>NC_068939.1:7511720-9972015 GCF_016801865.2 Culex pipiens pallens
AGTTCGACGGCACTTACGAGAACTGGTTCTCGTTTAAGTGTATGTTTAAGAGCGTGATGGACCAGTACCAAGGCGAGGCTCCGTCGATGAAGTTGTACCACCTTCGGAACTCGTTGGTTGGGAAGGCGGAAGGCGTGATCGATCAGGACATCATTAACAACAACGATTACGAGGCGGCGTGGGCGCTCTTGGTCGAGACGTACGAGGATAAGCGAGTGATTATCAACAAGCATATCGATGCTTTGTTCTCGCTGCCCAAGGTCACCCGCGACAACGTCCTTGAGTTCCGGAAACTGATCGAGATCACCGAAGCCTTGAAGAACCTCCAGCTTCCAGTGAGCGGTTTGGGAGAGCAGATGCTGCTGAACTTGATTGCGGCGCGAATGGACAAGGATACGCGGAAGTCGTGGGAGTCGCTGCGAAGGGCCGGAGAGTTGCCGAGCTACGCGGCCACGATGGCGTTCCTTAAGGAGAAGTGTCGAGTGCTGGAGTTGGTGGAGCAGTGTAGTGAACCCGTTGAGAAAGTGAAACCGCAACGTTCGGTTAAGCAGACGAAGGCCCTGGTGATTGCAAGTGACGAGAAGTGTACGATGTGCGACCAGCAACACGACCTGCAGAAGTGCGAGCAGTTCAAGGCGAAGAGTGTCAACGAAAAGTACAACCACCTGAGGAAGTGCGGTTCGTGCTTTAACTGCCTCAAGAAGGGACACCGTACGGCTGCGTGCACGTCGACGCGCACGTGTCAGCAGTGCAGCAAGCGGCATCACACGATGTTGCACACCGACAAGAAGCCGGAGGCCGCTCCGAACACGGCGGCGGCGGATGCGCCGAAAGCGAATGCCGACTCCCGACCTCAAGTGGTGCCACCAGTCGTGGCCGGAACGTCGCAGACGCAGAGTTTGACGCTCTGCGCTACAACCGAAGCTCCCACGAAACAGACACTCCTCTCGACGGCCGTGGTGTTGGTCTACGGCGGAAACAGCGTCCCGTATCTGTGCCGGGCGTTGATCGACTCGTGCTCACAAAACCACTTCATCACGGAGCGATGCGCCAACCTGTTGGCGATCAAGAAGGAGCGGGCAGACTACCAAGTAAGTGGGCTGAACGGAGGGACTACGCGAATCAACCACATGGTCCGAACGACGATGAAGTCTCGAGTTGGCAACTTCACTGCCGAGCTTGAGCTGCTGGTAGCACCGAAGATCACCGGCGACGTGCCTACGAAAACGATCGACGTTGCTGGATGGGATCTGCCCCGCGACGTTGAACTCGCCGATCCAAGCTTCAACAAGAGAGGTCGCGTCGATTTGCTGCTCGGCGCTAGCGTGTTCTGGGACCTCATGAAGTCTGGAAGGGTCAAACTCGCGGCGAACCTCCCGTCACTCAGCGAGACCGAACTCGGCTGGGTGGTTGGTGGCGTGATGTCGGAATGTATACCCGTAATCGCACGTACGTTCTGCACCGTGAACGAGGACGAAGAGCTGAACAAGCTGCTGAACCGGTTTTGGGAGATCGAAGGAGTTGAAGACCTGCGACGACCGGTGACTTCGACAGCTGACGAGTGCCTCGAACACTTCCGCAGCTCGTACAACCGCAAGCCTGACGGGAGAATTGTCGTTCGACTGCCGTTCAACGAGCGGAAGAGTGACCTGGGCGACTCACGAGACATGGCGATCCGTCGTTTCCTGAGTCTTGAGCGGCGGCTGGACCAACAGCCCGATCTGAAAGGAGAGTACGCCAAGTTCATCCACGAGTACGAGCAGCTTTGCCACATAAAAGAAGTCGAGGTCGGTCCGTCCGACGCACCTGGATCCTCGTACTACCTGCCGCACCACTGCGTCTTGCGGCCCAGCAGTTCAACAACGAAGTTGAGAGTCGTGTTTGACGGCTCAGCGAAAACGACGACGGGAGTGTCCATTAACGACGCGCTGAAGGTTGGTCCAACGGTGCAGAACGACTTGCTGTCGATCCTGTTGAACTTCCGCTGCTACCGGTACGTCTTCACAACCGACATCCCGAAGATGTTCCGCCAGATTGAGCTGCACCCCGAAGACACGCCGTACCAGCGAATTCTGTGGCGCGACGACCGGTCGCAGCTGCTGAAGGTGTTTGAACTGAAGACGGTGACTTACGGCCTGGCCTCATCACCGTTTCACGCGACGATGGCGTTGAACCAGTTTGCAGAAGACGGCGTGAAAGAGTTCCCGTTGGCGTCTGCAGCGTTGAAGAAATCGTTCTACGTGGACGACGGGCTCTGCGGAGCGCAGAGTGTGGAGGATGCCCGATTGCTGAGTCGGGAACTGCGCAAGCTGCTGAACACCGGCGGCTTCGACGCGCACAAATGGTGCGCGAACGATCCAGCCATTCTGGAAGATATCCCGGAGGAGCTCTGGGGTACGACGTTCGACCTGAAAGACGCGGCTGCAAAGTCGGTCGTGAAGACGCTGGGTGTGGCGTGGAACGCGTCGCAGGACTGGTTCACCTTCAGCGTGCTGCCACCCGAGGAGGAGACGAAGCCGCTGACGCGACAGAAGATCCTCAGCGAAATTGCCAAATTCTTCGATCCACTTGGCCTGGCTGGTCCGGTGGTGACAACGGCGAAGCTGATCTTGCGGAAGGTTGGCACTTTGAAGAACATCGGCTGGCTGGATCCCGTTCCAGAGAACGTTGCCAACGAGTGGCGTCGATTCCGGAAGCAGCTGCCAGCACTGAACGACTTCCGGGTCTCCCGGTGGGTCTACGACGAAAGAGCCGAACGCGTGGAACTCCACGGTTATTCCGACGCGTCGGACGATGCGTACGGCGCAAGCGTGTACGCACGCAACATCTACCCGGACGGCGAGATCACGATGCGGCTGATCTGCAGCAAGTCCAAGCTCCTCCCGAAGAAGGTCAAGAACGTCCCGAAAGAAATCAGCACGCCAAAGGGCGAGCTCGAAGGTGCGCTGCTTCTTGCTGAACTGATTGACAAGCTGACAAACGTCGTCGATGTTTGCTTCGATTCGGTGAACTTGTGGTGTGACTCGCAAGTGGTGCTAAGCTGGATCGCGAAGAAGCCCGGGAACCTGGAACTGTTTATGGCGAACAGAGTGAGGAAAATCCAGCAGCTGACCAGTAAGTACCGGTGGGGTTACATTCCGACGGATGACAATCCTGCCGACCTCATTTCGAGAGGGGTGATGCCCCAGAACCTGCTCCAACGGGTGATTTGGAAGGACGGGCCGGTGTCGATGAACAATCGCACTATTGAGGTAGTGCAGCCCCCTCTTCTCGACGGCGCGGACCTCCCGGGATTGCGATCCACGAAGTGTCTGGCGCTAGCGGCGCCTATTCATCGATTGCGGATCTTCGACAAGCTCGGAGATTTCCGCCGACTTCGCAGCATGAGCCTGGTGGTGCGGTTTGCGAACTACATCATCACGAGAAGAGAAGTCCTGGTAAAGGGAGAACCGTCGAGCGAAAAGCGCGACGCGGCGTTGAAGTTGACCCTGCGGCTGATGCAACGGGAAACGTTCCAGGCCGAGCTGCTGGCGTTGAAGGAAAACCACACGCATCGCCTGCGAGGACTGAACCCGTTCATTGATCCCGACGACGGCCTTCTGAGAGTTGGCGGTCGAATCAAGCAAGCTTTCGTGCCGTACGACAGCCGGCACCAGATCCTGATGCCTGCCAAGCACCCGGTCACAGAATCGTTCATTCGCCACGAACACAAACAGAACCTCCACGTAGGCCAGAAGGGCCTGCTCGCGCTGATTCGTCAGCGTTTTTGGCCGATGAACGTGAAGACGACAATCCGGAAGTTGATTCGAGGGTGCGTGACGTGCTTCCGAGTCAACCCGATGAAGACGGCCCAGCTGATGGGAGACCTCCCGTCCTACCGAGTCCAACCAGCCCCTGCGTTCTTCCACACCGGTGTCGATTTCGCAGGGCCGTTCCTGATCAAGTCGCTGACCGCAGCACGAAGGCCGATGATGACGAAGGGGTACGTGTCCCTCTTCGTGTGTATGAGCACGCGAGCCATACACCTGGAACTGGTCTCGAGTCTGACGACGGATGCCTTCCTCGCTGCCTTGCGGCGGTTTACTGGACGTCGAGGCCTGGTGAACAAAATGCACTCCGACAACGCGACGAACTTCGTTGGGTCGGAGACCGAGCTCGAGCGACTGGCCAAGTTGTACGCCGAGGAGCAGCACATCGAGAAGGTGGAGGAGTTCTGCAGCAGCCACGGAATCACCTGGAGCTTCATCCCGCCACGCAGCCCGCACTTCGGTGGGATCTGGGAAGCGGGTGTGAAATCTGTTAAGCATCATCTGAAGCGAGTCGTCGGCAACCAGAAACTCACCTTCGAAGAGCTGACTACCGTGCTGGTGCAAATCGAAGCCGTGCTGAATTCGCGGCCCTTGACGCCGTGCTCCGACGATCCGAACGATCTGACCGCAGTGACCCCAGCACACTTTTTGATCGGGCGAGAGATGCGCGCGATTCCCGAGCCGTCCTACTTCCACCTGAAGCAGTCGACGCTGTCCCGCTGGCAACACGTGCAAGCAATGCAGCAGCAGTTCTGGAAGAGGTGGATTGCGGAGTACTTGCCGGAGCTGCAGAATCGCCAAAAGTGGTTCAAGATCACCAAGATACAACCCGGCGCGTTGGTGCTGATCAACGACCAGAACGCTCCGCCGATGCAGTGGCAACTCGGCCGAATCATCGCACTGCATCCCGGCAAGGACAACATCACCAGGGTGGTGACACTGCGAACGGCGAAGGGGGAGTGCAAGCGAGGCGTGACGGAGATTTGCCTGCTTCCGCTGGACCAGGAGACGACCGAGGAGGATTGAAACGCGGACGTGCATTTCAACGTGGGGAGGATGTACGCTGAGCGAGAAAACGTTTGACACCTTCTGTGTAATTACTTTTATTTGTTTTTTCTATTTTCCGTGTATCTAAAGTTACTTCAAAATAAAGGGACAGAGTTTAGCGTGTAACCGAAAAAGTAAGACGCGCGTTTTTTTACTCGATCCGACTGCGGAAGAAAAATCGGGAAAAAGGCCGCGGAAAATACAGTCCACTCGACGGAAACGGAAGACAGGCACCGTTTTCCAGTTATACCATATTTAGGTAAAATTTGTAGAAAAAAATGCCTTTTTTAATTATAAAAATAGTTTCCATCCGTCCATCTAAATAATAAAATAAAGTTGATTACATTCCGAAAGATTGTTAAAAGGGTGGTTTTATAAGAAAACCTGTCTATTGAAAAGACCTTTTCTACGATCCCAAAACAAGTTATAAGCACTTAGGTATTATTTATCCGGTTTTGTTTAGGCAGGATCTCATATATTTTGATGAAAACGTTGTCCGGATCTATCATGCGATCAATCTTTAGTTAGATAATTGAAAGAAGTCCAAAACGTCTAAGATCTGACAACCCTATCAAAAGTTATAAGCACTTAAGTGTTATTTATACACTGTTTGGAGGCCTGATCACAGATATTTCGATGAAAATGATACGTTTTTACGTCAGCTTTTGAATTCTGTTCAATATAATACTCAAGGCTGGAATAATATGAGAAAGGGATCAACCATGGATTAAGTAACTTTTTTAATTTTTTTTTCTAAAATCATTTTTCAATCGTTTTTATGTTACCCTTTGATGATTGGGTTGATTTAAGGTTAAAAATAAGTCAATTTAAGATATTTTGAAATACTGTCAAATAAGTCAATTGCTAAACATATGTCGTTCACTTTTTTTTTTTTTTTTTTTTTTTTGGGAGGGTGATCCAGCCGCACATCGTTGATGTTGAAACTTCTAAACTGGGCCCTCGTCCTGTCACGTCCGTCAGTAGTCTTGTCGTACATTACAACTAGAATCAGATCTGCCAATGAATTAGTACACTTCGACCAAATAAACACTGACGCTGTATGGATCTGACTCTAGAATAAATGCACAGTTGTGTGTTGTTCATAAGTCCAAAATGTTCAATTATTCATATAAGTCCTAATTTTCATTTACGGATAACTACCTAACTTGAATTGAATACAAGATTTAAAGCAAGCTATCCGAAAGCTACTCTTATCTCAAATCCCCGACATTTTAATTAATAGCAAAAAAAAAGTTTCTTGTAAAACCTGTCTGACTTCCTTAAAAAAAAAACAAAAAAAAAAAAAATAATAACAGTTCATATTTTACAAGTCTTGAATTGAAAAAGAGACGACCATTTGATCGCCAGAATTCCAGTAGATCCTCGATTCGCAACAATGGTCGATACAATCATAATCCGACAACCGTTAGTTCAACAGATCAACGAATTTAGTCCGATATCATTCCACTACTGATTGATCGAGACTCTATGGAAATTTTGACAAATCAGAATGGTTTTTATGCTACTCGAATGAAAATCACCGATTCTGACAGAATTACTAAATTTACTATTACTAATTTTGCCCCTAAATAACTAAAGGCAAAGTATAAAAAGTTGATATTTATAGTTAAAATCCTAAATTCTACGAAAACTAAATTTTTAAAAACCCGCATCCTAACCTGACACCCACTTTAAGATAGGGAAAATCACATATGTAGCGGTTCATTGTACAAATGTGATATTTCCACTATCGGAGAACCTCCTTGTCTCGATGACAGCTTACCGGCCATCGATTAAGCCCTGAGACTGCGCCAAAGTGGGTTCTCGCAGCATGAAGTGGTGTCCAAGTGTAAAAATGGAAGCTTCAGCAATATACTGAAAACTTCGATTTTAATTCCACATCGGATCAAATCATACTCTTTGCCAAACAAGCATCAAACCTATGACACTCATTATGACAAAGCCCAGGGTTGCTGAACATATGTTGTTCACTTAAACCTTAAAAATTAAAATTGTGTAACCATGTGGACACTTTGGGGAGGGGCGGGGGGTATGGCGATTTGATCATGGTTCATAAAAAAAGTTTGTTTTTGTATTGGCAATTGTCCACGAAGGGGCGAGGTTGAGATTTCCAAAAAAGTGCCCACGTGGTTTATGGATGGTCCCTAGCCTCCATTTTAGCTGGTCCGATTTTCAGTGTTAAAAATGTTTTTTGTAAAATATTGCAATCTCTCTAATAAAAATATTTTCAATGATTTTCAAATCAAGCCTAACACTAAAAAAACCTCAAAAATATTAACATTCAAAAATTCCAAATCTCAACAAAAAAATTTAAAAATCAGAATATATTCATTAATTTTAAATTTCAAAAAATCCAAGATAAAAAATCTAAATTTAGTAAATCCGAGATTCAAAAATTTATCAAAAAATTAAGAATTTTGTTAAGCTCTAAAATTCTATTTTTTTTTATATTTTTTTAAAATCTCAGCTCAACTAAAAAATTAGGAATATAAAAATTGAACAATTTAAGAGTTAAAGAATCTAAAACTTAAAGAATTCCAGCCTTAAAGAATTTTAAAATTTTAAAATTAAAGAATTTTAAGGAATTTAAGAATTTTGGATCTAAAGAGTTTAAAAAATTACGAATTCAATAATTTAAGAAATTTATATATTAAGAATTTAGGATTTCAAGAGTAATTTTCAAAACAATCAATTTTGTACATAGGAACTTTTGAAAAAGTAAGCGAGGTTTGGGAATTAATGTATTTGAGAGTTTTTATTTCGAGTTTTTAGGCTTCAGAATTTTGAAATTTGTTTTATTTTTAGTTTAAGATCAATTAATAATGTTTTTTTTATTTCTCAATTGTTTTTTTTTGTATTTTGGAATTTCTTTATTTCGAAATTTTGTTGCATCGTATCGAAAAGTGGTCAAAGACAAACTTGTAGGGCTTTCTGTAAAAAATACACTGAAAGAAAAAAACAAGCCACTTTTATAAAAAAAAATATGTTCATAAGTCGAAAAATGTGGGATGGAGCAACTCTAGAGTTTTTTTTTTAAAGGTCCTATACTGCCGCTCGAAGCTAGTCCGTCCCATATGTACTTTCGTCAATATTGAGGTAATGATGCAGTTCGGTTCAAAATCATGTAAACTATCAGGAAAACCAATAAAATTTAGTACTTTGTTCTAGAAAACCAGAGAAAATCCACTTTTTCGTGAAATTCTAACACGTAGCCTTATGGGCGGGACAAATTTGATATGCTTTTTTCTCGGCTTGCTGTTTTTACATATGGGACGGACTCGATTAAAGCGGCAGTATATCGTATCGAAAAGTGGTCAAAGACAAACTTGTAGGAAAATATACGAGCTTTCTGTAAAAAATACACTGAAAGAAAAAAACAAGCCACTTTTATAAAAAAAAAATATGTTTATAAGTCGAAAAATGTGGGATGGAGCAACTCTAGAGTTTTTTTTAAAAGGTCCTATAAACAAAATTTTCATTTTTTGCTTTTTGGGTGTTTTTGAGTACCCCTTACTCAAGGCGGTTCTAAAAACACTCAAAAAGCAAAAAAAAATTTATTCATAGGACCATTAAAAAAAACCCTAGAACTCTCTTTTAAAAAAATATAAAAATCATTTACTAAACTTGTGGTTTGGTTGAGCGTTTTAGCAGAATGCATTACTATGAATACAAAGAGACGAGTTGTTCCTTTTAATTCCGCTATATAATATATAGCGGAATTAAAAGGAACAACTCGTCTCTTTGTATTCATAGTATTTACTAAACCTTTTTTTTTTTTTGAAAAATACTCTAAACGTCAAAATTTTTAAAACCTGGGAATCGATTCTCCAGACAATTTTAAATAAAAGTCTCCATATCAACAGTTTTTTTTTCGAGTAGGTCCTATAAACATATAAAACACAATAGCTTATAGGACCCTTTAAAAAAAACCCAATTCAATTCAATTCAATTTAAAAATAAATTGTGGAAAAAACAGAGGTTTTGGCATATTTTTTTTTTCTATATGACAGACTTGATTTTTCAGACACGAAAATATTTTTATCGGAAAGCTCGTCCAATTTCCCATAAGTTTGACAATGTTGACGTTTAGAGCACTTTTCAAAAAAACAGTTTTAGTAAACGATTTTTATATTTTTTAGAAAAGTTGCTCCTACATTTTTCGTGAGTCTTTTTTAACATGTTAGGACCGTTACACAAAAATTAGTCGAGACAAAAGTATCTGAAAATTCCTGTTTTGGTCTGGAATTGCTCAATATCGGTATGTATAAACAAATTTCATTATAAATTGTCACAGTTTTGTTATGAACAATGAGTAGAATGGAAAAACAATGCAATCCTAACTTTCTTATTTAATAAATTGATTAATTTTAGAATAAAATGACTTAAATTGAAAGAAGAATAGGATTTTGCAAGCCATTTTTATTTTTCATGAGTAAAAATCGCAGAAGGGAGGGGATTTAATTAACAAATTTGCAAGAATTCTTCACATTACATGTTTGATTTTTTCATAAAGAAAAATGACAAATGACGTTTTAAAAAAGAACAAGTTAGTAATATGAAGAATTTTTTTTTTTTTTTTTTTTTTGGGAGGGTGGTCCAGCCGCACATCGTTGATGTTGAAACCTCTAAACTGGGCCCTCGTCCTGTCACGTCCGTCAGTAGTCTTGTCGTACATTACAACTAGAACCAGATCTGCCAATGAATTAGTACACTTCGACCAAATAAACACTGACGCTGTATGGATCTGACTCTAGAATAAATGCACAGTTGTGTGTTATTCATAAGTCCAACTTATTCAATTATTCATTTAAGTCCAAATATTCATTTGCTAACTACTTTGGATTGAAAATCTAAATTTTTATCTAAAATCCTCTAAACTTAATATTCAAAACTAAACGTTCCCTTAAATTGTTGTAGTACTACTTCTATAAAAAAAAAAAACAATAAAAAATTGTGAACTGATATACAAATAGGATAGAAATCGCGATTTTAAAAAGAAATGACCATTTACGTCAAAAGATCCGTAATTCCTCGATTCGCAACAATGGTCAATACAACCATAATCCGAAAACCGTTAGTTCAACAGATCAACGAATTTTGTCCGATATCATGACATTATTGATTGATCGAGACTCTATGAACAATTTGACATAAACGAATGCCTAGAATTCTACATCAATCAAAGTTTAATGACAGCATTACTCTAACTTAACAATTGCAACTAAATTTAACATCAAAAAGGATGGAAAGGATACAGATTTATTTTAAATGCTAATCCTAAGCAACAACACAATTGTACTATCCTGAAGTCCCACCTAAATCCCACATTGTGATAGTGAAAAAGTCACAGAAGCAGCGGTGTCTTGTGCAATTGTGATATTTTCACTATCGGAGAACTACCTAGTTCACGAAGACAGCTTATCGGTCAACGCTTAAGCCCTGGGGCTACGCCAAAGCGAGTTCTCGTAGCATGAAGTGGTGTCCATAGTGCTTATAAAAAAGAATGTATACCCAAATTTTAACTAATGCACTAGGATCAAATCATGCCCCTTGACTTTACAAGGCCCAGGGAACAAGTTAGTAATATGAAGAATTAAGAACAAACAAACACAATGATTCTTTGAATATTTGAACTCTATACCAAGGCACTTTTACTAGTAAATGAGTAATGAAACTTAATGATTCACACCATGTAGAATTGTTTGAACACATAGCTTTAAGTATTTCCAATCTACAGTTTGTTTACGGTTAGTCAATAAACATTGTTATTTGAGTTCACACTTTACATGACTTTGAAAATCTTGAAAAATGCCAAGCCCATTTTCATACTTGACCAAAAATGCTGATTTCAATCGATTTTTACAAATTTCACATTAAAGCAGTAAGTGCCTGAAAATCAACAATCCTACCCTACTACAAAACATCCTGCCGCGATACGATAGTAAACATTAGCCCTGCTGCCTGCAAAGGACCTTGTACTCTTGTGCTCGAGTGGCCACAAAGGACACACTCTCCTGCTATGTGTAACTTTCCCCTCATCCCCTTTTGGTACTTTTAAGGACATCTCTCGGACGAAATCTCTTCCTCTCTCACACAGAAAACTCCCGAGTCCAGTTCCATCTGGAATCGACCAATCTTTCCATCGCTTCAGTCCTTCCCTTCCCCACGGTCAGCAGCAATTAACCCGCTGCGCCGTTGCATTAATTTGCATTTTTTAAATCGGCAATTTGTTCAGCTGATAAAAAAAAGTGTACAATCTGCCTTATAACGTGGCTGAAATTTTTCTAAACTCTTTGCGTGAATCATTCCTCCTCCGTGAGCAAACAGGGCTCGTGCTTTCCGCTCTTTGGAAATCGATTTTTCTCCGTCCCCGTGGTTCCCTTCCCTTTCCTCGACCCCCCTTTTGCTGGCCAGAGGGTTCTTCGTGGGAACTTCCAGCACTTTTAGGACTGCGCCTTCAACGCTTGACCACCTGATTGAGTGTTTCGCAGGGCCCCGCAGGGTACTTACGATAATTTTCTCTTATCCATGACGAGGCTTTTCCCCTTTTCGACGCTGCCTTTTGACGAATCTGCTCCGAAGCCAGGTGCAAAATCACTCTTTTCCTTCTCCTCCTCGGAAATTTCTTTTCAAGCAGCCCCAAAAATGCTCTTTTACTTTCAACGCACTGCACTGGAATCGGTCACAACGCGAGCTAGCCGAAAGTACACGGGAATGGTTCGTTTTGAACCACGGGACACCACGGAACAAACACACGGCGGAATGGCCACTTTTATTTGCCAACGGAACGCGCACGCTGAAAAAATCGCTAAACTCTCGGGCCGAGGAACGAAAATTTTCCTCTTCTCTTTTCTGCTGCGCGATAATGACAGCTGTGGGGCGCTAATGACAGATGTGTCAAACGAACGCAAGGGAGGGAAAACGAGAGAAAAGAGAGAAGATAAAAAATGTCCGCTGCGTATGGGTAATGTTTGAAATGGGCGAAATGTGCGAACGATGTCTGTTTTTGCTCTTTGAGAAAACAGATTATGAACTTTGTGTTTGCATCAATTAAAAATTTTGTATGGAAAACTTATACAACTTAAATAAATAGATATTAATTGAATGTTAACAGTTTTTACGGTTTTTACAGCAATTTGACATAGGTCATTTTCAAAAATTATTCGTAAATGTTCCACGAAATGTGTGGAATGGAAGAGAATGTCAAAAATAAATGTGCGTATGTGTGCGTGAGAGAGTTGGTGAAAATTTGAAAAGAGCGCGCAGAGAGAATCGACAGTGCAGTGCAGAAAGCAATTGAAGTGGGGTTGGGGTTTGTTTATTCTGATTTTTTTAGTCAGGTAGTACACAATTGGGTACTAAAGCCCTATTTCAATTTGTATGTACAACGTTAAAAAACACGATTAAAAACCATTTCTGATCACTTTTTTTCATTTTAATGTAAAAAATAATAATGAGAAGACAACATTTTTTCGATGGATCAACTATGGTCCCCTTGGAACGAACTGTCAAGTAGGAGCTTTTCTGTTAAGAAGGACCCGCGAGGTTAATTTTTCAAAATTGATTTTAAAATCCATTTTTAACTCTTTGTGGGCGTACAAAGGGTCATTGTACTCAGAAAAATAAGCTTTATCGCAGTGAACAATAATATCCGCAATCTAAGCCTCGTTTTAGGACCCAATTTAATATTTTTTAAAGTTAGTTAGTTAAGAAAAAAAATGTTTTGTTCGTGTTTCGATTATCCAAAGTCCCATACAAACCTTCGGATAATCGATCTTCGGATAATCTGGACTGTAATTCTTTAAAAAATATATTTTATGATTCTTAAAACTCTTAAACATTTTAAAATGTTTAATGTTCTTATATCTATTAATATTCTTAATTTGTTTAACCCTTTCAGGTCTGAATTTTGAAAGTATTTTTTCAGGTGATGATGGGAAAATGATTTAAGTGCTCATACGAAAATTTTAGCCTAGAAAATTTTGATTTTTTACCCATCAGGCCTGATAGGGTTAAATAATTCTTAATTCATTATACAAAGGCCGTTGCAAATATGTTTAAAGTTTTTGTCGCTGACTCAAGGTGGTTTCAAAAACACCGTCAGGGGTATTTAAAAAACCCAAAATGCAAAAAAAAAATATTGTACCTTGAAAGAAAACTACACCATTTTTAAATTCTTTGATTTAACAATTCTTAAATTGTGAAACTTTAACATTTAAGAATTCTAAAAACTTATAATTTTAAATTTTTGAAACTTAGGCTCTGAAATTAAAAATGTAAAATCTAAAAAATTTAATTATTTAATTCAAAATTTTAAAATTTTGTTGATCATTGCTAACTTTTTTTTATTATTTTCCAAGCCAGTTTGTTATGTCGCAATAGTCGCGAAGTTCAAGAACTCTGTAATTCTAAAATGTCAAATAAAACTTCACAAAACTCTAGAATTTTGCATGAAATTTTAAATTTTTTAATAAAATTTTAAATGAAATTCTAGAAATTGTAAAATTCAAAACATTTCAAGGAGTAGTAAAACAAATTTAAAATTAAAAAATTCTTAAATACAGCTTAAAAAAATCAAAAATTTAACAATTTTTTATAATTCAGGGCATGGATTTTTTTTTTAATCTCAAAATGTATTGTATATAAATATCCCACATTCAAGATTTGATGAATGAAGTAAAATATTCAGACCGACCTGAAATTCAAAATTAAAAAAAATATCTTCAATTTTAAAATTCCAAGAATTCTAGATTTCAAATTCAAAAATTTAAATTTAAAATTCCAAAATTCTAAAAACATAATAAAAAAACAAATTTAACAATTTTAAAATTAAATGAATGGATGTTTTTTAATCTTAAAATTCATAGTTTAAAAATATCCCAAATTCAAAAATTGTTAGAGCTAAAAAAAAATTTCCAAATTTCTAAAACAATAATTCAAAAATTAAAACTTTAAAATTTTTGAAAATTTAATGAATGGATTTTGTAAAATCTCATAATTTATTGTTTAAAAATTTCCCAAATTCAAGATTTAATAATGAAAGAATTCAAAAATTCAGACCGACTTGAAATCAACATTTCAAAAAATTCTGATAAATCCTTATACCCAAATCTTTCATTTAAAAATTCCATCAATTGTAAATTTCAAATTCAAAAATTTTTAGAGTTGAAAAATTTAAAATTCCAAAATTCTTAAAGATATCTTTTAAATTTACTCATTTTCAAAAATTAATGGAAGGTTTTTTTTTAATCTAAAAAATCATTGTTTAAAAATTTCCCAATTTCAAAATTTGATAATGGAAGAAGTTAAATAATAAACCCAATACGTAAATCTGAAAATTCATTGTTTGAAAAATTTCCAAATTTGATAATCGAAGTAAAAAATACCGACCTTCCTAAATTTAATTTTTTTTAAATTCCATAAATTAAATAAAAAAACTTAATGCCTAAATCTTTAATTTTTAAAGACTAAGAATTAATTTCAAATTCAAAAAATCTTATGGTTAAAAAATGTAAAATTCCATAATTCTTAAATATTACTTTAAAAAATCAAAAATTTTACATTTTTATAATTTAGTGGATTAATTTTTTTAAACCTAAAAATGTATTGTTTATAAATTTCCCAAATTCATGATTTGATGTAACAAGTAACAAATTCAGACCGACCGAAATTCAAAATTGATAAAAACATAATATTTTAATCTTAATTTTTTTTAAATTCAAAGACTAGATTTCATATTAAAAAATGTTAGGGTTAAAAAAAATAAAATTTAAGATTCCAAAATTCTTTTCCAAAAAACTTTGATATTTTTTTAAATTAAATGTATGGAATTTTTTAATTCTTTAAATTTATAGTTAAATTCCAACAATTCTTCATTTCAAGTTCAAACATTGTTAGGGCTAACAACATTTGAAGTGCCAAAATTCGAAAATATAATTCAATTATTTAAACATGAACAATTTTGAAAAATGTATGGATGGGTTTTTTTCTTTAATAATTTATTGTTTAAAATTTCCCAAATTCAAGATTTGATAATGAAAGAATTAAAAAATTCTGGCCGACCTAAATTCAAAATTTCAAAAATTTCTGGTAAATCCTTATACCCAAATCCTTCGTTTGAAAATTCCAAGAATTGTCAATTTCAAATTCAGAAATTCTTAGAGTTAAAAAGTTTAAAATTCCAAAATTCTAAAACATATCTTAAAAATTTAACAATTTAAAAAAAATAATGGATGGATTTTTTCAAAATTTTAAAATTCATCGTTTAAAAATTTCCTGAATTCAAAATTTGATAATGTAAGAAGAAAAAAATATAGACCGAGCTAAATTAAACAATTCCAAAATATGAATAAAAAACCTAATACCTAAATCTTAAATTTTAAATGTCCAAGAATACTAAATTTTAAAATCAAAAATTCTTGATAATTAAAATTCAAAATTTCAAAATTCTAAAATATAATTAGAAAATCTTAAATTTAACAATTTTGAAAATTTAATGAATGGATTTTTTTAAATCTAATAATCTACTGTTTAAAAATTTCCCAAAATAAAGATTTGATAATAAAAGAATTAAAAATTCAGACTGACCTAAATTCAAAATTTCTAAAATTTCGAATAAATCCTAACACTCAATTCTCGACTTTTTTTTGATAAGGTCCTATAAACATATGAAAGACAATAGCTTATAGGACCTTTTCAAAAAAAACTCTGGAAATCTTTAATGCTAAAATTCCAAGAACTGTAAATTTCAAATTCAAAAATTCTTTGGGACTAAAAAATATAAAATTTATTAGCTTTGTAAATTTAAAGGATAATGTCTGAATTCCAAGAATTGGATTTTTTTAAATTTCAGGAATTCTAAAATATAATTTATTGTTGAAAAATTTCCCAAATTAAAAATTTGACGAAAGATGTGAAAAAAACAGACCGACAGACCAAAAACTAAAAAAAATTTACACGTCTTGAATTTTAAAGTTTCAAGTATGTATATTTATTTTTAATTGAATATTTCTAAATTTAAAATAAAAAAACAATAGATTCATTAAATAATTGAAATAAATTTAGATTTTCATAGTTATAGAATTTGGAAATCGAAACATTTAAAATTCAAAGCTTCTTAATTAAATGAAATTCTAAAATACACTTACGGTTGATACAAATGGTTTGTTCAGCATTTTTCTGAACTTGCTATGCTAGCGTATTGGATTCGGACAAAATTCGGATAGCTTCAGAATACGTCTCCAAAGTCACCAATATTTGATGCCAATCAGTATTTTATTCATAATCGGGTGATAAAACACGAAATCTACATCATAAATAGTACACTTGTTAGTCTTAAGCATCTAAAAGCGCGTGTCCTAGCTCTACAAGAACATTCAATAATAATAATATTAATAGTTAAACGTTAATATAATAATAATCGCCTTCCTGTGTGAAATTTTTTCATCTTTCTTTCAATTTGAATTTTGTGCAACAAACAACACCACACCTCAACAATGATGACACCTAATCGGAATCCGCCGTCGTCGTCGTTGCAAACTGATACCGCCGGCCTCACAACTTCCCCGCCGGCCCGTCCGCACTCGAGACCTGGCTGTGGTAGTGCAGCGCCTCCTGGTACGCCTTGTTGACGGCCTTCCGTTCGGTGGGCTTCCGCGACTCGACCAGTTTGCTCTGGTCCAGCTCTTTGTTGACGCCGAGCAGCTCGAGTTTGGCCGCCGGAAGCCACTGCCAGGTGCGTTTGGCGTCGAAGAACAACACCAGAAAGACCTGCTCGTCCGGATAGTTGGCCTTGAGGGCGAGGACGTCGGCGGGAGGAGCCGGCAGGGGCACGCCGTTGTGGACAAAGCCGGTCGGAATGTCCGGATCGATTATGAGCGCCGGGTACCATGGATAGCCGCGGCACTTGGCCCACACCAGCTTGAGCGGCTCGAGCAGCGGCTTCTCCGGAAACGGTTCCGTCTCGCTGGTGGACATTTCCGTGTCGCAGAACGAACCGTCGTCGCTGGAGCTGTTGGAGAGAAACCGTGTGTTAAACCATGCGTTCTTGAGAACCTCCTCCCCCTAAAAACTCACCCAAACTCCGACTCGGTTCCGCTTCCGCTGAACCCGCTGCAGCTGCTGCACGTGCTTCCGGTGAAGCTGAGATTGCTGTCGTCCGAGTCGGAAATCTCGCGGTCCTGCCCCCCGCGGTACACCCGGAAGCTGTCCGGAATGGCCTCGAAGCTCTTCTTCTCCCCCGAATCCGCACCACCACCGCCGGATCTTCGTCCACTGCTGCTGCCGGATGGTCCCGGCAGGCCGAGAGAGCCCGGCTCGACGAGTTGCTTGCTCTGCGAGGACGAGGACGACTTGCCCGACGACCGTTTGCCGCGGGTTGTCTTTTTGGTGGATTTTGCCTGCAGCAGCAGTTCGGTCGTCTCCGCGATGACGGCCTCCTCCTTCGAGGGCGTTTCCGGCTTCTTGAGGGCCGCCTGGGCCTTGCGCGTGAACAGGACGGCCGTTCTGAGGAAATTAAATTAATTTAGTAATTTCATTTATTATAAAAAGACAGAATAAATACCGTCGATTGACGCCGGATGGCGACGGGCTGTTGTTGAGAATCTTCAGCGGGCTGGCGGGTGGAGTCTGCAGGGATTTGGGTGACTTTGCGGTTGAGGTCGTCGGTTCCGACGGCTGCTTTTTGGGCGTCTCCAGAACAGGTACTTCGGGCTGAATGGGTAAAAATCATAATAATAAATTTGGTATTTAAATGTTTGTAAAATGTTTTATAGCATTAAATTGTTTTATCTTTTTTACCAATTATGTAAAAATAGTAATTTATGCAACAATTTGCAAAATAAAGATTTTTTCAGCACGAGTCTGAGCAGCTTCATCATACAAGTCCCCATATAAATGTAGGGGCTTTCCATAGGAAAATCTGTGAAAACACTCGAAAGTCTGTATTTTCTGATATTTTTTTAAATTTTGTTAGTAAAATAAGTGTTTTCTTTTGTGAGTTCTAAAATAACTAAATTATAAAAATCTGAAAGTAGCAAAATTTTAAAATTCAAATAGGGTATTTGTCCCTATTTTGGGCCTACTAAGCAGAACGCACTTTTAATTTGATGCATTCTCGAAGGCTTCTATTGGCAGCCTAGTTTGTTATACATGAATTAATTGGTTTTTTAATGCTTAAGCTCGTACATTATCAACATTTTGATAAATATACCTTATATCGCTGTAAAAGCACGAAAAACTAAAACACTTTTTGCCCCTATTTTGGGGATATTGCTCCTAGCATACGACCTTGTTTGTGCATATTTTCGGCCTACCTTCTGATTGGTTGAAATCTCGAAGCACGTGGCGAACTTTTTTGACGTACGGTTCAGCCCCAGCTCGTACAGTACAGCCGCACAAATTCGGTCGACAAATAAGCTAAATCATTGTGATGTTTTAAGCCACAAATAAACATTAGAATGATTGATTTCACTTGCATTACGTGCATAATTAGCTTGGACATGATTTATATAATTCTTTACGAGTTTTAAACATAATTAAACAATTGTTGCGTAGCCAAACATCAAGCTCGTAATATGCAAGAAAGACTGTAAAATTCGAGAAGCGCACACACACTGGCACAGTTTGTAGAATTGTCAAATGTACCGAAAATATATCCATTTCTCACCGATATGGACGAAGCAAATTTAATCAGTTATTTTATTGATTTGGTGGCAGTTTAGTGATTGTTTTTGCAATGGGATTGTGCAACCCACGAAACACATTGCCCGTGGTTGGAGATCCGGGGAACGGCTCTCATTCGTGTGCTGAGCGATGAACGCCTTGACGCTGAGTGCCAAGAAGCGGTAAGCAAAAGTGGTGAAAATTTTGGACCTAATGGGCAAGTTGCAATTTGCTAAGAAAAATGTGAAGAGTGATATATTTATTGCATTATTTCTAATTTAAGAGGAAAAAGTGTACTATTCTTGCCCACCAAAATGAAGATAATGACAGCACGAATCATTCTCAAGTGGCAGATCTTTGCCAGATTTGCTGAAATGCTCAATTTCGTTGAATTAAGTTTGGTAGACCGAAAATAGGTACTAGGCCCAAAATAGAGACAAATACCCTATTTATGAAACTGCTTAAAATACTTAAATATTTAAAAAATCGAAAACACTAGACCCAAAAATTAAAAAAATAATCAAAATTTAATAATTTAACAAAAAGCTAAAATTCTAACATTTAAGCAATTAAAAATTCAAATTTTTATAAAATTTCAAATTAAAGCAATTATAAAATTGAAATAATATTTATCAGAGGCGACTCGTGCCCGAATGAAGCACCTGTTCAATGTTAAGAAATGTTTTCAAAGTTTTCATGTTTCCAATGGCTTTTATTTTTCTGTTTTTTTTAAATTATTTTTATACTATTATAATTTTCTGTTTATGCAAAAAATAACTGAAATTATGATTGATTTTTTTTTATCTCGTTAAAATTTATTTTTAAGACTTAATCAGCAAGGGAAAACTATTCATCAGGGTTTTCACAAAAAAATACCACATCCTTCACAAAAGAAAACTGCTTGTTGGGCTTTTTTAAGCCCAACTTATTTTGAGTTAACTTGGTTACTTGAGGACAAAGCTATTAAAAAAATCATTTTGCATTCAAAAATGTTTTTTAATCTCATTTTACTTTTTACTTTTTAGAAGCAGGTCGTATCGCTTTTGGTAGTTTATCAATTTTTTAGGGAATTGAATTTACTCACTATGCTGCCAAAGATAATTTCCACTGTTTGTTATGTCTTCATATTTTCAATTTCCGAATAAAAAGAAGGGCTTATTATTTTAAAAATAAAATTAGATTGACCTGAATCCGAGATAATGAAAATATTTGTTTAACATCAGTGAAAAAAAGATATTTCAGAACAAATTCATGCTACAATATATATTTAACTATAGTGAACCGGGACTACAGTCTGAATAAGCACAGTCGTTTTTGAAGCATTTAATGGCATCAAATCTTAAACGAATTTACACATTTTTTTGGACTACCTCCGCTTTAAATTGAACCATCCGAAAAATAAAAACCTATACCTTTCTTTAGTAAGAAAGGCAAAAACGATGGTTGAATCTACTGTCATAATTCTGCTCATGTGTCTCGATTCCCAGATGACAGTAATGTTGGAAAAAGCACATCACTTTTTTGTTTCAATTCATTCTATCAATCACACTATCTAAACATAACATTACATCACTTTCCAGTAGACCAAAAATCCACTAGTAACCAAGAAGATCGAAGATGTTCAACGCGCGCAGTTGAACATTCCTGTTTTAAAACGAGCCATCGCCAGTCTGCGCAAAACAGCCTGAAGCCTAAAATTGCGCCAAATATAGAGCAATATCTGTCGTGCTCTCGCGCTCTCTCATTTATTCACGCTCTCAACGTGCTGTCACCGCGCTGGCTTGTTTACCTTTTGCATGCAGCTCCCTGCTGAGCTGAGTCAGCTGAGTCGGCAGGGGCCTGGGGGTGGCATTTCGCTCTCTCCCAAAAAATGCTGTCAGTTCACGCTCTCAGTTTGAACCAGATTTACCAACACCTCGATACTGCCGCTGCGTGTGAATAGGAAGCTCTTTACATGTGTTGAAGTTTTTCTGTATGGAGATTTTTTCCCCGACGTTCAGAGGGTCGTTGTGAACGCGACGAGCATTTGAGCGTGGCCCGCAGGGCTCGCATTTTTCGCTTTAGTATTGGTGGGTTGGAAAGAGTAAAGGGTGGCGGGCCAAAGCTTTTTCGGTGCATGCAGCGCTGCTGAACATAGGGCGTTGATTTTGATTACGTGAGCTTATATTCAAACAAAAATTGTAATTGTAATTTGCTAGTTTGAAAAGCTCTGCGATACTTAATAAAATTTATCCGCTTGAAATCGGCTACCTGTTCAATGAACAGGTTGGACAGGTGGACGAGTCGCCTCTGATATTTATATAACTGAAACAAAAAAAGATTAAATTAAAACTAAAAAAACTACAATTCTTATATTTATATAAATTAAAATTTGTAATATTGATTAAATTTAAAATACCTATGCTTATTTAAAAAATCAGAAAATTAAGAAATTTTGCATTTTAATATGTATTTATAAAAATTTAATAATATTTAGAAATTCAATAACAATTTTAACAAATTCAACAAATTCAAATTCCATAACAATTCAAAATAATATAAATAAAAGAAAACAAGGATCTAAAAACTAATCAAGCAGTCGCAAAAAAATAAAATATAAAAATTGAAATAACGAGCCACGGTTTCAACATTTCAATGAGAAAAGTGTTCTAAAATGCATTAAAAAATCTGCGACATAAACTATGAAAAAAATAATATTTAGAAATTAAAAATTCAATTGCAATTCAAAATACTAAACATTAATAAAATTAAAAATTCACAAATAAACAACTACAAAATAAAAAAAAAACAAAGATCAAACAACTAATGATCAAAATCATAAAAAAAAGAAAATTATAAATTTAGGGGTTAAAAATTGAAATAAAACAATATTTAAAAGTTCAAAAATAAAAATAAAAAATAAAAAAATTGATTAAAAAATATAAAAAAAAACAAAAAAAGGTAAATCAATTAAATATAATAACTAAATCCAGAGTTTTTTTTGAAAAGGTCCTATAACCTATTGTCTTTCATATGTTTATAGGACCCAATCAAAAAAAGTCGAGAAATTGAGTTGAAATAATTATCTAAAAATTGCAATTTTTTGATTTGAAATTAAAAAACATTCAATTAAAATTTGTTAATTGTTTTAAATAATTTTTATTGATTTTTTGTTTTTTTTTTATTTTAAATTTTGCTAACTAAGCCCCGCAAAAAAAAATCAAAATTTTACTGAAAATAGAAGTTTTATCAACTGAAAACACTTAAAATTGCATTTGCCTGCTTTTTTTTCTATTTAGCATGTTTGAACTCTTTCAAAAATATATTTTTTTACTTCCTGTCTCTCGACTTTGGCCAAAGTCAAAAATCAAAAATTATAATTTCAAAAATTTAAAAACAAAAATTTTGAGACTAAAAATTTCAAAAAATTACCAAAAAAAAACATTTTTCTAAATAAATGCATAAATATATGAAAATTTTGAATTCAAATATTTAAAAATAAAAATGTCAGAGCAAACAAATAAAAAATAAAAGACCTAAATTTTAAAATAATTTAAAAAATACATTTATTTAAATTTCGAAAATATAAAATTTAAAAGTTAAAATATCGAAGATTAAAAAAAAATATTTGAAAGTCATAATTTTTTTTAAATGCATTCCCTAGCTTTTTTTTAAATGCATTCCCTAATTTTTTTTAAATCTTCGATGTGCAGCACCGCAAATGCTGTTTATTCGCTAAAATTTCTATTTTCGTCAAATTTTACATTTTTTGAAAACTAATGATTGTAAAACAACTGAATTAGTGTAAATGCATTTTAAAACTCTTTTTTAGTCATATGTTGAGACTATGCTTGTTATTTCAATTTTTATTGACCTAATTCAAGAATTAAAAATAAAATAAAATAAAAAAATCAAAATTCCAAAAAATATCAAACAAAAAACATCTAAAAATAAAAATATAAAGATTTAAAAAAAATGTAAAAATTTCAATATCTAGAAAGGAGTAAATTAAAAAAAATGAGCATTTAAAAATTTTTAAGGTTCACATCTACAAATTTATGAAGTTTAGAATTTTCAGTTCAAAAAGTATATTTTTATAAATTTTGAGAGTTTTTTTTTCAATTTTAGGATTCCTATTTTTTTAATTTTTGAAATAGGCCGTTGCAAATATTTTTCAAGGTTTTCAATGCGACTCAGACCATATAAACTATAGTTTTCCATAATTTCGCTGCCGGCCAGCGGGAATTGAATTGGAATCCCATTCAAGGGGATCTTGCTCAAACCTTGTGGTCTTACCCAAAATTTTATGAATAATTAAGCAAATACCACTCACCATAACCGGCGCCGGCACCTCCTTCACCGCGGCGGCCACAATCTTGTCCGGTTCGCGCGCGAGCGCCCGCTTCACCTTGGCAATCTCCGCCCGAATCAGCTTGACCCTCTTCGAGCGCGACAGCCCGTGCTTGATTCCGCCCGCTTTGGTCATCTGCTGCTGCATCTTCTCTATCAACTCCAGGCTGGGCGGCTCTTGGGCGAGCAGCGCCACCTCCGACTCAATGTCCACCGCGAGGGAATCCTCCGAGTCGGGGGTTGGTGCTGGTGCGGGTGTTGGTGCGACTGCTGGTGCTGGCACTGGCGTTGGCGCCGCAGCTATGGCTTGTTGTTGTTGTTGCTGTTGGGGATGGGGTTTTTCGAGGATTCCGGCCCGTTCGAGCTCCTTCCGGATGGTGCGGAAGATGATGGTTCCGGCGTCCTTCATTTTGACGCCGGCCCGGTAGAACATGGTGTCTTTGTTGTTGTAGGTTAGACAGTTGTTGCACATCAGCAGGAAGTCCGCCTCGAGGTCTTCGATGCTGCAGTAGTGGCCGGTTTTGAGCTTTTGCCGCATCGTGCCGAGATCCATCGGGTGCTTCACAATGTCCAGGTAGTCGTGGACCTCTTCGGTGTCGACGGGTTCGCGGAAGATTTCTTGCGCGTCCTTGGCTTCGAGCTGGTCCAGGATTCGATGCAGGGTGGACTCGATCGGGTTGAGTTGGGTCATGACGCACTGTTCGTTGGTTTTGATCAGGATCAGTTTGAGTTTTTCACGCTTGCGAACGAGTTCGCAGAGGAGGCGGGCCCGTTCCAGATCCTGGCGGAGACACTGCCAGTACTTGAGCTGTTGGTACAACTCGCGAGCGTCGGGCGATCCGTCCGACTTGTCCCGTGGCAACGGAGGGGCACTCTGCGATGGGCCTTGACTCTGGAGACGTCGCAGCAGCGGAACTCCATTCCGGTGTTGTCGCTTCAACGTCCAATACGCGATCAGCCGCTGGATAAACTGTGGCTTCTTTGTGATGTTGACCAACGAGGAGATTTCATCGACCCGGTTCGTCGGAATCGTCGGAATCAAAATTACCGGCGCCGAAGTCCTCTTCATGGCCAGCATCTTCCGCGCCTTCTTCATCTTCTCCCGGCAAATCTCCCTCGGATCCGTCTCCCCACCCGAATCCCCCGGCGATCCCAACGCATTGATCGGCGTATGCGTGTCACAATAAGCCGTCTTCTGGACCACCACCGGATGTGTGTCATTCCCACGAACCTGGTCCATTCGCATGCACAGGCCAGCCTGCTGGGCACAAGTCACGTGAAACGCCGCATAGCACGAACTCCGATTACACTGAATGCAAGCCCCAATCCCCTTCTGCTTACAGATGTAGCAAACCAACCGCCACCTCGCCGCCGGAATCGTCTCGATCGAATCGATCGGCTCCAAAAACACCGTATTCGCAAATCGAACCTCCGGAATCCACAGCGCACACACCACATGCGCCCACTGGTTCTGATCGGTCTGCTTGAACGCCCCGCCCGTATTCGGACAGAGCACGCAGTCCACCGAGCGGCTCGGACTTTGCAAACACCGCCGACACAGCCACTGGCCCTCGGGGATGTACGGCACGCCGTAGCAGTCCTGGTGCACGGCCAGGTTGCACATGTCGCAGAACAGGATCACGTTCGTGTTCTGGCACTCGCCGTCCATGCAGATGCAGCCTGGAAAGATTGACGAAATTTTTGTTTAGTTTGAAATTGAATTTTTTTTAATAAATATATATTATTTCTAATCTACTTCAAATTTTGATTTATATATATACTTTAATTTTGAAAGCATTAATCAACCGGCAAAAAAATAATTAAACGGTGCACATCGAACAGAGTTTTTTGCATCAAGATTTTTGCTACATACTACGGGAACTATCGATATAGTTATATATCCCCTAAAGTACAAACTATTTTTACAATCAGATTGTTTGGATTAAGAAGACAACAACTTCCTTAAGGAGCTATTACACTACGGCAAACAAACAAACTCGCACTTTTTTACAGTTTGCCTACTCTGTTTGTTTGCATGGATTTGTTTGTGCAAACGTCAGCCTGCATACATTTTGCCTTGTTTGCGAGCTTGATTGTTTGTTTGCGGTAGTGTAATGATTCCTTTATTTGCTGTGCACTAGAGTGTAACAAAAATGACTTTTGGCGGTCATTCAGGGGTTTGTTCCGGTGGGCATACTGAGCCCAAATGCCAAATATGAGCTTGATTGGACGTAACACTACTACTTTACAGCAACTTTTCAGTTCCTTTTGGGGTCCTAAACAACTCCCTAAAGTTTGGGAACGATTGGGTAAGTCCCCACTTTGCGCAAAGCGATTACATTTTCCATATAAATTTGTATGGGGAAAACCATTTTTTTTAATTTGATATTTCAAAAATCCACGTTTCACGCTGTATTAAAACCGGATTCATATTTGGTTGCTCTGGAAGGTGCTCTACAACTATCCCGCAGAGAGTATGGTGCTAACTTGCTCCTATAAAAAGATACAGCGTGTTCAAAACTTGTCTAAAACGTGTTTTTTGCTCGAAAATCACGTTTTAGACGAGTTTTGAGTACGCTGTATCTTCTTTCAGGAGCAAGTTAGCACCATACTCTCTTCGGGAAAGTTGTAGAGCACCTTCCAGGGCATCCAAATTTGAATCCGGTTTTGATATAACGTAAAACGTGGTTTTTTAAATATCAAAGTTCAAAAAAAAAAAAGATTTTTCCCATACAAATTTATATGGAAAATTGAATTGTTTTGCGCAATGTGAGGACTGAATAGAGGGTGACGATTCTCGAGATTTTCAATATCCCGAGAATCGAGAGTTGAATTTGGCCATTTCCCGGGAATTGCCGGGAGTTATTTTTTTGACTATGCCAATAGTGGAAAAGGAAAAAAAAGTATTTTTAATGAATTAACTTATAATTGATTCTTACTAATTCTATGAAACGTTAATTGAAGTATCCTCATTAATTAGAGGGACTATATCTACCTTATGATTTTGACTGGGAATTTTAATTCAAAATGTTTACGAATAATATATCTGGAGTTTTTTTTGAAAAGGTCCTATAAACAAAATTTCAAATTTTTGCTTTTTGGGTGTTTTTGAATACCCCTGACTCAAGGCGGTTCTAAAAACACCCAAAAAGCAAAAATTTGAAATTTTGTTTATAGGACCTTTTCAAAAAAAACTCCAGATATAATTTCTCAGTATCGGGATTTTTTTGCAATATGATAAATAACGTCTCAAACAACAATTTAAACTTGTTTTTTTTCCTTTTTAAGGGTGCACAGCAACGAAGGAAGTTGTTGTCTTCTTATACCAAAACTGTCAAACTTACTTATCCTGCAACTACGGGATTGTAAAATTACTGAAACTTTGCTGTAAATTACTTGGTGGACAGTACTTTAGGGGATGAATATAAAAATATTTCGATAGTACCCGTAGTTTTGAAGATACTAAAATGTCTGTAACAAAAATCTGGGTGCAAAAGCTCTGGTTGATGTGCACCGTTAACTGTAAATATTAATTGAAGAAATATTTACAGTTATTAGGAAAACCCGAATGTTTACAATTGGCAAACAATAACTTTACAAAGGCTGCCAGAGTTTTTTCCCTCAAAATATAATTTAATATTGAGGTTGACGTGAAACACAAAATGAATTATTGACATTAAAAAAAATACCTTGATACAGAATTTAACTTAGGGATTTAGAATAATAATTTAAAAAAATGAGGATTGCTAAACTCGAGAGAGGATATGAAAATAGAACTTCTAGCTTTTCTCATTTTTTTTTGGCTTCTCTCAATTATAATTATTGGAATTTAAAATTTACACTTTCTGAATAAGAAGATTAGAGAAGAATTGGTTTATTCGAACTTGAACATCGAACATTGAACATCCAATGTTCTAAACAATTTAGAATTTTCCAAATAATTTTCTGATTAGTTTATATAATTTTGCTTCGATATTTATAAGTTTAAAATTTCCCGGGAGTCTCGACCAAATTTCCCGGGAATCGAGAGGTCCAAAATGGTCGATTTCCCGTGATTTTTTTCCCGGGAATTCCCGCTCGTCACCCTCTAGGACTGAACCAATCGTTCTCAAACTTTGGGGAGTTGTTTAGGACCTCTAAAGGAACTGAAAAATTGCTGTGCTGGAAAATCGATTTTGTTATTACACCCTATTGTCCCATGTCATTTTTGGTCGATTTTATTTTTTGAAATTTTTAAGTTTAATTTGATGTAGGCCCAGGAAATCCAGTAAGCATTTTAAAAAATATAAGAATTTTAAGAATTAAAATTCTTATATTATAAGAATTATAAGAATTTAAAGAATTTTAAAAAAATTACAAATTTTAAATTTTTTAAGAATTTTGAGAATTTTAAAAATTTTAGGAATTTTAAAATTTTTAAGGATTTTAAAAAATTTTAAAAGTTTTAAGAATTTTAAGAATTTTAAGAATTTTAAGAACTTTAAGAATTTTAAAAATTTTAAGAATTTTAAGAATTTTACGAATTATAGGAATTTTAAGAATTTTAAGAATTTTAAGAATTTTAAGAATTTGAAGAATTTTAAGAATTTTAAGAATTTTAGGAATTTGAAAAATTTTAAGAATTTTAAGAATTTTAAAAATTTTAAGAATTTTAAGAATTTTAAAATTTTTAAGAATTTTAAGAATTTTAAGAATTTTAAGAATTTTAAGAATTTTAAGAATTTTAAGAATTTTAAGAATTTTAAGAATTTTAAGAATTTTAAGAATTTTAAGAATTTTAAGAATTTTAAGAATTTTAAGAATTTTAAGAATTATAAAAATTTTAAGAATTTTAAGAATTTTAAGAATTTTAAGAATTATAAAAATTTTAAGAATTTAAGAATTTTAAAAATTTTAAAAAATTTAAGAATTTTAAGAATTTTACAAATTTTAAGAATTTTACGAATTATAGGAATTTTAAGAATTTAATTTTTTTTAAGAATTTTAAAATTTTAAGAATTTTAAGAATTTTAAAAATTTTAAGATTTTTAAGAATTTTAAGAATTTTAAAAATTTTAAAAGTTTTAAGAATTTTAAGAATTTTAAGAATTTTAAAATTTTTAAGAATTTTAAGAATTTTAAAAATTTGAAGAATTTGAAGCATTTGAAGAATTTGAAGAATTTGAAGAATTTGAAGAATTTTATGAATTTTAAGAATTTTAAGAATTTTAAGAAATTTAAGAATTTTAAGAATTTTAAGAATTTTAAGAAATTTAAGAATTTTAAGAATTTTAAAAATTTTAAGAATTTTAAGAATTTTAAGAATTTTAAGAATTTTAAGAATTTTAAGAATTTTAAGAATTTTAAGAATTTTAAGAATTTTAAGAATTTTAAGAATTTGAAGAATTTTAAAAATTTTAAGAATTTTAAAAATTTTAAGAATTTTTAAAATTTTTAAGAATTTTAAGAATTTTAAGAGTTTTGAGAGTCTTAAGAATATTTTTTTTTATAATTTTAAAGATGATTTTTTTTTTGGATTTTAGAATTAAAATTTTCTAAAACATTGAATTTTTTAATTTTTAATTATTAAGGTTTATAAATTAAAAATTTGTATTTTTTTTTATTTTCACGTCTAGTCTTGAAATTTTAGCAATTTCATTTATTTTTATTTAATTTTTTTTAATTTTTTTATGTGCAAATTCCTAAATTTTCAAACTATTGAATTTTTTTTGATTCTTTTTTTTATTTCATTTCGCTTGGAGACGGAGATTTTTGCAGATTGCTTAGTGGGTTTTGTCATGTTGTGATAATTGGAAGTAAAACCAACAGAATGGGGGAGTCTCAACATATTTTTTCAATTTTTAAATAACTCAAATGTTCAAGAAAATATTTTTTTCAATTGAAAAAAACTTTAAAAATCCAATAAGTTTCAAAGCGCAACATTTTTGAATTTCTGTAATTGTCCGATTTTTTTAATTTTGATTTTAATAAAGTAGTAAAAATTGAATTTATGTATTTGCTTTGCCAGAATTGCGGCTAAATTATAATACTTTAAGATTTTCACTTTTAGTAAAAGGTCATCTGTTGTTGCTGGGGTAGATAAAAAAAACCTTGGATATCAGGTCCCCAGTATAGGGTTGTCGCAGTTAGTCGCAATGTCGCCAAGTTGAGGAGCGATAATTCTCCAATGAAAAGTAAAAACAGCAAAACTTACAAACAGCATCGTCGTCCACGATGGCACCTCCATTCTGACCTCCGGTGACCGCAGCCTGAAAGTACGACTCCTTCTCCAACCGATCCATGAGCAACTCCAGCGAATCGACCGGCACCGGGGCCAAATTCTGCCCCGCCCTCTTCTCGTTAATAATTCCCAACCAGGTCGTGTCCTCCTCGTCAACGTCGTACTCCACCTCCCCGTCCAACTCCTCCGTACTCTTCTCGATGAACCGGATGTACGCCGTTGGCCGAGCCGGCGCATCGCAGATCGTGTAATCGTCCATCTCTTTGAAGATCCCTTCGGGAAGCTTCACTTCCGGTTCCGTCGGTGGCGGAACGGCAAACATCTCCGTGTCCGGATCGAGCAGCTTGGCGCGGGTCTCCTCAATTGAAACGAGCCCGAATTCTTCGTCCACCGGAATGTTGATGTTCTTCCCGCCAAACTCAATCTTAATCAACCCGTCCGGCTCGACGTAGGTCAACGATTCCCTGGCCACAACCTGCTGGGCCTTGTTATTCTTCGGCGTTCCGACCTTCTTCTTATGGCTCTTTTTATTCGTACTTGCCGGTGGCCTCCTCACCGGTGTGTCGCAATTCTCCGGCTTCGCAACGGCCGGCTTTTCACTTTTAACCGGTTCCGGTGCCACTTCCGGGATATTGTCCTCTTCCACTCCCCCTTCACCACCCTCCCCATCCTTCTCCGCAGGAGAAGCTACCTCGGCAACAACTGGCACCGGTGCCACCGCCGCAGCAACCACCACAGCCGGTGGTGTCCCCGGCGGCGGATTGTCATGGTCGAAGCTCTTCAAGTGGTACTGCAGCCCGACCACGGATTTGTACTTTTTCTCGCACTTGGGACACTTGAACGGCGGACAGTTCTTGTTCAGCGTCTTGATGTAGTCCTGCACCTCAAAGTCGAGCCCCATTTCGGCGGCGCAGCAACCCGCGGAACTACCGGCGGAACGAAAACACGGAACACGGAACCTTCGACCGACCGACTGAGAAAAGAACGCTTGTTTGTGTTTACACTTTTCGCTCCGAAAAATGCGTCTCCGCGCGCCGTTGACAGCTGACAGATTGGCCGGGTTGCCAAAAAATTTGAAGTGTGAAGCGAGGGGTGATTCGTCGAAAACGTCAAAGTCAGCTGAGATTTGCGGCACTTTCGGGACAACAACAAGCATTATTACGCCAGCATGAGCAACTTTTGAGTGATTTTGCGTAAAATTTTCAGTGATAAAAAGTGAAATTAGCTAAATTTTGAACCATGGACAGAACGGAACCGTTCCCGCAGCCGAACTTTCAAGAGCAGCAGCGAAATGCATTGGTAGAGAGCTGATTTTCATGCGGACTCACAAATCGTAACATTTTCTTTTTTTTTTCTCTTGAAGAACTATCAATTTTCGCCGGAAGAGCTGAAGGTGCTGCAGGAGTGCAACCGGGAGGCGTTCTTCCAACGGTCGCTCCCACTGGGAACCGTGTTCGGGTTGGGAACGTACTACGCGGTCCAGCGGGGTCTTTTGAAGGTAGGAATTTCCGACGGGAGAAGTTTATGTTTTTGATTTGTTTTCTTTGACGTGGGGCTACGTCAAGAAAGTAATTTTGTATATTTTTTTCGTATTTGTTGGTTTATTGGATACGACAAATTGGAGCCTAACATTTCAAAAGGGCACATAACTTTTGTAAACAATAGTGTATCCCTTTCACTCAAATGACAGTTTACATAAGGTGTGAAAAAGACACACTCTTGTTTAAAAAAGTTATGTGCCCTAATGAAATGGCAAGCACGAATTGTTAGTTTACACTGTTAATCAGGTCAAGGATGACACTTTAGGAAATTTAGAAAAGTTACAAAGGATCCAACTAAAGGGTAACAAGTACAAGTAAGCTAAAGAAAACTAATCGTCAAACGATCTCTTAAAAGCAAATTTTTTTTTTTGTTATCTTAATTTTCTTTAAATATTGCGGATTTCAGAGATTTTTAGACAATCGTGCAATTTGTAGAAAGCTCTCCAACAAAATGCACACCTCAAACTACAGCAGAAAAAAAACTATCCAAGACACACACCCTAGTTTGAAACTGTTCTAAAGTGGTCGAAAGGGTCGAAAGCAACAAAGCTCAGTCGAGACACGCACCACTCTAGGCGAAAGGGGGGGAGAAGGGGTAGGATTTCAAGTGTGCAAATATTTGGTGTGCAGTTATGATTTGCAAGAGTGGAGAATTTGGTGCAAAGTGTGCAATAACTTATAATAGTTTTTTTATTTTCGTTTCTGATTTCTTTGAGTCAATTATTATTTATTTTTTAATAATAATTTTTTTGAGTATGTTTTTTTTATTTCTGAAATAAGTATTTTTTTAATTTTCTGGTTTTCAATTTTGAAATTAATAAATTAAAATTAGTTTTTTTTCGACATTTTGATTTTTTTTAATACCATGCATTTCAATTTTCTGGATTTAGAAAATACATTAAAAACTTCTTCCAACATTTTTAAATATTTTTTTTATGTTCTAAAATTTGGAATTTTATCGTATTTGTATTTTGATTTTTTTATTTGTGTTGATTTAGTCCTTTTTTTAACAATGCTGAATTCTTAGAATTTAAATTTTAAGAATTTGTAATATTTAAAATTAAGTTTTTTTTATTTTGTTGTCTCGGCTTAATTTTTGACGCCCTGGGTCATCTGAATTTCTTTTTAATTTTAAAATTATTTTGTTTTAAATATTTTTGAAATATACATTTTTGATTTTTTAAATCTTTGATAAAATTTAAAATTTTGTGAAAGTAAAATTTTAGAATTCCACAAATTCTAAATTATAAAGGCTGGTACGGAGATCGGAATGAACTTAACAAACCCCAAACGTCAAGGAAAGTGTCACAAAATGATTGAAAAATAACAGAAATGGAAAGTGACGTTTGAGGTATCTCCGTGCGGTGCTTGTTTGCAAATTGTTTTGATGAAAAATTCCAATAATTTAAAATTTGAATGCGACTGAAAATTACAAACGAATCAATAATTTTGTATTCGATGTAAAATAATATTGAAAATTCTGAATAACCTTATGATGCAGAATCTCGAAACGCAGAATCTTGAAATCGAAAGATTAAGTTTTTTGCTCGAAATTAAGTAATGCAAAGGCAAAAACCTAACAATTATTTTTTTCGGAAAAAAATTTAAAAATTAAAAAAACTAAAAAAGTCAAAAACTCACAAACACAGAAATTAAGACATTCAGAAACATGAAGAAATAAAAAATAAATATATGTAACCATTCTTAAAAACATCTTTTTTAAATATTGAGACATAACAAAATATGTTTTTTTTTAATTGATGAATAAAAATACAGAAATTAAGAAATACACTAAATCTAAAAATCCAAAATTTAAAAACAAAAATTAAAAAAAAAATTGCAGGTTGAAAATTAAAAAAAATCTTAACTCTAAAATTTTAAAATTTCGAATATTTTAAAACCATGTATTCAATTCAATTAAAAAATTTCTAAAATTTCAAAATCATGTATTAAAATATTCAAAAAATCTATGATTTTAGGAATGCAAAAGTTCAAAAATTGTAAATTAAAAAATTTAGTTGTTCATAATATTGAAAATTTAAATACTTATTAAAATGCTACAAACATAAAATTCTTAGAAATTAAAAATGATTAACAAAAACTAAGATTCCAAAAACTCAAAAATTGAACGATCTGTTCTAAGCAGTTCTTACTTTTTTGTCCAAAGTTTTCGTCAAAATTTCTAATGCAATCAAAAAAAAAGTTCTTCTCAAATTTTTCTGTTTTTTTTTTGTAGAATGAGATGGCGGCATTCAAGATTTAAAAAAATAGGTATATAGAAATTAAGAATTTAAGTATTAAGGAATTTAAGAATTCAGAAAATAAAAAAATAGGAATATTTGAATTAAATGTTTTTAAAATTATGGCATTAAATGATTTTCAATTCAGAAATTCAAGAAATAAGGAATTTGAGGAATTTGAGAATTTAAAGTTTTGTAAAATGACAAGTTAAAGATTTTGTAACTGATTTTTTTCAAATCAAGAATTTACAATATTTGATTTTTTTTTTTTTACAACCGTCCAACGTGCTCAAACCGAACTGTCAACTTTTCTTAGGGTGTTCACGAATCCGATGTACGTACTTAGCCTAAAAGTTGATTTTTTTCTGTTTTATGATACTCCATGCTTTTGAATTTAAATTTTAGTATTTATTGTTAATGACCTAAATTTGAATTTTATGAAAGTAAAAATTTTTGAATTTTTTGAATTGGTACATCTGAAATTTTGATGGCAGGCCTGCCCAACCTTTTCGGCTCAATTTTCACATTTTTGATCGTCAAAATTACAATTGTTCATTTTTTCATGGTTTCTTTGATGGAATCGGTTCTCAGATGACCAGTGAACATAACTTTGATAAAAGTTTGAAAAAATATTTATACAAGTCGTTTTTATCTACATTTTACGTCAAAAATCAATCCGGCCCGCGGGCCGGACCAATTTTTCACTTGAAACTTACATAAAAACGAACTGCAATTTTTTTTTTCAGAATTTTATCAAAGTTATGTTCACTGGTCATCTGAGAACCGATTCCATCAATGAAACCATGAAAAAATTAACAATTGTAATTTTTACGATCTAAAATGTGAAAATTGAGCCGAAAAGGTTGGGCAGGCCTATTTTAATGACTATTCATAAATTTATGTATTTTTGAGTTTTTGTATCTCAAATTTCGTTATGGCTTTGATTTTTTTTTTATAAGCGAACCCCTTGAAAGAACATCAATCGGTTGATGATATTTTATTGTTGTTTTTATAAAATACAAAAAAAAAATATTTCTGGTCAAACTTTTGAGGAAATTGAGAAGTGAAGCACAAGGCAGGAGTTTTTTTTTTTTTTTTTTGAAAAGGTCCAATAAACCAAATTTCTAGTTTTTGCTTTTTGGGTATTTTTGAAACCACCTTGAGTCAGTGGTACTAAAAAACACCCAAAAAGCAAAAACTGAAAATTTGGTTTATTGGACCTTTAAAAAAAACTCCAGAAGGGTACAATTTATTCACAATCTAGTTAAAATAAAATAAACTTACAATTCTTAACCTAAAATAAAACAAACTTAAAAAATATCATCCCTACAAAAATTAAGATTATGCAAGTCGTGATTTTTTAAATTATTGAAATGCTTTTTTTTAATCTTAATTTTCCGTCTGTTTACTTTTTACATTGAAATTCGGAACAATAATTATAGTCTTTTTTTGAATAGTTGATAAACCTTGAAACAATAATGTTATTTAATTTCCCTTCTTTGCAAGTTTACTATCTCAGCAGCTGAGTTTGATCAACTAAATTGAATAAATGAAAAATTATGGAAAATTTTCTCGGCTTTTGAAAAGGAAAAAAAATATTTAAGAATGATATCACCGATATTTATTTAAATCCAATCGTACCCCTCGTCGTTGCACCCAACCTGTCACTTCCACACGCGTTTGACATTCCGTTGCACACCCTGGCTGGCTGGAGGACGGCCGACATTTTCCTGCACACACCCGTCACTGTCAGCTCATTTTCACTCTCAATCAATCGCCCTTTCAAGTTTCCTGTGAAGAAAAAAGCTTTTTACCCGTCGTTATCGCTCGCCAAAGGTGCCCAAAAGTGTCGCAACTTCCGGCCGAACGCACAACCGTCACTTTCGCGCCGTTTTCGTGCCGCGTCCGCTCTGCAAAGTAAAAAACAACGGTCCCAAAGTGTTGGCGGCCAAGGCCAAATTGCCAACATCCGCAGGGGGCACTCTTTTTTTTTTCGCAGTGTTGGAGCGCAGAACAAAGATGGCGGCCCACCTCCTCCGCTCGAGCCCGTGCGAGAGAACAGCTGAGCAGCAGTGAGATAAACATTCGAGCTGCTGTCTCGCTCGTTCCTACACCCACACGCGGAGTAGGCAGAGTAGGCGTTTGTTTGTGGTGGTGAGGAGCTGTCACCTGGTGCGCGCGATTAGGGCCAGCTGATTCTGACGAGAACAGAAAAGACGCAAAACGCAACAGGCGCTCCAAAGGTGGTGCATCGTACGTGACTTGGGAGCGAATTCCGGTGGACCGTTTTCTTCGAATTGGCTTACGTGGCGAGTTTCGCACAAATTTCTTCACAAACTATTCAAAACCAGCAAACAATGGCGCTAATGGACGAACTGTGGCGCGAGTGCGCGGCCTGGCTGACCCGGTGTGGGATTATTCCGGCGGATCATATTGCGAACCAGCCGGAGTCGGAGATCAAAACGCTGGCTGCCATCCTGCGCGACGGAGTGCTGCTCTGCAATCTGCTCAACTTTCTGGACCCGCAGTCGTTCGATATGCGGGACTTTAACCGCAAACCCCAGATGGCACACTTTTTGTGCGTACAGAATATAAAATTATTTTTGGAGATATGTAAGTCAAGCTTCGGCCTAAAGGATTCGGACTTGTTCGAGCCGACGATGCTGTACGACCTGTCCAACTTTCACCGCGTTCTGGTAACGCTCTCGAAGCTGTCCCAGTGTCGGAAGGCTCAAACTCTCACCAACATTCCTGGTTTCAACTTTGAAGTGTCGCAAACCGACAAGAGTAGCTCAGATGAGGATATTTACAAGGATTTGCACGTCGCAACGGTGAATCACATGACGTGTGCTGGCCACGACGAGCACGATTCCAAGGTGGAGGAGGTGTACCAGGATTTGTGTTCGATACAAATTACCCGGAATCAGCACTCGTCGATCATCAGCTACGAGCAGCGAGACTTTGTTATAAAAGAGCTGGTGGATACCGAGACTAACTATTTAGAGGCTTTAATGGCGCTAAAGTATAAGTTTATGCAACCGCTGGAGCGGGTGTTGCAGAAAGATGTGATACGTGTTATATTTCCGTGCATACGAGAGTTGTGTGACATTCACGAGACGTTCCTGAGCAAGCTGCGCGAGGCAACGGCGACGGACGCCAAGATAAAGCTGAGCAGTGTGTTTCTGGAGTTCCGGGAACCGTTCCTAATATATGGTGATTATTGTTCCAGCATGACCAACGCAACGGATGCGCTGCGGGATGTGTGCAAAAAGACCAGCAACATTGAACAGGTCGTTAACCAATGCCAAAAAGAGCACAGCGGTGGGCGACTGCAGCTGCGTGACATTCTCTCTGTGCCAATGCAACGAATTCTGAAGTATCATTTGCTGCTGGACAAGCTAGTCCAGGAAACGAATCCGTCGCATGAAGATTTCCGTGGCCTTGAGCGGGCCAAAGAGGCCATGGTGGATGTTGCACAATATTCCAACGAAGTCAAACGAGATTCCGAGCATCTAGTCGTTATACAGAAGGTTAAGGAAAGTATTTTAGATCTGAATTTACCCAGTGGAAACAATCTGGAGCAGTACGGGCGGCTACTGCTGGACGGAGAGCTGAACATCAAAGCGCACGAAGATCAGAAAACGAAGCATCGGTACGCGTTCGTGTTTGAGAAGGTTATGATCTTGGTGAAGAACTCGAATACCAAAATTGGCGAAGGGCAGTACGTGTTCCGGGAGGCGCACAACCTGCAGGACTACCGGGTCGAGATATGTCATTCCAGACGGACGTTGGGCCGGGACGGAAGGTTGAAGTACTCGCTACTGCTGGCACGGAAGACGCAATCTACGGCATTTACACTGTACATGAAGACGGAGGAGGAGCGTGACAAGTGGAAGCGGGCATTTGACATTGCGATGGAGATGTTGGATCCGATTGGGTGTCGGAACACGGACCACATGTTCTACGTGTGTACCTTTGAGACTCCGGTGGTTTGCCGGCACTGTTCCAAGTTTCTGAAGGGCAAGATCCACCAGGGATATCGGTGCAAGTGTTGCGAGATAATTGTCCACAAGGGGTGCATTTCGTCGACCGGGAGATGCAAGCAGAACCAGTCTCCGCCGCCGGTCTGCGATCGGTTGCTGTCGGAGTTCAATTGGTTTGTGGGCTCGATGGATCGGGACGCTGCAACGCACAAGCTGGAGAAGAAGAAAAGTGGCACGTATCTGCTACGGGTCCGTCCACAAGGTGCATCGAACTCGTACGAGACGATTTATGCGTTAAGTTTGAAAACAGATAGTAAGGTTATAAAGCACATGAAGATATACAAAAAGCAGGACAATTTAATGGTTCTGTACTATTTATCAACGCGGAGACACTTTAAGACGATCGTCGAGCTGGTGTCGTTCTACGAGCGGAACGATTTGGGCGAGAACTTTGCCGGACTTAACCAGACGCTGCAGTGGCCGTACAAGGAGGTCATCGCCACGGCGCTGTACGACTTTTCCCCTACCGAGTCGAACCAGCTTCCGCTGAAGCAGGGCTGTCACGTCGTAATCATCGGCAAGGAGGGCGACAGCAAGGGCTGGTGGCGCGGCAAAACGCTCGAAAAGGTGGGCTTCTTCCCGAAGGAGTACGTCCGCGAGCACCAGCCGACCCCGGACGAGCAATAACGTCACGACGACCGTCACTTTGCCAAATTTACTACTACAAACTGTGATGAATCTCTATTTCCCGTGCATTGTCATTGTTATTGGTTAGCCTCGCGGAAGAACAAGCAAACTATTAAACGTAAATATCCTAGAATAACGCTCAAACGTAACGGTCGTGGGAAGTGTTGGAGCCATACATTAGCTAGTCGGGTCGATACTGGTGGTTACGAGCGCAGATCAGCTAGCGTGTTGGTAGATTTTAAGGTACAAATTGGTCAACCATTCATACAGCTTGGACCGAACAAGTCGCTAACAGAAGATCCTCCTCGCTTCATTGCAGGGCGGTGCTCGCTTCGGCGCGGGTCCGAAGGTCTTCATCGGGGTCACGTTCGGGTACTTCCTGGGCAAGCTGAGCTACCAGAGCAAATGCGCCGACAAGATCATGCGGCTGCCCAACTCGCGCCTCGCCGACATCATCCGGCAGCGGCGCCAGGGCGGCGCGGCGGGCGTCGAGCGATTGTAAGTTCTTTGGTGGAAAGTTGTGAAGAAAGACTCCGACCGATTTGTTTTTTCTAGGCTTCCCGATCAGAGCCTCGGCGCCGGCAGCATGCTGTCTCCGTTTGGACCGACCACGCCGAGCGATACCGTCACCGGGGATCACTACCGGCGGGACTTTAACCTGGACGTCCACGTGCCGCAGTACGCCGGACTGGACGATAACGAGCGGCCAACGATTGATTGTAAGTTTTTGGAGATTTTCCCTTATCCCCTTGAAAAAAATGGAGCATCAACATGACGAAATCTAGTCCGCAATCCACTAAAACGATCTTCTGACGCTGCATTTCCCCTTCCAGCAAGCCGCCAGCTGGACGAAGACCTCCAGCTTCCGCCGAGTCCCCCGGTGACCAAGTCGTACGAGGAGTTGCGCCGCCAGAATCGGGAAGATTACATCCGCCGGCAGCAGGCGCCGTACCGGGCGCCCCCGGTCCAGGAGGAGACGCCGCCGCAGATCAGGCGCGAAGCAGCAAGGGTCGAGCAGCCGCAGCAGCCGAGCCAGCCCCAGATGAAGAACAAGTACGGCGATTCGTGGTCATAGACGGCGTTACGGCCTCTTTCCATTTATGTTCTGTTCTCTCCGGTAGTCGTTGTTGTTGGTCAATTTCCTAACCTAAATAAAGATTGTGCTTGGAAGGGACGCTTTCGGTGTGTTTTTAGTTTTGGAGTGATGACTTCCGGTGAGGGTTGTTTAGAACAATAGGTGATGTGTATTTCGTGATGGTTATACCGCACAGCAGGTTATTCTTTCAGTTGATCTTGGACACTTCGTACAGGTAGGCTCCCAGCAGTTTGGTCTGTCAAATGAAAATGTTATTAATAATTAAGGAACCTTCAAAATGTAAAGGAAGTATTAAACTACGGCAAACAAACAAACAAACTCGCAAACAACTTTTCAAGGTACAAATTGACAGTATGGCAGTTTGCCTGCTCTGCTCAGCCTGCAGCCTGGCTTTGTTTGCGAGTTTGGCAAACTGTCAAACATAAAAAAGTGCGAATTTGTTTGTTTGCCATAGTCTAATAGCTCCTTAAGTCAACTTACCCCCTCGATGTAATTGCGAACGTCAATCTTCTCGTTCTGCGAGTGAGCTCCGTCGTCCGAGGCGCCCATCGGCAGCAGCAGCACGTTCTTGCCCGTGGTCTGCTGCAGCGTCAACGTTACCGGAATGGAACCGCCCTCGCGCGTCATGTCCGGGTCGACTTTGTAAACGTGCTTGGTCGCATCGCGGGCCGCCTGGTAATGCGGATGATTCGGATCCTCCGTCCAGGGCTTTCCTCCGTGGGCCATTCGTACGGCGAAGCTGTTCGGCGAGCCACGTTCCGCCCACTTGGCCGTGAGGTAATCGCTCACGTACTTCTCAATCAGTTCCGGCGTCTGGTCGGGCACGATTCGAATCGAGAACTTGCCGATGACCTTCTTCGGAATGACCGTTTTCTGCCCAGGTTCATAGAACGCACCCTCAATACCGTGAATGGACAGACTCGGTTGACGCCAACGGTGCATCAGGATCTTCGTTTTGTCCTCCTTGTGCTGCAGCTGGGTCGCCCCCAACTGATCCCGATAGCTATCCACGTCAAAGTCAATCGCGTCGTACATCTCCTGCTCATTCGGCAACAACGGAGCGACCTCCTTGTACACGTTCGGAATCAAGATCTTGCCCTCCTTATCCGCCAGCGTCCCCAGCAGATAAACCAAATCGTTCATGGCCTCATAAACAGTCCCTCCAAACACGCCACTGTGCAGATCCTTCCCAGCGCATCCAACCTGCACGTCAAAGTAGCAAATTCCCCGCAGTCCATACGTAATACAAGGCTTGTCCGTCCCCAGCCAGTAATTGTCCGAAATGCACACGTAATCCACTCCCGACAAGAAGTCATCCTTCCGCTTGAACAGCAACTCGTCCAGCCCCTCACTCCCGCTCTCCTCCATGCCTTCAAAAACAAACTTCAGATTCACCGGCACCGGCTCCCCAATCGCCTGGAACGCCTCGATGGCGTGGATCCACCCCAGTACCGGGCCCTTGTCGTCGCTGGCACCGCGCCCGTACAGCTTGCCGTCGCGCTCGGTCAGCACAAACGGCTCCGAGTCCCAGCCGTCCTCGAGCAGGGCCGGTTGGACGTCCAGATGGCCGTACAGGACGACGGTTTTCTTGGTGGGGTCCTGCAATTTTGTTTCATAATAGAGAATTAGATATGGTTTATTTGAACAATCGATAAGAATTGTTAGCTCAAGAGAGCAAGCTTTAGTTTCAAGTTCAACAGAAAGCAGAAGTACATTCACATAGCAGAAGCCTGATAAGATAAGAACGCATGCCGTTGAGATAATCCATTGTTTTGAAATGCACTCAATTGGTTTTATGGGGACGGCCGCATTCTTGAATGTAAAATAGAAATTAACCAATCCAAATATTGAGTATTTGCAAGCTGTTTGTTACATTATCACAACTAAAAGAAGGGATAAAACTTTAAAAAATCGTGTCTTTAGACAGTCGAATCACATTTTTTACAAAGAACTTTGTCCTTTAAGCTCATATCTGTGGTGTCACAATTTGCACCATTTAAAGAATTTGCGTCTCACGTACCAACTCCGGAAAAAAACTGCAACCCACCAAGTTTTTTTTTTTTAAATTTATTTTAAGCCAACGTTGTTCTTTGTCATTCTGGTCATGTATGTAACATAACTAACTTAACCTTTTGTTAACTACTTTTCGGTTACTGAAGGAGGTATTAGACTATGGCAAACAAACTCACACTTTTTTGTGCATGAAAGTTTGCCAAACTCGCAAACTTGTTTGCGGCAAACTAACAAACAAAGCCAAAGGTTTGCAGGCTGACGTTTCTGCAAAAAAAAGCAGGAAAATAAACAAACTGTCAAAAAGTTTTTTTTTGTTTGTGAGTTTGTTTGTTTGTCGCAGTCAGGCCCGTGATACTGACGTAGCTTGCTGAAGCCGCCACCAAATGTTTGGTGGCGCTGTTTCGGGAATAACATTTCAGAGGGTCACAAATCAAAATATAATAAGTCTTATTTTTTTTTTTTTGAAAATAATCCTGTAGCTGCTCAGAATGATTCTTTTCATTAAAATAAACCAAAAATGCCGCCAACAACAATAACGTCATGACTCATCTTGTTTTATCAATTATTTGGGTATAAGTTCGCATTATAAATGTCAAAAATGGGTTATTTGATGAATTCTAACATCAACTTTCATTTAAAGTTTGTTTGAACGCTGTAGTTAATGTCAAAACAATTAAACAAAATAAAATTATAAGATTACCAAAAATGCGAAACATTTCACGTGAAATATTTCATAGGCGTTCGAAGCACCGGGAAGGCAAAGCAGAAATTTATGGTTTAGATTTCCTTAAATTCTAGCAAATTTTTATATAAAATATTGATTGTTTTGATGTTAACAGCTTATTTGAGACCTAAAGAATGCCATTCACTTACATTTCCGTCCAAATTTGGCGGTTCATAAGCAAAAACGAGTGTCCGGAATTCGAAGCAAAAGTGTCCGGGTTTCGAATCAGCTTTTATCAGTGTCCGGGATTCGAAGCACAACAAGTCATTTTAATTTTCAAATTCTGATGAAAAATTGTTAGAAAAGACATATTTTGCATGCATTCTCTTAAAACTGACTGTTAATACTATATCCTGATGATATTTCTTCATTTCCAACTTATTACATGATTTTTTGTCAGCTATAACAAAAATGATATGCTACTATGTGTCCGGATTTCGAATCATGACGTTATATGTTTAGCATCAGGTCTCAGTCAAAGCTTCCCAGCAGGTGTCTTTTTCAAATCCTCTGAAATGTCTTCCGCAAATTCTTATTTGGCCAATGAACTTACAGATCATCATAATGTTAATTTAAATCTAAAATTTGAGGCGGTTAAACCAATATGTGAGCTCAACCCGAGGCTCAACCATGTTGTTGGGAAACCTTAAGAGCGAGTCCACGAACAGGGCATAGCCCATTGTTAGGGACGTTGAGGTGCTCACCAATCTGCCTGAAATTCAGGGGTTGTTTGAACTTATATAACTAACATCTGGGCTAAATATGAGCACTATGAAGCATCCCAATTGTTCAAATCTAACGGAAGTTATAAGCATCTCAGTTAAAAAAAAATGCAATTTTCGACATTTCGACCTGGAGCTCATTGTAAGAACTAAAAAGTTGATTTTCATCCATTTATGCCAGGTGGGAAAAGTTATCCCGGAGATGGTTATCCCGGGAATAATTTATAGCGCTATGGCGGCCATCTTTATGGCATGCAGGATAACTTGTCATGGTTATCCCAGGAACAATTTTTAAGAGAGATTCCAAAACTTAAAAAACGAACAATTAACATTACCTGGACATGTTTCTTGGCAAAATTTATTGCCCTACATTCCTGGAGTATGAAAATTTGGATGTGAATGAAAAAAAATCCAGAAATATTTGAACTTCAAATATTTTAATTCAAAAATTCAATAAATTTGAAAATCCTTCTAGGATGGGACTCTGGGTCATTTCCTGGACATGTATTTAGGCAAAACATGTTGCCCTACATTCCTGGAGCATAAAAAAACAACTTGGCATGAGGCCATGTGGAGGAAAAAAATTCCAGAAATATTTGAACTTCAAATATTTTAATTCAAAAATTCAATAAATTAGAAAATCCTTCTAGGATGGGACTCTGGGTCATTTCCTGGGCATGTATTTAGGCAAAACTTGTTGCCCTATATTCCTGGAGCATAAAAATACAACTTGGCATGAGGCCATGTGGAGGAAAAAAATTCCAGAAATATTTGAACTTCAAATATTTTAATTCAAAAATTCAATAAATTAGAAAATCCTTCTAGGATGGGACTCTGGGTCATTTCCTGGGCATGTATTTAGGCAAAACTTGTTGCCCTATATTCCTGGAGCATAAAAATACAACTTGGCATAAGGCCATGTGGATGAAAAAAATTCCAGAAATATTTAAACATTAGTTATTTTAATTCAAATATTTGATAAATTCAAAAATCCTTCTAGGATGGGACTCTGAGTCATTTCCTGGACATGTATTTAGGCAAAACTTGTTGCCCTATATTCCTGGAGCATAAAAATACAACTTGGCATGAGGCCATGTGGAGGAAAAAAATTCCAGAAATATTTAAACATTAGTTATTTTAATTCAAATATTTGATAAATTTAAAAATCCTTCTAGGATGGGACTCTGAGTCATTTCCTGGACATGTATTTAGGCAAAACATGTTGCCCTACATTCCTGGAGCATAAAAAAATAACTTGGCATGAGGCCATGTGGAGGAAAAAAATTTCAGAAATATTTGAACTTCAAATATTTTAATTCAAAAATTCAATAAATTAGAAAATCCTTCTAGGATGGGACTCTGGGTCATTTCCTGGGCATGTATTTAGGCAAAACTTGTTGCCCTATATTCCTTGAGCATAAAAATACAACTTGGCATAAGGCCATGTGGATGAAAAAAATTCCAGAAATATTTAAACATTAGTTATTTTAATTCAAAAATTCAATAAATTAGAAAATCCTTCTAGGATGGGACTCTGGGTCATTTCCTGGACATGTATTTAGGCAAAACTTGTTGCCCTACATTCCTGGAGCATAAAAATACAACTTGGCATAAGGCCATGTGGATGAAAAAAATTCCAGAAATATTTAAACATTAGTTATTTTAATTCAAATATTTGATAAATTTAAAAATCCTTCTAGGATGGGACTCTGAGTCATTTCCTGGACATGTATTTAGGCAAAACATGTTGCCCTACATTCCTGGAGCATAAAAAAATAACTTGGCATGAGGCCATGTGGAGGAAAAAAATTCCAGAAATATTTGAACTTCAAATATTTTAATTCAAAAATTCAATAAATTTGAAAATCCTTCTAGGATGGGACTCTGAGTCATTTCCTGGACATGTATCTTGGCAAAACTTGTTGCTCTACATTCCTGGAGCATAAAAATACAACTTGGCATAAGGCCATGTGGATGAAAAAAATTCCAGAAATATTTAAACATTAGTTATTTTAATTCAAAAATTCAATAAATTAGAAAATCCTTCTAGGATGGGACTCTGGGTCATTTCCTGGACATGTATTTAGGCAAAACTTGTTGCCCTACATTCCTGGAGCATAAAAATACAACTTGGCATAAGGCCATGTGGATGAAAAAAATTCCAGAAATATTTAAACATTAGTTATTTTAATTCAAATATTTGATAAATTCAAAAATCCTTCTAGGATGGGACTCTGAGTCATTTCCTGGACATGTATTTAGGCAAAACTTGTTGCCCTATATTCCTGGAGCATAAAAATACAACTTGGCATGAGGCCATGTGGAGGAAAAAAATTTCAGAAATATTTGAACTTCAAATATTTTAATTCAAAAATTCAATAAATTTGAAAATCCTTCTAGGATGGGACTCTGGGTCATTTCCTGGGCATGTATTTAGGCAAAACTTGTTGCCCTATATTCCTGGAGCATAAAAATACAACTTGGCATAAGGCCATGTGGATGAAAAAAATTCCAGAAATATTTAAACATTAGTTCCCGAGCATGGGTAAATAACAAGGGAAATGCGTAATAATACCTTTCTCTGGTATCAATACCAAATTTTGGTATTCCTGGACCCTTAAAAATTTGTCTTAAGGATTATGCAAGAGCAAAATGTGGTGTCATACCAATTTAAGGTATTGTTTTGATATTGCAAAATTGCAGAATTTGTCAATGGTCGAACACCACATTTTTGTATTATTTTGGTATTAAAGTGTTTTACCAAATTCCTCTGAAACTATGGGAAAATTTTGACCAATTTTGACAAAATAATTAATTTTGCGCTAAAATGATTTCTCAAAGCGAATGCTTTCATTGAAAACCGGAAATTTCAAACTTGATTTTAAACATTTTTGATATACCCCCTACAGAAATGACTTGAAATTGTGGAAAATTTTCTAAGTCAGGATGGCACATTTTGGTATTATTTTGGTATTAAAGTGTTTTATCAAATTCCTCTCAAACTATGGGAAAATTTTGACCAATTTTGACAAAATAATTAATTTTGCGCTAAAACGAGGTCTCAAAGCGAATGCTTTCATTGAAAACCGGAAATTTCAAACTTGATTTTAAAAATTTTTGATATACCCCCTACAGAAATGACTTGAAATTGTGGAAAATTTTCTAAGTCAGGATGGCACATTTTGGTATTATTTTGGTATTAAGGTGTTTTATCAATTTCCTCTGAAACTATGGGAAAAATTTGACCAATTTTGACAAAATAATTAATTTTGCGCTAAAATGATGTCTCAAAGCGAATGCTTTCATTGAAAACCGGAAATTTCAAACTTGATTTTAAACATTTTTGATATACCCCCTACAGAAATGACTTAAAATTGTGGAAAATTTTCTAAGTCAGGATGGCACATTTTGGTATTATTTTAGTATTAAAGTGTTTTATCAAATTCCTCTGAAACTATGGGAAAATTTTGACCAATTTTGACAAAATAATTAATTTTGCGCTAAAATGATGTCCCAAAGCGAATGCTTTCATTGAAAACCGGAAATTTCAAACTTGATTTTAAACATTTTTGATATACCCCCTACAGAAATGACTTAAAATTGTGGAAAATTTTCTAAGTCAGGATGGCACATTTTGGTATTATTTTGGTATTAAGGTGTTTTATCAATTTCCTCTGAAACTATGGGAAAATGTTGACCAATTTTGACAAAATAATTAATTTTGCGCTAAAATGATGTCTAAAAGCGAATGCTTTCATTGAAAACCGAAATTTAAAACTTGATTTTAAACATTTTTGATATACCCCCTACAGAAATGACTTGAAATTGTGGAAAATTTTCTAAGTCAGGATGGCACATTTTGGTATTATTTTGGTATTAAAGTGTTTTATCAAATTCCTCTCAAACTATGGGAAAATTTTGACCAATTTTGACAAAATAATTAATTTTGCGCTAAAACGAGGTCTCAAAGCGAATGCTTTCATTGAAAACCGGAAATTTCAAACTTGATTTTAAAAATTTTTGATATACCCCCTACAGAAATGACTTGAAATTGTGGAAAATTTTCTAAGTCAGGATGGCACATTTTGGTATTATTTTGGTATTAAGGTGTTTTATCAATTTCCTCTGAAACTATGGGAAAAATTTGACCAATTTTGACAAAATAATTAATTTTGCGCTAAAATGATGTCTCAAAGCGAATGCTTTCATTGAAAACCGGAAATTTCAAACTTGATTTTAAACATTTTTGATATACCCCCTACAGAAATGACTTGACATTGTGGAAAAATTTCTAAGTCAGGATGCCACATTTTGGTATTATTTTGGTATTGAAAGGTTTCATCAATTTTCTCTGAAACTATGGATTTTTTTTAAATTTTTGACGAGATAATTAATTTTGCGCTAACTTGACTTGAAACCCAAAAATGTTAAAACTGATTTAAATTTTTTTTTGTGATATACCCACTAATATTTTTTTCAAAAACGTTAAAATTTTTCTAAGTTGGGATAACCAAATACTTTGAAAAACGAGTCAATCAACAGATCATTGAATTTTGGTGAATTTCAATCCAGTTTCATTTTAATAATACTTATTTTTCAATCTTGTTATTTTTCAGAAGCTACAGCCGTTCATCAATGACAAATGCATTCGGTGTGGTGAAGAATATCACTAAAAACAACATGGAATCATCAGGTGAGTAGATTTGGTTGTTGCATAAGGATCATTTACGTTTTTTTCACTAACTGCAACTGCTGCACTAAAAATGGTATGAAAATACCAAATTTTGGTATTACTTGTGCATATACCAACGACCAAAATGTGCCCTTGGTTGCCCAGTAATAGATGGTAAAATACCATGAAATCAAACCAATATCATGTTTGTGGAAGACCACAGGAATACCAAAATATGATTTTCCAAGGGCGCGGGAATACCTAAAATTAAAACCATGACAATACCAAGTTTTGGTATTCAAGCAATGTTCAAAAATCCAGAAGACCTCAACTTGGTATTGAAATGATTTTATTTTGTGGTATTATTTTACCTTTGGAATAACATGGTATGGTATTGTTGTGCCCTTCCACATACAAGCTTTTGGTATGATTTCATGGTATTTTACCATCTATTACTGGGCAACCAAGGGCACATTTTGGTCGCTGTTATTTGCCCAAGTAATACCAAAATTTGGTATTCCCGTGTTATTTACCCCTGCTCGGGTTATTTTAATTCAAATATTTGATAAATTCAAAAATCCTTCTAGGATGGGACTCTGAGTCATTTCCTGGACATGTATCTAGGCAAAACTTGTTGCCCTATATTCCTTGAGCATAAAAATACAACTTGGCATGAGGCCATGTGGAGGAAAAAAATTTCAGAAATACTGAACTTCAAATATTTTAATTCAAAAATTCAATAAATTTGAAAATCCTTCTAGGATGGGACTCTGGGTCATTTCCTGGGCATGTATTTAGGCAAAAAATGTTGCCCTATATTCCTGGAGCATAAAAATACAACTTGGCATGAGGCCATGTGGATGAAAAAAATTCCAGAAATATTTAAACATTAGTTATTTTAATTCAAATATTTGATAAATTCAAAAATCCTTCTAGGATGGGACTCTGAGTCATTTCCTGGACATGTATTTAGGCAAAACTTGTTGCCCTATATTCCTGGAGCATAAAAATACAACTTGGCATGAGGCCATGTGGAGGAAAAAACTTCAAATATTTTAATTCAAAAATTCAATAATATTGAAAATCCTTCTAGGATGGGACTCTGGGTCATTTCCTGGGCATGTATTTAGGTAAAACTTGTTGCCCTATATTCCTTAAGCATAAAAATACTCCATGTGCCCAACAGACAGATGGCATCAGCTGCGGAATTTTCGCATTAAATTTTGCTGAAAAGATTGCAACTGGATCTGCTTTATTCACAGGACGCGTGAATGTCGACGTGAAGCGAGCGGAATACGTGCGTTCCGTGATCAAAGATTGCAAGCAACGCGAAATATGCAGCTTTTGCGGTCTTGAAATCGACGCACAACGCTGTCAAACATGCCGTTTAAGGACGTGCATTAAGTGCGCTAAAACTGCAGGCACGTGTCGTCTGCGCTGCAGCTAAGCAGGATTGAAAGTGTGTTTTTTTTTTATCATGATTCGAATCAATTATTCTTACGATATGTTTAGACAAGTGTTCATCACGCAGTTAAAGGAAATGTTGAATTCACATAGTTTAAGATCTTTTATACAAATATCACATAAGTTTGTACCTGAAAACATAGATCGAAAAAGGATAAAAGATTCCAGACAAATCAAACCCGTGGTTCTTATTCCAATCCAATCAAACCTTAACGCAGACATTTTTTTGAAGGGATCCCGGAGAAAGCCTTAGGTTAGATGACGTCTAACTTTCTTCTTGTCATTTATTAACATTTATAGTACACCATTGCATTAGAATCGTTACATCACACTGCCGCTTTAATCGGGTCTGTCCCATATTTAAAAACAGCAAGCCGAGAAAAGCGCATGTCAAATTTGTCCCGCCCATAAGGCTACGTGTTAAAACTTCACGAAAAAGTGATTTTTTTCCGGTCTTCTAGAACAAAGTAGGTACCAAATTTGATATGTTTTTCTGGTAGTTTACATGATTGCTAAATACATGTCCAGGAAGTGACTCAGAGTCCCATCCTAGAAGGATTTTTAAATTTATTAAATATTTGAATTAAAATAACTAATGTTTAAATATTTCTGGAATTTTTTTCATCCACATGGCCTTATGCCAAGTTGTATTTTTATGCTCCAGGAATATAGGGCAACAAGTTTTGCCTAAATACATGTCCAGGAAGTGACCCAGAGTCCCATCCTAGAAGGATTTTCAAATTTATTGAATTTTTGAATTAAAATATTTGAAGTTCAGTATTTCTGAAATTTTTTTCCTCCACATGGCCTCATGCCAAGTTGTATTTTTATGCTCAAGGAATATAGGGCAACAAGTTTTGCCTAAATACATGCCCAGGAAATGACCCAGAGTCCCATCCTAGAAGGATTTCAAATTTATTGAATTTTTGAATTAAAATATTTGAAGTACAAATATTTCTGAATTTTTTTTCCTCCACATGGCCTCATGCCAAGTTGTATTTTTATGCTCAAGGAATATAGGGCAACATTTTTTGCCTAAATACATGTCCAGGAAATGACCCAGAGTCCCATCCTAGAAGGATTTTCAAATTTATTGAATTTTTGAATTAAAATATTTGAAGTTCAGTATTTCTGAAATTTTTTTCCTCCACATGGCCTCATGCCAAGTTGTATTTTTATGCTCAAGGAATATAGGGCAACAAGTTTTGCCTAAATACATGCCCAGGAAATGACCCAGAGTCCCATCCTAGAAGGATTTCAAATTTATTGAATTTTTGAATTAAAATATTTGAAGTACAAATATTTCTGAATTTTTTTTCCTCCACATGGCCTCATGCCAAGTTGTATTTTTATGCTCAAGGAATATAGGGCAACATTTTTTGCCTAAATACATGTCCAGGAAATGACCCAGAGTCCCATCCTAGAAGGATTTTCAAATTTATTGAATTTTTGAATTAAAATATTTGAAGTTCAGTATTTCTGAAATTTTTTTCCTCCACATGGCCTCATGCCAAGTTGTATTTTTATGCTCAAGGAATATAGGGCAACAAGTTTTGCCTAAATACATGCCCAGGAAATGACCCAGAGTCCCATCCTAGAAGGATTTCAAATTTATTGAATTTTTGAATTAAAATATTTGAAGTTCAAATATTTCTGAAATTTTTTTCCTCCACATGGCCTCATGCCAAGTTGTATTTTTATGCTCAAGGAATATAGGGCAACATTTTTTGCCTAAATACATGTCCAGGAAATGACCCAGAGTCCCATCCTAGAAGGATTTTCAAATTTATTGAATTTTTGAATTAAAATATTTGAAGTTCAGTATTTCTGAAATTTTTTTCCTCCACATGGCCTCATGCCAAGTTGTATTTTTATGCTCAAGGAATATAGGGCAACAAGTTTTGCCTAAATACATGCCCAGGAAATGACCCAGAGTCCCATCCTAGAAGGATTTTCAAATTTGTTGAATTTTTGAATTAAAATATTTGAAGTTCAAATATTTCTGAAATTTTTTTCCTCCACATGGCCTCATGCCAAGTTGTATTTTTATGCTCAAGGAATATAGGGCAACAAGTTTTGCCTAAATACATGCCCAGGAAATGACCCAGAGTCCCATCCTAGAAGGATTTCAAATTTATTGAATTTTTGAATTAAAATATTTGAAGTACAAATATTTCTGAATTTTTTTTCCTCCACATGGCCTCATGCCAAGTTGTATTTTTATGCTCAAGGAATATAGGGCAACATTTTTTGCCTAAATACATGTCCAGGAAATGACCCAGAGTCCCATCCTAGAAGGATTTTCAAATTTATTGAATTTTTGAATTAAAATATTTGAAGTTCAGTATTTCTGAAATTTTTTTCCTCCACATGGCCTCATGCCAAGTTGTATTTTTATGCTCAAGGAATATAGGGCAACAAGTTTTGCCTAAATACATGCCCAGGAAATGACCCAGAGTCCCATCCTAGAAGGATTTCAAATTTATTGAATTTTTGAATTAAAATATTTGAAGTACAAATATTTCTGAATTTTTTTTCCTCCACATGGCCTCATGCCAAGTTGTATTTTTATGCTCAAGGAATATAGGGCAACATTTTTTGCCTAAATACATGTCCAGGAAATGACCCAGAGTCCCATCCTAGAAGGATTTTCAAATTTATTGAATTTTTGAATTAAAATATTTGAAGTTCAGTATTTCTGAAATTTTTTTCCTCCACATGGCCTCATGCCAAGTTGTATTTTTATGCTCAAGGAATATAGGGCAACAAGTTTTGCCTAAATACATGCCCAGGAAATGACCCAGAGTCCCATCCTAGAAGGATTTCAAATTTATTGAATTTTTGAATTAAAATATTTGAAGTTCAAATATTTCTGAAATTTTTTTCCTCCACATGGCCTCATGCCAAGTTGTATTTTTATGCTCCAGGAATATAGGGCAACATTTTTTGCCTAAATACATGTCCAGGAAATGACCCAGAGTCCCATCCTAGAAGGATTTTCAAATTTATTGAATTTTTGAATTAAAATATTTGAAGTTCAGTATTTCTGAAATTTTTTTCCTCCACATGGCCTCATGCCAAGTTGTATTTTTATGCTCAAGGAATATAGGGCAACAAGTTTTGCCTAAATACATGCCCAGGAAATGACCCAGAGTCCCATCCTAGAAGGATTTTCAAATTTGTTGAATTTTTGAATTAAAATATTTGAAGTTCAAATATTTCTGAAATTTTTTTCCTCCACATGGCCTCATGCCAAGTTGTATTTTTATGCTCAAGGAATATAGGGCAACAAGTTTTGCCTAAATACATGCCCAGGAAATGACCCAGAGTCCCATCCTAGAAGGATTTCAAATTTATTGAATTTTTGAATTAAAATATTTGAAGTACAAATATTTCTGAATTTTTTTTCCTCCACATGGCCTCATGCCAAGTTGTATTTTTATGCTCAAGGAATATAGGGCAACATTTTTTGCCTAAATACATGTCCAGGAAATGACCCAGAGTCCCATCCTAGAAGGATATTCAAATTTATTGAATTTTTGAATTAAAATATTTGAAGTTCAGTATTTCTGAAATTTTTTTCCTCCACATGGCCTCATGCCAAGTTGTATTTTTATGCTCAAGGAATATAGGGCAACAAGTTTTGCCTAAATACATGCCCAGGAAATGACCCAGAGTCCCATCCTAGAAGGATTTCAAATTTATTGAATTTTTGAATTAAAATATTTGAAGTTCAAATATTTCTGAAATTTTTTTCCTCCACATGGCCTCATGCCAAGTTGTATTTTTATGCTCAAGGAATATAGGGCAACATTTTTTGCCTAAATACATGTCCAGGAAATGACCCAGAGTCCCATCCTAGAAGGATTTTCAAATTTATTGAATTTTTGAATTAAAATATTTGAAGTTCAGTATTTCTGAAATTTTTTTCCTCCACATGGCCTCATGCCAAGTTGTATTTTTATGCTCAAGGAATATAGGGCAACATTTTTTGCCTAAATACATGCCCAGGAAATGACCCAGAGTCCCATCCTAGAAGGATTTTCAAATTTATTGAATTTTTGAATTAAAATATTTGAAGTTCAGTATTTCTGAAATTTTTTTCCTCCACATGGCCTCATGCCAAGTTGTATTTTTATGCTCAAGGAATATAGGGCAACAAGTTTTGCCTAAATACATGCCCAGGAAATGACCCAGAGTCCCATCCTAGAAGGATTTCAAATTTATTGAATTTTTGAATTAAAATATTTGAAGTACAAATATTTCTGAATTTTTTTTCCTCCACATGGCCTCATGCCAAGTTGTATTTTTATGCTCAAGGAATATAGGGCAACATTTTTTGCCTAAATACATGCCCAGGAAATGACCCAGAGTCCCATCCTAGAAGGATTTCAAATTTATTGAATTTTTGAATTAAAATATTTGAAGTACAAATATTTCTGAATTTTTTTTCCTCCACATGGCCTCATGCCAAGTTGTATTTTTATGCTCAAGGAATATAGGGCAACATTTTTTGCCTAAATACATGTCCAGGAAATGACCCAGAGTCCCATCCTAGAAGGATTTTCAAATTTATTGAATTTTTGAATTAAAATATTTGAAGTTCAGTATTTCTGAAATTTTTTTCCTCCACATGGCCTCATGCCAAGTTGTATTTTTATGCTCAAGGAATATAGGGCAACATTTTTTGCCTAAATACATGCCCAGGAAATGACCCAGAGTCCCATCCTAGAAGGATTTTCAAATTTATTGAATTTTTGAATTAAAATATTTGAAGTTCAGTATTTCTGAAATTTTTTTCCTCCACATGGCCTCATGCCAAGTTGTATTTTTATGCTCAAGGAATATAGGGCAACATTTTTTGCCTAAATACATGCCCAGGAAATGACCCAGAGTCCCATCCTAGAAGGATTTTCAAATTTATTGAATTTTTGAATTAAAATATTTGAAGTTCAAATATTTCTGAAATTTTTTTCCTCCACATGGCCTCATGCCAAGTTGTATTTTTATGCTCAAGGAATATAGGGCAACAAGTTTTGCCTAAATACATGCCCAGGAAATGACCCAGAGTCCCATCCTAGAAGGATTTCAAATTTATTGAATTTTTGAATTAAAATATTTGAAGTTCAAATATTTCTGAAATTTTTTTCCTCCACATGGCCTCATGCCAAGTTGTATTTTTATGCTCAAGGAATATAGGGCAACAAGTTTTGCCTAAATACATGCCCAGGAAATGACCCAGAGTCCCATCCTAGAAGGATTTCAAATTTATTGAATTTTTGAATTAAAATATTTGAAGTACAAATATTTCTGAATTTTTTTTCCTCCACATGGCCTCATGCCAAGTTGTATTTTTATGCTCAAGGAATATAGGGCAACATTTTTTGTCTAAATACATGTCCAGGAAATGACCCAGAGTCCCATCCTAGAAGGATTTTCAAATTTATTGAATTTTTGAATTAAAATATTTGAAGTTCAGTATTTCTGAAATTTTTTTCCTCCACATGGCCTCATGCCAAGTTGTATTTTTATGCTCAAGGAATATAGGGCAACAAGTTTTGCCTAAATACATGCCCAGGAAATGACCCAGAGTCCCATCCTAGAAGGATTTTCAAATTTATTGAATTTTTGAATTAAAATATTTGAAGTTCAGTATTTCTGAATTTTTTTTCCTCCACATGGCCTCATGCCAAGTTGTATTTTTATGCTCAAGGAATATAGGGCAACAAGTTTTGCCTAAATACATGCCCAGGAAATGACCCAGAGTCCCATCCTAGAAGGATTTTTAAATTTATCAAATATTTGAATTAAAATAACTAATGTTTAAATATTTCTGGAATTTTTTTCCTCCACATGGCCTCATGCCAAGTTGTATTTTTATGCTCAAGGAATATAGGGCAACAAGTTTTGCCTAAATACATGCCCAGGAAATGACCCAGAGTCCCATCCTAGAAGGATTTTCAAATTTATTGAATTTTTGAATTAAAATATTTGAAGTTCAGTATTTCTGAAATTTTTTTCCTCCACATGGCCTCATGCCAAGTTGTATTTTTATGCTCAAGGAATATAGGGCAACAAGTTTTGCCTAAATACATGCCCAGGAAATGACCCAGAGTCCCATCCTAGAAGGATTTTCAAATTTATTGAATTTTTGAATTAAAATATTTGAAGTTCAAATATTTCTGAAATTTTTTTCCTCCACATGGCCTCATGCCAAGTTATTTTTTTATGCTCCAGGAATGTAGGGCAACATGTTTTGCCTAAATACATGTCCAGGAAATGACTCAGAGTCCCATCCTAGAAGGATTTTTAAATTTATCAAATATTTGAATTAAAATAACTAATGTTTAAATATTTCTGGATTTTTTTTCATCCACATGGCCTTATGCCAAGTTGTATTTTTATGCTCCAGGAATGTAGGGCAACAAGTTTTGCCTAAATACATGTCCAGGAAATGACCCAGAGTCCCATCCTAGAAGGATTTTCAAATTTATTGAATTTTTGAATTAAAATATTTGAAGTTCAGTATTTCTGAAATTTTTTTCCTCCACATGGCCTCATGCCAAGTTGTATTTTTATGCTCAAGGAATATAGGGCAACAAGTTTTGCCTAAATACATGCCCAGGAAATGACCCAGAGTCCCATCCTAGAAGGATTTTCAAATTTATTGAATTTTTGAATTAAAATATTTGAAGTTCAAATATTTCTGAAATTTTTTTCCTCCACATGGCCTCATGCCAAGTTGTATTTTTATGCTCAAGGAATATAGGGCAACAAGTTTTGCCTAAATACATGCCCAGGAAATGACCCAGAGTCCTATCCTAGAAGGATTTTTAAATTTATTAAATATTTGAATTAAAATAACCAATGTTTAAATATTTCTGGAATTTTTTTCATCCACATGGCCTTATGCCAAGTTGTATTTTTATGCTTTAGGAATATAGGGCAACAAGTTTTGCCTAAATACATGCCCAGGAAATGACCCAGAGTCCCATCCTAGAAGGATTTTCAAATTTATTGAATTTTTGAATTAAAATATTTGAAGTTCAAATATTTCTGAAATTTTTTTCCTCCACATGGCCTCATGCCAAGTTATTTTTTTATGCTCCAGGAATGTAGGGCAACATGTTTTGCCTAAATACATGTCCAGGAAATGACTCAGAGTCCCATCCTAGAAGGATTTTTAAATTTATCAAATATTTGAATTAAAATAACTAATGTTTAAATATTTCTGGAATTTTTTTCATCCACATGGCCTTATGCCAAGTTGTATTTTTATGCTCCAGGAATGTAGGGCAACAAGTTTTGCCTAAATACATGTCCAGGAAATGACCCAGAGTCCCATCCTAGAAGGATTTTCAAATTTATTGAATTTTTGAATTAAAATATTTGAAGTTCAGTATTTCTGAAATTTTTTTCCTCCACATGGCCTCATGCCAAGTTGTATTTTTATGCTCAAGGAATATAGGGCAACAAGTTTTGCCTAAATACATGCCCAGGAAATGACCCAGAGTCCCATCCTAGAAGGATTTTCAAATTTATTGAATTTTTGAATTAAAATATTTGAAGTTCAGTATTTCTGAATTTTTTTTCCTCCACATGGCCTCATGCCAAGTTGTATTTTTATGCTCAAGGAATATAGGGCAACAAGTTTTGCCTAAATACATGTCCAGGAAATGACCCAGAGTCCTATCCTAGAAGGATTTTTAAATTTATTAAATATTTGAATTAAAATAACTAATGTTTAAATATTTCTGGAATTTTTTTCATCCACATGGCCTTATGCCAAGTTGTATTTTTATGCTCCAGGAATATAGGGCAACAAGTTTTGCCTAAATACATGCCCAGGAAATGACCCAGAGTCCCATCCTAGAAGGATTTTCAAATTTATTGAATTTTTGAATTAAAATATTTGAAGTTCAGTATTTCTGAATTTTTTTTCCTCCACATGGCCTCATGCCAAGTTGTATTTTTATGCTCCAGGAATATAGGGCAACAAGTTTTGCCTAAATACATGTCCAGGAAATGACCCAGAGTCCCATCCTAGAAGGATTTTCAAATTTATTGAATTTTTGAATTAAAATATTTGAAGTTCAAATATTTCTGAAATTTTTTTCCTCCACATGGCCTCATGCCAAGTTGTATTTTTATGCTCAAGGAATATAGGGCAACAAGTTTAGCCTAAATACATGCCCAGGAAATGACCCAGAGTCCCATCCTAGAAGGATTTTCAAATTTGTTGAATTTTTGAATTAAAATATTTGAAGTTCAAATATTTCTGAAATTTTTTTCCTCCACATGGCCTCATGCCAAGTTGTATTTTTATGCTCAAGGAATATAGGGCAACAAGTTTTGCCTAAATACATGCCCAGGAAATGACCCAGAGTCCCATCCTAGAAGGATTTCAAATTTATTGAATTTTTGAATTAAAATATTTGAAGTTCAAATATTTCTGAAATTTTTTTCCTCCACATGGCCTCATGCCAAGTTGTATTTTTATGCTCAAGGAATATAGGGCAACAAGTTTTGCCTAAATACATGCCCAGGAAATGACCCAGAGTCCCATCCTAGAAGGATTTCAAATTTATTGAATTTTTGAATTAAAATATTTGAAGTACAAATATTTCTGAATTTTTTTTCCTCCACATGGCCTCATGCCAAGTTGTATTTTTATGCTCAAGGAATATAGGGCAACATTTTTTGCCTAAATACATGTCCAGGAAATGACCCAGAGTCCCATCCTAGAAGGATTTTCAAATTTATTGAATTTTTGAATTAAAATATTTGAAGTTCAGTATTTCTGAAATTTTTTTCCTCCACATGGCCTCATGCCAAGTTGTATTTTTATGCTCAAGGAATATAGGGCAACAAGTTTTGCCTAAATACATGCCCAGGAAATGACCCAGAGTCCCATCCTAGAAGGATTTCAAATTTATTGAATTTTTGAATTAAAATATTTGAAGTTCAAATATTTCTGAAATTTTTTTCCTCCACATGGCCTCATGCCAAGTTGTATTTTTATGCTCAAGGAATATAGGGCAACAAGTTTTGCCTAAATACATGCCCAGGAAATGACCCAGAGTCCCATCCTAGAAGGATTTCAAATTTATTGAATTTTTGAATTAAAATATTTGAAGTACAAATATTTCTGAATTTTTTTTCCTCCACATGGCCTCATGCCAAGTTGTATTTTTATGCTCAAGGAATATAGGGCAACATTTTTTGCCTAAATACATGTCCAGGAAATGACCCAGAGTCCCATCCTAGAAGGATTTTCAAATTTATTGAATTTTTGAATTAAAATATTTGAAGTTCAGTATTTCTGAAATTTTTTTCCTCCACATGGCCTCATGCCAAGTTGTATTTTTATGCTCAAGGAATATAGGGCAACAAGTTTTGCCTAAATACATGCCCAGGAAATGACCCAGAGTCCCATCCTAGAAGGATTTTCAAATTTATTGAATTTTTGAATTAAAATATTTGAAGTTCAAATATTTCTGAAATTTTTTTCCTCCACATGGCCTCATGCCAAGTTGTATTTTTATGCTCAAGGAATATAGGGCAACAAGTTTTGCCTAAATACATGCCCAGGAAATGACCCAGAGTCCCATCCTAGAAGGATTTTCAAATTTATTGAATTTTTGAATTAAAATATTTGAAGTTCAAATATTTCTGAAATTTTTTTCCTCCACATGGCCTCATGCCAAGTTGTATTTTTATGCTCAAGGAATATAGGGCAACAAGTTTTGCCTAAATACATGTCCAGGAAATGACCCAGAGTCCCATCCTAGAAGGATTTCAAATTTATTGAATTTTTGAATTAAAATATTTGAAGTTCAAATATTTCTGGAATTTTTTTCATTCACATCCAAATTTTCATACTCCAGGAATGTAGGGCAATAAATTTTGCCAAGAAACATGTCCAGGTAATGTTAATTGTTCGTTTTTTAAGTTTTGGAATCTTTCTTAAAAATTGTTCCTGGGATAACCATGACAAGTTATCCTGCATGCCATAAAGATGGCCGCCATAGCGCTATAAATTATTCCCGGGATAACCATCTCCGGGATAACTTTTCCCACCTATTTATGCCTACTCTTTAAAAATTAAAGTAAAAAAAATAAGAATCTACTCTTGTCGGTTGACATTTCGTATTGTTGGATATGAACCTAGTTTCCAATAAATGTGAATCGGTGATTTCTTTAAATTTTAGTTTAGTAAAGAGTATAAATGGATAAATATAAACATTTTAAAACATGTTGTTCTGAAATTGGCAAGAACTCGAATTTGATAAATCCATCTCCAAAAAATGGGATATCTGAGCAAAAGCTTCCACCTGAAACAATTCATCGTAACATTAAGTTTAAAGCTAGATAACACTCAAATCATCATGCATTGAAAGCCCAATCGTGGTTTTTGCTACCATATTGTGGAGTTGAATTGAGGCACACACAGAAAACCAATAAAGAAAAGATAAACATGATTTAGTATTCACTACCATACAGTTTCGAGGAAGCATGGTACATTTTACCACATTTGCGTTTAAAAGAAAGCATGTTTTTGAGTCAAACAAACCAATTTCTATGGTACCCCGTGGTTTGAATGTGTTGGTGAATTTTCGACAAGAAAGCCTTCTATGAACAGCTGTTTTTAGACATAAAAGTTCAAATTTAGAAACTAATTTTGTTGTTTTGTGTCTATTCTAACTGAAACCAATAAAAAAATATTCAAATATTGTGCAAAAACATTGCTAAAATCACTTCTCAATTCACCCCATGTGTCTCGATTTGCCTCGGATAATGGTACACATTTAATTTCATTTTAACTAACGAAACAAAAATAAAGAAAAAAAAAATTATTTTCGTCCTTTCGATTTTGCGCCCTTGTCGTCATGTTACTCCCCATAATTTTGACACTAGACACCAAAACTTTGGTACTTTTTAGGCTTCAGTGACATTGTATGCAGATGACAGCCGAAGCATCCCCGTCTTATACATCCTTGAGCTTAAAAAATGAGCTGGGAAAAACTACTATTATAATTAGCCAGTCGAATTTTGAAGTATTTGGTCCAATTTTAAAACAAGCCTTGTGTTAAAAAAAATTATATCATTTCCAAAAATACAAAAAAATCTTTAAAAAATGAAAATGTGCGATTGCTTTTAAACATATTTTTCAACATAACAACAATTTTAGCTTTTCTAAAATTTCATAATTTGTGTGTGTTTTTTGCTGTATTTTACATAGAAAAAAATCTTTTTGTTTTGAAATGTCTCCAAAAACTTGCTCCGACTGACACAAAAAAAGAAGAAAATGAAAAGCACCCCGGCATTTTTTCGAAAGTCTGAAAAAAAATCTTTTTTGACTTTGTAAATCGGACTGATAGTTGCTAAGGTTACAGTTCTTAAAGTATAAATTATGTAAAAAAATGAGTTTATCTTATAGTCATCTAGTCATCTACCTTTATTTTTTTAAATGGCGATGTCTCGAAAACTTTTGATTTGATTTTCAATGTCAAACAAATATTTTTTTTTCTGCTTTCCATCAAAAATAATTTAGAGATTTACCTTGACATTTGAAAATGTTTAAAATAAGTATTTTTAGCCATTAAAAAGGTTACAATTGATAAAAAATGTGTTGAAAAGAGCAGAAGTTTAATTTTTGACATTGAAAATCGAAAGTCAAAAAAAGCAGCAAATTTCCCAGCTTTTCGAAAATATTTTTGGAAGAGGTGCTTTTCCTTGATGCAGTATTTTTCAGTTGAAAAAACTGAACAATTTTTGAGAAAAAATGACCTAATATGTCTATATAACTTGAAATTGGTGCTTTTTATTGAAGTAATTTTCAATTGGAAAATTTGATTTTGCATAATGATTTTTGATGTTTTGTTTGAAAGTATTTAGGATTTTTTTTTCAAAAATCACAAGAAAAATCAAATTAATCAAATCAATGAAATTCAAAAATACTTATTTCGGGAATTACCTTTTCAGTGATAAAAAGTCAAATAAAAAAAATGGGAAAAGTTTTTCTGATGTACACATATTTTTTCCTCAGAGTTTCTTTTTTCCCTCAGATACCTAATCATAATCGACAACTTTGCCGAAGGCACCAAATCGATAAAAATATTCCTTCTCAAGATACAGATTTTCGATCAGGGTGGCCACTCAAATCTCATTTTCGAATTCCCAACTTTTCTAGAACTTGGAACTCTAGAAAAGGGAAATGGGAAAAACTTTAAAATAACTAAACCTAAAATTTCATCATTAATTTTTTTTCTGGAAACGCCTGAAGACAGCTTTATTCCTTAAAAAATTAAAATATCGAAGAGCAAAAAATTATGTTTGTTTTGTAAAAAAGGACATGTTTGTTTTGGTACCTCTTTAATTGTGTGCATTGATATTTAACTTTATAAATCCATGTGGATTTATTGATTTGTCAGCACTTTGATGTTTTCAATTTTGATCGAAAAAAAAATCATAAAAACTCATGCTTTATCTCTTACTTTTGTGTTTTTTTAAGAATGTAGTCTAGACATATTTAAGGTAGACAAATCCAGCGAAAGCTCAACGCTGCTTTTTGATGGTGAGAGATTTGACAGCTCCCATACTAAATGTCTCGATATTCATACTTTTTGTTAATTTTCTTTTAAAGTAAAATACTTAACATATGAAAACTATATATTTTTGGTGCACACAAATTCCTGCTGAATCGAATGGTGTACTTATTTCGATTGCTAATTTTTCGAACATTTTTTATTTTAATATCATTCTAGACACATTTTGTACACCTAATCAATCAATACTTTTATCATAAATTTTATTGCTTAAAAATTGAGTTTTCCTGAGCTTCCATATTCATGGAAGCTGTCATTTCTAACACCATTGGTCACCTAGCGGCCATTTCAAACTGGATTCGTCTATGGTCTAAATTAATTTTTATCAATTTCATTTTTTTCATATTTTGAAAAAGCAAAAAAGTTCTTCAATTGTATTTCATTAAACACGAGAAACGTTTGGATTTCATTTGATAGGTAGTCATGTTTTTCTGATAAATCAAAATCAACCTCTATCGGACGGGCCAACATGAGCGGCTCACATGAGCTTGTAGGCCAATTGTGAAAAAAGCTCACTTAAAAAAATAGTTTACGTTATTTCAGTTGTAAATATACATTTATCAGCTGATTTTTTAAGTTTAAGGTTTTCTTCATCATTTAAATAAAAAAAATCCAACAGTTTTGTTCAAAAATGCTCCAATCAATTGAACATCATTTGATTCAAAATTCAAGTCAACAAAACCAATATTCATAGATTGAAATAACCAAAGAAAACTTACATTTATTGTTTTGTGCTTAAAACGAATTGATCAAATTTTTTAAAAATTGTTAAAATTATTCAAAAGGAAGAAAATGATTTTCCAAAGAGTATGCTTGGGATTCCAGACTTTTCTCGACTTTTTGACAAAAATCACGAAATCCACCTTATTCCCGATTTCCTGACGCAAGTGGCCACCCTGCAAAGCCCTTTCTGTTAACCAGCCCGCATAATTGTATGGAGCCCTGAATGGAAAAAGCTAATGATGAAAAATGGCTTCTTGTAACATAGAAAAATTTCATCCAATTGAAAAAAACAAATAAAAAATCTTGATTTTTTTTTAAATTCTATAGAATTATTTCGTGGGTCCACGACCTAATACTGTCAAAAAGGTAAATATTATGATTAGATTACTAGACGAAAACACAGAAAAAAATCAATTCCCGAAATCGTGAATATTGTTCATGAATGAAAGAACCACGAAGGAACTTATTGATGAGTATTGTGCATTTCTGGAGTTTCCAGTTTTTGCTTTTTGGGTGTTTTGAAACTGCCTTGAGTCAGGGGTATTAAAAAACCCCCAAAAGCAAAAACTGAAGATTTGGTTTATTGGACATAAAAAAGTTTTTTTAACTTTTACTTCTAATTTTCTATATTACAAAAAAAAAAGACTTCAGTACATACAAGTTTTCATATTCTGAGAGGTTTTGTTTCAATAAACTCGTTAATCAAGTAATTTCAGAGGATTATCGTAGATTGGAAGATTCGTGTATCGATGATGGTAATGTATGAAAAAGTTTTCATGTTTATTTTAAATTTTATAAACCAATAAAATGTACAAGATTCACTTCCACATCACCATTTTATCAAAAATGATTAAAACGCATTTTTCTGCCCACTTTCTTCGCGGCTCTTAAATGCACCCACTCAATGGGAGCGTTCTTTTATTACGTAACGCAAAATTTTGGATTTTTGACCCCCCTCCCCCCCCTTTGTAACAAATCGTAACAGATGAGCCATCCCCCCTACCCCCCCTGTAACGCGTAACGCAAGGTCTTTTTGCAAATTTTTATGAGTGCTTAAATGAAAATTTTGCGTTACGTAACAGAATTTTTCAGCACACCCCCCCCCTCCCCAAATTTTCGTAACATTTCGTAACAGACACCGACACCCCCTCCCCCCCTAACTGCGTTACGTAATAAAAGAACGCTCCCGTCAAGCAGACAAGCCAAACAAACACATGCGACAAAAGTGCAAGCCAAAATTTCGCGCGAACGCGAGTTCACTGAACCCGCAACTTAAAATGACGCCCCAAAGAGACACGATCGAGACTCGGACGAATGGTGGGTGGCATATCGCAGTCCAAACAAAACTGCGTCCAAGCGCAGCTGTAAATTGTGTTGAATCATTAGGTCTATTCCCGTACTGCAGAATTCTGCAATTCTGCACAAAAACGGCAGCAGAGCGTTTCCGTACTTTTCTGCAACAAAAGTAACTTTTCTCTCAGGTAGAACTTCTGCAGTGAGAGAGGTAGAAGTTGCAGCAAAACCGTTCCCGTACTTTTCTGCAAGCTCTCTCTTCTCTTTCTTGTTGAAAAGTTACTGCAATTTGGTGTGATGGACGTTGAGTACACGCTTACGTAAAATTTGCAAGTTGGGTGAAATCATCAATTTAATTATTAGTTGCAATAAACTTTATGTTTTATTGACTAAATTGAAGTAGTCTTTTTGAAGGGAAGTTTGTATATTTTGAATTAATGGATTTTTGGGGTAGTTTTTTTAATGTCTGTTTTTATTGAAATGGGTTTCAGGCTGAACTACATTATGATATAGCGATTTTTTTAGTGTTAATATTTTAACCTGACAAAAAAAGATAACTAAAGTCAGTATTACAGCACGGCTAATACCTCAACAAAAAAAAATATTATAATAACAGATTGTTTTAAAAATCTTTTAAAGACACATTTCTTTTGTGTTTAATAATTTCAAATAAATATTTGTTTAGAAATAATTTTTGATCTTCAATTGTTTGTGAAAAGACTAAATATGTGTGTTTAAATAATAGGTAAATTTAATTGGCAAATAATACATTGTACCTTTAACGGTGCTACCAATTCGTATTCTTATATGAACCAAAAAAATTTGATGTAGTTTTGTCGAATTCTTCTATTTTAAGAAATTTAAATTCTAAAATTCGGAAATTTTTAAATGCCGCCATCTTGAATCATAAAAAGTACAATTTTTATTGGAGTCATATTTTAGGTTAGAAGCTCAGATTAGAGGTTTTAGAGGTTGGAAATTTTGACAAGTTCTTCGGAAAATAGAGTACTATCTGTTTCTATTTTTTTAATATCTGAATTTTAAAATTTTTGATTCACAGAATTTTAAAACATTACTTATTTTTGAAATTTTTTAGCAGCTTTATTTTTTTTATTGTAGCTTTTGAATTTTTGGTGTTCTGGACTCTGAAATATTCAAGCTTTTGATTTTTTTATTCAGAATTTCAAAATATAAGAATTTTTAAGTTTAGGAACTTTTAAGTTTATTTTGAATTTTTAAAATTATGATTTTTTTGATATTTTGAACATTTTGATATATCTATGATTTTTTTGATATTTTGAACATTTTGATATATTTTATTTTTAATTATTTGTATTTTTCAAGCTTTGAACGAGGCTTTGAATTTGTGTTTTATTTATTTTTTTCTGATATAAATATTTGCATTTTTAAATTTCTCAAATATCAGAATTTTTTTAAGTTTCTCAATTTGAAAATATAAGTTTTTTTTGTAAATATTTTTAATCATGAATTTCTAAATGTCTAGATTTCTAAATTTATGAGTTTGTGATTCACTTATTTTTTTTAAATTTGTCAATTTCGCTGCGTCACCGTTGTTCTTCCATGTGACATCCATTTATAATTTATTTATGTTTTCCTGAATAATATTTCAAACATTTTGCTATTAAAACGTGTATTTATGGTACCTTTGTTTGTCATTTTTTAATTATTTTTGTAAAACGTACCTGCAACCCTCACTATTTTTTACCTAATGTAAAAGTTTTGAATCATTTTTAATGTATAATTTCTACCTAAGCATAATTAATTTCTAGTTACCTAATAAATGGTGCATGCTTTTAAATAAAATATAAAGTTGAATAAAAAAATAATGCCCCCGTTCTAGAGGCAAACTCCTTTCAATTACTATTTTTCTCAATCCCCTCGTCAATCCCTCTATTTTAATTTTTTGAAATCATTAAATAACTTTAATACCCAATTTGAGTAAATCCACTCAACTGTGTACAATATTGCAGAAAAAGTACTGGAACGCGCTACCCAGGCAAAATTTTTGCTGCTTCTCTCCTTGCAGAACTTCTGCAAAAGAGAGAGATGAAGAGAGCGAGTTGAAAAGTACGGGAACGTGCTGCAAAAAAGTGACTTATGCGGGTTGCAGAATTCTGCAGAAGCTGCAGAAATTCTGCAATTCTGCAAGTACGGGAATAGACCTATTGTTCAAAGAAAATGATTTGTTGTCCACTTTGCATAAGCTATCAGCTGATTAAAAGTGCAAACAAAAGAAGGGACAAAGTGTCGTATTTCCAAAACTTGCTCGTTGTGTCCAATTGAAATTTGATCAATTCGACACAAAAACCTTGCACTTGAACGAAGTTATGCTGGTCGTACACTTTGTTACACACAAGTCGGTAGTAAGTGCGCATCAAATTGCAAGCCCCCGGTCGTAAACAGACTGAATGACTCAATGAATGAACAATGTCTGACTTTCTCATATTTCTATACCAACGTGACTTAAGCCGCAGACTTTATTTTGTTCCAAGAAGTGCGGTTGTGATAACGTCAAAATATGCGGTTTTCATGGTCCATTAACCATTTGCCACAGATACAGATAAGTAGGCCTTGAATTTGCGATAGTGACCATTCGAAACTTTAAAAGTACTCCAAAGGGTTGCTACGATTCACTTGCTCCCATTGTATCTGATGAGTCCATAATCCACTCGAATCGCATTTCAATAGCCCAATCAATCAAAGTATGCCATGTCGGAATAATCCCCCCTCGAAAAAAATGATAACAAACTTACATTGCCGAGCGTTCCCAGGATGACGTTGGGCAGATCGATGACACGGCCGTCCGGCAGCGTCTGCTTGCCGACGTCCGCCAGCTCGATGGTTGCGCCCAGGGTGCGTAGCCGGTCCGCGACCCAGTTGACCATGCGGAAGATCTCCGGCCGGGACTCGGGCCAGGCGGACACCGACTTGATGGCCACCGTCTCCGCCAGGGCCGCGATGTATTTGGCCTTGTTGGCGTCGATGTGGCTGCCCGGGGGAAAGAACTAGTTTAATTTGGGGGAATAATTTTCAAAGAGAGGAGTTAAATTACCTGAAGAGGGTCTTCAGAACTGTTGGAAGTTCGCTGGCCATTTTGAACACTTTTATCACAAAAACAATTGATAAGTCTGAGCGGACTGGAAGTTGGTAAATGCAACACGAGATAAAGGCAGGTCCACTTATGGGCACGGTCCGTTGATGACTGACCGGTTCGGGACGACTGGCTGTGACAGTGACATACAAAGACGACCGCAATGAGAGGAGTGGGCCGGATTTTGGGGATAGAGAAAATAAACACGGTTGTGGTTGGAAGAGTGTCTCATTTGTACATTTGGAAGACTTTTGTGAATTTAACCTTTTTTTATTACTTCTTTTTTTAAATTTTTATCCATTTTCTGTTTTTACTTTTTTTGAATTTTTCAATTTATTAGCTTTATCTTTTTATTATCATTATTTTTATTTTTTTTATTTGTTTCTCTATATTTTATTTATTTCTCACAATTTATTCACTTAAATTATATTTTGTTTCTGGGTTTTCTCCATTTTTTTATGTTCAAATATGAACTTTTATTACTTGTTTTTATTGTACTTGTGTTTTTTTTATTAAAAGATTGCATTGTTGAACATTTATATTTATAGAAATTTTATGTCTATTTTTAAATCAAAGTAAATTAAAAAAATATGTTCATAGGAACTCATTTAAGGCTCAAAATTCAAACAATATATAATAAATTACTAATAAATCAACATAAGACAGAAATGGGTTCAACGCGGTTCAAACGCAACCAATACACTAGCAGCAGGCGAGCAACTTCGCCGATAACAGACCATATCTGTATGTGCGGTGGGAAAAGTAAACCAGTCTTGTGTGCGTTGCTGCAATGTAATAGAGTCGGCTACCACAAATAGTGATATGGAATAAGTTGCTGCTGACATTTTCTTTTTTTTGCTGTCTGGGAACAAAACTTCAGATGTTATTAAAACCACATAAAACAAAAAAGAAAAAAAAAAGAAAAAAAAAACAGAAAAAAATGTAAAGACTAAACAAACTAAACAATTAAAACTAAAAAATAATAATCTAAAAAGTATAAAAACAACAAAAAAACAAAAAACTAAAAAACTAAAAAACTAAAAAACTAAAAAACTAAAAAACTAAAAAACTAAAAAACTAAAAAACTAAAAAACTGAAAAACTAAAAAACTACAAAACTAAAAAACTAAAAAACTAAAAAACAAGAAAATTAAAAAACTAAAAAACAAAAAAATTAAAAAACTAAAAAACTAAAAAACTAAAAAACTAAAAAACTAAAAAACTAAAAAACAAAAAAACAAAAAAATAAAAAAACTAAAAAACTAAAAAACTAAAAAACTAAAAAACTAAAAAACTAAAAAACTAAAAAACTAAAAAACTAAAAAACTAAAAAACTAAAAAACTAAAAAACTAAAAAACTAAAAAACTAAAAAACTAAAAAACTAAAAAACTAAAAAACTAAAAAACTAAAAAACTAAAAAACTAAAAAACTAAAAAACTAAAAAAATAAAAAATTAAAAAATTAAAAAACTAAAAAACTAAAAAACTAAAAAACTAAAAAACTAAAAAACTAAAAAACTAAAAAAATAAAAAATTAAAAAATTAAAAAACTAAAAAACTGAAAAACTAAATAACTAAAAAACTAAAAAACTAAAAAACTGAAAAACTAAAAAACTAAAAAACTAAAAAACTAAAAAACTAAAAAACTAAAAAACTAAAAAACTAAAAAACTAATTAAAAACTTAATAACTTAATAACTTAATAACTTAATAACTTAATAACTTAATAACTTAATAACTTAATAACTTAATAACTTAATAACTTAATAACTTAATAACTTAATAACTTAATAACTTAATAACTTAATAACTTAATTACTTAATTACTTAATTACTTAATAACTTAATAACTTAATAACTTAATAACTTAATAACTTAATAACTTAATAACTTAATAACTTAATGAATTAATAACTTAATAACTTAATAACTTAATAACTTAATAACTTAATAACTTAATAACTTAATAACTTAATAACTTAATGACTTAATAACTTAATAACTTAATAACTTAATAACTTAATAACTTAATAACTTAATAACTTAATAACTTAATAACTTAATAACTTAATAACCTAATAACTTAAAAGAAAACTAAAAATTTGAACGATACAATAAAACAAAATAACAAAATAACAAAATAACAAAATAACAAAATAACAAAATAACAAAATAACAAAATAACAAAATAACAAAATAACAAAATAACAAAATAACAAAATAACAAAATAACAAAATAACAAAATAACAAAATAACAAAATAACAAAATAACAAAATAACAAAATAACAAAATAACAAAATAACAAAATAACAAAATAACAAAATAACAAAATAACAAAATAACAAAATAACAAAATAACAAAATAACAAAATAACAAAATAACAAAATAACAAAATAACAAAATAACAAAATAACAAAATAACAAAATAACAAAATAACAAAATAACAAAATAACAAAATAACAAAATAACAAAATAACAAAATAACAAAATAACAAAATAACAAAATAACAAAATAACAAAATAACAAAATAACAAAATAACAAAATAACAAAATAACAAAATAACAAAATAACAAAATAACAAAATAAAAAAAATAACAAAATAACAAAATAACAAAATAACAAAATAACAAAATAACAAAATAACAAAATAACAAAAAAACAAAATAACAAAATAACAAAATAACAAAATAACAAAATAACAAAATAACAAAATAACAAAATAACAAAATAACAAAATAACAAAATAACAAAATAACAAAATAACAAAATAACAAAATAACAAAATAACAAAATAACAAAATAACAAAATAACAAAATAACAAAATAACAAAATAACAAAATAACAAAATAACAAAATAACAAAATAACAAAATAACAAAATAACAAAATAACAAAATAACAAAATAACAAAATAACAAAATAACAAAATAACAAAATAACAAAATAACAAAATAACAAAATAACAAAATAACAAAATAACAAAATAACAAAATAACAAAATAACAAAATAACAAAATAACAAAATAACAAAATAACAAAATAACAAAATAACAAAATAACAAAATAACAAAATAACAAAATAACAAAATAACAAAATAACAAAATAACAAAATAACAAAATAACAAAATAACAAAATAACAATAAAACAAAATAACAAAATAACAAAATAACAAAATAACAAAATAACAAAATAACAAAATAACAAAATAACAAAATAACAAAATAACAAAATAACAAAATAACAAAATAACAAAATAACAAAATAACAAAATAACAAAATAACAAAATAACAAAATAACAAAATAACAAAATAACAAAATAACAAAATAACAAAATAACAAAATAACAAAATAACAAAATAACAAAATAACAAAATAACAAAATAACAAAATAACAAAATAACAAAATAACAAAATAACAAAATAACAAAATAACAAAATAACAAAATAACAAAATAACAAAATAACAAAATAACAAAATAACAAAATAACAAAATAACAAAATAACAAAATAACAAAATAACAAAATAACAAAATAACAAAATAACAAAATAACAAAATAACAAAATAACAAAATAACAAAATAACAAAATAACAAAATAACAATATAACAAAATAACAATATAACAATATAACAAAATAACAAAATAACAAAATAACAAACGCTGGACAAATCTTAGAGGATTGTTTGTTTAAACACGAGATATCTTCTTTTAAAACTGTCTAATTGTTAAGGAAAGCTCGCAGATTTTTTATCTTCCCTTAGAATTGGCTCAAAATGTCAAATATTCTTTTTGGTTATATTTTGGGTTTTTGTTGGTTAATTTTTCTGAAGATTAAGAATAAACATCATATTTTTTGTCAAAAATAAAATAAATTTTTTATTGAAGTTTTTTTTAGAATATGAAAAAAACATCTTCAGTATGGCCTTGGCGGTCTCTATGCAAGATTCCTACTTGAAACCTCGATGGTTTGGATTGGAAATCCAAACATCTTTTTAATAAGATAAAACACCGAAAACATTTGCGAAATGGATGTGATATTTTTCTTCACAAAAGAAACAGTTTTTAAACCGGTAATCTTTTTTACATTTTCAACACGAGTCTTAAACTTTTATTTATTAATACTTGCTTCAATATCTTGTTCGATCACTATTCGCTAAGGAAAAAAAGCACGTTCACTACTAGTATACAATTTCAGGGAAAATTCTTTATTTTTATTCTTCCTTTTTCACTTTTGTCACTTTTAAGACGTTTTCCTGCTTCTCTTCTTCACTTTTAATTATATCTTCTAATTGTTCACACTGACACTCTGTTTGATGCACTTTTGCATTAGTTTTCAATTCACATCTGATTTTCCTTTAAAAAAATCTCATAATTTTGTTTCTTGCCGAAATTTGTTCAGTTGATTTTTAGTGATTATACAACAACAACGTATAAAACTAAAACGCATTAGAGGAATGTTTTGTTGTTTTATCTTTCTTTTTACAATAGTTTTATTTTTCCTTTTTTTCTCGACAGTAAAGAAATCGATCTCTTTCCGTTTGTGAGATTCTTGTTAGTAATTTTCTTTCTTATTTTTTGCAATAAATTATTCAGTCCATTTTTTCACTTTTCTTCTTCTTCTGATGAACACTTGCGACTTGTTATTCTTTTTGCTGTCTCACTTCCCCTCACTTGTAGTACGTCGTCTGGACCGGGGGCCGGCCGCTGGACGTGTACGTGCTCATTGGTATGTTGCTCTGCTGGGCCTTCGAGGTCGGGATCGGCGTTGCGCCCCCGGCCAGGCTGCTCGTGATGCCGTACAGCTGCTGCTCGGTGCCGGTTGGGGCGTAGTCCACGTCGTAGTAGATTCCGGACTGGAGGGATTTCGAAATAATAGCGAATTTTAAATGAATTTGAGATGAATTTTCAATGAAGACCACAATAATTTCAAATGAATTTCAAATGAATTTCAAATGAATTTCAAATGAATTTCAAATGAATTTCAAATGAATTTCAAATGAATTTCAAATGAATTTCAAATGAATTTCAAATGAATTTCAAATGAATTTCAAATGAATTTCAAATGAATTTCAAATGAATTCAAATGAAATCAAATGAATTTAAATAAATTTAAAAATCAAAAAACCAAAAACCCACCGTGACACTGGCGTTGCTCCGGCTCTTCGGCCGCGGCACGTTGTTAAAGTTCCGTCCGAGCAGGTCCGCCCGGTCCTCCTCCTCGCTCGAGCTGCTGTTCTCCAGAGTCCGCATGCCGTTCCTGTTCAGGCCCAGACCCCTGTTGAAGAAAGCGCTGCTGGCGTGATCACAACACGTTAACATGTTCGATGGGGGTGGGTGGCGCATGCATAAATGACGTGTGACGTGTGATTTGGTGAATAAATGAGATGAAATATTGACATTTTTTGAGTTGATTTTTTCGTGCGACCTACCTGGGCAGTGGAACCGGCGGCAGCGTTCCTGTGTGATGCATCGGTGGCAATGTTCCGTGCATGCTCAGCGTGGTCATGTTGCCCAGTTGCTGGAGATTCGGGTAGCCGTACATGGCCGAAGCTGGCCGCGGGGGAGCGATTGGTTCAGCCTAAAAAGAGTGAAAAGGTTTAGTTATGCTTAAATTCGATTGAAAATTTAAGAAATTTTGATACATTTACCGCATAGTGATTTGCCTGAGCCATCACATCAGCAATCTGGGCCCACCGCATGCGATCTTCCAGCGTCACCTGGTACGGGGCCTGGCCCATGACCGGGGTCTTGACCTGGCCGCCGCCCATGTAGCCGAACACGGGGCTGCCCATGGCGTTCTTGTGCTCGCGTTGCCACTTGCGGCTGAAAATAGATATTTTAAATAAAATTTTGTTAAAATGTGGATCAGAAAGTTTTGTAAAGTTATTTTCATTTGCAATTTTTATTTTACATGTAAACATGAATTTTAAATTTTTTAGGAAGGTTTTTTAGATTTTCTCAAAAAATAATATATTAAAAAGAATGTAAAAAGTCTTATAAATGTCAGGATTTTTTTTCCGTGTATATAAAATAAAAATTTCACTTTGGATAATCGAATCACTAAAATATATTTTTTTCGTTGTTTTATTTTTGATCGTCGAGCCTCAGTATGACCGATAAACTACTCTAAAATGATTAAAACAAAATTAAATCCAAGATGGCGGCCAAAATGGCGGTGATATCATAGTGAAAAAGTCTTTTTTGCAATTCCGTCGTGAAACTATTTACTTTTCCTGTCATTCTTGAGCGACGAAACAGCCTACTTTTCTGTACCAAAAATAACAGAATCGAACAGTAACCCTTTTCAAAATAAATGCTGAAAAGTTCTACTTTTCAGCACTAAAATGGATGCTGAAAAGTTGAACTTTTCAGCACTTGTTAGGAAAAGTTATACTTTTCAACATTTTTTTGATTTAATGATGCATTGACTCAATGCATGGGCATTTGTCTTATAATTTTTGTTCAAAGGGTGTTTTTCGGAATTGCAAAAAACGTTGTATGGAACTTGTTTCAAAACTTGATTTTTTCATCACTCGTCGTATTTATCCAACTCGGTGAACCTCGTTGGATAAATGTACGACTCGTGCTGAAAAAATCTTCTTTTTGCAACATGTTGCATAAACTACTATTTTAAAAAGCAATCAAATATATAAATTTGACTAAAATGGGGCTACACAACTCGAATTCGATGTTACAAGCTAGAAAATAAAAAAAATGATTTTTTTTGTCATTATTCGATTGTACAAATATTAGAGTGTAACAAAATTGAGTTTTTGGCGGGCATTCAGGGGTTTGTTCCGGTGGGCATACTGAGCCCAAATCCCAAATATGAGCTTGATTGGACGTAACAGGAACTCCGCCCTTCAATTTTAAATGGGATTTAACCCGTAAAAACACTTTTTTTTTTAAAATGTCTAATTTTGAGGCCCCGTTTCCACCAATGCGTTTACCAAAAACATCACTAGCGTGTAGGCCAGATCCTTGCGCATCTTTTGGTATATATAACATTGAAGTTTGGAGCACCCCGGGGCTCGGTACAGACCTTCAAAGTTTGACATTTTTTTCGAAAAATCGGAAATTTGTTACATCCTAACAAATATACAAACCTTCGGATAACCAATAAAACCACCAATAAAAATACCAAATGGGTTCCTGGACCACATTTTCTGAGGAGATTGGAATTGTAAAAAATAGGCTAAAACCCTTTATAATAAGGCCATTACATTTTTTTCGGGGTTTTGTTCACCCCCTACCCCCACCCGTCCCATCCCTTCAAAATTTCTAAGCTAAGAAAAAATTAAAGACCAGCATTGAAATCATTAAAAAAAAATTTAAATCGATTATGAACAATTTAGCAATGAATGATTTTGTAATCTTTTTACAATTTATGAATTTTGGGACCATAGATCGGTTGAAGAAGTAGATGTTTATGATTTTTTTTTCATTACTGCCAAGTTTTGATAGTAGCATAACTATAAAGATGTATAAAGCATATTGTTATACTTTTTCACTTCAAATTTTGAAAATCAATCTTGAAATTTTGATTTTTTTACCCTTTAAAATGCAATGCTTGAATTTAAAATTTGGTTAATTTCACGTAGGGAAACAGCATCTAATTCCAGCGTGCCTCTAATGTTGGCAGCGTAAAAGCGTTTTCGACTGAAATCGAGTTATAAATAGCTCAATAAGAAGTGAGCAAGCAAGTTTCTATCAAAAGTTTTGCAAAATTAGTTTGTTTCAATAGTGAAAATCAGCAAATTGGATAGAGTTAGGAGCGAGTGCTTAACCTGCCAAACATACGAGAATTTCCCCTAATAGTAGTTCTCTACAATTTCGTATTTTTTTGCTATTTTTTAATTTTAATTTTTTTTATTTGAAGGATTTTCTGATCGATTTGGTGTCTTAGGCAAAGTTGTCGGTTTTGATAAGGACTTTGCAGAAAATTAGGTATACGGATAAAATATGATTTTATATTTAAATTTAAATTACTAAATCTTCAATTCCCAAAATATTTTTTTTTATACGGACTAAAAAGGCAATTTCTGAGCCGTGATAGTGCAAAATCTTGTTAAGAAAAGAATTTGTAAAAAAAAAACAAAAGAATTGAATCTGAAGAGCACCTTATTTTCAAAGTATTGCTACTTTTAGGTATACATTTTCGATTTCTCTTCGTTTTTTTGCATTAAAAAAATCTTGAAAGAAAAGCACCCCTGGAAAATATTTTGGAAAAGCTGAGAAAATTTCTTACAATTTTCTCTCTGGAACTCTGAAAATTGATTTAGAATCGATGGAAATGAACTTTTCTATGTGTCACGTCACCTAATTGGCCTGTAATTTTCAACTGACGATATCTCGGAAACTTTTGTGAAATTTTTCAAATATTAAAAAGAATATAATTTGGTCTTAACTATGAAATTAGAAAAAAATATCCATTTATAGACTTTTTAAAAGTTAAGTTAGATTTGAATTATGAACTATTAAAAAAACAATAATTCAAAGTAATTTATTTTTAATCGTAGGTTATTAGGTCATTAAAAATATTTCTCGAAGTTAATGTCACCCATACAAAAAAAAAAAAAAAAAGAATCAAAGGATTTTTATAACTGCAAAATTTCGATACAAATAAAAGTGTTTTGAGCTAGATATTGCTTTTGTAAGAAGCAAGTTACCTTTCTTTTTTCACCCTTCGCAAAATATTCTTTAGGGGATCAAACAACGTTGCAATCAAATAAAATTTTCAAACAAAGAACTTGTTAAATCGATTGATTGATACTTTGAAACATTTATATTTGAATTTAAAATAAGTCAGTTGTCGATTTATAGTATTTATTTAAAAAAATCTTGAGCATTTATTAATAATGCTGAAAATCATGCTTGAAATTTTGGATTCGTTTTTTTGCGACTTTAAATTTGTAAAACGTATTTTTCATATGCTTGCTCAAAGTGAGTGTAAACGTCTCTAAATCAGTCCTATTATCAACCAAACTCACCTCCACATGATCAAACAGATCAGCGTCAGCACGATGATGACGACGGCGGCCACGGACGCTCCCACAGCCACCCCCAGCACCTCCCCGTCGATCTCGCACTGCGTCCCATAATAACTGCCCATGCAGTTGCACACCTGTTTGCCCCCGTTGGCATTGTCGTACAGGCACGTTCCCCGGTTGTTGCAGTACGAATCCGGACACGACAGGCACTCGCGCCCAGATCGCATCGGCTGGTCCGCCCACGGATCCCGGAACCCGAACCCGCACTCGCACCGGAACGTCCCGAACATGTTCGTACAGTTGGCCTCATTGTCGCAGTCGTTCAGCTCGTCCGAGGTGCACTCGTCCACGTCCTGCACACTGGACACCGCCCCCGTTGGACTGTCCACGTACAGGGCCGAATTGCCGATGTTGTTGTTCCGCCGATGGATGACCCCCAGCAGGTGCCGCTGAATGTCCCCCTTGAGCTGGGGCCGCAGCGTTTCGGCGTTTTCGTCCAAACTCACGGTGTAGTTCACAAACACACCCTTCAGACCTTGCGAGGCCGGATTCGTGGTGTAGATTCCGTTGACCCGGGCTTCCATGAACTCGTCCGAAAATGGTGTCATCGACATAGCCGAGTCCATCTGTGGGAGGGGGAGAGGGGGAAAAAGCGAGTAAAGTACAATTATTTATATATTTTTCTCCGGTTTCGCTCGATATGGACTGGCGCAGCATGGTTGGAGTGAGAGTTAGTGCGTGAAATGGGGGTACTCTTTGATGTTGCCTGGTGCTGGTAGATTTCGAATGATATGGTATCGATCGGGTACATTGATGGTTGAAAGATGGTTATTACTTGTTTCAAGTCACAACAAGCATAAGTAACTAACAAGTTTCAATGTATGTTATTTCTTTGATGCAATTATCGTTACAGCAAGTGTCAAGAAAAAGGTTTAAATGAAACTTTTTAATGTTTCGGACAACAATCATCATTTGATTTGAGTGAAACTTTGTATGTACTTATAACCAAAACGATGTTCTTCATACAATTAAGTCAACACAGCAAAATATTGAGCAAAATATAAGGTATTATTTTGGATTTCTCAGAAATAATAGTTACACCAAAATTATGCCTTAATCAAATATACCCATTTTTTTTATTCGACAAAAATTTAAACTATCGATAAATATTCAGATCTATCGAATCAGTGAGTCCATTCCGGCATTTTTCCATTTTTATTTTGTCCCGATTTACCGAAATTGAAAAAAAAAACCAATTTTAGTTTGGAAATTCAAATTTGGTTGTGAAAATAGTGGACCAGTTGATTACTATAGTTTGTAATTGATCAAAAAGAATGTCAATACATAATCAGCAACAACCTTCAAAATTATTATTTTGTGTTTTTGACAGCATTAAAGACATACACAAAATATTTTTAAGCTTTTCTAGTTAGGCCTAGTTGAGCATTTTTGTAGACTCGTTTCTTTTTTTTTGTATTTCAGATTTCTTTTTTAATTTAAAAATTTCTTTATTCTTAAAATTGAGATTTTTTACTCCTTTAAAATGAAACGATTTAAAATCTTTGAATTATTGAATATTTAAATTTTTGAAGCTCCTATGCCCTATTTCAAATATTTTTTTCATTTTTCAAATCAACTCTAATATTTGATGTGGTCGAAAATCTTATTTTCTTTGCTTCTGAAATTGCTCAAGTCTTAAGTTATTAAATTCATGAATTTTGAAATTCTGCAATTCTGAAATTCTGAAATTTTGAATTTTTTAAATTCTAAAATTCAGGAATTTCGAATTTCTGAAGTTCTAAAGTTAAAAAAAATTCTAAAAATCGAAAATTTTTAATTTATGAATTTCTTAAAATTCTGAATTTTTGAATTTCAAAAATTCAGACATTCTGAAATTCTGAAATCGGAAATTCTGAAATTCTTAAATTCTGAAATCTGAAATTTTATATCAAAAATTCTAAAATTGAGAATGAAATTCAGAAATTCAGAAATTCAGAAATTCAGAAATTCAGAAATTCAGAAATTCAGAAATTCAGAAATTCAGAAATTCAGAAATTCAGAAATTCAGAAATTCAGAAATTCAGAAATTCAGAAATTCAGAAATTCAGAAATTCAGAAATTCAGAAATTCAGAAATTCAGAAATTCAGAAATTCAGAAATTCAGAAATTCAGAAATTCAGAAATTCAGAAATTCAGAAATTCAGAAATTCAGAAATTCAGAAATTCAGAAATTCAGAAATTCAGAAATTCAGAAATTAAGAAATTCAGAAATTCAGAAATTCAGAAATTCAGAAATTCAGAAATTCAGAAATTCAGAAATTCAGAAATTCAGAAATTCAGAAATTCAGAAATTCATAAATTCAGAAATTCATAAATTCAGAAATTCAGAAATTTATAAATTCAGAAATTCAGAAATTCAGAAATTCAGAAATTCAGAAATTCAGAAATTCAGAAATTCAGAAATTCAGAAATTCTGAAATTCTGAAATTCTGAAATTCATAAATTCAGAAATTCAGAAATTCAGAAAATCAGAAATTCAGAAATTCAGAAATTCAGAAATTCAGAAATTCAGAAATTCAGTAATTCAGTAATTCAGAAATTCAGAAATTCAGAAATTCAGAAATTCAGAAATTCAGAAATTCAGAAATTCAGAAATTTAGAAATTCAGAAATTCAGAAATTCAGAATTTCGGAAACATGAACTTCAGTAATTCTCCAATGTTGCAGTTTTTTGCCGCCTTATTAAAAGTCAGGACCCGGTGCCTGCAATCCCCGTTATAGTTTATATGGAATTCCAATAAGAATGTAACAGGATGATCAGGCTTCGGATCCAGACTGTTAAATAAAAAAAAGTAAAATAATTCGTAAGTGAAATGTTGGCGAGAGTCCGAACAATCGATTAAAATCCGTATTTAAATTTTACAAGCTTGCACCGAGTGTAGATTTTTAATTTTCGTATTTTTTAATTTATATTTTTCTTAGTTTTTAAAATTTTATTATTTTTGAGTTTTAGAATTTATGATTTAGAAATTTAATTTTTTTGAACATATGAAAGACGCCTTAGGACCTTTAAAAAATACACTAGATTTTGAAAATCTTAAAATTTTGAAAAACCCTTTTTTTAGTTAATGATTGGAAAATAATTCTAATGACCAAATTAAAATTAAAGCCTAGCTTTGGAAATTTTGATTTTCGGGTCATATTTGACCCATGTGGTCATTTTTTGAAGTTTTAATGTTTTTTAAAATTTTCAAATCAACCTGAACATTTGATGAAATCAAATGTTAGTGATTTTGAGCTTCTCAATCATGATATCCAAAATCATTCAACCGGCACTGTAGATTGAAACTGCGTGAAAATCGCCAAATGGAAAATATATAGATCACCTACGGCGCGCGCGCTTGCAATTATCTGCGCCACTTCGAAATTTTCCACGGCCAATGCCAATTTGGCGATATCTCTCCGCGTACCACCCGTAGATTTCAATTTATTTTTTTGCTCGGTGCACTTGCTTTTTGCCTTCCTCACCTTACTGAGGAAAGGCTATAAAATCACTCAGAAAACGAACTTCTTAGTTTTACCTCCTAGACCCACCTTCATGTATACGTATCGACTCAGAATCAAATTCTGAGCAAATGTCTGTGTGTGTGTGTGTGTAGGGATGTGGGTCTGTGCACCAAAAAATATGCACTCGATTATCTCAGCACTGGCTTAACCGATTTGGACCGTTTTGGTCTCATTCGATTCGTCTTGGGGTTCCATAAGTCCCTATTGAAAATTATGAAGTTTAGTAAAGTACTTCAAAAGTTATGCTAAAAAAACGATTTTAACAAAAGTCCGGAAGATTGTAAAAAGGGTGGTTTTTGTAAGAAAACCCGTCATGCTATACATTTTTAGAAAGGTAATAAAAAGACCTTTCCAATGCGTCAAAAACATTTAAGATCTGACAACCCTATCAAAAGTTATAAGCACTTAAGTGTTATTTATGCACTTTTTGGAGGCCGGATCTCGAATATTTCGATGAAAACGTTGTCCGGATCTCTCATGCGACCTATCGTTGGATAGGTAATCAAAAGAACTTTCCAACGCGTCCAAGACATTGAAGATCTGACAACCCTATCAAAAGCATTTAAGTGTTATTTATGAACCTTTTAGAGGCCGGATCTGATATATTTCGATGAAAACGTTGTCCGGATTTATCATGCGACCTGTCGTTGGATAGGTAATTAAAATCCCTTTGCAACGTGTTCAAAAGATTGCAGATCTGACAACCCTATCAAAAGTTATACGCACTTAAGTGTTATTTATGAACTTTTTTCAGGCCGGATCTCATATATATTGTTGAAAACGTTGTCCGGATCTATCATGCGACAGGTCGTTGGATAGGTAATCAAAAGACCTTTCCAACGAGTTTTATAGATTGCAGATCTGACAACCCTATCAAAAGTTATAAGCACATAAGAGCCCTGAATTATGAAGATCTGACTATACCCAATCTGACGGTATGAATAATGAATCAAGTTGATAGAACACTGAAATGTCCGCCCTTTTGTATCTATTTTGGATAGCATTACCCTCTTAATGTGAGGAAGGCACCAACCACCTAAGGGTGGATTAAGTAACGTTTTTTGGTTAGTAATTACGCGGGTTAACGATGAAGATTTGGCTTTAGATTAATGGGGTATGCTTAAAAAGTAATCCAGGTTTCTGGGGGTTTTAGAGATCGTTACTCACCGCCCTAACCGCCTCGTAGCTCAGCTGCTGGTACTTTTCACTGTCCCTGTTGGCGAGCACCTGGTCCCACTGGATCCTCCGCTCGTAGATCTTGTCCACCCGCATCGACAGCATCAACGAGACGATCCTCCGACAAGGTTCGCGGTGCTTGCGCCGGGCGTAACCCGGCCTGCAGTGACAACTCGACACTCCGCTCTCGGTTTTGCAGCGTTCGTTTTGGGCTTGATCGCAGGTCGAGTCGTCCCCAACGATGCAGGTGTCGATCCGGACCGGGGGTGGGGGGTATTTGGGCCGATGGAGTTGTGGGGGACGGTGCTGCTGGGGTTGTTGTTGTTGGGGTGGGGATTGGGCGGTGGAGGGGGGTGCTTGTGGGGGCTTTGGAGGGGGTGACTCCGTTTCGGCGACGGCGTAGCCGGTTCCGATGATGCCCGGGGGTGCGGAGTGGACCTTGGTCGGTTGGATCTGCTCGGTGGTGGTTGGCACGGGTTGCGGGGGTTGGGTTTTGGAGTCGCCAAACAGGTCGATGTACGAGCGCTTGCCGTCGATCGAGACGAAGCCTTCGCTGCCGCTGGCAGTGAGGATGATGCTGGCGTCGTCCGGGTCTTGAATTGGGGCGGGTCGCCGTCCGTAGGGGTTCAGTTTGACGGTTTGCTGCGAGCCGGAACCAGCCGGGCCTTGGATGGCGGACAGCGTCACGTCGAAGATCTCGCCGTAGTTGGGCAGGTTGACGCCCGTTGAGGAGTGGATCTCCGGCTTGGAGATGTACAGGTTCTGGGTGCGTTTGGGGCCGCCACCGCCGGGTTTGAAGTCGGGGTCGTCGAGGACGAGACCGGGGCGGGGGTGGAAGCGGTAGTCGGTGCTGGTGGTGGTTGATGTTGGGAGGGCTGGAGTTGGTGTTGATGAGCTGGTCGTTGAGGGGGTTGACGTTACCACGGGTTCTTCCAGTCGATGGTTGGTGGCTACGACGGAGGTCGAAGAAGTGGTTGAGATCGTGCTGGTAGGGGTTGGGGTGATGGTCTCCTGGGAGGTCGTCGGTTCACTGGTGGACGGTTCCAGTGGGTAACTTGCGGTTGGGGGTTCCGAAGTCGACGATGGGAGGTACTCGATCGAGTTGATCTCGAACACGCTCGGGACTTCGGTGTGGAAGGGTTCCGAAGTGGTTGGGGTTGGGTCAACTGTAGTTTCAGTTGGCGCAGATTCGATCGTGTACTGCACCTCGGTCATCTTGTGGTTCGGGAGATCGACGATCGGTTTCTCCTCCTTGACTTCGTACGAGGTGTCCGTGGTGGTTTCGTGGGGTTCGTTTTCGGTGGTCGTCGTCATCGGGGATGACTTTTCGGTGGTTTCGCTGATCGAGTTGCTCTCGCTGGAGGTCGTCGTAGTCGCTGGACGATCGACGTCGGGTCGACCAAAGTCTACGTTGGTAGGGAATGGTTTGTACGGTGGCATTGGACGCCGATTTGGAGATATTGGAGGTCGTGGTTTGGGCCGCTGCCACGGTGGCCGATTTTGGGACACGAACCCTGGCCGGTAGTTCTGCTGCATCGAGGGCACGATCTGCTCCGGGATCGGTACTCCAGTTAGGAATGGTCGTACCGGGGTGTCTGGCCGTTCAAAATTGTACGGAGGTTTCACCGAAGTCGGTGGCGTGAGTTCTCCCTCAAACTCATTCGGCACGGGTTGTGCCTCGGAGATCCGCGGAGGTCCCCGATTGTTGATCCGCGTCGCGGAATGTCTCCTCGTGGGCTGCGTGTTCGCGTGGACATTCACGTTACCGTTCAGCAGCTTCACGATCCCGGTGATGATGTCTTGAATGTCCGGGTTGGCGCTCTGCCTACCACTCAGATTGTTCGGGGACTGACCCGTCAAGTTCATCGCCTGGTTCTTGCTGAACTGGAACGACTCGTCGAGCAGGTCCTTCCCGCTCCGTTGCCGACTCGCCGGCTTCCCCGGGTCCACATCAACGGCGTTCGTACTGTCAAAACTCAGAAAGTCCTTACCTTTCCCGGGGTCGTTCAAAATCGGCGACGCCGACCGTTTCGACTTGTTCTGACAGTCTTGTGAGTTGCTGCTGCAGGCCTGCGCCACCTGGGACGCGGCCAACAGCCCGATCAGGCCGTACACGTACGCCTGCCGCGCGATCTTCATCGCCACACTGCCAAGTCGTCGCTTCGATGACATTCTGGCTTGCTTCACTTTCAACGAAGTTTCGTTTTCGTTTGGCGCTCAACCGCGCGCAGTTAATAACTAAACAATCTTATAAATCTTTTTGGCTTGATGGCAATCTTTACTCTTTGAGCTCACGTTCGCGCAAACACGACTCTTTGTCCTCCTCAGCGGCGACGTTCACCGATCACTGGCGGCGGAGGTCGACGATGACGGCGCGTTCGACAACTGCTTTTGGGCGGCATCGGCGGTCCAGGATGCCGGATGATCATCTTCCGAGGACTTCATTGAGTTGGACGACAGAACGTAATCACACACACACTGATGAAATTCGAAGGCAGGTGATTCCCTGGAAAGAAGAGAATGGAGAGAAGCAGAGAAAAAAACAGGAATGTTTAATGGGTTTTGACTTGGGACGATGTTGAAGTGAAGCTGGAAGAAGAGGCCGAGAAGACCAGTTTTATGCCTGATTATGTCCTGATGTGGTTGAATTTCTGGTTTAGGACTTGTTCTAAATGCCATCGATGGTGGGATTCGTCTTGGCATGGAAGAGGAGTTCTGGCTTAATTTGATTGTTCCCGAACAATTTGGGTTCAATTATCTCGATCGTTGGACCAACATGGCTTAAATGGTTCTTTTTCTAGCATGGGAACATCGAATCGATAGAAATCTCAGCTAAAATCTCACAGGATTTAATCTGTAGCAGACAAATGCTATAATTATGCAATTATGATTAACTAAACACAATCTGTAACGATTTCATGTAATCAAATATTAACATTGGCTTCATTTGAAAGTCAAGTATCTCTGGGCCAAATTTTAGAAAGTTTGGTGATGTAGTTCTCGAGATACAGCCATTTTAAAATTTTATTTCCGACTTTTTCAAAGAAAATCTATAAAATCACAAGCCTTACCCGTCAAACTTCGTTCTGCCTTTTTGTAGTTTTTTGACGTTGTTTTATTTTGTGCTTATTCAGCCTCCTGTGATCAAGATTTGATTTTACGTAACTTTTCCCATACAATCTGCATTATTTCCGGAATCGGTTCCAGAGTGGCCAAAGTTGTAACTTTTTTGCGTAAGAACCTTCCTTGAACTTATACGAACCCAACGCAACAAAGAGCACCTCGATCCGACGTTCCGTGTTGAATTGATTCGCGTTCGAACAAAACCGTCGAAATTTTTTATATATATACAAGCCTAACCCGACAAACTTCGTCTTGTCTTTTTTTGTTTCTTGACGTATAGCTTGTTTGCTTATTCAGCCTCCTGTGATCAAAATTTGATTTTACGCAACTTTTCCTATACAATCTGCAGATGCTCCGGAATCGGTCCCAGAGTGGCCAAAGTGGCATTTTTTTAGCATATAAACCTTCCTTGGGCTTATACGAACCCAACGCAACAAAGAGCACCTCGATCCGACGCTCCGTATTGAACTGATTCGCGTTCGAACAAAACCGTCGAAATTTTTTATATATATAGATATACAAGCCTTACCCGACAAACTTCGTTCTGCCTTTTTTTCGTTTGTTGACGTTTTTAACTTTTTAGCTTATTCAGCTTCCTCTGATCAAAATTTAATTTTGCGTAACTTTTCCCATACAATCTACAGATTTTCTGGAATCAGTTCCAGAGTGGCCAAAGTTGTAACTTTTTGGTGTAAGAACCTTCCTTGGACTTATACGAACCCAACGCAACAAAGAGCACCTCGATCCGACACTCCGTATTGAACTGATTCGCGTTCGAACAAAACCGTCGAAATTTTATATATATATAGATCATTAAAATTTCAGCACTTTAAAGAATATGCATTTCGAGATAATTATGCCATTTGCTTCTGATAACTGTTGAGTATATGCGGAACAGCCATTTTAAAATATTATTTACGACTGTAAACTATCGGCTCTGAACAAATCTCGAGTTTTTTTTGAAAAGGTCCTATAAACAAAATTTTCACTTTTTGCTTTTTGGGTGTTTTTGAATACCCCTGACTCAAGGCAGTTCTAAAAACACCCAAAAAGCAAAAATTGAAAATTTTGTTTATAGGACCTTTAAAAAAAAAACTCTAGAAATAAACTTGTCATTGAATTCGATATATTGATTTTCTTCGAAAAAGTTGGACATAATATTATAAAATGGCTGTATCTCGAAAACTACATCAGCAAACTTACTGAAACTTTACCCAGAGATATTTGACAGTTATATGAAGCAAACAACATCATTATCTCGAAATGTATATTCTTTAAAGTTCTGAAATTGAATTGATTTTATAGATTTCCTTAGAGAAAGTCGAAAATAACATTTTTAAATGGGTGTATCTCTAGAACTACATCAGCAAACTTTCTGAAACTTTGCCCAGAGATACTTGACAGTCATATGAAGCAAAAAACATCATTATCACGAAATGCATATTCTTTAAAGTGCTGAAATTGTGATGATTTTATAGATTTTCTTTGAAATAGTCGGAAATAACATTTTAAAATGGCTGTATCTCGAGAACTACATCAGCAAACTTTCTGAAACTTAGCCTAGAGATACTTGAATGAAGCAAAAAACATCATTATCTCGAATTGCATATTCTTTGAAATACTAAAATTGTATAGATAAACAATCTTATTGAAAATCGGATGAGAACATCTTAAAAGGGCTGATTTTTCACCGTGTTTGTTTTGTATAATCTTGCGATACTGTTGTCATACAAATTAAAATGTTTATTGCTGTTTAAAAATATGTAATAAAATGTATTATGTATCATCTTATGCTGTCAATAAAGCTCAAATCAGGTTTCTTTGGTAGGTGACTTAAACAGCATTAGACGACGAACCTTTTTTCGTTAATCTCCAACCCTTTAATAATCATGAATTCCTCCGATTTCACAGCTGTCCATTCTTCCATGCAGTGAATCCAAAAAAAAAGGAAAAGATCGATTACCTTCCCCTTAAAAAAAACGAAAACCGAAAGTTCCCGAAGAAAAAAAGGAAACCGACCGCGCTTGACCGCGTGACACCGGAATTAGTTCACACATTAAATTGCCCAAGTCATTTCGACGCGCTGACGTGTGAGGAATGTGCAACTTTCAAAGAGGTGGTATCAACAACTGTAACAACAACATTACAATACATGTACGCAAACCCTCACGCACAGGTTTGTGGTGTGTGCGCCCCTTTGGGTTATTTCGTCTCTTTATTTATTTTCTTCAAACCAGATTACGGATTTCACTCTCCTCGTGCCCGAGGTTTCTGCCCAGGGGGTTTCTCTTTGTTACGTTTTACTCCACTTCCTGAAAAAGAGTCGGTTCGTTCCAGCAGCGGGGTTGTCTCGTTTTGCTCATACATAAATTTATGCGACTGCCATTGTTTTGCTGGGGTGACATTGAGCTTTTGCGTGATAGAATTTAAAATTCAAAATTTGTGAAGGTTTCCTCATAAGCTGCACGTGACTTGGCTTACGCCCTCCGGAAAAAAAGGTCGGAAACTGGCCCAATTTGAAGCTGGTTTGTTCATGAAATTTAAATTGAGAGATTATTTGCTCCACCAACTTATCAAGTTCATCACACCAAATGCCACAAAACCCGGACTTCTGTTTAGTTGATTCAGATCCGGATTAGACCTTCAAACCGCATCTGAGTCACCACCTCCCATTTCACACCAATCCAAAGCCTACTTCATGCATCAGCAACCTCCTTCGTCAAACTTTTTTTTTCGCAATTTTGCGCAGAAAGTCTTGATGATGAATGCATGCCTGGGCTCGTTACGAAACCCTGCAACAACAACCCAAGACTTGAAGTCGCGACGACGACGCCGTGCATTAATGCGTTTAGTCACGCGGTTTTTCCTCCAAATTGTGAGTCTTTGCGGATGCAAGTCTCGAGGGGTTTAAAATTGTGGCGAATCGTGTTGCCACAATCGGATGATTCGGGCTAGATTGGGGCCCCGGGAGGAGATAATCGAGCTGTTGCTGCTGCAGCTAGTTGTGAGGTAATATAATGTTATCTGACATCTTGTAGGTAATGGCAGCAATTGAAAGTTATGTTACTTTTCATGTTTATCAGGTGATGGAATGTTTAAAATTGGTCATTAAAATTGGTTACGATTTATCCAACTTTTGACTAACTTTTGAGTGATAATTTTGAATTAGTTTTCTTTAAAAATCTTTTTTTGGTTATTTTTTTTGTCAAGTACATTTGTAACTAAGCTTTCTGTACTAAACTCAACTCAAGACTTTAAAATTAAAAGCGCTGCAGACCATAAATTTAGAAATGCATCCATAACGAATGATCAAACGGCAAAGCAAAAGAGATAGGGCTGCGTTGGCTTTCCTCCTCTATTTTATGTACAAGTTTTTTTTAATAGCTCGTTTGCGGATGTGTCTTTCACTTAATTTGTGAGTGCATTGTTTCGTCTTCGGTTGATTTTAGTTTTCTTTTTAATAACTTTTAGATTTGAGGTAGCCTTATGCTTTGCATTTTGTTATTCAAACAAATCATGTTTTTTCCTAATATATATTTTTTTATTTTTCATACGCCTTGATAATAATATTGATTGTTCAGCTTGATTATAGAAAGTTTAAAAAATTAGCTTAACTATGTGGTTGGTGCCTTCCCCACAGATCCATTTTTTTTTTAATTTAAAAACTCTTTAAATATAAATTTTGAACAATTTTATAAATTTCTAATCATAACATGAGACTTGAATGCAAGGTATATATAAAGGTAGCTCTACGACGATTTATAAAAAAGTTTATTTTTAAGTAGAATAATAACCTTTTTCGAGAAAGCTAATCATATTCTAAAAAAAAGTCACACATTTTGTCGCATTTCAGTTTTTCTATCTAACTACAAGTTACAAACATTACAATCTGAAAAAGGTTCGTTGATTGAATTTTTTGAAATTTTTATTTGATTCTTGAATGCTTTAAATTTTTTGTTTTTTTTTAAGACTCAAGGAAAATAAAGTGAATATTGTTAAATTTTAAGCCACGTTTTCAAAAATTGTTTTTTAAAATAATTTTAATGTTAATTGTAATATTAATTTGTTAGTTAATCATACCTATTAAATGTTCTGTAATTAATTAGGCTGATACAAATTTTATGTAAAGTTTAAACCCCCCTTAACGTCGGCTTGAAAAATCAGAGAGCAACAACAATATTTTTTCAAAAATGTTCAAATTTTCAATTAAAACTTTGGTGCAAAATACATTCATTTGAGTTTGAAATCATTTTTGGCATGTTTAAAAATATATAATGATATTTATATCGGTCTAGAGGCTGTTGCAAATATATTTTAAAGTGTTTGTCCCCCCTCCCTTCCTGCTTCAAGAACGATTCGAAAAATCAGAAGGCTATTTTTCATAAAAAATCAAAATTTTATCGTAATTTTCAGTGTAATAACTGAAACAATTTAGAATCCCTTGCGTTTATAATCATTTTTAACATGTTTGAGTTGATTTAAAAAAAAGTCAGTTTTAGTAAATTCTCATTGTGCACTACCGCAAAGTTTTTATTCAACAAAAAAATATTTTCGTTAAAACTTAGACCGACTGTTTTTCTATTTAGTGCATTTTTCATGCCTGTTTCATTAAAATGTTGAAATTGTGGTATGTTTATTTAAAATTTTTATATATTTTTTTTATGAACTGCATCCCCTATGTTAAAAGAAGCCATTATGCATCACAAGTTTTTCCATACAAGGCTCCATGCTATTTTGCGGCTGGTCATACAAAATGGGCATGAAAATTTAACAGAAAAAAAGCACACGGAGAAAATCTCGATTTCTTTTATTTGACGTTTCATTATTAACAGTTAAATTCTTAAAATATATATTTTTTAATTTTAGATTTTTTTTAAGGGTTTTTGGGGACAAAAAAGGGATTTGTTTGTGATAGAGTTAGGGATGGTGCAAAATCTGTTACCGGAAATATTTTTTTTAAATGTGAAAAATATTTTTGAAAACTTGAGAAAATTTTCTACAATTTTCTCTTTTAGACTCTGTTGATCGGGTTGCTGAGAAACAGCCTCTTAATGTTAATATTTTGTGAAAAATAGTTTTTCAGAGCCAGTTGAACAGGCCTTATTTTTTTACTCGCGGTATCTCGGAAACTATTGGTTCGATTTTCAATGTTAAATTAAAAACAAAATGTAATTTTCTTCTCTTTTCAATAGTATTGATTTAAATTTATAATTCTCCAATTTCCAATATCAATCACGTTCTCATCGCTTTTTTTTAAGCAGACACTTCACAATTAATGTATTTTCATAGAGAGAGAATCTCTTAAAACTATAAATATACTATTCTATCAGAAATATTAAATATTTCAAAACATAAACTTTGAAAATTATTAGACAGTGGCAAGTTAATAATACATCTTGTGATTTTTTTGTTTTTTTTTTATAGGGCTTCCTTGACCAGGGCAGAGGACACAAAAATTGAATAAAATTTGTTGATTGATTTCACTGTATTTACCCAATTTCTTTCAGACCAGGTTTCAAGGATTTCACGATTTCTGTCATATTGCCAAAAATTACTAGTCCTTCTCAAAATAAATTTCAGAAAATGTGTAGATATAAAAACAACAGTTTTTCGATAACAATCATTATTTTGAATTTAAAACTTTCAAGAAATTATTTAAAGAAAAGTACGATGATTTAAGTATGGTACTCAGGTTAGAAATACCTACCTTGAAAACCAAATAAAAAAATCCGATTTGGCAACTGGAAATAACCTGTTGTAAATAACATTATATAACTTTTTGTTAAACATATGCAAAATGAACACAGCTGTTCTGAATAAGGTTGATTATTTGACCGATTCTAAGCAAAACTACATCAAATTTACACTATTTTCAAATTTCAATGTGATTTTCTAACTGAACGATTTCATTTTAATTTTATTTTTATCTAAATCTAAATCTTTAAAACTAAATCTTTTCGTCTCAACTCAGAACAGCGTTCTTTTGTTCATCTGCTCATCTTGACATATCTTTCCATACATAAATCATAAACAACCGTTGATAAACAATTTCCTCCGGGAGACTTCAACGTCCAAGCGACGAACGCTTCCTATCTCAATTACTGCACTTCCCGACCGATCTGAAACCGACCCTATTAATTCATCGATAACTATTAAACAAACGAGTGCGTGCATGCATAAAACCTGTCACTCATAGACAGCCTGTGTGAACATTCCACCCTGTAATCAAATAACCACATTTCCTTTCTCTCGGAGCGTCAAACCGGCTCTTGAAGACGTCGACACCTCCCGTTGACTACCTTGAGAAAACTAGGTCTGTTTGTCTAGTTGGTCCTACTTTTTGCACAACTGTGCATCCTGTTCTTCTTCTGCTTGTTTCCTTTTGCTTGCAGTAAGTACATCTTCTCGAATTGCAATTGCAGTTGCTTGCGCACACGGAGCTTGGCTGAGGAGAAAAGGGGGCCAAACATGTGCAAGTTTACGGCTAGGTTAGAGTAAAACGACGCGGCGACCAGTAACATGACACCAAACTTGGAGGGGTTAACCCTTAAACTACCATGGATAATTTTGACCAAATTTCAATGACTTTTTGATTCAACAAAAGAATTCAAGATTAGTTAAAATTCTGCAATATTTGTTCAAACAATCAACCGGCACCCAAGGGTTAAGCACACGCGTTCGAACGCATCGCTTCTGCCGCTGACAGTGCACCGCTAAAGTGCTACTTAGTTTGTTCGCAAAACCTGGAGGTTAGCGCGAAAATAAAAACAAGATCCAATAACCAGATCTTCAACCAGCAAGAGAGAGAGAGAGACTTGGCCTAGACCCCGGGAGGATTCCACCGTTAGAATTTCCACATTTTTGCTCTGGCTCCCGGTTTTGCTGTTTTTTAGTTTCGTGTCGGTTTGAGGCTTTTCTTATCAGATCAGCAGCAGCAACTTGCGCCTGCCAGCAGCGAAATAAGTGGGTAAGTCGGTTTCAGCGCCAGGTGGAAAAATAGGGCAAATTTAGACGCGGTCGGGATCGGGATTGAATCAGAGGGGGGGGGGAGAAGGGGGGGCCTCCCCTAATCAACAATTGCTAGTTTGGTTGGTGGGTTGGTGCCGTAATAATCGGTCGATGGTACAAATCGAAGTTTTGGACGAGCTGGTACTTAGTTGAGTGATGATGATGAGGCACAATCACTGCCAATCGATCGACAGGTGATTTTGGTTTATTAGTTTTGAGTTTGAGTTTGATTTCCATGTGTTGATTGGCAATAGAGTTAGTGTGGTTAAGAGCAATTTGCAAACATTTAGATTGTTGGATAACATATTTGGGGCATTTTAAATTGTTTGATGAGATGCTAAGGGAAACAAGTGCTTTTTTGAATGGAATTTCAGCACTTTGGATTGATTTTTGTGAAAGGCATAAAACGCAGCCCAACAAAAAATCATACTGTGTCGATTTGCGGCGCATTGAGTTTCTTATCCAGAGGTCGTGAGTTTGATTCTCGTACCGGGATGATGAAGTCTTAAATGTTATTTTATATTGAAAATTACTTAAACATTTTCGTTTTTTGTTATTTTTCAAACTTTATTCACAAACTAGATAAATATTTTTTTAGATTAGCCGTTTAATTATTTTCAACGTTATAATTAATAATTATTTAAATTTTCACTTGATAAAACAATAATTTGCATGAATTTCTAGATATTTTTGATGTTTCATGTTAAGAAAGTCCTCACTAAAGTTATATCTTCAGTTTTTTTTAAAATAATTTGTTCAACATGGCATGACGTTAAACATAGAAAACTATTTTTTTTTTATTTCAAGTCTTATTTAAAATAAAAGAGAACAAAAAGTATCACAAAATGCCTAAATTTTTACTGTTATGCTGCTGTCACAAATTTGCAAATATCAATGAAACTATGAAAAAAAAAAATTCTTAAAGATTCTCGTCTTATTTGGATCTGTTGTCCAAAAAATCAATATTTGCGAAGAGATTAAAAATGTATATATTGAATAACATTGAATGTTTCATTGAAAAAACTTCTAAAATTCTATTTATATAATTTATTCACAATATATTGTTTCCATTTTAAATAGAATAATAACTATTTTTACAAATTTTGAATTTTGGAGCAATTTTCGAAAGCACTATAATTGTAATGAAGCTTTTTGTTTCAAAATAAAAAAAAAGTTTTTTTAAGGCTGTAATTTTAAATCAGTTTTTTGCCCCACTGGTCGAGCTCAAGGGACAACAAATTTGAATATAATTTGTACCAGCTGTTTGCTAAACCAAACGTTTTGCAATTTAAATAGTTTATATACAATTTGACCATATTTTGAATGAAAGTTTTTTTCAAGTATTTTGTTTGCCCAGCAACTTATTGGGGGAAATTTTGATGGTATGGTAACAAATTGAAATAAAATGTACATTAGTCTACAAAAAGCAGTTTTCTCATTTACAATCGATTGCTAACTAGATTAATTAGTAACATTTGTACTAAACGGATTCACAACATAATTAGGCCGTTGCAAATATTTTTTGAAGTTTATGTTCCTCAACTCTGATCAAAGTCGATAAGTTTCCAAAATTTCAAATCATTGACGAAAATTTATTTTTGCGAGAAAACAAAGTTTTTGCGGTGATGTACATTGGAATTTCATAACAGCTCAAAATATTTTCAAACGAGCCCAAAAATGCAGAATAGGGCATTTTATATTGTTTTCAGTTGATTAGATTTCTATTTCTATTGAAAATTTCAAGTTTTACGAAATAAAATTTTTTGGATGATTTTCCGGACCAATTTTGATGGGAATTACAAAATAACTAAAAATATTTTTTTTAAAGAATTCAATAAATTTTAAGAATACGAAATAAAAAAAATCCAGCAAAGAAACGAAAATTTCTTTCCACCTGATACGTTCGAGGTGGAATGTTGTGGTTTATTAATGGCAACTCAATTTAATAAACAGTAACATTCCACCACAAACATGTCAGCTCTTGATATCAACTTTTCTCAAATTTGATGCATAAAGCAATAGTCCCCTCCTCCTATTTGGAACCAACCCAAAATTTCGCCTTTTTCTTAAAAATTGAGAAACCGAAAGATTTCAAACTGCGATAACTCGGGAACCACAAATCACGGTACGTTGATCCAGGATTCATTTTAAAGATGTTGCTTAATTTTAACTGGCATGTAGAGCGTCCAATATCCCGGGGTTACTAATTTCCCGGGAAACGGGAAATTTTCAGCAAATTTCCCGGGAAATCCCGGGAAATTTTAAATTTATTGAAAATTGTTATGATCTTGGTTTTAATTAATATTATGCAACAAAATTGTATAGGACATCAACATTAATGGATTAAATAAGTGTGAAGATCAATTAGCAGCTTGACTGCATGTAAAAAATCATTCGACTACAAGAAAATGCATTTTGGTATTTTTTGATGAGAAATATTTTTTACTGTGAGTAAAATTAATCCAAAATCCACAATCATAAAATTGCAAAATCCACAATCATAACGTGCAGAAATTATGTTTTTCATGACAAATACTGGTTTCAGCTCTTGAACAAATGGTAAAGCTTTTTAGTGTTGGTTTTACTCTAAACAACCCAATGTTTTCAAATATTTGAAGCGAGCTTTGAATATATTTTTGCATTTTTTGAGATCAAACAATAGAAAGTAATTTTTCAATGATTTTTTTTGTATTATTACGCAACATGATTTAAATTATAGGATAAATTAACATCATTCCATAAAAAGTCTTATATTTTTTCACATTTAACCCTCTAACACCTGTAGTTGCACCAGTGCTCCATAGTTCTTTTACTTCAAACTGTAATTTCTTTAGTACTAGGTACTCAACCAATTGTATTAATTCTTTTTGCACAAATTCGATTTTCATCTCATTTGATCATGGTAAACAAAAACGTAAAAAAATCTCAATTTTAATTTGGAGGTAAGGATTTAACATTGTGTTGATGAAATAACATCAATCTATTAATAAATTACCTAATTGTAATAATTTAATACTCATTAAGCAAGATCTATTCCTAGTTGCTTCAAAAATTAATATTATCAGAAATAATTCTGATATCATTATTTCTGATAATCTGATTAATTAAATATAAACCAAACAATACATTTAATTGAACAAAATCATGTTGAGTTTGTTCATTTATTATTTTTCAGATCATTTTCAAAAAATAGTTCCAAAAATTTAAGAAAATGTATACATTCGCTTGAATTTCGGGAATTCCCGGGAAATTTACAAATTTCCCGGGAAACGGGAAATATTTTTTTTCGGGAAATCCCGGGAATTCCCGGGAATTTTTTTCCCGGGACGGGAAATTGGACGCTCTACTGGCATGTTTAAAAATAAGTTTTTATCTGACCATCGTGTTCCTAAGAAAATGTTCGATAAATTGCTAAATCATTAAAACAAATTGTAGGTTGATTTTTATGAAATAGAATTGAATTCTGTGTGGCGTGAAAGATTTTTTTAAAATTATTTTAACTTTTCTTTTACAGTTTAAATAATTGTCTGAAATATATTGTAGTTCGGAAATGTTATCGTCAATTTTTAATTTCACACAATTTTCGCGCAAAATTGCCTGAAATGGCTCAATTTTTCTCCTCACAACACTTCCGGGAAAAACTCGCGAATGCACTTGGTACAAAACCCATTGTTTCACACGTGGCCCCGTTAATCTTGCTTGAAAAATCTAACGTCTCCGGCTGCACACGCGGTTTCGCCCTCCAAAATTGCATCACTTTCACATTTTGGTGTGTGCGTGTTTGTGTGCGCGAACGAACGTTCCACGTTGTTCCATTCCAAAGCGCAGCAAATTGCATCGGCGAACGAGTGAGTGAGTGATCGAGTGATGGTGAATTCGAGCGTCTCGCCAGGCAAGACATCAAATCAAATTTTGTGCACAATGTTTAGACAGATTTGAAATTTTATTTTCAATTTTGAAGATTTTGAAGGTTTTTCAAAGTGAAACGGAATATTTTTAGTTTTAAATGGATTCTTTATATTAAAAAAATCAAATATAAAAAAAAAATCAGCTTCAAAGTGAGTTACGACTGTCAATCTCGGCAACGATTCCAACTTCAAGGTGATGAATGATGACCACCTTCTCCGTACAACTACGCGCGTTCAATGGACTGGACGAAGAAAGAAGCGAAAAAGGAGAGAGGCAAAAAAACTTTCTACCATTCGTTTGTCTGTCTGTCTGTCTGTTTCAATCTACACAAACACACTCCAACTCCTCTAAGCACCAACCCGTCTGTTTCGCCTTCTTATAAATGTGAGATAATTTTTGTTTTTCAAAGTCGCCCGCGCACAAGAAAAAAAAATGCTGCTGTGGTGGTGAGTTTTGAAAAAAAAGAAAAGTAAAAAATAAGTTTTTTTTTTCTATTATTCACTCTCTGTTGCACCGTGGCAAACGGGCTGTGTGATTACAGTCGCTTGATAACTCCTGCTGATGCTGTGGCGCATGCAGTAGTGTGCGAAATGGTGAGAGTTAAGTATTACTATATTGGCGCGGGTTGTGAATGGTGGTTCAAACGGAAGCTGTTGAATTTTATTGATTGGACGAACGAGTTCAAAGTTCTTTTTAATTTATGCTGGGTTTAACAGTTTATGGGTATTGCCTATCTATGAGTGGTTTTAATGTTTTGTTGATTAAACTTAATTAACGGCTATAAATTAAGAAAGATTCGCAGTAATTTTGTTCAATAACAGTTTCATTAAATATGATTAAAAATTAGTTAATATCCTAAGCTCCAGAATGGAGTTTAAAATTCTGTTGCTCAAGGGATTTCCCTCTGGGAGATAATTTGCCCATTCTTAGGAGAAAATGCAATGGAAATTAAATAATTAAAAATATGTTACGGTTTGCAAAAAAAAAAAAAACTAAGCCCTACAATTTTATTTTTTTCGAAACATCCATTTTGTGTGTTTCTAGTTTTTGATAATGTTCATGTTATTTATTTTGTAAAAAAATTTTGCAGATTGCTGTTATAAACTGCTAAAAAGCTGCAATATTAAGAACAATTGTAGTGAAATTTTCAACAAAAATAATTGTGGTCTCAAAATTTTCAATGCTATCAATAAGTCTAAATGTGCCCCATCTGATTAAACATCTAGAAATATGTTTTTGCAATGTATTAATAAAGTTGACAATCAATTGAACAAATTTTTTTTAATCAAAATTTTATTTGAGAAAAAATTGTTTTGCCTCCTTATGTTTTGGGTGCTTTTGGAGAGAGAAGGGGTGAGCTAAATAATTGATAAAAAATTAAATTGAAATTAAAATAAGAATGTGTTTTCCTATCAAACCTTTTTTCACTCACGATAGCTTGGAAAATATTGCTTCGATTTTTGCATTGGTAGTCAGACCGATAGTCCTAAATACTTATACTGAAATAATGCAGTTGCTAAAATCTGAACGATAGTTCCTGAGCTATTTTCAGTTAAAAAATGAAGACTTCTGGGAAAACAAATTGAAAATGTATGTGCTAATTCTGAATTTCTATTTTTTGCACTATTTGTCCGTTTTTTCGCGTCTAAATAGAAGTTTTATAGTGAATTTTCTCAGCTATTTAATTTTTTTTTCATAAGGCCGATGCAAATATTTAAAAAAGTTTTTGTCCCTCGGCCCTGGCCGAGGTAAAGGGGGGGGGGGGGGGGGGGGCAAAAAAATAAAAAAATATAAAAATTTAAATAACAAGCCATACTCTTCACATTTAAATAAAAAAAGTGTTTTAAAATGCATTTTACACTAGTTCAGTTGTTTTGCAATCATAAGTTTTAAAAAAATCTAAGATCTGACAAAAAAAAATTGTATCGAAAAAAAAGATTTTGCATCGAAAATTTCAAAAAATCTTAAGATTTTTTTAATAAACCCAAACATGCTAAAAATGATTTTAAACGCAGGAGAATGTATTTTAATTTGATTTCAGCTGGTTGCACTTGAATTTTCACTAAAATTTTGAAGTTTATTTTAAAAATATTTTTTTTGCCCCCTGATTTTTCGGGCCAATTATGAAGGGGGGGGGGGGGGGGGTGACAAAAACTTTTAAAAATATTTGTACCAGCCTAATTGGACTCTATTAACACTGTGTTAAAAATAATAAAATATTTTTTTTTGAAATTAACCTTACAAATTGTTGCTAAATTTGTATGAAGGCGAATCATTTATGAACATTGGCTTCATTTTGTCGCTAGTGTGTTATAATAAGTTTGTGAATAATTAATAATATGTGTTTTTGGAACATAATTTAAAAAAATCTCCAAATTTCTAGGCATGAACAAATTTCATCTAAATGTGAAAACTTTTGATTCGTGTTTCGAATTCAGTTTAAAATGCAATATAAATCGATAATTTTATAAACCAAACTAGTTTTAAACGAATTTCATGCAAAGTTATGACTTTTTAACAATTGTACCTAAAATTGTATTATATATATTTTGTTAAAAAGCTTGTAAACTTAGTTAAATAAATATAAACATTGAGTTTTTTCTTAAAAAACTATCAGCAAACTTAGTAATGGTACATTTGACGAAAAAATAAAGTTAAATCTAATTTTCAGAAGAAAAACAATGACTATCAAAGTCACCCCGGAATTCAAAATAAGAGTTTTCATCGCAACTATTTTTTTAAACACTATTGAAAAAACTTTTTTCAAAAATAATGCATAGAATTTGTGAGGCTTACTCCCGAGGGTATTGCAATCATTTGTTGAACACCTCGATTATTGCGAACGTTCGCTCGATTCGCGTAAGAAGCTCTAATCGAAGAAAACACCGTGGGCATTAGGGTGGTACATTTTCTTGAACAATCTATCTGTTTTTTTGATGATTATAAATTATAACAAAATAACTATTTCATTTTTAGTTTCAATAAATATTTTTTTTTTAAATAAGAAATTCGTTATGAACTATCCTAAAATGATAATTCCTAGTGGGGCATTCCCCCTCTCTTTCGGTCAACCGCTAGACTCCGCGGCAAGCGTTGATGGTTCTCCCCCCAGTCCTCGTCCAAAAACTGGAAGTCTTTCCGTTCCATTCCACCAAGATTCCCGGTAGAGTAAACTCGGGAGCTGCCCACGACCACGACCCCAGTAGGGGAAGGTGGGGCAAGATGACCATATGGGGCAAGAAGAACAATCGCTCGTACGGCCGTAATTTTTACAATTTTGATTATTTCTAGTATGAGGAATTGTTGCTAGCAATACAATTAGCTGATTCTACTACCACATAACCGCCAAAACGACGTAAACGCCACGGGGCATAAGATTTAATGAAGCTTTTTCAAAACCTTTGTTTTCATATAATATTTGGATAGTACAAAATAAGGCTTAGGGTTCGTTTTAAGGCTCATTTTATCAAAATGCTATTTTTCCTGGATTAGTAGTGTCCCTACCAATGACTTGCATCTATTATAAAGTATGATTTAAATTTTGGTTATTTTTGCTGAGAGCTTTTAAAAAATCTTGTTCAGGTGGGGCAAGTGTACCATTTGGATTTTTAGTATGGAAAAAAATACGAATTGCTGCAACAACATATTTTATTGTGAAATAAATACATGAAAGTACTTAAAAACTGGAAAACAATTGTTAAAAAAATTGTCCATGCAAATATAGTGATATTATGCAAATTTCCTTTTTTTCATCAAAGTAATAATTTTTTTTCGTAAAAACGGTCAAATTTTTAGGTAAAATATTATTATTTAATCTAAAAATTAAAGAATCGTTTCAAATACATTCTAATCTGATGTATCTGAGTGATAAAAGTTTAATTGTTAGCAAATTAAAATGTTGTTTCATGCATTGTTCCTCTTGCCCCAACGGGCTGTTCGTCTTGCCCCACTAGTTGAGAAGAACGTGCGGAAAATCATTTCTTTTAATATCAATTTTTTTCATTAAAAACAGAATTTTTAAAAAACTTGTTCAATCAAAGTCTTAGTCAAGACCTGGAATAAGATGATTATAAAAAAATCCGACAGATTTTTTGACGTTTTTGATGGGTTATAACGAGCATTTCCTTAGCTTGTTACACTTGCCCCACTTTCCCCTACATGTTTTAAAAATAATAATCTTGAGAAAAACCTTATCAGATGAAAAATATTCCTAAAATAAAATGAAATCCTATGAATGTCACCCCGGTTAAAGGTTTTTATTTTTGAAATATTTTGTTATTTATTTATTTGCTTTAAAATAGAACCGTAAACGTTATTTGTATTGATTCAGGTACTTAAAAACGATTTTTTTTTATATTTGTAAAAAAAAAGTTTGTTCAAATGCACTTTTCACATATATTTTTAATCCTACAAGCTTTATTAAAAAAAAAATACTCCTCTAGTGACTTTCGTTAAGTCATTAAACGCTTTTATCAGCAACAAATTGGTTCCAGTATTATTTAACTTCCCAGCAAAGCATAACTGTCCATTAGAGGTTTTGTGCATTTAAAAAAAAAACTAACAGGATATATAATTTTTTTTTTCAAATAATATTCGTTAAGATATTTCGAGTTTAAGTTTTGTCTACGACCTGCCTATAGTTTTATCGAAGCTAGAATCAAATTGATTATCACAAAAATCATGAAAATGAATGTGGAAATGGGAAACATCGCCAAAACGCAATAAAGTTCGCTAAAGCTAGCGAAAAGCTCACATTTTTCTGAAAACAAAATTACCTGAAATCACTATTTTTGTGTTGGGTTGGAAGCTGGTCAAACTTGACTGAACCAGTTAAACTTTGGATTACAGATTGGTAAAATCTTAGAAATTTTGCAATAAAATTCTGATAAGATTTAAAATTTTATCTTTTCTTCTTCTTCTTAAATTGGTAATTTGTTAAATCTGCTTAAATAATAATTTTCCGTCTTTTTAAAGGCAAATATGCAAATTTTCCTCAAATAATCCTAATAAATCATTAATGATCCAATCATCCACTAATAGATGATGTGCGACTTCCGCCAACCATCATAAACCAATTTACACCTTCATAATTCCCCAGACATTTCGTTTCTAATTCCTTTCCCCTTTTGCCAAAACTTCTCACATCGCATCGCATCGCGTAGCAAAAAGAGCCCTACTCGAGTTAACAACCAAAGTGGCAACGTGTTGAACAAGCAGGAGAGCAGCGAGCCATCTAGAAACCAAGAATCCAATCTAATCGGCGTTCCTTGAACGCTTAAAGTAGCGCAGAAAACACAAAACTTGAGATACCGTAACTTAAGGAGAAAGCAAAACAAAAGCACAGAATCGATCGATTGGAGATTTGGGGAGGGGGAGGGGTAGAAGGGGGAGGGCAGCTCCCGAGTTTACTCTACCGGGAATCTTGGAGGAATGGAACGGAAAGACTTCCAGTTTTTGGACGAGGAGAGAGGAAGAACCATCAACGCTTGCCGCGGAGTCTAGCGGTTGACCGAAAGAGAGGGGGAAAGCCACACTGGGAATTATCTATTTAGGATAGTTCATAGCGAATTTCCTTATTTAAAAAAAATGTTTATTGAAACTAAAAATGAAATAGTTATTTTGTTATAATTTATAATTATCAAAAAACAGATAGATTGTTCAAGAAAATGTACCACCCTAATGCCCGCGGTGTATTCTTCGATTAGAGCTTCTTACGCGAATCGAGCGGACGTTCGCAATAATCGAGGTGTTCAACAAATGATTTCAATACCCTCGGGAGTAAAAGAAAGTGGAGCTTATATAACTCACTTTAGAATAAAACCTGCAAAGAGGTGTTTTAAAAGGGGAGAAGGGAGGGTAATTGTGTTAGCGCTTTTTGCTGCCCACCTGAGAGGAGGGAGTAGTACCTTGCAATTTTAGGAAACGCAACCAAAAAAAAGAGAATAAATTCGCTATGGGAAGGTTTACTTTCAGAGGTTTTTTTTTGTTCAAACCGTAACTCATCGACGTGGTGGCCACGAACAAATCGATGTCGAACGGGCCAGCAGTACTGTGGGCCAGAGTGTTTGGGGGCGGCGATTGGACTCGGCAGAGTATAGAAGAATGGACTGACTGTACCACATCCTGCTGCTGCTGCTGGCCCGGGGAAGGTCGTGCTTGCCCAAGAGACGGATCTTATATAACGCTGACCGTGGCCGATGACGGAAAAGTTGAGTCAGAGTAAATTCGTCGTCAGGGATGCCACATGATTTTTTGAAATGTCTGTGAAAAAGTCTGTGTATGTCTGTGCCTTTGTCTAAAATTCAAATATATCAATCTACGGTTATAGAAATCCATCAAAAATTGTGTTTTTAAGCATTTGAAGACTAACGAAATAAGTTTCGATTGATATTTTTACAAAATAACAATTTAATGAAGTTTTTAAAAAGTCTGTGCACCTCAAAAAATGTCTGACATGAGCTCAAATGTCTGTGAAACACAGACAAATCTGTGTATCTGGCATCCCTGTTCGTCGTTGAGGCTTGTGAGGTTGACGTTGCGGGATAAATGGCGCAATAAATCTGCGACGAAAATACGTCAAATGGAATGTTGTGGTTTAGATTTGGGCAATGGAGAATTGTATTAAGTTTCAATGACCAAATTATATATTTTTTGAAATATTTTAATTTTCATAAGTTTCATATTTTAATATAAAAAATCCGGCCAATAGTTTACGAGATATCATCGTCAGTTAAAAATAACAGGCTTATAAGGTGACACCGAGCAAAAATCATTTTCATCTATTCGAAATGTTTGTATCTTAGAAACTAAGTGCACGATTTACAAAGATCCAGGAGAGTAAATTGTAGCCAAATTTCTCAGCATTGCTTTCCACAAGTATTTAAAAATGCAAAAAAAAAAAAAACGAAAGGAAATCGAAAATTTATACTAAAAAGAAGCTATAACTTGGAAACGGTAAATAATTTTATTTTTAAACAAATTTAACAAATGTTAAGTACTTTTGAATTGCAAAATCGAATTTGCTGTTATTTTTTTTTATGATTTTTTTGCCAGGTTTTTGATATTTGCAAAAAAAAACAACTTTTACTAAAGATTCATATCTCTTAAACAAGATTTTGCACCATTGCTCAGAAGATGTTTTTTTGAATCCCCTAAAACATATCAAATAAGTATTTTGAGAATTGAACCTTTAGCTATAAAAAGTTAAGTAAGATACAGTGGACTCTCTGGCTGTCGATCTTCTCGATATCAATATTGCTCCAGCTGTCAATAAATTTTTCAGTCCCTTCAAATAGATTGCTTTGATTTTCCGTTCTATAATTTGATAACTCCCGCTCTCGACGGTCCCTTCAATATCGACAACGAGAGAATCCACTGTAATACCTTTTCCGTGTACCCTGTTTTATAAAAAATGTTCCTTATCATATCCTACACCATTGCACAACACACCAATCGAACTACCGTAAACTGGGGTCAATCGGTACGGTATGTTGGAGCACAATATTTTGATTTTTCTGGTTGGTTTCGGTTAGAGCAGACTCAGGCCAACAAAATGTGTACATCCATTTCCAAATTTAAAAGCTTTAAGTGCTCTAGAAACTGCTGTCCCTATTCAGACTGTAGTCCCGATTCACTTCAGATTACGGTACTCTTTTACTTTATTTTAATTTGGAAAAACTTATGATTTGACTTTTAATTAAAAAAAATCGTAAAATTATCTTAATTTTTCAAAAATGCAAATATATTAAAACTTGTTTAATTACACAGTCCAACAAGATTTTGTCTCTGAGACGAGTATATGTGTTCTTAGTAGAATTTTGCCTGCTGAATCCAAATCCGGGTCCAGAATTGCTCCAAATGGTCCCAATTTTGAGATACACCCGTTTGAAATGTTAGTTTAGGCCAAAACTAGCTACTTTGTTGACTATTTTACAAAAGAACTATTGAATAAACAACTAAACCAATACATGTATCTTAAAGTTCACGTTTTTCCCATTCTGAAACACCCCTGATTTTTTAAATTTGATCGTTTCTACGCATATTTATAGCCATCTGAAAATTATATTTTCAGTTGGTTCTCATTCAAGTTTTTCCAACTTGCATGCTAGTCAAATTCTAATATTAAAATGGCTTTAAATATGCGTAGAACAATCAAATTTAAAAAAAAACCAGGGGTGTTTCAGAAAGGGGTAAACGTGAACTTTAAGATACATGTATTGGTTTAGTTGTTTATTCAATAGTTCTTTTGTAAAATAGTCGACAAAGTAGCTAATTTTGGCCTAAACTAACATTTCAAACGGGCGTATCTCAAAATTGGGACCATTTGGAGCAATTCTGGACCCGGATTCGGATTCAGCAGGCAAAAATCTACTAGGAACACATATTCTCGTCTCAGAGACAAGAAACATTTGATTTTTTGTTGAACTGTGTTATCAATTAACGCAAAAGCGTGATTTTTTTTAAATTTCAAATAATCTTTGTCACAGATTGAACATTTTTAGAACTAATAATGTTGCAGGTCAACACACCATTGAAATTTTGGAAATCAGAAATCACACTAGTAGTTTATGCAACAAGTTTATTTTTTCATCACGAGTTGTACATTTATTCAACGAGGTTTACCGAAATCAAGTTTTGCAACGAGTTGCTTATAACATTATTTGCAATTCCGAAAAACGCTTCTTGAATAGAATTTTATTTTAAACATTCATGTGTTTAGTGAATTCACAGTTCAAAACAGAAAAATATATTGAAAAATTTTACTTTTCAATACTAGTGTTGAAAAGTTCATCTTTTCAGCACCCATTTCAGTTCTAGTTTTCAGCACTGTTATTGAAAGGTATTAATTTTCCATTCTGTTATTTTTGGTAGGGAAAAGTAGGCCGTTTCGTTTCTCCAGAAGGACTGGAAAATTTGACAGTTTCACAATGGAATTGCAAAAAGCTTATTTTCATCACAATTGGCCCACATTTTGCACATCCGCACACGAAAAAAAAATCCAATCCTAATTGGGAACTTCCCAGCTTGCTGTGATGACAATTGTTGTCGCCCTTTCTGCCTGTCGCTGTCAAATGGTTATTTTCAGCCGAATTTCGTTACACAACCATTGCGCGGAATGTCACGTGGCTCACGTTTCGTACACCTATTCTGTTATTTTTTTTCATTTTTGGTGTGTGAGTTGCTCTTTCATTGTGACGGTTTAATTGCTCCTACGCGAATGGATGTGTCAATGGGTTGGGGGCTGCCAAATTGTTTGCCACTTGCACACATCGATGAGTTAATACCTGAATGACGTGTGTGTGTGACGAACAATTTTACGGTGACGATGATGCGGGTAATGGTTTGTCACGCACAATTGAATGATTTTTGGTTGTGGAAGTTGCCTACAGGATTGAGTAATCATTGTTTTGGTTTTGTGTTTTATTATTTTTAATTAATAAATATCTGAACAAGTGATCCAGCCTAATATTTTTATTCAGAAATCAAAATATCGCTTAAACTAAATTAAAACCGGTATATGCCTGAATTCGTTCTGTTCTGTTATCAAATGCAATTGAAATTGAAATCGTTAGCATAACCAGTTAAATAAATTGTTTCCAAATTATGCAAATCGCTATAAATGGCAATCAAAACAAATCACCATTACTCATCATTTGCAAAACGTGACCAAACTCTGAAACTTGCCAATAAATCAACAACTCCGGCAATGATTCGCTCAAATCCGTTAGATTTATCATCGATCGATTCTCACCCAGTCGAAAACGGTCCCAAAAATTTGCATATCAATCAACGGTCCATTTGTTACTCTTTTTTTTTCGAATGATGGAAAATGGCCCCCACGTGGTTCTTGTGCCTCGACCATTCTTCATAATTTTCCCCGTTTTTTTTTTCTTTTGTTAAACATCGAGTCAATCGAGCGTTGTTGACCCACCAGACCATCAACACATGGTGGAAAAAAACGCAGTTGAGCAAAAAAAAAAAAAAAAAAATAGTGCTGCTCCACCAGAAGAAGAGGCCTTTCACTTTTCGACATTTTCGGATAACCTGACGGTCTTGGGATGGCGTGGCACGGTGGTAATCGTCATCACCCCCAGCGAGGTGGCGCAATCTCCAGCTGGTTACAGCAAGAGTCTCTAAGCCCGGTGATGCTGGTTTGCGATTTTTCGCGGTTGGGTTTTTTGACTGGCATAGAAAACGGCTCGCCTCGCTGGATAGAAGATGACGGTTGGTGATGACGAAAAACGACGACGAAGAAGAAGAGTGATTCGTGGTCAAAACGATAAAGTGATAACTGGCCACTGAGCTGGACTTGGACACAGGCCATGGCCACGGTCAGGCGGGCCTAGGCTGGTGGAAAATGTGCCTTACTGTTTTTGCTTTCGCTGGCTCGCGAGATTACGGTACCGGACCGGGTATGGGTTTGCATGCAGTTGTGGATGAGGTACAGTCAGTGTTATGTTTTGTGACTTTGGAGGGGGATTTAAATCGTGTGTTAATAAAATGTTGTTATTTAATTAATCAAAATAATTACCACAAAAATTGTTACCTTGATTGTGTCATTCAACTAAAAAAGTAATTAGCATTTGCACAGTTTTAATTTGATTTACTTTTAGAAGATTTACCAAATCATTACCTTAACCCAAATTAATATCCACAAATCTTGTCTAATTTAAATGGAAAAGCTTCATAATTCATTTTTTTTAAGAAAAATTAAAAACAAATTGAATTAGAAAATCATGAGTATTCTGAAATATATCATAAAAAATAACATCGAATCCAAAAGTGTTGTCTTAACTATTTCCAATTATTTATATTATTTTTTTGATTAAGGGGTTACATACATGTAAATTGGCAAAAATGTCAAGGGTTGGTATGAGCACACACAATTTTTTTTTAATTTGTTTTCAGGGCATTAAAATATACATTTTTGCAATTCCGTCGTGAAACTTGTGTGGCCTCCATATTGGATCCAACAAATCGTCCGCCGAGGGAAGACCGCAGCAGCAACCAACCTACCTCCTCGAAGGATCACACAAGAAAGAGGACGAGACAGGGATGGCTGCTCTCACGCGCCCGAACAGGCTTGAGCTGTCATTGACAGATCAGCCGAACAGGCTCGATCTGTCACTGTCAACCAGGGGTGGGCTAGGGACTGGTCGCATAACATAAATAGGGTTTGCTACCACACATCTTCCCTCTTCTCTAAGAGAAAAAAAAGTTGAACGAACTTCATGTTGTTTATTTGCTGATACAACACTCTTAACCGTCTTAATTAACTCCAACTCAGTTTTCCCGAACTTCCTGAACGAAATCTTTCAGGTGGGCGGGGGCTCTCTTTTCCCTTGTCGGACGACGCGACACCTCCCGGTCTTCTCCAGTATTCTTGTCACGCGAACGGCTCACGTCCTCGTCACGTGGATGGCTCTCGGCCCTGTCACGTGGATGACTTTCGTCTCTGCCAGGCGTGCGATTCTCGTCACGCCATTCATGTACCTTCCTGGTCTGGGTAACATGGCGGCGAATGGTTTGCCCTTCCTCGTTGCAAAGAGTAAGGCTTCCATTGTCTTCCTTCATTACAGTGAATCGCTGAGGGTCGAATCGTGTATCGCCCTTCGCGCGAACGTGTCGCTCGACAACTACGAAATCTCCCGGTTTCACGCGACAGTCTCGCGCACCTCTACGAGAGTCTTCACGACGCTTTGCTGCCATTTTAGTCCGCTTGTCCTTTCCCTCGAAGCGTTTTTCGTCAATTTCAGCTTTTCCCGGGTGTAGTAACGGTAGCCGTCTCCGGATTTTGCGCCCACGCATGACCTCTTCAGGGGCTACACCCGTGACCGAGTGAGCTGCCGCGTTGTACGCATTGATCGCTGATCGTAACTCCTCCTTGTAGTTCTTCCCATTTGACAAAGCACTCGACATCGCCTTGTTGACCAGTTTCATACTGCTTTCGGCCAAGCCGTTTTGCTGGGGAAACAGAGGAGTCGAAAACTCCGGCTTGATCCCTCTTTCGGAGCAATACCTTTTGTACTCCTCCCCGTTAAAAGGTGGGCCATTGTCCGAGCGTAGGTATTTCGGGAAACCTTCCCTGTCAAACAGCTCCTCCAAGAGAGTTTTCATCTCCTCGAAGCTCGTTGACCTCACCGGTCGTGCAATGAGGTATCGGGAACGATAGTCAATGATGACTAAGATAGAAATCCCGTTCAGCTTCGCGTAGGGGCCGTTGAAGTCCAGGGCCAAGGCTTCCCAAACAACCTCAGGGACCTTGGCACGCCGCATCGGGGTAGTTTTCTCCGGGGGACCACTGATGGCACATGTCTTGCAAGAGCTCACCCACTTATCGACCTCCGCCGGCATTCCTGGCCACCAACATCGCGCACGCAGAATACTCTTCATTTTAGCCGCCATCGGGTGCCCGTCATGGGCCAATTCCAGCGTCTTTGATCGAAGGTCGAAGGGAACGACTGCGCACCCCGTTTTAACGAGGATTCCATCTTCAACAGAAAGGTCATCCGCGACGCTCTCAAACCTGGTCAGATGCTTTGGCCAAACTCCGGTTTCCAGGGCGTCAATCACATGCTGTAGATGCTCATCCTTTGCCGTTGCTGCTTTAATTTCCTGCTCGGTTAGGAATCCCACAGGGCCCGCTTCCAGTGCCGCAATTTCCCAAGGACTTCGCTGTTCGTCGAACGGGTCATCGGCTCCAACGTGCAGGCGCGAAGATGGGTCAGCGATGTTCTCCGTACCTCGTATAAACTCCGCCTGGTAGCGATATGGGGTAAGCCTGAGTGCCCAACCATCGGCTCGTGTCAACGCCCTCTTCGAGTATTCTCTGCACCTGTCCAGAATGAATGTGATCCCTCTGGCATCCGTACGAAGGGTGAAATGCCTACCCAGCAGAAAAAATGAAAAATGTTCGACTGCCCAAACAGCAGCCAGAGCTTCGCGCTGATTCTGGGCATACATCTTCTCAGTGCTGGTAAGGGCCTTTGACGCGAAGCTGATAACTCTGGGATGTTCCCCAGCAGCCTGCTGCACAAGGACAGCACCTGTAATCGATTGTGATTTAAATATTTATGAAAACATTAAGCTAAGCTATTTATAATCTCCCGATCATTTACGTACCCAACGCATTGGGCGAAGCATCGGTGTACAAGATCGTTTCATCGCTATCCGAAAAGTACCCCAGCGTAGTCGTACAGTTCGCGATCCGTTCCTTAATCCTCTGGAACGCTGTCTCCTGGGTGGGACCCCACTTCCACGTGGGTTTGGTGGATACGGCCCAGAGAGGGCTGCTCATGTCTGCAAAGTTTTCGATGTAAGGACTCATAAACGACGCCAGCCCCAAGAAGCTGCGTAGCTCAGAAGCCGTCTCCGGATGCCGGAAAGTGCGGATGTCCTTAACCTTCGCTTCGTCCACGTGGAAGCCCTCACGGTCCAGTTCGTGACCGAGGAAAGTGATGTGTGTCATCTCATACTCGCACTTGTCGGTGTTGAGAGTTAAATTGTTGGTTCTTAAAATGTGGAGGACGCGGGCCGTGACTAGCCGGAGATCTTCGATGTTGTTTGAGAAGATGAGGATATCATCTATGTAGATGATCACGTTGTCCATTCCCGCGAAAAGCCTGCACATCTCCTTCTGGAACGCCTCCGGCGCGCAGTTCACGCCGAAAAGAAGGCGCGTGAAACGGTACATGCCATCCTCCGAAAGAAATGTGGTTAACTCTCTCGACTCCTTACTCAACTCCAAGTGGTAAAACGCGCTTTTCAGATCCAGCTTTGTGAAGTAAACGGCCCCGTGAAGTTTCACCTTCAGTTCATCGAGCAGTGGCAACCGGAAGTACTCCCTTTTGATTGCCTTGTTGGGGCCCCGCATGTTGACAACCAAGCGGAAATCATTCTTTCCTTTCGGGACGGCCGAGAGGCCACTTATCCACTCGGGAGCAGATTCGACCCTCTCAATGATTCCGAGTGACTCCATCTCTTTCAAGCGTTTCTTGGCAGCCTCGCGGTACGCCGCAGGGACATTGTAGTAGGCGTTTCTGATCGGAGGAACAGATCGATCGATGGCAAATTTGATTTTTACTCCTGGCATTTTCGGGAAAGTTGTGTGCTGCTCAGTGTTTTCACAATTGTTGACAGCAAGGCCAACTTCGAGCAGTTTGATCTCATTTGCCGTTGATCGCCCCAACAGAGACTGGCGACCCTGAGGAACAACGAAGAACTCTGCTTGGACCCGAGGCTTTTCCGCACCGACAACCTCGATTACCGCCCGGAAAACGCAACGGACTCGCATGGGATCGTCTGCAGCGTACGCCCGTAGACTTTTAGTCCGCTGGTCTACGAAACGGAGTTCAGCCAAGCCGTTCAAGAACTCCTGCTCGAGTCTGTCAAAGTCCGCCCCCCCCAGCACGTTTACGTCCGATCCGGAATCTATGAGGAACCTGATCGGACTTGATGATCCAAGCCGGCACTCGATTAACGTGTCACTTCGCGAGATGGAGTTTACAGCCTGGAAACATTAGGAGATGAATGAAACGACTAGTCCCTTAACAAGATGGGGGATTCGTTCCCGTTTATTGGTCAACAACAATAAAACTGAACATCAGTTTATACCTGGTCCTTTTTGACCTTCCTCGGACGGTCGTCCTGGTCCTCGTCGAACATGGCGTTGGCGCGTTTTTTCTTCTGGCAAGCAACAGCGAAGTGGCCAGTCTCCCCGCAGTTATTGCACCGCCGATAGTATGCCGGACAGAACTCTCCAGTCTCATGTTCCGGACGGCGGCATCTCCAGCACTTCTTGACGGCGTGGTTCAAATTATCTCCTGGCTTGTGTCGTCTACGAAAGCCTCCAGCTTGCTGATTCTCGCCGCTACGCTTCGCCACGACCCGCTGCACCGACACCGGAACGCCCGCGCTCGTTTCTTCGATGCGTCTTGGCTCGTCCTTGGTAAAACCAGGCTTCTTGGGACCTGTTTCCGCCAGGTTGGCTGCCTTCACCACCGCATTAGCATCAAGCTTCATCAGCCTTGCCATCTCCGCCATCTTCTGATCTCTCATTCCGTCGAGCAATTGTGCCAACACAAATCTCTTCTGGTCGCTGGGGGAGTAGTCACACAGTCGTACTTTCTCCGTCAGCCTGGCGTGAAACGTCCACGTAGACTCTCCTTCCGCTTGTTCCATCCGCATGAAAGCCCGATGTTCCGCGTTCGAATCAGTCCTTAAGTGGTTGTCTACGTTCTGTAGAAACTGATCGTAGCAGTCCAGTCTCCCTAGCGGAGGCCTAAGATCGGCGGCCTGCACGATGGACTGGAGCTCATCGCTCATGTGCAGGAAGATGAGCTGACACCGGCTCGTCGGGTCGTCAATCTGGGCTAGATCGGCAGCGATGTTAAAGTTCCCTACGAAACGTTGCCACGCCTCCCACATCATTCCCGGTGGTACATTTGATGGAAATGTCGGCATTCGTTCAACACGAATAGCCGCGACCGATGTTCTCCCACTACCACGCGACGGTCCTGCTGCGTGACTCTCCCAGCTTCCGCTGACATGGGCCAACGCCCCGTTTCCAGCGACTGGCGCTGCAGGCGTTGAGATAGCGGCCTGTCTATTCACGGTGCCGACAGGGTGCTCCGTGGCCCCAGACTTGTCATTGGCAAACTCCGCGAAGAGAGCTTCAATCCGATCGAGCCGACTTTCAACATCCGGAGCCTTGTCCGCCGTTTCCACAACCTCCGTTGCGGCAACGTCCAACGAGTCAAGGTCGTCTTCGAACCATCTCCCTGAGTGGTTGATCACCGAGTTTTCGTAGTCTGAACCGTCGGAGCTGTAACTCCCGCGGCGGGGAGCGAGAACGAACCGACGCTTTGAATGCATTGTTGCAATTCTGCGAAAATAGGGAGAGGAAAAAAACAAGTTCGCAGTCGATGTAGACACATTATTCCATTCCCACGGTAGGCCGAAGTGACCCACCGTGCCTCACGCGTTTAAACAAATGTTTGATTATCGCGGCCTTCCAGGCTACTTTCCACGGTAGGCCGTTTCGACCCACCGTGCCTCACGCGACAAAACAAACTACTTTCAAAGTAACGCGGCCTTCCAGACTATTTTCCACGGTAGGTCGAAGTGACCCACCGTGCCTCACGCGTTTAAACAAATGTTTGATTATCGCGGCCTTCCAGGCTACTTTCCACGGCAGGCCGTTTCGACCCACCGTGCCTCACGCGACAAAACAAACTACTTTCAAAGTAACGCGGTCTTCCAGACTATTTTCCACGGTAGGTCGAAGTGACCCACCGTGCCCCTCGCGTCTAAACAAATGTTTGATCATCGCGGCCTTCCAGGCTACTTTCCACGGCAGGCCGTTTCGACCCACCGTGCCTCACGCGACAAAACAAACAACTTTCAAAGTAACGCGGCCTTCCAGACTATTTTCCACGGTAGGTCGAAGTGACCCACCGTGCCTCACGCGTTTAAACAAATGTTTGATCATCGCGGCCTTCCAGGCTACTTTCCACGGCAGGCCGTTTCGACCCACCGTGCCTCACGCGACAAAACAAACAACTTTCAAGGTAACGCGGTCTTCCAGACTATTTTCCACGGTAGGTCGAAGTGACCCACCGTGCCCCTCGCGTCTAAACAAATGTTTGATCATCGCGGCCTTCCAGGCTACTTTCCACGGCAGGCCGTTTCGACCCACCGTGCCTCACGCGACAAAACAAACAACTTTCAAAGTAACGCGGCCTTCCAGACTATTTTCCACGGTAGGTCGAAGTGACCCACCGCGCCTCACGCGTTTAAACAAATGTTAGATCATCGCGGCCTTCCAGGCTACTTTCCACGGCAGGCCCTTTCGACCTACCGTGCCTCACGCGACAAAACAAACAACTTTCAAAGTAACGCGGTCTTCCAGACTATTTTCCACGGTAGGTCGAAGTGACCCACCGTGCCCCACGCGTTTAAACAAATGTTTGATCATCGCGGCCTTCCAGGCTACTTTCCACGGCAGGCCCTTTCGACCTACCGTGCCTCACGCGACAAAACAAACAACTTTCAAAGTAACGCGGCCTTCCAGACTATTTTCCACGGTAGGTCGAAGTGACCCACCGTGCCTCACGCGTTTAAACAAATGTTTGATCATCGCGGCCTTCCAGGCTACTTTCCACGGCAGGCCCTTTCGACCTACCGTGCCTCACGCGACAAAACAAACTCTCCGATTATCGCGGCCTTCCAGGCTATTTTCCACGGTAGGCCGGTTAGGCCTACCGTGCCCCTCGCGATTCAAAAAAAAAAATACACAAAAACGGTAATCGCAGCCTTTAATGCTCCCTTTCCGGCGTGCCTCGCATGATTGTCTTGCGCTCGTAACCGCCATTTTGTTTTTTTCACTTAGCCGCGGACTGTCCTCAAAACTCCTCCGTCATAAAGAAAATGAATCACTTTTATAACACGAATTTCCTCCCTCAGCGAACGATTTGCTGAATCTTGTTTTGCTGCAGAAAAGAATAAACTAAACTTCTGCCACGGTCGCCAATGTGTGGCCTCCATATTGGATCCAACAAATCGTCCGCCGAGGGAAGACCGCAGCAGCAACCAACCTACCTCCTCGAAGGATCACACAAGAAAGAGGACGAGACAGGGATGGCTGCTCTCACGCGCCCGAACAGGCTTGAGCTGTCATTGACAGATCAGCCGAACAGGCTCGATCTGTCACTGTCAACCAGGGGTGGGCTAGGGACTGGTCGCATAACATAAATAGGGTTTGCTACCACACAAAACTACTTACTTTTCCTGTCATTCTTGAACGACGAAATAGCATACTTTTCTGTACCAAAAATAACAGAATCGAATAGCAACACTTTTCAAAATAAATGCTGAAAAGTAACACTTTTCAGCACTGAAATGGGTGCTTAAAAGTTGAACTTTTCAGCACTTGTTTCGAAAAGTAACACTTTTCAACATTTTTTTGATTTAAACGATTTATTGACAAAATACATGAAAATTCGACTTAAAATTTCACTCAATGGGTGTTTTTCGAAATTGCAAAAAATGTTGTATGGAACTCGTTGCAAAACATGATTTTTTCAGCACTCGTCGTATTTATCCAACTCGGTGAACCTCGTTGGATAAATGTACGACTCGTGCTGAAAAAATCCTCTTTTTGCAACTTGTTGCATAAACTACTATTTTATCTATTAACAAAATAAATATGAAGACATTTGGATGTACCATTGCCTAGATATAGCTATTTTAAGTTAGCAGTTTCAAAAAACGGGTGCCACGATATCTCAATACTGCGTTTACCAAATCGGCTCAAAATTTTGGTGAAGACTCACTAAATGGGTCCCGTGTGCATGACGAAGGCCGATTCTCAAAAAGTTTATTTTAAAAAAAGATAAAAATAACAGTTTTTGATTTTTGTAATTTTTAAAAAACCTAAATTTCAAAATCAGGCTTCGTCATGCACACGGGATATGTCTTGAGAGTCCTCACTTTCAGCTAATTTGGTCCATCCCATCTAGAGATATCGTGGCACCCGCAAATCAACTCGGTGTTTTGAGAAAAACGCTCACAAAGTTTGACGGTTCGATTTGCGCATGGCAAAACTTTAAACTTAAATCGTCTTCGACTCACTTAAATCAAGTAATATCTTAATGAAACTTTCAGGAGTGATTGGAAATAATCTTTTGAAAGGATCTAATAAATAATCGGAAATATGATTTTTTGAGATTTTTTACATGTATGTAACCCCTTAAACAATAAGGCAGTTGCAAATATTTTCAAATTTTATGTTTTCCCCTCAAATTCTCCTCCTCGCTTCAAATTTGGTCTGATAATCAGGGGGATTTTTTTTTAAAACTTCTTTTTTTTCATGAAATAGAAGTCTAATGAACTGAAAACAATCTAAGATTATTTTGTTTGCATTTATAAATTATTTAGCATTTTTGAGCTCATTACACAATATTTTGAATTTTCGGCATCACAGCATCACAAACAATAGGACAGGTGTATAATGCATTATAAAACACTATTTTTTATTGAAATATTGAAATCAAGGCTTGTTATTTTTTTTTTTCGCTTGTTATTTAAATTTGTATACTCTTATTTTTTATGCTACTGAATGACCACCAATAAGTCGTTTTTGTTATATCCTAGTGTACACAATTTTAAACGTTATATAAAAATTATTTAAACCTTTTGTAGTTAAATAAAACCAATTTTCAGATCGATTTGATGTCTCCGCCAAAGATGTTGGTATGTATGTGATGTATGTATGTGCACAGAATAGGGCAACATGCTGCAATTGCCCCACCATCATCTGAAATTTGTTCTAAAATTGGTCTGGCGGTGTCCATAAGCGACGATTTTTATTAAAAACGCTCATATTGTTGCCCCACCTTCGTAGAGGATCTTGGAACACTAGTGGTGAGGGGCAGTCAGAAAAAATACCTGTTTTTTCATTTCAGTTTTTACACACAAAAGAATCAAATTGAGCAATGTAAATCGGGACCGTGGTGTAGGGGTAAGCGTGATTGCATCTCACCCAGTCGGCCTGGGTTCGATCCCAGACGGTCCCGGTGGCATTTTTCGAGACGAGATTTGTCTGATCACGCCTTCCGTCGGACGGAAAGTAAATGTTGGCCCCGGACTAACCAAAAGGTTAGGTCGTTAGCTCAGTCCAGGTGTAGGAGTCGTCTCCCTGGGTCCTGTCTCGGTGGAGTCGCTGATAGGCAGTTGGACTAACAATCCAAAAGTCGTCAGTTCGAATCCCAGGGTGGATGGAAGCTAAGGTGTGAAAAGAGGTTTGCAATTGCCTCAACAATCAAGCCTTCGGACACCTAGTTTCGAGTAGGAATCTCGCAATCGAGAACGCCAAGGCAATGCTGTAGAGCGAATAATTTGATTTTGAAACTATTTTTTTATTTTGATATTTCGATGTTTTTGAAAAATAGAAATAAACTTTTTGTAACTACTAAATTTACTTTTACTGCTCTGATAACCCCCGGATCAAGAGCTGTCTTCCGGAACTCCCACACTGGCCTCATGTGATTTTTTCAAAATCTCATTACAAAGGCGAAACAAATTGACTTAAATTTTTTTATTTAAATTGATTTTTTAAAAATATATATAAATATATTTCGTAGAGTTCCGAAAATATCCATTAATTTGCTTCAAAATATTGATGATTGGACCAATATTAGCTGTATAACTCAAAAAAAAAATTTAAGCCAAAAAAAATACATTTTCAATTTTTTCAGATAAAATATTTTTATTATTCAGATAAGGCCAATGCCAATTTTATTTTAAGTTTTTGTTCAATGAGAGCAAAAAAAAAAAAAGCTTAAACATTTTAGTTATTGAAAAAAAATTGTAAAAGTTATTGTTAACTATTTAAAACACAATGCATAACGTTTAATGACGATTTTCAAGGTGTTTTGAACTTTTTACAAAATTTTTAATTTCGAGACCACAGTTCGGAAAAAAGGCGCGAAATTCAAGGAACACCAATATTTTTTATTAATTCATTATTAAAGTGCTGTCTTGTTTTTGGCAACAATTTCTTCAAATATTCTCGATTTTGTCAACACCAAAATTTATTTAATATTTTTGGTCTTGTTATTCTTCCAAAACTAAAATTTATAAGTTATTACTCATGATAAATTATTTTTAATGCAAATATTTTTTTTTGTCATAAATCAATTTATTTTTTTGAAAGTCAAAAAATCATCAATTTCGTTCATTACGTGATTCATGAACATTCCCATAAACCACACACACACTTAACTACTCTTAAGTGATTTAGAATTTTGAATCCAAGATGGCGGCCAGAATGGCGGTGATGAAATATTGCAAAAATGCATTTAGTCGTTTTTTTAAGACAATCAACTTGCAATCAACCATTCCACCATTTGACTGAAATGACTGAAATCGAAGTTTGGATAATCGGGGCTTCAATTTGATATAATTTTACTTATTTTTTGTCTTAAAATTAGGTTAAAAAATAGTTTTATTTTTTTATTTTTGTAATATTGTTTTTTTTTGCATTCTCACTATCATAGAACTGTTTTTATTCTTTTTTCAATTGGGAAGATAATGGAAACTGTAGAATACAAAGATAAATAACAAAAATCGAATTTAGTTTCACACATTTTACTAGAAAGTAATGCAAAAAATCTCCAAGAAATCTTTTCCATACAACAAGGAAAACAATTAAAATTTATCGAATATTATTATTTTTATGCATGAATTGTTCGACAATCTTATCAACTACAAAACGTTTACGGACTTCATGTCTATTTATCTTTCTAGTATTTTTGGTATCAAATACAAAAAAAAATGAATAAATCGTACTTTATCCCTGATTTTTTTAAATGAAACATGTCCAAAGTTTAATTTATCAGTTTAGTGTTTCGAAAAAAATCCTTCAGCTAAGTTGAAGATGACTTACTGCTGGAACATTTTTTTTCAAATTGAACTTGTTATATCTTGAACTCAACCGTACAGGTTTTATGATAAATTGCGGTAACTTACAGAAATTCATTAAATTGAATGAATAATAATAATATTGCTAAAGATTTCTTGAAAATGTTGAAGAAGAATTATGTTACCCCTAGTATTTTAAAATGCTAGTTTGTAATGTTTTTTTTTTTTAAATGATATTTTCCATGGAAAGGACACTTTTGATCAAAACCCATCAGCCAAACATAGTTAAATGTTTTAGATTTCAAAATAAAAATTTGATTAGAGGATTGGAAAAATACAATTTGGAGTTATTTTAAATAATGAATTATAAACGATGTACCATGTTTTTTTATATTTAATGCTTTTGAGATTGTATATTTTAAATTATATTTCAAACATTATTAAAATTTGTTTATAAATACAAAAAGAAATTTAAATTTTAATTCCCATTTTTTATGTTTCTTGATTCTTAATAAAAAGGAAAATTTTGTACAACTGACAGATTTTCAATTCCTACCCATAATTTTTTTTACTTATTCCTTTTAACCTCCCAAAGATTGATAGTTTTTCCCTATTACATGTCTCACAATACCAACACCACTGTAAACACAACAAATGTGCCACAAGTTTTCTTCACACTTCGGACTCGAGCTTTTGAAGTCGTTCCGTAGGTTTTTCACGCTGCGCAACTCCTTCAGCGCGAGAGCATTCCCTCAAATGAACAACTTGAAAACCACCTCGCCACAATCATGGCGATAAAAAGCTCGTTTTCACAAATAATGATAAATGCGCACTGGCACTTGGCTGCGGCACGTTTTCTGACCTATAAATAATCATAAATTTGCCTCGTTTTCATTTGAGCAAGCTGCGCGCGCCGTACCTGTTCTCTTCCCAAAACTCCAAAAAAAGCTCCTTTTTTGCGCTCTCCTCTTTGAGCTTTTTGTTGTTGTTGCGGCTGCTGTTACGACTTCGTCTCAACTCGAAAATTCCTTCACTCGAGTTTCACTTTTACTTCAAGATCGTCGTCGTCGTTGATCTCTCGCGTTCTCTTCTCAGCATCCCTTCTGCTTCTTTTTTTTCTCTTCTTTCTTCTCAGCTGTCGTTTGTGTTATGTTTCTTTCACTTTCGGTCACCACAATGTTGGGAAACTAGCCGATGTCGGGGTGGGATGGGGAATAAAACTCCCTAATTTGCATAAATACAACCACAAAACATTCACCGCGGCGGCAGCATCATTTGAGGAAAAGAAGAATTCTCACTCTCACTCTTGATCGCGATCGCGATCGTTCACTCTTTTCTCTCGTTTTCACTCAGAAGATTTTTCCTCGATTTGATTTCTTCCCGGATTTTCCACACTTGATTTTTTCGCTTTGCTTCTCTTTATTAAGATGATGTTTTCACTTCAACCTGACACGTATATGCTTCGTCACCGACTTACGTCGGCGATCTTGTTCCGCTCATCTTTCTCTTTTCGCCGACGACTTTTTACACTTCCATCCAAACTCTCTTCGGCACTTCAGGTGAAAATATTTTCCTCTTTCACGATCACACGCCGAGCGCTTTTGCAGTGATGTGTGTGCGTGTGTAAATTTACAGGAATTTATTTACTGTTCCTTCATTCCACGTCTGTTCGGCTGCGATCGCTCGCGGGAAAGCAACGCACACTACGATCCGACGACAACCGGCTTCGGGAATGGCGACCGGCAGCAACTCCAACTGGCAGATCCGATTTCTCCGACGGGCAAAAGCAAACTGACTTGAGCCGCCGTCGTCGTGGAAGAAACAGCGACCCCGGACTCGGCGGCGACTTGGCGAAAAGAAACGAACCGACTTCGTGATCGTGATCGTGTGTTGTGCTGGTAGTAAAGTGAAGAGAAAGAGGTGGTTATGCTTTCTTCTTCTGTGAATGGCTTTTTGGCCAGCACCACACAGCTTTGCTTCACACAGTGGGATCGGCATGGGCTCGTCGATGGGCAGTATATTTAGGAATTGTTGTTGTTTTTGTTGTTCAGGGATCGTCAACAATTGATCGATCTTTTCTGGGGGGAGGAGGAGAAGGAGGAGGCCTTGCTTGGTTTAATGAGGCTCGTTGGGAGGATTGATGGCTGCAGGTTGACATGGTTGGACAAATTCCGAGGGCAGCGTCGAGGGCATGTGTGGTGGAACGATAACATTTGGATTGATGATCGGTATTTGGAGCGGGGCTTGGACCGGTGAAACTGTTTAGTAGAAAATTGTGCCTTCGAATTAAACAGATTTATCATTATGACTGCGAATGACCGCATCGGTTAATGCTGCCCAAAATATAGAATCAACAACAATATAATAGAGCTGATGATAATAATAATAAAAATAAAAAAATGTTGCAAATGTGAGCACTTGTTTTGCATTCTGAATTTTTAACTATTTAAGAGGCAGTATTTGTAGATTCTGCTCGGTTTGTTCTAGAGGTCGTATCGAGGTGCTCCGATTTGGATGAAACTATCAGCGTTTGTTTGTCTATGCATGAGATGAACTCATGCCAAATATAAGCCCTCTACGACAAAGGGAAGTGGGGTAAAACGGGCATTGATGTTTGAGGTCCAAAACACATGAAAAATCTTAAAATTGCTCGCATTTCCGTAAAACTTCATCAATTCCAACTCTCTAAGATGCATTCAAATGGTCTTTCGAAGCCCTTCAAAATGTGCTATAGACATCCAGGATTGGTTTAACTTTTTCTCATAGCTTTTGCAAATTAATGTTAAAAATGGATTTTTTTAATACCTTAATATCTTTTTGCAACAGCTTCCAACACCCATACTCCCATAGGTCAAAAGTTAGGGAATTTCATGGACTATAAGCCTACGGTATTAACTTTTTGGCCAATCGCAGTTTTTCTCATAGTTTTTCGATTTTTCTAGAACAAACATTTTACAACGTTAGTTTTTGCTCTGTAGGCCAAGAAGACGGCACTTTTTGGTCTCAATTTTGTCATATTCGGAATCCTCGGTCAATTTCACGTAAGTTAGAAGTATTGGAGTTGTAATTTTGATTTAAAAAATAATTAAATAAAACATTTTTGAAAAAAGAAATAGATCTTATTTACCCTATGATCAATACGTCAAATGCTGTATCAAGTAGGCGAAAACTTGTTTACCCCTAATCCGACAAAATTCTAAATAATATTTTAATTAATTCTAAATGGCATTTTTTCCAATCAAATTCAAAATTCCAACACCTCAATCTAATGTAAAATTTTCTGAGGATTCCAAATATGTCAAAATTGAGACCAAAAAGTGCCGCTATGGAGGCCTACAGAGCAAAAACTAACGTTGTAAAATGTTTGTTATAGAAAAATCGAAAAACTATGAGAAAAACTGCGATTGGCCAAAAAGTTAATACTGTAGGCTTATAGTCCATGAAATTCCCTAACTTTTGACCTATGGGAGTATGGGTGTTGGAGGCTGTTGCCAAAAGTTATAAAGGTTTTAAAAAAATCCATTTTTAACAGTAATTTGCAAAAGCTATGAGAAAAAGTCAAACCAATCCTGGATGTCTATAGCACATTTTGAAGGGCTTCAAAAGACCTTTCGAATGCATCTAAGAGAGTTGGAATTGATGAAGTTTTACGGAAATGCGAGCAATTTTTAGATTTTTCATGTGTTTTGGACCTCAAACTTCAATGCCCGTTTTACCCCTTTTCCCTTTGTCGTAGAGGGCTCATATTTGGCATGAGTTCATCTTATGCATAGACAAACAAACGCTGAAAGTTTCATCCAAATCGGAGCACCTCGATACGACCTGTTTCACATCGGTGAAAAACTCGTTCTTAACCCTCTACTGCCCATTTTTTCGGATTTTTTTTTATTTTTCCCGTGTTTAGGAGGAGGTCATTTTGAGCATCTTTTTTTCTACGAAAAACTTTACTTCTCTTGTTTTATGTTTTTCTTGTTTCATTTTTAGAATTTTAATTTGCATTTCTCTTGTTTAGTTTGTGTTTGTTTTTGGTTGTATTTGGCCTATTCTACCACCTCATGACATAATGCCTATCTATTTTTTTGTAAAGATCGAAAATTGGCTGAAAAATGGGATTTTGGCTATTTTTTTTAAACCGAAGGCCGTATAGAGGCGTGGTTAAGTTGTAGAGGGTCAAGTTAACTTTGCTTTAAAGCATTAAAAATTTAAAATTGATATGTACCGTAAACCGGGATGATTATTGATAGGATTTCTATTTATTTTTGGATTTTTTTTCCCACTGTTATGGTTTTTGTCATTGTTGTTTATTTTTAAAGCATTTACTGGGGTAGACCACACAAGGTCCATGCACTATTTTTGAAAAGAAAAAACATGGTGCTTACAAAAATAGTTGCGTTGAAAATTCTTATTTTGAACTCCGGGGTGACTTTGACAGTCATAGTTTTTTTTACGTCAATTGTCAAATCTGATTTTAACAAAAAAAAAAACTACTACCTTATTGTTGCTGATATTGTTTTTAAGAAAAAAATATATATGAATTTTAGGTAAAATTGCTTAAAAGTCAAAATTTTGCCTGAAATTGTTAAAACTAGTTTTGTTTATAAATTTATCGATTTATATTGCATTTCAAACTGAATTCGAAGAACGAATTGAAAAGTTTTCACATTTTCAATTAAATTTTTCCTTATTAAAATGCCTGCAAATTTGAAGATTTTATTTAATTATGTTTCAAAAACACATCATATTTATTAAGTTAGTAATGTTTTACCTTTTCTTAGTGGAAAATTGTCCAAAGAATCCGAAAATGCATTCCGTTTTCCGATTTAAAATCATGTTCATTGAAAAAATCACTTTGAGAATAATAAAATAATGCTTTTCATCAACGTTTCCTAATTATAGTTAACTAACTTTTTGAACAATTCAAAATATAATGAAAACTTCTTCTAGAAGTACTTTGAACACTTCTCTACCACGGTCAGTATGATTCCATACCATTCCGTACGAACTTAATTTGTACTCTTCATTTGGCGGAAAAATATCAAACCTTTCAAAGTCCCCCAGTTTACGGTACCTAGAAAATAAATTACAAATATTTTTCAAAAATCTTGCTGTTCTCGAAAAATAAGGGACACAAAATATTTTGTTTAAAACTTGAAAATTCTAAATAGTCCAATCAAATGAACTTAATTTAAAATTAATTTTCCTGTCTTAATTATAGTTTGTTTAGTTTCCAAATCAAATTTACATTACAACACATTACAATTTTAAGAATATTCTAATTATTTAAAAACGAGCCCAACCTAATTTAGCATTTTTGGGTTCCTTTTAATCAAATTAGAATTTTATTAAAATGCCAATGTGCGGTGCAGTAAAACAATAATTCGCAACAAAAATAGAAATTTCGTAATTTCGGTTCGGAAACATTTTGTGGGAGGTCAAATATGTAATTTAGAGTCTCATAAGAAGTTTGATGGAAATGAATCCATCGGTTTTCAGCGATTTTTCTGAAGAATATACAATAAAATAAAAAAAATCAAAAAGAGGTTGCTTTAATGACTCAGACGAAATATATCGATCCACCTCGCAAAATGTCAGGAAAGTGCTCTTGGAAGGCCTTGGAAAAATGTCACTTTGGATAAACGAAGCACATTTTTTTCGTTTTCTCATTTTCTCACTTTGCTAAAGTGATTGAGAATTTTTAAATCATAGATGGCGGTCAAATGGGCGGCGATGAAATATTAAAAAACTGCATTTTGTTGATTTTTTCTCGTTTAGAATCTCGATCTCACTCTAAAGTTGGTTCTGCCGTTCCGGAGATATGAAAATCGAAAATCGACGAAAAACGCAATTTTTTGGACCACCCTATTTCGGATAGGATCACGCTAATCAGCAAACAAAAAAAATACTGGTCTTATTAATTTGGCTAAAGAACTTTTATGCCAAATTTGAGCCAAATGGAGCTCTTTTGATTTGGAGACTTCCTGTTTGACGTGGAATCGCTGTTTAAAAAGATTATCACTCGAAATTCTGAAAAAGACAAACTTTATGAAATAAAAAAAAAAGGTTCGTTTGAGAGATTTTGAACCATAAAATATTATTAAATATCTAAGACACAATTACAACGAATTAACTGTCGAAAAATGAAATTAGTATTGAAAATTAATAAAATATCTTTTCCTTTTATGATTTTATAAACGTTTTATTATTTTGAATGAAATCAAAACATAAAAAAAGAAAGAAACAATGAAACTTTGTAAACATATCATCCTTGGCTCATATAAGTGATTTTTGTTTTTATTGAGCCAATTGCACTCGAAAATAGCGTTTGAGGCGTTTGTAAAAAAGCCGATTTATTTAAAAATTAGTCAAAGACAAACTTGTAGGAAATTTGTCGAGTTTCCTGAAAAAATACACGCTTTTTCTTTGATATGTTTTGACTTTAAAGTTTAAAAGTAAATTTTGAAGGGTTTAAAAAACATAAAAAAGCCTTACGAAAAATGCAGGATGGAGCAACTTTCCTAAAAAATACAAAGATCATTGATTGAAAAAGGCAGAAAAGCACAATTACGTTTTATTTAGAGGTTACATTGAGAAGAAACTCTTTTTTGGAAAGTTTAAACTAAGTCTATTCAACTTAGTATTCAAGAGTAATGGTAGGAAGTTTGCTCAACCTTTTGAACATATTTTTTAAAGGTTTTCATGAAATAATGCTTCATGAAAAAATGCTTTTCGAAAAAAAATTAACATCATTTTGATGGTAAAAATGGTAAAAATTTGATGGTTAAATGTTTTTTTCAAATTTTATGGGACGATACGTTCGATAGATTTATATACACGCTAACCGGCAACGAAATTATATTATTAGTTTGTATCAGAATTGGGTTATGCTGAGGTTACGTTTGATATTAAAAAAAAATCATTTCTGAATAGTCATAATCATAGCCTACATGTTTCCTGAAGACACCAAATCGTTCAGAAAAAATATGCTGAAAAACGTGCTCTCCAAGACGATTTTTAATTGTTCTATATTTTAGGTGTAATTGATTTATCCTCAAGTTACTTAAGAGCAAGTGCATTTGTGCCAAAGTTAACTAATATATAATTCACCCACTATCCACGTTGCACTTTTTGAATTTCGTGCTGGTCCACGACCACCACGAATAAAATGGATCTTATTCCCGACTTAAAACCTCGCAGCATCAAATGGTCTAAATCGCACGTCTTACGTTACAGCAAAAAGCCCTTACATCAGCAGAGTCGATCGATCGAACACGAGCTATTAGCAAACAGCGCTAAAATCCGTACCTTGCTGGATCATCTCAGCCGGTTCGTCAGGGCTCAGCAGCTCAACGTGGAGACTTCAGACTATGCGCGTAAAGGAAGAAGATGCAGTGATTCATCGGGGCTTGGAATCGCAACGCAACGCAACCGAGACTCCACAAAAGTCGACGATGACGATGCTGCCGGAGAGAGAAATAAGCGAAAGTGACAATAATAGTACAAATTAAATTCCAATTAGCTCCGCTGGGCATTGGTATTATACACATCGTAGAGCTGTTGTTGTCGTTGCTGGGTCGGTTATGGACCTCCCGCCCGGGGGGGAATTGTTGGATTGTTCGTACGGGGCACACGTTACGAACGAAGCTACCCCCCTTAAGGTGGACGTTAGATTCTTCAGCAACACAAAAAAAAAAGTTGAAAAAATGCCTCGGAGTCGAAGCATGCAAACGCTCATTCCACGTGTAGCTAGCTTTTTTTTCACCCAATGACTTTGTTGTTTGAAAAAAAAAAAGAGACACACCAGGTCGTTTAGTGGCATTGTGATGTAATGATTAACGACAAAAGTGAAACAATTGCATAGGCAAAGTTGTTTGGTTTCGTTTCCTTATGCACATAGTGCTGCTAGCTGAACCTACAGGCCGCGTAATGCTTTTGCTAAAGTGCAATTGTTTGATTTTTTATAGTGATTTTTTTTCTAATATGAGATTTTAAAGATAGTTTAATACAATAACCTTCAGGTTAACACCCTTTATGGCACTTAAATTCATCAAATTGGACAGAAAATCCAAATTAAATATTTTGTTGATTAGTTGGTTCAAAACTACTAGAGATTACATAATAATACACTACAAAAACGAAACACGATTGTTTAGGTTGTTTCTGGAAAACAAAACTGACGGCAAAAATTGCTGTGAAAATCAACAAAATCCAAATGCACCCGTGGGGTGGAAAAAACACACACTCACACACCTTACATGAAAAATAAACGTCCGATTCGATCGCAAACATGGCCAGCATCCACGGCATCATTAAATCGTCATCATAATCATCCCCCATCATTCATCATCATTCAATGCAGCGCGGCAACGGTTAATCACCTGGTCTTTGATTTCACGCGCCAGCCTCAGTTTCAGCAGGTCGGATCTCACACCTCACACTTCTCACTCTCTAGCGCATGTTGGCAGGTTTGTTTTGAGCCGAAAAAGAATCGCGGTGCGCGGAGATCGAAAGAGTAAAAAAAAACGGTTATGCCAACTATTAGCACATACAACAGTAAATCGCTGCCGGAGGGAGGATGCCGCGATTGTTTTGGAAATGAGGGGGTGAAAGGGGGGTGGGTAAAATTCTTAACCGAAAGTGTGTAGGAAGAAGGGAAAACTGTTTTGATGAGGAAATTCTTCCAATTAATCGAAACTTGTGAGAACTATTTTGCGGGGTTTTCGCGATGAGAGCTGTTCAACCTAGTTTCAAGCGAACAATTATAGAATTTTTTGCTAATGTGAGAACGATTTTGAGTGCATGGTAATGAGCTAAGGTTATTTAAAATTTGGCAATCAAGCCAAACATTAATACATTGATAATTACTAAACTGTTCAGTTTTCCTTTGAAAAAAAAAAAAAAAAAAAAACAATACATATTGACATCCTTAAAATAATCCATACAACACAATTTAGACTTTTTTAAGCAAATAGAATAATTAAAAAAAATTGACTATTTCAAGTATTGCTATTGAGTTAGAGAATTGAAATCAATGCATAAAAATAACAAATTTATCAAACATGTTTTCGGCAAAGGTTTTAAGTATAAATTTTAATGTTTTAATGTTTAAAAATCAACTGAGATATCGACATTAGAAAATGGAGTGTGTTATGGGTGAGACTTAGAAAACATTAATTTTCCTGTTTTAAAATCTTTGCATGGTAATATCTCAGCAACTAAGGGTCTTATCAACAAAGTTCAAATAAGTAAAATATAGAGAATTTTCTCAACCATTCAAAAATATTTGTTTCAAGAGTTTGCCCACTCTTGAAACAAATATTTTTGAATGGCTGAGAAAATTCTCTATATTTTGCTTTTTTGAACTTTGTTGATTAGACAAAAGCACTAATTTTATAAAAATAAATAACTGTGACTATTTTCAAAAAAGTTAACTAAAAATGGTTAATTTGAAAACGCAAATCAAGTTTTAGTGACAAAAAATGAAATTAAAAATCACAAAAAAAAAACATTTTACCGTGTATCATTTTTTTTCAGTGTAGTCCATATTCATACCTACAACTTTGCCGAAGACACCAAATCGATCAAAAAATTCCATCAAAAGATACAGATTTTTGAATTTTCATATATCATTTTTGTATGGACAACTGCCAAATTTGTTTGGAAAATTATGTGGACTCACTAATGATGCAAAATGGCTTCTTTGGGCATACCGAAGGCACCAAAAAAGTTTTAGCCGGATCAAAAAATACAAAACAAAATCGAATGACCGAAATCTCAGAGAATTGCTCAAATATGTTTTTTTAAGAAGCCATTTGTTTATAATATTTTTGAAGTGTTGAGCAATTCTCCACCAAAACCAGAAATTGATTTTATTGATATTCTTTGTTTAGGTTCAAACTTTGTGGGATGCTTTCCCTTTGATCTAGGAAGCCATTTTATGTGAAGCCTCCAAGCAATTTTGACAGCTGTCCATACAAAAACGGTACGTAAATTTTCGAAAATCTGTGTCTTTAGAACGAATTTCCTGATCGATTTGATGTCTTCGACAAAGTTTCTGGAAAAATAGGTACACGGAAAAAATGCCGATTTTTGAAATTTTTTTTTTTTCATAAAAAAATCGGTTTTGTTCAAATATTACGTCCAGAGATTTTTGGGAATTAATTTTTTTTTTTGGTTTTTCAGTTAAAATTTAACTTTCAGTATGTCTTGAAAACGGTGCACTTTATCAAAAAATCAGCAAAGTTCTTTTCGATTGCAAATTTGATTTTGATCAAAAACTGATGTCAAAAGATGTTGACGCAAAAAATTTAGTTTTTTTTCCAAAATACATTTTTTTTTCAAAAAATCATATCTTGGTGGCACACTTTTTGTCCACACTTCTCTATGGCACAAAAGTTGCTGTTTTTTGTCCCCTAAAACATATCAATAAAATAAAAAAATAAAAAAGTGGATTTTGAGAAGTTGATTTTTTGTGAAAAAGGTTAATTCAACAAACTTAATACTTTCCGTGTACTCTTTTTTTTCAGAATAGTCCTCATCAAAACCTACGATTTTGCCCAAGACACCAAATCGATCAGAAAATTCTTTCAAAAGTTACAGATTGTCGAATATTTACGTACCATTTTTGTATGGACAGCAGCCAAAACTGTATGGAAACTTGTATGGGTGAACCAATTACAATTAAAATGGCTTTTTTGGTCATAGAGTAAAGTTTATTAAAAAATACAAAAAAGCCATAAAGCCATAAAAAAAACAAAAAAAAACAAAATCGGCCTATTTCGCAGAGAATTATAGTTGTCAAAACTGTTAAATCGTAAATGTTGATGTTTATTTTGTTTAGAAGTTTAGAACAGATTAAAGATCTTCAGATATTTTTCCAATGTTGTTTTTTTGCAAATTTTTACATGACCAGTTTAATTTAAAAGAAATATGGATTTCGTTAATTATTTTCTGTGTGTTTTTTTTAAATAAGCAGCTATTATTTAAACAATGCCATTTTGACAAGTTTTAACATTATTTCTATAGCTAGTGATTTTTCGCGATTTCACGGAAGCCACGTAATCCATGAAATTCGCGCCTGTGCGTGAAATTTGGGAAATACCGCGAAATGCCGCGAAATCTGAAATATTCAATTGATAAATCGCTACACATTGCATTTAAGCTTTGTTTTTTTATTCAGACATTTTAAAAGTAGTTTACAAATAAAAAATATTTCATATCAGATCTACAAATATTTTTTGAAGGATTTGTTCATTAGAATATACAACAAAATGCAGATAGTCCACAAAATTCCAAAAAGATTTTTAAAGAACTTCAACCAACACTACTTTGAAAGAAAACGTAAAAATTTGTTTTTATTTAATTTTTGTAAAATTTATTTTGATTTATTTACGATATTTAACAACGTTGAACAAATTGCATTTAAATATTTTGATTATCAATAATGTGTTTTAATTCAATTGAATAGTAAAATAATACCTATTGAAATCAGATTTGACAACCATTTTGTAATTTTCACTGACGGAAATCCTTCAAAGTTTCTCAAGATTTATCCAATACTCCTTTTTTTCAAATAAATAATTTATGTCAAATAAATAACTACTGCTAACTTTTAAGACACCTTTTCGTTAGTAATTTTGCTAAAAGAAGACATTTTTACGTTAATTTTGAGCAGTTGTTAGAGTACCGTGAAATTTAAATGTTTTGTAATAGGCATGCCGCGTAATTTTACTTTTTCTGCCGTGAAAAATCACTATTTTTAATTATTTCATACACGAACTGTTCCAGAGATTGTTTAGCACTTGAATTGATTGGCCAAATAATTTTCTCGATTTCTTGAAATTAGTTCGATCATGACAAGTGCATTTTTAAAAACATGTTGTTATTAATTTCTGCGAGTCTCGTGTGTTCGTTACTTGGAGCCTAACATTTCAAAAGGGCACATAACTTTTGTAAACAATAGTGTATCCCTTTCACTCAATTGTCAGTTTCCATAAGGTGTGAAAGGGATACACTCTTGCTTAAAAATGTTATGTGCCCTAATGAAATGGCAAGCACGACTTTACCAGAGCGATTTTGAAATATTCTGTTTTTATTTTTTTAAGCATTGCAAATTCAGGATTGATTGTGCTGTTACATCAAGAGCAGTTTGAAAAACATTTTATTTATAAAATAAAACTCTAGGGTTTTGCGATCTATCAAATAGGAACAGCTCTTTAATACCGTCAGTGGGGGTGACTATGGGTCAAAAAACGATACACCTCTCGTATTTTCTTAATAACAAAAACAATTTAAATAACATTGAAAATCTTTCAACGTAGATTTGTTCTTAGATAGTTTACTAACATTTTCCCAAAATACGGTGGATTTTGATGAACACTACCTTAAATGCCAATTGTTTGAAAATTGACCCAATCTCACCCCTTAGAGGGGGTGACATTGGGTCAAATGAAACTAAAATGATGCTCAAATACAACGATATGGTAAAAACAAGTCATCCAACAGCGTTTCTTGTTCGAGGGAATCGTATTGACACGCTACAATGTTTGAAGTGGAGATTTTCAAACATTTGGGTAGTTTTCGAGCAATTCTTACAAAAATATTAGAAAAATGATTTTTCGAGAGGTCATTTTTGGCCAAAAACGTACCCCAACTTTAGACATCTGCCAAAATAACAGGATTTGTTCTAGGAACGAGATTTTTTCAGCGAAGTCATCTTAAGATGTCCCCTACACAACCCTTTCAAAAGAATTCATTTTCATTGAGAAGAACCTGAGAAATTGTAAAATCCGTAAAAAATCACTTTGACCCAATCTCACCCCCCAGACCCAATGTCACCCCCACTGACGGACTTTATTATTTAAGTAACGGTAAAAAATATATTTTGAAGGTTTTGCATTTCGTTTACACAACACCCGTTTGAAAAATTGGGACTTCAAAATAATGTATTTTTTGACTTACAAAGTTTGTTCTGTTTTGTATGGTTTATTTATGTTTGTTATGGAATCCCCAATCTTTTAATAAATTGTTACATTTGTGCATTGACATCAATAGGTTCAAACTGGGGAGGGGGAAATGGAGTTCTTGCAAATCAGCCTAGGGGGTAATGGAACGAAATAGGTTTAAAACCACTGATAAATAGTTGCATAATGATTTCTCCATACAATTTCCTCTCAGAAATGCTACATTTATACGTAATTAAATCAAACCAAAAAGGTCTTTAACCCTCGCCTGAAGGTCACTCGGCAGATGAAACCGATCGGAAATTTCCTCATTTTCCAATCAGCCCCGCCAGAAGATGATGCTTCGAAACCATAAAGCACACACAGACAATCCCATTTAAAGGCTTTCCCAACCCGGACGACAGCAGCAAAGGTGAAAAGTGATCTGACTCTGACGCGGAGCAACAGGAAATTTCATCAACGCCAAACTTATGCACTATAAAAGAGGAGGCAACAAAACACAGACAAAATCGTTCCGCTTGATTATATCGCCATGTCGGATCGATTTTGGACCTACACAACCAACCGAGCGACGTGCTCAAGGCCTACTCTCGGAAACTTACCACTTTCGATTTTCTTGATTTTATAACCGACTTCCGATTTCGATTACGATAAATTTAAACTAAAAAATAAGATGAAGAAAAGGCCGGTTGAGCACGTGTGTGAGAGTGGTGTGCTATTGTTTGTGTTTTTTTTTATTGTTGTTGTGTTTTCTTACCTTTTTTTGTTGTTGATTGTTCAGTAGCCGCGAAAAAGGGAAAATTAATTCAATTTCGCTTTTCTTTCGGTTAAATTTCGCGCAATTTATCAATCGGCAATTTTTAAAAGGGTACACAGCGGGTGGTCATCGTATGTATGTGTAACACAAGTTTTCTCTAAAATTGAGGTGTTTTATGCAAAACATACTCGTGAAAATGATCGCTGTAGGCTTTTAGGCCTCACACTTTCCATAGCTGGCTGGTACATTACTCCTCTTTAAAAAAAGTCAAAGTAGTTATGTCACAGACATAACCGGAATGGCGTAGACTTACGTAAAATTTAGATATGTGGACATGTGGGTTTTCCATATATTAATTTGAAGAATTAGCTATATTCTTTAAATAGATTTACGGAATATGATCATGAATGGGAGATGTAATTCAGCTAAGGGCGTTATTTCGGGGTGGTTTTCTTTCAAATTGTATGTAGTGTTTGGTGGGAATGATGAACAAGCAGAACTCTTTCGTGAGAAAATTGGTGGCCCTAAAAAGGACCGATTAGAGTTGGATGGTGGCGTTGGTCGCAAGGCTCGGTCTTGGCATCAGGCTGCAACCGGGAGATGTTCTGTCCAGATGGGTGATAGGCCGCGGTGGATGCTGCAGGTGCTAGCGTTGTTGATGGATGCGAAACCGACAAAGTTGTTTAGGAAAGCGTGTAGTATTTGCGAATGATTGTGGTGCGAAATTTGATTTTTTTGACAAAGAACTTTGTCCTAAGGTTTCTATACGGGGTGTCAATCCAAAATTTTCGCGAAGCGAAAACGTTACGTGACGAATTCCCCTCTCGGCAAATTTCCCCTCTTTTTGGTGCACGCTGGTTGGTTGAACAAACGTTTCCCAATCAGTCAATGTAGAGACGTGAGATTGATGTATCTAAAATCACCCCCACTCTACCTCATAATTTTCGGATCGTCGACGCGGCAAAAAGCGAATAAGGAGATGTAGGAGAATGGGTGCAAAAAGGCGGGGCATACGTCCCCGATCTAAATTAACAAAACTCGGCTCGGTCGGTCCCGAAAATTCAGTCTGTTGCGGGCCGTCGACGAGACCACATCAGGAGCAGATGGCCTGGTGGCCCGTTTGCAGATGGCCTGGAGGCCCGGGAGCAGATAGCCTGGAGGCATGGACACGCCAAGACATGCCAGCCGGCATGAGCGGGAATTGGAATTGGCCACCACATTTCGGCAGTAGTGGCCACCACCTGGAGTGGCCGGAGGCCCCGGGGATGTTCCGATGGGGGGACATTTGCGGAACCATAAGAGTTGGGGCAATATGGGTATCAAACTTTAAGGTTTTTGATACTGAACATGAAATTTGACATTTCAGCAGTAGTGGCCACAATCCGGAGGGCCCCGCGGATGTTCCGATGGGGGGACATTTGCGGAACCATAAGAGTTGGGGCAATATGGGTATCAAACTGTAGGGTTTTTGATACTGGATATGAAATTTGACATTTTGTCAGTAGTGGCCTCCACCTGGAGTGGCCGGAGGCCCCGGGGATTTTCCGATAGGGGGACATTTGCCGAACCATAAGAGTTGGGGCAATATGGGTATCAAACTTTAAGGTTTTTGATACTGAACATGAAATTTGACATTTCAGCAGTAGTGGCCACAATCCGGAGGGCCCCGCGGATTTTCCGATGGGGGGACATTTGCGGAACCATAAGAGTTGGGGCAATATGGGTATCAAACTTTAGGGTTTTTGATACTGGACATAAAATTTGACATTTCGGCAGTAGTGGCCACCACCTGGAGTGGCCGGAGGCCCCGGGGATGTTCCGATGGGGGGACATTTGCGGAACCATAAGAGTTGGGGCAATATGGGTATCAAACTTTAGGGTTTTTGATACTGGACATAAAATTTGACATTTTGGCAGTAGTGGCCACCACCTGGAGTGGCCGGAGGCCCCGGGGATGTTCCGATGGGGGGACATTTGCCGAACCATAAGAGTTGGGGCAATATGGGTATCAAACTTTAAGGTTTTTGATACTGAACATGAAATTTGACATTTCGGCAGTAGTGGCCACAATCCGGAGGGCCCCGCGGATGTTCCGATGGGGGGACATTTGCCGAACCATAAGAGTTGGGGCAATATGGGTATCAAACTGTAGGGTTTTTGATACTGGACATGAAATTTGACATTTCGGCAGTAGTGGCCACAATCCGGAGGGCCCCGCGGATGTTCCGATGGGGGGACATTTGCGGAACCATAAGAGTTGGGGCAATATGGGTATCAAACTTTAGGGTTTTTGATACTGGACATAAAATTTGACATTTTGGCAGTAGTGGCCACCACCTGGAGTGGCCGGAGGCCCCGGGGATGTTCCGATGGGGGGACATTTGCCGAACCATAAGAGTTGGGGCAATATGGGTATCAAACTTTAAGGTTTTTGATACTGAACATGAAATTTGACATTTCGGCAGTAGTGGCCACAATCCGGAGGGCCCCGCGGATGTTCCGATGGGGGGACATTTGCCGAACCATAAGAGTTGGGGCAATATGGGTATCAAACTGTAGGGTTTTTGATACTGGACATGAAATTTGACATTTCGGCAGTAGTGGCCACAATCCGGAGGGCCCCGCGGATGTTCCGATGGGGGGACATTTGCGGAACCATAAGAGTTGGGGCAATATGGGTATCAAACTGTAGGGTTTTTGATACTGGACATAAAATTTGACATTTCGGCAGTAGTGGCCACCACCTGGAGTGGCCGGAGGCCCCGGGGATGTTCCGATGGGGGGACATTTGCCGAACCATAAGAGTTGGGGCAATATGGGTATCAAACTTTAGGGTTTTTGATACTGGATATGAAATTTGACATTTCGGCAGTAGTGACCACAATCCGGAGTGGCCGGAGGCCCCGCGGATGTTCCGATGGGGGGACATTTGCCGAACCATAAGAGTTGGGGCAATATGGGTATCAAACTGTAGGGTTTTTGATACTGCACATGAAATTTGACATTTCGGCAGTAGTGGCCACAATCCGGAGTGGCCGGAGGCCCCGGGGATGTTCCGATAGGGGGACATTTGCCGAACCATAAGAGTTGGTACAATATGGGTATCAAACTTTATGGATTTTGATACTGGACATGAAATTTGATATTTCAGCAGTAGTGGCCACAATCCGGAGTGGCCGGACGCCCCGGGGATGTTCCGATGGGGGGACATTTGCCAAACCATAAGAGTTGGGGAAAAATGACTGTTAAACTTCTGAAATCTGTTTCTGGAAATTTAGAATAACTATTTCGTAATCAATTAGAGCCCTGAATAGGGCAGTTCAGCTCCACTTGCAATTTTCATCCCCTTAGTTCGATAGGACGTTGATATTATGCCTTAAAACTTTACAAATCAAACAGCCTGTTTCAGAGCCACGAAATAGACCACAAAAGAGTTGTCTTGTGTAATTATAAGGGAATCATGGGGAAATTTGGATCGGACGTTCTAATCGAAAATTTCAACAATCATCTAGCAAAGTTCTTTGTCATACTGGTCATGTGTAACATAACCACCTGCACCTTTTTTTATTGCTGGTGTATCAACCAAAGTCAAAATCGGCCGATGATAACTAAAATACGAAACATACCTTCGTGACTGTGTTAGAACATTTCTACCAAAAACAAGGTCAAGGCATGTGCGCCCAAATGTCGTTGTCTGTAAAGGATCGGAAAGCAGATCAAGCTTGAGGTATTCTTTCATAAAATCAACAAATTACAAATTTTCCGGTTTGAGGATATCAATGTTAAAATCCCCAGACACAACAATCCGGATGTCCTGCTTTGCATACCAGAACAAATTCCGGATCAAGAAAGAAATTTTCTGTTTGTATGTTGCACTTGGCGAAATATACACAACAACAAACAGTGTTTGAATCCCATTTTCTGAAACTTTTGTGGCACAAATATCCCCAAACGAATCAGCCTCGAGTAAAATTGGATCATGTTCCTCACTTAACTGCTCAAGATCGTGAGGCATGGCCGTCGAAGAAGACGAATTTTTATGGAAAATTGCAACCCCCCCGGCCCTTACATTGGCACGTTTAAACTCAGCGATACAATGGTACCCCTCAATGCCCACATTAGAACAATTGTTCAACCAAGTTTCACTCAATGCCAGGAAATCGACTTTGGTGAGCAAGAAATCAGTCGAAACATCCAAATGATGAGCGTTTAAACTTTCAACGTTGAAACTGATAAGACTGGAGCTATGGTCCGTCGAATCCAGAAACTCCTCCAAAATATCGCTGTGCGTTACAAGTTGGTGATTATTCAGCCTTTGCTGTTCCGTCCTCAGATCCACCATTCGAGGTGTGTTGCACTGCTTGGCATGATAGAATTTATGTTCCCCTGATTAGGATTAAGTGTTCAGAATTGATCAAGGCTAACTCTTTCGTGATTGTTTTGGGTGGTCCTAAAAAGGATCAAATTTCTGAAAGAAAAGTTGAAGATTATTGAATTTCTGAAAAGAAGATTAAGTTATGAATGGTTATAAAGTTCTACGCCCTGGCATCCCAAGAAAACAAACGCCTTGGACGACTTACAACACTGGAGGAAACCATTTATAGACAACTTACAAACCCAAGGCGACAAAATCCTTAGACAACTTGCAACCCGGGAGGAAATCATTTATAGACAACTTACAATCCCAAGTTGACAACATCCTTAGACCACTTTCAACCCACCCAAACGTTTATGGACGACTACTCTACCAACTTACTTTTGAATTTGCGCTTTTGGACGACCCTTCAAGACGCACAACCGAATTTCAAACGCTGAAACCCCGAACACGACAGACTGGCGAACGCTGAGGGAGCCAAGCCTAAGAGCAAGAGATCTTCCCAGATTTGTTACTCTTGCAAACTTGCTGGTTTTAAATCTGGGTTGATCTCTTGCTCTTAGAGCCAAACTCCCCAACCCAACAGAACTTACACACCCTTAGTGCCAAGACCCGTGCCGACCCCTAATTGGACGGAACACCCATTCGAACGGCAAAGAGAGAAAAGAAAGAGACGAAGGAATTTTAGCGAGCCGAATGGGGGGAGGGGTTGGGGGCGAGAGCAGCCTCAGAAAGCTGTGCATTCCGTCGCCCCCCCAGACCAAAATTTGTTCCTGAAATTTAAATTCAAATTAGCTCGCTGCCTCGTCCCGGGTGGAACGAGGGATGAGGGCAACTCTTTCAACAGTTTGGAATTGGACACGACGCAATTCTTTCAGAAACGCTCGCCGCGAATGCGACGAGCTAGTTGTTGTTTCACAACCACGGCTTGACCCACGAGAGGCTCTTCAGCGGAAGGCAGCAGGCGCGCGCCTCATCTCGTTGATGCCTCGTCCCGGGTGGGACGAGGGACGGGGAGTGAGGCAACTCCGAACCACAGCAACCACGAAAGATCCAAACGGTCCGGCCATCGAGAGGCAACTGGCTGACGGTGACGTCGAGAAGGCGATGCGCGCTTCTTTTCCAGTTCTGGTCCCTCTCTCCTGCTGCTGCTGCTCTGGTTTCTCCTGCTGCTGCTGCTGCTCTGGGCTGCTGCTCTGGGCTGAGCTTTCCTGCTGCTGCTGCTGCTGCCGGTCCGACGTCTGAGACGTGAATGATAGAATGGGCTCTGGCGCGCGTTCTTGTATGGCCTTTCGGTCCGCTACTTCCCCTCCTTTTTCGCGACCGACACTCGGTCGCGTTGCTCGGATGATTTTCCCCTCAAAATAGGTACTTGACATTCCCGTCCGTGAGTGGGAAGCGCTCATTTTGCTTGCAAAATCTGTGCATTTTGAAAACATTTTAAAACATTCAATTGTTTCAATAGTTAAACTATTTTGCCAACAATGAAAGTTTTATAGCAAATTGCTGAATAATTTTCGAATCGAATGGCACATAAATCGTGTCGATTCGATTAGAGGGAAGGAAGATATAAGCGTTTGACGGATGACGCAGTAATCCAGGGCCTTCGGCCCGGGTTTTTTGGAATGACACCCCAGTACCTTCGACAAAGACGTAAGTCTACGTCAAAAAGAAGCAAACTTACGACCTTAAAAAACAAACGATAAACCCCGGCCTGCTTTTCTTTTTTCTTTCTCTCAGAAAATAGGCAAAAGAAAGAAAGGTGACGCAATTTTCGGCCTAAACTCAAACTGCCAACACTTACTACAAAGCAGCAGGCTGTGATATTTCGCACATTATCGTTTCGCTGATGGTGGTGGTGCGAGGTAGTCAGTGCGATGTGTTCCATTATAATTGAGTTCCGATGTAGGTCACCGTTTGCGTGATTTGAATCAACAATGAGCAAAGCCAACAAAATGTGCGAGTGTGCGTCGTTCACCTGTGCCGAAGATGATGGGGATGGGTTAGGCCGGTGTGACAATGTCTTTGAATTCCTGGATGATTAGTAATAGTAGTTTTGAATGGTGAAAGATGAGATGATTGTCTTTTGAATGAAACGAGTAATCTCCAGCTTAGATTACCAGGTTAACAGTAGATTACCAGTCCACCTCAAAATTACTCACCGCAAAACTTTTTTTTTCGTAATCTTTAATCTAAATATTTTTTTTTACATTTGAAAAAAGACAATAGTTTTCAATACTTTGCAATAATTTCGTGATTTTCTGACTTATAGGGTTATTTTTTAGAGTGTAACCATGTTGTTCAAAGTTGTGTTTTCGTAAAATCACGATACACGTGATGGGTACAAGCAAACCCCTTATATTAATACATCAATTACAAATTTGGTGATTGTCTAAAAAAAATTGTTCTAAATGAAAAAAATACCCTTCTGGGTAATTGCAGCTTCAAAAAGTATATTGAATTTCATATAAAATTACATGTGTCATTTTGTTTACAGTTGAGTAACGAAAAATTACAGAATTTTCGATATTAATTTTGTATTTTTTTCTATGAAATAATTTTTAATTCGAGCCAATTAAAAAAATAATTGACACCAAATATTATTTTTAAAATTGATATGTTGAAAATGACATTGCAATTTATGGTGGTATGGACCATTTTTATTACTTGATTTTTCAGATTCGATAATATTTTGACAGGGAATCTCGTCCAAAGTCGAGTAAGTTTCAAAGTCAAATATGTTCTCAAAATTTTTCACAAAATACAGGTTTTTCGAATGTACTCAAATTTACAAAACTTGCAATGTGTATCAAACGAAGCAAAATTTTGTATGTTTTTACTATTTATTAGTTTTTTTTAAATACTGAAATTTTCACAAATTATCGTATTTTTTCGAAAATACTCAAATTTTTATAATTTGCAATATGGATATTGAACGAATCGAAAGTTTGCATGCTTTTTTCACTTTATTAGAGTTTTTTGTAAATTACTAAAATTTTTACGAAAATACTAAAACAATATTAGTTTTATAGGCAGCGATATTTTGTATTTTTTTTTCACTTTTTTAAAGCTTTTTTTGGAAAATTTTTAAAATCACAAAATGCCGTATTTTTTTCGAAAATACTCCAATATTCAAAATATGCGAATGGGTATCAAACGAAGCAAAATTTGGATTGCGTTTTCACATAAGTTTTTGTTTAAGCACAAACATTTTCACAAAATACCAAATTTTTCTAAAGTACTAAAATTTTCAAAATATGCAATAACGGTATCGAACGAAGCGAAATTTGGTTTACTTTTTTACTTTATTAGAGTTTTTTTTGTTAAATACTATTTTTAAACAAAATACTATTTTTCGAAAATACAAAAAAAATTGCAAACGACGCAACATTTTAGATGAAGCTTTCACAATTTGATTGTATGTATGAAGCATGCAAAATTTCGCTACGAAAATTTGAGTGATTTCGAAAAAATACAGAAATTTGTTATAGATTTAGTATTTAAAAAAAATCTGATAAATAAAAAAAATCATAAGAAATTTCAATTCGTTTGCATTGCAAATCATGAAAATTTGAGAACTTTTGAAAAATACGGTATTTTGTGAAAATTTTGGAATTCAAAAAACTCTGATGCAGTGAAAAAGCATTGAAAAATTTCGCTTCGTTTGATATCCATATTGCTAATTTTGAAAATTTGAGTATTTTAGATAAAAATTCGGTAATTTGTAAAAACTTTAGTTTTTTAAAAAAATCTAATAAATTGAAAAAGCATACAAAATTTTGCTTCTGTTTGATACCCATATTGCAAATTATGAAAATTTAAGTACTTTCGAATAAATACGGTATTTTGTGATCAATTTTGAGTACATATTTTACTTTGAAACTTATTCAATTTTCAAAAAATATATGATATGGTTGAATTAATTGATTTTAGACAGATTTTAAAAATGAGTTATCGTCCATTATTGCCGATAACATATTCGCCGATAGAATTATCGAAATAACGATAACGAAAGATTATCGTTATCGTGGCGACCATAACGATAACCATTATCGTTATCGTCAGACGATAATTTTATCGATTAACAACCTTGATGAATAGTTCCTTAATAAAACTAGCAGCTTAAGAGGCAGTATTTGTAGATTCTGCTCGGTTTGTTCTAGAGGTCGTATCGAGGTGCTCCGATTTGGATGAAACTTTCAGGGTTTGTTTGTCTATATATGAGATGAACTTATGCCAAATATGAGCCCTCTACGACAAAGGGAAGTGGGGTAAAACGGGCATTGAAGTTTGAGGTCCAAAACACATGAAAAATCTTAAAATTGCTCGCATTTCCGTAAAACTTCATCAATTCCAACTCTCTCAGATGCATTTGAAAGGTCTTTTGAAGCCCTTCAAAATGTGCTATAGACATCCAGGATTGGTTTGACTTTTTCTCTTAGCTTTTGCAAATTACTGTCAAAAATAGATTTTTTAAAACCTTAATATCTTTTTGCAACAGCCTCCAACACCTATACTCCTATAGGTCAAAAGTTAGGGAATTTCATGGACTATAAGCCTACGGTATTAACTTTTTGGCCAATCGCAGTTTTTCTCATAGTTTTACGATTTTTCTAGAACAAACATTTTACAACGTTAGTTTTTGCCCTGTAGGCCTCCATAGCGGCACTTTTTGGTCTCAATTTTGACTTATTCGGTATCCTCAGAAAATTTTACATTAGATTGAGGTGTTGGAATTTTGAATTTTGATTGGAAAAAATGCCATTTAGAATTAATTAAAATATTATTTAGAATTTTGTCGGATTAGGGGTAAAACAAGTTTTCGCCTACTTGATACAGCATTTCTGCCCATAATTGAAAATTCGGCTATAATGCCAAATCAAGTATTCCGAGAAAAACGCTATTTAGTGTTTGTCACAAAATCTCCGTCAAGGCAATTTCCCATAAGAGTGGCATATTAGCCGTTTGGTTTTTCGTATCGGCAGCCAAGTCTAAACACTATTTCAGTGAAATTCAAGTTGCAGGAGATGCGTTGGAACATCCTCTACCAACTGGTGCTAATATCTCGTTTTTGCCAAAAGTGGATATTAGCCGTTTTTTGAATGGTGGGCAGATTTGACGTATTGATCACAGGGTAAATAAGATCTATTTCTTTTTTCAAAAATATTTTATTTAATTATTTTTTAAATCAAAATTACAACTCCAATACTTCTAACTTACGTGAAATTGTCCGAGGATTCCGAATATGACAAAATTGAGACCAAAAAGTGCCGCTATGGAGGCCTACAGGGCAAAAACTAACGTTGTAAAATGTTTGTTCTAGAAAAATCGTAAAACTATGAGAAAAACTGCGATTGGCCAAAAAGTTAATACCGTAGGCTTATAGTCCATGAAATTCCCTAACTTTTGACCTATAGGAGTATAGGTGTTGGAGGCTGTTGCAAAAAGATATTAAGGTTTTAAAAAATCTATTTTTGACAGTAATTTGCAAAAGCTATGAGAAAAAGTCAAACCAATCCTGGATGTCTATAGCACATTTTGAAGGGCTTCAAAAGACCTTTCGAATGCATCTAAGAGAGTTGGAATTGATGAAGTTTTACGGAAATGCGAGCAATTTTAAGATTTTTCATGTGTTTTGGACCTCAAACTTCAATGCCCGTTTTACCCCACTTCCCTTTGTCGTAGAGGGCTCATATTTGGCATAAGTTCATCTCATATATAGACAAACAAACCCTGAAAGTTTCATCCAAATCGGAGCACCTCGATACGACCTCTAGAACAAACCGAGCAGAATCTACAAATACTGCCTCTTAATAGTTTTGAGTTTTTGCTTTCTATAAAATATGGGCAATTCTTGAAATAACATTTAGCAAGGATATTTAACTTAAAATAAATTGAAATTTAACAGGCAAATTATAGTTCATATGCTAAGGACATTAGTGACCAACAAGCATGAATTTATTCTACACAAAATCAATTATGAAACACTTTAATTAACTATTTCAAACTTAACCCCTTCTTCACCAGTCCTAAATTCGCCCGATAGAGTTTTATCCACGCATTTCATAACCCATTACCCCATACCAAAGTAGCAAAACAGAGCATCCACAATTCAATGGAAGTCGTATTTAGGCTGCGCCGCCTCGCCGTTTTGCATCATAATTATAGGCATGGCATATCGGGCCCAATCGCGTCGCCGTCGATTCCATCATAGTCGGGAAGTGTGAGAAGGAAATTGAGGGCTTGTTGGAGGTTTGTTTTTTTTGCTGCCGAATTACATATCGTTTATTCGAATACTTCTTTTTTTGTGTGTGAGTGTTTTTTTTCTTCTGTTTAAGTGAGTTTTTGTGTGTTTAGCATGTGTATAGAAACAGTTTTATAATATTTCTTCTTCCTTTTTTTCTTCTCTTGCTTAGCTTATAATTATTGATATAATAAGTGTTTTTTTTTCTTCTCTTTGTTGATATATTTCAATAGATATTATATTTGAGTTTTGTATACATAAAAATAGTTGTATAAAAATAACTAGGAAGATGTGTATGTCTTTATGCCAATAATGGACAGCTAGTGAAAGATTTTGATTTCTGGTTATTCAATCTTCACCGTAATCAGTTGCTTAAGCCTATCATCTACAGTTCTGCATTTCACTACTACAACACTCTACCGCTACTTGGTAACAAGCACACTGATCCATTAAAGACAACGTTTGCCTCTTGATGCTGTCCAACAGTTGTTTGTGTGTTAATTTTTGTAAGTCAGAGTTAAACTTTGATATTTTGATACAGACTTTCAGACCAAGCTCCGACTGATGTTTTGTGCTTCTTGAAAAATAGACAGTCATTTCCAGAATTTTAATTGACAGAGCAATATCTTTATTCTTGCTGCCCTTGCTAATATAGATTTAGGTCATTTGAAACTCTTTTTCTCGTTTATATGCTTAATTTAATTGATTAAATACATGAACTTTTTTGTTAGTACACCTTTTTCTGTATAACTTTTAATCTGTGACACAATTGTTTAAGTTTTCCCTGCCTCTCCATTCTAGTTACTTTCTCCTCTTGCGAAGATAACATCAGCATCCTTCTTCCCCATCGCGTATTGTTCTTGTTTTGTTCCCTTTAGAATCTCAAGTGACCACTGCTGTTTGGACATCGTGTTTTTTTAAATTCCACTTAAAGCTTTTGTGAGTGTTTTTTCTTCTTCTCTCTCTCTCTCTCTTTCTAATGGCCATTTGTGCTACTGTACACATAAAGCTGCTTTTTTTACCAAAAGATTGGCATAACGATTTCTGAGTGAATTTGCTAATGCAGCAACGATAAGACCGGCTAGTTTTGCGTTTAGAATTGATAGAGTCGTTGCCGAAATTTAGTATCGCAAGCAGGCAAATCTACTACAGGAGGTGTTACACTGTATGAAACTTTGTTTGAAGACTAGACCACGCAAGTTTCGTGCATGTTGAATGTTGTATGTTATAAACAGGACTGTCTGAAAAAATAAATGTTTCACTTTTTTAAAAAAATCCTAATTTTTTAATCAGCTTTTAATCACATAATACGATTTTGGAATATTTTCTGCAGTTCATTAATTTTTAAATAAATATTTTCTGTGGCTTCAAAATGCTAAATTTTGGGTCAGAGTTTATGAGTGACATAACTTTTAACCAAACTTTGATTTTTTTAGGAAGTGATGTGAAGTTTTAGAAGGAACAGGAATATATAGTAGATAAACCTAAATATTTTAAATGTCAAAATTTGCAAACTTACAAAGTTTTTTTCAAAATTTTGAAAATTGAGCTCAAGCTAAAAAAAAACTTTTTTAAATTTAAAAGTCTATCAATAATTTTTGATTTCTATTCAATTTTGTTTATGGACATTTGTTGAGCCGACCTCTGGTTTTCTAATCGTAACCAATTTAGCTCATTTATATATGGAACGATGATATCTAGGAAACTGTTGATCCGATTTTAATGCCAGAAAATAGATTCTATTATAAAATCCAATGCCTTCTAATTCGAATCTTTTTATTTTTTTAGACATTTTTTTTAAATCCGGTTTCAAAATGGGGTTTTAAACAATATGGTTTAGAAATTGGAATATAATGTACACAAAATACAAATAAATAAAAGCTTTTTTTTGTTTCACAACAATTTTGTAGAAAACACTAAATCGACCAAGAATTCTTTAACGGGGGCTACTCAAATTCTATTTTTGAATTTAGAATCTTAAATTTATGTCATTTCTAACCCTAAGTATGATTGCAAATCTAGCGAAACAATATAAATGGCACAAAAACAAAGTGTAGTGTAATGGTTTAGCCCATTTAAATTGTACTGCTTGAAATCGTCAAAAATGACCAATAACATCGAGCAACATTGTCTAAATAAATTTAAACAATATCAAACTTTTTACACTTTTAGTAAATTAACAGAATATTTTGTAAGGTTGGCAAATTTTGGAATAAGAAGACATCATCTCCGTTGCGTGCACCTTTAACGCGAGTAAAATTTTGATTTCGATTTTTTCCTCCACTTCCTCGGTGAAAAAATAAAACATTTAATCTCACAAATTTTCAATTGTTAAAATATCACAAAATACACAAAAAAATTATTTGCGGTTTTATTGTAGAACTTCTAACTTTTGGTGTCTTCTGAAAAATTGACAGTATGATGATTTTGATAAAATAGGTACACGGTAACAATTTTTTTGCTAATTTTTAATCAACACTTTAATAACTACATTTGCCACGACCCGTCTGTTTTAATTATTGAATTTTTTGTTATGTTTTAGGGGACAAAATACGCTACTCAAGGGTTTCCAACAAGGCCTCATACTGGCAAGTAATTAAAAATTGCATGGATTTTAAGCTAGTAATTCGGTAATTAATTTATTACTAAGCAATTAATGGTAATTAGAGTAATTTCAAGTAATTAATTGGTAATTTAAGTAATTTTTGAGTAATAAAGTAACTCAATATTTAAAAAAAAATGTTTAACGGGACTTTTTAATTTTTATTCATAATTTATTATAACAGTATTTGTTTAGTTTCAAATAAGAGTGTCACACAAAGATAACAAAAAAACTGGCTCTCTATGTAGAGGGTCTTATGCACAAATGTTCTCTCCTCCGCATATTTGGGTTACACGGTAATTTTATGAAATCGTATATCCGTGATAATCGTGCTTCATATAAACACAATAAACTTATATCAAATAATTCAAAAATTTAATTTATTTTTGTCATGTTGTTTCATGGTGCTGATTACCAACAAAAAGCCATGATATATATTTATACCCAGAGAAAAATATTTTGTGAATCCAAATCTATTCATTTTTATTAAAGAAAATAAAAATATGGAAAATTTTGCACTAGAATTGATTTATTTTTAATACATAAATTTTTATCATAATCTACAGAAGTTTTTATCATAATCTACAGAAGTCTGGACAGTCGGAAAATGTTCAATTCCTTGCATTAAAAAAATATGAAGGAACTTTAACCCTTCATTTTTGTATAGCTTTCTATTTTTGACTTTGTTGATCAGACTGCTGATAGAAGTGATAAATTTATTTTTTTGGAAAAAAACAAGTTGAAACAATTTTCAATGTGTAAATATTCTGGCATTTCATTAAAAATTGTACTTGAAATTCACACTATTCAGTTTGGTACAAAATAAAATAAAAAGCATTCATGTTTCAAACCGAATGTGTAATAAGAGTAATTTGAGTAATTTATTGGAAGACTGGCAAGTGATTAGTGGTTCTGGAAAACCTTGACGCTACTTTTGAACCTTAGAGAAGTATGGATAAAAATTGTGCCACCGAGCTATGAAATTAAAAAAAATATTTTTGGACAAAATATAAATTTCGGTCAAAATTTTTGTTTGGCTCGTTTAGCAATTAGTGGTTCAATTTTCAATTTTAAAATTTCAAACATTTGTGAAGTTTTATGATTTTTTCGAAAAAAATATTCTAGATATTTTAAATATGAGCCTCACATTTTGAAAAGGCCAAATTTTTAATATTACGCCCTTTTGATATGTAAGTTTCGATTAAAAAAGATTCCAAATGTTTTGTTCGAAAATATCATAAAACTCCACAAATGTTTCAATATTTAATTTTACATTAAAAACAAGAGTTGACATTTTTTTACAAAAATGTCTATTTTTTCCAAAAAACTTATACAAAGAAAAAAAAATGATGGTAATTTTCCTCAGGAAATGGTGACAGAGTTTGTGGCAAAAAAATAATTAATTTTACCCCAGAAAATGATGAATTTTCATCAGTTTTTGATGTATATTCATCAGGTTCACATTTTTACACATTGTTTTATATTACTCAAAAACAGAGATAATATTCAACCTACAAAATTTTCAACATTCCAAAACTCACCTTTTTTCTGAGTATATGTCCGTACTTCTCTGTGGCTCAAAAGTTGGGATATCATAAAAAAAAATCTGAAATTAAAACATATGGATTCTGAGAAATTGATGTTTTGATACCCACAACTTTGCCGAAGACACCAAATCGATAAGAAAATTCCTTCAAAAGTTACAGATTTTCAAAATCATATCGAGACTTGTATGGATGAACCAATGGCACAAAATAGCTTTTTTGCATATAGGGAAGGCTTCCACAAAGTTTCAGCCAAATGAAAAAATACAAAAATAAATTGTCGAAATCGGCTGATTTTGTAGTGAATTGCTCACACTTTACGTATGTTTTTTTTTTCAAGCGATTCTTAAGCAAATCAAAATTTCTATCAAAGTCAACTCAGTTTACGGTACCAAAAAAATCTTTAAAAATTAACATTTCTAGATTTTTTGGCGATTCTGTCAAAATTCGGACATTTTACCGATTTTTCAACTTGAGTGACCATCTAGTTTTTAAATTGCTTCACTGGAAAAAAATATGAACAACAAGCTGCTCAATTGTCAACTGAGTTTTTTTTTCTGTTTTAAAAACAAAGCATAATGCAGTGTAATACCTCCTTAAAACAACATCGAAAACATCCACTACTAGTAGTAGGCCGATTAAGGTTAAGTTTCGTCGCGTCGCGTCTTTGTCGCCTACTGCTGTCTGCATATTTTTTTCTGTTTCCCCTTTTTGATATATGGGTTCATTGTCTCCAGTCTTACATAATACGTAATTTAAATATATTTATATGCGCAATTATTTATCGCCATTTGCTTTTCTTTAGAATCAACAGTGCTATCAATAGGATATATATTCTTTTATAATAGCCAACTTATGTATAACGTTTGGCAAACATTTCCAGCTGCACTTATAATACTTATTGTTATTATTAGCTACTCATCACACGCAACTGAAAGAGCACATAACTATTAGAGAAAACAGTTAAAAGCGTTTGAGTTGTCATTAACTTGCAATATTAATCGGTGGGAAGCGTTTCTTCCATTAATACGTATGCGATTTCTCGGGAGCAGTGCCTAATCTAAGCTAGTTTGGTGAGCGAATATGCCGATCTCGAAGGGAACAGGGATTGTTGTTTAGCTGTTTTCGATCCAAAAAAAGACTCTCAAGTGAAACTTGCCAAACAACCCTCCCCGCCCTCGATCCCTTGAGGGCATCGAGCGACACACATGGCCACGCACTCGAAAGTGGCTCCGAGCGGGGTTTTTTTTTTCAATCGGGCATCATCGAAGAAAGGTGAATGTCAAGGGAACACAAACATATGTATAAGACGCGGCGCGGTTCGGTCCGGGTCCTATCAACAACACTCAACAAACGGCAACGGCAACAGCAACAACAACTTTAGCAACACACACCAAAAAGGCCACCGCCGTCAGCAACAGGTTTTGTTTCGTTTCAGGGAACTTGGCGGGGGTGGGAGGAGAGGGGTTGTCCACCGGTTCGGAACCGAAGAGGACAAATAAGAGTGTGTGTTTGCGTACACGCCAGGTTCAGTCTGAGGGGTCAAGTTTGGCACAGGTCTTTTCTGCATGTTTTGAGCACGTTTAACCCCGAGCAAAGTGATGTTGGGATAGTAGGAACACGGCTTGTTAATTGAACATAAACATGTTTTGTTCGTTTTAAATTGATATAACTTTGCATGATAAAGAATTTGATCATTGTTCGGAGATAAAATTTACCTCGATCAATTAATTCGGACTGTTTAAAAAATTAACAAACCGTGTTAGAACTGACTAATTAGATTTCACCCGGGGCTTCTTTGCAAATTTTACGACTAGGAAGGGTAATATAATTTGTGGGCCTTTCGTTTTTTACTTAGAAGTGTGGTTGATGCGAATAAATCTCATCTCTTTTTTTTCTGTTTTTGCGCTAAAACCCCTGCACGTTAAACGTTTTCTACTCGATTTACGACTCGTACTTACGTTCGCGCGCTTCTTCGCCGCCGCCGTCGTCGTCTCGTGTGGCGATGATATTAGGTTATGTAGGTTTACGACTTTTTCCCACTACCCCACCCCACGTGTGTGAGCTTTTTTTTTGAGACAGTGGTTTGATTTGGAGTGAATCTAACTAGGTTTACACGTTCACTAAAAACGCTCTTCTTCCCCTTAATGTGGTTTATACCTGTTTGATTTGGCAATATTTTTTCTTACTTTTGAAAAGTCTCAACTCTTAGCGCGTTTTTCATGATATGGCAAAGTTCGGAAGAGTGAATTCGGAATTTCTTTGGGAGCATAAATTCGATTTACAGCACGTGCAGGTTTTCACAGCTCTTCGACTTGGTGATGTCGGTGAGGCAGATCTTGTGCAGGATCTCTTTGGCGATGTGCAGCGACATCTGGGTGCGCGAGTTGCGCAGGTTGGTGGCGCTGGCGCGCTTCTCGCGCTGCTCCTTGAGGCGGATCTGAGAGGGGGTGAAATTGGATAAGAATTTGTTCGAATATTTTTTGAATTGTTAATTATGATAATCTCTTTAAAAAGATGATACACGAGGGAAAAAAACAAATCCAATCGTATCTTTTGCGTCAGAGTTCAGGATGGTGGAAATTTGTTATTTTGAAAGAAAAATGTCAAACAAAATAAAATAAAAAATACACTTTTAATCAAGTTTGCAATTAAAAATGTTTTTTAAAATGAAAAACACAATGCAAATATAATTTGTACCAGCCTAATATTTGAATTTTATTAAAAGTGTCATCAAATAAGCCATCACATTTTTAACTCTCAAAAATTCGGAAACTATTGGTCCGAATTTTAATGTTAGAAAATGAAACTATTCTGAAATTTTCAGTTTATAATATTTTTATTTATCATTTAAAAAACAAGAGTATTCTTTATGACAAAACATTTGTTTTCAACATATTAGGCTTAGTTCAAAATTTCAAAATATTTTTAAGAGCAGAAAATTTCACAGATTGAACAATTTCACCTGAAATGCCTGTAACTGGGCAAAGATTGCAAATATGATTTTGTATTTTATTATGATGTTTAAAACTTGAGATAAAATTTGTTTCAGCCTAATGCTTAATTCAATAAAAAAAAAATAAAAAACTTATTTAAAGAAATTCAACCCTTTGCGTAAAAAAAACGGTAATCGTTCATTGTTTTTTCCGTGTATCATTTTTTCTGAAAAGTCCTTATCAAAACCTACAACTTTGCCGAAGAAACCAAATCAAAATCAGATTCTTTTGAAGGAATTTAAAAAAAAAATGTGTTTTCAGCAAAGTTGTAGGTACTGATTAGGACAATCAAAAAAAATGGTACACGACACATGTATTTTGACGTATTTTTTAAACTTTTCCACAAAAATCACTTTTTGAAAATTCATATTTTTTATTTGTTTCTTTAGCCATTGAGAAAATTGGGCAAAATTTTTGCAACCAAGTTACGATTTGCTGAAAAAAAATGTTACCCGCATTATTTTTTAACTACAGTTTTAAATGCTAAATCGAATTTGCAATTGAAAGGAATTTAGCAGATATTTTTTATAAAATGTCCCATTTCCGAGATATAACCACTTAAAGATTGATTTCAATCAGAAATTTGCAATATTTTTTTTTTTAAAAACAGTGTCTTCGAGTGACAACTTCTAAAAATATTTTTTTTTCAAAAATTGCATAAAATTTCCTAAAATTTTATCTCAGAAATATTGGATATTGGACATCTAGTTGCTGAGATAAAGGGAAATAAAAAACAAGCAGAAAAAAATAAATTTGTGAAACTAATTTTCTAAGACTAATATCTCAGCAAGTAATGTACGTACAAATTGTCAATGATGAATTTTGGAATCAAGACTTACATTTTATTAGGGCCATATATTCAATGTTATTAAATATTCAATTGAGTTAAATTAATTTAATTTAAATTAAATTAGTGCCAGGATCAGAATAATCAGGAAAAAAATGAAATTCGTTGTAAAATTTCTGTTTCTTGGGATTTTTAGAACCTCGAAAAATTGGAGCAACGTTTTAAAGTTTAAGGTATTTTTTTAAATGTTCAATATTTTGAAATAAAAAAATGGCTTTGAAGAAAATGTTTTTATGCAAAACAAATTTTTGAAAAGCTGAGAACTTCATACAAATTATTTTTGACTTTGTTGACCTTGACTGCTGGATACTGAGATACAGCCTCTTCAAGCTAAAATATTGTTCAAAGTCTGTTTTTCTCTGTGCCATAGAAAACCTTCATTTATAAACTATCGGTTCGATTTTCAAAATATCAAAAAGAAAATTAAGTGATTTTTTTTTCAATAAAATAATTTCTAAATTTTTATCTAAGACTAATAACTCTCATTAACTTAAAGAGAAACTTTTTGAATGAGCTAAAATAACTAATTTTGTCGTTTTAAAATGTTGGGTATCTGGTTTATGTTTCAAAATTCTATTTTTTTAAAGAGCAGACAAATTTACAAAGGTTTCATATTGAGCATTGTAAATCGAACGAATAGTTTGCGCGATATTGCGAATTAAAGATTGAAGGCAATAAGTTGACTTTGAAAAAAAGGCATTTTTCACAAAATTCAACAACCAGCAGTCCGATCGGATGAAGTCAAAATATGATAGTTGTATGTTATTTTTTCAGCCTTTCAAACAAATTTTTGCGGGGTGGTTTCACTTCATGTAATATTTAAATTGGAAAAAATGAAATATTTATCGAAAATCACCTTTTAATGCCTATAACTGGGAAAGGTGCAATTTTGAAATTGCAAATTCGAAGGATTATCCGAAGGTTTGTATGGGACTTCGGATAATCGAATCACGAACAATTTTTTTTCTTCTTTTTTTTCTTTTTCTTGTTTTTAACATTAAGTTAGAGTTCTGCGACCCCATTTTAGTGAAATGTTAACAGTTGATTGCCTATTAAATAATAAAAAGCATTTTTTTAATACTATGTCATCGCCATATTAGCCGCCATCTTGAATTGAAAATTTCTAAATCACTTTAGCGTAGTTTCGGGGTCATACTTAAGTTTGACAAACGAAAATTAGACAACGAAAAAAAATTGAAACCAACTAGCCCCCACCTAGTTTTTTTAAAGGTTTTATGGGAGCATCTTAATTGCTTAATACTTTTATTTGGGCATTCACCGCAACCAATAAGCGAGAGCTAATTAATAGGTTCTAACAAGGTTTTATGCCTTGGACATAAAACCTGGTTAAAATGAAAGCCAACTGGCTTTCAATAAGGTTTTATGAAAGTTTTAATAATGGCTTGAAAACCAGATGCCATGCCCAACGGTTTTATCGCATGCTTCTTTAAAACCAAGGGTATTGTAATTTTAGTGCCATAAGGCATGCAGAAAGCTCACTTAAAACCATAAGCTCCTAAAAGAGCATTTAACGCAGCCAAATAGAAATGCTTAGTTATGGTGCTAAACGCGTGGTTTGATTGAATATGATTAACCGCCATCTTGGCAGAAAACAATGAAGAAGAGCATAAATTTGATTAAAATCCGATGAAAACACACAATTATGATACATTTCTGACATCGTTAGCATAGCCATAGCAGTTCAAAAATAATTTAAACATTTTTTTTTGCGAAAAAAATGTCATTAAAAACTGTGATTGCAGGAGAATTTTTTTTGGTAAAGCGAGTTAACTTTTTTTGGCTCTATCTCCCCGATCGATAAAGATAAAATTTCAACCATAGCTGAATTTTAGCCACCAATTGCGAGAAATAAGCTTTGAAATTATTTTAATAACCTCCAAAATCTATCATATCATAATCGCAATTTTTTACAACCATCTCCATAATTTCATTTGGCAAGACGAAGACTTATTTTTTGTCATAAGACGCATGGAGACGTATGAAATGTCATTTTATCCTAACTCCTAACAAGGTTTTAATAAAGATTTTATAAAGGTTTAAGGAGGTTGTTAGGATTCAGCTGTAAAGCCTTGAGCTCCTATGTGGGTTTTATAAATAGGCCGTAACAGCTTTTATTTAGGTCCCTTTGGGTTTTAAGCGGGGTTTATCGAGGTCCTGGTGAGTATGCTACGACTATGAGGTTTCAATGTTGGTTTTGGCTGATAGGTTTTATAGCGGTTGTGACAGCTTTGATAAAGCCTAAAATGTTACTTAAGATAATCGAGTCTGGACTGTAAATCAGATTTAAAAAAAATGTTTGACAAAGATTTAGAAGCCCAAAATCATTTTTTTTAAATTCTGTCTCCGGTACATGATTTTGACCCAATCCTATATTTAGCACAAAAAATGCATTTTCAAGTTTCTTAAAATTAATACAAAAAAATACGTAGTTTTAAATTTCAACTTTGAGTGATAAATTGCTGTCAATAGATTTCGATAAAATTTATGAAATCTCGATGGATGATGGCGGACTTAGGTAAATAATATTTTAAAGTTAGCTTAAAAATTTATTTAAGTGATAAATATTTTAATAATAAGAAATCTAATGATCAACCTCAATATTTTCCAACACTGGAGAAACCCGTCCTGCGCAGTTTCCAAGTTAAACGCTTTCGACCTGCTCAATGGTCACGTTTATTGGAAAATTGCTACTTTTTCGACCACATTGGAGCACCCAAACTGATTATCTCCTCCCCGCATGCATGTACGTACACGTACATTTCACAGCAAGATAATAAAAGTAGAGCAATTGCTCCGGCTTTACTCCGTCCGTACGTCCGTCCAGGCAGCAGTTCAACATTTGCGCATATCTAAGTCAATCTGCATTTGCAGCAGCAGCACCTCACCTGTTTCAGCACACCCACGAGTAGTTCGTCCACGTTGTGCTGGATTCCGCTGGACGTTTCGATGAATTTCGCCTCCCGCGAGGTGGCTAACTGTTTCCCCTCTGCGCAATTGACACATTAACGGGACGGGAAGAAGAAGAAGACGTAAAACATAGCCGTCACAAATCTTGAATCTTGGCTTAGCTTAAGCTTGTACAACAGACTACTTAAGTATGCGCGATCAGTGGTACAACAACATTATACATTTCGGACAGACTCTACTTACCCGAGGTGCTGATTGCCCGGGACCGGGCCAGGTCGGACTTGTTGGCCGCGATGATGACCGCCTTCTCCTTGGTGTAGTTCTCCGACCACAGATAGTTGAGGATCTCCTCGGTGACGCGGAACGTGTTGCGATCCACGATCGAGTAGACGACCACGCAGCAATGAGGTTCATATGTTGATAACGAGTTCTCCACCTGGTCAAAGAGGGAAATATATATATTTATGTTGTATGTTGGTTGGTAGTGAATAGTAGAGTTGCCATGGCCGGATTAGGAGCCGGATTTTGAGTTTCCTCCACGGAGGCGACCAAGACGGTCAAACTGGCTTATCTTACGCCGTTAGAAAGGGAATTTAGGATATTCAGCGTGGAGTAGTACTGAGCGGAGGATTGTTTGTAACGGTTGGCCTAGTTTGGGGTGAGCTGAATACTTGGAATGATTTGTTGAAACAGTTTTACAAGTTAGAAAGTTGTTATTTGATTACGGATTTTAGTTGAATGAATCAATCAATAAACAAGACACTTCATTAAATTGCGAATACCTGTTGTTATTTCGAGGTCGTCGTGCTATCTTGTCGCACCCGCCATTTTGACGTTCCGAGAAAAACGCGTTTTAATGTTTGACTTTGAATAAACAAAAACGAGAGCACGCAATGTAAACAACAACAAACACGTTTTGTTTGGCTGACCATTCTGTGCATTGTCCCGAAGTTTGGTTGAAGTTAGTTGCTGGAGTCCCGAGTTATAATTAACGTCATGATTCGAAATCCGGAAACTTAGTAGCATATCATTTTTGTTATAGCTGGCAAAAAATCATGTAATAAGTTGGAAATGTAAAAATTTCATAAGGATTTAGTATAAACAGTCAGTTTCAAGAAAATGCATGCAAAATATGTCTTTTCTAACAATTTTTCATCAGAATTTTAAAATTAAAATGACTTGTTGTGCTTCGAATTCCGGACACTGATAAAAGCTGATTCGAAATCCGGACACTTTTGCTTCGAATTTCGGACACTCGATTTTACTTATAAATCACACAAATTTGAACTGAAATGTTAGTGATTGGCACTCTTTAGGTCTCAAATAAGCTGTTAACATCAAAACAATCAATAGTTTATATAAAAATTTGCTAGAATTTAAGAGCGAGTTTTTCACCAATGTGTAACAGGTCGTATCGAAACCATAAATTTCTGCTTTGCCTTCCTACGCCGAACGCCTATGAAATATTTCAAATGAAATGTTTCGCATTTTTGGTAAAATTATATTTTTATTGTATGTAATTGTTTTGGCATTAACTACAGCGTTCAAACAAACTTTAAATGAAAGTTGATGTTAGAATTTATCAAATAACACAGTTTTGAAATTCATAATGCGAACTTATATCCAAATAATTGATAAAACAAGATGAAGTGTCCGGGTTTCGAAGCGTCCGGAAATTCTAATCATGACGTTACGTGCGTCAAACGCATCCTGACCTAAAATTCTTTTGGCCTTTTGTCGCACCTACATAAATTTTCAGAGAGTGACAAGATAGCACGACAAGATTGAAACTACTTTTATATTAAAAGTGACAAAAAAATTTCGGAGCTTTTTTGGTTTTCATTGAATATCTTAGGATTGAAATCGAATGTTGGGGATCTGTGAAGGTCAAAAGATGCGGCATTGTAAGATGCACAATATGGCGTTCTTAACTCAATTTGGCCCAAAATGCACGTACGACAAGTTAGCACGACGGCGACGATTTATAAAAATACCACCTAACTTAAGTAGAATTCAAAGTTTGAAGATTTTTTCCTCAAAAATAACTTTTGGCAAATGTAGGAAGCAACTATAATACATAGTTTTTCAACATTTTATAAGAGCTAACTTTTATAAAATGCTTACCTGTAACCTCTCTAAACCCTGAACCTTCTGCTTGAGAGATGGAATCCGCAACTAATAAGACACGGATCCGTTTTTTATTTCTTCTGAAAATCTTTTGTAACAGGGACATAATGATATTTTTGTATTAGAAGTGTTGGGACACAATGCATTTTGTCAATTGTTTATATAAACATTTAATTCATTAAAAATATGCTAAGTTTTATCAAAATTATGCTTTGGAAACCGTAAATATTTTTTTGCAAGCAATATGATCAATTGAAACTATAATATGATTCATTCGATATGTCAGAGCAACTGTTATCGACTGTAACTAGAATTTAAATATTTTTAATTTTATTTTGATATTTGGGTAATTCTCTACCAACTCACACGAAATCGATTTGCGTGAAACTTTGTCCTTAGGGGTAACTTTTGTCCCTGATCACGAATCCGAGGTTCGTTTTTTGATATCTCGTGGTGGAGGGGCGGTACGACCCCTTTCATTTATGTAAAATTGGACGCCCGAGTGGATGGCGTACTCGAAATTTCGGAAAGCGTATTTTTTATGGAAAAAAAAGCACTAAAAAGTTTTAAAAACTCTGCCATTTTCCGTTACTCGACTGTTACAATTTTTGGAACATGTCATTTGAAGGGAAATTAAGTGTTCTTTAAGAATCTACATTAACCCAGAAGGGCCATTTTTTCATTTAGAACAATTTTTTTTCATTTCAAAATTTCGTATTTTTTCTAATTTTGCAGGGTTATTTTTTAGAGTGTAACAATGGTCTGCAGAGTTGTAGAGGAGACAATTACAAAAAAAATGATATATTAAAAAATAGATGGAGTCGTACCGCCTAGGGCGTCCAATTTTCCCGGGAAACGGGTTTTTTTTTGAATCCAGGGAATTCCCGGGATTCCGGAAAATTTTCAAACAATCATTAAATTTATGTTTTTAATATATTTGTTATATTCTTAAAGCTAAAAATCATAGAATTAACTGAATAATATTAATTGGTGATAGTCTACATTTCAATCTAAGCAAGGACGACAGTTTTAAATAAGCTTAAAAAATATTAAAAATGGTTTTTTTTTTGTAGATTGTTGTACTTAGGACAATTACAATTTGTTATCCTTCTTCTTTTGTAAGTTACTGCTTTCCGCAAATTGATCGACGCCACCGACATCATCAGCACAGCCGACAACAGTTATCCACACTGCGAACAAAGCTAAACTTCGTTTACCTCGCCGCGATTAAAGCAAGTAGCTCGATTAATGCTAAACAAAACCTCAGTACCTCATGTGTGAGCCATGGGGGACTTTTCGATTACAATAAAATCAGAACGTTTTGGACAGTCAAACCTAACGCTTTGGCGTAATTTATTTAGAGAAAACCACCCCTTCAATCATGGAAGTTCCATAACTTATATATTCTTTTATATGACATGACTAGAACAGCTACAAAAAAAATATTTAAAAATGTAAAAAACTAGAAGTGAAAACAAATAAAATAATAACTGTCAATTTAAAATTTTAAATAATTTTTGATTTTCATGTTTTATACAAAACATATTTTAAAAATAATCTATAAATTACTATTGCCAATTGGGAAAGTCCAGACAACAGTCTCTATAGGTACAGGAGATTTTAGAGCAATAAATTTGGAAAATCAGTGAACTAATTGTATTGTTCTTTTCCTGTTTTAACCGAAGTCATTGAAGTCATAATGCATAAAAAATGTCTTAAATAGCCGTCTTAATTCGTTACATTTGCCCTGATTTGCCTCAAATTCCAGTGTTTGATGAAAAATAATTTAATGACATTTTTCAAATTTAAAATAATAATATTCGTAAATAAAATAAATAAAATATGTACCCAGTCTTAACAAATATAACAAATCAAATAGAAATTATTTAAAACACAAAGCATTTGCGAGTCTGTAACATAAAATGTTAACCATTTTCCCTAATAAGCCAAACTAATGTTGATATCAAGAGTTTTTTAAAGGTGCCTTTAACAACAAAATTTGAATTTTTGCTAGTAGGGTGTTTTTAAAACCGCCTTGAGTCAGAGATATTCAAAAGTACGCAAAATGCAAAAAAATGTTTATAGGACCTTGAAATCGAAACTTCAGATATATGCCAAATACAAATTTTAATGCTTAACAATTCTTATGGAAACGGAATCGACGTAACACCTTATAATGTGGCCCTCTTAAACCTTGCGGTTTCGTCAACGGATCCACAGGCGTGTATCGTTCTTTTTGCGACAAGACTCCGCCTCCCGGGTCTCCTAAGTGTGAAGGTATGGGCACGGGGAGAGGGCACCGAATACCTATATTTACACTTAGAATTTTTAGAATTCTTATAGATTACTAAAAATTCAACTTGTCATCTATTTGCACAACAGAATTTGAGTTTGAGGCCAAAATTTGACTTTTTTTTTTAAATTTCTGGAAATCCCGGGACAAATTATAGAAAATCCCGGGATTCGGGAACTCCCAGTTTTGGAAAAATCCCGGGAATTTTGTCCCGGGATTTCCCGGGATGGACGCACTAGTACCGCCCCTCCGTAACGAGATATCAAAAAATGGACCTCGGTTTCGTGATCAGGGACAAAAGTTATCTCTACTAAAGGTCCGGATTTCGAATCATGACGTTATAACCCGGTTGGACACAAATCAGAAACCAACTTAATCATAAAAGCCACGATGATGTTGTATCAGTTTTTGTGGTTAACCACAATCCCACCGAATCAACCACAAAAATTAGTATTTTAATTACCACTTCCACTGCACAACCACACACAGAACGACTCACCTGTCGATCAATACACCTACCGGGATAAAATCACTCAACATCACCTCCCTGTAATTGAAGGCATTCTGACAACCCACCCACCAAGCCCACCACACGTGCCTCCGAAACGTGTCGTCGTAGTGCCATCTAATCTGCGACGAAGAGCTCAATTTTCCAATTAACACAGCTCAAGCCAATACGTTGACTGTGTGTGTGTGCGTGCGTGGGTGTCGGTGGTGTGAACAACAACACATGCCAATCCAAGTGTGACAGATAGTTTGTGTGTGCGCAAATAATAACTCGATACCCGATAAGGCACACACACAAACACACACACTCACACATGCATGTGGGCCGGAATGTTTGAGCACGTAAAAGCCACAATACCACGGTTAAGTGTGTCAGCTCAAACCACCCCCCAACAACCCCTTTTTCTCCCTCCCCCAGAAAAGCGAATGCCAATGCAGATTTGCCTCGCTTTTCCCAGAAAATCTGCCGCAGCCAAAGCGGAAAAGCCTACGCCAGCAAAGGCAAACAGTTTTGGAATTCGTATGTCGGACGAGATCAACCGTCAAGTGGTGTAATTTTGAAAAACTTGCTTCTTTAAAAATTTTGCTGATATAAATTTGAAGCAGAGTACTAAAACTAATAAAAATGTGTATTTTTTTTGCCTTCCTCACCTCACTGAGGAAAGGCTATAAAATTTGATCTCCTAGACTCAGCTTTATGTATTAAATTCAGAGCAAATGTCTGTGTGTGTGGTGGGATGTATGTATGTATGTATGTATGATCGCCATACCCGCAGGCAACTTGGTCCTGGAATACATGTGAGCGCTAGGTGAACAATTCGATCATCTTTTACTCCGTAATCTGTACACCCACGTGCATAAGTTTTTTTGCACGAATTTTAGTGCTACAAATACCGGCGCATATATCAAAATGGTTTCCCTCTTCCCTCCCCAAGAGCCAGAAATTTGTAGCGGGTGTAGGGACACTTTGCATAGACGCCCTTGCTCCCGTCACGTCACTGAGGGTATGGAGCGACGAGAAATTAATAAGCATGCCCCCTCAGTCGAACCTTCATTAGAGAAGCAGGCAATCCACAACTCACAGCGAGCGACCAAGGGAACACCCTACCGCGTATATAATATGGTTGGCGTAGTTGTCTTCAGTGAAATGTATGAATGTTAGAGTGGATGTAAGGGTTATTTGAAATTTAAAAATGGAAAGCTCTCACCAAAAACACGATTTCTTCTAAAACGGCTCAATCCTAATCGTCTCATTATGTTCCACTCGAATCTTCATTTTTCTTGAATTCTTGTTTTGAATCTGTTTGATCAGCAGTACTCCAGGCAGCGGACATGGTATCCCACGATATACGGCAAGCGTCACATGAATCTGAAGTGGCCAGACGATGAACATCACCCAAACCTACTTCAGTCATTCTTGATTGACGCTGTTGTCGGCAAGGCCATCCAAAACACCCTCAACGCCGTCCTGGATCTTATGTGGCAGGAACTGGAACTGGACACACAGGAACTCTTCGTTAAAGGTCACTTTTCGAATGTTGTTCCTGCTTTTTTTGCTTCTCGAAAATAACTTCCGACGCACTTTCACCAGTTCCGCTGTTAGTGTTTGGCACCCGAAATAGTAACAAAGTCTTCTTATTTTAACTAATTTCGCACATTTTAAAGAAAATTTCAAAGATAAACGGGAGGTCAAAGATGACAGCAAACAAAAAACGCGTCCGACCACAGGCACAGTTTGCTTCGATCTCCCAGCAAATGTCTGTGTGTGTGGTGGGATGCTGATAAAAAAAAAATGCACTGGATTATCTCGGCACTGACTGAACCGATTTTGACCGTCTTGGGGTCCCATAAGTCGCTATTAAAAATGACAAAGTTAAGTTAAGTACTTCAAAAGTTATGCTGAAAAAACGATTTTAACAAAAATCTGGAAGATTGTAAAAAGGGTAGTTTTTGTAAGAAATCCGGTCATGTTATAAATTTTTTGAAAGGTATTTAAAAGACGATTCTAACGCGTACAAAACATTGAAGATCTGACAACCCTATCTGATGGTATGAATAATGAGTTAAATTGATAGAACTTTGAAAGGTCCATCTTTTTGTATCTATTTTCGATAGCATTTTCCTATAAATGTGAGGAAGGCACCAACCACATAAGGGTGGATTAAGTAACGTTTTTTTTAGTTAAAGCCATTTATTTTATGTATGCTCTTTTCGAATAATTAGATTTGTTCTCGCTATAATACTTAAATTTCACGTCAAACTTGCCCAATGTTCCACCCTTTTCCGGTGAGAGTAAGCTGCTGCTCGGCAATAGCCCGCAAAGATCTGTGACGGGCGCACATGCCACCACGCCACGCGTCCACGAGAGGCCACACAAAAGCATCAACCCAACGCTCGTCGATATCAATATATGCGTACAAAGCGCCACCCCCTCCCCCCTTTCTTTTTTTGGGGAAAAATCTGAGGTGGCAGAGGGTGAATTGAAAAAAAGGTGCTTTCGAAAGCATTTCGCCGCGCCAAAGCGAATTGAACGTAATTGGAAATGTAAATAAACAAAATCGAATTCCGAAACTTGGTGAGCTTTGCGGTTTTCTTTTGGAGCTCGGGCCCGGGTAAAGAATCTGCCAGTTTTGAAAGCTTCGGGATGCTGTTTTGTGTGAGCTTCATTTCGATGGGTGGTTATCTGATTCCGCAGGATTTTGGTTGTCGGGTTGTTGCGGGGAAGGTGGATTACATGGCATGCGGTTTTTTTTGTTGTTGTCGAGAATGAGGTAATCAATTGGGTTAAATGTTGCATGGTCAAAAAAGGAACGTATTAAGTTTGAAAGAAGAAGTGGATTTTTTTTCCATATTTAGATGATAAATTTAACTCTACAATTTGTCTTTTAGAAATGGTAGGAAATAAAAGCTGTACTTCACTTTTTGAAAAGAATATTTATGTGAATTTTCTCATTCTTTGTTCTTTTAAAAGAGCAGTTCTTGAAAATATTAGCAACAACAGAAGTATTTCCTCGAGTTTTATGGTGAAGCAGTTGATCATTATCGAGGAAAATTGATCATCACTGTAAAATATTCTGTACCAAAACGAATCAGCATGTGCCGGCTGTTGAATTATTCAAGCCACTGAAAGAATTTTAAATCAAAAATCAAAATCAAATTATTCGCTCTACAGCATTGCCTTGGCATTCTCGATTGTGAGATTCCTACTCGAAACTAGGAGTCCGAAGGCTTGATTGTTGTGGTAATTGCAAACCTCTTTTTACACCTATGCTTCCATCTACCCCGGGATTCGAACGTTTGGATTGTTAGTCCAAGTGCCTGTCTTGGTTAAAAAATTTGAAAAAAAATTTTTTCGAAAGGATCGGAAAATTTCACGAATGTTTCATATTTAACATTGAAAATAGGACCATTGGTTGCTGAGATATCGACATTAGAAAATGGTGGGTTGTTTGGGTGAGACATAGAAAACATAAATTTTCCTGTTTTTATACCTTTGCACGGCAATATCTCAGCAACTAAGGGTCGTATCAACAAATTTCAAAAATGCAAAATATAGAAAATTTTCTCAGCTTTTCAAAAATATTTTTTCAAAGGTGGGCAAACATGTGCGCTAATTAAAAAAAATGAAAAACTTCGACTATTTTCAAAACAGTTACCTAAAAATTGATTTAACTTGAAAACGGTGCACTTTTTGAAAATTTCAATAAAGTACTTTTTGATTGCAAATTTGACTTTACATCGAAAAATGAAGTTGAAAAATTTTTGCGACCAATTTTACGATTTTTTGAAAAAAATCAGTATTGATTAAAAAATTGATAACTCGCTCAAAGATTTTTTGCACAGCCTGGAAATTTCTGAAAAGTTGGCATTTGATGTCAAAAAATAAAAAAAAATAAAAATAGCATTTTTTGTAAATCAAGTTTTAGTGACAAAAAGTTAAATAAAAAATCACCAAACTTATTTTTACCGTGTATCATTTTTTTTCAGCGTAGACCATAAAAAATCACCTCAAAATTAATTTAACTTGAAAACGGGGCACTTAGAGCGTCCAATTTCCTGGGGATACAAAAATCCCGGGAATTTCCGGGAAATTTTAAATTTAACGAAGTTTATTCTGATCCTGTTTCTGATTGATATTTTGCAACAGAATTGTATAGAACAGCAACATCAATGGTCAAAATGAGTCTGAGGATCATTCAATAGCTTGACTGCTTGTAGAAATATCATGCAACTTTGAGAAAATATATAGATTTTCTAATTTTTTATGCTGTCTCTCAAATTGTAGCAAATCAAAAAAAAAAAAATATTTTTAGTATTTTTTGTTGAGCAGCATTTTTTTATTCAATGTGTTTGGACAGTGAAAATCTATGCTCCACAACAATAAAATTGTTTTTAAATTTGCCTCAGTGACCATAAAGTTGAAAGTGAAAAAATCATGCAAAAATATTGTTTTCCATGACAAATAACTTATTCCAGAACAAGTATTTTCAACTTGTGAATAAATAGATTATCATTGAATTTGCCTTTAAAATGTAATTTCTAGCGCTATTCAACTTGAAACACTATTTCTTGAAATCACAATTCAAAGTTTCAAATATTTGGAACATGTTCTTAAAATATGGTTGCATTCTTTGGGTAAATTTCATATGATACGAAGTTGTTTTTAATCATTTTTCATGGTTTCAAATATGGTTTAATTTAAGTTATATGGTTATATGGCCAAATTAATTAATTATATAAAAATAATTTTCATAGTGTAAACGTGGTTGAAATTAAACGATATTTTATTTATATTTAACCCTCTAATGCCCTTGGTAGCTCACGTGCTTTATAAATTTAGTAAAAACAAACAGTAATTTCTCGAATACTTTTAAACAAATTCTTATCGAACAACTCTTTTTGAATAATTTAATTATATCAATTCAATTTTCAACCAATAAACAAAAATGTCAAACAAATCTCAATTTTAATACTGGCCGGAAGAGGTGAATATATATGAATGATATAACAAAAAAGTCGTTAAAATAGGTTGTCGAAAATAAAATAGTTTATATTCAATCCATAATAGTGTAATATTTGTTACGCAACATATAAGCAAACAATATTCATAAAAAATGAATAAATAAATATTATCTGAATCAAGCCTTGACATATAATTTACAGAAAAGCTAATAAGTTCATTATGAATATGAGTTAGCTCATTAATAAAGATAAATAATAATAATAATATGAATATGAAGGTTGAAATGAATTAAATTCTCTCATAATTATATTTTGTATAATTTCCAAACATTGATGCCAAAAAGGTAGTAAATGTATACTTTCGCTTGTATTTCGGGTATTCCCGGGAAATTTACAAATTTCCCGGGAAACGGGAAATATTTTTTTCAAGGAAATTACCTGGGCAGCTTCAACAATATTCTTTAGGGATATTGAATTCATTTATTAATTTTAGTACATTAGGCCGTTGCGAATATTTTTCAAAGTTTATGTCGCCCCCTTCTAAATCGGTTCAAAAAATCAGGGGGCAGAAAAAAAAAGTTTTCATAAAACTTCAGAATTTTAACGGAATTGTGAGTTCAAATAGCTTGTTAATAAACATTTTTAACATGTTCAAGAATGTTTAAACATATTTTCATTTTTTGTAATACAGTCGACTCTCTGGCTGTCGATCTTCTCGATATCAATAATTCTCCATCTATCGATTAATTCTTCAGTCCCTTCAATCTCCACCACCATCCACATTAACGACCCCCGGGTCTTTTGTGGTCTCTATTGCAAGTTTCTGCTCGAACCTAGGAGTCCGAAGGCTTGAATGGGGAGGGCACCCAAACCTCTTTTACTCCAAGGAACCTTCCACCCCAGTGTTTGAACTGACGACCTTTGGATTGCGAGTCCAACCGCCGCCAGCGATTCCACCGGAGTAGGCTTGGTTTGGTGTGTTGTTTGTACTTATGGCATGGAGACGACTCCTACACCTGGAATGACTTAACGGCCTAACAACCAAGGCCGGGACCGACATTTTACTTCCTCATCCGATGGAAGGTTGGAGCAGATGGGAATCGAACCCAGAATCATCCGCTTACAAAGCGGACAGCGTAACCATTCGGCCACGCACTGCCACACTCCCTTCAATCTGCATACTTCAATTATCTGCATTCCTCGATATTTTCCCTTGCTTGAAGGATCTCTTCCTCGACGGTCCCTTGGATTCTGTTTGCTTTAAAAATCTCTTCCGGTTGTCAATAATTTTACTTTCTCATGGCTTGCATAGACATTTTTCTTGGTGAAACGAAGCTTTGAAGGGTGTTTGACATCAGTTTGTTTTTGTTTGATGGACATTGCCATGATTCTCTCCCATAGCTGGGTATCAAGAAAAAAATATTTTCAATCGAGTCTTCATTTTGCATCGTTCTGTAAACTGATGATTCTCTTCCTCGACGGTAACTTGGATATTGACAACCAGAGAGTCGACTGTATTCAGTTGAAAATCACAGCAAAAAAAAAAATTCGCCAAAAAAAAAATCTTCAATGCTCAGATAAACCATTCGACCCTGTTTAATAGTATTTTATTCAACGAGGTTCACCGAGTTGGATAAATACGAAGAGTGCTGAAAAAATCAAGTTTTCCAACGAGTTCCATACTACATTTTTTGCAATTCCAAAAAACACACACTGAGTGAAATTTTTATGTCAAATTTTCATGTATTTTGTCAATAAATCGTTTAAATCAAAAAAATGTTGAAAAGTGTTACTTTTCGAAACAAGTGCTGAAAAGTTCAACTTTTCAGCACCCATTTGAGTGCTGAAAAGCAGAACTTGTCAGCATTTATTTTGAAAAGTGTTGCTATTCGATTCTGTTATTTTTGGTACAGAAAAGTAGGCTATTTCGTCGTTCAAGAATGACAGGAAAAGTAAGTAGTTTCACGACGGAATTGCAAAAATGATTTTTTTTAGATCAAAGAGCACGTGTTCCCCTCGATTTGAGCCTGGCAGTCTTTTTAGTAATTTTTTGTTGGTTAGTGTTATCAATGCTCCAAAGATGGTCAAATATACACCAAAACTGCAAACAAAATAAAAAAATGGAAAACACCGTAAAAATGGTAATATTACATCCGGGAGTGGTGATAGATTTTACATTTCAACCAACCAAATTTTTAACCCTCCAAAAGTTTATATTTTGGTTTAGTGTGTAGCACTTTTTATTTTAAATGCTATAGAATTAAAATATCAAGAGATAGAAATTTGGTGTCTCCTGCAATACTGCCAAAGAAAGTTTTTATTTACTTTTACTTGTATCTACATAATCAAAAAACGTATCATTTTATACCGATCTAAACTCCTCATTATTGAAAATCCGTAACGAAATCTTCATCCATAAGAAAGAATGGGAAGTTAGCCGATTGTTTTTTGCATCAGCAGCTAAAACTAACCATTATTTAAGATAAATACGATGGGCCGTTCTCTACCACAGAGGGGGAAAACTCGATTTTGACAAATGTGGCTAATAGCCTATTTTCAATGATCAGCAGTTAAGTGCCTTTGATACCAAAGCTCAACAATGCTTCCTCGAAGCAAAAATATAAAATAAGATTGTTAGGTTTGATTGCATTTTTCAGGAGATTACTCAAATTAGATTATTGAGCTACTGATGTGCAAATGTACCAAGCTGTTTGCCAAATGTAATGACTGATTGCCGTTCTCGGGAGTTAATATTCCCAATTTGTGCCGGCAACAGCAAATAGCAGCAACATTAGTGAAGTGAACCATCACTCAAGTTGCCAAACCATCCAAACATTATTAACTCCCCCGGGCCTCGGTCTACAAACACCACAACCCGGCCCGTCAAATCTGCGTAACGCATAAACGCAATGTGGCGGATATTTCCCCGCCCGACGAATGTACTCAATCAATACTCACACTCATCTCGACGTTCGGGTGATCGATGAATATCATCTCGGACTCTTCGCCATCCAGCAGGACGCTAACGGTCTTTTCGCCAAACTCGTCGTCTTCTCCACCATCCACCCATCAGTGTGTGTGAGAGTTGCAAATTGGAGAGCAGACACGCAAAAAAAGAGAGAGAAGAAAAGAAAGAAGAGTTGTTTGCTTTATCACTTATCACACTGTTTTCTACTCTTTTCTTATTTGTGGCTTGTTTGCTGAAATGTTTGCTTTTGGCGCGACCCATTTTTCACTCTCTCTCTCTGGTCAATTCACAACGGACTAATTAATTTACTCTAAAATCGACCAATCTCACGTTATCGTGAGTGTGTACCAGCGGCGGATCGATTCCATATCGAAGTAATTTGTTTGCTCTTACCAAGACTGGCGTCGTATGTGTGCATGTACTCGGACGTCATGAACTGCGACACGAGCGCCGTTTTTCCGACGCCGGAATCGCCCAGCATCACCACGCGGTACCTGTGGAAAGGGGACAAAAAGAAAGATGAAAAAGAAGCAGGTTAACGAGCAAAGGATAAGGATGCGGATAAACAGAGAGCGAAAGGTTTCTCGAGGACGATGACGACGACGACGGTGGAGCTTGGATTGCATCGAAGATGCTTGCTGTTGGAGTTGGTACGCAATCGAGAGATGAAAAGAGCTCAACTTTCTTCTTGCCTCTTGTTGGGAAAAGTACTTGAAGGAAAACTATTCAAGAACAGTTGATATTTACTGTTTTGCATTTCAACAAGCAAAGGAATTCACAATGCTGTGTCGGAAATGAAAAAAGCAGATCATATTTTTTATTTAATCTATTGAAAATGTATAACGAAAGTAATATAATCTTAACCCGCCCAATTTTTTTAAATTTTTTAAATTTTTCTCGTGTTCTGGAGTTTTGAGCAAATCTTTTTCTGCGAAAAACTTTTTTCTCTTGTTTTATGTTTTTCTTGTTTCTTTTTTAGTACTTTAATTTGCATTCATCTTGTTTAGTTTATGTTTGTTTCTGATAATATTCCCAAAAGATAGCCTCGGTTTAGCACCGCATATGGGGGATGCAAAACCGAGGCGTACATAACAGAAGCACAGTCTATAATTCTATGAAAAATCATCCGAACTTGATATAAGCTATCAATTATTACTATTATTACATTTCCACAATTATTCGTATTTTTTACATACATTTTGGAAGTAAAATTATTTTAAATACTTAGAATTTTCAAAGAAGTACGATTTTCGAAATAATACTCATTATTAAATTTTTTACAATATGGGTATGAAATGATTGGGATATTTTCATACATTTCGAAAATAATAATACAATTTTTTGAAAATACTTTGAAAATTTCACAAAACTACTTATTTTCGAAATAGTACTCAAATTTTTAGTATTTTATCATAGGGGTATCAAATTGTCGGGATTTTTCATACATTTTTTTGGGGGTGAGATTGGGTCATACAAAAAATGCAAAAAATTGTATGACCCAATCCCACCCCCCAGTCCCAATGTCACCCCTTCTCAAAATTTTCAGTTTTTCAGTTTTTTTACAAATGATCTGAAATCTAATTTAGATTAGATGAGATTGGGTCATACAAAAAATGCAAAAAATTGTATGACCCAATCCCACCCCCCAGTCCCAATGTCACCCCTTCTCAAAATTTTCAGTTTTTCAGTTTTTTTACAAATGATCTGAAATCTAATTTAGATTAGATCTGATTAGAATATGAGTCAAATGTTCCGAAATGAACTATTTCATTAATAAAAAAAATAACACAAACTTTTTAAAATACCTAAAAAATCATTAAACTACTTATTTTCAGAAAAAAATCTTAAAATTACACCAATTTACAATATGGGTATCAAATGATCGGGATTTTCCATACATTCCATTCACAACACCATTTTTTGCAAATATTGATTTTTTAACAAAGCTTGGTATTTTCGAGAAAATTTCAGTTCAACACTGAATTAAAAAAAATCCAAAGTACGTAGTTTTGTAAAAAAAATGAGTATTTTCATAAATTTGTATTACCACTTTTGAAATATACAAAAAAATCCCGATCATTTGACACCCACATTGTAAAAAAACTGAAATTTCAAGTATTTTTTCGAAAATACGTGGTTTTACGAAAAAAAATTGTGGCTTCAAAAATTTGTTCAATAATTAAAAAAATGTTTGAAAAATCCGGATCATTGATATCCAGTACTTTGTTTTGTAAATTTTTTTAGTATTTTCAAATATTTGTGTGATAACTTTCGAAATGTATGATAAAATCCCAATCAATACATTGCAAAAAAACTGAAATTTTGAGTACTTTTCCGAAAATACGAAGTTTTCTGATATGTTGGCAAGCCTTCAAAAATTTTGTTTATTTTTTTCGAAATGTATGAAAATATCTCGACCATTTGATACCCATATTGCAAAAACAATTATTTTGACTATTTTTTGAGAAACATTGCCTTTTCAAAACATTGGAATAATACTTCCTTTGTGAAAATTTTCATGTAATTATAACTGCAATGGATAACTATAACATATATTTTTTCCAAACTTCAGGATGATTTTCATAGAATTATAGGCAATGTCTCCCATGGAGCCAAAATCCCATAAGCTCTGTGCTTCAAATAAGCGCTGGGCCGTGCTTAAACGAGGCAGCTGTACGAATCAAAACCGGGGCAGTGCAATTACCAAGGCGTGCACAACCGGGGCAAGACTGTAGGACCTTTAAAAAACTCTAGAAATTTCAGATAAAATGTGAATAATTTTGATATAACTTATGTTAAAAGGTTTATAAATTTAGCTAACTAAATAGAAACATTTAACTGAAAACTAACATTTGAACACTTCATATCTGATCTTAAAAAGAAAATAATATGACTATCAAAGTCAACCCGGAATTCAGAAATTTGATAAATTTAATGGAAATTTTCAAAAAATCTGGCTAATTCCATCTATTTTAAAATATTTCTGCAAATATCGAGGATTACTGTGCATATTCAACCTTTCAACCTCTTTTGCTCACGTTATATGCTCTTAATCGTTGTAATAAATTGCTTAACCGCCTTGAAGTACTAGAAAATTGATCTGATAAAAAAAACATGCGACGTTCTCTAAGCCTTATAAATAGTGGTGGAAAAATGGTTCAGCATCTATTAGCAGAAATTTTCTTAAAATGAATCAGTCAGCAGTATTAGTTTGCGCGTTGGCAGTTTTGCTGGCTCTTTTCAGTGCCGCTTTTGGACTGGTTGGTAAAACTTCGGATTATGAGACTGCAATAAATTTCATTTATTTTTGAATTTCAGGACCCCTGTGAGAGCACACAAAGGTAGTCAAACGCAACGAAAATTTTCAGTTTACTGATTGTTTAAGTATATAAATTTGTTTCGTTTTCAGTCGCAATTATGTGGAAAGGAAAGGCTAGCAATATGTTACGAATATTTTATTCCGTTTAAACCGATGCAAATATTTTTTAAGTTCTTGTCCCAAGACTCTCCGCAAATAAATGAAAAAAATAAATAAATAAATAAAATATGTTAAAATACAAGCCATGATTTCAACATTTCGTTGAAATTAGTATTGGACAATTCTTGGAAATTGGAATCGGAAAAATACATAAAAATTTGTTGACTTCAGTTCTTTAATAATTAATTAAATTTGCAATTGAAAAGTATTTCACAGATTTCTTGATAAAGTGCACCGTTAACGAGATATACTATAAAATCACTTAAGGGTGCACAACAACTCAGAAAGTTGTTGCCTTCTTGTTCCAAAATTGTCAAACTTATGAAGCCAATCCTGCAACATTCTGATTGTAAAAATAGTCAAACTTTGTTGGAAACATTTTTGTAGACTGTATTTTGAGGAATGAACAAAAAAAAAACAAAAAATAAAAATGCATATTCAGCAATCCCTCACGAAAACAGCATGATTCAAAAAAAAGTTCTCCGATCGGGCTAAAAAATTTCTGGAGGTTCTTTGGCTGATATAATTAGACTCGTATTTATTTTTGTTTGGCAGTTCACGGCGTGTTTTCTAGAACAACCTTATCAGGAAAAAATAGTCATCGCCACTTCCAAATGTGTCTTATAGGACATTTTCTCAGCTTTCCAATGCTTCTAAAAGCGAAATGTTTCATCGGGAAATTTCTGAGATATCTCTATTTTAAGTTTTTTGGTTTTAAATTCCTTTATTATTTATTGGAAACTTCATACTAACAGCCCAGAAAACTTATCAAATGATGTGTTTCATGAGTCATTTACTCATCAAAATGTTTGCACATTTTGATGAGTAAGACAAGAAACAACTTTGTAGAAGGTTGCAAACCGCTAAACATTTTGAAAATTATGTTTTGTCTATGTTTTTGAGTATATGCGATTTATTCAGAAATTGAAATCATAAAACAGTGTAAAAATGAATTTTTTACAAGAACTATTTGATAATTACATATTTTTTGTGTACAAATATCACGTGTCTACTCTGATTAAGCTTGTTCAACCGAAACTTTGGCAGGTTTGTGATTGTTAATGGTATTATTGAATTTTAATGAATAAATTTGATATTTTCTTAAGCAAACATTAACCAGGAACATAAATACAAATATGATTTGAAATCGAAAATGTACTACATATTACTGTAGCAAGCTTCAAAAGTCATATTTCATGAGTATAAAATAAAGATAAAATGTTATAAAATGTTTTCTGTAGAAAATGCACTTAAAAGTAGCAATAAAACTCGAGTCTTCCAATTCAGAATTCTGAAAACACCATCACAAACATTTATTTTTGTTTGAACAAAAATTAAATAGTATTTTAACAAAAACAATCTAACAGAAACTTTCTTTCCAAACTATTTGAACAAAAATCAATACATATATATTTTTTTAAATGAGATTGAAGATGAGAGTCTTATAAACTTCTAAAATATTGCTAATTCCTTGATCATTTATTACAAAAAAAAACTGAAACAATCATTTCATACTAATGAAAAGTATTTCTACTAAAGCTAGCACCAGTAATTTGCAGTATAATTTCGAGTATAAAACATGTTTTGTATCCATGCAACTAGTTAGTGTTTGATTAAGGAAATATGATATTTATTCATAAAAATCTTGTAATACCCTCTTAATTTCAAACCTGTAGAAATTTCGGTTGTATCAGCTTATTCCAAGCTGAATCAGAGCAGACCGATGTTATTTGTACACAATAATTATGTAATAATCTATTTGGTCTTGTAAAAATAATATTTCAAAACGGTTTTATTATTTTATTATTTTATTATTTGAGTAAATCCTACATATTCAAAAATTCGGTTAAAATTTAATTTTCAAAATGTTTAGCGGTTTGCAACCTTCTACAAAGTTGTTTCTTGTCTTATTTTGCACATTTTGGTCAGTAAAATACACATGAAACACATCATTTGACAAGTTTCCTGGATTGTTATTTTAAAGTTTCCAATAAATGATCATGGATTTTAAAAGAAAAAACTTAAAATAGAGATATCTCAGAAATTTCCCGATGAAACATTTCGCTCTTAGAAGCATTGGAAAGCTGAGAAAATTTCCTATAAGACACTTATGAAAGTAGTGATGACTATTTTTTCTCCTTAAGGTTGCCCAGAAAACACGCCGTGCAGTTATGATGACCTAAACCGTGTTAGGGTGGTACGAAAAATTGCATTTTTTGTCGATTTTTGCAAAAATCACTTTTTTCAAAAAATCATAACTCCGCACCTGTTCAACCGATGTTAACTTTTTTGAGCGCAAATGAAAGGGTATTACATAGGCTTTCAAGGGAAAATTGTTTAAAGTTTTAAATATCTAGCCTTACAAATGAAAATGTCAAATGAAAACCTCAAAATTTAATGCTCTTTTGAAGGTATCGGGACCAAAGAGCCTATGTCTGAAAGTATTTTTATCAGATTCCTCGGTATATATTATAAATAATACATCAAAAAATGGTAAAGATATGTTTTCAATATTCTGAGATAAGATTTTTTGAAAATAAAAATTGGGTTTTTTGGGGCCCAAAAAAATGAGGTTTTTTCACTAAAACTGCGATTACTTAAAAATTTCAGCGTTGACCAATATATGTAAGGGTCCCAAAATTTTCGTAATTGGAATACGCAAATTTTGGTACTCAAACATGTATGGGTCGTCGCTGAAATTTTTTATTTTTTTTTCGTCATTTTCCCGTTTTTTTGCGTGGCGCGTGGCGCGTCGAAAACCCCAATTTTCTTTTTCGAAAAATCGCATCTCGAAATGTTGTGAACATAACTTCGCCATTTTTTGTTATTTTATGTAAAATTTTCTGAGGAATCTGATAATAATATTACCAGACATAGGCTCTTTGGTCCCGAGACCTTCAAATGAGAATTTCAAGTTTTTATTTGATCTTTTCTATTGTATATTGTATCTATTGTAAGGCTAGATATTTGAAAAATGCGGTTTTTGCAAAAATCGACGAAAATGACAATTTTTTGGATCACCCTAACACGGTGTATGTCACTCTAATGGCCAACCAAAAAGGTACGGGTCTAATTATTTCGGCCAAGGATCCCCCTGAAAAATGTTGAGCCCGACCGGAGAACTTTTTTTTGAATCATGCTGTTTTCGTGAAGAATTGCCGTATAAATGTAGGAATTATGCTGTTGAAAATTGTTTAAAGTGAAAAATGTGTTTAGAAAATCTACTCGATTTCTAGAGTTTTTTTTATTAGGTCCTATAAACATATGAAAGACAATAGTTTATTGATCCATTGAAAAAAAAACTCTGGATTCGATCCCTTTATTTGTAAAATTTTAAAATTATTTTGCATGCTTCGACAATGTGATGTCCAATTGTTTTTTGTTATGAATAATTTAAATTTAATTATATTTAAATAATTCAGGGCAGGAAAAAAACAATTTCATAGTGGATACTTGTTTCGGTGAAGTACCAGGCAACTCCACCGCCAGATCAATCCCCTTCAAAAAAGCAAACCTCATCCCCACACTTCAAACCGAGATTCCTCCCGTTTGAAGTGGTTTCGCATGTTTCAAAAAGGAGCTGCTGCTGCTTGGCTGGGCTGAGTAGTATCGGCTTACCTGGTCGGGATGGGTTCGCTGTCTTCCTCCTCCCCCCCAACCGGCGAGGACGGGAGTGAGTCCACCGTGGCGTATCCTCCCCCGCAGCAGGATCCGTCGAAGGGGGAACGTTCGCTGGCGCTGGAATTTGAAAAGAGAACAAACAAAAAAAAAGAGCGTAAAAAGTTGAGGTATTTACATTGAATCATCATCAGTGCCAAACCAGCCAACGCGGCGTGGCATTTTTCGAAAAAAGGGGTGAAATTGAAGCAGCATCTCACTTGCCAGGGGAAGCATCATAATTGAAACAGTTGCGAACGTTGAAGTTGAAAAGGTTAATCAAATAAATGAGCTGCCAAGTGGTGGTGCTCATTCGACTGATGCCTGATGATAATTATTAGGGGGTCCAAATTTCCCGGGTTTTGAATTTCCCGGGAAACGGGAAAAATATTTTAAGAATCCCGGGAATTCCCGGGATCCCGGGAATTTTTTGAAACAGTCATAAAACTCTATTTTCATTATATTTGTTATGTTTTTCAAACTTAAAATCATGGAGTTAGCTCAATCATATTAATTGGTGCTAATTAGGGTTAGTGAATTTTCACGATTTCGCGGACAGCGTGAAATTGTGAAATTTCTCATTTTCCGCGGAATACTATGAAATTCAAGGAGTTTTTGAATCAATGCATAAAAATAACAAACTTCAAAAAATATGTAATCCACAAAGTTTAAAATGTAAATTTAATTAGTATTCAATTGAAAAAAGTGATATAAACTTTTTGAACTCTTCAGTTGAATACTAAAATTAGAAGGGAAGCATTTAAAATAGATTTTTAACAACATTTATAAGAAATGAATGCTCTGAATAAATAATTGAAGTAAAAAAGAAAAAGTTCAGCATCGGAAAGTAAGTTTGCAGGGATTTAGGCGAATGAAAATTTTATTTTAAGCTTTTTTGTTCTTTAAAATTGTAAACAACCCAATACTTCAAATGTTTAGTGAAAAAAGAAGTGCATTCAAGTGAAAACAAATGCATTTTCCTGAATTTATAATCACTTTAAGCACGATTTGGAATTTCCATATATAGTTGAAATCTCAGATTTTTTGAAAACTAATAATATCGTCTTCAGGGGTGAGGATGGGTCTGGGGGTTGAAATACGACAAGTGCTGGATAAAACAAGTTTTACAACAAGTTGCTTATAACATTTTTTGCAATCCCGAATAAACGCCTTTTGAATAATTTTTTTTAAATAAATTAACCGTTAAAATAAAAAAAAAATGTAATTTTTACTTATTATTACTAGTGCGTAGAAATATCAATCTTTTAAAATCATATAAAATTAAATAGGAAATATTAAAAACACTAGGCATTTTGCAGATCGGTAAAGTAAAATTTTAACAGTTTTCTCTAATGAACCAAATTAATGCTGATCTATGCCGAATAAAAATAATAATGTTTGAAAATTTTCCACATCAAATCTGAATTTCCAGAAATTTGTTTTTTTTTTTGAAATTTTTAATTTCGGGAATTCCCGGGACAAATTATAGAAAATCCCGGGATTCGGGAATTCCCGGTTTTGTAAAAATCCCGGGAATTTTGTCCCGGGATTTCCCGGGATGGACGCACTAATAATTATGATGCCTGTACTCATTCAGCATTTTCACCGCGAGTGATGATGATGTTCCTTTTTCCAAGAAATTTAATTAATTATGTAATAATCTGTCTTTGGTGAGTTCGCAAGGGGGAGGCGTTTTGAGTTATGGCTGATCGCATCGTTTGACGCTCTCAGGCATTATCAGGCTTGAATTTAGGGGAAAAGTTGTGATTTCCGGTGGGAAATGGATGGAATTGTGTGAAAATGTTGTGGTTAAAATGGTACAAACGAATATTGATGTATCCGAAGCATAATAAATTACTGTCGATGTTATTCTGGAAATATACAGGTATTATATTTCATTTTGTATTTATTTTTTGTAAAGCTTTATTTCGAATTCAATTTTTAATTAACATAGCAATGGCACGTGAATAGGCTCATTTTCATTTCGTGTACCGTCATCAGGGGTGAGTTTGGGTCATACAAATTTCTGCATTTCTGTATGACCTAATCTCATCCCTCAGACCCAATGTTACCCCTGATGACGGTAATAAATATTTCCAGAACTCGTTAAACCCGTTTTTATAAATACACTTTTCATCAAGGTTTAAGGGATTACAAACATGTAGAAAATCACAAAATTTTATATTACAGGATTTTTGATAAATCCACTCAAAAGATGTTTATTAATCACTCCTGAAAGTTTCATGAAGATATTTTATGATTAAACTGAGTAAGAGACGATTTAAGTGAAAAAAAATTGCCATGCACAAGGCGGGCTGTCAAACTTTGTTGGCGTTTTTCTCTAAACCCCGAGTTGATTTATGGGTGCCACGATATCTCGAGATGGGATGGACCAAATTGGCTGAAATTTGAGGTGAAGACTCTCAAGATGTATCCCGTGTGCATGACGAAGCCCTATTTTTGAAATTAGCTTTTTAAAAAAATACAAAAATCAAAAACTAACGGTTTTTTATATGAAAAACACAAAAATATTTTTATTTTTTTTCTGACTTTCTATTTATTATCCAACTCCTCTTCTAGACCGTAGTTTAATAAAATGCATAGGTATTTTTTAAGACTTAAATTTTACTTTTTTTTTTAATTCGTTTATCAATATGTCACATTCGATCGGGTCCTAAAATTAAGCTTAAATTGACAATATTATTGTTCACAACGAAAAAGATTTTTTTCTGTGAAAAATGAACCTTTGTGCGACCACAAATGATTTGAAAGGGATTTTAATTAAATTATCAAGAACTAACTCCGCGACCTTCTTGACAGAAAGCATCCTACTTGACAGCTTGTTCCAAGGGGAGCATAGTTGATCTAATCTACACAGAAAAAAATCAATTCCCGTAATCGTGAATTAGGTTCACGAATGTGAGATCCACGAAGGAATTTATTCATGAGTATGGTGCATTTGCACCATAAACGTGAATATATTCCTTCGTGGTTCTCATAATCGTGAACTGACTTCACGGTTTCGAGAATTGTTTTTTTTTCTGTGTAGCAAAACAATGTTATTTTAAACAAAAAGTCTGTCCTGCTCGTTTCTAACGTAAACATCAACCTACGTGAGCAGGATAGACTCTTTAATTACACATCAACATTGGTCCATTTACATTGTATTGCATGATATGTTGTTGTAAATTTATTTTAAAAACTTTACTTGATCCACCTTTAGGCGGTTGGTGCCTTCCTCGCATATTTTTATCAAAATATCTGAGATTCGGCCTCAAAAAAAGTTTATTATAAACATTAAAGTACTTATAACTTTTGATCCGGCCTAAAAAAGTGTATAAATAACACTTAAGTGCTCATAACTTTTGATGGGTTGGTCAGATCTTCAATCTTTTGAACCCGTTGGAATGATCTTTTAAATATCTTTCTAAAAATGTATAGCATGGTGGGTTTTCTTACAAAAACCACCCTTTTTACAATCTTCGACAGATTAGCGATTTTACGTTTTTTTAGCATAATTTTTGAAGTAAATAATAAATTCACAATTTCGTAATTCTTATAGCCTGGTAGAATTCAGGAGTACTACAAATAGTTTATTTTGATGTTGTTAGATATTATAACAATGGATTTATCTGGAAATTTCCTCAATCATTAAATACTGACATTGCAAAGACATAAAATCTTTTGAAACATACATAGTTTGAAAAACTGTATGAGACATTTGAATTAACTTGAGACTTGTGAAAATGTTGAGTAGGGGAAGGTGGGGCAAGACGACCATATGGGGCAAGAGGAACAATCGCTCGTACGGCCGTAATTTTTACAATTTTGATTATTTCCAGTATGAGGAATTGTTGCTAGCAATGCAATTAGCTGATTCTACTACCACATAACCGCCAAAACGACGTAAATTCCACGGGGCATAAGATTTAATAAAGTTTTTTTCAAAACCTTTTCTTATAATATTTGGAAAGTACAAAATAAAGCTTAGGGTTCGTTTTAAGGCTCATTTTATCAAAATGCTATTTTTCCTAGATCAGTAGTGTCCCTACCAATGACTTGCACCTATTACAAAGTATGATTTAAGTTTTGGTTATTTTTGCTGAGAGCTTATAAAAAAATCTTGTTCAGGTGGGGCAAGTGTACCATATGGATTTTAAGTATAGAAAAAAATACGAATTGCTGCAACAACATGTTTTATTGGGAAATAAATACATGAAAGTACTTAAAAACTGATAAACAATTGTTAAAAAAAATTGTCCAGACAAAATATAGTGATATTATGAAAATTTACTATTTTTCATCTACGTTATATTTTTTTCGTAAAAGCGATGAAATTTTTAGTAAAATATTATTATTTAATCTTAAAAATGCAAGAAACCTTTCAAATATAATCTAATCTGATGTATCTAAGTGATAACAGTTCATTTGTTAGCAAATTAACATGTTTTTTCATGCATTGTTCCTCTTGCCCCAACGGGTTGTTCGTCTTGCCCCACTAGTTGAGTAGAACGTACTGAAAATCAAAAATTTTAAAATCAATTTTTTACATTTAAAAACAGGATTTTTTCAAAACTTGTTCTAACAAAGTTTTAGTCAAGACCTAGAATAAGATGATTATAATAAAATCCGACAGATTTTTTAACTTTTTAATGGGTTTTAACGAGCATTTCCTTAGCTTGTTACACTTGCCCCACTAAAATTAGCTTGATTTGTTACCAAAAAAGACTTGTTAATTTTTTCGAGAAAACTTATTTCTATGAAGTTTTTTAAAGCATTTTCACTGTCGATGTCTTTCATAAGTTCCTGATCCTTTAATACCCATTCAGTCCATACTCGATTGTCCGAAGGCCTTGGCCAAATTTCACTTCGGATAATCGAATCACAAAAATAATTTTTTCGTTGCCTTATTTTTTTTGTTATTTGCAATATGGATATCAAGCGAAGCTAAGTTTTGTATGCATTTACACTTCATTAGGGGCTTTTTAAAAAAAAAAAACTAAAATTTTCTCAAAATGCCGCATTTTATAAAAAAAATCAAATTTGCATGATTTGCCACATGCGTAAAAGAGGTTTTGGGTGACTCACCACACATAACCTTCGGACGCTTAGAAATGAGCAGAAACTTGCAACAGAGCCTACAAAATACCCGTGGGTCGTTATACATATGTTATACATTTTCACATTATTAGACTTTTTCACTCAATTTTTTACAAAATATCGTAGCATATTTTGATAATTTGCGTATTTTTGAATAATACGGTTTTTTAAGGAAATTTAATTTTTTTTCAAAAAAAAAAATTAATAAAGTAAAATTGCATACAATATTTTACTTCGTTGATATAGTAAATAATAAAAAAAATGAGTTCGTTCGAAAAAATATGGTATTTTGTGATCAATTTTTAATATTTATACTTTGAACCCTACTACACCTTTACAAAATATATTCTTAGTAAAAACAGTAAAAATTTGAAAGGATTCTTATTTCGTTTGTGTACTTTGTATACTCTTGGTGAAACCAATTTAAGGTGGGTTGATTTTGTTTTTTTAATGAAAGTAACTTAAAATGCCATGTTTGAATTTGTTTTTAATGTTTTGAAATTTGTTGTCTAATAAATACTCACCGACTAGCCGTGGAATTGACGCTGGTATTACTCTTCGACCGTCGCGATATAATCGAATCGCCACAGTTGACCACGGTTCCCTTGCTGATCGAAAAGTGCCTCAGCCGGTACAGGTCGTCACTCTGGCGCGGGTTGTACGGCCGCTCCGGCAACGAGCACACACGGGGCCTCGCGTGATCCGGAACTGTATTATTTTTTGGGGGAGGAACGATGATTAATTTTCTTTAAGCTAGATGAACGCGCAATCTAATTCTCACTTGGCAGCTCGAGGAAATTTGACGTCCTCCGTTGGCGTCCCCGGGCCGACGACTGGAACGCAAGCGGACCGACGTCCTCGTTCGAGAACACGGACGTGTTGGAGGCACCACTCTTGACCGAGTCACGTGACCCCTTCCGGCTGGCCAGCAGTGCCAGGCCCTTGTGGCTGCTTCGTCGGCGTCCCTTCCGTGCGCCGGAACCGGGGCCGACTCCACTGCCACCGCCTCCGGACATTTCGGCCGTGGTCTGGGTCAGGTCACTGGTCGATTTGTGATAGTGCAGTGACACCACGCTGTCCGAGCAGGTGCGGTCCAACGTCGAATGGGAATTGCGGAGGACCTGTGATTTCGGGAAGTGATTGTCAATAACACGTGCTCAAGAGTGTGTAAGAGAGGCTTTGCATGTACCGTAAACCAGATCAACTTTTGAAATGTTTTAATGAAATGAAAATAATAACAAATATGCAACAATTGTTACAAAATTCTAAAAATATTTCACAAAAAAATATGTTTTCTAATGACACATACAAAATAACTCCACTCCACGGTACCAATCTCCGGTAGTTGTAAATCAATCACCTCCCCCACCCCAGAACCAACTCACCTGGTAGCCCGGATTGGACGTGATGTTGATCTCGCTGTTGAGCTGGCGGCGCGAGTGCCGCGGTGAACGACCCCCCACCACCGGTGACTTTGCCCTTGAACTGTGCGGCACGGGTGCCGTGGTCGTGGTGGCCGTCCCGGTGCCGGTGACCGAGGTGGACACTGTGACCGCCCCCGGCGAACTACAGCTGGCCGCCCCACCGGAACCGTCCAGGAATAATGGTTCACTGGGAAGAGGAAAAGTAGGCAAATATTTGAGCAGACATCAAAAAAACCGGAGGACGGATGAAGGGGCGGATCTTACTTTTCAAGAGAATTTTCCGGCGTTTTGCTGGGATAAATGCGTTTCTTTTTGCGATCGATGTCGTGATTGTCGAGGGATATACTGTTGGAAAAGTCCTCCTTGGACACGGTTGGGTAACAGTACTCGAAGCGTTTTCCTGGTGAAATCAAATTAGACATAATTAAAATACCACCAGTTTGGATGACATTCGGTCGAAACGTATATTTCGAACAAACTTTTTGAAAACTAAAATCTAGAAAGAGTTGATTATTAGTTTCGATACTTTTTACTTGAAAATTAGTTTCCTTTCGATGTGTTTTTTTTTCGTTATTTCTTCTCAATAAAGTAAAAAATAACAATTTGACCCAAATGTTTTCAAAAAGCACTTAACCGTAACCACTTACGGAAAACAAAGCGATTTTAGAATATTTATCAACGATTTGCCATTTTAATTTTTGTTAAAACTTGCTTAAGGGTTTACATACAAGTAAATCGGCAAAAAAGTTAGAGGTTGGTTTGAGCACACACTTAAACTTTTTTTAAATCTGTTTTCAGGGCATTAAAATATACGTTTCCATTTATTAACAAAACAAATTTGAACTTTTGGTTGTATCATTGACGAGACATAGGTAATTGATGTTAACAGTTTCGAAAAACGGGTGGTGCCACGGTATCTCAACACTGCTTTGACCTGATTGGCTCAAAATGTTGGTGAAGACTCGTCAAGATGGTTTCGTGTGCATGACTCCTTCCTTCAACTATACCCCACCTGTTCCCTATTTCGAAGGTTATTTTGTAACTTTTTTTCTTCAATAGATTTACTCGATTCTTTAAGCACCCGCAAACTCTGTTCCCAACTTTGAATTAAACGGTTGTTGAAAGGTAGTCCACATCTCAGCTTAGGATAGTAACTTCACACAAGTGATGTTTAAGAACGAAATAAATGAAATGAATTAGAAATGTTTGAGCATCAATCGTCCCTTATTCAGTTCAATCATGAAATATTTTCATAAAAAAATTCAGGCGTGATTGAAAATCATCTTTTAAGTGGATTTAATAAGTTTTCTGAGTTATTAAATTTCTTGATTTTCTAAATCTGTAAAGTGATTTGGAAATTTGAAATCCTAGATGGCGACCAAAACGGTGGTGATGAAATATTGAGAAAATGTGTTTGATAATAAAACGGCAAATCAACCACTCAAATTTAACTAAAATGGTTACAGAAGTCGAATTTATGTCAAAAGTGAGAAAATGAAAACAAAAGAAAAAATACATTTAGGTGATTCTCCGCCGACTGACATAACAGTTGCCCCAACACGGACGACGAAACAAAGAGAAACGCAAAAAGTAACATTTTCAAAACTTGTTTTGTTAGAATCGCGATAACTCGTAACGTTTATAAGCAATCCCCTTATGTTTATATATCAACATTTTTGTACGCTCTAAAAGATATCCCTGCAAAATTAGAAAAAATATGAAATTTTAAAATGAAAATTTTTGTTGCAAATGAAAAAATTACCCTTCTGGGTCAATAAAGATTCGAAAAGTACATTAAATTTCCCATAAAATGACATGTTCCAAAAATTGTTACAGTCATGTAACGGCGTCTAATTTTACACAAAAGTCCCTTTGACACCAAATTTCCATCTCATCGCTCCAAATTATTGAAAAACATCTCTTTTTTCGCATGCTCAAAAATGGAAGGGGTCATACCACCTCTCCCTCACGAGATATCATAAAAACGGACCTCGGATTCGTGATCAGAGACAAAAGTTACCCCTAAGGACAAAGTATCACGCATATCGAAAAAGGGTCCGGGCAACTGTTCCCTATTTCGTGTGAGTTGGTAGAGAATTACCCATTTGTCAAATCAAATAATCGAGTCTGGCCTTTATGATGAGAAACAGGTTTTAATAAAACCTTTATTTTGAATCTTTTTAATCCATTTTTATTAATAGAACGATGTTACACTGGAAAAATACGCCGCCAACATTACAGATAGAAAGAAAACTTTCAAAAATATTGTTTTTAATGAAATTTTACTTCTGAGCAGTTCTCTACGGAATCGGTCTTTTTTCTTTAATTTTAATTTTTGTATTTTTTAATCTGGCTGAAACTTTTTTGGTGCCTTCGGTATGCCCAAAGAAGCCATTTTGCATCATTAGTTTGTCCATATAATTTTCCATACAAATTTGGCAGCTGTCCATACAAAAATGATATGTGAAAATTCAAAAATCTTTATCTTTTGAAGGATTTTTTTGATCGAGTTGGTGTCTTCGACAAAGTTGTAGGTATGGATATGGACTACACTGAAAAAAAATGCTACACGGTAAAAAAAAATTGGTGATTTTTTATTTAACTTTTTTTCACTAAAACTTGATTTGCAAAAAAACACTATTTTTAATTTTTTTTTATTTTTTGATATGTTTTAGAGGACATAAAATGCCAACTTTTCAGAAATTTCCAGAATGGGCAAAAAATCTTTGACCGAGTTATGATTTTTTGAATCAATACTGATTTTTTCAAAAAATCGAAATATCGGTCGCAAAAATTTTTCAACTTCATTTTTCGATGTAAAATCGAATTTGCAATCAAAAAGTACTTTAGTGAATTTTTGATAAAGTGCACCGTTTTCAAGTTATAGCCATTTTTAGGTAACTTTTTTGAAAATAGTCGCAGTTTTTCATTTTTTATAATTAGTGCCCATGTTTGCCCACCCTTGAAAAAAATATTTTTGAAAAGCTGAGAAAATTCTCTATATTTTGCTTTATTGAACTTTGTTGATGCGACCCACAGTTGCTGAGATATTGCTATGCAAAGGCTAAACAACAGGAAAATTGATGTTTTCTAAGTCTCACCCAAACAACCCAACATTTTCTAATGTCGATATCTCAGCAACTATAGGTCCGCTTTACAATGTTAAAACATGAAACATTCGTGAAATTTTCGGATCTTTTCGAAAAAAATATTTTCAAAAATTTAAAATCAAGACTAACATTTCAAATGGGCGTAATATTGAATGTAAATTGTTTTGCGAAAAATCGCTGCGGAGAACGGAATCATTGTCATTTTTACCTAATTTAGGTACAATTCAACTGATTTTGAGTAACTGATCTCGAAGCTGACCTTTAAAAAAATATAAGACAATCAAAACCATCAGCAGGGGTGATATTGAGCCATTCAATTTTACTAAAATTTCATCCCCAGACCTAGTTTCATTGTCTGCTGTCGGTAAGATTTTTTAACATGTTTCGATTATGCTAGGGTTTTTCAAGAAATCGGATAATCGAGCACCAACTGTATTTTAAAATAACGCAATTACTCCAACAATCTCAAACGTTCAACTCACGTTCAAACCGCGGACTAATCGCCCCGTACTCGTACTGCACCCCGCCGTCACCGTCACCCTCTCCCGTCGTCCCGGATGCCCCGGTGCAGGACGACCCGGTCGCCCCTCCCGTCGGCGTGGTCACCGAGGTCGTCGTGTGGGACGACGCCGACGAGGACTGCTTCCGGCGGCTGATGAACTGGTGGCTGAACTCGAACACATCGTTGTCGTCCTCGGTGGTCTTGATGATTTTCGGACTGGCCGGCAGCGACGTCCGGCTGGGCCACGAGTCGGCGTGGGTCTTTTTGAGGTCCTTGCGCGAGCGCGTTCCCCGGGAGTCCTCCATGGTGTGGCTTGGTTTAGGTCGGTGATTGGATTTTGGTTGGGTTGAGATTTTCAAACTTTTACTTGGCTTTTACATGATTTTTGGCACGTGATTGATGGGAGTCTGAAAAGAAAGTAGAAAAAAAATTTGCTCTTAGAATTTGTCTTCAAAAGAGATTCACAAAGAGGAGCCATGCATTTGAGCATCAGGTTGCTCATTAAAATCGACGCCAGGCTGCATTATAAAATAATGAACTTCCCTCCTTTTGACGGATTAGTAAATCAATTTACCGCAACCTAAAAATATCGCCCCTTCGGGAGGGAGAGTAACGACTTTCGGGATGACGATAACGACCACGGCCAAGTTTACACTTTTGTCAACAAACGAGAAATTGATAAAACCCTAATCCTGACCCAGACTCCTGTTCGACAGGACCTTCTCCGATTTTCTCTTGTAAATTTGATGTAAAACGAAGACACCGCCACGCTGTAAATTTAATACCAAGCGACATTAATTTTAATTAAATTCTAATTAATGCCAATTTTGCGCGTTCCATATTTCCATCCTTCGAAGCTCGTCCTCGTCAGAAGAAGATGAAAATTGGTCAGAATTCTCGAACGACGCCAAGATGTCAAGGAGGAATAGTAAAAGTCAGCCACGGCACGGAGGGAAAAACTCGGCACAGAGAGAGAGAGAGAGAGTGCGAGAAAGCGAGCCCTGTTAATTATGCAAAGTGAACACTGAAAGGAAATCAGGTCCACAAGTGGGAAATTTGTTTTACTCTTGAAGCTTTTGAGCGCGGTCCACCCCCGCAGGGAAACGGTGAGGTTTTTGCCACTCGGATTGTGTCACCAGCCACCGCGGTCGGTCGGTGACGCTGTGCGGATAGAAAAGTGGTTCTCTGGGAGGGCGAAAGGTTGGTTAAAGATTGATATTCCGGCTGGTAAGACACACACGTTGCAATAATTTGTCTATAATTCTATACTTTTCTAACTCGACACTTTTTCCAATAATGGTTTTGAAACTGTTGCTAAATCCATAATTTACAAAATTGTCCGTCCCGGTTTTTTTATTTCTATAATTATAAGTTTAAATTCAGCGTATCGTTTTTTATCATGAAATTTTTTTTATAAATTTGTTTGAAAAGAATCTTTGTTAACTAAATCTCGTTGTGGACTTGTCTAAATTCAAGTTAAAAACATGCAGGGTTGCCTGATAAATCCATATTAATTTGGCAGCTGTCCATACAACATGATCTGAGAAGATTCGAAAATCTGTATCTTTAGAAGGATTGGTTTTATTGATTTGGTGTCTTTGGCTAAGATGTAGGGGAGAGTGGGGAGACTTGATCCCCTTTTTTTGTATCGCACATAACTCTATCAATTTCTCACAAAACTATGATCTTTTTGCATGAATTGAAAGCTTAAACATTAAACTATGTTTGGCTGATAAGGGTATTTCATCAGATAAACTCTTCGAATAATGCCAAGCTTTTTAAAAAAATATTTTAAACCGGCATTTTCTAAATGTTGGGGGTAATTTGATCCCCCTTTCAACATTTTGAAGAAATCTTAAGCAAAATGTTTTTTATTCATCCAAACTTTTAATTTTCTATAAGATACAGCAATTTCACATTAAACCTGTACGTTTGTGTTCAAAATATAACAAGTTTAGCATATAAAATATTTAAAAACTTAAAATTTTCTTTTTTAGACCAAAATTAAGCATGTTTACAAAAGCTGGTAGTTTTTGTTTACAAAACTTTTGAAAAATGGTTCAAACTGCAGTTAGTTATGTACAACTATACTAAAGGAAACTATGTACGAAAACCCAGCCAAATTTTTTAATCTTGGGGCTGAATTCCAGTGACTGTAAAAATGCAGGGATCAAGTCTCCCTTAACGCACTTTTTTAAACAATTGATTGTAAAAATAGTTTGACGATAAATTTAACGTCAAATGCGTAAGGGTTTTGGAGTTGATATGTTTATCAAACAATTCATGCATAAAAAATATTTTTTTGAATAATTTTTGAGTGTTTTCTATACTTATCAAAACAAAGAAAAAAGATCTCTTGGAAGTTTTTTGTAGCACTTCTTAGAAAAATGTGTGTAACTCAATCCAAACATTTTTTAATTTTTTTCTTTGTTTTCTACAATGAGTTTTAGTCAATTTCGCACAACTTTCTAGAACAAAGCTAATTGTTTTACCCACATGCTGACGAGATACAGGCTTGGGATCAAGTCTCCCCGGGGATCAAGTCTCCCCACTCTCCCCTACGTATAGATAAGGACAACACTGAAAAAAATCATTCACGGATTTTTTGTGATTTTTATTTTCACTTTTTGTTACTAAAATTTGATTTGCAAAAAAAAAAACTTTTTTTATGGGACATCACACGGAGAAAAAAGAGTTCCCAAAATCGTGAACAAGCGTTCATGAAAATGAGAACCTCGAACAAAGTGTTCAAATTTCATGGTACGTTTTTCAAAATCGTACCATGGGATTTGAACACTTTGTTCGAGGTTCTCATTTTCATGAACGCTTGTTCACGATTTTGGGAACTCTTTTTTCTCCGTGCATATGCCAACTTTTCAGAAATTTGCAGAATTTTCAAATAACCTTTGACCTTTGAATTTTTGAATCAATACTGATTTTTTAAAACAAATCGAAATGTTGGTCGCACATTTTTTTTTATTTCATTTGTCGATGTAAAATCGAATTTTAAGTCAAAAAGTACTTTAAAAAAGAAATGATAAAGTGCACCGTTTCCCATTTTTTGGTTAGTTTTTGAAAAAAGTTGCAGTTATTTTTTTTTAATTAGTGCACATGTTTGTCTACCTTTGAAAAAATATTTTTGAAAAGCTGAGAAAATTCTCTATATTTTGATTTTTGAACTTTGTTGATACGACCATTAGTTGCTGAGATATTGTCATGCATCGATTACAAAACAGGAAAATTGATGTTTTTTCATGTCTCAACTAATGGTCCGATTTTCAATGTTAAAATGTGAAACATTCGTGAAATTTTCCAATTTTTTTCAAAAACTACATTTTAATGTTTTTTTTTAAATCCAGACTAACATTTCAAATGGGCGTAATATTGACTGTTTGGCCCTTCAGAAATGTTAGTCTTGATTAAAAAAAAACGTTTTCGAAAAGATCACACAATTTTACGAAAATAGAAAATTTGCTCAGCTTTTCGAAAATATTGTTTTCAGGAGTGGGCAAACATAGGCACTGAATTTAAAACTATTTTCAAAAAAGTTACCTGAAACTGGCTATAACTTGAAAACGGTGCACTTAATCATTTTTTAAAAGTACTTTTTGATTGAAAAGGCGATTTTTCATCGAAAAACGAAGTTGAAAAAATTGTGCGACCATTACTTCGCTTTTTTGTAAAAATCAGTAATTGAATGTTTTGAGTTTTCTCAAATGACCGATTCTTCTGCTCCCAAATCCCAAGTTTTTTTCAGCGTTTTAGCTGTAGTGGCAAACTAAAAGAAGAAACCCCCCAATGTTATTACATATTTGGAAAGATAATTGATTTTCCTACAAATAAATATCATGCAGAATGAATCTGTGCTTCCCCTGAAATAAAAATGTAGCGTGACGGGACAACATCGTAAAACTGGACTTTTAAAAGGCACACTTCAAAAATCGCTACAGTTTTGCCAGTTTGATTTAAAAAAAAACTTTTGCTCTTCTACACATTATCATAAATTAAAAAACGTTACTTAATCCACCTTTAGGTGGTTGGTGCCTTCCTCAGTTTTTACAACCTTTCGGACCTTTGTTAAAATCGTTTTGACAAAGAACTTTGTCCTAAGGTTTCTATACGTGGTGTCAATCCAAAATTTTCGCGAAGCGAAAACGTTACGTGACGAATTCCCCTCTCGGCAAATTTCCCCTCTTTTTGGTGCACGCTTGTTGGATGAACGAACGTTTCCCAATCAGTCAATCGAGAGACGTGAGATTGATGTATCTAAAATCTCCCTCACTCCACCTCATAATTTTCGGATCGTCGACGAGCCAACAAAACTCGGCTCGGTTGGTCCCGAAAATTCATTCTATTGCTGGACGTCGACGAGGACACATCAGAAGCAGATGGCCTGGTGGCCCAGTAGCAGACTGCCTGGAGGTCCGGGAGCAGATGGCTTGGAGGCCAGGACCAGCTAAGACATGCCAGTCGCGGGAGTCGATCATTGGAACTGGCCACCACCTGGAGTGGCCGGAGGCCCCGCGGATGTTCCGATGGGGGGACATTTGCCGGACCGTAAGAGTTGGGGCAATATGGGTATCAAACTTTAGGGATTTTGATACTGGATATGAAATTTGACATTTCGGCAGTAGTGGCCACAATCCGGAGTGGCCGGAGGCCCCACGGATGTTCCGATGGGGGGACATTTGCCAATCCGTAAGAGTTTTGGGAATATGGGTATCAAACTTTATGGTTTTTGATACCGGACATGAAATTTAACATTTCGGCAGTAGTGGCCACAATCCGGAGTGGCCGGAGGCCCCACGGATGTTCCGATGGGGGGACATTTGCTGGACCGTAAGAGTTGGGGCAATATGGGTATCAAACTTTATGGTATTTGATACTGAACATGAAATTTGACATTTCGGCAGTAGCGGTCACAATCCAGAGTGACCGGAGGCCCCGCGGATGTTCCGATGGGGGGACATTTGCTGGACCGTAAGAGTTGGGGCAATATGGGTATCAAACTTTATGGTTTTTGATACTGGACATGAAATTTGACATTTCGGCAGTAGTGGCCACAATCCGGAGTGGCCGGAGGCCCCGCGGATGTTCCGATGGGGGGACATTTGCTGGACCGTAAGAGTTGGGGCAATATGGGTATCAAACTTTATGATTTTTGATACTGGACATGAAATTTGACATTTCGGCAGTAGTGGCCACAATCCGGAGTGGCCGGAGGCCCCGCGGATGTTCCGATGGGGGGACATTTGCTGGACCGTAAGAGTTGGGGCAATATGGGTATCAAACTTTATGATTTTTGATACTGGACATAAAAAGTAACATTTGGCCATTATCTGAAATTAAGCAGTTAAAATATATTGCTTATTAGGCAGGAAGTAATAAATAGACTACTGCGATGCACATTTTTTTGTGCCACTGTGAAAATCTGTTTCTGGAAATTTAGAATAACTATCTTGTAATCATTAAGAGCCCTGTAAAGGGTAATTTTTAATGTCTGCTGTTCAAATTTCCTTTACTGCCGCCGATTGCTTGCAACGGCCTTGTAAAAACATTCCCGCATCTTGGTAACTTTCGAGTGGTGAAGAAAAGTAAATTGATTTCACTTCGATTTCTATTTCAGCTCCACTTGCAATTTCCGTCCCCTAAGTTCGATAGGACGGTTATTATAAGAGGGGAATTTGGACCGGACATTCTAATCGAAAATTTCAACAATCATCTTGCAAAGTTCTTTGTCATACTGGTCATGTGTAACATAACCACCTGCACCTTTTTTAGCATAACTTTTGAAGTACTTAACTGAACTTCAATATGTTCAATAGCGGCTTATGGGACCCCAAGACGGATCGAATGAGACCAAAACAGACAAAATTGGTTGAGCCAGTGCCGAGATAATCCAGTGCAATTTTTTTTGATCAACGTCCCACCACACACACATACATTTGCTCAAAATTTGAGTTGATATGTATACGTGAAGGTGGGTCCAGGAATTCATATTAAGAATTTCATTTTTCGAGTGATTTTATAGCCTTTCCTCAGTGAGGTGAGGATGGCAAAACTCCCAGCTGGTTCTCTTAGCCCTTAATGTAAGAGCAGCTATGATTTTCAAATGCAAATTTGTGCAAATATTTGGTGTGCAGTTATTATTTGCAAGGGTGTTCTCCAAAGTTTGCAATACTTGTGATAAGGGTAATTCTCCGCCAACTCACACAGCAGTTGCCCCGACCCCTCTTTGATTTGCGTGAAACTTTGTCCTAAGGGGTAACTTTTGTCCCTGATCACGAATCCGAATGAAAAATACGTTTTTTCGGAATTCTGAGTACGCCATCAAATCGGGCGTCTAATTTTACATAAGAGTCCCTTTGACACCAAATTTCTATCTCATCACCGTTTCAGGCTGCAAATTATTGAAAAACACCTCTTTTTTCGCATGTTCAAAAATGGAAGGGGTCGTACCGCCCCTCCGTCACGAGATATCAAAAAACAGACCTCGGATTCGTGATCAGGGACAAAAGTTACCCCTTAGAACAAAGTTTCACGTAAATCGAAGAGGGGTCGGGGCAACTTTTCCCGATTTCGTGTGAGTTGGTAGAGAAATATATATTTGATCTCGCAGTGTGTATACCAGTTCTGGAAATGTGTAATGCTTTTTCTCTGTGCAAATAAGCGTGCAACTTTGCAGAATCCACCTTTTCTTCCGGCACGGTAATTTTTAATCGTTTTTATCGTCTCTTTTTCTATCCCTTTCGTATCTGTCAAAATAATTCGAAACCACAACAAAAACAATCCGATTTTCAAGCCAACCGGTGTTCAAAGGTAATTTAAGTTTTATTATTGATTTTAAGTTTTCATTGAATTATTCACTAGCAGTTTCTCAACAAGAATTTATAACTGCTAACGAGCCGACCGATTGACGACGATGAACACCACGACGGAACGCTGGTTCAGGCAACCAACTGGACCGAACACCAGGTCCATCCACTACATAACCACCACGACTAGCCAACAACTCTTCAAATGTTGGCCCGGAATCGAGAATCTTCTAACTGTAGAGTGAGTAGAAGTGACATTTATTTCGATTTATTTTTCTTGATTAGCACCGAAACAAAATATTCCAGACCCGATTGCCTGCTATTCCGGAGATTTTCTCGGTTCGAAACGCTTAATAGGGTTGTCAGATCTTCAATCCTTTGGATTCGTTGGAAAAGGCTATTGATTACGCATCCGCGTAATGGGCACTTAACCCACCGGAGGTCACGTACGTGTACTTTGTACACAGTTTGTAAGAAAGGCGAAAACACGCGACTTCCTGAAGGTTAATCCGGCCTCTAAAATGTGTACGAATGACACTTAAGTGCTCATAACTTTTGATAGGGTTATCAGATCTTCAATCTTTTGGGCTTGTTGGAAAGGTCTTTTGATTACCTATCCAAGGATGGGTTGCATGATAGGTCCGGACAACTTTTTCATCAAAATATTTGTGATCCGGCCTCTGAAATGTGTACGAATAACACTTAAGTGCTCATAACTTTTGATAGGGCTATCAGATCTTCAATGTTTTGGGCTCATTAGAAAGGTCTTTTGATTACCTATCCAATGATGGGTCGCATGATAGATCCGGATTATTTTTTATCAAAATATTTGAGATCCGGCCTCTGAAATGTGTACAAATGACACTTAAGTGTTCATAACTTTTGATAGGGCTATCAGATCTTCAATGTTTTGGGCTCATTAGAAAGGTCTTTTAAATACCTTTCTAAAAATGTATGATCAGACGGGTTTTCTTACAAAAACCACCCTTTTTACAATCTTTCAAACTTTATCCAGAATCGTTTTTTTATCATAACTTTTGAAGTACTTTACTTAACGTTATGATATTAACTAGGGTCTTATGGGACCCCAAGACGAATCGAATGAGACCAAAACGGTCCAAATCGGTTCAGCCAGTCCGGAGATAATCGAGTGCACATTTTTCGGTGCACGGACTCACATCCAGACACACGCACAGACATTTGTTCAGAATTTGATTCTGAGTCGATAGGTATACATGAAGGTGGGTCTACAAGGTCGAATTAAGAAGTTCATTTTTCGAGTGATTTTATAGCCTTTCCTCAGTAAGGTGAGGAAGGCAAAAACGAATCTTTTGCTCCTTGAACTGAACGAATTGGTTGAAATTTGAGTTTTTGCCAGCCATTTCTTTTCGTGACGGGACAACGAAAGGAGCAGATTTATGAAAAAACTCCTCACCCATTTAATGGCTTGCAGACCATATTTGGTCAATTTTTTTGGCTTTTGGGTTAAGAAAACGCATTTAAATATAAGCACATTGCAATTATTGAATCATAATAAAAATTAAATTTTTCATATTAAAAATCACATTGAAAATTGAAAAATGTTACATTTTGGTGTAGCTTCGCTAAGAATCGGTCAAATTAAGATGCAAAGCAGATACCGTAAAACGGGGAGACTTTGATAGCCGAGGTGATTTTGATAGGTTTGATAGGTTTCCGCAAACATTTAATGAAGATTACAAAATAAATATGTACGGAATGTTATGGAATCATACTGACCCTGGTCAAAATACATTAAGAAGAACTTATCATAAAATTTTTAAAAGTTTAAAAAGTTACACAACTATAATTAGGAAAATGTTGATGAATAGCATTATTTTAATCTTCCCAAAGTGACATGAATTTCTTAATGAACATGATTTTGAATCGGAAAACGGAAAGCATATTCGGATTCTTTGGACAAATAAGTTTGTTAATAATAGATGTTATGTGTTTTGACAAATTATTCAAAAAAAAACAGTTTTTTTAGACAAAATCCAGATTTCCAGCGATGCAGGAGAAACAAAAAATTCTTAAGGTGATTTATGCAAAATTTACAAAACATTCCGGAAAATACTTTCAAAAGCACACGATTGAGTTTTAGGAGAATAAACTTCCAACAACTTTTTTAAATGAAAAAAGGAACTTTTTTTGAGTTTTGAATTATTTAAATTTAAATTTTGAGTAGGCCATCAAATTGGGCGTCTAATTTTACACAAAAGTCCCTTAGACTTCTAATTTGTATCTCCTTTCGGTTTCAAGCTACAAATAAATGTAAACGTGTCTTGATAGATATCGATATGATAGATATAGATGGTACCGCCCCTCTGTCACGAGATATCGAAAAATGGATCTCGGATCTGCCATCAGGGACCAATCATACCCCTTAGAGCAAAGTTTCACGGAATTCGAGGCGGTTAAATACTCACATGTTATTTTTTTATTTTTTTTAGTGTGCTTTTTCATTTTTATATTTTATTTAACCTAGTCAAAATGTATAATGCTTCAAACTTTTAATTTGAAATCATTAAAATGAGAAAACCATTTCCCAGAGATTTACTTAACCAGAAGGCTGCGAAAACCCTAGTCGTGAACACCGTCCATCATTCAGAACCAGCCGACCATCCGTACACTGCTGCCTGGTTGGCAAAACTCTCTGATCTTCCGCCGGCGGTGGAATATAAAATGAGGGTGGAACAATCAGCGCTGCGTTTGCGATTGGGACGACCCCGGGGGATGGCCTTGCGAATGGCTTTGATTTGATAAAAGGAAGATTATTGGAGCAAATATTTGAGCTTGAACCCCGGGCGCGGAAAACCGTGAATTATGGCGATTGTTCTTCGTTTAAACATTGATGGGTATTTTTAGAAATATAAGTTGTATTGTTTGTCTTTAATTTGCTTGAAATAACTTTAATGTGATCTTCAAATTCCTGGAAGAAGGAAGCAATAGGCTAGTATATTTATTTTTATTTTAAATTAATTCAAGTTCTGTCACTATAAAAACTTCCAGCTATTCTCAAAGTTCAACTGTTGACAATAATTAGGAGCAAAGCAAACAGAGCCCAAACTTTTCAAATTACTTTCTCACCATAGAAAAGTCCCAGCCCGATGTTTGCGGCAACGTTTTCGCCGAAGGACGCGACATCCGGTTCAACAGCAACAGAACTGAACTTGAACTTTAACCGAAAACAAAATGATTCGCCTCCCCTGCAAACCACCTGTTGGACCGGCCAGGCCTGAACGTCCGATTTCTGGAAAAGCAAACAAATCTCCGGCGGATTTGCCACCACGATGACTTTGGACTTTTCGTGTGAACACACCCCAGAGGACATCAAAACAGTTTGCCGGAAATTGGATGGAACGATCGAAGTTTGTGATAAAACTTTTTTATGACGGCAATAATGTTGTGATAATTTCTGGCAAACGCAATAAAATTTTTATTTTGACCTTTTAACATTTTTTTTTTAGTTTAGTGTGCATATTTGGTGCAAAAGTAATCAAAGATTTATTCCCATTTTTTTTTGTTTGAGGTCAGCCTGACCAGAGCCCGGTGATTATACTTATCACGGCTCATTTTCTAACTAAACTGGCAGAAAATGGGAAAACAATGTCCGTCCCGAGGGGAGGAAACGTGTCATTCCGCCCCCCTCAACCCAGATGGATTTCCACTTCCACCTGGCTTAACGAACACAATTAATTATCCCACGGCTGAGCTGCTGCTGTTGCTGCTGAGCTGATTCTGATGTAAATGTGTGTGAGTGTGTAAAATGACATGCACAAGTACAACCACACCTCGTTCTTTTCCCGCCCAGTTGTTGGGCTGCAGGATGTTTTTGTGCCGTTTTGCCTCGGATTGGTGAGGAACTAGTTTTTTTTTTCTACCCTTCCTAGTCCTTCCGGTCAGTGGATTCAGGATCCAATTACAACCCAGTGCCGCCAAGGTAATTGATTGTCGGTTTGAGCTGGCAAGACAAGCTTCAAGTGCTGCAGAGGCTTATGGCACGTTGGAGTAAGGTGCGATAACACGGAGAAAAAAGAGTTCCCAAAATCGTGAACAAGCGTTCATGAAAATGGGAACCACGAACAAAGTGTTCAAATTTCATGGTACGTTTTTCAAAATCGTACCATGGGATTTGAACACTTTGTTCGAAGTTCCCATTTTCATGAACACTTGTTCACGATTTTGGGAACTCTTTTTTCTCCGTGAAGGGTGGTGCAAAAAATCATTTCAAGTTAGATTTTGATACGTTTTTTTTTTAAATTAATATAAACTATAGGGAAACTTGAAAGTTATCGAAAATTATTCTGATCCTGGTTCTGATTATTATTTTGCAACAAAATTGTTCAACCTAGCAACTTAAATGATCAAAATTAGTATGGGGGTCAATTGATACCTTAACCGCTTGAAAAAAAAACGTTACTTAATCCACCGTAGGGTGGTTGATGCCTTCTTCACAATAACATAGTTTTGTCTTTGGTAATATAAAAATGGCTTTGATCGAAATATCTGTGATCCGATCCCCGGAAAGTGTATAAATAACACTGTGCTCATAACCTTTGATAGGGTTGTTTATGTTGTGGGCTCGTTGGAAAGGACTTTTTTCTAAAAATGTATAACATGACTTTATTGCAAATACCACCCTCTTTACGATCTTCCGAACTTTCCTCAAAGTGTTTTTTTTTTCACTTTACTAAACTTCTTCATTTTCAATAGGGACTTAGGGAAGGATCGAATTAGACCAAAACGATTAAAATCGGTTCAGCCAGTGCTGACATAATTGAGTCAGAATGTTTCAGTGCACACATCCACACCCAAACACACACACAGGCGTTTGTTCAGTTGTTGATTCTGAGTCGATATGTATACGTGAAGATGTGTCTAGGAACTCGTATTAAGAAGTTTATGTTTTGAGTGATTTTATGACTGGTTTTCAATTCGTTCAAAACATAAAAAAATCATTAGAGCAACTCTCTACGAAATTGGCCGATTTTGATCATTTTTATATTTTGTATTTTTTTATTTGGCTCAAACTTTGTGGGGGCCTTCCCTATGACCAAATAAGCTATTTTGTGTCAATGGTTCACCTATACAAGTCTCCATACAATTTTGACTGCTGTCCATACAAAAATGGTACGTAAATATTCAAACAGCTGTAACTTTTGAATGATTTTTCTGACCAATTTGGTGTCTTTGGCAAAGTTGTAGATATTGTTGACGACTTTTGAAAAAAAATAGGTACACGGAAAAAATAAATCCCAAAATGCGTATTTTTTTTATTTTTGAGATTTTTTGATATGTTTTAACCCGTTGTTTAAACCCGCAACTTGTAAGCCATAGAGAAACATGGTCAAAAAATCTGCCGCCGAGTTATGAATTTTTGAAAAAATAGTGATTTTTGGAAAAAGAGCAGTTCTCTAGGATATCGGTCATTCGATTTTTTTTGTATTTTTTAATCCGACTGAAACTTTTTTGGTGCCTTCGGTATGCCCAAAGAAGCCATTTTGCATCATTAGTTTGTCCATATAATTTTCCATACAAATTTGGCAGCTGTCCATACAAAAATGATATGTGAAAATTCGAAAATCTGTATCTTTTGAAGAATTTTTTTGATCGATTTGGTGTCTTCGGCAAAGTTGTAGGTATGGATACGGACTACACTGGAAAAAAGTTATACACGGTAAAAAAAAATTTGTGATTTTTTTATTTAAATTTTTATCACTAAAACTTGATTTGCAAAAAAACACTATTTTTTTTATTTTTTTTTTATATGTTTTAGAGGACATAAAATGCCAACTTTTCAGAAATTTCCAGGGTGTGTAAAAAATCATTGACCGAGTTATGAATTTTTTAATCAATAAAGATTTTTTCAAAAAATCAAAATACTGGTCGCACAAATTTTTCAACTTCATTTTTCGATGTAAAATCAAATTTGCAATCAAAAAGTAGTTAAGTGAAATTTTGATAAAGTGCACCGTTTTCCATTTTTAAGTGACTTTTTTGAAAATAGTCGCAGTTTTTCATTTTTTTAAATTAGTGCACATGTTTGCCCACTTTTGAAAAAATATTTTTGAAAGGCTGAGAAAATTCTCTATATTTTGCATTTTTGAACATTGTTGATACGACCTTTAGTTGCTGAGATATTGACGTGCAAAGGTTTGAAAACAGGAAAATTGATGTTTTCTAAGTCTCACCCAAACAACCCACCATTTTCTAATGTCGATATCTCAGCAACTGATGGTCCGATTTTCAATGTTAAAATATGAAACATTTGTGAAATTTTCCGATCTTTTCGAAAACATAATTTTCAAAATTTTCAAATCAAGACTAACATTTCAAAAGGGCCAAACATTCAATATTACGTCCTTTTAAAAAGTTAGTCTGAATTTGAAAATTTTGAAAATAATGTTTTCGAAAAGATCGGAAAATTTCACAAATGTTTCATACATTAACATTGAAAATCGGACCATTACTTGCTGAGATATCGACATTTAAAAATGGTGGGCTGTTTGGGTGAGACTTAGAAAACATCAATTTTCCTGTTTTTAAACCTTTGCATTGCAATATCACAGCAACTAAAGGTCGTATCAACAAAGTCCGAAAAAGCAAAATGTAGAGAATTTTCTCAGCTTTTCAAAAATATTTTTTCCAAAAGTGTGCAAACATGAGCACTAATTAAAAAAAAAATGAAAAACTGCGACTATTTTCAAAAAAGTCACCTAAATATGGATTTAATTTGAAAACGGTGCACTTTATCAAAATTTGACTAAAGTACTTTTTGATTGCAAATTTGATTTTACATCGAAAAATGAAGTTGAAAAATTTTTGCGACCAATATTTAGATTTTTCGAAAAAATCAGTATTGATTAAAAATTTCATAACTCGGTCAATGATTTTTTGCACATCCTGGAAATTTCTGAAAAGTTGGCATTTTATGTCCTCTAAAACATATCAAAAAATAAAAAAAATTAAAAATAGTGTTTTTTTTGCAAATCAAATTTTAGTGATAAAAAGTTAAATAAAAAAATCACCAAATTTTTTTTACCGTGTATCATTTTTTTCCAGTGTAGTCCGTATCCATACCTACAACTTTGCCGAAGACACCAAATCGATCAAAAAATTCCTTCAAAAGATACAGATTTTTGAATTTTCATACATCATTTTTGTATGGACAGCTGCGAAATTTGTATGGAAAATTAAATGGACAAACTAATGATGCAAAATGGCTTCTTTGGGCATACCGAAGGCACCAAAAAAGTTTCAGTCGGATTAAAAAATACAAAAATTAAAATTGAAGAAAAAAGACCGATTTCGTAGAGAATTCGAAAATCGAAATTACATGCAAAAACTTATTTGACGTAAATTTTCAATGTAAAATTGAATTTGCAATTGAAAAGTACTTTACAGATTTTTCGATAAATGGCTCTGTTTTCAAAAAATAGCCACCGAAAGTTGGATTTTACTGAAATATTTGCAGTTTGTCGATTTTTAAAAATAGTGACAATGAGTCCATGTCTAAAACTTTTTTTTTTGAAAAGTTCAGAAAATTTGCTATAAATTGTCCAAGAAACAATAAAGATTGGACCTCTGGTTGCTGAGCTACAGTCGGATTAAGAAAAAGAAACACAAAAATAGAAGTTTTCTTAGTCAAAACAACCCTCCTTTTTCTAATGTCGATATCTCAGCAACTAATGGTCGAATTTTCAATGTTAAAACATGTAACATTCGTGAAATTTTCCGATCTTTAAATTTTTTTAAACATGGCTAACATTTTAAAAGGGCCAAACTTTAAATTTTACGCCAATTTAAAATGCTAGTCTTGATTTAATTTTTTGCAAAGTTTTTTTTTAAAGATCAGAAAATTTCACGAATGTTTTATGTTTTAAAATAGTTAATCGGACCATTAGCTGCTTTTTTTCTTTATTAAAAAATGTGTAGAGCACTTTTCGATTGAAAATTAATTTTTACATTAAAAAATTACGTCAAATTAGTTTTTGCAAGTAATTTTGATTTATTCCAAAAATCACTATTTTTTTCAAAAATTCATAGCTTTGCGGCAGATTTTTTAACCATGTTTCTCTATAGCTCAAAATTGCGGGTTTTTGTTCCCTAAAACATATCATAAAATCTCGAAAATCTAAAAAAATACGTATTTTAGGAAATTGTGTTTTTGTGAAAAAAAAGTTGATTAAAAATTCTGCAATTTTTTTTTCCATGTACCTATTTTTTTTCTCAATAGTCCTCAACAATACCTACAACTTTATGGTGTCTTCAGCAAAGTTGTAGGTGATCAGAAAAATCACTCAAAAGTTATAGTTGTTTGAATATTCACGTACCATTTTTCTATGGACAGCATTATATCAAGACTTGTATGGGTGAACCAATGAAACAAAATAGCTTATTTGGTCATAGGGAAGGTCCCCACAAAGTTTGAGCATATAAAAAAATAAAAAATCAAAAATAGTTTTTTTTTGCAATTCAAGTTTTAGTGACAAATAGTTTAATAAAAAAAATCACCAAATTTTTTTTACCTTGTATCATTTTTTTCAGTGTAGTCCTTATTACAACTTTACTGAAGACACCAAATCGATAAAAAAATCCTTTAAAAGATACAGATTTTTGAATTTTCACATACATTTTTGTATGGACAGCTGCCAAATTTGTATGGAAAATTATATGAACGAACTAATGAAAAAATGCAAAATGGCTTCTTTGGGCATACCGAAGGCACCAACAAAGTTTCAGCTGGATTTAAAAATACAAAAAAAATCGAATGACCGAAATCTCAGAGAATTGCTCATAAGTATTGAATTTACCAAAAAAATTACCCTTTCACAAATTTCCCGGGAAACGGGAAATATTTTTTTCCGGGAAATCTTGGATAGCCTCAAGGAGGTTCAGGATTATTCGAATTTTTTATGAAATCAAAATCGAGAAAATGACGTTTGTATATAGCGCATTCTGCCATAAAATGGCATTATAGTAAGACGAATGGTTACTTAATTTGAAGTTTTATTTTTATATACTGCATAAATGTCTTCGATGATTATAACATGAATGCATAAAATATCGAAAATGTATTTTTTAAGGATATAGTATTTGGTTGAAAGACGTGTGGCAAGCAAGAGATTGACTTTAAAGCATTGACTGAAGATACTTTAAAATTCCTCACTTTCCGAAATTGAACCGTCTACCGTCAAATCCCTTTCACTCCAATTTCAAATCGTTCTTCCACAAGTCAATTAAACCCCTCAGATTTCAAAAAAGCCAACCCGTTGAAAGGTAGACCCTTTTTCCGGTCCTCCTTTTTCACCATGTACCACAAATTATGCCAGACCCGACTTGGTCGTGCTCCGTTGGGTAGCTTTTCCCCCAAGCCTTGGGCTAATTATTTTCGGCGCCTTCCGTGTTTTCCGGCCTTCCCTCCCCCGAAGCCATTTGGCTGGAAAATTCTAAACAAATTCAAACCTCCTACCTCAACAATGGCACACGTCAGTCAGAAGAGCGCGGATTTGTGGAACCAAAATCCCAACTCAAAAAGTGGTCGACCTTTCATTCCGATTGGAATGGAAGGAAAGCAGGATTCTGCTTGTAAAAATAACCCATGGCAATTTTGATAATCCTCGTAATGCCTCTCATCGCAATAAATGTTAAATCTGGGCGTCTGATTTTCGGTGCTTTTAGCTTTGTGATTTTTTCAGATGTTTTCCTAGAGCTCGTTGAACTTTTCTTTCAGGGAAATTGGTCAGGTATTCATGTTTTTCAACATTGACCATTTTTATTTAACGATTAATTAATTTGGTTTAATTTCCGGCTGTGGATAATTAGTTTTATTTCCAAAAAAATAAAGCAAAAAGCACCCACTTCTTTTAGGAGAATCACTCCCAACTTTCCCCCGAAAGCAGCAAAACATTTCGGAGATGAAAAGCCGCAGCCTCCAGCAGCAGCAGCAGCATCGACGTCATCACCATGGCCACCAGCCAGTCAGCAGTGATGGTGGTGGCACGGAACATTTATCTCTCGGCCAGCTTTTTATTGTCTTGTTCTGGCCAAAAGGTCGTGTCCTCTGCTCTCAGAAGTCGTTGCGATCTTCATTACGGCGAGGGCTTTAGTCCGGCGGCGTGATTTGATTGATAACGTTATCTTTTATTTTCCCCAGGTCACTTTTCATCATCATCATCTCGCAGCTGGTTGACGCGTGGTGGATTTTCCCCGGTGTTCTAATTTTGATTTTCCGGCATCGGAAGCTGGGCCACACAAAAAAGAGGAACCTTCCTTTTTGGGCCCTGGTTTGACACGTTGGATGGATTTACAATTTATTGACAGCACGTTTTTTGGTGGGCCGAGGGATTTATTGGGGGAAAATTTTGGCGGGATTGGGGGAGCACAAGCGGAGGAGGGAGTAATATAATACATTTTTGTTGGAGGGGGGGATGTCCCAGGGAATGAGGAGGACCTTGAAATGGATACAATCCACCGTAGCCACAACAGCAACGTGACGTGAAGCTGGGCTTTTCTATTCAGAGAATATTAAATTTCCATTGAAAGTGAGGTAATCGATGGGAAAAGGCAATGAAACCGTGATTGAAATATTTTCATAAGAAATTCTATTGCCAGATCGTGTTGCAGAATTATATTCAGGGATAGCATTGTATCGAGTAGTGTTATGCATAAAAATACTTGAGGATTTGTGAATCCAATGATCAATTTTGTCAAATTTTGGATCGCTGGTGTTTTTTAATCCTTACAAATATTGCAGTTATAAATATTTTCCAAAATTTATTTAGTTTTTTTTTCTAAAATCGCTTGACTTTAAGTTTAAAAAAAATATATTTTGTTTGACGAAATGCAGAAAAGTAATAGCAGGGTGACATTGGGTCTGGGGTGGAATTGTGTCATACAAAATTCTACAAACCTGTATTACCCAACTTCTCCCCCCAGACTCAATATCAACCCTGCTGACGGTAATATTAATTTTATTCAAAATAGTTATGTTCTTGTTTGCAAATCAACATTTCTATTTCTTTTTTTTATTTGGACAAATCTTTATCTATTAGGTCAAAACTAAATTCAGCATGATTGGTTTCTTTTCCACGCAAGTATCCATACAATTTTGCCTGTATCTCGAGAAACACTTTTCTGATCCGGTTTGGTGTCTTCGGCAGAATTGGAGATGTGATTTGTGATGAAAAGAAAATGTGATTTGGAAAATATCACAAACATGAATGATTTTATTTTTCGAATTAATTCAAAAACAATGAGAAAAACTAAGCTTCTAATTTCAAGCTAAACTTAAAAACAAAAAAAAACAAAAAAATTCACAAAATGCTTTATATAGTTATACAGTTATTTCAGTTATGGCACAACCGTAAATGAATTCATTTAAATTTTATTTTTTCTAATGTGTTGTCTTTTTCCAAACTGTGGTGCCAACATTGAACAAGTCAAAAGTGCTTTAGGCCGTTGCTAATATTCTTTAAGTTTATGTCCCACGACTCTGACCAAAGAAATAAAAAAAGAATAAAAATTTAATTGACGAGCTATGGTTTTATCATTTTAATGAAAAAAGTGTTTAAAAATGCATTATACACCTGTCCAGTTGTTTTGCCATCATTAGTTTTCAAAATATCCAAATTTAACGAAATTTTTATTTTTTGGGAAAAATAAAATTTTTGCCGTGCTGTACATTGGAATTTCATAAAAAATCAAAACATCTTTAAACAACCCCAAAAATGCTAAATGTTAGTATGAATGCAGAAAAATACATTTTAAATTGTTTTTAGTTGATTAGTCTTAATTTTTAATGAAAATTTTGTATTTTTTGGATTTTTGGCCCCTTATTTTTCAGACCAATTTTGAAGAGGGGGGGGGGGGACATAAACTTTTAAAAATATTTGCAACGGCCTTATTTGAATAAAAATACAAAAAATAACTCTTTACTTCAAAAAAGATAACCAACCGCCGACTGAAAAACCTCTAATTAAGAATTTAATAAATTAATTGTCGGTATGTTTAATTAAATCAATTAATCAAGTCATTGAAAGAAAATTTCAGTTTGCAGCCTATTTTCACCCTGATTTTGTAGAAAATTGATAAGGGGGGAAAAGAAATTCTTGAAGCGTTAAATAAAATTTGGAATGGCCCAAATAAATGTCCTCAGAATTTTTTTAGTCTTTCCGTCAAACAAATTCCGTCAATAAAAAAACGAAAATGAACCCCTCCCCTCCCATTTTGGTAAAGCACAACTAAAGCATTGCATTTACTTGTTTTAAAAATGAGATCAAAATTTATAAATCATGAAGTAGGATTTCGAGCTAGAAGTGAGAACTTTTCTACCTAAACTCAAAAGAAGAAAAAACTCTAAGCGGAAAAAACTTATTTTTAAGAATTCTTGAAAAATGTTTGGTAAAATTAGATTCATTCATACACAGAAAAAAAAAATCATGGTAATATTACATCTGGGAAGGGGTACTTCTTTTACGTCAGAAAAAAGATGTAATTTTACCTCTGATAATGTGTAATTTTACCTCTGAAAATGTGAAATTTTACCTCTTTTCTGGTGTAATGTCACTTTTTCAGTCTAAATCAGTGTTTCTCAACCTTTATCGATCCATTCCCCTCTTGACTAAATTTAAGAACTTCATTCCCGCCCTTTAATATTCAACTTTTTTTATATCATTGCACAAATGTCATAATTTTGGCATTAATGTTTGCAGAAAGATTTATTTGTTTCACGAGATAACATTTTTTCTCCACTCGCAACAATTTAAAAATTTAAGCATTTGGCATACGATTTTGCCTTCCTCACTGAGGTAAGGCTATAATCCTGCTTTAAAAATGAACTTCGTATAAAAACGTCGTAGACCCACCTTCATGTATACATATCGACTCAGAATCGAAAACTGAACAAATGTCTGTGTGTATGTGTGTGTGTATGTGTGTGTGTATGTGTGTGTGTATGTATGTATGTGACCAACAAACTAGCTCATGTTTCTCGGCACTGGCTGAACCGATTTGACCCAAACTTGTTGCATTCGACTTGGTTTAGGGTCCCATAGATCGAGTTTTATACAGATTGAAGTTTCGATAAGTAGTTCAAAAGTTATGTATAAAAATGTGTTTTCACATATATTTGGATCTCACTTAACTGTATGTAAACAATGTCCGGGTCCATCATCCGACCCATCGTTGGTTAGGTTATCAAAAGACCTTTCCAACGAGTCCAAAACATTGAAGATCTGGCAACCCTGTCTCGAGATATGGCCACTTAAGTAATATTGATATACTTTTTTGAAGCCGGATCTCACTTAAATGTATGTAAACTATGTCCGGGGCCATCATCCGACCCATCGTTGGTTAGGTTATCAAAAGACCTTTCCAACGAGTTCTGTCTCGAGATATGGCCTCTTAAGTGATATTGATGTACTTTTTGGAAGCCGGATCTCACTTAAATGTATGTAAACTATGTCCGGATCCACCATCCGACCTATTGTTGATTAGGTTATCAAAAGACCTTTCCAACGAGTCCAAAACATTGAAGATCTGGCAGACCTGTCTCGAGATATGGCCACTTAAGTGATATCGATGTACTTTTTGGAAGCCGGATCTAAAAAATAGATGAAACTTGTGTAGGTACAGTAGGGTGCCCAGAAAAAATGACCCCCCGCTCCACAAGCGGAAAACGGTTTTTTGGGTTATATAAAGCATCTGTGTAAATTTTGAGCGAAATTGGACGAGATTAACCCATTGATACCCGAGCCTAAAGTTGGTGAAAAAAATGTTTTTCATGCAAAAATGACTTTTTTGAATCGCTAATAACTTTTCAGGATCGAGTTTTACAGCTTTGTTATGTTCTACAAAGTTGTAGAGCATTAAATTTTCAATAAGAATCTCACTTTTGGGAATATTTGGATGGAAGTAGCGCACCGTGCAGACCAAACCGTAAGAAACTTGGGTTTTCCATACATTTTTTCGATTTTTCCCATACAAACTTTACCTCCGAGTATCAATGGGTAAATGATGACCGATTTCGTTCATATTTGGCCCAGAGTCCTAAAATAGGCCAAGGAACAATATTCAGCTTGTGGAGCGAGGTTTTGGGCACCCTAACGTACAGCCATTGTTGGGAGGAAGGCTCCAACCACATAGGTGGATTAAGTTAGTTTTTCATTAACATTTTTAATGGAATGCAAAACCTCACGAAAGATATTTATGTAGCAAACGTAAACTCTTGATGTTTTATTTTTTATCAATCATAAAAAGTAATCTTGACTAATTTTTTTTAAGGAAAAAAGAAAAAAAAAGTAAATCTTTCCCTGTTCCTGAGGGGAACACCCGTGAAGAGTATCGGGGCCGACATTTACAAAGCGGATTCAGTGACAGTTTATTAATCAACTTAATGTTAACATGTTAAGGTTAATGTTAACATTCCATAGGTTGTCTTCCTAAGGTGTCTTGATAAGGTCCAATTTGTGACGATACTCTACCTTCCCTTTACTAAGCAATCGAATCCAGAAGGGAAAAGATTACCAGTTGTTTTGGGCCGAGCCGGGATTTGAACCCCGATCTACCGCTTACGAGGCGGAAGCGTTACCGCTGGGCTACGTGGAAAAAGAGGTGGGTAATTCTCCGCCAACTCACACAGCAGTTGCCCCGACCCCTCTTCGATTTGCGTGAAACTTTGTCCTAAGGGGTAACTTTTGTCCCTGATCACGAATCCGAGGTCCGTTTTTTTATATCTCGTGACGGAGGGGCGGTACGACCCCTTCCATTTTTGAACATGCGAAAAAAGAGGTGTTTTTCAATAATTTGCAGCCTTAAACGGTGATGAGATAGAAATTTGGTGTCAAAGGGACTTTTATGTAAAATTAGACGCCCGATTTGATGGCGTACTCAGAATTCCGAAAAAACGTATTTTTCATCGAAAAAAACACTAAAAAAGTTTTGAAAATTCTCCCATTTTCCGTTACTCGACTGTAAAAAATTTTGGAACATGTCATTTTATGGGAAATTTAATGTTCTTTTCGAATCTACATTGTCCCAGAAGGGTCATTTTTTCATTTAGAACAAAATTTTTCATTTTAAAATTTCGTGTTTTTTCTAACTTTGCAGGGTTATTTTTTAGAGTGTAACAATGTTCTACAAAGTTGTAGAGCAGACAATTATAAAAATGTTGATATATAGACATAAGGGGTTTGCTTATAAACATCACAAGTTATCGCGATTTTACGAAAAAAAGTTTTGAAAAAGTTGGTCGTCATCGATCATGGCCGTTCATGGTCACCCGCGACAGACACGGACGACGAAACAAAGAGAAACGCAAAAAGTAACTTTTTCAAAACTTTTTTTCGTAAAATCGCGATAACTTGTGATGTTTATAAGCAAACCCCTTATGTCTATATATCAAAATTTTTGTAATTGTCTGCTCTACAACTTTGTAGAACATTGTTACACTCTAAAAAATAACCCTGCAAAGTTAGAAAAAACACGAAATTTTAAAATGAAAAATTTTGTTCTAAATGAAAAAATGACCCTTCTGGGACAATGTAGATTCGAAAAGTACATTAAATTTCCCATAAAATGACATGTTCCAAAATTTTTTACAGTCGAGTAACGGAAAATGGGAGAATTTTTAAAACTTTTTTAGTGTTTTTTTCGATGAAAAATACGTTTTTTCGGAATTCTGAGTACGCCATCAAATCGGGCGTCTAATTTTACATAAAAGTCCCTTTGACACCAAATTTCTATCTCATCACCGTTTCAGGCTGCAAATTATTGAAAAACACCTCATTTTTCGCATGTTCAAAAATGGAAGGGGTCGTACCGCCCCTCCGTCACGAGATATCAAAAAACGGACCTCGGATTCGTGATCAGGGACAAAAGTTACCCCTTAGGACAAAGTTTCACGCAAATCGAAGAGGGGTCGGGGCAACTTTTCCCGATTTCGTGTGAGTTGGTAGAGAATTACCCAGGTAGCAAAAAACTTTTACAAAAAATATTATTTGAAAATCGATAATATATTAAAGTAATAGAACTTTGCTCAAAATGTTGCAAAAACTCCCGGAAATGAATGTATATAATATTCTGACTAAATTCGAATTAACGCAAAACCTCTCCCTGAATTTAGTTTGCATAAAATTACTTAAAACACACAAAAAATATTATTGCTTTAATTTTTAAAAACTGCTTCATTTTAAAAGAATATGAAAACTAGCTTGAATTTAATTAAAATAAAATTAAAAATTAATATTTACAACTTATTTTTGAAAACTACATCAAAATATTGAACTTCAGTTTAAGTTTCAAATAATGTGAAAATTCACAGAAATTGATTGCGGAAACCCATTATTAAAAAACTGCTCATGCTTAAAAGAATGTAAAAACTAAGAAAATAAAACTTGCTGGCTGGTGTAAGAATAAAAGAATCAAAGAAATTAACATAACTGTATACAAATAAATTGTGAGCTATAAATATTCAAATAAAAGTACTGATAAAGTTTTTTTTATAAAACGCAATGATTTTTATTGCATCGTCATTCCTCCCCAAGAATGGCCGAATTCTCCCCCAGGGAATTCCTCACCGGTTGAGAAAAACTGGTCTAAATGGAGGTAAAATTACATCATAAAAGAGGTCATATTCAATCTTCCAAAACTAGAGGTTTTCGATATGTTCAGCGAATCAAATTTTATGACTTTTATATATGGAATAGATGAAAGTCGTCACCTTAACAGCAGTTATGTATTTAAAACATTATGAGAAAATCATTCTCAGTCTAAGTTAAAGTACACAGCATAAAAATGAGTAATATTAAAGTAATATTTCAACTGGAAATGGTGACAGATATTGAGACACTTTGATACTTTGATTTTACATCAGAATCTGGTGAAATTTTCATCAGTTTCTGTTGAATTTCACAATTTTACACATTATATTGTTAAATTGCTCAAAACACAGGTACAGTCATCCCACATATTCGGAACACCCACAAATTCGGAATGCAAAAGGCAACTTTTCTGTCTTTTTAGGACCTTTATTTGGACATTCTCTTGCTATTTAACTAGTAAAAGTAGTACTCTTTAAACAAAAACCTGCATTTCAAGACTATTTTCCATGATTTGTTGAACATCGGCCGATCTGTAAAGTGTTCCGAATATGAGGGATGACTGTACTATTCAACCAACCAAATCTTCAACATGCCAAAATTCACCTGTCCTTTGACATTTTATCGATTTAAAAAAAACCCCTAGTCGAACTTTTTCGAAAAAAAAGATTGGATTCATGCCTGAAAAATTTCGGAATTTTTGTAGAAAAGTTTTCGTTTCCCAGGTATAGGGAGCGGCCGTGGCTGACTGGTTACGGTGTTCGCTTTGTAAGCGAATGGTTCTGAGTTCGATGCCCATCTGCTCCCAACGAGAAAGTTAAGAACACATAAATTTGAAATGATGAATATGAACGAAAAATCAAAGTCGCTCGAGGCGGGGTTCGATCCCCCGTCCTTTGGATTGGTAAGCAAAAATGCTAACCACTAGGCCATGACGACTTGGTGAGCGTGGACTGGAATTAGGAATACTGTTACAGAGAGCGAGTTGTGGCGCTATAACCACGGCAAATAGAGTCCAGGGCATTCGTGGAAATACAATGTCCCATCCCAGAGGGTCCCGGAGTACCAAAACCTTCTTAGCATGGTGCTCCCAACGAATACAACCAAATCTCGGAGCGTATGGTGGTGTGTCCCCACGCTTCTTCCTCCCCTGTCGATTCAGAATTGTGTTGTTGTTCGAACACTCAGTGCTCAAACTCAACCCAATTACGAATCATCTCTGCGATACGGCTTTACGCAGTAGGCCTGGCCGCTTTAACGCTTGTGATGTTTCAATGCATTCCGATGCAATGGCGCACTACAAATGTTAATAAATGACAAGAAGAGTGCTAGGCGTCATCTAACCTAAGGCACTCTCCAGGATCCCTTCGAAAGATTGGCTGCGCTAGGGTCTGATTAGATTAGATTAGATTAGAAAAGTTTTCGTTTCCCAGGAGCTTTGGAAATCCGGGAAATTGATCCCTATATTTTAAAGGTGTTGTCAGTTGCTGTCAAAATTTACAGTTTCGTCATTTCTATTTTTAGTTGTACTTTGATTAAGGCATCATTTTTCCATGTTATTATGATGAGAAATTTTAAGTATAGTTGTGATCAGTATTCAATTTATTAAATTATCACTAAAAATTGGTAATGGCCTCTCAAATATCAAGAACACAGCTGAACCCAACATCCATAACCGTTGACCTTGACCAAAAACTAATCTAACTTTCTGCGTAGACACGTCGTCCGAAATCACACCTCCCAGTTCACCCCACGAACACAGCAAAATCGCTTCACCGAGCAAAAACCTGCCAAATCCTTTAATTTCCTCCAGGCCATTTTGTTGATTTAAATATATGTGCGTGACGACGACCCCCGAAAATCTCCGAAATCCCCAAAATCCACCACCGCGCCAGAAGGCATCACAAACAGCAACGTCCCCTTAAGCCTTCATTCAACTATCAGATCACGATTGCGTGCGTGCGTGCGTGCGTGCAAACCACATGTGTCACATACTCCTCACCTGTTTCTGGATGTTGCTTGCTCGGTGACAAAGTCGACTGCCACTGTCTCTGTCTGGTCCGGGAAAGTTTGTGTCGCTGGCCCCTGGGGAGGACCAAAGACGTGGAAGTGGCGAGGTGTTTAATCTCCTTTTCGGATTCTATCAATTTTTATCTGGGGATTTTCTTTTCATGACGAAAATGCGATAGCCCTTGCTCCTCCTCTCGAACTCCTCAGCGGTTCTTCACGGGCTGATTCCGATTTTTTTTGTTAGGGTGATTCCAGGGAAAATTGCAAAGCTTGCAAAGAGTTGTTAAAAATACAATCAACTCAACTTGGGCAAAGACATTTTCTAACTGTTAAAAATTCAAAAATGTTTATTTTGCAAAATGGCATGGAAAGCTGCCCTCCACCAGCTGGAACCACCAAAACAAGGACTTCAACGAGGCGGTTAGAAACCGAGAGAGGTCGTCGTGATTTCACAAAGAACATCATGTTTTCTTTATGTGAGTGTGCATGGCAGAACCGTTTTCGTTAACGTTCGACGTCTTCCGTCAGTGCTTCGTATGCTCGTAGCCGGGATTTGTGCTATTGTTCACTATTCACTCACTTTCAGGGTAAGTCTACCTATGTGTGTTTGTTCGTTTGTGTGCTAGCCTGTTGCCGTTGGCTTTGATTTTCCGTATCCTTTGACAACACAACAAAAGTCTCCCCTCCCACCCCAATTTTCCCTCCATTCCCTGGTTTTCATAAAAAAAAACTCCCCCACGCAATGGAGCTTGGCTCGCACAGGTAATCTAATTGTCGACCAAAAAAAGGTGAACGATGAAAAAGCAAACGAGGAAAAGTTGGGAAAGAATGTGCGATATTCGGGTGCTTTAGAGGGCTACGAGAGCAATTGAAGTTGAGAGAGGCCGAGTGAGAGAGCGAGTAACGAACCGAACCGCGAGGACGACGACGAGGAGCTATTTTTGCACTTTTTGTGCTCGTGAAACGCGTTGTGGCTGGATAAAGGATCATGATGACTTTTTTTTCGAGGGAACTGTGACTAATGTTGCTAGGGTGATAGTTTTGAGAATGTCATAAAAATAGCGAATTTGTTATCAATAAAAGAAGGAATCTGCTTGAAACATGAATTAGGGAAAATATACCCTTTTTAATTAAACACCTTTCTTCGTCATATGGAGAGTTTGATGCTCGATTAAAGCTCCAAAAATACTATTTAGGATATAAACTTACCAGCAACGGCACCGTCTCGAGTAAGCACGCAAATTCATGCCATTTACTGGCCAAAAAGATCAAATGTAATGCACTTTTGATCATAATTTCTATTTTGCGAGACCATTTTTCATCATTTTGGTGGCACACACATTCACACGCAAGAAAGTCGCCATCAATATCTTTTCACTTGCGCTAACGATTTCAATGCGCTTAAGATATAAAATTGCTTCCAACTACCGGCAACATGTTCTTTTGCACATTAGTTAGTTACTCACTTGAAAAATAATCCCGAAACATGTAAATAATTAGCAAGCACCATCAAAAAAACAAACGCGCCAAGTCTTTTGACGTTTGACTTTTGCCGACCCATTTCAATCGATGGCTGAAGAAAACCGAGCGAGATGCGAAGGCAAATAAAGAACAAAGGTTGGCCACCAACACCACCAACATGCTGGTGCAGCGCCTGTTGGAGTGAGCAAGTGATGCCAGGAAATTTTCTTTATAAATGATACTTTTCGTGAATGTTCGCTTAAAATTTCATCAATTTTGATAGCACTAAGCAGACCCAAAAGAGAGCTGGAAGAAAAAAAAAGAACTAAGCTGAAAATAGAAAAATGGGCGTGGCCCAATGCACTCGACTGATAAGAAAACATTTTTGAAATATTTTTTTAAAGGCTTGTAAAAGGAATAGCATAACTTTTAATAAAAGTGAAAATAAACAGAAATGTTCACAAAAGTTGCTCTACTCGTTGGTGTACATGGTTTTAGTGAATTTCAAGGAACAATCCAGATTATCCAGCACAGTAAAAAAATAATGTAAATTTGGAAGATGTAATTTTGGAGGATTGAATATTACCACTTTTATAATGTAATTTTACCTCAATTTAAACTGAAAAAGTTACATTACACCAGAAAAAAGGTGAAATTACACATTTCCAGAGGTAAAATTACACCTTTTTTCTGACATAAAAAATGTACCCCTTCCCAGATGTAATGTTACCATGATATTTTTTTCTGTGAGCATCATTCAAACACGACCGCTTATTAGGCTTAAAATGGTCATATTTCCCCTATATGTAACCAGATTGCAACAAATTATTTAATTTCAAACAATTATTTAATGCATATCAATAAGCTATTCAAGATATTCAAAAAACGTTTTCTTGACGTTAATATTTTTAAAGCACGTTGTGTAACAATAACCTCTGGTTATTGCAGATTTCAACTTATCAATGATTTGTTGTTACACAGAAAAAAATGATTGAAATATTCATCAGGAAATGCTGACTGATTTTGTGGCAAAAAAATGATTGATTTTACCCCAGAAAATAATTATTTTTCATCAGTTTTTGATGAATATTCATCAGGTTCACATTTTTACACATTTTTTATCTAATATTACTCAAAAAAAGAGGTAATATTCAACCTACCAATTTTTCAACATTCCAAAACTCAACTTTTTTTTCTGTGTAGATGTACGATTTTCAACCATTGTTGATTTAATTTTAGAGCGTCCAATTTGCCAGGGTAACAAATCTACGGGGAAATCCCGGGAAATTTTAAATTCATTGAAAAGTTTTCTGATCTTGGATCTGATCAATATTTTTTCAATATTTTTTTACAAAATTACAGCGGTTTTATTCGTTAAAATAAGTGTGAAGATCAATTAAAAGTATGAATGCATGTAAAACAGTGGTCGCAAAACTGCGGCTCGCGAGCTTGTTTAGAAATTACTGTGGCATCCGGTCTTCATGTCAAGTTTGCTAGTAAAATAATGAACAAGTTTTCTTTATAAAACGTTTAAACTTCTGGAAATGAAATTAATGAAAAATGACTAAAACTTTCATTTAATTTTTATAACTTAGATTCTGAATATGGTTGTGTTTCAAACAAATATTTTTGTATTTGATACCATTTTGCCGAAAATGTCGCTAATCAAAACAAAATCTCTCAAAGTTCTAAACATCAAGTTGAGCTCTGTGTGAATCTTCTGCAAAACATCGAAATCAAAATCAAATACATCAAATGATGCCCTTATTTGAGCTTCATTGATCAAGGGGCAAAGTGGCAAAACGATGTGCAATGATATGGATTAGTTTTTTAAAACCTCTATTCATCTAATTTAAAACCATTATTTCATTTAAAAAATACAAACCAATACACCAATAGCTACATAAAACTAAAACTAAACAGACGTATATCAGCCATTTATTTTATTAATGTTTACTTTAGTTTAACCTTAACAGCATAAATAATTTGTCTCGGAAATGGACAAAATCAAGATTTTTTTTTATTAGAATTCGATGCCAAATTTCCATTTATAAATATTATTGCAAATCAGAGATGCATTTTACTGTGTTATTTTCAGTTTTTTGAATACATATGCTGAAAAGGCTGAAAAAAGTTTAATTGGATTTTTCAATAAAATTCAACCGCAAATAAATTAAAAAAATCTAACAAACAGTTATTACAAATTAAAGCATGGATGATATGGAAATATTGTTTGATTCTCTTATATTCTCTAATTCTAATAAATATAAATTTAACAAAAACTCAGCCTTATGAAATTTTTATTTGCTGATGAAATGTATTTAAATTTCATTATTGTTCTTTAGACCTTTTATCCTTAAATAAAAAATATTTAAAGAATAAAAAACTGTTCACAAAACGTTGAACTTAATGATCTAATATTCGTTTAGTTATCGGTTCAAAAACTTCTGAAAACTTATCCAATTTATCTTAGGCTGGTACAATTTTTTTTTAAAGTTATTGTCTTCCTCCCTTCAAAGTTGGCCTGAAAATCAGGGGGCAAAAAACATATTTTTTCAAAAAACTTCAAAGTGTGGAATCTACTGAAATTAATTTTAAAAGCATTCCCCTGCGTTTAGAATCATTTTTAGCATGTTTGAGTTGATTTAAAAATCTTTTGAATTTTTGAAAATTGTTAAATTTTGTTGTAAATCTTTATGGAATACAAAATAATATCGATAGTTCCCGTAGTTTTGAAGAAACTAAAATTTCTGTAACAAAAATCTGGGTGCAATAGCTCTGGTTGGTATGCACCTTTGACCTTCTAACATCCATTTTTGCACCAGTGTTTCTTGATTTTTTTTTTATTATGCGAATTGAAGTAATTCTTCTTGCACAAACCTATTGGAAATATTTTATGATACCAATCTTATTTTCTTCTCATTCGATTACCATAAACGTAAAAATCTAAATTTTGTTTTTTTTTATATTATCAGAGATATTTTTTTCTGATCATTTGATTAATTCTATATAAACTGAACATTACATTGAATTGAACAAAATACGTTGAGTTTCTACATTTAGTTATTTATTTATTTATTGATTTATTTATTCTTTTCATAAGATTTTAAATAAAATGGTTTCAAAAAGTTAAGAAAATGTATACATCTGCCTGAATTTCGAGAATTTCCGGGAAATTTGCAAATTTCTCAGGAAACGGGAAATATTTTTTTACGTTAATTCTCTGGATTTTTTTTTCACGAAACGGGAAATTGGACGCTCTTTTTCATTTCAAGTTTTTGTCTCCCCTTTTAAGTTCCCAATAATAAGGCCGTTGCAAATCTTTTTCAAAGTATATGTCACCCCCCCCCCCCCTCCCCCTTTTCAAAAATAGTTAGGTAGTTTAGAATAAATCATAAGAAAAACAATGCTTTTTTTTAAAAAAAAAAACTTGAAAATTTCAATGGAAAAGAAGTTTAATCAACTGAAAACAACCTAAAATACATTTTTTGCATTCTGCATCAAATTTAACATGTTTGGGCTCGTTTGAAAATATTTTGAACTTTTATGAAATTCCAATGTATAGCACCGCAAAAACTTTTTTTTCTCGCTAAAATGAAATTTCAGTCAATGCTTAGAAATTTTGGAAACTTATGCTTGCAAAACAACTGGGCTGATGTATAATGTATTTTAAACCCCTTTTTTCATTGAAATGATAAACCAAAACCTGGGATAGGAGGACTTCCTTATTTAATAATTTCCGGAGTTCATTTTGAGCATTTGCATTTATCTTGTTTAATTTATGTTTGTTTTTGGTAGTATTTGGCCTATTCTATCACCTATCATTACACTTTGCCTATCTAATTTTTTCATGTTTGTATAGCCACTTTTTCAATTTTTTGCTTGTTTTTCACATTTTCGGTTATGAAATGGCACCATAATTATTTAAATTGTAAATAAATGCGTAGAGGCATAGACACTAGGCATGGGACACTAGAAAAACTACTACATACTTCTTTTTACTTAAAATATAGGAAATGTTAGCCAAAGTTGACCCCTAAAAAAATGACATTTTTAAAATCATTGGAAAAAGTCACATTAAACAAGTAAAACCCCATAAATTTTCTAAAATTTTAAGAGTTCTTCTTTCCAATGCCTTTTAAAGATCAAAAATTGGTTGAAAAAATTTTGGTGATTTTTAAAATCGAAGCCCATCTAAATGCGGGGCTGGGTTGTACAGGGTTAACAACAACTCTCAAAGTTTCAAAAAACACGAAATAGTAAAATAAAAAATATATTCTACATGAAAATATACCCGTTCTTGGCTTCGCTGATTTAATAAGAATCTCTTCTAATGGCATGTAAAACTAGTTTTTACAGTTGAGTAACGATACATTACAGTGGCTTTAAAACAATTTTTGTATTTAAAAAAAATTCAAATTAGTAAAAACGGAAGTATTGTCAAAAAGTCAAATTTACGAATCGCGGTGGAATAAAAGAGAATTGTTTAAAATATATTTCAAACATTTCTTGAATCTATGGTAAAAAGGTTTTGTAGGAGGATTAGGAATTGTTAGGCAGTTTTGCTTTTTCTTTTTTCTGTACAGTAAATTAAAGTTAATTGCCACGTGGTTAAGAGTTGGAAGTAATTGCAGTTTGATTAGGCTTCAATAAAACGCTCAATACAAAAGAATCTCTTTAGCAAATAAGAATGAATAATTCAACAGTTGACATTTTTTGTATTATCTGAAAAAAACAATAATTTGAGAACTTGTGACAGCTTTGACTTAGTTAGAAACAGGTACCATTTCAGTTGCACAACTCCTAACAAATTCAAGAAAATTACATCTTCTTTCCTTAATGTCCCTAAATTTAGATCATATGTTCAAGAAACCGACCACTTCCAAGAAATTTGATCCCTTATCACCCTAACCCCTGCCACCCCCCACCATAATCATTTTTCCCTTTCCCTGATGTACACACAAAAATGAGGCATAATCGTTGCGGGGGAGGCTCCCCTTGGTCCCCACGCTTCCTTCCGGCGAGGAAATTGGACCTTTGTACACAAACACACACACACACAGACAAAACCACACACAAAGTGAACTCACCGTTGCAGAGACAAATAAAAAGTAGAAAAGTTTGCCAATTTTCCGCAGAAACTCACTTTTTTGTGCAAACACACACACACACACACACACACACACACACACACACACACACACACACACACACACACACACACACACACACACACACACACACACACACACACACACACACACACACACACACACACACACACACACACACACACACACACACACACACACACACACACACACAAACTTTCAACCCGTAGCAATTTGCATCGTTTGGCAAATTTCAAGGTTTCTTGGTGCGAAAGTTTTCCACTTTGTTGAACGCAGCAATCCTGGAGGAGTTTTGGTCCAGTCAGTCAAACAGGTAAGCAACATCCATCCCACAGGGGAAATCCAGGCAGCAGGAGCGAGCGAGAGAGAGCGAACATCACACACAAGTTGAGCAAAAGCTGGAGCCGGGGCAGCAGCAATGAGAGGAAAAGCACACTTCAAAACACAACTTCAACGACTACAACTTGAACGACGACGACGACGACGACGATTATAGATTGATGGATCCGGGATTGCACACTCACACTAACTTTGCGCACTTGTTCTCTTCCTGTTTTTAATTTCTTCCTCTTCTTTGTTCACTCTTGTTTCTTTTTTTCCGCTCGAAACTTTCGAGAGGGCTCACATTTCCGGAAATTGAGGTTAATTCCGTTGCAGCATCCCCCTCGAAAAAATGAAAAAAAGCACTACAAATTACACAACACTTTTTTGTTTTGTTCAAAAGCTCACACACTTTCAAGTGGGGTGTCCAACACTAGCCAAAAAAGCTGTTGCACACTAAAGCTGCCCCCCAAAAAAAGGTTCGACAAATTTTAGAATCCTGATTTTCGTGTCTGTGCGTCTCGGCGGTGAACGATGGATAGAAGAACCTGGCAGTGGCCAGCCAGTCAGCAGCTCCAGTCTGGTCCTGGTCCCGAGACTTTGTCGTCGTCGTCGTCGGGAGATTGGGATCTTCGGGTCGTTGTCGGCCTGGCATCCCACCAGGATAACGCGGAAAGGAGGGGTCCGACGATGGCGAGGTGAGAGAATGATGGGAATTTCGGGTTTTCTAACAATTATTAATAAATGATTAAACTAAATTTATAGTATATTTTAAATACCAAAAACAAAAAGCTTTTAAAAGGAGAGCAATTCACCACCAAAACCGGAAATGGATATTATTTGTATTTTTAATAAGGATCAGCCATTGCTATAGCCAAAGAAGCTTATAAAATTCATGTCGTTGGTTCACCTAAAAAATTTTGGCAGTTTTCTGTATCTTTTAGAAGAGTTTCCTGATCGATTTGGTGACTTCGGCAAAGTTGTAAAATTATGAAAAATTGGTTTGCTGATTTTATAATTTCCTTATTTTTACTAAAAATCTATCTCTCAAAATTCGATTTTCTAATTTTTTAATATTTTAATATGTTTTAGGGGACAAAAACCCGCAACTTTTGAGCCATAGAGAAATACGGGCACAAATTTGCTGGCAAGCTATAATTTCTTGAAAGTATTAAAAAAAATTAAATTTTACTAATTTTTTGACTTTAATTATTTATGTTAAGCAAAATTTGCAATTAGGAAGTATTTGACGGAAATGATCAGAAGGTAAGCAATTTTCAAGATAAAGCCATTCTGAAAATATCATTTTTGAATTGTTGATATTTTAGAAAAAAAAACTAACTTTGACAATGACGCAATTTATCATCAAACGATAAAGTAAAAATTGTTGTTTCTTTTTTTTCTGAAGAAAAAAAAACTATTAAATAAAACTCGGTGGCTAAATTGAGGTTCAAAAGTAACGAATTTTTTTCCCTAAAACATATCAAAAAATTTCAAGAATTAAAGCATTACGAATTTTGGGAAATTGTTTTTTTGGGAAATTGGTTTTTTGTGTATTGTTTTCCTGTGAGCAGTTCTGAGTAGTGCGGTGCCTGTGTGGACGCTCAATCCTGTTTTTTTCGTGTTATTTTCTGTCTCTTTTGTGTCGCTGAGTAGTGCGGTGCCTGTGTGGACGCGCAGTCCTGTTTTTTCGTGTTATTTTCCGTCTCTTTTGTGTCGCTGTTCGAGTGCATGGGGTGATTGGTCATTATAAATAAATAATGGCATCAGTAGTGCGGTGCCTGTGTGGACGCGCAGTCCTGTTTTTTTTCGTGTTATTTTCCATCTCTTTTGTGTCGCTATTTGTGTACATGGGGTGATTGGATTTCTTCTGATTCGTGCTGTTTTCATCTCTTTTGTGTCGTTGTTTGTGTGCATGGGGTGATTGGTCTTCTTCTTCTTCTTTTTTCTTTATTTTTAGTTCGCGCGTTCGTTGGCCATAAGTTTATTTTTGTTCTCTTTACATAGTTTTCGATAGAAACGATCCGAATTCTTTTTTTTTTTTTTCGAGACAAGCAAGTCGTATTGCTGGATTAAGTCCTTAAGTCCTTTCTATATCATCGATGATCGGAAGGCACGCCGACGAATATGTTTTAAGGCTTATGATATAAAATCATTTTAATGAATAAAGCCCTTCTTACATCACCGTTGATCGGAAGGCACGCCGATGAAGAATTTCTGGAGGATCGCGGTCGAATTAATACTATATTTAAAATTCTAGATAGCTATCTTTCGGATTCGATTGTGAGTAGCGGGACTTCGCGGTTACTATGCAATGTGTTTTTTGGAGTCTTTTTATATTTTAAATTTATAAGTCCTTCTTTTATCATCGTTGATAGGAAGGCACGCCGCCGGTTAAGTTCGTTTAAGTTATTGTTTTAATTTCATTACAATTGGTTACGTGGTGTCCTGTTTTCTTTTCGTTTATATTCGTTGATCGTAATAATTTATTCCAACTGGCAGCTTTAGTATTAACTCATCTACTATTTTTGACATTTGCTCGCGTTATCTTAATTGTACCAACAGTTAAAATATACTGATAAGTCCAGCCCATAGCACTACCGCTCGGTTGGCACGCGTTCGATTAAAACAAACGTTTTAAATAATCAATTATTTATCTTTCCGCAGCCGGCTGCCTAAGATTTAACAATTTCAACCGATAAACAAAATGCTCATGGTCACATCACTGCCACTCGTGAATCCTGACCTCATACCCATCTACTAACCCCCTCAAAACTCATGTGATACTTTGTCGGAGAAGCAGTCGATTGGGCGGTCTCTATCACTCAAGTATCGGACTAACATTCCCATCCACTTCCCCGTGACCCTACCACTGGACGTGGCCGGCGCCGGTATTGATCAGCATGATAGGGGCCTTTGAGAAGTTGCGAAGCGAGGAAAGATAGCACCCACTTATCTTCCACGGCTCGTGGATGTAACTTCTGGAGGTCCTGGTCAATAACGGAGTAGCAACTGCGGGTGGGCACCTATGCTTATGCTTATGCTTATGCTTATTGTTTTCCTGTAAGCAGTTCTCTCAGATTTCAGTCATTTGATTTTTTTTGTATTTTTCATTTTTTTCGGTGTAGTCCATATCCATACCTACAACTTTGTCGAAGACACCAAATCGATCAAAAAATTCCTTCAAAAAATACAGATTTTTGAATTTTCATACATCATTTTTGTATGGACAGCCGCCAAATTTGTATGGAAAATTATATGGACGAACAAAGTTTCAGTCGGATAAAAAAATACAAAAAAAAAATCGAATGACCGAAATCTGAGAGAACTGCTTAACATATTTTTAATAGGGTGATCAAATTTTGAAATCAATTATTCGTGTGTTATTATTATGATGATTTTTTCAATGCACCGATTGAGCAATTCTTTATGTTTTAGCAAATCGACTTTTACTGTAATTTTTATTTGGATAAAACTTTGTCCATCAATTCCTTATGTCAAATAAGCCATTTTCATCATAGATTTTTTTCATTCCAACCTCAATATAAACTTGAGAGCTTCCATACAAAAATGAAATCGTTCAAAAATCCATACCTTGAGAGGGGATTTTTCTTGTCGATTTTGATATCTTCGTCAAAGTTGTAGGTTAAGATTAAGACTTTTCAGAATTTTTAGTCACTTTTAACCACAAACACTCGATTTTGACAAACTTTACACTTTTAGATTAATTTAATGTTGATTAACGCCTGACAAAAAATTTAAAAAAAATATTTTTCATGTAAAATTTTATATTCAATCGAAAAAACTTAAGTGAATTGTTGAAGTGCACTATTTCCTAGTTATATCTATTTTTAATGTATAATTTATCGATTTTTTCTTGTAAATTCAAAAATTGTACCTGCTCTTGAAAATTGTGAAAATGCATGTTACAAAGTGCTACCAGCCCTTATTATTCACTCGGCGATATCTTGGTAACAATTGTTCCAGTTTTCTATTTCAAAAATTTAAATATTATAAATCGTCGCCATCGTGCTAACTTGTCGTACGTGCATTTTGGGCCAAATTGAGTTAAGAACGCCATTTTGTGCAGCTCACAATGCCTCACCTTTTGACCTTCACAGATCCCCAAAATTCGATTTCAATCCTGAGATATTCAACAAAAACCGAAAAAACTCCGTGCATTTTTGTCACTTTACATATGAAAGTAGTTTCAATCTTGTCGTGCTATCTTGTCACTCCATGAAAATTGATGTAAGTGCGACAAAAGGCCAAAGGGATTTCAGGCCAGGAAAGTCAGGATGCGTTTGTCGCACGTACAAGCTAGACTACCGTAAACATTTGTAATTATAACTCGGGACTCCAGCAACCAACTTCAACCAAACTTCGGGACAATGCACAGAATGGTCAGCCAAACAAAACGTGTTTGTTATTGTTTACATTGCGTGCGCTCGTTTTTGTATATTCAAGGTCAAACATTAAAACGCGTTTTTCTCGGAACGTCAAAATGGCGGGTGCGACAAGATAGCACGACGACGTCGAAATAACAACTAACAATTCAAAAGAGCGAAATAGCAATTATTTTTGAAATAAGTATTTTTCATTAGGTTTTGAGTCAGGAGAAATTTATGGAAAGATTATTCAATCGATGAACTTTTACATTGAATACTAATTATTCTGTGCAAACGTTCTCGTTTTTAAGTATAAAGTGAATATAAAATCAAAATTAAGCACCATCGTTCGACCCCCCGTTCGGAATCCTGGAGCAGTGCCAAAAACAACCGACGAACGACGAACGAGGACCTCACCGAAACAGTGTCCAGAGAGGATAACGCCGCCGTGTCTGGCCTGATAAGGGGGATAAAGACCCGCACACACACACACACACACTCGCACACTTGTTGGCCCCACTTTTGCTGTGTGCATCCTTTTTCTCTCTCTGGACCAGGATCGGCCGCTGTGTTATGCTCAGAAAGTGTGCGCATTTGCGAAAAGTTTCGCCGTTTCCAGCTGATCGGAATCTAACAGGCTGTTGTTGGCCGTTCCGGGTTGAATGGAAGGGCGATGTTTTGGGAGGTGATTTGAAAGTGGAAGTTGAGGAGGTGCCACGTGTTTGGGATCAAACTCGATACAAAAAATCAAGTTCAAATTCGAACGATACCTTTTTATTCGCTATTTTTAGTTTTGTATTTTTTTATGTAGAATAAACTTCGTCCATCAAAGCCATTTTGTATCATTGGTTACCGAATCGTGCTCTTTATCCTCTCGTATGCCGATGCCCAGTTCTGGGTGTACAAACTTGAGATCTGTCCATACAAAGGTGCCATAAGAACAATCGATACCGTCATCAGGGGTGGCATTGGGTCTGGGGGGTGAGTTTGGGTCATACAAAAATACTGAAATTTGTATGACCCAATCTCACTCCCTAGACCCAATGTCACCACTAATGACGGTACCCGTATCTTGAGAAAAGATTTTCGGATCGATTTGGTATCTTCGGCAAAGTTGTTGGAGGACTTTTAAGAAAATATGAGTGAAAAATCAAATTCCGATTTTTTATTTTTTTGACGCAAATTCGATTTTGACAAACATTTACCCCTTAAGTTTATTTTTTATTATTATTTTTAAATAGGTCTAAGTACTTTTGGGAAATTGAAATAAAGTACAGCATTTTTACTAGTGAGGGGAAATTCTCATATATGATTCGCAGGTTAAGGATACAGTCCTATTTGCATCCAATTCGTCGATTTTCGCTATTTAAGCAACTTATTTTGCAAAACTATTTATAGAAAATTATTATGTTTTACTAAAAAAATGCGGTTCGAAACAATACTTGAACAGCAAAAAAAAAATCGAAGCGGGTAAAGTTTGTTATAAATCTAACAACTTTGCGGAAGGTGAAAAAATATAAATATTGAATGGTTTCAACATTTTAAATGATTTTTATCATAGTATATTTCAACTATTCCTTTATAGAATTTATAGTGTTTACAAATAATGCTTTAAAAAAATAAAGGTTCAAAAATATTTGAAATGGCCTTATTGTTAACAATAACATTTGTTAGCGGTTGGCCAGTTGAGCTTCAGTATTTTCAAATAAGCTTGAACAAACAGAAAAAAAGAAAAACAAGGCAAAAAATGTAATTTAGATTTAGTTGATGATTCTTTAATTTTGATGGCAAGTTAAAGCTTTTTAAATTATTTTGTTATGTCATGATTGTTGGAGCATTTTAAAAGACTATTTTTTGAACATTTCCGTTGTCCTTAGTTATAGAGGCCACTTTATGAGATAATTTTAATGATTTTTTTTGTTATTTAACCAAAAATCTGCAATTATTTTTTATTCAAAACAGAAAAAATTACACACCTAGATTTTTTAACCGAATTCGGTAGTTTTCAGTTTACCAAACTGTTGGCAGTTAAAAATTCGATAAACTTTACCGAATTCGGTAAACAAATCTTAGTGTGTAAACACAATATAAAGTTTTTGAGTTACATCTGAATCAGTTTTTTATTTTATGATTTTTTTGCTATAGAAAAACTGTCATCTGGGAAAGATTATTTTGCATTGAATACAATTAAAATAACCGTTACAGAGAAAAATATCACAAGCCAACTACAAATTGAATTGGCTTCCAGAAACTGCTGGTTCTACCTTTCTTCTCTCTTTTCAAAATTAATTTATTTTATAGTTATTGCTCCTGCTGTCTTTAAATTTTTAAGTCCCTTGGTTTTTTGTTCTATAATTTGATAACTCCCGTTCTCGAAAGTCCCTTCAATATCGACAACGTGAGAGTCCACTGTATTTCAGGGAGTATTCTATTGGCCGAAGATATTTACAGTTTAATTTTTTTAAGATTTCGAAAATAAAAAAAAAGCTTCGCAAGCTTAATCAATCTGTTAAAGAAGAAAAACATGCATCATAATTCTTCAGCAAATTGAAAAACTGTCTATTCAAAAACCACTTATAAAGTGCCCAGCGGATTTTCCACATCGCGCATGCCCATGGGCTTCCATCATAAACAAACGCCACGAGCTGACGTAGTTGTCAAACGATGAACTGTCAAACCGAGTTGGATGAAAACAAAACAAAATTTTCTCGTCCGATTGATTTACGTGTCGCTTTGCGTAGAACCGAAATATTTTTTGTGATTTTTCAGCAGCAATCGAGCTTTCGGGATGGAACCCTCGGTGGACGATCTGCTGTCCTTCAAGGAGTTCCCGCTGATACAGGAGGGCAACTCGACCAGCGCCCAGCTGAACATTGACTCACCGAAGAAGGTTTCCCCGGTGCGGGAGACCGAGTCGCCCCCGGAAGGTTTGAAACATTTTAAATAATTCATAAATTCAGATTTTTAACAAATGTTTCATGGTTTTAGAAGGGGCAGCCACGAAGAGTTCGACCTTTTTCAGCTTTGAGTATTATCAAACATTTTTCGATGTGGACACGATGACCGTGGTGGAACGGGTTGTCAACTCAATTATTCCCAAGAGGGCACCGACGGACTATTTGCAGTTGAACATCGGGACTAGTCCCGATTTGTACGGTCCAATTTGGATCGTGATAACTTTGGTAAAGATTAATCTTTAGCAATCGCAGCAACCTTTTGATTGACAGATGTTGTTGACAATATGTTACCTTAAGCGTTGCTTGCATTGCTACAATCAAGAAAACAAAGTAGAAGGTGACCGTGAATGATTTGTTTTGCTTTTAGATTTTTACGATTGCGATTTCGGGCAACATGGCCAGTTATCTGCAGAACGCTGGTGACCATCACTGGCGGTACAATTTTCACCTGGTATCGGTGGCGGCCACGATCATCGTTCTGTACACTAGTTTGATGCCGTTGGCGATTTGGGCACTGCTCAAGTGGTTCGATCGGCCAACCGATCTGGACGAGTCCCCGTACACTCCGAGTTTGCTCTCGCTGGTCTGCCTGTACGGTTACTCGCTGGCCATCTACATTCCGGTGTCCATTTTGTGGACCATTCAGGTGACTTCCTCAAGTTACACATTGTAGGCGTCAACCTAAATTGTTTTTCCTTCCAGATTTCCGTTTTCCAGTACCTTCTAATGATCACCGGATTCCTACCCGCTTGGGGCCTGGTCTGCGTCCTGCTACCGGCCATCAAGCAGTCGAAATTCTCCTTCCTGATTCAGGTTGCCGTTGCCGGCATGCACCTGGTGCTGGCCCTGGCCCTGATGCTGATGTTTTTCCACCATTCGGGAACGGCGGCCGCCGTGGAGGACTCCAAAGCGGCCGGAATCCACGAGCAGGTCAAAACGACGGTCGCCGCCGTTTTGGCGCATAAAAATGCCACCAATTAGAAGTTTTAAAATGAGCGCACTCTTAAACTTGTCATTTGACTGTGAAATATTGTAATGTAGTTTAATAAACGTGGATAACAACATGAAAATAATTAATTTTAATTAGTTTCTTATTAAGAAATATTTGTAAGTGGAGATAAATTGACCAATATTTATGTTTTAAAAAATTATTACATTTATTTTTATTCTCAGAATTATTCAGATTGGGAACCTCTGTTTTTATAGTTTGCACTATGAACTATAGGTGGCAGTGTCGCACATTTTCAGATCTAGATGACAGCACCGTCCTTGTACACTCCTTCACATTTACACTTTAAATTACTGTTCTGAATAACAATTATTTTAGTTTTAATTGGTATGTTTATCAACTATTTTATTATTGGATTGGATAAAAACATGCATTTATAATCAAAACAAATCAAATATTTCTAAAAAGTGAAAATTTCCAAAAGTATTGCTAAATCACTGCCAACTACAAGAGTCAATTTGTACAAGTGCACGCACGTGCATGTATTAGTGAGATCTCCAAACGTCAAAATAAATACAACCTGACGTTTGCACCAGCAAATAAAAACCATAAGAAAACCAATTAGAAAGGCTCGTCCCTAGAATTTGTTTTGTATTTTTGACCCCGAAATATCCGAAAAAACTGCAGCTCGCCACGATGGACGCCCACCGGGAAGCAATCCAGAAGCAGATCCACCAGGACTGGGCCAACCGGGAGTACATCGAGGTCATAACGGCGAGCATCAAACGAATCACCGACTTCCTCAACTCGTTCGGTTAGTGTACCTGTGGCCTACTGCGATCGCGATTCTTTCTTTTCTATGCTGTTACTCCCTTTCAGACATGAGCTGTCGGTCGCGGCTTGCTGTGCTGAACGAAAAGCTCACCACCCTGGAACGGCGGATCGACTATCTGGAGGCTTGCGTGACCAAGGGCGAAACGCTGCAATAATGAATTGGGAAGGGAGGAGGGACCTTGGCGAGTAGCTCTAATTGACGACACGGTCACACCGCGGTGGATGGCCGGGTGTCTTCCAAATGTTTGGATTTCCAGGGGCGTGTAAGATTCCGCAAACACACCTTTCTACTACTCTGTTAGCTTGTAGGACTATGCGTAAGTTGTAATTTAAACAAATGTAATTACAATAATTTCAGGAATAAAAAGAAAGATACAATCACAGCTTTAGGCAAGGAAACGCACTTGGTATTTTTATTATCTTCTTAACCTGAAGACTTCCATCATTGACATGATTTTTCGTTCAAAGATATACATTTTGCATCGCTATCAATATTTTGACTAAATTCCTCCTACAAGTTGTTTAGAATAGGTAAGTGCCCTACACATGCTGATTCTTTTTGGTTACGATTATCTTATTCCTTGCAAAGTTATGGAAATCGTCATTAATCAATAGCCTGTCCCATTTTGAGGTCATGTCGAGGAATTTCAGGTGCTCACTTCTTAAATGATAGATTATGATGTTAGGAACAATGTTTTCTTAGACAAGAAAAAATAATAAAATACTTTCTCGCACCCCCTAGTCGATTTACTGAAAAAAGTCACTTTTTTGAACAAATTTTCTAAAATCGCTTGGAATCAATACAAAAACTGTTTCGATCAGGTGTGTATTATCTTCAAACGATAGGTTTTTGTCCATAGATTAAGATGCACTATCAATATTGGACCAAAATTTAAGTTTTTGGACTCTCCCAGGCGGATTTGTGTCGAAAAAATCGCATTTTTTCGAAACTTTTTTCAGAAATGTTCATTTAATTTAGGGTAGCCTATTTTTCCCAGTGAAACCAATAAATGCAGCTTGTAGGAAATTTCATTGCGAACATTTTTTCCTCTGAGTAAATGCAATTTCGACACTCCAGAGCCGAGATATTTGAGTTTTAGTGAGGAAAAAAGTGCCAATTTTCAAAATTTCTCAGAATTCAGAAGCAAGGCCTACTAATTACACGATGTAGCAAGCATATGTCTCAAAGGTCAGGGTATGCTTTTTTATAGTAATTTTGGCCGCTGAATCCGAATCTGAAATCAAATTTCGTGTAAACAGTGATGTTTTGGAGCTACACCCTTTTGGAATGTTATTTGCGTGTTTAAGAGGCAGTTTTTGTAAATATTGCTTGGTTTGCTTTAGAGGTCGTATCGAGGTGCTCCGATTTGGATGAAACTTTCAGCGTTTGTTTGTCTATACATGAGATAAACTCATGCCAAATATGAGCCCTCTACGACAAAAGGAAGTGGGGTAAAAAACATAAAAAATCTTAAAATTAAATTGCTCGCATTTTAGTAAAACTTCATCAATTCCCACTCTCTTAGATGCATTCGAAAGGTCTTTTGAAGCACTTCAAAATGGGCCATAGACATCCAGGATTGGTTTAACTTTTTTCATAGCTTTTGCAAATTACTGTCAAAAATGGTTTTTTTTAAACCTCAATATCTTTTTGCAACAGCCTCCAACACCCATACTCTTTTAGTTCAAAAGTTAGGGAATTTCATGGACTATAAGCCTACGGTAATAACTTTTTGGCCAATCATAGTTTTTCTCATAGTTTTTCGATTTTTCTATAACAAATATTTTACAACGTTAGTTATTGTCCTGTAGGCATCCATAGCGGCACTTTTTAGTCTCACTTTTGTCATATTTGAAATCCTCAGAAAATTCAAACTTCAATGCCCGTTTTACCCCACTTCCCTTTGTCGTAGAGGGCTCATATTTGGCATGAGTTCATCTCATGTATAGACAAACAAACGCTGAAAGTTTCATCCAAATCGGAGCACCTCGATACGACCTCTAAAGCAAACCGAGCAATATTTACAAAAACTGCCTCTTAAACACGCAAATAACATTCCAAAAGGGTGTAGCTCCAAAACATCACTGTTTACACGAAATTTGATTTCAGATTCGGATTCAGCGGCCAAAATTACTATAAAAAAGCATACCCTGACCTTTGAGACATATGCTTGCTACATCGTGTAATTAGTAGGCTTTGCTTCTGAATTCTGAGAAATTTTGAAAATTGGCACTTTTTTCCTCACTAAAACTCAAATATCTCGGCTCTGGAGTGTCGAAATTGCATTTTCTCAGAGGAAAAAATGTTCGCAATGAAATTTCCTACAAGCTGCATTTATTGGTTTCACTGGGAAAAATAGGCTACCCTAAATTAAATGAACATTTCTGAAAAAAGTTTCGAAAAAATGCGATTTTTTCGACACAAATCCGCCTGGGAGAGTCCAAAAACTTAAATTTTGGTCCAATATTGATAGTGCATCTTAATCTATGGACAAAAACCTATCGTTTGAAGATAATACACACCTGATCGAAACAGTTTTTGTATTGATTCCAAGCGATTTTAGAAAATTTGTTCAAAAAAGTGACTTTTTTCAGTAAATCGACTAGGGGGTGCGAGAAAGTATTTTATTATTTTTTCTTGTCTAAGAAAACATTGTTCCTAACATCATAATCTATCATTTAAGAAGTGAGCACCTGAAATTCCTCGACATGACCTCAAAATGGGACAGGCTATTAATCAATGATTGCGAACTAGGACGTCAATGATTGTACCATAAAAATTATAAAAATTTTGAAACACTTTTGATTTAGACCGAAAATTCTTTCAGTGGCTTCAAGAAGGCACATGCTGATTCATTTTGGTGCAGAAATTCGTTGAATTGAATTCAATACAGAGAATTTTACAGTGATGATCAATTTTCTTCGAAAATGATCAACAACTTCACCTTAAAAAAGTGTGTTTTCAAAAGTGTTACGATTTACGTCTTGGGTCTCGGTGGGAATGGAAAAGAACCACCTTTACAGCAACGTTTGCCACACACGGCTCCACTGCCACAGTTTGGTTTGGCTCTCTTATCTTCTGTCATCATTTCAGGAAATTCATCCAGCTGAAAAGCAGCGAATTAAGATTCATTTTGTCTTCAATATATCATAAAATTTACCACAACTGGAGAACACAGCGCTACTGTCAAAATTGCAAATAAAAAAATATAAATTTTTAACATTGTGAATTGAATTGGTTAGTGTTATTTAAAAATCGAAACTTAAAAAAAGTTGACACGAACAATATGTGCTTTTTATACAGCTTAACCAATAAAATTGTGATCGATTTTCTTGTTGAAGGCTGTTAATAATTTGTGTTCCGATTCTAATTGATTTCATACATAATTCCTACCACTTAACCGGTGTTTTCCGGTTGAATTATTAACACTCAAACGCTCGGGCAGTCATTTGACCCCTATTTTTTTTCCTAAAAAATCTCATAACTTTTGGTAGAATTGACCAAATTGGATGCTTCCGGTTGCAAAAGATCCAGATTTGTCTACATTTTGAACTGTCAGATGGGGGACAAATATGGTCCACTTTTACCGGAGATATTCCGTATTCCGTTGGGGTACCTCGGCCATCCTATTTGGGGTTTTGGTCAATAGAACAAAATCCATTTCACAGAAAAATGCCGGAAATGATGCAAAACTTCAAGGCATCCTTCTAATACATCATCCAGCAAAAATAATTGACATGGTTATGTCATACGGGGCACTGGAACCGGTTCCATCTGGGCACCAATCGACATCAGCTCAGTGAACCGTTTTCGGTTGGAACCTGTTTCGGTGCTCGAAGGTCTTGGCCATGTCATGTGTCTATGCAGGATGATGTATTAGAATGATGCCTTGAAGTTTTGCATCATTTCCGGCATTTTTCTGTGCAATGGATTTTGTTCTATTGACCAAAACTCCAAATAGGATGGCCGAGGTACCCCAACGGAATCCGGAATATCTCCGGTAAAAGTGGACCATATTTGTCCCCCATCTGACAGTTCAAAATATAGACAAATCTGGGTCTTTTGCAACCGGAAGCATCCAATTTGGTAAATTCTACCAAAAGTTATGAGATTTTTAAGAAAAAAAAAATAGGGGTCAAATGACTACCCGAGCGTTTGAGTGTTAAGGATCATTTTTCATTTTCAATTTTTCAATTCAAGTGACTCACCGCTTATAATCGACCTTCTCTAAAATCATCGAATTTCATCCACATTCGATCATTAATTTTTTTTTCGCACCGCCTCACAGTTTTTCTTTTTTCCGAAATTTACCGGAAAACTTCTTAAATATTTAAACTGTCATATGCTGGAAACAGAATTATAATTTTGGTATTTTTGATTAAACAACAATCCACCGTTTGAGAGTCTTTTTTTGTTAAAGGTCAAATAAATAAAATTAAATTTTGATCATTTTGTTTTTTTTGACTTACAAAAAATTCCAGAGTTGTCGATTGCTACTCTATTGTTTTTTTTTGTTTCCGAGATTTTACAGTTTGTTTTAAAAAAGATTCAAATAAACTAATCCAACAGTTAGAATTTGTATATTTTGTGTACTCTTCATATGAAGTTATCCGTAAACTTTCTTTATCAGATGTTAGTTATTATAGTACCCATGAAATCTAGAGTTATATTTGAAAAGGTCCATAAATGAAGGAAATCCCTTTAAAGAATTCTGGAAATCTATGTGAGAGTCCTTCAATAAATGTATACCTGTTCATCGTTGCCAATAAACCAACCCTCTACTGCCTTTTTTCGAATTTTTATTATTTTTCCCGTGTTCAGGAGGCGACTTTTGTTTTATGAAAAACTTTACATCTTTTGTTTTATGTATTGCTTGTTTTATTTTTATTATATTCATTTGCATTTTTCTAGTTTAGTTTATTTCTGTTTTTTTTTGTAGTAGAGCAGTTCTCTAGGATTTCGGTCATTCGATTTTTTTTGTATTTTTTAATCCGACTGAAACTTTTTTGGTGCCTTCGGTATGCCCAAAGAAGCCATTTTGCATCATTAGTTTGTCCATATAATTTTCCATACAAATTCGGCAGCTGTCCATACAAAAATGATGTATGAAAATTCAAAAATCTGTATCTTTTGAAGGAATTTTTTGATCGATTTGGTGTCTTCGGCAAAGTTGTAGGTATGGATACGGACTACACTGGAAAAAAATAATACACGGTAAAAAAAATTTGGTGATTTTTTTATTTAACTTTTTATCACTAAAACTTGATTTACAAAAAAACACTATTTTTAATTTTTTTTATTTTTTGATATGTTTTAGAAGGCATAAAATGCCAACTTTTCAGAAATTTCCAGGTTGTGCAAAAAATCACTGACCGAGTTATGAATTTTTTAATCAATACTGATTTTTTCAAAAAATCGAAATTTTGGTCGTAAAAATTTTTCAACTTCATTTTTCGATGTAAAATCAAATTTGCAATCAAAAAGTACTTTACTAAAATTTTGATAAAGTGCACCGTTTTCAAGTTATAGCCATATTTAAGTGACTTTTTTGAAAATAGTCGCAGTTTTTCATTTTTTTAAATTAGTGCACATGTTTGCCCAGTTTTGAAAAAAATATTTTTGAAAAGCTGAGAAAATTCTCTATATTTTGCTTATTTGGACTTTGTTGATACGACCTTTAGTTGCTGAGATATTGCAATGCAAAGGTTTAAAAACAGGAAAATTGATGTTTTCTAAGTTTCACCCAAACAACCCACCATTTTCTATCGTCAATATCTCAGCAACTAATGGTCCGATTTTCAATGTTAATATATGAAACATTTGTGAAATTTTCCGATCTCTTCGAAAAAAATATTTTTGGAATTTTCAAATCAAGACTAACATTTCACAAAGGCCAAACATTCAATATTACGCCCTTTTAAAATGTTTGTCTTGATTTGAAAATTCCAAAAATATTTTTTTCGAAAAGATCGGAAAATTTCACAATTGTTTCATATATTAACATTGAAAATCGGACCATTAGTTGCTGAGATATTGACGATAGAAAATGGTGGGTTGTTTGGGTGAAACTTAGAAAACATCAATTTTCCTGTTTTTAAACCTTTGCATTGCAATATCTCAGCAACTAAAGGTCGTATCAACATAGTCCGAATAAGCAAAATATAGAGAATTTTCTCAGCTTTTCAAAAATATTTTTTTCAAAACTGGGCAAACATGTGCACTAATTTAAAAAAATGAAAAACTGCGACTATTTTCAAAAAAGTCACTTAAATATGGCTATAACTTGAAAACGGTGCACTTTATCAAAATTTTAGTAAAGTACTTTTTGATTGCAAATTTGATTTTACATCGAAAAATGAAGTTGAAAAATTTTTACGACCAAAATTTCGATTTTTTGAAAAAATCAGTATTGATTAAAAAATTCATAACTCGGTCAGTGATTTTTTGCACAACCTGGAAATTTCTGAAAAGTTGGCATTTTATGTCTTCTAAAACATATCAAAAAATAAAAAAAATTAAAAATAGTGTTTTTTTGTAAATCAAGTTTTAGTGATAAAAAGTTAAATAAAAAAATCACCAAATTTTTTTTTACCGTGTATTATTTTTTCCAGTGTAGACCGTATCCATACCTACAACTTTGCCGAAGACACCAAATCGATCAAAAAATTCCTTCAAAAGATACAGATTTTTGAATTTTCATACATCATTTTTGTATGGACAGCTGCCGAATTTGTATGGAAAATTATATGGACAAACTAATGATGCAAAATGGCTTCTTTGGGCATACCGAAGGCACCAAAAAAGTTTCAGCCGGATTAAAAAATACAAAAATTAAAATTGAAGAAAAAAGACCGATTTCGTAGAGAATTGCTCAGTATTTGGCCTATTCTACCACCTAATTCATTTTGCCTATCTAATTTCTTCACGTTTTTACAGTGACTTTTACAATTTTTTGCTTGTTTTTCACATGTTCTGCTATAGAATGGCACCATCATTTTTTAAATTGAAAAAAAATGCGTAGAGTCATAGTCTGGGACACTACAAAAATTACTGCATACTTCTTTTTACTTCAAATATATGAAATGTTTGTAAAAAACACAGCCATAGTGGACCCCTAAAAAATGACTATTTTAATGGCAATGTCACATACAACAAGTAAAACTTCTAACCCTAAAATTTTCTAAAATTTTAAGAGTTCTTCTATCCAATGCTTTTTAAGGGGTTACATACATGTAAATCGACATAAATCTCAGAGGATGGTTTGAACACACGCTTAAACTTTTTTCTAATCTGTTTCTGGGCATTACAATATACACTTTCATCTATTAATGAAATAAATTTGAACACATTTGGTTTTGTCTTCGCCGAAATATAGCTATTTGAAGTCTGCAGTTTAAGAATACGGTTGCCACGATATCTCAACACGGCTTTGACCAAATCGGCTCAAAATTTTGGATTTTGGTGAAGACTCGTTAAACCGGTCCCGTGTACATGACGAAGGCCGATTTTCAAAATGTTTATTTTCAAGAAAGTTAAAATTATTTTTTATTTTTTTCATATTATCATTAGTTTTGATTTTTGTATTTTTTTAAAGCAAAATTTCAAAATCGGGCTTCGTCATGCACACGGGATATGTCTTGAGAGTCTTCACCCGAAATTTCAGCCAATTTTGTCCATCTCATCTCGAGATATCGTGGCACCGTAAATCAAATCGGTGTTTAGAGAAAAACGCTCACAAAGTTTGACACTTCGCTTTACGCATGGCAAAACTTTGAGCTTAAATCGTCTCGTACTCAGTTTAGTCATGAAATACCATCATGAAACTTTCAGGAGCGTTTGAAATCATCATCTTAGTGGATTTAATAAATTTTCTGTAATATGAAATTTTTTGATTTTCTACTTGTATGTAACCCCTTAAAGATAAAAATTGGTTAAAAAACTGATTTTTTGTTAAACAAAAAATGTGTCATATTTACCAAATGATCTGTATTAAACTACAGCAAATAACCCGAAGCCTTGATACAAGACACAGAAGAAATTTGATGAAAATTTGTATACTTTCCCGAAGTCTCATATGAATTTTTATTTCTTTTGAGATAATAATGCTATCTGTATCTTATGCTAATTGTAATCAATTATTTTTCAAAAAAATGCTTTTTGGAGGTAATTTGATACTGCAAAATTTTGTTTGACAAAAAACGAGAAGGAGTTTGTTTATGTGAAATCATCCAGTTTTTATTCGTATTTATTAAAATAAATAAATGATCAATATTTGCATACAAACTTCCGCTTTACACTGTGCCTAATTTATTAAAAATTGGACAAAAACTCCTTGAATTGACTTATTTTTAGTTGCATTCGATTAGCCAATTTAACAATAAGAATTCTTATTTGAATCTGTTCATTTTTAAAATATTTATTCAATTTCACCTTGATGGATTATATAAATTTCAACAGCACGGATTTGGCCTAGGACTGAAACGGGGAAAAATTAACACTTGAATTGTTTTCCGTTTGCCTTGTGGTTAAACTTACCATGGTGCAACATCACAAACCATCTAAAATTTGATTGCAAAAAAATATCATTGAAAAGTGATCATTTCTAGAATGCTAGAATTGGGTGGTTTCAGTACATACCTCGGAATAAGCGTGAGCTGCACCAATCATTGCTAGTAAAACTGCTGCACAGTAAACTAGAAAAACAAGTTTGCTCATTTTGTTAAAGATTTTTTAAATCTGTAGGTTAAAACGACAAGTTTCCGAATGATTGTTTGGAATCTCACCATCGTCTATTTAAACAATCTTATAATAATTGATTAAAATTTTAAAATGCATGATTGCATGCACTGCCCTATTTACACATTTGAGTTTTGTTTACTACAAAAGCTTAACTAAACGTTTATTTCTCACTTTTTCAAATTTCCCCTGCTTCATTTTGTTTCACTTCACGGAAATACACCCCCTTTGCAGCAAATCGAGCCACACGTGGGCACCCGACCACAGTCCAGCCGCTGGTGGTGGGAAGTCGACTCCACTGCCGGCGTCATCGTTGTCGACGTTTGCTGCTGTTGCATTTCTGCAGCAATTTTCCGTATGATTGACACGAACAACAGGTCACGTTGCTCGTCCGATGACGAATCGTACTGCTCGTCGGGTGGGGGCTGGATTTGGAAAAAATAATGTAAAATTTAGAACGAACGAATTTTGCAACGGAAACTTGCACTTACTTCCTGTGGGTAACATTTGGCTAGAGTTATAAGAGAAATAATTAGAAAGGTAATTTTAAACATTGCAGGCTATTTTTTTCAACAAGAAAGAGAGACAGAAAAGTTTTATCATGCAATCAGTATGCTACTCAATGTAAACTGAAATGATATGAGATGCAGCGCTATTTATGAAGCAGTAATCTCTTTACTGTATATTATGAAATGGGGTTAGTCTAACTGTTTGCATTTCATTTTTGATGCCTTATTTTTAAATACAGTCTATACAAATTTCGGTTATCAAATCAAAAAAAAAGTTTTTATCCGGCTTTGATTTTTTTAAGGCAAATTTGAGTTTCGGAACCTTAAGCTTTTAAAATTAAAGTGGCTTTTTAATACCAAATAAATACTCTCAAATCGTGTATTTTTCCTATACTAAACGAGCAGTATCAACCAAATTGGCCAAAGTTGTAGGACAATGAAAAAAAATTCACTCTTTTAACATATTTTTTAAAATTTTCTCACACATTCGCAAACCACGTGGACACTTTTTCGGAAATCTCAACCCCCTCGTGGACAATTGTCCATACACAATAAAAACATTTTTGTATGGAGCGTGGACAATCGCCTTCACCCATCGTTAGCGAAAAGTTGTGGTGGTGGTTCAAATTTTAATTTAATCGCAAAAATTCGACTCAGATTACGATTCGTTTTGTAGATTTCGTTTCAAATTAAATGTAAAGCAAAGCAAATTAATTGATTAAAGCAAATTCGATTTGGAGATAATTTGGTTGATACCTATAAAATAAGCCATTTGAAAATAAAGAAAGTGAGTTGAACTTGTTTAAGCTACCAAAATGAATCACCTTAAAATTATAGTTTACTCTGCACTGGCTCTGTTGACTCTGTTTGGTGGTGCCTTTGCTGTTATTGGTGTATGTTGTTGTTTATTTAAAAATATTAAATAATTGTGGGTTTTCTTAACTATTTTTTCTATTTCATTTCTTACAGAATGACTGCAAAAAGGTTGGAGGCTGCTGGGACAAAGTTATTCGACATAAATGAAATGAATTCACATTTAACGGATAAATTTATTTTACAAAATATAAATTAGAAATGATAACCTTTAACATTTAAGATGTAAAGTGAATATAATACAACATTATGGTGGAAAAATGTTTCATTTCTAAATATTTTTTCTAACCAACAACATCGATCAAGAGTTAAAAAAAATCAGCAGGTACCTTATATTATACCACATTCGTCACTTGAGCAAAACCTAGTTCAAACTGCACCAAATCTCCGTTCAATGTCACCCCCTTTGGCAAAACACCCCCATTAATGCTGCACCAACTTTTACTTTCACTTTGCCAAAGCGTTCCGCAATCGGTGTGGGAGATTTGCAAAACAATATCACTGTACCGACCAAGTGCACCGTGTCAAACCCTACTGCGATGACCTTGCCTCTGTCACGCCAACTAGATCAACGCTGCTTTTTCCCAGCATTGTGTTTGAATTGCGGTAGGGACTTTCACAACTGTTAGGTCAAATGAAACAATCGGATGTCTTTTTTTTGTAAGAATAAATAATAAACTACTGTTCTTTATTTAAAACGGTATTAGTAGTTGGTTCGATAGAGTACAATAAACAAAAACATTACAACAAATAGTCACTGCAAAAGTAGTGAAAATTGTGCGTTGAGGTTCGAGGAAAAATGGAAGGGAAAATTGTAGGTTGACAGATGGAGCAGCAGGTGACAGTTACGGTGTCATGGCAAAAGAACTCAAACTGCGCTGCTCCTGGGGTGGCTTACGGCTACTAGAATCATTAATCATTAAATTCTAACCCTAAAACTGTCCTTCTCGGCACATTACATGACCGCTCCTATCGTCATGGCCTACTTCCGCTCGTAGCTTCCGTACTCGTCTTCCTCCTCGTAGCGCTGCGTAGTAGGCGTGTAGGTGGGCCTTCTCTGCTGCAGCGAGATGTTGATCTCCTCCGGGCTGCGGTACACGCTCTGGTGGGTCGGGCTGGCCGGGGACACTATCCGGTACGAGGAGGGCGTCGTCGGTCCCTGGTAGACGGGCTGCTTGCGGATCGTCTGCTGCTGGGGCACGTGGTACGAGGGCTGTTGCTGCTTGGTCTGCTGGACCGGGGTGCGGCGGTCTTCGTGGACGCGCTGCTGGCGCTCGTAGTCGTAGTTGCGCTCGTCCACGTAAAAGTTCTCCGGGTAGTAACGCTCGGAGTATCTGCAAGTAAAAGTGACCGTAAAGATATCCTTAAATCAGACAAGGGTCAACCACATCTTACCTCAGCGTCACGTTCGGCTTCGACATGTGCTCCTCCATGTTGATCGGCTTGTACAGGTAGTCGTTCACAAAGTGATACTTGGACGACTGATCGCAAATGTTATCGCTGGACGGGGGCATACAGATCAGGTGCACCTGGTGGAACGTGAAACCCTCCGGGCAGATCCACGAGTGCTTCTGGTTCTCCTGGCAGTAGTGGAACACCTCACAACCTAAGCTCTCATCGGCATAGTATCCGGTGGTTCGTCCACTGCAGTGGAAGTCCGACTTCTCCAACAGCTGGGACAGCCGATCGGGTTCCTCCTCAACTTCCAACTCCTCACTGGAGTAGGCGACCTTTTTGCTCTTCTTGTCCTGCTGCTGGGGATGGTGCTGGCGGCGGGTGTAAACCTGCGGCTGGGGATCTTCCTCCTCTTCCTCGGAGCTGTACTGGGCGGAGTACGAAGGGCGGGCGCGGTACTGGACGTTACCGGCGGCGGCCGGCGCAGAGTCCTTCAGGCTAGATTCCTCCGATGAGGTGTGGCCATTGCTGAACTGCTGAGGCTGTTGGGCTTTCTGCTGTTGCTGGGCGGACACGATGACCGCACACAGGAGCACGGCACCGCACAGGAAGAGTCTGTGGAAAGGGAGAAGGGATTGAGAACATTAGTTATATGTTTGAGGCAACTTTTCTGGTTAGTCTAATATAAATTTCTTTGACATGGTTATTTTAAAAAATGTAGTATTCAACAAAGATTTTAAAGATTATAAATTTAAATCAAAAGGAAAAGGAGAAAAAATATAAAATTCGTTTTAATTTTTAATCGATGAAAATTATCTTAGAAAAAATCATAAATTTCAGAAACTTTTGTAAATTTAGAGAATTATGGTTTATTTTCATTATTTTACTAATAAATTGAAATTTAGATACATTAAAAAAGTCATTACATTATTTCATCAAATTCTGAGGATTAATATATCTGTTTTTTAAATGTTTCTTTAAAAATTTCTTGTGATTCATAATTTGTTTTTTTTTTGTGATGATAAGTAATGGAACTAATTAGACAGTTTATTTTTTTTTTATTAATGTCGCAAGAATCTGTTTGGGGTCAGGGTTAAAAGGGAACAATCTTGAGGGACTTTAAGATATTAAGTGGCAACCACTTTTTTTATTCGGAATTGAATTTTAGTGAATTCCCTGCCAATATGGGTTTAAATGCTATGGAATTATCTTAATCAAACATGTGTCACGTTGTTTTGCTACATGTTTTTTATTTTTTTTTATTTTAAAAGAGATATCGATTTTATGATTGAAAGCAACTCTGGCTATTTTTCAGCTTCATTTTTTTTATTTGAAAATTCGTTGCAGGAGAACTACTTACTGAGAAACATCTTACTGAGAAACAGCTTCAAAAAAAAAAACAAAGCTTGAAAATTAAAGCATCCGAAAAAAAAATTCAGTGTTATCTAAGACCGTTGAATATTCAATATCCTCCAATATTGTCTCGGAAAATCAAGGGGCAAAAATTTATTTAATTTAAAAAAATCAATAGAAGTAGAACTCAAAGTAGTTTTAAATGCATTTTCTTGGGTTGATAATCATTTGAGTTTTTGTAAATTTTCAATATAAAATGCCGTCAATGTGTTTTTAATCATGTTTTTTGCGTCAATAAAAAGATTTAATTTGAGCCGGGACCGTGGTGTAGGGGAAAGCGTGATTGCCTCTTACCTAGTCGGCCTGGGTTCGAACCCAGAAGGTCCCGGTGGCAAATTTTGAGACGAGATTTGTCTGATCACGCCTTCCGTCGGACGGGAAGTAAATGTTGGCCCCGGACTAACCTAAAAAGGTTAGGTCGTTAGCTCAGTCCAGGTGTAGGAGTCGTCTCCCTGGGTCCTGCCCTGGTGGAGTCGCTGGTAGGCAGTTGGACCAACAATCGAAAGGTCGTCAGTTCGAATCCCGGGGTGGATGGAAGCTAAGGTGTAAAAAGAGGTTTGCAATTGCCTCAACAATCAAGCCTTCGGACACTTAGTTTCGAGTAGGAATCTTGTAATCGAGAACGCCAAGGCAATGCTGTAGAGCGAATAATTTGATTTTGATTTGAAAAAGATTTGACTAATGATTCAAAACTAATTGCACTAGAGTGTAGTATATTTTATTATATTAAAATCTTTGTAATGTTTGAACCTTGGCTGGCTATATAAATTTTATTTTTTTCCTTATCTGAGGATCAAGGTACATTAATTGTAACAAATATTCGCACACTATTATTGTTATTGAACATTTCGTGTAACTTAAAATTTGCTCTCTGAAAGATTGCAATGATTACTTTTAAACCTTTTCAATATTTCAAGTTTGATCTTCAAATATAATATTATTTTATGCAACAGAATGAAAAAAAAATATCGTTTTGGTTTTTTTTACAGCCTGAATGAGTATAGAATTAAATTCCACGTCTAATATTTGAAAATATAATAATGAAATAAAATACTTGATCCTGTTTTGGGATTTCTATACATATAGTTTAAACATTAACGGAGCACATTAACCACAGCTTTTGCATCAAGATTTTTGCTACAGGCATTTTTGTATCTTCAAAACTACAAAATAACTTACAACATAGTTTTTTTACAATCAGATTGTAGGACTGTTAACACTTGTAGCCCCAACGGGGTCAAAAAAGTTGGAAATGCATTTTCACCGGCTCACCCAAGCAACATTTTAGGTTTTAAGTAGGCCATAAAAGCCTATTTCGGCCGTATCAGGGTTTTCAGAACCATGATAAAACCTGTAAGTTTAAAAATGTTACTAGGGCATACAACCGTCTGAAAAAAGTTGGAAATGCCTTTTTTATTATAACTTAAAGTAGACGCATCTGTTTTGGATCTACCTTGTTGAAAGTGATTCTTGACATTCTTCCGGATCGAATGCAATAAGAATAATCCAAATCGGTTGAGTTTTTGCCGAGATACAGCCGGATGAAGTTGCATTTCCAACTTTTTTGACCCCCTTGGTGCTTCGCGTAAGTTTTAACCCCGTTGGTGCTACAAGTGTTAATTGAAAACTGTTTTAAATCGGTCCATTATTGACAAAAAATCGGGATTAAATAGAAAAAGGGGTCAAACATTCTATATTACGCCCATTTGAAACGTTAGTCTTCATTTAAAAAATTCTAAATATTGTTTACGAAAAGATAGGCAAATATCACGAATATTAAATTTTTTGCTGCTGAGATATCGACATTAGAAAATGGAGGGTTGTTTGGGTGAGATTTTCTAAACTGAATTTTCCTAACTTTAAAAAATAAAAATTTTCGGAGATGGTCACTCATGATCATTATTTAAAAATATATTTAAAAAAAAAACGAAAATTGCAATCTTGAAAACGGGGCCTGTAAAGTATTTTTTAATTGTAAATTGAATTTTAAATGAAAAAGAATGAGGTCAAACTAATTTCATTAATAAAATTTCCCTTTTTACCAAAAATCACTATTTTTCAAAAAAAAATCATAGCTTGGCGGCAGCATTTTCGACCATACTTCTCTATGGCTCAAAAGTTGCGGGTTTTTATCCCTTAAATCATAGCAAAAAATCTCGAAAATCAAAATAAAATTCAGATATTGGGAAAATGAGGTTTTGTTAAAAATATAAGTAAAAGAACGGCATTTTTGTCCTTTGTATCTATTTTTCTGAATAGTCCTCAACCATACCTACAACTTTGACCATGACACAAAATTAATCAGAAAGTTCTATGAAAAGTTACAGATTTTCCAATATTTACGTAGCATTTTTGTATGGACATCTGCCAAATTGTATGGAGATTTGTATGGGTGAACCAATGACACAAAATAGCTTCTTTGGTCATCGGGAAGGCTCCGAAAAATTTTGAGCAAAATAAAAAAATACAAAAATAAAAATAGTCGTAATCGGCTGATTTCGTAAAGAATTGCTCAGATATTCTAACCTTATTATTTAGTTAGTGTGAATTTAACCAATGTTTGATACTGATTTATTTATTTGCTAGTTTTTGTTGATGAGGATGAAAATCAGAGCAAATCCTAATTAACTTATTAACTTAATTTGCAACTTCCGTACAAAGGTGCGAACCATTGAGACAGTTATCTTAATGGAAGTTATTATCTCAAGTTTCATGACAAAAAAAACGAAGAGGCTTGCCTCTAAACATGGGAAAATTTCAATTAACATCAGCACTCCGTGAAGACAGCTCATCTTTCAACACCTTCACTTTCGCTGGCATATTTGCACAATATTTTTCCCAAACCCCCCCACGAGAGTGAAAGAAAGATTCACACAAACGTGATCGCACACATGCTTCTGGGTAATTAAATTTACGCGAAAAATCGCGCACTTTTCAAACATCATTTTCCGCCTAAACGCACCGGACTAAGACCTGCGGAATGCCAACTTGAGCCGCGGATTAATTTCACTTTCGTTTCGACTACTCTCACTAATGAGTGAAGTGTGGGCTGGGCTGGGTTGGACTTCTCGAGTACGCACTTCAATCAACGAAACGGACATGTTTGGACAGCTGAATTACACGATTTTTGCGTTTGAAAATGACTGCGTGAGTAGTGTGAGTAGGAGGAAAACAACAAGTTGTAAATTTCCGACAAGTCCGAACAGTGACACTAAAACCGAAATTCGAAACCTCGATTACGGCAGCAGCAAAATGAGGGGGGAAAAACAAGAGTTGCAGCGCAGGAAAAGCTATTAAATAATAATAAAGTGGGAAAAGCCGGGCAAAACGAAACCGCCGGGGCCAGCCGAGTTGGGGCCTGAAATGATAAATGTTTTCCGCCTTATTATGGCACATTGAAGATTGAAAGAAGGAAAAAAGCTTTAAAGAAGAAAAATTGAATGATTTTAGCGTGAATTGGCTGGTGGTTAGTTATTTTTTCTCTTGTTTCGGTTGCAGTTTTATTATGTTGTTGTTGTTGTCGGTGATAGTGAATGCAGTTCAGATATTGAAAGTATTGATATATTGATTCCTGAAAGGAAAAATGCAGGTTGTAGAAGGAAGTGTCCTGTCATCGCTATCATTAAATCGCCTTGGTAAAAGCATTGGCACGGAAGCAAATATTTTAACCTACGTTTGATTTATAGGTGTTTTGATTGAGCTTGGTAAAGGTTTCAGGTATTATATCCGTGATTTACTTGACTGATATCTAAGCTCAAAAGATCACAACAGAAGAAATCAAATATAAAAGATTGTTATGTCGACTCAAATCATTGAGTGGAACTATTGAGGTAAAAATCTAAAACTAGATCAAACAATCATAAACATTATCGGAAACATTGCGTCCACGAACAATCCCCGAAAACTTCCTCCGGAATCTCGAATCCGGAACCACATCGTGCTACTAACAACATCTTCATAAACGCATAATCAACTCAGTCAGACAATGGACCCCAGTTTCTGATCAATCAGATAATCCCCCCTCATTACCACCCTAATGAGGCCCGTGCCCATTCACCACCGATGGTTTTTTTTTTCGGCTGCTCCCGCATTGTGCTTCGAATTAACATCTTTTACGGCCATCATCTAGCTTTAACGATCGTACGATTTTTATTGAACCTGTGGACATCAGACGGAGTTTGCGTTCACATAACTCGTAAGATCTAGTTTTAAACTAGTTAGCTTAACTTCCTTTTTCCATCCCCCCACCCACCCACACATTGCGCGGGCTTAAAAAGTTTAAACAATCGACAGCATGGCTGCCCTGCGAGCGCCCATCGAAGTTGGCTGTGATGGGGGAGGCAAATGAGAGTGTGCAAAAAAAAAAGCTAGCGAGTGAAAGTTTTTTCTCCGCGTGCAATTTTTCTGCTCTCAAGTGGGCAGTGAGGGTGATTTTATTGGGGGGATTTGGCAATTTGGAACAATTTTGGAATCATTGTATAAATTTTAGTCAGAAGTTCGTTTTGTAACTTTTTTATTTAATTAATCGTCTGTTGTGTGCTATCTTGTGACAACGACCATTTAGTACTATTCGAGAAAATCGATTTTTAAAGTTTGACGATACATATTTTCAAAACTATGAATGATAGAGTCAAACTTTTTGAAGCAATCGGTTCGTATACTATCGCTTAACAATCGCTCCAAGTTTCAACCAATTTGGTTACACCAGTTAAAAGATACAATAAATTATGTAATCAAAAATCTGAAAAGCACGTGTCACAAGTGTGTTTCGAAAGTAAAATTGTACTACGTGTCACAAGTGTGCACAGAATTCCCATACAAACTAAAATAGGCTTAAATCAATAGATTAACCGACTTAATCAGTATATTTTCAAAAACAAAAGATTGCATTGCCTTCAGAAAATGTGTATCAACATAAATTTGTGAAAAACAAGAAATTGTTTCCACATTTTCCAACAACATGTATGACGTGTCACAAGTGTGCACGATCATTTTGATGATAAATTGGTCTATGTCACAAGTGTGCATTGCGATATCCGGGAAACGGAAGCGAGTTCCCAAAATCGGGTTAAAGCATCTTGTAGTGTTTGTTAAGTATAGCAAAACGTCATCATTAACTCATTTTCGACCAAAATGGTCTATGTCACAAGATAGCACACAGCTGACGTAATGTTGAAAGTAGTACAGGGAAACCTCTTTTTACGCGATGCGTTACGTTTTTCTAATTTGTAAATTTCTCTGGAACGACGCAAAATTTTTGCAATCTTTTAAAAGCAATTTGTAGGTTTTGTTCAGATCTACAAAACGCTTTTTGAAGCTTACAAAAATATTGAAGGGTTTAAGAGAAATCCACGAAACAAAAAGCGTAACGCCACCGCGTAAAAAGAGGTTTCTCTGTATCAGCTTAGGATAGTAACTGTACACAAGCAATAAAAATATTGAAAGATATAATTGAAATTATTTTTTCATAAATTTGACTTCTGGACACAACTTTGTTCCAAAAACAAGACATTTAAAATCATTGTGAAAATTTCCAATTTTCATTCACTACTCTTTAAAATTTATAATTTCTGATTTCTCAATACAACCAATGTACTGTTAAATTGGGTTTCCATAAGGAAATTGAACTGGAGCGATGTTTTTTTTTTAAACAAAAAAGGCTCAGTAAGAAATTCCTAAGTCATGATGCAGTTAATATTCACCGCAAAATATGTAAAATGCGAGTTTTTTTAAATATTCGATATATTTTTTTTAATTTCATCATTGTGTCAATTTATAATGATCGGAGTGATTCAAACCATTTTTTTAAACATTGTAGAACAGAATCATATACTTTCTCTGAAAATACTCCTGTTCTAAGTGAATTGTAATTCGCGAGCTCTAAAGCTCTAAAGGTTTCCGTGACATCCGATTTTTTTCGATTCATTAATCGAATCTCGCTAATTGGAGCCCCTAGAACTTGAATCCCGATGGCTCGAGGAAGTTTGTTGACAATCAAATTATTGCTCTTACTGCCAATTTTTTCCAAAATTTTGAGATTTTTTGTTCTATAAAAACATTACTTCTTTGGTTTCATCTTTTTCTGATTACATTTTTAATCTGGTTTAGTGCTTTTTCCTACAGGCTCCAATGAGTATATTTTTTGTTGTTTCTATCATATTGTAGGTACTTTTTCGTTTTCTTATCTTTTTTTCTTCAAATTAAATTTCAATTTAAAAAAAAACTAAAACCATTAAGTTTTAAGTTGTAAGAAATTGTGTCAAAAATCAAAAATTAATGCATACTCATTTCAAATTTCAAAGAAGGTTATACGGCAATCGTCGACCTAAGAAAAATACTTTTTTTTAACATTTGCAAATGAGGCTTTGCAAAAAACGTTGAATCCTTAAACCAAAGGTTTTCTAAAAATTAAATGCTTTATTTTCAGATTTTTTTTTGTATTTTCGAAAAAAACGTACAATTTTTTTAGTTAAACATCTTCTACCCAACCCAGCCTCTAGGCATGCTTCAATCTAATCATTTATTAAAAAAATAATTTTAAACCAATTTTCGATCATAAAAAAGCATTGAAAGAAGAACTCTTAAATTTAAGAAAATGTTGAGGAATTGTGACTTGTTCAATGTAACTTTGCCAAAAAATATTTCGTCAATATTTAGATATTTTGAAAACTAATGATTGCAAAACATTTAGAGCAGGTGTAAACTTTATTTCAAAACACTTTTTTCATTCAAATATTAGTACCAGAGCATGTGACTAAATTTTTATACTTTTTTTGCTTCTCCCCCTCGACTTCTGCCATAGTCGAGCGACATAAACTTCAAAAAATATTTGCAACGGCCTTTGGTTTCACTCTAGAGTAAAAATGTGGAAAACATGCAAAAAAAGCCAAGTGGTTGTAAAAACATGAAAAACTAAATAGACAAAAGGTAATGCTAAGAGGTGGTAGAATTAGCCATATACTATCAGAAACAAACATAAACATAACAAGATAAATGCAAATATAAATAGTAAAAATACAACAAAAAAAGTTAATAAAACAAGAGAAGTATTTTTTTTCGTAGACCAAAGTTTCTCAAATAGACCTCCCAAAAACAGGAAAAATAAAAAAAAATTGCTGTAGAGGGTATTTAGTAGAGTGTATTAAAATAGGTCATATTTTTAACTGCACATAGCAAATTAATCACTAATCAATCTATGATGCGACACTATTTTCGTATATTGATTTTTTTGCATGAAATCATTATTTCACAGATATAAGTAAGGTTTAGACTAGTACACTTTTTATTAAAAGTTTTTGTTCCTCGGCTCTGGCCAAAGTCGACGGAGTACAACAAAAAAAACTGAATTTCAAATTTAAAGCTCGATTTTCAAAATTTTAAAACAAAAAGTATTACAAATTACAGTTTCAGCCTCTAATCTAATCTAATCTAATCAGACCCTAGCGCAGCCAATCTTTCGAAGGGATCCTGGAGAGTGCCTTAGGTTAGATGACGCCTAGCACTCTTCTTGTCATTTATTAACATTTGTAGTGCGCCATTGCATTAGAATGCATTGAAACATCACAAGCGTTAAACCGGCCAGGCCTACTGCGTAAAGCCGTATCGCAGAGATGACTCGTAATTGGGTTGAGTTTGAGCACAGAGTGTTCGAACAACAACACAATTCTGAATCGACAGGGGAGGAAGAAGCGTGGGGACACACCACCATACGCTCCGAGATTTGGTTGTATTCGTTGGGAGCACCATGCTAAGAAGGTTTGGTACTCCGGGATCCTATGGGATGGGACATTGTATTTCCACGAATGCCCTGTACACTATTTGCCGTGGTTATAGCGCCACAACTCGCTCTCTGTAACAGTATTCCTAATTCCAGTTCACGCTCAACAAGTCGTCATGGCCTAGTGGTTAGCATTTTTTTTGCTTACCAATACAAACGACGGAGGATCGAACTCCGCCTCGAGCGACTTTGATTTTTCATTCATATTCGTCATTCGTCAAATTTCTATGTTCTTAACTTTCTCGTTGGGAGCAGATGGGAATCGAACCCAGAACCATTCGCTTACAAAGCGAACACCGTAACCAGTCAGCCACGGCCGCTCCTCCAACTAATGGTCCGATTTTCAATGAAAAAAATATGAAACATTCGTGAAATTTTCCGATCTTTTCGAAAGCAATATTTTCATTTTTTAATAAAGACTAACATTTCAAAAGAGCGTAATATTGAATGTTTGGCCGTTCTGAAATGTTAGTCTTACAGTTTCAGCCTCTATAAAAAAAATAGGTTAACATCAATGAATTTATGAAAATAATTTTTTTCGTGATTTTTTAAGCCTTTTACCTATTTTTTTATTTGTTTTTCAAAATATTTAAACTTTTTTATTTGACTGAAAATGCATAAATAAATGTGTAAAAGGGAATCAAATCCAAAAAAATTTGAGAAGTTCCCATTTTGTTTTAATTAATTGGGCTTATCTCTTCAAATATGTATTGTACAAAAACTGATACTTTTTTAACGGATCTTGTTCTGCAAACCGTTCTCTGTTATTTGCCGATTTTTTTATCTTTATGTTTCCGAAAAATACACGGTGCAGTGTATTTTGAATAGTTTACAAAAGATTTTAAAAGTTTGTTCAATGCAAATTTAAATTATAGTCAATGTTTGTTTTACCTTCCCTGATTTTTTGGGGAATTCGGAGGCTTAAAAAAATTTAATAAAATTGCAATTGCCTGCAAAGTTATAATTTTTTAAGATTTATTCTATTAAATTTAATCCTTGTTTAAATATAAAATATTAATGCAAATCTTTTAATGTTTGAAATTTAAAAGACTTTTAGCAATTTACCCCATAAAAAAAGTGCAAGTGCTTCAAAAAAGCATGCAAAAAACGATTCAACGTTTAAATTAGATCAGTTACGCCGCGTCCGTCACACCATCCTTCATGTTTCTCTCGCCGCGTTGGAGGTGGAGCCAACCCGTCAATAATAATTGGCAGAGTTTATTACGGGATTAAAATTTTCCAGATTTATGCTCCTCTGTCAGGCCAACCCAACCGCCGCCAGTGGCGACTAGAGTATACGCAAAGAAAGTGAATGTGTCGTTTCGGTGGTGCACTAACGGAGCATTACAATGATACGTAATGAAAGCTTGCACGCATTAAGTGCAGCTTTTCGTGGAATTTTGCATGCTTCATTATTGGCTTAACTTTTCAATTTTGAAGTTGGTTGTTTATTTGTCATGGCTGAAATAATTATTTTTGAATAATAATAATTATTTTAAAAATGAAATGACATCAGCAAAGTCATTGCTCTAGATGTGAACTCAAAACAACCCTCTTTCCCACCTGAACGAAAGTCTCGCACGCGGTCGTCGCACGAAGAACGTTCAGGATTTCGGAGCATATTGGGCCTCGTCGTGTGAGCTTGGTACGGTTCAGGATTGCGCAACCACGTGGTTGTTGTTGTTGCGTATGAATAAACAATGTATTCATTGTGGAACTGCCCTTAATCGTTGGAATTCTCGAGCTCTTGTGTGTGTGCGAGGAAGGTGTATAATGAAGGCAATTTAGTTTAGGTTGGGTTAACTTAAGGTTCGGCTTCGAGAGGAAACGATTTCAATTGAGATTGCGAAAATTATGCAAAAATCGATTGTTCTCAGACTTCCAAATTACATCATTAGTTTTAAAAAAATTGCAAGAATCGGACAAAATCCAATCTTGAAAAGTGAATATCCAGGCCATCACCAACTGATCTTTTCTCGCGATCTCGCGCGCACATTAAAAGTTACGCAACTTAAACCACTTTTTCACCGTCATCGCTCCATACTTTTCTCCAAACCCAATTCATTACCCGCGCAAATCGAACAGGTTGCTCGTTTACAACGGCTCTCGTGTGGTTGGCCCACTGACTGAGTGACTTACAGAGCCTGCTGCTCCTGACGATCATCAGGAGATTTCAACTGCGATCGCGCTCCCAAGCGCTCCGAACCTGTTTCGAGATGGCTTGCAAGCAGATGTTGTAAACTGCGATTACGAGACCCTTTTGAACTTTTTGACTTTCTGATGGCAATTGAACAAGTGCAGAAAAAACAAATAAGTCGTTAATGTTGGCTCCCCCCATGCTTGTGGGGGTTTTGCGGTGAGCATAATTACGATTTACGATAAGTGGGGTCTGCACGTGGTGGAGAAGCCAACCTGCAGACACTTCCCACACACTCACGTCAGAGTGATGGGTACTTTTGGTGAAGATTTTAAGGTGAAAAGTCAAGTAAGTTAGCCGTTGAGGCAATTGAAACTCACGTTATCACTTCAATGTTGCAATATTTAAGAATGCAACCACTTGAAATTACGCAAACTTGCTCCAGATCGCACGACACCAATTTATCAACCTTCACAGTCACTTCTTTTGGACGATCGCTCAGATCTCCCACGAAGAAGCGCACTGGAAAGTATAGTCTCGTCAAAAAGAAACAAGAAAAGAGGAACAAATTTGAGAGCCATGAAACCCGGACAGGTTGTTGGCTCATCTCCGAGACCCCAGGCGACGAACCCTTTCGTCCACGGGCACCAGACACAGATTCGTGACTTTGCTCACCTGATTTTGGCCTGAGTGATGAGCATCACGAGACGAGATTGCGCTCGTCTGCTTGATTTGGAAATGAAGCAGTTAATAGAATTACTGGCACCATGCTTCGCGGGGGAGCAACCTTCGTGATCTTTACTCATTGGTTTGGACGTTGATATTAATAATTCTGTCAAGGTTTTGTAAAAACAAAGTTTTGAGCAATTACGCTCATATTCAGAAATATTACAGCAATTCTATAAAACTCATTCATGATTTTAAATTTATTTTTACCATGTGAGCAATTCTCTACCAAAACCGGAAATGGATTTTATTTGTATTTTTTGATTTGGCTAAAACTTTATGGGGGCCTTCCCTATGACCAAAGAAGCAAGTCTCCATACAATTTTGGCAGCTGTCCATACAAAAATGGTACGTAGATATTTGAACAGCTGTGACTTTTGAGTGAATTTTATGATCATTTTGGTGCCTCGGGCAAAGTTGTAGGTATTGTTGAGGACTATTGAGAAAAAATAGGTACACGGAAAAAAAAATTGCCGATTTTTAAATTAACTTTTTTTTTACAAAAACTGCATTTCCCAAAATACGTATTTTTTATTTTCGAGATTTTTTGATATGATTTAGGGGGCAAAAATCCGCAACTTTTGAGCCATAGAGAAGAATGTTCAAAAAATCTGCCGCTGAGTTATGATTTTTTGAAAAAATAGTGAATTTTGGAAAAAATCAGAATTTGATACAATTTTTTTTGACTTCACTTTTTTATGTAAAATTGAATTTGCAATCGAGAAGAACTTTACAGATTTTTTGATAAAGGGCTCCGCTTTCAAGATATAGCCACCAAAAGTTCCGATCTTTTTTAAAAAAAATATTCTCAAAAATTTTCAATCAAGTCTATCATTTTAAAAAGGCGTTATATTGAATATTTGGCCCTTTTAAAATGTTAGTCTTGATTCAAAATTTTTGAAAATACTTTTTTCGAAAAGATCAGAAAATTTCATGAATGTTTCATGTTTTAACATTGAAAATCGGACCAATCGAAAAACTTCAAATATTTCGCTAAAATCAAACTTTTGGTGGCTTTCTCTTGAAAACGGAGCGCTTTATCAAAAAATCTGTAAAGAACTTTTCGATTGCAAATTCGTTTTTCATGAAAAAGTCAAGCCAAAAAAAAATGTTTTATCAAATTTTGATTTTTCCAAAAATCACGATTTTCATACTCAGCGGCAGATTTTTTGACCATACTTCTCTTTGGCTCAAAAGTTGTGGATTTTGGTCCCCTAAATCATTTCAAAAAATCCCGAAAATAATAAAAAAACGTATTTTGGGAAATTCAGTTTTTGTGAAAAAAAAAGTTAATAAGATAATCGGTAATTTTTTTCCGTGTACCCATTTTTTTCTCAATAGTCCTCAACAATTTTTACAACTTTGCCGAAGACATCAAATGGATCAGAAAATTCTCTCAAAAGTTACAAATGTTTGAATATTTACGTATCATTTTGTATGGACAGCTGCCAAAATTGTATGGAAACTTGTATGGGTGACCCAATGACACAAAAAAGCTTCTTTGGTCATAGGGAAGGCCCCCACAAAGATTTAGCCAAATCAAGTAATACAAAAATAAAAATGTGCGAAATCGGCCGATCCCGTAGAGAATTGCTCATGTATTAAGTATGTGCCACAGAGTATAAAATTGCTAAATTGCTGTCGAAGATTCCTAGTAACCTAGGCTAATTTTAGATTAAGTATAAAAGATAAGGATTTTTTTCGGATTTTGTTTGATTTTTGGATTCTCAAAATTCTTAATAATATGAAAATATATTTGTTTTATTATCATTTCGAAACAGATTTAGCCATGCTTACAGATTACTTTCGAATTGAAATTATTGTATTAGAGAATTGATTATTGTTACTCATAATCATCATATAAATCGTAATAGCCGAATTTAACTCGAGCATTTCTGTGACACTTTAGCTGTTGAACCACTGTATCCGCAATTTCACCACGTATCTCAATTGTGATTTTTTCTATCTTATCACAAAACTTGATGATGGTTTGAACAGAAGCCTCCGTCATTGTGCGCGAAATTATTGTGATTTTTTTCAAGCAGCGTCCAGACTGTTTCACAAGTTTTATAATAACAGTGTCGTCGACTGACTCCATGTCCTTCAAGGAAATTTCTTCCAATTTTGAACATTCACCAAACACCGTAATGATAGAATGTTTTGACATGCGGCACCCGGCAAGCTTTAACACTCTTAAACTTCGATTTATTTTCAAAACACAGCTATTGTTGCAAATTTTACGTGATGAGACATGGGACAATTCTAAATGGCGAAGATGTGTCAAATTAGAACATTGCATAAAAAACTCGTTCCAACTATCTATTTCGCATGATTCAAGCTTAAGGATTTTGAGATTTGGAAAGGTCTTTAGCCAATTGTTATGCAGTGTATGTCTCCGAAAATCAAGACTTACTAAACTGCAAAGCTCTTGCTTTGAATACATAAATTCTGCTTTTCCATAATTGCCGAAAGCATTGACTTTTAAATATTGCAGCTCTTGCAAGTCCTCAAAAAATTCTGAAGTGTAAATTGACTTATATATTGAACGCGTGTTAAATTCAAGTTCCTTTAGCAATGGATGTTTTTTCCCCAGTGTTTTCAACATAGCCTGAAAGTAAATAAAATATATTACTGGAAATACAAACAAATTTAAAAATGAAACTTACAATATCGTAACCGCAAGTCAGATGTAGGGATTCGATACATGGTTGCTTCAGATTGTATTGTTCACCAAGTGAGTTATTTTGCAATTCACAAGTTAGGTGCTTTAGTGCAATAGTATTATTAGTAGACAAAATTATTTTTCTACAGAAATCATCCGATCCACCTCGGACGGTCAAATTTTGCAATGTTTTTTTGAGAGACATAATAAATTCCAATGCTGATTCATACAATTTGTCTTTGTTGTTTATGTAACTATTAAAAAGAGGTAGTTTAAGTGTGTTTAATCTTGTACACACATTTTTGAACAACTCCAAAGTTGTTAGATGAGCGTAGCCACATAGTACTAGTGTTTCCAACGATTTAAGCTGAAAATTTACATTGGGTAAAACTGAAGGATTATAAATACCAACTGTTAATTCTTTTAATTTCGTCGCTTGCTCCAACATTTGAAGCAACTCATCTAATGGTACCTTACAGTGATTAACAGTTAGGGTGTGAAGATTTGCACAAACTTTCGGCCACCAAATATTAGGATCAATTATCGTCACATAATCCAGAACCATTCGTTTATAATGAGTTGATTTCAGAGCTCCAACTTCTCCACTGTCACTACTTAGGGTGACGTCCTCAGGAAAACAAATTTCCATCCTGTCCATTACGGAACTAGTCCCAACGATCCGATTCCAAAGACGACACGTCAAACGAACCTGGAACAGTTGATGCACGCTCAAGTTCTGGAAGACCTTTTCCCAAAGATCATCTGGTAGTGTCGTCGTCTTTTTACGTGATCTTTTTTCATTTTTCGCAGTCGATGGAGGTGTAACCGAGGAGCAGTGTTTTTGTAGTCGAGAGTTCTCCGCTGGACGTGTACTCTCAATTCTTCCAGCCACACCACTTTGTCTGCCCATCTTATCCTTCAACTGATCGTGACACTTGGCGAACCCTAAATCTACCTTTGCCTCCAGCCGATCAATTCGCGCCATAATGTCCTTCAGCGTAACTTCGGCCGACTTCTGCTCGGGAGACTTATCGCTACGACACTCGGCACAGAACCACTTCAAACCGTCGTCCGAAGCCAACGCGGCCCACATGGTTAGGTTCAGATCGGCACACAACGTATGGAAGCACCGTCCACATCCTGGCGAACCACTGCACGTGACGGTTTTATCCCTCACGGCGTTGACCGGTTGATGGCAAATTCCACAAGACTCGACGTTTTCCTTGGCGGTGTGAGACATTTTTTTTACTACTTTCTTACGCGAATGCTGGAGATAAACTGAATTTGGTTTAAAACAAAATTGACTGTTCTTTGATTTCAGGTAAACAGATTGGAAAGTACAATGTACTACCTATAAGCATTAGTGTGGTTCATTTCAGAGTTTTCTTCTCTACTACCTCAAAGATCGCTCGGCTAGGGTAGAGAAATCTAACAGAGAAGCGACACAAACACCTCTAATCTACTGTTTGATTGGTAAAAGTTGCAAACCAATAACCATTCAGCATCTTCTCGGTAGATATCTATTTCCCCAGGATCTGTTAGAAACATTTTCAAAAAAATGTAATTGTAGTTAAGTGTCTCGAAATAATTGTCAAAATTGAGTGCTCTGATTGCAGTGATTTCTACGCCAGGCTAAATTCCAAATTTGAGCTCACTCTGATAAGCGTTTGGTCATTCTTACTGAAAAAAAACTTTGAAATCACTCGAAAAAAGAACTATTCAAATATTCCTCTCGGAACAGTAGTCTTGGAAATTGGGTCCTAAAGCCTTACAATATTATATTCGGGAGTCCGTTGCTCACCAGTCTTAAACAACTAATCAATTTTTTTTTTTTCAATATATCTCGTTATTTTTACTTTTAATTTTTTTTATGTTTTTTTTCGAAAGAAAATGCGCTGAGAGGCAAACATGACACTGAAAATCTATGGTTCAACAACCACGACAACTTTTTTTACTAGACAAACTACCTTTACATGCAGCTGACAGATGCTGGCAGATGTCCTGTACTAAAACGGAACCGACGCGTTTTGGTCACTATTTTTTAACAGGGCATTCAAAAGTGAGAATTGGGTCTTAAAATTAAGATTAAACTGCTGATATTATTGTTCACATGCATAAAGCTTATTTTTCTTAGTAATATGACCCTTAGTACGACCACAGAGTTTAAAATTGATTTTTAAATCAATTAAAAAAATAAATACTGCCATACTTGACAGAAAAGGGCCTATTTGACAGCTTTTTCCCTGATCCATCGTAAAATGCTGTCTTGTCAATTTTTTGTTGCATAAAAATAAAAAAAAGTGATCAGAAATGATTTTGATCGTGATTTTAATCTTTGAACATCAAATTTTACTTTATGACTTTAGGACCCTATTTCGTTATGTCTTGGCGAAGCTTTTCTGTGAAGAAAAGTTGCTTTTTTCAATTTAATAGAAAACTATTATGTTTTGTATACAAACCGCCTAATTTAAGACCGAAAGAATAATTATTGAATCTTGTAAATTTTTAATAGCTTTGAAGTTTTTTTCATACTATCCCTTATAATAAATATTTTTATATATTTTTTTATTCTATCCCTTATAAAAAAATTCCCTTCCAATAATTTTTTTTTTGCGCAAAATAATAATTTTCATTCAATTCGATACTTTTATCATTAAAAGTTTACACTTGAATTTTTTTTTCAGAGCTTTGTAATGCATTTTTTTAATTTTATAATTTATTTGAACATAATTGAAATTTGTTGTACTAAGAAAATAGTGTATTTCGAAAAATTAGTATATTATTGATAAGAGGAATCAAAATGCTGCTGAAAATTTAAATTTTCATTGAAAAAAAACTTGTTCAATTTAATTTAAACTTTAAATATACATTATATAACATTTTTTTTTTTTCAATCAAATACAGCATTTTCGGACTTTTTGTTGATTTTTAATTTTGGGAACACAGATCGGAAACAAGATATAAAACTTTAGAATTTCTTTTTCATATATTCATTAATGTGTCACATATTATCGGCATTAACATAACTGTCATAATGTAAAAACCTTTTTCAAATTGGCTTGATATATGAAATTTTGCTTAATTTGTTAATTATGGATAAACAAAATTGTTTGTAACGCATCAAAATTTTCAATGTAATGAAAGTTTTTCCCATTTTTTGATTAAATTTGATTATTTTTTTATATTATTATTATTATTTTTTCGCATGTTTTCTAGAGAACTTGACATGCGGACTTCTAAGTGGGTCGGATTCCATAATAACTTTAACTTAAATAACCTAACTTAATAACTTCAAAAACACGATGTCGAGGAAATCAATGTGCTCAGTTCTTAAATGATGGACAATCATGTTAGAAACAGCTTTTTCATACATGAAAACTTTCGGAAAAATCGTTTTCCATGTTCCCTGGGCATTTTTTGAAAAAAGTCAGTTTTTTCGACAATTTTAAAAAATCTGCTCAGCAAAATGAATTTTTTTGAAATTCCAAATGGCATATACCATAAAATGAAGGTCTATGGTCAAATAAACAAGTTAATTTATCGATTTGGCCTTTGTTGTTGTTATTTTCCCGGTAGCTTTTCTGTCGAAAAATACAAGTTTTTGCTATACCTTTTTTTTATTCTTTTCCCACGGTATTTAACAAAAAAATTTCCTCATCTGTAAGGATACATGCATCTTGTAGGAACTTTTTCGCTGAAGATTTTCATCATCAACTCTGAGCTGAGATATTCCAGTTTTTGTGAAGAAATAATATTGAATTTTTGAAAAGGTTCAAATTAATCATAATTGGCATACTATATTAAGCCTAACCTGAGTTTAGGCTATATCGCATCTGTTTTTAAACATAATTAGCTCATACTCTAACACTAAAGCCAAATTTGGTTTTTTCTCATGGTACACTACGAGCTAAATCAATGAATTACTTTCAGTAAATAACTTATGATAAGAGAATTTTGCATTAAAGCCAGTCGATGCGCGTTTGCTGCGTTTCCATGGATACAAATAAACAAATAACAATAACTGACCACTGTCCTAGAACTGCCTTCAAGTATACATTTTGACTAAGAAACGAATTCTGATCAAATGCCTGTGTGTAGGGATGGACGTAGAAATGAAAATTGTGTTGATTTATTGGAATTGGCTGAACAGATTTTGTCCGGATCGGTGTTGAGAAATATTTATCTAAGTGTAGTACACGGATAGAAAGTCTGTAAGCTAATCCGGTAATTGTCGAATTTGTAATGTAATGTTTTTTTTTTAAATCGTCAGAAAAATTCCAAATTTGAACAACAATGTTTTCGATTTTGGAAACATGTTTTTTTGCATGTTTTTTGCTGATACACAATAAAAATAAACAGGAAGCCTTTAAAACTGAATTTGCGAGGAAGGCAAATTAATCTAAGCCAAGGCAAAATTATTTTTAAGTTTCAATAAATCTCATATTTAAACCGTAATGATGGAAAATAAACATCCAAGCTTAGATTACCTGCCACTCTTCAATTTTGTCTTTAAATGATGTATTTATAATATTTTCAAAAAGATAAAGATGAACCTTATCTGATCACGTATCTGCGAACACTCACAGCTGAATAGTTCATGCAAATTGCTCTTCTACCTCTGTTCACCACAAAAGCAGCTTGGTGTATCTTCCTCATCGGTAGTACATAAGCAGCAGCAGCAAAAAAAGCACGAAGCCAGCACTAATCGCCCAGCCAAGCAAGTACCAAGAAGTAGTAGCGCCCTCTGGGAGCCAATTCGCAATGACCTTCCCAGACACATTTCTCGGTTCAACGAAACAAAACAGCGATTCTTCGACCTGCCTGCAGTCTGCAGCTACTGCTACTGCAGAAGAGGTTGCTCATTTTCCCACCCACCACCCCCTCCCAAAGCGGTGTTGGCGGGCAGCATTATGTTTACGGCCCAGTTGCAATTCGACTCTTATTTTTATTTATTTTATTTATTTTTTTCCTCAGCAAATAATGGGAAGGGTGAAGTGATTTGCAGTGATTTGGCCTCGAATGAGGAAGGTGAAGCAGCGAACGTCGTGGCTCGTCGGTAGGCAATTAGCACTCTCTGGCAGCGTGATTTAAGTGTGTTTTAGGTTTGAGAATCACTTACTATAGTACCTTCTTACTTGACCTTTTGAAGACTGATTTTTTAGGTGATTTTTTTTTTACTAGAATATCTTTAATTTATAACATAGATATTCAAAAAATTGGAGGTAAAAAAGACCATGCATCAACATTCGACCCCACAAGTTGCACATCAAGTTTTTACACACTCTTGAACAACAACAAAAAAACGCCAATGAAAATATTGTTGCAGCTTCACAGCATTGCAAATTGCGCAAGCAGCCGACGCCAAGCCACTCCGACCGAAGAGGTCGTGTGTCGGATCAAAGCAAGCTCGAGGAAGATGACGAGTTCAAAGCACTCACTTGAAAGCACACGGCCTGCTTGGGGGGTTTTCCACGCAGTAGCCGGAAAATACAGAGGAAAAAAAAATTGAGTGCGATAAGATCGGTAATTTGACGAAATTGGTGAGCGCGCCTACATAACACAACCACGACGCATGTGTTACGCGTTGCACAAAAGTGTGGCCCGTTCGGAAACGCATTTGGCACACTTTGACGGTTGGGAAAAATTGTGGAAATTATCCGCGGAAAGAGTGATGCATTGGGTTAAAAATAGAAATAATTTGGGTGTGTTTCTCACGTTGGATTTGAGGTTAGATGAGTTATCAACATTTTCTTGTATTGTATCATTACATTGTTTTCCGCAGTAAAGTGAAATGATTCTTTTGCAGAACATTTAGAGTTAAAAAGTTCCGGAAAATTTTAAATGTTTTCGTTTTGGTTTACGAGGATTTTCCTTAAGAAGTTTAAAGATTTTGCAACTCTTTGAATTCTAAAAATGAACTTAAATATTATACAATCGACTCTCTAGTTGTCAATCTTTTCAAACTCAATATTTCTCCATTTATCAAAGGTTTCACACCTTGAAGGGAGTGCGCATTTGGATACTTTCTTTTTACTCTCGAAAATCTCTATAGCTCAACGCCTTCTCTCTTTGATGATCCCTTCGACTTCATTTACCAGAAAAAACTTTTTGCAATTTTTAATGTGATAATCTCAGTGCATTCAATCCAGAAATTCCCGGGGCAGAATTCCCGGAAATATTTTGTAACTGAGAATGCCCCAATTCCAATATTTTATTTCATTTTGTCTCGGATTTCATGAAATAAAAAAAGTGGCACATTTTTTCGTCTGGAATTTCAGATTTGGTGGGGAAAAGTGGATCACTTGAGTACTAGTCTATACCATGCCTAGCTCTTTTAAGATTTTCTATTCTGCCCATAATTGAAAATTCGGCTATTATGCCAAATCAAGTATTCCGAGAAAAACGCGTTTTTGTGTTTGTCACCAAATCTTCGCCACGGCAATTTCAAAAGGGAATGGGATATTAGCCGTTTGGTTTTTCGCATCGGCAGCCAAATCTAACCACTATTTTAGTGAAATTCAAGCTTCAGGAGATGCGTTGGAACATCCTCTACAACCTGGTGCTAATATCTCAATTTTGCCAAAAGTGGATATTAGCCGTTTTTTCAATGGTGGGCAGTATTCTATAATTGAATAACTTCAATTTGTTCTTCAATATATATATTTTTTTTAATTAGAAGGTTAATTTCATATAGCAGGACAAATGCAGCGAATTGGGACAGCTGTTGAAGCTATATTCTATGCACAGTCTTTTGAAATTTTTGGTTGATTTAGGTTAAAACAGAAACAGAACAAAAAAATAGTACATCGATTTCCAAATTTAATGCTGCTATCGTCTCTATTCAGATTCGAAAATTATTTTATGGACAAAAATTCCAATTCTAAAGTCATCTAAAATTTAAAAAAACATTTTTTTTTATTTCGAACATTATTAGTAAACACAATAAATATTTTTAATCATTTCTAGTCAATAATAAAAGCTTCTAATTACTTTTACTTATTTAATCTTGAACAAATTTGATTAATTGTTTTGATTGATTGAAAATCCAAATCACAAAAAAAATCACAAAAAAAATCACAAAAAAAATTTAAGTGCTTTTAATCCCGGGAATTCACGGGATTTGAAGAATAATTTTCCCGGAAAAATTGTACGCTGAATGAAAAAAAAAACATTGTTTTAGTTTTTTAAGTTTCAATAACTGCATTATACACAGGAAAAATGTGTGTTAATTTGGGAGGTTTTATTTTGGAAGGTTGAATTTTCATAAATGTTCTGTAATATAAATTTTCATAAATTGTTCTGTAATGTAAATAAAAGTTAACTTTTATTAAATCTATGGTTCCATAATTATTATTTTTAGAGACAGCTAGAATTTTTGTTTTCAAATAATATATTTTTTTCGGATAATGTATTTGAAAAAGATTTAAACGTTTATTTTTTTTCAATCTTAAAATTATTTGTCATGACAAGGCCTCTCTTTTCTTAGTGAATTTATAAAATGATTAGCCCTGGTGAAAATCAAAGGGGATGATCAGAAAAAAAAATAAAAAATCCAAGTTTTACTTTTCAATTGTTCTCAACAAAAGGTCATAAATAGGGCTAGTGAATTTTCACAAATTCGCGAACAGCGTGAAATTCTTCAAAATTGGATTTTTTATGAAAAGCCATGGAATTTCCCATTTTTTAAAAAGATATTCAATCAAAACTTTTTTAAATTGACTTAAAAAGTGTCTTGAGTAATGTTTTAAAAGAATGAATAAATGTATTTTTAATAATCAAATAATAGCAAGGACTTTTCTTCCATTACTTACTTTATTTATTCATACAGTTAAACCTCGCATGATGCGCAGGCGTTACGCTTTGTATTTCGTCGATTGCTCTAAAACGAAATAATATTTTTGCAATCTCTTTAAAGCTAATTGTAGATTGGAACAAGACTAACAAATTGCTTCAAAAAAATTGCAAAAATATTATGTCGTGTAAGAGTAATCGAAGAAAAACAAAGCGTAACGCCTGCGCACTATGTGAGGTTTAACTGCACGGAGAAAAAAGAGTTCCCACAATCGTGAACAAGCGTTTATGAAAATGGGAACCACGAACAAAGTGTTCACATTTCATGGTACGTTTTTCAAAATCAATTCGAGGTTCCCATTTTCATGAAAGCTTGTTCACGATTTTGGGAACTCTTTTTTCTCCGTGTGTATTTTAATTCCCTGCAATCACACTTTGACTTTGATTTTTTCGTCATAATATTGTTTTTGATTTTAGAAATTAGTCCTTTCTAGAATATTTTAGATTTATTCTGAGTTTTGGGTAATTTAACCCTCTACTGCCCAAATTTTTTTTTCGAAAATTTTTATTTTCCCGTGTTCAGGAGGTCATTTTGAGCAACTTTTGTTCTACGAAAAACTTCACTTCTCTTGTTTTATGTTTTTCTTGTTTTATTTTTAGTATTTTAATTTTCATTTATCTTGTTTAGTTATGTTTGTTTTTGGTAGTATTTGGCCTATTCTAACACCTCCTATCATTACATTTTGCCTATCTAATTTTTTCATGTTTTTACAGTAACTTTTTCAATTTTTTACTTGTTTTTCATTTTTTCTGCTATAGAATGGCACCATTATCATTTATATTGTAAACAAATGCGTAGAGGCATAATCTGGGACACTACAAAAATTACTGCATACTTATTTTTACTTCGGGACCGTGGTGTAGGGGTAAGCGTGATTGCCTCTCACCCAGTCGGCCTGGGTTCGATCCCACACGGTCCCGGTGGCATTTTTCGAGACGAGATTTGTCTGATCACGCCTTCCGTCGGAAGGGAAGTAAATGTTGGTCCCGGACTAACCTAAAAAAGGTTAGTTCGTTAGCTCAGTCCAGGTGTAGGAGTCGTCTCCCTGGGTCCTGCCTCGGTGGAGTCACTGGTAGGCAGTTGGACTAACAATCCAAAGGTCGTCAGTTCGAATTCCGGGGTGGATGGAAGCTAAGGTGTAAAAAGAGGTTTGCAATTGCCTCAACAATCAAGCCTTCGAACACCTAGTTTCGAGTAGGAATCTCGCAATCGAGAACGCCAAGGCAATGCTGTAGAGCGAATAATTTGATTTGATTTTTTGATTATTTTTACTTAAAACATAGGAAATGTTAGTAAAAAACACAGCCAAAGTTGACCCCTAAAAAAATTACATTTTTTAAAACATTGGCAAAGTCACATAAAACAAGTAAAACTTCCAACCCTAAATTTTTTTTAAAATTTCACGAGTTCTTCTTTCCAATGCATTTCAAAGATTAAAAATTGGTTGAAAAATGGATTTTTGGCGATTTTTCAGATCGAAGCCCGTCTAAAGGCGGGGTTAGGTTGTAGAGGGTTAAACGAAATTTAATGATTTGGTGATGATCCTCGTGGATATTGAAGAGATTTATGAAACTTTTAAACATATTTTTATTGACCTTTTGTTAAAAAATATTACCAGTAAACAAGGTTAAAAAAAGAAATTTAGAAAAGCTATTTTTAAGTGTCACTTTTAATATTCGTGAAAAATTTATTGTTGATTGAAAAATGACACTTTTAAAAAACAATTTCGAAATAAATAACTCTAAATAAAAATAAGTCTGAATGGATAAAATTGAAAACATTTCAAATTCAATTTAATCATATATTTTTTTCATTTCCCATCAATTGTTCCAGCAAATTGAATATTTTCCTCACTTTGTTAAAATGGAAGAAATACTGAAAAAATAAGTTACCTAAGTGTCAAATAAATGAAGTTCAACTTTAAACCGTAAATATTCCTCGACATTTTTTAATTCGATATTCAAAGTACGCGATCTACAAAAAATAAAACCCAAAAATGTGTCCATTGCATCCATTGAACACAAACAACATGCTTTACTCTAAAGTTTAGTTTCATTCGCCTATTCATTGCAATAAATTTAATTGGCTCTCCGCCTAACTTTCAGTAAGATTAAAGAAATATTTCAGAATAAGAATTTTTTGAAATATTAGTGCTTTTGTATTGTGATTGGCTAATTGATCATTCATCGTCAAATATTTGAGCATTTTTTTCTAATTATTATTTTTAATTTTTTGAAAATTTTGCTAAGTCTTGAAAAAAATTATATTTAAATAATGTAAGTTTTGTTAATTTAATATATCAATATTATTTACATTATAAAATGTACGATGGAAACATTTACTGATACTTTTCGAAGGTTGAATTCTTTGAAGGTTTTTAAATGTTAAAAAGAAAACCAGTAGCTATGAAGCTGTGCATGAGTTACTTCGTTTAAATGGAATATAAAGTAGATACACTCAAATGCTGCATTTAAATAAAATTAAATCTAACAAAAAGCCATAAATGAACGAGTACTGACCGCATGATGAGGATGTTTGCTGTCCTGTTGCACTGGATCCGGCTCAAATGCAAATTCAAACGTTTTGTTTCTCCCCCGATATCCTCCTGAACCAGCTGCTGCTTATGAATTCACCACCAGTTCCTCTAGGCTAATAAAAATCACTTTCTTCTGCCTTCGATTGCCGCACTCGATTCGATTAGGCTAATCCCACTTGCGCGCGAGCTGATCTGATTAAATTCACTTTTTTTTCCTCTCCGGAACAACAATTCAATCCGAATCCAAACACTTTCGATCACGTTCACTTTCCAGCTCGGGGACTACGGGGTCTGTACCACGCTGTGGTTACCACAAACTGCTGAGACGACGGTCTGGTGCCGACTGACGGATTGGGCCACTGCTCCGGCCAACCAAGCCAACCAACCCCCCAACTCAGTTCACTTTTGCTGCCGCTGCAGCACCAACAACAAAACACACAGAGAAAGAGACTTTTGCAGATGCATGAAATTAAGGCTTTGCGCGCGCCCGCGGTTTTCCCACTTTTGCCCACCAAACCAAACCAAACACCCCACACACCACCTCGTGATGATGTTTCTCGCACGTTAATTATGCTTTATTATCGTTATAATATTAAAACGAAAGCATGCTCGTTTTTTTCCTCACCAACTGCTACTACTTTTCCACGGCACTTGCACCTTGGAGTAATAGTTCGCAAAAAAGAAGAAAGAAGTTGAAATCGACATTCACTCTCGCACGCTGGAGATGCTAAAGTCGGAATTAATAAGCTACTGAAAAAAAAAACACGCGGGAAGACGCCCTTCAACCTCCAGATCGCAGCAGGCAAATGTTCTGCCCGACTAAGTAGTTTTTAGTTTTATACCAAGTGTGTAGGAGACCCCACCCCGAAGTGCTACTATTGGGCATGAAGCGATTTTGTCATTTATTTGTGTTCTTTGATAATCTGGAAATCGTTTTCAATGTGTCCTCAAACTCCATTTTAGTGCAAAAAATAAACTATTTGGACTGTTTCATAAACCCAAACCTAAGCCACAATTACAAACCTCAAGCCCCTTTCAAACCTTCCGCCAGTGGTGTAGGTCGTCAGTCGACCTACCCTGAAGCCCCCTCCGTCCAAACGCATTTAAAACCCATTCTCAACTGTAGCCGCCGCCGGTACTAAACGCAGCTAAATTAGTAGTCGCTCTGTACGCTAAGTAAGTATCAAATTGGTCATTTGCGCGTAAAGCATCACTCGCGCGCGCGCGCCAACATTCGCCATTGTTGATGCGTTTTTTTTTTTTTTGATGGGAAGCTGAACCGACGAAGAAGGCGTTGAAATCTGTCACCTCCCGTGAATGGATTGTGATGAATTTTGAGTGGGAGCGCAATTGGGTGTGAAAAAAGATAGCTACTTTGATGGTCACGTGGTGGAGTTTGAGTTTGAATGAGATGAATGAGAATGAGACGAATCATTACGATGGATTGCTTGTGAGTAATAATTTTTGATTATTTTTCCCCCTAAACCTGTTTTATTTCCACGCTTCTACTTAGCCATACATATTTAGCTAGCAAATTGTGAAAGAGAATGAATAACAAAATCTGGGTACTTTTAAGATCACGCTTTTTTTTAACCAGATAAATCTTTGGAAAGATATATCAACTCCCTATCAAATAATGGGTTTCAATGTGGATTCGTAAATATACTTTATTATTTTATATTTAAAAAATCTGGCACACAAACTACACATACATTCCTGAATTCTAAGAAAGGATGCCCAGATCATAACAAAAGACGTTTTGTCTCTAAATCCAAGAGAATTAATACTTGATAAAAATCTTACCTTCATATCACATAAAATTCCGTCGTGAAACTACTTACTTTTCCTGTCATTCTTGAACGACGAAATAGCCTACTTTTCTGTACCAAAAATAACAAAATCGAATAGCAACACTTTTCAAAATAATTGCTGAAAAGTTCTACTTTTCAGCACTCAAATGGGTGCTGAAAAGTTGAACTTTTCAGCACTTGTTTCGAATTGTAACACTTTTCAAATTTTTTTGATTAAAACGATTTATTGACAAAATACATGAAAATTTAACTTAAAATTTCACTTAATGGGTGTTTTTTGGAATTGCAAAAAATGTTGTATGGAACTCGTTGCAAAACTTGATTTTTTCAGCACTCTTCGTATTTATCCAACTCGGTGAACCTCGTTGGATAAATGTACGACCCGTGCTGAAAAATTTCTCTTTTTGCAACTTGTTGCATAAACTACTATTATATTTTTCAAGTTTACGTCCCTCAACTTTAATTGAAATCAAAAAGCAAGACAAATCAAGAAGTGTTATGAATTAGATACAATCTAAATTTTGAAGAAAACAATTTTTGTGAGAAAAGCAATAAAAAAACATTCGATCCATCAAAGCAAAAATTGAAAAAATCACTTAAAACAAAGCAAGAAAATAAAATTATCAATGGAAATGTTAAATTTTGCTTAAATCAAAAAATTTCAGAGTTGGAGGCGTTTTTGAAGGAAAGAGTTGCATTTTTTTTTGTAATAGACTAATTAAGGCGGCGCAAGCCTTAAATTTTTGAATATATTTTAATATTTTAAATAAAATTTCTTAAGAATGAAATGTTTTTATTGTAAACTTTCTAGCTCATTTTTTAAGTTACACTAGTTTTATTATATTTAGTTATTTTATTATGGGGTTACATACGTATACAGCAATTCCAGTGAAAAATATTGATTTTTTGCCGATTTCGTCATTTTCCTGTTTTTGCGCGTGGCGCGTCGAAAAACTCAGTTTTTATTTTCAATAAATCATATCTTGGAATCGTACGGTTCGACATCGCCAATTTTTTGAAATGTTATGTGGAATTTTCCGAGGAATCCGATAAAAATATTTTCAGACATAGGCTCTTTGGTCCAGACACGGTCAAAATGCCAATTTAAGTTTTCATACGACTTTTTCAATAGTTAAGCTAGATTTTTGGAACTTCTTACTATTTTTTCAAAAAGCAAACCTCATCACCTTTCTTTTGCGTCTAAGACAGCTTAAATCGGATGAAATGGCGCGGAGATATGATTTTTCGAAAAAAGTGATTTTTGCGAAAAATGACGAAAATTGCCATTTTTTGAACCACTCTAGCAAGATGTAGGACACCCTAATGGCCAAACAAAAAATACGGGTCTAATTATTTTGGCCGAGGAACCCCCAGAAAATTTTTGAGCCCGATTGGAGAACTTTTTTTCGGTTAAGGCTCTTTTCAAATGGAATTGTGGTATAACTGGCATAATTGTCAAGGGTTTAAACTATTAACAAAATAAAATTGATGACATTGGTTGCATCATTGCAGAGATAATGCTATTTGAAGTTTCAAAAAACGGATGCCACGATATCACAACCAAATTGGCTAAAAATGTTGGTGATTACTCGTAAAACATAAAAAACAACAGCAGTAAAGAAAAAGTTCATATCAAAGCTTTGGCATTACTTCTGTTGCTTGTGTTGTAGGTGACTCAAACTGCAAAAACATATGACGGTTTCCACGCGAAATCGACCATAAAAATACGAACCGAACCATTTCCGATCATAATAAAACTTGCTGGATCGTTTGTCCTACTCAAATCAACAACTCCTGTGCACTCAGTTTAGTAATTCACAATGGCATTTGACTTTCAGGAATTCTTTTAGTTTTAAATTATTGGTAATTACTTTTAAATTGAAAAAATCATATCTTTCGAAGCAGATGTTCAAAAAATCGATCGAAAGTGTGTTTTAACGAAAATCGTGCGCTCTTTTTAAATGAAAATATTTCCAAAAGCCGAAACTTTCATTTTTGATCAAAAAACAGCCAAAAATAGAATTTTCTTCGAAAATCAGGCTGAATACACCCTTAAATTCAAATTTTGCCATTACCATTCAAAAGAGTGGACAATTTCCTACTTTTCTTCCATAGACACCAAGTTGGAGCGAAAGCGTTTTCGAGTGGTTTGTAAATAAAAACCTTTTTTCGTTTTTTTTTTATTTTTTTCCAAAAAACTAAATTACATGTTTTATGGCAAATTTTGTAACAGATCCCATTTTTAAACTTAAAATAAAGTTCTGCTTCCGTGTTTTTGAGTTTTTCCTTGACGTACCAGTTTCAAATACATATGAAAGGAACGAAATAATTACTAAAGATAACCAAAAAAGGTGCACTTAAGGTAAAATTTCCTGAACCACTTTTAATATGGAAAAATGTTTATCTCACTCGTCAGTGTTGTTAATACCTGCAAAATATTTTTTTTCTTATTTTATTTTCCAAATTCATCTGGAAACATCATTTATTCGTGTTTATCAAAACTATTTGCGTAGATTTGAAGCTAATTATATTAAGAATAATCATTTCATCAAATCTCTGAAAAGCTACAACAATTTTTGTATAGAAAAGCTGCAAATTGTAAAATTCTGTGATATTTATTCCATTTCCAAACACGTTGACAAATTATTGAACATCTTACCAAATTCTGCTAAGTGACTTACAACAATTTTCCAGGCAAACGGCATGGCCAAACTCTAAGGTGCTCGTGCCTGGCACATCAGGGTGTGCTTAAAAATGACAATTATGGCGATTTTGCATAAAAAAACACATATTTCAAAAACAACTTGACATTGTTTAAACCAACTTAAGTTATCCGGTTTGTACATGGAAAGTAACTAATTTGGCATTCAAGGAAAAATACGCATGAGTTCAGTCTTAAAGGTGTTTGACAATGATTATTAAAAAATACTCAAAATTTTCATCTTTGAACCGCCCTGACACGACAGAAATCACCCTAAGAGCCCAAAAAAATAGGAAAAAAAATATTTTGCTGGTATTAACAACACTGACGAGTGAGATAAACATTTTTCCATAATAAAAGTGGTTCAGGAAATTTTTCCTTAAGTGCACCTTTTTTGGTTATCTTTAGTAATTATTTCGTTCCTTTTATATGTATTTGAAACTGGTACGTCAAGAAAAAACTCAAAAACACGGAAGCAGAACTTTATTTTAAGTTTAAAAATGGGATCTGTTACAAAATTTGCCATAAAACATGTAATTTAGTTTTTTGGAAAAAAATAAAAAAAAAAACGAAAAAAGGTTTTTATTTACAAACCACTCGAAAACGCTTTCGCTCCAACTTGGTGTCTATGGAAGAAAAGTAGGAAATTTTCCGCTCTTTCGAATGGTAATGGCAAAATTTGAATCTAAGGGTGTATTCAGCCTGATTTTCGAAGAAAATTCTATTTTTGGCTGTTTTTTGATCGAAAATGAAAGTTTCGGCTTTTGGAAATATTTTCATTGAAAAGAGCGCACGATTTTCGTTAAAACACACTTTCGATCGATTTTTTGAACATCTGCTTCGAAAGATATGATTTTTTCAATTTAAAGGTAATTACCAATAATTTAAAACTAAAAGAATTCCTAAAAGTCAAATGCCATTGTGAATTACTAAACTGAGTAGGACAAACGATCCTGCAAGTTTTATTATGATCGGAGATGGTCCGGATTTTGAGTGGTCGATTTCGCGTGGAAACCGTCATATGTTTTCTAATTTCCAAAAATTTACTAGAGATTTAAAGAAGTTACTATGTAAGACATTTTGATGTTATTTAATTAAACTGATAAAAAGAAAAAAAAGGTTCAACATAATCAAATATAAAAAATTAGCATCTTTTCGTTTCCACTTCTCTCTATTCAAACTCTTAATATTAACATGGCGAGCCAATTTTAATGTCAATTTCACAACAGGCTTACTGGGCACAAAATTGGCAAATAATTCCTACTAGAAGCTACATTTTCACAATTGCTTAATTCTACTCTTGAAAAATAAAAACTGAAATCATTTATTTTATTTGTGAGTTCATAAAAAGATTTCGATTTACAGGTTTAAATAACATGAAGGATGATTTTTTGTTTAGGTGGGGAAAGAATTGTTACAAAACATCAAATTTCAATGTAATTTTTCGACCCGGTTCCAATTTTGTTTGATTTATTTCCTGGTACTCAGCTATGAGAGATTCATTTCGATAGTTATAATGTCAATGGAAAAGCAACAATATACTGATAAATGAAATAGATTTTCGATGTACATGAAATACATAGTCCCTTGTAAGGGATTCCTCAAGCAAGAGAAAATATCGAGGAAAAAAGTGCATCAAAGTAGGGGAAATATGCCCATTTTAAGCCTAATAAGTGGTCGTGTTTGAATGATGCTGGGTTATCTTGATTGTTCCTTGAAATTCACTAAAACCAAGTACACCAACGAGTAGAGCAACTTTTTGTGAACATTTCTGTTTATTTTCACTTTTGTTAAAAGTTATGATATTCCTTTTACAAGCATTTAAAAAAAATATTTCAAAAATTCATTCTAATCAGTCGAGTGCATTGGGCCACGCCCATTTTTCTATTTTCAGCTTAGTTCTTTTTTTCTTCCAGCGCTCTTTTGGGTCTGCTTAGTGCTGCCAAAATTGATGAAATTTTAAGCGAACACTCACGAAAAGTAGCATTTAATGCGAAATTTTCCTGGCAGCACTTGCTCACTCCAACAGGCGCTGCTGGTGGTGTTGGTGGCCACCCTTTGTTCTTTATTTGCCTTCGCTTCTCGCTCGGTTTTCTTCAGCCTTCGATTGGAATGGGTAGTCGAAATTGAAACGTCAAAAGACTTAACGCGTTTGTTTTTTTTGTGGCGCTTGCTAATTATTTACATGTTTCGGGATTATTTTTCAAGTGAGTGACTAACTAATGTTCAAATGGACATGTTGCCGGTAGTTGGAAGCAATGTTATAACTTAAGCGCTTTGAAATCGTTAGCGCAAGAGAAAAGATATTGATAGCGACTTTCGTTAAGCAGTTATCCTCTGATCTTGCGTGTGTGCCTCCAAAATGATGAGAAATGGTCTCGCAAAATAAAAATTATGATCAAAAGTGCATTAAATTTGATCTTTTTGGCCAGTAAATGGCATAAATTTGCGTGCTTACTCGTGCTGTTGCTGGTAAGTTTATAGCCTAAATAGTATTTTTGGAGCTTTAATCGAGCATCAAACTTTCCATATGACGAAGATAGGTGTTTGATTAGAAAGGGTATATTTCCCCTATGCAGTTTGAATGGACTGAAGAAATCAACAAAAGATCGAGCAAATAGACTTCGATAAGATCGACATTTAAATAATCGACTTTAACACGATTTTGTTTTACTTTCAGCTCTCTAGCATATATTTCCAGAATCATAAGCTTACCAGGGTCCATTTTGGATATCTCCGATAAACTCTATAAAAAAATAAATTTGGCTCATACTGGTTCAGCAGTTGCATAAATTTAACCAGAAAATTACATAAAAGCCCGCACAATCAACTCGTTAACGCACTTTCATTATCTGCTGAACTGAATCTGCGCCATCGCAAAACATGCAAACAACAAAAAAACGAATCATAATAATAATGTTTTTCCCACACACATCGAACAGCCAATACTGTCCCACATCATCGTATCAGTCCGATCTTGTCTTGTCTTCTGGCCCGATATCACGCACAACTGTTCCAACCTGTGTCAAAGCAAAGCCTGCTTCGCGATCCACGATCGCCGCCGTAACCATAACCACCGCCATATAAATCGACAATCATAATGTAATAAGCCACCTGTTTGAAACAAGTTCGCGGAGTTGCGCCAAATGCACGCACGCCATTTCTACCGAGATGGCTTCAATTTAGTAAGCCATCAGTCATTTCGACCCATTTCACCGACACCGAATGTCGCAATCGACAAAAGTTGCCGCCTTTTTCAAAGTGTAGAGCGAAATAAATTTTTCATCAAATATTAACCTGGCCGAAATGGGCGTTGTTGGTGTGAGCTTTTGGACCAAGTGGAAATTTCTTCGAAACATTGCGTTTTGCATGAAGTCATTTGTGCAAGAAACCACACAAGCGACGAACCTGCCTGAACGCACTGAAATATTTCATTCGTAAGTCCTGCGAAAAGTGTTGCGTACGAGCGGACCCTTGTCGTGCACGGGTCCTACTTTAGGTGACCCAAAGCCTACTGCTAGACTGTGCACTGACTGACATCGCGCAACGGTTCTGGTTTAAAAGATAAATTCACGTCAGAGTCCAGCTACTAAAAGAGGTCTTGGAAGGTGTTGTTATGTCATCGCACTTGGAGTCAACGACTGCTGCGACCCAGCGCACGCACTTTGGTGAGGAATTTGACTTTAATTAAATTTAACGAGAAATTTCTGCACCGATTTACCGCGGTGATTTGACCTGGACTCGAATAAACGATTGCGATCGTGGTTCGAGTTTTACACTCGAGCTGTTAATGGGAAATTTGCCAGGAATGGTGTTGATTTCGTCCGCTGGGTGCCAGTTGAGGTTATTGGTCACATTTTTTTCTGAATAACTGGTCAAATTTAGGTCAAACAATAGATAAAAATTTTGTTCGGCCACGATGTTAACAGAAATTATAAAATCAATCTGCGTTATGTGCTAAAAAAGTGTTTCTCCTAAAAAAGCACACCTGTGACGAGATCTTGAGTTAGGAGAAAGTACGTCAAACTTTCGTCCACTAGAAATTTAATTTAGTCAAAATTGCTGCAATTTCCAGTCAGATAGTACACCATAACCTCTGGCCCATTAACCACCGCCATGATGGACCGCCGGACTTTTACCCTAGCCGGAACGGAACCCATGCAAAGCAAAGCTGCGCCGCCGTAACGGTCCTAATTGTGCAAATCTTCTCCGAAATGCACCCATCATAACTTTACTTCACCGGCAAGCGACGAAGATAGCGCTCGAGATGTGTGTGTTTCACTTTCATCGTGTGCATGCCGACAAAAGTGCACCCTAATGGTAAACAAAAAGCATTAGCAGAAGGAGTAGCAACAACAACAATAACGGTAAACAAAAACAACGAATGCAAAAGTGCCTTCTTTCTCGAAAGGTAATATCTGCTGGTGAGTGTCGGATATTGTACCGTATTGAGTTGTATTTTGTTACAATCTACACGAAATTAAATATTACAAGAAACATAAATTTATACTTGCGTTGGGTTCGTACAAGTCCAAGGAAGGTTTATACGCTAACTAATCGATACTTTGGCCACTCTGGAACCGATTCCGGAACATCGGCAAATTGTCAAAAGCCACAAAAATTGTATTTTCCTTATTTAGTTAATATGTCGTTTAGGATTTGTTGCGGTATGGACATATTTTTTTAAATTATTTTGATATATTTTTTTGAAATCTCAGTGAAATTAGGATAGCTGAAGCGATAAATCAGATGATGTGATTCTGTAAATTTAGCAACTTGAACTAATACAAATTTTGTGCAGTTTCCAGAATGCTGTAAAAAATCTTTAAATCCGTAGATGTCCAATCTTCAAAATTTTGTAAATTTTAAAGAATTTCGTGAAAAAAAATATTTTTGGACGTGAGCAGTCACAAGATCTAAAAAATTGCAAAATTATCTCAAATTCAATCATTAGGTGGTTTCAGCTACAAAACGGTGTACTACATCAAAATGTGCTGGTTATGATTGCGAACTTTCTCAAATTCATGATCAATTTGCAACACTGCCAAATAATGGCCTTGCTGAGCTATAGCTCAACGGTTGTCTTTTTTGATCGTCTAAAACATATCCATAAATGAAATAGTGGTTTTGCGAAAATTGATGCTTTGTGTTAAAAAGTAAATCAAATCAAACCTCCTAAAAATTTTCACAAAATCATCAATTGACATTGCTCTGAAGTTCCGCAAATTAAGAACCAATGCACGCAAAATTAATGGGAAATTTAATTTTCCGAAAAATGGTGCCGTTTTGAAAATTGGTTGCAAATGGAAAAGGGCAATTTTTGGCTTGATTGAACATTAGGGTGATTCACGATTAAGTATTGAGTGTTTTGTAAATCAAGCTTTCAAAGAATATTTTTAGGGATTTTTTTTTTGTATTATAAAAAGTTGTTGTGCTTGCCAACCCAAGACATCAAAATTTCATCTCGCAATCTACGCGTTCTACGACCAAATTTTGAAAAGCATCTGGGCAAACCTTTAAAAATCAGTTTTTACCGTGACAATTCATGGTCATGTTTTAAAGGGAAGTGTTCGGAGCAGTTTTAGAACTCAAAAAAAAACAAACATTTTTCTTATTTTGAAAAGCCAATTTACACTTAACCCTCTACAACCTAACCGCACCTCTAGGCGGTCTTCGATCTTAAAAAAACGCCAAAAAACAATTTTTCAACCAATTTTTGATCTTTAAAAAGCATTGGAAAGAAAAACTCTTAACATTTTAGAAAACTTTAGGGTTGGAAGTTTTTATGTTTTATGTGACTTTGTCAATATTTTTAAAAATGCCATTTTTTAGGGGTCAACATTGGCTGTGGTTTTTACTAACATTTGCTATTTTTTCAGTAAAAAGAAGTATGCAATAATTATTGTAGTGTCCCAGACTATGCCTCAAGGCCTTTTTTACAATTTAAATGATGATGGTGCCATTATATAGCACAAAATGTGAACAACATGCAAAAAACTGAAAAAGTTACTGTAAAAACGTTGAAAAAATTAGATAGGCAAAATGTAATTATATTAGGCCAAATACAAAAAAAAAACAAACATAAACTAAACAAGATAAATGCAAATTAAAATACTAAAAATAAAATAAGAAAAACATAAACCAAGAGAAATAAAGTTTTTCGTAGAAAAAAAGTTTCTCAAAATGACCACCATGACTGGGAAAAAAAATTGAAAAAAAATTGGGCGGTAGAGGGTTAAGGGTCAATTTAAAGAAAAATTATGCAATTTTTAAATTTAAATATCTTGAAAAAGCGCAGGCCAAATTTTAAGCGCCGCGTTGCATTCTAGAAAAGTCCTTTTTGATTTTTTTAATCAATTTTGAGGGCAGAATCAGATTCAGCGGGCAAAATTACTTTTGAAAACATAAAGTTGGACAATTTTAGAATTTCGTTAGGGTGGTCCCATGCACTTTCTCTTGAAATTATACATTTTTAAAATAAAGATGTCTCGAGTTTGAAGAACACCCCATAAAATATTTCTTGTATTAGGTAGCCTGCTTAGTTTTGAAAATAAAAAAAAAATAATCGACACATGAAAAGGTACATATTTTTTGAATAACTGAGAGTCGGTAGCCTTTTGTCCATCAAACCTTGAAAAGGTTAATCATTCTAGAACTTGTTGGTTGTTTCATAAATTTTGATTAGCAAGATTAAAGTAACCCATAAAACGGTATCAGTTTCGAGCCCTACACAGACTACGACTTCAACCGTCCGTTTCTCGCCGAAGATGGAAATAACGCTGGGGAAATTATGCACAAATGCACCTTCAGCTTCAGCAATTGGAAAAATCTCGTTACTCCACGCGGAGACAGCCGCAAATTGGCCCGCGTGTCCGCTAATCACCCCGTTCGCACGCGTGTCAATTTGAGCAGACCTTGGCCTCAAGATACGCCTCAACGGTACGTTAGGTTATGTATTCTAACCCGTATCGATCCGCGGCCAACCTTCACTCTTCAAATTTGTTACGCCATTATGCTGCGAGGGCGCTGCTCCAAGCCCCACCACACCGGATGTTTCAAATCGAATGTGGTTCAATTTTCTCCCCCGGGGTCCATCGGGTGCGATCAAGGCCGGTCCAATCTGGGCGAGCACGTGTTCACAGTCCATTACACGAGAGTTAACATAACATCCGTGAAAGGCTGCCCCCGTGATGAGGTAATAATTGGAGTTGTATTATTTTTGCACACGCGGGATTTTATTGGAAAAAAGCTGACACAGGGAGGAATGAAAAACGTGAAGGGGGTGCGCATTAATCATGATGGGCAGTCCAGCCGTCCGGCATCCAATTTCAATCAAGGCCTTTGTGAAGTAGTGTCTACTCAAGCGATTCAATTGGTATAGCGATGATCAGCATTTATTTAGTTGTTTAATATTTCATTTCCTTCAAAATTAATTAATTAAATTTAGGTTTGCAAAATGTAATACTTTGTGAAGGTGAAAGTGGCCGATTAAATGTCAATGGGCTGCCAAATATGTTGTACACTATCCTCCAAATACCCTCATCTTGATTTGGGTAACCCGAGACCTCCCCGCTGGCTAAACCGATCGATGACCCGCGTGACTCCATATATCATCTCAAGTGTTTTCTGCCCCAGGGGTTCAAATGGTGGGACCACACACGCAGCACAGCGTGGGGTTGTTGGGGCAAGGTCGTGAGTGCAAAAGGAGGGCAATTTTTGGAGGGTTTCGGCAAACAAATGGCGGCGCGACAACTCAAACCAGGGGTAGTATTGCATAACCTCACTCCTCCGAGATGGTCATTCCAGTTTAATGCCCTTCATTTTTGGCACTCAACTTTTCGTGGGTCGTGATTATTGCATTATTCCATCTACTTCCAAGACCACCCCCTAGAAAAAAAAACGAGGTGCTCGCTATTAATCACTTTTTCTCCCCATCTTTGGCCAGGGGAGAAGCCAACCAACTGCAACCAGCTGCCATAAATCGATTTAATTTGACATTTGTTGCCGCTGGACCTAATTTACAGTTATTACGAAATTAACACTTTCTTGTTCGCTTTTTTGCTACATAGACAGAGTTTCGGGGTGCAATTTTATGCAACCGATCTATCATTAAAACCAGAGGAAGTCGAAAAAGCACCCAATAATGGAGATAATTTTTAATTGCCCAAGCCACTGCACTGCACTGCTGATTAACTTCTTTCTCTTGCTTAAAGCCGCCGCCCCCCATACGCACGTGAAGTCAAGACCTCAAATCAGCTATCATTCGCACGATCAACATATAATTTTGCGAAAATTGATTTCATCTGAGGAGCGGAAATAAACTCCCCCGCAATCGCTTGTAATAGATCGAGTTCATTGTGAGGTGATGATATTTTTTTATGCAAAATATTAGACAGAAAAATAGAATAAAATGAACCGTGCTGAACCATTGAATATAATCCATATACTATTAAAAATGATTCATCCTATTTTATTTATTTCCAACTAGGTCGACCAATAACTCCACAAAAATATCATTAAAAAACAAATCAAAGTGTTTGCTCTACAGCAGGGGTGACCAAAGTACACGGAGAGACTGTGCCCAGAAATTTTAACAATTAAAATTGTTGATTTTACTTTCGTAAATTGTAACAAAAACGTACTTGTTACTGTCAATATTCCGTTAAAACAACTAAAATTTTGTATTAATTTACTAACCTGTTTGTTGAAAATGCTAGAGGCAAAAAGCTAACAGATTTCCCGAACTCGAATGAACGTGCTCGACTGTTAGCTTTGGTTTTAGAAAAATCAAGAATTATTTTGGTTGAATATAATTAACAATTGGTTGAATATTTAAAAGATGAACTTGGGTTTGTTTACGTCTGTCATTTGAAGTCAGGATCCGAACGAGAGCGGTCGATTTGTTGAGTTTGTGTTGTTATATATGAAGTGAGAGGATGTGAAAGGTGAAAATTACACTACTTGGCTAATGTTGAAGTGGCAAATCAAAGTGTCGCAACTGGGGAGGTGGAATTGGTGAGTAGGTTTGTTGATGATTTCTTTGCAGGTGATAAACTATGAAGAGCAACAGGACGACCTTCGCCATGAGGACCTCTAATGCGAGTGAGCTGAACACGTTATAAGAATGTTTGATGGAAAGAGAGGGCAGTAGAAGGGAGATGCGGGCCAACTCTTTACGGATGGAGCAGCCCGGGCAAATTTAACAAAAATGTTGGTTAATCCAAGTAAGTGTAGGTTTATTTTTGCACAATAATTTATCTAATGTGATTCTTATTAGAAAACTGAATCATTTAAAAGCTTCACGCTTACGACGGATAAAATCTTAATGAAACATTATTTTTTTTCAGAATCATCAATTATAAAATACATAGAAATGCGTACACATGACAACATAAAAAATAGAGATGAAGTAAAATATCAAAAAATAAAAATATATAAAATATATAAAAGAAGATAATTATTATTTTGAATGTTTTGTTGCAATACGACTGCTCAATAAACTGGTAAGTTAAACTCAAAATATTTTTTTCAGGATTCGGAGTACGTTGTATAAATAGAATCAAATGCAGTGAAAGTGTGTTGCCAAAAGTAATTGTTAAATTAATGCAAGCTTGGTAAGTAGCACTATTGATTTTTCTTCTTTCCTCATTATAATTACATTTATTTACGTTCCTTTTTAGAGTTTATAGCCGAAATTAAGAATTTTGTATTAAATTACCAATAAATTCCAAATGTTTATTTGCAGCAAAAGGTTCACTTTGGTGAAAATTCTGTGTCCTGAGACCGTTGTAGATGATGATGACTTATCGGATGATTTCACAGTGATGGTAAGTGAATACAACACTTAATTTTATACAAGATAATAAAAATATAAGCTTAAAACTTGGTGAAATTTTGCTCGGTTTCTATTTTTAAGGAATTCACGAGAAATTTGTAATATGCTTTTTTATTATTTTTTTTAGATTAATGCAATGTATTTTTTTTAAACGTTAGTCAAACTTTACATGTTTTATAACAACAGTTAAACAAAATTGTTTTGATGCTTTTTAACAGTAATTTAGCAACTTAATGCAAAAAAAAAACAAATTAGTACAAAACGTTAAATTTTTAGGCAGAATAAATGCGAAAATAAAAAAACTCGGCATTAATTTGTGAGGCATTATTATAAAATTTACTGAAAATTCAATAAAAATATTGCTAACAACAGCTAATTATTGACTACATGTATGAATATTTTTTTGTATTCAAGTAAGACATTAGTTAAAAATATAGCTAGAAATTCGGCCCAGCCTATATCGCTAGATAATTAAAGAAAATATATATCAACACTTACATAAATTATGTCTAATTAAGAAATGTTTTGTTACAAACCACTAATAATTTGCTGCATGCAAAAATATTTCGGATGATACAACGAAAAAAATTGTTGAAAAATAGTTGAAAAATATATCCCAGCCAGTTTTTAACAGAATATTCCACAATATTTCAGCTGAAAACAAGAAATTTTTAGTTAATTTTCTGAAAAAAATATTCTAGCAGTCGACTGCTAGAATTTTTTTCGGCCATTTAACCAACAAAAATTGCAATTCCAACTATTTTTTTAGTTAATTTTAGTTACTGGTGGTCAGCAATTTCGGGTTAACAAAATCAACAATCGATTGTTGAAAAAAAGCTGTGTAAAAAATTAACCCATACTTTTAGTTAAATTAACCAAGATTTTCTTAGATTTGCCTCGGCCGGTCTCTCCGTGTATGAAATCCCAATGATCCCAAGCCTGTATCTCGTCAGCATGTGGGTAAAACAATTAGCTTTGTTCTAGAAAGTTGTGCGAAATTGACTAAAACTCATTGTAGAAAACAAAGAAAACAATTAAAAAATGTTTAGATTGAGTTACAAACATTTTTCTAAAAAGTGCTGCAAAAAACTTCCAAGATATCTTTTTTCTTTGTTTTGATAAATATAGAAAACACTCAAAAATTATTGAAAAAAATATTTTTTATCAACTCCAAAACCCTTACGCATTTGACGTTAAATTTATCGTCATACTATTTTTACAATCAATTGTTTAAAAAAGTGCGTTTAGGAAGACTTGATCCCTGCATTTTTACAGTCACTCGAATCAGCCTCAAGATTAAATAATTGGGCTGGGTTTTCGTACATAGTTTCCTTTAGTATAGTTGTACATGGGTAATTCTCCGCCAACTCACACAGCAGTTGCCCCGACCCCTCTTCGATTTTCGTGAAACTTTGTCCTAAAGGGTAATTTTTGTCCCTGATCACGAATCCGAGGTCCGTTTTTTGATATCTCGTGACGGAGGGGCGGTACGACCCCTTCCATTTTTGAACATGCGAAAAAAGAGGTGTTTTTCAATAATTTGCAGCCTGAAACGGTGATGAGATAGAAATTTGGTGTCAAAGGGATTTTTATGTAAAATTAGACGCCCGATTTGATGGCGTACTCAGAATTCCGAAAAAACGTATTTTTCATCGAAAAAAACACCAAATAAGTTTTAAAAATTCTCCCATTTTCCGTTACTCGACTGTAAAAAAATTTGGAACATGTCATTTTATGGGAAATTTAATGTACTTTTCGAATCTACATTGTCCCAGAAGGGTCATTTTTTCATTTAGAACAAAATTTTTCATTTTAAAATTTCGTGTTTTTTCTAACTTTGCAGGGTTATTTTTTAGAGTGTAACAATGTTCTACAAAGTTGTAGAGCAGACAATTACAAAAAATTTGATATATATGTAAATAAGGGGTTTGCTTATAAACATCACGAGTTATCGCGATTTTACGAAAAAAAGTTTTGAAAAAGTTGGTCGTCATCGATCATGGCCGTTCATGGTCACCCGCGACCAAGGTTGAAAAAAAATCGCTTCAATCGAATATCTATTGACTGAAGAAAGGCCCTCTGAGAATGCTTTGATCACTTCTTTCTCGACTAACACTTGATCGCTGGCTGTGACAGGGACGAATAAAAATTTGAATGATTGGGTTTAGTCGTCAACTTGCTGCGATCTGATTATAATTTTCCCCATTTAACACCAGCAGTCATGGGTTGTTATAATCAGCGGTGGTACACTCGACGAATGACAGCTAGTCGTGGCAATTTGCGAATCAAGATTATTCTCAGCAGTCTTATTCGTGAGGTGTTACAGGCAGCGATTAATCGCAAAATTAATAATAGTCGTCAGATTTTCAACACTGCCCGCGACAGACACGGACGACGAAACAAAGAGAAACGCAAAAAGTAACTTTTTCAAAACTTTTTTTCGTAAAATCGCGATAACTTGTGATGTTTATAAGCAAACCCCTTATGTCTATATATCAAAATTTTTGTAATTGTCTGCTCTACAACTTTGTAGAACATTGTTACACTCTAAAAAATAACCCTGCAAAGTTAGAAAAAACACGAAATTTTAAAATGAAAAATTTTGTTCTAAATGAAAAAATGACCCTTCTGGGACAATGTAGATTCGAAAAGTACATTAAATTTTCCATAAAATGACATGTTCCAAATTTTTTTACAGTCGAGTAACGGAAAATGGGAGAATTTTTAAAACTTTTTTAGTGTTTTTTTCGATGAAAAATACGTTTTTTCGGAATTCTGAGTACGCCATCAAATCGGGCGTCTAATTTTACATAAAAGTCCCTTTGACACCAAATTTCTATCTCATCACCGTTTCAGGCTGCAAATTATTGAAAAACACCTCTTTTTTCGCATGTTCAAAAATGGAAGGGGTCGTACCGCCCCTCCGTCACGAGATATCAAAAAACGGACCTCGGATTCGTGATCAGGGACAAAAGTTACCCCTTAGGACAAAGTTTCACGCAAATCGAAGAGGGGTCGGGGCAACTTTTCCCGATTTCGTGTGAGTTGGTAGAGAATTACCCACATAACTTACTGCAGTTTGAACCATTTTTCAAAAGTTGTGTAAACAAAAATTACCAGCTTTTGTAAACATGCTCAATGTTGGTCTTAAAAAGAAAATTTTAAGTTTTTAAATATTTTGCGTGCTAAACTTGTTATATTTTGATCACAAACGTACAGGTTTAATGTGAAATTGCTGTAACTTATAGAAAATTAAATGTTTGGATGAATAAGAAACATTTTGCTTAAGATTTCCTCAAAATGTTGAAAGGGGGATCAAATTACCCCCAACATTTTGAAAATGCCGGTTTAAAATAGTTTTTTAAAACGCTTGGCATGATTCGAAGAGTTTATCTGATGAAATACCCTTATCAGCCAAACATAGTTGAATGTTTAAGCTTTCAATTCATGCAAAAAGTTCATAGTTTTGTGAGAAATTGAAAAAGGGGATCAAGTCTCCCCACTCTCCCCTATCGAAATGAAGATTTATTGTGAACTTTGTATTGCCATTTTTTTAAGTTATGTTAATAAAAAACTATTGGTTTATCCATATTTTGCTCACCATTTTTCGACACAAATATTAAGTTTAAGAATCTTTCTAATTGAAACAATTTCACACGTTTTAATGTGAGTGAAACTAGTTAATATCGTAGAACTTTTCATAAGGCATTTTTGTAAATGTTTATGAAACGTTCAAATTTGAGTTAGGTGAAAATCTGTAATACTTAATGGCCAATATTTAAGTTTTTCACATTAACTTAAAAGTCATAATAACCCCAGAACTAACCCTCAAACTTACAACCTTACCTCGGGATTCGAACAGTTGGATAACGAATGTGATTAACTACCATCTGATACAGGCAGACGAAATGTCAAAATCGGAGGAATACAATATTTTTCATAGCTTTTGTCGACAACTTAAAACAATAAAACACAAAAATACTGATGAAAAACTGTCACTTTGTGTGTAATTTCATTTTCTAATAACCTATTCTGATCATTTGGCCCGCAAGCTCATTTGAACTTCAAATTTGGCCTGGCCTCCAAAAACTTTAAGCACCCCTGCTCTACAGCACAGCCTGTTGCAAAATTTCTACTTGAAACTAAGACTATCATTAACTATTATTTAATAAAGCTTGATTCCAATTAAACATATTTTGCGTGAAACAAAAACATAAAAAATACTGATCGGAATTATTTCTAATGCAGAAAAATTTCTAAAATGTTCAAAGAACGAATTCAACAAAGTACATCAGTACACTTAAGTGATCAAAACTTAGACATGTTGGTGAGATTTTAATTTGTTTTACTCATTGGCAAGGTCTTCTGATTTTCTTACTAACAATATTTAATATGCTGGGATTTGAGTTTTCATCCAGCCACTTTTCCAACATCCAATTATTTACGAGAAAATTATGTTATACATAACTTTTGAACTTCTTATCGAAACTTCAAACAATTCAATAATGCAGTATGAGACCCTAAACCGAGGTGAACGAAACCGGTTTGATCAAAATTGGTTTACCCAAAGCTGGAAAAAATGGCCAGAATTTTGATTTGTTGTAATTTGATCAATTTTCGATTCTGAGTCGATAGGTGAGACATGAAGGTGGGGTGCAGAGCTTTTTATTAAAAAAAAAACCATTTTATAATGTATTAATGCTGGGAAATCCAATTCTAATTGTTTTCAGATGATTAAGGTTTTATTTTCGTTCAAATGTTAAAGTTTTTTGAAAAAAATGAGTTTGCCCCTGAGAAAATATTTGAAAAACATTTTTTCCCGAAAATATTGAAATTATGACAAAAAAATAACATTGACTAACTATTTCAATGCAAAATCACGTTTGCAATCGTAAAGTGAGAAATTCTCTCCAAGATTTTCAATTTCACAAAAAAGTAATTTTGACAACTATTGATTTGACTTGAACTGAGCCTTTGTCAAAAGCAAGTATTTTGCATCATTTGTTTATTCATACAATGTTCGTAATAGTTTCGGCTCAAAAATCGTCATCTGATGCAAGAAATATATGAAGGATATAATGCTATCTCAAAAGTTTAAGGTTTAAAAAAAAAATAGTTACACTCTTCAAAACATTAATTTTACTAGTTCAAAAAGTAGCGGCCGCCAAAATTTCGGCATAATCACTCAAAAATATTTCTAAAATTTGAAATAGAAAATCTTAAAAAAAACACACACGGGAAAAACTGAACCGAACCTAAAGATATTAAAAATAGTTTGATTTGTCACAGCATACACAACACTCCTTCAAACCAGCAATAATCTACTGGGTACAATCAATAATCCAGTTGTGATAATTTGTCAGCTTTGGAATAATCCTTGAACTAGTTATTTTTTTCCCAAGATGTATGATAAGTGTTTCCTGCGAGCGCCCCAGATTAGTCACACGATTCGACACGTGTAAATCGCGTCTCCGAGAGGTGGAATTCAACTCCCCCCGCCACAGTTGTGCAACAAAACCACCCTGACAAATCGGTGCGCGACATAATGGGCGCACATATCCAAAAAGCCCATTCAACTCCCCAAACCAATAACAACAAAAGCTGCACAAGAGCAAACAACCCAACACAATGGCATCCAACAATCACTCCAAAAATCAACCCCTCCGCCACCGCTGCTGACGCTTGACACTTGCCAGAAAGTAGGCCCTGAAAAGGCCGACATCGGAGAGTTGTGTTGCCACAGTAACAACCCCTTCGGGCTATTGTTGGTTGTTGGCTGGTTGCTGCGATTGACATTGCACGGCATCACCGCGTCGCCATAGCTGTCATTAAGATCAATCACCCCTTTCGTCGTCGTCGTCGTCGTCGTGACACAAGGCTTTGCCGAACACCCCCTCGAGGGGCGACCCTTTTCGGACAAGTTCTTCACAAAATTTCATCAATATAGGTATCTGCGCAAAAGTGGAGTTGCATTTCGATTAGCGCTGGTTCGCCGCTCATTAAGGAGGAGTCCAACTGAGTCAGTAGTGCTCGAAGCGGCCTTTGACCATCAATACCAGCTCCCCGCTTGGCCGTCCCCGTCGGTCCTTCTGATTGGATGCGACGATGCAGTAATTATGCGAATTCGATACCTGCTTTACTTAAATAGTCAAGTCATTAGCGGCTTTACACTGATGCTGCTGCAGCAGTGTGGAGTGAATATGATTGTCGATGGTCGAAGCGACTATTTAAGGGTTGATTAACGGTATTGCAAATACTGGCCGGCTTAACTCTTGCTTGCCACCCATGAGATCGCACCATGATTGACGGCGGCGGCGATGATTTGCCGAAGAGTCAGTCAGTCGCGGTCTGAAAAGGAGTCTGCGATGATGGAAAAAGCGGCTAAAGGATTTTTTCGCAATCAAAGTAGCCGCTGCTTGGCGCGATGCATTCGTGAAACGGTCAAGAAGTTTTGTGAATAAAATGTCATAAGCGGGTATTATGTACGTATGGAATGTTGGCGGCGCCCGGAGGGCGATTTTGCAATCGTGATCGGTTGTGTTAATGGGTTCTTAATATGTGTGTCGATTGAATGGATATCTTGACGATAGCAATCGTGTTTTATTTTCTCTTTTTAGTTTTCAATCTTGTCTAAGCTTTTGAAGCTGTTAAATCAAGCAAGAATCTAGATTTTCATCCAAAACTGTTTTTTTGCAACTCACTCGAGTTTCATAATGATGTGACAATTTTAAAAATAATCTTAATTTTATGAAAAATCGCGAAAACTTTTTTTAAACATGCTCACATAAATAACACACGGTTACGGGTCTGAGTCCAAATTAATCATACCTTGACGAAACTGAAGCGTTTAATGGCATCAACTTCAAAAATGTCGAGTTGTGTCAATTTGTCAATTTGCTGGGGAAATGCCTTCTTAGAAGGGAATTGAATAGAGATTTCAAAAACTAACAATGTTGCAATCTTAGTAAGTAATGGTCAAATTTTCAGTTGCAAAAATAAAAATCTCCTATAAAATTGAAAAAAAAACAAAATAATGTATTATCAACATAATCAAAGTTTCGGGAACTTTTGAGTTCAGATTTTAAAAGTTTTACATAAAACAATTTTTTTCTTCTGTGAGTTTTCAGTGTTTCGCTTTCCTCACTAGTTTGAGGCTATAACTCAAACATGACTTGAAATGATTGCATTTAAAGTTCAGTGTCCTGAAGTTTAGTTGAATTTAGTTGCCGAAGTCCCGTTTCATATTAAAAATGTTTACGAAATTTAATACAGATTTTTTTTTTATTTTTAATTTTTTGATAAAGTGCCCCGTTTTCAAGATATAGCCACCGAAAATTTCTGATTTGTTTTTAAGTTCAGAAAATTTACTACAAAATTGTCTAAAAGACATTGAAGATTGGACCACTGGTTGCTGAGATACAGAGACTTAAAGAAAAAGAAACAGCAAAATTGTTCCTCTTTTTTCCGAAAAGTTCTCATTGATCAGAAAATTCCTTCAAAAGTTACAGACTTTCGAATATTTACGTACCATTTTGGTATGGACAGCTGCTAAAATTGTATGGAGATTTGTATGACTTCTTTTGTCATAGGAAAGGCCCTCGCAAAGTTTGAGCCAAATAAAAAAATATAAAAAAAATAAAAAATGGTCGAAATCCGCCGATTCCACAGAGAATTTCGCAATGGCAATTTATTTTAGTTTTTAATTTGTTTAGCAAACAAATCAAAACTGTTAGTTTTAAATTAAAAAAACGAAAAAACATATATTGATATCAACTGTTATTAGTTTTAAAACTTATTATCAGGTATTTCTCAACTTAAATAAAACTGCTGTTAAGATTTTATGTTTTGTTTATTTATCCCTTAAAATATGTGGATTATCCATGATTTAACAGATGTTTTGGGAGGACGATTATATATAATCGAGTTTTAAGGAGTGCCTTTCGCAGCAGCTGTACACATTCGGGACGGTTTTCGTTCAATCGTTGTTGTGTAGTTGGTTAAAATATGTATTAACAATTTCTTGGTTGTGTGGCCTGTACAATTCACGTGATATTTACAAGAGGGTGCCACTCGAGGGTGGTTAACATTAAAACTGATTAAAAGTTGAATATAAGAAGGTTTTCCTAATACAATACGAGGAGTATTTTACCAGATTTCTTATTATTTTGTGTGTAGAAACTAAAGCTAATAATTGAGGCTAACTTTTATCAATTGTTTTTCGTTAAATCGTTCAATGGAACAGTAAATATTGATTGCTTCGTTGAAATTGTTTGATGTCTTCACCTTAAACTATACACATTGCAGCGCCTACTACTTGACGTTTACCCGACTTTAAACGTAATGGCTGACTAAAACTTATTCAAGGTAAATAAACTGCTGCTCGATTAAAAAACGAATGAAATAAAAACTGCCCTTGGGAAGGTTGCTTATCAATTTCTCTTCTAACCTCGGATGCTCTTGCTCCGAGGTTGCATGACTTTTGGCGTTCTCCCTGACACCGGAACGCGATGCAATTGAAAGCAAAAATGATAAAATCAAAATACAATAGTGGAAGGAGTAAGTTTGAACTGAGAGAGTTGAAATCGCACATGAAATAATAAAGAAAGATAACGAAACGAAAGTAAAACAATGCAAAATCGAAATAAAAAAAAAAACAATAAAAAAACTGGAAGGCATTAACGAGAGAGATGGTTGTGCACGAGATAACGGCTCAAATTGACGGCTGCGATGAGGGGGAAGCTTTCTTCCTCCCTCCCACCTTTCGCTTATCTCACACTTTAAAACCGTGACGTGAATCGGCGCAGCCACCTTGGATGCAATGACTGCACTTTGCCACCACGAATCTCACTCTCTTTCTCTCTTCGCGCACGCGCTTGCACCCAACGCCTACTTCTTGTCCTTGTTGTAATCGACAAAGACTCGCACGACCTCGCCGGAGTACTTCCGCTGGGTCGGGGTAAAGTACAGATCCGACGATTCCGTCATCGGCGGCTGGCTGGCCTGCTGGTAGTGCATTCCGTTGCCGTTGCGTTCGACTCCGTTGGTGACGGAACTGGTCGCGTAGTGGCTTCCGCCCCGATCCCGGTCGCCGCCGGCCGGATTGTGGCTGGTGCGTTTGGCCGTTCGTCGGTCCTGGGTGTAGTACTCGGAACCGGGTCGTTGCATCTGCTGCTGCTGCTGCTGCTGGTGATGTTGACGTGAATCGCCGTGCTGCTGCTGCTGGTGCATTGGCCGGGGCAGCGAGTAGGCACGTTCGGCGTACGACGTGCGGTCACCGGCGCGGGTATCGTACACCGCACGGGGGTGCATCGAACCGTTCCTGGAGAGGGATAATTGAGAAGAGATTTAAATGTATGTTGTGTCGTTTTTAATGAACTCATTTTCAATCTTTCGTTTTGTTTCGATTGCAAGCTCTTTTGCGGATTGTGGCTTTTTTCATGGCTTGAAATTGACGAAACCTACCCATTAGGATTAAAAAACTTCTCTCATTTTTTCTCATTCGATTTTGAAATCATTGTATCGGATAACCAAATTTGCATTTAAACTAAATTAAAATAAGTTTAAAACCTCTGCCATTTACCTTTAAAGTTTCTGTTTCATGCAGAATTTTGTTTACAGTAAAACAATATTTACCAAAGTTGCCGAGAAGTCGTTCTTTCTCGACAAATGTGAACTTTAACGATGCAACCAATTGTTTTATAACTTTTTTTTTTAAATGCGGTAAGTCGTGATAGTTTCAAGCAAACCCCATATATATGTGTAACTTTGTTTTTTTTTTTGCAATTGCCTACTCTACAACCTTGTTTAACATTGTTACACTGTTAAAAAAGTTTTTGCATACCAATAAAAAGAGTAAATTAAAAACTTTTTTTTTCTAATTGAAAAATTTGAAGAATGTGATATTTATTTTACTTTTGAGTCACGAAAAATGGCAAACTTTTCATTGTATTTTTTTATTTGGATGAATCTTTGTCAATCGATTCCATATGTACAAATAAGCCATTTTGCATCATTCGTTCACACAAATCTTCATACAAATGTAAGGGGTCCATAGAAAAATGATATGAAAACATTAAACAATCTGTATCTCAAGAAGGGATTTTCTTATCCATTTGGTGTCTTCGGCAATGATGTAGGTTACGATAAAGACTTTTCAGGAAATTAAGTACATGGAAAACAAATTCCATTTTTTAAACTAGCTATTTATCACAAAAACTTGATTTTGTAAACATTACCTCATTCTTTTTTTTTCTTTTTTTATATTTGTTTTAGAACCAGACAAAAAGTGGCAACTTTCAAAAATGTGCATTTTGGGAAGGAAGGCTCCTGGAATTTTTAAGCATTTTCTAAAACTCGAATTTAGAATTTAAACAATGAACTAATAGTTTTATAGCTTTATTTTTTTTCGAAATCTGGATTATTTGATATTATTTCAGACAACAAAAAAACTGCCGATGCATGTCTGCTTTATGCTAACTGTCGGCAGAACTAAAAATGTCTAAGAATTAAAATTCAAAAACTCAAAAATGCAAACATTGTAATAATTAGTAACAATAAAAACAAATATTGAGGATTTTTTTGTTCGGAAAATCACAATACAAATGTGCAATCCTTGTGATCCATTCACAGAATCTACTCTGCGGTTAATGCTACGCAGCAGACCTGGCCGCTTTAATGAGTGTATTACAGCAAGATAGAAATTGGGGCATAAATTTCTTCGGATTGGAATCCAAAAATTCAAAATGCACCAATTTATAGGGACTTAACAGTTGATGCATTTTCTAGAAAAGGGAATGTAAGCAATTCTCTGCGATTTCAGTCTTCGGCTGTCAAATTTGTATGGATAACTGTAGGACGCACCGATGCGGAAAATGTTTGTTTTTGTCACAGGGAAGGTATATTCAAAGTTTCAGGCAAATCAAAAAAAAAAAAGCAGAAAAATATAATTAAAAAACCCGATTTAATCCCACCTGGGGTGAGAAAGAGCCTTTCTTACTAAAGAATATAACAATGGTAGAACTTCTTTCAATTAATAACATCGACTTTGTTTATTAATAGCGTCGCCACAAAAGAAAGTCTTATGATGAAAGCAAAGTATTATGATGATATTATGAGTATTATGAATGATATGATATCCAAAAGAAATAAAAAACGCAATTTTCACCAAAAGAATATTTTTAATCGTACAATATGTTTGTACGTTTCTAATAAAACAAGCGTTTATGACAAACGCGATCATAGCAAGCTTCCCATGCGCCAGTGACAACGCACACCGCGGTTTTGGTTTTCTAGTTTCGGTACGAGCCCTTTTGTGTGACTGTGTAGGTGTTTTGGTTCATCGTACCAGCGCACCAAGACAAGCAAAACCGAGGCACAAGTGAACCGCGTGTGCCGCACGGTGCAGGGAAGCTAGCCATTCAGTTTCTACGAAAGTGACAGAGTCAGAGATAGCTATTTTTAACAACCGCACCACTACACACTCAATCGCGAGAATCTTAGGTAGAAAGCCATTGGCGTCGCCAGCATTGAAAACTTTGAAAACGATATAAACGATGAAAAGCTTAGAAAGCTCCTATTGGAATCCAATGAACCCTGTTAAATAAACTTACGAAATCACGAAAAAATGAAGTCTACATTTAGGCGATTTTAGGAGCGCACGAAAAACAAAATGATTGTAGCCGGATGAATGTCCTATGTCACAAAGGTTTTTGCATAAACATTGGTCAGTTATGCAAAAACGGACAGGGCAAAAGAAACCGAAAAGCTACGATATCTTACATATTGAAGGAAACATCGGTAGACAACCTACTACAAAATGAGTATAAGTCGAGCCACAAAATATATGCGCCAGCATTCTCGCGCCAGTATTCGAAGCTCAACTTGACAACTTGGCGACAAAGCGACAAATCGATGCAGTGTGATTTTTTGTCGATTTTTCCGATTAAAATTCATGCTGAATCGACATATTTACGAAGATGGAAATGACGTCCTGCCTTAAAGTAAAACCTATACCTTTCTTTAGTAAGAAAGGCAAAAAGTAAATCGTTCTAAAAATTGATCGGGATTGCCGATCGATGTCGAATTTGTTTCAGATGCTCACTCATGGTCTGTACTATGAATGTAGCAAGAAATTTCGAATAAAATCAGAAATGAAAAATGTTGGCGAAGGTCACCAGGTGGGCTTTTACCTTTTTTAGGGATTATTTTTCTTATGGTAGGTCAATCAAACGGCTCTAACTCCAGAACCATATTATGAATCTGGATGAAAATTTGGGAGGTTGTAGGGCTCGAAAAATGCAATTTTTGAGATAAATAAAAGATATGAAAATGAAAAAAATTTACCATATTTTCATTTGAAAACTGTGTATTTTGTTGAAAAGTCTGGCCGCATCCGAAAACAGATGGATATTTCGAAATTTGCGCGGCAACTCGCCCAGGTTCAGCACACTAGCTTTCATCTGCATTTAGAAGAATCGAAATCGGATATATGGGAGTTGAGAACGGCGCGACACAAAATTTTGCAAAATTTTACCACATACCACAACATCACTCGACCTCCACGGAATTTATTTTCTCAAAATTCGAGGGTTGGAGATAGACGAGTTCTGTCAAAGTGAATCGATAGATCGTCGAAAATCGATGCAGTGTGATTTTTTGACGATTTTTCCGATTAAAATTCATGCTGAATCGACATATTTACGAAGATGGAAATGACGTCCTGCCTTAAAGTAAAACCTATACCTTTCTTTAGTAAGAAAGGCAAAAAGGCTGTTTCCGTAGAGAATTGATCATGTGCATATATTTTGTTGGTCGGAGTAACCCAAAGTCTGTAATGATATCGTCGGTAATCGAATCATTTTGATTTTTTTAAGAATAAATTTTGCGTCAGGTTTTTTTTATTTTACATATTGCATTCAAAATATTAAAATTCTCGGGTGAGTTTTCAAAAAGCCGTAAGAGCCACCGTGACCTCCGACACTAATATTCGTTTTTCTCCAAATTGGGGCACTTGAAAGACGTGTAGATGAACAATCTTAAGCATTTTTGAAGTTGTTTTTTCGTAAGTACGTCGAATACCGAGGCAAAAAAGGCTTTGTTTAGCATTGGTTCTTACGTCTTTTTGAAAACTAATCCGAGAATTGATATTTTATTTTTTGGACAATTTATTTGATTTGAAATTTAGATTTTTGATTCATTAAATTATTTAAATGTTTAGTTTTAAATTATAGGATTTAAGATTTTAAGAATTAAAGAATTTTTTACATTCAATTTGTTTTCCCAATGCACAACTTGACTACAGTCCTTCCGAGCTGCGTATTAAGCTTATACATTCCAAATATTAAACCTCTACAATACAGAGATGTAGGGTAGAATGGACACTGAAATTAGTGGTTCGAAAAACATTGAAAATCTTAGAATAGCTCGTATTTTCGCAAAATATGACAATACTGATTCTATTTATTGCATTTGAAATGTTCTTTTTTACAACGACATAAATATCAGATTTGCTCCAGGTAGCAGAGGATGTGCTTTTTCTAATACTTGAAATTCACCAAAATAGTGTTTAAGTCTAACTTAACGTCCAATATATTATTCAATAGGTGACGAACGCTGAATCGCGTTTCTCTCGTAATACTTAAATAGGCATATTAGTCGATTCTTTAGTTATGGGGAAATTATTCAATTTATGACAATATTGTTTTGAGTATGTTTAAAAAAAACTAAAAACTTGCATCAAATACTGATTATAGAATACAAAAAAAAATATAATGGAATACGTTCCAAAAAAATATATTAATTTTGGTCGCGAAAGAAAAAGTCAGAAAACCATCAGAAATATTTTTTTAATTCAATTAGTGTTTTTAATAAAATGTATCACCTCTGCTCCAGGACGTTTCATTTGCAATTCAGAGATTTGGAGAACATTTCAACTGAGACCATTTATAATAAGTATTTGTTCTTTTAGGAAACATGAGTTGTTTTTGGGTGTGTCTTTTACTACAGCAAATGCACTGCAAAAAAAAGTTGAATTTTGGAAGGTTGAAAATTAGTTTGTTCAATATTACAATTTTTGAGTAATTTTACCAAAAAATTGTTAAATAAAATGTGAATTGGATGAAAATTTACCAGAAATAGATAAAAAATCACCAGTTCCTGATGAAATATAACACATTTTTTGACACAAATTTGTCACCATTACCTGATGAATATTACCATTATTTTTTTCACGCATTGTACTGCCGTTCTACGCATAATTGTCCCATGTTCAAAAAAGTGCAACTGAGAAAAACGCGATTGAAATTTTTCGACCGATTTCTGTATTTCTACGCATAATTGTCCCGTGGGTTCCTATTTGCCCTATGTGTTCCTAATCGCCCCAGTTAGCAGTTTATCACCCTTATTTATGATTCTCTTGCTATACAACAGGTAAACAAGACATAATGCTTAGTAAAACTAATGATTTCGTGTAAGAAAATACTTGGTGGGACAATTATGCGTAGAAGTGTAACGATGGGACAAACAGACTTGGTGTTGTTTATAATGAGTTTCCTAACAAAGTACCAGATTTTATGTGTTTTTCTTAAAGTACACATCAGACTCAACTTAAAAATGTCATAAAGTCAAAATCGTCCAAAACTGACATGGGACAATTATGCGTAGAACGGCAGTGTAACGATTGAAATAGGAAATCTCTGATGGGATACCTAGAATTAGAATTTTACCCACCTGGGATCCCCTCCACCGTTTCGGTGCATCCCGTCGGTCCGGTCGATCTCGTAGTACTGGGCCTTGTTCGGCGAGTGCGACATCTGCAGTGTCGTCTGCTGGCTGTTCCCGTTGCTGTAGCCACCACTTCGGTCCGACCGGTGATGCTTACTGCTGTGCTGACTCTTGTGCGTGTCGCTCTCAAAGTTGTCGAACGCGTAGTTCGTGTTGGACGAATAGTCCTTCCAGGCCGAGTTCGGGATCAGTTGGTTCTGTGATTGTTGGGAAGAAGTACTTGATGAGGTTGAAATGTCTTTTTGATCATGAGGTTTCAACATTACCTGAAGCCGCTTCGTTCGGCGGGTCTTTACGATGGTGCACGTGGCCTGAATGATCGCGATGAAGACCAGAGCTGCAATACAGCCCAAAATGGTGTACAGTCTGGTTCCAGCCTTCTCGAAGAATGATGGCTCATTCCTGATCGGTTGCTTGTCTGAAGGTGAACATTTATTTTAGTTTGAACTCCTCTTTGAAGATATCTAAAGAGACTTACACTCCAAAGCCTTAAACTCCAGGAATTCGGGATCCACCGAAAGGGCTCCCACCTTGCCAGACGACAGGTTGTTCTGGATCAAGTGTTGAATGGTCTGCTCCAGCTTGGCTGGATCGTCCACCAAGTTAGTTTCGACACCGTCCTTATTCAGCAGGATGTTCATCTTGACCACCATGCCATCGGCATCCCTGGAAAAAAATGACAACTTCTATAGTATTGAAAACAATTTTATGTCACGATCACTATACTTTTCAAAGGTAACCACATCGGTCTTGTGGAATCCACCGACTCCCTTCAGCATTCCGTTGAAGCTGTCCGTGATCGACTTGGACAGATCGTTGTACTCCGGAGTTCCGGAAGCTGGCACCTCGAAACCAGTCGCCAAATTGGTCAGTTTGATCGATGCTCCATAAGCCAATCGATCCGGAGCCGGAGTGGCCGCTTCGTTGAACAGATACTCAAACAGATGTGGGCACGACTTGACGCAAACCTTGTTATCCGTCACGATCGGCGTCGATCCGTGCTTGGCGATCTTCTTATTGACCGCGTTGAACATACCCCCGGTCAACGGGAACATAATGTACAGGCACTGATCCTCGGTAAAGGCCAAATCCGCCTCATCTCCAGTATCTCGCTTCCTGGTAAAGTCCAAGATCGTCAACCCGTTCTCGATCTTACCCGCGGCATTGTAGAGATCCTGATTTTCGTCCAACTTTGGCGCCGAATACCCATTAATCCAGGTGTCCATCAAAAACGGCCTTCCGTTCTTGTCAACCCATCCAATAACCGCATCCGTCTGGGACATTTTGGCGTTCTTGCTGAACCCAATGCCCGTCCACAGCTGCGTCGAGTTGGTCTCAATGTGGAAGTGAACCGCATCACCCTTTCCGGTAACCTCCCAGCTGGCAAAGTACTCACAGTTGAACTTGTCCTGCTCGCAATCCCTCGGGTACTTCCAGAAGCCCTTGCACTCGTTGTCCAGCTCGTGGCTCTTCGGGCCAGCCGGAATCACCACACCGTCACCGGTCGCCAGTTCCGAGCCGTTGGCTGCCACGATGGGTTCGAGCTTTTTCTCTTCTGTAATTCAGGACAAAAAATAAACATTCTTAAAATTCTTAAAATTCTTAAAATTCTTAAAATACTTAAAATACTTAAAATTCTTAAAATTCTTAAAATTCTTAAAATTCTTAAAATTCTTAAAATTCTTAAAATTCTTAAAATTCTTAAAATTCTTAAAATTCTTTAAAATTCTTAAAATTCTTAAAATTCTTAAAATTCTTAAAATTCTTAAAATTCTTAAAATTCTTAAAATTCTTAAAATTCTTAAAATTCTTAAAATTCTTAAAATTCTTAAAATTCTTAAAATTCTTAAAATTCTTAAAATTCTTAAAATTCTTTAAAATTCTTAAAATTTTTAAAATTCTTAAAATTCTTAAAATTCTTAAAATTCTTAAAATTCTTAAAATTCTTAAAATTCTTAAAATTCTTAAAATTCTTAAAATTCTTAAAATTCTTAAAATTCTTAAAATTCTTAAAATTCTTAAAATTCTTAAAATTCTTAAAATTCTTAAAATTCTTAAAATTCTTAAAATTCTTAAAATTCTTAAAATTCTTAAAATTCTTAAAATTCTTAAAATTCTTAAAATTCTTAAAATTCTTAAAATTCTTAAAATTCTTAAAATTCTTAAAATTCTTAAAATTCTTAAAATTCTTAAAATTCTTAAAATTCTTAAAATTCTTAAAATTCTTAAAATTCTTAAAATTCTTAAAATTCTTAAAATTCTTAAAATTCTTAAAATTCTTAAAATTCTTAAAATTCTTAAAATTCTTAAAATTCTTAAAATTCTTAAAATTCTTAAAATTCTTAAAATTCTTAAAATTCTTAAAATTCTTAAAATTCTTAAAATTCTTAAAATTCTTAAAATTCTTAAAATTCTTAAAATTCTTAAAATTCTTAAAATTCTTAAAATTCTTAAAATTCTTAAAATTCTTAAAATTCTTAAAATTCTTAAAATTCTTAAAATTCTTAAAATTCTTAAAATTCTTAAAATTCTTAAAATTCTTAAAATTCTTAAAATTCTTAAAATTCTTAAAATTCTTAAAATTCTTAAAATTCTTAAAATTCTTAAAATTCTTAAAATTCTTAAAATTCTTAAAATTCTTAAAATTCTTAAAATTCTTAAAATTCTTAAAATTCTTAAAATTCTTAAAATTCTTAAAATTCTTAAAATTCTTAAAATTCTTAAAATTCTTAAAATTCTTAAAATTCTTAAAATTCTTAAAATTCTTAAAATTCTTAAAATTCTTAAAATTCTTAAAATTCTTAAAATTCTTAAAATTTTTAAAATTCTTAAAATTCTTAAAATTCTTAAAATTCTTAAAATTCTTAAAATTCTTAAAATTCTTAAAATTCTTAAAATTCTTAAAATTCTTAAAATTCTTAAAATTCTTAAAATTCTTAAAATTCTTAAAATTCTTAAAATTCTTAAAATTCTTAAAATTTTTAAAATTCTTAAAATTATTAAAATTCTTAAAATTCTTAAAATTTTTAAAATTCTTAAAAGTCTTAAAATTCTTAAAATTCTTAAAATTCTTAAAATTCTTAAAATTTTGAAAATTCTTAAAATTCTTAAAATTCTTCGAATTTTAAATAAACTTAAAATTCTTTAAAAAAAATCTTAATTTTTCTCAAATTATTAATATTTCTAAAATTTTTAAAAGTCTAAAAATTCTCATAATTTTAGTTTTTCCTTATTTTCCAAATTTTTTTTTTTTTTAAATTAATTTAAGGCTTATTATTTTCGGAAAACGGAATTCAGATTCTTTTCTCTCAGTACTCACCCAAAAAGTTAATCTGCGTCACTCCCCGCTGCATCCGATGTCCATGGTACTTCAGCTCATCCCGCACGTAAAACTCCCTCACGCTGGCCGAGTCCTTCTCCAGCCCGGACGGTGGCGAGTGCACGTACTCACCCGGTTCCTGTCCCTTGGCCCAGATCACGTGCATCAGATCGTCCACGATCGAGTGATCGGTCGGTTCGTTGGCCGCCAGCTTCCGGCGGAACACGATCGTCGTGGTGCCGTCCACCTCGAACCCACCGGTGGCGGTCAGATCCGACTTGCCACCCCAGAAGGTGTCCACTCGTGGCGTCGAGCGATCCCGGGTGTAGTAGTCCCACACGCGGTGAGTTTCCCCACGGGCCGTTCCGATCACGATGTCCGTGCAGTCCATCGGGTTGAAGTCGTGCCGCGGGGTCCACGGGTTGGTGGTCTTTGGTTTGGGCTTGGCCGTGGTTTCCGCCTTGGGTTCCGGCTCGGAGGACGGCTCGGACTTGGGTTCCGATTTGGGCTCCGGTTCGGACGCTGGCTCGGATTTGGGCTCGGATTTTGGCTCTGGTTCGCTCGCTGGTGGGCGGGAGTCTAAAAGAGAGGTTTCATTAATATGTCTGGAAGAAGTCTGGAAGACAAACACTCGAAAAAGTACACTCAAACAACTCTCACCTCCGGTGGCACGCTTGGTCTTCTTAGACTTGGGTTCCGCCTTCGGTTCCGAGCTCGGTTCGGCGGTGCTTTCAGCGGATGGTTCCGGTTCGGAAGTGCTCTCCGGTTCCGGTTCGGAGGACACCTCGGGCTCTGGATGCGGTCCTGGTTCGGACGTGGGTTCGGCCGACGGTTCCGAAGCAGGTTCTGAGGACGGTTCGGCCGTGCTTTCCGGTTCTATGTACAACGGAGGCCGGGGGTTAGTGGTTCAAACCAAAACGTTACGTAAATCAACGCGAACTCCACACTCACTCAAGCATTCGAGTCTTACCTGGTTCCGTGGCGGGCTCCGGTTCGGTCGCTGGCTCTGGTTCTGCGCTCGTTTCTGGCTCGGGCTCTGCACCTGGTTCGGGTTCGGCAGATCCCGCTTCGCTACCTCCAGCAGCGCCAATCAACGGGAAGTTTTTACACTCGGCTGTTAGTCGTCGTGGTCGCCATCCGAGACCTACCCAGGACGTTCCGTTGGCCTTGAGGACCACCTCGATTTCCGCTTGCTCCTTCAAGATGCGCCAGTACACGTCCAGTGCCGGGGACAGCGTCTTCTGCTTGTACAGAGTGTAGTCGATGTCCGTTGACTTGATGGGCGATTCTGAGAAAGAATTTGAAGAGTCAATACAGTGAGATATAAGCTGTTGATAGCGATGACTCACTCTTGCTACACCCCGGACCGAACCATCCGAGTCGGCAGTAGCACTGCTTGCGGGGTTGCGAGGTTCCGCCCAGATCGACGCAGGTTCCCTGCAGGCCGCAGTCCTGGTTGGTGACACACTCGTCCCAGTACTCGCACCGATTGCCGTAGTACTTCTTCTCGCACTTGCATCGAGCGATGAACTTGCCGTGGCCGGAGCAGGTCTCCCGGTACTCCTTGCGCTGGACAATGTCAACATCAGCACAGGACCAGAACAGGTAGTTGCCACCCCATTCGTCGGCCTGCCGAGTCAATCGGATGCTGCAGTCCGGGCAGGTGAAGTCCTTTGGCAGCGATACCTGGTACTGTTGAGCACTGCGAAGGAAAATCGTTTAGAACGGATTGGAGTAGGACTACGCATCGGGTGACTTACGTAACATCCTCACGGAGGAATGGTTTACCCTTGGCAGGCACCGGAGTCAGAGTCAGAATAGGTTTCTCCTTCTGGTCCAGAACTTCAAGCCGGAAACCGCCCTGCAAAAGAAGAGAAAGTAGAACCAACGGTAAGTCACGCGAACTAAGTCACTTATCTTTTGAGAGGTACTCTCGAGATGGTCAACAAATCAATCTTATCAAAGCTATTTTATCAATTCTAAATCTGTGCAAATTTGTTCTCAAAATACAAACACACTTCATGAAGTGGTATAAAACGGCTGTTCAAGACCGGTAGCTGGTCACTAGTGTGTAGTGCGTAAGATCGGTTGGTGTTCAAAATGTCTCCAAAAAGTGTAGTTTTAGTGGTAGTACTAAGCGTGTTCGGCTCTAGATCGGTGTCTGCTCTGAAGTGCTTCCAGTGTAACGGAGCAACCTGCACCAACGAGGCCACTTTGGGAAACGTAGTGCAATGTCCGGTTGGCGATCTAGTGTGCTTTTCCCAATTTAATGGATGTAAGAGGAAAATTCTTCAAGAAATTTACAAATACTCAAAGAAATCCTAACCCTTCCAAATCCTAGTTCTTCTAACGCGCCGCGGATGTTGGTCGGAGTTGGGAGGTGTAGTCTCGGTTGCTGATTGCACCGGAGGGAACTGTGCAGTTTGTCAGGTGGACTACTGCAACGGGCTGAGCCGAACCGATCACAGGTGTGTCTCTTGCACGTCGGCTGCATACGGACAGTGCATCAGCAATGCGCAGGGGCTCCCACCAAGGCAGTGTGAGGCGGCTTCGGTGGATTTGACGGAGGCGCAGTGTTATACGAGAATTGTGAGTTGTTTTTTTTCCGTACAGCTTAATTTACTGTTTAAGGGTATTTATTCAAAATATAAAGTGTATTCAAATAAAAAAAATCTCGCATTGGTTTTTAAAAGGACGTAAGAGCCTTTGGTTTTTCAAAAATGGTTAATAGCTTAATCTACACGTCCTTCAAATACCCAACGGAACCAATGCGCCATAGGTTCCGTTCTTATGTAGATAGGACCTAATGGAAAAGTATGCGAGAATTTTTAGATAAAATTAGAGTCGGTGGTAACGGTGGCGCTTACTTTTTGGCGGACATTTAAAGTCTTGTTCCGGTGGGCGTACTGAGCCTAATTCCCAAATAAGAGTTTGATTGGACTTTGAAGGTGCTGGTGCTTTGCATTTGAATTTAAAATGGGATATGGCCCGTAAAAAAGCATTATTACAAAAACACTATACATAATCCACCTTAAGATGGTTGATGTCTTCCTCGCATTGAGGTCGTAGAAGGAATCCTTCACTTTTGGGGCAATGACTGTCAATGATGATTCTGAATTCAGGGTCCAGAAAAAAGTAAATTGAAATGAAAATAAAAATCACGATATGTAAAATGCTTCTACAAACAACACAAAGAAACCCATTTTTTGATTGAAACATTCTGAATCAAGATTTGAATGATTTTGTTAAACAAACATGTCCGATCTGGAATGATGCCTTCCAGAGCCTTAATATACTTTTGATAGGGTTGTCAGATTTTAAATCTTTTCTATTCATTGGAAAGGTCGTTTGATTACCCATCCAACGATGGGTCGCTTGATAGATTCGGACAACTTTTTCATCAACATATCGGAGATCCGGCTTAGATAATGTATATAAAAACACTTAAGTGCTTAAAACTTTTGATAGGGTTGTTATCTAACTAACGGTGATCGCCGAAAAGACCCGGACATCATTTTCATCTAAATGTCTGAGATCCGGCTCCTCCTTGAATAAACAAAAACGAGAGCACGCAATGTAAACAATAACAAATACGTTTTGTTTGGTTGACCATTATGTGCATTTCCTCGAAGTTTGGTTGAATTTGGTTGCTGGAGTCTCGAGTTATAATTACAAATGTTTACGTTAGTCTAACTTGTACGTGCGTCAAACGCGTTCTGACCTGAAATCCCTTTGGCCAATTGTCGCACTTGCATTTATTTTCAGGCTGTGTCAAGATAGCACGACAAGATTGAAACTTCTTTCGTATGAAAAGTGACAACAATGCACGGAGTTTTTTCGGGTTTTGTTGAATATCTCAGGATTGAAATCGAATTTTGGGGATCTGTGAAGGTAAAAAGGTGAGGCAGTGTGAGCGGCACAAAATGGCGTCCTTAACTCAATATGGCCCTTTGTTTTAGGCTGGGCCACGCCTATTTTTCTATTTTCAGCTTAGTTCTTTTTTCTTCTAGCGCTCTTTTGAGTCTGCTTAGTGCTGCCAATTGTGATGAAATTTTAAGCGAACACTCACGAAAAGTAGCATTTATAGAGAAAGTTTCCTGGCATCACTGGCTCACTCCAACAGGCGCTGCTGCTGGTGTTGGTGGCCACCCTTTGTTCTTTATTTGCCTTCGCTTCTCGCTCAGTTTTCTTCAGCCTTCGATTGGAATGGGTCGTCAAAATGCAAACGTCAAAAGACTTGGCGCGTTTGTTTTTTTGATGGCGCTTGCTAATTATTTACATGTTTCGGGATTATTTTTCAAGTGACTGACTAACTAATGTTCAAAAGAACATGTTGCCGGTAGTTGGAAGCATTTTCATATCTTAAGCACTTTGAAACAGTTAGCGCAAGTGAAAAGATATTGATGGCGACTTTCATTCAGCAGTTAAGCTCTCATCTTGCGTGTGGATGTGTGTGCCAACGAAATGATGAGAAATGGTCTCGCAAAATTGAAGTTATGATCAAAAGTGCATTTAAAATTAAAATGCAAAGCGCCAGCTCCTGTAACGTCCAATCAAGCTCATATTTGGGGATAAGGCTCAGTACGCCTACGGAAATAAGCCCTTGAATGCCCACCAACAAATATTTTTTGTTATACATTCTACTCTAATGGTGTTTTGAAAACAAACCACGGTCCTCGCTTGTACCAATTAGACAGGAATCAAATTAATCTCGACAATTTGGAGACAAATCTTGCCAGGAAATAAAAAAAATCTCTTGGTTCTTAAATCAGATTGGCAGCACAACGGAACGTGGTTGCGTCGAATCGGAACGAACCTTGGAGGAGTGCACGAGCCCAACCTGCCAGACCTGTACCGGCAATGGATGCAACACCGCCGTATTCCCAGCTGGTCGGCAAATGTGCGTCTCGTGCAGTGGCGCCGCCGAATGTAACGCCCAGACCAATACCGAGTACTGCGCTCTGCCTTTTGATAGCTGCGTTACGCTGCAGCGGAGTGATGGTGAGGAGTTACTTGGAGATATTTGGATGCGGATCTAACTGATTATGATTTTTGATAGGAACTTATGTAAAAAGCTGCGAAGGTGCCATGGCGACCACGGATCAGACGTACTGCCAGGCTAATCCGGACAAATGTTCTTACTGTGGAATGAACGAATGTAACACGGCCGAGCTGAATACGGTCACAAGTCGGAAATGTTACCATTGCGAAGGAACCGGCTGTCTTCAGACCTCCGTGAATATTGAAACCTGTCACAACTCTGACGATGTTTGCTTCAGCATGTTTGATGGATGTACGACAAATATGCGATCACTTGCTAAGTTGTTAGTTTCAATCTCATTTTTATTCTTCCTGACAGTCAATCCGGTGCTTCGAGGGTGCAAATCTCAGCTCAGTCAAGCGGAAAAAGCTCAGTGCGAAGACGAAAATGATAAAAGTTGCCAGCTATGCGCGGACGACGTCTGCAATCTCGTCAGTCACGTGGACCACAAGTGCGAGTACTGCTCTTCAGTGTTTGACGCAAATTGCATCACCGCACCAAACAATCCGGTTCAGTGTCCAGCGCCTACTACCGAAGTCAGCGCCGATGCCCAGTGCTACACGAGAGTCGTAAGTCAACCTCAATGCTCTTTGACATTTGAACAAATTCTACAACCGCCTGCTTCGCCCTCCAGATTGGTTCCGTCACGGAGCGTGGCTGTCTTGGATCGGCCACCGATGCGCTGGAATGCGACTCGACGGAAAATTGCCAAACGTGTGCCATCGAGAATGGGGCAGCCTGCAACAAGGCCATCTTCCCGACGGATCGAATCCGGTGCGTGGTCGGAAATACCGCCGATCACTACTGTCCAAATCCGGCCGATAGCTGCGTCCAGATTGCCAACAATGGTAACGATGGGGTCACCGTACCTTGGGCGTTCTGTGCGGAAGTTAATGTTTTTTCACGTTTTGCTCGTTTTCGCAGGGGCAATCATCACTAAAAAGTGCCAGTCATCGATGACGGCCGCGGAAGTGTCCTTCTGCGAGGCCAACAGCAACAAGTGCGACTTCTGCTGGGCCAACAACTGCAACCAGCAGGCCATCACGTTCAATTATCTCGAGTGTTTGTGAGTATAGCGATTTATCGGTGTGGGATTTCTGTTTATCGGTTATTTGTCGAAATCAGCTCAATATTTGCGGGCGCTTTGGTAGTTTGTTTAAATTGATTTTATCAAGGGTTTGTTTGCTCGAAACAATAACATAGTAGGCGATTGATTCATCACAAAATTTTCCTCGATTTGATTTCATTTTTTTTTTGTCTTGTAACCCTCTAATGCCCAATTCTCTTTTCGATTTATTTTTTATTTTTTCCTTGTTCCGTGGTCATTTTGAACAACTTTTGTTCTACGAGAAACTTCGATTCTTTTGTTTTATGTTTATCTTGTTTCCTTTTTATTATTATCATTTGCGATGTTTAGGTTATGTCATTACTTTTTGCCTGTATAATTATTTAATATTTTTTTTTGTTTTTTTGCAAGTTTTTTCTAACATTTTAAAGGTTTTTCTTCCCAATACTTTTTTAAGATCAAAACTTGGTTGAAAAATTGATTTTAGGCGATTTTTTTTTAAAACGAAGCCCGCCTAGAAGCTTGAATGTATTGTAGAGGGTAACTTTTGTGCCATTAGGGTGTAATAACATAATTAATTTTCCAGCACAGCACTTTTTCAGTTCCTTTTGGGGTCCTAATCACCCTCCCAAAATTTGGGAACAATTGGTTTTGTCTTCGCTTTGCGCAAAGCGATTGAAATTTGTATGGAAATTACTATGGGAAAACGTACTTTTTTGTATTTCGATTTTTTAAATTTTCACGTTTCACGGTATAATAAAACCCAGCACATAAAAAGTTGCGCTGAAATGTGCTCTACAACTTTCCCGAAGAAAGTATGGTGCTAAAATGCTTCTGAAAAATGATATAGAGTTTTTCAGAAAAAAAGATAAAACGATGTCTTGAAAATCACTTTATTTGCCAACACTGCCATAGCACACGCTGTGGGTGGTGTTCAGTCGGGGCTTTTCTTTCTCCTTGTTTGTCTGTGGTTTAGAAAGAAAATGTTTTCTGATAGTTTCTTTATAAAATTGGAAGTAATATTCTAAACACATTTTTTACGTAACCACCGTTATTCTACAATGTGACGTAAGCGCCAAATTGTGAGATTTTATAGCTTTCAGTGGCAATAAAAATATAATTGATGTTTCTTCAATGTGGACAAATTATTTTTATGATGGTTCATTTTTTTCATAAATTATGTTACTTATTTGAGAATCTGCGTTTTGCTTAACATGACGTAACTTTGTTTACAAACTAACATTGGGGTCATTGACATTGTTTTACTTGAATTACATTTAAAACATTTATTTTATGTCATGATCAGAACAGTAATATTACAGTGCGAAAACCAAGATTCAATTTTCATAATACTGTGTTTGTATACGTGAGTTTTTGTGTGATCTTGTGTGCGTAAGATTGGGCTTAAAAGCTTTGAAGGGTTAGATCAGCTGTTCGATTCCCTTTTTTTAAGTTGAGAAACGTTGAGTTTTTTTCTGTAAGGTGGTTTGAGAAGTGATATCTGTGCCAGCATGAAAAAAAGAACAAAAAAGCAAAGCAATCCACTTTAACGACCCCCGGGTCTTTTGTGAGCTCCAGTGTTGAAAATCTGACGTCATTCGGTCAAGAAACGATCAAAGTATACTCAGAGGGCCTTTCTTCAGGCAATCGTTATTCGCTCGAAGTGATTTTTTTTCAACCTTGGTGAGCTCTGTTGCAAGTTTCTGCTCATTTCTAGGCGTCCGAAGGTTATGTGTGGTGAGTCACCCAAAACCTCTTTTACGCAAATGGACCGACGTTTTACTTCCCCATCCGATAGAAGGCCAGGAGGATAAGGCAGGAATCGAACCCGCGCACTACAGCAACTTAGGGATCGGCAGCCGAAGCCACTTACCACCGCGCCACGAGGCCCTGATAAAAAGAAACGGTTGAGAAAAAAATTATTACGTTCAGATTTTCAAATTCCGTTTATTAACCACGTGCGACCGAAACTTCCGAAAATGTTATTCCAGGAAGTTCTTTAATGCGCATTTCATCTTCATCTTGTGTAAAACTTCAAATGAAGGTTTGCTTCCAAAATGTTTTGGGAAGTTTATTGAGCAGGTGTATGCCGGGATTTGAATTCAAGGCAAAGTTTCATATGGGTAATTCTCTACCAACTCACACGAAATCGGGAAAAGTTGCCCCGACCCCTCTTCGATTTGCGTGAAACTTTGTCCTTAGGGGTAATTTTTGTCCCTGATCACGAATCCGAGGTCCGTTTTTTGATATCTCGTGACGGAGGGGCGGTACGACCCCTTCCATTTTTGAACATGCGAAACAAGAGGTGTTTTTCAATAATTTGCAGACTGAAACGGTGATGAGATTGAAATTTGGTGTCAAAGGGACTTTTATGTAAAATGGAAGGGGTCGTACCGCCCCTCCGTCACGAGATATCAAAAAACGGACCTCAGATTCGTGATCAGGGACAAAAGTTATCCCTTAGGACAAAGTTTCACGCAAATCGAAGAGGGGTCGGGGCAACTGCTGTGTGAGTTGGCGGAGAATTACCCATATGCAACATAAAATTTAAAACAATTAAAATGGTACGTTGATTTTTTTCTTTTTTTATCATGAACAAGCCTTACCCGGCAAACTTCGTCCTGCCCTTTTTTTGGTTTCCTAACGTTTCTTGCTTGTTCGCTAATTCATCCTCCTGTGATCAAAATATGATTTTACGCAGCTTTTCCCATACAATCTGCAGATTTTCCGGAATCGGTTCCAGAGTGGCCAAAGTTGTCACTTTTTGGCGTAGAAACCTTCCTTGGACTTATATGAGGACCGGCCCGTGGCTTAATGGCTACGGCTCCCGCCTCATAAGCGGAAGGTTCCGGGTTCGATTGCCGACCGGTCTCGTTGAAATTATTTGACTATAATTGAACTTTGAATATGAACAAAAAACGCATGAAATCAGGTGGGATTCGAACTCACACCTTTGGATTGGTAATCAGATGCTCTAGCCACTCGGCCACCGAGGGGTTAACACCCCTTGAGTGAATTAATCCGTAGTGGTGAAATAATGTCACAAGGTCATTTACTAAATAATACAACAATCCCTCTCCCAACGATTCCCCTACACACACACCACACACCATATTCTATAAATAACTCGAAGTGGTTGGTACGGTATGTCCCCACTTCTTCTTCTTCCCCTGATGATTCCATGAAATGTGGGTTCCGTTCATAGAATCTGTCTCTTGCGGTTAATGCAACGCAGTAGGCCGGGCCGCTTTAGTGAGTGTAATACATTTCGGGGGTTCTCGAAAGTACTGCAATCATTAATAATGACAAGAAAGAACTCAAGGCGTAATCTAACCATAAGTTCTTCCCGGATGCTTTCTTCGGACTGGCTGCGCTTGTGTTCGATTAGATTAGATTAGATTAAAAACCTTCCTTGGACTTATATGAACCCAACGCAACAAAGAGCACATCGAACGTTCCGTGTTGAATTGATTCGCGTTCGAACAAAACAGTCGAATTTTTTTATATATATAAATATAGATTGAACCATTTTATATGATTATTTTACAGTCGATGTTCAAACATTTGGCGTTTAGATCTCATTGAAAAATAAAATCGGCAAGGCTTTTGCCAAAACCGTATTGCTTGAACTAAAATACCGTGATAAGTAAGATCTTATAAAATTAGGCTGAAATTTCCCTGAAAACCACAAAATAAAAATGTCGGTTACGTCATGTTAAGCAAAACGCAGATTCTCAAATAAGTAACATAATTTATGAAAAAAATGAACCATCATAAAAATAATTTGTCCACATTGAACAAACATCAATTATATTTTTATTGCCACTGAAAGCTATAAAATCTCACAATTTGGCGCTTACGTCACATTGTAGAATAACGGTGGTTACGTAAAAAATGTGTTTAGAATATTACTTCCAATTTTATAAAGAAACTATCAGAAAACATTTTCTTTCTAAACCACAGACAAACAAGGAGAAAGAAAAGCCCCGACTGAACACCACCCACAGCGTGTGCTATGGCAGTGTTGGCAAATAAAGTGATTTTCAAGACATCGTTTTATCTTTTTTTCTGAAAAACTCTATATCATTTTTCAGAAGCATTTTAGCACCATACTTTCTTCGGGAAAGTTGTAGAGCACATTTCAGCGCAACTTTTTATGTGCTGGGTTTTATTATACCGTGAAACGTGAAAATTTAAAAAATCGAAATACAAAAAAGTACGTTTTCCCATAGTAATTTCCATACAAATTTCAATCGCTTTGCGCAAAGCGAAGACAAAACCAATCGTTCCCAAATTTTGGGAGGGTGATTAGGACCCCAAAAGGAACTGAAAAAGTGCTGTGCCCATCAAATTGGGCCATCTTTCATTTTTTCCATACAACGATATTACACCCTATTGTGCCATATTTAAGCGTATTTGGTAAAGATAACTTTTTAGGATTAAAATTTACTTCTTCGATTCCTTCACATAATGTGAAGGGCATCAAATTTGCTATGAGGATCTCCCTTTTAGAAAGATTTGAATAAAATCAGGGGCAACTGCAGAAAAAATCAATAAAAATGGTTGGGACAATTGTCCGATTTTTTTCCATATTGATTTCACCCTTGAGAAATACCATTCAGCTTGTGGAGCGAGGTATTGAAATCCTCCCCCAGATAACCACTGAAGTCGTGGAAAAGCGGGACATTGGCTAAGCTGCAAAAAATCGGAATTTTTTCTTTAAACAGTCAAGATTTACAATTCATATCTTGAAGTTTTAGAGATTTCGTAAAAAAGGTTATCGTAAACCAGAGTAACAATTATAGGTAAAAGACTTTTTTTTGCAAAATTAAAATATGAAATAAATACGAACGAAATTCTATGGAATTGTATGGAAGTGGTAGAAAGAGTATTCAAAGTACCTTAAGAATTATTTTTAAACAAATTTTAAAAAGTTTAAAAGTTTGATAACTATAATTATGCAAACATTTATTAATAATATTATTCCAATAATCTCGCATTTTCAGATTATTTTGACAATAAAAAATTGCAACATTAAGCAATTTTCTACAATTTTTGTTTGTTGTTTAATTGCCTTAAACTTTGTAAGGGCCTTCCCTATTACAAAAGAAGCCATTTTGCGTGATTGGTTTATCCATATAAGTTTTCATAAAAAAAATACAGCTATCCACGTTAGAATTGTACTTAATTTAGGTAACCTCGATGTTTGGAATCTGTATCGAAATTTTTTATTCAACACTTCATAAAAACAGTGTTGCCATTTGAATAAAAAATATTTCCTTTAAAATGGGGGAAAAATGTCTTCATTTTCAAATTGTTACAAAAAAAATAAAATCTAAATCAGAAAGTACATCACATAAATTTTGATATCGTGCACTGTTTTCAAGTTAAATCAACTAAAACTTGTTTTTTTTTGTTAATAACATAACTTTTACTATACCTGTTAAAGTCAAAAGTGTCAAAACGTAACTGTATCGTAAAACTTTCATAGCCTTATGTTTTTTTTAAATTAAGAACATAACCCATGCACTTAAAAATATTTTTATTCAAGAAATAAAAAAAAAAAATTACATTGAAAGTCACGCACATTTTAATTTAAAAATCACCGCTTTTTTTGCGATACAGAGAAAAATATTTTGCCTTCCTCACCTTACTGAGGAAAGGCTATAAAATCACTCAAAAATTGAACTTCTCAATTAGACCTCCTAGACCCACCTTCATGTATACCTATCGACTCAGAATCATATTCTGAGCAAATGTCTGTGTGTGTGGTGGGATGTTGATCAAAAAATTGTCACTCGATTATCTCGACATTGGCTGAACCGATTTTGTCCGTTTTGGCGTCATTCGATCCGTAATAGGGTCCCATAAGTCGCTATTAAAAATTATGCAGTTTAGTTAAGTACTTCAAAAGTAATGCTAAAAAAACGATTTTAACAAAAGTCCGGAAGATTGTAAAAAGAGTGGTTTTTGTAAGAAACCCCGGCATGTTATACATTTTTAGAAAGGTATTTAAAAGACCTTTCCAACGCGACCAAAACATTGAAGATCTCACAACCCTATTAAAAGTTATTAGCACTTAAGTGTCATTTATGTACTTTTTGGAAGCCGGATCTCGAATATCATGATGAAAACGTTGTCCGAATCTATCATGCGACCTGTCGTTGGATAGGTAATCAAAAGACCTTTCCAACGCGATCAATACATTGAAGATCTGACAACCCTATCAAAAGTTATAAGCACTTAAGTGTTATTTATACACTTTTTGGAGGCCAGATCTCAGATACTTTGATGAAAACGTCGTCCAAATATATCATGCGTAAGTGCCCTGAAATATGAAGATCTGACTACCCAATCTGATGGTATGAACAATGAGTCAAATTGATAGAACATTTAGAGGTACACCCTATTGTGTCTATTTTGGATAGCATTACCCTTCAAATGTGAGGAAGGCACCAACCACCTAAGGGTGGATTAAGTAACGTTTTTTTTTAATTTTTCCAGTAACGATTTTTTCAATCGTAAATATCTTGGATTCAAATTAATAGAATTTTTTAGAGAAATATATTTTTGAAGATGGTCAAGCTTGGTTTGACTTTAACAGGTTAAAAAAGCCAAGTTATCAAAAACTTTTTATTGGTGGATATGGATCTAAAACGGTGCATGATATCAAAATTTATAGAAAGAATTTTTCGATTGGATATTTAATTTTCGATTTTTGCCTTCCTCATTGAGGAAAGGCTATAATCCTGCTCTAAAAATGAACTTTGTATAAAAACGTCGTAGACCCACCTTCATGTATACATATCGACTCAGAATCGAAAACTGAACAAATGTCTGTGTGTATGTGTGTGTGTATGTGTGTGTATGTGTGTGTGTGTGTGTGTGTGTGTGTGTATGTATGTATGTGACCAACAAACTAGCTCATGTTTCTCGGCACTGGCTGAACCGATTTGACCCGAACCTGTTGCATTCGACTTGGTTTAGGGTCCCATAAATCGAGTTTTATACAGATTGAAGTTTCGATAAGTAGTTCAAAAGTTATGTATAAAAATGTGTTTTCACATATATCCGGATCTCACTTTAATGTATGTAAACTATGTCCGGATCCACTATCCGACCCATCCTTGGTTAGGTTATCAAAAGACCTTTTCAACGAGTCCAAAACATTGAAGATCTGGCAACCCTGTCTCAAGATATGGCCACTTAAGTGATATTGATGTACTTTTTGGAAGCCGGATCTCACTTAAATGTATGTAAACAATGTCCGGATCCACCATCCGACCTATCGTTGGTAAGATTATCAAAAGACCTTTCCAAAAAGTCCAAAACATTGAAGATCTGGCAACCCTGTCTCGAGATATGGCCACTTAAGTGATATTTATGTACTTTTTTATTCCGGATCTAAAAAATAGATGAAATTTGTGTACAGCTATTGTTGGTAATGAGTGAGGAAGGCTCCAACCACATAGGTGGATTAAGTTAGTTTGGTTTTTGATTACATCTTAAAACGAAGCTAATTTTTTATTTTTGACCATATTTTCCAAAAATTAACAACTTGAGTCATAGCTCAAAAGATGGTATTTTTTGCCGTAGGTCTTGCAAATTTGTCTCAGATGCGATTTTGGCGCTTTCAAAAATAATTTCAAAAGAATAATATTGATAGTTTAAAAGCATTAAATTATTCTTTGTGTTTTTTATGTGAGTGCAGTGAAACAAATTTAAAATTAACTGATTGTTTGGTGATTGAAAAGGTCTATTTTTGTACTTGAGAAGTTTCCTTACTGAGGTAAGGTTATAATCCTGCTCTAAAAATGAAATTTCCACAGAAAGCTCGTATACCTACCTTCATGTATACCTATCAACTCAGAATCGAAAACTGAACAAATGTCTGAACTGATTTTGTCGCATTCGACTTGGTTTAGGATCCTATTCGTCGCTATTGAATTGTTTGAGGTTTTGATAAGTAGTTCAAAAGTTATGTATAACAATGTGTTACCTCATATTTTCGGAAGTTGAATAAATGGCCGGAATCGCACCAAATATCATCACGTATATATCGTTGGATTGTTATTCTCACTTATCTATATGAAAACTATGTTCGGATCAATCATCTGACCTATCGTTGCATAGGTTATTTAACACCTAAACTCCCAAGCTCGAGAAAAAAGGGGGAATCTGTATGGAAATTCCCCCATTTTCCCGAGCTTGGGAGTTTAGGTGTTAAAGGCCTTCCAAACAATCTCTTTTTTGTGACCCATTTTTGGTAAAGAGTGAGGAAGGCACCCACCACATAATTTGATTAGTTTTGTTGATGTTCAGAAACATGTTTGTCAAGTAGAACCAACACTTCTTTATATTTTTTCAAACCCTCACAGCTCCTGCGAATCAACAGTGGACGGTCACTGCACCACGAACCCGTCGGCCATCACCACCGTAGATCACTGCACCACGTGCGCAACGCTCTTCTCCACCTCGACCAACGCCCTGAAACGTGGCTGCCTCCAAAGTCTGACCGCCGCGGAACAGGCCCAATGTGCCGCCGGAGATTCCTCCTGTTCGACCTGCACGACAAACCGTTGCAACGGAGTCGTATTCCCGGCGGATCGTCTCTCCTGTTACAGTTGCGCCCAAGGGGAGTGTCACTCGCATGACGGGATCAGCGTGGAGTATTGTGGGCATTACAGTCAAGGTGATAGCTGCGTAACTCGGTTGGATTCCAGCGGGACGGTGACCTGGATGGGTTGTTTGAGTTCGTTGAGTAGTGCTGATGTGACCACTTGCAACGGGAATGCAAATCTTTGTAGAAAGTGCTCGACGGCGAATTGTAACGAACCGGGGAAGGTCTTGGCCAGTGGAAGTTGCATTCAGTGTGATAGCTCGAATGAAGGGGGTTGCGTTGGGCGAGCGTCTACGTTCGATGCTGAACCTTGTAACGATCCAACGAATACAAAGTGCTACACCATGATGATATCCGGGAAGATTGTCCGGGGTTGTGTCAGCGATCTGATATCGACAGATAAGACCAAGTGCACGTTGGGCCAGGACTGCCATCAGTGCGATGCGACCACGCAAAAGTGCAACACGGACATCTACCCGACGACCAGGCTGGCTTGTTACACGTGTCTGCAACCGCCGTGCAATAACCATGAAGCGGTATCGCTGGACTACTGCCAAGCGTACGTGAGCGATGAACGCTGCGTGACCATCACGGATCAATCCTCCGGAAGACCGATTCGTATGGGATGCAAGAGTGGGTTGACGACCTCGGAACAGTCTACCTGTTCTGCAAGTAGTGCAAACTGTAAGCAGTGTGCTGATTCCGGTTGCAACGACCCGTCAAACTACGCTGGAGCGTCAAGCTGCGTCCAGTGCATCAGCTCAACGGATCCGGATTGCGTCGAGGCAGCGTCCAACTTTGTTGTTCAACCTTGTAACGATCCCCAGAACTTTGCCTGCTACTCGCGACTGACTTCAACCGGTGCAACCGAACGAGGCTGCTTCAGCGATCTGGACTCAACGTCCAAGACCCGCTGTCAAGCCGGCACCGACTGCCGAATGTGCAGCACCCGGGCCCGGTGCAACTCGCTAGAGTTCCCCACCCAGATCAAGTGCTTCCAGTGTGACTCCACAACCACGCCCGAATGTAAGAACGCCCAACTTGGCACACCCTCGAACTGTCCGGCGTACAACACGGCCAACAAGTGCTTCACCGTGGTCCAGGAAAACGGAGACACGGTCCGGAAGTGTGGCACCGGAACTCGTGACGCGACCTGCGGATCGTCAAAGTCGTGCGAGCAGTGTCTGTTCAATGGCTGTAACAAGCGAGTTTCGACGGCAATCGTGCCGACCATTATTCCGGAACCTGAAATCGTTCCGATCAAGAGTTCCGCCAACGGAAGGTTCGTCGTCGGGGGTAATTTGGCGATGCTCATCGTCGTGGCAGTGCGAGTTATTTTGATGCGTTGATGAAGAGAGAGTTGGGCGAAGAAGTGACGATGTGACATCATTCAATAAATGTGAGATGAATTATGACTAATTTCGTCGTTCCCACCACACCGGCTCGAAGTGTTGCGAGTCGGCAAACGGTAATAATGTGAAAACGTCCCACTTTGGCCCTTTTGAGTAGTCTAATAAAGTGTGAATGAGAGTGGCACGAATCGTCTGCGTTGAAGAAGTTTTGAACCACGTGATTTCAAATCTTTAACATAATTTGTTGTTTTTCAAAAATTATAAACAAACTAATGTGAAAGGTATATTTTAGCATCATAAAAACCAGTATAAACTTCAATTTTGCCATTCATCTTAAAATAGCTCCATAAATCACATGACTCGCACTAATGATCCAAACGGCCTACTATTCAAACAGATTAACGACTTCCAAAACCTGATACAAAGTCATAACCTCCCGTCCAAACCACTCACATAACTGCCGTCCGTTATCAATGTCATATTATGCAACCTCCTCCAACTTGCTAACGTTCTCATCAGCCGTCAGTGCAGCAGTGGCATCGAAGACCCTGACGAGCTATCATCAAAACTGATAGCTACCAACGCTCCCATAATTCTCCCATCGTCAAACAAAAGCAAAACAAACAATCATAAACCGAAACACTTACCCGGTGCGGATACGCCAAATGCCACGAGACGTTGAAAGTGCTTCCGGCCAGGAATGACGTTTTCAATGAACCTGAAAAGTGGAAATCAAGCGAAAAGAACAGATAATAGGCGGTGAATGGCAGCACTGTATGGAAAAAAGCTTACTCTATAAAAGAAGTTATTTCAAAAATGTATTCATATTGAAAAGTTCAACACATTAGGTGGATTGCTCAAAACCGCGTCGCGTCGGCATCTGATTACAGGCGGAACAATTGGCTCGAGTTTTGTGTTTTGTCTGTGGCCAATTGCAGCGCCGTTTAGTGCTGATGATATGATGATAGAGCCCACTCCACCCACACCACAGGTAAGTGCCGCCGGGTGGCCTCTTCAAAGCTTCCGAGCGGGAAGCAGCGGTGACGTCCCATGACTCATCGCGTATCGTTTTGCATATCAAGATGGTTGTTTGAAAAGGGCTTATAATTGAAATAAAGACTTATTTTTTACGTGAATCGTAAAATTTAAAGTTATTCAAAAATAATTTCATTTTTGCTTCTCAGCCCTCCTGAAATATTTATCTAGAATTCATTTCAAATATTCAGGAAAACGCCACCTAAGAAAAGCAGAGACGCATCGAGCTCTACAGGCTCAATAAAAACTCCTTACCTGCTCTGTATGGTAGAACAGAGCTAAGCTCTGTATGCAGCGAACAGAGCCAGCTCTGTATGGGGAAAAATAATATTGATTTGCATATATCTCAAAAACGATAAGTTTTAGAAAGTTGACATGTTCTAGAAAGTTGCTAGTACCAAAAGGTTCTATATTATTGTCTCAGACGTCATTACAATTTGGTTGATTTTAGTTGTGCAAAACAAGAAAAAACTATTTATTTTCTAAGATACAAGGTATAGAATATTTTTGTTTTCGATAAAGTTGCTCAACTACCAAAAATGAACAACTCTCTCGAAGATACCAAAGCTCTATCTTCAATAGATACCGAAATAAAAAATAAAAACTATTTTTATAATAAATACTGCTTGCGACAAACACAAAGCGACCGCGTCGTAGGCACAGGTAATATGAGGCATGTTTGGTAGAGATCGTCTGAAGTGAAAACTAGTATAGCAGAGTGTTCATAGATAGTTTTTATGTTAAATGCTCTCGTCTGGATAGTTGAAACAAATTTCAGATAAAATTATACAAATTTATAAAATTATATTCTTTTTATTGTACTGGTAAGTAATTAAGATTAGAAACAACAAAATTATTGCACAGCTATTTTTATGTTTGTCTTGACAAAACAAATGTTTAACAAAATTACAAGTTTTGTACAACAAATTAAGATAAAAAACAATTTCAAATACGCTAGTTAAAAAAATAAAAACTAAATCTTCTAACAATTATTTTAATTTTATAAAAAGAAAATCAGTTAACATAAGTTTAACCTTATAAAGATTTCAGGAAACTTTTCTATTTTATTTAATTCAACAGAAAAAACTATATTTTTCGAGCAAGAAAACCATAAGAAAGTTTTAAGCTCTAAATAATCTATATGATATTTTTTTACATTTTGTCACCTTTTTAAATAAAATAAGAAAATGAAATTAAATAGCAAAAACCATTTTTTCTTTATTTCTCAAGCCAGGAAATCAGTGAAGAGTTTCATGCTCTAAATGCTCTCTATGGAAATTTGCCATTTTATTACCTGTATTCTAAATATTTTTTTTTATTTTTCAAATAAAGGAAAGCAGTGAAGAGTTTTTAGCTCTAAATGCTCTCTATGGAAATTTGCCATTTTATTATCTGTATTCTAAATATTTTTTTTTTTATTTTTCAAATAAAGGAAAGCAGTGAAGAGTTTTTAGCTCTAAATGCACTCTATGGAAATTTGCCATTTTATTACCTGTATTCTAAATATTTTTTTATTTTTCAAACAAAGGAAAGCAGTGAAGAGTTTCTAGCTCTAAATGCTCTCTATGGAAATTTTCTATTTTATTACATGTATTCTATTTTTTTCAGGAAATCAGTGAAGAGTTTTTTGTTCTAAATGCTCTTTATGGAAATTTTGCTATTTTTTTCTCACTACAAGATTTTAACATCAATTGAGTTGAATAATGTAATTAAATTTAAGTTGGACAAAATAAATCGATAATATATTTTATTGTCGATTATGTTTTTACTAAATTTCCATAGAGAGCATTTAGAGCTAAAAACTCTTCACTGCTTTCCTTTATTTGAAAAATAAAAAAAATATTTAGAATACAGGTAATAAAATGGCAAATTTCCATAGAGAGCATTTAGAGCATGAAACTCTTCACTGATTTCCTGGCTTGAGAAATAAAGAAAAAATGGTTTTTGCTATTTAATTTCACTTTCTTATTTTATTTAAAAAGGTGACAAAATGTAAAAAAATATCATATAGATTATTTAGAGCTTAAAACTTTCTTATGGTTTTCTTGCTCGAAAAATATAGTTTTTTCTGTTGAATTAAATAAAATAGAAAAGTTTCCTGAAATCTTTATAAGGTTAAACTTATGTTAACTGATTTTCTTTTTATAAAATTAAAATAATTGTTAGAAGATTTAGTTTTTATTTTTTGAACTAGCGTATTTGAAATTGTTTTTTATCTTAATTTGTTGTACAAAACTTGTAATTTTGTTAAACATTTGTTTTGTCAAGACAAACATAAAAATAGCTGTGCAATAATTTTGTTGTTTCTAATCTTAATTACTTACCAGTACAATAAAAAGAATATAATTTTATAAATTTGTATAATTTTATCTGAAATTTGTTTCAACTATCCAGACGAGAGCATTTAACATAAAAACTATCTATGAACACTCTGCTATACTAGTTTTCACTTCAGACGATCTCTACCAAACATGCCTCATATTACCTGTGCCTACGACGCGGTCGCTTTGTGTTTGTCGCAAGCAGTATTTATTATAAAAATAGTTTTTATTTTTTATTTCGGTATCTATTGAAGATAGAGCTTTGGTATCTTCGAGAGAGTTGTTCATTTTTGGTAGTTGAGCAACTTTGTCGAAAACAAAAATATTCTATACCTTGTATCTTAGAAAATAAATAGTTTTTTCTTGTTTTGCACAACTAAAATCAACCAAATTGTAATGACGTCTGAGACAATAATATAGAAACTTTTGGTACTAGCAACTTTCTAGAACATGTCAACTTTCTAAAACTTATCGTTTTTGAGATATATGCAAATCAATATTATTTTTCCCCATACAGAGCTGGCTCTGTTCGCTGCATACAGAGCTTAGCTCTGTTCTACCATACAGAGCAGGTAAGGAGTTTTTATTGAGCCTGTAGAGCTCGATGCGTCTCTGAAGAAAAGTGATTCCGATGTAACCGGTAGCATCGTAATGAAGCTGTTAGGTAATCAGATGGGTGGTGGAATATTTTAAAGCTAATTGCATATTGTTTTGGTAACGAGTTGAACTGTTTAATCAAGCTGCGATTTGTGCGAAAGAAGCTTAAACCCCCCGCCTCTGGACTGACAAAATCTAACTAAAATAATTCCCACAGAAAAGTAAAGAGGTGTTAGACATCTCTGAAAAAAAATGTATTTCTGAGACTGGGCCATGGTGTTGGAAATTGAATTTCTTAAAAACGCTTCGGCAAAAAATTAAATTTAAGTAAACAAATGTGAAGTATTTATCCCCTACTTTAGAGAAAAGACGCACAAAAAGGTTAATGAGCAAAACATTTAAAATTACGATTTTTTATTTTTCCAAAAATTCAGGGGCCGTACAATATTATTTTCAAAAACTTCATAATTTCACAGAAATTTGAAGGGCAAACAACTCGGTGCCTTTTAAACCTATTCAAGCTTTTCGTTTTGAAACAGAAAGATCAGTGGAACTTCAAGTAAAAATACTTTTGATTTTACAAAATGTGGCTTAACATTTGGCAAGGTCATAGAAAACATAAAATTTAAAATGTGAGTCTGGAATAAAGAGCCTATGTCAGATGATAATTTTATCCGATTGCTCGAATAATTTCACGAACAGGGCCACTCAAATTACATTTCAAAACTCCCAACTTTTCCTGGATTTTTGAAACTTCAAATAATATGCATTTTTCCAAAGAATGATTTCATATCGTAAAACAATTGTTCCTGTATCAAACTTGTAACGATTATAGTTATGCAACAGTTAAGAACAAATAGAAATGAAACAGGTACGATCAGTAATACCTAGCAAAGTTTTATTCTATTTCACTTTTGTATTATTTTATTTTAATTGTTTGTATGGGTAAAATATTTAAAAATGTTTAAATTATGCCTAAATTTTTACAAGATTTTGTCAAGTAAGGCCACCCCCCCCCCCCTCTTCAAAGTCGGCCTGTATAATCAGGGGGCAAAAAAAATATTTTTTCGGAAAAAAAAACAAAATTTTTAGCTTTTCTCCAGGCTCTTCTTAAAAATTTATTTTTTCGAATGCTGTGTTTATATGTTTTGTATTTCTGTTTAAGTTGATTAACTTGAGCAAAACATAAATTATTAAAAAAGCGTTCCCGATATCCCGCAGATTTTGGAAAATTTCAGAAACGTATTTTTAAAGCTAACCCTAAGGGTCCAAATAAACTATTCTCCGAAAATAAAATGAAAACAATAAAATACAAAAACAAGGAAAATTCAACAACTTTCACAAAAAATGCTAAAACATAAAAATTTGGCATCCAAAATTATCTTTTTGCAATGCAGTATTGATTTCCTATTATCAAAATGAAAAGTTGCCCCGACCCCTCTTCAATTTGCGTAAAACTTTGTCCTAAGGGGTTAATTTTGTCCCTGATCACGAATCCAAGTAATTGTCTGCTCTACAACTTTTCAGAACAATGTTACACTCTAAAAAAATAACCCTGCAAAGTAAGAAAAAACACGAAATTTTAGAATGAAATTTATTGATCTAAATGAAAAAATAATCATTCTGGGTTAATGTAGATTCGAAAAGAACATTAAATTTACCTTAAAATGACATGTTCCAAAAACAATTACAGTTGAGTTACGGAAAATGGCAGAGTTTTTAAAACTTTTTTAGTGTTTTTTTTTTCGATGAAAAATACGTTTTTTCGGAATTTTGAGTAAAGTCATCCCACATATTCGGAACGGTTTACAGATCGACCAATGCTCAAAAAATCATAGCAAATCGATAATTGAACTTAATGATTCACTTTTACCTTAATTTGGAAGCTTTTCTTGCGATCTTTCGAATGATGTATCCAACAACTGCAAATTTTAACTTTTATATCAAGTTTTTGAAGAAAAACTTTGACCCTTGAAATCCACAAATTCGGAACATTTTTTTCTTACGGATGTAAACAAACTGTGGTTCTCTCCATGAGTACATATTTTTTTACAAAATAATGACCTCACGCACTGAAACCAACGAAACTAAAGCATAGTTATGTTTTATGAATGGTCTGATAACTTTTTTTGTGAAAATATCAGTTAAATTCAGGTGTTCCACAATTGTGGGAGGCACAAAAAAATCCCACAATTATGGAACAGGCAATTTGGAGGCAGTGTTTTGCTAATCTGGATAAAATAGTCTTGAAATGAGGTTTTTTGTTCAACATGTATTAATTTTACTAGTGAAATTGCAAGAGAATGTCCAAATGAAGGTCCCAAAAATAGTAGGGTCGACATAAAAGCTGCATTTGCCATGTTATTGATACATTATCACAAAAGTGTTCCGAATTTGTGGGTGTTTCGAATATGTGGGATGACTGTACGCCATCAAATCGAGCGTCCAATTTTACACAAAAGTCTTTTTGACACCAAATTTCTATCTCATCACCGTTTTAGGCTGCAAATTATTGAAAAACACCTCTTTTTTCGCATGTTCAAAATTGAAAGGGGTCGTACCCCTTTCAAATCGACCAAATTTAAGATTGTCTTCATTTAATTGCATTGCACCCGCTATGTAACCTTGTCAATCGTCATACGTCTAACTTCCAGTGAGCGTCGTCGCTGACATTCAACGAGTCCTTTCATCCCGGCCTAATGAGAATGCACACACCAATCAAAATTGATATGTTTCAACGTGCAGCAAAACAATGCCGTTTATGAAGCAACGAATTGCACCTTTCGCGTGTTGTACATGTTTCGCTCCAAGCATGTCAATCAATTAAGGCTCCCGATCCCCGCGCCAGTGTCGAAGTACCTGGCAAATGTTAGATATTGCAGGTCTGTATCAAACGCGGTGGCAGTGCAATCTACCAAGCTGGTGTTATTTATTCCGCAAATGCATGAAATTGCACATTGCTGAAACAGTGCTGCCAACGAACGTGTCTTGCTCAAAGGTAATCAACCGCCACCCTTCGACGATTGCTGCTGCCGGAATGCTTGAATATTTCATGGAATTGTTTGTACTTTTTTTAACTTTATTCACTAGATTTGCTAAACTGTTTTTGATCGCACCAAACAGCGGCGATTGCAAATTTTGTTCAAAATCCGCACTCGAATGCGGGCCGGAACGTGGTCGGAATGTTCAAGTCATGTCCAAGTACTTTGGCAGCAGGCCTTGGTTTTATTGCTTTAACCTCCCAGGCGAAGCAACACGAGTAGTAGGTACGCGCTCGGTCGTATTAAGTATTCCGGCAACGTGTGCCAACTCCGTCGCGAAGCAGTTCAGGTGGACGATCAATGGCGGATCAGCAGCAGTAGATCAACCGGAGATCTTGTGTGGATGAATATTTTTGGACTCGAAACCTGATTCGGCGATTGGTTTGCGCAACTTGGCTGCGGATCAAAGATAAGCAAAGAAATGGGCAATCAATCAAAGTTGGCTGAAATTTAGCTGATTTGCATTTGAGTCGCGATGTCTTGCATCCAAGTAGGCTCTGCTCTGAAATTATGCGGGGCGAACCGAAATGGCCAACTAGATTGGTTTTGGGTGCAATCTAGACATATTTTTGTATGAAACACCGGTTTTGAAAATCATGTTGTTTATTTTTATTCAACACTCCGACTATGTAGGCTAGCATGCAAAGGTAAACTTCACAACCAATAAAAAGTAAACATAACGATGCAATAAAGCGTCTGCCGATGTGTTGATTGAAATCTTTTAATGGTGTATTAAGCTATCCACACAATCCAAAAAACGAACCTCTTCGAAAAACCTGAACGATTTCGACACGTTCGTCCAATACCTCTCTCATACCTTTAAATAGTGATCGTGCAACTACGATCAAGTTGCTGACAATCATCACCCAGACACAACCACCACCTTAATGAACGTAAAATTTGCAGTACGATTTTTCCCCTTGCAAAAGTACTCACGAAGCAGACTCTTTAACTCGCCTCATGATTGACCGCTTTGATCTGCGGCCAAGGTCGCACCGGGTTCAACTCCGAGCACCTCGAGTGAGGGCAGCCACGAGCGGGGGGATTTATGACCCCCCTTCTAATGACCAGCGCCAAACGGCGGGCAGAATCTGAGGAATCAGTCGAGCAGAAGCTTCAGAATCAGCAGCAGCAGGTGCTAATAGGGTCAGTTAGTCTGTACAACTAGCCCGGTGTGTGGAGTTGGTGGATACGGTCGAAGGATCCTCGCGCGTCCAACCGTCACGTCCTAGGCCGTTGAGCTAATCGAACCAGCTTAAGTTAAGTAGGGGACGGCGCGCGCGTCGACGTGAGTCAATCAAAACAATTTTAATGACGCCGACGCTAAGCTAATTGGCGATTGGCACGTTCTATGAGATAGCTTAGATAGTCACAGCTAAGCTAGAGTTCACAGTGATAAATCCTGGTCTAGTAATTCAAAAACATGCATGATGTAAGCTTATCCGGAAATGACCATCACAAACTACTCACACACACACACCTGTAACATTGAGCCGCGTGACAATTACCGCGGTAGTATTGGCGGTCAAATGCACTTGTTATTCACCTGCTGCTGCCGCTGTTCATTCACATTCTCGGACGCTGACTGTTTTTGTAAGCTCCAATGCGAGAGCGAGGACCTGCTGAATATACAAACACCTCCTCTACACCTTCAACCGGAGCTGGATTACGATTTGGAGGTCAGTTTGCGCCTGCCTGCCTGTTCATTGGTTGAACTCCGCGTGACGAGGTTCACTGAGTTGGGAAGTTCAAGTAATTTGAGAATTTTGCTGGTCACGTTCGGCTGGTAGAGGTGTGTGACGAGGTTGATATCGTATTGAACAAAATGGATTTGATTTAAATAAAATTGCTGTAATTTTTTACACTTTTTTCCAAGCTCATAAATGGTGTTTTTGTACCTTTTTTGGTGCCAGATCTATAAAATTTTGACGAACCAACAAACTATTTGTACACGGAAGACAAATCTGGATTTTTTAATTTGACTTTTAATCACTAAAAGTCGAATTATTTTTAATTATTTAATTTAATTTTTAATGTGTTTTTGAAGATTGAAAAAGGCATCATTTGCGCTAAAGTTTAGGATGGTGCAAAATCTGGCACCGGAAATATGTTTTTTTGTAAAATTAATGATTTTTAAAAAACATCGAAAATATTGTAAATTAATGTAATGTACATTTTTTTAAATCATTGTTAGACGCGAAGTTAAACAAGCAATCGATTTCTTCTAGTTTTTATTTATTTGTTTGCATTAAAAATACACTTCATCAAGGAAAATCACTCATGCAAAAAATATTTTCCAAAAGCTGACACTGTTGATCAGACCGCTGATTGCCTAGATATAGGTTTTTAAAATTTGAATATTGAATACCCCTTATTTTTCGAATCGCGATATCCGTAAACATTTGGTCCAATTTCAATTAAAACACTCTAGAGTTTTTTTAAATGTCCTATAATCTATTGTGTTTCATATGTTATAGGACCTATTAAAAAAAAACTCTAGAACTAAACTTCTGTGAAATTTTCTGAACTGTTCAATAAAAAAAACTTAGGATTCAAAAGTTCAACTATCAAAAAAAAAATCTAATTTCAAGCCCAATCTTCAATATTTTAAAGCAAACATTATTACAAAAGTTTTGACACATGACTACAGTTATGATACTACAGTCCAGACTCGATTATCCGAAATTTCGATTATCCGAAGTTCGCTTATTCGAAGGTTTTTATGGGACTTCAGATAATCGAATCACGAATCGATCGAATTTTTTATATATTTTTAACATTAACTTCGAGTTTTGCGACCTGATTTTAGTCAAATTTGAATAGTTAGTTGCCTATTAAATAACATAATAGATTTTTTCAATATTTGGTCACCGCCATTTTGGCCACCATCTTGGATTTGAAAAATCTTAATCACTCTAACTTAGTTCAGCTCTACAATCAAAAATAAGATAGCGAAAAATATCATTTTTTTTCGTGATTCGATTATCCGAAGGCTCGATTATCCTAAGTAATTTTTTCCGAGGCCTTCGGATAATCAAGTCTGGACTGAATTACACATTTTCAAAATATCAATGAGTTTATGAAAAAAAATCCTTTGTCCGTATGTCTTTTGCTTTCCAAAAATATAAAATTTGTAATTTAAAAAAAAACCTTTTTAATTAAAAATACCAAACTAATCGTTATACAATTAATTGTGCAAGTTTTCTCAATGAAAATTAGCTTTCAAGCGTTTTTGAATGGAAGGGGAACAATAACATTTTCGAATATAAACATTCCCATTTTGTATGACAAGCCCGCAAAATTGTATTGAAACTTAATGATGCAAATAGCTTCTTGTGACATTAAGGTTGCATAGAAAATGTTTAATTCAAATTAAAAAATACAAAGAAAAGTCGATTTGTGGAAACGTACAAAATTACTCTACTGTGTATTTATGTTGTTAACGTTTTAAGGGTGCACAGCAACGAAGGAAGTTGTTGTCTTCTTATTCCAAAATTGTCAAACTTACGGACCCAATCCCGCAGTATCGGGATTGTAAAATTAATCAAACTTTGTTGTAAATTACTTTGTGGACAGTACTTTAGGGGATGAATAAAAAAATATTTTTATAGTATCCGTAGTTTTGAAAATACTAAAATGTCTGTAACAAAACTCTGGATGCAAAAGCTCTGGTTGATGTGCACCGTTAAAAAATCACATTGTTTTAAAGAATTCTGCTCTGGGAAATAAAATAAAGCAAAAGTGCGGTGCTGTACGTCGGAATTTCATTAAACTCAATGTATTTTTAAACGAGCCCAAACATACTAAATAGGATAAGATTGGTTCAAATTTTATTTCAAGTTTTTGTCCACCCCCCTCCTTCAAAATTGGCCCGAAAAATCATAGGGCAAACAAAAAAAAATTAGAAAACTTCAAAATTTCAATGAAAATTTAAGTGGAATCAGCTGAAATAAATTTTAAATGCATTCCCCTGCGTGTAGAATCATTTCTAGCATGTTTCGGTTGATTTAAAAATCATTTGAATTTTGGAAAACTTACGATGTTTGTTATGGCAAAAAAAAATTTCGCATAAATTTTAGTTTTCCTCAAATTTTACATTTTTTGAAAACCAATTATTGCTAAACAAATGAACTAGTGTAAAATGCATTTTAAAACACTTTTTCCATGCAAATGTTGAAACTATAGCTTTTTATTCCAATATGTTTTTATTATTTTTTATTCATTATCCGCACAGGGAATTGCGACATCGCAGAATGACACTCTCACCGCAGTTCTTCGTCACCCGTAAAAAACCTCTTCTAATCGATAGAAACTTCAAAACACACACAATTTTCCAGCAAAAAAAAAAATCAAAAACTAGACAAAATAAAACACATACCACTGACCACTGAAAACAGCTCATCTACCAGTAAGAAAAAAGTCATGCTTTTGCTTGAACAGCCTCCTACTTTGTAAATGTAAACAAAGTGGAATCATTCGAAAATCACGTTACGCATTCTCTCTATTCATAACCCAGGGGTTACATAAGCTTTGAAAAAAAAAATATTGCTATGGTCTAACATGAATAAAAAAAAATATACATATAAAAATATAAATTTGAAAAAGTAATAACTTATAACTTTTTTTTAGTCACGTCTTGAAATGATAAAGAGACAAATGACAAAAAAATAGTAACAGTATGAAAATAATAATAATTATAACGCCTTTCAAAAAAAAATATGCACAGCTCATTCTAAGACATCATCACCAGCTGGTATTATGCAGCCAGCAATGCGACATAAATTTCACACGTTGGCAAACAGACAGATTGCTGGTTTGTTAAACAAAAAAAAAACAAAGTATGAAAAACCATCCAATTCCAATACAGATCCGCACCGTTGATTTCCAGAGCTGCCTTTCAGATCTTCTTGTGTTATTGTTGTTTTTACTAGTACTACATACTACTGTTTGTTATTATTGTTGTTTCTCTACTGTTGTTGATGTTGATGATGATGAGGAAAAAATACCGTCACAAAACCGCGAGCCCGCGTATGTCTGTGTGTATTCACTTACGCGATCACCAGAAAGAGAAAGAAAAAGAACTTGGCAAGAGAGCGCGCGCGCGCGGTTTTAATAACAAGGTGCCGCTCGACGGCGAACGCAGATCTGCGCGCGCGGGGTGTTGTTTTGGCCAAACCAAGACCAGGTATACACTGTCAGGCGGGTAAGGGGACGTGGGACCCGCGAACCAATGTGGTGGAACCGCATTCCGAAGGTGCGCTCGGCGACCACTCCTTCACCCACCACCACAACCGTCGGTGCCACATGACCGCTTAATGTCCCAAAGGAGGAGACTTGGAGTTGCTCTTTGGTCACTGAAACTGGTGGTTTTCTCAGCTGGCCATGCCGCTGCGACAAGACCTGTAATTCAAATTTTGAAGCTGATCGAAGCTGGCTATCGGTTTTGGGCATCGTCTCTCGCGGAGTTGGTAGTCGGTTTGGAGAAAACGACTCTCAAGAGGGCGCTTCTTGGAGTCGCCGATCGATCTACGATGGCGCGGCGTTGAGCGATAGTGAAAGTGTCTTGTCTATGGCGCGCAAATCGCGATTGTATGCATGCATGCATGGCAATTTTAAGGGGCAGCAGTATTGGCAAAGCAGCAATCTACGAACCACTTTGTGAAGTATAAAGGGAAAAAATGCACTGTTTTGAGACAACTTGAATATTAATTGTTCGTGAGCGGGAAACAGCGCCAAGTCACAGAGTAATCCAGAGGACGCAGTCCGAACAAAAGTCATTGAATTTTGTGGCTGCGTTACGGTTGTTGTTGATAGATTTTCCTAAGGGTAGCAGGCGTTATGTTTTTTTTCAGGCGTTATGTTTTTGAACGGATATTTGAATTAAATCTAGTAGTCAATTTTTGAAAATGTCCTGTCAAACTGCCGTTGGAAAGTTGGAATGCGAAGAAGTGTTGTGCCGTAGGAAAAAGTCCGCCTGACGTCCTTGTCTTCGGGCCGTCCGTAGAAGTCGGACTACGAGAAGAAGTTACCTGCTGTGCCGTGGGCGGAAGACCGCGTTGGAGAAGTCAGATTTTCGGATTAAAAGTAGTGTCCTGAATCATGGGGAGAAAGTGTTGCATCACTGGCTGTTTTAGTAATGGCGCAAAGATTTCATTGCATTCTTTCCCATCTGACCCACGTTTGTATGATTTTTATTCAAAATTATTCTCTTGGTTTCTACAGAGATTATCGTTTTCCAGACTATCATTCTGGACTGCATTTGCCGAAGTCGATTCGCCACCAGCAAATGGTTTTATTTGCTCGCGCCATTTCAAGCCGGACTGCTTTCAAAATCCTAAAATCTGTTCACATGGGCAAATTAAATTGTAAGCGACAATAAATGTAATTTATAAAAAGGGAATTGTTTACTATTTTCGAATAAAACCAAGCGAAAGAAGTGGAATATTTTTTGCTAGCGAGCTACGATCGCGATCGTCACTGGACGGGTGCGATCCATCTGACGTCTACATCTACGGCGCCAATACCGCATCTGACGCACTTGGGCATTCTCCGCAATTCGCACACACGCACGCACTCAAGCTCAACACACACGTGTACGCCATTTTATTGTGTGACTAGGACCCCGCAGTGCCATCAACATCCTGCTGAAGCCACTCAGGTCGCGCTACCTTGCGCGCCACCACAGAGAAGCGCAGAGCTGCGTGACCATCTCCTGCACGTAGTCATCTGACGACAAGTCGTCGAACAGCAGACGGTGTATGCAGCTGTGGGGTTCATCCGCGTTCCTGCTATCTGCTGCACGAGCATCGAGCGGCCACGTAACATCAACATTACGTCGGAGAAGCGACACAAATCAGGCCAGATCAGCTAGATTAAGCTCCCCAAGTCGTCCTTGATGCATTTTGCCAGGGCAATAAAAATTATGTTCATTCGCCCTGAGCAGAACTAGTTGGGCTCGTAACACACCTTCCGCAAAAGCGGAAGTTGGGTTTTTTTCCTGCAAAACCTGGCCGAGAAAGGTTTGCATTTATGTGTGGGATTGGTTCTCCTTCACCTCGGTTCAGCTTGCTGCACATCGTACGACTCCCGTACTGTTACATAGCTAATAAAACTGTTTAAATCATTAAAAGTTGGCGTCCTCGCCAAGTTGGTAACAATATTTACCGGGGAAAAAAAAGTTTACTGTCCGAAAGCAACCTAACAATTCTAGATAAAATTTTCAAAAGGTCTTATCTGCATAGGAAACCCATGAGGGATAGGTTGTTTTGAAAATTTAATCTAGAATTAAGAAATTTCAACTGATTAAGTTATGTTTTGAATTTCTGACAAGGAAAACTGTCATTGAAAAAACGTAACGCCTTTGAAAATCCAGTGAACTAAGATAGCAAAAAAATAACTCATCATGCTAAGTTTTTCCTGAAGGGGGGATGTACCGCGATGTACCGCGTAACCATAGACTAAATATATATAGATACGCCACTCCCCTGTTGGGGCTGGCGACACTACCGCCACGCCAAAATTGCACCTGGTGGCAATTCACAGGTACTAATTTTGGGTGTTGCCCTTTAGGAATATCGTCCTAATCAGTTTCAGTTCAATTGGTTCAGTTGCGTCGCAGCAACAGTGGTTTTTCAAACATTCTTTAACTGTCAAAACTTCGAGGAAATACGAGACGATTTGCAAATCGTTATTTTTCGTATCTTCCAAGAACCGGACGTATCCGCTCACCGAGGATCATGTCAGGAATTTGCTTATAGCCAGGTCCTGAATCTGCTGCCGCAATCTAGAGAGAAAAAAAAAACAAAACAAGAAGCTCGGCAGCTGTGCCGCAACCATTTCAGCGACGACGGTGCTAGTGAGATCGTCGATCAATTTGTTTGGAGAAAACGGTGGATGTCATGTTGGGATATAAATGGGACCGATTCCAACTGTGTTGGTCAACGTTTGGTGTGGAGACGTGTCAGCAGGTTAGTAGAATTAAATTCTACAAAAAAATGGCATATGAAAAAGTTTTATTTTACAGGCCCCCGAAACAAATCGCTGGGCCAAAAACAAAGAATTTTGACTATTTGGGTAGCTCTGCGGAACAAGTCGGTGATGGAACCTGCACAATCTGGCCTCCAGCTTGGACCGCCTTCAAACATCGTAAACATTCACCTGCAGCCTTTGCAAGCAATACGTACGTAGATGAAATCACGCCTCCGGTGGCGCGCGGGCGGTTTGACGGAGCCCATTTCCTCAAGAACCACGTCGTAAAATAAAAAAAAATTAAATGTTTTTATTGCATCATTTTCTATGTAATCAGTTGATAATAAACTATTAGATTTAAAAATCTAGAGTCCTGTACTCCGTCCGAGGACCAAGGCTGTTCACGCGGCTCCAAGTCACTTCTGGGGTTGGATGGTCAGAAACACCCCTCTGAGACGATGGTGAAAGCTTCATACAACTTCATTTGATATCCACTTGCAGCCAGCGGGATCAGTGCTAGCTTTTTGACAAATATTTTATGGCCTCTTCTCATCTGGAAGAAAGTAAAATTTAGCTTCTAAAACGATGAGCCTCCTGATGCAGTTTTTTAAACCACCTTGCATCAGCAAACATTTCCTCTTAGCGCGGATTGTTGTTACATTTACTCACCGGAACCACATTAGAAGAGGCACAATTTTGCTGCGCTTTCGCCATTGTCCACGATCGGCTTGATGTGGGTCACCTCCTGCTCTTGTTGGATCCTTAGGTTTGGATTGCTGTTCGGAATCGTCACTGCTGCTGGCCTGGCCTGGCCTGGCGACGGAGGCCCCGCTCCACTCATTTGATTTGGGAAAAATCCGAGCAAATTACGACCGAAAAGTACGCGTTGAACCATGATGGATGAAATTTTGTCAAAAACAAACAAAGTTTGCAATGGGCACTTGCAAAGGTTGCTTAGATTTTTCCAAACATTTTAGTACCTGTAACTTGACTGTGGTGGCGCTCGGAGCGCTAAAGGGGTGTCGCCAACTGGATGTATGGAAAAATCCCGAAGTGAGACATCTAGGTAATTAATAATCTATGGCGTAACGCAACCATAAATCAAATGCCAGTGCGTCCTCTGGATTACTCTGTGGCCAAGTGCTTTTCTGATACAAATGATTTATGAGTTTATTTCTTTTGATTAAACCCTGGCCAGTCAACTGTCACTAATGTCACATGGTCCGCCATTGCTGTTGACTGTACTCGGGGTATTTGCTAGACGACTAGCGGTTGAATGGTTCAACTGTAGCGACAATGTAATTTCACGCTTCTCAGACCATGGATATAATTTGTATCGAAAAATTGATCAAGGCAAAACATTCAACTTATTAGTTTGATTTGATGAAAAATTTAATGAATTGAAATTGAATTGATTTGGATAGCCTGTGTTTTTTTCGCATTCGCATGGAGATGGTGATCTTAGCGGGTTGCAGACTAGATATCGTCATGTATATGTATAGTTTGGGAAGCCTGTGCTTTTCGTCACAAAGTTTTAACATATAGCCAATGATTCATTATATTTCATAGGACAACTGATAAAACAAAAATGTATGGAAAACCCATTTTTCCTACGGTTTGGTCAGCGGGTTGCGCTACTTCCTTAAAATTATTCCCAAAAGTGAGATTCCTATTGGAAATTTAATGCTCTACAATTTTGTAGAACATATCAAAGCTGTAAAACTCGATCCTGAAAAGTTATAAGCGATTTAAAATAGTAGTTTATGCAACAAGTTGCAAAAAGAGGATTTTTTCAGCACGAGTCGTACATTTATCCAACGAGGTTCACCGAGTTGGATAAATACGACGAGTGCTGAAAAAATCAAGTTTTGCAACGAGTTCCATACAACATTTTTTGCAATTTCGAAAAACACCCATTGAGTGAAATTTTAAGTCGAATTTTCATGTATTTTGTCAATAAATCGTTGAAATCAAAAAAAAATTGAAAAGTGTTACTTTTTGAAACAAGTGCTGAAAAGTTCAACTTTTCAGCACCCATTTCAGTGCTGAAAAGTAGAACTTTTCAGCATTTATTTTGAAAAGTGTTGCTATTCGATTCTGTTATTTTTGGTACAGAAAAGTAGGCTATTTCGTCGTTCAAGAATGACAGGAAAAGTTAGTAGTTTCACGACGGAATTGCAAAAAAGTAATTTTTGTATTAAACACTATTTTTTCACAAACTATAGGCTCGGGTATCAATCGCAACCAATTTCGCTCAAAATTTGCACAGATGCCTAAAATAACCCAAAAAACCGTTTTCCGCTTGTGGAGCAGGGTTCATTTTTTCTGGGCACCCTAATGTACAGTCAACTCTCCGTTTTTCAATTTCCGATTTCTCGAAAAACTTTCCTGTTTCCTTCGATTATTTCGTTCTATATCCTGATACTTCCCTCTCTCGACGGTCTCTTTGATATAAACACAAAAAGAGTCCACTTAATTATCTTATAGTTTGTGTTGGCTAAATTTACTCAATTTATAAAAATCCGTCTAAGTAAGTCTAACTAAATGGCAAGCACAATTTATAAAAAAAAATACGGGATGAATGACCCTTCAAGAAAAACTCAACAAGGCAAATTTTATTTCATAATTTTGTAACCCAATTCAATATTTTCTAAAAAAATAAGGCGACATATTTTGTTTTGTATTTTTAAGCAAAAAGAGCACTTTTTGGCTTTGTATAAATTTTGAATTTTTTTTTTAGAAAAAAAGAACTTCAGATCCAAGGATAGTTTTTTTTTTTCAAAAATTCATCGATATTTTGTAAATTCAAGAGTAGCACAACTGTAACAATGTTTATAGCATAAAAAATGGAAACAATGATTTACAAACGAAACAAATGAACACATATTCATAGAATTTTATAAGTGTATCATTTATTTTGCCCGTGAGCAATCAACGGCAGTATAAGGTTTTGGACAAATCTCTAAATTCGAGCAATACACGAACCACAACAAACGTTCAAAGATTTATACATATGTGAAATTTGGTGAACTTTCCGGAAATAAGTATACTTTTTCAAACACTCGGTCGAGTTTTTTGGGTGAAAACTTTAAAAAGCTGGTTTAAAATATTTCAAAATACTACCTTTAACAAAAAACTTTTTCGTTGAATTCTGATAAGACGTGAAGAATCCATAAAAACCTCTCAAGTGTAATAATAAAAATAATAATTTAATTTTTGTCTGCCCCTGCAACGTTTTTTCAAAATGATTTTTATTTTTGTTCTGAATGAAAAAATTGCATCGTTGGGTGGTTGCAAATTCGAATAGTACAATAATATTCTCATAATATGTCACCCAAGCAGCACACTTTGTCAGATTAACGTATTTCCTAACTGGTTGTATAACCGAACGGCCTCGTTACCACAACTTGTTCTACAACTCCTGTGCATTGGAAAAAGCGCACTTTTTTCTGTTGTATAACTTGCCAGAATAAGATGCAAGTTATCAGAGTAAGTTGTACAAATGTATTTGACAACACTGTGCTAGCTAACAAGAGATTCAACGAAAAAAGGGGGCGTGGTTAACGGCGGTGCTGTCAAATCAAAGCGCACACTGAAAAGGAAAGAAAGATTGAAAACAGTTGTCTAACCGTTACCCAACTTACATGTAAACAAACAGTTCTAATTAGAATTTCAATCAACGACGAAGCCAATATGAATAGTATCTCTGACTATTTTGGTACGCTTGTTTCTGCCCGATTTATTTAGAAAAAAAAACTGAAATTGTATGAAAAAAAAAACAATCCTTTCGCGCTCTCTAACTGTGACTCTTGTGAAACCCTCTTCATGGCGAACTTTTAGATTTTCCTTTTTTGATGAACTTCGTCTTTCCCAAGATTCGATCCGATGACTTCGACGATTTGTTGTTATCTCCACGGCAGGTCCAGGCGCGCTTCCACATCTCTCCACGAGGCTTCAAGTAAACAAGCTGGCCTAAACGTCAATAAGAAGGCTGCTGTCAGCTTTGTTATACAGCAGTGAGCTATACAACTTAACTCCAGAAAAGGCTGTCTTTGAAAATTAAGTTATATAAGTTTGTTTCAAGTCAGTTTTTATAACTCCATTATGTAACTTTGTTATGACAAACCGTTTCAACTGTCATTTCGATTACCGTACCATGGAGTAACATTGAAAATTGGTGTGATTTTAATTTGCTGTTTTCTCTATCATGAACTCCGTAAGCTGATATTTTTTGTAGCTTTTACCGGCGATATGTTTATAAATAATCGGTCAACAATTAAAATTATTGCAATCTTCGATAAATAAACATTATTGAAACTCTAAATACCTCACGTACAAATTTACACCACCTAACAACACGCAATGTCAAGTTGAATATGTTTGATGAATATCAGATATATAACCTATTCTCCGGTTATTTATAGAATGGTTGGCCACGCCCATTTTTCAGAAGATGCCGTCACATGACAATGTTAGATAAGCAGTGAAACAAACAGTGCAATATTATTCTTATTCAACAAACTGTTTTCGAGGAAAACATTGCAGATGAGGGAACAGCATCTTGGCATATCAGCATTTTGACGTTTAATTACAGCTCATAAAAAGCGTTTTCGACTGAAATCAAGTGATAAATACCTCAAACGGAAGTGAGCAAGCAAGTTTCTATCGAAAGTGTTCCAAAATAAGTTGTTTAAACAGTGTAAATCAGCAAATTGGATGGAGTTAGGAGCGAGTTCTAAACCTCCCAAATAGGTGAGAATTTTTCCTATGTTGTGTTTTAAAGTTGGAAAAGAGTGAAGTTGACTGTGTTTTAACACTTTTGTGGCACAAAACACGATTGTTACATAAGTCAGTTATACAAGCAGTGAAACAAACTGTTATTTAAGTTATGTTCAGATTTTTTCTCGTATGTTTATCAAAAACAATTGTCTAACTGTTATTCAACAGTCGACAAGTTATGAGTGCTACTTGGGCACAACACACAATTTTTGACAGTTGAGGAACGGGAAATGGCAAAGATTGTAAAACTTTTTTTACTATTTTTTGATGAAAAATACGTTAATCTTTTTATAATTTGGATCCCGCCTTCGAATCGGGCGTCCAATTTTGCATGAAGGACTTTTTACACCAACATTTAAATCTCTTCACGGTTTCGAGCTTAAAATCATTTCTAAACGTGCCTTTTGTAAAAATCCAGTTAAATTAAAGGGCCGTACCACCCAACCGTCACGGGGGCAAAACAATATTTTGGAATCAGTCGTTTATTCTATGCCAGGCCTGCCCAACGTCCGGCCCGCGACGGCTTTTTAAAATATTTCTTTGACCGGCCCTTAAGGCTGTTCATGAAGTATTAAATAAATAAAATTATTGTCTGAATTAAAAAAAAGCTTGAGATCAAATTTTAACATATTATAAGAACATTCTTCATGTTTAAATTTAATTCTTATAATTTTTATATTGATATTTTTTAACTGAAAAAATTGTGCAGGAAAACAAAGTTATCCATTTCGTAAAATGGTGAAATTTATGAAAAAACTTGGATTGTTGTCTTAAAATTTACAAAAAGAGACTAAATGTTATTTATTTCAGTTTTGACTGTGTTAACTTCAATTTGAAGTTTTTTTTCTTATTTCTTTTTTATTAAATAAATAAGTAAGCAAAACTAATGTATTTTTCCAGAACAACTTTTTTGTGATAAAGTTAAAAAAATCTTAAAAATCAAATTATTCATACTGAAAATAGATCGCCGAAAATATTTTTTAAATATTGAAAAATGTAAAAAAAACTTCAAAAAATTGCAACGATCATTGAAATTTGAATGTTTTTTATTATAAAAAAAATATATCAAGGTATTTAATTGCAATCGTCAAAAACAATATCTATACAATTTTAAACAAGCAAAAATTAAAATAAGTCAAATAAACACATTTTTGAATGTTATCTTTGTTTTTCATTTTTTAAATCAAGGTATATGAATCATATTTGCAACGCTAGTTCTTTTATGTATTTGCTTTAAAAGAACCCAATCATAAGAAAATTGTAAAAATGTGTTTACTTTTTCAACTTTTATCAAATATTAGTTCCGGCCCGCCACTGCTTCAGAAAAATCAGATCTGGCCCGCAGGACCAAAAGGTTGGGCACCCCTGTCTATGCAAATAAGCTTGAAATATATGTAAATTTTCAAGTTTTTCCTTTTGATTTCCAAAAACATCGAATAAAAGTTTAAAAAAAAATGGGAAAGTTAAGAATCATAAGTGACATCAAAATATTTACTGATATTAATTGCTTATTTCTGAGCAACTATTGAATTAATTTTTCAATGCCAAAATTTTTTTTTTGATGTTTCCGATAATTTTCTTTTAGAATTATAAATAATGTCTTTGTTATGAAAAGGTCCTGCCATGAAGTTTTTTATTATCAGGAATTTAATGAGACTTTACACTAGAGACTATTGTTTTCGTCTAGGTATGCTGTAAATTTTAACATTTTATTCCTTCAATAACATTACAATGTTTTAAACATTTTAATTTTTTAAATAATTGTGGTTAGTATGCGTTAAGTTATGATAAGGTTTGATGTATTTTTGACTCTTATATTCTGAAAAAATAAAAAAAAACTTTTGTATAATTTACATTTTTTAATGTGTTTTAATCAGTTTTGAGTAAAAGGCTTTTGCTGATGGCGCAAAACAGCCCGTAATTTCCCGCATTCACCGCATTACATAACATTCGGAACGATCACCCGAAAAACCCCCAAAGAGCGAAAATAGACTTCACAGGAAGTGGAAATCGAAAGCTCAAAATTGCCAAAAAAAATTCGTACACAGCTGTTCGCCGCTCGCTCGACTACCATTACTTCCACTCATCATAATTTCGAGAGCAAATTGAGCCCTCGCGTGCCACAGCATTACAACATCGGATCCGACGGCCAGCTGTTGGCCCGGCGACCGGGTGGCCTCACGGGGGTACCCTTTTTAGCCCCACGTGGCACCCGGTTTGAGGTCAAAAGTTTATGAATTTCATTGCACATACGTCGAGTGCATCGTGCCTACTTTGATGAGTTGTGCAGGTTTGCCGCAACGTGAAATTAAAACAAAACTAAAAGAATATATAAATTTCATCCAAGTTGGCGGAGTCGGTTCGTCCCACTTGCTCGGGGTCGGGCTCAATTGTAGTCAGTGCCAACCTCGATCGCACACCCGTCACTCGAGAGAAGGACAGAAATGGGACGACTGCCTCGTCATAATGGCGCACACAAGTAATGAGTTGGAGGAAGTAACCTGGCCTACTGCGATGACTACTGGAGACGCCCGGGTTGATCTTGGCCCACTGTGACCGAACTAACGAGTAACACTAGGAGTAATTATTAAGGGGGGAGGAATAATCATTGTCATTATTTTAGTTTTCGCCAATTTCAATGAAATACAATTTGAGCGAAAATTAGTTTGAAATAATATGTACTGAAATTAAGTTGAATTTAGGGTTAAACCTTTTTTTTTTTTCAATTCAACCCAAACGATGCAACCCCTCAACAATTGCCTCTAAGGGTAAAAGTAGTTAGCAAGTCATGTGCGATGGTACGTGTGATCGTGCAAAATTCGCATTCCATGTGATTAATGGCGGAAAGTAAGAGCAATCGAAACTAATTGATGCCTCGCACGATAATCAATCTAATTATGCGCGAGGCGTTTAAGCTTTAGCAACACACTTTCGCTGCCAACGTTAAACCAGCTTAAGTCCCTGATGGTGATAGTTGAGGAGGAAATGGACTGAATGTGTTATATTCATCCAGGGGCTAATCAGCCGGAGCTTGTTTTTCTTCCCAGCTCACTTTATCACTCACGGTGCTGGTTGAAAGTGAGACTTGGACCGATTCCGGTTATCCTCGCCAGCGATATGCATATGGACCCAGAAGGAGGTGTGACGGCGGAAAGAGCGCACAGCTTAAAAAAAAGTAGTTCACTGGAGAAATAATCTTTATGAAACAGGTATTTGCATGTCATTAGAGCAGGTTGGTCGCTGAAGGGGAAATTGGTTTGGTTATATATATACACAGGAAAACCTGATTGCGGCACCCTCGTTGTTGATTGGGGTTCAGTTAGTGCAAAGGATTAGTTTTGGAGCGAGTTTTAGATTATTTGGAAGCTGTGAACAGTGAGATAGCCATGTTTGACTTGAGGAAGTGTTTGAGAATATTTTCTGTTTCGATAACTTAAAGTTGTTTCGATAACTTAAAGTTGTTGTTAAAATACAAGGTAGAACATTTTTCATTTCAATAGATGCATGTTAATTTCGGTTCTATCCCATTCCCCAGAATTCCATTCCCCAGAATCCCACTCCCCAGAATGGTCCATTCCTCAGAATGATCCATTCCCCAGAATAACCCATTCCCCAGAAATATTTATGACCTTGAAAAACATGTTACGTTTCCCATTCGATGTAGTGCCGTTTAGTATAGCGCCGTTTGGCATACCATAATTTGGCATAATGGCGCATAATGGTCAATTGGCATAATGATATTACATTCTCAACATTGATTCAATATTAGAATCGGTTTAAAGAAGCCTTCTCGACTATTTTATTTTATTTTTTCATTCTTTAGGAAGGTAAAACTCTCTTTACTAGGGATAACTGCTAAAGGAAAATTGTCAGCATGCTGCAGTTATCACAAGTCAACAGAGTTTTCCCTTCTTTAAAGAAGGGAAAATTCTACTTTAAAATTAAACTTTTGGCAGACAGTGAAGAGAGTTGTTCCTTCTTGAAAAAAGAGAAATTCAACTTTAGAGGGAAATTTCAATTTTTGCCCGCAGTTATGACAGTCACGAGAGTTTTCTGTTCTTTAAAGAAGGGAAAATTCAACTTCAAAGGGAAAATTAAACTTTTTTCAGCAATACTGACAGGCAAGAAAGTTTTCCCTTCTTTAAAGGAGGGAAAATTCAACTGTAAAGGTAAACATCAACCAGAGTATTTGCACCAAGATTTTTGTTACAAATATTTTACTATTTCCGAAACTACGGGAACTATCGATATATTTTTTTATTCATCCCCAAAAGTCAAGACAGTTTTCCTTTCTTTAAAGAAGGAAACATTTAACTTTTGTCAGTATTTATCACAATAAAGGCGAAATCTAAATACTTCACACTTTCAAACTGATCATTTTTTTAAATAAAGTACATTCATAATAAAAATAAAACTTTTCTAGGGAATGGGTCATTCTGGGGAATGAGTTTCTGGGGAATGGGATAGAACCGTTAATTTTCAATAACAATTTCCAAATATGTGGCCATCCATAATCCACGTGGACACTTTAGGGGGGGGGGGGGGTCGAGATACAAATTTTCGAATGTTTTCATAGAACTTTTCTATGGACAGCCCTCAAATTTGTACGGAGACGTTTATGAAGAAACTAATAAAGAAAAATGTCTTATTTGGGCATTATGAATCGATGGACAAAGAAAAACACAAAAATTAAAAAAAATGCTCAGAACTATTTCCTTTGTTTTTTTTTTCCCTGAAAGTTTTACAACCAAGCTCCATCATTAAATCTAAAGTGATGAAAATTCATATGGGACGTTAATGCGAACATTGGCAGTAGAATCCATTTAAAAACTGAAATTTACTTCCAATATAAAAGATAAACGGTATCTCAACGAGTAATTAACCCATTTCGCGACAAAACGGTAAATGTTTCCCTCTTTTCAGAGCATTTATGAAGCCAACAGTCATCAAAAACAACTAAAAATACTCTCATATCAGCTTCCATCCAGAGTACCCTAATTAATTTGTTTTAAAAGCGATTCTCGCTCCAGGAGCATTTTGTTTTAACCCAAAAAACATCCCATCGCGAAACCGGAACCAGTCCGTAAAAGTGGGCGCCGAAATGAAGCGAAAAAGACCTTATTTTCACCGGATTTGTAAATGACCACTTCGTAGCTCGCCACCCCTTCCCACCCTGACCACGTGACTGGGACGCACTCTGCGTGTCGCCGTCGTCGTCGCCATTTTTACGGTTGATTTTGTTTGAGAGGTGACTTTCTTTTAAACGCCACAGAGATTTCACCTCGGTTGGATATCTCCGCTTCATCGCAGTAGGTCTATTAAAAGGTGGCCAAAACGAATCAGGTGTGAAATCGATCCACTTTGGAAGGGAGGGAGGAGGGCGCTTTGGGACACTTTTTGGGTGGTTACTAGATGGGTTAAAAATTGACCAACTCACCTTTCGGCATCCCACAGGGCGCTTTGGTTCTGGAGTTGTCCAGGAAATCCAGGTCGTACTTTCGGGCGGGCGGGAACGTCAACGCCACGTGGGCCTCCGCCACGGGCCAGTCCAGGATGGCCCCGAGCAGCAGCAGCGCCACCAGCGTCGCCGTGGCAACGCATAACTTTGGCAATCTTCTTATCATGGTTACGACGACTTCGGCGACCGTTGGCACATTCGGACTACTGCGATCCCAATTTAGAAAAAAAGCACACACTCCACAAAACTCCACGAAACTGGATTGCTGCGCGATTGCCTAACCAGAAAGCAAAAACCAGTGCTGCTGCTGTTGCATCAGGCTTTGCTCACACACTTTGCACACTTTTGAGATGGAGATGGCGTTGAAGAAGCAAACCGAACAAAAAAAATCTTTCCAATTTTCTACACGACCTTTCTAATTTTCACACTTTGCCGACAAAACGACCGCGTTGACACTTTCGACACACACTCTGGCACGGCCTTGTTTGTAGGGGTATCACCCTAAGATTTGTACTATTTGCGCAATTGCAGCTTCTCCAAAACCGAAACCAAACAAAATCAACACACTGGTTATTTTCGTAACACGGATTACACTTCTGAACCAGCACTCGCCGCAGCAGCAGCTGATAGTATTATGAGCCTGAGTTGAGAGCAGGAGGAGACCCCGAAATGTTAGCTCACACGACCCGATCTTCCGCGTGGTGAGGTGAGGAGAACTGGCAGCACTGCGCCCAGTTTGGCCGCGTTGCCGGGAGCAACGAAATCTGAAAATTGAAAGAAAGAAAGAAATTTGTAAATTTCAACGCACGAAACTGTTGTAGTGCACCGATAATTAGTAAGTTTCCCCTCCGTGTACTTAAGACACTGCTTTTTTCGGTTAAGGGTGAGCTCAACACAAATCAATTTTACACGATTGAGTGCGTGATTTTTTGTTTGTTGTTTGCTAGTGCCTACTCCTCGCAAATGTTATGTAAATTATCTCGATAAAACGCTTTCCTTTTTTTGTCTGCTCTCCGTGTAACTTCGAGCAATGGTCCACAGCAACGCAAGTGGTGCGTGTGTTTGGTATTGGAGAGGAGTTCACCTTAACGGAAAAAAACAGACGTGTGTGTTTTTATGATGCAATGCAGGTGCCGCGCTCGCTCGATTAGGCAGCGTTTAGTGAAATTAGCGAGATTTGACGGCTGAGATCTTCTTTTCTCCGGTATACGGTTGGATTTGGAGCGAAATGGGATTGGGAAATGCGTTGCGTGCTACATTTGGGGGAAAGAGTGTGTAGAGAAAAAAGAGATACGTGCAAATTGTGCTAATGTGTTAGGCAGAGACTTAAACCTGTTTTCAGTACAAATTGACACTATTTTTGGGCTATTTGTAAATCTCGCCTATTTTAAGATAAAAATGGTAAAACTAGTGATTGAATAATAGAATAACATCTTGAGACTTAATCGCAAAAAAAATCATGTGAAATAATAATTTAAAAATGGCTTTGCTCAAAAAAATAAAAAGTAAGGGCAATAATAATATTATGGAATTCCAATGTACATTACCGTAAAAACTTATTTTTCCTCACAGAAATAAAAAAATTGTCTATACAGTCCAGACTCGATTATCCGAAGCCTCGATTATCCGAAATTCGATTATACGAAGTTCGATTATCCGAAGGTTTGTATGGGACTTCGGATAATCATATCGGATTTTTCATATTTTTTTTATTTTTTTACTTTTAACCTGAAATTTGAGTTCTGCGACCCCATTTTAGTCATTTTTTTCAATTTTTCAGCCCGGCCAGTTTGGCCGCCATCTTAGATTTCAAAATTTTAAATCATTTTAGAGTGGTTTATGGGTCATACTTAAGCTCAACAATCAAAAATTGGACAACGAAAAAAATATTTTGTTCGTGATTCGATTATCCGAAGTGAAATTTTTCCGAGGCCTTCGGATAATCGAGTCTGTACACTTTTGTATTTTTTTGTACACTTTTTTATTTTTGTTATTGAATATCAACAATGCTTTTCCCCTATTTACTGTAATTAATAAAAATGAAAAAAAATCATCACTTTTATTTTTACTACTTTTTTGTAAAAATATTTTTTTACAAAATTCATACTTGGAAAAATTAGTTATCTATATTTATAAAAAATTTCGATGGTTTTGTTCGAACGCGCATCAGTTGAAAACGGGAGGTCGGATCGAAGCGCTCTTTGCTGCGTTGGGTTCGTATAAGCCCAAGGAAGGTTTTTACGCTAATAAGTTGACACTTTGGCCACTATCAGACCGATTCCGGAACACCGCCGTTTGTATGGGAAAAGTTGCGAAAAATCAAATTTTGATCACAGGAGGCTGAATAAACAAACAAGCTAAAAACGTCAAGAAACCAAAAAAGGCAGGACGAAGTTTGCCGGGAAAAGCTTGTTTAAAATATAAATCGTTGCAAATATTCCACCAATTTCAAAAACATTTCAATAAATTTTGATCAGCCTGAATCAGATGATACGTAATCAATTCGTAACCCTTATGTCATAAGTTAAAATCCCGAGGTTTAAAAGTGCAAAAAAAAAGTATGGAGCTCAGCTCATAAAAATGTTGTTTCATAACTTTTTAATAATTATGGAAAATCTATACTTTTACTGCCTTTACAGTTTTCCACTTTTCTAAAATTTGAACGTTTCATCACTCACTTCCAAAAATTCTTGATGAAGTTTTTAACGAAATTTACTGTTGTAAATCAAATTGCATGAAACCTGTTGAAAATTTGCAATTATTTCAAATATTATTTCATTACTGCAAAGAGATTACTTAAATACTTTTAAAAAGCTAAAAATGTTTTTTTTTTTTCTTTTATTAAAAGTCATTTAAGATTAATAGTCTAAATAACAACTCTGAAGCAACTTTAAGGTAAAAATAATGTATTAATAAACTGTAATCTCAATAAAACTAGGAGACTGTATTTTCTTATTGTTCTCACAAAAATTTAAAATCTGTAATTGAAAAATAAACATTATTTTTAAAATGCCTAGTTAATTTATTAAGGACCTTTTCAACCGAAGAGCATAAAATTAAAAAAAATCCACCTTTAAACATTGGAAATTTCATGGATGGATGCCGGATATCAACATTTTAATATTTCACATTATTTGGATCATACTAAAAAATACCTCATTTTCCTATAAGCTTCTCTTTCAGAAACTATTAAATTAAAATTCAAATAATTTAACTAAAATTTTATTAAAATTTCAGGTCCGAATGTTGAATTTGCGTTACACATAAAGTATCACAAAATGCTTAGTATATTACAGTACATTTTAAACATCTATGAATATTGCACAGATGAAAAAAAAAATCTAAAATTTTACGTTTTGTTCCTTGTTATGGCCCCAAATTTCTAAATATTAAAAAAGATTAAAACGATTAATTAATATGATCAAAGATACATGAACAGGAGTTATGCAACCCGGGCCGACGGTAATAACAAAATTCATGCCATTTCAATAAAAAATGCTGTGAAAATAACAATAAGTGTTCTGGAATCTTCTTGAAAAATCCATTTTTGCATAAGGGTTTAATAACAGTGTATGATATCATAACGAATTGTGTTATTGGTCTGGTATTGATTGAAAGCCAAAACAACTTTGGAATAACAGTTTTTGTTATGGAAGAATACCTCTAACTGTTATTGGGATGATCAGATTAATTGTTAAAATAACAAAAAAGAATAACAAAGATTTGTTCGCAGAATAACAGAAAATGTTATTTGTCTGTTATTACAATAACAATCCAATAACAAAAAAATCATAGCGGTAAATAACAAATCTTGTTATAAATAAAAAAAAATGTTATTAGTCTAGTATTTTCAAATATCAAAAAATGTTATTCCCAAGTTTTTTTCCGTCTACTCGGGAATGTATTCTGAATAATTTACAATTGATTTTACAAGTTTTTGAATGAGAATTTTAGTCAATTTTTGAAAAGGGAGGACAAATACATGAAATAAAATTTGCAATCGTCTTATCTGAAAATGATTTCAATTTGGTATCAGCTTATTATTAGAAATAATATCAGCTGTATTAGAAAAAAGATATGTTATTAGAATTCTTTTTGATTTCATATTATATTATACCCAAAAAATGAGGTTGAAATTTCTTTGCTATCATAATTTATACTTTTTGCAAAAATGACATATTTTCTCAAAAAATCTGCTCTTAGGCAAACATATTTTCATCACATTATGCAATTGCCCAAAAGATGTATTTTTTAGTCATCTAAAATGAATTCAAGAATACAAAGTTTCAATAATTGTATTTTTTCACAATTTGATTTTTCGAGTTGAAAGTAAAATTCAAAAAGGGTGTAACTGTGGGTGTTCCTCGTTTTTTCTGCATTTATCTTACCCAACTTTGTCAAAGACACCAATGCGATCAGAATGTTTTTTTTTAAGTTACAGATTTTTGAACATTTACAAAGCATTTTTAACTGTCCACCCCTCAATTTGTATAAAGTTTTTAGGCGAATATAAGAAACAAACTAATTGGACTCCTCAAATCAATGAACTCTCTAACCGATTTCGTCTAAAGTCACTGTTATTCAAGACATCAAACCATCAATAATTTCTCTTCGTCAAACCCGCTTATAACACCAGTTTCAAACAACCTGTTCAACACAATCGATTGTCTTCGATGAGGGATTACCTGCGCAAGTTATTCACTTCACATGCATATCACCTCCTCAATTCATAAATCGCGCAAATGCCCCGCTCTCCACCGACACACCGACGCGAGAAACAGTGAAGATGCCGAAAAATTCAAGTTTTTGGCCAATCCCTTGTCACGGTGAAGTGGAATTTTCTGTTGGGGTCCCTCCCCAAACAGGTTTTTTGTTCGATTCGACTTTTGAAGACGCTTTCACCTTGACGAAAGTCGAAATCTTCGAAAAATACCAGTCGAGACACCTGGCGAGGATTTTCAGGGGGAGTGGTTTCAATTTAAATGGGCGACTAGATTGAAGTGGTGACAATTTTAATCATTAAGAAATTTGCTATTTGCCCTAGGTTGTCTCAAAAATTACCCAACCAACACAATCCACCCAAGTGACCTTCAGCAATTCGCTTCAAACAAAGGAAAACCTACAAATTATCCAAACTAATTGATCCCAGCTGATTGGCCTCCGAAGGGCACCCCCTCCAGCTCAATCCACTGCACTGTGTCAGCAGGTGAAAGTAACTTTTCAGTCCTTAGGGTCAAATCTGCCGCTCTCTGTTTCTCTGCGGCGTTTGTGACTTAATTGCCGCGAAACAACCGGAAAGGGCAGCCGGATTTTCAAATTGCCGGACCAAGCTCAACAAACGCCACATTTTGACGTAATCTCGCGCAAAAGTTGTTTTCGAAACAAATCATCATCGCCGCCGCCATCAGATGACTCTTGAATTGAGTTGGTAGATTTGAGATTCACACACGTGGCGCGCCGGCCGCCGTTTGGGTCAATCATGTGGATGGAGCCTGGTGGAGTGGCGAAACAGGTTGAAGTACCGTAAAAGGAGGGAAATTTGGTAAAAAAAAGTCTCTTGCAATACAACATTGTTTTTTTTAAATAAATTAATTTAAATTTTAAAACAATCAATTGAAATTTAAATGCGATCTATATAGTGCAATTTGTTTAAAGAATTTAAAAAATTGAAAAATATTCTTATATTTACAGTCAAAATTAATTATCTGATTTTCTCGGAAAAAAAACTTTGGATAATTTTAGTTCTTCATTATCGTTGTCTTATATTGAGTAGTAGCGCTTTAATACGACATAAAAATTGCTCTAAAGAGATCTGTGAAATTAAAATCAATGATTTTGGCAGAACAAAAATTAGAAAATGCATTTGGTAATGAAACAGGCTACAACCACTTAAATTTGACTAACATGAGGTCGCTGAACACGATTTTGATGTTTTAGTTTGAAAATTCGACAAAAATCTTACAGTTTAAGAAAATATAAGGGTTGGAAGCTTGACATTTCCTTATTTATTAAAATAAAAAAGTAAAGTTAAAATAAGTATGCAGCATTTTTTTGTAACATACCAGACAAGGCAGAAAATATGATAACAAGCAAAAAATGTAAAAGTTACTGTAAAAATATGAAAAAAGCTACAACTTGAAAGGCAATAATAAGAGGAGCAAGAATAAGCAAAATTCTACTGGAAACAAACACAATCTAAACAAGGTAAGTTTGTTACAAATTTTTCCAAAGTTTTTGTCATCGAAGAACAAAAGTTGCTCAAAATGACCTCCTGAACACAAGAAAATAAATTGGGTTAAATTAATGAAAATAAACTTTGGATAATCGACAACCCGGATAATCGAGGCTTGAGAAAATCGAGTATGAAATTCAGTAATCTAATTTTAAGCTGAAAGACTTTGGCTTTAATTTTAAAAAAAGTTTATCTGAGTTTATATGACATCATTTTTATTTTTAATTCAAATTCAAGAAATGTGGAAGTCATTATTTGAGGTTCACAAAAATATGCATCAGCGCAATTCCCTTGGAATTCGCTTAACCCTCTACTGCCCAATTTTTTTTTTCGAAAATATTTATTTTTCCCGTGTTCTGGAGGTCATTTTGAGCAACTTTTGTTCTACGAAAAACTTTACTTCGCTTGTTTTATGTTTTTCTTGTTTTATTTTTAGTATTTTAATTTGCATTTATCTTGTTTAGTTTATGTTTGTTTTTGGTTGTATTTAGCCTATTCTACCACCTAATAATTATATTTTGCCTATCTAATTTTTTCACGTTTTTACAGTCACTTTTTAAATTTTTTGCATGTTTTTCACATTTTCTGCTATAGAATGGCACCATCATCATTAAAATTGCAAAAAAAATGCGTAGATGCATAGTCTGGGACACTAAAAAAAATTACTGCATACTTCTTTTTACTGAAAATATAGGAAATGTTAGTAAAAAACACAGCCAAAGTTGACCCCTAAAAAAATTACATTTTTAAAAACATTGGCAAAGTCACATAAAACAAGTTAAACTTCCAATTTTTGGCGATTTTTTAAATCGAAGCCCGTCTAAAGGCGGGGTTAGGTTGTAGAGGGTTAAAGAAGAAATCGATTTTTTCATCCATTCGTCTATACCAGTGGTTCTCAGCCTTTTTCGTTGCATTCCCCCCTTGGCTTATTTTAAAGACCTTCATTCCCCCCTCTCTCATGTTTAATTATTTTTGGTAAAATTGAATAAATAACGTAATTTTGTATTTAATAATTAATAATAAAAGATTGATGAAATAAGCTGAACTACTATTCTTCTTTTTAATTTGTTTGATTTAATCAAAAATAATTGAAAAAGTTATGTTTAAAAAAATTACAGACGTAAGGATTTAAAAAAAGCTAAACGCAAAAAAATAATTCTTAGAATTGAAAATAATTGAAAATGTTTTGTTTTAAGAAAAAAACAAAGAGATTTAAAAAAAAGCTAAACGCAAAAAAAAAAAGATATAAATTCTTATATCTTTAGAAACAAAAAAAGTAAAAAAAAGTAATGATAGAAAGAGCAAAACAACAAAAAAATACTACATAAATTTATTTTTAAGCCTGACAGAATTCAATCTCACATAAATTATTTTGAAGACATTTTTTTTTTTTCAGTCGAAGAACTGTTTGTCAACAACAATATAAACTTCCAGTTTTATTATTACAAGAAATTTTGTTTTATTATTCAGCATAAACCTCACCAAAATTCTAGAAGAAAATGTAATGAAACAGTCACAAACAATATTTCCAATGTATTTTTAAAGAGCAGCTGAGATTGAAACGGCAGCAAAATTGATCATGATGAACAAACTGCAAAAATAATCCAGATTTTTTTTAAATAAATCTATTTCAAATATTTTTAAGAACTTTTCATTTTCTGATCCACATGAAAACATGAAGGATTACTAAGAAAGTATCAGAAAGATTTAATTTTTGAAAACACGTTAAAGACATTGAATTTCTTCTGCATCCTCATTCCCCCCCCCCCCCCAATAATGCCCAAATTCCCCCCCAAGGGGGGAATTCCTCACCGGTTGAAAAACACTGGTCTATAAAAATGTCCATGCAATTTGACTAATTGATTTTGTTTCTTTGGCAAAATTGTAGATATAGGTAAGGACAATTCAGAAAAAATAGGTAAACTTCAAAACAATTTAACAATATTAGCCTTTTTAACACAAAACAAATTCGCTCATAAACATATTATTTTATGTTTTCGATCTGATTAAGTTGTCAAAAATGACATCATTTTATAAATTTATGAAAATTTGATTTCCCAAGTTTCCAAGTTGAATGTATGAAGAAAAATAATTTTTGAAAATAATTAAATTATGGTCCAAACACAAATATAAATCGAATTAGCAATCCAAAAAGAATTAAAAATGTTTGGCTCAAGTCCACCGTTATCGAGTTATAGTAACTTTTTGGTTATCTTTCTCGATAAAATGGTAATTTAAAAATAGGTTTGTGAAAAAAATATTTCAGAAGTGACCACTGCCATTAGCTTTTTTATTTTTATTATTTTTTTTGAATATCAGGATTTCAAACGAATTCAATGATCAATTCTCTGAATTTTTGGAAAACGATTATTTCTATTTTTTTTGTTTGGATTTTGCAGCTGTTTCTATAAAAAGGCTAGTAAAATAGAACATATAGAATTTTGGAGAACAGATTTACTGATCGATATGGTGTCTTCAGCAATTTTGACACTATATGTTAAATTTCTCAGAAAAAAAAACAAATAGTTACACTCTAGAAAATGGGCAATATTGTGGTCAAAACTGTGTGTTTCTAGGACTTTTCATTTTAAGAATTTAAAAATTCACAATAGTTTCATCAGTTTCGAAGATTATCATTTAATAACATTTTCCTTCAGTAGATTTACTTGATTTTTTAATACTCGCAAACTTTATTCCCTGCTTTGAATTAATCAACTGTTGAAACTTGAAAGTTAGTCAATATTTCAGGATAAGACAGTAAATTTACACAAGTAATGCTTCAACAACACAATAAATAATTTAAATTAAATTAACTGAAACAACAAATGATTACAAAATTTATCATTCACAACCTCCTAAAAGAATTTTCACAAACAGATTCAATCAACGACCACAATATTTCCAAGCTACCCAAATTTACTGTACACTTCAAAAAGTCACCGAGCCGGAGCTATTTTACAGCACCCAGCAAAACTCAATTAGCGATTATCTCAGCGGACAAGAATTTCCCATCTTCCAGTAAAATGGTTGATGTTATTGTTGCTTTCAGAGCCACGTAGTTGTGGGAGCTGTGCTGACGATGGCTATTCGATTTTTTCTCTTGTCAAAAATAATTAGGTTTGTAAAAAATACTTCGTGGAGTAAAATTAATGAAATTCAAAAAAAAAATTATACAAAGAAAAATATTTTTTATCATTCAAATACTTTTCATATCAATTTTTTTAGAGAATCACATAAATAAAGAATTTAAAGTGAATCTTAGGGGTCACAACCTCCATTACTGTCAGTTCTACGCTCAGTGTCACCGTGTTAACCCTTCCTCTTGCTGAAGCAACTTTGCGCGCAAAAAGTCACATTTTTGCACTTGACTACCTTCAGCAGCATTTTATTTTTTTTCTCTCTCTCCCAGACCTGAGACCTGCCGACCTGCTGCCGGAGATGGATCTGCACGCGCACACCTGAGATTGTTGGAGGTGTAGCAGATGTCGTTTTTTCTGTATTCATATTTTTTTTCTCTCGAGTTTGATAGAAACACCGCCGAGCAATGTGATGGCGTAATCATCTGTTGTTGTTTTTGAAGAAGATTTTTCGTACAAAGTTTTTTTTTACTCTTTAAAAAAACGAGAAATCTATGATTTTAATTAATCATTTTGTTTCTGAGAACAGACTCTTCGATCAAGCGATTCTCGACTCATTAAAAAAAAATCTTCAAGCACCTCTCAATAAGTAACATCAATCAGCACTAAAGTCGCAGTAGGCCATCGCTTTGTCTTTGCCCACGTGATTGGCTCAGAAGTGAAACTTTTTTTTCCCCCTACTCATCTCTCAACATTATCATTGAATGAGCTCGGTACTCATTACCGATTCAGGGTTAGAGAGCAGCTCCGAAGGGAGCTTCGAGGGGAAGGGGACAATTATGTGGCCTGATGATGGTGAACAACCGTCGAGCAATGTGATAATTAGTGTGCTAAAAAGAATGTCCAATAATTGCATCCTCGACGTCGCCGTCTTCGACTTTATCGGTGATGCATGTTTTGGGTGCACATTTGCGAGGTTTTTGGGGAGTGATAATTTGATTAGTGAGTGTTGCGATTTTGGTGATATTTTGGGATGTCACCAAAACAGAAAAATTAGCGTCAATTCTATTCAATGAAAACTGAAAACATTAGAAAGCAAAACATTTTCAAACAGAGAATGTCCAACGCAAATCCCACACTACCTCTTCAAGCAGTGACTGGTCACCTGGTGTCAAGTGACTTCAACGGCCGTCCAAACCAGGAACCCCGAATTCACTGAAGTGTCAAACGAGCTCGCTCTCAATGACAATTAAGGTGACACAATGGAGACTCAAATTACGAACCAATATAATGGTGGTGGAACGTTGTTTTATTGCCTTCACCAAAACATCAACGAGCCAGTGTCATACATTTTTATTCGATTCGAATCGCACTTGGAACGATGACCTTGAACTATAATGCATTCATTTTGATCCGGGTATTATTCTCCATTCAGCTGAAACTAGTCGGCAGTTAGAAGCTGTCACAGTGAAAAAGTTTTAAGTATGCTAAGTAATCCCGTTACAAGCTAGTCTTTTTTGGGTATTTTTCACTGTTCCCATTGTAGGCTGCACGACCACCAACCGCAGTGACACTGTTCTATCGCCTACTGCGATCACAAAACCATCATCATCGTCAGCTGTGTCACGAGGCTTACTGTAGAAGAGAGTAGTGGAGGTAGCTGCAAGTCCACTCCACCTCTCACTCACTCTCACCGGCGCGCCGCGCGGTTGCCATCGTTTATTGATCTGCTGAACATTCTCGCGGAGTTCTGCGCGCTAAGGTTCGGCTTGCCCACGTACTGTGTGCCACACAGCCTTAGAACTACCGCTCGACGCGAGGGTTCAGCGCGGCTTTCAAGGTTAAAGTTTTAGCATTTTTTCCTTCCTGCGCGGCGGACACCCCGCCGCCGTTCGAACCCGCAGTCGTGTGTGGTGCAGCACTCCCTCCTCATCAGAGCGAGAGGCCATGTTTGTTCCAAGAATCTTCAAGTAGGCCGCGGCTAATGGTAGGCTGTGTGTACGTACGCGTTGAAGCTGTGCCCCGACTTTGCGGAGTTCTTGGCACGCAACGACGAACCAAGTAGGCGTTGAGGGGTGTACCGCTGAAATCGCGAACGCCAAAGTTGGATTAGGAAATCCTCTCGTCCCTCGGAAGCATTTCAACAACATGCAAAATTTTAAATATCTAAGTTTACTCAATTCAAAAAGACAAGAGACCTTAATAAAATGCTCGGATGGAAATTGGATGGAAACGGAAATGCTAAAAACCGGCCGCCAATTGCCATTGTTTTTGGTAGAGTGAGCATTAAAAGGCTGCAACTTTAAAACCATAACAACAAGTGAATCTAATTTCAGTATAGGTCGCATCACTAGCAATTAAAAACACAATGCATCCCTTAACCTTCACAAGGCGGTCTTCACAGGTGTTATGGAAAAAAAGCTTTTTTTTTCTTAAGAGCTTTTCTTACGAGGAGATTCAACTAAGCGATATTGCAGAGGTTTGGACAAGTTTGAAAATTGAAACCTTTTTGATTCCCAAAAAAATGTCTCAAGAGGGGCGTATCATACACCACCAGTCCCATTCGATTTCACAATTTCGTTTTTTTTTCTCATCAAATTTTCAATAAGGCCTATGCAAATATTTTTAAAAGTTTTTGTCCCTCGGCTCTGGCTGGGGTCGAGGGGGGGGGGGGGGGGCAACAAAATTTAAAAAAATATAAATATTGAAATAACAATCCATATTTTTAACATTTGCATGGAAAAAGTGTTTAAATATGCATATTACACTACACAGCAAAAAATCCGATGGTAAAATCGCATGCAAAAGCATGCACACCACCTTCTTCAAAAAAGACACTTAATACGCTGCACGTACAATTTTTGTAAACACAAAAAAAAAGTTGCAACCGACGGGACTCAAACCCACCACCTACAGTAAGGACTGGCGCCTTAGCCCGTTCGGCCATCAGACCGATGAAAAATGGAAAGGATAAACGTATATGTGAGCTTGACATTTCGGTCAAGTAGGTTTTCCATACTGATGGGCTACATATTTCAGGTTGTAATATTACACCGAATTTCATTAAATAATGCAAAATTTATTTTACACCCAGGCCTTTTACACGCAGCTGGATTACTACTTTATTTGCTGTGTAGTTCAGTTGTTTTGCAATCATTAGTTTAAAAAAAAAGTAAGATTTGACAAAAAAAAAATACAGAAAACAAACTTTTTGCTATACTAAACATCGAAAATTTTCTAAAATTCAAGAAAAAATCAAAGCAACCCAAACATGCTCAACATTATTCTAAACGCAAGGAAATGCATTTTAAATTGATTTCAGCACTTAAATTTCCATTGGAATTCTGAAGTTTTTGAAAAATTTGCCCCTTGATTTTTCGGGCCAACTTTGAAGGGGGGGAGACAAAAACTTTAAATAAAATTTGTACCAGCCCAATTCAATTCGATAAATAATAAAAAATAACATATTTTTCAATCAGATTTGATTTTTAGTACATATTTTATTAATTTTAAAAAAATGTCTGGAAGTCTAAAATTGTGTGCCACCGGCAGAAAAAATTATTTAAATATAAATTCAATTAATTTTTTTTTTTTTTTGTTCAAGGTAATATTTTTCTATAATTTTTATTATTTATATATAGATTTCAGGATAGTTGTTTTATAATAATCTAAATTGTTAACAAGGTATGGTAAAAGTTTTATCGAAAAATACAAAAGAGAGAGAGAGTGAGAGAGAGAGAAATTTTTTTCATGGAGACAACTTTAAAAGTACTGATTTGTGTTAAATATTTAATGTTTTGCAGTTTTTTGTTTGCCATTCAAGTGTTTTATTCAAGGTTTTATTTCAGGAAAAATATCGCATAAACTTTTGAAAAATATCAGCAGCTGAAGAAAAAAAAATCAATTGTTTCCATAACTGAGTATTTCAAAAATGTTATAATGGACTTACGAATTACAAATTATGAAAAAAATATCCTTAAGTTCTGTGTCTTTCATATCATAATACATAAATAAACTTTTTAAAATAGTTAACAGTCGTTTTTATTTTCCAATGAAAATTTCGATGCATGGCAATATTTTTTTTATTTTAATTAAATTTTATTATTTTTAATTTTCACATTTTTTTAATTATCAATTCAGTACAAAAAACACACAAAAATTCAGACAGGATCGCTGTCTTTTGATAAATTCAAGAGGCTAAAAAATTACATGCTTCTTGCCTTGTTTTAAGCTACATACTTTATCACAATTTGTCGATTTATTTTGTATGTATCTTGTATGTGACTAACATAATAAAGTTAGAAAAATGGCCAACATTATGTGTTCAAAGTAATTTCCAATAAGTGATCAAATTTACATTATAATTAAAAATGCAATTTTAATTCATTGTCAAAAAAACAAATAAAGAGCTCTTTTAAGCTTTTTGTTGTACATATATTTCAACATCTTTACTTGTAAATATTTTTAATACTTTTATTTTATTTTTTGCATAAAAAAAATATTAGAATTTTACAGACCTGTTGTATTCTTTTGAACATATTAAAAGAGCTATTTTTTAAAGAATTTTCGTTATTGATATGTTTTAGGATTATTTACTTACGTAAACTTGCAAATCATATATTTGGATTATTTTGCGAATAACAAAAAAAAAGTGTTCTCACTCACTGGTAGTAAACCATAAAAAATACAAAACATTTACATTTTGTCTTGTCTTGCACCACATAACACATAAAATGGTGTCTCACCATTTTACTACAAAATTTGAAAAAATAGCACATTTTGAATTAAATTTAATATTAAAAACAATGCAAGCAAATTAATTTCAAATTATTTTCTACAATCACTGAAATAGTCTTTTGAAAAATGAGCATTGTTTTGCAACCTAGTTTGGACTTAGATAATTATTTGCAATAATCTAAGGCTGGTACAAATTTTATTGAAAGTTTTTGTCCCTCGGCTTTGGTCAAGGTCGAGGAAAGTGGAGCCTAATTTCAAACTTTTGAAGCAAAATGATCAAAAATGCTTTATATATTATTACAGTTCTGCTTCCACCGAAAATTTGCAATATAACAATGAATTTGTTAAAAATAATCTAAGGTTCATGCCTTTTTAGATCTGAGGTCCAAAAATTAAAAATTTGAAAAAGGCCAAAAGCATCATTTTTGATTAAAAATACAGAAATAAACATTATAAATAGTTAACAATCAATTATATAAGTTATTTTTATGAAAATTAATTTTCTTAGCAATAGTTATTTTTTTACCCCTGATTTTTTGGGATTTTTTTAAGGGTAGGTGGGGAAAAAAGCTTTAAAGTAAAGTTTGTAATGGTCTTAGTAGGTAATACCTTTAAATTAAAATCTTTTTGTCACTTCCACTTGTCTTGAACTCTTGATCCCTACTTCGGAGCTCCTCACGACAGAGCAGCAAAAATATTGATGATGTAATGCTCGATCGATTTCGCATCGCCGCCATTGCCATAACAACCTGACCAAAAGACCCCACCAGCCGAGTCTCAGGGCACACTTGATTTGACAGTGTCTTCGGTTGATGGTGTCTCTCGAAGGCATAGAGCTCCAAGCGTACGGCGACGAGTAAAATTTAATTAGACTTGCCGACGACGATGACTTACGCATGTAGGTATAACCCAATTTGGCACACGTACACAGTCACACATACAGAAAGGAGAGGAGAAAAAGAAGTGATCACGACATTCCACACCACACAGGCCTTAAGGTCTTAAAATGCGCAAAATTAAAACAGTAACTTACTGCAGAAGGCAACAAAAACACCACACAAGTCACTAAGAGTTAATCTTTACGATTTGCGCATTGCACTGCTCTTTTTTTCCTGTCTTCATCGACAACAAATTCTTCGCTGCTTTTTTTCACAACATGAGAAAAGTGGTCCCACCAGCAGCCAGCCAGTCAGCTACAGATGAATTAAATTTATTTACCAAGTCAAATTTTCTGACAAACTTTTATGATCGCATCCACGAAACGACGAAAAGACCCCAAAGAGATCCTCAGCACCTCAGCATGCCATGAGAGAGAACGCAACGAGTCACAGCACAGACCACCACCCCCTTCCCAGCCACCCACCGCCTACTACCACTACTCACTTGCGAGAGCTGTTTTGGGATGACTGAAGAACCAGCCCGGTCGTTTCACCGAAAAAACAGCCAGGCGCACACAAACAAACAAACAAGCTCCAGGGAGAACGCAGTGCGGTTGAGGTTCAACCGCAACAAGATCTCAAACTCAACTGCGGCCGAAGTTGGGGCCGTCGTCGTCTTGGAGCTCGAAAACGGCGACGACGACGACGATCACGAGGTACTTCGAGCGGTTTTGCTTTGGTGTTTGTGGCAGGGCAGGTGTGCGAGGGTTCTTCAGTATTGATGGTTTCAGTGTTCTTCGCGGGAGTTGGTTTTACAAGGGTTTGTGCGAGGGTTGACGACTACGAACAACCGCAGCAGTGGATTGAACCAAGATTAAGATCGGAATTTGGAGCTTTCAACCCTTTAAAGCCTAACTTTTTTTAAGAGCGAAAATGCATGTTTTTTTTATTTTCTTACTTTTAACATCAAATTTGAATAGTGCGACCTCATTTTAGTCAAATTTTGAATAGTGGATTGCTTATAAAATTACAAAATGTATTTTTTCAAATACTCAAAATTTTCACAAAACTACGTATTTTCGAAAAATACTCAAAAAATTTTTCAAACGATCGGGATTTTCATACATTTCGAATTTAAAGAAATTTTTTTTTTAAATACTCAAAATTTTCACAAAACTACATATGCTCAAAAAAAATACTTAAAATTTCAGTGTTTCACAATATGGGTGCAATTATTGAAAATTTGAGTATTTTTTTCGAAAAACGTAGCTTTGCGAAAATTTTGAGTTTAAAAAACAATTAAATTCGAAATGTATAAAAAAATCTCGAACGTTTCATACCCATAAAGTAAAAAACTGAAATTTCAAGTAGTTTTATTTAAAAAAAAGTAGTTTTGTGAAAATTTTGTGTATTTTACAAAAATATTGTTATAACAATCGAAATGTATGAAAAAAAAAATTTTTTTAGAGTGCAAATATTGTTAAAAAAATGAAATTTCGAGTATTTTTTCGAAAAAAACGTAGTCTTGTGATTTTTTTTGTATTTTCAATAAAAAATTGTATTGCATTCGAAATGTATGAAAAAATTCCGATCATTTGATACCCATATTGTAAAAAAATTAAAAATACGTATTTTTGTACAAATTTTCATGTAATTATAATTGCAATGGATATCTGCCATCATCCCGATTCCAAAACACTATAATTTCGAATATTTTTAACAAAAACACTAACCTAATCCACCTATGTGGTTGATGCCTTCCTCACTTGTTACCAACAATGGGTAATATGAGTGGTTTGGACACATATTTCAGCTATTTTTTTTAGGTCCAGAAAAATAAGTACACAGATATAACTTAAGTTGTCATAACTCGAGACAGGGTTGCCAGATCTTCAATTATGTGGACTCGTTGGAAAGTTCTTTCGATTACCTAACCAACGATGGGTCGGATGATGGATCCGGACATAGTTTACATACATTTAAGTGAGATCCGGCTTCAAAAAAGTACATAAATATCACTTAAGTGGTCATAACTCGAGACAGGGTTGCCAGATCTTCAATTATGTGGACCCGTTGGAAAGGTCTTTTGATTACCTAACCAATGATGGGTAAGATGATGGATCCGGACATCGTTTACATGCATTTAAGTGAGATCCGGCTTCAAAAAAGTACATAAATATCACTTAAGTGGTCATAACTCGAGACAGGGTTGCCAGATCTTCGATGTTGTGGACTCGTTGGAAAGGTCTTTTGATTACCTAACCAACGATGAGTCGGATGATGGTTCTGGACATCGTTTACATACATTTAAGTGAGATCCGGCTTCAAAAAAGTACATCAATATCACTTAAGTGGTCATAACTCGAGACATGGTTGCCAGATCTTCAATTATTTGGACTCGTTGGAAAGGTCTTTTGATTACCTTACCAACGATGAGTCGGATGATGGTTCCGGACATCGTTTACATACATTTAAGTGAGATCCGGCTTCAAAAAAGTACATACATATCACTTAAGTGGTCATAACTCGAGACAGGGTTGCCAGATCTTCGATGTTGCGGACTCGTTGGAAAGGTCTCTTGATTACCTAACCAACGATGGGTCGGATGATAGATCCGGACATCGTTTACATGCGTTTAAGTGAGATCCGGCTTCAAAAAAGTATTTAAATATCACTTAAGTGGTCATAACTCGAGACAGGGTTGCCAGATCTTCAATTATGTGGACTCGTTTGAAAGGTCTCTCGATTATCTAACCAACAATGGGTCGGATGATGGATCCGGACATCGTTTACATGCATTTAAGTGAGATCCGGCTTAAAAAAGTACATAAATATCACTTAAGTGGTCATAACTCGAGACAGGGTTGCCAAATCTTCGATGTTGTGGACTTGTTGGAAAGGTCTTTTGATTACCTAACCAACGATGGGTTGGATGATGGATCTGAACATCGTTTACATGCATATAATTGAGATCCGGATATATGTGAAAACACATTTTTATACATAACTTTTGAACTACTTATCGAAACTTCAAACAATTCAATAGCGATGTATGGGACCCTAAACCAAGTCGAATGCAACTGGTTCGATCAAAATCGGTTCAGCCAGTGCTGAGAAAACTTGGCAAGATTTTTGAACACATACATACATACACACACACACACATACACACACACACACATACACACACACAGACATTTGTTCAGTTTTCGATTCTGAGTCGATATGTATATATGAAGGTGGGTCTTCGAGCTTTTAATAAAAAGTTCATTTTTAGAGCAGGATTATAGCCTTACCTCAGTGAGGAAGGCAAAAAAAAACTGTTATTAGATTTGAAATGCATGAAAAACTCCCGATCGTTTGATACCCATATTGTAGGAAATTAAATTTGAGTATTTTTTCGAAAAACGTAGTTTGGAGAAAATTTGAGTATTTTCCAAAAATTTTGTTATTACATTCAATTTTATGAAAAATCCCGATCATTTGATACCTATATCGAAAAAAACTAAAATTTTGAGTGTTTTTCCAAAAATACGTAGTTTTAAGAAAATATTGAGTATTTTGAAAAAGTGTTGTTATAACATTCAAAATGAATGAAAAAATGCCAATCGTTTGATACCCGTATTGTAAAAACTAAAATTTTGAGTATTTTTCGAAAATACGTAGTTTTGTGAAAATTTTAAGTATTTTCAAAAGATGTTGTCTTTACATTCGAAATGTATGAAAAAAATCCCGATCGTTTGATACCCATATTGTTAAAAACTGAAATTTCGCGTATTTTTTCGAAAATACGTAGTTTTGTGATTTTTTTTGTATTTTCAATAAAAAATTGTATTGCATTCGAAATGTATGAAAAAACTCCGATCATTTGATACCCATATTGTGAAAAACTTAAAAATACGTATTTTTGTACAAATTTTCATGTAATTATAATTACAATGGATATCTGCCATCATTCCGATTCCAAAACACTATAATTTGTAATGTTTCCATGATTTTTCATACGATATAATCGCCAATGTCTCCCATAAAGCCAAAATCCCATAAGCTCTGTGCTTCAGTTATGCACTGGACCGTGCTTAACCGAGGCAGCTGAACGAATCAAAACCGGGGCAGTGCAAAACCAAGGCAAGACCGTATTTGTTTTTGTTTAGGTTTTCAATATTTTCAAAAACACAATTTTTCAAAAGAAAATATCTTCCTAAAGTTTCCGAAAGCATTTCAAAAATTCAATAAAAAAAATCGGATGTTTTTTCCTTGAACCTATTTTTTCTAAAAAGTTCTAAGAGCTTTGCCGAAGACACTAAAATCGATCAAAAAATCTTTCTGAAGAAACAGATTTTCATACATTTACATACTCATTATGTAAGACAAGCCCCCAAAATTGCATGTAGACTTGTTTGGAAAAACTGATAATGAAAAATTGCTCATTTTAACAAAGGAAATGGACAAAATTTCATCCTAATCAAAAAACTATAATTTAAAAAACGCAAAAAACAATTAAAAATCGTAGAGAACTACTCAACAGCTAGAATAACCATTCAAAATGATCTAAGTCAAACAATGCAACGTATATGGGCCAAATACAGAGGGTAAACAAACAGTTTATCCTGATCATGCTAGTTAATGTTTACATTACTAACAAGCAGGATTGTCTAATTGTTGTTACTTTGGCTTTTGTCCCTTTTTATTGGTTTGCTCGAAGTGAAATATTTTTGAAATCATTTTTATAAAGCCAATGCTAATTTTGTTTCAAGTTTTTGACCCAAAAAATCAGGAGGGAGACCGAAATTTAAATTTAAAAAACATTGAAAAAACTAGCATAATTGTTTGGAAACTATATTGAACCTTTTAAAAAAATCTGAGCCACAAATCTGTATAACACAGTAAACTTTTGGAAAATGCATTTTCATGAATTCTTTGAAATTTGTCAGATTTTTTACGTAAGCATCACTGTAATATTGTAAAAAGCATTTATGATGATTTAGTACTTTGCACACCCCCATCGACATTAAAAAAAATCGATGAAAATAATAGAAATATCTCAAAAGCATTAATAAAATGATATTTAAATAAAGATTTGAGCTCTTTCAAAAACATGTTTGCTTTTCTATGTTGAAATTGGAATAATTAAACTCAAGAGCTGAAAGTTTGTTTGAAACATCAATTTATTTCTACGAAATAAACTGCATACCACCCTTGTTAAAAAGCTCACCAAACTCAATCTCGAAAGCACTCTCATCAACCTCAACATCAATCGCAGCAGTCGTGGCATGGCCGAGCTTGACCGCCAACACAAACAACAATCACGTGCTCGCACACTACCACACTGTCTGTCTGGTGCGACGGCCACTGCGATCGCGATGGTCTCTCAAAGAGACTTCAACGTCAGTTTCCATGTACTTGTGCAAGCGACAAACCTGCACTGCGCTCGTGAGTGAATCCCGCGGTTGTTTACAAATAAAAGTTGGACTCTACTCTCTTTCCGTTCGCTGGAGAATTTTCTCTCATTGAAGATTTTCATTAACGGAAAGTGGCTGGCATTCTTATCGGCGGGAAAAAAAAGAAAGGGGGAAGCATTTTTCAGTCGCGGCAGATTTTCTCAGAGATACGCTAATGCTTTCATCATTTCCCTCTTTCTCTTGGGCATTTTTTTATATTATTTTAACATCTCTTTTCATGATGATCAATTTCCAAAGGGGCAAATTATCACGCTTTTGTTATCGCATCGAGGAAAGGTACATTTTTCTCTCCCCTCTTTAATTTGTTGCAAATCTTCATCGAATTAAAGCGCGAGAAAATGCAAAAAGAAAAAACCTTGAGCTGCAACAATTGCAACCGTTAAGATGGGCATCGCTTGTCTGAACACAGCGATGAGCGATACATTGATTATCCGTCATAAAGCTGAAGAACATTAAGATTGATCCACCTAAAAGGGCGATTTTGGAGGTACATACTTTCAAAGAGTCAAGTTCAAAAAGCTTTAATTAAATCTTAATGAATTCATCCCCCTGAATCCCACCAACCCGCTAGGAGACGTCTGTCAAAGCCGAAATGGCATCTCTGGTCGAAGAAGAAAAGAGCAGTTAGCGCTAGAAAAGGCTAAAAGGCTCCAGCCTAAGGCTAAAAAGGGAGGTCACACATTCCTCCGCGCCACCGACGACTTGAGCCGGCATCACCACGGAGTGGCCATAAACATTACTACTGTTACTTTATTAGATTCCATTATGAGTCGCGTCGTCGCCATCGTCGTCGAGAGTTTTGAATTGCAAATTGAGCGAAACGTGCTCGGTTGATTTGAGTTCCACACCCCCTTCTTAGTCCTCCTACCAGCGGACTTGAGACAAGTTGATTCAGGTATTAGAACTTGCACATTGCATTGGGTTGCAAGTTAGGGAAAGGTCCCCGGTATCGTGCCTGACTGGTGACGTCATCAGTGGAGTTGCTATTGATCAGCATCAGCATCAACGACTAAAGCTGAGATTTGCAATTGAGCAAGAGGAAAGCTTGGAATGCTGCTTGGGAGACAGGCCCTTGTAACTATGTTGCTACTTATTGTTCTTTGATTTGTCGTGCATGTAAGATCATATCACAAAAAGTTATGATATCATACAGATTTGAAATTTTAATATAATTTCACAAGTTAGCAAGCATGTTATTTTTATGATGAATAAGAATTTCATAACTCGTTTACTAATCATGCTAATTCAGCCTATGCTAAGCTTCAGGTATTAAAATAAAAAAATATTTGTTCAACTTTTCTGCAAATGGGTTTTACAGTTCAACATTTGATAATTTTTTTAAGTTGATTGTTGACTGCTCTAGCGAAACAAAATAAGTTTTTTAAAGTAAAATATGTATTTTTTTATTATTCCTGCGTCCTGCTAAAAATCTTACCTGGTGCCGAGTCTTGACTTCGACTTTGATTATGAATATTAGGCAAATAAATTGATAACTTTTGTAACGATGAAAGAAAATTGACTTAAAAAAGAATTTAAATTTTCAAGATGGATTCTTCGAAAAGTAGCCCAATTTGATTGTTGATAAATCAATTTCATGAAGTTTTGCCAAACATCAATTTTAAAATAATGTTAGATTTAACGAAAAAAAATTGGGAAAAACTGCGGTTTTCAACATCGTAAAGTGATAATTCAATTTTTTTTTTACTTTGACCCAGACATTGTTAAAGTGATTCTAAATGCTAAGTTAATTACATTTTTTTCTGTTGTGGGACTATCCATAAACTACATGGAAATTTTTTGTATATCTCAGGACCCCTCAGGGGGGGGTTTAGCTGTCCACGTGGTTCATGGATGGGCCCTTCACATGATTCTCATTTACTTTAACTAAGTGGATTTATATGGTAGTACTTGTTTTAACAAATACATTTTATTTTTCTGACGAATACCTTCAAGATTTCAAATAGTCGCTATCGTGCTAACTTGTCGTACGCCGATTTTGGACCAAATTGAGTTAAGAACGCCATTTTGTGCAGCTCACAATGCCTCACCTTTTGATCTTCGAAGATCCCCAAAATTCGATTTCAATCCTGAGATATAAAATAAAAACCGAAAATAAAAACTCCGTTAGAACGCGTTTGACACAAGTACGAGCTCGACTACCGTAGACACTTTCAATTATAACTCGGGATTCTGGAAACCAAATTTATCCAAACTTCAGGACAATGCACAGAATGATCAATCAAACAAACGTGTTTGTTATTGTTTACATTGCGTGCTCTCGTTTTTGTTTATTCAAGGTCAAACATTGAAACGCGTTTTTCTCGGAACGTCAAAAAGCGATGAACGACAAGTTAGCACGACGGAGTCGAATAGTTTATATTACGTTTTTCAATTGAAATTTATTTAAATTTACATAATAAGACTTTGCGGAAAAATATTTGATAAATATTATTATTTTTAAAGCATGTTTTGAAACATTTTCAAATTTCACGGGATTTTCACAACCACTTCCAATTTTCGCTATCCTCGAATTTGTCCAAATATACTTGCTCTAATCACTCTAATTCCAATTTTCGCTATCCTCGAATTTGTCAAAATTTACTCACTCTAATCCAGATTAAAAGAATGACAAAACTTATAAAAATATTACATGACAAGAAAAATGTATTAAAATTAATCCAACATTTCTTGAATTAGAACATTTCTCACAAAACTTTTTAAGAAACTGCAGATTTATAAAATGGTAAAACTTACAAAAATATTTAAAAAATTAAATAATTGTTCGAAACAATAAAAAAATCATAAACTTTTGTTTCAAGTCTGACTTTTAAAAAAATGCCCATTTCTTATTAAACTCACAAAAAAAATTATAAAAAATAGATCTGATTGAAAGAAAAAAAAAACATAAAAACGTGTTCGAGTTCAGAATATTTCTCTCTTTAACTGTTAAAGTTTCAAAAATGATCTTTTGATCTTTTTCGACCATTTTTGTCACATGTAATAAAACATGGTTGCTAGAATAAACAGAAAACACACAAAAAACGTGAAACATTAATATTTATTTATGTATTTTTTCACAGTGCAATCCAGACTCGATTATCCAAAGGCCACGGAAAACTTCACTTCGGATAATCGAATCACTAACTACGCTAAAGTGATTTTGAATTTTTAAATCCAAGATGGCGACGAAGAAATATTGAAGAAAATGCATTTTCAATACGCAATCAACTAATCAAATTTCACAAAAATGGAGTCGCAGTACTCAAATTTAATGTTTAAAACAAGAAAATAAAAAAATACGATTTTTTTAAATCGTGATCCGCTTATTCGAACTCCCAAACCAACATTCGGATAATTTTCCATGGAAATTTAAATGCAATGATCTGCAATCAAATTAATATGCGATACCTTGCAAAAATCTCTTGAATTTTGTTGAATTTTCAATGTACAAAACCAAACAGTTCTTTTTTTATATGGCAAAAAACATTTTTCATCAAGTTTTACTTGTTTTGAAAACTTATGATTCCATATCAACTTAGTATAATGCATTTTCAATGGTTTTTTGTTGTTGAAATGTTGAATTTGTGGTTTGTATTTTCATGCCGGGAACCGTGGTGTAGGGGTAAGCGTGGTTGCCTCTCACCCAGTAGGCTTGGGTTCGATCCCAGACGGTCCCGGTGGGATTTTTCGAGACGAGATTTGTCTGACCACGCCTTCCGTCGGATGAAGAAGTAAATGTTGGCCCCGGTCTAACCTAGAGGGTTAGGTCGTTAGCTCAATCCAGGTGTAGGTGTCGTCTCCCTGGGTCCTGCCTCGGTGGAGTCGCTGGTAGGCAGTTGGACTCACAATCCAAAGGTCGTCAGTTCGATTTCCGGGGTGGATGGAAGCTAAGGTGTAAAAAGAGGTTTGCAATGGAGCACTTCCATTCGAGCAGTTTTTGCTTTTTTCTACAATGTATTTGGATGGAGTAGTGCGTGGCCGAATGGTTACGCTGTCCGCTTTGTAAGCGGATGATTCTGGGTTCGATTCCCATCTGCTCCAACCTTCCATCGGATGAGGAAGTAAAATGTCGGTCCCGGCCTTGGTTGTTAGGCCGTTAAGTCATTCCAGGTGTAGGAGTCGTCTCCATGCCATAAGTACAAACAACACACCAAACCAAGCCTACTCCGGTGGAATCGCTGGCGGCGGTTGGACTCGCAATCCAAAGGTCGTCAGTTCAAACACTGGGGTAGAAGGTTCCTTGGAGTAGAAAGAGGTTTGGGTGCCCTCCCCATTCAAGCCTTCGGACTCCTAGGTTCGAGCAGAAACTTGAAATAGAGACCACAAAAGACCCGGGGGTCGTTAATGTGGATGGTTTGATTTTGATACAATGTATTTCTTATGGAGCGAACTGTCAAAAACTGCTCGACTGCGGGTGCTCCATTGCCTCAACAATCAAGCCTTCGGACACTTAATTTCGAGTAGTAATCTCGCAATCGAGAACGCCAAGGCTATGCTGTAGAGCGAATAATTTGATTTGTATTTTCAATTATTTTTTTTTGTTTTTTTGCCAGTAGAGTTGCACCAGCTTGTGGTTTATCCTTCTTTTAATGTATTTTCCACACACACTTCAAATTTTGTGATTTATCAAAGGCAATACAACAATAATACAATATTTAGTTTAGTTCACAAAACATTGTGATTCCATTTATTTCATACTGTTAAATCTCGTTTACACATTTATATCGCACAACAATCGTCACAAGGATTCATCGCACCTGAATTCTTATTCCTGTTGACAAAACGAAAAGTCTTCTTTTGATTTGATCTATGGATTCAATGTGCGTTGTAACTTAAACGAAACACTTATGGTTGAAATATGAATAAGCATCCTAACGTAGTAAATATTTACAGAAGCACTGCTCTGATTTCGATAATCACCATTCTATTAGTTAATGTACTGGGCTGTGATCACCACCTTTCGTTACACTAGGTTCGGTTTATAATCCATCTCAGTTCGCTCACAGCGAGGCGTGACGTAGTGGAAAACATTTTAACGTGTAAAAGTTCATTTTTGTTGATGTTGCAAAAAAACGGATGAGTCTCAACTTAACTTAGTTATAGTCCTTGGTTGGATTAATATGGCCTTAGTTGGTAAAGTAAGTGTTTGTTCGCGTCGGTTGCTGCTGCTTGGTCAGTTCTCCAGCACACACACACTTCGTCGTCCATCGGAGCTTACTGTCCGGTGTAGTTGGGGTTGAAGGGGGCCTGCCGGGCGTAACCCTCGGTGACGACCTGGTCGTAACTGGGTGGATTCATCGTCGCTTGGGTCGCCATCGGTGGGACCGCTCCGGGCATGGGCATCGGCATCGGCATCTGCGGGTGCTGCGGGTACGGCAGCTGAGACTGTTGGGGTGGATAGCCCGGTCCAGCCGGGTTGTAGCTGAAAATGGAAAGAAAAATAAGATAATTTTCACTGTGGTGTAAACCAGCTGTCCCTTATCAACCCTCAATCACACTACACAATAAAGCGATGATCAATTACGAACTCAAACAGCTAATTGGGTCCTAAAATGAAGCTTAGATTGCTGATATTATTGTTTACAGCGATAAAGCTTATTTTTCTGAGTACAATGACCCTTTGTACGACCACAAAGAGTTTAAAATGGATTTTTAAATCAATTTTGAAAAATTAACCTCGCGGTCCTTCTTGACAGAAAAGCTCCTACTTGACAGCTCGTTCCAAGGGGACCATAGTTGATCTATCGAAAAAATGTTGTCCTCGATGTTGTCTTATCATTTTTTTTTGCATTAAAATGAAAAAAAGTGATCAGAAATGGTTTTTAATCGTGTTTTTTACAGTTGTACATAAAAATTGGCATAGGGCTTTAGTACCCAATTTGCCGACCAATTTATCACCAGCTGGGCAAATCATTCGTCTGCCCTTTGATATACAAACTAAACTCAACAACAAAAGGCCAACCGAGTGAGGCATGCAGTCGTACACGCTAGTGTTGGCTGCTGCTGTTTGCTAAATCTTATCGCTTTCGCTGCAAAGCGGAAAGACAAAAGTGTCGCTAATCAAAACGCTTTTAACTGGTGATATTTTTAAACTGTATGTATTTTAGATAGGGAAGATTACCATTCTGTTGAATGACATTTGCTTTTTTTTTAAAGCTTGTAGTTCCTTCTTCAATATTAACCAGATAAATAAGAAGACAATAAATAAAACAAACAAAAAATTAAAACTGCATAATAAAAACATTTCAAAATGCATTATCCTGCGTTCATATTCAGTTTCCTATATTCCCGGGTGGATAAAACAGTTTTTTGATGAGCATAATTTGAATGTCATTTATTCAACATTATCGAACTCAAGCGTGACCAGTCCGAAGAAAGAATCGTAGAAAAAACATTCTTTTTTTCAAGTCCTTTTTGTCAACATTGAGGTTCCTGATACCTTTCATTCAGGTCAGCCATTTGGCGGCCATGTTTGTTTAAGAAAACCATTCAAATCTTGATTCAGAATGTATCAATCAAAAATTGTTATCTTTGTGTTGTTTCTAGGATTTCACATTTCATTTCAATTTTATTTCAATATACTATTTCTGAACCCTGAATTCATTTTTTTTTTTCGTGAACTTATTTTTTCCCAAAAGTCCTCACCAATACCTACAACTTTGCTCAAGACACCAAATTGATCAGAAAATTGACTCAAATGTTACAAATGTTTGGATATTTACGTACCATTTTTGTATGGACAGCTGCCAAAATTGTGTGGAGACTTGTATGGGTGAACCAATGACACAAAATAGCATCTTTGGTCATAGTGAAGGCCCCAAAAATGGCAGAGTCTTAAAACTTTTTTGGTGTTCTTTTTATGATAAAAAAACACATTTTTTCGAAATCCTGAAAATGTTTAATCTTACAAAAATTACGCAAATTACGTACATAATTTTGATGATATTCATTGCAAAACAAATGTACTCTAACACATTCTCACAAATGCACAATTTCCATTCAATATAATAAATAAATGCTGTGAAAATATTTCTATCTTAAATTCATTAAATAGAGCTAGTTCATACTGCAAAATAAAGCCATATATTTCCATGAAAAATCAAAATCAAGTAATTGAAGTACACTTTTGTCTCCTAGAAATTTATTACAATGGAAAGGAAAATCAAAAAGGTATTTTTTGTATATAAATAAAAAATATAAAACTCAACTGTTATAATCCCGAGCAGACGGAAACAACTTCGGAATAACATTTTTTGATATTTGAAAACACTAGGCCAATAACATTTTGTGTTATTTAAAACAAGACAACAAATCTTGCTAAGATTTTTTTGTTATTGGATTGTTATTGTTATAACAGACAAATAACATTTTTAGTTATTCTTCTAACAAATATTTGTTATTATTTTTCGTTATTTCAACAACTAATTCGATCATCCCAATAACAGTTGGAGGTATTATTCCATATGGCTAGTATGGAGATCGGAAGGAAAGGGGTCAAGAAACAGCTTTACGAACAGCAGAACAAAGGAGAAGGAGCGTTTTCATGGGGCTTTTCTTCACCCTCTCTGGCTTGCTTTCGCTGCCGCTGCTGCCCATTTGAAATTTTTCTTGGCCGATTCCTTCCGAAATGCATACACCAAGAAACTTTATTCCAAAGTTGTTTTGGCTTTCAACCAAAATCAGACCAATAACAAATTTTGTTATGATAACATAAATTGTTATTAAACCCTTATGCAGTAATGGTTTTTTTTTTAAGAAGATTCCATAACACTTTTTGTTATTTTAACAATATTTGTTATTGAAACGGCATGAATTTTGTTATCACCGTCTCCCCGGAATAACTTAACTTTTTCTAACGATTATAGATTGATATATCTGTCTGATTATTGATATACTTTAGACCTTTTTAAATTTTCAGCCCTCAAGTTACACTTGGGCATAGCCTAAAATTTAAACAATTGGGTCCTACAATTAAGCATACATTTGGGATATTATTGTATGCAATGATAAAGCTTATTTTTGCCTTTCTTACTAAAGAAAAGTATAGGTTTTACTTTATGGCTGGACATCATTTTCATCTTCGTAAATATGACGATTCAGCATGAATTTTAATCGGAAAAATCGCTAAAAAACACACTACATCGATTTTCGACGCATCGTCTTCAAGTTGAGCTTCGAATACTGGCGCATATATTTTGTGGCTCGAAATATACCCGTTTGTAGTACCTTGTACCTTGATGTTTCCTACAACATATAAGATATCGTAGCTTTTCGGTTTCTTTTGCCCTTTCCGTTTTTGCATAACTGTCCAATGTTTATGCAAAAAACTTTTGTGACATAGGACATTCATCCGGCTACAATCAATTTGTTTCCCGTTTTCTCCTTAAATCGCCTGAAGTAGGCTTCATTTTTTCGTGATTTCGTAAGTTTATTTAACAGAGTTCATTGGATTCCATTAGAGCTTTCTAAACTTTTCATCGTTTGGCTTGGAAATGGCTTTCTACCTAAGGTACTTGCGATTGAGTGTGTAGTGGTGCGGTTCTACTTTCGTAGAAGCTGAATGGCAAGCTTCCCTGCACCGTGCGGCACTTGTACCTCGGTTTGGCTTTGCGCTTGCTTTGTTTGATTTATGGGCTCATACTGAAACTAGAAAACCAAAACCGCGGTGTGCGTTATCACTAGCGCATGGGGAGCTTGCTATGCTCGCCATTGTCATAAATTCTTGTTTGATTAAGAATTTGTAAGATTACAAATATTCTTTTGGTGAAAATTGCGTTTTAAATTTCATTTTGAAAACACATCATTTATAATGCCTTGCTTTCATGATAAGGTTTTTTGTATTATTTCGCTTCCTTTTGTGCTGACATTATAAATAAACAAAGTCGATGTTATGAATTGAAAGAAGTTCTACCATTGTTATATTCTTAAGTAAGAAAGGCTCTATTTCACCCCAGGTGGGATTGAATCGGGATATGGTTTTTAGTCGTGTTTTATACCGTCGTACTTTTAAAATTAAATAGGGCTTTGGGACCACATTGGAAGAAGCACATTGTTTGGTCTTGTATTTGCAAATTGTTTCTAGCTAAATAGCTATTTTAAATTTTTTTGGCTGCATGGTGGTTCAATAAATATATTTTGAATTAATTAAAAACTGTTTTTATTCAAAAATATTAGCTTAAAAACGTTTTCCAAACGATAGTAAAAAGAAAAGCCAAAGTTTTAAATTATTTCAATCGTTATTTTAAAAATTGCTAAATTTTTAATAAGCTAAAAAATGACTACAAAATATTTTAAATTTGTATGAAAATTTTATATTTGCGTTACGTTATAAAAGAACGCTTCCTAGTTGTCATTGTTCCTGCAAAACATGTTAGCTGTCAGCGGGCGGTAGGCCTTTGAAAACAAGCTACAAGTTGCAAATAAAAACTTTCGCTAGAAAAAGAAAGTAGATATGATTCAAACAAACCAACTTCTGTGGCCCTAAGAGGTGTGAATGTGAAAGTAAACTTTCGACTAGAATGCTTTCTAGTTTAAATTGAATTATTTAAATGGAAAATATTATGTTGTTCACTTGATTCACCTTTTCATAAATTAGTCAGTCTAATAGTCACAATAGTCAGATTTATTGGGAGATTTAAATAACTCAAACAAAATAATAATGAAAACATTATAAAAAATAATGTTGATGGACAAAAAAATTCAAATGAGCAACTGTTTTTATAAGAGCTGCAAAATGTTTGAATATTCATGCACACAGAAAAAAATCATGGTAATATTACATCTGGGAAGGGGTAATCTTTTAGGCCAGAAAAAAATGTGTAATTTTTCCTCTGAAAATGTGTAATTTTACCACTTTTCTGTTATAATGTCGCTTTTTAAGTCTAAATTGAGGTAAAATTACATCATAAAAGAGATAATATTCAACCTTCCAAATTTACACAATTTTTTACTGAGCAGATCTACACAGTAAAAAAAATGTAAATTTGGAAGGTGTATTTTTGGAAGGTTGAATATAACCTTTTAAATGTTGTAATTTTACCTCAATTTAAACTGAAAATGTGGCATTACTACTTACACATTTCCAGATGTAAAATTACACATTTTTTCTGACATAAAAGATGTACTCCTTCCCAGATGTAATATTACCAAGATTTTTTTTTCTGTGTACACTATTGCAACTTTCGCACAAAACTCACCCTGGCATCGGCTGCGGCATCGCCTGTGGCATCGGATACATTCCCGTTCCCGTTCCGTGCTGCTGCATGACCACTCCTTGCTGGCTGGCCGTCAGCGGCGGTGCCACCGATTGCGACACCGGATACGGTCCTACGTGGTGCTGGGTGGACGTGATAACGACCGGAGCTGGACGGGAAAAGGGCAAAAATGCATTAATTAAACAAATCAGATAAGCTGGGGAGGGGGACAGAATTGCATTTCGATACTCACTGGCAATGACGGCACCTGCGTCGCGACGCCGCTTGCAGCACATGCCGCACAGCGTGAAGAACACAAACAGTATGAAGCAGATCACAATCGGTATGAAGATGTCCATTGTGAAGGGGGGTGACTGTGGCTGACCAGACCAGACCACTTGTTCAATGGACGACGCTCAAACACTTCAAGTGGTGGTCGTGCTACGCACCAGCTGTAAGAAGAAGAAGCAAGAGAGGAAGCAAAAATCAAAGTTCGAGACGCAAACATTAATTTAAGCTAAGCAACAAGGTCGTCGTCACGACTGGCTTAAGCGCTATGGTTTCAAGTGCAGCTGTCCTGAGCTGTAGCACAATAATTTTTCAGAACTTACCTGCAAGTATCTAATTGGTCCAAAAATACCTCCACGATAAGATCTCCCGCACACTCTTTGCTGCGATGACTCAAGTCCTAATTCTTGAGCAAACTCGATGCAATCGACGCTATCAAAAGGCCGTACGATTGCTTGCGCTCTCCGCACTAGATTAGTCACATTGGGTTTTTTTTTCGTCTCGCTGTTCTACCAGCACCGAGAGTCGAACCCGAACCCGCGCCGTATCTGTTCAGGGAGTAGACGACCTGTCAAACTCCATACAGTGAGAGCCTACCTCTCACCTTTTGGTACTTTGACATGTTTTGGTACTTTGACAATTTGAAATGTCACCGTTGGTACCAATGAATTACCCTTTTATCGCACAACTTGTCTTTCATTCGGGTAAAATGTCAATTTTAAATCGTACCTTTTTATGGAAATAGAAAGTGATTAATTTATGAATCATTTTGTTCAATGAAACAAACATTAGTTACTTTTTTTAACATGCTTATGGCATTATTATTTACTCGGCTGCCGGTCTGCAGGCCTTGCTATGTTTTTTAAGCACACTGCAGGACCAAGTACACCGACCTCCCGCTCCAGTGCACCGCCGGAAGCCGCGCTGACTGAGCACGACCGAGAGTCGGCTGTTCCGGGTCCCGGATCGATGCTAACAGATCGAGGAGGAACAGGTTGAGTTGATGCAGCTGTTCAACAACGTTTACATCCAGATAAAAGCGGTACGCCGGTTCCGGTTGACGAGATCTAGTTAGAGATCGAGGCGTTTACCCTGGTGTCCTTTCCGGTATGGTCCTTTGAACGATCGTGCAAACTGAGGACGAGCGGGAGGAGGTCCAGCGGATAAATTACTGAAACTACAAGGTGGCGGAAGTGAGCAAGAAACGACTGGCAGAAGAATGCGATCAGAAAAACGTTCATTCTGGAACGGTTGTTAGCGATGGAGGCAAGGGTCACGGAAAGGAATTGATCGTGGCCCGCATCCAAGCGGAGAAAGAACAGTGCAACATTTATTTTGATATACAATTTTTGTTCTTCTTCCGGGCCTAGCTGGTGCTGGTCGGTTTGGCCTGGCTGAACTAGTTAGCCATATTCTGGGCACTGAAAGATTCGGCAGCACGTCGATTCCATAGGTGTTTGGGCTACTTTAGTTGCCGGCATCTGAAGAAGCGATAGTGGCCATCTCCAACCGTGGCGGAACATGGTGGGCCATGGAAGTTTGAACAGTAGACGACGGGGCAGCAAACGGGAAATTCTAGCTTGGAAGCGACGTCCCGGTGGAGCTTGCCTTTTTGCCTACTACATCTGTGGGAGGAAACCAAAGTTTTATTGATAATATCATCATTAAATTATTTTCCTACTAAACTTGTTACACTCACTCGAAACTGAAGCACGAATGAAAATAATCGAACTACCTACTTTTAAGAATTTTTCGCTCTTGTCGCTGTTTTTTTTCTGCTAGCATGTTTTGTGTGATGTTTACAAACAATCTCCGCCATATTGCAAATGATGTGCGGTAGGCTGAAATCACCATCTGTCATCCCCCTGTATCTGTTGCCGAGATTGATGTTTTCGGCCTGTTTTGATTGTTTTTGCCACTTAAAGCTGGCGCACCACGGCTTACATGACGGTTCTCCAGCGCAGAGTGGATGAATTTCTAGAAGGGCATTTTATTGTTGGCAACTGGTTCTTCCAATCGGGAAAGTATTAAGGTTGCATGCAATATTGCACGCAACTTTAGACTAGTTCAAATTTTAACTTATAAATTATAAAGCAACAAGTACCTATTAAATTAAATACAGTCCAGAGTCTATACCCGAAGCCTCTGTTATGCGAAGTTTTACACGGAGAAAAAAGAGTTCCCAAAATCATGAAAAAGCGTTCATGAAAATGGGAACCACGAACAAAGTGTTCAAATTTCATGGTACGTTTTTCAAAATCGTACCATGGGATTTGAACACTTTGTTCGAGGTTCCCATTTTCATGAACGCTTGTTCAGGATTTCGGGAACTCTTTTTTCTCCGTGTACCCGAAGGTTTGTATAAGACTTTGGATAATCGAATAAAGATAAAAAAAAATTTCGTATTATTCATTTTCTTACTTTTAACACCAAATTTGAGTTCATAGATCCCATTTTAGTCAAATTTGAATATTTGATTGTTAATTGTTGACAATTTCATTTTTTCAAGATTTCATCACCGCCATTCCAAATTACTTTAGCCTAGTTTAGGGGTCATACTTAAGCGCGTCAATAAAAAATATGACAGCAACAAACTTTTTTTTTCTGATTCGATTATCCGTAGTGAATTTTTTTTCAAGGCCTTCGAATAATCGAGTCAGGACTGTATATTAAAACCGGATTCATATTTGGTTGCACTAAAAGGTGCTTTAAAACTTTTCCGAAGAGCGAAGCGTCCTCAATACAGCAAGTTAGCAATCTTCGCAAAAGCTTTAAAGCACCCTTCAAAGCAACCGAATACGAAACCGGATTTAATATGGTGTGAATCGTGGATTTTAAAATACCAAAATAAAAAAAAATACAAATTTTCATACAAAACTAAATCGTTTTGGGCAAAGTAATGACCAATCGTTCCCAACATTCGGGAAGTGGTTTCGGACCCCAAAAAAAAAATTGAAAAAATGGTATGCTCGCAAAATTTGGACAGCTTTTTTCCATACAACCGTGACAACACTAATTAGTCATGGAGAAAACATATCAATGTCATGTTTTTTTATGTAGAAGCACAATAAAATGTTTAACCCCAATCCTAGAGATATTTTAGATATTTTCATAAGTCCATTGAAATTTTCTCATCTTTGCTTACTCACACAGTAGTTAAGCAGTTGCCTCGACCCCTCTTCGATTTCCGTGAAACTTTGCTCTATGAAGTAATTTTGGTCCTTGATCACGAATCCGAGGTAAATTTTTCGAGATCTTGTGACTGAGGGGCGGTTCCTTTGTCAACATTTTTTTTTCTCTTCGCGGTTTCGATCTAAAAATCACTGAAAAACGTAAAAAAAATTTTCTGGATTTTTAAAAGGACACGTTTTTCAGTGATTTGTAGCATTTTTTTCTTGTGTAAAATTTAACGCCTGATTTGATGGCGTTTTCAAAAAAAAAACGTTTTTAATTAAAAAAAAAAGTTGAAAAATAATTTGAGAATCCCTGCAATTTCTCGTTATTTAACTGTCAAAAATCGAGAAATAAATATCAGTCAGAAGACGATGTCTGCAAAACCCTTAACAGTCCATAGAAAATTCCAGTTAGACTGTAACGTGAATTCTCGCTTACTTTTTCAAAAGGTCCAATGTACATAGATAACCCATGGCGCATTGGTTGTTTTGAAAAAGTTATCGAAAATTTTTGGCATGACGTCATATCTTGAGTATTTTTTTTTGCAAAGGTCCTATAAGCTTTTGTGTTTTATATTGGACCTATTGAAAAAAGATCTTTTTGCAATTCCACTGTGAAACTGTCAACTTTTCCTGCCCTTCTGGAGAAACGAAACGGCCTACTTTTCCCTACCAAAAATAACAGAATGGAAAATTAATACCTTTCAATAACAGTGCTGAAAAGTTCTACTTTTCAGCACTGAAATGGGTGCTGAAAAGTTGAACTTTTCAGCACTAGTATCGAAAAGTAACATTTTTCAATATTGTTTTGTTTTGAACGATGAATCAACTAAACAAATGTGTGTTTGACATAAAATTCCATTAAATAAGCGTTTTTCGGAATTGCAAAAAATGTTGTAAGCAACTCGTTGCAAAACTTGATTTTTTCAGTACTCGTCGTATTTATCCAACTCGGTAAACCTCGTTGGATAAATGTACAACTCGTGCTGAAAAAATCTTCTTTTTGCAACTTGTTGCATAAACTACTATCTCGATATCAATATTGCTCTAGTTGTCAATAGATTGTTCAGTACCTTAAAGTAGCATGCTTTGATTTTTCGTTCTATAATTTGATACCTATAAGGCTTCCTAAGTCCAGTAAAATATAAAATGACATATCGAATGAATTCATACAAATGAGTGACCGCTGTTATGCCGTTGCAAATATTTTTCAAAGTAATCGACAAATTTCGATTTACAGTCGACTCTGTCGTAGTCGAGAGCGAATCCTCACGAAACCTTTTTAAATATATCGACGGATTTTTCATTCCCTCCAAATATCAAGCTTTGATTTTTTTTCGTTATATAATTTGATACCTCCCGCTCTCGACGGTTTCTTGTTAATCGACACAGAGAGAGTATATTATAAATGAAAAAAAGTGTTTAATTTTTCATATTTTATTATTTCTTCAAACTTATAAATTAAAAAATTGGATGAAGGTATCCAAAAAATACACTAAAATGAAGCCAATTGAGACCTATTTTTGATAAAGAATATACTTTAAGAATTATCTCAAACATTTCTACCGATTTGATTGCAAATTGTTGACTATGTTTCAGCTACATCAAATAATCTACAAGAACACAACTTTCGTAATTAATTAAAAATATTCACTTCTATTTAGTGATGAATGTAATTGAGATATTTCACGCTCCTAAAATAAATTCCATAATTTATCTTCCTAGCAATTAAAACTTTGATCGATGCTATGAAGCAAATACTTCACAAAACATTTGAACTAGTTATAGTAAATCCACCACTTTCCACCCGCAGCACAAAACCCAACCGTGAAAGGACACTTCATTTTTCCGGGCGTCGATTCCAACCCCCGGGGTACCTACTGCCTTGGGTAGTGCGGATTAAACTGCGGCTGCTGGCCTGCCCCGACGGCCTCTTCGTAGGTGGGCGGATCCTGCGAGGCCAGGTCCATCAAAGGCGGAGCAGTTGCTGGTTTTTGCTGCTGCTGCAGCTGCTGATAGCCGGCTGTGCTGGCGTTGGCACTTGGAGGCATGAAAACCGTCGGAGCGACCCCCGGGTTTGGTCCGGTTGCTGCTACTGCTGCCGGGTAGTGCTGGGTTGATGTGATGACCACCGCTGGAGCTGCTGATTTGATTAGGGAAGGGAATTGATTAGATCGGGCTTTTTAATAAATATGAAAAGCAAACTTACTAGCAATAACTGCACCTTCGTTTCTACGACATTTGCAGCATTTGAAGCAAAGCCAGAAACATAGAACCACAATCAAAATGTTCGTCAGCAGCGGAATTATGATGTCGAAGAAATCTCCGACGTCGAAATCGTCGTCGTCGAAATCACCTGAAACATTTTCGATGCAAAATTAATTAAAGAATTATCAACATTGTATTAACTAGTGTTGATTCTTGAACCCGCATGTTCCACGAAAAACTTGAGAAACACAAAACACTATTCTTCTTCGAAAAGAAAATGAAGAAAATCATGCAACAGGTAAACTTTTGGTAAACAAAATTAATCAATAAATTACATTTTTTCACATACCCATTGTTCCACTATCAAAAACTCCAAAGAGCCGTAATTACACCCCGCCGATAGACGATGACTAATTGTTGACCAAATCTTCCGGTGTGTGCAGTTCGCGTCCCCTCAAGTCACTGATATCTGCCTGCTGTAGATTGATCTTTGAGTCAGCATCACACTGCTACGAACACCACATCACGATTATGCTTCGCTCTCTCTGTTTTTATTTTGTTCCCTTTTCCCCGGCTGTCATTCATTCATTCGTTCGTTGAGCATAGAAACATGAACAGAGAACGTGGAGGGAAAAAACCACGAATTGAACGAAATGTTGCATGAAAGCATGGCACTGTGCTCAAAATAACGTAAAGTTAAGAATATTATTAGGAGTTTTTCATCTATTTTTTTTTTTTTTCATTTGTTCGACAAGATTCACCGAGTTGAGTATATACGAAGAGTGCTGAAAAACTCGATTTTTGAAGCGAGTTAATTAAAAAAAATCCAATGGCATTTAAAACTTTTTGAAAACAATTTTTAGTGAACAATGAACAAAACAACGTTTTTTTTCGAGTTCTATGATCCCATTTTAGTTAAATTTGAATAGTTGATTGCGTATCCAGGTTTTTAGGCAAAGATGGTGTTACGAATAATGCAGGCCCGAAATGTCAAAATCACGCAGTGGTACCAACATTAGAAAAACAGTGTGGCTGTCATGTCATGACACACTTTTTTTGTAATGTTGGTACCACTGCGTGATTTTGACATTTCGGGCGTGCAACATTTGTAACGCCATCTTCGCTTAAAAATCTGGATTAATCCTCACAACGCAACTAGACGGGCTTCGATCTAAAAATTCGCCAAAATCCATTTTTCAATCAATTTTTGATCTTTAAAATGCATTGGAAAGAAGAACTCTTAAAAATTTTAGAAAATTTTAGGGTTGGAAATTCAACTTGTTTTTAAAAATGTCATTTTAGAGGGTCACCTTTGGCTATATTTTTCACTAACATTTTCCATATTTTAGGTAAAAAGAAGTATGCAGTAATTTTGGTAGTTTCCCAGAAAAAAATGGATAGACTGGATAGACTATGCCTCTACGCATTTTTTTTACAATTAAATTGATAATGGTGCGATTCTAGAGCAAAAAATAAATAAAAAACAAGCAAAAAATTGGAAACAGTAAATGCAAAAACATGAAAAAATTAGAAAGGCAAAATGTAGGGGAGAGTGGGGAGACTTGATCCCCGGGGAGACTTGATCCCAAGCCGTCAAGTCGTCAGCATTTGGGTAAAACAATTAGCTTTGTTCTAGAAAGTTGTGCGAAATTGACTAAAACTCATAGTAGAAAACAAAGAAAAAAATTAAAAAATGTTTAGATTGAATTACACACATTTTTCCAAAAAGTGCTGCAAAAAACTTCCAAGAGAGCTTTTTTCTTTGTTTTGATAAGTATAGAAAACACTCAAAAATTATTCAACAACATATTTTATATACATGAATTGTTTTATAAACATATCAACTCCAAACCCCTTACGCATTTGACGCTAAATTTATCGTCATACTATTTTTACAATCAATTGTTTAAAAAAGTGCGTTTAGGGAGACTTGATCCCTGCATTTTTACAGTCACTGGAATCAGTCTCAAGATTAAGTAATTGGGCTGGGGTTTTTTACATAGTTTCCTTTAGTATAGTTGTACATAACTTACTGCAGTTGTAACCATTTTTCAAAAGTTTTGTAAACACAAATTACCAGCTTTTGTAAACATGCTCAATTTTGGTCTAAAAAAGAAAATTTTAAGTTTTCAAATATTTTGCATGCTTAACTTGTTATATTTTGAACACAAACGTACAGATTTAATGTGAAATTGCTGTAACTTATAGAAAATTAAAAGTTTGGATGAATAAGAAACATTTTGCTTAAGATTTCTTCACAATGTTAAAAGAGGGATCAAATTACCCCCAACATTTTGAAAATGCCGGTTCAATTTTTTTTTTAAACGCTTGGCATGATTCGAAGAGTTTATCTGATGAAATACCCTTATCAGCCAAACATAGTTGAATGTTTAAGCTTTCAATTCATGCAAAAAGTTCATAGTTTTGTGAGAAATTGACAGAGTTATGTGCGATACAAAAAAAGGGGATAAAGTCTCCCCACTCTCCCCTAATGGTAGGAGGTGGGAGAATAGGCCAAATACTACCAAAACCAAAGATGAACTAAACAAGATAAATGAAAATTAAAATACTTAAAAATAAAACAAGAAAAACATAAAACAAGAGAAGTAAAGTTTATCGTAGAACAAAAGTTGCTCAAAATGACCTCCTTAACACGGGAAAAAAAATCGAATAAAATTTGGACAGTGGAGTCTTCAATCGTCGCTAACATTTCAATATGCGCTTTGTCTCACGCAAATCCTATGTTTATGGCGCTTATTGGAATGTTAGCGACGAAATTAAAAATTCAACTAGTCTTAATTTCTTTAAAAAAATATTTTTTCAGAAGTACTTTTTCTTTCTAACATTTTTTAAAAGTGTGAACCTTTAAATGCTTACAATTTAAAATCAATGCACATTATTTTTGAAAAGTCAAATCGTTTACGATGGCGAATTTAACTTTGCATCGGAAAGTGTGTTTTATATTTTGTATATTTCAAATAATATCTGCACACCAAATATTTGCACACTTGAAATCCTACCCCTTCTCGCCCCCTCTCGCCTAGAGTGGTGCGTGTCTCGACTGAGCTTTGTTGCCTTCGACCACTTTAGAACAGTTTCAAACTAGGATGTGTGTCTTGGATAGTTTTTTTCTGCTGTAGTTTGAGGTGTGCACTTTGTTGGAGAGCTTTCCACAAATTGCACGATTGTCTAAAAATCTCTGAAATCAGCAATAACTAAGGCTCGATTTTCGACCCTCTTCACGGCTATTTAACAGGCCGGATTTTTATACTGCTTTTGCCTTCCTCACCTTACTGAGGAAAGGCTATAAAATCACTCAAAAAATGAACTTCTTAATTAGACCACCTAGACCCACCTTCACGTATACATATCAACTCAGAATCATGTTCTGAGCAAATGTCTGTGTGGATGTGTATAGGTGGGTGGACAAAAAATTGTCACACGATTATCTCCGGATTGACTTTACGGATTTTGACCGTTTTAGTCTTATTCAATCCGTCTTGGGGTCCCATAAGTCTCTATTTAAAATCAGCAAGATTAGTTAAGTACTTCAAAAGTTATGCTAAAAAACTATTCCGACTGATGTCCGGAAGATTGTAAAAAGGGTGGTTTTTTAAGAAAACCCGTCTTGTTATACATTGTTAGAAAAATATTGAAAATACCTTTCCAATGAGCCCAAAACATTGTAGATCTGACAACCCTATCAAAAGTTATTAGCACTTAAGTGTTATTTCTACACTTTTTAGAGGCCGGATCTCAGATACCTTGATAGAAATATTGTCCGAATCTTCAGAGCGAACTTTCGTTGGATAGGTTTTTTTTTTAGACCTTGTCGATGAGGCAAAAAGATTGAAGGTCTGAAAACCCTATCAAAATAAATAAGTAATAAATTGATTTGTTAAACATGTTAAGGGGGATGTTGCTATTTTGGCTGAATGAATTGACTTTATGAATGTGAGGAAGGCATCAACCACCTAAAGGTGGATTAAGTAACGTTTTCGTATACTACGGAAGTTTTATGATGACAGTAACAACTTTTTAGATTAATTTGCTTTTTATTTAGCAAAAGCTTTATCTAATTGGACAATTTGACTAAACCGAGGACTAAAATGTCAGTTTGTAAAAAAATTATTATCAATAATCATTCTTTTCAAATTCCTTACAAAGTAAAAAAAAAAAGATCCAATGGTTTTCGGAAGCTGGTGAAGCTTTGAATTAATGACAAATTAACAAATAACAAACAAGGCTCACCATTCAAAATTATAAAGCAAAAAGTATCACAAAATGCTTTGTACATTATTACAGTTATGCAACTACAAATAAATTGCAAAATAAATTGCAAAATACAATAAAAAACTAGGAAAATTTCCTAAAACTTAATTTATTTTTCCGATCTGTGTCTCAAAATTCGAAATTTGCAAAAAAAAAATCAAAAAAAAAATCCATATTCATATATGTTTATATATATGAAATTTGCCCACAGAAATAAATCACATTATCTTCAATCATTATATTTTAAATTTATTTTCAACAACAGCTTAAATGATCTATAACAAAAAATATTGGCCCTGGCTAATGTTTTTTGTTTGTTTCTTTAAACCTTAGGTCCACCAATGTCATTTTAAGAAAATTTTTAGTTGAATTTCATGAATTTTTCTTGACAATAAGCCTTAAGTGTAATAAATTGGAAATAGATTTTTTTTATTCCCATCATGTAAATTTATGTAAATCCCTTTAATATGAATATATAATTTTAAATGCACTTTGAGTATTTGTCTGACAAAAAACGAACAGCACTTGGTTTCCACTTGGTGGTTTTTGAACAACAACTGTTTAAGCATTTGCAAATTTATTTGATTTGTCAACTGAATAAACTTATTATGTTTCAATTTTGAATCTCCACTAACGTAGTTTCATAACGAGGGTCTTATTTAAAAAAAATAAGGATAAGCCGCTGTTTTTTTTTCATTCATATATAACAATTAAAATTTTGTCGTTTAAAATTACTTAAGAAAAATTTTGAACTCTCAAAAAAAAAAACAAAAAATAAAATAAAATCTGAACCAAACTTTAAACATACATTTTCTTTACAAAATCCCTGAGATTCGAAGGCGCCCGTTGGACGAATATTGTGTGCATTTACGGCAGTTTTCCCACTTATCTATTGTTTTCTAAATTCTGGATTATACGCCTCCTGGTGTTGAAAGTAGGTGGCCTGCTGGTAGCTGGGAGGACCCTGCGTGGTTTGGCCAAACTCCATTTGCGGGGCGGTTGCCGGTAGATATTGCTGTAGTAGTGGCTGCTGCTGCTGCTGCATCTGCATTGGCTGGTAGCCGATGTTTGGCGGTGCATAAACGATCGGATTGACCACCACATTCGGAGAACCAGTTGCGGGATAGTGCTGCTGTGACGTGATGACCACTGGAGCTGCGAATTTTGGATATAGGTGAGTTTTTATTGGTTTAAATTGTTTAGATTGCTTACAGGTGTAAATTGTACCCGGATTAGTGTTGCGTCTATAACGTCGGACAAAAATTATGCAAATTATAAAGCATAGAAAGACGCACAATATGACTATTCCGATAATTATCCAAAATACTCTCTCATGGAATCGGACAGCCGCATCAAAATCATCAAAATCAGCTGAAAAGATTGAGCAATCATAGAAAATAAGTCAATTGCTAATTAATTGATGATCATCAACCTAAACGTCTGAACGTGAAAAAAGTCTAATTTTCATCAGATTTTCACCATCTTGATGTTTTAGAGAGTGGGAATCTCTAATTAAATTGAATTCTTTTTTTTTAAGGAAGCTAGCTTTATTAGGAAGATTTTACTTGGGCAATTAATTTGATGTTAATCTTACACATTATTGATAAATTTAAAGTTCAGTTGACTCTCGCGCTACCACACTACGATGACTAGAACCTGTTCAATAGACCAAAGCATAATATCCCCCATAGAATAATTGTAAAATGGAAATAATAGGTTAATTATGACAAAGCTCAATTTCTTGTTGCCCATGAAACTGGGAGAAAGAGGGGGAAACCTTGTCTAAGGAAAAAATTTGTTTATAGGAGCAAATGAACTCGCAAAAAGTTAAATTTTTCACTGGGCATGGCACACAACATCATACGCAGTTTTGGGTTTGTTGATTATGGATTGGGCATATATGACTGTCATGGTCGCGAGGGGTGGTGGGGTGGGGGTAGCGAATATGGGGGAAGGGATGACAAGGCGCGAAGAGCCGCGATGATGTGTTGCGCCAGAGTATTGCGAGTGAGGGAGGAAATATGCTGACGGGGGACTATCCACGAGAATCAGTATTATGCTAATGAGATTTGATGGGTGGTGTGGGAGATTGTTGTGGGTGTGTGAGGGGGGGGTTTGGTGGACAGCAGTGAGAGATGGATGGTATCCTATTATTTAAGTGGGGGGAGGAGGTTGTGGGGTTGATAAAAAATCACTTGGGATAGGAGGATCGAAATTTGCTTTTGGGAGGGGGTCTTGGCGGGGATTTGTGGACTGAGCGCTTAAACGCTTGTAGTCATGGTTGGACCCAATGTGTTAATCTTCCAGTGGGGGTGATGAATTCATCCGCCAACTCAGACAGCAGTTGCCCCGACCCCCTCTATCGAGGTAAGCGTAAACTATAGTGGGGAGGGTTTATGGGGTAAGTCTTTATTGTGCCAGTGATCAGTCGAATCCGTAGGTCCGTTTTGTTTGATATCCACGTGAAGGTAGGGCGGTACGACCCCTTCCATTTTTGAACATGCGAAAAAAGAGGTGTTTTTCAATAATTTGCAGTCTGAAACGGTGATGAGATAGAAATTTGGTGTCAAATGGACTTTTATGTAAAATTTGACACCCGATTTGATGGCGTACTCAGAATTCCGAAAAAACGTATTTTTCATCGAAAAAAAAAAACACTTAAAAAGTTTTAAAAATTCTCCCATTTTCCGTTACTCGACTGTAAATTAATAGGAACATGACATTTTAAGGGAAATTTAATGTTCTTTTCGAATCTACATTGACCCAGAAGGGTCATTTTTTCATTTAGAACAAAATTTTTCATTTTAAAATTTCGTGTTTTTTCTAACTTTGCAGGGTTTCTTTTTAGAGTGTAACAATGTTCTACATAGTTGTAGAGCAGACAATTACAATTAAAATTTTGATATATAGACATAAGGGGTTTGCTTATAAACATCACGAGTTATCGCGATTTAACGAAAAAAAATTTTGTTCTAAATGAAAAAAATACCCTTCTGGGTCAATGTAGATTCGAAAAGAACATTAAATTTCCCTTAAAATGTCATGTTCCAATTAATTTACAGTCGAGTAACGGAAAATGGGAGAATTTTTAAAACTTTTTAAGTGTTTTTTATTCGATGAAAAATACGTTTTTTCGGAATTCTGAGTACGCCATCAAATCGGGCGTCTAATTTTACATAAAAGTCCCTTTGACACCAAATTTCTATCTCATCACCGTTTAAGGCTGCAAATTATTGAAAAAAACCTCTTTTTTCGCATGTTCAAAAATGGAAGGGGTCGTACCGCCCCTCCGTCACGAGGTATCAAAAAACGAACCTCGGATTCGTGATCAGGGACAAAAGTTACCCCTTAGGACAAAGTTTCACGCAAATCGAAGAGGGGTCGGGGCAACTTTTCCCGATTTCGTGTGAGTTGGTAGAGAATTACCCAATAGGGGTCAAATAACTATCCGAGCGTTGAGTGTTAAGTACTATCCAGACTCGATAAACCAAAGCTTAGATTATCCGATGTTTCGATTATCCGAAGTTTCGATTATTCGAAGGTTTGTATGGGACTTCGGATAATCTAATCACGAACAAAAAATTTTCTTTTAGTTTTTTTTCTTTTTCTTGTTTTAAACATCAAATTCGAGTTCTGCGACCCCATTTTAGTCAAATTTGAATAGTTGATTGCCTATTAAATAATAAAATGCATTTTTCAAAATATCGTCACCGCCATACTGGCCGTCATCTTGAATTTGAACATTTTAAACCACTTTAGCGTAGTTTAGGGGCTCGACAATCAAACATTAGACAACGAAAAAAAAATTATTTCGTGATTCGATTATCTGAAGTGAAATTTTCCCGATGCCTTTGGATAATCGAGTCTGGACTGTATATTCAATTTTATTCCAAAAAATTTAACATCGAAAATGCTTTAATCTTTCGGGATAAATGGAAATATCAATGGTCAAAATTTGAGCAATAATAGTTAACCCCTTTCCGTCCAGAGATTTTTTACGTTTTTCACCATTACTCGTAACTGGATCAATAGGCTGAAATTTTAATGGTTATAAGTTAACATTCTATATTAACTAATGCAGGTTGAACTAGGTTGAAAAAATGCATGGTTTCAGAGAAATTTAATTTTGAAGACAAAAATTAGTGGTGCTCTGGAGTAACCATGGGCGTTAGAGGGTTAAGGTGAAACTGTTCTGCGGGCTCTAAAGAAGTGGAAGAGTACTCCCATTAAAAAAATCTAGAGATTAATGTTCTTGAAAGTACCAACCCAGACTCAATTATCCGAAGTTTCGATTATCCGATGTTCCATTATCTGAAGGTTTGTACGGGACTTGGGATAATCAAATCACGATAAAAAAATATTTTTTTTTATTTTCTCACCTTTAGCATCAAATTCGAACTCTGTGATTCAAATTTGAATGGTGCCTTTAAATTAACTAAACACTTTTTTTTTATATTTCATATCCGCCATCTTTGATTTTAAAATCCCTTTTCAAGCTCGACAATCAAAAAGTAGATAAAAATATTTTTTTTCTTAATTCGATTTTCCGAACTAAAACTTTTCCGAGGAAATATGTTCATTTTAATCACATCAAAGTGATTGAAACGCTTAATTGTTTAAAGTATTTCGAGAGAAATTACGCCATTCATGATCCTCGAGAAATTATCTTGATCGCTGAAAGAATGGAAATGTTTTTAGATATTTCTTGCACCAAAAAGGGTTGCATCAAACTTCTTGATTCGAATAAAATTAACACTTATTTATAGTCAAATAATATTGTTTTTTCGACACTTTCAGACCAAAATGGGAACTTCCGAAAATTTTAAAATAAAGTCTAAAAATGATGCTTACACAACACGCTACCGGCTAAATCCAGGATAAGCAGGTAGTTGCTGGTTGTAACTTTCGCTAGTCACCTCCTCGTAGCTTGGTGGATTCTGTGATTCTAAATCGGTCTCAGTAGGCTGCTGCTGCTGCCTAACTCCTTCGTCACTTGAAGAGACTACCTCCAACGGGGGAGCGCTCGGAATGGTCACATGGACTGGCCTTGGCGGTATTTGTCGTGCAAGATTGACATTTGATGGAACCGCTTTTGAAGAAGATTTAAAAATGCTTGAAATATTTTTGAAAGTTTCAGCACCAACAAATACATACAAGAAACGCGTAGCAAGACTGGCCTCTCAGTTCTGCGTCGTTTGCACAGTTTTGAGCAAATTTTGAAGACAACCACGAAACACATAAGGTACACGAGCACCGGTATAACAATTCGGAAGAATCCGTAAAAAACTCCAATCAAATTCATGTTTGCCTAATGAAGCGAGACAAACTGACAAGTGATGACTAATATCGCATGAAATACTCAATCAGATGCCGGCTTGCTGAATTCCTACGACTCGGGGAAACACCAGCGTCTTGCTGAATGATCGTCAAACTTGTTTCGAGGTCAATTTCACCACCACTGTAAACGGAATTCGCCGTTTTGTTTTGATTAGTTTTCGCGGTGGCAAGATTTTACTATCACGGGATGTGAATGAGAATATGTGAATGGTTGAATTGTATGCAATGTTGAATGCTAAGTTTTGCAGCGACTCAATGAACTTCGCAGTAGGAATTTCTTAAAAATTAATTTGTCATTAGGCTTTATATAATTCTATAATTGGTAACATACATTTTATCATCTTAATGCAATTCTCAATATTTAACTCTGACTAAATTATTTGTATTTTTTTTTTTCGAGTGGCTCGTTCGATCAAGATTATAACTAAATTAGATATTATAGATAAATTAAAATGTCCACGTGATTTGTGATGTGAACCCTATAGAAAAATCAACAGAAAACAGATAAACTTTAGAAATTGAAGATGATTTGAATAAAACAGCTCAATTTGAGTTTAACTTACATTGAGATTAAAGACTTGAGTCTCCTTTTACACTGTTTCAGTAAAAGGTTCAGGCAATCTCACTTAATTTGCTACCGACTCAATTCAGAATAAGCAGGTAATTTCTGGTTGTAACTTTCGCTAGTCACCTCCTCGTAGCTCGGTGGATTCTGTGAAATTAAATCGGTCGCAGCAGGCTGCTGCTGCTGCCTAACTCCTTCGTCATCCAATGTTAAATCGATTGGAATAGCCACATGGGTTGGTCTTGCCGGTATTGGTTGTGCAAGGTTGATGTACGATGAAACCGCTATTTAAGAAAAAATAAAAATTATTGAAATATTGTATTTTTAGTTCAAAGGAGCACATGCAAAAACATACAAGCAACGCGTTGTAAGGCTGGCCTCTCATTTCTGCGTCGTTTGCACAATTTTAAACAAGCTTTGAAAATAGTCACGAAACACATAAGGTACACGAGCAGCGGTACAAGAATTCTAATGAATCCAAAGAAACTCCATTCGAATTCATATTTGCCTAAAAACCTGTTGGAGATATTGTAACAGCATCACAAATTACAGCTTATCTAAACTTACGCATAACTTCTACGAAAATCGGCTTATCCTATGAAAACTATCGTACTAACTGCACAAGATAATCTGTCGAGTTGTATTAGTTTGCTGAATTCCCACGGCTCTGGAAATATCAGACTCTTGCTGAATGATCATCAAAATTGTCGATTGAACCACTACTGCAATATCAATTCATTGTTTTGTTTTGATTCTTTTTTGCCTAGGAGAAATTTAATATCACGGGAATGCTTGAATTGTATGCAATGTTGAATGATAAATTTTGCAGTGACTCAATGAACTTTGCCGTCAGGATTTCTTCAACATTTGATGCTCAATGAATAATAAGCTCCATAGGGGAAATATACCCTTTCTAATCAAACACCTATCTTCGTTATATTGAGAGTTTGATGCTCGATTAAAGCTCCAAAAATACTTGTTACGCTATAAACTTACCAGCAACAGCACCGCCTCAAGTAAGCACGAAATTTATGCCACTTACTGGCCAAAAAGATCAAATTTAATGCACTTTTGATCATAATTTCTATTTTGCGAGACCATTTCTCATCATTTTGGTGGCACACACATCCACACGCAAGATGAGAGGTTAACTGCTTAACGAAAGTCGCCATCAATATCCTTTCACTTGCGCTAACGATTTCAAAGCGCTTAAGATATAAAATTGCTTCCAACTACCGGCAACATGTTCTTTTGAACATTAGTTAGTCACTCACTTGAAAAATAATCCCGAAACATGTAAATTAGCAAGCGCCATAAAAAAAACAAACGCGCAAAGTCTTTTGACGTTTGACTTTTGACGACCCATTCCAATCGAAGGCCGAAGAAAATCGAGCGAGAGGCGAAGGCAAATAAAGAACAAAGTGTGGCCACCAACACCACCAGCAGCGCTTTCTCTATAAATGCTACTTTTCGTGAGTGTTCGCTTAAAATTTCATCAATTTTGGCAGCACTAAGCAGACCCAAAAGAGCGCTGAAAGAAAAAAAGAACTAAGCTGAACATAGGAAAATGGGCGTGGCCCAATGCATTCTCGTCTGATTAGAATACATTTGGGAAATATTTTTTTTAATGCTTGTAAAAGGAATAGAATAACTTTTAATAAAAGAGAAAATAAACAGAAATGTTCATAAAAAAATTTGCTCTACTCGTTGGTGTACTTGGTTTTAGTGAATTTCAAGGAACACTCCAGATTATCCAGCATCATTCAAACACGACCGCTTATTAGGCTTAAAATGGATATATTTCCCCTATAATTCATAAATATTATGATTTTCCAATTTTATTCTTCTTCCAACGCCTTTTTCATCGTTACTTGACTCTTAAAATGTTTATGACACTATTTATTTACTTCAGGGAAACATTTAATTTAATTTAATAGTTTAGTAATTTGTATCCAATTATTCTTAATTTGTTATAAGTAGCTGATCTCTTTTTCAGTCACACGTTTCCGCTACACTTACTCAATATTATGTTTGTTCTAACAACATTCCTAAAGTGTATCCCTCTCACATCTGATCTCAATGTTGAATCGATAATCCTTTCATTGAACATTTACAAGATTCACAAAATGAATTCTGAAACAATTTTTCTAGTTTGCTTGGCTGAACAATATTTATAAATTCTCCAAAGTTTCTTCACAAATCCTGAAACCGTTCTTCCAATTTGTTTTTTAGTATTTGCCTTACTAAAACGAATGTTTTCAGAGATTTTTATTTCCATCTCCTTGAAAATTTCAGAATAAAAAAAACGCAGGACAAAACAAAAAACTAATAAACATGTCCAAATTGGATGCTCAGGAAAAAATACCCTCTGCTCAACAAGTGAAATACTGTTTCTGTTTCAGTTTTGAGCAAAATTTGTAAAGATTAATCCATTGATACTCGAGGCTGAAAATGGCGAATAAAAAAGATTTTAATGCCAAAATGTTTTTTTCTTCAAAAAGCTTATAATTTTTCTAGTTCTAGTTCGAAAAAGTTGTTGAACAATAAATTTGCTAAATATGAATCCCACTTTTTAGAATTTCTGAATGAAAACAGGGCATCCTGCTGACCAAATCGTAGCAAAATTAATTTCTCCATATATTTTTACAATACAATCCAGACTCGATTATCTGAAGGCCTTGGCAAAATTTCACTTCGAATAATAGACGAAAAAAAATATTTTTTTTCGTTGTCTTAATTTTGATTGTTGAGCTTAAATGTATGACCCCTAAACTACTCTAAAGTGATTTAGAATTTTCAAATCCAAGATGGTGGCAAAAATGGTGGAAATGAAATATTGAAAAAATGCATTTTTTTCATTATAAAAGGCAATCAACAACTCAAATTTGATTAAAATGAGGTCGCAGAACTCAAAATTGATGTTAAAATTAAAACAACGCGAAACAATTTTTTTTTGTTCGTGATTCGATTATCCGAAGTCCCATACAAACATTTGGATAATCGATTTTCAGATAATTGAAACCTTGGATAATCGAGTCTGGGCTGTATTAATTTTCAAACTTCACGCTCATGAGTCAATGTGACAAGGGTTGACCAATGTTGCTCATATTTGGCCCAGAGGCCTAAAATACCCCAAGGAACTATATTCAGCTTGTGGAGCAAACGTTTTGAACAAAAGTTCCAAATTAGGGGGGACTCTAACGTACAATCGATTGTATACAATTTAGCTTTGCACAATGAAAAATTTGAGAAAATTGAGAATTGAGAAGAAGAGAATTGATTGAGAAATAGAAAAAAAAAAACAAGGGCAAAGGACAAAAATGTAAAGATATGTAAAGGCTTTTAATTTGCTGATTATACCTGATTTATGAAAAAAAGAACTAACCATTTTTATTAATTATTAAAAAAAAATACCAACAAATACAATTCGATGAAAACTTTTGTTTTTCTGAAGAAAAACAAATTTCTAACTCAGTCTCATAAGTTACTGCGCCAATTTCCCCCATTTTCCCCCTCTCACTTGAACCTCGAAAAACCGCATCCCCGTTCAAGCGTGTATCATTGAAGAAATCCTCGTCCAATAACCATTGACGGCCTCGTCATAGCTGGGCGGGGGCTCCTGGCCCGAATCGTCCGGGCTGAGCTGTACCGGTGGGTCGTGCCCCGGGCTCGGAAACCCGTTAATTCCGTTCCACTCTTCCCACAGTTCGGAGTAGTTGCCACCGATGGGAATTTCCACCGTGTTCGGATAGTTGAGTGTCGTGAGGGCAATCTCGGGGGCTGAAAAGTTTTAAATAAAAAAGAGCCCAAAAAGTATGACGCAATTTTTCGAGGAAACCATCAACTAACCGGCAGCAGTGGCTGCACCAACACCGGCAAGAACCACTTCCTCCGTTTCCCTGGTTTGGGGCTTGCAGCAAGATTTGCAGCAGCCGCGAAACGCAATCCAGCACACTGCGATTATTGTCAAAATGTCCAGGAACAGATCCCGGCCAAGGTGGTTCTCGTCGTTGTCGTCGGCTGATTCAATCAAAGGAGGCTGGTAATTAATGTTGTTATGAAGGGAGAGATGCAAGCAGGAGCACTTACTGTGGTAATTGTATTTATGCATTTTTTTTTTGTTTTCCGGAGTTTGAACTATGTTTCGAATATTGTAAAGTTTAATAGGACGAGCACACTTGTAGATTTAGCACCAAAGTTACGTTCCATCGAAAAGAGTCGTATCTATTTTGTTAAAATCTTTTCACTTTTAAGCACCTACTTCAAGCTCTAATGCCTACATGGTGAAAAGTGTTAGCAACAAGAGAATGCCACCGATAGCTATGCTTCATGTTTTGATTTCTCTCAAAGCTGTTGTACTACCAGGATTCTGATTTGTTGCTTTACTTCTGCATTAAGAAAGGTCTAAAATCACAAAAAAGGATTGTTGGCATTCTTATCATTTTGAGCAACTTTGATCTACGAAAAACTTTGCTTCTCTTTTTTGTCAATTTCATTTTTAGTGAAACTTAAACCCTTTTAATTTTTTTTTTAAATACCATATAAATTCAAGCAGGGTCACAAAACCTATAGGAGGATTATGTTACATTAATGGTTCCAAATTGCGCATTTATGATCTGTTCTGTCAAGGATTCTGAAACATTTCTGGCGTAAGATGAATTTTATTTCACACGATATTGAATATAAAATTTTGACTGGTCAGGTTTTTTTTATGTTCCAATTTAGGCCTGTAACGGCCTAATATATTTTTCTAGTTACAGTCATGCCTCGGTTTAGCACCGTATATGGGGAATGCAAAACAGAGGTGTGCTTAACTGAGGCTACAATCCTATGAAAAATCATAAAAAAATACTAGTGTTTTGGAATCGGGATGATGTCTGGAGTTTGTTTTTTTTTTTTTGTTTGAAAAGGTTCAATAAACCAAATTTTCAGTTTTTGCTTTTTGGGTGTTTTTAATACTCCTGACTCAAGGCGGTTTCAAAAACACCCAAAAAGCAAAAACTGTAAATTTGGTTTATTGGACCTTTTAAAAAAAAAACTCCAGATGTCAGCTAACCATTGAATATATAATTTCATGAAAATTTTCACAAAAATACGTATTTTCTTTGATTGAAAACGCTATTTTTTCTCGAAAAAATACTCCAAATTATTGATTTTGCTATATGGGTATCAAAAGATCGGGATTTTTAATAAATTTTGAAAGTAATAAGACACATTTTTGAAAATACTCAAAACTTTCACAAACTACGTATTTTCGAAAAGATACTAAAAATTTAAATTTTTTACAATATGGGTATAAAAAACCGGGATTTATTCATACATTCGAAGTTAAAACACATTTTTTTAAAAAATACTCTAAATTTTCACAAAACTACGTATTTCGAAAAATTACTCCAAATTTCAGTTTTTAACAATATGGGTATCAAATGATCGGGTATTTTTTCATATATTTCGATAATTATTATATTTGTTTGTAAAATACTCCACAAAACTAGTTCTTTTCGAAAAAAATCTATTTTTTTTTGTTTTTCAAAATGCGTATTTTTCTTGTTTGAAAATGCTATTTTTTCTCGAAAAAAATACTCAACATTTTATTGATTTTACTATATGGGTATCAAATGATCGGGATTTTCAATACATTTTGAAAGTAATAATACACATTTTTGAAAATACTTAAGATTTCACGAACAACGTATTTTCGAAAAAATATTAAAAAATTAAGTTTTTTACAATATGGGTATCAAATGATAGGTTATTTTTTCATATATTTCGAAAGTTATAATATTTTTTGTGAAATACTCAATTTTTTTAAAAAACTATTTGAAAAAATACATTTTTTTTTGTTTTTAAAAATGGGTCAAATAATTTAAAAATCTAAATTTCAGTTTTTATCATATGGGTAACCGGATTTTTGTTTGTAAAAATCTAAAATATTTAGGTTTTTTTAAACACATAGTTTTGTAAAAATTTCGATTGTTTTCTAAAATAAAATTTATAACTTTTGAAATGTATGAAAAAATCGTAATCATATGATACCCATTGTATAAAAATCTTGAATTTAGAATACTTTTTCGAAAATACGCAATTTTATGAAAAACACTGGAATTTTTTGAAGTTTGGATGATTTTCATAGGATTATATAGGATTACATATATTATATATTACATATAGGCCAATGTCTACCATATAGCCAAAATTCCATAAGCTCTGTGCTTCAGTTAAGGACTGGGCCGTGCTTAACCGAGGCAGCTGAACGAATCGTAACCGTGGCAGTACAAAACCAAGGCGTGCAAAATCGGGATATGACTGTACACGATTCTCGACTCTTGGTAAAAAATCATCTTTTTTTCTTATTTTTTAATGAAAAATTATTCAATGACATACATTTTAAACAAAACTAAATCAAGAGCAGATATTATAGGGTATATTCAGAAATCAATGAAGAAATTGCCAAGATAAACGTTGAGAACTGGAACAAGTAATTTGAGTAATAGTGTTTTTTAACCATGACGAGCTTTCGATATATAAAAATACGTTAATAAATTGTATTACCATATATTTATTTATTATTTCAAGATAATTCCTTTTTCCCCAAATATGTTCAAAGCTCTTTTACTTGGCTTTCTTGCAAATAATGTAGCAAACAAATGAAAAAGTCATTTTTTATTCGTTTCGAATAGAACAGACAAGGAACAGCAAAAATAGTGCATCGTTTTCCAAATTTCAATGTATTCAATATACGTTTAATAATGCAGCAAACAATTCAAAAAGTCATGGTTTCAACATTTGAATGAAAAGTATTTTAAAAAGCATTATACAACTGTTTGGTTGTTCTGCAACCATTAGTTTCAAAAATATCCAAAAAAGTTTTTGAAGTGCGGTACGGCAGAATTTTATAAAAATTCCAATTATTTTTAAACGAGCCCAAACCTGCTTATTATGAATATCAATGCAGGAAATGTATTTTAGATTGTTTTCAGTTGATAAGACTTTTTTTTAATTTTTGAAAAAGTATGTATTTGCCCCTTGATTTTTCGCGACATACACTTTAAAAAATATTCGCAACGGCCTAAATTTATAAAAATATCAAAGAAAAATATAAAAATGCATTTATATGAATTCTATTGGCGCCTATTACAGATTGATAGATATCACTGAGAATCAAAACTTGCGTACAATTCACTAAAGTTCGATGCGCACGAATGCCACCGACTAAGCGCAGCGTAAAGCTTAAGCGAGAAGGAAGAATCAAAACAAAACGAAATAAACGCTTTGATTAGAAGTGTACATAAAGCCAAACCCCGTTACTGATAAGTTACATATACTGCAGACCGCGACTAGGTGTGGATGAACCTACTTTGTTGTATCCACTCTGTCCAAATTTAAAATTCGATCCATGAGGCAAATGATATCTCTAGATAATACTTAATCGTGATTCGCAGGTGAACGAGGTTGGATAATCAAACAAGTTGGTTGAAATGAGTCATACTCGGATATTACATCAACTTTAGTAAGCTATTTAAAATTCTTAACTTCAATTGACTTAATTGATTTTAACAACCTTAAACTTACAGAAATTACCAAAAAAAACATGGGCTACTTCGACTACGTTCTGCCGGCCATTTTCGTCTCGCTTGGAATCGCCCTGTTCCTCTTCATTTTATTCGGTGGCATCAGGTGCTGCAAACGAAAACGCAACCGAGACCCGGACTCGGAGGAAACATCCTCAATCAGCCAGCAGCAGCAGAACGATCAGGAAGTTGAGCTAACTCAAATCATCATTCCACTGCGGGCCAACAGACCAAACCGGCCGGAACTGGCCACCGTGCTGGAAGAGGAACGACCCGAGTCGGTGCTGCAGATTAGGGAGCCGGTTTCGCCGGGGACGCCACCGCCTAGGTTTACGAGCGTCGTAGCAGATCCACCCAGCTACGAGCAGGTCGTGACTGCTGCGCAGAATAATGCTAGTGTTGAAAGTAGCGTGAATGGACGGTAGGCGGGTAGTGTAAAGTTTAAGTGTTGAGTTATATTCTGTTAAAAAGTCACATTTTAACATTAAATATTTACAAATGTGTAGTGACTTAATCAAAGTGCTTGATAAAAATACTTGATCCTCAGAATGTGAGCATTTATAACAAAGACTAAATATTTTACTAATAAATAAATAAATAATCAGATAAATAACTTGTGGTGAAGATACTTCCAGCATATATTTCTTCTAGGTCCTTACAGAAACCACCGTTTTACAATCTTCCGGACATTTGTCAAAATCGTTTTTAAGCATAACTTTTGAAGTACTTTTCTAAAATTCATAATATTAACTAGGGTCTTGTGGGACCCAAGATGAATCGAATGAGCCCTAAATGGTTGATATCGGTTCAGCCAGAGCTGAGATAATCGAGTGTATATTTTTGGTGCAAAGACCAACATCCTTACACACACACACACACACACACAGACAATTGCTCAGAATTTGATTCTGAGTCGATATGTATACGTGAATGCGGGTCAAGGAGGTTTAATTAAGAAGTTAATTTTTCGAGAGATTTTATAGCCTTTCCTCAGTAAGGTGAGGAAGGTAAAAATAAAAAATTCAAATCAAGCATACCTTTTGGAAAGGTCTTCAAAATAGATAAATTTCCTGATTTACATTTTGAAATAGTTTTTCAGATTTTATAAGGCACGTTTTGTTCAAAATACGTATATTTTTGGAAAAACTATGGTCATGGCCAAGTCCTGCCAAGACGAGGGTACTAATACATATATAACGTCATGATTCGAAATCCGGACACTTAGTAGCCTATCATTTTCGTTTTAGCTGGCAAAAAATGTAGAAATATCATCAGGATGTAGTACAAACAGTCAATTTTAAGAAAATGCATGCAAAATATGTCTTTTCTAACCATTTTTCATCAGAATTTTAAAATTAAAATGACTTGTTGTGCTTCGAATCCCGGACACTGATGAAAGCTGATTCGAAATCCGGACACTCGATTTTGCTTATGAATCGCACAAATTTGGACTGAAAATTAAGTAAATAGCATTCTTTAGGTCTAAAATAAGCTGATAAAATCAAAACAATCGATAATTTGTATAAAAAATTACTTGAATTTAAGGAAATCAGAATCATAAATTTCTGCTTTGCCTCCCCGGTGCTTCGAACGCCTATGAAATATTTCAACGGAAATGTTTCACAGTTATGGTAAACTCATGTTTTATTTTAATTTAATTGTTTGGCATTGGCTACAGCGTCTAAACATATTTGAAATATAAGTTGATGTTAGAACTCATTAGATAACACAGTTTTGACAATAATTATGCGAACTTATATCAAAATAATTAATAAAACAAGATGATGTGTCCGGGTTTCGAAGCGTCCGGGAATTCGAATCATGACGTTACATACATACATACAAATACGTTTATTTTTGGAAAACATTTATTTTAATACGACGAAAATTCGCAAATTATTTTATAAAATTTGCAATTTAAATGTCAAGCAAAGCATATTTTGTCAAGAATAAAAAAAAAGGTTTTTTAATTTTTTAAAAGTTACAACATTTCTAAATAGCTTAATTAGAAAATGTAAAGGTATTTTTGATTAATTTGATAAGAAACTGTTTAATCTATATTTATTTTTTTGAAAATGCGCTTATTTTTCTTGAAATAAAATTACTTCCGAATAAAATATTTTTGAAGAGATGTGGAAATTTTCTTCAATTTTCTTTCTGAGGTTATGACATTTGAATTATTAGTACCTGAGAAACAGCCTCACAAAGATCTACGAAAATTTTGGTCCGATTTTCAATGTTAATTTTTTTTAATATTTGTGAAATTTCCTGATCTTTCTACTAAAAAAAATCAAGGATTACTTTTGAAATGATCTAAAAATAAATTAATTTCCTGATTTCCTTCTTAAATTAATTCTTTAGTTTTTTTTGGATTCTGTTGCTTTAGATTATTTTAGGCACATTTTGTTCATAATTTATAATTTTTACAAAATATTTTTATACGTGGAAAATTTGCACTTATAAAAATATGTTCAAATTTTCCATATAAATGTCAATCAAAGCATATATTGGCAAGAATTTAAAAAAATGTTCTAATTTTGCTAGATGGCAAATTTTTAGTTTAATATAAGTTTAATATAGTTTAATAATTTGGTCCTTAAATTAAGCTTAATTTTGTGATATTATTGTTCACAACGATAAAGCTTATTTTTCTGAGTACAATGACCCTTTGAACGACCGCAAAGGATTTAAAATGGCTTTTTAATTCAATTTTTAAAAATTAAAATCTCGACCCTTCTTGACAGGAAAGGTCCTACTTGACAGCTCGTTCTGAGGGGACCATAGTTGATCCATCGAAAAATTGTTGTCTTGTCAATAATTTTGTTTGCGTTAAAATGAAAAAAAAGTGATCAGAAATGGTTTTTAATTGTGTTTTTTTTACCGTTGTACATAAAAAATTACATAGGGCTTTAGTACCCAATTATATTTTATTTTTTAAATAAGATACTGTTTTTTCTGATGCACTTAAAAAAAGGTGTCTCACAAAGCAAATTTCAGCAGGTAAGAGCAAATCCGTATTTTTAGTTTTACGAATTGTTTTGTAATATTTAAGGGGACCAAAAAAGAGCCTTTAAAAGTATGGTAAGAAATTTTATCACCGAGTCATATTTAATAAAAACGTAAATATGTAATTTTTTTAAGTGCGAATTTTTTAATTTTTGGTCCATTTTGTACAGTTTAAAATGATCGTTTGAAATGAAAAATCGAAAAATTTAAGTCATTTTTACCTAGATTTTCGTCAGCCGATTTTTTTTTCCAGATTTTTAACGATACTTGGCCAGATTTGTTTGACCTGGCAACCCTGCCGTTTTGAACGGTATGTCCAAGCATCTTTCCTCCCCTGTTGATTCTGTGTAATGTGATCTGTTCACAAGTCCAAATATCAGCAGGTCTAGATAACAATAATATAAATTGCAAAAAAAATGTGGAGTAGAAGACAAAGGAAATTTTTTTAAATCAATTATTTTTTCAAGGAGGTGATATCTCAAGATACATCTAAAACTGTTAGCCCATTTATAATGTTTCGTGTATATACATCTAATATCTTTTTTTTATTAATTTTTTTTCTCTCACTTTCATGCCATGTTACGTTGATACATGTATATGCGCGGGAATATACATGAGGGTTGTTGTTTTTTGTTTGTTCTGTACTTTTTTTTGTTAGTTTTTTTCTTCCAAGGGAAATAGCAAACAGAGATTGACAAATTGTATTTTTTTTCACCTCACATCCTCCACCTTCCTCAAGCACGTGATGATGACCAATTTAGGTTTTTGTTTTACCGTAACACTCAACACTCTTTTATTTTGGAACTTTTTTTTTTCGCCTTCGTCTTCTTTTCATTTTCTCATGTTTGTTCTCCCTTATCACAGGGTTTCATTTGTTTTTGTTTTTGTTTTGTTTTGTGTGGTTGTCTTTAATTACTCTTTTTGTGAGTATTACTTCACTATCTGCTTTAAAGTAAAATAAATATTGACGATTTTTAACAGTGTGGCATTTGTTTTGTTTAGTATCATCTCTGTGTTTGAGTTTGTTACTCTTGTTTTATATGTTTACATGTTATCATAAGGATTTTTCTTCTCTTCCACTTTCTTTTTGTTTAGTTTTACTTTACACGTTAGGAAAAACAGAAACATAACGACTCTCTCTCTGAATTATACTTCTTTCCTTACTCTTTGCTCTCCATTTGGCTATCAATAGTCGCGCATTAATTACAAGGTACAAGTTTGTTTTATTTTGTGTGTTTTCTTTTTGCAAGTTTTACTCATTCTTTAACCGATTTTTGTGTGGGTGTGGCATTTGTCTATCATACTCGCTTGGTTTTTTTTGTTCGCTCTAAACTACGTTTCTTTCTTCTTCGCTCTAGTATATATATAATATTTATTTCTTCTTGTTTTTTTTTCAGTATAGATAACCATCTACGGAAAAGGATTCCACTCTATAGAAAAATAGAAAAAACTCAACGAGACAACGGGAAACGAAAACGACATCTCTTTTAAGGATCACAATTAGCACAAAGTTTTATGTGTTTTTTTATTTAGGATGCTGCGGCTTTTCTCCCCAAAACCGAGCACTCACATTCAACAGATTGTATTTTCTAAGTATCAATTATCAAGTTTTCACTTCTTGATTCATTCCATTACGGCGAGAGTTGGTTGAGATTTTCTAGCGCGGGGAGTCTTGACATTATAAGCTCATGATTTTTTTCAGTGTTTTTCCCAACTCTCACTAACATTCTCTACTAACACTGCGCATTCCTAGGAAAAAAAGGTATTTTTCTACTGCTTCATTTTCTTCAGCGGGGAAAGTGGTCTCGTTCTGCTAGCGATACAATATTCGTCGCCCATTTCTTTCAGGCACATTTTGTCCAAAACCTATTTCGAGGAAAGTGTCACTTTCTTTAGTAATTGTTTTACGGCTGCCCCACTTCTGCTGGAATAAATGGCTAGGAGTTTGTTTGTCTGTTTTTTTTTCACAAATGCTCTAAAAATGTACCTCTAAAGATGTGCACTCTTTCAAACCTCGCTACAAATATGTCGGAGTACGTGTGCAATTGTATAGTGTGCCTGATTAATCTGCGGTAAACTTTTCCCTCCGTGTGTACTGACTCCTTTCTTCTGTTGTTATGTGTGTGAGTGTGTTTGTTTATCTGTGTGGGTGACTAGATTAGTGGTAACTTTCGATTTGCTTTTAGCAAATATCTTTCTTTGTAACTTTGCTAAATCTGTGATGGTCCCGATTAACTTCTCTGCCTTTGTCATCAAATTTCCTTTATTTTTTATTTTTCAATGGACTGTTACAGATGAATATCGTACAAAATAATGGTTTTCTCTTTGTTTTAACATGATTTATTTAGGTTTCTTTTTTGGTATTTAATCAGGAAGATGGGGAAGAAACAGTTTTCATTTATTTTGTATTTGTTTGTAATTCAATTTGTATCGATGAGTTTTTAACAGCGGGATGCACTCGCTCACTACTAAGGAGCACCTTTTGGGTTTGGGTTTAATTTTGCTGGAATTGTTGTTTGCTTGCATTTACTATCTATAAATGCCTTCAATTTATGGGATCTATTATTATTTGTTATTTACGCGTTGCAGTGGATAAGTTGTAAATAATGGTATTTTTTAACAGAAAAAAAAAATTCAATCCTGATTTTTTAATTTAAATTATCTCTACCACAGGATTAAAATCATAATTTTGTAAATAAAATTTGATTGATTTTCAGCCCGTAGAGATTCAATTCAGTTATTTTTAACAGCATCTCTATTGCTTGAGTAGATTTAGAGCATCTCTACTGCATGATGCAAAATACAATGAAATTTTGAAAAACTCAAATCATGATTTTTTAAAATCACGATTATTTTAGAGCAAGAGTAACACAAGACTCAAAACACGTAGCAATTTCACAAATAAATCGCAACAAAAAATAAAAATTAATTTGCTCTCAAAATATATGTTAAAACGACAGGAATTTAAGAGCATCTCTACCGTGTGAGGCAAATAGCGGAGCAGTTTATTTCAGGAAATCTACCAACTTGAAGAGCATGTAATTTAAGGTTGAGTTAACCTTCAACTTCGACGGCTATAATTTGGCCACTTTGGTCAAGGACGCTTTTTGGGTCGATTTGAGAAAAGAAAAATTGGGCACTTCATTCAACCTTTAAAATTTGGTCGATGTTTGCGTTTTTTAACGTTTCGGGTCGAAAACGACCTCAGTACCTCAAGGGCAACTTTTTTTATGGACGCACCCCAAGAAATCGTGTTCAAAATGTGTAGTTTTGCTATAAATTCAATACCAGAAAGTTTCTCCGGTCAATATTCAATTTTAGAGCATCTCCGCATCAGGTCGCAAAACGCCAAGAAATAAAAAAACATATCTCTTGATTTAAAAGCATCTCTACCGCAGGATTCAAACCGCGTAGCCATTAAACCGAACAATCAAGGTTGCAATCATATTTTTTGAAATGAGATAATTTCTACCGCAGGACGCAAAAGGCGTAGCAATCATAAAAATCATAAAAAATAGTTCTAAATTTTCAAAAATTGTTATCAAGTTATTGATAGGCTACTCACTCCTAATCTAAACACCAACTGATTATTATACTGATATTATTTTTATTTTCAACAGATTTGAATAGTCTTAGATTAGGACAAGTATCCAGACAAATTTTGGCAGATGTTCCTACAAAAATGATATTTTAAAAAATATCGAAATGGGCGTAATATTAAATATTTGACCTTTTTTAAAAGTTCTTGAAAATATTTTTTCGAAAAGATCAGAAAATTTCATTTTTTAACATTGCACAGTGGTCCAGATCGCATATTAAGTAAAAAAATGGATTTTCCGTAAAATGGTAAAGTTTTGGAGCTTGGACACCAACTTCAGAAGAGTTGTTGCAAATGAAAAGGGGCAACTTTTATTTTCTTTAAAAATTAGGATGGTTCACGAATAGGGTGATTTTGAAAACCTAACTTTTCAGGAATATTTTTGGGAATTTTTTCGTCTTCTAGAAAGTTGTTGGGCTTGCCAATTTAAGCAACTTTATCGAATACACCAAAATTTTATCACGTAATCTACGCCTTCTAGGACCAAATTTATAGAAAGCAACTGAGCAAACCTTCAAAAACCAGTTTTTTGAACGTGGCAATTCAGGGTTAAGTTTTAGAGAAAAGTGATATTGGGGACACTTTTAGAGCTTTAAAAAACGAACATTTTTATTCTTTGACAAGTCATTTTGGACAAAATCAAAAGTCACAGCCGTTTTAAGGTAAAAAAGGTGCAAATTTAAAACTTATATATGAGCAACTCTCTACGAAATCGGCCGTTTCCGACCATTTTTATTTTTTCTATTTTTTGATTTGGCTCAAACTTTGTGGGGGCCTTCCCTATGACCAAATAAGCTATTTTGTGTCATTGGTTCACCCATACAAGTCTCCATACAATTTTGGCAGCTGTCCATACAAAAATGGTATGTAAATATTCAAACAGCTGTAACTTTTGAGTGAATTTTCTGATCAATTTGGTGTCTTCGGCAAAGTTGTAGGTATTGTTGAGGACTTTTGAGAAAAAAATAGGTACACGGAAAAAAAATTTTGCAGATTTTTTAATCAACTTTTTTTTCACTAAAACTCAATTTCCCAAAATACGTATTTTTTGATTTTCGAGATTTTTTGATATGTTTTAGGAGACAAAAATACGCAACTTTTGAGCTATAGAGAAACATGGTCAAAAAATCTGACGCCGAGTTATGATTTTTTGAAAAAATAGTGATTTTTGGAAAAAATCGAAGTTTCATGCAAAAACAAGTTTGACATTATTTTTTAATGCAAAATTGAATTTGCAATCGAAAAGTACTTAACAGATTTTTTGATAAAGGGCTCCGTTTTCAAGATATAGCCACCGAAAGTTTGATTTTAGCGAAATATTTGCAGTTTTTTGATTTTTAAAAATAGTGACCATGAGTGACCATTTCTAAAAATATTTTTTTTGAAAAGTTCAGAAAATTTGCTATAAAATTGTCTAAGAGACATTGAAGATTGGACCTCTGGTTGCTGAGATACAGCCGCTTTAAGAAAAAGAAACACGAAAATTGAAGTTTTCTAAATCTCACCAAAACAACCCACCATTTTCTAATGACGATATCTCAGCAACTAATGGTCCGATTTTCAATGTTAATATATGAAACATTCGTGAAATTTTTCGATCTCTTCGAAAAAAATACTTTGTTTTTACTTAATTACTTAATACTTAATTTTTAAATCAAGACTAACATTTTAAAAGGGCCAAGCATAGAATATTACGCGAATATTATGGTGGGTTGTTTTGGTAAGATTTAGAAAACTTCAATTTTCGTGTTTCTTTTTCTTAAAGCGGCTGTATCTCAGCAACCAGAGGTCCAATCTTCAATGTCTCTTAGACAATTTTATAGCAAATTTTCTGAACTTTTAAAAAAAAATATTTTTAGAAATGGTCACTCATGGTCACTATTTTTTAAAATCAAAAAACTGCAAATATTTCGCCAAAATCAAACTTTCGGTGGCTATATCTTGAAAACGGAGCTTTTTATCAAAAAATCTGTTAAGTACTTTTCGATTGCAAATTCAATTTTGCATTAAAAAATAAGGTCAAACTTGTTTTTGCATGAAACTTCGATTTTTTCCAAAAATCACTATTTTTTCAAAAAATCGTAACTCGGCGTCAGATTTTTTGACCATGTTTCTCTATAGCTCAAAAGTTGCGGATTTTTGTCCCCTAAAACATATCATAAAATCTCGAAAATCAAAAAATACGTATTTTGGGAAATTGAGTTTTAGTGAAAAAAAAGTTGATTAAAAAATCTGCAAATTTTTTTTTCCGTGTACCAATTTTTTTCTCAAAAGTCCTCAACAATACCTACAACTTTGCCGAAGACACCAAATTGATCAGAAAATTCACTCAAAAGTTACAGCTGTTTGAATATTTACATACCATTTTTGTATGGACAGCTGCCAAAATTGTATGGAGACTTGTATGGGTGAACCAATGACACAAAATAGCTTATTTGGTCATAGGGAAGGCCCCCACAAAGTTTGAGCCAAATCAAAAAGTACAAATAAAATCCATTTCCGGTTTTGGTAGAGAATTGCTCATATCTCGATTAAGCGCAGGCCAAATTTTAAGCGCCATGTTGCATTTGAAAGCAGAGATCCAGCAAATCTCTGGGGTGTTTTTCTTTAAACTCGAGATATCTTCATTTGAAGAAGTCTAATTTTCAAGGGAACCCTAACGAAATTCGAAAATTGTCCAAATATAAATGTTTTCCATGTAATTTTGCCCGCTGAATCTGAATCTGCCCTCAGAATTGAGCCAAAGTGTCAAAAAATCGATTTAGGGTCATATTTTGGGTTTAAATGATAATTTTACACAACCAATGAAACAAAATGGCTTCTTTGATGATAGGGAAGGCCCCAACAAAGTTTGAGCCAAATAAAAAAAAAAAAAATAAATAAAAATGCTCGAAATCGGCCGATTTTGAAGAGAATTGCTCTACTTTGTTGTTACTTGAAAGCATGCAAATGTGAAGAACACAAAAAAATAGAATAAGTAACTGGAAAGTTATGAAAAACAGCAAATAGATAAAAGATAATAAGGTTATGGAATAGATAAAAATTAGACAAGTTAAAAGAATATAAAATAATTGATAAATGAAGAAAAACATATAACAAGAGAAGCAAAGTTTTTCAATAAACAAAAGTTTATCAAAATGACAATAAAAAATAAATAAAAATAACAAAATTCGAAAAAAGGAAATTTTGTTCGATAAGCAATTGGTTCTAAACGGTGGAGATGCCCTAAATTAGAATTGCGTAAAAATTTCAAGTTTCCCACAACTGCAACGCGCTTAAATTTCCATTATTTGTGTGACTGTGTGTGATTTGTATTTGTGATTTCTGTGTTCTGTTTCTCCGGATGCTGTCTGTTCGCTTCTCCTTGCTCATCTTTTTGTTTTTGTTTTTCTTCATCTGTTTTTTTTTTTCATCTTGAATACGTACATAGGCACTGTGTTTAAGGCATCTACAAAGTGGAGGTAATAATTAACATTCATATTTTTTTTTCTTGTTTAATTTTTTTTTCTGTTTGTGTTTGTTCTGTGTTCTGGCAATTACCGGGGTTGAGCGTTTTTCACGCTACATAAAGGACTTGTTTTTTCTTTCTTTCTATCTGGTTGATTAGTTTAGAGTTCAGTTGTTTTCTCCCATTTTTTTTCTTGCAACAGGGGCTAGTATTGTGTTGGTTTCTCTCTGCAGTTGTTAGTTTAGATGAGTTAATCGTTAGTTATTTTGTTATTTTTGTTTTTTTTTTATAGGCATCCAAGTGGTATCATTTCATTTTTTGAGTGTGTTTGTATTTGTCCGAAAGTCAAGGAAGTTTAGCCGATTTTGAAGCGTTTTCTCTAAAGGTCCGAGGAGTGTTGACTGGTTTTGTTTGTGTGTGTTTGTGTTAGTAACGCATGCTACACTTACAGCTTACACTTACGGTTGTGTGAGTGTGCTCTCCTCACGCTTGTTGGATGGACTTTTCACTACTACACAGCTATGTTAGTTATTATTTTTTTGTGGTTTGTCATTTTGTTACAATCTTGTTTTATCGCAAGTAATTGGCTACACTAACTACAAGTACGTTTTTTCTGCATGCTCCAAAATAAAACCTAGAAAAAAAAAGTTGTAAACAAGGGGCTGTGAAACCGAAAAGACGAAATGAAAAATCAACCCCGAAACGTTCATTTGTAAAAGTCATTTTTCTTTTTATTTTTCAAAGTAATGTCCATAAACCTATGACTGGAAAAGAAAATATTTAAACTAAAAGACAACTAATCGACTAACAGAAAGTGATAATCTAAACCGTCTCCGCTTTAATCTGAATTCAGTAGTTTTTTTTTTCTTCTTGCAAATATTTCTTTTTAGCTCACAACTCGCGCAATTTATTTGGCCTGTTTTTGTTCTAAAACGCGGGCGTACACATTTCTTTTATAAATAATTTACAGTATTGATGCGCTAGGTTTAGCGCCAAAAATTTCACCCTGGTTCTTTAAGCAGAAACTTCCAAACAAATAGAAAGAAAACCAAACAAACCAAAGTAAAGAAGATCTTGCTGAAATAAATATCATGTGTGTATTTTTTCCAGTGTTTCGCGCGCTCGCTCTCTCTCTCTAAATTATTCTGCCTAGAATAGGAATTTACTACACGAAATTCTCTCGTTTTTTTTCTCTCGCTCCTACTTTCACTACACTATAAAAAAACTAGAAACAAAGGACGAAAAGAACAAAAATCAATAATCATATGGGCTTTGTTTACTAGTTGATTAAACCGGGTCGGGGCATCAAATCATTCCTCAACGTACTAGAGTATAATAGTTGTAGTAGTAGATTATAGTAGTAGTAGATCATCAGAAACAAAGGAAAACGAAAATCCTCTAAAACTAGTGTGTTTTTGCATCTTCTCATATTTTCCATTTAAAATATACATTTTTCTGTAAGTAATCCTATTAATGGCACACAAACTATGTTTTACTTAGTTTTTTCTTGTTTTTTTTTTTAAACTGTTTTGCTGTGATTATTTCATTTGCAATCCTCTCCCTTGCGCTACGCTCAATCTCATTCTTGCAGCAGCTTAAAATTCGGTATTTCTATTGTTCTCTCTCGCGCACGACTCTAAACTTAAATTCTCTCTCACACACTCGCTCTCATTTTCAACCACTCGCAAATCGCTCTCTTTTGATGATGATGTTGTTGTGTCAGAAATCTCAATTTGACTGCTTCCGATGTTGATATGTTTTTTGCTTAATTTTTTCACGCACCGAGAGAAATTTGCATCCTAATCTCGTCGTCTTTCGCTAACGTTATGAGTATCATGACTTTTCAAGTCGGATCGATTGGGATTTTTGTTTTTTAGGGGTACGTACGTATTTAAACGAAAAGTTCGGTCCGGATGTTGTTTGCAACGAATTTAGTTTGAAAACATTAAATCATATCGAAAAAGACTCTCGAGCCTTACTTTTTTTTCTCGTGGGTCCACTAACTCGCAACATTGAACACATTTCAGACATGTAAACAGATACACAATTGAGTTTTTGCCTTAAAACACGAATAATAATCCACGCATTTTTCTCCGACCTAATCTTCAAACCGTAATTTGTGGCTGTTGGAACGTAAATCCTTGGGGGGCAAACATTTACACGTGAGACACACATTCCACCACGTTTAAAACGTCAAATTGTACAGGGTTTTTCGTGATTTCAAGTTTGCCTTTCAGACCAAGTTTGGCGAAATCAGCGGGTTTTTTCTTCTTCTTCGCACGATTCGATTTTTTCTGATGTTTGATGTTTTTTCAGTGTTTCATAGGCTCACAAAAAATGACAATTCAAGGTTGACATATTCCAGCAGAAATCTTGTTTGATAATTCCTCAAAACAAAAATATTTGTAAATAAAATAAAATAATTTGAATCTTTATCAACTTTCGCAAAAGGTATTTCTCGGAAGTTGAATCCGAGGGCAAAAATAGGTCGAAAGGGCGAAAAGTCCCATATTAATTATTAACATTATTGTCCCATATTTGGTCATTTTTGAGTTATTGGGACCATAATACTTCTTTTATCATGAAGATTAGAGAAATCCTGGCTTAATCTATTTTCTGTTCTGTAAATTTTCAGGAAATAAAATTTTGAATTTAATTAAATAATCACAAAAATCTCTCATATTATGAAATTCTATTTGTTGAGACAGATGGAACAGGTATGCATTTATGATAAATTATGAATATTCATAAATTATAAATATTTAAAAAAAAACTTCACACATGTTTTACTACACAGAAAAAAAAATCATGGTAACATCATGGAACAGGTATGCATTTATGATAATGTCAGAAAAAATATGTAATTTTACCACTATTCTGGTGTAATGTCGCTTTTACAGTCTAAATTGAGGCAAAATAACATCATAAAAGAGGTTATATTCAACCTTCCAAAAATTACAGCTTTCAAATTTACACAATTTTTCAACGGTGTGATTTGAAATGCACATGAGACAAATATCAATTTTGTTTTTTTTATATGGCATCACAATAAATAGCAATAATGTCTCATTGCTTACAATTTAAAAAGATGATTTCATTTTCAAACTAAACAAAAAAATTGTTTGACTTTCAAAAACATTAAGATAAAAGAATTGTATTGGAATATTATTTCTGAAAGGATGTAATCTACATGGCACCATTATGCATTTATAAGCGATATTATTGGGAAAAAATAAAGTTCTAAAATTCACAAAAATCAGATCATGTAAGGAAAAAAAGAAAAAAAATCATAAATTCAAATGAATTTTGAAAAAAATAGAAAGTTTATAAAAATCAAAAAATTAGAAGCAGTAAATTTTTAAAATACCGTAATCTAGGGTGAATCGGGACTACAGTCTGAATAGGGACAGCAGTTTTTAGAGCACTTAAAGCTTTTAAATTTGGAAATGGATGTACACATTTTGTTGGCCTGAGTCTGTTCTAACCGAAACCAACCAGAAAAATCAAAATATTGTGCTCCAACATGGTTAAAACTGCTGTCCCAATTCGCCCCACGTGTCCCGATTGACCCCAGTTTACGGTAGCATTGAATTGTAAAAATCCAAATCTATACTTTTAAGAAAATAAAAACTAAATTAGAATTGATTTTATTTTAAATCAAAAAAAATCTACAGATATCTATTTTTTTAAACCGAAAAGTTTGATATTTTGTTTAAAAAAAAAAAAAACAATAATTTCAAAAGCATAAAAAATCCAAAATTGAAAAAAAAGTTCATAATTTGTTTTTTTTAAGAATCCAAAAATTAAAATAACAAAATTTTAAAAATAAAATATTTAAAGGAATCAAAATTCAAATGAATTTTGATTTTTTTTTTAACTCAAAAAATTAGGATCAGTAAATTTTAAAAATAACATCGATTTAAAAAAAAAGTCCAGATCCATAATTTAAGGAAATTTAAAAAAAAATTAATTAAAAATTGATTTTGTTTTAAATTAAAAAAAATAAAAAGATTCTTATTTTTTTAATCCGAAAGGTTTGATCAAAGTTTGATATTATGTTTAAGAAAAACAAGAATTTAAAAAGCTTCAATAAATTCCTAAATTGAAAAAATAAAAGTTCATAAATAAAAATATTTATAAAAAAAATCAAAAATTTAAATAATAACATAAAAAAAATTAGGTATTAAAAAATCTAAATTCATTTTAAGAAGGGATTGAAATATTCAAACAATTAAAAAAAATCTAACAATTAATATATTAAATAAAAAGAAATTTCGAAAAAAATCAGGAAAATTCAAAAAAAATGGAAAAGGTTAAAAAAAATTACAGTTTCAAAAGGCTTAGAAAATTTAAAATAAAATTTAATAATCTGAAATTATTCAATATGTTTTGGCAAAAATCAAGATATTTGAAAAAGGAGTTAAAAGAAGAGTTTGACAAATTAAAACAATTCAAATATCTAACAATTGACATATTTAATTAAAAAAATAAAAAAAAACCAAAGGATTCCAAAAATTAAAAAAAAAAATTAAAAAGTTCAAAACAATTAAAAAGTTCAAAAAAATCAAAAAAAATCAAAAAAATCAAAAAGTTTAAAAAATAAAAATAAAATTAAATAATCTAAAATTATGCAATCCAACTTTGCAAAAATCAAGACATTCAAAAAAAATATTTTTTGCAAGTTTTTATTTTATTTGAATTTTTGTTCGTGTTTGCACAAACAGATTTATTTTAATGAACTTGCCATTTAATTTATAAATCTAAACCAAAAAAAAGCACGACATAGTTTTCTTTCAAAATCTTGATGATTGAAGAAGTATTCTAAAAAAAGCAAAAATCACATGGGACAACTATGCACGGTCGAAAAAAAAAAGTTCAAATGACAAAAAATCGAGATTCATAAGATAAACAGTGAGGTGAGGAAGGCAAAAAGGGTCTAAAGAAATTAGGTCGAAAGGTTAGAGAAATTCTTTTAATAATTTCAAATTAAATATTTTGATCTCGCATGTCATAAAATAATAGCCAATCTTTTTGAAAGAGAATAACACTATCCATAAATGCATAGTTGTCCCACCCGAAATTTGGACACTTTTGAGATAATTCATAATATTCAGAGATAGAATTTCGAAAAATTAAAAATGAATGTTATTATTTCTTTAATATTTCTTTGTTATTTTAAATTTTGGTAAATATAATTTTCATAAAGAAAAAATATAACTTCGTTGGAAGTTATATTAGAAAACTTTGAGTTAAATATGTTTGACAGGAACTGGGCAAAATTAAGTCCAGATTCAAGAATGCTCAAGAATTACGTCAAACTTGAATAATTAATTTTCAAGATTCCCATATTTCAACCGAAATTGTCACATTTTGTAGAGCGAATGATGCACACAATAATCTTACCATTTGAACGTTTGTTTTATGTTTGCAATGAAATTGACTGATCTGTGATCTTTCATCCTTCCAAGTCCTTTCTCCACAGATTTCTTTAAGAAACTGGCTCTCATTTTGTTGTATTTTTTGCTTGCTTGCTTGTTAAACAGTAAATAGTACATGCATTTAAAACATATTATTGCACTTATCTCGAAAACAAAAAAAAAAGAGTAAAGTAAACTAGCCGAATTCGCCCTCTGGAGGAAGAACTCGCTTCCTCCGGCCTTTCCGGTTGATTTTTTGCCTGTCGCTGTTTTCTATGTACAATAGTCTGTCTGTGTTGTTTTTTCTGTAATAAGTTAGGATGATGTCACATTGGCTGCGCAAACCTGTCGCACTCACCCCATCGATTGCCCTCTCTCTTTCACTCCCTCCCAAAAAAAAAAAAAAACAAATCCGACTTAGCTACGATGAATGTTTGATTCTACCAACTACCTTTCTCTACCTCAGTAGTGCTGCTGCTGTTGATGCTGCTGCTGCTGCTGGGGATGCACGCCGCCAACTCCAACCCCGACCCCGGGCGACGGCGAGTGATGGCCGTGGCCATTGTTGCCACCGTACGGGGACGTACACTGGCTCGGGTAGCCGCCGACGCTGCTGTGGTTGCTGTTACTATTACTATTCATGCTCGCACTCTGATAAAACGGGTGCAAATGCTGCGACGACGCGGCTATCCGTTGCTGCTGCTGCTGCTGGTGGTGCTGTTGAACCTTCCGGACAAAGTCACTGTCGCAGCCGGCGCCGCCGTGGCCATTCCCGTTGCTACTGCTGCCGCCCAGGTGGATCTGGTTGGAGTTGTCGTCGAGGAAACACTGCTGCTGCTGCTGCTGTTGATGCTGGCCGCCGCCCTTTGATGGCTATGTGGCCCAACCCTCGGATATTCTGGGTCTTTTATGCGCGTTCGAGGAAACCGGCGAGTCGTAGTCGGGCAGGTGGCTCGAGTTGCCGCCGCCGCCGCCGACGTTTATGTGTCTGATGTCGACCGGGGAGGGTGCGTTCGTGGGCGTTACGGAACCTGCAAACAGAGGAGAACCTAGAGGGTTACTTTCGCTTGGTCTGTTCGCTGGGGCGGGTTGGGTGGGACGGGACTGCGGAATTAGTGGCACACACACACAAACAAGCATAGAATCGTGTTGTTGCATCCCAATTTGACATTTCAGATGTTTGATGTAGAGTGTTACGTGGTTTATAAATTGTCCCTTCTTATTATATTCTGAACTTGTTTCAATTTAATTAAATGATTTTTTTATAACTACTATATTTTACCAAGAATACAATAGAAAGTGGCAGTGCGTGGCCGAATGGTTACGCTGTCCGCTTTGTAAGCGGATGATTCTGGGTTCGATTCCCATCTGCTCCAACCTTCCATCGGATGAGGAAGTAAAATGTCGGTCCCGGCCTTGGTTGTTAGGCCGTCCAGGTGTAGGAGTCGTTTCCATGCCATAAGTACAAACAACACACCAAACCAAGCCTACTCCGGTGGAATCGCTGGCGGCGGTTGGACTCGCAATCCAAAGGTCGTCAGTTCAAACACTGGGGTGGAAGGTTCCTTGGAGTAGAAAGAGGTTTGGGTGCTCTCCCCATTCAAACCTTCGGACTCCTAGGTTCGAGCAGAAACTTGCAATAGAGACCACAAAAGACCCGGGGGTCGTTTATGTGGATGGTTTGATTTGATTTTGACAAAAGAAATCAAATCAAACTAAGCAAACTGTTCAATTCTGATTCAATTCGATAAATCGGTACAAGACAGAGAGCAAGAAAGCAACGCTCTGTTCTCTAAATACCTTTCCTACTCTCTTTTCTCCAGCCGGACCCTAAGATGACAGTTTTCGTGAGTTGCGCGTATTCACCGACAGATGGCCAGTGGGCCTCGTCGGAGTCCACCCATTAAAAACGCAACTCAAAATTAGCATGGGAAACTTTTATTTCGTGACGGCTTTCGCGGCACGCTCTCTTCAACTGTTCTAGACAAATATTTGATCGTGGCGTTTCTCTAAACAAGTTTTTCAAGAAAATGATTTCAGACTGCTTATTTTGTCGTTTTAAACCGAAACAAGGCAAAAACTATATTTAATTAAACTATCCGCCATTTTCAAAAGTATGGCTAGATAATATCGAAGGCCGCCATCTTAGGCCCACTGGGCCCACAGAAAGAGGTACGCTCAGTTTGTATGGGAGCTGTCAACATGTTCCCGGGCTGCTTTTCTCACCCGATTCTTCTACTTTGTATCGGTTGACTCTTGTTCCAGACTGGGAGAGGGAAAAAGAGCTACTCTCTTGTGCACCCATCTGAAGCAAAATTTGCAAAGGGCCAATAGGCATTTTGACAGCTGCAACTTTTTTTGCAATTTTCAAAGCAGAAATTACAATCAAAATTTTACTATCAAGAAATCACGATCGCGGATGGAGAAATTGCAGTAGAAATTTGATAAAACGATAAAAATACATGGGACTTAGATTTAGATATTGGATATCTGATCGTTTATAAATCCAATCCATACTCGATTATTCGGAGCCTCGATTAGGGGCTATGCATAAACCATGTTTTAATTTAAAAAAATGTTGTTTTTTTTATTGACCCTTTTAAGCCTGATGGGTCATATTGACTCGACAATCAAAATTTTCTAAACTAGCCTATAATTTTCGGAAGGTCCAAAAAATCTTTCATTCAATAATTAAATGAAAAAAAAATCAAAATTCTTGCCTGAAAGGATTAAAATTCTAGTTTTTTAGATATTTTGGTGTGTCTAAAGACATAATTAATTAACTCAAATAATTATATTAATTAAAATTATTTTAAATTTTCAAATTTTATTTTTTACATTTTGAATTTTTAAATTTTAACATTATGATTTACTATTTAATTTTTGTTTTTTTTTTAATTTTAGGATTTTTGTTATTTTGATAAATGGTTCATAATTTTGAAATTTCCGATTTTTTTAGGTTTTTTTTTTTAAATTATAATACATTAGTTTTTTTGGATGCTATATTTTTTAAATAATTAAATTTTGATGAAACGATGATGATATTAAAATCTTTAAAAAAAAACAATTTGGATTTAAAAATTTAAACAATTTATTTTTGGAATTAACTTTAATTTTTTTTTTGGGTGTTGAATTTTTGAATTTTAGGATTTTTTTTAGATATGGAATTTGTAATTTTCAATTTTTTTTAATTTTTGAATTTCCGGGATTATTTTTAAATTTGTTTTTTTATAATTCCCTTTGTACCTTGGAATTTTTTTGTTCTGAATTTTAAAATTATTTAAAACTTTTGAATTTTTAAGTTCAAAAATTTTCGATCTTTGAATTCTTGTCATATAAAATTTTCAATTTTAAGATTTTTTTGAATTTTTACACTTTGTATTTTACAATTTTAAAATAATAGATTTTTTTATATTGTCAAGTTTTAGAATTTTTGAGTTTATTTTTAATTATTTAAGCAATTTAATTTTTTATGAATATTTTAACATTATAGATTTTGAAGTTTGGTTTTTTTTTTAATTTTTGAAATAGAATTTAAATTTATAAATTTAAATTTTTTAATGTTAGATTTCTGGAATTTCTTGAATTAATCTTGAATTTTTTTATGATTTATTTTTTTGAATTTAAGAATTTTAAAATTATTGAATTTCAGCATTTTTTAAATTCCTAAAATTCAAATGTTTGAATTTTTGAATTCAATTAATTTCGAAATTTTGAAATTAGTTTTTTTCTGATTTTTAAATTAGTTTTTTAAGTGAGGTTCATAATTTTGAATGTTTTTTTAACTTAATATTTTGAAATTTCAAAATTTAATTTGTTTTAATCATGAAATTATGAATTTTAAGGTTTTTGAATTTTTTAATTTAAGGTTTTTTGAATTTGTAAATCCTTGATTTTTATTTTTATTTTTGAGATTTGTATTTATGAGATTTTTTCTTATTTAGTTTTTTTTAATTCCTGAACCGTTTTTTGGAACCATTGAATTTAAAAAAATGATTTTTAGGGATTCAAGATTTTTGCTATTTTGAATTTTAAATAATATAATTTTTTTGAATTTTTAAGTTCAACTTTTTTTAGAAAATTTTAACTTTTTGATCGCTTTGATCTTTGAATTCTCGTCATAATGGATTTTTGATTTTCTTTTTAATTTTTATAATTTAAAAATAATTGATTTTTTTAATTGTTAAATTTTAGAATTTCAGAGTTTATTTTTAAATTTAATTATTAATTTTTTTCACATTGGATTTTAAAGTTTGAATATTTTAGAATTTTTGAATTGATAAATTTCTAATTTTTCCAATGTTAGAGTTTTGAATTTCAAAATTTTTAATCTATGATTTTGGATTTTTTTATTTTTTTAACTATTCAATTTAAGCATTTTTAAATTCCTGAATTATAAATGTTTGAATTTTAGAATTTTATGAATTTCTGATTGATTTTTTTATGATTTTGGAATTTTTAAGTTCATAATTTTAAATGATTTTGAATTTTGCATTTTTTGAGTTCCTGAATTTTAAATCCTTGAATTTTTAAATTTATGAGATTTGAATTTTTGAGATTATTTTCAAGTATTTTCATATTTTTTAAATTTCTGAACTTTTACACCTTTGAATTAAAAAAAATGGTTTTGAGAGGCTCTACATTTTTGTTGTTTTGAATTTTAAAATTATTTTAAATATTTGAATTGTTAAGTTCAAAAGTGTGTGAAATTTTAAATTTTTGATCGCTTTGATCTTTTAATTCTTGTAATATTATATTTTAGAATTTTAACTCTTGTCATATTAGATTTTTTATATTGAATTTGTGCATTTTTTGAAATCTTGAATTTTGAATGTTAGAATTATATGAATTTATAAATTTTTAAATCTTTGAGAATTTTTATCATTTTGGATTTTAGAATTTTAAAATTGCTGGATTTTTTCATTTTTGTCGTTTTGGATTATTTTAAAATTCTCAAATTTCAGAATATAATATTTTAATTTACTTATTTTTAACAAATAAACCTTTGAATTTTCAGATTTTCAGATTTTTGAAATTTCAATTCTTTGTATGGAACGTGGTTTTGTGATTTTTGTGCCAGACTTTTCGCCAGACTCAAGAAAATCCATTCTCAACATACAGATTTTAGAAAATTTTGGTATTATTTGTATAGTTAGCTGAGCAATTATCTAGACTTTTGAAAATCAACTATTCATTGTATTTTTTTATTTGTATGAAACTTTGCCCATCAATTCCATTTGTCCAAATAAGCTATTTTGCATCTTTAGATTCTTTATACAAATCTCCATGCAAATTTGGGAGCTGTCTATAGAAAAGCGCTATAAAAACATTCGAAAATCTGTATCTCGAGAAGGGACTTTCTGATCGATTAGGATACTTTCAGCTCCATTTGTTTATTTTTAAGTTTCAGCGATTTTCAGATTCCAGCTCAAATTTGAAATGTTTTCATTGTTGAAATAATGAAATAATTTAACCCTCCATGTTTTGGTTTAGTTTTGCGTCAAGCAACTTTACTGCCTTCAAACCCACCTGGCGTCGGCGTGAGATGTCCCGTCGACGATGGCCGCGAATGTATCAAATGCGAATGGTTCAAACTGTTGCCCATCGACGAATTGCTACTGTGGCCTCCAATCACGGACGCCATCGACGTCACCGTCAGCTGATTGTTGTGCTGCTGCTGCCCATTGTTACTGTGATGGTGGTGTTGCTGCTGCTGCTGCTGCTGTTGCTGCTGGTGCTGGTGCTGGTGGTGGGACGAGGACGAGTGATGTTCCCGCGGGGGCGAAATCGGTTCCGCCTTGATCTTTACGGACGACAGGGGGGAGGTTGAGGGAGGCGGGGTGCTGTTGGACACGGCCAGGTGGGGCAGACCGCTACTGAAAAAGATTCTGAGTAAGTTTGAGCGGGTTTTAATTGCGACATCAACTACCGGAAATGAAGATATTGTTGTACAGTAAGAATAAAAGAAAAAAGAAAAGAAAGGGAAATACAGTGCAGAAAGAACTAAACCAAGAAGAAGGTAAAAAGCCACTTAAACAACGAACCGAAACCTACCTCGAGTGCTGGCCGAGCGAGTTCATGGCGTTCTGGGCGGCGTGGGCGTTGTTGGCGGCGGCCGCGCCCCACGACGCGATCATGCTCAGGTCGGAATTGATGGAAAAGTCCTGCGCCCCGAACGAGCCCAGCGTCGTGGTGTAGTTGGACAGGCCCGGGATCGGCGTCTGGAGGGCCACCACCGGCGTGTTAAGGTTCGTCTGTTGCCGCGAGTGCTGAAGAAAATTGAAAGGAATTAGTAAGTGTTTACTCTAGTCACTTGAGTCGTGCAACCCACCTCCACGTAGGACATGTCGTCGTTGCCCATGGACGGGTTCATCGGCGTCGGTATCACGACCCGCAGGTTGGACGACCTCGCACTCGAACTTCCCGGTGAGTTTTGCTTCAACGATTGATGTTGCACTAGAAAAGCGAAAAAAAAATAAAAGTTTAAAATTCGATTAACATTTCAACCGCCGCCGCCAATATCTCTGCTTCAATTCCGCACGAGCGCCTCTCTCGGGCGGTCTGAACTTTGTGTGTGGGAGTTGCGTTGATTAGGAACCAAACAAACACACGTACGAACACACTCACGCACGCAACAGGAGCACGTGTGTGAGCGCGGTCCATTAGGCAAATTAAACCATGCAGTTTTAAAGTCGGTTATGCGTTGGTGGTTTGACGGCGTTGTGTGATGGTGGTGGTGGCGCGTTCGAATCCTGGGGCAACCGCGAACAGCACCCACCACCCTGAGGAAACGCAATTTTATGGGCGCAACACAGTGGGGCTAGAGCGGAACAATTTGGTTTTAATCACAAAATAAGAAAAATATTGATAAAAAAAATAATTAGAAGTTAAATTGAAATCAGATTTCGACAAATTTTCAACAAATTTATCAGTAAAGTTCAGACTCGATTATCCGCCTAGCCTAGGAAAAGTTTCACCTCGGATAATCAAATCTTCTCTTCGGATAATGGAACCACAGAAAAAAAACCCATTTTTTTATTATCGAGCATAAGTATGACCGCTAATTTAAAACTACTCTCAAAAGTGATCTAACATTTTTAATTCCAAGATTGTGGCCAAAACTGCGGTGCTAATATATTGATAAAATCATTTGGCAAAGGCACTAAAATTTGAGTAAAATGGTAAATATTCAACAAAATTTTTTTGTTCGTGATTCGACTATCCGAAGTGCTACACAAACCTTTGGATAATCGAGTCTGGCCTGTTTATTCAAAAGTTATGCCGATATGTCGATGTCAATATCTAATATCTAATGGCAGTGCTGCCAGATATTTTTTTGAATTCTTTTAAAAAATAATTATTCAAATTGCGTACTAGATATTTACAAAAAGACGGTTCCAAGAGGCAACTTCTCTTTAAAAAAATTTCTCAAGTTTTCTTAAGTGACGATATGTTTTGGGAGGGTTGCCAGATTTTCAATTATTTTGACTCATCAGAAAAATAATGTATTTCCCTATCTTACGATGTGAAAAGGGTTGCCAAATCATCTATATATATAAAAAATTTCGACGGTTTTGTTCGAACGCGAATCAGTTCAATACGGAGCGTCGGATCGAGGTGCTCTTTGTTGCGTTGGGTTCGTGTAAGCCCAAGGAAGGTTCTTACGCCAAAAAATTACAACTTTGGCCACTCTGGAACCGATTTCGGAAAATTTGCCGATTGTATGGGAAAAGTTACGTATAATCAAATTTTGATCACAGGAGGCTGAGTAAGCAAAAAAGTTAAAAACGTCAACAAACGAAAAAAAAGCAAAACGAAGTTTGTCGGGTAAGGCTTGTTTCTTTATAAAGTAGGTAGGTGTTTCTACTCAACAAAACTCAACGAAATGGTAACTTAACTTTGTTCCTTTTTGCATAAAAAGTTTTTCTGTACAACTCTTCCATAAAAAAAGAGTATTCGTTAATTTTAAAAGTGTCTTTATGATTTTTCTCGTTTTTCTTTCTTTTACTTAAAACGAACTCTATTACTAACTCTTCTCAGAATTTCAAAGCATTTACTGCAACCAAAACAATCAGTTACTAAAGTTTAAAAGTAAACGTATTCAAAAAAAATTACAAAATTTCATATTTTTTTATGAAAATACTAAAATTTTCAACAAAAACTTTTGAATGGAGCGAATTTTTTAAAATATATTCACTAAATTAGAGTCATTAATGAAATAATCTTAAATCTCTAGATAATACCCATTTTTTTAAATACTCAATACTGAGTTAGAAATTCTAAAACAGTTGAATATTGTAACAACACCAACCAAAATTATTGATTTCACATTCAAAATTTAAGTATTTTTGAGGTTTCAGTATTTTCTGAAAAAAGGAATTGACTAGAGATTTTAGCATTTTAATTTAAAGACTCTAATTTAGTGAAAATCCATACAACATTTTGTGTCATTTGATACCCGAATAAAAATTTAAGTAATTAAAAAAACAGATTGTGCAAATTTCAGTTTTTTAAATTGGTAACTCTTATGAAATGAAATTAAATACACAATTTGCGTTATTTGAAACCCATTTAGCAAAATATGAATTAGAATGGGAAAAGCGACATAGTGTGAAAATTGTATTATTTTACACAAAAAAATTCTTTCAACATTATGCTCCATTTGATACCACTCTGTAAAAAATAGTTTTATTTTAACTTTGCAATATTAACAGTAATAAGGTAGGACTTTGCTTAATTTTATTAATTTAATTTAAGAAAACAAACTAGTAAATTAAGCTAAAGCTAATTTCATTACAAGTTTTTGTATCACTACAAAACAAGGGGGCAAAATAAATAATTGTTGAAGACAATTAGAATTTTCATTGAAAAACATGTACTACTTGTAAACTATGAACAATAGATTGTATAACGTTTATTTTTATATTTTTAAGCAAATGGGGCACTTTTAGACTTTTTTTAATTTTGAATTTTGAGCCTACAGATAAAAAAAAAGCAATTTAAAATTTTATTTCAAGTTTTTAGATTATTGATTAACATTAATTTTTTCATTGAAAAAACGATTCTATATTATTCAGTACACATTGAATAATAATGCATATTTATAAGTGTGTCCCAAAAAAAAGGCAATGTGGCGGAAACCGTCGGGCTCACCCGGACTTCGATAGGTTTTTGCATGAGGAACTATGTTTTCATACAACAACAAAATCCCAAAAATCGTTTAGAACTCGCGATTTGCGATTTACTGAAAAACGATCTGTTTTCATAACAAAAATATCATATTTTGTTCTAAAACCTTGAAAATTGCGTTCAAATTGCCCCGTATTTCACTTTAAATCGTAGTTAGTTAATTTCATTAATTTGACTAAGTGACGTAAGCGCCAAGACGAAGAAATTTATTTTAAATTAACCGACTTTAGTGCAACAAAATCTTTTTTTTTTCAATATTTTGATGAAAATAGCTTTTTTATTTAAAAATTAAACCTATTTATTAATGTAAGTAATATTTCTTCAATAAAAAGCAATTTTTATAAAAATCTTCAAAAAGTTTTTTTTGTTGGACTAAAGTCGGTTAATTTAAAAAAAAAATCTTCGTCGTGGCGCTTACGTCACTTAGTCAAATTAATGAAAAAATAGATTTTGCTTGTAAATTGCTGTTAGAAAAGAATGCGAAAGGTTTGGAAACATATAAAATGCTAGCAGTAGCATTGGTGTAAGTGTGTAAGTGAAGTGACGAAAATGTTCAGAAAATTGTTATCTACAAGATGATGGTATTGGTTTTGGGGCCAAAATATTTTTAGATGGATTTTTGATTTTTGAAACTTTAACATGCTGTCAATGAAAAATGACGAGTTCCTAGACCAATATAAACACAGAACATCATTGGTCATCCTAACTATGATTTAAAGTGAAATACGGGGCAATTTAAACGCATTTTCTAAGGTTTTAGAACAAAATATGATATTTTTTTAAAAAAAAAGCCCATTTTTTAGTGAGTCGCAAATCGCGAGTTCTAATCGATTTTTGAGAATGTTTTGTTGTATGAACACATTGTTCCTGGGACAAAAACCTATCGAAATCCGGATAAGCCCGAAGGTTTCCGCCACATTGCCTTTTTTTGGGACACACTAATATTTATGAACTTTTAACCAAATTAAGAATTTCCATTTTTTTTTTAATTTTAAATTTTAGGACCACAGATCGTATGTTTTTTTTTTTGGAAAAGGTCGGTAGTAGCATAACTGTGATAATGTATAAAGCATTTTGTAATACTTTTGATACTTCAAAATTTTTAATATTGATGCAAATCAACCAACAATCATGCCCGCCATTAACAGAATAATTATGAGCTTAAAAGCATAAAACGCGCCATAAACCACACCGTTTAGAGACCTTTCAAAAAAAAAACAACACCAACAAAAAAAAACACACAAACAACAACAAGCTCCACCATCACCATCGCGATTGCCAGGGAAAACCACATTAATGCTTTTCCCGGGAAATATCGATGATGTTGTTACCACCAGTTCTGTTAATTTCAGTTCGGTCGGCTTATTGGCTCGGGGTTGCCCCAGGCGGCGCGTCGCGACGTCGAGCACACTCTGGCCCTGTGACGCAAATCACGAACTCCTGTCACCTTGGAGAGCTCTAGCGCGCGCTTTTCACTCCATTTCATTGCCAACGGGGGGACGGATTTGTTCAAATTTCCTGCCCTTCCACTTCGGAACCACCGGCTCTGACTTTGAAAGCATTGGCCGACCGACGTCAACCGACAACGACGTCCAGGTACTCGCACTCACTGATGGGCCGAGTTGCTCTATTTAATTATTATTATTTATTCATACTTTGTGCCGGGCACGGGAACGGTAACAATTCCCGTTAACGGAAGTGACCTCGGCCGCGCCGAGTGGATTATGTTGTTAACTTTCACTCGCACACACAAAGTCACACGGTAAAGTATTAAAAAAAAACTCAAACGGAATTGAAGGAGGATTATTGGTTTTAGAGAGAGAAGAAGAGAAAACAACTCACGCGGGCCATGCTTACTTTTGTTATGGTTATGGTTATTGTTATTATTACTGTTATGCTGTTGGTGCTGGTGCTGATGCTGGTGGTTATGCGTGCCAATACCTGGGCTCGGTCCGGGGCTGGGAGATCCGCCGAGGGGCGACGCCGAGTGGGGGTATCCGTTGGACATTTCCAGCAGACCGCCGGAGGGATACACTGGAAACAGGATGGGAAGAGTTAATTATTTATTCGAAAATACCAAGTGCTGTATCAACTTTAAAGTTTGTTTTTGGATAACTGGAATTTGAAGTAACTCGCTTAATTGTTGACTCAAATTTAAGGTAAATACACCATTCTTCCAACTACAACATTAAAATTTAACAACCGATTTCACACGTTTCAATGTGAGTGAAACTAGTTAAATTCGTCAAGTTTTCATCAAAATCAAATACTTAAATAGAAAAATGTGATAATAGCAAAAATAAAGCATAACATATTACGTGAAAAGTCCTCATGACCTTTTTTATAGACTGAGGACACGACAGTTATACGAATCTGCTGGGTGATTCAATCTGATTCAGGCAGACCAAAATTTATTGAAATATAAATCAAATTGAAGGAATAATTATTGAAAAATATGTTTTTTAATTGTTGACATTACATAAATATTTGATTTTTTCCTCAAAATAATATAAATAAGCTTGAAAAAATCAATGAAAACACAAGTGCACTAAACCAAAAACCATTATTTTGAAAACATGAAACAATAAAATGAACAAAACTATTGGAAAACTGTCATCTTCTGATTTTTCTTCTTCTTTATATTTCGATGAAGAAAAAACCTATTTGTTTTTTTATAAGCCATTTTATGTGACTTTCAAATTTGGCCTCACATTCAACAGATTTATACTGTTTTCATTTTAATATTACCTTGTAATGTTATTTTATTGTAGTTTCAATTAATTTTAAAACAAGGACTTGTAAATAAGGATAGTTGAAATAAAAAAAGATTAACGGGAGTTTACTATTGTTGCTTTGTACAAAAAAAAACTTTCAAATGTCCAGCCAGCTCATCACCCCTTTCTTCTTAAGCTGCTTGAATAGAGACGAAAGACAAACACTTTAAATAAAATTTATATCAGCCTTATCACTTGAATTGAAATTATCAAAAAGATTTTATAAATATTATTTTTTTTATGTTTAAGCATCGGTACTTAGAGCTCTTTTTATTTATTTTCAATTTGATAAAAATGATTTTAAATTTATTTATATGGCAAAGATCAGAAAATTTCACAAAAGTATCAATTTCTAGCATCAAAAATCGGACCAATTATTTTCGAAATATCGTCAGTTGAAAATTACAGACTAATTATGTGATACTTGGAGATACTTTTTTTTTTTTTTTTTTATTTTGACTTTTTGATTGTAAATTAAATTTTTCTTTAAAAAATGATTCCTAATACTATATTTTTGTCCAAATATTCGATATTTTTAAAATACACTATTCTATCAAAAAATCAAATCTCTTGAACCAGATTTTGCACCTATAGCTTAAAATGTATTTTTGGTACCCTGAAACACTTAAATAATTTCAATAATTAAAATATACGTATGTTGGGAATACAAGTTTTAGTGATTAAAAATTAAATAAAAATTGTGTACCTATTTCCTTTCCTAAATGCATGGACAAAGTTTCATCGAAATAAAAAAAAAAAAAAACCCAAATCTTGGCAAATCTTGGCAAAATAAAAAAACAAATCTTGGCAAATCTTGGCGGAATAAAAAAAAAACAAAATGCCAAATCTTGGCAAATTCCATTTTTTTTATTTTTGTTGTATTTTTGTAGTAATTTTGCTGTAAATTTGTTGTGATTTTGTTGTAATGTTGTAGTATTTTTGTTGTAATTTTGTAGTAATTTATTGTAATTTTGTTGTAATTTTGTTGTAATTTTGTTACAATTTTGTTGTAATTTTGTTGTAATTTTGTTGTAATTTTGTTGTAATTTTGTTGTAATTTTGTTGTAATTTTGTTGTAATTTTGTTGTAATTTTGTTGTAATTTTGTTGTAATTTTGTTGTAATTTTGTTGTAATTTTGTTGTAATTTTGTTGTAATTTTTGTATTTTTTATTTAAGTATTTTAATATTTTTGTATTTTTGTATTTTTGTATTTTTGTATTTTTGTAGTTTTTTATTTTTGTATTTTTGTATTTTTGTATTTTTGTATTTTTGTATTTTTGTATTTTTGTATTTTTGTATTTTTGTATTTTTGTATTTTTGTATTTTTGTATTTTTGTATTTTTGTAGTTTTGTATTTAAGTATTTTAGTATTTTAGTATTTTTGTATTTTTGTATTTGTGTATTTTTGTATTTTTGTATTTTTGTATTTTTGTATTTTTGTATTTTTGCATTTTTTGTATTTTTGTATTTTTGTATTTTTGTATTCCTGTATTTTTGTATTTTTGTATTTTTGTATTTTTGTATTTTTGTATTTTTGTATTTTTGTATTTTTGTATTTTTGTATTTTTGTATTTTTGTATTTTTGTATTTTTGTATTTTTGTATTTTTGTATTTTTGTATTTTTGTAGTTTTTTATTTTTGTATTTTTGTATTTTTGTATTTTTGTATTTTTGTATTTTTGTATTTTTGTAGTTTTGTATTTAAGTATTTTAGTATTTTTGTATTTTTGTATTTTTGTATTTGTGTATTTTTGTATTTTTGTATTTTTGTATTTTTGTATTTTTGTATTTTTGTATTTTTGTATTTTTGTATTTTTGTATTTTTGTATTTTTGTATTTTTGTATTTTTGTATTTTTGTATTTTTGTATTTTTGTATTTTTGTATTTTTGTATTTTTGTATTTTTGTATTTTTGTATTTTTGTATTTTTGTATTTTTGTATTTTTGTATTTTTGTATTTTTGTATTTTTGTATTTTTGTATTTTTGTATTTTTGCATTTTTTGTATTTTTGTGTTCATCTTGAATCGGATTCTGAAAAGTCACATGAAAATTGAAAGTTCACAATTTATGAAAGTTAAGGCTTCTGTTTATTTTAGCCCGAATAAACCCCAGAAAATAATTCTAGAGTTTTTTTTTTTTTTGAATAGGTCCTATAAACATATGAAAGACAATAGTTTATAGGTCCTCTTTTAAAAAAAAAAAACTCTGGTATTAATCAAAAGTGAGCAACTTTCATGGAGCAGCTTGGTACTCCACTTCATCATCCCCACCAGCAAGAATCGACCAAGCAGCTCCATCAGAAAGTTCAATATCACAAGTATAAACAAGGTAAGTAGAAAAATCCTCACCTGAGTCCGTTTCTGAGCTGGAAGGCCGCGGGCTAATACTATTGTGTGCCATCTGTGGACTGCTCTGCAGCATGCTGGAATCGTTGTACGTCCCAATGACCGGCACCGACACCGGCAGCGAGTAACTGTTGCCGGACATTCCGACTCCCCCACCTCCTCCTCCTCGACCTCCGCCTCCTCCACCACCTCCTCCAGCGGCCGCCGCCGCCGCCGACAGTTGCTGATTTCGCTGCATCATGATTTGAAAGTCCTCGTCGATCTTGTTGTACTTGGCCTCGGTGCGGGGCGTCAGGGTGTAGCTGTCCTCCGGTTCCGGCGAGTCCGGCGACATCGTGCCGTTTTTGTTCTCCTTCTGCGCGTTTACCTGCAACTGTGAGCAGACAGAACTTACAGGAATACGGGGCTGCCGGGGGGGCATGTGTCTGAGGTGTGTTTGAGGCTTTTTGGGCATTTTTTTTGCATTGTTTTTTTTTTTCGAAAAAAATATTACCACGCGCACACTTGTGAAGCATTTCTTATGTTTTATTTCAAAGTATTATTAGGACGCTTTAATTTTCCAGGAAGAAGCTTAAGGTGAGTGGAAGCGATAATTGGATAATTGGTTAAATGCAAGGAATTGGGATAAACACAGCACACAATAAAAGGTTATTACAGTTGAACAACAACACAATTGAATGTTATGAGCAAAATGTGGAACCACTCGAAACTATTCTTTTCTAAATTGTAGAAATTGTGAAGCAGATGATTCTAAAATTGATTAAGGACATGTTCAAGGATGGGTAAAGATTAAAAAGAATTGAAAATTGAAGCACAAGGAAAGCAGTTAAATTGCTTCAAGTTAATACGTTTGCATCTTTTCTAGTTTAATTGTGCACATTGTTAGGTAATAAGTTTTCTTTTCTTTAACGTATAAAAAAAATCTTCAGCCATTTTGAAAATTCGCAACACAACACAACACAGCACACTCTCTCCGGTGGGTTTCACGTAGTGGGGGCGGGGGCCGGTACGTACCTCGATGATGTTCTTGTTCGTGAGCGACTCGTGCGGCTCGTTGTACTCGGTGTACTTGAGCAGCACCTTGTCCATGTCCGTGCTGGCGTACTGGTACAGCTTGTTACTGCTGCTGAAGATGATTAAGGCGATTTCGCAGTCGCACAGCACCGACAGCTCGTACGCCTTCTTCATGACGCCGAACTTGCGCTTGTTGAACGTCACCTGTGTTGCGTTGGAAAGAGGGAGAAGGAAATCGTATTAGTGAATGGGTTTTCTTGCATCTGGAACGCAGCACAAAAGTTCCCATCGATGGGGTCCTGCAGTGCTGATGCAGGCAATCCTATCATATTAATGAACAAAGGCACTTAATTGAATTCCAATTATTGAACATTTTTCAAATGAATTCATGCTTGCTAAATAATTGTGAAGAGCTGTACCAGCGTCTGCAAATACATATCAATTACCCACAATTACGACTTCAACAAAATAGTTAAAACTAATTGATTGATGATAAATATATACCACACAGTTTAGGATTGTCGACAACCGCTAGAACTGTGAGCTGCCTGATAACTTTGGAATCACTTATTGAGCTATCCCTTAAATATGCTACATAATCTACGAGAAATTCTCATATGTTTGACAGGATGAGAATTCAATTCTAATTCCATCCAATTAGCTGATTCTGATTGCCCTATAAACATAGAAATTCCCATAACTTTTAGGACCTTTTAAACCAACTAAATTTGGAAAATTTATGTATGACTTTTATGTAAAATTGTCTGGAAAATTGATTCCCACTGTTGGATTAAAAAAATGACGTTTAGAGCACATTGAAAAAAAAAAAACAGTTTTAGTAAATGATTTTTGTATTTATTATGAGAGACATCCATCTTGCTTTTTTCGTCAGTCTAGAAAATTATCAGTAGAAAATTGAACGAAAAAAAATCAAGACATCACTTTAAAATTTAACTTTTACATTTAAAAATCTAAAAATCTCATAGAAGTTGCGTGTATTTTTATTTCAGAGTATTTTTTTCAGAAAGCCCGTCCAATTTCCTTCAAGTTTGTCTTTGACCATTTTTTGATACGATACAGTATCGATATACAGTATTTTTTTAACGGAGAGTTTCTGAAATTGCTCTATATGTTAATTCAAAAATCTGTATCTTTTGATAGAATTTTTTGATCGATTTGGTGTCTTCGGTAAAGTTGTAGGTATGGATAAGGACTACAGTGAAAAAAATAATACATTGTAATTTTTTTTGTGGTTTTTAAATTTCACTTCTTGTCACTAAAACTTGAATTGCAAAAAAACACAATTATTTTTTTTTTTCTTATATGTTTTAGGGGACATCAAATACCAACTTTTCAGAAATTCACAGAACAGGCAAAAAATCTTTGACCGAGTTGATTTTTTAAATTTCGACGGTAACATTTCAAAAGGCATCATGTACATTTTGATACTTTCTGAGTTATTGCATATTCTGAAAGTACTCCTAATAAGCTACCTCTCCACCAAAAATGAGCAAAAGTTACTTCAGTAAAGTCTGTTTAATCATGATTTTAAATAAAGTAACATAAACAAAATCTCTGCCATCAGCAGTCCCTGTTTATTTCCATTTTTATTACCATGCCCGGACCTCGCACAACAAGACCAGGTTTTGTCTTTCAAAACACAAACCCTGCCTGGCTGTAGAGCCCACACACAGTTAGAACCACTTGGCGCAAGCATAATTGCTGATGCTTGCGTATAGCCTTTTTCGAACCATATTTCGGTACATCGACAATTGGCCGGGACGCTGACTCCTGCTGAGCCAGCGCAAGGGTTCAACCCAGTACAAGCCAACTCCAGAAGTCTATACTGTAGCACGTAAGTGTCACCACTCAAATTACATGTGATGCAACAAATTTGACTAGTATAAATACCCGAGTTCAAATAAACAAAAATCAGTCTTTTCGGCTGGAACATCAAGGCGACTTGTCTACTTTATTTCGAGCTCCGAGCTGGTTACTGCTCCTCGCAGTCTACCACACCTTGGATAGCTCTTAATGCAAAGAAAGTCCCTGCAGGTTTCCCCGCGGTTCTTATGCCTCGCACTGTCGAACGTTTGAGATATTACATGGCGACCGTGACAGGACTTCGCGTGACAGTTTTGACAGCACGCCGTAGTGACCCGAAATGCCACCACACTGGAAAATCTTTCGTGCCGCGTTAGTGCACCGAACAGTGACCGTGAAAAACAGTGAAAAAACAGTGCGACAGTGAAAAAAATAACATTTTAAGTTAACGATGGGTACTGAACAAAGTACACCAAAGCCGCCCTTATTGCATGAGGAGACAATACGCATCATAAACGCGAATGTGCTGCAAACAGCACACTTGGAAAAAAGTGCGAGCGCGACAACGGTGTTAGCATATGCAGCTGTAGCAGTAATTTTTATTACGCTCGCATATGTGCTATATCGTGCCATAATTAAGTTCGAACGGATGAGAACAGAGGACAGACTACGAAGAGTAGTATCGCTCTCAAGCATCGTAACGCAAAAGTGAAGTGGTGATTAAGAAAGAACAATAAGTATCGATCAAAAAAAAAAAAACTGCAAAAACAATGAAAAGTGTTATAGAAAGTGCGCGCAGAAAATGACGAAAAACAATCTAACAAACGATTTACGGAAACTTCAATCAACGCTAAAATCAAAGAAACCAATACAGTTGGACAACAACCAACTAAAAAGTTGTTTAATAGCGGAAAAACTAGCAAAAAATGCTGCCAACGGTGAAATAATAATAAATAGTGAAGTACAAAAAATAGTGATGGTGAAGTCAACGCCTATAAAAAAAAAAATTGTGGATTTCCTGAAAAGTAGCAGAATTCTCCCAACCATTACCGGGCATGTACTCATGTCAACAACGAGAGGACTGATGACCCACCATCAGGCCATCCAGGACCAAACCGGTGGAATCATCTTGGCGATCATCTACTAAGACGCGATCGCAACGAGCAACGAGTTGGAATCGAATGAGGTCACCAACAACAAACAACCGTAAAGGGGAGCGCGCTTTTAGCGGACGCATATCCTTACGCGGTGTTTCTACACGGACATCTAGAAGGGGAGCGTCGGTTGTGGGAACGGACGGTTCCACCACAACCCGGACCGCAGACCCGCAGCAACATCAGTATCGAGACAAAAAAAATAACAAGAAGTAACAATTGATGAAAATTTTTGAAGCAAATAGTAAGTAATATTTTTTTTTAAATGAAAAATGGCCGACGAATGCCATGGAAGAACTAGATTTAAACATAAAAACCTTGCATAAGATCTTAGAAACCCTTGAAAAAAATCCTTATAGGAATTTTCTAGCACACACACTACTACTCAAAAGGGAAGTAGCACAAAAAAAAGTTACTCGAACATAGAAAAATATCTTCTTATTAACGAAGAGAAGATCGAATCAAGTAAACTTAATTTTTATATAAAAGCTTCTAGAAACACTTTACAGATCTATAAAAACAAAAAAATAATGATGAAAATCCCATTTCAGCCAGAAAATGAAAGACCAACTTTAGAGATGACTCTTTCAAGGCTTGAAAAAGAATTAAAGAAAATGAGAATCGATCGAATATCTCTTTCAACGGAAGATGAAATTTTCAAAAAAGTAACAATTTCTACATTTAAAATTGTAGCTAATAAAACTTTGCAAAGTCTACAAATTTTAATATACAAACCACCAATGTATGTAGATAACAAAAATGAAATTCAAGAAATCTTACGAAATTTCCACAATACACCGACAGGAGGACACGTAGGACAAACTAAAATGTACCTACAGATCCGAGACCTGTACCGGTGGAAAGCAATGAAACGTTCTATTACACTTTTCGTTCAGGCCTGCGAACTGTGTAAAAGAAATAAAATTGTACAACATACTAAAGAACCACAAATAATAACAACAACTCCGAGTAAACCTTTTGAAATCATTACAATAGATACAGTAGGACCCCTACCAAAAACCAACAACGGCAACAGATATGCAATAACAATTCAGTGCGAACTAACTAAATATATAGTTCTTGCACCAATACAAAACAAAGAAGCTAATACTATAGCAAGAGCCATAGTAGATAACTTCATCTTAATTTATGGAAAATTTTTGGAAATCAAAACCGACCAAGGTACCGAATATAATAACGAAGTTCTTAGTCAGATTTGCAAACAATTGAAAATAAAACAAACTTTTGCAACTGCCTATCACCCACAAACCATTGGTGCTCTTGAAAGAAATCATAGGTGTTTAAACGAATACCTACGATGTTTCGTTAACGAGCATCAATCGGATTGGGATGATTGGTTGAAATATTATCAATTTAATTACAACACAACTCCACATACTATTCATGGGTACACACCTTATGAATTAGTGTTCGGTGTTAAAGCAAACTTACCACATAGCAATAATCAAAGAAATCTAGATCCAGTCTACAATTTAGAAGCATACCACAATGAGTTGAAATTTAGATTACAAAAGAGCCAAAATTTAACAAAGTCAATATTAGAACAGCAAAAACAAGAAAAAACTCAAATTTGTAACAAAATAATTAATCCTATTCACATACAAATAGGCGATCTGGTTTATCTAAAAAAGGAAAATAGGAGAAAACTAGATTCATTTTACCAAGGTCCATTTAGAATCACACAAATCAGAGATCCGAATTGCGAATTAGAAGAACCTATAACAAAAAAGAAAACAATAGTGCACAAAAATAGAATAATCAAATAAACCACCGAGCCTAGCATCAACAATGCAGGTAAATTTTTCCCAGCAATAGACTGCGGAAGTGAAAAATTCGGATACAAAACAACAAACACTTACACATACACATACACAATGTAACAAAACACAATGTAACAAAACACAATGTAACAAAACAAACACACAACAACAAAAATTCATAAATATATCAAATAAATTGTAAATGGCTACTGGAGAATGGCAAAGAATAATTTTACTTCATAAAACTATTCTTTTAAAGGGGGAAGGTGTAATAGTCTGAACACCACTGCATTCCCAACATACCCATTCACACTTAATTTCCATTTTTATTACCATGCCCGGACCTCGCACAACAAGACCAGGTTTTGTCTTTCAAAACACAAACCCTGCCTGGCTGTAGAGCCCACACACAGTTAGAACCACTTGGCGCAAGCATAATTGCTGATGCTTGCGTATAGCCTTTTTCGAACCATATTTCGGTTCATCGACAATTGGCCGGGACGCTGACTCCTGCTGAGCCAGCGCAAGGGTTCAACCCAGTACAAGCCAACTCCAGAAGTCTATACTGTAGCACGTAAGTGTCACCACTCAAATTACATGTGATGCAACAAATTTGACTAGTATAAATACCCGAGTTCAAATAAACAAAAATCAGTCTTTTCGGCTGGAACATCAAGGCGACTTGTCTACTTTATTTCGAGCTCCGAGCTGGTTACTGCTCCTCGCAGTCTACCACACCTTGGATAGCTCTTAATGCAAAGAAAGTCCCTGCAGGTTTCCCCGCGGTTCTTATGCCTCGCACTGTCGAACGTTTGAGATATTACAATAGCCCTGTTAACCTGTCAAACAAAAGACTACATGAACCTCGTGACGAAAAAAAAGCAACATGAACAAAGCGCCATGTACATTCGGCGAAGAAAAACGAATCATAACAAAGCGTCCCCCTCAATGACAGCAGGGTGATATAGACGTTGGTGATTTCAAAAGAAGTTATGTTTGTTTTTCTCAAATAAAATTACGGAAATAATGTTTTATTGAATTTGGATGATCAAGTATCAATAAAAGCTACGTTTTTCATCGTTTGTTATCATTAGAACATCTTATTTGGTTTTTATATTAAAATGGGAATTAAAAATGGATGCTCAACATTAAAATGCGTTTTTCTCAAAACGCATGGTTTGTACATGATGCTTTTTGAAATGTTGGCGTCGATTTATACTGATTTTTCCTAATAATCGAAATGTTGGTCGCAAAACGGTAAACACAACGCAGTAGGGCTGGCCGCATTAATTTTTGCAATACATTTTCGGGTGTTCTCGGATGTACTGCAATTATTAATAATGTCAAGAAAAGTGCTTGGGGCGTAATCTAATCACAAGACTTTCCAGCATGCTTTCATCGGACTGGCTGCGTTTGTGTTAGATTTAATCGAAATGTTGGTCGCAAAAATTTCTCATTTTAATTTTCGATGTAAAATTGAATTTTCAATCAAAAAGTACTTTAATGAAGTTTTGATTAAGTGCACCGTTTTAAAGTTATAGACTTTTTTAGGTAACTTTTTTAAAAATAGTCGCAGTTATTATTTTTTTTAAATAAGTGCTCATGGTTGCCGTGCACTATATCAAAATTTCACAAAAGTACTGTTTGATTTTAAATTCGATTTTACATCGAAAAATTAAATTGAAAAATTTTTGCGACCAACATTTCGATTTTTTGAAAGAATCAGTGTTGATTAAAAAAAAATATAATTCGGTCAAAGATTTTTTGCCCGTTCTGGAAGTTGGCATTTGATGTCCCCTAAAACATATCAGAAAATAAAAAAAATTAAAATAGTGATTTTTTTGTTAATCAAGTTTTAGTGACAAAAAGTAAAATAAAATATCACCAAAAAAATTTGTACCGTGTATTAATTTTTTTCAGTGTAGTCCTTATCCATACCTACCGAAGACACCAAATCGATCTAAAAATTCCTTCAAAATATACAGATTTTTGAATTTTTATACATCATTTTTCTATGGACAGCTGTATTTAATTTAATAATTTGTATGGAAAATTATATGGACAAACTAATGATGCAAAATTGCTTCATTGGGCATACCGAAGGCACCAAAAAAGTTTCAGCCGAATTAAAAATACAAAAAAATCAAATGATCGAAATCTCAGATAGTTAATCCTATACAAAATAAAATCTACACTTCTTTTGAAAATTATGGCATTATAAAAATAAATTTAAAAAATGTCGCCTCTTTTTAGATACAGCCCAGACTCGACTATCCGAAGTTACGATTATTCGAAGGTTTGTACGGGACTTCGAATACCGTAAAACGGGGTGACTTTGATAGCCGGGGTGACTTTGATAGGTTTGAGATTTTTCCGCAAAATGAAGAGTACAATTAAAATACGTACGGAATTGTTTAGAATCATACTGACCGTGGTAGAGAAGTGTTCAAAGTACCTCAAGAAGAAGTTTTCATAACATTTTGAGAAGTTTAAATTGTTAGTTAACTATAATTTAAAAAATGTTGATGAAAGTCATTATTTTAAACTTCTCAAAGTGTCTTGATTTTCTCAATGAACATGATTTTAAATCGGAAAACGGAATGCATTTTCGGATTCTTTGGACAATTTTCCACTGGGAGAAGGTTAAATAAATTTGTAAAAAATAAATAATGTGTGTTTTTGGAACACAATTAAAATAAAATTCCAAATTTATAGGCAATTTCAGTTAAAAAATTTCATGTAAAATGAGAAAACTTGTGATTCGTGCTTTGAATTCAGTATAAAATGCAATATAAATCGATAATTTTATAAACAAAACTAGTTCTAACAAATTTCAGGCAAAGTTCCGACTTTTTAACAATTTTAACCAAAATTTATATGTATTTTGCTAAAAAGCTTATAAACTTAGTTAACTATTGTTGTATAAATATTGTTTTTTTTTCCTAAAAACTTTATCAACTACTTTAGTGATGATATATTTAACGTACAAATAAAATTTGACCATCTTAAATATGATTTTAACAAGAAAAACTATGACTATCAAAGTCACCCCGGAATAAAAACTAAGAATTTTTAACGTAACTATTTTTCTAAACACTATTGAAAAAACTTTTTTTCCAAAATAGTGCATGGACTTTGTGTGGCCTACCCCAGTACATGTTTTAAAAATAATAATCTTGAGAAAAACCTTACCTGTTGGAAAATATTCCAAAATCAAATTGAAATCCTATCAAAGTCACCCCGGTTTACGGTAATCGAATCACGTAAACACAATGTTTTTTTTTAACTTTAGCATTAAATTCGAGTTCTGCGACCCCATTTTGGTCATATTTGAATGGTTGATTGGTTATAAAATAAAAAGTTGCATTTTTAAAAATATTTAATCACCGCCATTTTGACCGTAATTTTTGCCGCCATCTTGGATTTAAAAATTCTAAATCACTTTTGAGTAGTTATAGCGTCATTTTTTGTGATTCTGTTATCAAAAGTTTTAATTTTCTGGAGTGAAATTTTGACGTGGCCTTCGGATAATCGAGTCTGGACTGTATATTCAAACAAAAAAGTATCAAAAATTTACTTTTTTAACTATGCCACTCCCATAAATTTGCAAAATATAAAAAATACAAAGTTTTAATTAAATTTCTAGCGCTTTGAAACAAGATTTTTTCAAACCAGGTTTAAGTGAAACTGTAATTCGACATATCTGACCAATATATTTATCTCAGGTTGCTTTTCGGCAAAAAAAAGATACTAAACGTAGGAAAATGCATTTTAAATCGTTTTCGATTGATAAGACTTCTATGTAAAATTATTCGAAAAACAATTTGTTTTGCCCCCTGATTTCTCGGGCAGATTTTGAAGGCTGGTGGGGCAACATAAAATGTTAAAAATAATTGCAACTGCCTTATTGAGATTTTTCAAAAACTGAAATATAAAAAAGGTATTATTAAAAAATGTAACATTTTTTCTGAGAAGTCCTAAGCAATACCTACAACTTTGCCGAAGATACTAGACCGATCAGAAAATCCGTTCTCAAGATACAGATTTTTAAATATTTTAATAGCCTTTTTGTATGGACAGCTGTCAAACTTGTATGGAAACTTGTATTTGCCAACTAATGATGCAAAATTCTTTCATCATAGAAAGTACACACAAAATTTCATCCAAATCACACATTACAAAAGTTAAATTTCCACTCTATTGAGAAATGCTCATTAGCATTTTTCCACAATTTAATCCGAAAACGAAAGATGAAAGATGCCAGATTTTTCCAAATATTGATATAATAGAGTATTTTTTTAATAAGGTTCAATCGTTAAATTAAAGTGAGGTTCAATTAAAACAACAAACATCTTATGCTCACCTGTCGGTTCCGTTCGTCCGTTATCCGTGAGATCTGAATCTTTTTCCTGCCCATCCTTGGTGCCTTTTGCTGCTGCTTCTGCTGCTGCCTCCGAGTGCGCTAATCAACGGTGCTAATTTAGGTGCTCCAGTTTTACTGGCTTAACTCCTGCCTTCCTGCTAAGTACGGTTGCTCTGGGTTCGTGCCTCCGCTAGAACACGGATCACACACGTCACGAAACCAACTACGGTGAGAAAAAAAAGCGACAATCCTTTGGTTTGTCGCACTTCCTCTTTCTGCTGTGGTAGAAAATAGCTTCTTTCTTCAGTCTTCCTCACTCTTCACTTAAACACTACCGGAACATCCACTCACAGCCCCTCGCAGACATGCTCACCCACACACACCAACAGAAGCCACACTACCACGCAGTCACGAATGACTTGTTTTTTTTTTTGTTTGAGCTGTGTGATTTGTTGACCACTTCCGGTCTTTCTATTCTCAGAATTGCTGCTTTTTTATTTTATTTTCCTTCCCGGACAAACGACAAAGTTTCCTCAACTGCCGCCAGCAATAACACGGTCACTTTTTCCGGCCCAGAGTCCGGATTTCCACTCTGCCACGGGCGGGAACAACACCAACAAAAAACAATTGCAACTTCGTCGTTTATTTTTTTTGCTTCGCCGGGAGAACTCACAAAGTCTTGCTGCACGTTACCGGTTCTTTCCTGACGGTGTGGTCTGCAAATAGAGAAGAGAAAAAAAAATGTATTAAAATAAGTCCTTAAATATAACATTTTTAAAGAGATTCGTGTTTTGGTTTAATAAATTATACTTTATTATTGGAACTAATAATTATGCGAAGGGGTTAACTAACAATTATTCCATCTGTCAACGTCAAGGTCCTTTTCCAAACAAGACTTTTCCGCAATCAACAACAACTTCCCACCACGACTTCCAAACAATTATTCTAATCTAAATGGTGCGTGCATTGCGTCAAAAGCCCTAGCATTGCATGCACTGAAGCATTTTTCATCAAGCTTTTCCGCGTGCACGTGTAACCATTGTGTGCTGACTGAGTGACCAACCAGTTGTATGAATGGGTCCTGAAAAGCCAGCCCACACCATGCAAAAAGCACGCCGACTGCATATTCATACGTTTAAAGTATGCAACCATCCATCCATCATGAGTGGGTTTTCCCCCCACCCTGAACGCAAACTCGATTTTTATAGAAGGGCCAATTGGTTTGAAAATTATATTTAAATTCAAGAAACCATCTTATATAAATTTAAACACAAATAAGCGAAAGTTAAGCAAACACAATATAACTGAATAAAAAATTATAATTTTGGTCACAGTTGTAAGCATTTAACCATGATTTCTTTAATAATTATTTCAGCAATACCCGAGGAAAATGATCTGTTGAATATCTTAAAATTTTATTTATAACCTGCCCTTAAAAACAAAACCAAAACAAAACCCAAATAAAAAAATCATTAAGATTAAGAATTTAAAATTAACAACATGTGAACCAACAAAACAAAAATTCTTAAGATACTATTTACCACCCCAATGAAAAAATAATTGGCAACACAGCTTCCCTTTCATCCATTATCCTATGACAGGGTTTCCACTTATTCAAACTTTATGAACAGAAAAAAAATGATGGTAATATTCATCAGGAAATGATGACAGATTTTGTGGCAAAAAAAAAAATGATAAATTTAACCTCTAAAAATGATGAATTTTCATCTGTTTTTGATGAATATTCATCAGGTTCACATTTTTACACATTTTTTAAAAGAGGTAATATTCAACCAACCAAATTTTCAACCATCCAAAATCCAACTTTTTTCTGCTGTGTAGATAATTTTAAATCTATACGAAATTCTTGTTCAAAATCCCAATAGCCTTAGACATTTTTAAATATTACAATTATGTTTTGAAATCTTGTGACAGGATTACAAGAAACAAATTCAATTCAATTCAATTCAATTCGGTTTTATTGGTGAATAATCAAGATACAATACGTTCTTTTGAGATACATAACAGAGTTTTGGAGTTCCTTTCAGCTGTGTGTTACATCAAATCCATTTTGGAACAATTATTACTAGTAAATAAAGGTGTCACCAAGAGCAAGAAAAAAATAAGAAAAAAACTTACTAAAATTGCAAGAGAAGAAACAAATTCAAATTCTAGACTAACATTTGAAAGGGACTTGAGATGTTAAAAAGGCCCTAATTAAATGGTGGTCTTAATTTTTTTTTTAATATTATTGCATAAAAGAATTTTTTTAATTCTGAAATCAACTCTAACACTTCAAAACGCATATTATTCAATATTTGACCTTTTTGAAATGTTTGTCTATCATATTATTATATTCTTTTTACTATATTATCATCGGAAAAAATCATAAAATTTCACAAATGTTTCAAATTCTAGACTAACATTTGGAAGGGACTTAAAAGTAAAAAAGGCCCTATTTAAATGTTGGACTTAATTTTTTATTTATTTAAATACTTTAACATAAAAGACAAAATATTTTTAAAATTATGAAATCAACTCTAACATTTCAAAACGCATAATATTGACATTTCAAATGTTAGGACCTTATCTTCATTGTCTCATAGGCAATTTTATTGAAAATTTTCTCAACTTTTCTAAAAAAAATACTTTTAGGGATGGACAATCATGGAAAATATTTTAAAAAGTCTAAAAAGTGAAATTTTCCAGTTAAAATAAAATATTAGGTGGCTTAATTTTGAAAACGATTAAGGCCGTTGCAAATATTTTTTAAAGTTTATGTCCCTCGACTCTGACCAATGTCGAGAAGGGGGGGGGGGGGGGGGAGGGCAAAAAAATAAAAAAGTATAAAAATTGAAATTACGAGCCATGGTTTCAACATTTTAATGAAAAAAGTGTTTTAAAATGCATTATACGTCTGTCCAGTTGTTTTGCAATCATTAGTTTCCAAAATATCTAAGTATTGACGAAAATTATTTTTTTTTGCGAAAAATAAAAATTTTGCGGTGCTGTACATTGCAATTTCATAAAAATTCAAAACTGTTTTAAACAAGCCCAAACATGCTAAATATGATTTATCATTGCAGAATAATGCATTTAAGATTGTTTTCAGTTGATTAGACTTCTATTTTCATGGAAATTTTGAAGTTTTTTGGAAAAATTTTTTTTTGCCCCCTGATTTTTCAGACCAATTTTGAAGGGGGGGGGCGACATAAACTTTGAAAAATTTTTGCAACGGCCTAACTTTATAGAAAAAAAAAAACTATACTGATTTTTCGATTGCAAATTTGATTTTACATTAAAAAATAAACTCAAACAAATTTTAAAAGAATTTCTGTTTTTCAAAAAAACTTATTTAAAAAAAATCATGATTTTTGTCAGTACTTTTCTAAGGCTCAAAAGTTGCAATTTTATGTCCTGTAAACCATATCAAAACATCTAAAAAATTAAAAATTTTGAGAGATTAAACTTTTGTTAAAAAAAGTTAATGATAATTCGGCATTTTTTCTAAGTACCAATTTTGTCTGAATATTCCTCATAAAAACCAAATTTGCCCAAGACAGATGCCAAAATTATATGGATGAACCAATGACACAAAATTGCTTCTTTGGTCATAGGGAAGGCCCCTAAAAAGTTTAATCCAAATAATAAAAATAAATACATAAAATCCCTTTCCGGTTTTGGTGGACAAATGGTACTATACCAAGAGGGAACATTTAATTGATTTTTTTGCATCAATAGCAGAGGTGGGCAAAAAGAGAGCGAGCCGCTCAAAGAGCCGGATCACCAAAAAGAGCTAACAAACCATGGCTCATAAAAAAAGATCCGCGGTTCTTTTTGAAACCCCGGTCTTTTCAAAGAACCGTTCCAAAATAAAATGATTGCAAACTTGTGTATATTTTTATGTTTATAAATATAATTCATTAAATTTTCATTAAATGGCAGTATAAAATTTATTTTAAAAAAAATCAATTTCAAATTTTTCAATGCTTTAAAAAAATAGTTACAAAATTATCTAACGGTGTACATTATAAAATTCTTTTGAATAAAAAAAAACAAAAAAATAACGCAATTTCGTAAAATTCATTATTTTTTTTTCAAAATCCTTGATTGAGGGTTTTGTGCCATTAATTTTTTCGAACGTTTAGGTTCGAGTAGAAATTTTGTCATAGAGACCGCAAAAACCTATGGTTTTTAACACCATTCTTAAAAATAGCCTTTACATCAAAATTTTGAAAAAGAGCGAAAGAGCCGTTAAAAGGGCAGCTCTTTTTTAATGAGTGAACTCCTAAAAAAGAGCGGTTTTGCACACCTCTAATCAATAGTGTCTCTATACAATTTTGCGTGCTGGCCATATAAAATAAAAAGGCTAAAAAAATAGAATCAAATTCATGTCTTCGGCAATGTTGTAGGTTAGGACCTTTTAAAATAAAATGCACTCAAAATTAATTCGGGAGTTATTCTTTTGTTAAAAATAGTTTTCTTATAGAAAATAATGAAAAGAAGATTGAACTTTTAGAAGAAAATTTAAATTGTATATTAAAATTTCCAATTTTAATTTTTTTTTATTTGAAGGATACTTCATGACGGATTAAATTTTGTTGTTGAGACACAGTCTATTTTGAAAGAAAAAACTGTTGCTTACATCATATCACTGCTTTTATTTTGTAAAAATAACTATATCTATAATAAATCTATTGGTTCAAATTTAGGTGACAAAGATTTTTTTTTAATTTTTTATTCATTTTAATAAAAAAATTTAAGTCAAAAAAATTTAAAGTATCACTTTGAAATTATTTTAACATTCGTATGAACAAATAATGGCATAAGAATATATGTACAAAGCCTTAAGCTTATGAAAACATTAAAAAACATGAAATGTGTGCGAATTTCAAGACAATTTATCAAAAATATATTCACAATAGAGTATTTCCAGATTAAGTCCACAGTAGACGAGTTCTAAGAAAAATATATATATATCTCTCCAAACTTTTTGAAAATGATTAAAATTATCATTTCAACATTTCAACATTATACAATTGGACAATTTACACCTTTTATCTGAATATATCCAAACTTCAAAAAATACATAACACCACCACCACCAAGGACCATGTGACTAAAAGTAAACGCATCTTTTTTGGGTTTTTTTTTTTGTGGAAATTGTTTTTGAGATTCTTCCGGATCGAATGCAACAAGAACGATCGAGATTGATTAAAAATTTGGGTTTTTTTTTGCCCAGATATTAAAATTACATTCACAGCAAATAGATCTCCTTAAGCCTGCTTAAGTTTACTTTTGAATAATTTTTGAATAATTTGCTATTTTTGAATAATTTGGAAATGGAAAAAAATTCTTCAGTATATTTTTGATTTCGAAGCTTATACCTAGTTCATGTTCATATGCTTAAATGATTGTTTTAAAATAATTGGCAATTTAAATTATTTAGAAAAAATGTATTTGACATTGCTTTTAAATGAATTTCAAGATGAACTGTTAGTGTTAAAAATATGTTAAACCAATAATAATTTCAATTGGGGTCAGCTAAAAGTTGCAACTATATATTCCACCCCATCCTGCCCAAACCCACTGCACACGAGTTTTCCAACTCTTCCAAGAGTCCACACTGTGCACACACTCACACTCGCACAAAGGCGCTCCGCAATGCACTTTTTCCCCGGGACGTTGTTTTTCCCTCATGCTTGCATATTTTTTTCTCCTTTCGTGTCTACGCGCGGGTGCAAGCTAATGTGTTCTCTCTTCAAGCTGGACGAGGTTGGGGGGGCAAAGAAAAAACACAAACGACTAATCGATATATTAATGTCGTCTTCAAGGATTTGCTGCAGCGATGGAATTTCCACGGTCACCTGGAAAAGTCACGGCCATTCGAGGAAGGACCTCCAAAAGAAAGCACTGGGTGGGAAAAAGAATTTTTTTTTTCTTTTTTGACTTTTTTTCTTTTGGAGGTTGCCCCAAACCAGGTTTGCGTGTCAAACAAAATAGTGTGAGGTGTTGATAAATGACCGTTTTGGGCATTATTACAGTGGAAGGCACAACAAAAAACGAAATTTCCACTAAACGCCAAGACATTAAGTTTCAACGGCCGCAGTCAATTTGCCGGCAGCTGTTCATTAGTGTGTAGGGCCACAATGTACGTTGTGTGTTAGCAGCCAGACGACAGCTGAAGACATCCTCCCGCGATCTTGTTTGCTTCTGAAGAAGCAGAGAGAGTGCACAAGTCGGGAAGCGTATAAATTTTCCTGGAACAGTTGTTGCTCGAGCTGGCCCCGTGAAGATCGGAATGACTCAAGGGAAACTGAGACATTTTTTAAAGAAGAAAATAAAAAGCCGATCAAAATTCGTCCCCATACCCCATAACGTAACCGTGATGAGTAGTTCCAACTGACGTCACAAAAATCGAGCGTCGTGAAGTCGTTCACTTTCGTCATGTCGGGATTGACGCTGGGGGTGAGAGTGAAATGGTCTATAATTTAAGCACCGCTGATTGTGGACATTTCGTCAAGGGCTTTCAACAGCTGATTTATGTGGACATCAGCAACTCTAAATGAATCGAAGAGAAAAACGCGTGGGACGTAGACACGCTGACAGCTGCGCGGGGGGAAAACACCGCTCAATTAAAGGGGAAATGTTTGGAGAATAATTCGTAAATTGAAATAAAAATTCTTCAAAGTGAAATGACCAGAATAAAGCATTATAAAATAATTAGAACTATCGAAATAAAGGTCATATATCCCAGAGGAGGATTGTATCGAGCTGATCCTGCAAGAAGTCATTCATGCGACAAGGGTGGAATCGAAAGAAAAAAAAACTACATTTCCAGAAATTGAGAGTGACATTTGAGCTAAGGAGGGTTAGCTTTTCCTTCCGTCCTGTCTGAGTCGTACTTTCTTCGCACAATTCCCACAGCTGAGGAGTACCTTCTCATCTTTGGAGGCTGAATGTCATGTTCGCACAGGGGAAAACAAGCTTGATTTCGTATATTTTTTTTGTCATCAAATTATTCACTGCAAATTCTCAACCAAACATTCATCAATCTAATCAGATAACTGTGACTTGTTCGTTGAATAATATTGTCCAGAAAAACCACATCCTGTCTGGCGTGCGTATTTTTCCTACGTAAAATGATTTCTTATCGAAAGTTTTCTGTAGTCTATTGCGCGAAACACTTTTTTTTCTACAGAAAACAACGCATTCTTGACGTTGATAAATACATTTGCGTGAGGGGTGCAGCACATTTGGCAACAAAATATTGTAGGTTAGGTAAGCGCGAGACTTGGTCGACTTGGCGCGGTTGTTGAGTGTTCTTGTATGCATGTGGGGCAGCCGGGTTTACTGGTATGCAGATACGAGTTGATGGGTTTGTTGGTATATAACTTCCTGACTTGACTCGGCTCGTCAGGAGGTACGTAGTCACAACCTCGGATCATCTCACCGCCATCAACAGTAGCTGCAGCAAAAACAAAAAACGTCAACGATTTTAGGGTGTTAGAACCAATTCTTGCTTGTGAATAATTTTGGTGATGCACAGTAAAAAAAATGTGTGAATCTGGAAGGTGTAATTATGTAAGGTAAAATTTACTCTTTTATGATGTAATTTTACTTCGATTTAGAGTGAAAAGAGGTAAAACTACTCATTTATTTAGGTGAAATATTACACATTTTTTCTGACATGCAAAATGTACCCTTCCCAGATGTAATATTATCATGATATTTTTGCTGTGTATAAAACAATCAAATCGAACCTTATCGATTATTTAAAAACTATGCCAACAAAATATTTCAAATAAAATCAAATTATTCGCTCTACAGCATTGCCTTGGCGTTCTCGATTGCGAGATTCCTACTCGAAACTAGGTGTCCGAAGGCTTGATTGTTGAGGCAATTGCAAACCTCTTTTTACACCTTAGCTTCCATCCACCCCGGGATACGAACTGACGACCTTTGGATTGCTAGTACAACTGCCTACCAGCGACTCCACCGAGACAGGACCCAGAGAGACGACTCCTACACCTGGACTGAGCTAACGACCTAACCTTTAGGTTAATCCGGGGCCAACATTTACTTCCCGTCCGACGGAAGGCGTGATCAGACAAATCTCGTCTCAAAATTTGCCACCGGGACCTTCTGGGATCAAACTCAGGCCGACTGGGTGAGAAGCAACCACGCTTACCCCTATACCACGGCAACCAGTCTATAATTTAATCTTTTCAACACTTTTAAGTTCAACCCACAAAATTCCTTCGATTTAATTTATTTTAATTTTTTTCTGGTAGCTTTTATGATATTTTGGAATGAAAATTTAAGTTTCTAAGATGCAAAACAAATAGTTTTGTTAAATTCCACACAACAAGTCAAATGAATCAAGGCTAACCAACAAACCAAGTATATTACAAATAAAACAAGAATTATTTCATTCCATTCTTTTTACTTATTATTTAAAAAAAATGCGGTTTTTTATGATTTACTGTAGAATCATCCAAGTAGGGTTATTGAGTGTAAGTAAAATAAAGTAAGTAGTATTGCTAAAAGTTAAAAAATAAAAAAACGCTAAGAAACTTATTTTTTCTCTTTTTTGACTTAGTTTCCTGTCTTTTAATATGTATAGGACATTTCTTCATTCTATTGACTATCTGCCTTAAGTCACCAATAAATACTGAAAAACAAACAATTACTAACATTTCCATTTTCTTGACTTTTAAAATTTTGAGTTGATTGAACCCTACAAAAAACGAATTCTTTTCTTGGAAATTTAATGAATAAACCAAAGATATACAACCCAAAGAAATTAATCAAATTAAAAATGAAATTAAATGTTTTAAATTTTTAGTAGCAAATTAATTTTTAGATAATTTTGAATCTAGGTTAAGTACATCCAGCGATTGTATGATTTTTTTAACAAAATGGATTTACATTGCTAATGTGCTTTTTCTTATTATTTTTCATCTCAGATTTTCTTTGCCATACACTTATGTTTATTCAGACAATATTAATTAAATTAAAATAAATCTTAATCTTAAAATTTATCATTTTCGATTCAAAAACGCATTTTTTAAAGAAAACTTTTGCGATCTGATCTGATTTCAAATGTAAAAAATAATAAAATTTAACCAGTGATGAACTATTAAATTATTAGTTTTTTCAACTGCCAACGAAAAACCACTCATATTTAATTTAACGAACTGATATTTAAATAAATAAATAAAATAAATTGTTCTCCAAATTAAGAACAACAAAATATCAATATTTTTTTGCTAATATTTAAAATATATCTAAGGTATTTTCAGTTCACAAAACTTTTTAGCAAAAAAGCAAAGCAAAGCACAATCCACTTTAACGACCCCCGGGTCTTTTGTGGGCTCTGTTGCAAGTTTCTGCTCATTTCTAGGCGTCCGAAGGTTATGTGTGGTGAGTCACTCAAAACCTCTTTTACGCTAATGGACCGACCGGGTCCGTCTGGGATTGAACCCAGGCCATACTGGGGTTTGGAGGCTACCACGCTAACCACTAAACCACCGGACCCGGCCTTTTAGCATTAACCGGACCCGACTTTTTAGCATTAAATTTCAATTTTCTTAAAAACGTTCTCATATCAAGCTAAAAGTAAAAGAAACATGCAAAATATTTAAAAGTAAAATGCAGAAAGAATAAAAAAAGTGAAAAGAAAATCCATACTTAATGATTTTGGATTACACAAAAAAAAATCTTGAAAAATAAAACAAACGAAGAAAAATAATTGCCTGATTAAAACTTCGATAAAGGATGAACTTGGAAGAATTGTAGGGCAGATGAGAAAAAATATATTTAATGATATTTCATGATCATGAAACTTTGTGTCATGTTATGTTGTGAAGGTGATGGGTAGGAATCCGAGGGATTTTTTTTTTGTATATTACGTATTTACGTATTTTTTTGCCTTTTGTGTGTTTGTCTGTTTCCAATCAATTATATTAGATTTCAAAATTTGAAATAGATTTTTTTTAATTTAATAAAAAACGTTAGAATTTGATATCTTTTAGCCGATTGATAAAAATAAAATTAAATTCAGCCATAGGCTCATTGGTCTAGACACGGTGAAAACGCCATTTTAAGTTTGCATACGATTTTTCAAATGTTTGGCTGGTTTTTTTCGGATCTCAATTTTTTCCTTGAAAGACAAACTAATCACCTTTCGTTTCCATCAGAGACAGCTAGAATCGGTTGAAATGGCACGGAGTTATGATTTTTTGAAGAATGTGGTTTTGAAAAAAAAAATATGAAAATGACCGTTTTTGGGACCACCCTACACCGTGCTAGGGTTGTCCCAAAAACCCAAATGCGGTCACCCTAACGGGTAAATGGTTAAGATTAGAAAAAATTGTTTCAATGATAATTTGAGCTAACCACAATTTGTAAAGGACTATGTTTGAGGCTATTTTGAAAAAAAAAATCCTTCAGATGATTTGCTTGATTCTTTAAGCAGCTAGCTGTTCACAATTTTGAATTAATCAGCTGGTGAAAGTTGATCCACATCTCAGCTTAGGATAGTTACTTCACACAAGTTATGTTTAAACTACGAAATAAATTAAATAAAAATAATTTGGAAAGGTTTTAAAATAAAAAAAGTCAAACTATTCTAACTCGTTTTTTCAAACAGAACAGAATATATTTTGTTAGAAAATCCTGCAAAACAGTCCAAACAATTAACCTCCTCCGTTAGCTTACTGTTGTTGCATTTGTTGTTGGTGGAAAAACTTTGCCATCTTCGAGAAAACTCTCCCCTTTCACCGTTTGGCGCACACGACTCAGCCAAGCTTAAGCCAGACGACGACGACTACAACGATAAAACGGCTAGCTGTTTTTCACAAACAAACCCCACTCTGCTGCCCGGGCGCCCACATTGACGAGGAGTCGGAGGATTGTTTTGCCTATGTGTTCGTGTTCAGTTTTTCGGAAAAGTCGATGTTTTCATTTCTCGACTCGACTCAGCTTAGCTTATGTACTTTTTGAACGACGACACACGGTTCATGTATCGACACAGAAAATGTTTCACATATTAGTAGGTACGTGCTTGTGTTTTATGTACCTCTGGGGGGAAACAGCAGAGGGAAAACATACTCAGACACACAAACACGAGTTGGAAAAGTCGCACATAAAAGTTGTGTCGGCTGCTGGCGGCTGGCTCAGCTTCCCCGGATTTCCCCGATTTCCTCCGGCCGGTTTTCCTTCCTTGCCCCCCTCTCGAAACAAACCCAGCTTAAAACCACGACGAAGGTAAAAGAAGGGCATTTTCAGCTGTTAATGCCTGTTGCGAGAGACTCGAATGACGACCATCATCTGTGTAACGTTACGACTTTTTTTTTCTACTCCGACGTTCTCATTCTCTGTGAGTCAACGCGTTTTCAACGCCGTTTCTACCTTTGCACATACCTTGAACATCTTCTTGTAATGCTTGCTCCTCGTGCAATTACCGACAGTGCCATTGTGACTAATGCAGGGTTGTTACGGGAAAGTCGAAAAAAAATCAGCGCCAAATCCGCGCCGACCGAAACCTCAATCCGCGCGAAATCCGCGCCATATAAAAAAAACTGGGACCTACATTTAAGAAATGTTATTTCCATAGAAAAAAAACTAATACAGAAAGTATTTTATTAAAAATATGAAACTCGTTTTATGTTTGAAGGAATGAAAGCAAAAAATCCTTTTAAAAAATACCTCAAGAGACATCAAGAAAAGTGTCACCAAAAAAAAACCTTTTTGCAAATCAGAGGGACACTACAATAATTTTGACCAATATAAATAAAATAGAAAATTATAAACCAATATAAACAAAATTAAAAAATCTAATAAATGAAATTTAACTTCAAAAATATAAGCTCAAACAAACCAAAATCTAAAATTTTAATATGTATAAATATTAGATTTCGAAATTCTAAAAATTCAAAATCCAAATTCCTCACAAAAATTTCATTTCGAAACAAATTGCATTTCCAATATTTGAAATATTTTCTTCTAAAAATTTAAGAATTTAAGAATTTAAAGTTTAAGAATTTAAGATTTTAGAATTTAAGAATTTAAATTTTATTTGAGATTTTTGAGATTACCTTTTTTTTTGTTTGCAAATCTTAATTTTTTTAATTTGGATTTTTTTTTAATTTGAATTTTTCTTTAAATTTTGAATTTTTGATTTTTTAGGTTTTTGGAGTTTCGGAATTTTTAAATTACGAAATTCGAATTTTTTTTAATCTAAATTTTTTTTTTAAACTATGATAAAAAAAAAGTTTCGAATTTTTGAAATTTGAATTTTGAATGATGGAGCATTAATTTTTGAATGTTCTGATCTTTTTATTTTTCGCCAAGAATGTTTAAATTTAGAAAAATATTTCTACGGGTAAATCCCATCTAAAATTCAAAGGCAAATTGAATATATCCACTATAAAATTAAAAATAAATAAGGTTAAAAAAAACATTACTCAAAACTCAAAAGAAATTACATATTCAGAGCCGAATATATTAAGAAATGCGTAAAGTGTAGTAATAATTTTATTTAAGAAAATCTCAACCATACATTTAAAAAAATCATCTCTACATAATCTTCAACTTAATTTTTCGACGGTTCGTATTAAGAAAATACAAACAAACATTTTCAGAAAAAAAATCTATTTATAAGAAATTGAAATTGCACTCAATGGAGAAAAAAACAAATTCTCGTTATTCTTGATATTATTTTTCCTAATAACTTGAAAGTAATTCTATCTATTTATTCATCAAAATTGCCATCCGCGCGAAATCCGCGCCTGAGCAAAATTAGTCAGCAAATCCGCGCCAAATCCGCGCCATCCGCGCGAAACGCGCCATCCGCGCGATCCGCGCCGTCCGTAACAACCCTGCTAATGGTTTCGCGGCTGAATAATGTAATACGCGGAAAAACGACACTTTTTGTGCCCTTAGAACATCCGAGAGCATCACACACAAATTTTCATTCGACAATTTCCCAAGGCAACGCGCGCGCAATTTTTCATTTTTTCAATGGCAATGGCTTTTTAATGATGATTCGTGGCGGGCGGAAGGTTGCCTGCCACCGCCCAAATTGTAACACGCAGGCATACTCTTTTCTTTTATTTTTGGATTTTTTGCTGGTGGCATTACATCTCAACTCTTGGAAAAGGTATTCAATTTCAATTTCGCTGAACCTACCCACCACCAAAAAAAACAGATGAGGAAAAGTGAAACCCGCAAAATTAAGCGAAGGACGAAACAGGAAAAGATCAACATTTTGCTCGTTTCGTTGCGTTCCGTTGCGGTGGTGGGATTTTGAAGAAATTTTCCGTCAAGAAAAACACGGCTTGACAAAGTAAACTTTGTGACTTTTCAATCGTGCTCAGAAGAAAACTTTAAAACTCAAGGAAACTTTGGTAGGACAACGCACGAATTTTGTTAACATTCCAAATATGTAATTTTTGCGATCAAAAACATCGCTCCAACTTTTTTTTGTGCGACTGGTTTTGAATTTCACGTCTTTACTCATTAAGTTATTCCGAAATTCTCCTTTTTTCTACGGTGTTTTTATTTCTAACAAATTTGACAATTTTCATTACAAAAAGGATGTTTGCATTCACTGTTAAAAAAATGGTAATATTACATCTGGAATGACGACAATTTTGGGCAGAAAAAAAATGTGTAATATTGCATCTTGAGATGCGGGAATTGTCATTTTTTGATATGTACCGTCAAATTTCTGAATTTTTGTTATGACCCAATCTCACCCCTCTGACTTAGTGTCGCCTCACCCCTGATGAACTTAATTTTACTTTTTCAAGATTTTTTTTTGCAAAATTACATCTAAAAAGAGGTAATATTCAACCATCGATTTTTTCAACCTTCTAAATGAAACTTTTATTTAACTGTGATCTTCATAAAAACCTGCTGCTTACTATTGACTAAGCGAACAATAACGATTTTTAATAGAGCATAAAAGTGTGCAAGAGTCAAAACTACACAGTAAAAAAAAGTGTAATTATGGAAGGTTGAAAATTTGATTGGTTGAATATGACCTCATTGTTGAGTAATTTACCTTTAAAATAATGTGTAAAAATGTGTAATTCAACAGAAACTGATAAAAATTTCAAAAATAACCATTGATTCCCAAATAATGTCATTAATTATTTCAATATTTTTCTTATTTTGTAGGTTATTTTCAGCTATTTTTAAGCTACAAATTACTAGAGTTTTCATTTTCTGGCCAACATTCTTTACATTTTCTAATAAAATAAGTATTTGTCAAATCTCATGTTTTATCATGCAATGTTATAAACAAATATCGTTTTAAAGCAAGCAAAATAAAAATATCCAAAATATTTATATGCCTTTCCGTTTGTAAACATAGTAGCCAATATGTTTTGCTAAAATTACGAATTTTGAAAATTCGTCACTCTTTGTTCACTAAAATGCAAATATCTCGGCTTTGCGTGGACATAAGTTAAATGTTAAAAAGGCACAATGTTCTCCGTGAAATTTCCTATAAGCTGAACGCAATAGTTTTGGCTGCAACATTTTTTGGCTCGTTTTGCGGAGTGATTTTTAAGGGAGCGTCATCAGTGCATGATTGGCAACGGGAGCGCGTGGTCGTAAAATAATTATTCGGAGTGAAAAGTGATTTTTTTGGTATGCATTTCGTTTTGCATTTTTGTCGTAAATTGTATGTGTCGATTGCGGGCGGTGGGGCAACGCGGTTGCTTGACAGGATCGATCGTGTTTTTAGGTGTTCTTTTTTCTTGCTAGCTATGATAATATCAGTCTTTCCTTTACCATCGTTGATCGGAAGGCACACCACCGGTTGTGTTAGTGGTAGTGTCGAGTGTTAATAGTGTTTCCACGCGCTTGCCTTACAGATATATTCATGTCTTGAACGTCATTTTTGTTCAGTAATTGGAGTTTTTTTTGTGCTTTTGTAATCTTGATTAACTGTTTAGTAATTATGAAAGCCCTTCCTATATCATCGTTGATCGGAAGGCACGGCGTCGTGTAAATTGTGTATAAATTTTTCGAATAATGTATTAAACTTTCACGATGAAAAAGCCATATCTATACAATCATTGATCGAAAGACACGCTGACATTTTGGATCGTCGAGTTAATAGTGGAGCAAAATATTAATTTATTAGATATTGAAATTACTGTATGTGAGTGATTTTGTGTGTTAACCAGAAAGACGTTTCCATAGCATCGTTGCTCGGAAGGCTCGCCGACGGGTTTATTATGAAAGTCCTCCCCATAGCATCGTAGCTCGGGAGGCATCGAAAAGCCAATACCTCATCCTACTAATCCAAGAAAACATTAATCCAATGATGCTTGAAGGAGATGCTGTGGCTTCAACGGTCTCAAGCGGTGTCAACAGTGAAAAACTATGTGCTGCATGAGTCGGCAACTTTTGAAAAAAAAAAAAAGAGTCTGCAACTTCAATTAACGGACTAACATTCCTCCCTTTCGTTGAACTCCAGGCTTCTTGGGAGGGCCTCGGTGTTGCCTTATGAAGTAGGGATCTTCAGAGGTTAAACTTAAAGATCAAGGCGACCAAATTTGAATTTTCGGGATTTTTGTTGTTGTATGGAAAAATTGTTCCTGACATCCTAATCTGTCATTTTAGGAGTGAGCACCAAAGTTTTGACCACTTTTCATTTTTATTTGATGGCCTAGTGGACATTTATTATTTTTCTGAAATAAATGAAAATGATACATAAATAAAAAAAGGTTTTACAGCTAACCACCTTATTTTTAAAATTACGACAGCATTAAACATTAATTAAATACATTCCATGAAACTAAGTCCTTAGAATGTAAAAAGCAAATTGTCTAACATTCACAGGTTAGTCAATAACGTTTAATTTATGAAACATGATATACTACTGGTGATATAATAACATATTTTAATTTTAAATCTCCAAAATCAAAGTATAGCTTTGAGGTGTTCCCCACTATTCCTCTAGTTTATGCCCATTTCGTTATCTCAAAAATTCCCTTTCTAAACGAATCTCTATCCTAATCCCAATCAATTTTTCCAGCCAGCTTCCAGACCCCCCGAGACAGCCAGACACTCACCGCTCTATCTAGTGTAGTGAGACCTTTTATCCCTTCTCCTCCTCCAACAAAAATACCAAAGTGCCCACCGTACGGCCGGAAAAATTGGGTCAACAAACAAAGCCAGTGTGTGCTCCCCAGCCAGGTGTGGGACACGAGTTTTCCGAATACAAAAAAAAAAATCGTTGCGGGGTTCATATCCGTGACTTTCAAACCAGAAGACCCCCAGCGGTAGCCAAAGTTTCGTGGCGTTGAAGAAGAAAACGAACCGATGCGAAGGTCACAAACAATTGATTATTTATACGCAAGGGGTCAGGATAACGATTTTTTTTTGTTTTCTCTGTGTGTTGTGTACCTGTTCAAGTCGACGACGACGACGACGATAATGGGTTGACAAGGTTATTCCAGGTCCAGGGAGCGACGTGTACGTGTGTGTTATGCAATTAGGCACTTCTCCGCTGCTGTTTTAACACACTTGATCCGAGACTTGGCTCCGATTTCCACTTCGAGCACCACGAAACCACTCTCGAAAAACGTTGTGAATGGAGCCAGAAGGTGGAAATCTTTAGTGCTTTTATCAAACTGCCAGCTTATGTATTCGCTGTGTGAGTGTGTGTTCCACAGCTGCGCCAGGAGGGGGAGGTTAAAGGATAATTCAATATTTCCACCGACGGTTTTCCGACTTTTCCACCTTCCCTTTGCAGCAGCACTAGGAGCTCTTTATTTTTTCATGAAAATCACATTTCATTGAGATTCGATTTTTCCGGCCACCACCAACGCCATTCACTTATCTTATTTGTTTCCTCTTTCCACGATTCCACACTCTTTTCCTTCCACGGAAAATCTCACTCTCGTTGGGCAAAGCTTGAATTTTCCGCCAGCTTCCCGGTAACCTTTAAAGAGCTTCCGATTTCGGGGTTGATTGGAATTTACACACACCTTTTTCCGCTCGAATGTTTTCAAAACAATTCTGAACTTGGCTCTATTAATATCACAAACACTTGGCCCGCGCCGCGCGCGGTGTTATTATTTATTCTTCACTTGGGTTATTATTATCGCGTGGGGGCAGGTACTTCCCCCCCTTGCGGCTTATTTTTGAAAAATTATAAATATTTCACGGCGCACTCTATTTATTCTCCACGATGACGAACCTGGCGATCCTGTCGGAAGTTCCGCACCGAAAATAAATCCAAGTCTCGATCCCCACTAGTAGCTCGATTGACTGTATGAGAAAATTCTGCGTTTGTGTGTATGTGTGTCTGTGTGTGTGTAAGTAGCGTAAGGACCCGAGGAGCGCCGCGGTTTTGTGACCTTACGTTATCGGACGCGAACGACGAATTGAGCCTGGCCTGGCGCGGTTGTCTGACTAGCGAACGAATCGTCGTAGACAGCATGAGAATGAGAGAGAGTTGAAAATCAAAGAGAAGAGAGCGAACGAGAGTGGAAAAGCCGAAGCCGCGTTAGTGGTGAGAAGCATTTTTCCGACAGTTTTCCTTCGCTCTTCTTAGTAGGGGAAATATGCCCATTTTAATCACTCTAAGCCGTTCGACCAATTCTCATCACTTTTGCCGTTTTCCGCTATTAAATCAACATTTTCAGATGTATCAACAATGGAGAGTTGCTTGCTCATTTTTGTTTGAGCTATTTATTACTTTGGAACAGTTAAAAACACTTTATGAAAGCTGTAATTCATGATCAAAGTGCTGATAGGCCGATAATAGAAATAGGCTGAGAAAGGGTATAGTTCCCCTATTGCGTAGTACTAATACTAGGGAACAGGTCGGCTGCTGTGGAAGCAGCTGATGATGATGATGGTGATGATGCTGATGGGGAGAATCGTAGCAATATCAGAGGGAGATCAGAGCCGAAAACAGTGTGATGTCTCCTGTGTCTCTTGCGATGGAAAGATTACTATCAGTGTTGTCTATACAAACTATTTTGATTAATTATGAAAAGTACTTAATTATTTATTTATTTTTAAATACAGTTTGCAAAGTTTAAAATGGGAGTTTATAAAATAGAAAACCAAAAAAAATCGGGTGAATTTCATAAATTGTTCGTGAACAGTTTAAAAAGTACTGTGAAATTGGTAACCAGTCTAGGAAAATGGACTGCATTTACGGTTTCTTTGAAAAATTTAGTGTTATTGAAGCAGGAATAAAATATCTACTAGTTTCTAAACCGTTTCAGTACAAAACAAAATCATTTTAAATGTGTAGTTATTTTTATTCAAATGAGCAATACTTTCGCCTTTCGCAAAACAAATTGCGATTTTTATGGAGTATTTTTTATTTTGGTGATTTTTTTTATCGATTCCTTTGGCCAAAATAAGTTATTTTACATAGTTGGTTCCTTCATACAAATTTGGGAAGCTATCAATACAAAAAAAAAAATCGAAAAATCCGTATCTTCAGAAGAAATTTCCTGATCGATTTTGTGACTTCGACAAATTATATATTTTTAAAAAATTGGTAAAAGGGATTTTTTTCATTAGGTATTTTTTAAATACAAAGACTCGATTCATCAAACTTTATCCCCTTGGATTTTTTTTTAATGTTTCAGTAGACCATAAGTGAAAACATTCGAGCATGACGGACGTTTTTATGTTGGATAAATAAGACCCTTCAATATTGTCTCGATAAAAAAAATTAAACCTTCAAAATTTGAATGGAAGCGATTTACTAAAAACATTTTAAAATGCACATTTGTCAAACAACTATTTTTCATTTAAATGTTCAATTCAATTCAACTAGTTTTTTTTTATTAGAATATTACAGTTCTGCTCCAGGATAATACATTTGCAATTCAGAAATTTGGAAAGCATTTAAACTGAGATCAATTCATAAGCCTATGCAGGAATAGGGTATAAATTTCTTAATTTAGATTTTGCTAGCTGAGTGTTTTTTTTTATTGAAAATTAATTATTGAAATATTAAAGCCATGACTCATGGTTTTTTTTTCTTCTATTTATGAGAATTTCTTTTTGAAAGCTACTAAATTTGATTTGCCTTAATTATTCAATCGACGATATTATGGAAACTCCTTTGAAACCATTGTTCAAATTTTGTCATCTCTTTAAAAGAATATCAAAAGCAAGACTAACGGGCTATCGATCTAAAGGGCTCGGCCTTTTTAAATAACAGTCTCACAAATGGCAATGTTTTGATGCAGTTAAAAAAAATATTTGCTAGGTTTTTTACCACCCTTTTCCTTGATTTGAAGATTTGAAACAAAAAAAATTCTATGCTACCAACTCAGTATCTGAAAAAGTCATAGTTGCAAGAAAAATCCAAATCTCTATACAAGCTCAAATGAAACAAAATTGTTACATGCTATCTCGAAAAATAAAAATTGAATTGAAATTGAAAAAAAAATATTTCATCGCAAAAACAACAAGAGCAAGTCTCTCTATTTTCAATCTATTTGATTTTTAAATTTTAAAGCTATTAAATGGGTTGGTTAAACTAAATATTTTTAGCTATTTTTTCCAATCTAGTGACAATCAAATTAGTTTTAATCTTCAAATTTTCATGTCTGACATCAAACTAGTTTTCTGGTTGAGCAACTTTTGATGAAATAGTTTTTATTAATTTCTCGTTTCTCGGCATTTTTTTAAGCAAATAAATTATTTTAAGAAATAGAAATGTTCTTTTGAATTTATGACGCCCTTGAAAAAATATTTTTTGTTTGACAAATTTTCAACAATTTTCATTTCTTTAAAAAAAACCAAAGGAAAATTGTCTTGCATCAAACAATGTTTCATTCCTGTTTAAAATTCAAAAGTTGCCGAAAATAAACACCTTAATATTCTGTCCAGTCGTATATAATATCTCAGAAAACTCGAACGCAATGTAAAAAAAGCAAAAAAGTAAATTTTGCGCATATTAAAAATTTAAATTTAAATTATTTTAACTTAGTCAACTTTGACTGTTTTTCACTATCTTTTTAATTTTTTTAAAGCAGAAATAAATGTGCAGTAACTTCGCATTCCACAAAATAAATGTAAATACTAAAAATGAAACAATAAAATAAGTAAAAATTTTCGTAGGACAACAGTTGCTCAAAATAAATGGGGAAAATAAACAAAATCACAAAGAAAGTTGGGCATTGCAGAGTTAACCCTCATTTATCAACTGTTACTATCTTGACAACTATTGGTTCGATTTTCAAATAACAAAATATACTTAGAATTTTATTTCTTTACATATTTTTATTTAATTTGAAAGGAAAGCCAAAACTTTATTCTGAACATAAATAAAAATATGGTATACAGCAACATACCAAAAATGCTGAAATAGTAGTTTTTGCAATTCCGTCGTGAAACTACTTACTTTTCCTGTCATTCTCGAACGACGAAATAGCCTACTTTTCTGTACCAAAAATAACAGAATCGAATAGCAACACTTTTCAAAATAAATGCTGAAAAGTTCTACTTTTCAGCACTGAAATGGGTGCTGAAAAGTTGAACTTTTCAGCACTTGTTTCGAAAAGTAACACTTTTCAACATTTTTTTGATTAACACTGGAACGCCCAACGCATGCCCAACTTACACGGACGCCCAAGCCTCCCAAAAAAGTTGGAACGGCAACTTCAACTCAATGGTTCTCGGGCACAACTCAACCAATCAAGATAATTCTTCTTTCCAGTGATTTGTTAGGATGTTTAGATGATTCTAGAACTTTACAGAACTTAATTTGATCAAATCTGTAATTTTTGCGACCAAAAACATCGTTCCACCTTTTTTTAAAAGACTGCCTCCGCTGAATTTTTGGCGAATTTTTTTTTACACGGGGAAAAAAAAGTTGGAACGATGTTTTTGATCGCAAAAATTACAGATTTGATCAAATTAAGTTCTGCAAAGTTCTAGAATCATCTAGACATCCTAACAAATCACTGGAAAAAAGAATTATCTTGATTGGTTGAGTTGTGCCCGAGAACCATTAAGATGAAGTTGCCGTTCCAACTTTTTTGGAGCCTTGGGCGTTGGAATGTTAAAACGATTTATTGACAAAATACATGAAAATTTAACTTAAAATTTCACTCAATGCGTGTTTTTCGGAATTGCAAAAAATGTTGTATGGAACTCGTTGCAAAACTTGTTTTTTTCAGCACTCTTCGTATTTATCCAACTCGGTGAACCTCGTTGGATAAATGTACGACTCGTGCTGAAAAAATCCTCTTTTTGCAACTTGTTGCATAAACTACTATTATGCAACAAGTTGCAAAAAGAGGATTTTTTCAGCACGAGTCGTACATTCATCCAACGAGGTTCACCGAGTTGGATAAATACGAAGAGTGCTGAAAAAATCAAGTTTTGCAACGAGTTCCATACAACATTTTTTGCAATTCCGAAAAACACCCATTGAGTGAAATTTTAAGTCAAATTTTCATGTATTTTGTCAATAAATCGTTTTAATCAAAAAAAATGTTGAAGAGTGTTACTTTTCAAAACATTAAATGCAATTGTGAAAAAAGGTGTGATGAGAAAATCGCAATGAATAGATTTCAGCGTTGCTTATACAATTTTCCTAGGCCTTTTTCCTAGTATGCGCACATTGAAAACAAAATGTACACAGCAAAAATTCCGATGGTAAAATCGCATGCAAAAGCATGCACATCACCTTCGTCAAAATAAACACTTAATATTACACGCTGCATGTACAATTTTTGCAAACACAAAAAAAGTTGCAACCGACGGGATTCAAACCCAGCACCAACAGTAAAGGCTGGCGCCTTAGCCCACTCGGCCATCAGACCGATGGAAAGCTGAAAGGATAAACGCACATATGAGCTTGACATTTCGGTCAAGTAGGTTTCCCATACTGATGGGCTACATATTTCAGAGTGTAAAATCACATAAAATTGCATAAAATAATGCAATATTTATTTTACACCCAGGCCTTTTACATGCAGCTGGATTACTACTTTTTTAGCTGTGTAAGGTTAAAAATTGGCTGGTTGAATATTACCTCTTTTTTGAGTAATTTTAATGTGAACAAATGCAAATTTAAAAGAAACTAATTGAAATTTTACCAGTTTCTGATGTAAAATTTCACATTATTTTTTCGACAGAAAATATGTCACCGTTCCCAGATGTAATATTACCATAATTTTTAAGCTGTGTGGGTTTTTTAAAATATTTAAAATTTGTTAAGTTGTATAAATAGTAGAAAATGAGTAAAAAAAAAAATAATTGAAAATTCAGTCTCGCTTTTTCATGCCAACATCCGTTCTAGTGAGCGAGATCCACTGCATGTTCACATTTGGCTTTTTTTTTTTGGTCACTTTAAAGTAAAGTCCACATTTCCCCTACATGTCACACAGCATCAAGGTAAATTGAGAAGAGATGTCAATTTCCCCCATTCCTCACACTCCTTGAGCCTCAGGAAACCGCGCTGATCCTTTTTGTATCATCCTCCTTCCTTCCTTCCCGACAAACACACACTCTCACTCGGAGTATCTCCTTATCCTTCGCCGAGTGTCCTCGTTCCAAACCGACGACGACATGGTAAGGACAACGGGGCGAGATGTATAATTTACCACCACCACATGTGACAAATTATTAAAACATATGTTCGACACAAATCATTCCCAATTGTCGTCGTCGTCGTCGTCGTTGCTCCTGTCGGGGTGTCGTTGTGTGTGGTGGAATTTTCGCGCAGGAGGAGGTCAAAGCCAGCAGGATTCCGCCTGCCCAAGCTGGTGTCTCTCATCTGTTGGTCGTCCTGTGCTTCATTTGTGTGTGCGTGAAAATTCGTGAACGAGTGAGTGAAACAGACTGCACGAGAGAGAGAATGAGAGATACTCATACACAGTTGCTAGGGGCCGTCCGGAGCTACCGTGGTGGTGGTCCTCTTTGGTTGGTGTTGGTTGGGTTTTCAACTTTTTCCTGGCTGGCACGACGGCGAAAAACGGTTAGGTAATTACGATCATCGTCAGCATCGTCGTCGTCGTGAATTTCGTTGAGCACATGTTGCTGAACAGTGAGCGAGAGATTCCCCGGTGAGTTGAAAAACTCGTGAGGCTGTGAATGCTACTGACGTTAATGATGATGATGATGGTTTTGATGAGGTATGTGATACATGGATTCAACAAATCAGTGTTGCCAGTTAAAAGAAGTTGAGGCAGAAATTTCAAAAAGAAGTATCAAAAGTTATACTTATTTTTAATAAAGCAGGAATTTCGAGAAATAAAGTATAAACAATTTAATAAACCAATTCTGTTTAAACCCAAAGTTTAAACCTGAAGGATTCCCGAAAGTAACCTCATTAAAAAGTTACGAATAAATGAGTCAACTTCCCATCCCCCCATATCAATATCTCTCTATGTAAATACACGCATGAAAGCAACCGGGTTAAAGCTAACAGAAGCGGAAAAATGGATGTTTTGGACCGGTACGACGACGGATCAGCTGGAAGGACGGAAGGCAGTGCGATGTGACACATGTGAGGCTGAACATTGTCCCGGACACGTCACGTTGCCACGGATCCTCCTTTGGAAAGAGAGTGTGGGGAAAACACGAATCATTTCCATGTTCAGATTGGCGCGTGATCAAAGCAATGTTTGAGGAACGATTGATTGTTGGAATTTAAGCTTCTCCAAAAGCTAAAAATAACACACATTCAAGCAGTTATTTTTACTCAGAAACCATATCAATTATGCAATTGCCACGTCACAGCTGATAAGTAAGCACCTCGAAGATCAAAGATTTCATTCAAGCACACACACACAAACAAACAGACCAATCATTTCGGTCAATGGTCTCTCCCTTCTCCGCCCGAAAACTGGCAAAACAAATTAATAAACTCCGTCACTTGGTGTTCGTTTATTGATTGGGCCCTGATAACGAACGGCGGCGGGTTACATTCTCCCATGATACGGTATCTAGGCAGATAAAGAGTTCAGCGCAGATAAGCCGGGAAGGAAGATAGCGATTTGCGAAACCCAAAGCAAATCGGGTGCTCGACCTTTTTCGCAGTGCATGGAAATTTAACATGCAATTGTATGTGAAATTTGCATGTCAATTTAAATGTCAAATAAATATTGTTGAATTTTGCTAAGATAAGCTAAGGAGAAGAATAGAAATAGTTACCGACTTGAAAAACTGTAAAAAAAAACTACATGTACTTTTATGTTAACTTTAAATCATGGAATTAAAAACCGGGAAAAATAAGACATACAAAACGAATTCAAAATTTACATTTCTACGAACAAAACAAAGTACCAAGTAAAAGTTTAAGAGCACAGATAAAACGACAAAAAATAAGCATTTTGAAATCAACAAAAATCTGTTTCCCAACCTAAAACCCATCAAATGGTTATTTTACATAAAATTGTATGTAAAATGTAAAGTATGTAAAGAAAAAATAAACTGTAAAAGCATTCAGACCATTTTTCGAAGCATATTTTTGAAAGAAAATACTTAATTTTTAGAAAAAAAAATATTTTCGTGAATTTCTTGGATTGAAATTTGTTCTAGCCTACAGCTTCACGGAGAGACCGGCCGGGGCAAATCTAAGAAATTCTTGGTTAATTTAACTAAAAGTATGGGTTAATTTTTTACACAGCTTTTTTTCAACAATCGATTGTTGATTTTGTTAACCCGAAATTGCTGACCACCAGTAACTAAAAGTAACTAAAAAAATAGTTGGAATTGCCATTTTTTTTGGTTAAATGGCTGAAAAAAATTCTAGCAGTCGACTGCTAGAATATTTTTTTCAGAAAATTAACTAAAAATTTGTTGTTTTCAGCTGAAATATTGTGGAATATTCTGTAAAAAACTGGCTGGGCCATATTTTTCAACTATTTTTTAACAATATTTTTCGTTGTATCAACAGAAATATTATTGCATGCAGCAATTTGTTAGTGGTTTATAACAAAACATTTCTTACTTAGAAATAATTTATGTAAGTGTTGATATATATTTTTTTAATTATCTAACGATATAGGCTGGGTCGAATTACTAGCTATATTTTAACCAATGTCTTACTTGAATACAGAAAAATATTCTTACATGTAGTCAATAATAAGCTGTTGTAAGCAATATTTTTATTGAATTTGCAGTAAATTTTGTAATAATGCCTCACAAATCAATGCTGAGTGTTTTTATTTTCGCAATTATTCTGCATAAAAATTTAACGTTTTGTACTATATTTTTTTGCATTGAGTTGTTAAATTACTGTTAAAAAGCATCAAAACATTATTTTTTTTAAACTGTTGTTATAGCACATGTAAAGTTTTAAATGTTTTAAAAAATTACGTTGCATTAATCAAAAAAATAAAATAAAAAGCATGTCACAAATTTTGTTAAACATATTTAAAAAAAGATGTTTGATTTCTCGTGAATTCCTTAAAAATAGTAACCGAGCAAAATTTTGACAAAGTTTTAAGCTTATATTTTAATAAGTTGAATAAAATTAAGTGTTCTATTCACTTACCATCACAGTCAAATCATCCGATAAGTCATCATCATCTACAATGGTCTCAGGTTTAGTTATTTTCCTTGCTGTTGGACACAGAATTCACACCAAAGCGAACCTTTTGCTGCAAATAGACATATGAAATTTATTAGTAATTTTATACAAAATTCTTATTTCGGCTATAAACTGAAAAAGGAACGTAAATAAATGTTGCATACATTATTATGAGGAAAGAAGAAATATCAATAATGCTACTTACCAAGCTTGCATTAATTTAACAACTACTTTTGGCAACACACTTTCATTCAATTGATTCAATTTATTCAACGGTCTCCGATTCCTGAAAACAATAATTTGAGTTTTACTTACCAGTTTATTGAACAGTTTTCTTTCAACAGCATTTTCAAAATATTAATTATCTTCTTTTGTATATCTTTTATATATTTTTTTTACATTTTCCATCATCGAATTTTTATTTTTGATATTATGTGTACGTATTTCCATGTATTTTATGGTTGATGATTCTGAAAAAATAATGGTTCATTAAAATTTTATCCATCGTAGGCACGAAGGTTTTTGATGATTCAGTTTTCTAATTAAAATCACAATATATAAATTATTGCTTTTTATAAATAAACCCATACTTACTTAGATTAACCAACATTTTGTTAAATTTGCCCGTGCAAGTATTGTCATGCAAGAGTTCGCCCGCCTCTTCCTTCCACTGCCCTTCCCTTTCCTTCAAACCCTCCCATCAGAGGTCCTCATGACGAGTGCCATCGTCTTGCTCTTCATAGTTTATCACCTGCAAAGAAATCATCAACAAACTTACTCACCAATTGCACCTCCACAGTTGCAACAGTGTTCATTTCGATATGCCACTTCAGCATTAGCCAATAGTGTGATTTTCACCTTTCACATCCTCTCACTTCACAATTAACAACACAAACTCAACAAATCGACCGCACTTGTTCAAATCCTGACTTCAAATGACAGATGTAAACAAACGCAAGTTCAACTTTTAAATATTCAACCAATTGTAAATTATATTCAACCAAACAAAATTGTTGATTTTCCTAAAACCAAAGCTAACAGTCGAGCACGTTCATTCGAGTTCGGGAAATCTTTTAGCTTTTTGCCTCTAGCATTTTCAACAAACAGGTAATTAAATTATTACTGAATTTTGGTTATTTTAACTGAAAATTGGCAGTAACAAGTACGTTTTTGTTAAAATTTACGAAAGTAAAATCAACAATTTTGATTGTTAAAATTTCTGGGCACAGTCTCTCCGTGTTGTTTTAATACAATTGTATGTGATATTTCTATTAAGAATATAAATTACCAACCTTAGTTAGAGTTTCGCACAGATAAGACGAGGCAAATAATAGGATTTGCAACGTTCGATATTTGGATTTGGGATAATGATAAATTTACATGCACTTTCATGTAAAATTTCCTTGAATTAAGTGAAGCACCAGAGTTTCTGCTCAGATAAGTGAAGAAAATTGTATATTTTGGTCCAATTATGTCTTTTTCATCCTGGAAAGCAGCCTATGCTTATTTCACATGAACTTAATGTTACATTTCATTGATAAAATAAAGAAAAAAAAAGCTCGATTTTTTAAGATCCGGTATGCAAATTGTATTGAATAGAAAAAAAACTAAGTATTTGAAATCAGCATAAATGTTTTCCCCAACCTAAAACCGGGGTTACAAGTTGGAAAGATTTGAGCTATAATTTTACATGCACTTTAATGTAAAAAAAAAATTGAGTGTATTTTAGCACCAAAATTTCTGCACAAATAAATCAATAAGAAAATCATTATTTTAAACAACTGAAAACATTTTCCTTCTTATAGAGCAGCTAATGGTTTTTTTACATGCAATTTTATGTAAAATTTCATCGAATAAACAGATAAACAAATAGCAAAAATAGTTCCACAAAGACATTTTGGGTCAATTAATTGAATAAAATGAGAAACAAGCAAACAAAATTGAGTCAAGAAAAACTTTATTTGAGCCAGCTAAAATGTTATCTCAGTCCAATAACGCAGCTAATATTGACAATTGAATGTAAAATATCATTGTTGAAGAATAGAGAAAAATCAGATATGTCTGTTCCGATAAAGTTTTATGTAAAATATGTTTAAAAAGAGAGAGAGAGAGTAAACAAAAGAAAACATTTAAAAAAAATAAGCAAGGCGATTTTTTTTCAACCAGGAAAACCACTCAAGAATTAGCTACTCCGAAACAACTCCCCTACAAAGTTGTTGAAAATTGGCCGACTCCAACTTCAGCTTTTGAAGATCAACCGGGATCTCAAAATGACCCGACTCAACCGACTCCGATGCCACAGCAAAAATATTGTTTCCGACTTGGAAAGCACAAAACCAAAAATTTACATCCGCAAAAAATTGCTGTGGAAACAGCGAAAATCTTGTTTCCTTCCTGAAATACAGGTAATGGTAATTTTACATGATTTTTTACGAACAAATCCAGTACAAAAACTTACATCGAAAACGTAAAAACTTAACTATTCACATTACAATGGGGAAAACAATTATTTTTACATCCACACAGAAAAACAATATTCTGAATGTTGCATCATTTATGATGGAACACTTTTGCACGTCATGAATCATTTAAATTTAAATGAGATTTGATGTAAATTTACAAAAAAAAAAATCAAAATCAAAATCAAATTATTCGCTCTACAGCATTGCCTTGGCGTTCTCGATTTCGAGATTCCTACTCGAAACTAGGTGTTCGAAGGCTTGATTGTTTACAACAAATCATACGTAAAAACACGATTCGAACTCACAACTTCTGGATTGTGAGTTTACCCTTCGAACAGCAACCTAACCGAAGCAAGCTCCCCAGCCAGTGTGTGTGCGGTTGGTCGCTCGGTTGACAGCAAATCCCATCTCTCCGGTGCTTCCCTCGAAACCCACCACCAGGGTTTCCTTTCATCTCCCGCCTCGGCGCGATTGTTTGGGTGCGTGTGTCACAACTAATTTGTCCATCCGGGAGAGCGATAAAAAAGCTGTCGAAAAGAGACATTAGAGAAGAGGACCAACAAAAAAAAAATCATAACGATATGCCACTGCCGAACTGCTACTCACTCTGTCACGCCAAGAGACCTCTTGGAAAGTTCTGTACGGAACGTGCAAGATGCGTCGGGGAGAGGTAACAGTTGGATAGCTTGAGTAAAATCTGGTTAGAATTTTAAGACAACGAAGGAAAGCCAACTCTTAAATTTTTTTACCAAAGTCACCTCGGTCAACCCACTATCCAGCTGTAAAATGCCAGCTCGAAATTGACAGCGGAAAACAAACGGATCAATTCCAGCCGAGGCACACGCAAAGGCAAATTACATTAAATTTATGTCGTCCTCCTTGCTGCCGCAGTCACAGTTGGCCTCCAAGAGGCCCAGTAGGCGCTGCCACTGATTACGAGACTGCTGCTAGTTAGCCTGTCCGTAATAATAATGCATTGCGTTGTCGACGTCGAGTTGATCCGTCGAGGCCTACTTGGGGACCGCTGCAGCAGCAGGCTCATATTGATCGACTCTGCTACAGCACACTAATGAGGAAAACTTTGTCGACCCGTTGGACAATACCGGTATAGCGTACACAGTCCAAAGAGGAAGGGATATGTCCAATGTCCTGCGCCAGGTGCAGCGTATTGTGTGCTGCATACATTCAGGGGGTCGGAACGGTCGAGTTATGATACCATTATCGGATGAATTGTGCTGCGCAGAAGGAAGGTGAGCGATTGAAAGGATTACCTTGGCAGCGTTCTGCAAGTCACGACGAAATTGAGCCTATTAAAGATTCAAGATGTTTAGTATACCAAATGGCTTTAATGTGCTTACACAGCCAACCACAGCACATGTTGTGTGATGAGTTGCGTGTCAAAAATGCGCGAAATTTCCTCCCAAGACTTTGTTGTTTGCAACGCCGCCAACTGCGATCAACAGCCGTCGTCGTCGTCTTGGTCGTCTTCGTCCTGCGAAGATCGCGTTCCGCCGATTCGCCCAGCCTACCGAGCACGAAACGATCTAGGTCGGCAGATGCAAAGTAGTGAGTAGAAGTGAGTCTGCCGATGCTCTCCCGGGCTGCTGCGATTTTTTTTTACAAGAACATGTGCACGGCACAGCATGCACCATGTGCATCTCGGGCCTTCTTGGATACGTGAACAGCGACTTCAAAGTCGTTAACCACGTTTGGCACGTTCCAAATAATGTTGTATTGTGTGTTTTGAAATTGGAGATTTGCGCGCTGCGGAACATGTGGACAGATGACCAACCGGGCAGAACTTCCTAGCGAGGAAGGAACCTGCAAGCAGATGGTCCTCCGTCGGGTGTGATGTGTTTTGTGTGTGACGCACGCGTTGATTGATTTTGTTTGGTTTGTTGTTTCTGCATTATCGATAACATTCACACACACACACACACTGATAAAGCAACACACACAACCAACCATCCATTATCTGCTTATATACCGGGTTGAAAAAGGCTACATAGCGCCACATGGAAGTCGGGTTGTATCGATAATGGCTTCCCCCCCATCAAATTGGTGGGCGCAAAAGTCGGTCAAGCTGCGATGTCGGTGGACAGTTTTGGGCAGGGTTCCATTCCCCAACCCCCCTCCCCCAATAAGTGAGGTTATAAACCGGCCGAGAACCAGTTGGAACCCGTGATTCGTTGCGATGATACCGGTTAATTTTCAGTTGACGTAAATTGAAAACTCGTTCACGAACATATTCATAGATTTGACTGTCGCACACATGTGGCAGCTGGTTTGAATGTTGTTGTTTTTGTTGTAGTTGTAGTGGTGGTCAATAGTGGTTCGCCGGAAATGTGGGAAATCATATACAGTCCAAACTTGATTATCCGAGGACCTCGGGAAAATTTCATTTCGGATGATCAAATCACGAATTTTATTGTTGTTAGCTTATAGGACCTTTTGAAAAAAAAATACTCTAGACTACTCTAAAGTGATTTAGAATTTTTAAAATCTAAAATGGTGGCCAAAATGGCGGTGATGAAATATTTAAACATATATTTTGTTATTTCATAGGCAATAAACTATTCAAATTTGACTAAAATGGGGTCGTAGAATCAAGTTTAACGTTAAAAATTAGAAAATATGAAAAAAAAAAATCATTCAATCAGTCTCATTTGAAAATTAATACAATCCAGACTCGATTATCCGAAGTTTCGATTATCCGAAGGTTCGTATGGGACTTCGGATAATCGAATCACGAACAAAAAAAAATCGTATTTTTGAACTTTCTTGTTTTGAACTTTCTATGTTTATGTTTAAATTCGAGTTCTGCGACCCCATTTTTGTCAAAATTTGTATGGTTGATTCCCTATAAAAAAAATCATTTTTTTAAATATTTCATCAACGCCACTATATCTATAATCTATATATTTTGAAGGAATTTTCTGATTTGATTCAGAAAAAATAAGTAAACAGAAAAAGACACATTAGAGTGCCATATTTTAAAAATGTAGGAATAAAGAGTAACATTTTAAAAGGGCCAAATAACAATATTCATTGAAAAAAAATCAAATATCTTTGAATAAAACAAAAAAAACTTATCAAACTTTTAAAAGAACTGCTTAGGTTCAAAACAATAGAAAACAATACTGATATATATTACACAACTCGACATTTTTAAGTTGATTGAAAATGTCTTGTTGTGTTATCAAAGAATGAACAAATCATTAGAAAAAATATATAAATATATCCTAATTTAAAAAAAACACTTATCAAACATTTTAAAGAACTGCAAAAAAATTAAAAGCGTCATAAATAATTTAGAAACAATATTGAAACATCTTATACTTAACTATTAAAAAATTCATTAAATTATTTTGAGAAATGTTTACGTTTGCAAGGAACACAATTGTTACAAAAACATAAATAAATTATTATGAAAAATTATAAATAGGTCTACAATATGATTAGATGTGCATTTTCACATCGTACCTTTTGAGCTACTGCCCTATATTGGAAAGAATTAAAAAAAAACACAAAGATATTTCAGAAAAAAAAACATATTTTAATTAAAGATTTTAAAAATATTCAATTAAAAAAACTGAACAAACTTGTAAAAGGAACATTTTTACAGAATGGAAAAAACGCATAAATTATTTGTTGAGCAAGAATTTATCATTTTGAAAGAATATTGAAATATATCTTTTTGCAATTCCGTCGTGAAACTACTTACTTTTCCTGTCATTCTTGAACGACGAAATAGCCTGCTTTTCTGTACCAAAAATAACAGAATCGAATAGCAACACTTTTCAAAATAAATGCTGAAAAGTTCTACTTTTCAGCACTGAAAAGGGTGCTGAAAGGTGGAACTATTCAGCACTTGTTTCGAAAAGTAACAGTTTTCAACATTTTTTTTGATTTAAACGATTTATTGACACAATATATGAAAATTTGACTTAAAATTTCACTCAATGGGTGTTTTTCGGAATTGCACAAAATGTTGTATGAAACTCGTTGCAAAACTTGATTTTTTAAGCACTCTTCGTATTTATCCAACTCGGTTAACCTCGTTGGATAAATGAACGACTCGTGCTAAAAAATCCTCTTTTTGCAACTTTTTGCATAAACTACTATTTTAGCAATTTTCTAATGATACATTTTTAAAGACTTTTCATGTTTTAAGAACGCAAAAAAACACAACAGGAAATGAAAAAAATCAAGTTTCAAAAAATCGTATCGTAGTCCTGCAAACTACATCATCTTTAAATATCTTTGGTATTTTTTTTTAAAGAATCCCATAAAAAATATTTTCAAACATATTCTTTTTGGTACCGAGACCTCAAAACAGTATTTTTAGTTTTCACACGACCATTCCAAATATTGAGCAAGAATCAAGAGTAGTTTGTTGAAACTCTAAGCTATTATTTCCTTTAAGCTGTTTTTTTGCGAATTTCGTCGAAAATTATATTTTTTTTTTGATCACTCTAAGGCTGGTACAAATATTTTTAAAAGTTTTTGTCACCCCCCCCTTCAAAATTGGCCCGAAAAATCAGGGGGCAAAAAAAATATTTTTACAATAAACTTCAAAATTTCAATGAAAATTCAAGTGCAACCAGCTGAAATCAAATTAAAATACATTCTTCTGCGTTTAAAATCATTTTTAAGCATGTTTGGGTTTATTTAAAAATCTTAAGATTTTTTGAAAATTTTCGATACAAAATCTTTTTTTTCGATACAATTTTTGTTTTTGTCAGATCTTAGATTTTTTGAAAACTAATGATTGCAAAACAACTGAACTAGTGTAAAATGCATTTTAAAACACTTTTTTCATTTAAATGTGGAGACTATGGCATGTTATTTAAATTTTTATATTTTTTAATTTTTTTGCCCCCCCCCTTGACCTCGACCAGGGCCGAGGGACAAAAACTTTTTTAAATATTTGCATCGGCCTAATACGATGTAAAAAGTTAGTCAAATTAATTCGACCAAGAAATCCCCAGTCCAATTTTGAGCCGGATTGGCAAAACTTTTTTTCGAATTATGCTGTTTTCGTTTTATTAAACATGTAAAAAATCTCTTTTTTGAATGGAAAAAACTCACGTAATTTCCAAAACTGAGATATTTTAACTAATTTCGACCTTATGTCCATCCATTTGTTTTCTACACTTGACTGGAAGCGAGTTTAGATTCCGTGAAGAAAATCCATTAATACCAATGTTTTGAGACTTGTGTGGATTTTTTTAATTTACTTTTATGTACATTATTTGTAACATCATTTAAAAATTATATCCTCAAAAAATTACTCAAGAATAGACTGATGTTGTCTCTCAACCCTTAAAAGTTTTCCTAAAAAATCAGGAGGTAAAATATATAGCTAAAATTTTTAATTTTCATTGGAAAAAAAACTTTAAAGCGACTGTTAACTATTTAAAATATATTTTATAACGTTTATTGAGGAATTTTCGATATAACATGAAAATGAAGACTATTTGATCTTTTTACAAATTGGGACTAAAGATCAAAAAAACAGACTTAAAATTTAGGAATGGTTAGTTCATAAAATGATTGATATTTTGTAAATTTGTGACTGTAATAAATTATAAAGCAAGTTGTGATACTTTTTGCTGAAAAATTGAGAAATAAGCATGGAATTTTTCATTTTCTCAAAATCTAAATGAAGTAAATTCAAAATTACTTACAACCGGTTCATAAAATGTTATGTACAATCTGACGATCCCACGAAAGCTGTCATTCCTCACCTGAAAAAAAAAGAAAAGAAAAAAGCACCGTATGTAGCAAGTTCTGTCACTCATTACTGCGATAAATGTCAAGTTCAGCCAAAAAAGAAAAAGTGTCACCGCCGCCTTCACATCTCAGCTTTCGGGGTACTGCTGTCAGCGTACCACCGAAATTTTTTCCCGATTTTTTTTTTTTTTTGAGGTTACGAAAACTTGAAATGACCATGACGACCACCACCACCACGACTCGGCGTCATCGCCAGTGACAACAATCCCCCGAGAAGAAGGGGGAGGACGAAACGTGTGCTTGTTAGCCCACCTTCATCACTGTCCGTCGAGGTCTGGTCTCGATTTTCTTAGTCGCAACAAGCTTAGAATGTCTGTTTAAACGGCCAAATTCAGGAAGACAAAACAAACGTCTACTAGATACTAAAAAGTTGAGAGAGTTGAGGTGAGAGGCAAATTAATCCAAGTTGGCGGATGCTGCGTCTCCACCAAACTAGATGCTTTAGAGCAAAACGTGGCGCGGCCTAACCAACAGCTAAGAGAAGAGATGGGATAGACTTCAAGTACATAAGCTAGCAGCAGCAGCCGCATGGTAGCAAAGCGATGACGATCGAGAGGTGTAGCACATAAGGGTTAGGAGCAGCACCACATGGGCAAGTGTCGCTATGTGTGTGTGTTTTCAACTCCGAGCGGAGCACTTTTCATGCCTCAAAAGTCTCGCAAAAACATGAGAAATGCAAACTGTAAAACCTACACGAAAGCCACGTAAAATTACGTTGATTTTTTCAACCGTGTAAAACTCGAGCTCTGAATCAATTAGGCTAGGAGGAGGCGCACGGTTTGTTATTCCCCATTCTGTCTCTCTCGCTTCACATGTTTGTGTTTGCGTGTGTGTGCACTCTATGTTGTTGTTATTGTTGCTGCTACTGAATGGTATGTGTTGCTTCTCCACCAGCAAGCAGCAGTCTTGTGTTTTCCCAGTTGCGTTCGTTCGATTGGTCGATAAACGTGACGTCACGCGAGCTTCACGGCTTCACGGTCGTTCCCGTGCCCGTCCTTCCGTTTCAACCCGTCCCCCAACTTGGGAAGCTACGGCACTAAACGGCAGAGGATTATTTCGTTCGACTCATAAACAATTAATACCGCGCCGCGGCCACGTTTTATGGGCTGCATAGAGAAAAGGGTGAAGGGGGGTCTTTCTGGATTAAAGGAAACTGAATTTAAAAAAAAATTGCATTATTATTAAAATCAAGCATTGTTTGCAAGATTGAGCAAATTGCACATTCCAGACTAAGGTTTTTATAAAGAACGAAAAAATTGAGCATTAAAAAAAATAATACTTATCATATAAATTTTAAACACAAAAGAAAAAAAAACAATGTTGTTCGTCATCTTTTTAACTAGCCATGAAAGTTTAAATATTTTCTGAACATTCAAATCAGAGTTAACATTTCAAAGAATCCAACAACGCAAATCTGCTAATTTTACACAAAAAAGTTCGACTGGTAGTTCCTAAGTTATCCTAAATTTACAGGACAATTTCTGAACGATATCTTATAAGCTAAAATACATTCAGGTTAGAATCTAAAATTGTGATTGTTGAATAATCTGAAAACTCATTTAATATAGAAAAAAAAATGCAATGAAAATTAAAAGGAAGTCAATGGTATCTTCTCTGACCATCCACTTTTTTAAATTTGTTTGGGGGAAGAGATTTTTACTTAAAATAAATAATTTATTCAAAGTTTATAGCCCTGGACGCGAAAACAAATTTCAATTAAATTTTCAGAATTTTCAACCAAAAAGTTCCACAAAATGGTTAAGGCAAGTAAACAGTCATGATTCTGTAAAAGAAAAATGCATTTTTTTTATGTTTTCCATCTTTTCCGATCTATGGCCAAATTATTTATTTATTTATTTAATTATTTTTTCAACACAAAAGTAAACGAATAGAAATCACTAAAGGATTAAAAAAAATACGAAATATTTTTTGAATCATTAAAATACAAAATGAAAAAAAAATCTTGAAAATCTGAAAATTACTCCAAACAAGATTCCTTTACCTTTCTTTTGTTACAAGTTTACTTTTATTATGAAATTGTTTATTATTATTCAATTATAGATTTGAGGGATTGACTTGTTCGAAGCTACTTTGCCATTTCTTGAAACACGACTTTTTTTTAACTTAATTTGGCCGTTCTTTGCATCAAAATCGCAAATATTTTCGTTACCAAGAAAAATAATTTTTTGTAATCACATTTATTTTTTGAGCCTGTTATCTCTTTGACTTTAAAGTATTGTTTTAAAAAAGAGTTTTCAACTATTCAAAAGTTTAAAAAAGCTTCAATGCTATGAAGCAACTTCCCTTCAACATTAAAAAAATATATATATTTTTATACAGTAGAAAAATCATGGTGAAGCCATCTAGGAATGTTTACAAATTTTTGTATTAAAAAAATGTGTTACATTACTTTAAAAAAATGTAAATGGGCATCTCATTATGTGGAATTTCACAATAATTGGAATCTGGTACATTTTGCCGAAAGTCGTTTCGCCGAATGAACATTTTGCCGAAGGACGAAAATCTTGTATTTATTTATGGATAAAAAAACTAGAAAAGGGGGCATCCATAAACCACGTGCATTTTTGAAAAACATGTTTTTCTTAAACCTGGTCATATTAATAATGCAAAACATAACAAAAAAAAATTCTCAAAGATTCCTTTTTTACTTCAAATTAATTCGAAGAATTTTCTCAATTTCTATCGAAATGTGAAATGAAACACGTGAAAAGAAAGCAGTTTTTTAGATCGAAATTGTTAATAAATAATTAAGGAAATGTTTAAAAAAATAAAGAAATTTTTTTTCTGAAAACTCTTAAGTATTGATTTTAAAGAACTGCTCATGTTTGAAACAAACAAAACCTCAAAACCAAAATAATTAAAAATTATTAGCGCGTCCATCCCGGGAATTCCCGGGATTTTTTTTTCCAAAACTGGGATTTTTCTTAAACCGAGAATTCTCGAAATTGAAAAAAAAAACGTTTTTTTGTCTGGATATTCAGATTTGGTGCTGTTCAAACTGTAGTCCTTTTCTAAACTTATCAATATTTTACATTGACTGGTATCATTTAATTTGTTGTCGATTCTTTTTTGTTTTAGACATTTTCATAGAAATTTTCAAAGCTTTTCTAATCATGTCAAGTAAAAAAGTAATAAAAGAAATATATTTGTAAAATACTCAGAATCACATTGGACTAAACATTGTGGTTAATTTAGAATCCAAAGCTTAACAAAGAACAAAAGAAACTCTTTTTAGTTTCTTTTAAGCTATCTAAAAACTGCTGTCCTTGTTTAGATTTAGTGTAGATTATCACCAATTAACAGTATTGAACTAACTCTATGATTTTATGCTTGAAAGTCGCAACAAATAAAATGGTACGGTATGTCCACGCATTGGTACGGTATGTCCACGCATCCTTCCTCCCCTGTAGATTCCAGGGCTGCGGAGTCGGGTCATATTTCAAACGACTCCGACTCCGACTCCGACTCCGGCTTTCTCAGATTAGCCGACTCCGACTCCGACTCCGGCTCCGGCTTTCAACAAATGGTTGGCTCCGACTCCGACTCCGACTCCGGCCTACCAACTCTAGCCGACTCCGACTCCGACTCCGACTCCAGCTTTCAACAAATCGTTGACTCCGACTCCGACTCCGACTCCACATATTTTTAAATGTTTCAAAAGTTAGTTAACTATTATTAGTTAATTATTTTTAAAACATTGATAAATAGGATTATTTAAATACTCTCTAAGCGTCATGTTTTTCTCAAGAAAAATAAGTTAAGTAAAAGTAAAGTAAAGTAAATAAACGGGAAAAAAGTTTCTAGGCAACAAGTTTTATACGTTATGGAAACAGAAATCAAAAAATATCTTCAGTTTTAGAGGCATTTTGAGAAGAACAGTTTTGTTAGTAAATTTGGATTTATTTGCTTAACCTCAAATTTGAAAATATTTTTTCAAAGCTAATAAATTTAAATATTAAATTGTTATTTTTGAATGAATAACTAAAAGAAACCTGGCCTTAATGATCTTTTGAACATTAAAATTCAATTTGCTCACTTCCAGGCTGACATTTGTAAGAAGCACAGTGACAGGCACCTTGTTTTTTAAATGATAATTTTAAACGAAACATTTTTTTTTAAGACGTACATGGACATCACGCCATGGCTGAAGGAGATTATTATTGCAAATCAATGTATCTAAACAATTTCTTCGTGGAAAGGACGCTGTCCTTTTCAAATACCTGTGACATGGAAAATATTTTTTGCCCTGGAAATTTTTAATTTATTTGAATTTTTAAAATTTTATATATTTTAAAAAAGAGGCGCACGATACTTCGTGAATTTTCACCTTAAACGAAGCTTTATGGATGATCTTGCACCTCCATCAAAATATATAAAAAACTTAAAATATAATTGAAAACAAATATCCACAAGTAATATATTTTCTAGGTCACAAATACTTATTTTTTTTAAGGTACATTGATATGCAACGATTATCACCTTCCGTCATATTGGCGTGGGACATACAGTATGAGAAAATTCGTACCAGTTGATAATATTTTGATTTTGTTTTTTTTTATAATATTTGAAAAATAAATTAAAATCTTATATTTTGATCGATAAATTTTGGTATTAGTTCATTTTTGAATTGAATTCTTGAGATTTGTTCAACGATAACTTGCAACGATATCAAAATAGTTTACCTAAAATCAACATCAACAATCAATGATTATTTCAAAATTTGTTGCAACTTCTTTTGATATTTTTTGTTAGTTTAAATTATTTTAAATGCAACACTTTAATTTTCTTGTACTCAGTTATAAACAAAATGCGCATGTTGAGTTCCAAGTAAGAGATTGTTATTATCGTTGATTATTTGTTACAAAAGTTAAACTATCGGGGTAAAAGATGACTGTGTGTGTACTTTTTTCAGAAATAACTGGATGAAATTTGGTCAAATTTGAATTGAAAGGGCACATAAATATAGGCAAAAGGAAGCATTCAAGAATCAATTAGATATGTCTGACTACACATTTAACCAATATTTTTTTTTTATTATTATTTAAATTATGATACTACATACTTGGGTAAGAGGTTACCATTTAGTGATTATAGTGTAATAACACAATTTGAGCTTTTCAATCACAATGAAAAGCTTCAAAAGCATAATGGCATCTGATAAATCAATTAAAAATATAAGATGTTTTGTAAATTAAGCTGTTCTATAGGAAATACTGAACAATAAAAAAAAACATATTTTTTGTTGAATTTAAGATAACTCCGGCTCCGACTCCGACTCCGGGTTATCAGAAATCTTCGGCTCCGACTCCGACTCCGACTCCAGCTCTTAAAAATTAGCCAACTCCGGCTCCGACTCCGACTCCAGCTGTTCGAGTTTTGACGACTCCGACTCCGACTCCGACTCCAGGTCCCCAAAAAGACCCGACTCCACCGACTCCGGCTCCGACTCCGACTCCGACTCCACAGCCCTGGTAGATTCTATGAAATGTGATCCGTTCTCAGAATCCTCTCTGTGGTAAACACAACGCAGTAGGGCTGGCCGCTTTAATTTTTGTAATACATTTTCGGGTGTTCTCGGATGTACTGCAATTTTTAATAATGACAAGAAAAGTGCTTGGGGCGTAATCTTATCACAAGACTTTCCAGCATGCTTTCGTCGGACTGGCTGCGTTTGTGTTAGATTAGATAGATTAGATTAGATTGAAAATCATAACAAATATAATTACAACAATGATTTTATAACTGTTTCAAAAATTTTACGGGATTCAATTTTTTTTACCATTTCCTTGTAAATTCAAAGCTTGGAAAAATTGGACGCCCTAAAAATTACTCTTTAAACAATGAGGAACCAGCAATGTTCAAAAGAATGCAGAAGAAAAAAATATATTTCAAAAATCTATTTATAACATCTTCTATATATATATAAAATTTCGACGGTTTTGTTCGAACGCGAATCAGTTCAATACGGAGCGTCGGATCGAGGTGCTCTTTGTTGCGTTGGGTTCGTATGAGTCCAAGGAAGGTTCTTACGCCAAAAAGTGACAACTTTGGCCACTCTGGAACCGATTCCGGAAAATCTGCAGATTGTGTGGGAAAATATGCGTAAAATCAAATTTTGATCACAGGAGGCTGAATTAGCAAACAAGCAAAAAACGTCAGGAAACCAAAAAAGGGCAGGACGAAGCTTGTTAGTTATAAATCCTTGCTCAGAAGAAATACAAAATAATCAATAATAACTATCTCTTTAAAAAAAATAAAAAAAAACTGCTCATGTTAAAAGAATGCAAAAATTCAAATTTACCATATATTTTCAAAGAACTGCTCACGATCAAAACAAGTCACAATGACTCACAAAAATTAATGAATAATATCTATTAAATAATCCACAGAACTGCTTATGATTCAAAGATTGTAAAACTCACGAAAAATCTGGAGTTTTTTAAAAACTTTTAAAACAATTGATTAGTTTTTTGTCGTTTTTTAGATTCGGCGAAATATCCATTCGGCAAAATGTCCCGCACCCCATAAATAAAGATAAATTACATCTAAAAAGAGTTATAACATTCATCCGTCAATTTTTTTTAACATTCCAAAATTCAACTTTATACGGAAAACCCCTCCCTTACCCTATCCAAGCACCGACTAACAGAAAAATCCGCTCAGCGCTGAAAAGCTGAAAAAGCACAACCCGCACAAGCAAAAGGAAGTCCTGTCGCTTCGGGGAGGCTTTTCTGCAAGTTCCTCACCCTTCACTTTCCCACTACGCGTGTGGTGGAAGTGCTTCAGGAAACCCCCTTAGGAAAGTGCAATTTACGACGACCGCCGGCCGGTTCGGTAAATGTCACTCTGTACCGGGTGGAAAAATCGTGTAAACGCCGAGCCGAGCCGACCTTCCTATTTCCACCTGGAACTGGGACAATACTTTATGGGTGTCGCGCAAGGAGAGAGAAAGAAAAAAGTTTTTTTTGCTTTTCCTCGACCTCGGTTCCGATCCTCCGTATTTCAATGCCAAAGTCAAGCGAAAAAGGGCTCGACTGGTGCATAAATCGGGATTCTATTTTGAAAAGGGGGTATATTTTGGGAGAACACATTTAGTGGCGTAAATATTCCAAATAGTACGAACTAATTTGACATTAAAAAGATACGCTCTTTTCAGAAAGTTGTCACGGAAATAAACTTTGCAATATAAATGGATACGAAGAAAACATAAAAAGGTGGAAAAACTTTGAGACTTGAGACAAAGGTAAAACAAACTAACATGTGACAGGACAACACAAACTTACATTTAGAAGTTTGGGTACACGTGAATATAATATTATTATGTAATTTAGTTATGTAAAATAACACAACATATTGTGTAATACAAGTTCCAATCATTTTGATATTTTCTCTGAGTTGATTATGACATCGACCACCAACAGCATTATTTTCTCAAAAGACTCAGTTTAACGCTCGGAAAACAAGCCATTTGAGCGTATTTGTAACGAGCTATTGTGTGCACAACTTACATTCCTGTAAGTGAAAACAAACACCAAAACCGCGATCGCTCGATCGTCGTTGGCTCAACCCCGCAGAAAATCCTCTTCCACAAACACAATCTCAACCCGACAGATGCAAATTTTCCCGCACCGGCACATGTCTTGAAGTATGTGTGTCTGCTCTCGTGCGTTGCCTAATTGACATCTTCAGCGTGTACATGGCGAAATCTCGACGCACGGCGTTCTGAACATCCCTCGTCATCAATCAACGCCGTGACCGCGTGGTCGTCGACTGTCTTTTCCTTCCTTTCCTAGCGCCGATCGCCGTCTCGCATTTTCACCCAAGTGGAAAATCATTAACTCCCTTAAAAGTCGCGCAGTCCCTCGGGAAGCAAACGCCCGCCCGAAGAAGTTCATTAACATACAGTTGTGGAGTTGAAGAACGAAAGAACTGACGCGGTCCCCTCGATGTCTGATGCGATCGAACGCCATGTGTGCTCTTCTTGAGGCTTTGCGCGACACTTGAGATCCGTTCGAGATCTCGAGTTGGTACGGTGTAGAGGGGAGTGCTACCGGTTTAAGGCTACTGCACATGGGAAAAGTCACAACAACAGATTGACTCGGTGAAGATCCTCAGAAGAGAGTAGTTGCACGATAGCACGGAGAAAATATTTAAAAGTTTTTTTTTTTTTTTGTTTAGATTTAAAAAAAATCGTTTTGTGATGGAGATTAAATTTCATTTAAATAGGAATTGAATTTTCAGAAAAAAGGGGCAATTTGAAGCTTTGATGTCAGCGGAAGGGTTGTTGCAAATGAGAAGGGACAACTTTTGGCTTGATTGACACTCTAGCTTTCGAAGAATATTTTTTCTCTTCCAGAAATGTTGGGCATGCCGATCCAAGCAATTTTTCCGAAGACACCAAACAAATTTCTCGCAATCTACGGCTTTAAAGATTCATTTTATCAAAAGTACCATAAAAATCCACAAAAATCTTTTTTTTTTCAACGTTGTAATTCGGGTTTAAGTTTTAGTGAACATTGATGTTTATAGCACTCAAGTCCGTTAATTAGAAAAGTCGGGAATTCGCCAAAATCAACATAAAAAACCCGCGAATAGTCGGAATTCCCAAGCCTCAATTTATAAAAAATTGTAAATTTACCACTTTGCTGATGTGATGCCACTTTTTCAGCCTAAATTGAGGTAATATTACATCATAAAAGAGTGATGAAAGATTAGGCAGGAACAAATGTTATCAAAAGTTTTTGTCTCGCAGCCTTGGTCAAATTTGATGCCTTGTTTTCGAAAATGTTGAGCAAAAAGTATCACAAAGTGCTTCACACATTACTCAGTTATGCTTCTGTCACAAAATGCCCCCCGATTTTTGAAGACAAAAACTTGAATAAAAAATTGCGTTGGCCAAATAAATGCTTAAATTTGTCTCTTCAAAAATTTCACAAAAAGCTCGGAGCAGTTTGCATTTTCAATTTAAAAAAAAAATAGCGATAGAAAAAAGTTTCAACTTGATAAATCAACATTGATTTTAAAAATGTAAAATCAAAAATTCGATTTTGGATGAATAACTATTTGATTGATAAAGTCAAGAATTTATTGAATCTTATTTAGTGTTCTTTGAACTACTTTTTATATATGTTGTCAAGTTTCAATTTTTACTAAAACTGTTGCGATGAATTGTGATGAATCTAATCGTATTTTCGTGTAGTTTGCAGAGGATAAGTGTGTGATACCCCCCAACGAAATTCAAAAATTGTAAAATTATATGTTTTCAATATAATTTTGCCCACTTAACCTGATTTCAGAATTGAGCCAAGATGTCAGGATATCGATATTAGAACATTTTTATTTTGACAAAGAATTTTCTGCAAAGTTCTAGGTTATGATTAGGACTTTTCAGAAAAAAAGGACACGGCAAAATAAATCCCAACTTTTTTTTCCATTTATATCACTTAAAGTTCAATTAGTAAAATTTGTATTGCGTTCACCGTTTTAATGTTTAACAAAATTACATGATTGTTTATCGAAAAAAAAACTGTTTTTTTTTCATTTTTTGTTGAAAAAATAACTTTATGGAGAAATAGCATAAGATGTGGAAATTTTAAAATTTTGTGAAAATGTTTTTTTTCTCAAAGTTGTCCCTATTTTTTGGCTAGCGTATCTTAGAAACTATTAATTCAATTTTTCAATGTTAGAAAATGAATCTTTTGCAAAATTTTTACTTCATTCTTTAAAAAATCTTGTTTTGAGAATTCAACTTTCAGTGATTAAAAAATTAATGAAAACTGGGACTTTTTTCCATTTCTATTTATACTGCGAATTATGGTTATGATTAGGACCATAACCTACAACTTTGCCGAAGACACCAAATCGATCGGAAAATCCCTTCTCAAGATGCAGATTTTCGAAAATTCACGTGCCATTTCGTAAGACCAGCCCGCAAAATTGTATGGAGACTTGTATTGAAAAACTAATGACAGGGTGACCACTCAAATCCCATTTTCAAATTCCTGACTTTTTCCCGACTTTTCCAGAATCTCAAATAAAAGGCATTTCTTACAGAAAAAATAATTAAAAATTAATTTTATCAAAATGCTAATATCAACCACTGAACAAAATTTCCAATTAAATTGAAAAATTAAAATATTGAATATCTTTTTTTTTTTTTTTGGGAGGGTGATCCAGCCGCACATCGTTGATGTCGAAACCTCTAAACTGGGCCCTCGTCCTGTCACGTCCGTCAGTAGTCTTGTCGTACATTACAGCTAGAATCAGATCTGCCAATGAATTAGTACACTTCGACCAAATAAACACTGACGCTGTATGGATCTGACTCTAGAATAAATGCACAGTTGTGTGTTATTCATAAGTCCAACTTATTCAATTATTCATATAAGTCCAAATTTTCATTTGCGGATAACTACCAAACTTGAATTGAATACAAGATTTAAAGCAAGCTTTCCGAAAGCTACTCTTATCTCAAATCCCCGACATTTTAATTAATAGCCAAAAAAAACGTTTCTTGTAAAACCTGTTTGGCTTCTTTAAAAAAAACAAAAAAAAATGAATAACAGTTCATATTTTACAAGTCTTGAATTGAAATAGAGACGACCATTTGATCGTCAGAATTCCAGTAGATCCTCGATTCGCAACAATGGTCGATACGATCATAATCCGACAACCGTTAGTTCAACAGATCAACGAACTTAGTCCGATACCATTTCACTATTGATTGATCGAGACTCTATGGAAATTTTGACAAATCAGAATGGTTTTTATGCTACTTGAATGAAAATCACTGATTCTGATAGAATTACTAAATTCACTGTTACTAATTTTGTCCCTAAATAACTAAAATATTAAAAATTGATATTTATAGTTAAATCCTAAATTCTACAAAAACTAAATTTTTAAAAACCCGCATCCTAACCTGACACCCACATTAAGATAGAGAAAAATCACATATGTAGCGGTTCATTGCACAAAAGTGATATTTCCACTATCGGAGAACCTCCTTGTCTCGATGACAGCTTACCGGCCATCGATTAAGCCCTGAGACTGCGCCAAAGTGGGTTCTCGCAGCATGAAGTGGTGTCCATGTGTAAAAATGGAAGCTTCAGCAATATACTGAACACTTCGATTTTAATTCCACATCGAATCAAATCATACTCTTTGCCAAACAAGCATCAAACCTATGACACTCATTATGACAAAGCCCAGGGAAAAAATTAAAATATTGAATATCAAAGTAAAAATAGAAACTTACCAATAAATTTCTTTAAAAAAATACATCAAAAAAGAAGGCATTCATAATTTTTATACAGAGTGAAAACATAAATAATCAGTCTTCACAAAATAACTAAAGGTTTAACAAAACATAGAATTTCAATGTTTATTTTAAAATTTGCCAGGCATAAAGGTTTTGTAACTTGTATTAACTGGAAACGATTAAGATTTTTTGTTTTTAATATTCAAAATAACTAGGAATTCGTTTAAAACATGTTGCTACCAAGTTCCCTTATATTCTTTGTAAATTCTCATTTGTCAATATTTAAATGTCCAGTTTAATAAGACTTCACGTTTTATCACTAATTTTATGCGAAATGTTTTAAAAGGAAAATTCTTCAAAAAATAGTAACTTAAGCAACATTTTTTTTATTTTTTTTTTGCAATTTGATTTTTTTCTTCATATTTTTTTTTCCATTTTGCATTGTAAACGAAAAACGTTTGGATTCTATTTGATATTTATGTTTTTCCGCTAAATTAATATCTGTAGTGGTTTACCCATCCTCACAATATTTTTAAAGGAATAAAACATTTGAAAAAAATATTTGAAATGACCCAATGTATTCATTTTAACATTTGAAAATATTTACCTATAAAAACTGCCAAACTTGTCGAAATCGATTTAGATTTATTTTTATTTATTTTTTAAATATTAAAGCAATGTGACATAACTTCACACTGGTCATAAACGTTGAAATTTAGTATTTTTTTATATTGGGGTTTCATTAGATTTGTTGTTGTTCAATGTTAGATTTTAATTTTTATTTGATAAACTTAGTCAAAAATATCATTTGATTGATAAAAAATATTATATGAATCTTTGTGAAATGCATGCCGTCAAAATCATCCAATATTTATTAGGATTATTAAATTCTTAAACAGCATTTTCATTTTCATGTAGACTAAAAGAATGGAAAATCACTTAAATTTAAAGTCAAGTGCTGAGTTTAATTTATTTTAAATTGTACAAAATATTGTAATATTATTTAAGAGTTAGACAATAATTTTCTAATAATTATGCTTGAGATTCCCAACTTTTCCCGACTTTAAGACAAAATATCACAAATTCCCGACATTTTCCCGATTTTTGGTGGATTTTGGCGAATTCCACACTTTTTACCGACTTTCCCGATTTCCCGAATTGAGTGGCCACCCTGCTAATGATGAAAAATGGCTTATTTTAATTGTTTGTTTTTGAAAAAAAGTTTCATAAAATAAAAATACAAAGAATAGTCGATTCACGAATAAGTTATTAAATTTTTTATTTTTTTAGAATCAAGTCCAGGCCAACTACGGTGAACTAACCACATAAATGATTCGCTGAAGTGATCTCACCAAGAGTCTAAATTTTTATATAATAATCCTTTTCAAATCCACACAACATTCTCTGATAATCCCAAGACACTAACATTGCACTATTTTCTTGATTTATTGTATATGTTTTAATCTATCGAAGCAAAAATTCACCTTTTATCCAAAGATTGCAACATCTATATTTTTTTTAGAAAAAAATCACGCTCCAAACATTTAAAAAATATGGAATTAATTCAAATTGGTTGCCTTAGTTTGGACAGTACAATATTCATGTTTAAAAAATGTATGTACCCAGATCTAATAATAAAATTTTAAGACGTTAATTCAAAAGCCACAACAATTGTTAAATTAACTTTAAAAGAAAAATAAGTAACAGTTTATTCAAATTCAATTAGATTTGCTTTAATTTCAAAGATTCCACTTTTCCCAACGTGTCTCAAACAAAAAGGTACGGCCAGCTTCCAACAATTTGTACCGCATTACGTTAGTCCCTCAGTAGCACACACCCGAATCGTTTTGCATCTGCGTCGTGCGCTTAAGTCTGACGTATGTGCGCGCGCTGCCAGCCTCAACGCCATCCCACACGTCACATAAGTCATCGCTCATCCTTAGAAAGAACCAGAGAGAGAGAGAGAGCAAACTTCATGCGGGAAATTAGGGTAACTAAAGCGAGGAGGAAGGGCTCACGACAGACACGTGCGACGTCGCTGGCTGGCTTCCGGTGTTGTTTGTGCCGCCGTCTGGTGTTCTGCCCTTTTTTTCTCTTTCCTCAAGATTTTCTAAAGTGTGCAGCAGCAGCAGCAGCAGGGAAAAGTCTTGAGTTTTACGAGGGCGAGAGAGAGAGAAGGGGAAAGCCTGTCATAATCGAGTTTAAAAGGCACTTTCTTCTAACTAGTCTCTCTCGATCTGTGTGTCTTCAAGATGACATTGTGCGTACTTTTAAATTAATGAAACGTTGAGGTTTTCAATTTCCCGTCGCGACTTTCTCCTTCTTGAGGTTTTGTGGCTTGTGTGCACAAGACGCACACACGGGTTCTGGTTGAGAGATTTAAATCAAGTAAACCATCAATTTAATGATTTTGAGTTGGGATCAAATGACGATTTGAACAAATTTCTTACATTTGACAAAGATAAATACGAATTTAAAAGAAATTTTAAAATTAAACAAGTATTAAAATGATATCAATCACCTCAAAACTTCAAACGAAAACAACCTGCCCAGAAGTTCTTTTCAAATATCTCATAAATACTTATCATGTTCGCTCCAAGTACCCACGAAAAAAATTCTAACAGAAAAGAAAACACAAACTAGCACACACCAGATCCTGGGCCATTAATTATTCATTTGTTTTAATCAAATCATCATCTTTTATCCACCTTCTCTCTCTCTTCTTTCAGTTCTAAGCTCTCATTTCCCGCCACGAATTTTTCCCCGACTTGACCTGGGGCTGCGTGTGGAAAAGCCAACGCATCTTTCTCTCTCTCTCTCGTTTTTCCTCTCGACCAACACCATTTGTTCTGCCGGCCAGCGTGTGTTGGCGTGTGTAATGAAATTATTACGACTTTAACCAAAACGGCAGCAGCTGCAGACTAATGTCTTCTTCGTTTTTCGTTCACTTGGGTGTCCCGCTTTTTCCGCCCAAAAAGCGAACTGCTGCCAAGCAGCGACTCTTGATCACCACACGAAGATTCGGCAGCTACGTCAGAAGATCTGGGCCCCTGGCCAACAAACGAGAAAAAAAAGTGGCGGGATTTAAGCTCCAACCGGTTGAGCACAGAACAAAATCTTCCCCTCCTTCCCAGGTGGGAGATGGGGTGATGAAAATGACTTACTCAATGATTCACCTTAGCCCACCAGTTTTTCCCTTTTCGAGGGTGATCCAACTGTGTGCAAGTGTGCACACTTGCGGCTTTAGTCATGCAAATCGGTGGTTAAGGGGTGCAAATCACTTAGCAAAACATGTTTGTAAAATATTGTTTAAAAGTTCAAAACTGGAGGCTTGAACATAACAGAAAGAGTCCAGAATTTAATGTTCCAAATCACATATTTGGAGTAAAATTCTAACTGATTTGAGCCTAAAATCATACTTAAAAACAAAAATAATTAAATTGATATAAAGTCTTCTTTCGATTTGCCCACGTTTCCTGGCTCGATATTCCTCTTCTCATCGATAGATTCTCCAGTTTCTTTAAACAGCATATTTTGATGATTTCATTTTTAACCTGTTTCCTCCCTTTCTCGATAACGACACTTGGAGAGTTAGTTTAACACTCAATTAAAAATTACAACTTGAAATGCTTTCAAAATATTGTTCAAATTATTGCTGGTAGTTATTTGCTATGATGTCATGCATAGATCAACAGTATATGCATTTTGGTAACAATTTAATCTACAATTTAAGTTTTAATCAATTTTCTAAAATTTCACATAACAAATCCTTAGGTTCAAATAAACCAATTTGCATAATTGGTTTCTCCATACACATTTGGGTTCATAGAAAAGTGATATGCAAATTTATTTGAAAATCTGTACCTTGAGAAGAACTTTTCTGATCGATTTGGTGTCTTTGCCAAAGTCTATGTAAAGCAGGCATTAGACTATGCGAAACAAACTCGCACTTTTTAAAAGTTTGCCTCAATGTTTTGCTTTGTTAGCGAGTTTGGCGAACTGTCAAAAACGAAAAAACGCGAGTTTGTTGTTTGTTTGTCATAGTCTAATACCTGCTTAATAATAAGGGCTATTCAAAAAATGTACACGGTAAAAATCGCAATTTTAATTATATCAACTTTTAAGTTATTTTTTTTTTGTATTTGGAATCAAAAAGCATTTTTGTGAATCTTTGATAACATGGACTAATTTTAAGTTAAAGCCATTTTTAGGTAAACATTTCCGGGTTTTTTTTTTTCTAAAATATTGTCAATCTCCGAAAAAAATATTGTTGAAAAGCTTGGAAAATAAATAAAAAATGTATTTAACATTGTTGCTCCGACTTTTGGATCAAATAATTTGATTAGGCCCATTTAAAATGTGTGTCGTGATTAAAAAAATCGTATGAGTTTACTTTTTTGATTTTTTTTTTGTTTATTGGACCTTTAAAAAAATCCTGATATGAACACTGTTAAATTCATTTCACAAAAGTCTATTAAAGTAAATGTAGCTAATTCTTAGTATTATTAAATGGCTACTAATATTTTGTCTGTTAATTAAAATTAAAGATAAAAAAGTTAAAATTAGAAATAAGATTGAAAAAAAAACTAAATCTATTTAAAACATTTTTTTCGTTTTTTTTTTTCTTCAAGAAATGTTTACCCCTTTATTCTTTAACTCTTAGGTAGAATTATAACATTGACTATTTATAAGCTAAAAAAAAATACCTGAAAAAAATTAAATTCGAATGTTAATATAATACAAAAACGAAAAAAATGAGAATTTGTCGTAGTCTAATACCTTCTTTGACCGAGCCACGTAGCCTAGTGGTAACGCTCCCGCCTAGTAAGCGGTAGATCGGGGTTCAAATCCCGGCTCGGACCAACACAACTGGTGATCTTTTCCCTTCTGGATTCGATTGCTTAGTAAAGGGAAGGTAGTGTATCGTCACAAACTGGACCTTATCACGACACCTTAGGAAGGCGACCTATGGAATGTTAACATTAACCTTAACATGTTAACATTAAGTTGAGAATGAAATTGCCACTGAATCCGCTTTGTAAATGCCGGCCCCGATACTCTTCAAGGGTGTTCCCCTCAGGAACTGGGAAAGATTTACTTTTTTTACTAATACCTTCTTTATAATATGGGATATTCAAAAAAAAAAAGGTACACGGAAAAAAGTTAGCGATTTTTTTTATTTTTTTTTGTATTTTTTTTTTGTATTTAGGCCACTGCAAATATTTTTCAAAGTTTATGTCGTAACTATTTTGAAACCATTTTGTGTGGTTTTAAAATGTTAAAAACAAGGCTTGAAATCTTCTATTTTAAATCCTTCAACTAACCAAATTTAATTTTTTTTCGGTTTTTTTTTAAACGTTTCAGTCAGGGGTGCTCAAAAACGGACAAAAAGCAAAAAAAAATCAATATTTATTTGAACCATGCATTTTTATGGAGTTTTACCTGTTGAATCCGAATACGCATTAAATTGAGATTGAATTACATAAAAAAGATGTAATATTCAACCACCAATATTTTCAACCTTCTTTACTGTGTGAAGTTGATGGAAATCTATTTTTTGGAAAACATACAAAGGAATAGAAAGGTACATACTATACACATAACTAGAATTTTTTTTCTGCAAATTATTTGGTCATCAAATATGGTAGAATCCAGCAACTGTTTTACCAATTTAAATATCAAATATTTAAACGTTAGCAAAGTTTTCTGATAAAAATGTTTAAATTTAAAAAAATATCAGCGTATTGCCATTTTAATGAGGACATTTTAGGCGATTTTAGACTTTCTAGATTCAGAGATTTCAGAGTAGAGGGATTTTTTTAATGCAATATAGAATTACTGAAATTATAATCACCATTGTAAAAAAAAATACTATCATAAGATATCACTTTTGCTAGCACTTTTGCCCATTCCTAGCCAACAATCTGACATAACCCCTTAATACTAACCACAAAGCGCACTCATAACTGCAAAGTCCGCACACAGTTTGAAATATGGCCACAGGTCGTCTCATGTAATTGCAAAGCAAACTTCAATGGTCAACCGCATGGTTAGGTGTGGTGTGAAAACTCCCAGTTATGATCTAATTGGATTCAAACAATTCCTGACCGAAGCCATTACACCACACACACCTTGCTGGTCGGAAAATTGTAAAGTTTTTCCTCGCTTCCGAAGGTGGGGTTGAGTGGGTGAGTCGGAGAGGAAGCCATCGATCAGCGGCGCACAAGCGCCATCTTTTTTCGACAGCTTCTCCCTCTTCTTCGTCGCCGGTCTTACCGTTTTGTTGGACGTTGACGGCGATCCTCGTCCGCGCGAGAGCCAGTCGTCGCCTTTGAGTCAGTGGAAAAAATCTTCCTTTCGGGTTTGGGGAGCACTACAAGCACGAGACACAAGTTGAGGGTCTAGTCGGTACTGATTTGCCGAACGCTTTTCCTTCGCTATTAATAGAATAGCAGCTCTCTCTCACCGCGTGGTCGTCGTCGATTCTTCGGGTTCCGTTCAAGCCACGATCGTGACTTTCTCCCAAAAGACCAAACTGGTGGCGATCGCTTTTCCGAGAGTTTTCCACGCCGCGAATCGAGAATTTTCACGAAATCTCTCACGAATACAGCCGCAGAGATTCTTTTGGGTGAGGATCGTCGGCGGATGGAACGGTACGGAACGAAGAGAAATTGGTGGACGGGACACCAATACAAAACATTCGGGTTGAGCCGGCGATCGGAGGTGTGGTGTGGGAAGGTGGGGAGTCGTTGGTCCCGTGGCGAAGGGAAATGAATCGTTTCCGCGAGATCCGGGAACATTGAAAATATAGTTTGTATAAAATGGACAAAACTTTATCACAAAAAGAAAAAAATTATCAAATTTGGGAATACTTGTCAAACTCTGAAAATTTACAGTTGATCTAAACTATGACAATTTTAGCTTAGAGAATTATTGAAGCAAAGGAACAAAATATATTAACAAATCACTTAGTTATTTTTAAGGCAAAAATTCAGAACACCTTTCTGCTCAGAAAAACTATGTTGATTTTTTTTTTAATAAACTGAATAGAAAATAAAACTATAATAAAACGATACAAATCCTACCAAAAGTAAAATACGTAAAAATAAAATGTTTAGGCTTAGAAAACTTCAATTTTCCTGTTACTTTTTCTTTTAACCGCTGTATCTCAGCAACCAGAGGTCAAATCTTCAATGTCTCTTTGACAATTTTATAGCAAATTTTCTGAACTTTTCAAAAAAATATTTTCAAATATGGTCTCTATTTTAAAAAATCGAAAAACTGCAAATATTTCAGCGAATACATTCGGTGGTTATATATTGAAAACTCAGCCCTATACCAAATAAGAAAAATTAGGTAAAAAAAAATATGTGCGCAAGTTAGATTTTTTCAAAAATTCACTATTTTTTCAAAAAATCATAACTGAAAAAATAATTGAAAAATTCTATTCAATTCTATTTGTTCTGAAACTAACTTTGCCCAAGACACCAAGACATTGATCAATTCATTCAAAAGTTACAGATTTTTGAATATTTACGTACCATTTTTGTATGGACAGCTGCCAAAATTGTATGGAGACTTGTATGAGTGAACCAATGGCACAAAATAGCTTTTTTTGATCATAGGGAAGACCCCAACAAAGTTTGAGCCAAATAAAAAAAAACAAATTAAATCCATTTTTGGTTTGCAAAAAAAAATACACCAAAAAATACAAAAAATAACGTTTTTTTAAATTGCTCTAATTTTCATGAGTTGCAATATTTGTTTAAAAATCATTTTTTTCAACGTTTTCTGCATTTTAGAGATTTTAGGACCAAATAATCAAATTGTCCTAAAATACCGCATTGTTTTGAAAATATTCAAATTTTCATAATTTTTTTTTATGAGTACAAATCGAAGCCAAGATTGGCAAAGATTTACAGTTCTCAAGAGACTTAAATGTGGAATACAAAAAAAAATCACAACATGCCGTACATTTTTGAAAATACATACTCAGATTTTGTAAATTTTGATTACGTCTTTTATATATTTAAAAAAAATCAATTTTATATAAAACAAAATAATAAATTATTATTTTGTAGTATGCATTTTTGTATTTTTTAAGAAAAAATCCAATTTCTATAACAAACGATGTAGAATTTTAGCAACGTAGCGATTTGTAAGCGACTTTCGACTTTTAAGTGGGTTTCACATCCATATTGTCAATTATTATTAATCAATTAAAATACGGTATTTTGTAAAAAAAAAATAGTATTTTACAGCAATTCCTATAAATTTAAGCTCTATAAAAAAATCCAATTTTAGAACTTTGCATCAAAAACTCTTTATACAACACTTACAACATAAAACATGTCCGATCTTTTGATGACCAAATTTGATTTGCAATTATAAAAAATAACTAAATATTGGTAAAATTTTTAGCCTTTTCTAACAAAAAAAAAACAATACATATACAATTTTGCGTCGTTTGATACCCATATTGTAAATAACGAAAGTTTGAATGTTTTGAAAACGGTATTTGGGATACTTTTTATCATGAAAATCTAGGTGCAAAAATGATACAAAAAATTCAAGTATGTTTCACCCACTTGCATGAGAATCCAGGAAAAACAGTCTTGATAAAAATTCACTGCTTTTTCATGCAATTTTTCCACAAGTGGCTGAAAAAATACTAAATTTTTGCTGTGAAAAAAAAAAAAATAATTTTATGAAAAATAAATCAATAAGTCAATTTTTTTTTTTTAAATAATAATAGAAATTTTGATTTGACAGTAACATAACTATTATTACGTCTTGAGCATTTTGTAATGTTTTTGTTTCCATGACTTGAAAAATAAGCGATAAGAGATTTTAATGATTTTTCAAATAACTAATTATGAATTGACCAATACACAGCAAAAAAAAAATAGTAATCCAGCTGCATGTCAACGGCCTGGGTATAAAATAAATTTTGCATTATTTTATGCAATTTTATGTATATTACATTACACCCTGAAATATGTAGCCCATCCGTATGGTAAACCTACTTGACCGAAATTTCAAGCTCATATATGCGTTTATCCATTCTTCATCGGTCTGATGGCCGAGCGGGCTAAGGCGCCAGTCCTTACTGTTGGTGCTGGGTTTGAATCCCGTCGGATGCAACCTTTTTTGGTTTTTACAAAAATTGTACATGCAGTGTGTAATATAAGTGTCTTCTTTGACGAAGGTGATGTGCATGCTTTTGCATGCGATTTTACCAGCGGATTTTTTACTATGTACCTATGAATAGAATTTTAATGGTTAATGAAAAAAACTAAATTAAGCCATTGCAAATATTTCTTTAGGTCGGAGACAGAAAGGAGTCCATATTACTGTCGTATAATTTCGAAATATCTAAATCTAAGGATGTTTTCAAGTTTGATTTCCTCTGTTTTCAAAGTGATGCCAAATATTTTAAATTATAAGATAGTCAAAGTGCCCGTATTTGAAAAAAATGCGCTTTTTAGCACGCTTAAAAGCGTCAATCAAGGCGTCAATTTATATTATGAAAATTATACCATTTATATTTTGTGTAATGCAATTATCAATTCAACGTGACATTTTTTTTTTTTTTTGTTGCTTTCAAAATTTTTGAAATTAAGATTAAATTGCAAAAAATTTAAAAAAAAGGTTTACAGATTTTTTTAAATTATGTTGTTAGAAAGACAAAAAGTTATTCGAGTTTCATATAACTTACTTTATCAGATTTGGTTAAATTAAATTTAAAAAAAAGTTATTTGTTTTGCTTTAAATTTTTGAATTTAAATTCTGAACCACGAGGTCGGCTGTCGGCCACTATTGCTAGTACCAACCACTAGTGTCTTCCTTTTTATCTACAAGGACTTCGCCGCCCTGGGCTCCTAAGTGTATGAAAGTATGGCACGGAGCGACGGCGCCGAATACCCATATTTACACAAAGAATTTTAGAGCGCCCGCCGCGGGATTCGAACCAGCGACCTCTGGATTGTGAGTCCAGTGCGCGGTCCGATTGATCCACACGGACGGGACCATAAATAAAGCTTACCTTAAAAATTATTGTTATTTAGTCAAATTCTGCCATCTGGAAAAAGATAAAAAAAAATCCATTAATTTTAATTTAAAACGATTTAAAATTAAGATATATGATAAATGAGAATTCCACAAAACTGCCCACTATCCCCCCGACAAAACGTTCCACCGTCGATCGTTAACCATCTCGCCGTGTCCCATCGGGCACGTCAACCCGAAGAAGATCGCGCAAAGTCAAGCTGCGCGCCACCGCCGCCCGTTGGGACATGTAAAACAAAATGTCGTCATTCGGAAAATGCCTCCGCGCGCCATCACATCACATCGTCCATCAACACAACTCAACTCGACGGTGGAAAACAACCCCCCTCCCCTCCCCCTTCGATTTCCACCAAATTTTTCCCTCCTCGGTGTTGCGCCGCGCCAAAGGTTTACGCAATCTGCGCATGGTCAGTTCAGGACCTGGGACCAGCACCACCAACACCATTACAAGCCTGGCAAGCTGTCGGAGCAGCATCGTCTGGATGTCTCGTCGTCGTCGTCGCAGACATTGCCCCCCTTCCGGAAAATGGGACCAGAAAACTCTGAACTGAAAAGTCAACGAAAACAAAAACCCATCAATTACATAAGAGAGTGAGACAAACCGCGCGCGCGTCTCTCCTCCAAAGTTCTTCAAGTTTTCCCCCCGCCAGGTCTCACGGTGTCTAAGAAAGATACCTTTGCCAAATCGAATCGAACCCATCAGCGGAGATTCCAACAGAAGACGAAGAAAACGACGACGGATTGGAACGGAACGAATCGGGTTCAAGCCATTAGACCACGGCATTTCGCACATGTTGTTTGGCTGACTTGCCTGGCACAACTTGCTGGCCAATGAACGCCAAATCGTCAAAGCGAAGTTTGATACGTTCTTGTCGAAGTAGAGAGGGACAGGGTGGTTGCTTGGTCTTAACTACGCAAAAAAAATCTGCACTGAGAAACACAAAAAGATGATGGTACAATAAAATGTGAAGAGTTTTCAATAACTGTAATATTCATGATAATATTTGTAAGGTTTTTTGGCCAAATTTTCCCTAGTTTTTGTTTAATTGCATTTGAAGAACCTTCTGTTACCAAGCGGTTAATGAAAAGGAAATAGTTGCAAGGAACACCAAATCTCTATGAACCAGCCATTCACACAAGTTGTAAAATTGTTATTTCGGTAAATAAAATGAATTGAATTGAAAATGATAATATTTGAATATTTAATCATTAAAAAAGCAGATTTAAATCAGGAAGATTTTTTTTCAATATTTTTCTGCAAAGGAAGAACAATAAACTGAACAATTGGTAAGCAAAATTTTTGTTTGCGGTGAAACTTGAATTTTACTGTAAATTAATAATTATATGTCATAATCAAACATATCTAGAAAATTTTCAATAAATATTTTACTATTTTTATTTAGCTTAACCCTCTACTGTCCAAATTTTTTTTTCTCGAAAATATTTATTTTCCCGTGTTCAGGAGGTCATTTTGAGCAACTTTTGTTCTACGAAAAACTTTACTTCTCTTGTTTTACGTTTTTCTTGTTTTATTTTTAGTATTTTAATTTGCATTTATCTCGTTTAGTTTATGTTTGTTTTTGGTAGTATTTGGCCTATTCTACCACCTAATATAATTACATTTTGCCTATCTCATTTTTCCACGTTTTTACAGTCACTTTTTCAATTTTTAGCATGTTTTTCACATTTTCTGCTATAGAATGGCACCATCATCATTTGAATTGCAACAAAAATGCGTAGAGGCATAGTCTGGGACACTACAAAAATTACTGCAAACTTCTTTTTACTGAAAATATTTGAAAAGTCAGTAAAAAACACAGCAAAAAAAATTACATTTTTTAAAACATTGGAAAAGTCACATAAAACAAATTAAACTTCTAACCCTGAAATTTTCTAAAATTTTAAGAGTTCTTCTTTCCAATGCTTTTTAAAGATCAAAAATCGGTTGAAAAATTGATTTTTGGTGATTTTTTAGATCGAAGCCCGTCTAAAGGCGGGGTTAGGTTGTAGAGGGTTAACAAAAGAAGCATTGAGATTAGGCCAATCACTCCTGAGCAATTCTTTACGAAATAGGCCGACTCAGAAAAAAAAAAGTTTTATACTTTTTAATTGACTTGGTATATCCAATAAGTCTCCAAACAAAAAAAGGGAAAGATATTTTCTGATCGCTTGGTTGATTTAAGCAAATTTGTATAATCGGGAAAAATAATATCACTCTTTAACAAATAGGTTTTTTTAGAGTGATATTATTTTTTCCCGATTATACAAATTTGCTTAAATCAACTGAGCGATCAGAAAATTTTCATTAATTTTTTGAAAAATATTGTTTTTTTGTCATTCCAAAATAAGTGCCCAAAAACCGTATTTCTGAATATTTTTTTTATGTTTTTGGGTATCACATAGAGAAGCATTTAAAATGTTTACTTTTTTCGAAAGGGCACATTTTTTTTGAAAAAAAAAATCATCATTTTAAAAATGCACACCTAAAAATTTAAAAAAATATGTTAAAAAGCAAAATCAAACTTAGATGTTTTTACTTTACTCTTCCTTTAAAAAAAGCAAAAAGATAAGACATTTGTTTCGAGTGATATCGATTTTTTCTAAAAATAAAATTTTGAATCTTGGGAAGGTGTTCTTCGAAAAGTTGAAGGTGATTAAGAGGAAAACCGAGACAAAAAAGACACCCTGAAAAAAATTATTTATTTATTTTATAAGTAAAATTTAAATGTCCAAAAACCGCATTTATTATTTAAAAAAAATGTTTTATATTTTTCGAGGACCAAAAGTGCATCTTTTGATCCAGAGAGCATTGAAAATACTTTTTTTTCAAATTCCGGATTTTTTTCACTTTCCCCTTTTTTCAGTTTTTTTTTTTTCAAAAATATGAGATTTTTCGAGTGTTTATTTTAGTTTCCCAAAAATCTCTTTTTTAAATCATAAATTGGCCGAAATAAAACAAATTTGGATATTCAATAACAAAGAATTTATGAAAATATGTTTTTTCCTTTAATCTTAAGTCTTTTCAATTTGTCGTCCAAAAAAGCTGAATGAATGTTAGATGGAAAATACATGAATAAACTTTTAAAAAGTTATTTTAACCGTTTATTATCAACATCATATTTTTTTTTTACATCCCTATTTTTTAGGGAAATTATAAAGGAGGAATAAAATTTTCATATTCAAAAATAATAATTTTAGGAAAACGAAATCAATTATTTCTTTTTTTTCTAATGTTGGCCTTATTGATCGATTCAAACTAGGTTTTAAATGAATTTTCATTTAAAAAAATGTAAATCCTTTGTCAGTGTTCCCATAATTTAATGATAGTTTATTTTTTACTTTGAAAATCAAACGCATATATGCTTACTTTTCGTCACTTATTGTCCCTATTATCTTTGTAAAGTTGTAGGAAATTGGCTGATCTCAAAATCTAAGAGGTTCAAGCTTGATCATGACTTCTACAAGAAGAAAAAAAGTCAAATCAAATTTTATGCTAAACAAGCCTTACCCGACAAACTTCGTCTTGACGTTTTCAGCTTGTTTGCTTATTCAGCCTCCTGTGATCAAAATTTGATTTAACGCAACTTTTCCCATACAATCTGCAGATGCTCCGGAATCGGTTCCAGAGTGGCCAAAGTGTCAATTAGTTAGCGTATAAACCTTCCTTGGACTTATACGAACCCAACGCAACAAAAAGCACCTCTATCCAACGCTCCGTGTTGAACTGATTCGCGTTCGAACAAAACCGTCGAAATTTTTTTATATATATATATAGATAGATACTTTTTGATTAGATATTTAATTTTACATCAAAAACTGATATCAAAAAACTTTTCCGACTTTTCACTCCATGTTTTTGAAGAACTCCTTGAAAAAAAATGGCAGCACTGCCAAATTAAATTTGACCAACTTGTATTCTAGATGCAATTTGTGGTCATCTGAAACATCCAAAAATGAAATTATTCAAAAATGGTAATTTAACGCAATTTATTATTTTTTTTTGTGAAAGGTCGAATTCAAGAAAAGAGTAAATTTTTGGTTGGGGTGTAATTTTTTTTCAGAGATTTCCTAAGAATTTTGACCAACTTATGCCATAGCTAAAGATGAAATTTAATGTCATCTTAATCAACACATTTTTTAAATGGTTTATTTTTACAATTTAATTTTTTACGTGAAAAGTCGAATTAAAAAAACGTGTAATTTTTTACAATGAAAAAATTTTACTGAGAAGTCCTAAGCCAAATTGATCAGAAAATCCGGTCTAAAAACACTTTTTTTTGTATGGACAGTTGCCAAAATTGTCTGGAGTCATGTAAAGCGAGCTAAAGATGCTAAATGTCTTCTTTGGTTTTAGAAAAGGTACCCAAGGTACCCACACAATTTTATCCAAAGCAAAACATACAAAAATAAAATTTGGGAAATTTTTTTTCATTGTTGCGAGAATTACTCGTTGTAAGGTAAAGCAAATGGGTAATTCTCCGCCAACTCACACAGCAGTTGCCCCGACCCCTCTTCGATTTGCGTGAAACTTTGTCGTAAGGGGTAACTTTTGTCCCTGATCCCGAATCCGAGGTCCGTTTTTTGATATCTCGTGACGGAGGGGCGGTACGACCCCTTCCATTTTTTAACATGCGGAAAAAGACGTGTTTTTCAATAATTTGCAGCCTGAAACGGTGATGAGATAGAAATTTGGTGTCAAAGGGACTTTTATGTAAAATTAGACGCCCGATTTGATGGCGTACTCAGAATTCCGAAAAATCGTATTTTTCATCGAAAAAAACACTAAAAAAGTTTTAAAAATTCTCCCATTTTCCGTTACTTGACTGTAAAAAATTTTGGAACATGTCATTTTATGGGAAATTTAATGTACTTTTCGAATCTACATTGACCCAGAAGGGCCATTTTTTCATTTAGAACAAAATTTTTCATTTTAAAATTTCGTGTTTTTTCTAACTTTGCAGGGTTATTTTTTAGAGTGTAACAATGTTCTACAAAGTTGTAGAGCAGACAATTACAAAAATTTTGATATATACCCGCATAAAAAAGTACCATATAAAAACTTTTTTTCATATGGTAATTGAACTTTAAACTATATTGTTACTACCATTTCCAAAAATGTTTGACTACTATTTTAAAAATGGTATTTATATGGTTGGCATGAATTTTTACTATCTCACAAATGGTTTAACCATCTGGCATAAGGGTGGTTAGCAATGGTAACCTTAAAAAACTCAGTACTATTTTCGTCAAAAAACTGTTTGTTGTATGGTAAATAAATGGTTTAAGTACTATTTGGCAAAAAGTAACCTTAAATCAAACAGTTCACAAATAGTTTAATATAGTTAAATTTTAATTTTGGGAAATTGAAAAAACGAATTCACAAATAGTTATCATTTCTCAAAGTGTCATTGTATGATCCAATATGGTAATCAAATGGTAATTTTTTATCCGGGTAGACATAAGGGGTTTGCTTGTAAGCATCACGAGTTATCGCGATTTTACGAAAAAAAGTTTTGAAAAAGTTGGTCGTCATCGATCATGGCCGTTCATGGTCACCCGCGACAGACACGGACGACGAAACAGAGAGAAACGCAAAAAGTAACTTTTTCAAAACTTTTTTTCGTAAAATCGCGATAACTCGTGATGCTTACAAGCAAACCCCTTATGTCTATATATCAAAATTTTTGTAATTGTCTGCTCTACAACTTTGTAGAACATTGTTACACTCTAAAAAATAACCCTGCAAAGTTAGAAAAACACGAAATTTTAAAATGAAAAATTTTGTTCTAAATGAAAAAATGACCCTTCTGGGTCAATGTAGATTCGAAAAGTACATTAAATTTCCCATAAAATAACATGTTCCAAAAATTTTTACAGTCGAGTAACGGAAAATGGGAGAATTTTTAAAACTTTTTTAGTGTTTTTTTCGATGAAAAATACGTTTTTTCGGAATTCTGAGTACGCCATCAAATCGGGCGTCTAATTTTACATAAAAGTCCCTTAGACACCAAATTTCTATCTCATCACCGTTTCAGGCTGCAAATTATTGAAAAACACGTCTTTTTTCGCATGTTCAAAAATGGAAGGGGTCGTACCGCCCCTCCGTCACGAGATATCAAAAAACGGACCTCGGATTCGTGATCAGGGACAAAAGTTACCCCTTAGGACAAAGTTTCACGTAAATCGAAGAGGGGTCGAGGCAACTTTTCCCGATTTCGTGTGAGTTGGTAGAGAATTACCCAAATATTATATTTATTTTTATATGTTGTATTGTTTATTCTCATATTTTGTACTGTCCAATCGACACCCTGCAACTTCAACCCGTGTCCCAAAAAAAAATCATCCACGCCACCTCCACCCACTCCCGCCGATTGACACTCCGCGGTCAACTTTTTGGGGCCAACCAGACCGTCCGAGATGGCGATGAGGTGACAACCGACACATCTCTCTCTTCAGTAACTGCTGGTAACTCAACTGAAACGCGACAACGAAGAAATAGTTGGCACCGAATCAAATCAAAACCCTTGCACTCCTACTCACTGCTGCTGCTGGTTTGGCAAATCTATCCAAACTGATTGAACCTGAAAGGAGCGGGGCTTAGTAGCGTGTGACTAATGTCATCCCGTTTGCTGAAAGAAAGGGTTTAATCTCTTCGCTTGAGATAGTGTAGTTCAATGAACACGTCTTTAAGCGAGATTTGAGACAATTGCTTCGAGAAATTTAGTCAAAATTCCAGAAAGTTCATTTTAGATTCAATTATAGACCTTCCATGCTATTTATTACTGGGCAAAAAAGGCAAATTGAAATTTATGTCGACCACAGAACCGGATAACCTTGCCCGGAGCAAGCCGCGTTCAAGGAAGGAAGGAATTTCGTTTCAGTTTGCTGAAGGCAAACGATAACCAAAGGATCAACCGGCCATCCATCGGATACACATGCCTTCTTCTTGTGTTTTTTCCTGGGTGACGTGGGCGTTTGCCTTGACCCCTCCCGTGTCAGGTAAAAAAGAACTTTTTTTTTGCTGGTCCTTCGAAGATCCAACATCCGCCCCCAGGGGAGAATCCATGGCCAGATGGAATTATAGTCCTTGGAGCTGACTTTCCCCGAAATGAAAGATGACACACACAGTTGGGGGGATCGTCCCCTTACTCCTTAGAGACATCAAAGAAGGACTCAAATTTAATCCTGAACCAAGTCAATAAGCCGACTTCAAGTGGATGAGTGTATTTTGACGAACTTTTTCTTTTCTATAACTGAGAGAACGGAATTCAACAAGTGGCCACGTTCTCACCTGTATTCCCGGCAATTCCGAGGATATATTTTTTTGCTGCCAGTCCAGGACCGGTTCCGCACGAGCGGTTCGCCGGCTTTTCTCCGCCTGACAGATAATAGAGCATCACGAGAGAAGAGTCCCAGGAACTGTCGAGGGACAGAATTATCTCATACATTGTTGTTGGTTCATCACCTACGCAGATCCTCCTGACGGAGGGCAAGACATGTCTTGCGTGTCAGATCCACATTTCTTATGTGAGGTAACATATTCCAGAAACTATAGTTTAACTCTCTCGGGAACTACCAAGTCAATATTCTTAAGGAGCAAAATTTAACTATACTTTTGTGGGTTATTTCCTCTCATTTTGCTGATTATGTCCAGGGGCCAAAACCGTCCTCTAATATCTTCTCAAAATGATGATAAAAAAATCCCCGACGACGACCTCGTCACTGGAGGTCGGGCCGGTCGCGATGGGCAACCTCTGGAGCTTCTCCACCAACGCACAGCACAGGTGAAACATAAATACGCATGACATTTATCTTCTCCTAGGCTCGTCGTCGTCCCGGCTATCCATCTATCTCCCTTCCTTCCCCCATATTGAATCAACATGTCTATTTATCTTGCATTTCCGACCATCCGGAACGGGCGGCGCCAGAAGGAGGGAGGGGAACGAGGACACCGGGATAAGCCGCCGGATGATGCGGAGTTCATTTCCGGGAAAATTGTATCTCAAGGTTATGTGGCCTCCAGAGGCCACGCTTCGTGGGATGGGAAGATTCAATTAAAACCATGACAATCACAAAATTGAGTGGATTTATGGAATCAAAATTCATCATATTATGTGACATGTTGATCATAGAGTCACAAGAGAATAAATTTGAAAAAAAAACGAGTAGAAACATATCAAAAACTCTACTTAAAATAAACGTTTATTGTGACACATTTTAAACAATGTAAATATGTAAAAAAAAATCTAAATCAAGCCTAACATTTCAGAGCGATCAAAGATAGTAATTGAAAAGTAATCAAAAAAATATTTTTATACGAGATATCTCACACAAAAAATCATTATTCAACACCGGACCAATGATTGCCGAGCTATCATCAGTTTAAAAATGAAAACAAATTGAGTAATCCTTTAGAGTTTAGAGCGTCCAATTTCCCGTTCCGGGAAAAAAATCCCGGGAATTCTCGGGATTTCCCGAAAAAAAATATTATCCGTTTGCAGGAAAATTTGTTAATTTCCCGGAAATTCCTGAAATTCAAGCGGAAGTATACATTTTCCTAACTTTTTGGCACCATTATTCAGCAATTCCCCACGAAAACAGCATGATTCGAAAAAAAAGTTCTCCGATCGGGCTCAAATTTTTTCTGGGGGTTTCTTGGCCGAAATAATTAGACCCGTGTTTTTTTTGTTTGGCCATTAGGGTGACCTACGCCGTGTTCCGAAAAATGGCAATTTTCGTCATTTTTCGCAAAAACCACTTTTTTCAAAAAGTCATATCTCCGCTCCATTTCATCCGATTTTAGCTGTCCTAGACGCAAAAGAAAGGTGATTAGTTTGGCTATTTGGGAAAAACAGTAAGAAGTTACAAAAATCTAGTTTAACATTTGAAAAGGTCGTATGAAATCTTAAAGTGCTGGTTTGAAGGTCCCGGGACCAAAAGGCCTATGTCTGAAAATATTTTAATCGGATTCCTCGGAAAATTTCACATGACATATCAAAAAATAGTGAAGTTATGTTTTAAATACTCTGAGATACGATTTTTTGAAAATAAAAACTGGGTTTTTCGACGCGCCACGCGCAAAAATGGGAAAATGACGAAAACGGGAAAAAATCTACTTTTTTCACTAAAACTACGATAACTTGAAAATTTCAGCGATGACCTATACATGTTAGGGTACCAAAAGTTGCGTATTTCAATTACGAAAATGGTAGTATTTGGCTTATTCTACCACCTCCTATCATTACATTTTGGCTATCTAATTTTTTCATGTTTCACTTTTTCAATTTTTTGTCTGTTTTTCACATTATCGGCTGTAAAATGGCACCATTATTATTTAAATTGTAAAAAAATGCGTAGAGGCACAGTCAGGCACATTAAAAAAATTACTGCATACTTGTTTTTACTTAAAATATAGGAAATGTTAGTAAAAACACAGCCAAAGTTAACCCCTAAAAAAAATGACATTTTTAGAAACATTGGCAAAGTCACATAAAACATGTTAAACTTCCAACCCATAAATTTTCTAAAATTTTAATAGTTTAATAGAAAGGGATTTTTGCCGATTTTTTTAATCGAAGCCCGTCTAAAGGCGGGGTTGGGTTGTAGAGGGTTAAGCTAAGTCGTTTATCAGCCTGAATACCATGTAAAAAAAACTATACCATAAATGAAACCATAAAAAATCATTAAAAAAAACTACTTCGTATCATATGAAAGGTGGCCAAAAATGCAAACATATTTAAAAACTCGCTACAAATATTTGAAAAGTTTGAGTTGTGATTTCATGACAAAGTGTTTCAATTGAAAAAGCACGAGAATTTACATTCTTAAGCTAAATTCAATGTTTCGATTTTCATTCAAAGCTGACATTAGTTAAAAATTGTTCTGGGAAAAGTTATTTGCCGTGAAATACATATTTTTTGCATTATTTTTTCTGTTCAATTTTATCTGTCAATGTTATTAATAAACATATTCTATCGAATTGGACACAGAGACAAATTTAAATGCATTTTTTTTTTACTTAGTACGATTTCAAAGACAGCATATAAAGTTAGAATTTGTATCTTTTCTTAAAGTTGTATGATTTTTTACAAGCAGTTACACAGTAAAAAAAATCATGGTAAAATTTCATCTAAAAAGGAGTACATCTTTTATGTCAGAAAAAAGCTTTAATTTTACCTCTAATAATGTGTAAATTTACATCTGGCAGACGCTAGGAAAAAATATATGTAATCCCAAAAAAATATCAAACCAGCGATAGTTATATCAAGCTTACTAAGTCCGCGCCCCATCCCGCACGGCCAACTCGCCGCTGTGAAAACTGTACGATCAAAGCCAATGTACCTCTACGTATCTCGTATATCGTATATGTACCCTGTATGCAGTAAATACAGTATACAATGTAGGGAACACATAGAGCTACATTGGCTTTGATCGTCCAGTTTTCACAGCGGCGAGATGGCCGTGCGGGATGGGGCGCGGACTTAGTAAGCTTGATATAACTATCGCTGGTTTGATATTTTTTTGGGATTACATATATTTTTTCCTAGCGTCTGCCAGATGTAAAATTACACATTATCAGAGGTAAAATTAAAGCTTTTTCTAACATAAAAGATGCACTCCTTTTTAGATGAAATTTTACCATGATTTTTTTTACTGTGTAAGCCATTTATTAATCCTCACACTCATTTGTACCATTAAAGTTGCTGTTCTATACTATATTGTTGCAAAATATTAATCAGAAGCGGGACCAGAATTATTTTCGACTTTTTCAAATTTCCCGGGAATTTTGTGTCCCCGGGACGCTCTAGTTTATCTTTTTATTCGATTTTTTTTATTTATCGATTCGAATGAAACTTTGTCCAGGTATTCCTGTCAAAAGAAACCATCTTGTATATTAAGTTTTTCTATTCAAGGCTTCATACAATTTTGCAGGCTAGTCATACAAACTGGGCAAGTGCGTATTAGAAAATCTTTATCTTGAGAAGGGATTTTCTGATAGATTTTATATCTTCGGAAAAGTTGTTGGTTATTATTGGAAATTTTCAGAAAAAAATGGTGCGACAAAAAATTATGATTTTTTAAGTGTTATTACAAAAATACGTATCTTTTTAATTTCCGGATTTTTTTCTTTGTTTTGGGGACTCAAAAGTCATTTTTTTCCAAAATGGTGCAAAATCTAGAACCGAAGATATAATTTTTTGAAAATATTTGTCAGCTATTTTCTATAAAAATAAAATCCAAATTTCATTTGAAAAAGCTGAATACAGAAAATCTTTCAATTTCTGACACTTTTTTTTTTTGAAAACGTTCCTCAAGTCAGCAAAAATATCAAGGGTTGATAGGAGCACCAATGCTCAAAAAGGGATCTGACACTGAATGGGATTGCTCGATATCCGAAAACGAAATTTGATCGCTTGGCGACGGTCGGTGAACGTAAACACAAAAACAAAACGAACGAAAAATGAGCACCACACAAGCAGCCGCCCGAACGTGCAATTTCTCTTTCTCTCGTTGTTCGCCTCTCTCTTGCTTATGTTTGCTGCGTGGTGACAGCAGTCATTTGAATGCGATCCTGGGAGAGATGATCGGAATCTCGGTAGAATGTAAAACGACACCGTTCTCTGAGCGAATGAATTTCTAGAGAGAGGCCAATAGAGGAGAAAAGCAACACGCGACAAAATTTTGAGGCTAGGAATTTTGACAGGTATGATTTTCATAAAGTATTCGCCTCCTTTTCTCTCCCACAGAAAACCTGGGAACGAGGTAGCTGTCAAACTAGGCCAAAATGTTAAAGTCACTCACAAAATGAACTTTGAGTGATTTGAGTTCATTTCTGACGTCACGATTTTCCCCTTCTATAGAGGAGAAAATCGTGACGTCAGAAATGAACTCAAATCACTCAAAGTTCATTTTGTGAGTGACTTTAACATTTTGGCCTAGTTTGACAGCTACCTTGTCCCCAGTTTTTTTGTGGGAGAGAAAAGGAGGCGAATACTTTATGAAAATCATACCTGTCAAAATTCCTAGCCTCAAAATTTTGTCGCGAGTTGCTTTTCTCCTCTATGGCTGAGTGAGTGACTTTGCGTAGCACTCATTCGTTTGTGTGTGGAACGAACGAAAGCAGAATGTCAAAATCAGGTTGTCGTGGTGAACTCGATTGGAGTGTGCTATCATAAAAAGTCGAAATTTCGTGAGCACTGATGAGCACACACTTAACCCTCTACAACCTAACCCCGCCTTTAGACGGGCTTCGATCTAAAAAATCGCCAAATATCAATTTTCCAACCGATTTTTGATCTATACTATGCCTCTACGCATTTTTTTGCAATTTAAATGATGATGGTGCCATTCTATAGCAGTTAATGTGAAAAACATGCAAAAAATTGAAAAAGTGACTTTAAAAATGTGAAAAAAAATTAGATCACCAAAATGTAGTTATATCAGGTGGTAGAATAGGCTAAATACTACCAAAAACAAACATAAACTAAACAAGATAAATGCAAATTAAAATACTAAAAATAAAACAAGAAAAACATAAAACAAGAGAAGTTAAGTTTTTCGTAGAACAAAAAATGCTCAAACCTCCTGAACACGGGAAAAATAAATATCTTCGAAAAAAAAATTTGGGCGGTAGAGGGTTAATTTTTTGAACCTATTTTCATAGCATTAAAAAAACATTTTCTACTATTACCGAAATAAATTTGAAGACATTTGGTTGTATCAATGCCGAGATATAGCTGTTCGTCAGAATTAAAGTTTCAAAAAAACGGGTGCGACGATATCTCAACACTGCTTTGAACAAATCGGCTAAAATTTTGATGAAGATTCCCTAAATCCATTCCGTGTGCATGACGAACCAAATTAAAAAAAAATATTTTAAAAAAGATAAAAATATTTTTAAACTTTTCAGGAAATTTAATAAATTTTCTGTAATTTGAAAATTTGAAATTATCTACATTCTACATGTATGTAACCCCTTTAAAGCTGTTTCAGCAAAATTAAGTCAAATATTTACTCTCATTCATCCAATAACAAAAATAATAACATTTCAACAAATTAAAAAAAAGTCGCCTACTTTCCTTACATTGATTTGGCAGATAAATTTTAATATTAAAAATTGTCGAGTAGCTTATGATATTGTTCTCTTCCCAGAAACCCCAGGACCAGCGGAATTTAATCAAATATTCACTCGCCCCCGCGAAAGTGACTGCCAGAGTTCGATGAAAATTCGTGGGGGCCCAGACAAAAAACTGGTTAATTTTTCCGACGTCCATCATGGCTTGCGGTGAGATTCAAGCATTTTCTTTCACGATCTCTAAGAAGCCCCCCACGGAGGGAAAATGTCACAAACTTGAGAATTGTATTGGCCCTGTCAGCGAAATCGATTCGGCGAAGGTTTTTATTTTTCTGCCTCGCAAAAGCCAATAAATATCAACGCTTTATTTCACGCAGTTGAGATGAATAAAATAAAGAGGCGAGACATGAAAGACACGCCAAAGTTCAAACGACGACGACTTGGCCCGCCAGGACCTTCCACTTAAGGGAGGGGGCTCACCCTCAAGGACTCCGGTTGCCCAGGTGAAGATCCTGACGGCGGCGGTCCCATCTGGGAAATGTGCTTTGCCCGGCGGTGGATGGAGCAGATAGGATGATGTCCCCGAGCGTTCGTTGCCAAGACGTTTTCCCTTCGGTCTTGTTTGCAATTGTTGTTTAGCTACTTAGTTTGTTTGGTGCGTGTTTTATTTGGATGTTTTTATGTTTGGCTCTTGGGGCTGTTTTCGACGATTTTCCGGGAATCGGTCTCGACTTGGAGCTGTTGATTTCCACGAAAATTTACATGTGCTCGAAGACTCCATCAAAGTATTTGCCAATTAGCCGGATTTCAAAACATTTAATTTTAAATTGATACATTTTAAAATCTACCTTAAAAATAAAACATTTCAACAACCATCACAATATTTGGAAAAAAAACACTAAAACTCCAAACTTCAGCATCGCCAATTTCCCACCCCGAAGCGGTTTCGCTCAACTTTGATTCGATTCGAAGTTAAAAACACTGCCAAACAAAAACAGCGGGAGTTATTTTCCCATTCAGGAATTCGAGCGGATTCGCGGGAAAAAAGAGTTTACCAACATTGCCGAGTTAAGCGAATTCGCCCACGCACGCCCGAACAATCACCGAGCCGAATGAGAAGACTCTCCAACCAGTAGGAAGGACTTTTGCCACTGCTCTCTGATCCTGACAAACAACGCCCCGGGCGGCGACTACTCAACTGTTGAACTCAACACAGCTGCTGGCAGGCAGACCGGGTGAATAATATAACTTGTTAATTAGATTTCCGTCAAATTCCACCGAACTGAAATGGAGTGATTTAAACACTGTTTGTGTGCGTGTGCTTTGCTTGAGTACAAATATCACTAAGCATTGGCATTTAATTTGTTTGCAATATGAAATGGATGATTTGAAAATCGATCTTTTGTGGAGAAGTTTGAAAATTATTTGATTGAATCCATCCATAAATTTTAGAGCAAAATCGTACATGAGCAATTCTCTAAACAGCGATTCCACGTCGAACCAAAAAAAAAAGCAAAGCAATCCACTTTAACGACCCCCGGGTCTTTTGTGGGCTCTGTTGCAAGTTTCTGCTCATTTCTAGGCGTCCGAAGATTATGTGTGGTGAGTCACTCAAAACCTCTTTTACGCTAATGGACCGACGTTTTACTTCCCCATCCGATTGAAGGCCAACAGGATCCAGATCAGAAGTACTCCGATTTGGCTCATATTCCTTAGCCAAAAATAATTAGATCCGTATTTTCGGCTTTGGCGACGAGGGTGGTCCAATCCGATATAGGGTGGTCAAAAAAAATGAAGTTTTTGGCGATTTTTTAATTTTTATTTTATTTTGAAATTTTGCCAAAACTAATTTTGAAACGTGGCGAACATACAAACATACAATTTTGAGAACTGGTTATACTACAGTCCAGACTCGATTATCCGAAGCCTCGATTATCCGAAGTTTCGATTATCCGAAGGTTTGTATGGGACTTCGGATAATCGAACCACGAAAAAAAAATCGTATTTTTTCATTTTTTTTAGCATAAAATTTGAGTTCTACGACCCCATTTTAGTCAAATTTGAGTTGTTTATTGCCTATTAAAAAATATAATGCATTTTTTTCAATATTGCATCACCGCCATTTTGGCCGCCATCTTGAATTTAAAAATTCTAAATAATTTTAGCGTAGTTTAGGGGTCATACCTATGCCCGACAATCAAATTAGACAACGAAAAAAACATTTTTTTTTTGATTCGATTTATACGAATTTTCGATCACCGAAGTGAAATTTTTCAGAGGGCTTCGGATAATCGAGTCTGGACTGTACATATTTTCTATCTTGAGAAGAGATTTTCTGTTCGATTTGGTGTCTGAAAAAAACCCCGATATTTTTAATGCACTTTTCAGGCCATTACAAATGTTATTAAGAGTTTTCTTTAAAAAAAATTGTTTCAAAATCGAACTTCTTTAAACACACGAGGTATGCCTTGAGAGTCTTCACCCCAAATTTCAACCGCGGTCGTGGCTGAATGGTTACGATGTTCGCTTTATAAGCGCATGGTCCTGGATTTGATTCCCATCTGCACTCATCGAGAAAGGCAGATTCGATCCCGGCGGGGTTCGATCCCCTGTCCTTTGGATTGACAAGCAAAATGCTTTCCACTTTACTGTGGAGTGTTGCACAGTGGTCCAGATCGCAAAATTAAGTGGAAAATGGATTTTACGAAAAATTGTGAAGTTTTGGAGCCTTCTACGACCAAATTTATAGAAAGCATCTGAGCAAATCTTAAAAAATCAGTTTTTTGAACGTGGCAATTCAGGGTTAAGTTTCAGAGAAAAGTGATTTTCGGGACATTTTTAAAGCTCTCAAAAACAAACATTTTTATTTTTTGACAAGTCAATTTGGACTTAAGGGTCAAAAGTTACAGCCATTTTAAGGTAAAAAAGATGCAAACTTAAAACTCAAATATCTCGAAAAGACGCAAGCCAAATTTAAAGCGCCAGGTTGCATTTGAAAGAGGAGATCCAGCACTACAAACCCTGAAAAAATCTCAGGAGTGTTTTTCTTAAAACTCGAGATCTCTAAAGCTTAACCCTAAATTGCCACGATAAAAAAACTGATTTTTCAAGGTTTGCTCAGATGCTTTCTATAAATTTGATCGTAGAAGGCGTAGATTACGAGATAAAATTTTGGTGTCTTCGACAAAGTTGTTTGGATTGCCATGCCCAACAACTTTCTAGAAGACAAAAAAAAAATATTCCTGAAAAGTCTTATTTTCAAAATCACCCTAATCGTGAACCTTTTCATTTAAAACAACTCTTTTGAAGACATCAAAGCTCCAAAACTTCACAATTTTTCGGAAAATCCATTTTCCACTTAATTTTGCGATGTAGACCACTGTGCATTGGTAGCTTGAGGAGGACTTAGACTGATATAGTTGAATCTAAGAATCGGACTAGAATACAAGTTGAATTTCAGAACTAAACAAGATTGCATGCAGGATTGCAGGCGCATTTCAAATTGAATCTAATTAGCTCGTTAAAATAAACTGGGCGACTTATAGAATTCATCCAATAAAAGATACAGAGAATTGAAATCTTTAATATTAGAGAAAAAAAAAACACACGAAGAATTCAAAACAAAAATGCTAACGGTCGTTACCACTCGCCTAGGGTGGCTCCTTAGACCATTCACCTTTCGAAAAAAGTGGGACAAAAAAACTATTTTTTCAAAAAACTCAAAAATTTTAACGGAATCTTAAGTGCAATCAGCTGAAATCAACTTAAAATGCATTCCTCTGCGTTTAGAATCATTTTTAGCATGTTTGGGTTGATTTTGAAATCATCTGAATTTTTGAAAATTTTAAATGTTTAGTATCGCAAAAAGTTTTACATTTTTTGAAAACTAATGATTGCAAAACAACTGACCTAGTATAACATGCATTTTATTTTATATATTTTTACATTTTACATTTTAAACCCTGTTTCAAACATTTTAAAATTTAATGAATAGTTTCCGAGATATACTATAGTTGAAAAATTAGGAATAATTAGGTTACACAAAAAACTCATTTTTCACATCTGTTAAATTTTAAGAGGCTTTGTCTCAGCAACCAGCTCCAGTATAACAACCAGTCCATCCACTTATTCTTAAATGAAATTTATTATGAAAATGTTTCGAAAACATTATCATAAAAACGCTATGACTTACACCCACAGTAGAAAGCCGAGAGAATAGCTCTACCAAAATTAAATGGAAGAATAAACTACCACGAAATTGTGTTCATTTCTTCATTGAAACAGTTCATCCCATTGAGTGGCTTATATTGCCAAATTACCATCTCATAGTCATCGAACTTTGGTGGTCAATAGAGGAGAAAATCGTGACGTCAGGAATGAACTCAAATCACTCAAAGTTCATTTTGTAAGTGACTTTAACAGTTTGGCCTAGTTTGACAGCAGTCCCCAGTTTTCTGTGGGAGAGAAAAAGAGGCGAATACTTTATGAAAATCATACCTATCAAAATTCCTAGCCTTAAAATTTTGTCGCGAGTTGCTTTTCTCCTCTATACGGTAAAGGCGCAGTTCGATATGTCAAAGGTCTTAGGTTCGAGTCTCGATATTGGCACTTTTTTTTGTTGATGAACTGTTTTGAAAATGAACCCATGAGAATAACGCTCTCGCCAATCTCGGGATTTATCCTCTGTGTCCGTTCACAGTACCTTTATACTACTAGATCGTGTTCTTTATTCTCTCGGATGGCGCTGCCCAACAGTGGGTGTATAAACGGTACAATTTTAGGAAAAGTCATTCTCGATTGCAAATTTGAATAAAATTTAAAAATTTGGAATTTAGTTTGACCGCAGTTGAACATTTCCCAAAAATCATATTTTTGTTTTAAAAACATATTCCGGTATCAGATTTTTATACTCTTTTAATATGTTGTTGTTTTATGGGTTACGATAACCTCTTATTATAAACTGTTTGATTAACAAATGCTTTTTAAAGCTTTAAAAAATTTAGCAATTTAGCAGATATTTTTTTAATTATAAGGTGATATAACTCACCAAACACAATCACGACAACAAAAACAACCTCAGCTCTAATTCCCAAACCGGTCACCATACTGGATTAGTAAACACAATTGATAACTCGATCAGTTTCTAATAATTATTGCCCCCTGCTAGCTAACAGCAAATCCATTCACTCCAGAAGGTGCTAATCGGCTTGCCTATTATCAGGTGACTAATTCGTGACTGACATGCAAAAAGGTGGAGGGTGCTAACTGCTGGCCACTCGTGCCCAGCACGAAGGTCCCCTTCCAGCCCATTTGTAAAATTACTGAAACTCATCAATGTTTCACCGAAATTGCCATTATTTCGTGCCACTTTTTTCCGACTTTACTCTTTTTAATTGCACCGACTAATTCGGTTGAAAGGTTTGGTGCTTTGGCACTTTAAGCTACTTCAAAAATCTTGCCCTCAAAGACCCTTTCAACTGGAGGTTTGGATCATTGCGAACCTGAATTGGATCTCTCCTCTCTCACCCATCCCCAGCACGTTCGACAAATTGATGCCCTCTGAACTCATCGCAGTAGGCCCCCTTTTGGCACTTACGTGCACGCACACACACCCCAGCTCAGTCGATCTCAAATTTCACGAGCAATTAAATTCTTCTTCAGGTTGGTTTTTTTTCATTCATTTTCCTTACGCTTTCAATTTCCACTCAACCCAATCCAAGTGAGCCATTCGTCGCACCACCACCACCTACACCCTCACCTTCATTTTCCACCACGTGGAAAGTCGCATGCGTGTGTGTGTGTGCGAAGTAAGTGTGACGCAGCCTGCTTTGGTCAACGCGGGTGAGGCAACAGTTGCTGAAAATTTTCGTGGGAGTCAGTGCGACCCCCTTTTTTTTTGGACTCTCTCTCTCTCTCTGTTTCGCTTCGCTCCAAGGGTGGTCGTCTTGCTGCACCACCCAAAAATGTGACAGCGATTTGGAAAGGAATGGAATTGATCCAGTTTGGATTGAGAAATTATCTTTTTTTGGTTGTAATTAATGATGTAATAATTTCTATATTTATACTTTCAATTTTGATATTAAAATTTTTATATTAATTTCTCAGAAATTGCGAGATCATTTTCAAAAAGATTAAGATTGAAAAAATTTACATTTTACAATAAAACGTACAGAACGACGAAAAATCCAGCAACTTATTGATTTTCCACAATTAAAGGAATCAAAATTGAAAAATAAAAAAATAAAAATTAATTTAATCAATAATAAGTATTTTTACGTAATATGTGTCCATCCCATAGTAGCCACGAAACTCTCGCGCATTCGACGCCCACGCACGCAGCAACCCGCGACAATTTCCGCGTTACTATGGCAATGCGTTCGGCCACGCGGTGGACAGCGCGCGACTTCGCGACCCGCGAGCGCCATATTGCAAAGTGACGCCAGCAAAGCAACAACCTCCCCCGGTCCACCATGGAGTACAGCCTGCAATCCGTGACGGAATCGTTCGAAAAGTACCGCAACCTGCGCTTCCCGCTCAAGATCTGGATCCTGGTGAACGCCAACGGGAACGACTCCATCCGCTGGAACGACACCAAATCCGTGGTCGTGGTGGACCGTGACGCGCTTGAGCGGTACCTCGGAACGGCCGGATCGGTGTTTCGGTTCGCGAAGCTGTCCACGTTCTTCTGGCTGATGGACTTTTACGGGTTCCGGCCGGTGATGGAGGACGGCGAAGGAACCGCCGCGGACGACGACAAGCACGTGCTGCAGTACCGGAACGACGCGTTCACCAGCGAAAACAGAGCCTACTTCGAGCAGCTGCTGCGGAGCCGCCAACTGCGCGAGGTGGTCAACCAAAAAAACGGAAACTGCTCCGTGCACCAGCCGCGGATACTCGACAACCAAAAGCAAGTGCAAAATGAGTCGGATGGACCACCCGGCGGACAGTCCCAGCTGTCCTCGAGCAGCTTCGCACACGAAAAGTTCAACCTGCTGATGGAGATGAAATCGCTGCAGCTGTCCATCCAGGAGGCGTACGGAAGCCTCAACATCGAGGAGCACGGCATGGTCCCGGTCATCGAGGTGCCGGCCACGTACTGCGACGAACCGACCGATTGCGTGCCCGAGTACGTCAAGAAGCGTGTCCTAGCCGGAAACTACGGCTTCGTCGACCCGAACGATCTGAAGCGCTTCTTCGGCAACTACCGGCCAGTTTACGACGATTCACCCGAAGCGAACAACCCGGAAAATTCGGACGAAGAACCGGAAGCCGTCATCGAAGTGGCTACGGAACAGCCGGAAAGCCCAAAGCCGGTGGTCAACACGCTGGACACGTTCAACTACCAAGAAGAAGAGGAAGAAGACAAACAGTTTGAGCCGGTGGACCACAGCGAGCTGGCTCCGTTGGACAGTCCGATGGAGGTGGTCGGCGGCAGCGGTCAGCTGCTGGAGGCCAAGAACGAGGAAAATGTTCCGCTGCAGGAGGCGAAGTCGGAGGCCGGGGATGAGAAGAAGTTTCGGGAGGAGAGTCTCGACGAGGCACAGTTTCAACTGTGCGCGGAAATTCGGGAGACGTTTGAGTTGCTTAATGAATTTTGAAAAATTTTGAGAGGTGATGTGCGGAATGAATTGTACAGAATTATATGAAATGAACAAGTTTTGAAGAAGGAACAATAAAAAATTGTTCACAATACATGATTTAAAAAAAACATTAAAAATATATCATTTTAAGAATAAAGAAACAAATCCTCTGCGTACTTAAAAAATTAAATCATAAAATCCCAAATGTTAAAACAAATCTGGGGATTTTTTTTAAAGGCCGACAAACAAAATTTTCATTTGTTTGCTTTTGTTTTTGATCACCCCTGACTGAAGGCCGTTTCAAAAACACTCCAAAAATGTGTGTGTGTTTTTTTTTGTTATTGGATCTATTGAAAAACAAAACTTTAGAAGTGTCCTCTAATCTCAGCAGGCCAAGCCAATTAAAATCCTGAAGTTTCACGTCAATTCTCATTCTGTTCGTTCGTTTGAAAATTACCATAAGAAATCTAGCGTATTTTTCGAAAAGGTCTTATCAGCAAAGGCAACCCATGGCACATAGGCCCTTTTGGGAAACATACTCTAGAATTGATGCACTTCAACTGCATTCCAGCAATCCAATAGACCAACTATAGTTTTTACCTGAAAGAGAAAGAAAAGAAAAATTACAATGAGTATAACAGAAAAAAGCATTTTTTTTAATTATCATTTTTTTTTAAATCTGCAAATGAAAATTTAATAGTAAAACAAAGACTTTGAAAAATATTGACTGTGCGATCCTTATCTGAAGTTTCTAATAGGGACCATCCATAAACCACGTGGACACTTTAGGGGGAGGGTTTATGGATGGCCTCTTAAGAGTATTAAATCTTTTTAACACATTTTAATAATAAAAATGATGATTTAAAAGTGAAGAAGTGCGAGGTACATTTACTTAAGGGGTTACATACATGTAGAAAATCTCAAAATTTAATATTACGGAAAAAATGTTAATTCCACTAAAAATATGATTTCCAACCACTCCTGAAAGTTTTATGAAGATATTTCATGATTTAAGTGAGTAACAGACGATTTAAGTTTGAAATTTTGCAATGCGCAAAGCGAACTGTCAAACTTTGTGAGCGTTTTTCTCTAAACACAGAGTTGATTTACGGGTGCCACGATATCTCGAGATGGGATGGACCGAATTAGCTGTAATTTGGGATGAAGACTCTCAAGACATCCCGTGTGACGAAGCCCGATTTTGGAATATTGCTTTTTAAAAAATACAAAATAAAAAACTGACGATTTTTAGTATGAAAAACTTAAAAATATTTTTAACTTTTTTTAAAATTAACTTTTTGAAAATCGCTCTTCGTCATGCACACGGGACTAATTTAACGAGTTTTCACCAAAATTTTGAGCCAATTTGGTCGAAGCAGTGTTGAGATATCGTGGCACCCGTTTTTTGAAACTGCTTGCTTCAAATAGTTATATCTCGGCTAAGATACAACCAAATGTCTTCAAATTGGTTTTGTTAAAAGATGAAAATGTATATTTTAATGCCCTGTAAACAGATTTACAAAAAATGTAAGTGTGTGCTCATACCAACCTCTGACATTTTGGCCGATTTACATGTATGTAACCCCTTAAAGGACTTTTGAGCATAAAAGAAGGACGAACGTTTACTATTACAAGGAGCTATATTGAAAATTTTTAAATATATTTTAAATACGCAATTTTTAAAAAGTGTCGAAAACAAACCTTGAAAAAAAAATCCTAACAATATTTTTAAAAGCAAAATTGAATTTGAATTTAAAAAGTACGATCAATTATTTTCAAAAATCAAAAATATTCTAAAATGATTAAAAATGATGCTTTTTATCAAAAGAAAAATTAAGTACTTTTCGATAGCAAGTTTAATTTTGCTTTTGAAAGTATTTTTTTTTTAAATTTATGTAAAGATAGTTTCCAACAATTTTCAAAATCGCGAATTTCAATTACACTCCAGATTCGATTATCCGAAAGCCTTTTTCAAAATTTCACTTCGGATAATCGAATCACGAAAAAACATTTTTTTCGTTGTCTTATTTTTTATTGTTGAGCTCAAGTATGACCCCTAAACTACTCTAAAGTGATTTAAAAAAATCCAAGATGGCGGCCAAAATGGCGGTGATGGAATATTTAAAAAAAATCTTATTTAATAGGCATTCGACAATTCAAATTTGACTAAAATGGGTTTGCATAACTCTTATTTGATGTTAAAAGTAAGAAAATAGAAAAATACGAAAAAAAAAATTCCTGATTTAATTATCCGAAGTTCCGTACAAACCTTCGGATAATCGAACTTCGGATAATCGAAACTTCGGATAATCGAGGCGTCGGATAATCGAGTATGGATTGTAGTCATAAATTCGAGTGAAAAAAATCAGCATAAACGAATGAATGACCAAAGGTCGAATAACACAAGGTCGACTGGACAGAAGGTCGAATGCCAAAAGTTCAAAAATCGAAAAAGTACAATCGATTGGACAAAACGTCGAAAGGATATAAGGTCGATAGTTTAAAATATTTTATTTTAGAAGTCAGAAATTTTATTTTAAGAACTGGTCATGTTAGAAAGAATGGAAAAACTCCCAATAATATTACATGGAAAACCCCTTAAAATATTTTAGTAGTCAGGTTTTTTTTCAAAGAACTACTTTTAGATTCGCTTCGCGAACTTTTAAATTGATATCCTTGAAACGAAGTTTTTTTGTTAGAAAAAGTATTTTTTCAGAGTGTACTTATTTGTTCTTGAATAATTCTCACTAATACTTGCAACATAGCTGAAGTCACCAAATTGATCAGAAAGCTCCTACTCATGATACAGTTAAAAACAAAACAAAACGTTTAATTTTCAAATTTATAGTTAAAAGAAATGATAGATCTAAACAGGTATCACAGCTTCTAGTGCTAACGTGCAATTTTCTAAAAAAAAACATTTTTTTTTATTGTTTTAGTTAAGAGCATTTCTGGAGTTTTTTTTTAAAGGTCCAATAAACCAAATTTCCAGTTTTTGCTTTTTGGGTGTTTTTTAAGGTGAAGCCGTTGATCATTTTCGAATAAAATTGATCATCACTATAATATATTCTATATTAAATTCAATTTAACGAATTTCATCACCAAAAGGAATCAACATGTGCCGGTTGTTGTCTTCTTGAAGCCACTGAAGGAATTTTTGATCTAAATCAATTGTGCTTCAAAATTTATATAATTTTGTGGCACAGTCATTGACGTCCTAGTTGGCAATCATTGATTAATGACGATTTCCATAACTTTACAAGGAATGGGATAATCGTTACCAAAAGGAATCAGCATGTGTAGGGCACTATTCTAAACAACTTGTTGAAGGAATATTGTCAAAATATTGAAAGCGACGCAAAATTTATATCTTTGAACGAAAAATCATGACAATGATGGAAGTCTTCACGTTAAACCGCCTTGAGTCAGGGGATTGAAAAAACACCCAAAAAACAAAAACTAAAAACTTGGTTTATTGGACCTTTTCAAAAAAAAAAACTCCTGATTTGAATAATCAGCAGATAAGCAATGTAAACATGTTTTGCAATCGATCGAAAATTGACCAAAAACCGTATTTGTTTGGACTGCGAAATGCTTCAGAAAATAATCAAATTATCCCTAATTTACACACTAAATAAAAAACAGTAAAATGTAATATTTAAGCATCACATTTTAAACCACCCAAAATAAATGTGTTAATTTGTTTACTGTGTTATCAACTCACTCTAGAATTTATTTTTCTAGATCTCGATAAATGTGTTTTGATTTCTTCAATTAATCTGAAATTGATCTCATACCAACACACATCCCTGTACTTCTCCTCCTGACAACCCACCATATCAAGAGCGAGATAAATGTTCGAGAGCCAATCTTCTGCCAAAACATTGCCTTATGTACTAACCGATGAAGCGGTAGTAGTAGAATCCGCAAAACAACAACAACAACAACAACAACATAACCGCCAGGAGCCAATGATTCAGCAGAAACCGTCATCATCATCAGAATCATCATCATCATCAGACTACCACGAAAACGACGGTAAAAACAACGAGGAAGAAACCGCTTGCTAAGATCAAGAAGATTCCAAGCCCAGGTCACACAGGGAGCATCAGACATCCCAGTTGGCCATCGCTACCGGCGGCGTAGTGTGGGGTGGAGGGCACACTAAAAACTTTTCAAAACAGAAACACTCGAATCCCACTCGAAACAATCAGCTTTTTTTCACTGTGCCGTCATCGCTCTCTCTTGTGTGTGCGCATTTTGTCCACACACGCGGCTCTCAGCGATCATCTCAATCGCCAAGATCGTGGGTTCCTCCGCGAACGTCGTCGTCATCGCGCCTACTTCGACACGAGCTCAACGCGAAGCACTAAGCTGCTGCTGGGTGAGAGTGTTTGAGTGCGATCTCGCGACGGCGGCGGGCAAATGGAAAACAACCAACGAAGCAGCACACAATCATACACATTCAGCGTGGTGAACACACAAAAAAAGCATTAAAAAAATAAAAAGTGAACAACGTTTTTATCACCCGCGCGGAACTGAGTAGGAGATATCGCTTCGCGGGCATTAGCATTAGTGAGTGAGAGATGTAGGAGCAGCGCTTACTAATGTAATTGTGAGACAATTGGCGCTGAATTCGCCACCTCGATCGTCGTAGCAGCAGTAGTAGGCTGGGAGCGGGACAATTTAAATTATTGTTTACTCAAATCATTGATCATTAGACAAATTGGAGTGGAATTAGTTGTTTGGTTACACAGTGGGAACACTGTTGTTAAAATTGGTCAGTGCAATAAACGAACTTTGCTAAATCGTGTCTAACTTTCTTTTAAATACGGACCATTCTTTTTTTTACAATACTCAGTATTGTTGAAAGAACAGTATTGATGACTATCAAAATGTATGACAAAATGTCGAAAGACATAAGGTCGAATCCCAAAAGGCCGAATGGACAAAACGTCAAAAGGAAGGTAGATTTTTTTGAATGATTTTTGGGACCATCCATAAACCACGTGGACACTTTGGGGGGGGGGGGGGGTATGGAGATTGTCCACGATCCATACAAAAAAGTTTTTTTTGTATGAACAATTGTCCACGAGGGGGGGGGGGGGGTAACAGATGTCCAAAAAAGTGTCCACGTGGTTTATGGATGGTCCCTTTGCAAAATAAATTAATTTTAAATGAGCCTAAATGCATGAATATTGAAAAACAGCTATGAAAAAGTGTTTTGAACGATTTTTAGGATTTTTTTTTAGAAATATATGCTTATGTTTGAAAGAATGAAAAAATAACTCACAAAAATATCGCAATAAGTTACAATAGGTTGATTATCAAAATAAAAAAAAAATAATTCAAAATATTTTAGAAGACTTTTTTTTAAAGAACTGTTCATATTTGAAAGAATAGAAAAACTACCAAAAATGTAATGGCAATTAAGAATTAGGCCGTTGCATAATATTTTTCAAAGTTTATGTCGCCCCCCCCCCCTTCAAAATTGGTCTGAAAAATCAGGGGGCAAAAAAAATATTGTTCCAAAAAACTTCAAAATTTCCATAAAAATAAATATTAGTCTAAGCATCTGAAAACAATCTAAAATGCATTTTTCTGCATTGATAATCATATTTAGCATGTTTGGGATTGTTTAAAAATGTTTTGAATTTTTATGTAATTCCAATGCACAGCACTGCAAAAATTTTATTTTTCGCAAAAAATAAAATTTTCGTCAATACTTAGATAGTTTGGAAACTAATGAAGTCAAAACAACTGGACAGGTGGGTAATTCTCTACCAACTCACACGAAATCGGGAAAAGTTGCCCCGACCCCTCTTCGATTTGCGTGAAACTTTGTCCTAAGGGGTAACTTTTGTCCCTGATCACGAATCCGAGGTCCGTTTTTTGATATCTCGTGACGGAGGGGCGGTACGACCCCTTCCATTTTTGAACATGCGAAAAAAGAGGTGTTTTTCAATAATTTGCAGCCTGAAACGGTGATGAGATAGAAATTTGGTGTCAAAGGGACTTTTATGTAAAATTAGACGCCCGATTTGATGGCGTACTCAGAATTCCGAAAAAACGTATTTTTCATCGAAAAAAACACTAAAAAAGTTTTAAAAATTCTCCCATTTTCCGTTACTCGACTGTAAAAAATTTTGGAACATGTCATTTTATGGGAAATTTAATGTACTTTTCGAATCTACATTGTCCCAGAAGGGTCATTTTTTCATTTAGAACAAAATTTTTCATTTTAAAATTTCGTGTTTTTTCTAACTTTGCAGGGTTATTTTTTAGAGTGTAACAATGTTCTACAAAGTTGTAGAGCAGACAATTACAAAAATGTTGATATATAGACATAAGGGGTTTGCTTATAAACATCACGAGTTATCGCGATTTTACGAAAAAAAGTTTTGAAAAAGTTACTTTTTGCGTTTCTCTTTGTTTCGTCGTCCGTGTCTGTCGCGGGTGACCGTGAACGGCCATGATCGATGACGACCAACTTTTTCAAAACTTTTTTTCGTAAAATCGCGATAACTCGTGATGTTTATAAGCAAACCCCTTATGTCTATATATCAAAATTTTTGTAATTGTCTGCTCTACAACTTTGTAGAACATTGTTACACTCTAAAAAATAACCCTGCAAAGTTAGAAAAAACACGAAATTTTAAAATGAAAAATTTTGTTCTAAATGAAAAAATGACCCTTCTGGGACAATGTAGATTCGAAAAGTACATTAAATTTCCCATAAAATGACATGTTCCAAAATTTTTTACAGTCGAGTAACGGAAAATGGGAGAATTTTTAAAACTTTTTAAGTGTTTTTTTCGATGAAAAATACGTTTTTTCGGAATTCTGAGTACGCCATCAAATCGGACGTCTAATTTTACATAAAAGTCCCTTTGACACCAAATTTCTATCTCATCACCGTTTCAGGCTGCAAATTATTGAAAAACACCTCTTTTTTCGCATGTTCAAAAATGGAAGGGGTCGTACCGCCCCTCCGTCACGAGATATCAAAAAACGGACCTCGGATTCGTGATCAGGGACAAAAGTTACCCCTTAGGACAAAGTTTCACGCAAATCGAAGAGGGGTCGGGGCAACTGCTGTGTGAGTTGGCGGAGAATTACCCAGGTGTATAATGCATTTTAAAACACTTTTTTCATTCAAATGTTGAAACCATGGCTTATAATCTCAATTTTTATACTTTTTTATTTTTTTGGTCAGAGTCGAGAGACATAAACTTCAAAAAATATTTGTAACGGCCTAAGTTGTTTTTAAAACTGAAAAAAAAGACAAAGAAAAACATAAGAAATCGGACATTTTTAAAGAACTGCTCATGTTTGATAGGATTGAAGAACTCACAAAATTTTACAACCATCAAGAATAGTTTGTTTTACTCACAGAAAGATACAAAATTATGCAAAAAATATAGAAGTTTGACTATATATTTCTGCATTTATTTGAATAGATTATTTGTAAAAAAAAATCACGAAAATGTTATTACTTTGTCATTTCGACCCTTTTGGCATTTGACTTTTTGTCCATTCGACCTTATGTCCATTGACTTTTTGTCGCACATCCACTACCTTCGATGTAATTTTACCAGAATGTATGTGGAATATGTAAAATCACACAAACAAAGATGTAAATTTACAAATTTTCAAGATTAATACGTTTTTGACGAAAAAAATTTACATCGTGCCCCGGTGTAATATTACCATGATTTTTAATGCTGCGTATGAAGAATAAAAATCAAAAAAGCAATTAAAAAAATCACAAAATGAAAATTGTATAGTTTTATCAGCCCACCATGTAGTATCGATATATTTCACACGACCAGCTGACAGAACTGCGTTTGAGCTAATCTAATTGTCAATTATGCAATATACCGCGGCCCGTCTTCACCGTTTGTTTGCAAAAGTTCACAAACACCCAACAGACACACACACAAAACTTAATCGTTTGGCTAGTATGTCCTTGCGCGTTTTTGTTTCTTCTTCTGTCCGCGCGCGCTCGTTCGAAAAACAAAATCCGTCAAATTCCGATCGATTCGCGCGCGCTCCTCGCGATGAATGCGTAACTATATATTTTACAACAACAAAAAAACACACGCTCGCAAGAATACTCACACTGAAGAGCGCTAGTGAAAATACAAGTGCATAAACACGCGGCATTCGCGCAGGGGAAGCCTTTCAACGTCAACTAAGGTCGCGGACAACTGCAGCAAAGTTTTGGTGATGGCATTTTTTGTTCTTTACTTTTTTCGTTTTGTTTGATAGTAAACTCTAAGAGAAGTAACATAAACGGTGATGAAAGATGCGAATTAAACAAAAATGACGTTTTTCATAACTGTCCGGTAACTTTTTCGATTTTTTAGTGTTTTAGTCATCATTTTTATATAAATTAAACGATTAGCTTAAGGCTTGAACTTTGCAATAATTTCGCTATTTTTGAGAATTTTAATTTTGTGATTTTTGTTTGGCTAGAACTAAGTCCTGATTCTCTACATCGAAAGAAGCCATTTTGAATAAATATTTTTTCCATGCAAAACTGACAAATTAATGTTCGAATATCTGTGCCTCGAAAATAAATTTTGAGATCTATTTGGTAATTTTTGTAAAGTTGTAAGAATTTAAAAAAAAAGTTACGCGGAAAAAATCCATTTTTTTTATTTACCGTAAAACGGGGTGACTTTGATAGGGTCGCGAATTTTCCGCAAAGTGAAGAGTACAATTAAAATACTTACGGAATGGTTTAGAATCATACTGACTGTGGTAGAGAAGTGTTCAGAGTACCTCAAGAAGAACTTTTAATACAAATTTGAAAAGTTTAAAAAGTTAGTAAACTACTGTTAAGAAAATGTTGATGAAAGTCATTATTTTAAAATTCTCAAAGTGTCATGATTTTTCAATGAACATGATTTTGAATCGGAAAACGGAATGCATTTTCGGATTCCTTGGACAATTTTCCTCTAGGAGAAGGTTAAATAAGTTTGTAATTAATAAATAAGATGTGTTTTTGAAAATACAATTTAGAAAAAAATCTCCAAATCTATAAGCAATTTCAGTTGAACAAATTTCATGTAAAGTGTAAAAACTTGTGATTCGTGCTTCAAATTCAGTATAAAATGCAATATAAATCGATAATTTTATAAGCAAAATTAATTTTAACAAATTTCTGGCAAAATTCCGACTTTTTAACAATTTTACCTGAAATTTATATGTATTTTGTTAAAAAGCTTATAAACTTAGTTAACTAAATATAAACATTTATTTTTTTCTTAAAAACTATATCTGCTACTTTCATGATGGTACATTTAATGCACAAATAAAGTTTGAACATCTTAAAATTAATTTATTTCTTTTTTTTCAAAAGGACCTATAAACTATTGTCTTTCATATGTTTATAGGACCTATTAAAAAAAACCCAGATTTGTAAATCAGTTCAAACAGCTTTTATTTGAATAATAATGCATAAATGAACGTTCTACAATGTATTATAATTAGTATACAAACAATTTAACAAATTTTGTCCGCGATAATAAATTTTTTTGACCATAGTTATTTTTTGCTCTCTGATTACACTGATCAACAAAATTTTTGCGCAGGCTCAACTCTTGGGGAAGCATAAATTTTGGGGTCCCCAGAAATACGTGCACCTTGAATTTTTCAAAAAATCTAGACAAGGCAGAATGGTTCTTCAATGAATCTTAAATATTTTGAGGAAATTGTATTCTTAAGTTCAAATAAAAATAAAAACAAAAACATTAACTACGGACTTTGAAAGATCAACTCATAGTGATTAAATAATTAAGAATAAGATATTTTTTCTGAATAGTCCTAAGCAAAACAAAATCCATATATATAGAAAGTTTAAAAAAATCCATCTGGCATTGAAAATCTAAATTTAGATGTAAAATAGTACTTTTGCCTAACTAACTAACTAATCGGTATTTATGTTTTGAAAACGATTTTTAACCCGTTCAGTAATTCTTTGAGACTTCGGACGTTTATTTTTGATATTCTTTGATTTGGATGAATCTTGGTGTGTACTTTTGCCATGACCATGAAGACATTTTGCATCAGTAGTTCGTCCAAACAAGTTTCAAAACAATTTTAGAAACTGTCCATACAAAAATTCGTTTAAAATATTCAAAAATGTGTATCTTGAGAAAAGATTTTCTTATTTGTAGATTTGTAGGTATTGTTTGGAACTTCTCAGGAAAAAACAATCACACTTTAAAAAAAAGTACTTCTCTTTTAAATTCGACTTACAACATACAAAAAACGAATTGCGCACAGTAAACATTTTTGAAAATTCTAATTTTTGGATACGTTTTAGATCACAAAAAGATATATATTTTTGAGATATTGCAGTTGGCTTAAAGTCATTTGGCTTTGCTACCAATTTTAAGAAAAACGGGGAAAAAAAATGAATATATTTTGACTTTGACTTTGATGTAAAATCAAAATTTGCGATTAAAAGTACTTCACATCATAAATTTTGATATCGTGCACCGTTTTCCAGTCTAGTCCAGACTCGATTATCCGAAGTTTAGACTATGAGCAATTCTCCCCGAAATCGGCCGATTTCGATCATTTTTATTTTTTGTATTTTTTGATTTGGCGCAAACTTTGTGGGGGCCTTCCCTTTGACCAAAAAATCTATTTTGTGTCATTGGTTCACCCATACAAAAATGGTACGTAAATATTCAAACAGCTGTATCAAAAAAATAAAAAAGTATAAAAATTGAAATTACGATCCATGGTTTCAACATTTTAATGAAAAAAGTGTTTTAAAATGCATAATACACCTGTCCAGTTGTTTTGCCATCATTAGTTTCCAAAATATTTAAGTATTGACGAAAATTTTATTTTTTGCGAAAAATAAAAATTTTGCGGTGCTGTACATTGGAATTTCATAAAAATTCAAAACATTTTTAACCAAGCCCAAACATTCTAAATATGATTATCAATGCAGAAAAATGCATTCTAGATTGTTTTCAGTTGATAAGACTTGTTTTTTCATGGAAATTTTGAAGTTTTTTGGAAAAATATTTTTTTGCCCCCCTGATTTTTCAGACCAATTTTGAAGGGGGGGGGGGTGCGACATAAACTTTGAAAAATATTTGCAACGGCCTGACTATTTGAGAAAAAAAAAAGTTTTTTTTGAAGGTTCAGAAAATTTGCTATAAAATTGTCTAACAGACATTGGGACCATCCACAAACCACGTGGACACTTTTTTGGAAATCGCAACCCCCCCCCCCCCCCCCCATCGTGGACAATTTCCATACAAATAAAATCTTTTTTGTATGGAGCGTGGACAATCGGAAAACCCTCCCCCCCCCCCCTAAGTTGTCCACGTGGTTTATGGATGGTCCCATTGAAGATTAGACCTCTGGTTGCTGAGATACAGCAACACTAGCGTGCACAGGGTGGGGCAACATGGGGCAGTTGCCCCACCATTCTCAGAAATTTGTTCTATAATTGCTAAGGTGGTGTCCATAAACGACGAAATTTTCAAAACGCTCATAATGTTGCCCCACCTTCCTTGAGGATCTGGGCACGCTAGTGTACAGCAGTTTAAAGAAAAAGAAACAGGAAATTGAAGTTTTCTAAGTCTCACCCAAACAACCCTCCATTTTCTAATGTCGATATCTCAGCAAATAATGGTCCGATTTTCAATGTTGAAACATGAAACATTCGTGAAATTTTCCGATCTTTTCGAAAACTATATTTTCATTTTTTTAAATCAATACTAACATTTCAAAAAGGTGTAATATTGAATGCAATGTTTTCGTCACTCGATTATCCGAAGTAAAATTTTTCCAAGACCTTCAGATAATCGAGTCTGGACTGTACAAAGATTTGAGTGATTCCATCGAACTTAAGTTTTTTTTTATTAATGTAATATTTGCAATTGTATTTGCCTGATCACCACCACCGTCTAGCACTACGGTCGCGAATCCAAACTGATTGTAGTATCATCACCATTATTGTTATTGTGACTGGGGCTCTCTTGTACTTCTTCATCTTGCTGAAGTTGTTCCGAAGCGCCAACAATATGATTTGTAGTCGTGTCGCAAGCCATGTCCGCGCGCTCTTATCACTGTATTAGTTCCAACTTGGTGCTCGCTCGGTGGTGCTACTCAAATAATAATCAAAACAAGTATAGCAAATATACACAACAAATTATGGCATCAGAATGAGAACTGCCGCTGGAATGGAACGACGACCACGACACCATTGGCGCGGGGAAGACGGAAAGTAACAACAACACAATCATCAAATCGGGAGCGCGCGTTGACCACGACAATCTCAAGACTTGGACTTGTAACTTAGTATCAACTACAAGCAGCAGCACCAGCAAAAGTTGAAGCGATAAAAGCAAGTTCCTTAACACTTGAGCGGGCGCCAAGCAAGAATCTTTCTACACACAGAACGCCATCACTATAGTGGAGTAAGAAGAACGAGATTTGGAGCGACTCCCCGCGGAACTGGATCTGGCAGCTCTCTCGTGTAGAGGTAGACCGGAGAACCTGTCCACGCGAATCGCTCATCAATGCTCGATAGTTTCGCTTTCGTGCTGAAGAAGACGAAGAAGGAGATGACAATCGATGAGGTATAGTGGACTTCCCCCCTCTCTGCTGGGCTGGTGGCGGTGGTCCAGTCCATGACAGCATCATTCGTTCGTTCGTTACTCGTGTCTGACCGCAGTCAAGTGCAGCAGCAGCAGCATCAAGCGACGACGGGACGATATGACATCATCGATTTGATTCCGATGGCAACGTGCTCGCCGGGCTAGAGTGCTTTGTGGTGATTGTATACATGAGTTCTGGACCGGACAGGCCGTCAACGGCAGAGGGATGGCGGTGAAGAGATGCCGAATAAGTGCATTTGCTGAAGGGTTAGTGAAATTTAAGACACCTAAACTCTTCTCAATTTTAAAATCTGAAGTACAAGAATTCACTTTTCTAAAACATTCATTGTAGAAAAAAAACATGATTTGAGAGCTTGGGAACTCGACTTAGGAAGCAATTTTCAGCCAATAGACAAATTTTGAGAAAAAGAAAAACTTAATTTTGTTCTACGGAAAGAGTAAATAAAGCAATAAAAAACTATTATGCTCACCACCATTTCTGGTCTTTGCTGGATCAAACCAGTTTAACAGCGTTACAATGCCCATGCTCACTCAAAGAATCAATTTACAACTAAAATCAGCCCGATTTGAAACGTAGTTATAAATTATCCAAACATAATTGACATAATTTCCACATTCGAAACACAAACTTTACAAGCTTCTGGAAACTAATGCATTAGCCGAAAAAATAAAACAGAGAGAAGAGCTCAACCGAAACCAAATCCACAATAAAGTACGGCGGCCTCTTTTCGGCAAAAGCCGAAAAATCCCCCCACACACCTCACTAATCTTCACTCTTTCTTTCGTCAAGTTTAATCAACTTCATGGTTATTAATGCGTTTTTCTTCCTTTTTGCAGCAGTCCATAAAGGCGACCAACGGAATTCTTTCAGGTGCACAGGGCAAAACTCCCGCAGCAATCACTCAATTGACACCGGACCGGTTTCCCGGTCTTCTTGACCATCCCATCGTCATAATCGAAGCTGGGTGCTTGCTTTCGATCGGAGTTGACCAACCCTGAACAAGTGTATGGATGCCAAAGCGAAAAAAGCTAGGGGAAAATTAATAATCATTGCCTGTCACATTGCTCCCTTGAAAAAAAAGGTGCACTGCTTTTTCACCAGAAAGCTGCATGGTGGTGACTTGAATTAAAAATTGATTCGGTAGCACGTGGTTTAACAATTAAAGGATGATCGATTTGACTTTTATAACTGTGTGATCGATAATTACTGTTGTAATTTTATTCCAACTTTGAACAAAAAAAAGTTGTTTTTGGCATTGTTTTGACTCGAATTTCAATAAAAAAATTATTTCAAAATCTTTAAGCTGTTAATCGCTTTTAGCGATAATAACAGAAAGTCTATCGACATTTCCACATGGGTAATTCTCCGCCAACTCACACAGCAGTTGCCCCGACCCCTCTTCGATTTGCGTGAAACTTTGTCCTAAGGGGTAACTTTTGTCCCTGATCACGAATCCGAGGTCCGTTTTTTGATATCTCGTGACGGAGGGGCGGTACGACCCCTTCCATTTTTGAACATGCGATAAAAGAGGTGTTTTCAATAATTTGCAGCCAGAAACGGTGATGAGATAGAAATTTGGTGCCAAAGGGACTTTTATGTAAAATAGACGCCCGATTTAATGGCGTACAGCCCAAATTGGCTGAAATTTTCAGGGGAGCTTCTGTGGACATGAAACTATGATATTCTGCCCGCCTATGCGATCTAGCTCAACTTTTTGCTTTTGTGACGCACCCTAACAGCCCAGTTATCGAGCGCCTAGTTAAAAAGCAGCCCAGTTAAACAACGCCCAGTTACCGAACAACTACTGTACATTAAATTTCCCATAAAATGACATGTGAGCAATTCTCTACCAAAACCGGAAATTGATTTTATTTGTATTTTTTGGTTTGGCTCAAACTTTGTGGGGGCCTTCCCTATGACCAAATAAGCTATTTTGCGTCATTGGTTCACCCATGCAAGTCTCCATACAATTTTGGCTGCTGTCCATACAAAAATGGTATGTAAATATTAAAACAACTGTCACTTTTGAGTGAATTTTCTGATCAATTTGGTGTCTTCGGCAAAGTTGTAGGTATTGTTGAGGACTTTTGAGAAAAAATTAGGTACACGGAAAAAAAAATTGCAGATTTTTTTATCAACTTTTTTTCACTAAATCTCAATTTCCCAAAATACGCATTTTTCGATTTTCGAAATTTTTTGATATGTTTTAGGGGACAAAACCGCAACTTTTGAGCCATAGAGAAACATGGTCAAAAAATCTGGCCAAACATTGAATATTACGCCTATTTAAAATGCCAGTCTTGATATAAAAAAAATCAAAATATTTTTTTCGAAAAGATCGGAAAATTTTACGAATGTTTCATGTATTAACATTGAAAATCGGACCACTAGGTGCTGAGATATCGTCATTAGAAAATGGTGGGTTGTTTTGGTGAGATTTAGAAAACTTCACTTTTCGTGTTTCTTTTTCTTCAAGCAACTCTATCTCAGCAACCCGAGGTCCAATCTTCAATGTCTCTTAGACAATTTTATAGCAAATTTTCTGAACTAATCAAAAAAAATATTTTTAGAAATGGTCACTGTTGAGTCGCGGGGGGATGCCGAACCGGGCACCGGTTCCGTGAGCGGAGTGGCGGAATAAAAACACATATTTTCCACTCGCTACAGAACTGTAAATATTTATTCTAATAATTAATCACATTCACAGTTCACAATAATCAAAGACAACTTACAAATTCGGTGTTTTATCACAGCTGACCTGTCCAGCTGCGCCCGTGCTCCCGCTAACTCAATTTTATTTGTTCCTTTTCTGACTTCTTAGCGACAGCACGGGCACCACAAAAACAACAACAAACACTGACACTACGCTACTCAGGGGGTTGCTTCGGCGCCGTACGAGGGACGCGCTCCGTCGCAACAGTCACTCATGGTCACTATTTTTAATAATCAAAAAACCCTTTATCTAAAAATATGTAAAGTACTTTTTGATTGCAAATTCAATTTTGCATTAAAAAATAATGTCAAATTTGTTTTTGCATGAAATTTCGATTTTTTCCAAAAATCACTATTTTTTCAAAAATTCATAACTCGGCGGCAGATTTTTTGACCATGTTTCTCTATGGCTCAAAAGTTGCGGATTTTTGTCCCCTAAAACATATCAAAAAATCTCGAAAATCAAAAAAATACGTATTTTGGGAAATTGAGTTCTAGTGAAAAAAAGTTGATTAAAAAATCTGCAAAATTTTTTTCCGTGTACCTATTTTTTCACAAAAGTCCTCAACAATCCCTACAACTTTGCCGAAGACACCAAATTGATCAGAAAATTCACTCAAAAGTTACAGTTGTTTGAATATTTACATACCATTTTTGTATGGACAGTAGCCAAAATTGTATGGAGACTTGTATGGGTGAACCAATGACGCAAAATAGCTTATTTGGTCATATGGAAGGCCCCCACAAAGTTTAAGTCAAATTAAAAAATATAAAAAATAAAAATGTTCGAAATCGGCCGATTTCGTAGAGAGTTGCTCATGTTCCAAAAAATTTTACAGTCAAGTAACGGAAAATGGGAGAATTTTGAAAACTTTTTTAGTGTTTTTTTCGATGAAAAAAAACGTTTTTTTCGGAATTCTGAGTACGCCATTAAATCGGGCGTTTAATTTTACACAAAAAGGGACAAATTTCTATCTCATCACCGTTTCAGGCTACAAATTATTGAAAAACACCTCTTTTTTCGCATGTTCAAAAATGGAATGGGTCGTACCGACCCTCCGTCACGAGATATCGAAAAACGGACCTCGGATATGTGATCAGGGACAAAAGTTACCCCTTAGGACAAAGTTTCACGCAAATCGAAGAGGGGTCGGGGCAACTTTTCCCGATTTCGTGTGAGTTGGTAGAGAATTACCCACATCACATTACACCAAATTATGGTAATATTACAACTGGGCATGATGACAGATTTCTTTTTTTCAAATAAGTGTAGTTTTACATCAGGAGCTGGGGCATTTTTTCAGTTGAGTTTATATTGAATTTCACATTTTTACAAATCATTTTAAGTGAAATTCCCCTCTAAAATAACGTGTGAAATTTTACATATTGAATTTTACATATTCCACATAAATTGGGGTAAAATTACATCGAAATAGAAGTAACCATCAATATTATTTTCAATCTGTCTCAAATATTAAATTTCTGAGGTTTTTCTTCACTATTTTAAATCAACCCAAACATGCTTAAAAATGATGCTAAACGCAGGGGAATGCATTTAAATCAATTTCATCTGATTGCACTAGAATTTCCATAGAAATTTTTAAGTTTTTTGAAAAAATATTGTTTTTGCCCTCTGATTTTTCGAGCCAACTTTGAAGGGGGGGGAGGGTGACAAAAACTTTAAATAACCAGTATAATGTTGGTCAAAGAACATTGAAAAAATAATTTAACCATAAAATTTCAACCTTCCAAAGTACAAATAAAGCTAGTCAAACCACCAAACCCATATTTTCCCAAAAACTTTAGATGATTGTTATAAAACTACAGAAAATATCTATTCTGAACGTTTTAAAAATTCGAAAATTAGTGTTTTAGTCTGCAGTTCAATTCAAAATAAACAAATTCCTTTAAGTTTTTGTAAACATAAAAAAAAATAATTGAAAAACCAAAATTCAGAAAACATAAACGAAAAAAGTGTTTTAAAGTATTTTTTTTTTATTTGAGAACACAAACTTCAAAATTCTCAAAATATAGACAATGCTCAGATTCAATTTTTCAAATAATTAATTACAAAAATATCAAACCTAATCATTTTTGTTGTTATAAGAAAAGTCAAATAACATTTTTTTTTGAATCTCAAAATATAAACGGTAAATTGATGATGTATTTTCAAATTGTCTTCTTTTAAAAGTGCTTCAAATAAAAAAGCATGCGAGAAGGGACCAGGGTTGCCACCTAAATCTGGAAATGCCAGAATATGCAAGTCTCAAACAGATTAAAAATTTATCCAGATTTTCATGTCCATTTTGAACAACTTTTTGATTAAACGAATTAAGTTGAAAATAAAAAAATTGATAATGAGTTTTTTTTTAAGGAATTGTAAATTTAACATTTTTGGGGCCACAAAATCAGTTAAACCAGCTGAATTCTACAAACTTTTGAATAAATTCATATCCTCCCTCCCCTTCAAAACTGTTAGATTTTCGTCTGCCAGATTTTTATCGATATTGTGCCAGATTGTTAATTTTTTTACCTGGTATCCCTTTGAGGGACACCGACCATTTTTTTGTGAAAGCCTGCATTGAAAATAAAAAAAGAAGTAATTTAAAATTAATTACGATTAAAAATACGGGAATATGACTAATAATTTTCAAGTTGATTTTTTTTAATTACCATATTAAATATTAAATTTATAAATTACCTATCTTTTATGTAATTTTAATCAAATTTCAAAGTTCATTTACTTTTAATTTAACGAAAAACTGTACATTTTAAAATTTAGGCAAATTTATGTTGGGATTTTTTTTACTTCAAATTTAACTGTTCATGCACAGCAAAAATATTCGCTGGTAAAATCGCATGCAAAAGCGTGCACATCACTCTCGTCAAAAAAGACACTTTATATTACACAAAGCATGTAATTTTTTTGTAACTACAATAAAAAAAATTGCATCTGACGGGATTCAATCCCAGCACAAACAGTAAGGACTGACACCTTAGCCAACTCGACCATTAAACAATTGGAAAGGATAAACGCATATATGAGATTGTCAGTTCGATCAAGTAGGTTTCCCATACTGATGGGCTACATATTTCAGGGTGTAATATTACATGAAATTTCATAAAAAAATGCAAAATTTATTTTACACCCAGGCCTTTTACACGCAGCTGTATTACTCCTTTTTTTTGGTATGTAGAATTCTTTAGATGAAGTTATTTTTTGATTTATTTTACAACCTTTCCTCAGTGAAATTGATAGTATGACTTTTTTTCTCATATTTAAATAAAATCACTCCTTTTTCTACAGAGTTAAAGAAATGATTATTAGGTTTTCCCCGTAAAAAATGTAGTATTACATCTTTTGTGTGTTAAATTCCACTTTTCCAACCTGAATCTCATCATCACTAAAGGGGTTATATTTCACCATAAAATTTCTTACCTTACAAATGTACAAATATACATTATAAAGTGAAAAATATAAATAAATATCAGACATAGTTATATTTGAAAACGTCTAGTGCTTCATTCAGTTTTTGCCAAACATGTGAGAATTTCCCCATACAAACTTTATTCATGCTATTCTGTAAAGTTGTTCACCCTTCCCAAACTCAACCAGGCAAATCTACCGGTCATAAAATATGCTTACGTCGCTTCGCTCTCTCCCTCTCCTGCCAAAACACTCAAAAACTTCGAGAAACTGCGCTTTGGATCCTGACGGGTCTGACCATCCGAAACCGATTCGGCCGTTTGTTTCCGATCTCTCGTGTGTTCTGTGTTACAGATCTCTCTCTCTCTCTCTCTCTCCCGCTTCGTCACCGATTAACATCAGACGGAATGTGCAAATGTGTGAATGGTAATTTTCCCACAGTCGCGATACATATTCCGATCGCGCGACGATTCTACTCCGACTCTCTTCAAATGTCGAACATCAACGACGACGACGACGACGAAAACGAGAGACCGAGTTATCGATTTTGGGGGAAAATATTTGCATACTTGTTGCTTCTTCATGCTTGCTCGCTCTCTCTCCTGGCTGGTCTGGCCTGGGTGTTGGAGATTCGCACTCAGGGCTCCCCCTTTGCATACATTCAGGAGCTGCCACTACCCACACAGCCAGAACCTGTTTCAGTGTTTGTGACCGTCGTCGTCGTCGTCGGTTCGCCAGGCGCGAGTTTCAAGGACGTTGCTGATATTAGTCTTGCTTCCACTGACCTCTCTCTCGCTCACGTCCTGGCCTCGGAGCTTCTTCTTCGAGCACTAAACAGTAGCAACATCATCAGCATGAAACTACCCCTTAAGCCAGCTTCCTTCACGTTGTTTTCAGGTCTTCTTCCTTGTTTTCCATTCTACACTATATGTAATAGTGCGTTTATCTCCGCGAACTCGACACATAGAGCATGTCTTGAACTTGTGTGTACCGTCGTCAACAGTGACTCGAAGCAAGAAGAAGAGGGCGACGACGTGGATAAAAGTTTCAAAGACCTCTGACTTGGCGAGCTCGAGTTGAGTCTGATAACAGAGGCGTTGGTCGTGGTTGGCACCGGAGACGGCGGCCAATAACTCTTTGAACCCTTGTATAGGATACGCAGGATCAGGACAGCTTGCGGGACCCACGGATCGTGGCGATCAATGGGGAGAATAACACACGTTAATAACTGAGAACTGGGGGACCAAGAAGTGGTGGGATGCCACCACACCGGTGATTAACGAAGAAGGAGGCAGGTTCTTGTTTTCTAGAAGAAACATGGTGACGACTTGGTAAACAAACTGGTAAAACAGTTTGCCATAGTTTTGTCTCCAAATCGAATGTTTTTCTCCCTGGGGGACTTTTTCTTGATGGATCCGTTTGTTCCACTGCAAGATTTGCTCCAAATGATGACAATTTCGTCTATTTGAAATGTTAAAATTATCAACTTTTAGAAAGGCATATTTTTTACAATATTTGCTTGCCACAAATCAAGCGAAATTATTTTCATGTACCTTTTTTTCTCAATGATGATGAGGACAGTACTTACAATTTTTGCGAAGACAATAAATCGATCAGTAAACTCCTTTAAAGATACAGATTTCCAAATATTGACGTACCATGAGCCAAATAAAAAACCGTTTCCGGAATTCATGAAAAAAATTCATATGAAAATGCTATACAAATTTACCAAAATCATTTAAAACTGAAGATATTTGAGTAAGGCTATTTGTAACTATATACACAGAATAAAAAAAAAATTTAAAGGGTTCAAAATTTCGTTGGTTGGGTATTAACTCTTTTTTGAGTTATTTTACCTAACAAATGTGTAATAAAATATAATTCATTAGAAACCGATGTAAATTCACCCGTTCCTAGATTAATATTACATATTTTTTTAAACAAAATCTGTCACCCTGTTTTATTTGTTTTCCCCTGTTGAATATTTCCATATTCCAATTATAATTATTTCTCCGGATTGTATTATTTAACGTTTTGTCACGAGAAAAAAAAGGATGACTAACTTTTCCCCTTTTCGATTTATTTATTTTTTCGTTTTTTTTTTTTGTAGATAAAAATACAACTATAACTATAAAGAATATAAACTCGTGCATCAGTTCTTAGTTTTGACTGGTTTGAAAATCACTTTATAATACTTGGAATATTATTTACTTAATATTGAACATTTCGTTCCTCTAATTGGTCGCAGTGGTATCAAGGCAAGGAACTTAGGTTTTTGAAAATTATTATTTTTATTTTTTTTAGTCTTGTGATTTTTGGATAGTCTTCATCTTTTCTCAGTTCATCTCTAGAGTTGTTTTTGAATAGGTCCTATAAACATATAAAACACAATAGCTTATAAGACCTTTTCAAAAAAAACTCTTGAGCTGTTTAAATTGTTGCTTACCTCTGAAAAAGGTGCAGGAGGTTATGTTACAGACATGACCAGTAAGACAAACAACATTATTAGATAATAAAAATGCAAAAAAGTCTGAATTTAGGCCGATTTGGTCAAAATGTTAACAATCATTGCCAATATCGTAACCGTTGATTTCGATACCAATATTGTCCATTGCTGGAATATCCCTGAGACTGAGTTTTAGTCATTTCCGTCAAAATAATATTGATTGTGTTCATCATAAACATTTTTTTTGTTTTTTTATTTCTAGAGCCCCTTGAACAACGTCCTTTGAAATAAAATTTGCAATAATTTAATCACTAAATTAACTTCCCAAAAAACTTTTTTTTATTTTTGAATTGGACCCCTTAAGTCTGAAAAATACATCTTTTTAACCAAAGTACCATGGTGTAAAATCTGGTTTATTTGAAGCAAAATCGAATTTGCAATTGAAAAGTACTTTACAGTTTTTGTGATAAAATGTACTGTTTTCAAGTTATAGCTACTTTAAGGTAAGAATATTCATTTTTTTCAGGTTTTATGAGTTTAAAAAATAATTGTTGGAAAAAAGCAACCCAGAAATAAATATATTTGAATTTGAATCTTAGAAAATTTTCTATAATTTTCTTCATTGATATCTTGGAAACTGTTTGTCCGATTTTCTATGTTAAAAATTTAAACATTTGCGAAACTTAAAAATAATTTGAAAATCAAGCTGAAATTTTGAAAGGTCATAGATAAATTTCCTTATTCAATATTTTAGCCCAAATTATAAAAAAAAACTTTATTTTTGAAACTTCGTTTGATCCAAATATTAAAAAAAAATCGCAAAAAATCGTAATTGTAGAGAACTACTTATTAATGGAACCAATAATTAGATCGGAGTTTCTGAAAAATTGTTTATCAAAAAATGCCAAAAGAAGTTTTTTGTCGGTGTCCGAAAAAAAACACAAAAAAGTTATTTTCCATAGGAACAAAAAAAAACTTCAATGATTAAATCCTTGAAAAACTAAAAAAACATGTAATATTACTAAAACATAAAAATACATGAATTTAAAAAAAAAGTTTTTTTCAAACGTCAAAACCAGCACAAAAAGGGTGGAAAGGCATGTTGACAGCTGAAACTATTTTGCAAATTCAGAGACATCAGATAACTTTTTCACAAAAGCTGTCCTTCTCAGCTACCTTTCTCTCGTAATCTGCAAAATAGTTTTAGCTGTCAAAACGCTTATGCGCCCTATTTCAAATATTGCTCTAGAATGATCTGTTTTTTAGCAAAACAAAATATTTGAATGAGATCTAACTTAGGCATTTTTGATCAATTTTGTTTTAAAATAATTTGCTAGGCGTTGTTTAAAGAAGGTACAGAGAAACATCTTTTTACGCGATGCGTTACGTTTTTCTACTCTGTCGATATCTCCGGAACGACACAACATTTTTGCAATCTTTTAAAAGCAATTTGTAGGTTTTGTTCAGATCTACAAAACGCTTTTTAAGCTTGCAAATTATTGTACGGTTTAAGAGTAATCAACGAAATAAAAAGCGTAACGCCTCCGCGTAAAAAGAGGTTTCTCTGTATTAGACTGTGAAGGAGGTATTATACTATGGCAAAGTAACAAACAAACTCGAACTTTTTCGCGTTTGACAGTTTGCGCCAAACACGCAAACAAGACAAAATGTATGCCAGCTGACGATACTAATGAATGTTGGCGAACAAACAACGCAGACAAACTGGCAAACTGTCAAAATATGCGAGTTTATTTGTTTGTTTGTTTGTTTGTCGTAGTCTAATACCTTCTTGACAAACAAACAAATAAAAAAGCAAATTTGCACTTTTTCGTGTTTGACTGTTTGCCAAACTCGCAAACAAAGCAAAATAAATGCAGACTGACGTTTCTGCTAACAAACAACAAACAGGCATACTATCAAAAAGTGCGAGTTTGTTCGTTATTCATAGTATAATACCTCCCTAATTGAACTGCTTTAAATCCCAGCGAGAATTTTGCCTCGAGGCTCGAGCCAAATTTCTCACTGGAACTCAATAACATTTTGCTCATCAGTTACTGTTGTCATACGTCAAAAAACAAAAATAAACTATAATCATTGAGGGGTCAGTGGATGCAAAAAATATGTAAAAAAAATATCTTTATGTATGTTAATGAAATTAATGTCACAGTCAAAAGAAGCTTAAAAAATACATTAAGATATTTTTTGAAGAGATTAAATTTTTTATTTTTTGTTACGAATATAGGTATTATGCATCGATAGTCCCCTCGTTATTTTTCTATCAGTCCAGTTAAGGACGTATTAGACCACGGCAAACAAACAAACAAACTCGCACATTTGGCACAGTTTGACTGCTTTGTTTGTTTGCTTGCATTTGTTTGTACAAAGGTCAGCCTGCATATATTTTGCATTGTTTGAGAGTTTGCCGCAAACTGTCAAACACGAAAAAGGGCAATTTTTTTTGGTTTGTTTGTCATAGTCTAATACGTCCTTTAGTAAGCGGACTGTATTCTTAAGAGTTTTTATCCAACACCTCAAAAAAAAAAAAAAATAATTGGGAATGTTAAACTGACTAAAAACATGTTTTGCGAAATTTTTCAAAAATAAATACTACAAGACATACTACAGTGACATAATTGAATGATGCAAACTAACATCCGATCGAAAATTTCCCCCAAGAACTGACTCAATCACGATGGAGAGGCTGCGTGGCGTCAAATTGCGTCACTTACGTTGCATAGTTCTTTATCATTGCATAAATAACTACAGCACAAGTCTGCCCAACTGCGTCGAGTTTATGACTCAGAACTTTCCAGCTCGCGGTAAGGGTCAACGTTCCGGTCGCATCGCAAATCTGTTTGAAACTTTTTAAACCGCTTGCTCTCCCTAGCAAGAGTGTCTCTTTGCCCCCACTTGGTAGGGGGGAGCCAACAAAAACAAGGAAACAACATTCTATCATCAACAAATCGATATTTTTGATAAAAACACACACTCGCCAAGGCAAGCAACTTACCTTTTCTTCTGTTCCGACCTAGAGCTAGAGCTGGCTGGCTGTTATCAGCGGTCCCAGAATCTTCGTCAACTGCTGCTGGCTTGTCCGGGTGTGTTTGTGTCCGTGTGTCTTATATCACCACATTATCATACATGCCAGGTTTCTCTGTCCTCCTCCTCTTCCTTCTGCTGTTGCTCCCCAAGGCTCTTGTTTTCTTCTATTATCACCCTCTCTCTGGTTCTGCTATCAATTTCGCGACTTTTTTTCTTGTATGCTTCTTGGTCTTTGGCTTCTTGTTCTTCCTCTTGTTGTACTTGTTCGCCTTGTCCGGCCGCTTGACTGGAACTGGACACGACACAATCAATGAACAACCCCCCCTCGTCAACTGGAACAGGAATCCTGGAACAACAGTCCGAAAAGCCCACACTACTCTCTGCACTGGCTGGCGTGTGTCAACTCCACTCACTTCCTCCTGTGGAGGTCCCTTTCGCTGTCGACGTCGCTGGCACGACCTCCTGCCAACATGGACCCCCTCCGTTCCACCGCCACAACAACAATCCGCGTTCCTTCGAGACGTTCTCGACGCTGACGTCCCACACGCAGAGGGGTCTCGCGCGACGACCAGGTTCTACCCTCCGGGGGAGGTCTCCGCTCGGGAATCTGCGTCACAACAATCCACAACTTCTCTCTACCCCCTCCTGCTGAAGGAAACCCCGCAAATCTCAGTTCGCGCAATTCTCGTCGCTTGACCACGACACGTCTTCAGTCTGCCCGGATTCAGAACAACCGGATTGGCCACTTTTTCCCTCAATCCCGAATCAACACAAAAAAAAAATCCTTTCCCCAGAAAACGTCACACAATCTTCAAAACTTCCAACACGCACGACGCACGAAACTATTTTGACAGTTCTCTTCGTCACACCACACACGCAGCAAGAGGGACACTCCGAGAAAAACGCAAACGCAAAAAAGAAGAGAGAAACACTTTTTTTCTACGAGGCTCGCGGGGTCCGCTGATGGCAAGATCGAAACGACGAATAGCAGCAGCACCAAAATCTCGCGGACTGTTCCGTTCGAGGCAGCAGCGACACGCAGACACAAACGACAACAAAATTCCACCACACACAGTTACACGATTCCGGAGTGCGAGAGTTGAATCGCGGATTTTTTTTTCTCTGCGTGTGTGTGTGTGACGATGGAGGAAAACACATGTGCGCGGCGCAGAGCGAACGAACTCTCCCGTCGGGGCACATGTGAGCAGGGGTGCCAGGTTGCCAGATAAATCTGGCATTGCCAGATTTTTTGAGCGCCAATTAGAAAAAAATAATTTTCTATTTCTTCCTCACATTGTTTTATTGACGTATTTTGTTTATTTTGTGAAACTATAATGTATAAAAAGTGAAAATACACAGTTTTTGAACAAAAAATTACTTATTACTTTGAGAAAAGTAGCTTGCCAGATTTTTCCCAGATTTATTGCCAGATTTTTTACTCTTCAGACCTGGTAACCCTGCATGTGAGTGTGTTGAGGAGTGTTGAGTCGTGGGAGAGGAGGAGATTTTGCTGCGAGAGAGGATTTTTCATTCATTTTTTTTTCGTTCATAGACGTTTGCGCTGAGCAGATTCGATGACAGATGCAACGGGAAACGAGGGGTCTTTCAGGTGCGGCATAAATTGACAAACTGACGTAAATACCATTACAATTTTGATCGTATTTTGATATATTCTCTACTTTTTTTTCTTTTCTTTATACAGTCCAGACTCGATTACCCGAAGGCTATGGCAAAATTTCACTTCGGATATTTTTTTCGTTGCCTTATTTTTGATTGTCGAGCTTTATTATGACCCCTTAACTACTCTAAAGTGAATAGGAATTTTTAAATCCAAGATGGCGGCAATCAACTATTGAAAACAATCTTTTTTTTTATGTATAAGGCAATCAACCCTTCAAATTTGACTAAAATGGGATCGCAGAACTCGAATTCGATGTTAAAAGTTAGAGAATAGAAAAAAAAACACGAATTTTTTTTTTCTTCGGATAATCGTACTTTAGATAATCAAAACTTCGGATAATCGAGGCTTCAGATCGATTCTGGACTAACTTTTTTTTTTAATTTGGATGAAACTTTGTTCTTGTACCTATTCCCTTTGTCAAATGAAATAAATTTTGGCTTATTATAATTACAAAACGAGTCCCCACAATTTTTCGGGGCTGGGCAGACAAAAACTGTTACATACATGTATGAAATTCTATATTTCAAGAAGGAATTTTCTGATAGATTTGGTGTTTGGTGTCTTCGGCAAAGTTTCCAAAAAATAGGTACACGGAAAAGAATCGCTTATTTTCATTTAACTTTTTATCACTAAAACTTGGACTCCCAAAATATTTTTATTTTTAAAATTATGTGATAAAAAATATATTGTTTGAGCCATAGCTCAGAGCCTGTAGCCATAAATGATGGTGCAAAATCTGGTCTAGGAGATGTTTTAAAAAAATCGTGTATTTTTTTGGAAAATATCGAGGACAAAAGAATTGATTATTAAAATCATTTTCAAAAGCTAAATCAAATTTGCAATCGAAAAGTACTTTAAAATATTTCGTTGTCAAGTTATAGCCACTTTTGGGTAATTTTTTTGATTTCTTTTCGATTTTTGCATTTTAAAATACCACTTACAAGAAATGTAAATAAAAACAAAAATTTGTCTTATCAATTTTCCTTTATTTTTCAACAGACGATGTCTCGAAAACTTTTGGTCCGATTTTTAATGGTAAAAATTAAAATATTGTGAAGTTTTCAGAACTTTTTAATAATAATTCAATTTACTTTACAATAATTAATAAAAATAATTTCAAAATTACTTAAGCAGGTATTAGACTATGACAAATAAATAAACTCGCACGTTATGACAGTTTGCCTGTTTGTTTGTTTGTGTGCATTTGTTTGCAAAAACGTCAACCTGCATACATTTTGAGTTGATTGCGGGTTTGCCGCAAACAAGTTAGCGAGTTTACCGCAAACAAGTTAGCGAGTTTGGCAAACTGTCAAACAAGAAAATGTGCGAGTTTGTCTGTCATAGAATTTTGGCTCGAGCCTCGATTCGATTCAGGGAGAGAGAGAGAGAGAGAGAGGTTCCAATACGTCATTATGTTTTTTAAAACGAAAAATGTTCAAATTTCCGAAAATTATAGCCAAAAATAACTTTTTCTCCAAACAAAAAGTCGGTAAAGTACTTTTCGATTTAAAATTTGAAAAGACTTTAAAAAATTATATTAATAATGACATTTTTCAAAAATCACACTTCATTAAAAATTGTTATCTTTGGAGCCAGTTTTTGCATCATCGTGCACGATGGCTCAAAACATGACTTTTTGAGTCGGATACAACCAAAATTCGAAATTTAAAAAATACGTATTTTGGGAATCCTTCTACAATGAACTCTCTCGTTATCGAAATTGAAGGGACCGTCGAGAGCGGGACGTATCAAATTATAGAACGAAAAATCAAAGCATGCTTCTTGCAGGGACTGACAATTTTATTGACAACTGGAGTAATATTGATATCGAGAACATCAACATCCAGAGAGTCGACTGTATGAACACTGAAACGCGCCCAACACATGTCCAACTTACTAGGACGCCCAAGCCTCCCATAAAAGTTTGAACAGTAACTTTAACTCACTGGTTCTCGGGAAAACTAAACTATCGGGACAATTCTTTTATCCTGTGATTTGTAAGGATATCTGGATGATCCTAAAAATTTGCAGAACTCGATTTGATCAAATCGAGATTTTATGTGGGGATTTTCGGGCGAATTTTATATAACACAAATTGGTTCATTATAACGCATTGGACATTCACAAAAAAAAAACAAAAAAAATGGTTCGACGCTTTTGAGGTTATTTTGAAAAGTGACATAGTCAATGCTACATTGCGAGCTGTAAATCAAACATTTTGTGTGCAGCAAACTTTTATATTAATCATGATTTAAATTTTCTATTTTTTATCCACATCGATTAGATTAGTCTTTATTTCAAAATGCAAAAAAAATGAATCAAATCTCGATTAAATTTTCAAAAGGTCCTATCTGCATAGGAAACCCATGAGGGATAGGTTGTTTTGAAAATTTAATCTAGAAATAAAAACAAACTTGTCGAGGCAAAAAAAAATATTTGGGAACCATCGTCTATCCCCTCGTCTAAATTGCAACTTCCACATTCAGTAGTTCTGCACCACCCTCTCCCACTTTGTTTACAAACTTCATTCACAAGACTCACAACGACTCACTGAAAACAGTTACTTTTACGCACGTTTGTTTACGTAGACAAACAATGCAAAGCAATGCTGTGCTGGTTGCAGCATTGCGGCACAAAATTCAACAATCGTTTCAGCTAGCCAAACAATACGACTGGCTAATTGATTCTTACGTTCTGGTAAATACTATTGGATAATTCTTTTTCGTGTAAAAATACTCAGCGACGATTGTTTTAGGATTTCTACGTGGACAATCACTGGGACCGTCTGCCGGCAAGCTGGAACTCCTGCTTCGAACAGCTCGAAATCAGCCAGCTCAAAAGCCTTCTAACAGTAGAGCCCAAGTCCACAGAATGCCACGTATGGCCACTATCGATTCTGGCCAGTCGCGTCCTGCTTGGAAATCTCTGTCTCAGCCGGAAGCTTCAACCAAACGACGAACCGGAACGTGAACCGAAGGAGCAAAGTCGGTTCCGGGAGCGGCAAAAACTGTTCAACAAATCGGTAAAGCTTAAAAAGCGCCACGAAATTGAGCAGTTTAGCCGGCAGTGCTGGGAAAGTGGCCGCCAAACTGGGGTTGAACATCTGGTTGACATCGGTTCCGGCCAGGGCAATCTGGCAAGGACGTTGGCGTACGGATTCGACTTTAATGTGTGCTGTATCGAGCAGAACGAGGGCTTGGTTGCGACGGCTAGGCAAAAGGACGAAGAACTTTCCTCCAGACTGAAAAGGCAGTGCAAGGCAGCTATCTTGAAACATCCCGTTCACCTGAGTAAAAAGGTCAACCTAGAAGATGTCGATCCCGGGCAGTTTGCGCAAATGATACGCGACACTTTCAACGTAGAGAAGAACAGCCCATTTCAATTTGGTCTGGTCGGACTGCATCCTTGCGGTGACTTGGCCACCTCCCTGATTAAGCTATTCCTCGCCTGTCCCGAGGCCAAATTCATCAAGCTGGTCTGCTGCTGCTACATGAAGCTGTCCACCGAACGGGATCGCTGCCAAGATTACGGATTCCCTCTGAGCTCGTTCAGCAAACAAATCGGACTCAACCTGAGCTACGAGGCTCGTGAAATCGCGTGTCACGCCATCGAACAGTACGACGCCAAGTTGGAGCACAACTTCGAAGAGTTGAAAGTGCACGCGTTCCGAGCGGCCCTAGAAAAGGTCCTCATCCAGATAGACCCCGCGCTGAAGCATTCCGGAATCAAAAGCACCAAAGTGACCAACTTAACCTTCCAGCAGTACTGCGAAAGGGCCACAAGTGGAATGGGCATCACTTTGCCCCGGGAACTGATGGAAAGCGAAGACACGCGGACGAATTTGGCCAACTGGCGGCGCGTGGTCAAGTTCTACACGTTGAGGCTGATGTTTGCACCGCTGGTGGAGTCCGTCATTCTGTACGATCGGTGGTTGTTCCTGTTGGAGCAGGGTGTGGACAGTGATATTCGGGTGGTTTTTGATCCCATTTGTTCGCCGAGGAATCACGCGATTACGGGACGGAAATAAGAGGTTAATTGTTGACGAATGTCGTTGAATTTTGTTATAAAAAACACTTGCTTAATAAAATCTTTAAAAAATTGACTTGGTTTATATTTCCTTTTTTAATATTTTCCATTTTCAACTTTGCGGTCTATTCCAGTATTTGTTCGATCCGAAAATCGCAATTTACTATTTAAATTTGACTAAAATGGGGTCGCAGAACTCGAATTTGATGTTTAAAACAAGAAAATGAAAAAAATAAAACATAAAAAAAATAGCTCGTGATTTCGGATTATCAAAACATCGGATAACCGAGCCTGGATTGCATCACAAATGCTTGATTCATTTTTAACAGTTCCATATGTTATTGTTATCTTGTTTTTATTTCAAAATAGCAATCAAATATTTTGTTGCGTTTATTGTTGATGTTGGTGATTATCTCAAAATTTAAAATTTATGAAAAACCTAAAAGTTGTCTGTTAGTCTACAATTAGTCTTTTTGTTTTATGTTTTTGATGTTTGGTATTTAGATAAATCTCTGAGTTTCTGAATGTCGTTTTCCAGCATATTTTTCAATTTGAATGAAACCTTGTGTACAGCGCATCTCAGTATCCTGTTATTAGATAATCCCAATTTCATTTTCAGCTGTGAGTTTTATTTGATGCATTCGGTGCATTCAGCTATGTTTTAAAAAACTAGACTTTTTTATTAGGTTCTATAATATTTTTTTTTTTCTATAATAAAACAAATGTAAATCTCGATGTAAATATTGAGTGTATCTCACTTACTCCGAAGGAAATTGACACAAGGTGTGGAATATTTAAAATTGTTTATAGGACCTAATAAAAATAAGTCGAGAAATGTTCTAGTATTTTTCATTAAAGGTCCAACTAGTCACCTATCTTTTCAAACGTGATGAGCTAAAATTGGTTCATCCGCTACGAAGACATTTTTTTTATTTTCGGACCACCCTAATCGCTTAACAATAAAATAGGGGCTAAAGGAGGTAATAGACTATGACAAACAAACCAATTCGCACAACCAATTCGTGTTTGGCAGTTCCCAAATTCGCAAATAAAGCAAAATGTATGCAGGCTGACGTTACTGCAAACAAATGCAGGCAAATTGTCAAAAAGTGCAAATTTGTTTGTTTGGTTGTCATAGTCAAATACCTCCTTAATTATTATGGTCATGGAGCCATGCTGATTTGACCCAATTTGACCATTTGGTGCCTTAAGCAAAGTTTAAGGTCTGTAAAAAAGTCGATACACTGAGCAGTTCTCTCAGATTTCGGTCATTCGATTTTTTTTGTATTTTTTAATCCGACTGAAACTTTTTTGATGCCTTCGGTATACCCAAAGAAGCCATTTTGCATCATTAGTTTGTCCATATATTTTCCATACAAATTTGGCAGCTGTCCATACAAAAATGATGTATGAAAATTCAAAAATCTGTATCTTTTGAAGGAATTTTTTAATCGATTTCGTGTCTTCGGCAAAGTTGTAGGTATGGTATGGACTACACTGAAAAAAATGATACACGGTGAAAAAAAAATTGATGATTTTTTATTTAACTTTTTGTCACTAAAACTTGATTTGCAAAAAAACACTATTTTTATTTTTTTTGTTTTCGAAAAGATCGGAAAATTTCACAAATGTTTCATATTTTAACATTGAAAATCGGACCATTAGTTGCTGAGGTAAAAAACATTAGAAAATGGTGGGTTGTTTGGATGAGACTTAGAAAACATCAATTTTCCTGTTTTTAAACACTTGCATGCCAATATCTCAGCAACTAAGGGTCGTATCAACAAAGTTCAAAAAAGCAAAATCTAGAGATTTATCTCAGCCTTTCAAAAATATTTTTTTCAGAAGTGGGCCAACGTGGGCACTGTTTAAAAAAAAGAAAAACTGCGACTATTTTCAAAAAAGTTACCTAAAAATTGCTTTAAATTGAAAACGGTGCTCTTTATCAAAATTTCACTAAAGTACTTTTTGATTGAAAATTTGATTTTACATCGAAAAATGACGTCAAAATTTTTTTGCATCCAATATTTCGATTTTTTGAAAAAATCAGTATTGCTGAAAAAATGTATAACTCGGTCAAAGATTTTTTGCACAGCCTGAAAATTTCTGAAAAGTTGGCAATTTATGTTCCCTAGAACATATCAAGAAATAAAAAAATAAAATAAGTGTTTTTTTGCAAATGACAAAAAGTTAAATAAAAAATCACCAATTTTTTTTTTACCGTGTATCATTTTTTTTCAGTGTAGTCCTTATCCATACCTACAACTTTGCCGAAGACACCAAATCGATCAAAAAATTCCTTCAAAAGACATAGATTTTTGAATTTTCATACATCATTTTTGTATGGACAGCTGCCAAATTTGTATGGAAAATTATATGGACAAACTAATGATGCAAAATGGCTTCTTTGGGCATTCCGAAAGCACCACAAATTTTTCAGCCGGATTGAAAAATACAAAAATTAAAATTCTAAAAAAATGACCGATTTCGTAGAGAATTGCTCACTAAAAAATCACTATTTTCTATAAACTTTACTGTTTTTGATTTTTTTTTTCTTTTTTAATATATTTAGGTGAATTAACACGCTTTTGTTAAAATTAAAATTGTTAAATTAAAAACAGCTTATTTTATAAAAAAAATCATAACATTTTGATTATGGAGAATTATTGGAAACACTCTCAAAAAAAAAAAAAAAAAAATACCAAAAATTTTTGTATGCAAATTATTTGATGATTTCAAAAAAAAACCTCGTAAATCGAATCTAGAAAAAAAACGGTTTATTTTCTCTCTTATTTTAACATCAAATTAGAGATCTGCGACCCTATTTTGATCAATTTCAGTAGATTTTAATACCGAATAGTTTGGTAAATACTGTCCAGACTCGATTATCCGAAATCCTGGAAAAATTGTCAGTTAGGATATTCAAATAAATTACGAAAAAACGTATTTTTGTTCTTTTGTTAAGGTCCTTGAGTTTGAAATGACCCAAAAATGGTCAAAAGTGATTTGAAAATTTTATATCCAAAATGGCATTTCTCAGAGACTTCGGTAAATTGATGCATATTCGTTTTTTTTTAATTGGAGTCAAACTTTGCATAAACGGTTTCATCACCCTTTTTTCCATACAAGTTAGTCTTTATAAGAAGGGCAATGACAAATTTTCTTTAGAGATTTTGTTTTAAAAATTTCACCAAAAAGTCAGGGGGCTAAGCATATATTTTTGTATGAAATTTTCATTAAATTTTTAGATTTTTGTAGAAAAACCTATTTTAAAACTTCATCATTTCCTTATGTAATGTTACACTTTTTTTACATAAAATCTGTCACAATTCCCTGTTGAATATTACCAGCATTTTTTCTGTGGCAAACTGGACGGAATTATGACCGAGTCCTTAACCTGCCAAATATACCCCTAATGAATCTATTTCAAATCAGCTTAAAACAATTTTAAAATTTGCGAGCAACATGTTATTTATTGTAATTTTGTAATAATTTCGACGAAATCAAATCACTATCAAAGTTCTCTAAATCGATTAACTGTATTTACTGCTACCAACATTCAGGTAAACTCACTACCACAACCTCAAAACCGCCTCAATTCCACCTGTGCAAGCATAAACATCTTCATTCAAACATACCTACTTAACTAGCATCACTCACACAAACAACCGGTAGCTTAAGCCTTTCTTTCCATTCACCCTACCGATGCTGGCTCTAAGCTAGTCGTAGTGCACACCTCCGACGACAACGACGATCACAACTCTCGCGCAGCGATGAATCGTCCCAGGGTGTGATAACGGCACTCTCGTTTTAGCTTCACAGCCGCGCGCGTACTGCTTATCAGTCAGCCTTGCGAAAAAACATACATTTTTCGATAATATCGATTCAGCTGTTTGGTTTGGTATAGTTGGTTGAGCGTGTGTCGAGCGGAATTTCGCATTTGCATTTTACGTGGCGATTTAATATGCTGACGACGGGAAGATGGTCGGAATCGTCATCAACAGGTTGTGGGCGCTGTGCTGTGCGGCGGTGGCGCTGACGATCTTCGTCCCGATCGTGCGTACGCAACAGGTAAGGTTCTACTAGGGGGGGGTCTCAGGTTCAATTGGTGGCCAAATTACTAATTATTTGTTTGCGCAGCCATTAGCAGGTGGTGAAGCGGCGCTAAACTCGACCGAGATCAACCATCGGAACGCTGACTACGGTAAGTGGGTCGTTGGGCCCGTTAGGTGTGAGGCATTGTTTGTGGCTAATGGTTCTGGTTTGCAGAGTACGAGTACGACGCGGAGTGGCCTCGGTTGAACAGGACGCTGGGTTCGGTGTCTGCGGTGGCGTTCGATCCCAGTGGGAATGTGGTCATCTTTCATCGAGGCAGGCACGTGTGGAACCTGCTGAGCTTCGATCAGCAGAATCGGTACCTGCAGGAGAAGGATGGTCCGATCGGGGAGTCGACGCTGTTGATCTTCCACAACGAAAGTGGTGCACTAGTTGGAGAGTGGGGTGCTAATTTGTGAGTTGCGATACGCTTCAAGCTTGATCAAGTGCTAATCGATGCTCCCTTTTTATCGCTAGATTCTTTATGCCGCACGGTCTCACGATCGACCGGAACAACAGCTACTGGATCACGGACGTCGCGTTGCACCAGGTGTTCAAGTTTGACCTGACGGTGTCCTCGACGAACCCGGTCATGACGCTGGGAGTTCGGTTCGAGCCGGGCAAAGATCACGAGCACTTTTGCAAGCCGACTTCGGTGGCCGTCCTGGAGAATGGAGACTTCTTCGTAGCGGACGGATACTGCAACGGTCGCGTCAACAAATACTCCGCCGATGGTCGGTTGATCCTGAGCTGGGGCAAGAACTCGTTCGTCCTTACGAGGACCTTCATGCTTCCAGCCGGTCCCATCCCGGTCAACTTCTTCGCCATCCCGCACGCGCTCACGTACGCCGCCGACAAAAATCTTATCTGCGTAGCGGATCGTGAACAAGGTCGCGTTCAGTGCTTCAACGCCAACAACGGAGCGTTCCACTCGATGTACGAGAGTCCACGAATCGGAAGTCGACTCTTCAGCGTAAAGTACATCCCACGGGACGGTGGCCTACTTTACGTGGTCAACGGACCTCAGTTCACCACCGCGGAACCGGTCAACGGACTGGTAATGTCCATGACATCAAAGGAAATCGTAGGCCGCTTCTTCCCGGAGCACGCCTTCAGCAATCCGCACGAACTGGCCGTCAGCGACGATGGCGGTCAGGTTTACGTCGCCGAACTGAACCCTCACAAGGTGCACAAGTTCAAGCGGAAATCCGGCCTCCCGGAGAACCCAACGCCAATAATACTCGATCCCGCCGAATCCAAGGTCGAGACATTTCCACCGTCGGATCAACCGGTGCTGTACACCGGAGCGCTGACGACGATCCCGATTGTGGTCAGCTTGGTGGGCATCGGATGTATGGTGGTTTGCCTCTTCCGGACGTTCTGCGTCAAATCGCGAGGTGGCCGCCGACAACGGTTCTCTACGCCCAGCGAGAACATTTCACTGCGCGAGATGGGCGAGGATCGGGAAGCATGACGATATTTATAAACGAAACATTCCGTTAAGTGACAGTTAACTACGCTGTGATTGTAAAAACTACTTAAAGCTTTGAAAAGACTAAAATTCTAAAATAAATTGACCTATTACATTAAAAGCTTTCTTCCGGGATTTCGCTTCGTTTTTTTTTCTCACAAATTCGGTGTCTTTTCACAGCTAACCAGCACAGATTCCGTTTGTTCATATTGTTTCATCTGATTGATTGCCAAGTAACAGCACGTGCACCTGTCAAACCGTTCCCCTTTGTTCTGCAACTCCAACAAAAGTGACAGCTCGCTCCATGAGCTACTGCGATGAGTGTCCGAAATGAGTGTCGAGCTTGCTGCTCATTAAAGGATGTCATCAAATTGGAAAACAAAACACGGTCAGTTATTTTTTCGCTACGTGCTAGGTTAGAAAAAAAATGTTTCAATTCCTCAGCTGGTTTAGTATATATTGTTTATCTGTTTTTTTTTTCGTTTTCTGTAAAACTCTAGTACCTTCTTATTCAATTGTTTCGCGAGAACTCACATCACTCGATGCAGTCGTCACGGGGGGCCATCTTCTAAAGACTGCGCCGCGGTCAATTCCAACAAACGGTTCTATTTAACTTCGTACAACTTTCAATATTTTATTGTTTCCTAACGGTTAGAGGGTTCTGCCGCAACGTGTTTTTTTTTTCTATTCTCACTCGCAATGTTGATCGATAAAGTAGCTTAAAATACAGATAAAGACTTTTTTCAAGGAATGTCGAAAACGTTTAAAAACTAAGATAGTGCACTAGATAAAATCATTGAAAATAAGTAACAATCATAATGAAATCCTTCAACTCTCAACAAACACGAATGTATTACACAGAATCGATTGCAGCGTTGTTTTTTTTCAGTAAGGTCATTTTCCGAGTTTTTTTCGAGCTCCCAGCTCTCGTTTCTATATTGCGATTAACTTACCCCCTAAGCAATGTTAGTAATTATACCTTTCTTAACACAAAATTAGTATACCTAAAACAATTCGACGACGTCTAGTTTACGTAAAATATAAACTGTCATTTTCATAAAATGAGATCACAATGCAATTTGTTTTCGAACGTTTCTGGAATGTTAGTGTGGGAATCTTGCTAGCAGATTTAAAACATTTAGTTAAAATATATCTTAAAATAGGGAAGCGATCGAGATATGAGCGCGCGCGTTTAGCCTAAGGATTAGTAAGGAAAGCTGGAAATTTATAATAGATAGTACGGATAGTACGGCTATAGTGCAAACGGGTCGATTATATGGAGTCGTAAACAGTACGATAGAGATATCAGAGAATGTTAGCGATGCTATGGTACGGGCAGTTTTGGCGATGGCGACGATTTATTAATTTTGTTGTTATTCTTAGGAACCAATTCAAACTGGTAAATGATCACCTAATTGTCTAGTCTTTTTTGTTTTTATTCTAATTTACATCTTATATAAAATTATAAGCTCAGTTTAATTTTCTCAATGTCAATCAATAATTTAAAGTAAAAATTTAGAATTTTTAAATAATAATAATCTTGAACATCCTGATTATTGCAAGCGAACGTCATATTTCGTCCGTTATAATTTGATCACCGACCTAAATATTTTCAATGTTTTTAAAAGGAATTCTTAGATAAATATGCGCATTTTTTATAGTATACATTTACATTTCGCAAATTATGTTTGAAATTCGAAGTCAAATGTTTTCTGAATTTTTATATTTTCTAAATAAAAATGTTTGTATTTTTTTTAATTCCAAAATTTAAATTTTCGAAGGCATTTTAGAATACCATAACCATTTTTTTAAATCAAAAGTTTTAATAGGGGAACAGCATCTAATTCCAGCGTGCCTCTAATGTTGGCAGGTCAGAACTTTGGCATTCAATTAAAGCTAATCAAAAGCGTTTTCAACTGAAATCGAGTAATAAATAGCTCAATGAGAAGTTAGCAAGCAAGTTTCTATCAAAAGTTTGCAAAATTAGTTGTTTAAATAGAAAAAATCAGCAAATTGGGTGGAGTTAGGAGCGAGTGCTTAACCTGCCAAACATACGAGAATTCCCCCTACATCAATTGTTTTGAAGTTTAAAAAAATTAAATAACAAAAATAAGCCAGTTATGAAATTGAAATCAAAATTTTACAAAAAATATTACCAAAAAAATAAGTGGAAATGTTTCATTTCAGCTTTTAAATTTTAGAATATTTGAATAGTTTTATAACTTTTTGATTCAGAGTTTTGCCGATAATGTTTAAAATTGGAAAAACAAATACTTCTTCAGAATTTTCAGATTTATTTTTAATTTCAAAACTTCAAATTTCCGGAAGCATTTTAAAATCTTACATTATTTTTTTTTAAATTTTCGAATTCAAAACATCAAGCTTTTATCAAAGGTTAGATTTCTTTCGTTTTAAAATTAAAAAAAAATAACATAAATTAGTAAATTTACCAAAAATATATAAAATAGAAAAGTTATGCAAGTTTTCGATTTAGGCCTTTTAATTTAAGAATATTTAAATATTTTAGTAACTTATTGATTAAGAATGTTGCGAATAATGCTTGAAATTGAAAAAGAATATTATATCGAAATTTCCAGATTGTTTAAATACATTTTTTTAAATTTATTGTTAAATTCGAAAAAAAATCGCCGACAGAAAAATTTTATTTTAACAATTTGAAACTTCCAATTCCTATTTCTGTTGTTTTAAAACTAAAAATCCAGAATAAAACAAAATCGCACGTTAAAAAAAATCATCATCTTCAATTTACTAAAAAATATTACCAGCATGTTTTTTTTTAATAAGAAAACATCTAGATATTTTTAAAAATCAAAACTTCAAAATCTGGAATGCAGTCAAATGTTTTGATTTTTTTGAAAACTTTACTATTAATTTCAATTACCAAATTTCTTAAGATTATTAAAATCTTATTTTTTTAACTTTATTTAAATTTAAAAATCTAAAAAGCAATTCGCAATTCGCAATTTTCAGTGTAAGAACGGGCCTTGACCGATCTTATGCACCAGGTTCCCGACGAACTCGCACTGCCCTTACACCTACATCTCACCCTTGCTCTGAGTCAGTACGAGCAACACGCTAGAACACGCTTTGAGTGTTCGTGCCAGGCATGCACACCTTCTTTTCCGGTTACGCATTTTAACTCGGCCGGGGGTGGTACATTACGTAGGGTTTGATGTAAGTATAAGCGCCTAACCATTTATAGTGTGCCTATCAACTTTCATTAAAGCAAAAACTGTTATATTTTTAGTTTAAATTCAAAAACTAATTGTTATTTACTGTGTATTGTTTTCTCCTGAAATCTTTCCTAGTGCTGAATCGTGTTTATATGTAGCTATTTCTTTTGTCGCGGTGTTTTGTTACAATTTTTGGTCCTAAGCATGTTATAAAAGTTTACCAAAAATACAATAGTAATATTTGTGTTAATTCTTTAACCATTCCATAAATTGAGTAAAGGCTCAAACCTCACTTGTTTGAAAAAAGGGTGAAGATTGAAAACAATAGCCAGTAAAAGAGAATTTATTTTATAAAAATCAAGTATCAATAGTAAGAGAATGATGAGCGTATTTTGAAGAATAAAAATGAGAAGCTAGATGTATTAGATGTAAAATTAGACAATAGTTAATAAATAGAGATGCAAAACAAGCTTAGATTATAGTAATGATAATTTATAGGACAGATAAAGAATTATTCAAATAAATAAATTCGCAATAAAATCAAAAAAGATTAGGCAAATGAACAATAGACTTGATATTACTAGTACATTAAGGAAAAGTATATTTTTAATGAAAAACACAAAGTTTTTACAGCAGTATCAATTGATAGAAAAGAGTGGAAAAGCTTTGAGAGATAAGAGAATCAAAAGTTAGTAACATTAAAATCAAATGTTGGATATTAAATAGAAGAATCAGTGAAGAATTGGGAATCAGAAGAGCAAAACAAAAATAGGAGATAGGTGGTAGCTGAGAATGAAGAGAAGAGAAACCCCGTTGTGCGATGTTTCAGGTACATCCACAGCAGTTGACTCAACATACTGCGAATCAAAACAATACCGTCTACAATCACAAATTACTTCCCTTTCCCACATTGTCGCGCCCTTTTCTTTTAGCCGTCTCGACTCTGACCCGCGGTGGTCAAAGGTTTACGATCCGTTTCCACAGGCCACCAGCTAGGTCATCATGAAAACCAAGCCAACGTGGAGGTAAGAAAATAGGACACTCGCAAGGAACCAGAGCTATACTGTTCTGATCAAGATAGTTCGGATGATCTAACAGAACTACGGATGTAGTTAGTTACGCTCCTTCCAGGATGTTCCTTACGTGGACGTCAACCGAAGAGCACGCAACAAGGTCAGTGCCATTGCATGCTCTTAGGTATCAATCCTTGGCCTGCAAATTTAAAAATCTAAAAAGCAAAAAAAAAATCTAAAATATCTCAAAGTGAAAAATTTAAATTTAAAAATCTAAAAAGTGAAAAATTTAAATTTAAATATCCAAAAAAAATTTATGTAATTTTATGTACAACGGTAAAAAACACGATTAAAAACCATTTCTGATCACTATTTTCATTTAAATGCAATTTTTTTTTGACAAGACAACATTTGTTCGATGAATCAACTATGGTCCCCTTGGAATGAGCTGTCAAGTAGGAGCTTTTCTGTCAAGAAGGACTGCGAGGTTAATTTTTCAAAATTGATTTAAAAATCCATTTTAAACTCTTTGTGGTCGTACAAAGGGTCATTGTACTCAGAAAAATAAGCTTTATCGCTGTAAACAATAATATCAGCAATCTAAGCTTCATTTTAGGACTCAATTGAATGTAAGCTTTGTCTTCAAAATTTGAAATAAGTAAATAAAAAAAATTAACTACACTTTTTGAGTCAAATTAATGCAAGCAATTTCAAAATTATATTTTTTTTAAACAATTTTTTATGTTAAAATAGTGAATTATAACATTAAAACTTCATTTTATCGGAGCGTTTAATACGGTATGTCCACGCATCCTTATTCTCCTGGAGATTCTTTAAAATGTGATCCGTTCGCATAAACCTCTCTGCGGTAAACACAACGCTGTATGGCTGGCCTTTTTAATTTATGTTTTGTAATACATTTTCGAGTGTTCTCGGATGCACTGCAATTATTAGTATAAAATATAAAAAAATATATTTTACTAGCCTTTTAAAATTTTACAGTTCAAAATTAGGTATTTGTCCCTATTTTGGGCCTACTAAGCAGAGCGCACTTTTAATTTGATGTATTCTCAAAGGCTGCTATTGGCAGCCTAGTTTGTTTTACATGAATAAGTTGGTTTTTTAATGCTTAATCTCGTACATTATCAACATTTTGATAAAAATGCCTTATATCGCTGTAAAAGCACGAAAAACTAAAACATTTTTGCCCCTATTTTGGGGATATTGCTTCTAGCATACGACCTTCTTTGTGCATATTTTCGGCCTACCTTCTGATTGGTTGAAATCTCGAAGCACGTGGCGAACTTTTTTGACGTACGGTTCAGCCCCAGCTCGTACAGTTCAGCCCCAAAAAGTACGGTCACCAAACAGGCTAAATCGTTGTGCGGTTTCAAGCCACAAATCATCGTTAGAATGATTGATTTAACCAGTAACAGTTAAATTACGAGCATTAATTGAATGAGCATAATTTATTTCATTAATTTATGAGCTTTAAACATAATGAAATATTTGTTGCGCAGCCAATTATTTAATCACTACTACGCGAGTAAGGACTTTGAGATGTGAAAGGCGCGCACACACTGTCACAGTTTGTAGAAGTGTCAAATGGACTGAAAATACAGGCATCGTCTACAAAATTAAGATAGTAACTTTGATTAAGAATATAATTGATTGGTGTCAGTTTAGTGATTGTTTTTTGAACCGGGATAATGCTAACCGCCAATAAAAACCTATTGCTGGTGGTTTGAGATTTGGGGGAAGGCTCTCATTCGTGTGCCGAGTGATGAAAGCCGTAACGCTGAGTGTCAACAAGCGGTAAGCAAAAGTGGTGAAAATTTTGGGCCTAATGGGCAATTAGTAATTTTCCACGAAAAATTTGACGAGTGATATGTTTATTCCGTTTTTTCCTATTTAAAAGGAAATAGTGAATTATTTTTGCCCACCAAACTGAAGCTAATGACAGCAAGAATCATTCCCAAGTGGCAGTTGCCTGCAAATTGACGGTGGAATGCACAATTTCGTCAAATTATGTTTGGTAGGCTCAATATAGGTACTAGGCCCAAAATAGGGACAAATACCCTACATAAAAAATCTAAAATTTAAGACCTTAAACGCATAATTTCCATTATAAAATCCAACATTTTTAAAACAATCTGTAAATTCAAAAGCCGATCTACTATTTTCAAAATTCTTAGATTTATTCAATATGATTTTTTGAATTAATTAATTTACTTAATTTTTTGTTGTTAAATTCGTACTTCTTTTTTTTAATCTATTAAATAAAAAAAACTCGGTAAATCATACTAGTTTTACAAAAAAAATGTTTTGATTTTTTTTCAAGGCATTACTTAAATTTTCAATAACAAAATTCTGAAATGTTAAGGTATTCTAAAATTTTTTTTCAAAAAGTTAAAAACCTAAGAAATTTAATTATAATATTTAAAAAAATAATTAAAGTTATGAATTAAAGAACTCACGGTTTTTCATGGTATGTGGTACGGTATGTCCACGCATCCTTCTGCCCCTACAGATGCTTTGAAATGTAATCTGTTCCCAAAATCCTTTTTGCGGTTAACACAACACGGTAGGGCTGTATATTTATTTGATTAAATCAACGATCTTAATATTTAGAGCGGTGATAATAATATTGCGATCTTTTAAAATAATCAGGGATGAAATTTAAGAATTTAGCAACTTGTTACCGCCACCGCCAAGAAGTAAAGAGAGACAGCACACCTGAATCAAAAGAAATCCTCCCAACTCTAACTACGATATGGCAAGTACGGACAACTTTCCTCCCTCCCTCCCTCCCCCCGCCTCTCACTCCGGAATCCTCGTATTACAATTCCCGTGGTACACCTTGATCGGTCCCTCGCAGTAAAAGTAACTATCGAATACGTTACCGTAGCCGTTCTCGCGCCACCACGTGCACAGCTGCCGGTTCCAGACGCAGTCCAGCCGGTAGATCAACCCGGGGAACTCGAACCCCATCAGCGTGTAAAAGTCCTGATCGCCGAGGTGTCCCTTGAACGAGTACTTCTCGACGATGTTCTTGACCGAGTCGGGCTTGATGATCTCCTCGTAGAGGCGCGACTGCCGGATCCGGTCCAGCTGGAGCATGACCACGCCCGAGTTGAGCCCCGGGTAGCCGTGTTTGGTTTTCTTGGCCGTCCGGCTGAAGAAGCCGCCGATCGAGTTGCCGATCGTGGTCGTGGTCGTCTTGTTCAGGTAGTAGGGCGTGCCGAACAGGGTGTGCGAATTTTGCGCCCGGTACTTGTACAGAATGTGCAGATAGACGGGGGTCAGTTCTGGGGCCAGGCCGAACAGGTGTTCCGGTTCAAAGTGGTCGAACTGGTCGAAGAGCTCCTTGACCGAGGACCGGAACACGACGTCGCAGTCGATGAGGATCGCTCGCTTCATGTTGACGTCCACGATCCGGTGCAGGCCGAGGGAGAGAAGGAAGAGGGCGTCGCTGTAGTAGCTTCCTGAAATTGACAACACGATCATCTTAGTACTGGTCACTTCTTCAGCTGTCCTGTATTCTTACCCGTCTTATAATTGAACAACGGCAGCATACTCTTGACGATGTCGCTGATCTTCTCCGCGCAGTCCTTCACGTCGTACAGCGTGTAAAAGACGACCTTCCGGTAGTGGGCAATCTGCTCCCGGATCAGCTCCTCTGCCGAGCCCTCGCTCTGCTCGTCCGTAATCACGTGCAGGTGCATCGGAATGGTCGTGTACTTGAGCAGACTCTTCAGGAACAGCTCGAACTTGCTCTTCAGGATCACATTCTGGCTTTCCTTGGTGTAGATGATGAAGATGTTGTACTCGGTGGCGTTGTTCTCCTTCGGCAGGTACTTGACCCGTTTCAGCTCGTTGAGTCGACTGCCCAAAAAGTGCACGGCCGCCGCCTTCCCACCCACCGCACCCCCCAAATTGTGGTGATCCAGCAGGGCTTCCGAATGGGCACCACCGCCACCCCCTCCATGGTGATGGTGCTCGTGGTCAGTCTTTTGGAAGATCGTCAGGATGTTCCTCCGGTTGAAGATGCTACTGTTGGCATAGATGATCAGCAGAAACCCGCTGGCAATGATCAGAACCAGCAAGATTTTGTTCATGCTCCGAAGTTCCAATTTTCGCTTCAAGTTTCCTATTTTGGCCACACACTCGTCCTCGTCCCGTTGCTTTGTCCCTCCCCCCACGCCGATAACACACCAATTTGGACACGCCCCCCAACCACACGATATTCTAGTTTCTAATTGAACATCATTCCTTTCTAATTCGCTGCAGTTTGTTACCGGAAAATGTTGCACAATTTCACCCTAGGCTTATCGATTGGTTTTGTTCGTTGCGTTTTCGCTGCTTTTTTTATCTTCCTTCGAAGGGCTTGTTTATAATCCTGTCGCAAGTGCTGTCATTTTGATTGAATCTTGTTGGAAAAACAGCAAGATACAAACAGAAGAGAAATTCCACCGTCAAACAGGCCGGACAGGGGTGCCAGATTGGATAAATAATCGGTTAAAAACACAACGATACTAAATTTTGCTGAATGTTTTGGTCTGTGCTGAAAAATCTGAATTCCAGCGTGAATTTGCAAAACAACCTGTGAGTCATACACTCAAAATCAGAAGTACCGTAAACTGGGGTGACTTTGATAGCCCGGGGTGACTTTGATAGGTTTTTCAAATGCCCGTCAAATTAATATCTTAACATTTTTGAGAATTTTGAGTACCTATGTAAGCATTAAGGGATAGCTTATTATCGAACATTTATGCAAAATGTGACTGTTACATTGGATGTATCAAAATTAGTGGCCAAATCAAATTTCTATCAATGTCACCCCGGGCTATCAAAGTCACCCCAGTTTACGGTACCCCTCAAAAAGGGTTCTATCTTCCCTTTATCTGTCAACACAAGGTAAACAAACCCTTTTTGAGGGTTACTTCCACCCTTTTTTTTCATGTTTACCGGTAGTAACCCTTTGCAAAAGGAAAACGACGAATCCCCTAATTTAAAAGTACTGTCTACAAAATTGTTTACAACAAAATTTGACTATTGTTATTATCAGATTGTTGTACACGGTGTATTTTTCTGAGAACATAAAGATAAAAAACGGAATGTCTGATATTTGGCACCGTGAAAAAAGGGAGTTTTCAAATTTCTTATGAATATGCCTTGGGAGGCCTTGAGAATATATTTTACCAATTTTGACCGAATTTGACATCCAATAAAAAGTTTTCGACCCAAACCAGATTTCTAGCTTTCTTTGGAGTTAGGGGAAGGTGGGGCAAGACGACCATATGGGGCAAGAGGAACAATCGCTCGTGCGGCCGTAATTTTTACAATTTTGATTTTTTCCAGTATGAGGAATTGTTGCTAGCAATGCAATTAGCTGATTCTACTGCCACATAACCGCCAAAACGACGTAAACGCCACGGGGCATAAGATTTAATGAAGTTTTTTCAAAACCTTTGTTTTCTTATAATATTTGGAAAGTACAAAATAAGGCTTCGGGTTCGTTTTAAGGCTCATTTTATCAAAATGCTATTTTTCCTAGATCAGTAGTGACCCTACCAATGACATGCACCTATTACAAAGTATGAGTTAACTTTTGTTATTTTTGTTGAGAGCTTTTAAAAAATCTTGATCAGGTGGGGCAAGTGTACCATATGGATTTTTAGTATGGAAAAAATTACGAATTGCTGCAACAACATATTTTATTGGGAAATAAATACATGAAAGTACTTAAAAACTGATAAACAATTGTTAAAAAAAATTGTCCATGCAAAATAGTGATATTATGAAAATTTACTATTTATCATCTAAGTAATATTTTTTTTTTCGTAAAAAAGATAATTTTTTTAGTAAATATTATTATTTTAATCTAAAAATGGAAGAAACCTTTCAAATACATTCTAATCTGATGTATCTAAGTGATAACAGTTCAATTGTTAGCAAATTAACATGTTTTTACATGCATTGTTCCTGTTGCCCCAACGGGTCGTTCGTCTTGCCCCACTAGTTGAGTAGAACATACGGAAAATAAAAAAAATTAAAATCATTTTTTTACATTAAAAACAGGATTTTTTTAAAACCTGTTCTAAAAAAGTCTTAGTCAAGACCTAGAATAAGATGATTATAATAAAATCCGACAGATTTTTCAACTTTTTAATGGGTTATAACGAGGATTTCCTTAGCTTGTTACACTTGCCCCACTTTCCCCTACCTCAAAATCCAAGCTGGAAATCCCAATACGACCGAAAATAAATCTTTTCTTGAATAATCTGTGTAATTTATCGTGACATAAACTTCAACGTCATTCAAGGACATAAACTTTGAAAAATGCTTGCAACATATAATGAAATTTGAAATTAAAATGATTTCTTTAATTTAAAATTTGAACAAATATTTTTTTTGTTGATACAAATATTAAATAACTAATCTATCCCCTTTTTTTTAATTTGAAAGTGTAATATAAAAACTTAAAAGTTTACAAAATTAAACATTTTGAAATAAACATTCGATTTTTATATTTGTTTTCAAAAATCAAGGAGTTAAAGATTGAAAAATAAAAAAAACAAATATTTGAAAAACCTTAAATTTAAAAAAAAAACCTATAATTTCAAAAATCTAAAAAACAATTCATAATAAAAAAATAAAAAAGTAGAAGATTTACAAATTTTAAAAATAAATAAAATATTAAAAATAATCATTAAATTTTAAATTTTAAAATACTAAAATTTTTAAATTTTTATGTTTGAAAATTCAAAAAATAAATAATATGAATATTTAAAATTTTAAAAACTAAAAATGAAGAACTTAAAAAAAAATACCAAAAAATCAAGGAGTAGAATATATGGAAATTAAAAAAAAAATACAAATATTTAAATACTTTAAATTATAGAATTCTGAAATTAAAAATTTCTTATATTTAAACATTTTTGTGTTTGAAAATTCAAAAATGTAAATATAATTTGAAACTTGAAAAAATAAAATTTTAAGATCTAAAATAAAATCAAGACTTTCAAAAAAAATCTACGCTCCAAACACAAATGATTTTCTGTTTGTAAAGACAGAAAGATTCGCAAATTTTAAAATACATATTTAAAAAAAACTTAAATTTAAAAATTCCAAAAATTTAAAAACTCGTAAGTTTGAAAGTTCATAAATTTAAAAACTACAAATTAACTTCAAAAATAAAAAAAAGTATGAAAAAATTAATTTCAGAAATTCGAAAATTTCTAAATTATAAAATCAAATAATCAAAACTGAAAATTCATAACTTAAATGCAAATATTTAAAAAATACCTGAAATTTCAAAATTCTGAAATTTTATAATTCTAAAATTTTTAAATTTTTATTTATGAAAGTTCAAAAAATTAAATATTATAAATATTTTAAATTTTAAAACTTAAAAATCTAAATCTTTAAAAAAAGTACAAAAAATCAAAGAGTACAATATTTGGAAATTTAAAAAAAAAACAAATACCATTATTTCAAAAAACCTTGAATTTAAAAATGCTGGAATCAAAAATTTCTTAAATTTTAAAATTCTTATGTTTGAAAATTCAAAAAATTAAATATTGAAATATTAAAAAAACTGCAAATTGGGAACTTCAAAAAAAATTAAAGATCTTAAATAAAATCAAGAATTTAACATTCAAAAATACAGATATAAAAAATAAATTTACAGTCCATGCACAAAAGATTTTTTTTTTGTAAAGACAGAAATCAAGGAGTAAAAGATTTAGAAATTTCAAAATAAATACAAAAAAATATTTAAAAAAACTAAAATTTAAAAATTCCAAAAATAAAAAAAATTAAATTTAAAATTTGAAAGTTCATAAATTTAAAAACTACAAATTGATTTGATTATGTTCTACTTGTGCGAGCGGATGATTGTGTTTATTTGCAGAGTGAAAAAATCAGAATTGTACATGCATTGTTGTGACTTGTCGTTAAGGGGTTACATACATGTAGAAAATCTTGAGAAAATCACAAATTTTCATATTCCAGAAAATTTATTAAATCCACTTTATGCACCCGAATATGATTTTTTTTATTTTTTTTAATAAAAAAATATTTTTTTATATGAAAAACATCAACATATTTTTATCTTTTTTAAAAATAAACTTTTAGAAAATCGGCCTTCGTCATACACACGGGACCGGTTTAACGAGTCTTCAACCAAATTTTGAGCCGATTTGATCAAAGCAGTGTTGAGATATCATGGCACCTGTTTTCGAAACTGCTAACTTTATATAGCTATACAAGGTTACTGTAAGAACTGGACTGTCTAAAAATTTTAAACTATACATTACATTTTTTACTGTTCCATCGTCCGCGAAACCTCAGTGGTAAATTTTACGTCATCATTTCAAGGTAGAAAAACAGCTGTCAAACTCCTCAAACGTAAACAACAACAAACAATCTCAAAAACAAAAAGCACTTCTCTCCGTTCCGACCACCCGTATCGGAACCCCAACACAGAAATGAGCTTCGAGGACAAAAAGAAGGCCCTGTTCGCGAGCCTGGACAGCGCCGAAAAAAGCATCCCGTCCGATTCGGTGCTGCACCAGGACCAGAACGCCGACGACTACAGCCGAGTCCGTCGCCGTCCCGGATCCAACTCATCCAGTCGTCGCCAGGAGGCGGCGTCCCGCGAACCCATCCGCAAGTTCCGCGGCAAGGAAAGTATCTTCAAGCGGCCGGCGGCCCCCATCGGGAAGTGTCTGCCCATGACGCGCGTTCCGGATTTTAAGGTAGATTCTTATGAACTGCTGTTGAAGTTTAACTGATTTTGATGTTCTTTTTACAGAAAAATCCCCACAAATGGACGAAATACTCGCTGGAGGACGTCGACACCAGTGACCGGAGCAACACGGCGGCCGCCTTTTCGTTTCTGCGCGAAATTGAGTCCCAGAAGCGGGATCAGCAGCAGCACGAAGATGACGATGGGGACGGTCCGACGGAGTTCAAGAGTAAGGTTCGCTTCAATCGGTCGGTTAAGCTGCAGGCGCGACTTGAGGAAGTGGACAAGCCGCCGCCGACGGAGGAGGACAAGCCGAAGGTGAAGGGCTGCAAGGTGGTCATGCCGGAGTATGTTATTGGGCAAAAGCCGAAAAAGGTTCGACAAGGAAAGATCGGTGCTGCGGCGGGAGGATGTTCGTCCAAGCGGGATCGATCTTCCGAGCTCAAGTTGGACCATTTGATGGAGGAGGAAGAGGACGATGAGGAAGATGATAATGATGGAATGGATTGAGGTGAAGTTAGATTGTGATAAGATTTAGATTAAGTTTCGTTTTGAAATCGCTGTGGAAGCGATTCCGAGTCAATAAATGAACTTCAAGCGTAACAAATCAAGTGTACGAATTATATTTGTACTCAGTACTGTTTCTCTCATCTTCAATTAGAGTGTAAACACACCTGGAATACACTTTCGGCGTAACAAAACAAAGTAGGCGGCAATTCCCCTCGCCAATCCAGAACAAATAAGAAAGTGAAAAATAATGAACAATAATTCAATTTGCAGTCGTTCTTGCGATCTGCTCAAACCGTTACCTCGTCATCCTCGGGATCGACGTCCTGCTCGTCGTCATCGTCGTCGTTGGCCCTGTTCAGGCCATTTGCGAGGCTCAAGTGCTGCTGCTTCTGCAACTCTTCCAGCGTCAAACGGGACAGACTCTGCCCCTCGTGTCCTAGCTTGGACAGATCGCGGATCAAGTCCTTCATCACAGTCCGGTTCACGTTCCGAGCCATCTGGTACAGCAGGAACCAGTGGCCAAAGGTGGCCTCTCGCGAGACTCGCTTCAACCGCTGATAGCTGATCGGGGCGACCTCTTTGTGCAGCAGCTGGAAGCGAAGTCCCGACGAGCACATCTGGAAGATCCGGAACAGAACCTGCAGCCCGGAAGCGGCGCCCAACGCGATGAACCACACCCACAAAAACGCGAAAATCTTCTCGTTCAGGATGTTCTGCGGTAGCAGGCACAGCGCGTCCATGTTCTGCTTCGAACCGCTCGGTCCAATGTAGTGGAAGTCACACTTGGCCAACTTCGGAAACACCAGCGAGTTGTACTGCGTCCACGCGTTCATGTCCATCGAAAACAGGGCCTGCATGGCCGGCTGGTAGCTGTGCCAAAAGTCCCCAAAGATAAAGTTCACCAGCCCGATGTTCACGATCACGACCACCAGGTTTAAAGCCTCGCAGAACACAAACATCAACGCGTACCGCCGAATCTTCCCCGGAGACTCCTTCGCGAGGAAGGCAAACGTGTCCGCCCTGCGCTGCGCCGTCCACTCGGCCGGCGGAAGAATCGATGCTGAAAAAACAACCCTTCTCTGTGATACCAACACGACGATCCCTCAAACTCTACTCACTCAAGTCCTTGCACAGCGTCTGGAGGCGTTCGCCCTCGAAGAACCGCCACAGGTGCTTCGGGAAGGAGAACAGAAAGGCCTGGATGGCCAGCACGAACGGGACCCACTGGTAGTACTTCTGGTAGAGGCGCTCGTGCTGCGGGATGTGGCCCATCTGGGCGCCGATCTCGATCACGTCCCAGCTGGCGAAGGCTGTTGGAAAATAGTCATTCTGGTTATGCCTGACATACACACCATAAAACTGTCAAATTTGCATTTTTTTTCAATTTATTTATTTTTAATTGAAATTGTTTAAATCCCTTATTTTAATATTGCTTTATAAATTTAAGATTTCAAATATTTTTTAAGTATTAAAAAAACGTTTTTTTTCTCCTAATGTCCCACTTTACCCCGAACCACCCTATCTCCACCCGCACCCAAAAACAACTTACTAAACTTGGGATCCCGGCTGATGAACGTCCCCAGCACCCAGCAAAAGTTGTGCATCGACTTGCGGTAGTCGGAAGCGATCGACGCGATACAGTCGATCGGTTCCCCGAAGTAGCTCCGCGCGGACAGCAGAATCGTGAAGAAGGCCAGCGTGAAGACGGTGGCCCGGCTGTGCAGCCGCCAGACGGCGTTCGTCGCGTCCACCTCCTTCGTCTTGAGCAGCTCCCGCAGGGGCTGGGTGAGCGTTGTGATCATTTTGAGGCCACACGGGAGGTCGATTCCGGTCGGTCACACGAGAAACTACGCGGAAAAAAAACCCGGAGGCGGCGGCAACGACGGAGCGGAGAAAAACCGTTGTGTGAGGTAACTCGCGATCGGAAACAAAATGGCGGTTTTGGGGCGAGACCGTCAACATGAGGTGAGTGACCAAGACCAGAGTGGGGAACTCGCACTCAAGAGATACCTACACTGAGGAAAAAGTACATTATAAAGTTTAAATAACCTTTTTAAAAATTGGTCTAAAGGTCAAATATCTAATCTAATCTAATCTAATCAGACCCTAGCGCAGCCAATCTTTCGAAGGGATCCTGGAGAGTGCCTTAGGTTAGATGACGCCTAGCACTCTTCTTGTCATTTATTAACATTTGTAGTGCGCCATTGCATCGGAATGCATTGAAACATCACAAGCGTTAATCCGGCCAGGCCTACTGCGTAAAGCCGTATCGCAGAGATGACTCGTAATTGGGTTGAGTTTGAGCACTGAGTGTTCGAACAACAACACAATTCTGAATCGACAGGGGAGGAAGAAGCGTGGGGACACACCACCATACGCTCCGAGATTTGGTTGTATTCGTTGGGAGCACCATGCTAAGAAGGTTTGGTACTCCGGGACCCTCTGGGATGGGACATTGTATTTCCACGAATGCCCTGGACACTATTTGCCATGGTTATAGCGCCACAACTCGCTCTCTGTAACAGTATTCCTAATTCCAGTCCAAGCTCACCAAGTCGTCATGGCCTAGTGGTTAGCATTTTTGCTTACCAATCCAAAGGACGGAGGATCGAACCCCGCCTCGAGCGACTTTGATTTTTCGTTCATATTCATCATTTCAAATTTCTGTGTTCTTAACTTTCTCGATGGGAGCAGATGGGAATCGAACCCAGAACCATTCGCTTACAAAGCGAACACCGTAACCAGTCAGCCACGGCCGCTCCTAAAAAAAAAAAAAATTGGTCTAAAGGTCAAATATGAAAACAAACAAACAAAATTCTGTAATATTTTTTTAATTTTCTAACAAAGAATGCATCTATTTGAGCATGTGCAGATAGTCAGATTATAAAAAGATTTTTGTTGACCCTTGAGTTATATCTGGAGTTTTTTTTTTGAAAATGTCCAATAAACCAATTTTCCAGTTTTTGCTTTTTGGGTGTTTTTGAAACCGTCTTGAGTCATTAAAGTATTAAAAAACACCCAAAATGCAAAAACTGAAAATTTGGTTTATTGGACCTTTTCAAAAAAAAAAATAAAATAAAATAAAAGCTCCAGATAGGTGTGTTCCTTAAACGCAAAAAAGAAATTAAAACGATTTTTGTAAAATTAGTTTTCTTACTAACAAATCCGTATTTTTCTGTCAAAAGTTTTTTGAAATAATCCTTTGTAAATTTCCTATTTCCTAAAGTGTCATCCTTGACCTGATCAAAAGTGTTAACTAACAAGTTATCGTACCCAATAAATCAACAATTTACAAATTACAAATAAATAGCATAACTTCCAAATCATTATTTTTCAGAGTGCGTCAATACCTAATTTTTTTTTTAAAATAATTATTGTTTATCGTAATGATATTGAGAGTTTCAACCTTGAACAATTCTTTTAAAAAGAAAAAGTATGCCCTCAAAGAATATTGAGAGAATGTCTATTCTTTAAACTGAGAACCGAGATCATTGCGTAACCCGTACTCATGTTTTCAAATCCCAAAATTTAAAATTATAACAAATTTTTGAAATTCTTAAATTTTTTATTGTTTTTAATTTTAGATTTTTTGGAAATGTAATTTCTTTGATTGTTCTGTTGTAAAATTTTTTTTTTACTGCTAAATTTAATTTTTTTAAATTTTTTGAATGTTTGTAGTCTCTGATTTTGAAATTTACGATTTTAAAACTTTCGCATTTCTATTTGTGATTTCATCCATTTTTCAAGCATTGAATTTTTAAATTTTGAACTTTAGAATTTTTAAATACAGTCCAGACTCGTTTATCCGAAGTTTTGACCATCCGAAGGTTTGTATGGGACTTCGAATAATCGAATCATGAACAAAAAAATCCTATTTTTTATTTTGTTACTTTAAACATAACATCAGAGTTCTACTACAAATTGCATATTATATAACAAAATTACACTTTTCCAATATTTTTCGCTGCCAATTTTCCATCGTGGACATAAAAATATTATATCACTTTAGAGTAGTTTGTAGAGCAGTAAAAAAAAAACAGTAGTAGTACACTCAACCCCCGGTGGTTGGTCACTTTTTCGTTTGACACTTTTTTAGTTTGTACCCCGTTGGTTGGTCAAAGTCAAACTAAAAAGTGACGAACTGTCACTTTTTACACGGCGCTCACGCACACTATCAAAACACACGTTTAGTAGTGTGTGTGAACTCCGTGTAAAAGGGGTGTCAAACTAAAACGTGACCCCGTTCGTTTGACAACAGTTGGTGTCAAACCATCGGGGTTTGAGTGTAGTGTTAAAAATTTCAGAATTTTTTAATCCGTCCTTTTTATTTCAAGATTCTGCGTTTTCAGGTTCAGTCTTATAAGGCAATTCTGGAACTGTCATTTTTAATGCCGGATTTATTCTTTAGACCGAGCCAAGTAGCCTAGTGGTAACGCTTCCGCTTCGTAAGCGGTAGATTGGGGTTCAAATCCCGGCTCGAAGCAAAACAACTGGTGATCGTTTCCCTTCTGAGTCTGATGTCTGACTTCGAAAATATTTTGTAATTTTTCCATTCTTTAAAAAGTAAAAAAAACCATTCTTTAAGAACAACCTACTTGATTGTCGTAAAAAAAATGAGTTTCTAACCTCGTTTCTAACGATTAAAAAACAAACGGTTTTTGTTTGTTTTAATATTTTTGTTAGTTTTTTTATTCTTTCAAGCAAGAGTAGATCTTCAGAAAATCTTACTTCTAAAATATTTTGTGAGTTTATTCATATTATTCCCACCCCCAGCAAAGTCAATTTTCATGCATTCTTATGTGAAAAAAATAATAAAAACTTTCAACCTTTTGTTCTTTCGACCTTTTGTCATATTTTAGTGATTTTATTTGTTTCGAGGACCTTTTCACATAAAACTCTAGAAATGTTTTTATTTACAGTCCAGAATCATTTTTGTCTTATTCTTATTTTTGATTGTCGAGCTTAACCATTCAGTGTACGCATTTGGTAAAGAACCGGTCAATGAAAATTAATGGGCAGCAGGGGCAACGAATGTAAGCTAGAGAGGGTTACGAAAAGCTCCAAGAAATCTTTACTTTGTTTCTTGACGTCTATCCTTTGGAGCTGCGTATTGGCCCTCAGTTAAAATGGGGTCGCAGAACTTGAAGATTTGTTTTGTTCACGATTCGATTACCTGAAGTTCCATTTAAACCTTAACAAGTGGTTGATAATGCTTTCAAATTCTAGTTTCCAGGATTGAAGATATGTAAATTTTGAAGAAGGACAGAATCAAGAATTGTGAGATTACCACATGAAATTCCAAACTGCAAAGCTCGTTTTGAATAATTTACTTTATTATCAATATTCGTAATCTTTGACGCGGGGTGGCTTTCGGCAACGAGCTTGCGTCTTGTCGCCAAAGTGTAAAATTGTTCGTGGAGTAAAAGTCCTTCTCCCAGCACGTACCGTTAAGCCAGCCCGATACGTTGTTCCGTCAAAATAATTGTTATTACTTCCAATATTACTACAATTATTACACGACTACATTCACTTAGCGCGCTACAAATAGTACCATTTTCAATCGATTAACCGTTTTGGAACATATTTTAAACATAATACTCGCGAAAAAGTAGGTTTGTTGAACTTTGTTAAAGAAATCAATATATTACTAAGAACCTATTGTCCATGTTCCAATTATTGCATTTGATTGACTGAATCGCGGACAAGTTAAAATATTTTATTTCGGACCGCAGCCCGAACAAAAACTGTTTGCGAAATGCATTTTGGTGTGCGCTTTTTTCCTTCCTTTCTGCTACCGACTTAAACTAAGCCTAGTTTTTTACGCTGTAAACTAAAACACAAAAAAAAAAATAAACAAAATACTGTTTGCTATGTACAAAAGAGTGACTTGAGCTGCAATTCCAGCGTTACAAACAATTGATTGATTTTACTCGCTAGGGTTTAAGTTGATGTATGATATCGATCGTGTTACGCGTGATTCAAAATAACAGCTAGAGACAGTCAAGATTTTTTTAAGTTGGTCGCACCACACGGTGGCGGTGGCGACATTTTGCTTATAAAGATTAAGTAGGATCGCTTCGTTTTGTTCCTCACAATTATGTTTCAACATCACATTGAAATTTACAACTGCTGCTGCTGATGGGTGTATAGATTTTCGTTTGGATCTGACATACTTTATATCATTTCTCTGGAAATGTTTTGACAGAAGCAGGTTTTTACAAAAAATGTTTGGCATGTTTCTGTTGCGAATGAATGTATTTTGTTGGCCCTTCGGTTTGTAGTTTATTTGAAAATAAACATAATCTATTTTTAGAGGAATCTTGGATGATTTGCTGGTTTGAAAATAAATTTTATAATTTTAGCGATTTCAATTTGAATGCATGAAAATTAAAAACGTCAATTATTTTCAGTGTGTTTATGAGTTACACAAAAAAAATTAGTACACGGAGAGAATTTCGTTGATATTTATTCAATAATTTCAGAAAAAAATATTATTCAAAAAACAATTTAAAAAAAGATTGTTTTAGTGAAAAATGAACTCAAACCTTCAATCATCCCAGAATCACCCCTATTTGAGATCCTCACTTACTGCTGGACCGCCTCCAACATGGCGATCTTCAAATCACTAGCCAGGTGGGAAATGTCCACCACCGAATCGACCATCTCCTGCACGGCCGTTACGCTGGGAAAGTGCTGCGCGGCCTTCTTCGTTTTGGCCACGCAAGTCTTGAGCGCCTCCGACAGGGCGTCCGCGCACTGCAGAACGCGCGTCTTGACGTTCTCCCGCGATACGTTCCGGTGGACAATGTCACCGATGTTGACGAGGTTGTGAGCGCTCAGGACGACAAACTTTCCGTAGGCTAGGAAGAATTTGGGCGGTTGATTGTGCTCGACGGTCTGCAGGAAGGCGTCGATCGCTTGGGTTAGGTAGCCCATGTGGGTTACGGTTTGGGACGCGTAATAGACCAGAACGGACTTGTCGTTCGGGTCGAGGGCCTCAGTCTTTTCGGTGGCGGCCGCATCCGCGTTCCGAACCACATTCTCAAAGTTCTTCTTCAGATCTTGCGGCAGAGCGTCGCTAATCTCGGCGTTCGTTTTGGCCGACGCCTCTTTGGATTCGAGACTGACGTAGTCGTAGTCTTCGGGCCAATCGCCACCGTTGCTGCTATTGTGCTTTTGCTGGTGGTTTCCGGTGGGCGTCTGAGGCGTGGTGGCAGTGGTCGGTGACGTGGCAGTTCGTTTGAACAGGAGCGTTCCGTTGCCCTGGATGAACGAAGCCGTCTGGCGGACGTCCTCGACGAGGGTTTGAGCGCACGCGATCAGCTGATCCAAGCTGTCCGGTGGAAGCTGCTGTTGAAGCTTTTGAGTTGCTTCGGGTCGCTGGAGCGTCACCAAGGTCCAGCCTTGGCTGTCCAGATTCTGCGATGCCTCGTGGACGAGCTTGTCCGCATCGCGCAGTGCCTTAACTAGAGGTTTCAACTTTTGGGCTAGACCTGGAACAAGTGAGAAATTTTGTTAGCTGAGTTCAACGACTTGACATTGTGCCGACTTACCCTTATCTTCCGCCTTGGTAGCGTTTCCCAGTGCACCCTCGCCAAATTCGGCCAGATCATGCAGGGCAGTACGGAGCCGCACAGCGGCCAACTTGAGATCCATCATGATCGGATCGAGTTTCTCCTTGGTTCTCCAGTTAGGCGAGACGAAGCCAAGAAGTCTGAAAGAGGCAAATCTAGGTAAGAAAAATGGTTCCAAAAGTTGACAAGATTCACAAAAAATACCTTGAAACTGCCGAAGTCGCCTCGTTCTGTAACCGGGCCAGCGTCTCCAGTGCCGAGCCGAGTTCCAGCGGAAGTTCTCTGGGTGGCAGTGGAATGTGCGGCATCTGCTGCTGTTGGTGGTGTAACGGCGTTTGCGGTACGTCGTATGTGCTGGACGTAAACGACGACATCGAAACCGAGTGGTTACTGCTGAAGATGCCACTGCTCTGGGAGTGTGGCGTGGCTGGTGCCTGGGGTAGCGGAGGAGGAGGGGTCGATCGTATCGAGACCGGATTCCGCCGTGGGACGTCATAGTCGGGCATGTTGGCCAGCGAGGACCGGTTGGAGGAGGACAGACTCAGGCTGTCGCTGGTGAGCAGGGACGAGTTGGATGAGCTGGGGGTGAGGTTCTGCTGGGCCAACAGGTTGTTGACCGGTCGCGGCACGTCGTACGATTCCTCCATCCGGTAGTTGAAGTGTAAATGACCCGGATGTTGCTGATGGAGCAGGTTCGGCGTGTGCGGGGAATGTGGACTCGGGTAGTGGTGGTGATGGCTGTAATGCGGAGGTGTCCGGGACCACGCTCGCGGAGTGTCGTAGTTGATGGGGACGGCCGGTTTGGGCACGTCGTACGTGTCGAGGGCGTCCGGTGTGGGGTATGAGTGGGGCTGCTGCTGATACGGACTGTTTCCACGGGTTGGTGTTGGCAGCAGATCATACAGATACACGTCTCCACATTTCTGGGGCGTTAGAACCTATTGAAGGAAAAAAAAAAACATGATTCAATAAATTGCTTTAAGATTCTTTAATTTAATGAAAATTATAACACTGATTTTTTCCGTGTGTCCACAAGCTTAAGTCACTCAATTTTCTGAGTTTGTTAAAAGTTTTTGAGTTACTTGAGTGGTTTTGGCGTAGGACTACGGAAAAGGACGGAAAGAATAATGTTTGACAAATTTTAAATTCGACTCATTTTTCTTTAAATTAAGCTAAAATATTAGTTGAACAGTTGCTAAGCAGCTTATGCTGCAGTGTAGTGCAACTGTAGAAAAGAATAATATTTGTATATTTTACGACTGCATGAGCTATTTTACAACTCCAATAGCTTCTGACTATTGTTCACGACTTTCTATTGTATCAGCGCTATTCCAGAATTTTCCACCTCTTTTCATCCTATTATATTTATTGTTTTCAAACGAGAACGCAGATTTTAATGAGCTTTTTCTTCGCCGATTTCCGCCTTTCACAATTGATTGCAAACAGGTCTTTCCCACGGCGAGAAAATAGAAAGAAGAATCTAGGAATTTAATTAGTTCTTGCCACTATTTCCACCCAGGACTCACCTCCTTCGCAGGTCTTTGTCATAAATCCCGTCTCACTGTGTACGGTTGGTTTCACTTTAATTTAGTTGGAAAGCTCCTTCGGCGAATGAAAAAAAGTTCTTCAGACGACGAACGAAAAAAAAATCGCTGATGGAAAAATCGTCTATCCTTCCGGTTTGTAATGGATGCAATAGCTGTATTTATACCACGGAAAACCCCTCGCGAGGACGACGGCTGGCGTTGAATCACACGAACAGACTGATACCGAGTCGAAGAAAAAAAGGGAAATTTTTACGTCGCGGGCAGGATGTTAGTGTGGGGAGGACTTTCTCCGTGGCGCATGCGCTACACGTATCCTTAATTTTAGGGTAAATTGGTAGTTATTGTGCTGCGTTTTTAAAGATTAAGGTTCGTTTAGCGATTTCCAAATCACCCCACCGGTTCGGTTCGTTGGTGTTTGTGAGCGGGGAAATTCGTTGTTTTTGTTGTGCTTTTTTTCTACCGTGTGTCTGATAAAAGAATGTCCCTTTTTCGCCATTTAGCAATGGATGTTATGAAAATGGAGCCCCGATTCGGCTCCGTGCTGGCATAATGTGGCTTCATTAATGAGGAATTATGGGAAAGCGTTTTTCCGGATTCCTCGCTGCGGGACGAGACGAAAGGAAAACGGCAAAACGAAATTAATCTTTTACCATTTTGCGCGGTGTTTTTCTCTCCGTGTTTTAGCTTTTTTGTGGTTGCGCGAAGAACTGCCATCTGTTGGGAGCTTTGTGTAGTTTTGATGCTTTTATGATTTGAGAATCCGTACACGCTCACTTAAAATCACTCAGTTTCCATCAAAACCGAACTTATTCAAAATTGAGTAAATGGAATATCTGTCAGATTTTAGTGATTTTCTCTAAGAATTCAATCAAAATAACATATTTGAATAATTTTCAAAACCAAAAACTCATTCGGGACATCCATAAACCACGTGGACATTTTTTGGAATTTTTGTTTATTTATTATTTATGGAGCAACTTTAGCTCTGTTTGGCAGTCTTATTTATATAACATAATAATAAGCCTCCCAGTATGGGCCAAAAACAAAAAAAAAAGCAACTCAATTTGATCCCATTCTGCTGACTTTGGCCAAAAATCGTTTTGTCCGTCAACAATGGGGGCGCGCCATATTGAACCGAGGGGTACGACAACCCTTCGAGTGCATACCCTCGACGTTCTAGTCCCATACATTGTTTAGTAAGATAATAATGAAATTATAATGATATCTGGTGCTCCCCCTTTCATTATTTCGCCGTACACTCGCTGTCGGCGTGGAATCACCCCTTTCTCGGAGCAAAAGTATCCGTTTTTGTTGCCGCTCACCCCCCACGATCCAGCAGCAGCATCCCCCACTTAATTTGGTTCTCGTAAATGGAAAATATTCTACCCAGTGGACGCGTCGGTATTCCTTCCGGGTGGCCAGTGATGCCAGATTTACAATTTTTAAGTTGTATTGTCGTACCCCTCGGTTGTCAAAAAACGAGGTCGAGGGGATCGACACTACTAATTTATAAAATTTTGACAGCAGTGTTGCCAAATGATGAATTTAAAGCAAATTTGGCAATCCTGCACGACCATTTCATGCCCAAAAGTACTTTTCTAACCATAAAACATGCCACGATGATGCCGGCACACGTGCGCTCCCCATCCTCCGGCCAAAGCCGTTCGAAACGAGAAAGCTCTCTCGTTTTACTGCCGGATTTGATGTCCTCCTTCTGGCTGACTTGTCGCCACAAGTCCCCTCACTCCAACCTCGTGCACCGGCCGCATGTCGTGGATCCATTACACAATCCCCGCAGTATCCTTCCGGAAGCCAGACCAGACCGATGATAGACCGACCGACCGACTCGAGGGACAACGAAAACAATCCCTTGGCCTCACCCTGCCCGTAATGGGTGGATTTCCCCGGGAGATACAGTAACGCTATCTGTGCCGCCTGATTGCGTACTATTCATGACAGATAGTTGGCCGCACGCGGGTGGGATGAGTAGGCGACGTTCGCGGTCATGGAAACTGGTGCGACACTAGCGACACCATGCGGTGGTGTTGGTTGAGTTCGAGTGGAGGGTAAATGTTTTGGTTGACTTTTTTTGGGGACCATCCATAAACCACGTGGACACTTTAGGGGGGGGGGGGAGGTGTATGGCGATTGTCCACGCTCCATACAAAAAAGATTTTTTTTGTATGGACAATTGTCCACGAAGGGGGGGGGGGGGGGTTGAGATTCCCAAAAAAGTGTCCACGTGGTTTATGGATGGTCCCTTGGTAATATTTGGTATATTTGGCCTTCAAATTTTATAATAACAACAATAACAAATTCCGTTTGCACTGTTTTAATCACCTGTCAAAAAAGTTCAAGATGGTTGAAACTGGTGTTAACTTTCCATTAAAATATCTGGATCGTTAATCTTGAGTGAAAGATATCAACGATCTCGATGGTGACGACTGATACTTGTTTTGAACTCCAAAGTATGTTTTCTTCTGAATTACCAAGCTTCGCGAGAAGCTTCAACTTTAAGAAGGATTGTCGAAAGAAAGAACATTTTCCTCAGCGCCTGCTGCCACCACCTCCCAGGACGTTTCTTATGGTTCATTGGGTTCTTTGTTCAACTCACAACCAGTGTTGCCAGAGCCATCTATTCAAATATTCATAGAATTTTTCGGTTCCATTTGCCGCGGTGCAGATGTGATTCAAGCTAATGGAACACACTTTCCATTGTGACAGCGAATGGGAGGGAGGGTGAGGTGGAAAAGCTTTTTTTCTGCACTTTGCAAAAATGAAGCCCCCCCCTCTAGTGGTGCATCTTCATTTGCTGTCATTATTATTTCACTACTTTTTTTTGAGATACTTTTGTTTTCGTGCACTTGTTGCCAGCATTTTTTTTCGAGCAAAAAACCATTTCGTTCTTTAAAAAAAGGACCAAACATAAAATGAGCGAGGGTGTAGTAATTACCAAATTTTAATTTAGAACTTTTCCGTTTGCTTGGCACCGGTGCCGGCTGTCAGAACCTGGATTTAGAACGAGCAATTTTTAACCAACGCCGGTAACCACCGGTGTGGGGTTTAGTTTGGGGAAGAAGAGAACAAAACAAAAAAAAAACAGAAGACTAACTCACACGCAACTGCTGCGGCTGACAGTTGACTAAAAAGTTGCCGGAATAATTTACACTAATTATCGTATAACGTGTGCGCCACGTGCGGTGTCGGGGGGTCATGAAAAACTTTTCTCGTGAAAGATGTTTTTTATGACTTTTTGCTGCCGGTGAAAAGTTTCACCCTTTGGATATTGGAAAATTAAAGTGTCGTTCCCCTTGGGCGAAATCAAAACAACTGTCAAATTGACAGCTCAATGTCAGCATGAAGGTTTGAAGGTTTTCCAGGGGCGCGACACTCATTTCAATTGATATTTTGAACAGTGTTTAGTGCTCAAACCCTCATCAAACTGCAATTTCCCGCAGAACAATGCACTTTGCGGTCGTTCAATGCACCCCCGGAAACAAGTGAAAAATATCTTTCACGTCTCGCAAACTTTCCTCCCATGGAAGGTAAATATTGGCACGAAACGGAAACAAATCCCAACTATTTTCCCTCATCGGAAGAGCGGGGTGCAACTGCAGCAGTGCAATTCAGCGAACGAAGATTTGTGCGGTCCACAGACAATCGGACAAGTAGACGCGGAAGGATCTGATGAAAAATTCTCCAAACTTGTGCGCCACACTTTCGGTGTGCGGAACCGGAAATTCTTCTGATGTCAAACTTTTTTTTGCTGGCAGCATTCTGCGGAGTTTGTTCACCGCGTTGGGAAAAAGTTTTGTGGGGGGTTGAAGAACTTTGTTTTTGTTGTTTTTTCATACTGATTTATTTGTTTTTACAAAAAAAAACTATCATTTTTATATGTTGATCGATTCGCTCAATTAACTTTAAGCAATCATTATTCCAAGTCATTGAATTTTCCGTTTATTTTCGCAAAAATAAACCCATCTTGTTGATTCTAACAAAGTCAACCTCAACTTTTCATTACAAGAGAGGGTATTTTCTCATTCATCCATTCATTCATTTTTCCATCTTTTGCAAGAGTGGGAGGTGGGGGAGTTTGGCAAACTTTGAGCGTAAAAAGATGAGAGAAGGTGGAAGTGGCGCGTCTTCTTGGCGAAAGAATGCTCCAGCCCGAAATGTTATATTTATTAAACGGATCACGTTGGGGAAGTAATGTCGAAGACGACGGCCTCGCCCGGAATGGGGTGCGAAAATCGCTTTTGGGGCGAAGAAGTTTCTTTGGCGGAGAGTTGAAAACAAGAAGATGACCGTGAAGTGGTGCCTGTTGGTATCTAATGCGAGATATTGATTTTGAAATTTTGACTCAATATATGTTTACCTTCTGGAGGAAAGTTTCTGAGACGTGAAAGGTATTTCACTTTTTCTGGCGTGCATTGAACTACCGCAAAGTGCATTGTTCTGCGAAAAATTGAAATTTAATGAGGGTTTAAATAAAAGAATTAAAAATCATTTGATTTGGCAACACTGTGCTACATATCCATCTCTTAAAACGAATGTCGCGCCCCTGGAAAACCATCAAACCTTCAAATTGATAAAAAGCAGTTTGACAGATCGATGCCCGCGTGCTCTCTTGTACTATCTAGATAGTAATCCCAGCAAGCTTAGCACAAGAGAGCACGCGGGCATCGAGGTGCTGATTTTGGCCAAGGGAGAAGACACTTTTATTTTTTCAATCAAGTTAGAAAATAGAACTTTTTGTTTTTTATTGAACTAATTTATAATTTAAAATCGGATGGAATCAGTCGTTTTTATGCTAAATGAATTAATTAGATTCAAAATAATATTTTATTATTCACAATTCTGTTTTATTCATCAGAAGGTATGGTTTCCTAAGTTTCTATATTCATATCGATTTTGCCAAAAGCAGGGTTGCCAGGTTGCCAGATAACTCTGGGAATGCCAGATTTTTCAAGTATCACCCAAACTAAAGATTAGTCTAGATTAGTCAGATTATTGATCACAATTTATACAATTAAATTATTCCAATTCGATCCAAATTCAATTTAAAAAAATTATAAGCAAATTATTTTCAACTGAGTTTTTTTTTTATAATAATGAAAAATCATTTCCGATTCCCTCCCTTCAACGGTACCAAAACCCATAAAAGACGCATGTACGCAAGGATCGCCAAAATTCTTCAATTTCACTTATGTATCCTTACGGTCGGTAAGGGATTCCAGCTTCTTCTTCATCTTTTTCGCTCTCAAGATGACACAAAAGTATCGCATGTTGCGGCTCTGAACTTCGCCGCCTGGAAGCATATTTTCCGGAGCCAAGAGTCATCCTATAAAAACGTGATTTATTTGGCCGAAGCTCTGGTCGGCAAGAAGAGCTGTCAGTCGCGCCCAGCCGAAAGCCACATTCATTTCCGGTTTGCATATCACGTTCGCTTCCGGTGGAGGGGAAAAGTGGCGCGACGCGGAAATATTTGTTAGTGACAGAGGTTGGGGCATTTATTAGACAGAATTTTGGCGATGACAACTTTGTTTTTTTATTTGTGAAATTCTTAAATTTTTAGAGGATTTTAGTTGAGTGTTGAAGTCTTTGAAATTTAGTCTAATTTGAATTTGCTTTAATAATTTACTGACCACACTGAAAAAATCAATTCACGAAATCGTGAATTGTGTTCATGAATTTTAAAAACTACGGAGGAATGTACTCATGAGTATTTGCACTTCGTGGTTCTCAAAATCATGAACACAATTCACGATTTCGGGGATTGACTTTTTTCCGTGCAGAATGTATAAACTACTGACTGAATCAAAGCAAATTAAATTATTCCGAGAAACTGAAATTAAATTCTTCAAAAGAACCTTTTATTAACACCTTCCCACCAAAGCCAACCGTCCGGCACTTGCTTCATACATATTACAACTCTGCACACAATTCATGCTAAATTGCACTCAAGCACTCTTACTCAAAGTTCTTATTTATCTATATGGAATGCAATTTGCATCTTCTCGGCTCGTTTTTTGCCTTCTCCCTCCTTTCATGTGTAAACTTGCAGACTTCATTCCTTTACAGTTTAGTTTGTTGGCTTCTCATGTAAACTGAACCTTCTGGGTGTGCAAATAGTGAAGAGATCACTATGGAAAACACACTGCAAGTGTAAAATTGTGGAAGAAATTTGCATAACTTTTCTCGGCGGACACCTTTTCAAATGCCGTTGCAATGATATGGGTAAAGTTTGTCCCTTAAGTCAACTTTCGCAAAAATAAACATGCCACCTTAAACTTGGGACGTTCTCCAACAAAATTCAAGACAGATAGATCCTCCCGAAAAGCCAAACCCTGTCTCGTCTCATTATCTCTGTCATTCACTTGCAAACTTGAGTTGTCCCACCCTGCAAAAGTGCACCTCGGTGCAAGAACATCCCGGAAAATCCGGAACAACTCAAGAGAGCTTGTTGTTGTTCGGCGGGAAAGTTTCTTATCGTGTGCTGGTCTTGTTATTCCTGCACTTGTCTTTCCCCTCGGCGCGCACAGACAGTGCATCTTGCAGGAGGACCCTCAACTCCTCTGTCCCGAAAGTGGCTTCCGGAAGTCAAGTGTAATTACGGCAATGAAGTGCCACGTGGTCTGGCGCGATGACTACCACGGTGGTTGCCCTTTTGGCACCGACGAGAAGGACTCTCGGTGGGAAGGTCTCTGCTGTGTGAGGTTTTGCGGCTTCAAGTGAGCTTCCTGGTAGATTGTGGGGAAAATGTTTCATGAAGAAGCTGGCTTGCGTTTTGAGGTTAAGCATTCATTAAAAAAATCTTAAAGAGTGAATAAAAACGACGAAGCGTTTTAAAAAAAATTAAGAATTTCAAGAATTTTATAAATTTTAAAAATTTTAAGAATTTTAAGAATTTTAAGAATTTTAAGAATTTTAAGAATTTTAAGAATTTTAAGAATTTTAAGAATTTTAAGAATTTTAAGAATTTTAAGAATTTTAAGAATTTTAAGAATTTTAAGAATTTTAAGAATTTTAAGAATTTTAAGAATTTTAAGAATTTTAGGAATTTTAAGAATTTTAAGAATTTTAAGAATTTTAAGAATTTTAGAATTTTAAGAATTTTAAAAATTTTAAGAATTTTAAGAATTTTAAAAATTTTAAGAGTTTTAAGAATTTTAAAAATTTTTAAGAATTTTAAGAATTTTAAGAATTTTAAGAATTTTAAGAATTTTAAGAATTTTAAGAATTTTAAGAATTTTAAGAATTTTAAGAATTTTAAGAATTTTAAGAATTTTAAGAATTTTAAGAATTTTAAGAATTTTAAGAATTTTAAGAATTTTAAGAATTTTAAGAATTTTAAGAATTTTAAGAATTTTAAGAATTTTAAGAATTTTAAGAATTTTAAGAATTTTAAGAATTTTAAGAATTTTAAGAATTTTAAGAATTTTAAGAATTTTAAGAATTTTAAGAATTTTAAGAATTTTAAGAATTTTAAGAATTTTAAGAATTTTAAGAATTTTAAGAATTTTAAGAATTTTAAGAATTTTAAGAATTTTAAGAATTTTAAGAATTTTAAGAATTTTAAGAATTTTAAGAATTTTAAGAATTTTAAGAATTTTAAGAATTTTAAGAATTTTAAGAATTTTAAGAATTTTAAGAATTTTAAGAATTTTAAGAATTTTAAGAATTTTAAGAATTTAAGAATTTTAAGAATTTTAAGAATTTTAAGAATTTTAAGAATTTTAAGAATTTTAAGAATTTTAAGAATTTTAAGAATTTTAAGAATTTTAAGAATTTTAAGAATTTTAAGAATTTTAAGAATTTTAAGAATTTTAAGAATTTTAAGAATTTTAAGAATTTAAGAATTTTAAGAATTTTAAGAATTTTAAGAATTTTAAGAATTTTAAGAATTTTAAGAATTTTAAGAATTTTAAGAATTTTAAGAATTTTAAGAATTTTAAGAATTTTAAGAATTTTAAGAATTTTAAGAATTTTAAGAATTTTAAGAATTTTAAGAATTTTAAGAATTTAAGAATTTTAAGAATTTTAAGAATTTTAAGAATTTTAAGAATTTTAAGAATTTTAAGAATTTTAAGAATTTTAAGAATTTTAAGAATTTTAAGAATTTTAAGAATTTTAAGAATTTTAAGAATTTTAAGAATTTTAAGAATTTTAAGAATTTTAAGAATTTTAAGAATTTTAAGAATTTTAAGAATTTTAAGAATTTTAAGAATTTTAAGAATTTTAAGAATTTTAAGAATTTTAAGAATTTTAAGAATTTTAAGAATTTTAAGAATTTTAAGAATTTTAAGAATTTTAAGAATTTTAAGAATTTTAAGAATTTTAAGAATTTTAAGAATTTTAAGAATTTTAAGAATTTTAAGAATTTTAAGAATTTTAAGAATTTTAAGAATTTTAAGAATTTTAAGAATTTTAAGAATTTTAAGAATTTTAAGAATTTTAAGAATTTTAAGAATTTTAAGAATTTTAAGAATTTTAAGAATTTTAAGAATTTTAAGAATTTTAAGAATTTTAAGAATTTTAAGAATTTTAAGAATTTTAAGAATTTAAGAATTTTAAGAATTTAAGAATTTTAAGAATTTTAAGAATTTTAAGAATTTTAAGAATTTTAAGAATTTTAAGAATTTTAAGAATTTTAAGAATTTTAAGAATTTTAAGAATTTTAAGAATTTTAAGAATTTTAAGAATTTTAAGAATTTTAAGAATTTTAAGAATTTTAAGAATTTTAAGAATTTTAAGAATTTTAAGAATTTTAAGAATTTAAGAATTTTAAGAATTTTAAGAATTTTAAGAATTTTAAGAATTTTAAGAATTTTAAGAATTTTAAGAATTTTAAGAATTTTAAGAATTTTAAGAATTTTAAGAATTTTAAGAATTTAAGAATTTTAAGAATTTTAAGAATTTTAAGAATTTAAGAATTTAAGAATTTTAAGAATTTAAGAATTTAAGAATTTTAAGAATTTAAGAATTTTAAGAATTTTAAGAATTTTAAGAATTTTAAGAATTTTAAGAATTTTAAGAATTTTAAGAATTTTAAGAATTTTAAGAATTTTAAGAATTTTAAGAATTTAAGAATTTTAAGAATTTTAAGAATTTTAAGAATTTTAAGAATTTAAGAATTTTAAGAATTTTAAGAATTTAAGAATTTTAAGAATTTAAGAATTTTAAGAATTTTAAGAATTTTAAGAATTTTAAGAATTTTAAGAATTTTAAGAATTTTAAGAATTTTAAGAATTTTAAGAATTTTAAGAATTTTAAGAATTTTAAGAATTTAAGAATTTTAAGAATTTTAAGAATTTAAGAATTTAAGAATTTTAAGAATTTTAAGAATTTTAAGAATTTTAAGAATTTTAAGAATTTAAGAATTTTAAGAATTTTAAGAATTTTAAGAATTTTAAGAATTTTAAGAATTTTAAGAATTTTAAGAATTTTAAGAATTTTAAGAATTTAAGAATTTAAGAATTTTAAGAATTTTAAGAATTTTAAGAATTTTAAGAATTTTAAGAATTTTAAGAATTTTAAGAATTTTAAGAATTTTAAGAATTTAAGAATTTAAGAATTTAAGAATTTAAGAATTTAAGAATTTAAGAATTTTAAGAATTTTAAGAATTTTAAGAATTTTAAGAATTTAAGAATTTAAGAATTTTAAGAATTTAAGAATTTTAAAAATTGTAAGAATTTTAAGAACTTTGAAGAAATTTTAAGAATTTTAAGAATTTTAAGAATTTTAAGAATTTTAAGAATTTTAAGAATTTAAGAATTTTAAGAATTTTAAGAATTTTAAGAATTTTAAGAATTTTAAGAATTTTAAGAATTTTAAGAATTTTAAGAATTTAAGAATTTTAAGAATTTTAAGAATTTTAAGAATTTTAAGAATTTTAAGAATTTTAAGAATTTTAAGAATTTTAAGAATTTTAAGAATTTTAAGAATTTTAAGAATTTTAAGAATTTTAAGAATTTTAAGAATTTTAAGAATTTTAAGAATTTTAAGAATTTTAAGAATTTTAAGAATTTTAAGAATTTTAAGAATTTTAAGAATTTTAAGAATTTAAGAATTTTAAGAATTTTAAGAATTTTAAGAATTTAAGAATTTAAGAATTTAAGAATTTAAGAATTTAAGAATTTAAGAATTTAAGAATTTAAGAATTTAAGAATTTTAAGAATTTTAAGAATTTTAAGAATTTTAAGAATTTTAAGAATTTTAAGAATTTTAAGAATTTTAAGAATTTTAAGAATTTTAAGAATTTTAAGAATTTAAGAATTTTAAGAATTTAAGAATTTTAAGAATTTTAAGAATTTTAAGAATTTTAAGAATTTTAAGAATTTTAAGAATTTTAAGAATTTTAAGAATTTTAAGAATTTTAAGAATTTTAAGAATTTTAAGAATTTTAAGAATTTTAAGAATTTTAAGAATTTAAGAATTTTAAGAATTTTAAGAATTTTAAGAATTTTAAGAATTTTAAGAATTTTAAGAATTTTAAGAATTTAAGAATTTTAAGAATTTTAAGAATTTTAAGAATTTTAAGAATTTTAAGAATTTTAAGAATTTTAAGAATTTTAAGAATTTTAAGAATTTTAAGAATTTTAAGAATTTTAAGAATTTTAAGAATTTTAAGAATTTAAGAATTTTAAGAATTTTAAGAATTTTAAGAATTTTAAGAATTTTAAGAATTTTAAGAATTTTAAGAATTTTAAGAATTTTAAGAATTTTAAGAATTTTAAGAATTTTAAGAATTTTAAGAATTTTAAGAATTTTAAGAATTTTAAGAATTTTAAGAATTTTAAGAATTTAAGAATTTTAAGAATTTTAAGAATTTTAAGAATTTTAAGAATTTTAAGAATTTTAAGAATTTTAAGAATTTTAAGAATTTTAAGAATTTTAAGAATTCTAAAAATTTTAAGAATTTTAAGAATTTTAAGAATTTTAAGAATTTTAAGAATTTTAAGAATTTTAAGAATTTTAAGAATTTTAAGAATTTTAAGAATTTTAAGAATTTTAAGAATTTTAAGAATTTTAAGAATTTTAAGAATTTTAAGAATTTTAAGAATTTTAAGAATTTTAAGAATTTTAAGAATTTTAAGAATTTTAAGAATTTTAAGAATTTTAAGAATTTTAAGAATTTTAAGAATTTTAAGAATTTTAAGAAATTTACGAATTTTAAGAATTTTAAGAATTTTAAGAATTTTAAGAATTTTAAGAATTTTAAGAATTTCAAGAATTTAAGAATTTAAGAATTTTAGGAATTGTTTAATTATTTTTGTATTTTAGTTTTTGGCCAGAGCGATTAATCTCATGTGGCATTTTTGACACAAAAAAATGAGGTCACAATCAAATCCCCAATAAATGACCACTCAAATCAGGAGATGAAAGATATCGCCTTGTCCACTTCCCCCCACCCAAAACCCAGAGTTATTAAAATATTAATAAAATTGATGGCTGCACTCGAAGAAATGGCAGCTCGACCACCAATCATCTCAAAAGGATCAACCAAAAAAAGAAGCCAGAGGAAATAAATGGTTCATCAGGATTCAGCAAACATCGTCCCCCCAAATACATACACAATGAAAATGTAATAATCATAAAAAGATTAGACGACAGCTAGACCGGAATAAATGTAGGTCGATCCCGACGGTGACAGACACCCAAGACGTCAGCCAGACAGTCTTCCGGAAGCTGTGTCTGTACAAGGGTTGGAGTAGAATGTCGAGGGAGTGGGGACTTTCACTAAATTTATTTACTCCTCGGCAAATATATATAGATCATACGAGAGAGGGGAGTAGATTCCCACTTTTTTGAGGGTAATAAAATTCACCAATATTGGATGGGTTTTACTGATGGAAGGCCGGATGCTGGCAGGGGTGGGAACAAGAGTGGGATGATTTATCTGAAACCAAATTATGGAATATTGATCAGCTGAAATGGTCGATTTTGCGGGAAAGATTGTACAGAAGTAATATGGCACGTTCGGGACGAGCTGTGGAAGTGTTCCTCCGCATATTGGGAGCATATTTTGGCCATTCAGAGCTGTTGAAATAAGGTGGGAAGGTTTCTAAAAAAGGTGGGAGTGGAAAAAGTGGCAGACAGTATTTGCAATAAAACAGAAGTCGTAAATCAAAGATGATTTATTGTTCATGAATGGGTTTTTGCAAATTAAAAAAAAAACTGGAATAATAATCCACAAAAAGTTGAATCAAACCTAAAACGGCAATGTCGTACCCCTCGTGCAATAATATCAAATTGACAGCGTTATTAGAGTTCTGTAAAAATACAAAGTGTAAACAAATAGTCCATCCTGTTCACGTCAGCTGATGTTTGCATTAGAAATGAGAAGGATGCACTTTTTGTTAGCCCATTGACATTGTTTTCTTAGACATAAACATGCACGAGGGATGGGACACTGTTATTAAAATTCAACTTTTAATTTCAATGAACTGTTGACTATTTTAATCACCATCAGGAAGTGACAGTCGTGGCTAGGCTCTGACAAGAGTGTGTCAACTGGACAAACTCCTCGCTCTTATTTACATTTGGCAAGATTGCTAGGGGCTGGACACCATTTAAGTGATTCCCCACTCCACCCTACCCAGCTGACGTTTCAGCTTATGTCAGCCAAAAAAAACCCGGCAACTTCTCGGTTTCTGGATCACCGCACGAACAAAGCTCCATAAAAGCTTGCTCAAATGTGCCCGAAATAATGGAATTTGCATTTTAATATCGCGCGGTACCCGGTCCTAATCCCTCCACCACGGCATACTTGGACCGACATGTACCGAAGTGAATTGCGACACTTGTCGCGAGCTCTCAGCATGACATTCGCGCTTATCTGCTGCGGTATCAAACACGCTGTGTTTCGTCGACGACGACGACTCCCCTAATGTCATCAGTGTCATCATTCGTTTTGTAGCGCCAAGAAAATTATTGCCACCGGAGAGAAAAAGTCGCAACAAAGACGCCAACTAAGCGGACGAGATGCGAACCCTCCGATATGAAGGGGGAGGGGGAGGTCGCGTGGAATTTAATGTCATACAAGCAGATTTTGCTGTCTTCTGCCCTGCCTTTCGGCGGCACCGACAATAGTGCAAGCAAATGCATAAATTGTGCATTATGCAAATTCTCAGGACTGATGCCGGGGCCATAAAACCATGTCTCGACGAGACCTTTTTTTGCTACGAACTCTCTCGGTGGTGTGGGAAAGGAGTTGAAAACGGTACCGCTCGATTGGTCGCCAGGATTGGTCGCCCCGAGTCGACAGAAGCAGCTTCTGTCACACAATCTGATGCTGCTACTTGGTTGGAAATTTATTTCAATGTTGACGCGCTGTACGACATGTCCGATCGCGATTGAGCGAAATTTAAATCGCTCACAGCAGTAACCCTGAGGAAGCGCGGCCGAAACGTTGCGCCACAGACTTGTCAGACTGAGTGCTCGACGAATAACATTTGAAGTTTCATCTGACAGCTCTGTGGTCGCGCCACCAGCGCCTCCTTTGTGCAGCGGTACGCGCAAACACTCAAGTTTGCAAGTCAAATTTTTAACATTATTTGGCGAAAATGTAATTCACTTTGCGATTTTTTCCCCCCACTCGCAAAAGTCAATCAGCACATCATTAGCGAGATTCAGATAACGCAGGGCGATGTGTGTGCAGATTTGCGCCGAGGGGAGAGACAGTCTCCACGGCGGCGAATATGCAAATGTTTGACGTTCAACTTTTTTATCGACTGCAAAAAGTTGATTTCCCGCATTTTATGCCGAAAAAGGGAGGAAAATTTGGTTATTTTCCCTCGGTTGCGATGCCACCAGTTGAGGGTAAACACATGCCAGTGTGTTGGGGGTTGGTAAATGACTTCAGGGCATGATGAAGCGCGATTTTGAGGTTAGTTTTCCAGATGATAAGAGTTTGAAGAGTATTTAACGTTAAAAATTGATGAAAAAAGTTTGTTGAAATAGTTTCCCATCTGTTCACCTGTGCCATCCGATCGAAGTCATCAATACCATTATCAAACCCATTCGAAGTTGCTCAAACTCAAATATGGTCAAAACCGGCCCCGCGCGGCAACGGTATATCGGTAGCAAACACACCGGTTCAAATCCATAAGCAGAACTTGTCCACTCCTTTCGTGACACAAAGTCTGCTGTGGTCATCGGCGGGATTGTCCCGACAACTTTTGTCCTGCGCATCGCCAAGCTGTCTTGTTGGCTTTCCAAAACCGATGGTCAAACGACAATTATGGGCAAAAGATCCGGCCGGAATGATACCGGGGAAATCTTTGTGGAAAAGGGAACCGGGAGTGAGTCATGTATGGTTCGAAATGTGAGGCACCTTTTTTTCCGAGGAGCAGTAAGTTAAGTTTTTTATGAAGAAAATGCTATTTTTATCACGTACGCCAGGTACGCAGATGTTATGAAATTTTTCATGAATCTTTCAAGAAAATTTGACACATATAGTTTGTAAGATTTGCCGCTAGGTAGCGATGCTGTTGTAATTTTAATTTTCTTGATTTATTTTGACTTTATTTACTGTCTTATTGCCTTAAATAGCTTATATTCAAAAGACTAATTACTTTTCACCCAAAATCATACATCATTTCCCCGTTCTCGCCAGCACACATCAGATTAATTGACTTAATTTGAATTTACAAACTTACTCCGCTGCGGGAGTCATTTCGGTTGGTTTACGTTTACGATCCCCGAAACTTTGCCTTGGAGAGAACCTGTTGGTTGGTTGGTCCCCCTACCAAAAAACTCTCATAAGCCACAAGTAATTTAAAGACAAGAACTTTGAGGTGGAAGCCCACTGTGAGAGGGGGATCAAGGGGCAAGTCACTGCGCGAGTTGAGAATTACTTTTCCCTGTTGGGGAGAGATTTGTTTTTTTTCTTGCACCGCCATATTGTGGCAACGGAATGGGGCAAAGTTTTTCCGAGTTTGTTTATTTGCATAAATGTAGGAGTGATGTTTGGTGTGCGTGACGACAGCGCGGTGTCTACATTTGGGCGAGAGTTTCTTACAAATTTACTTACGTTTCATGTTGGAACTTGTTGGATGACTCACCTAAAAAATAGAGAAGAGAAATGTAAATTTCAAGTCTTATTAGTAATTTTAAAATATTTTTTTAATCACTCCCACCGCCAGACAGAAATTTCTATTAAAAAATTCATACAAAAAAGCGTCCCAAACAAAATTAGATTAAATCGAGTCCAACTTCAAGGGGCGAAGCCCATCACCCCCTCGATGGACATTTATAAAGGTCCTGCCCTCCTGTACATTATTGCTACAATGTTTACGGTTTGAAAAAAAATGAGGCGCCCCGTAAAAAAGCGCACGATTTAATCCGATTGACATTTTTTTACTGTCATGTTTACCGTTCGCGAACCCATCCGAGCGAAAATGGCAAAATAATGGCCGGCCGGAAACGGCAAGCGGATCTCCGGCCACAACAGTTAACCACAGACAAGCGGGCGTGAAAGCTCGAAAAATTAGGCCACGCGCGAACCCTAAAAAAAATGTTAAGTCTGTTTGTTTGAGATTTCGCGATAAAAATAACAACAAGAATGTTTACAAAGCGTTTTGTATTTTAATTGAAAATGTTTCCAGCGCGTTGAAGCGTGCCGGGTTGAAAAACGATGTGGGAACATGCCCATTACGGCGTTGCATCGATAGTTTTGACACGCGATTGCATCGCACTGATTGACAGGTGGTTTGACAGATCGTTGACAGAATAGTTACCCGAAAACAGAAAACCGCTGTGCACTGCAACAAATCAAGTTGGCCCTGGTTGTAACCGTTTTAAAAATTCACATCAAAGTTCACATCAGCCAATTATTGTGCAACTTTTGTGCAACTCTCTGTACGCGGCGAAGAAAAAAAGTGAAAAATCGTGTCAATCCATCACTGTGGGTCGGGTCCGTAAATGCCGCCACAAAGCGCGCGCGGATTTGACGGAGGAAAATAAATCTTAATCAAATTAGAATTTTGTGTCATGTCGCGCGCTTGCAAACCTGCTGGCTTCGCGGCGGCGGCGGCCGCAATCTGATGGATTATTTGTTCCAGCGAAGCCTATTAGAGCCGGTTACCGGAGGGGTTTCCAGCTACCGTAACACTGGGCTCTTTGAGAGTAACTTGGAAATTTTTGCCTTTAATCCTTGCTAAAAGTAGACTCTATTTTGACGTTTGAGTAAATGTTTGACAGATCGAAAGTGTCAAATCATTGACGTTCTACGGTAACATCAACATAAAATCAACGCGGTAGCCTTCTTATTACCATGGAGACGATCGGAGTAGGCCACTCTACCTTATTGTAGCCGGACAAAAACGAGCCTACTTAGTTCCAGCATCGCAGCAGGGCTGAACGGCGACAGACCAGAACCGTTTAGTTTGTTGTGATTAAGTTTTTGTCCGAGAGAGCTCACCGGTCGCGCGAAGCAAAACAAACTTGTTTATCGTTATCCGAACGGTGACGCGACGCTGCAAAAAGGTCTCCACAACCAGTTCCACACTGTCAGCGGAGATTGTTTTTTTTCCAGTCCCGGGGATTAAGAGGGACCGCGTAACGAACCTTCTGGGTAGGTTGCGTGCCCCGGTTGTCACGCTCTTCGGTTATCAACTTCAAGAGTAGAGTTTACCGGCTAGAAGAGTGAGTGTTTTAATGAGTTGCGCGGCTTGGTAGACAGGTTGAGTGATGTCCAGCCCTAGTTTTGCGCGTCGCGTCGATCGTAAGGGTGACAGAAGAAAGCTTGGGATTTGCCGCGTGGAGACAAGTAGGCGAGCGGTTACGCTCCTGATGGACGTGCCGGAATCTGGCGATAAGATTGATCTAGTTGATTGTTATCTTGGGTAGAGCTGGAAGACCGTGAAATCAGTTCAAGTGCTTCGGAACTGGTTTCCAGATTGATTAAAAGGTAAGGGAAAGAAGTGTTGTGACGATACAAGAAAATTAGATACATGAGGGACAAATCAAGTAAAACTCATGGCCAACTAAAATTCCAACGCAAACGTCAAACGACAATTCAAGAAAATTCAAAACGTAATCAAACAAGACAAGACAAATTCATAGCCTACTGCAGATGAAAATCCTGCAATTTAAAAACCAAAGTCCATAAAAAGAATCTAAAGTGATTTCAATTATTCTTCCGCACAAAGAGCACCAAGACCATAATGTTCTGGGCCTCATTCTCGGTCCGTTTCGTTCCGCTTCATTGGCGAGAAACCCCCCGAAGGCATCTCGGAGGTGGTGCGAAATAGATCTCATAAATTTCAATTTGCGTACGCCCCCTCCTCGGCCGGTAGTTACCACACCTCCAGGATCCAATATTCATGTTGCAAATATTATGCAAATTTATTGTGCCAATGAAAACCTGGCCCCCGGCGTGGGCGTCAGCGGCTAATGTTACTCCGTCGTCGACCCTCTGGTTATTGGCATGGCCATATTGACTTTTATGACCCGGTCCAAGAGAGGGGGACGGACTCGGGACAATTCCGGTACGCAAAGTTCGGAGGTAGCTTTATTGCTTTTGCAAATTTTTACTGTCAAACTTTTGCAGTGATTTAATTTGCTGGGTCAGTGATTTAAAATAACATTTCGTGATGAGGTTACGGCAGCAACTTTAGTTTCAAAATCTACACTGCTTGCCGAGTGGCGCTGCAGTCAGTGATAGGTGTCAACGTAGTACATCTAGCAACCACGTGGCGGCGCTAGTGTTCCTTCATCGTTGTTATTGTTTCAGCTAAATTATTCAAATTTCTACATCATTATGACTTATTTTCGCTGCCAGTCGTTAAAATCGACATAAAAGCTGCCTGACATTTCCGTCAACCCATAACATCGCAAAATGTGAATCCCAACACGCCCACACGGCCGCACAGAAATAGATTCCGCGTGAATAACCCGCAAGATAAAAGCTCGCTGGATTAAAGTATCACTTCCAGAGTTCTCGCACAAAATGAAGCCTTGCTGCAGCGGATGACGTGATTGCCGCAGGAGTCATCATCGCGCGTCTGCGATGACGTTGAACTCCACGAGCCAAACCATCTGTCACCGGCAGAGTGACGTAAGCGCAAGGAAACAGACAGCACCTGTGATGCCTACGGCGAATTCAAGCGAAAACTGGTTCCACCGCGGACGAATTGTGCAGTGATTGGCACTTTAACACGATGCATTTTTCTGTGGGCTACCACGAAGAATGCATGCGGCTCAAGGTGATCAGCTGGTGCGAAAGATCACGGGCAACCTGGCTAGCGCGGAGTGGTGATCGATTTAAGCTCTTTTGACAGGTGGGACGGTGGCGCCGTCACGTGGCGAATAGCATCCTTAAGCGATTGTTTCGAGTAGAACGTCTGTTAAGTCTGTGTTTTTTTTTGACAGCTCAAGTAGCAACTATTCACACCAGGGTGTGTTGGTGTCGCCTTTCAAATTAAATGTTGCCAAACTCTTGATCAAAACCAGATGATTCCCTTAAATGAGTCATGCTGCAGACAACAAATTAGCATATTATCTTCCCTTGAAAATCGCAAACCCACTCACATTGACCAACAACAAGCCTCGTTGTAGCGGCCAATCTCGGAACCTGTCAAATTTCGCGCCCAAACGTGCTTCAAACGCCCATCCAGAGCAAGAGTGCGGTGAACAAGTGTTTCACGCCAGCATTATGCAAAAAAGTGGCGAGAAGGCGAAAAATAAATCTGCGGTGTTAAATTTCAAATTTGCTCCCAATAAAAGTGGACTTTATTTTTTCGCAAGAGACCACATTTCATAATTGACCGCGGTGGCGCGAACCAGACACCGCACGAACCGGGGCAGGTTCAGCAAAACCGTTGCAACTTGCGGTTTGGCAGGGTGGCTACTTGATTTTGGCTTTCTCACTACACGCTCATTTAAAATCACTCAGATTTAACTCTGATCAGAGTAAAAATCTCTCAAATCTGACGTTTGACTTAAAACTCACTCCAGAGTTGACGATAGTTTCCACTACTCACCACCAGAGGCGTGTTCGATTTTAAGAGAATAACCATAATTTAGTCAAGTAGCCCCCATGTCCTAGTCATTGCATGTACTTTTCAGCATAGTTATTCCAGATTGTGTGGGTTTCATTCAGAGTTTTACACCTTTGAGCTCACCTACTTTGGTCAATATTTCACTCCACATTCAAAGCCTGCTCCCAGGGAACGATTCTAACCTCAAACTTCGAACTCGATTTTTGCACGTACCTTCAATAAGTAACTTTGCAATTTCTGCTACACACCTAAGTGGATATTTTTATCTCGAATCTGCCATAAAGCAAACGAAATGGAATAATCTCACACTTTACCGAAACGAAGCCCCAACGCCCCCCTTACGCCTTACATAAATTCTTCACGTGACTGGAATTGCTTTCGATTGATCGGAGCAATATACCTTCTCCGCCATCAGGCACCCAACCAGCTAGAAGACTGCTGGCAATTGGTCTTTTTTTCTGTTGGGACGTGGTTCATTGAGTTCCCACAACCGCAACCAACCGACTTCTAAGAACTAGAAAGCAACTAGCAAGTTGGAAAAATTGCAACTGCTTTTGCTTCTTTGAGGTTTGAGTTCGATTTGGAAAAGGTGCTTCAAGTTTTGCAATGAATAATAATTTTTCTCTGGAATTTTTAGTTGCTTCCGCTTGATTAAACTTGTGATGAATTCAAATTTACTGTGATTAAGTTTGATTCTCTGTGGTAAACACAACGCAGTAGGGCTGGCCACTGTGTTAGATGAGACTAAGGATGTCTCCTTATTAAGTTTAGAGCCTCCTGGTGGCGAGTAGCAAATTATTGATAAAGTCAATTTTTTGACGGATTTTATTATCTTGTGCTAAACAAATTTCGAAAACTGTGAGTTTTAAATAATGAAGATAACCAAAATAATGAGTTCTAAACAAAGAAATTAAAAAAAAAACACTGCTCTCTAAAAAATTTTGAGCACACTCTAGTGGCGGGTAGCAAAATCATTTCTTTAAATTTGCGTTTTTCATGGGTCGCACCAATTTTCAATTCCAAGTCACGAAGTCACTTATTCAGATCATTTTCTCCAGATGGGGAGCAAACCGATGAAAATTGAACTTTGCCGACCCCTTTCTTTTCGATTTGATTAAACTTGTCTCCTTATTACCTTGAGAGCCTTCTGGCGGCGAGTAGCAACTTCTTGATTGAAACCAAATTTTGAACGTTTTTCTAGCTCTCAAAATACATTATAGGGTTAGTTTTCGAATATTTAAACTTTTACACAATTTCGACAAACTCAAGCAATTAGTTCTACATAATGAAATATGAAAAAAAACACGAATCTTCAACGTTTTGAGCACACTCTAGTGGCGAGCAGTGAAACTATTTCATTAGATTTGTTACGTCTTCAAGAGTCACCCCCCTTTTCAAAAACAAGTCATGAAGTCACTTATTCTGATCATTTTCTCCCTACAAATAGCTGCTCAATTTTTGAGAACCACCAGATGGAGAGCAAACCGATGAAAATTGAACTTTTCCACCCTCTTTTTCGATAAAGGAGGGCAGTTTCCGCCAAAGTTTCCCATTTTCAACGACACTACAAGTGCCATCCCGGAGCATGATGGCGCTTCTTCTTCCCTAAATTGAAACAAGCAAACCTGCCCCAAGTGGGATGACGTTGCGGGAAGAAGTTCAATTAAGGGACGGCGACGCGCGATCGTTTAGTGTCATAAAAGTTAATAAAGGTTTATTAAACTGCGATATCGCGCGGGGGTGCAGTAAATTTCAATAGAAAAGCGTGTACGTGCCACACGAGTAGTTGATGGGATTTTGATTGGAAATGATACGATGGAAAATTCTTTAAAAAATCAAACAAAATCAAATGAAAATTTTTATTCAGATTATTATTTCCAATTTTATGTTTTTTTTTGCAATAAAAGCGTAACGTACTTTATGAATGACGCCTAAGTAAAGCAGGTATTAGACAATGAAAAACAAACAAACAAACTCGAACTTGACAGTTTGGCAGTTTGCCTGCTTTGTTAGCAGAAAAGTCAACCTACATAAATTTGGCGTTTTTTGCGAGTTTGGCAAACTGTCAAACACGAAAAAGTGCGAGTTTGTTTGACATAGTCTAACACCTGCTTAAGGTAAAACAAAAAAAATGAACTTATAGAAATTACTTTTTGATTCCATTCCATGAAAGTCTCATAAATTTTTTTTTTTTCCACACAATAACGAACTAAAAGCTTTCCATGCAAATGGGGCCAAACCTCTTTGTACACATCTGAAAAGGCAAGAAGGAAACATCTAGTGACCCATTCCCGGAGGCAACAAAAGCGAAACATGTGCCACCAAGGCCAACCAAGATTCCATTACTGTTGAGAGCTGGTTGAACAGAAGTTGCACAATTGTTGCAAATGCAAAAATGCTTGTATTTTTTCGTTTTTCGAAAAATACAAAGTTTTTTTTTACTGTTCGACAAAGCAACCAAAGTAACAGACTATTGGCTCAAGCAGAGTCTCGGTCCGAAACTTCAAACACGAACAAAAGCAGCGAACCGAAGATTGGCAATGACGTTTTGGAATTTTGACAGTTTGGAACGCATGAATTACCCCATTATCGGTTTCCCGCATGGGTGATGTAGAAATTGTTGCACATGGCTGAAGTTGGGAATTTGGCAACTTATTTTAATTTATGCTAAATTTCAAAATTTAAACACGAATCTACAGCGAGTCTATGTGAAAACTAAAGATACACTAAAGGCACGATGATTTGATGTGCAAACTTGATCAGAATCGCGATAAAGAGGTTTAAATTGAAAAAATAATAATAAAACAAATTCTGGTCTAGAATTTCACGAAATTTTGTCTGTTTTGTAAAACTTAATGTTATTGCACAATGGTTATAGATTTTTTTACAAAAAAGGAAATTTTTTGGTTCGTCCACAAACAATCTCATGTTTGTAAACAAACGACGCCATATTGCCAATGTTGTTCGGTAGCTCATATCAGGCCATCGCCGGGGCCCTGGGCTCAAGTCAGTTTAGCGCCTGGTTTAAGAAGTCAAGCCCCTTAAAACCAGCCTCCGAGGATTGTCACAAAAGGAGAAAAGCCAGGCAAAAAACAGCACCCAAACAAAACAAAACCAAAAGGACCTAAGTGCATACATGTGTGCCCGCGCACGTAAGTGTCCTATATCCTGCCCTGAAGAAGAAGAAGAAAAAAGGACATCCAACGAACGAAGATTTATGGGTGCTGACTTCTTGAGAATGTCCCCGATCCTGAGGGCCTATCTTCTTCCCTTCTTTTTGTGGGTCAACAACAATTCGATGAAGCACCGTCGTAAATTTGAACTGCAATCAGGCTTTTCTAAAGAACGTATGGTCAAGCTGTCGTAATGGTTATCGCAAAAATGGGCCCCTTGGAAAAGTGTTTGCGCCGTCCTACATGGATTGGAATGGATGCCTTTTGATAGGGATGAGGCAGCTGAGGCAGAAGCAGAGAGAGGCTGTTTCTTTTGATAGAGGAGGGCTCAATTAGACGGCCCCTAAAAGAGCAGATGCAGAAACGGGCACTTGAGTGGTATCGCAATGAGGGGGTCGTAAAATAACTTTTACTCCGCTTTGAAACAGTTTGAATAAAAGTGATTTCAAGCAGATGATAGCAAGGCTTTCGGCTTTTGAATAGAGCCAATATGGAATTGAGATGTCTGCCGGAATCGCCAGCTTGAAGTCCACCCTTCAGAAAAGGTGGTAAGCCCAGATTACATCTCATATTAATTCTTGCCAAATATCGAGCATAGAATGGTTTGAAAGATGGCAGCACTGCTGTTAAACTATCTAATGTCAAATGTCAAGCGAATGTCAGATCTTCAAAACCGACGTCGCACTCAAATAAAAAATTGATTGAATCACCCCTCGGTAAGATTGGTGAGCTGTCAAAAGATTGATGGTGATTCAAAGAAAATAACTTCGGTGGTCAGACGCCAGCTCAAGACGCCAAACTGTTGAACGGGGGGTGATGCAATGGTTGGTGTCTTTGCAAGCATTCTATGGTCAGAACTTCACCGGCTTCCAGTAAGCAAAGTAAGTACGGTAATGGCTCATTCGCAGCTCCTCCGAGGACGGAATCAGTGATGAGCTGCACCGAGAACTTCTACCAACTTCGAAAAAAGTTCATTCATAATCCCCAAATGTATAATTAAAATCTATCCCCTGGCCATCGCCGCGTCCGGGACGTGACCGTCCTGTCAACTAGCCTCTTCCTCTTACCTTGTTGGGATTAATGTGCCAGGATCTCCGCTTTCCCTGCTGCTGCGGAGTCGTCTGATGGTTCTTTGGTCCTCCTCCTCCACCGCCGCCGTACGATATCGACGAAGCGGTGGAGGTGTTTTCGTAGATTTCACTCGGGATTGGACTGTTGAGGTTCGTCCCGGGACCAATCGACGGACATGGTGAGGACGCCGGTGACAACGTAAAGCAGCCGGAATCGTGCGGCTGGATGATTTTCAGTCGGTTGCCAGGACAAATGCCCTGAAATGGAGAGGAGAAATTGCGGATTAGAGATATTAGCTTCATGAATAACCCCCCGTTCAGATGTCAAAATAGTCGCGCTAGCAACACTGCGTTTTCAAGACATTAGAATATATATTGAAAGTCACCCTCAAAGAACCGAGTTTGATAATGTCTGTCTAATCCAATAAAACTCCCATTTCGTAATTGGCTGTTTCTTATTCACGCTTCAAATTGTGCGTGTAATCAGGTTTCTTCCCCGGAAACTTTGGCCAAGGACACCAGTGTCGATAATCTGGCTAATTTATTTGTCTGCCCTTTAGGCATCGCAGCCGGTTTGTGTCATCCTTCCCTTTTCCGCGCACCAAAATCGTTGATGTGAAGCCAATAAAAAACTTTTCTCTGCACCGAGGGCAAGGGCCGTAAAATATCCTGTCGCTTATCGGCCCCAAATAAACCTTGAGGTGGGTTCCGGCCGGGGAATGACTTTCCCTTTTTGGCGTTACGTTGTCCCGGTCCCGGTACAAGGTCACGAATTTAGTCAATGAGTTGGGCGAGGAAAATGCGACGCATTTGGCATCTTGTCGACGATTAGATCCGTCTATACGACCTTCAGGGTAGAATGAGAAAGTCACGCGATAGAATTCCTCAAAGTTAAAGTGGTATTCAACAAAATGTAATTCGGGTAAATTTTTCAGCGCCTCCGACTACGACCTTAACTCCAGATCCGATTCCGACTCCTTAGCATTGCTTAAGAGCAACTTAAGAGCGAGTTTCTTCCAGCTGAGGGGTGATGCATAGAATTTCCCTGTTTGCAGAACGAACTGTCAAATGCGTTGTCCAGGGTTGGCAACTCCCCGCCAACTTGTCGATCCTGCCCACGTGGTCGCGGTTCATCCATCACGCAAACCCTACTAAATGGAAAAACTTCTCACCCCTTAATGAATACAAATTACTTTACCGCGTCGTCAGATATAAAGTGTCTGACAGATTCCCGGGTACGTGCGTGATACGAAGAACTAGGGCCAGAATCAATCTTAATTTCCAGCAACTCCCTCCCCCTCTCATTTCACACGTCAACACCGTCTGACGGTCTGGAATTTCGTTGGTGAAGAAGCGCGGGGCAGAATCAATTTGAAACAAACAACACGCACGAATAAATACGTCAAAATTAATTTACACGCTGGCACCACCCTTCGTTGCTCCCCTCTCCAAGGCTGTCAGTCATAGGAGGCGATGGGTTTCCAGAAATCGATGGCTTAAAGGGAGTTTTTCTTTTCGGATTCCGAGCAATCCAAGCAATCGAAATGATACCGTCGAAGGAGCGGCAGATTGGATTGTTGACGTGGGTTCGTACAAGTGACGGAATATAGATGGCGCGCACTCCGTATCACTGGTACCAGGAAGCTGTCAGACGTGTATCGCTTTACGCTTGGTTGCGTTTTAGAGTGTGTGGGAAACAATTTGAATAACTGATAACTTAATTTTAGCATTTCGACAAATTGGTTTGACGGGAATTAGCATGCGTGTGGTGGGTCCGTCTGGTTGAAGTTTTTGATACGCTGTTGGGTGGCCTTGAGATATCTTTTGGGGAAGCAGTGTATGTTTGAATCGATCTTTCAATCGAAGAGATTTTTCGCTATCAAGTTTTGTTTGTTTGAATAACCCCCCGTTTTCCATCACTGCAATTGTTTTGATCGAATTGACAATAGCAATCTATGACATTCAGTGTTGCCAATTTATAACTTTTTAATCTTTTAAAACAAGGGGTGGTTCAAAATTATTATTGTAAATGTCAAATCGATTTAATTTTTACTTGAAGGGCTTTTCACTTGTTATTGCTTAACGAAGTGCAAGTGGCAACAATATTTTTATTGATTCCACCTCAACCAAAAAACCATTAAAACAAGTCCAATAACAAAGCTCAACAAGGTGATAAAAAATCAATAATCATTAGGGGTCTCAACGGGAAAGTGACCATAAAAGCCATTATGCTGATTCGGCCGGAATGGGACCATAAAAATGTAATTTTTCTGAAAAATGCATCCACTCAAACCTGCTAGCTGCGCGAGGCGATGTCTTGATGAATTTGTCCGGTGATTTTGTTTTATTGTTTAATGTGGGACATTTTTATGCTCCGGTGGACATGGGTCCGGAGAACCACAAATTATGGTCAGCGCGCGGCACTGAAAAAGTGTTACACATTAAACCAACACCCGATGATGATCTGGACGGTGAAAGTGACCCAGAGGCTGGCTTGAGGTGGCGTTTGATATCTTAATAATTTGCGGTTACCAAATTAATGGGGGACCCCGGTCGGGGTCTATTCGTGGCCCAAGGGGGCGTTCATCAGGTCGATTGATACCTTATAGTGCGGACTTGGCCCAGTGTTGGATTGTGCAATTTTGTTGTGGATGTTATGTAAATGATAATTGCCGGTGGGCATGAAGATTAAGATGTTATGTTGGCTGGAGAGCCGGTCTATGATTATGAAATTTGCAGGTTTTACCAGTCAGAAGAGCGATGTGTTATAAGACAATCTAAAATATGATTCTTTTTTTACAAACAAAGGGTGATACGTGAAATTTTAAAGTTGCGCCAGTGCTGCCAGCTTAAAGCGACCCTCTCGAAACATAACCTACAAATATTCTTGCGGTTAACTCAGAGCAATCTTATCGTCGCCACATCTTCCGCCAAGCCCTTTGCATTATTTCACAGATCAATGGTTTCATCTTGAGCACGGGATGTCTTCCGCAAGGACATTTGCAGTCTCCAAGACCATCGGACCCACTCATGGATGAAATTGTTGGGGCAAATAGTCCCAAAATCTGACTGCAACTGACAAAGCTTGCTCATTTGTGGGATAAAGGGGGCTGCCAGAGACAATCGAAAAGGGTTTTGCGGAAACTTTGCCGTTCGATACTGTCCCGCAATAATTCTGGGATGTCTACTTTTGCTGACAGCGGTGCTCGGGAAGGAAAAGTTTTCCGGGCTATCGGCAACAAGACATAAATTGGCCTCGGTCAACAACACGCACGCATCGATGAAATTGGGCAACTGGAAACGGATTCTGGTGAAAGTGGGACAGAACGTTTCCGTTTGTCAGCAAAATTGTTTCCGAGTTTCGAGAGTAGATTGTGCCATAAAAGTATGAATATGGAATTGAAACAACGGAGCTTGGGAAATATTGCTGGGAAATCGATTTACACGGTTACTGAAAATCGCACTTTTGGGAGTTCAGAAATCGCACTTTTGACAGTTCGCTTAAACGAACTCAAAAAAGTGTGATTTCGCGAACTCGAAAAACTGTGAAAATTACCAAAAAACGAGTTCAGTTAAGCGAACTCCCAAAAGTGCGATTTTGGACTTAGCGAATTTTTTGAAATTCGTTTGAAACGTTTCGTCCTAAATGTTTTTGTTTAGTTATTTTTTGTGCTCCGGAGTTAGGAGTTGGATTTCAGGTAAGTAAAACGGACGGATTTTTGGTGGCGAAAAGGGTCGGTCTGGACTGGTACTGGACAAGGTTTTGCAAGAGGAATCTGTCCACCGGTGGACGGATTACCTACCGATGTTGGCGAAAAGGTTTTGCAAGAGGAATCCGTCCGCCGGTGGACGGATTACCTGCCAATGTTGGCGAAAAGGTTCCGTCCACCGGTGGACGGATTACGGCACAAGGTTTTGCTAGAGGAATCCGTCCGCCGGTGGACGGATTACCTGCCAATGTTGGCGAAAAGGTTCCGTCCACCGGTGGACGGATTACGGCACAAGGTTTTGCTAGAGGAATCCGTCTGCCGGTAGACGGATTGCCTGCCAATGTTGGGGAATAGGTTTTGCAAGAGGAATCCGTCCGCCGGTGGACGGATTACCTGCCAATGTTGGCGAAAAGGTTCCGTCCACCGGTGGACGGATTACGGCACAAGGTTTTGCTAGAGGAATCCGTCCGCCGGTGGACGGATTACCTGCCAATGTTGGCGAAAAGGTTCCGTCCACCGGTGGACGGATTACGGCACAAGGTTTTGCTAGAGGAATCCGTCTGCCGGTAGACGGATTGCCTGCCAATGTTGGGGAATAGGTTTTGCAAGAGGAATCCGTCCGCCGGTGGACGGATTACCTGCCAATGTTGGCGAAAAGGTTCCGTCCACCGGTGGACGGATTACGGCACAAGGTTTTGCTAGAGGAATCCGTCCGCCGGTGGACGGATTACCTGCCAATGTTGGCGAAAAGGTTCCGTCCACCGGTGGACGGATTACGGCACAAGGTTTTGCTAGAGGAATCCGTCTGCCGGTAGACGGATTACCTGCCAATGTTGGGGAATAGGTTTTGCAAGAGGAATCCGTCCGTCGGTGGACGGATTACCTGCCGAAGTTGGCGAAAAGGTTCCGTCCACCGGCGGACGGATTACTGGACAAGGTTTTGCAAGAGGAATCCGTCCGCCGGTGGACGGATTACTGGACAAGGTTTTGCAAGAGGAATCCGTCCCCTAGTGGACGGATTACCTCCCAATGTTGGCGAAAGGTTCCGTCCACCGGCGGACGGATTACTGGACAAGGTTTTTCAAGAGGAATCCGTCCACCGGTGGATTAATCGCCTTCCGCCGGTTTAGCAAGAGAATTCTTTCCAACGGTGGACAGGTTTCGGCAAAGATGGGAAGAGCTATCGGATAGGCGTTGGATGGATTTTTATGGTTTAAACTAAGTTTGACTTTTATTTTTATGATATTTCAGAAAAATACGAATACTCTGCAAGACTCACTTCCCGAAGATCTTTTCGATTCCAGCATGAATGTGCCTTGGGCCAGACTGGCCCGAACGACAACATCGCCGCATCACAGGTTTGCGACGGGGTTCGCTGAACCGTCCCGTCCTTTCGTATTAATTTTATCACCAGCTGCGATGGATCCCTCGTCCCTACCAAGTACGCGTTCCGGATTCGACAACCCTCAAACTGGTGAAACTTATTCTTGATAAAGCTTATCTGTAACTAACCTTTTGTTTTTAGGTCAACTCGGACAATCCCGGAAAAAACATCTACCGCACACAATCTAGACACGTTCCCCGGAATGGACAGCATCGGGCACGAGCCGGTTCACCCGTTCGCAGGACAGCCGCAGTTCACCTGCAACGATCTGAAGCGACCACCCAAGTGGTTGAAGCGACCAACGGGAACGTGTCTGGGGTGAGTCGCCATCATAAACTTCCACAAAATAAAACCTAAAATTTTCAACCCCTCACAGTTCGGCGGCAAGCTGGTCACGTTCAACGGAACGAGTCGCACCGCACCATGGTCACGTACCTGTTGGTGATGCTGTACCGCTGTATGTGCACCCGGAACTACGCCGAGTAGCGAGCCAGCTGGACCGCGGACAGTGAAAACGAGCAGGAACCAAATTAGCAACATCGCGTCTTGGAAGGCGTTGCCATCCAGGTCAACAACCACCGCGTCGGGGAACAGTTCCTGTTTACAAGGTCACTTTAAAATTTGGGACGTGACGAATGGCGAACTGATGGCGGAAATCCACCGTAACAACTACTTTGACATGCAACGCAAGGAGGGCCAACGATCGCCAACGGGACCTGTGCTGATCAAAGGCAAACCCTCCAACACGAACATCACCAGAATGCAGGAAATCTACCCCGAACAGTACCCCACGAGCTTCGCCTACAGGCTGAAAATGAAGCTTCAGTTCAAGAACCGAAATCCGGCAAGGATCCGTCCCTCTTTGACTTTGCTTCACAGTACGTGAAGGTGTTTACCAGCGATCCGGCGAACTCACAGAAACGACTCAGCAATGGCGGATTGTGAGCGGAGCTCCGAAACCGCTTCCTCTCGTCTTCCGGTCTAAACACGATGCGACCACCGTGCAGCTGCGACAAAACCGCAACGAAGAAACGTCCCAACGACCTAGCAGCAGTACGGCGCGCAAGAAATCCTTCCAAACCTCGCCGATCTGGTGTCTGGACTTTCTGGATAATCTCATCGTGATCGGGTGCGCCGACGGGCGGCTCGAGTTCTGGGACGGCACCACCGGCAACTTGAAGGTAAGCTCGTAGATCTCAAGTCGTGTTGGCAGCTAACTGAGGTGCGTTTGTTACAGGGCATCTACGAGACGGAGCACACCCCCAACAACGGGGTCACCAACATCAAGCTGACCGGGGACAAGGTTGTGGCGGCCCGTAGACCCTGAGTCTACGGTCGGCAGATCGACTGGGGATTTACGTCCGCGTACCGGCGCAGTAAGTTTTATCAACTCAATTGTCCAAGGATCATTTTAACATCTTCCAAAATTTCCAGCGCACATTCGCACCGGTTCGGCGGGTACACGCTTACCAAATAAAACCCAAATAATGGTAATTATCATGATTTTTGGAGTTCAACTCGGATAACACTTTTTTTGGTAAAGTGGGTCGAACTGGCAAAATCATGATTTTCATGATTTGCCGAGTTCGAGCTGGGGAAATATTTCACAGGTTTAGAGGTTGCCTATCTTGGGGCGATTTTTGATTTTTCTTTTGGGATTGAAATGAAAACTAAGTTTAAAATAAATTAACAACACGGCGTTATTTTTATTTTATTATTTTAATCGACTTCTTTAATGCTGCACCGGACAGGATCGCTTGTCTCCGCCGATTGTTAGGTTCGGTGACAAATGCCGGAAGCACGATGACGACAACAGGCGAGTTCCGGTTACCAGTTCCACTTCCTGTGTGTAGTTAAGCCCAAGCGAAGCACGATTCTGCTGCTGGTGGCCTGCTTGACCATGCTCAGGATTTTTTCCTGCTCGTACTCGCGCATCTTGCGGTTGTCCTCGGCCGAGGTCACATCCAGCTCCAGGCTTCGGCGGCTCGAACGGGCCATGACACGAGATCGGCCCGCAGTGACCGTACCGGAATACCTTCACCGTGTGGTCCTTGCTACAGATCATGACGGTTTCGCCGGCCACCTCCCGACACGTCTCCGGCATCTGGGGGCCCTGCTGGTGAAACTTCAGGATGCAGCGCAGCTCCTCCTCCGAGGCGTGATGAACGCTGGTCGGACCGTTCGGCTGCTGGAACATGCTTAAGCTACACGGTTACTGAAAATCGCACTTTTGGGAGTTCAGAAATCGCACTTTTGACAGTTCGCTTAAACGAACTCAAAAAAGTGTGATTTCGCGAACTCGAAAAACTGTGAAAATTACCAAAAAACGAGTTCAGTTAAGCGAACTCCCAAAAGTGCGATTTTGGACTTAGCGAATTTTTTGAAATTCGTTTGAAACGTTTCGTCCTAAATGTTTTTGTTTAGTTATTTTTTGTGCTCCGGAGTTAGGAGTTGGATTTCAGGTAAGTAAAACGGACGGATTTTTGGTGGCGAAAAGGGTCGGTCTGGACTGGTACTGGACAAGGTTTTGCAAGAGGAATCTGTCCACCGGTGGACGGATTACCTACCGATGTTGGCGAAAAGGTTTTGCAAGAGGAATCCGTCCGCCGGTGGACGGATTACCTGCCAATGTTGGCGAAAAGGTTCCGTCCACCGGTGGACGGATTACGGCACAAGGTTTTGCTAGAGGAATCCGTCCGCCGGTGGACGGATTACCTGCCAATGTTGGCGAAAAGGTTCCGTCCACCGGTGGACGGATTACGGCACAAGGTTTTGCTAGAGGAATCCGTCTGCCGGTAGACGGATTGCCTGCCAATGTTGGGGAATAGGTTTTGCAAGAGGAATCCGTCCGCCGGTGGACGGATTACCTGCCAATGTTGGCGAAAAGGTTCCGTCCACCGGTGGACGGATTACGGCACAAGGTTTTGCTAGAGGAATCCGTCCGCCGGTGGACGGATTACCTGCCAATGTTGGCGAAAAGGTTCCGTCCACCGGTGGACGGATTACGGCACAAGGTTTTGCTAGAGGAATCCGTCTGCCGGTAGACGGATTGCCTGCCAATGTTGGGGAATAGGTTTTGCAAGAGGAATCCGTCCGCCGGTGGACGGATTACCTGCCAATGTTGGCGAAAAGGTTCCGTCCACCGGTGGACGGATTACGGCACAAGGTTTTGCTAGAGGAATCCGTCCGCCGGTGGACGGATTACCTGCCAATGTTGGCGAAAAGGTTCCGTCCACCGGTGGACGGATTACGGCACAAGGTTTTGCTAGAGGAATCCGTCTGCCGGTAGACGGATTACCTGCCAATGTTGGGGAATAGGTTTTGCAAGAGGAATCCGTCCGTCGGTGGACGGATTACCTGCCGAAGTTGGCGAAAAGGTTCCGTCCACCGGCGGACGGATTACTGGACAAGGTTTTGCAAGAGGAATCCGTCCGCCGGTGGACGGATTACTGGACAAGGTTTTGCAAGAGGAATCCGTCCCCTAGTGGACGGATTACCTCCCAATGTTGGCGAAAGGTTCCGTCCACCGGCGGACGGATTACTGGACAAGGTTTTTCAAGAGGAATCCGTCCACCGGTGGATTAATCGCCTTCCGCCGGTTTAGCAAGAGAATTCTTTCCAACGGTGGACAGGTTTCGGCAAAGATGGGAAGAGCTATCGGATAGGCGTTGGATGGATTTTTATGGTTTAAACTAAGTTTGACTTTTATTTTTATGATATTTCAGCAAAATACGAATACTCTGCAAGACTCACTTCCCGAAGATCTTTTCGATTCCAGCATGAATGTGCCTTGGGCCAAACTGGCCCGAACGACAACATCGCCGCATCACAGGTTTGCGACGGGGTTCGCTGAACCGTCCCGTCCTTTCGTATTAATTTTATCACCAGCTGCGATGGATCCCTCGTCCCTACCAAGTACGCGTTCCGGATTCGACAACCCTCAAACTGGTGAAACTTATTCTTGATAAAGGTTATCTGTAACTAACCTTTTGTTTTTAGGTCAACTCGGACAATCCCGGAAAAAACATCTACCGCACACAATCTAGACACGTTCCCCGGAATGGACAGCATCGGGCACGAGCCGGTTCACCCGTTCGCAGGACAGCCGCAGTTCACCTGCAACGATCTGAAGCGACCACCCAAGTGGTTAAAGCGACCAACGGGAACGTGCTTTGGGGTGAGTCGCCATCATAAACTTCCACAAAATAAAACCTAAAATTTTCAACCCCTCACAGTTCGGCGGCAAGCTGGTCACGTTCAACGGAACGAGTCGCACCGCACCATGGTCACGTACCTGTTGGTGATGCTGTACCGCTGTATGTGCACCCGGAACTACGCCGAGTAGCGAGCCAGCTGGACCGCGGACAGTGAAAACGAGCAGGAACCAAATTAGCAACATCGCGTCTTGGAAGGCGTTGCCATCCAGGTCAACAACCACCGCGTCGGGGAACAGTTCCTGTTTACAAGGTCACTTTAAAATTTGGGACGTGACGAATGGCGAACTGATGGCGGAAATCCACCGTAACAACTACTTTGACATGCAACGCAAGGAGGGCCAACGATCGCCAACGGGACCTGTGCTGATCAAAGGCAAACCCTCCAACACGAACATCACCAGAATGCAGGAAATCTACCCCGAACAGTACCCCACGAGCTTCGCCTACAGGCTGAAAATGAAGCTTCAGTTCAAGAACCGAAATCCGGCAAGGATCCGTCCCTCTTTGACTTTGCTTCACAGTACGTGAAGGTGTTTACCAGCGATCCGGCGAACTCACAGAAACGACTCAGCAATGGCGGATTGTGAGCGGAGCTCCGAAACCGCTTCCTCTCGTCTTCCGGTCTAAACACGATGCGACCACCGTGCAGCTGCGACAAAACCGCAACGAAGAAACGTCCCAACGACCTAGCAGCAGTACGGCGCGCAAGAAATCCTTCCAAACCTCGCCGATCTGGTGTCTGGACTTTCTGGATAATCTCATCGTGATCGGGTGCGCCGACGGGCGGCTCGAGTTCTGGGACGGCACCACCGGCAACTTGAAGGTAAGCTCGTAGATCTCAAGTCGTGTTGGCAGCTAACTGAGGTGCGTTTGTTTCAGGGCATCTACGAGACGGAGCACACCCCCAACAACGGGGTCACCAACATCAAGCTGACCGGGGACAAGGTTGTGGCGGCCCGTAGACCCTGAGTCTACGGTCGGCAGATCGACTGGGGATTTACGTCCGCGTACCGGCGCAGTAAGTTTTATCAACTCAATTGTCCAAGGATCATTTTAACATCTTCCAAAATTTCCAGCGCACATTCGCACCGGTTCGGCGGGTAGCTTAAGCATGTTCCAGCAGCCGAACGGTCCGACCAGCGTTCATCACGCCTCGGAGGAGGAGCTGCGCTGCATCCTGAAGTTTCACCAGCAGGGCCCCCAGATGCCGGAGACGTGTCGGGAGGTGGCCGGCGAAACCGTCATGATCTGTAGCAAGGACCACACGGTGAAGATGTTCCGGCACGGTCACTGCGGGCCGATCTCGTGTCATGGCCCGTTCGAGCCGCCGAAGCCTGGAGCTGGATGTGACCTCGGCCGAGGACAACCGCAAGATGCGCGAGTACGAGCAGGAAAAAATCCTGAGCATGGTCGAGCAGGCCACCAGCAGCAGAATCGTGCTTCGCTTGGGCTTAACTACACACAGGGAGTGGAACTGGTAACCGGAACTCGCCTGTTGCCGTCATCGTGCTTCCGGCATTTGTCACCGAACCTAAAAATCGGCGGAGACAAGCGATCCTGTCCGGTGCAGCATTAAAGAAGTCGATTAAAATAATAAAATAAAAATAACGCCGTGTTGTTAATTTATTTTAAACTTAGTTTTCATTTCAATCCCAAAAGAGAAATCAAAAAGCGCCCCTAGATAGGCAACCTCTAAACCTGTGAAATATTTCCCCAGCTCGAACTCGGCAAATCATGAAAATCATGATTTTGCCAGTTCGACCCACTTTACCAAAAAAAGTGTTATCCGAGTTGAACTCCAAAAATCATGATAATTACCATTATTTGGGTTTTATTTGGTAAGCGTGTAGAAACACTAAAAAATATTATTTTTGCGAGGGGTGATTCACAACAATCTGTCAGGTTGATTGCAGTGATACCAGTTTCAATGAACATAATGTCAGAAGATTTATTAAGAACAGGATTTATTTGTATTGTTATAGTTCATAAAAGCTATATTACTGTCGAGGGGTGATCCATGAAAATATATCAAGATAGTTAATTTATTTCAAATTTATAATTTATTTAGAACAGGTTGAACCTTCTATTGCTTCTTGGGCAAAATGGTCTAACTGCTGTCGAGGGGTGATTCAAAACTGTTAAAATGATTACAGTGTTGGCAATTTTGCTGAAAATATTTTGAGATAGTTTTTCTAGTGTACTTTTCAATACAAAAAAATTCACTAATTCTCCAGCGTACCATCATTTTGCGTTCATTTGTCCCAAAAGGACAACGTCAGCAAGAACCGTTCCGCGCGCCATAATAAAATATATTTATTTCCATTCTCTCGCACTGAAAAACAAAACCCACAATCGGCACATAAAAATTGCTCACAAATATTCTGCGGGACGAGCAACCCCCCCTGGACGACATCCTCTCCAGTTACCTCAGGGGTGGAAAAAAGGTCGTAAACAAGGGCCCAAAACAATCGGCCCTTTTGGCTGGTGTTGCGTTCTAGGTTAGATTTCCGCAGTGGCTGAACGGGAAGCGATGGCTTTTCAATTTTATACGAGAGACTCTCGAGTTGATCAAGATTGGAAGCTGTCGAGGGAATAGAAGTTTAAATCAAACAAAAGTTTGAGGAATTTCCACCTTTAAGTTTGATGGGATCAATCATAGGGTAAAGTAGGAGGTTATTGACCACGGTCGGAATTTTTATAGCATTTTTTTAAAATCTTCACAATACGTCACTCTACCCTAGCTTCACAAGGACCTACAAAAAACAGCTGCATCACTTTTTTCTGCGCTGCAGAACTAACCTCGAAATCGTATCGAATTACAACACACAGAGAGGCCGCCACCGTCGTAGCTCGTCGCGGTCTTTATTTTATGAACCTCAAACAAATAAAAATTAACACAAAACAGGCTCGGGCTAGGCTAAATCATTGCCCGCGGAGAAGCCGGTCGAAGGACGATGGCAGTAAAATAACAAAAAAAAAGATCAGACAGAATTGGGTTCACCTGAAAGAACCATTGAGAGGAGGGAAAAAGAAACAGCAAAAAATTTGTTCAATTTGGTTCGATTTGTGGCAGATTTTTTTGCTCTCTGTTATTTATGTAATTGTTTTGCTGTGACGAAAGGATGGGGTATGAAAAAAAAGTTGGGCTCAAGGCTTGAACACTGAAACATCTGTGGCAATGACTACAGCCAGACAGTAAGTGAAGAGGCTGAAAAATTACACCGATAAATGGATTTATTGAGCGGTAATAATAGGAGTCCACTTCACAGCGAGTCGCAGCGTGTATGTTTTGCTGATTTGGTTGGTTGTCGTCGGTTGAATGTGAGGTAATTAATGAAATTGAAGGAAAAACGATCAAAAACGATAACATTCAAAAGAACGATTCAAGTGAATGCTCTCGAATTGTCATCCAAGTGAGCGGTATGATGGCACAAAGAGAACATGAAAAAATGAGCTCATGCAGAAGGTGGTTTTGACTCACACGGTAAAGTCGCATAACTTGCCTTCGCAATCGAGCGTGTCGCTGGTTCAGATCTCGTTGGTGGTACTTTTTTACGAGCTTCGTCTGTTTTAGTATTGATGGGTTCAAATGAAAAAGTTGATTAAGATATGCTTTCAAGACGCACCGAGACCGGATATAAAAAGCATAATCAATCCCAAACGACACACAGCGTGGAGTTCGTTTTCTCTACAGCTCGAAAGGAAAAACCTTTCCGAAACCGCCAGCTATAAATTTTCCCACCCATCAGCCGACATTTCCAATCACCTTCCGCGATCGAATTGCCATAAAAAATCGGAAAACATCTCCGCAACCTTTCTTTCCACGTCCAAGAAGAAAACTGGAAAAAGCAACTTTTCGCACGACTCCAGCTCCACCACCAGCAAATATCTAAATGTATCGCGCACTTTACGATCCGTTTTTGAACGGAAAAAAGGGAAAAATTTACAGCTGTTAGGTGAGGTTGGGAGCCACAGAAAACAACAACCCCCCCACTTGCCCACAAAGTGAAGATTGGAAAACGTGACATCGACGCGACGACGCCCCACGCCACATGGACGCTTACGTAACACCCAACCCCGACCTGCGTCACGTCTGGACGACGACGACGACCGCCAAGAAACCGGAAAATCGAAATTAAGCATTTTGTCAAGTGCAGTGACTTCTTACGGGTTTGACTTGGCCACGACACGGTGCAAAATTTTAATGACGTTTTCCGAGATTGCAGCAAGAAAGGCAAGAAGATGAAGACCATTTTTGCCCTCAAACGCAGGAAGAGACCATAATGGATGCTGTAATGCAGTCCGGTCGTGGCTTTTATAAGCCGTGATTTTCATTGGGGGACCATCCATAAACCACGTGGACACCTTAAGGGGGGTGGGGGTGTATGGTGATTGTCCACGGTCCATACAAAAAAGTTTTTTTTTTGTATGGACAATTGTCCACGAAGGGGGGGGGGGGGGGGTTGAGATTTCCAAAAAAGTGTCCACGTGGTTTATGGATGGTCCCGGAGTGAATCACGGGACCGTGGAGTGGAGCGGAATTGGAAAACGCAGCAAAAGTGCGAAATGCTCTCAATTGCGATCAAAGTAGCCTAGTGGTAGCGTTAGCACTAACGCTAAAGTGACAGCTTCATGCGTCTAATCCCGCTAACGTCAAGTTTATTTGTGTATAATTACAAAGTCACACCCATTTCACGGTTCCCGCGAGCCGGCAAGTGTCACTGTCCGCCCGTGACAGGTTCTCTCTGGAGACGGAACCGCGTCCCTTTAAAGATGATGGTTGTTGAACTTTTTGACGGGTTGGTTGCGCGCAGAAAGATTGACGCGAGTTCCTTGACTGCAAATCTCCGGGAGGAAGAAAAGCGAGCACGATTCGCATAATTAACATATCAAATAGTTGGTGCCCGGTGACGTTCTTCCGCACTCTTTCGGGGGCTTTGGTGTTGGTCATGGGAAAACCGGAGCGTTCCGACATCGGTTTGACTTTTTTTCTTGTTGACGTCCTAGTACTGTGAAACTCTGATTATTTGACTTTTTTTACTCGAACTTTTTCAAAGAAACTTGTGATGATAAAACTGTCAAACCAGCGGGGATTTACTGCAGTTGTTCGACTCCATAAATCCGATTTACTTCATCTTGCTCGGAAGTTCTTGCTGTTTTTTTCCTGCTTGTTTTGGGACACGCTTGATTGCGCTCTCATATCATTTGCATGGATTTGCGGCTTATTTTGGCTGTTGCTTTTGTCGGAACTTCATAGAATAGTAGTGTATAAACTCCGCCCTTTGTTGATCCTGCTGACTTTGTGCAAAGTTGACAAGAAAGACTGAAGGATTTAAGCTGAGATTTGACATAAACCAGTTGCGAATGTTGGCCGTAGTTCAATGGTTGAACCTAACGGTAAGGTTATTTTTAAAGGAGCCATTAGACTACGACAAACAAACAAACAAATTCAAACAAACCAACTTTTTGACAGTTTACCTGAATTTGATTCCAGAAACGTCAGCCTGCATACATTTGGCTTTGTTTGCAATTTTTCCGCAAACAAGTTTGTGAGTTTTGCAAACCGTCAAAAACAAAAAAGTGCGAGCTTGTTTTTTTGTTTGTTTCCATAATTTAATAGCTCTTTGATGAACAAAAAAGTGTGTTATTTCAACAAATTCAAGTTAAGTCTTAGTAGGGAAGGGTGGGGAGACTTGATTTATCACAAAACTATGAACTTTTTTTATGATTTGAAAGCTTAAACATTCAACATTTTTTAGCTTACAAGGATTATTGATCCAAAGAGTTTTTTGAGTAGCGTTTTTGAGATGCTGAAATTTTTAAAATATTACGAGAAATTCTTCTTCATCCGAATTGTAAATTTTGTGTAAGTTAGGCCGTTGCAAATGTTTTTTGAAGTTTATGTCCCTCGACTTGGATCGGGGTCGAAGAGGGGGGGGTGGATAACAAGCCATGGTATCAAAATTTGAATAAAAAAGTGTTTTAAAGTGCATTTTACACCTGCTTAGTTGTTTTGCAATCATAAGTTTTCAAAATATCCAAGTATTGAAGAAATTTGTTTTCGGTTAGACTTCCATTTCCTTTGAAATTTTGATGTTTTTGAAAAAATATTTTTTGCCTTCTGATTTTTCGAACCAACTTTGAAGGGAGGGGGGGGGGGGGCGACATAAACTTTAAAAAATATTTGCAACGGCCTACAGCTATTTGGAATAAAACCTGTAAGATTGTGTTTAAAATATAAGAAGCTTTAAATTCAAACTACTTTAAAAACTTGAAATATTCATGATATTTCGATCAAATTAGACCAGGTTTGCAAAAACATATATTTTTTTGTTTTCAAAACCCTTAAAAATAGATACGATAAGCTTATCATATTTTTTTTATTTTTTTTTAAAGAAAAAAGATTTTTTGGAGACTTTTTGCAGCATTTTTATAAAAAAATCTGCGTAAACAGTATATTTTTAAGAAAAATTAACTAAATCAAAATATTAAAAATAACAATTCCTTGTTTACTACATTGAATTTAAGTAAATTCCTCACAACTTTCTAAAACAAAGCATATTGATTTACGTCCAGTTTTTGTGTATTTTTTTTAATATGGTTGAAAGCTACAGGAAATTGTTTAAATGATTTTTAAAATAACTTGTTGTCACTAAAAATTGATTTCCAATAAACATTGAACATTGCAACATTGAAAAAGTATGATTTTTCATGTTTTTTAATGTATATTGCAGGGCAAAGCAAAAAAAATCAGATTGTACAAAATTTTCTTTTTATATTATTTTTTCCAAAACGGGCATAATGCCCTGTTTGCTTGAAAAAAATAAATAAATAAAAAAACTGCGGTATTTTTTCAACAAAATTATTTAAAAATAGTGTATTTTAACAAAACTTCACTAAATTTTTTTTATTTCAAATTTGATTTCACATTCAAAATGCTAAAATGATTTCTTCAATGAAAAAAATATAATAGTGATTTTTTTTTATCAATTTTCAGTGACAACAAATGATTTAAAAAAAAAAACAACAAAAAGTTTTCCTTGTACATATCATTTATGTTTCTTATCGTTAAATTTGTTGAAATTCAAGGGAGATTTGAAATTTTATAAAAAAAACCCGATTTAATATCACCAGAGGTGAAATAGAGCCTTTCTTACAAAATGATGAAACTCCGAGAAATATATTGGTGCAACTATTTCTTCAAAAACATAATGATACCATCCAGTGAGAATTTTACCTAAAGCTTCGAATCTTTTAAGGCTAAACCTCAAATGCCATTTTTTTTTAATTTCAGAAGTACATTATTTGTCGCAAGACATTTAAATTTAATTAAGAAAAACATATTGGATTGACATTATTAGAAAAAAATAAAGGGTACTCAGTCTATAATGTTAGTCTATGATTAACTTAAAAAAATATGTATCGCTATTGCACTTTGTCGATCAATTATGAGAAGCCAGAAAGAAAACGTTCACGCGCAGCGTAAAACGCGCAAGCGTAAAAGCGCTGGCGTTGAAGCTTCGACTTGACGACTTGTCGAGCTTTCGAGCGAGAACGAGCCGGGACTTCAAATTTGATGTTCAGTATATGATTTTGTATAAATCCAAAAATTTAATAGGAAAAAATAGGGTAAAAATAAGACGAAAAACACTAAAATCGCTATATCTCTGGAAATACATTTTGGAAAAGCTTCAAATTTTGGGCCCAAACAGTTTATGGCGCATGTTTTCGAATGGCTTTTTGTTTGAAACTGAATTCTTTAAATTTGATAGTGTTATCTGTAAAATAGTCCAAAAAATACCTCTAAAAATGGCTTTGACCACATTTACTGGTCGAAAATTGTAAATCGAAAAATAAAATGTTCGTCTTCGACCCCACGGCTACAGATCTGGCTTTTAAAAATTGTGGGTTTTACGAGCGGTTTTCCAGTGATGGAAGACACAAATTTTTAAGAGCGGATACAGACATCGGCCATGTATTTCAGAAAAAGAGCTCTCAAAAATCAGACTTTGAGTTCCGGGTTTCGAGCCAAAATTCAATCGAAAGAGCGCATCTAAACCTTCAATTTAGTAATAGGATTTTTTCCTGGGACGAATCCTCGCCGTGCACGATTTTTTTTAGATTTCTGAAAAAAGCGTTTTTCCAAAAGCAAACCTTAAACCTTTCTTTTGTAAGAAAGGCAAAAAGTCAAACGCTCTCAAATAAAAGTGCGGAATCCAATCGATGTAAAATTTGCTGAGAAGTTTGATCGAGTCGTGAACACTCAGTTAGAAAGATAAATTTAAGTGAAATTACAAATAAATCCTTGGGGAGAATTATTCTGAATGACCCCTTACCTTTTTTGAGAAATTTACTCTGTATATAAAGAAAAATCATACAGCTATAACTTTTGAACCAACCGTCTGATCAATACCAAAATTTACTCGAATACAATTCATACCAAATGCTTTCGATCGAGAATGGGCTGGGACTTTGAATTTGATGTTCAGTATATGATTTTGTATAAATCCAAAAATTTAATAGGAAAAAATAGGGTAAAAATAAGACGAAAAACACTAAAATCGCTATATCTCTGGAAATACATTTTGGAAAAGCTTCAAATTTTGGGCCCAAACAGTTTATGGCGCATGTTTTCGAATGGCTTTTTGTTTGAAACTGAATTCTTTAAATTTGATAGTGTTATCTGTAAAATAGTCCAAAAAATACCTCTAAAAATGGCTTTGACCACATTTACTGGTCGAAAATTGTAAATCGAAAAATAAAATGTTCGTCTTCGACCCCACGGCTACAGATCTGGCTTTTAAAAATTGTGGGTTTTACGAGCGGTTTTCCAGTGATGGAAGACACAAATTTTTAAGAGCGGATACAGACATCGGCCATGTATTTCAGAAAAAGAGCTCTCAAAAATCAGACTTTGAGTTCCGGGTTTCGAGCCAAAATTCAATCGAAAGAGCGCATCTAAACCTTCAATTTAGTAATAGGATTTTTTCCTGGGACGAATCCTCGCCGTGCACGATTTTTTTTAGATTTCTGAAAAAAGCGTTTTTCCAAAAGCAAACCTTAAACCTTTCTTTTGTAAGAAAGGCAAAACCTAAATACTTTTCCATTTCCAAATTTGTCGCACACTGGAAATAAACTTACTTTTGGAAGAACTTCACAAAACTATTTTTTGTTGCAAATCTTGTTGAAAATATCGTTCGGAATCACCATGATGAATACATTTTTGGAAAGATGTTCAAAAAATTCTTTCTAGCGTTTCACTTAAATGATCTCCCAATACTGTAATGTTTTATAGTGCATGTTGTAAAATATATCAAAATTTTAAATTTCTGACCTGGTTGATTAAGTTATGTTTACGCTCCTTTCTAGATTGAAGAAGGCAACATATCTGGAGTATTTTTTGAAAAGGTCCACTAAACCAAAATTCCAGTTTTTGCTTTTTGGGTGTTTCTGAAACCGCCTTGAGTCAGGGGTAGGTATTAAAAAACACTCAAAAAGCAAAATTAAAAATTTGGTTTATTGGACCTTTTCAAAAAAAAAAAAAAAAAAAAACTCCAGATATCTTAGTACTGATTTAAAAAGATTTGTTTGTGTTTTAGTAAAGACAGTTTGTTCACAATCAAAGTAATTATATATTTTTACAAAGCATTTCAGCAATATCGCGTTCAAAGGTAAAGCATAACCTCAAAGTAATCCAGAACTAAATATCTGATAAGCTAAAGGAAACCAGAACTCCTGAACCGAACGCCACACCTCCGCTCAAAACGGCGTGTAAACAAAACCACCATAAAAGTCTAAATCTACATAATCCTAGTCTACCTTCAGAATTAGAGGGGGCGAGAGGTGCTCCCTCAAAATCCGTCTCGAAGGCGCTGAACCAGCGCTAAACGAAACTTACAAATTCAACCGCTCCCTTTAATCAGTTGGTAAATATTTACACTTTCTTACAAGGAAGGTTTCCTCCTGGTTTTAGTCCGGGAAGACGTACCACCACAAAACAAAAGCACCAGTAAAACCGGAAACGAAAAAGGGCGACTTTAAGTTGACGTGGCTTCCTTCAGATTAATCACGACGACGATGAATTTTAGGGGGTCGGGATGGGATTTATGGTTCGTTGGAATTTGGTCCGTGCCGAGTTTGGTTCGGCGGAGACAGGAAGAAATCTTCTAATTTCATTCCGGGATTATCCTTGGCTTCTTCAGCTTGGTTGCGCTTTTGGGCGGGGTCTGCTCTGAAGTTGAGGAAATTTATCACCAGCACGCAGAGTTTCAATAAAGAATCCTTTATTTTGGGATGCTTTTTTGTGCGTGGGGGTAATTAAGTTACTCACTGTTGCTTGGCGTGAGCGCCATAACTTTGGTGCTTGAAGAGTCATTAGATAGGTCCGTTGGAAGTATAATTTAATTGAATTACAACGCGACATGACTTCCGGCTACTTGAGTCTGTAATGGCCGAATAAAAAAATCGTTAAACCTAATTGTGAGGCATAAAAGTTGCTTCAAATTTACTTCAGGAGATCCTCTTTAAGTTTCAATTTCAAGCCAAGCAAAAGTAATCTTAATTTTCTTCTCAATTTCCTGAATTGCTACCGTATTCACTCTGTTACCTCATCCAAATGAAAAAACTCAAGACAAAAATCAATGAACAAAGTATCGAACCTTTCTCCGTTTGAAACAAAGCCAGGACGAACTCCTTTCCAAGGTATACAAAATCGACCCAATCTTGAAGAAAGAAACAAAAACAAAATGTAATCTTCAACAGCATCGGCAACCTTCCTTCTTTCTTACCCTCAAGATCTGCCGCAGCAGCAGCAGATAAAGATGTAGATTAAGAAGCTGAGAGAGATATTGTTCATTAGAAATTCTTGGCCTTACTTCGCAACGTTGGCTTCCGCGCGAAAGCCTTTGGGAAGTGCAGCGGTAGCAGCAGCTCAATAACGCCGGTAGTTTACGATTTTCCGTGGCTTATCTGGAGGATCTCGGGCTCAACCGTGGAGGATCTCTCGGAGAGGAGTGTTTTTTTTGTTTTACCCTTGGTCCCTGAAGGTAGTTTTTAATGAATGTGGGATCTTCCTGGAATGGTACCTTTGAGTTGTAGTTTATGTAATATGAATTAATTAATTTTGATTTGCCTTGTAGATGCTACTGAAATAGATAGCCGGAGCCATTAGTATAAATAAAGGCACTTTTTCGATTTTTAAAGTTTATCTGAAGAATAACATTAATGTTTTATTTCAATATATATTTCAAAGTTACAAGAACCTCGTTTTTTGAGATTGAAATAATATAAAAAAAGGGTGATGAATTTTCTTAGAATTTTAAAAAATTCTTTATTTTCAATAATTCATTTTTTTAAATGAAAAGGTTTTTCGAACGTTTATTTTTCAGATAATCTTTTTTAAAGGTTTATCTTATGTTTAAATAATAACACTAAAATCCAAATATTTTTTTCAAATATTAAACGTTAATCAGTTAAATTAATTATGAATTCACACAGTTAATTTTTCACTTAAAACAAATAGCGAAATTTGATGCTTAATTTTCTAAAGCATTCAATATGATTGGCATGGACAATCGTTTTTTAAAGTTGCTTTTATTTTTTCTTAAAACACCCGATAAAATATTCAAATATATTTTTTGAGTGCAAAATTAAATTTGCAAACTTTGTGAAACTTTGATAAAGTGCCATTTTCAAGTAATAACCATTTTCCATAGCTGAGTAATCCTCTACAATTTTCTTCAGTTTCTCCAACGTTTATCAGTTAAAATAATGTTGAATTCACTCAGTTGATTTTTCTTTTTTTCAAACCTATTTTTTGGTGTAACATTAAACTTGCAGTCAAAAAATACTTTTGTGAATTTTTTATAAAGTTCACCGTTTTTAAGCAATAACCCTTTTCAAGATTTTTAGATTTTTTATAATTCAATTTCTAAACTAAATATTCTAAATGTTTAGTAAAATGAGAATATTTCACAAAAAATCTTCTTTAAAAATTGAAAATAGGATCAATAGTTTCCAAGATATCGTCAATAAAAATAAGGAAATATATATTTTCATTCTTTCATGATCATAGTTCAGCAGCCACTTTTCAAATTTGAAAAATAACTTTAATTTGGTCGAAATAACAACGTAGGTAACGATAATAAAAACAACGTATCTTTTTGAAATTGAGGGTTAGGTGATATAAAAAAAGATTTTTTCGTTTTCAAGCAATAACCATTTTCAAGATTTTATATTTTTTATTATTCAATTTCTAAACTAAATATTCTCAAATAGCTGAGAAAATCCTCTAAAATTTTCTTCTGGTTCTGTAAAAAAAAAGAAAATTAAGAAAATACATATCTATGTGCTGCACAATAAACTCTAATTTTCTCTAATCTTCTAATTGATCAGAATTTACAGTAAAAAAATAAGATCTTTGCAAAATTGTCTTATTTTTTTGAATGAAATATTAATAAAATTTCAAAACCACGACTGACATTGCAAAAGGGCTCAAAACTTATTATTTCGTCTTTTTTAAATGTTAGTCGTTATTTTGTTATTCTGACAGAAATGTTTTAAAAAAATCTGAAAATTTCATAAAGGTTCATTTAAAAAAATTAAGATTGGTTCAATAGTTTTCAAGACATTGTCGATACACAAATTGAAATTTATATTTTTATTTTTGGATAGGCCATATCCAAGCAGCCAACATTGTTAAAAAAATGTAGCGAATTTTTCCTGTTATTTGAATTTGTTTTTAGAGAAGGTAGAAACTATTAACACAAGAAAAGGTTTTTTTTGACAATATTTAAAAATTAAATTTTTCCAAAAATTTTTTTCGAGTGGTACGATTTTTAATGCCAAAAATAAAATCCATGTAAAATTTTTCTTTAATTTTTCAATACAATATTCACAAAAAATTCAAATCACGACAAATATTTCAAAGGGGATTAAAACTTTATATTTCGTCGTTTTAAATTGCTAGTCGTTATTTTAATCAAGTTCTGAAAATAAAATGTTAAGAAAAATGAGAATATTTCACAAAAAATTCTTCTTTAAAAATTGAAAATAGGATCAATAGTTTCCAAGATATCTTCAATAAAAGTAAGGAAATATGTATTTTTATTGATTTTCATTCTTTGATGATCATAGTCCAGCAGCCACTTTTAAAATTTGAAAAATAACTTTTTTCTTAACAAATAATTTCATCGAAATAACAACGTAGGTAACGTTAATTTAAAAAATCGAATCTATTCGAAATTGTGTTTTAGGTGATATAAAAAAAGATTTTTTTTCCGATAATTATTGTTTGGTCAAAAGCTTTTATCATAATCGACAACTTTGCCGAAGATAGAAAATTAATCAAGATACAAATTTTCGAATATTTTCATAATACTTTTGTATGAACAGCTCCCAAATTCGGACATAAGGAGTCAAAGGAATCCAAATGAAAAAAAAAACAAGACTGAAAATGGCGAAAATTTGCCAAAAGCTAGAAAATTGCTTATCTACCTCTTTGAAAAAAGTGTATCGATGATTCATTCAGTTCTGGATATATAGTTTTTGATTTTTTTAATACCCATTTTTAAAGAACAGTTCTAGAGTTTTTTTTGAAAAGGTCCTATAAACCAAATTTTTAATTTTTGCTTTTTGGGTGTTTTTAGAACCGCCTTGAGCCAGGGATATTCAAAAACACCCAAAAAGCAAAAATTAAAAAATTGGTTTATTGGACGTTTTCAAAAAAAACTCTGGAGTTGTTATTGTCTGGCAATTTAATGACATTCAAGATATCAGCTAATTTAGAGAAAACTTCATCTCAACCTTGTTTTAGCTCGCATTGATCTCTATAAAAGAAAAAAATCGTAATTTCAATCACTTAAAATAGTTAAAATGCTCTGGTAACCAAATTCAAAACTCTCTGTTAAATGTATTTCATTTGGGTCAAACTTAAGTTTTCAAAGCGCAATTAAAATTTAAAAGGCTCAACTTTAATCGTCCAAATAATTTCCCCTCACCAGGTCAGCAGTGCCAGTCTTTAAGCCTGTACAAATTGCTTTTAATTGTTCGCAAAATGAATAAAACTCCAAAAATTATCCACGGAGCCCCCTCAAAAACTTGCATAATGGCCTGTGCATCTCATCATCGGCAGCCAGCAGCTGCCGGAATAATAGATTTCCAATTACAGTGCCGCTGGCGAAGCCTACCCTTAACCTCTTCACCCCCAGCAAACCGCTCCCCCCGCAAAATTGTAATGAAATTATTTTCTATTAAAATCAACACTTACAACCGGTAATAATTCGACACCGCGGCAGCAGAAGAAGTGGCCAGCAGCGCGTGCAGTTTGAAAATGAATTTCCAAATGAATTGGGCTCCCGCAGGGGGGAGGCTCCGGCGTAATTACGGGGCTTGCAGAGATTCAATCTCTCGCGGGGCACCTCGGCCAAATGCCAGGTGCAGCCTCCCCTCGAGAAGCGAGGGGGATCGGTCGTCTTCGATCTGTAGTGATATTATACCCGTGAGAGAGAGGGGGTAGATCAATGGGTCTAGGAAAGTGTCTATGGTAAGCATCTTTGGCATGGTGGCTACTCAATTCCGCAAAAAAAAAAAAAATGAAAAATCATTTTAATTTGTGGATAAGATTTGTTACAAAATTGGATTGGCATAAAAAATAACTTTATGGGAAGATGGCCTTATCAAGCTAACACCATGTCTTCAATTGAACACCTCTACGATCTACGAGGCATGACCACCACTAAAACCGGGACCCGACGAGGGGCGCGCTGATAATGCCCCTAATGGTGAAATCCGATACACCACTCCAGTTGCTACCGACAAGGCTTTTCTCCAAGCAACCCCGGTTTAACCACTTACTTCGAGCCCACTTGCATCCACAAATCAGCTGGCTGGTCGGTACATTTCAATTAGATACGCCGGGGTTGAATCCGAAGAGCTGCCACCACTGCTCTAACCGTTACGCTGGCAACCAGACCAACGTAATGAGCAACGCGCGGGGTTTGATCCCTTGAGGGCAGTAGTTTCACGTAACCAGCGAATTGAATCCACTTGGCATTAAGCTTGGCTTGCAACTGTTGTTTTTCGCAAGTCCTGAGAAGAGGCTTAGCCTCGAAATGGTTCAACCCTTGCCTAAATTTGATCAACTAACGGGGCAAAGTTGCCAAACAACCAGCTTTTGAACGCCGGAGTGCGAAACCGGTCAACTTCTCACAGTGATAAGCGGAGGCCAATCAACTAGAGAGTAGCGCGAACAAACAAGCAAAAAAAAACCTGTCCTGTCACATGTCGTCAATCTAGGCGAGTAATTGACAGCCGAACATGACACCCGAAAGGAATGGTTCCGTTGGTGGCAACCACCTTAGAAGAGTGATTTCCCACCACCTTTGAAACTCTCGGATTAAGGAAATTGCGAAATACCCAAACGAGAGTAAAAAGCGCTCAAACTGGTTGAGAAAAAAATTGGGAGTATTTTACTCCCAGATTTTGTCTCTTTTACTCTCGACTGACTGTTGCGAGTTTGACTGAGAATCAGTCAACCAAGTGTGTAGAGCTCACAAACAAGTGGTGAAACGATTGAGAGCATTTTACTCTGATATGTGTACACAACCCTCTCAAACAAAACAAATATTTTACCCAAAAATGCGCAACATCAAACCTAAAGTAAGAAGCTCTCAAACTGGTAGTAAAACGATTGAGAGCATTTTACTCTCATATTTTATCATAAACCTCAAACAAATGTGCCACTTTTACTCTTAATTATCTGTTGTAAGTGAGAGTAGAAACAACCCAACTGAGAGTGAATAGCTCTCAAACAGGTGGTAAAACGATAAAGACCATTTTACTCACGGGTTTTTACACAACACTCTCAACGCAAATGAAACATTTCAATATAAATAAACTGAAAACTGAGAAAGTGAAGAGCTCTCAAACTAGTAGTAAAAAGATTGAGAGCATTTAACTCTCATTTTTTAACACAAAAATCCAAGATTTTGATGCAAACACATCCAAAAATGCCAAACAGCATCCAAGAGTAAAACGCTTTCAAACTGGTAGTAAAACGATCGAGAGTATTTTACTCTCAAGTTTTTGACGTTTACTCGAAAAAAAAAATTAACATCATCCAACCGAGATTGAAGATACCTCAAACTTATAGCAAATGGGGTCTGAACTAATGGACGTATTAGACTACGGCAAACAAACAAACAAACTTTTTGACAGTTTGGCTGCTCTGCTTGTTTGCCTGCTTTTGTTTGCACATTATGATGGTAATATCACATCTGGGAAGGGGTACATCATTTATGTCAGAAAAAAATGTGGAATTTAACCTCTGAAAAAATGTGATTTTCCACTTTTTTGGTGTAATGTAACTTTTTCAGTCTAATCAGTCCAAAATTACATTATAAAAGATTTATATTTTACTGTGTGCAGAAACGTCAGCCTGCATACATTTGCCGCAGGCAAGTTTGCGAGTTTGGTAAACTGTCAAGTTTGTCTGTTTGTTTGTCATAGTCTAATAGCTTCTTTAGAGGTTTCGTCGTAATTCTCTCAAACAAAATTGAGGCTTCAATTATGACAAATCAAAACCAAGAATTGTTTAATCTACTCGGTGAAGGTCTATTACCTCGCTTATTTTCGCAAAACCCACTTTAGCTCCGCAAACCTGTCCACCCAGCTAATAACGTCAACCTCAGAAGCCTTTCCGATATTTTCGGTGGGCGTTTCGCACCGCAGTCTCAAATGCACTCACGCGCTCGAGTGGGGATAATTTGTAATAAAATCGAGATTAACTGCACCGGGAACGGGTGAGTAATGGACGGGCCGAGTGGGTGGCTTTAGTCAATACCTGGCCGGTGTAAGCCTTCTGAATGGAACCCAACAGCTGTTAATTTATTAGCCGCATAAACTAGGATATTTATTGGCCTCCTCTCACTCGGTGATCTCGGCGAGAGCCAATTCGAGCTCTGTGGCTTTTGAATTCATTGATCCGGACAGTGGGATGCGTGGGCAGATTTCAACTCTCGCGGCGGAAGCCGTTTGAGAGTGGGTTCATTCATAAAATGTAGGATAGTGGGGGGCTAGACCGAGTGGAACTGGCGATATTTCAATTTGAAGTCGTTTCGCAAGTCTATGCGCGACGGCAAGCGTGTACTTGTTTTTGCGAAATGATTTCGTAATACAGCTATTAACGACGTACCGCGATGAGGAAACTCCTTTGTGCTAGAGATAACAAAGGTTTCCGCCCTAGATCCCACAAAACACCTTGATCCATATTATACGCTAACTAACGTTGCCACGCGTCTTTGCAGGTCTTACACGTGTGCCGCGTCTCGATTACACGTGAGCCAGATTCATCCTTTCACAAAGTTATCTTGATTTGCATAGACAGCACGGGGTTTACCTGTCCTCTTTTGTGTCAAAAGTTCCCGCTGAAATCCTTGCTCGCAAAGAAACAACTTTTTCGCGTTTTAATGATAGGGTACCAAAACCCCTTCCTTTCACCACATCTGTCAGGAACGCCCCCGAATGGGTTTTTCTTTGCAATCGGAAGTCTACACCCAAAAAAGATTTGCGGTACAGAATTCATCGAGCAGCTTTCGTGCGCCAATTGCGGGGTCATCGTGACAACGCACAATTGCGCTCGCTGTGCGAGCGTGAGTGACGAAATGAGTGTCATTTTCGCTCGCGTCACCATGGTAACGTCATAATTCGGGATGATACTCTTCGCTGGCAATTCACGAATGTCGTCACGCTTGCCGGTTGCGATTGGACCAGGTGCAATGAAAGACGACTCCTGCTTCGTTCTGAAAAGATTTTCCTCACTCAAAAAACGAGGGAGAGATCGTAAAATTAAGATTGAGGTAAATATTTACACACTTCGCTTCGTCTGCTCATTTTAAAGCTTACATGTTTTGCGAGGGTGGCAAACAGTCCTGACGGGCCATCATCATCAGCAGGGATGATTATTAAATTTTGTGTTGCTCGCAAAAACCGAGGGGAAAGATTAAAAGCGATACTGTTTGAATTATGCGCGTTTTGTTGGCATGTGCAGGATGTGGAACGGGAGGGAGGAGGGTTTCTCTCTCTCTAGGGTCGTAATTAGGGGATTTTGGGTACTTCAAGCGTGGAAGGGTGCCCCTTTTTCGACTGATTGAAGTTGAAAGGTACGAGGTTGCGATCAAAAACAATTTGTCGAGACGCTACAAGTTGCTAATGTTTGAATTTGTCATGGAATTTGTTTGCTTTGGGAATGGTATATTTGAGTTAGTTTTAAAGAGATGGTTGTGTTTACATTGATTGCTGAATAACTTTAGAATGTTTACGGAAAATTCACCCAAAAGTAGTGCAGCATCCAACAGATAGGAAACTACTCTCAAATTGATAAAAATACACTAAGTAGTACGAGCTGTCAGTTTTGTTATGGGTTCTGTCAAGGTACTAAGAAAACCAGGTATGCTATATTTGTTGTTATGGAATGAAATTAATATTTTTAAAATTATTTTTAAAAAGCTGGAAAATATTGGTAAAGTAATCAAAATTTATATCGACATGCTTTTTCCGTAATCTTAAATAGTGAAAAAAAAGTTGCATTTTTTTCCAAAAATCTGGCATACCATGCGATTTTCTAGTCTTTTGACCTTAGCCTTAGTTTGACATTGCGAGACAATAAACCTCTTGCTCGCACACCAACACAACATTGGGTTCATTCATTCGTTTATAAAAGTTCATTCGTGTAAGTGACTTATATCGGCAAATAACCATCTTATATTCATCGAACCGTGGTGGCCGAAACTGTAAAGGCACAGATTCGATAATTTTTAAAGAGGTGATTTTTTTAATAAACTTTTGAGAGCTGTGTTTGGTTCTGACTTCTCTCAATCAAAATTGAGATCCATTTACTCTTGACAGTCTGCTTACTATGGGTTCTTAACGTGCAAATAAATCATATGAAAATGCTTTTCTTTCTTTCAAGAAATTTGACAAGAATTTCAATCTCGTCCACTTCTGGTTTTAATTTTGGCCAAAAACGGGCTTCTCAATTAATTTGCTCCCCCTCTCATTTTTATTTTGGACAACCAACAAATCAATCGCATGCTGGCAGCTGTTGCAGTTTTCCCCCTCTGTTCCACCCTGATGCATGTTACAGTCAGTTATGCTGCATTCGTTTTAAATGAAGCACGAGCCAAAACCTCGAAACTCGTTTGACTCCGCAAGTGCGACATGCGGGTCCCACAAGGGGGTAATTATGGTCCGCCCACATCGGTTTCCGTGAATATTTTTTTCTCGATCTGTTCTGTTTGAATTCCCGAATGTAATTTAATAAATTTTAATAAATATAACGCATGGCTGACGGTTCCGACTGCGTGCATACAGCAGTCGGAATTAAGCAACTCTCGACTCAATGCAAAAAAGGAAGGGGTTAATCAATATGAAATGAGTTTGGTTGATTACTTGAAAATAAATTTAATTTGCAGAAACAAACAACAAACGATTGGCATCCTTTTGCGCTGCAATTTCCGCCCCCTTTCCAGGGAAATCAACGTTGAGAGCTGGCAGGTCGTCCATAGGAAGAAAGCAACAATCATGTCCTCCCTTTGCGCGTTAATTCAATTGCACTCCTTCCATCAAGAATCACTTTCGGAGATGCTGGTCCTAGTTCAGTCAAGTACAGAGGGACAAAATGTTTACTTTGGAACTGGTGGTCAAACATTGGAACGATTCCAGGTGAAGTTGCGAATCAATCAATGTAAGATTCCTCTCAAAAACTGATTGGGAGTAAAATGGGCTCAAATTTTGTTGAGAGAAAAAAGCTTGTGAGAGGATTATGATTTCCACTGCGTGTACTAAATCGAATTTCGATGTCCCTAAATAAATCGAGTTGTGGAGGACGATAATGTAAAAGTATCGAATTGCTGAGACATCTCCGGATAAATTCCCGTTTTCGACACTTTTTTCTCCTAGTCTGAGCGCTTGTTCCTCTCAGCTGAAACTGCGATGCTTCAGTCCTGAAAAAAGTTCGCAACTTCATCTGGAACCACCGAGAACTCGACATCAAAGCCGTCTGCCGTTTACTTCTGGAAGTAATTGGATTCAGCTACTTATTAGATTCTCAAGATTCGTCTCGTGCCCGACTGACATGAAATCGCACACAGAAAAGAAGAACCAGACACTTCAGTATGAGAAAGAAAACGACAACCGTAACCTCATTATGTCGCCCACTTACAGCTGTTCAAGAAAGGGCTTGCGTAAGCTACACTCTCATCGAGCCTAATTGGAAAACATAATATTATCTCACCCAGACTCGCAGAGCTATGTATGAGGATGCTGGTTGGTCCTCCAGAAAGAGTCTATATTTGCCTAATTTTCTCGTCCTGGCAGCAGCTGCTGCTGCCTCAGCTGTGCAGTAGATTAACATCGACGCACTACGCACTTTCACTCTTCACCAGGCGAGGTTCAAAAGGTGCACAACAAAACAAGGTTTAACCTATTCAAAGCAGCGAACCTTTGAACCTCCCCACGTGCTCCGTATGGCACATCCCGAACGCTCGATGCCTTTGTTTGCCTTTCTCCGGTTCTGAGCGTGAGCAGTAGAACGTACTCCTGAACCTTGAAATTGAATTGAAACGAAATTACACTTCCCGTGGCCGCAGGGCACGAGCAATCCTTCATGCGTTTTCCGGGTTTAGACAGGATGACGAGCCCAGGTTAGGGGTGGTCAATATTTCAAAGAGGTTGGCTGCAGCAATTTGGCGTAATGGATTCCGGGACACAGCATCCGTTCGTAACTGGGAATCGCCCACAACCGAACTCGTTTGGAAGGATTCCGAAAGCTAAATGGTACAAATTAATCATGCTGAATAATAAATACCGAAAAATGTGCCGTTTTAGCACAGGACCAAGAGGGCAGAGGATACCTTTCTCGTTTGCCAGGACACGAGATGAATTAGTGGATCGTTTGAATGTTAGGATGATTAATTAAAATTCTTAAAATTCTTAAAATTCTTAAAATTCTTAAAATTCTTAAAATTCTTAAAACTCTTAAAATTCTTAAAATTCTTAAAATTCTTAAAATTCTTAAAATTCTTAAAATTCTTAAAATTCTTAAAATTCTTAAAATTCTTAAAATTCTTAAAATTCATAAAATTCTTAAAATTCTTAAAATTCTTAAAATTCTTAAAATTCTTAAAATTCTTAAAATTCTTAAAATTCTTAAAATTCTTAAAATTCTTAAAATTCTTAAAACTCTTAAAATTCTTAAAATTCTTAAAATTCTTAAAATTCTTAAAATTCTTAAAATTCTTAAAATTCTTAAAATTCTTAAAATTCTTAAAATTCTTAAAATTCTTAAAATTCTTAAAATTCTTAAAATTCTTAAAATTCTTAAAATTCTTAAAATTCTTAAAATTCTTAAAATTCTTAAAATTCTTAAAATTCTTAAAATTCTTAAAATTCTTAAAATTCTTAAAATTCTTAAAATTCTTAAAATTCTTAAAATTCTTAAAATTCTTAAAATTCTTAAAATTCTTAAATTTCTTAAAATTCTTAAAATTCTTAAAATTCTTAAAATTCTTAAAATTCTTAAAATTCTTAAAATTCTTAAAATTCTTAAAATTCTTAAAATTCTTAAAATTCTTAAAATTCTTAAAATTCTTAAAATTCTTAAAATTCTTAAAATTCTTAAAATTCTTAAAATTCTTAAAATTCTTAAAATTCTTAAAATTCTTAAAATTCTTAAAATTCTTAAAATTCTTAAAATTCTTAAAATTCTTAAAATTCTTAAAATTCTTAAAATTCTTAAAATTCTTAAAATTCTTAAAATTCTTAAAATTCTTAAAATTCTTAAAATTCTTAAAATTCTTAAAATTCTTAAAATTCTTAAAATTCTTAAAATTCTTAAAATTCTTAAAATTCTTAAAACTCTTAAAATTCTTAAAATTCTTAAAACTCTTAAAATTCTTAAAATTCTTAAAATTCTTAAAATTCTTAAAATTCTTAAAATTCTTAAAATTCTTAAAATTCTTAAAATTCTTAAAATTCTTAAAATTCTTAAAATTCTTAAAATTCTTAAAATTCTTAAAATTCTTAAAATTCTTAAAATTCTTAAAATTCTTAAAATTCTTAAAATTCTTAAAATTCTTAAAATTCTTAAAATTCTTAAAATTCTTAAAATTCTTAAAATTCTTAAAATTCTTAAAATTCTTAAAATTCTTAAAATTCTTAAAATTCTTAAAATTCTTAAAATTCTTAAAATTCTTAAAATTCTTAAAATTCTTAAAATTCTTAAAATTCTTAAAATTCTTAAAATTCTTAAAATTCTTAAAATTCTTAAAATTCTTAAAATTCTTAAAATTCTTAAAATTCTTAAAATTCTTAAAATTCTTAAAATTCTTAAAATTCTTAAAATTCTTAAAATTCTTAAAATTCTTAAAATTCTTAAAACTCTTAAAATTCTTAAAATTCTTAAAATTCTTAAAATTCTTAAAATTCTTAAAATTCTTAAAATTCTTAAAATTCTTAAAATTCTTAAAATTCTTAAAATTCTTAAAATTCTTAAAATTCTTAAAATTCTTAAAATTCTTAAAATTTTTAAAATTCTTAAAATTCTTAAAATTCTTAAAATTCTTAAAATTCTTATAATTCTCAAAATTCTTAAAATTCTAAAAAATTCTTAAAATTCTAAAAAATTCTTAAAATTCTTAAAATTCTTAAAATTCTTAAAATTCTTAAAATTCTTAAAATTCTTAAAATTCTTAAAATTCTTAAAATTCTTAAAATTCTTAAAATTCTTAAATTTCTTAAAATTCTTAAAATTCTTAAAATTCTTAAAATTCTTAAAATTCTTAAAATTCTTAAAATTCTTAAAATTCTTAAAATTCTTAAAATTCTTAAAATTCTTAAAATTCTTAAAATTCTTAAAATTAAAATTCTTAAATTTCTTAAAATTCTCAAAATTTTTAAAATTCTTAAAAGTTTCAAAATTTTATAAAATTCTTAAATTTTTTAAATTTTTAGGTTTAATAGTATTTAATTTTTTAAAAGAATTTTTAGATTTTTAAGAATTATCAGAATTTAAAATTATTACCCTAATTTACTCAGAAGAACTAAAGCCAACACCGCCCTACTCAAATTATACATGCAAGCTCGGTAACCGTATGAAATATTCACGAAGATCAGTCCAGACTGGCTGATTGGTTGGTTTGGTCTGGACTAACGTTTGAACCAGGTACCTACCACCACCACCAACAGTAGCAAAGAGCCCTGGCAATCACAAAGCTAAACAGTCGTAAATTATTCACTCCGCCAGGGCAAAACATTTCTCCCTTTTCCCTATCCACCGTAATGAAAACCCTGGAAAAACACGCGCCAACCATTAACGAAATCGTGAACCCTGCTTTTACAGGATGGTATGCACTAAAAACACAAATTTAAGCATTTCTCGAAATTATCCTTCTGTCACAACAAACAAATTACACCCCGTTGTCGGTCCCCCCGGAGATAACGAAGAGATATGATCCCGGAAATTCCCGGAAAGCCTTACCTGTCGTCCCCGCAGCTGGCACAGCCACCAGCCCTTGAGGTCGCTGGTGTCCGTTTCGATCACGGTCAGGATGTCCCCCTTCCGGAAGGCCAGCTCGTCCGTGCTTTCGGCGATGTTATCGTAGATGGCCTTGGCCAGCAATTTCTGGAAGAAAAGGGAAGGCGAAAAGAAAAACAGTGAAAAATTGGTTTGGGGTTGGGAAGAGCAGGCTGTGGAGACAAGAATTGACAGTGTGGCTACTTCGATGAATATTTTTTTGACATTTATCACATTGAATGATTTTTTTGTTTGTTTTCGTCGCTACATTCTGTTTATTTTAAAATAAGTAAATAATAAGTTTAAAAATCATAATTCCTGGGTAGCAATTCCCCTAATTTCCAGTGACAACCACGGTCACGATTGCTTATCAGCTTATCCGACGACTTAGACGCGCTCTGTCCGGGCAAAACGGCCCCGCGAAAAGGTCGTAAATAAAAATGGTGTGAACCCCTGTGTCATAAATTAGTATCATTGCATGTACCTTTGTCGAGATACGACGGCAGTGGGAAAACAAACCACGCGCTAATTATGCTAATGAGACGTTTTTGCATTGTTTGTTTGTTTACGGTGTGGCGTGTAGGACAAGGTGTTCTTTTTAAGGTTTTTGCGACGAATTGTTGCGTCGTTTGTTAAGTACGTTGTTTGACAGTAACAGTTTTACAACAACATTCAATTGAAATTCGTCGAAGCTCTTTTGAGATGACAGCGCCCCTAGTGGTGACTAGGTGAATTCAAATGGATTCTGAAGTTTCCGGATAAAAGTTGACTTTTGAACAAAAAATTAATTGGGATGGTAAAACCTTCAAGGTTGCTTGGATGCCACAAAGAATCAGAATAATCCATGGGATTAGAACAAATTGCTCCCACCGACTACTAGATGGCGGAATCTACCTTAAAGATGCGATCAGATTTCAATTAGTTTAACGAGTACAAAGTAAAACCCGTGTAATGTCCCTTTTTAAACTTCATTTGCGGGGGTGTTTTTCCCCCTCACCATTGCTGGTCCAACTCAAATAGCAAGTGCTCACTCTTCTGGAGTTTCTCCATTCCAATACAACAGGCAGTGTATCATTTCTCTGACGGCCAAGCAAATTGATTACCCCGGGTCACCAGCGCTGCGTTGTTCAAGACGTTGTTGTACGGCGGGGGTGTTACAAGATTCACCATTAAGATAAACACGGGCAGCGTGGCGGCGGCGGCCATATACAGACACTTACGAAGAAGTTGCAAGAGGTCATCGCTGGCTCTTCATCGGCTGACCGGTTTCGTCGAATTTTGGACGCATTATGTCACATACGGTGCTTAAGTGATTCAACAGAGAGATGTTTTAACTGTTGATTGGGGCAACTTTGGCTCAAATCTAAAGAAATCTTTACAATTAAGGAGTTACATGTACAAATATTTTAAGTTCTTTTCAAAGACGACAGCGCCTCTAGTGGAGACTAGAAAAAAGAATTCTCAAAAATATTTTAACAAATTCACTCCATCATACAAATTTAAAGCACTTTTCCGCCAACTAGCAATCGCGTTTACGCCACTCTTTCTCATCGTAAACTGCCATGCTAACAAGTGGAGATACACGCGTTTAAGCAAAACCACTTAATTCGTGGAAAGGGGTTGCGGGCCAGCAACAAAAAAAGAAGCGTACTCGGCTTACAACGCGGGATTCCAACGGAACAACACTACTAGCAGCAGCATGACAAATTTATGCAAAACGATTGTGTTGGGAATCATCATCATCATCGCGAACGAGCGCGCGCTCGAACAAAGAAGCATAATTTAATGCATTTTAATGCGAATTGTTGCCGGTTCCCACGTGGTTTTTCGGAGTGGCGAATTTTGAACAAGTGGGTGCCAACATTAATTGGGCGACTGGTAAATTTGGCACGGGTAATCAAATTGTCAATTTAAATTCGGTAGCAGCTGGAGGTGCTGAATTAAACATGAACACAATTAAATCCGGTTAGATCGCTCGAATTTGCGCAGCGCCACTGGCGGTGACTAGTTTAAGCTTGGCTTGTCAATCGCCGACTAACTTGATGAATTTTAAAATAAAACATTTGTTCAAGTGCTGATCAAATCGAACACGTGTCCAATTTCCGAAAATCAACCGAAATTGGCGCTCAATCAACCGTCAAGTGGCCACGACAGCCGGTATCAGAACCAAATGAAGTAATTAACCATCTGGACGCCGGTCGTCGTCGGTGATGGTCGCGAGGAGCGATTCACTTCCATAAACTAATTTTCCCCTAATAAGCATCCTTTTGTCCGCAAAATTTGTTCACATATCACCCAAATAGCGAAAGATAGTCATCGCAAACATCGAAACCGGTCATCAGCGAGTAGTGGAGAGCGGCCGATAATCGGGAATGACAGCCAGTTAAAGTCCAATTATGCCAAACCCCTCCCAAATCTCCCCTATCCGAGCGCGCGCTCGTTCGATCAACCGTCGAGAGCCAACTGACCGTGCTAATTTTCTAATTGACCAAACCGGTCGTTCTCTTCCGGCGAAAATCGATTTCGCTGACCGGCTTGCGTCCCCAATTACACTTCCCCTTAACTGGTTCGGGAGTTAAGTTCTTGTAATAACAGCGGTCTGACGGCGCGCCGCTGGAGAAATCGAACGGTTTCGGACTCATTTCTGCGAGCTTTCCTCCCGGGATTGTGTGACCATAAAATTGTTCAAGAGCATAAACTTTACAATGGTGTAAAAAATGTACCGTAAACTGGGATGTGTTCGGAGGTTGTGAATATTACAGCAATTATTTTCGATAGGATACAGTAAAAACTACCAATTAAATTGTCTTTGCTTCAGAAATAATTTAAAAATAAAAATTTACATATTATTGGGAGGCGCAAAAAAAGTCCAGTCGGTAAAGTGACAGTTTGTTCATTCACAAGGTACGCGTTCGAATCTCGCAAGCGTCACTATTTTTGACAGTGCCCGAAAAAAATCATTTCCGCTAGGGACCTCTCAAAAAACCCAATCCAATGGCCAGTGGCCATCGCAAAACCAATTTATGGTTACCCTTCGAGTCACAACAACAACAACAACACCATCGGAGCCAAATTGATTGTTTTCACTCTCGCCGAACTTTGTTTTGACGGCGGATAACGCGCAGAGGACCACCCGTCGCGTCATCACACGTGAAGCTGCCGGCGGCTGGCATTATGATTTTTATTTTGGAAAAAAGATTATGCTTTATGAAGTGACCACCAATCAGTTGGGATCTAGGGTAGGGGTTCGTAAATTTGGTCTAAGTTTACGCCAGAAAAATTATATAAAAATTTAAAACTCTGGAGTTTTTCAGTTTTAGCTTTTTTGTGTTTTAAATACCCCTTACTCAAGGCGGTTTAAAAAACCTAAAAAGCAAAAACTGAAAATTTAATTTATTGGACTTTTTCAAAAAAAAAAAACAAAACTCCAGAACTCAACTTGAAGTAAGATTGTGACCAGAAATTCCAACCCTGCGTTTGACAGGAGGAAGCTGTCACCTGCAGGGTTGGCCCTAACCTCTCAGTCAACAACACCACCAACTACCCTCAAATCCGACAGCTGTTTTGGTTTCATTTCGTTCAAACAATGCCTTCTCCACTCACTTTAACTCAATCCGGCGGTTTGAATAATGCACACACACAAACACACACGAGGGGTTAAAATGCAAATCGAAACGTAACAATGGCGTGGCGTCGCGACGCTGATTGTTTTGACGGCTTCCAGTCAGAGTGAACTCGACTGGGCACTGCTTGCTTGATTGACTGGTCGGCGCACGTGCCTACTTTGCTCAGCTGCAGATGACTTTGTTTTGGCACATTGTTAAACTACCTTTTCAAGTCGATTTTTGACCAAACACTTTGCCCAATGTCCTAACTTCGATGTCAATCCTAATTTCGATCCTCTTTGGACGTGCAATTCTAATGTTAAGAAATTAGACAATTTTTCTGCTTTCTCCTTTATCCTTAAAACTCTTATACAATTAAAAAAATACAATTTTGCAATTTTTTAAAATTCTTAAAATTCCTTGAAATTCTACTCTTAAAATTAAAAAAAATCTTAAAGTTCTAAAAGGTTTTGATATTCTTAATTTTTTTAAAATTCATAAATTTTGTATGATTTTTTAAATAATCTTAAGATTATTGAAATTCTTGAATTTTTTTTAAATTCTTTAAATTTATAAAATTCTTGAAATCCTTGAAATTCTTCAATTCTTGAAATTCTTTACATTCTTAAAATTCTTGATATTCTTGAAATTCTTGAATTTTTTGAAATTTTTGAAATTCTTGAAATTCTTGAAATTTTTGAAATTCTTAAAATTCTTGAAATTCTTGAAATTCTTGAAATTCTTGAAATTCTTGAAATTCTTGAAATTCTTGAAATTCTTGAAATTCTTGAAATTTCTTGAAATTCTTGAAATTTTTGAAATTCTTGAAATTCTTGAAATTCTTGAAATTCTTAAAATTCTTAAAATTCTTGAAATTCTTGAAAATCTTGAAATTTTTGAAATTCTTGAAATTCTTGAAATTCTTGAAATTCTTGAAATTCTTGAAATTCTTGAAATTCTTGAAACTCTTGAAATTCTTGAAATTCTTGAAATTCTTGAAATTCTTAAAATTCTTGAAATTCTTGAAATTCTTGAAATTCTTGAAATTCTTGAAATTCTTGAAATTCTTGAAATTCTTGAAATTCTTGAAATCTAAAATTTTTGAAATTAGTAAAAATCTTAAAATACTTAAATTCGTAAAATTCTTGAAATACTTAAAATTCTTAGAATTTTTGAAATTATTGAAATTCTAAAAGTTCTTCAAATTGCTGAAATTTTAAAAATTCTTAAATTTTTTGAAACCTTAAAATTTAATATTTTTCTTTTAAATTTATAAAGTTTAAAAAAATTTCAAAATTTGAAACATTTAGTTATTGATAGCGGACATGGCATGTCGCAATTTCGTTGGACATGTTTGACGTAGGACTACGTATAAGTTAGTTAAGTACACGTAACTATAATCGATTTGTTTTCTTCCTATTTTGGTTAAACTTTATTCTTTATTTGATAGCGATAGTAAAACATTGGTGAAATAAAACACTTAAAATTTTAAAAATTTTGAAATTCTTAAAATTCTTAAAATTTTGGAAATTTTGCAATTCTTAAAATTTTTGAAACATTTAAAATTCTTGATTTTTTAAATTCTTGACATATTCATAAAAAACTTATAATTCTTTAATTTTAACTTTGTAGTTATTGATAGTGGGCATGGCATTTCACAATTTCGTTGGACATTTTTGACGTAGGACTACGTAGTAACCGAAGGTACACGTCTATTACATAACCATACATTAATTTTTTTCTTCTTATTTTGGTTTAACTTTATTCTTAATTTGGAAGCGGTAAAGAATAGTTGATTACGTCAAAAGTACTATCACAATTCATAAAATTTCATTTGTATGACGTAGCAGTCCTCTTACTACGCACACAAATTCCAGCCAGCAATTCATCGCAGCGCAAATACCTCGTGAATAAGTGAAGTTCAACTCGTTGTGAATTCCCAAAAGGCAAACAGTTCCGGCTGTAGTCATTATCGTCTACTCCGTTGATTCGTTCTACATCACCGCCGCGAATATTTGGCCAACATAAATATTCCGCGTTGCCTGAGTTCATCGTCGAGGTCTGCTTGCGAAACCCAAACTCATACACGCACACATCCGTGTACCCTACAATTCTTGGCAAAACATAATGATTCACCACGAACGCAGTAAGTCCAACTCAACCGTGTATACAACCGGAGGAGGCTCCAGCAACGAAGTTCGAACGGAGTTATCCAACAACAAAGCCAGCAACGACACACGACCAATGAACCACAGACGAGCAGACACACACAGCACTAAGCGTGTAATAACCGACTCGAATGATGCTGGAGAGTTGCAAACTCCATCTTTACCTCTACGGTGACTTAACCCTTAACAGCAGTTTTACAAGAATCCATTTCAATTACAAACATGAACAAAACTCATAATCACATGAAAAGTTTTCACGAGTTCATGAATTTCGTTCATGACAGCATGAACAATTTACACGAAATCATGAAAAAGTCGCGATATCATGAACAAAACTCAATTTCAAAATGCAATAAAACTAAAAAATAGACTCATTTGAGTAATTTCAAAACAAACCAAGTGTAACTCCAGGGTTAACGGAGGTTTGTTACCTGCTCAAAAACACGGTACCGTGTGGAGCCCCGTGTCTCCACATCCGGAAGCTGCCCAGATCATGGGGTTTTTTAAACACAGGCTGCGAGATCAAACCACCGTACACAAATGGCACAAATCGGCGGGGTGAACTCGAAAGACTTCAAAGTGGCTGCCAGGTCTGGCCTGGCGGTGCCCATAAATGGAAGAAATTTTGCTGCCCCATTGCCAGCGAGTTTTTTTTTTCGAGAGTGGAGTCTGTTGATAATTCGCACGATTGTGCGGCTCTAAGTCGAGGAACCTGCGTGAAACGCGTCGTTTCAACTTTTTGAGATATTAAGATGTTCAGAGCCGAAAAAATGCAGATCAGCTGACAAGGTTGGCGCATGCAAGGTGTGAAAAGCTTTTTTTCTTTAAGCTTCTTGGTCGGGTTGACATCAAACGGTACCAGTCATTAGCATAAATATTGAGTCACATTCGCGAAAAAAAGTAAGCAAATTTGCAAACACGATGATGCAAGCGAATTAAGCAGAAACGAAGGTGTGTTTGCGTTAAAATGAGGTTTGCTAAAGGTGGCTTACTTTTCAAAGTACACTTATACTATTGCAAAGGCAAACATCAAAAACTGCGTCGCGAATGGGGTTGCTGATAGCGGCCTAAGTTAAGTTGTTGCCAGCGATAAGATATGAACATGAGGGAGTCCTACGATTCTAGGTTGGAAGGAAACGATTATGTTCACCAATTTGCGGCTTTCGATTGTGTATTGATTTTTTTGTTCAGCTTTTTTTTTTAAATTGTGTTGTTAATTTAATCATTTTTTTTTAAATATTTTTTATAGCTCAAAAGATAGCATTTTTGTCTCCTCAATATATAACATATGTTTTTGCAATTCCGTCGTGAAACTACTTACTTTTCCTGTCATTCTTGAACGACGAAATAGCCTACTTTTCTGTACCAAAAATAACAGAATCGAATAGCAACACTTTTCAACATAAATGCTGAAAAGTTCTACTTTTCAGCACTCGAATGGGTGCTGAAAAGTTCTACTTTTCAGCACTCGAATGGGTGCTGAAAAGTTGAACTTTTCAGCACTTGTTTCGAAAAGTAACACTTTTCAACATTTTTTTGATTTAAACGATTTATTGACAAAATGCATGAAAATTTGACATAAAATTTCACTCAGTGTGTGTTTTTTGGAATTGCAAAAAAAGTTGTATTGAACTCGTTGCAAAACTTGATTTTTTCAGCACTCTTCGAAATTATCCAACTCGGTGAACCTCGTTGGATAAATGTACGACTCGTGCTGAAAAAAATCCACTTTTTGCAACTTGTTGCATAAACTACTATTTTGCAATTTTTTTGTGTTGCAAAAAATCAAACAGTTAATTTTTAAATTAAAACTATAAAGACAACATTTAATAGGAAAATTACGTAGCCAAATTAACAGTCAAGACCCGAAGGAAAAAATTTTCCTGTACAACCCGAAGCCTGCAAAATGCGTTACAGTAAATTTTCGCAGGCTTGGGAAATAAGCAAAATAGCACCAAACTTCAATGTTTTATAGTGTTTTGGAATCGTCAGAATGTCTACTTTAAGGAAAAAATATGAAAATTAGTGGATTTTGGGGCGGGGCTCGGGGGGGAGGGGGTGAACGAAAAAATATCTGAGCAAAATGCGTTACAGTAAATTTGTAAAATTTATATCTTATGCATAACATAACCAAAACTCAAAGTTTTATAGTGCTTTGGCTGATTTATAGTAAATCATAAAAACGTAGTCCTAGGTCAAAATTAAAAAAAAATCGGCTTGCCTTAATTGATTCATATCCAGATTTTTAAGTGAATATGGCGTTGCGCAAAAAATGTCAAAAACGCACAGTGATACCAACATTAAAAAAACAAGTGTATCATGGAATGGTGTTTTATAATGTTGGTATCACTGCACGATTTTGACATTTCGGGCGTGCATCATTCGTAACACCGTTTTCGCCGTATTTGCTTAAAAATCTGGATACTTTGGTGATGCGCTGGAGTACACTCAAAGTCAGAAGTATCCCTCAAAAGAGTACTTTCAATCCTCAAAAAGGATACTTTCTATCCTTTTTTAAAGTTCACCCGGCGTCACCCTTTTAAAAGGGTATGTCAAATTCAGTACATTTTCGATACCCTTTTAAAGGGTGACGACGGGTGAACTTGAAAAAAGGATACTTTTTACTTTGAGTGTATGGCAGCGTAAGCTACACGCTGTGTGTGTGTGTGTGTGTGGTCCAATCCAATACCCGCTAACCGGTAGCGAAATTATGGGAAAGTATAATTTGTATCAGACTTTTGTATATGCCGAATGCTGATACAACTTATCTCAGTCCCGGGTATTAGGTGGTTATAGCCCTCGCGCTGCTTCCAACGACCCATTTCAGAATGGCAGAGATCCTAGCGGCCCAATTCCGAGGTCGTTGGGCATTGTCCGGCCCCGCCTCAACATAGAAGCAAGCACCAGACGGATCCTTGATCTATCTTAAGACTCCCAATCCCTTCAGGCAAATCAGACCATCAATCCAGAGGTGTGAGTTCGAATCCCACCTGATTCAGTTTGGTTTTTGTTCCAATTCCTGATTCCAAATTTCAAAGGTACCGACCGGGATTTGATCCCTGAACCTTCTGCTTGTGAGGCAGAAGCCGTAACCATTAAGCCACGGAGCCGGTGTATGGCAGCGTAAGCTACACGCTCAATCCAAAATAAAGGCATTGTAAGCTACACGCTCGCTCAAGACCCTGCCATTTAGAGGTCATATTGAAAACAAGATTGAAAATCACCCTTTTATGCAGTTTTTAACGTAACTTTTTAACACCATTATCAAACTTTATGATTTTCAACACCAAGTTTTAGGACCCGAAACTGGACCGATTGGAAAAAAATCCGTCCAAAAATCGTTCAGTCGTAGCCGAGAAAATCATGTATATATTTTGTTCAACTCCGAACTCCGACAAGTTTGGCTGATTGATTTCTCAAATTTCTCAAAATACCATCGATTTACCAGTCAAATCAACAAACCAAACTAGTATCGTTCCGGCGAGCATTCCAGTAACGCAACTTTGCTGATAAGAACCCCGTCATGAAAACAAGGTTCACTCTCAGGTAGAAGTGGGGTGGAAAAGCCCCGATATTTGTCGGTTCGGTGGCGGAGATAACGATTTCCTTTCCTCGATTTGCTGCGATTTGCACCTGTGTGAGCAACAGCAGCAGCAACTCCCCACCGATTGTAGTCAGGTATCATGCGATATTGTAGATACTGCAGTTCGTATAGAGTGTGTTGGGAGATAACGGGTCTGGACTGCACAATTTCACAAACATGTTTACTGACGCTTTTGTGTTGGGTGAAGCTTGATGGTCTGGAACACGGTTGAGTAATCGACTTATTTTAGTATTCTGCAGCTTTTTTTACAATCTAAAACACGTTACTATAAAAAAGTGATTGATTGCATCGCGTTGGCGCAAAATCAATAAAAGTTGCGACATTGTTGTTTAGAGCAAACAGTTTTTGCACGCGGCATCCCTCGTCACGTAGCACCCATTTCATGCTATTTGATGAGCACTTTTTCCCCCGGCTGACATATGTTGTACTTCCCAGAATCGATATCCTTGGTTTAGGGCTCAACTCACTGTTATCACTTTGTTTCCAAAAGCAACGCGCAACGACATCGGTTTTCATAACTTGGACGATAAGATAACTCTCCCACCAGTTTTTTGTTGCTTGACGCTTTTTTTACCTCTCTGTGAGTTACATGATTTATGGCTCAAGTCTGCAGAGGACATCAGCACCGGAGATGCGATCTCGAGGTTGATAACGATGCAATATCGATGACTGACACGAGAGACACGTCCCAGGAGATGTTTATTTTTGGAAGGAAAACAGTGCCACGTGGGTTGAGTCACGTGCTTTCAAGGAGAATATTAGATTGAATTACATTAAATTTTACAGCCATTAAAGCTGTAATCGCAAAAAAAAATGTGTAGGCAAATACAGTGCGAGTTTGATCTGCTCTTGAATCCGCCTGTCGGATTGAGGACTGGATTTCGTCATGTTGAAACTCCACTTTTTAATGGGATAAGGGAATTTCTCCAAGATGACCTCAAATATGTTTCGCTTGGAGTTTGGCGGTTACCTGAGAGGTAAAAGGTCCAGGATACGCCCTAGGCAAGCGTTACGACCATTGGCAAGCAATATCGTTCCAAAATCGAAATCCTCTGATTGCCAATCGCACCCAAAAACAGCACCCATCAAAATTTGCAGCCGAAGTTCCGTCGCCAATCAAATGACGAGTGCCGCACACTTATTTGCATCCGCCGCCCGAGAAATTGCCCCGCAGGTTGACAAAACAATGACATGCAAATGTTTAATTAAAATCGATAGCCGGCAACCATTCGGGGTGCTGCTCGTGTTTCCTTCCCCGATTTCAGAGGCCAGTAAAACCAATAAAACAACTCCCTCTGGTGGTGGGGAGTCCCCAAACAGGGGGGTTGGAGCAGCAACATGACACGCAACATTTTGCCACTGCAGTTTCCTGCCAATTATGAAAGCAAACAAAGAACCAATAGATGATTGCTTAAGGGTAGGGTGATGTACGCAATCCGAACACATTTTCCAAAAGCCATTAAAACTAGCGCAAATTGGATTAAACCGACAGAGTCGTGAGAGGGCCTGTCCACGGGGTGTAAAACCAACGATTTGTACAACTCATCAACGGATTGATCTGAAGCAGTTTTTGACGATTTCCAGAGGTCGACAGATGGTCCCCTCAAATCTGGATCTGGTTAGTTTATTTATGCGGAGCTCCAGAAGTGTCACTCTGTTTGACTTTGACCTTTTCGGAACCATAGGGGGGACACACTTTAGACCCGGTAAATTATTCAAATTACCTCTTTTTTCCACATTCTGAGCCCCACACGGAGAAAAAAGAGTTCCCGAAATCGTGAACAAGCGTTCATGAAAATGGGAACCTCGAACAAAGTGTTCAAATTTCATGGTACGTTTTTCAAAATCGTACCATGGGATTTGAACACTTTGTTCGAGGTTCCCATTTTCATGAACGCTTGTTCACGATTTTGGGAACTCTTTTTTCTCCGTGCAGACAAAGTCAAAACGGCCAAAACAAACTGTCACGACAGAGTGTGAGTGTGTGTGAAAGGGTTTTCCACCAGCGGAATGAATAAAATATTGAAATTTAGCCCGATTTGGAAGCGTCGCCGCTAGACAGAGTGGTCACGACTGTGCCAACCCACGTGACCGTCACCACGTGTGAGCCCCCTCAAGATGGATGAGTCCGGAGCCCAAAAGTGGCGTAAATAATTATAATTTATTTAATCGCTTAATAAATATGTAATTCAATCCCGGCGCATAATCCCCGTATTTCGATATTAATAACGAAATTTATTGCGGTTGTGTTCGACAATGGGCATATTTTTCAATAGTGCTGTGGCAAGTCGGTGGCAAAGGGTTGTTTCGTTTTATGGGCGGCGGTCGACTCTGTCAACAATGTCTCTCCACATATTTTTGGACGGATTATGAGGGGTTGATCTCGGTCGGTTTGATTTATGCTGGGGGATGAGAGTGAAAATTTAGTGTTGCATTTTGGCACGATGCCAATGGAGTAGTTTCGTCTGGCTCTCCTGATGATGATGCAGCAAAACTCTCTCTCCATTAGTTGAAGGGGGCAGATAATATTTTTAAATTGAGTCCTGTTGACAACAGTTTATGGGCTTTCATTTTTCTGGATTATCGTATTTCAGATTTTATTCAACAAACTAAAAAAAATAATTATTTCATGTCCTTATACGGTGCTAATTTCCCAACCACTTCAAAATCTGCAGAAACATGCCTCTCGAGAACGCCTCAATCTTCAGCCCAATTGAGGTTTATTTGCACTCAACTAATAACAAACGCTCTCTAACAACAAACTCAAACCTCGACTCAAGTTCACCAGAACCACCAAGGCAGTATTTATTTTTGCAATTTGCATACACTCTCTCGTATTGCACCACACTCATTCGCTGGACAAAACAAGTAGAAGAGGTAGAATCAGCAAACGAAGACGACAGGCACACATTCTTCAGTGTTTGTTGTGCCAGGCTAATGACCATGATGACGACCACGGTGACCATTCCGGCACATCCGTGGAACTTGAGGTTCAAAAACGAGGACATGCACGGTGCTGCCTCTAGCGGTGGAGAGCTCCAACTTTTCGACAAGTTTTTATGGCAGTTTTGCATTAAAAGGTCGTCCATAGTGCATGTAATTAGAATATTTTAAATTTCATAAAATTATAAAAAGTGGAAAATTATTTTTCATTCTGATAATAGCATAAAGTTCCATCGAGATCATATTGTTGACTTAGCAGTACTTTGGCGTGCAATTAAACGTAATCAGCATTTTCAACAGAACTCTTTTACAAAACTTGCCTCATTTGAAAACAATGTTTCCGGCCAGCCAAAATAATTTCATAGCCGATTACGATGATTGATTTCAATGTGCACAATGCCTTGGACAATTTTTCACACACATACACATCCCTTGATGTTGTCGTTGTTCTGTAGATAATAATATTTATCAGAAGATGTAGCTAGTGAGTTATCCAAGAGTAATCCTTATTTTAATTTAATCTAGTCCCATTTGTTGATCACAATTTTATTCTTATTCTATTTTCTTTTTTATCTGTGCCCAACTCTCGCTTATAGAAGCGCAAAATAGCATTTGTTCGATTGTTGTTCATAATATTGTTCGAGATGTTTTTCATAATATGCATATGGCACATTCTCTAGCAACAAGAACGATACGATACTGATAAGTCTTACATTTTAATTATTTATTCGGTGTTTTATTGGTTCAATCTTCAATCGCAACTGGATTAACAATTAGAAATGTTTATAATAACTAAATTATGCTTATCAATTTGTATGAAACCAAAAAGGACTTCAGCCCGCTATTTCTCACTTAAAATAAGTCTTCCATAGTCACTGCTTGCAGAAAATTCAATTTCCAATCCGTATTTGTAACGATATTTATATTTGGAACAAAAAAAACGAAGTTGACTTTATAGCTATCGGCCACCATTGCTAGTACCAACCACTAGTGTCTTCCTTTTTATCTACAAGGACTTCGCCGCCCTGGGCTCCTAAGTGTATGAAAGTAGGGCACGGAGCGACGGCGCCGAATACCCATATTTACAAAAAGAATTTCAGAGCGCCCGCCGGGGGGTTTCGAACCGGCGACCTCTGGATTGGAGTCTAGTGCGCGGTATTTGGAACAAGTTTTATTAAAACCGTTTTAATATCATACGAGACATATTTCGCAAAAAAAAAGAAAATTTCGTGACGTTGCAACGCCGGAATGTGACATATGTATTTGTATCACTCACAACCAAATTTCAAATTTCTAGCAAGTTTTCTTGTATTAGAAATTGTATCCTTTTTCGATCATTTTTTAAATAATGCTTCTAATGTTTTAAGTTAAATCTTAGTTGATAATTTTATTAAATCGTAAACAAGCACCGGCTACATGAAATATGCATTGACCCCTCGTCCAATCAAAACTGGTATACTGAAAAGTTGCCTCAAGTAAACAAAATCGCAGCACTCCATGCTTTGAATTTTCGTTTTGCCTCTCGTGTGACTCTCGTGTTGGCCGTTTGTTTTTGCGATTCTTTTACCTTTCCTGCTCCAAAATGCCGGAAAAAACTGTGCATTAAAAACTGCACTTTCAGATATCATGGCTCATCATTTTATTCGATTGCAAACAGGTGTTAAGGTAGTTGACATGGCTTGAATTTTTGACATCGAACAAAAATATGGGAAGAGGAGGAGATTCGCAGCTCTTAAATCTGTTTATCTCAATTTTCAAATCAACCACGTTATCAACCCATCGTCCATCAGTGAATCAAGAGGGAGAGCTTTAATTGTTGAGGAAGAGCATCAAAGTTGAATTATTAGCAAAGAAATCGCGTCACCAAAGCAACACAAACTCCTGCATTTAATGAATGAATGCTTGAATCACGCATGATACTTTTGTGCGAGTTTTACTGAAAACTCTCATGATTTTTCAACTTTATATTTCCGTACGATTGATTACTGTAATTTAAACTTCTGTCAACATATAAGTGGTATACATGATTTGTTCTGACAATTTGCAAAGGGTATAATAGATTCAAATTTTACAGTTGTTGATCCTGAGTAGGCTGTGACAAGCGTGGACGATTTTCCACTATACCAGTGACAGAACTCAACAATCGTCCCACTTTTTGAGCTAACAGGTTGTATGGAGTTCCACCTATGTGATTCCGGGCATTCCGCACGGCAGTTTCGCCAGTCATCGCTATTTACGGTGCAACTGAGAAGAGTAATTCCGTGGATTGCGAATTTGTCGCAGATTAACGACATTTTTGGGGTAATTGGGTCTTAAAATGAAGCATAGATTGTTGATATTATTGTTTACAGCGATAAAGCTTATTTTTCTGAGTACAATGACCCTTTGTACGACCACAAAGAGTTAAAAATGGATTTTTAAATCAATTTGGAAAAACTAACCATTCTTGACAGAAAAGTTCCTAATTGACAGCTCGTTCCAAGGGGACCATAGTTGATCCATCGAAAAAATGTTGTCTTGTCAACATTTTCATGCATTAAAATGAAAAAAAGTTATCAGAAATGGTTTTAAATCGTGGTTTTTACCGTTGTACATAAAAATTGACATAGGGCTTTAATACCCAATTTCCCAAAAAATTGTACAAAAAATCCATGCTACCTTAAAAGCTCAAACACCTTGGGCCAACAATTCTGCCACGGTTTGCGCATATGTTTTTTTAAACGAATTTCAGTGAGGTCTCTGAGGCCGTGGTCGTAGCCGCAGCTCCAATTTCGTGAGCTTAACCGCGACGTCATCACTTTTCAGGGCCAAGCCACTCAGAACATTAACCGTGGCTGTGGTTGAACTTTTTGCAACATTAAAGCTCGTTGTGGTTGGGTATTCTTTTTGTGGTGAAATCTGCCATAAAAGGATTTCACTTAAATGTGGATTCAAATTGAAAAAAATAGTATGAATGTTTCAGTCAACAACATTTATGATACTGTTATTTTATAAATCCGACGTTTTAAACATTGTGATAATTGGCTATCAAAAAAATGAAAATTCTGAAAATAAAATCTAAACACAGGGGAATGCATTATAAATTGATTCAGCTGACAAAAACTATTTAAAAATGCTTGTACCAGCTTAAGGGGTTGCATACACGTAGAAAATCACAAAATTTCATATTTAAGAAAAATTTTAAAATCCGTCTAAAAGATGGTTTTGAATCACTGCTGAAAGTTTCATGAAGATATTCCATGATTAACAGTGTGTAAAAAGCGATTTAAGCTAAAAATTTTGCAAAGCGCAAAGCGAACTGTCAAACTTTGCGAGCGTTTTTTTTTTCTGAACACCAAGTTGATTTACGGATGCCACCGTATCTCGAGATGGGATGGATCAAATTGGTTGAAATTTAGGGTGATGACTCGCAAGACATATTCTATGTGCATGACGAAACCCGATTTTTAAATGCTTCATTTAAAAATGTACAAAAATGGCGATTTTTTATATGAAAAACATGAAAATATGTTTATCTTTTTTTTAAATAAACTTTTTGAAAATCGGCAAGCTTCACCAAAATTTTGAGCCGATTTGGTCAAAGCAGTGTGGAGATATCGTGGCACCCGTTTTTTCTGAAACTGCTTAATTTAAATAGGTATATCTCGACAATGATGCAATCAAATGTCATCAAATTTATTTTGTTGATAGTTGAAAATGTATATTTTAATGCCCTGAAAAAAAAATTTAAAAAAGTTGAAGTGTGTGCTCAAACCAACTTTTTTTTGCCGGTTCACAAGTATGTAACCCCTTAATCAAATTAAAAAAATGCAGCATAGTTTCGAACGATTTGACTTAAAATAGAGTTTCACTGTATTCCAGCACTGTGCACTAAATTATTGCTATCGATTGGCTTGAAAAAAAAAATTGTTTAAAATGATTCAATTCATCCCGGGTTGCTTCTTGATCTTTAGCTGTAAATCGCAATTATAAATTTGTGAAATTCTAGTTTGGTGGAAAATGCGACTGGATATCTAGAATTTTTTTTTAAAAAGATCATATCTAGACTTTTTTTTTGAAAGGAACCTATAAGCTATTGTCTTTCGTATGTTTATAGGACATTTAAAAAAAATCCAGACAAAAACAAAATTTTCAAATTTTAGTCAGAGTTTTTCAAAAACACCCAAACAGCAAAAAAAAAATGCTTATAGGATCATTTCAGAAAAAACTCCGGAAAAGTAAATAAATAACGACTGGTTGCCTAGTTTAACAAATTCTTGTTGTCTAAAGTGTGAGAGTAAAGTGCGGGCAAAATCCAAGTTACAGTGCAAGGAATAATATCGTATTAATCTAAATTAGTTAATTTGAAGAAATAAGCAATTTTGGTATCAAATGACGTGATACTTGAAATATATTTTTTACTTTAATATCATTTTTACATACTCAAATTTCTGCAAAATATCTAACATTTTTGAATTTACTATTTTTTTAATTGCGATTTTCTGTAAAGTCTTTCACTGTTTTACATTTTTCATCAAAAATACATTTTTTATAATATGTTTTTTTTTCTGAAAATACTAAAATTCCCATCTTTTTCAATATGAGTATCAAATGACGCAAAATTTTATATGGATTTTAATTTTAGTATCATTTTAAATGCAGAATATATAAATTTTCATAGCATTCCGTACACGGATAGAAATCCTGTAAGCAAAGCCGGTAACTCTTTGTTGACGATTTTGGAAACATTGCAATGTTTCCAAAACCGTCAACATTTTTTTATTTCGTTGTAAAGGTTTTCAAAATCGACAACATTGTTCACAAAATCAAACAAAAATTTGACGATTTTGGAAACATTTCAATGTTGTCCAATTCGGCAACAGGAAGCTACTTGGATTTGCTTACAAATGTTCTATCCGTGTACTTTTTTTTATTTTTTAAATTACAGTCTAGCATCAAACGATATTTTGAATAGAGTTCAACTTCTTACAATTTTTACTAAAAAAAATCAAATAAAGGTTTCAAAATTTCAAAGCAAAAAGTGCCACAAAGTGCACAGTATAACGAAAATATGCAAAATATAAATGAATTTTTGAAATATGGTTTTTCCTTATTTTATATGTCATTTTCCGATGTGAGGTCAGAAAATTCAAAATTTAAAAAAATAAAATGGCCCAATTTGATTGAAATACAAAAACAAACGTTTTAAAACACATTTTAAATAGTTTAAATCAATTGTACATGTTTTTCAATATTTCTATTTTTATTTTCAGCAATTATCAATATTTACCCTCTGATTTTTAGCGAAATTATCGAAGGAACGGCCGAATTATTCAGAAGTTTTCACAAAATAAAAGTCAAATTTTTGCGAGAACTTCAGATTATTGAATCAACGCGAGATAAAATCACGTTTCTCCTTCGCTGTGAGTGACGGGAGATTATAGCCGCCTAACTACCGCGGTGTAAAAATCAGCAAGTTGAACTGAATCTCCAACGTCATCCTTTAATACACTTTCAAAGCATTTAATTTTTAAGTTTTGAGTTCTGATCTAAAAAAGATGTGAAACAGGAGTTTTTTTAATGAATTAAATATTTGACTTGAAATTTGAAAAAATGCGACAAAATAAGAAAACATAATAGGTAAAATTTAAGTTGAACAAAAATTGTTAAAAATTACTCTAACATAATAATAAAATATCGAACAATTGATAACTGGAGGTTTATAACATCATTTTTTTGTAATTCTGTCGTGAAACTACTTACTTGTCCTGTCATTTTCGAATAGTATGCTGTTCTACTTTTCAGCACTGAAATGGATGCTGAAAAGTTGAACTTTTCAGCACTTGTTTCGAATTTTTTTTATTCAAACGGTTAATTGACAAAATACATAAACATTTGACTTATAATTCCACTCAAACGGTGTTTTTCGGAATTGAAAAAAATGTTTCATGGAACTCGCTGTAAAACTTGATTTTTTCAACACTCGTCGTATTTATAAATGTACGACTCGTGCTGAAAAAAATCATCTTTTTGCAACTTGTTGCATAAACTACTATTAACACCTTTAATCCCAACATGAAATAACCGAGATTCAAAAATCAACTTTTCAACACCCTATAAAACATTGATTTTACGTTGCACCGGGGATTCTAGAAGTGCAAAACCGAAAAGTGCCCATAAAACGTGCCGGCGTCTGTCGTCGTCGCCCCGGCCAACTTTCGATGTCGTGAACCCGAGGGGCGGGTTGGTTATGGCACTGGCCAAAGAAGGGAACTCTAGACTATGCAGTACGGGAGCCCTACAGAGCATGACGGTGATTTTATCACGTGGTGCCCACTTGTTTTGCGCAAAAACATCAGCTTAAATGGTGGGACACACCGAGAAAAAAGGCGCTGCAAAATTGGAGCAAAAAGTCGAAAGTTCTTCAACGACTTTCTCTTTGAAGAGCGAGCTGCCCACTTGTGGTTATGTTAATTTCGATAATGAGACACTTGCCGGCCAGTGACAGCGCGCCTCGAAGAACAGCTCTATAATTTTGAACAACTGCACTGTAAATAACCACGGTGCATCCTCGAACCGTGCAAGATAAAGTGTATTACAATTTGCAGTCATCCGCGGAGTTGGCAGCGCAGCATCACCACCAGGTTGGAACTTCAAACGAAGCCACTGACTTCAACCGGAGGGAATGATATCGATTTTAGCGGAGTTGATGTTGTTGTTCTCTTGTTTGTTGCCTTCAGCAGTGGAGAGCTCTTCTAAAAGGGTGTTTAAAGCGCACCGAAATGTGCCCTGCTACTGGTGCTGCCACTTTTGGTTTAGGTTGGTACAGCACACTTGCATTACAACTGACTGCTGGACGACGAACACTCCACTTGTGCCCGGCCAGACTACAAAGAATCTCACGAAAGTCATGTTTCACTTTTTGGAGGTAAATTTCAGTTGGGAAAAGAAACGTTACACTGTAGGAAAAGAACGTTTGAACTTCAAATTTGGAGGTTTTAAAAATCTAAAGTAAAAATAATGACTTTTTTTTTATTAAAAGTTTGATGATGCCTAAACAAAAAATAGCAGGTTGTTTCCGACAACATTGATGTTAAGCAATCGAATCAATGATTAAGACACAGCCGATCGATCATTCGCTGTATCAACCGATTCGAGTGAGAGAAAAAGCAGAAAAGAGAATGTTCAGTAGCGATTGGTGTGGTAGTGACAAACAGACAAAGCAGATTTGCGTGGAGGATTCTGAGAATTAGGACTCATTGATTTTAATTTGATTGTTTCTCTGATGCTAACCTTCGCCGGCTTCGGCTCATCGTAGTCGTACTCCACCAGGAAACTGCTTCCGCGGCTGCTGCTGAGCAGCGTCGGCGTCGGAGACTGCGGTGACATCGGATGTGGCATGGTTCTGTAGCTGTCTTCTGCTTCTTTTCCTTGCGTGACAATAAACTTTTCACAAGTAACTCAGCGAACCGGTTCAGCAGCTGCTATTGATTTCCGGCCTCGAGCAAATCTCGACCTTGCGTGATCTGCGCCGATTTAGAACTGCCTTATTTTCCTCCTGCTTCTTCTCGTCTCGTTACACACTTCCAATTAGCTAATTAATCGCACTCGCAACTCGCGCCACTACTTTTTCCGTTGAGGTAGAGCTTCTGGTTGATGGACGGTTTGAACTTGCCGTGACTTGGCGGATTTATCTTTTCGCGCCACGCCACGGAATTTACTCGATTAATTTGTGTTTCACACTGTTAAATCAGAAGCTGTGATTTTTTTCCCCTCTGCCACTCGTTTCTTGCCACTTTTACCATACTTTGCGAACCACACAAAAAAGACTCAGCATCGAAACTTGCAAGTAATTTTCACATTATTTTTGAACCATCGATTTCCTCCACTTTCTCAATCGACCACAACAAAAAACTTCACTTCAGATTCGCCGTACTTGACCACTGCTCGCCGATGGCAATTACTTTGCATTCACCAAATCTGCTTCAACCAACCACCAGCAGAGCTAATGAGTGTACGCTCCGACGATAAATAAAAAAACTCACTCGTGATTCGAGCAAAAATTCAATCAATCATTTATCATTACATTTTGGCACTCTCACTCTTTCGCTTTCAAGCTGCCCCTTCTTCTTCTTCGATGATTGTGCATGTGCTCACACTTTTTCGTATCACTGATTTGAATTTATTCAATAACAATATAAAATTTCCTCCAAGAATCCCAAAGATGATCCTTTCACTCACAATTGCATCGCAAGCGACCCTCGCGTTTTTTTTCGTTGTTTTGTATCACGAACCCATCCTAATCACCGGTACGACGGATAAAGTCACGCGCGAGCGTCATCGTATTCACACAACAACACTTGTTCAAACAGCGGCGGCGGTGTTCACGCAAATGACGAAAATTACGATACGTCCTTTTTGGATCGAACGAACGCACGAACGAACGTCGCTCCGCGACGATGGCTCACTGGCGAATGAATCGGAAATCGTGTTTTGATATCCGAGTAGGCTGAATATCAAGAATGAACTTGGTATCGTGCGCGCAAGGGAGTGCGCGCAACGTTGCGGTGAACGTGAGTGAATCAACCGGTTTCGGGGGTGAGTGAATTGCGAGCAACCAGTTGAATGGAAGGTGAGAGAAATGGAGTTGTTCTCTCCGTGCTCTCTTGACTCAACGGTTCACTCTCAGTATTGAGAAGGCGGTGTGTGGAATGGAGAGAAAAAAAATACCGGAACATTTTGTTTGTTTGTTTTGATTTAGGAATGCATGTTGTAGCGTGAAGAGTGAAAAAATTTGTGAGAAAGGAGTGAGGGGTGAGTTATGTTGGAAGTGAGAAGGAGCATGAAATGAGAGTTTAGTATGGTGAGAGGGAGCTTTTGATGGAATTATTTCACAGTTGAAAAATGCATCAAAATATTATTTTGTAGCGCAAAAACTAGAAAGTATTTTTTTTAGATAATAATATTGCAAAAAGGCCGTTGCAAATATTTTTTGAAGTTTATGTCGCCCTCTTCAAAATCGGTCCGAAAAAGCAGGGGCAAAAATATATGTTCAATATACTTCAAAATTTGAATGGAAAAAAAGTTTTACGAACCGAAAAAAAAATTGAAATGCATTTTCCTGCGTTTAAAATCATATTTACCATGTTTGAGATCGATCAAAATTATTTTTTTTGTGAAATTCCGTTGTACAGTACTGCAAAAAGATTTTTTTCGACAAAAATTTTTTTTGCCAATACTTCGATATTTTGAAAACTCAAGATTGAAAAACATCTGGGCGAGTGTAAAATACAATTTAAACCCCTTTTTTATTCAAATGTTGAACCATGGCTTGTTATTTCAATTTTTTATATTTTTTATTTGTTTGATCAACTTAAAAATATTTTGAATTTTTGTTAAATTCCAATTTACAGTACCACAAAAAGTCGTGAAAAAAATTCGTCAATACTTAGATATTTTGAAAACAGTTTAGAATCGATTACCCGAAGGCCTCGGAAAATTTTGTTGAGCTTAAGTATAAAATTTTTAAATCCGAGATGGCGGCCCAATACAAACCTTCAGATAATCGAATTACAGATAATCGAAACAACCGAAATCGAGGCTTTGGATAATCGAGTCTAGACTGTACTAATGATGATTTTACTGTGTAGTCGAGCGACAAAATCTTCAAAAAATATTAGCAATGGCCTACTTTTAACATCAAATTCGAGTTCTCCGCCTCATTTTATTCATATTTGAATGGTTCGCTGCCTATTGAATTACCAAATGATTTTTTCAATATGTATTTCATCATCGCCATTTTGGCCACCATCTTGGATATTAAAATTCTTAATCACTTTACAATAGTTTAGAGGTCATATTTTAACTTAACCATCAAAAATAAGACAACGAAAAAAGCAAATTATTCACTTTTTCAGTTTTAATTAACGAAAATCTGAACAATTTTTCTGATCTTCGTATAATAAAATATTGAAAAATGAAATTTGAATGTTTTTCAAGCAAAAATATTCAAAATAATGCAGACAATACCATAACGAATCTTATAAAAGTTTTTGTGGAGACCTTTTATAAATATTCAAGCATAGTTTTGAACAGAAAATGAAAAAATATATATAAATAATTGCAACAGCCATCTATACAGTCACGCTACTAGCCAAGCGTAAACAATATTTGCGAATTTTAAAATATATTTGGTAATGTTTTCGTGTCTTGTATCAATCTGTGGGAAAAATAAAAAAAAAAATTTAGGTTTACAGTTTTTTTAGACGATTCTCTGAACATTTTTTTCAACTTATGGGTGAGTTTTGAAATACTCCTTAGTAATAGAGAATACATAATCCAGCAATAAAAGAAAACAAATGGACATTTTAAAAAATAAACAGAGGTAGTAAAATTTGCATTTTTTAAATCTTTTTTTATTATTTTTTGACAGCGAGGCTCTATTAAAAAATCCATTATTTTTTAGATTTTTGTTTGTTTTTATATTTCTTGTTATAGAATGTTATCATTAGCTACTACTTACATTAAAACTTGGCCTTCTAGTTCCTAACCAAAAAATACTGCATAAATATTTTGACATTAAATTGAAAGCTATTTTTAAAAGAAAGTGATTAATTTAAAAAATATACATTTGGATAAGTTGTAGACGTTAAAGATTTTTAAGCAAAAATAGATTTCAGGGTTTCGTTTATTTTTCAAACCATTTTTGAACTGATTCATTAATATTTTGAAAAAAAAAAATGCTTGAAAATTCCTCAGTATCTTGACGAGTCATCCCCTTTCTTGCAAATAACGCATGATTGCTGTTTGTAAAACATTTTAATGACCGCACCAAGCTGACCATTCAATCTGGTCAAAGTGTCTGCCATCTCCAGGGCCGCCGCCGTAGTCGTCGTCGCGTGATGCCGACACTTTAATTGAATGCATATGATAGCCACAGACAAGCGGACGTGGAAGTTGTGATTGATTGTTTTTGTTTTGGTTAATTCTGAGAATTGTTTTTTTTATTTTGCTGGAATTTGTGTAAAGAAATGACGTTTGTGACGTTTCGGCTTACGTTAGAATGGCCATCTTTAAGGTAAATATATTCGAATTATGACTCTTTTCAAAATTTAAACGAGTTAATTGGAGAAGAAAAAAAATGGAATACGTTTACTAACCACTTTCTTTAGGGTAACGACCACATCGCCTACTACGAGACCAGATACTTAAGATGGCACAGAAGCAGGGTGCACCCCTGAGTGAAAATGTAAACTAATCAAACCAGCCGTTGACGGGGGTGGCCACTGAGTGGATGGATGTGTGGTGTGTGGGTCGTCACAACAATCCGTCTCGTTTCGCGTCTCTTCCACGTGTTGGCTACTGGACTTAACCACTTTAGAGTGCAGGGTAAACGTACCTGTTATCGGTATTGTTTGTTAAAGTTTTCGAAATTTAAAATATTCATCTTTTTTGACAATGAAATTACTTTCAAAATTATTTTTTTAAATAAGTTCAAATTCACCCAACCCAATCCGGGTAAATGACTCCCGCCAAGTTTATGCATTCCGTTGACACCGATGTCGCCCGCCGGTTTAAGACAATCGAGTGCACACCAAGAGAATTAATTGATCAATTAGGTTCAGCGCGAGCAGCACAAGAACGTCAAGTGTCGGTGCAAACACAGCAGCAGTGAAATGAATGCTAAAAGTGCCCTCCATTCAGGCCATCTCGGCGAAATCTGGCTGTCGTCGATTCGACCAAAGTGCATTCGCGCCAAGAAGGATTGCGGGTGGGTGACAAATGCGTTGGCGTCTGGTTGAAACCTCAAAAGTGCAGTGAGAGAAGACACGTTGGTAGCAGCGGCATTTCAGCGATGTCGCGCGATGTCTGACACAGATTAAACCGATATGGTGGTTGCGTTTGCGAGATCGGAATCACGAAGGGTGGTTTCAATTAACGGGGTGGAATTCACGTGATATAACATGGGAAATTGGCTATGAAAAAAGTGCGAGATAAACTTCAGTCCATGTTCTTTACCTATAGAAAGTGGCAAAATATTTTTTTTTGCAATTCCGTCGTGAAACTACTTACTTTTCCTGTCATTCTTGAACGACGAAATAGCCTACTTTTCTGTACCAAAAATAAAAGAATCGAATAGCAACACTTTTCAAAATAAATGCTGAAAAGTTCTACTTTTCAGCACTGAAATGGGTGCTGAAAAGTTGAACTTTTCAGCACTTGTTTCGAAAAGTAACACTTTTCAACATTTTTTTGATTTAAGCGATTTATTGACAAAATACATGAAAATTCGACTTAAAACTTCACTCAATGGGTGTTTATCGAAATTGCAAAAAAAGTTGTATGGAACTCGTTGCAAAACTTGATTTTTCAGCACTCGTCGTATTTATCCAACTCGGTGAACCTCGTTGGATAAATGTACGACTCGTGCTGAAAAAATCCTCTTTTTGCAACTTGTTGCATAAACTACTATTTTGCAATTCCGTCGTGAGACTACTTACTTTTCCTTTCATTCTTAAACGACGAAATAGCCTACTTTTCTGTACCAAAAATAACAGAATCGAATAGCAACACTTTTCAAAATAAATGCTGTAAAGTTCTACTTTTCAGCACTTGTTTTGAAAAGTAACACTTTTCAACATTTTTTTGATTTAAACGATTTATTGACAAAATACTTTTGACTTAAAATTTCACTCAATGGATGTTTTTCGGAATTGCAAAAAATGCTGTACGGAACTCGTTGCAAAACTTGATTTTTTCAGCACTCTTCGTACGACTCGTGCTGAAAAAATCACCGAAATATCAGCTGAGTTCAGTTTGGGTGTACTCAATTATTATTATTTTTTACTTAAGCTTTACAAATAGTTTAAAAAATTGTTAATTTAATTCCTCTTGAAGTCAATAAATCTTCACTCTCATTCAAACCCATTAATAAACGCGTACGCCCTTTCCCAAGAACCTCTCAATTTCTTAGAACGTAAATCCTTCACCAAAAAAAGTATGTTATTACAAGCAACTTGATTGCACTTGAACATGAGAGTCGGCTTGTTTATTGTTTGTGTACCCCTTTTTCCCGCCGCTTTTTTTATTGCCCACTTCGCGGTCATCTAAACAAATTCAATTTTCGGGTTTCCTTTGGACTTTTCAGTTCGATTTTTGCCGCCCTTGCAACCGGAAAGATTTGTACACATACACATTTTTCGCCAGAAAAAAAAAGGAAACCCAAAGGGCATTGGCAACTTTGGGTTGAAGACATAAAAAATCATACACATGAAAACACTTGTACGAAGTGGTTCTTTAGAGGTCTTTTTTTTTGTCGAGGTTGTGTAATTTTCGGGGGTCCCAAATGAAGAAAGGAAACGAAAAGAGGAAAAAAATGGCACAGTCGAAGATGTGTGTAATGAAATTTCTTGGAAGTTGGGAAATAATTACGCCATGGGTAATAATTTTTATTGTCACTTCCAGCAAAAAAATAAAAAAAATAAGCAGAGAAATTTGGGCGTTTTTTTTAGTGATGTTTTCAAAAATTCAAAGAACTGCATGTTGAACTTGGTATGGATACGATTGTATTTTTCAATGGAAGATTTGGCCTTTGGCACATAACTTTGTTTTATTACCGCCATTAGTTAAGTCATTTTTTTACAAGTTAATCAACTCTTTAATATTCTGTGTTTGCAATGATAGCTTGATTTGACTTTTCGTTACCATTTTTTTTTGTTTTTGTGTAATTATATTATCTTTCTTTTTGGCTTCCTCTCCGAGGAATGCCATATAAAATCACTTGAAAATTGGCCAAAAAATTGCACTTCGATTTCTCGGAAATGGCTGAACGGATTTGGACACTTCCGGTTGCATTCGATCCCTCTTAGCTTCCGATAAGTCGCTATTGAAAATCTTCCCCGTAGCCCTTTCCTGTCAAAAGATATTTACGAAAAACGATTTGCAAAACTAAAATGGAAAAACAAAAAACGATGAAAAATTTTCAAAATTGCTTCATTTTTGCACAACTAGGTAGTCTGGAATGTCCTCCATCCACGGCTGAAACGGGACAAAAATCCATTGAAATTAGCCAAAGTTACAGCCACTTTAAGAAAACTGTTTGCATTCAGCCGCCTCCAAATCGACTAAAACGTGGCCAAAATTAACCAAAATTTCGGCATGTTGCACATTTTTGTAAAGCTTTTTCAAAACCCAATCCAATGAGATACATATCTCGACGAATTATTAGGCTTAGTCGCTAATATCTGCACTAAACTGCTATTTTTGACGATACCAATGCATTATCACATGCTGGTTCGCCCATCCGGCTAAAAAACCCAGAACTATTATACTTCACTCGAAAGCATTTTTCATCGTGCTTCGAATGTCATTTTAGGAAATAAAATTCCCTTTGTGAATCGCGTCCAGCATGCAAAGATTCCGCCGACCTCAAATCAGGTCCAGCATGGCCCCAAAAGTCGAGCGGCCGGAAGATTGCTCGAAAAACCAAGTCGAGCACCTTCCGGCCGGAAGATTGCTCGACAACGCGCAGAGAGAAAAAAAAAAACAAATCAGCTCAGAGAGCGAGCGGGAGAGAACGAGATTCGAACCCACGGCCAAAAATAAAATTCTAGGGCGCGCCCTAGCTCACTACGCCGACTCGACTTGATGAGAAGAGTGCAACAAGAACGCGACCAACTGGTCGCAATTGGTTTACGGCAGATTATTTTATTTTGGGGGAACCCGAGTTTTGGCTTCCTCTCCGAGGAATGCCATATAAAATCACTTGAAAATTGGCCAAAAAATTGCACTTCGATTTCTCGGAAATGGCTGAACGGATTTGGACACTTCCGGTTGCATTCGATCCCTCTTAGCTTCCGATAAGTCGCTATTGAAAATCTTCCCCGTAGCCCTTTCCTGTCAAAAGATATTTACGAAAAACGATTTGCAAAACTAAAATGGAAAAACAAAAAACGATGAAAAAGTTTCAAAATTGCTTCATTTTTGCACAACTAGGTAGTCTGGAATGTCCTCCATCCACGGCTGAAACGGGACAAAAATCCATTGAAATTAGCCAAAGTTACAGCCACTTTAAGAAAACTGTTTGCATTCAGCCGCCTCCAAATCGACTAAAACGTGGCCAAAATTAACCAAAATTTCGGCATGTTGCACATTTTTGTAAAGCTTTTTCAAAACCCAATCCAATGAGATACATATCTCGACGAATTATTAGGCTTAGTCGCTAATATCTGCACTAAACTGCTATTTTTGACGATACCAATGCATTATCACATGCTGGTTCGCCCATCCGGCTAAAAAACCCAGAACTATTATACTTCACTCGAAAGCATTTTTCATCGTGCTTCGAATGTCATTTTAGGAAATAAAATTCCCTTTGTGAATCGCGTCCAGCACGCTAAGATTCTGTCGTCCCTAAATCAGGACCAGAATAGCCTCAAAAACGTCTTCGCCAAGCCAAGACAAGTCAAGTCATTTCGGGAAAAGACAATATGTAATGTGTTCTTAGATACCTATCCATGAGCCATCGATCGACTCCGTTAGCGATACACTTTTTACCCTTTCTTAAATTTTCGCTTTAGCTGTAGAAGGTGAGAGCGGAATGCAAGGCGTGAGAAGGAGAGAGTTTACGGAAATTTTGACTCGTTTGAGCACTGCATAGGGACGTGGCGTTACATCGTGCTGCCATCTGGTTTTTTTAAGTGCAAAAGTGCTGAGTCATCGTCTAAAAATAGACGGCGTCCTATCTCGCCCAGCAAAATGAAGTCGATAAAGTAGTCGGTTTCGATAAGAAAAAGTGGAAAACGTGGTCTAAAAATAGTGACGCCATCCCCCTATGCCGTCACGGTGTAAAAACTCGCGTGCATTGCTTACATGGATTTTCGTCGACGAACATGGGCGTATTTTACTTCTACTCGGATTGAATAGCATTCGATTTAGTAAGTCTCTAGACTATATACTAAGTATTCTGCTTTCAGTCAAAAAGGATCGCAAAGTTATTATTTTAAATTGTTTTAAAAATCCATTTTAAATCCTTTGCGGTCGTACAAAGGGTCATTGTACCCAGAAAATTAAGCTTTATCATTGTGAACAATAATATTACCAATTTAGTTGAATTTTAGAACTCAATCAACGAATCGCCTCTCTATATATACATGTACATTCTCAATACATTTATTTGTGTATGAACCGAGAAGAGGAAGCCCCCATTCACCTAGGTGGATTAAGTAACGTTTTAATGATAATATTGATGTATTATTTTTAAGTTTAAAAGTCAAATTTGAAGGTGAGCTTACTATTTTTTTTCGTTCAACATTTTTGTGAAAATAGCCTAAGATGTTACAAAAAGACTCTCGAAAAATGCAGGATTCCTCTTGCCACTCACCTAAAAATACAAAAATCATTTACTAAAACTGTTTTTTTTGAAAAGTGCTCTAAACGTCAAAATTTTCAAAAACTGAATATGGGTCATCCATCTGAAGCGGAACAGCATTTGAAAATTAGCCTCTCCGATCCTGCTAAAATTTTGCAGAGCTGTTGATACTATCAAAACATGCAAGTATCCCGACTTTCATCCAAATCGGACCACCCCCTCCATTTTTGTACCTCCCCAAAAAATCGACTTTTTGGCGATTTTTGACCAAACCTCCTAGTTTTAAACTGCTATTATTTCAATAAATGACCAGGTAGCAGTTATTGATCAGCCCGCCTGCGTGCTTCTAGCAGATGCGGAGAATGAAGCTGATGTAGGTAATCTCGAAAACACAAAACATTAAAATTCGATATCTCTGGAACGCAACATATTAATTTCTCTCGATAAGTGATTCTTATGTAAAATTGTCCGGGGAATACGATGGTGAGGTTAAATAAAAAAAATAAGATGGGGTGTTTTGAGATACGGCCGTTTAAAGTTTTCAATTGCGCAATACAGGTAGAAACAATAAATTAATCAACATTTTGATCACGGAAATGGATCCTACGTCCATTTTCCTTCAAAATTGAGTCTAAGACCGACCTTCTAAGATTTCTGGTTCCTGAGCTATAGCAGTTTGAAACTAGGAGGTTTGGTCAAAAATTGCCAAAAAGTCGATTTTTTGGGGAGGTACAAAATTGGAGGGGGTGGTCCGCAACCTACCTCATTCCGGGTAGGTTGCGGAACTGGAATCTGAAGGCCGTCGAAACTTCCCCGACGACGAAGGTTCGACCGGGAAATGGACAACTTCCGGAAACCTGAGAACACTGGAACGCGCATTGGGAAGGTGGCGAGCGCAGTCCATCTCCGCGTGAATGGACCTGGTCGAAGTCAAAATCCCAGGAACGAAACGGGAATCGGAGCCGTGGGTCCGGTTAAGGTGGAGTACAGTTGCAGCGGGGAGATTACATTGCCACTGTTTCGACGAAAAGAGAAAAAGAAGAACGATGGAGCAGATTACGAGAGGAGCGTTTGCAATCGGAAGCAGCCCAACCGGGGACCGGCCTTTCAATATTAGGTGTATCTTGCGAGACGCTTGAAGAGAAGCTGATTTTGAAGAAGATATCAACTGGTGAGCTCGTTCTTTTTATAAAACAAGTATTCTTTCATTTATTCTGACACACACACACATCACTCAAGACAACAAAGCAAAATTATTACTATATACGCGGTAGGGTGTTTCCTTGGTCGTTCGCTGTGAGTTGTGGATTGCCTGCTTCTCTAATGAAGGTTCGACTAAGGGGGCATGCTTATTAATTTCTCGTCGCTCCATACCCTCAGTGACGTGATGGGAGCAAGGGCGTCTATGCAAAGTGTCCCTACACCCGCTACAAATTTCCGGCGCTCGGGGAGGGAAGCGGGAAACCATTTTGTTCTATGCGCCGGCATTTGTAGCACTAAAATTCGTGCAAAAAAACTTATGCACGTGGGTGTACAGATTACGGAGTAAAAGATGATCGAATTGTTCACCTAGCGCTCACATGTGTTTCAGGACCAAGTTGCCTGCGGGTATGGGGATCATACATACATACATACATAGGTACAAAATTGGAGGGGGTGGTCCGATTTGGATGAAATTCGGGATTCTTGCATGTTTTGATAGTATCGACAGCTCTGCCAAATTTGAGCAGGATCAGAGAGGGTAATTTTCAAATTTGCACTTTTTCGTGCACAGTTGAGATGGAATGACCCATATGAGAATCGATTTTCTAGACAACTTTACATAAAAGTCTCCATATTGACCACTCTCCTAAGTCCATTCCTTGTGAAGTTACAGCGGCTTTAGAAATAAAAATGTTGAAAAAAAGGTTTTATGATGGTTTTTGACAATTTCTATATGATTTTCAGTCTCTAAAATAATTTTACCGGAAAGCTCGTCCAATTTCCCATAAGATTGTCTTGGACCACTTTTCAAAATAACTAGTTTTTTTTATGATTTAAGCTAATTTACTATTCAGGTTACTACCATCCACTGAACTGCACTAAAAAAATAGTCTGTTTTTACTTATGAGCAATTCAATTAGCTTATATCTGTAAGCCCATACTTCCAATAAAACTTATTTGGGGCCGATGAACTGGAATTTGATTTCTGGAACACACTTCCCTTGTTACATAACAACCTGAATATTTTCAACATTTCACCACCGCCATTTTGGATAATATACGCAAAATTTTTTTTTAGAATTTTCGGTAAATTCGAGATCACCGCCCCTAAACTAGTTAAATTAGCGTTTTTTGTTGTCCGCTTGATTGCAAAATAAATTTATTAATTACCAAATTATACTGGTCACCATCTTGGATCATAAATGTGTTTAGTTAAGGGGTGTAGAAAATCGCAATGAAACAACCAAATTTCAAAATGTTCATTCTAATGCCCTGGAAAAAGATAAAAAAAAAGTTTAAATGTGTGCTCATACCTACCTCTGACATTTTTGACGATTTACATGTGTGTAACCCCTAAAGTTGAGTTGTTGAAGACACTTAAGTGCAAAACCTTAATAAACAACAGTAAATCATCATTCTGCGATATAATTAAATTCCTTTCAAATTCCACTCTTGAACAACATCATGCACCCTTTAGTTCATAAAATCCCATTCCAAACGATAGGCGGTAGGCTTCTTAATTAACACTGACCTGTGCTGAGCTGACTATCGCCAGACCCCCCAGAAAAGCACCCCGTGGAGTGCCGAGGTGTTACGCGGACCAAGAATTTGAAGGGTTCTCGCTGGCAGCTTCGAGGTGTGCCCCGTTCATTATTTAACACCTTGTCGATGAGCCCCACGAGTTGCACTGTGTTGATAGGGTGGCACCCCAAACAGGTAGTCATTAATTCCAGTGAATAACGGTCGGCGGGGCCTCCCTAGACCTTCAACCGACACGTGCTGACAGCAAATCAACCTCATTTTCGGAAGCTTTGAAAAGTTCTAAGCTCCGAACTGCAATCCAAAGTGCTGTGTGACTATTTCTGGCCGCGTTGATAATGGAAAACCAACAAAACGACCGTGTTGGAACGGCTTGACCGGCGTACGTTGTCGGTTGTTGTGAGCACGCCGCCGGTCAGTACCAGATGGATCGGTATGTGGGTCTCGCTGTCGTGGCTTGTCTCGTCTCGTCTCGATTCTGTTTGTCTATAAATGGGCCGTGACAAGAGCAGAAATGAAATAGAATTTATTTTCCCTGACCTCCCCGAGTGAATGCTACACCACTTTCCGCTGACCATGCATGCCTCTCTTCGCTCCGGGGAAGGTTGCTGGACTGTAACTTGGATAATGTAGAATTTACAGGTTGGTTACGAAAAGTACGGATTGAGGTCATTATCATAACAATAGTCATTCCAACAAATATATTTAAAATACTTTCATTTAAATTTAATTATTGTTAACATTTATGAAATAACTGCTCAAGGGTCAACTGTCACACTCTTTCCGATTTGGCTATCAGTTGACCGGTATCGTTTTGCTCGGTGGTCTCGTTTTGTATCCCAAGCTTTGCCTAGCTAGCGGAACCTCGAACGTGACAAGATTCTAACGGTCAAGCAAGGGTAAGGAACTGAATGCTGCTGGTACCATGTTCGATTTTGTACCGACAAAGTTAAGCCATTGAAAGCTCCACCAGCAGTCATCGGCTTCTGTGTTCGTGTGGGGGGCGGTTGATCCAGCTTTGGGTAAACTGTCCTGTCCACAAGCTGTCCGGTTCACATTCCACCGATACCAACGGCAAATATGGCCAAGAAGCGGGACAAACAACGCCTGACTCAGACACATCTCTTTCTTCGCTGTCGTCGGATATCAAGAAGCTTGCAGAAGGGGAGGCGAATGACACCACTTGAACACTTGACCTCGGCTCAAGCGGCCATTGCAACCGATGAGCTTTTAAAGCTTCAATTTATTTCTTCAACCACCAGGATTAGCCATACTTAATAAGTCTACCATAAATACATCCTAAGCAGCTGCTTAAGCTATCATAATCTGACCGATTTATGCAAATTTGCGTGACGTGCAGAAATCTGGCACGAAAAATCGATTACCTCCCCAGGGGGGCGTGAATTATCCGACGCTTTTCCGACAGCTATTAAACAATTCATCATCGCGCGTGAAAAGCCGCTTAAGCGCGCCAAGTCGGATTTATTTATGCCTGCTCAAACCATCAGCGTGATTCATCCAAAAGTCTGTCTGCGCTCGGGGAATCAGTCAGTCAGCAGCGATAGAGGTTATGTTTAGAGATCCGACGTCGCGGACTGAATTCAGTTGAAATATGGGTCATAAATCGTGTGTATTCTTTTAGTGTTGGTACAAAGAGTGCAGAAAAAAGAAAATCATACACCGCACACGCGGAAAGTGATTTATCGTTTTTTGGTTTGATGGACTCTCGGTGGTGGTGGAGTTTTGTTGGGGTTGGACACGGGGTAGGGCTTGGGCCCTCCAGAAGCCCTTTTATGGCCAGGACGAGTGGCAGCATGGGAATGAACTTTTGTGGGCCAGCGTGGATCAGTTAACGGTAAGGTAGAAGATTGTGAATCTGACTCATCGGGGTTTTGGACACTAAATTCAGATTTTTTTTTTGCAAAAAAATCAAATAACAATTGTTCTACTTAAAAATCATTGCTTGTGACCACACTCATTCGAAAATCACTTTAAATTTATGTTATTATTTTTCTTAAAGAAGTCTGATTTTCTATATTTGAACAGAAAATTTCATGGTTTATTTCACAGAAATCTGCAAAATACCTGTGTCTTCAATTTTAAATCAGGTGTACTTTTGTTTACTTTGCAATTGCAAAAAACGAAAGTTTGTAAGATATCAAAGAGAAAAAAAAACTATTTCGAAGATTAATAAAAGATTATGTAACTTTTTTCCTTAAGCAGATCTACTCTTTTTTTAAACACTCGCAAACTCTGTTCCCAACTTTGAATTAATCAGCTGTTGAAAGGTAGTCCACATCTCAGCTTAGGATAGTAGCTTCGCACAAGTAATGTTTAAACAACGAAATAAATTAAATGAAATGGAAAAGAGAAAAATAAAATTAAAATAAATCGAATGATTAACACTTTTTTTTAGTTGTTGATAATTCTTTTAAACTGAGCTGCTTTTTCTTTAAAAAAAGGTTATTTAAACATTGGATTAAGTTTTTTGTCTCTTGGTTCTGAGTAATGTTCAATTTCTAAATTATTTTTCAAATTTTTAAACAAAATTATCACTCAATACTTAAGGCATGATTACAATTATGGTTTTGTAAAACATTTCAAGGTATCCAAACCCAATCAAAAAAAATCTTGGGATTTATCGCAGTTTTTTCAACATGGTCCTAAAATTTAAAAAAATGTAAAAAGCTTTAAATTTATCATTTGCTTAAAAAATGAAAAAAAAACAATGTTTAAAAAGTATAGTTTTTTTTTCAATTTTGTCCTGATATTAAGGAAAGGAAGAAGGTATGGGAAGAAAAAAAGAATAATTTTATAAAATTTCTAGATTACTTTCTTAAAACCACCAATGCGCCATGGGTTTCCTATGTACATAGGACCTTTTGAAAAAGTATGCGAGATATCAAAAATTCAACATCAATTTCAAAAATATTCATTCAACATTCTTTAATTTTTTAAAACATTAATAGTGCTTCGAAACATGAAAAAAACTTTCCAAAATTAACTTCATGATGCATTTATACAATATACATATCAAGTAAAATATTTTTTGCATTGTGAGCAATTCAGTAGACAGTCGCATACTTTTTAGAGATTTTTGTTTAGATTTTTTATTTGAATGGAATTTTTTCCAACAAGTGTGTCCTAAAATGAAGCTAAAATTTTCGATATTATTGTTCACAACGATAAAGCTTATTTTTTCTGAGTACAATGAGCCTTTGAATGACCGCAAAGTAATTAAAATGAATTTTTAAATCAATTAAAAAAAACTTCGCGGCCCTTTTTCACCGATAAGGTCCTACTTGACAGCTTGTTCCAAAGGGACCATAGTTGATCCGTCGAAAAAATGTTGTCTTGTAATTTTTTTTTTTTGCATGGAAATTAAAAAAAAAGTAATCAGAAATGGTTTTTAATCGACATTTTGTATCATAGTTATTTCCAAAATAACATAAATGAGTTAAATTAATTCAGATTAGGCCGATGCAAATATTTTTCAAAGTTTTTGTCCCTCGGCTCTGGCAAAAAAATAAAACAAAATATAAATATTGATATAACAAGCTATAGTTTCTACGTTTGCATAGAAAATAAGTTTTAAAATGCATTTTACACTAGTTCAGTTGTTTTGCAATCATTTTTTTTGCATTAGTTTTCAAATAAAGCAAGATTTGACAAAAACAAACATTTTAGAGAAAAAAAACCATTTTGCAAAAATGAACATCGAATTTTTTTTTTAAATTCACAAGATTTTTAAATCAACCCAAACATGGTTAAAATGATTCTAAACGCAGGAGAATGATTGCAGTTTTTTGAAAAAATATTGGTTTTGCCCCCTTATTTTTCGGACCAACTTTGTAGGGGGGAGACAAAAACTTTCAATAAAACTTGTACCAGCCTTAATGACAAAATGCGAAAAAATACGTAATTAAAATGAATTCTACAGAATTCAAATAAATTCTGTTTTCGAGGAATAAAATATTTTCAAAGCTTAAATTATCTTAGATCCCAGATGAAGTATAAATCCAAATAAGCTCATAACAACATACATTACCCTTTAACGTGCTGACGCGAGAAATAAGTTATTGTTTTCTTGTTGTCCCGTGAGAATCACAACGCCACAAAAGTGAACCGATTACCTTTGAGGAATCGATTCCCGGTACAAATACGAATGATGGATAAAAATAACTCGTTAGTCGAATAAACAGGGCCATAACAAAATTTGAGCGATCTTCCGATGCGATGATGCATCTCAGTCAACAAGTAGGTATTTATAGCCAGCATGTCGATAAATCAATCGGAAAGGTATCAAAGGACTGGGGGGAGTACTTGCAGTAGCATGTTGGGTTGAATTGTGCAGGGATTGAGTACATTTTGAGTGGTTCTCAGAAACGGTGAGTTGAGGGGTTCGACACTACAAATCCATTTTGTGACTTTTAAATTTCAACCTTAACCGGCCGATTCAATCAGCCACATTATTAGAGCATATAGTTTATTATCTTCACACTGATTTCGCGCAAAGCCCAAATTAGGCAGCCTGATTTATTAACGACACTAATCGACCGCTCACTTTCGCGTCCTTTTCGGGTTTTATGGTAGTGCTAAAATGCCGCAAAAACAGTTTGGTTGGTCGGCAAAACATCAAGCGACAAGACAAGAAATGGCGGTAATTTTTTCGCTCAGACCGCCCAGCTGCTGCGCTCAACTGTATCGGGCGGCTTCATCAGTGTGTGCTAAATTACCATATTTTTGTTCGGCTTCTCGCCGAGGGTCCCGAAAAAAGAGTGAGGCGAAAAAAGGCTGAAAATTGTACTAAACGACCTTCCCGCCATCATTCATGGTTTATTTCAGCCAGTGCGAAACTACTACGAAATTTTTGTTGAGAAAAACATAAGAAAGGAAAAGGTTGCAACATAAACATACTTAAGACAGATGAGATAACGTTTGCGTCTTCCGAGCCCGAGGGGCAGGACACTCCTCGGTGAAATGTGACTCTTGTGACCCCGTCCTGTAAATCGACTCGTTCGACCTATGGCTAAAGGGTGAAATTGGACACTCTCCGTACGAGTAAAAGTGGCAATAAGGCGAAACGGTTTCTCTTTTTTGCGTTAACCGTTTTTAGGGCGTTAAATTCCCCTTAAATGAAGCGTTTTATCTGAAGTGCTCTACAAGATTTAAGAAGTTGCGTAACGGTTTTAAGTCAATGTGGAAACAATAACTTAGGTACAGACTAAGTGGCAAGCAAAACGTTTTTATTTTTCAGTGGCAATGTAACCATGCCCGAGCAGGGGTAAATAACACGGGAATACCATATTTTGGTATTACTTGGCATAATAACAAATACCAAAATGTGCCCTTGGTTGCCCAGTAATAGATGGTATAATACCATGAAATCATACCAAAAAACTGTATGGGGAAGACCAAAGCAATACCAAAACGTGCCATTCCAAGGGCAAATTAATACCAGACAAATTACAACTTTCCGGGTAAATAAAAATCTCGTTGGACAAAAAACAATGAGAATTCTCTATAGAATTACAACGGGAATTCAATTTGGCTAATGGGATTGCAATGAGATATGGGTAGAATTTTGATGCTATATTTAAATCCTTCGAACAGGCAGGAAAACGAAGTCTTGCTTGGAGAGCCAAAAAATATCAGGTAAAGAAAACTAGAGGAATACTGGAATCGAACTCATGACAGGTAAGGTGCAGACACCATTTTAGCTACCCGTTTACCAACTGAGCTATCAACGCTTGTTGAAAACGAGCTGCTGCTGCATCAACATGTTTCAGCTGCAGGCAAAAATATCAGGAAATTCAAAGAAAGAGAAACAAACTAAACCAGAACGAGAAAGGCTATAGCCCAGGCAGCGTGGCATTTTTCGTGGGATTTTTGAGAATGCATGATTCCAACTGAATAGGATTCAACACAAATTCAATATTAAAAGGATTTTAGAACGAAGTTCGAATACCACATGCATACCAACATTTTGGTATTGAAAGAGTTATTTCATCAAATTAACAAAGATTGACATTATTTTTTTGAGTTTATCGATTATGACGCAAAATGCACACAATGTTAAATAAAATCCATTCAAAAATTTTATTTTTTCACGTTAAACCTATTGTTGTCGTAAAGTTAATCGTCTAAATATATAAATGTTTTTCTTATCAATTTCAAATGTATCAGCATACTTTTAGGAATGTTAAACATCATTTAAAATAGTTTTTTTTATGAATCACCTTTATTTTATAATATTTTTATTTAAATACTTTACAATACCAATGTATGGTATTCCCTAATTTATAAAGATCATCAAATGACTTTTTCAGACCAAAATAAAATAGTTGGCTTGAATTTGGAGTAGATTTGCGTTTTTAAGTATGTAAGTAAGTAACAGTATGTCAAAATTCGATATTTTTCTAACATTTGCTCAATAACAAAACAATACCAAAATTTGGTATAATACCACAGATTGGTATTAACTTACACTTTAGACATTTTTTCAAGGGCTCGCGAAAACCAACATTTGGTATTGATACCATTCAATGGTATTATTTAGCATTTTCCTTGTTATTTACTCATGCTCGGGTGGGTCGTCGAAGAGACTATTGTGATTTTATAATTTATTTATTTATTTAATGAATTAGAGATATTTAAAACATATTGCTTTTCTTTCAATCAAATTAAACAATTTCATGATTCGACATATTTTTCATTCTTATCCCTTCATCCACAAAGACTAACACTGCTGAAAAACTTTGTCTTCTCCGTCACGTGCCAATTTGCGAAAGAGTTTTCCCACTTCCACGTGAACAATCTGCCACAATACCAAAAGTGTGAACTTCACTTGGAGGGGTACAAAGTTTCAACGAAACTTCGGCCACCCCCACATTGTGGTCGGAAGTTGACCGACACGTGACCACCGGTTGGATACATTCCCGGAATGTACCCTCCTCCCTTCATCCCCAACGAAAAGACTCATGGCGACATTTGAAACCGTGTGCACTCTGAAAATCTGCTCTAATTTCATCCCCTTTTATGACCTCGCTTGAGACGGCGAAGATGACGCATTTTGGAAGCTGATATCTTCATCTTTTGGTCGCCACTGCTGACCGAGACTCCACCGACTCGCGGGAGCAACTAATTAACACGATATCTACTGGGCGGGATCTAGACCGGTTCATGGACGGAATTTCCCCTAGTGCATTCCTGAGCTTTTGAGGCGCCATCCTAAAACTCTTGAATCAACCCATTTAGCGCTCTTTTCCCAGATTAGTTCTGCTTTCGATTTGCTACTTATCATTCCCAAACAAACCCCGAATCAAATCGGCACCCCTTTTGATCATAAAATTGCCCAAAAATAACGACCAAACTCGCTTAATTCGTCGTCGATTTTTAATTTGGACCAAATTTGTTCTTTTTGTGCCCCACAAATCCCGCTGGTTCCTTTCCATTCCATTTTTTTTCGGCCGGATGACGGTCAGAGAACCGATTCCAATCATGGCCGGTAATTATAGTCACCAACCACGAACCCCAAATCGAGTTGGAGTTTTTAAGCTAAGCCTGGTGAACACCTGAGCTTAATAATCGAATGGTAGAAGAAGAAGAAAAAGGAGCGCTCCTCCTGCCGAGATTGCGGCCCAGCGTTTAATTAAACCAATCACTTCACGAAATTGGCTGCCGCTGAGCTGAGATTGAGCGGGAGATGAAATCTGAGAGGAGGTGCTCGAAAGGTGGATATCAATATGTGTAAGGTTATTGTGAGACCTTTTACAAGTGTGGAACATTTATAATTTAATGTCGTGGAGACTTGGACGATGTGTTTGCGTCCCCTTTTTTAACATTATCAATAAGGTGCGAAGTAACAAATAATTTCCTGAATTATTGAAATTCAAATGAAAAAATCCATAAATTGCCAAAGATTCTTCATTTTCAACTTTTTTATTTTATGAAAAGTATGTCCCTTTAACTTCAACTAAAATCAAGAGGAAAGGAACAAACAAATACCAATTTTACTTAACTGTCTGGACCCGATGCCTGCCGTTCCCGTTACAGTTTATATTGAATTCCAAAAAGAATGTAACAGACAAATCAGGATTCGGGTCCAGACTGTTAATCCACCTTTAAGTGGTTGGTGCCTTCCTGACATTTAGTCAAAATTGTATCTTTCACTCTTAACATATTTAAAAAAAATTAAGCTTATTCCTAATTTCTTGTGTCAGCATTGTCAAATCTTCAATATTTTGAGCTCATTGCAAAGATCTTTTGATTACGAATGCAACGATGGGACGCATAATAGATCCGGACAACGTTTTCATCAAAATATTTGAGATCCAACCTCAAATAAGTATGTAAATAACACTTAATTGCTTATAACTTTTGATAGGGTTGTCAGATCTTCTATAATTAGGCTCGTCAGAAAGGTCTTTTAATTACCCATCCAACTATGGGTTGCATGATATATACGGAAATTATAATGCTTCCTACTGACGAGGTTTGCGATTTTTAGAGCAAATCGGAAACAAAGTTTGCGATTCCGCAAACCGGATTTTGTTCCGTGTAAATTAAGTCAAATCTAATGAAATTAGATTTATTTAAAGAAAATTGATCTAAAAAAATCGGAAAAACAATTAATCGAGTTAATACCAGTTTAAAAAAATAAAAATCATCAAGTTTTGAGTCAAGCGTTCCCGTTGAAAAATGAACTTTAAACAACCAAATACAAACACTTCAACCTCCCACCGCGACACAGAGTCCCAAATGCTTCCCGAACTCGGCTTGCCTCATTAATCTTCAAGTGATTCTCCCATAAAGCAACTATTAATCTGCGTATTTATTAATGTACACCAAATTTATCGCTTATTTAAATTATCTTCTTAACGACTCGTTTTCCTCCCAAAAAAAAGTGGACTCTGAATTAATCTAAATTATTTATTTGACAGCTCGTATATCTCTCCTGGTCAACGGTGCGGCCTGCACTTTTGACCAAAAACTCTCATTTTATTTTTGGTGACCCCCGCCCGCGTGTGGTGTGCGGCCATAATTGTCGAGTATCACCAGCTGTGGCCACAATCAAACCCGCGGGAACGATGACCTACCGCCGGGTAAATTATCCACGCTCCGACAAAAACTCCACTTTCAAAAGGGTTCTTGCCGCCAGGGCGACCTTTTTGTCCTGATCTATCTCAACGGACCTACAAAAAAAACTAGAGAATGAAAGAGATGTTGTTCAAACATTATGGCATTTGCGCCTGGAAGGAAGCCAACATCAATCAAATCAGCGTTTGACTTGGACACTTGGCATGACACTTTTTTTTGTGGTGTCTTGTTGTTTCACTTTTGGTTTCGACGGCGCGAACGAAAGTGATAAATGACACAATCAACCACAAAAATCTAGACATTTTATCGTTCTGGTTTCAAGTTTGGAAGACAGTCCACGACCTCGATAAAAAGTGGCCTCGATTTTTTTTTTCAGGAATGGAACACACAATGTGACAACAAAATACAATGCCACCCTATTCTGGATGGACGCAGGGGGTTGAACAAGTGGACGACAACACGGTTGACAAAGATGGAGAACGGTGTAATTAAACAATGTTGTAAGCAGACGGAACAGAGCCAGAGGATTTTAATGCTTCGCAGACGAGAGTGTTCAACATAAATGAGCATCATAAAACACACACGACGAAACGCTTTTATAATCCGTTTAGCTGGGTGGTTTTTCCCTTTGTTTATGGATGTTGACAATTTGTCAAGTGGTTTTGAGGGTTTGGTTTACAACCCGATACTAATAGTTGGATTTAAGCTTGAAGCTTCGATTTTTATCGATTCCACTTAACTTAACAAATTAGATACGATACAAATAATACTACACGCAAATGAGAAATCTATGAGGGAGGCCCTATCAATTTGAGTTGTGTGGGACAACGTTGAAATCGCGCGGAAATCCCTCCCGATTTGAACGGTCTCGAAAATTCACGCATATCATCACAAAAAATGTCGAAATGTTTCAATTTCATTGACCAAGAACATGACAATTTGACATTTTGACAACGAGTGCTGAAAAAAAAGTTTTGATCAGCTCCAAAAACACGTTTGAATAGTTTTTTTATTCAGTAAAAAGTTTGTTTCCCAACTTTTAGTTGGCATTTGTTTGGTCAACTCAAACAGTGTCGAAAAGTACTACTTTACGAAACGTGTGCTGAAAAGTTGAACCTCTCAATATTTAAATGAGTGCTACTGAAAGACAGGAGAAGTCGGCCTTGTCAAACGAATTTACAAATATTTTTATAAAATTTTTCGATAATTTACAAAAAAAAAAACATTTTTTTTCAAAAATGTTTAACACCAGATTTTGCACCATCCTTAATTCAAGCATAAAAGATGCCTTTTTAAGTCTCTTGAAATGTATAAAAAATAAAAGGAATATGGCATATTTGGGGATTTAACCTTCAACTATAAATAGTGAAATAATCGATCAGAAAATTACTTATCAAGAAATTCAGCAGATATTCGAATATTCAAATGGCCATTATGTATGATCAGTCTACTGAATTTTATGGAGACTATGAAAACTAAATATGCAACATTGCTTCTTTTGACATTGGGAATGTATGGTCAAAGTTTCATCCAAATCGAAATATACAAAGAACTAAGAGAATTACTCCTGCTGTATTCGACGAAACGAAAAGTTTCAGTTCATACATATTGTACAGTTACTTTTCACCTTTTCAATTATACATTTTCCTTTCAAGAACCAACCTTCAACAGGTAGTTCAATTTTCAGGGTCGTCCATCAAAACCACACAAAGCGCTCAATCGGACAGCGACATGACACTGACATCCGTACTGAAAGCCTCGCCGCCGCCATCCCCAGGTGAAAGCGTGAAGAATTTTTCAATTATTATTCACCACCAAGCCCAATAATGAGCCCACGTGGCCGCCCGATAGAACGCGTTGAAAAAAGAACCGCTCGGAGATCACGCGGGTTCAAAGGAAATTCTAACAATAACCTGCGGCCGAGGTCCATAAATAAATAGCCATTCAATCTCGTCACAGTAGGCTACCGTCCTGGCGTCGTCGTCGGTCGATTTCCTCGAATTCGGGGAACGCGCCAGCCTACCTCGATGACATGCCTCCGCGTTTGGTTATTATTGTCGGCTTATCGGCGAAAATGTCAGAAATTAGAATTGAATAGCGCGCGCGCGGTTCACCGCCGCTGAATGGCTTCTTAATTGAAATCAATTCAACCTTTCATCGCCGCGAAGCGGCGCAGCTCACTGCGATGTCCACGAAATTGAAATTTGCGGAATAAGGTTTGATAAATCGGTTGTTGAATCAGCCTGCTAGGACTTGAATTCCTGAGCCATGAGATCGTTCTAAAAATAGTCGATCAGTTCTTAGCGCTGAACCCTTCTCAGGACTCGACCTTGATGTCCACCATTGGTCCCTCTCCTTTGGTATCGATCTTCGCGGCGGGGAATCCCGGAATGTACGGCGAGAGGACCAACCTCGCCTCCTGAGATCGGATCGTAGATTGAGCTAATAATTGCCGCACTGAAGGAGACTGAAAGTGAGAAGCGGACGTCGCTTGATCAGATCCAGAACAGGTTCTGGGAAGGGATGGTGATTTTTATTATGGGAATAGGGTGTGTGTGCATATTTGTAATGTTCTTGGTCATGTTTTCTTCTAAAAGCTTTTAGACCAGGAGTCTTTAGAACGGATGCTGGACGTGTCCAAAGAAGAATTAATGAAGAATTAATCACGGTAGACGCGCGATGATCAGCCCAAAGATGGTTAGATAGGAGGCAAATTGATACTTCTGGGCTGGCAACACTGCTTCGGTAAACATGTATGAACGAGTCATGTTCCGACGCGAGGCTGTACGATCTGAAGGAACGTGTAAACTTTATAACAAATGGGCCGTTGGCATGCCAACCTTATATGGTCCACCGTAACAGCAAAATGCAAATCAGCAAATCTGAGGTTCTACAACGGATTTCAACTTGGTGCAGATGAGTCGCCGTTCAACCACGCTTTGCTAGGGGAGAATTGCTGATGTGAGAGTTTACTCAGTATTTTAATGTTATTATATTATCTTTCCATCTAAATTTTGTCCAGAGATTTCGTAATTTTCTAATTTTACGCTTTTTTGGAACTTTTGACCATTTTTGGGGACATAACCAAAAAAAAACGTCACACTCCCCTATACGGGAGCGCGTCCAGCGATGCGTTTTATTTGGACATCCGAGCTGGGCACGGGTTTTGCGTGCCGTGGCAACCTTTCCAGGGTGGACGTCCGCCGCCAATGATGTTGTTGTTTGTGTTTTGACTCATTTCAGTGGGGCGCGAAATCCGGCGTCTGTCCGAGGACGGCGTCAATAAGAGTTATGGCGCAAAAATGGCCCCTCTATGGAGCGTTCATTTGATGCGCACGCTAATGAAAAGATGGCAGTAATTATCGTGACTTTGAACGGAATGAAGGGAGGGAAATTGAATGGTTCTCTAGAACAAAGTGGAGTTCGATCGATCAACGTCTATACTTGGCGTTGCTTAGAATCACCAAGAATAATTTAATATCTCCTTCATTTAAAGTTTCGTGCGTAATTTATCGCGTTGAGTGGAACAATCGAATTAAACTTTCGCCATGAATTATGTAAGTCAACTTCAATGGCACCAATTTGGTATGAAGAATGAGCCCCCCCTGCAAGTAAATGAAAAACTCGTAAAATTTAATAAACTATACACCCATAAACACACTCCCGTCAGCACTGTTCTGCTTACAGAAGAAGATATGTTTCTTTCGCACCCATTTTCTCCAATCACACCAACCTAATCCCCCCCAACAACTATTCCTCTCCTTTACCACACCACACCCTTCAACCCCATTCCACTTCAATCATATCCCCCACTCCCCCACCCCCTTCTTCCAACTCCCTAACCACAACTCACCCTTCCCTACCCTAACTTCAAATTTCCCCCCTCCACACCACTCCATATATAACCCCAATCCCCCCCTAAACCACCCTATAAACACAACTCTTATACTCCACTAAATACCACACCCAACCTCTCTTCACCTATAATATTCTCATCAAACCCAAAACAAAACCCTAAAACACCACTACAAACACACTCTCTAATCCACCTTTTAATCCCAAAACATCACCCCCTTACACATACCAAAACTCCTCTAATCCCACAACCCACCCTCTCCAATCCCCCCCAAACTCTCCCCCAACCCCCACCCAAACCACCTCCCTCCCCCAAAAAACCTCCCAAACAATCCCCAATCCTTTTTTCCTCAAAACAACATCCATACAACCATACCCCCCTCCACCCCCACACCATTCCCAAACAACTCCTCTCTCTACTACCCTCACCAACTAAACCAAATAACCCCAATCCACAACATCCTCCCCCAACCCATACAAAAACTTCCTTCCTAAACAATTCCAAAACTATAAAAACATTTTCAACAACATCCCACCCTTCCTAAACACCCAAACACCAAAAACCACATCTCCAAATTCTTTTTCCATAACCCATACACTACTTCCCTTACCATCCCCTCCAACTCAAAACACCACAACCCATATAATTTACCCTTTTTACCACCACTATTTTACACATACTCACTAAATATATATTCACACCATCTATTTACCTTCCCCACCCACCTTTACAAACCAATTTCACCACATACAAATACAATTTCCAAAAATACACAAAACTAAACAATAAAACAATAACCAACAACTAAAAAAAAAAAAAAAAAAAACAACCAAAAAACAAAAAAACCTACCCATCAATAAAACAACAACCAATACCCTACCCCCCCAAATCAACCTCCAATCTACAACTACCCTCACTAAACCAAACCTATCAACCCACCTACAACCAATATACAAATACAATATAAAAATTTTCCAAACAAATAAACAAAAAATCCACCCAAACAAAAAAACCACAAACTATAAATCAACAACAAAAAAACTCTTAATTTTTACACCCACCACAACCACCTCCAACACCCTCACCACCAAATAATATAACCCTCACTCACACAATTACAATAAAACTAAAAAATTCCAACACCCCTAAAAATTATACAAATAACAAATTAACTCTAACAAAACCCACAAAAACCCACAACTCCTACATTCCCTAAAAACCTTAAAATGAACCTCTCCCATTTTCAAGTAAATTATGCATTTTTTCCTAGGATTTTAAAAAGTATTTTCAAACGTAGGTTTTTTGGTTCAATCACGGACAAACCGGGATTGTAATGTTTCATACGACATTTTCAAATGTTAGGCAGCTCAGTCTTCAATTTTTCCCATAAATTTCCAACAAAAACCATTTGCCATAATCGGTTAAAATTATTAAAATTACAAAGAGTAATATGACTTCAAAAAAATTTTTTTTTTCGAAAATCATATTTTTTTAGATCATCCTTATTTGTATAGGACATCTCTTATCTAAAAAAATGTATAAATATTCCGGCCGATGATTTTTTGGCAACTTTGGAACAGAGAAGTTGAACAAATTAAAAACACAAAAAATATGGGATAAAACATCAATTTTGTAGTTGTATTTGTAATTTATTGTTTTATGGGTTATGATAGCCTGTTAGTATAAACTGTGTACCAGGTCAAGGATTCCGTTCAAATATGTTATGTTCGATTTTAAAATTTGAAAATATTTGCTTCTCAAAAACTTATCAAAAGTCGTAATTTTTTGTTTGGCCACATTTGAACCACAGAAAAGTATGGACAAAATGAATTCTTAAAAATGTTGACAATCGGCGTTAATTTTTGCCCTGAAGAATTCATCGATAGATGGAGAATTATTGATATCGAGAAGATCGACAGCCAGAGAGTCGACTGTATTAATTTTAAAAATTTTTTGGATAACAACTTTTGAGCCACAGAAATGCTAGCATTAAAGCTAACATTTTAAAATGTTTTGTGTCATTTAAAATTTAGAAAATATTTGTAGCTCAATTTTTTTTTAATTTTGTAACTATTTTTTATCTTAAATACCGTATCAAAGTATTTAAATTAAATGCTATTTTTGAGCCATAGAGAAATATGGGCAAAATAAATTCACAATTAAATTTGGATAAAACATACATGTTTTGACCTTTTAAAATTTAATGTTTGGTTTCGTCTAATTCTTCTAAAAAAATATTTTTTTTTAATTTTCTAGATTTTTTTTTATTTTCAATGCAATGTGTCATGAAATGGGGAAACGTTGCTTGCGTGCTATCTTGTGACACGTCCTACATTTTTATTATTGATCATTATATTTCATTATTATATTTAATTGATTTTTAACAACACTATATTTTACACTAAACACATCATACAAAACACATATAAAACCGTAAACTGGAGCGTTTGGCATGGTATGTCCCCGCATCCTTCCTCCCCTGTAGATTCTGTGAAATGTGATCAGTTCTCAGAATCCTCTCTGCGGTAAACACAATGCAGTAGGGCTGGCCGCTTTAATTTTTGTAAAACATGTTCGGATGTTCACGGATGTACTGCAATTACTAATCATGACAAGAAAAGTGATAAAAACGATCTGTAAAAATATGTTGACAATCTTTTATCAAAATTATGTTCAAAAACGATTCCACCAAATTCACCTCGAAAAAATGGGCAATTGTTATTTGGACAAACAAAAATGTGAAAATTTAGCCAAAAAGGTTAGGCAGGCCTGTTATAAGGCTTTACAAATATGTTGTGTTAATGCTGGATGTTTTGTTTTATTTTATTAATTTCTTTTGTACACAGAAAAAAAAATTATGATAATATTCATCAGGAAATGGTGATTTTGCGTCAAAAAAATAAAAATAATTTTACCTCAGAAAATGATGAATTTTCATTAGTTTTTGATGAATATTCATCAGGTTCACATTTTTACACATTTATTATGTAACATTACTCAAAAAAAGAGGTAATATTCAACCTACCAAATTTTCAACATTGCAAGATTCACCTTTTTTCTGTGTACACGATAAGATCTGGAAACACTTACGCACACTTTCCTCTTCAAAAAATTGCCACAACTCTTTCACAAGTCTGTCGTCAATGGTTCGATAAAAATGAAGTGGCTTAGTGTGGTGTTGTTCACTCATCCGACAAAAGTACCTTCTTCACTTTCCTAAGAGGATCCTTCGTTTGGCCTTCGTCATTGTCAACCTGGGCAAAAGCAGCATAAACCTCCTGGTCTGGTCTGGTGTTTGCTTGCGATGTCTGGCGAACCATAAAGTTTAAGTGCCTGGAAAAGGCCTCACTGTGTTTATAAGGTGTCAAATGATAAATTTACTGCCTGGAAGATGATGTGCTCGAGAGACACCTCGTGGCAGATAAGTTTTGAGGGGAAAATGCCATAAATTTAAATTTTTACTTAAAATTTTCTAACCTTCCAAAAACTTTAACATTTTCTCGATAAGGCACGACACGAACCCTTCGAAAAAAGGGCGCGTAAAAAGGTCACCGAATCGAACTCGACAACATAAAACACAGCTAAACAACGTTTTTCGATTCGATTCGGTAGCAGCAGCAACCGAAATGGAAGACAATTGAAATGAATGTTTTGCCGGGCCATTTGGAGCAGTCCGTTTGGAACGTGCGCTATCTGTCGCAATCATTATTGTTCCTTTCACCGGGGTTTTAATGTGAGTTGTTACTCAATGGGTTTTATTTTGCTTTCTGCTTTTTTGTTATTGAATCAATTTCAAGCGTCTCTAATCATATCAAACGTCGAATCAAATCTTGTCAAAAGCACGTTACCTCTCCATTTATTGGCCAATTTTCGATTGTCAACCGTACCAAACCCAGAAATTCCTTCTTGGAATACTTCATTCTTTGGTTCCTTTCCCTTCAGCATAACAATGATCCATCATATCTTCTGGGGTTTCTCCTGGCGTGATTGTTGTTGTTTCATACCGCGAACGACAATTTGTATGACGGCGGCGCGACTTGGATGCGCGCAAAATCTCACATTTCTGCACGATCTCCAGCGTTCAATTTGTGACTCCGGGAAGAAAGAAGATAAATCATCTCCCTGGATGCTGCTCTCGGAGGTGCATTGTTTCCGTGAAAACATGAATTTGCTCTTTGGCTTCTTTTGTGTTGAAAAGAAGACTACAAATGTATGCCATGTGAGCTGAGAGTTGAGTCTTGGATGAATTCAATAATGTTTGATTTGGTTTTTAAGCGACTTATTTGGAGGACAATCAGAATAATGGCAGCGTAAGCTACACGAAATTTTGAGGTTATGTTGAAACCTTGGTCGCAACGCTTGCTTAGAACATATCCTAGACATAATGCCTTCCCAAAAAGGTCCGAAACCAAGCGGACTAACTTAAAGATAACGAGGAGATTTTCCCTTATCCCCTTAAAAAAGTTGAGCATAAACACTTTTCGCCTCCCCGGCATCATGGTGGTGAAATTCTGGTTCAGGTTATTCCCTATAATTAATTCTTAGGAAACTTGGGCTTAAACAATCATCACATCCCATGGCGAAGTCCAGTCCGCATTTCACTAAAATCGTTTTTTTTTATCGTAGCTCTTAAACAACTTTATCAAACTTTTTGATTTTCAATACTAAGCTATAGGACTGGAAACTGGGCCGAATGGAACAAATGCGGACACAAATCGTTCAGCCAAAACTAAAAACTTTTCAGTCAAATTGACTGAATTCTCTTCAAATGAAAACAAAAATCATTTGTTTATCTCTTCTGATAAAATCAATTAAAACCCAATTTCCGAGAGTCATTCAATCGTAACGTGCCCTAATAACTAACCCCAACAAAAAGGCATCAAACTCCTAACCCACTGCATTGTTGGCATCCCAATCTCAAGTGTCCCTTCTGCTTGGCTTGGTCTTATCTCTTCCAGACACCATCCAGTCAGCAGCAGCTCAAAGTACCCCATCGGAGACAAAACACAAACAAAAAATAATAAAAACTCTTCCAGCAGAGTCTGAAGAGCCATCGGTGGTGAAGTATTTCCCTGAATCCGACCCACCAACGAAGACTCTTACGCTGGCATGGGAAACAAAAACACAACCTTAGCCGCCTCCGGCCGGCCTAACGTTACAGAGTTATCGGATGTCATCGATACCGAGCCTTCCATGAAGCGATACGACACCACCACCGTGCGTACCGGGAGTTTGCGGGACCGTTTTTGTTCTAAAGTTGATGGCAATTTCAGCGAATTTGACACGGCTCGTGATTGATGTTTCTTTTCGGTGGATTATCACACTTGAAGTGAGTGCCACTGTCTAAACAGACTTTAATTTTGAGATAAATTTGACTTAAAGTGAGGAGATTGTGGGAATTTTTTGATTGATCGCAGCTGGCTATGACTTGAATTCTCAGGTTCAACAGAACATCTTGATAACTCCTTAGAATTTTTCCTTTGTACCGGAAAGTGCTCCAATAAACTTGAAACTTAAAATTTAACCTCTTCTTGTTCCCGGCATCCCAGTCATAAATCTAATTTACGCCACCGCTCCAGAACGCGCTCGTTCGTTACATCATCCAATTATCCTCCGTTTGGGTATACCTTTTCTCCTCTTTTTTTTCGAGCCAGCAATCGATCAAAGTAGGCACCGGGTCCTCTAACCTATTCTTCGCCATCCGCGGCGTGTCCACCGGTAGCCCCCGAGACCTTTTCTTCTTCCCAAAACGACCTTCAATAGTAGGCCAAGAACGCGCTCTTTTGTAGTCGGCGGCGCTTGCTGCCACGAAGAATGCTGGAAGAATTGGACCACGACTGCCGGTCGAATCTTCAGGTTGTAATTTATGACGGTTTCGCTTTCTACCGCGGCGACGAAAGAATTTGAAAGGTCCAAATAACCATTTTTAACCCGGGTCGAACTCTGTCCTTTGCGTACCACTAGATCAGCGCCCAAGGTTAGGTCGTTAATTGGTACTGTCACGACGACGAATCTCCTTAAAAGGTCATTACGTCGAATAGTCGTCACCCGCCGCGACTGATGGCTTTTTGCATGCTGCAAAGCTAATTATCTACAACAAACAGACTTTGGCCACCACCAACTGACCGCGGCGTTCGTCCCATCATGACGAGACAACGGCATTTGAGACGCCAAGTTCACGTGTTGAGTAATACGGCGATTTTTCATCACCCGGTGGACCGCCCCGACGATTTGACAGCCTCGCCGGAGTGACATTGACGGTTGAACTACGAGCCTGTTGAGCGGAGTAGGCTACGCGAATCCGGCTACCGAGATTGAGACCAGTTTGTCACGGATTTTCATGGCATGCTACACGGAAAATTTCGTGACAACTGTTGCTATTTTGGTTTGGAAATCACGTAGTATTCACGTTGTCATGAATTTTTATTCACGATTTCGTGAATATCTCCAGCATGAATGATTTTTCCGTGTAAAATGGTAGGCCCGGCAATATTTCAAGTCAATTTTAATCAACTAGCTACTAATTTTTTGAAGACACGAAGCAGATGACAAGTGCCCACTGCTTTGAAGTTTCCAAAGAAGAAGTGATAATGTATTGCTCCGGAGATAGAGCAAGTGCTGCGACAAGTACCCGTGGACCATAACTTTCTCACCACACTCATGGGACACAACAAGTGTGATGTATTTGAAGAGAGTTTCACTTTTACCGCGCCGTTCAGTTTGCTCAAGTGCAAGTACATTGACGGAGTTATTGACTTGACCGTTGGGAAACGACGTTGATGTCAACTAAAAGTGAAATTTTTACGTAATATTTCAAACTGACTCTCGTAAAATATATGTTTGTCAATTTGATGAATTCTCTATTCCCACGGCTCAACTCCAACCAAACATCAATACTAATCGATTACCAGCATAACATTTCAAGATCACTTGAGAGTGCACCCCTCGCTGAACCCATTAAGGTTCAAGTCATCAACGGTTAGCCAGTTTTGGGCCAACCTCATCTGGGTCAATCTCAGCCTTCTCTTTTCGCTAATGACTTCCAATCCGGTCGCAGTTGGCGCAGCACTTTGCGTAAGCCGTAAGTCGTTCCGATCAAGGACAGCCACGCCAACGGTATACCTGGCGCGACCTTAACGGTCAAAATTGGCCTACTGCGACGCCAGCTGTCAAGATTTCGACACCAGTTTTTGAAAATTTCCAATGTAACTCCCACTTCTGTCAGAAATTTTCCTCTCAATTTCAATTAAATCACCCGCATCCCGACGGGTTTCTTTGTTCAAAAAGTGAAAATTAAGCTGGTACTTTTACGACCTTTTCTAGAGAGCAGAGAATAAAATTAACACCGTTCAAAGGCACTCCCACCGACGTGGGTTCTCATCCGTTGATGAAACCTCATAATTACAGTAGAATAAAAAAATTGGGAAATTTTCCACCCCACACAAGAAGACCGGACCAGGACGTTTGAAATTAACACATTTTTTACGATTAAGCCATAGACCAGTGCATCTGCGCAGCGGGTTTTTTTTATGGCTTTCCTTTCTGGTCAAAATTCATAGTCCACCCTAGCAACCTACCCCACCCTAACAGCGCACATCCGAGTCAGATCAAAGTTGGCGGCAGAAAAACACAAAAACTTTAACGGGGACGTCTCTTGGTGATGACACGTGACACGTGACCGCGCGAGATCTGGAACGCGTGACACGTGGCTGGGGTGGTGATTGAGAAAATGTTAGGTTCTCGGTGTGACACTTCAAAGAGGGTGTCGAAATTGAAATTTTTAAGTGGCACGAATGACAATTGCAGATGAGTTCGTTTTTGTCACTTTTGATTACTGTCATGATCCAACGATTCAAATTCAAATCTCCAAAAAAAATAGCAGCATTTGAAACAAATACACAAACGAATCCCCACTAATCCATTTCCACTCAACTAAACCATCTTCAAATCCCAAATCCCATCTCGCGACTTTTCCTCTCCAACTCCACGATTTGCAGCATTACAATCCCACCAGCAGCAAAGATGTTTCCATCGATTTTCGTCCTCCCGCCCAACCCAACTGCACCCAAAGCCCCACACCCATCTGTTCCATGACCGACCGTAACTTCGACCCACTTGTTCCGCGCACTTCTTAGTGGCAGCAGTTTCTGAGGAGAGGTGCCCGCACATTAGGAGTACGTACACAGAGGCAATATAGCATCGTCTTATTGTGGCACTCAGGGTCGCTAAAAAATCGTTTCGCGCGATCAATGAGTGAAGATATAAACACACAGTAAGCGCCACTGCTCTCAACAAAAACAACGCGTTGCTAGTCCCGCTGTGTAACCAAGAAGGAACTCACACCAAAGCGATCGTTCACAATCATCCACTGGGTGGATCTCACCCAATTCGCGTCGTCAAGGGGTTTGTTTATTTGGGACCGCAACGAATCTTGAATCGCGAGCGGAGAGCGATTTCCAAAAATCGCGACTTGTAACAATCTATGATTGTTACAAGAGACGATTTTGATGTTTAAGGGCAGGACCACGATTATACGGTTTTATTGAGAATAATTGTATTTAATATTTAATGTTTTCTAGAACGATTAGTTTTAATATGAACGATTATAATAAATGAATTCAATCGATTACTTATTTCTGGAGTGTGTTAAACTCATTAAAACTGCATGGGCACGTTGAATGCGTTTCCGTTTGTTTCAGCTCAAAGAACGTGTTCGTGTTTGTGTGTTAATGCAGTTAAATTTGAAGTAAAGGTTGAACAAAGTTGCACAAGCTGATAACTGCATAAAAATGCGTGATGTGGTGAAGCGCTTTCGACAAGAATTACCTCCCAACAAAAGAGCAACGGGTTTTTTCTTACCGTAAAACGGGGTGACTTTGATAGCCGGGGTGACTTTGATAGGTTTGCGATTTTTCCGCAAAGGAAGAATACAATTAAAATACGTACAGAATTGTTTAGAATCATTCTGACCGTGGTAGAAAAGTGTTCAAAGAACCTCAAAAAGAACTTTTCATGAAATTTTGAAAAGTTTAAAAAGTTAGTAAACTAAAGTTAAGAAAATGGTGATGAAACTCATTATTTTAAACTTCTCAAAGTGTCATGATTTTCTCAATGAACATGATATTGAATCGGAAAACGGAATGCATTTTCGGATTTTTCGGACAATTTTCCACTAGGAGAAGGTAAAATAAGTTTGTAAATAATAAATAATATGTGTTTTTGAAACACAATTAAAAAAAAACTTCAAATTTATAGGCAATTTCAGTTGAACAAATTTCATGTAAAATGTGAAAACTTGCGATTAGTGCTTCGAATTCAGTATAAAATGCAATATAAATCGATAATTTTATAAACAATACTAGTTTTTGCAAATTTCAGGCAAAATTCCGACTTTTTAACAATTTTACCTAAAATTTATATTTATTTTGTTTAAAAGCTTATAAACTTTGTTAACTAAACATAAACATTGATTTTTTTTTCATTAAAACAATATCAGCAACTTCAGTAATGGTACATTCAACGTACAAATAAAGTTTAAACATCCTAAATATGATTTTAACAAGAAAAACTCTGACTATCAAAGTCACCCCGGAATTTAAACTAAGAATTTTTAACGTAACTATTTTTCTAATCACTGTTGAAAAAACTTTTATTCCAAAATAATGCATGGACTTTGTGTGGCCTACCCCAGTACATGTTTTAAAAATAATAATGTTGAGTAAAACCTTACCTGTTGGAAAATATTCCAAAAACAAATTGAAATCCATAATGCTATAACATTTCAGTTTATTTAACCCTAACCCTGTACTTCTAGTTTTCAAACGATTGGCATTAATGCCAAGTTTCGACATATTTTAGGGAAATATGAGTATTCCTTCTCAATTATTTCTCTTCGTAAAAAGTAGTTTGATTTATTGTTTGAAAAACTTTTTTCATTTAGAAATTGCGGGACAAATGTAAGGAATCAGGAAGCAAATGATTCGTTTCATTCTTATAAGATACTGTATACTGTAGGGACCATCCACAAACCACGTGGACACCCTATCGTAGACAATTTCCATACAAATAAAATCTTTTTTGTATGGAGCGTGGGCAATCGCCAACCCCTCCTAAAGTGTCAATGTGGTTTGTGGATTTGTGGATGGTCCCGTATACAGTATACTGTATTATTACCTCATTCTTGACCAATATACCACAATAGACCATTCACCTGAAAGTCAATCCCCTTAACCCTCTACTGCAATTTTTTTTTTGAAAAAGGTTATTTTGAGCAACTTTTGTTCAACGAAACACATTACTTCACTTGTACATAAAGTTTTTCTTGTTTCCTTTTTTTTAGTTTTTTTAGCATTTATCTTGTTTAGTTAATGTTTGTTTTTGATAGTATTTGGCCTATTCAAAAAAAAACTCTTAAATAATTTGTAAATAAAACCTAAAATACAACTTGAATGTGAGGAAGGCACCAACCACCATAAGGTGGATTAAGTAACGTTTTTAAATACAATTTTTGAAAAAAAAATAGTTACAATAATCTGGAAACAATCATAAATATTATTTTTAAAGTTTAGCGTATTTAGATAATTTGGGTTTATTCTGAAAATCAGTTTTTTTTTTAAATATTTTTATATCTGTTTTAGTACAAAGAGTGATTTTAACTTTGAGTGTAGATTTGCATCAAATGGTCACAACTTTGAACTTCGTCTTTTTGATAAATTGATATGTACGATACTGAGAATAGTTTAAATGCCTCTAATTTAACCACAATGCTAGGGTTCAAATATTTGGGAAGGGGATTTTTAAAGATAGTTTTGGAAATCTTTAAAGCAATAAGTTGTTTTTGGTTAAATACGATAAGTGCATTGCTTCTGGGAACGCGCAGTCCTGTTTTTTGCGATAATTTTCGTCGTAAATGATCGTAAAAATTTATTCCAACTGGCAGTTTTAGTATTAATTCATCAAACTATCGATTTTATGAAGAGTAAAGCGTCATTTATTTACTATTTTTGAAATTTGCTCGCGTTACCTAAATTGTAAAAACAGTAAAAATATACTGATAAGTCCAGCCCATAGCACTACTGCTCGGCTGGCACGCGTTCGATAAAAAAAACTTTTTAAATAATCAATTATCTATCTTTCCGCAGCCGGCTGCCTAAGATTTAAAATTTTCAACCGATAAACAAAATGCTCATGGTCACATCACTGCCACTCGTGAATCCTGACCTCATACCCATCTACTAACCCCCTCAAAACTCATGTGATACTTTGTCGGAGATGCAGTCGATTGGGCGGTCTCTATCACTCAAGTATCGGACTAACATTCCCATCCACTTCCCCGTGACCCTACCACTGGTCGTGGCCGGCGCCGGTATCAATCAGCATGATAGGGGCCTTTGAGAAGTTGCGAAGCGAGGAAAGATAGCTCCCACTTATCTTCCACGGCTCGTGGATGTAACTTCTGGAGGTCCTGGTCAATAACGGAGTAGCAACTGCGGGTGGGCACCTATGCTTATGCTTATGCTTATGCTTATAAGTTGTTTTTGGTTAAATACATACTGTACCATGCCATGAAATTTGTGAAGAAACTATTAAATAGGGTCAATATGCAGCTTCAAAGGAGAGGGCTGCACGGACACTTTTTTGATACTCTGTATTCCAAATCACACCACAAATTGTCGTAAAAGAGCTGACTTATATCCGAATATACTGGACTAACTATCCCAAAAGTCGCTGGTTCGAATTAAAGCGCAGGAATTCGGCTTCATCTCCCCGAACCATACTTTCACACTTAGGTGACCCGGGTGTGAAAGTCTGTATCAAAATACAAGATGCTAGTCATTGGTACTATAAGTGGTCATGACCACGGGCCACGAGGTTTGTAGGCTTCCGAAAGGCTAACATGTGCTATAAAATACACCCTGTACACTGAATCCGTTCCTTGGTGCTGTTTAAAAAGTTATCTTTTCTCGCCTTTTTCTAGAATATTGCATAAAAATCGTGAGGTTTTTTTTATATGTCCTTTAAACAAGCAAACCAATTTCTTATAGAAGCTTTTAAAAGAAACATTAAAACTCTTGCTAGAATTGCATTGCGTAAGCAAGCAAAAAGAAAACACGTGGCGCGCAAATCACAGTAACCAATGAGGAAATTCGCGCCGACAAGACCACCCCGGCGCTCACTGGGTTCCTCCTTCAGTGATTGCTAGGAAAAGCAATCGGTAGCGCTCTCTGTGCGACAGCAAAAGTTGAGTCGCGGGTTGTTACAAGAGACGACTCGAGAGAGTCATGAGGGTTTTCTCTCTCGAGATAAAAAATAAACTTTCAGTCAGAGGTTGTTACGATCGCAGATTGTTACAACCCATGATTGTCGCTGAATCAGCTCTTGTTCGCGCTCCATGCACCATGCCACTGGCACTAAAAGAAAAGGAAAGAAAGTTTCCGTAATGCTGCTTGCTGTGTGATATGACTGTTCTTGGGAGATAGGAGAGGGTGATCTACTTTGAGTATTTATCAAACATTGGCATTACTATTAGAAGGACACCAAATACTTTACATAAATTTAACCATAAGTTATATTTTTTTCAGAAGAAATTATTTTTATAATCAAATCAAAAATCAAATTATTCGCTCTACAGCGTTGCCTTGGCGTTCTCGATTACGAGATTCCTACTCGAAACTAGGTGTCCGAAGGCTTGATTGTTGAGGCAATTGCAAACCTCTTTTTACACCTAAGCTTCCATCCACCCCGGGATGCGAGCTGACGACCTTTGAATTGTGAGTCCAACTGCCTACCAGCGACTCCACCGAGGCAGGACCTAGGGAGACGACTCCTACACCTGGACTGAGCAAACAATAAAAAAAGTTTAAAAATTTAAATGACGCCATAGTTTCAACATTTCTAAAAAAACAAACACCTGCCCGAGCATTGAAGAAATTTTTATTTTTTGCAAAAAATACAATTTTTGCGGTGCTGTACATGGGAATTTCATAAAAATTCAAAATATTTTTAAACAAGCCCAAGCATGCTAAATATGATTATCAATGCAGAAAAATGCATTTCAGATTGTTTTCAATTGATTAGATTTCCTTTTTCATGGAAATTTTGAAGTTTTTTGGAAAAAAAATGTTTTTTGCTCCCCTGATTTTTAGACCAATTTTTAACACTGGAAAGCCCAACGCATGTCCAACTTACACGGACGCCCAAGCCTCCAAAAAAGGTGGAACGGTAACTTCAACTCGCTGGTTCACGGGCATTACTCAACCAATCGGGACGATTCTTGTTTCCAGTGATTTGTAAGAATGTCTAGATGATTCTAAAATTTTTCAGAACTTGATTTGAACAAATCTGTAATTTCTGCGACCGAAAACATCGTTCCACCTTTTTTTTTTTAAAGACTGCCTCCGCGGAATTTTCGGCGAATTTTTTTTTACACGCGAAAAAAAAGTGGGAACGATGTTTTTGATCGCAAAAATTACAGATTTGATCAAATTAAGTTCTGCAAAGTTCTAGAATCATCTAGACATCCTAACAAATCACTGGAAAGAAGAATCATCTTGATTGGTTGAGTTAGGCCTGAGAACCAGCGAGTTGAAGTTACCGTTCCAACTTTTTTGAAGCCTTGGGCGTTGGAATGTTAAGGTGGGGCGACAAAAACTTTGAAAAACGGCCTAATTCATAATTAAAAATAATTTCAAACTCAAACAGAATAAAATTTCTAATAACATTCGATAAAATAAACTTTATATAGAGATTATCGAAACATCGAAATTTCATTAAAAGTGTATACAATTATGCTACTTGTTGAATAACTAAAACTTGTGAAAATATTCAGAGTTTTTTTAAAGGTTCTATAAACCAAATATTCAATTTTTGCTTTTTGGGTGTTTTGAATACCCTTGTCACAAGGCGTTTATAAAAACATTCAAAAAGCAAAAATTGAAAATTTGGTTTATAGGTTTATTTCCAAAAAAAAACTCTAGATATATACTTTAAATCAAATTTTCAATATCAAACGTTTTTTTCCTGACGTGATCAGTGTACTAATTTGTATTATTTTTTTCATTATTTTATCATATCATTTTGAGAAAAAGTCTACACTGAAAAAAACCAACATAGCAAATTCATGTGTTTTTTCACGTGAGCGTTTTCAAAAAACAACACGATAAAATCACATGCTTTTCCTATGACTCACATATGATTTGCATGTTGAATGGATGAGATAATCATTTGAAATCAGCTGATCGCTCGCGAAAAACATTTCATTATTGTATCGCATGGTGTTCACTTTGGATTCAAATGAATTTCCCTTCGATTTGCCCCATTTGACTTTTCCCATGATTTTTAAGTGAAAAACACGTTAGATTGAAATGTGTTGGTTTTGAATGTCGAGCGTTGAACTTTTGCCTATAAATCAAGATGGTGAAGAGGGCAGACGAGAATTAGCTGCTCCTGCAATTGTTGAAGTTTAAGGCGCAGGATCATGCAAAGAAGACTTGTCGTTTTATAAATTATATTTGAGGTAAGTCCTAACTAATGACCGTGATTTATTTCTTATTCAATGATGTATATTTGTTATATTTACAGCTGAACATTAAGAAATCTACATCAAGAAGATGATTACTGAGCAGAGAATTTAAAAAAAAAACGGAACAAAGGTTCTATCATCGGCCTCTTCACCAAGAGGATATTCCCTCAAGCCGGAGATCTTTACAATCGTCGTTTAATCCGTCGGGTTGGTGGCCGGGATGTGTCTTAAAAGTACTTTTGATTCAAGAACGCAGATTTTAGACCATGACCGCAATTACAGTGATTTTTATTGGGAAGAATAGTTCGTGAAGAATCATTGCCTTAAAGAATGTTAAAAAAATAATAAATCTGTTAAAATTAAAAAAAGGTTTTTTTAAACTGCATAAATATCACGTTTTTTTTTTTTCATAAGAAAAACATGTGGATTACATTAGCAATTTATTCAAATTTGAAGTGAACAGCACTTCAAAATCAAGTGCGAAGTCACACGAAACTAACGTGATTTGCACTTGAAATGAATAGGGCGCTCGATTGAAAATTTTCAAGTGTTTTGCACATGACATTCACATGCAAAGTAGTATGGGGTAGATTCATGTGGAAAACATGTGACATTGCTATGTCGGTTTCTTTCAGTGTAACTTCCAACATTCTTGAAGAATTTAAAATTCAAAAAAATCTTTTTTTCATTCAAACATTATCAGTTCATCAAATATTTTTTGGACAAGTTATACTTTGAACTTCGAAGATATCTGTTGATCTTTTTTTATAATTTCCAAAAAAAGCATTTTTTCATATTTCACGACTTATTTTTAATCTTTCAACCCCCTTCCCTTCCCTTCCACTGCAAAAAAAAATATATTTCTGAAAATTAAAATTTTCATTTGAAAACTTCCGAATTCAGAGTATGTAAGGCCGTTGCAAATATTCGATCCGGAAAATCAGGGGGCAAAACATTTTTTTTGAAAACTTCAAAATTTGTTAAAATTTTGAGTAAATTCAGCTGAAAATATTTTAAAATGCATTCCCCTGTGTTTGTAAATATATTTGCATGTTTAATAATATTTTTTTTGCAATTCATTTAAAAATATTTTAAATTTTTGTGAAATTCCATTGTTTTTCCATCCATTTTTTGTCATTGTTTGCCCCTTTTCCACCTTCAAAAATATTTGAAACGGCCTAAAGTACATTGTTTAATGTTTATTTTGTATTTGTAATCAAGTTGAACATATTTTTACTTTTTGCAAATTTTGAATGTTGGGACCACAGATCGGAAAAAGACATAACACTATATGTGAATCACGATCCGACAGGCTTCTGCCAACCACTTTTCAAAACGTTGCGTTTGACAGTTGTCAAAGTCCCTGGGTCAAAAGATGATTGAATATTGTACCTAAATTTGATGAATATTATTCAAGTATACGAGTAGCAAAAACAATGTTAAATATTCATCAAAAATTAGGTAATATTACACATTTTATGTGTAAAACCTGTTTGACAAAAAAAAATTCGTTATTCAACAATTATAGAGGAAAAATTCATCATTCTTTTTTTCAACATTCTGTTTTCAACCTTCCATTTTTACATTTACCGCAAAATGTTTTTTTCGCATTTTTTTTGTTTTCATCAAATCATAGGGCAGTTTTAAAATGCATTTAAATACCATTTTTCATTCGAATTCAAGTGTTGAGACTACGGCTTGCGTTAAGATAATTGAGCTACGAAAACGTATAAATAAAATTGGCTGTGACTTCAGATTTCACGAAGACCCTTACTCTAAATCAACATCTCTGCATTCTCTCAACTTAAGTAAGAATAAGAAATTTTTAGATTTTTTTTTTGTGCATTGTTTTATTTGGATGAACCATTGCGTGTACTTGTTTTGACCAAAGATGAAATTTTGTATCATTACAAGTCTGTACACAATTTTGGCAGCTGTCCATGTGTATCTTGAGAACAGATTTCTTGGTCGATTTTGGTATCTTTGACAAAGTTGTAGGTATTGCTAAGGACTTCTCATCTTTTTAAACAAAAAATAACTGGGAAAAATACATTTTTATGCTCTTTTTCTGATATATTTTAAATAACAAAAAAACATCTTTTGAGCAATGACACAAGTTGGTCAAAAATCATTTGGCAGTGCTGCCAATTTTCGGAAAATACATGATTTTCAAAAACTGTGGAAAAAATCTTTATTTTCTAATGTTAAATTAAACTTTGAAATTTCGAAGAATATTATCATATCATTTCTATACACAAAGCAGTATAAAAAAAACTTACCGATTCTATAAATGATGCTGACTCTAGGTGATTCTCCCCTACTCCGTATCATAATACCCGCGGGCTACGTGTTATATCCGGATGTTCTCAGTTCCGCGCCCAGAATACACAATTCGCTCCCATTTCATCGCAGAAACGAATCGGAAAAAATCATAATCAACAACTGAGCGGCAGCTTTTTGCCATTTACTTTCCCCATCACGAGAAAAAAAAAAGAAAAACAAAGAATTACAGTTTTCATCCCGCGCAGCCGAAACCTATCGCAACACGGTTCACCCCGGATCAGGTCCAGGTTCAAAGAAGGTTCCCCGCGCCCGAGATCAGAAGCTATTTTGCGAAAATTCTCACGTACCTTCTTGGACGGCTGAGCTGCCGTCGTCGTTGTCGTTGATGATGCCACCGACTGTTGCTCCTCTCCGGCCAGGGTCGGTTCCTCCTCGTCCACCGTCGTCAGATCGTCGTCCTCGTCCTCGTCCTCTGGACCACCAGCATCGCCGCCGTCGATGCCGATGCCGGCCGGTGAACCGGAACGTGACTCCGGCTCAGTCATCTCCAGCAAAAAGTCCAACGAAGGACGTGACGATCCCATGATGGTGCGGTTCTTTTTGTTCGCTTCTTTTGAAGTGTTGCTGAAGAAATTATTTTCACTCAATTAATTTGGTTTCGTAACTTCTTTGGACTTTTGTGGCTGACACCAGCTGATTACATAATTGGATTAGGAAATTGGAACACCTTGAATGCCACCACCTTGGCCTATCCCAAACCGGAGTTGGGCTCACACGCGCGTATCACGACGATCCGAATCGTCCGGAACCTGTAACACCTTCGCACGACTACGAGAACCGAACCGTGGAAAAACGCAGCACCACGGGAAAATTCGATACTACCAATTCTGGCTCTCACTCTCAGCTCGCAGCATCCAACACAGGATTTTCATTCACAAACCAGGGAAAACTTTAAAACCACACAACCGAATGAATTTCTGGGAGGGGACACCAATTTCCATTATCATTGTCTTCTTCTCACGTACACAATTGTGTGACCTAGCCGGAAAATTTCCCAAATTTGCACTCACAAAGAAAACGCACCTTCTTCCTCACATCTTCACTGTAAAAGTCCACCGCAGCCGGAAAAAGGATCCGTCTGTCCCGTCTATTGTTATCCTTTCGCCGAACGAAACTGCCGGGACCGGGACCGCTGCCGGCTCCGAAATCCGTACACTCACACACACCTTGCTTGGCTTTTGTGTGACGTCGGTCCCCACCGAGCATGATAATGAGAAGAGGTGGACATTTGATCCTTTTTCGCTCCCGCGCTCGCTCTCTCCGCGAGAGAGAGTTCCGACTATGAGACGGGAGAGGATTTTCCACGGTGAACACGAACGGTACAGAAGGATTGCGATTTTCTGGACGGAAAGTGTGGAAAATCAGGTCGGCATGCGCTCACAGCAGGAGAGCTTTTCCGAATAAAGGAATAAAGATTTTTTTGGGACGCAGAGAAGGGTGATGATGAGTGGAAAAATTTCATTAAGGGTGCGCTTTATGTTGGAAGAGAATCCGTAGTATGACAGTGCAGTTTGCTAATGGTGGAAAATCATCAAAGAGATAACAAAAGCGATAAAGAGATTAAAATCTGGAATAATTCTATCTTCATAATGATGAAAATAAAATGCAATGCAGATATTTATTTTAATGTTGTATTGTTATTTGTACATTGCGCATTTTAAAAAACAACAAATGCTCGTTAATTTATTTTGCTGTAATAAAATCGATTTAAAAAAAAAAACATTTTCTAACAATTGGAAATACGGAATGCTTTTTAACAGTATTACAATGGACTCTCTTATTGTCGATATTGAAGGGACCGTCGAGAGAGGGAGTTATCAAATTATAGAACAAAATATCAAAGCAATCTTCTTGAAGGGACTGAAAATTTTATTGACAGTTGGGGCAATATTGATATGGAGAAGATCGAGGGCCAGAGATTCCATTGTATAAATTTTAAAATACTTCTTACATATTAAAAGATCATAGTAATATTTAATATTATGTAGAATATATTATATCACACGTGGACAGATTCTGTATTAAAAAATATGCTTTAACATATTTTTGAGAGTATTTTTTAAAGTGTGCCTATGTGGATAAATGTTAAATGTAAAAAACGTTACTTGAATCTATTAAAACTAAAATGTATATCTGTAAGTCAAACTTTTTTTTATTTCTGATGTTTCGGACATTTTTTTCATTTTATTGTTTAATCACGATAAAGAAAAATCCAGTTTTGTTCAAAAAAGCTTCCACGCAATTGGATGAAATATGTTAAAACAACTAAATAATAAATCAAAGAATTTATTGTAATTTTCATGGCTCAACAAACATTGAAATCAGTTTGCTCAAAATTTTTGATGTACAAAGTAATTTGTGAATGTTCAAAATCTGTAAAATGGGAAAAAAAATTTTAATCGATTTTATGCCTTGGGCAAAATTTTAGAAACAGCTAAATAATCAGAAAAAATAAGTACCGTTAATCGAAGTGACATTGATACGATTTAAATTTGTTTTTCAAATATTATTCAACTGGTAGGACTTTTCTCAATATTTATATTTTAAAACATGTACTGAGTCAATGTTTAAGTTTTATTCAATAGTGCTTTAAAAAAAGTTTCGTTGAAAATTGTTATTTTAAGATCTGGGGTGACTTTGATAGTCTATGTGTTTCATACAAAATTCAGCCTGAAAGTGTGCAAATTGAAATGATTAATTTAAGTTGGCCATTAGTAAGGTTACTTAGAATGTTTCATTTGAAAAAAAATCATTATTAAATGATTGCTGAACGAAGCTGATTAATTATTTAAAAAATATATATAAATTTTAGGTTAAGTCAGTGAAAAATCCAAATTTGATCATTTTTTTTTAGAAATGGTTGTTTTCATAAAAATATCAAAATTTGTTGCTACCTAAACCAATGTTGCTGTTTGGATTAAACATTTTTAAAGTTTACTATAAAAATTGTTCTAATCAAAATGCCTATAAATAAGAAGATATTTTCGAATTTGTATCAAAAACACCTAGAACATGCAATGAAAAAAACTAATATAAACTGCTCTTAGTGTAAAATTGTCTCATCATGCAATCCATTTTCCGGTTAGAACTAGTTATCATTAAACTAATTTTCATAACTTTGCTCTAACTATCCTTAATTTAATTTTCCTTAATCACAGAATCGTGGTCGATTTTTTTTTAACTTTTTTTTGTTAAAGTTTGTTCAAATTTGTAATCGAAATGTACCTTACCTAAATTTAAATAAAAATTGCATAGTTTTCGAGTCCAAGTCAACTTTTTAAATACAAAGAGACGAGTTGTTCCTTTTAATTCCGCTATATATTTTAATATCTTGACAGATACGTATTTCGTCTACTACTTGCAGACTTCATCAGTGTTCTGTTCTCGACTGAAGGTTCATCGCTGGTGTATCCATATTTGTAGTTACTGTAGGTGGGTAATTCTCTACCAACTCACACGAAATCGGGAAAAGTTGCCCCGACCCCTCTTCGATTTGCGTGAAACTTTGTCCTAAGGGGTAACTTTTGTCCCTGATCACGAATCCGAGGTCCGTTTTTTGATATCTCGTGACGGAGGGGCGGTACGACCCCTTCCATTTTTGAACATGCGAAAAAAGAGGTGTTTTTCAATAATTTGCAGCCTGAAACGGTGATGAGATAGAAATTTGGCATCAAAGGGACTTTTATGTAAAATTAGACGCCCGATTTGATGACGTACTCAGAATTCCGAAAAAACGTATTTTTCATCGAAAAAAACAATAAAAAAGTTTTAAAAATTCTCCCATTTTCCGTTACTCGACTGTAAAAAATTTTGGAACCTGTCATTTTATGGGAAATTTAATGTACTTTTCGAATCTACATTGTCCCAGAAGGGTCATTTTTTCATTTAGAACAAAATTTTTCATTTTAAAATTTCGTGTTTTTTCTAACTTTGCAGGGTTATTTTTTAGAGTGTAACAATGTTCTACAAAGTTGTAGAGCAGACAATTACAAAAATTTTGATATATAGACATTAGGGGTTTGCTTATAAACATCACAAGTTATCGCGATTTTACGAAAAAAAGTTTTGAAAAAGTTACTTTTTGCGTTTCTCTTTGTTTCGTCGTCCGTGTCTGTCGCGGGTGACCATGAACGGCCATGATCGATGACGACCAACTTTTTTAAAACTTTTTTTCGTAAAATCGTGATAACTTGTGATGTTTATAAGCAAACCCCTTATGTATATATATCAAAATTTTTGTAATTGTCTGCTCTACAACTTTGTAGAACATTGTTACACTCTAAAAAATAACCCTGCAAAGTTAGAAAAAACACGAAATTTTAAAATGAAAAATTTTGTTCTAAATGAAAAAATGACCCTTCTGGGACAATGTAGATTCGAAAAGTACATTAAATTTCCCATAAAATGACATGTTCCAAAATTTTTTACAGTCGAGTAACGGAAAATGGGAGAATTTTTAAAACTTTTTTAGTGTTTTTTTCGATGAAAAATACGTTTTTTTCGGAATTCTGATTACGCCATCAAATCGGGCGTCTAATTTTACATAAAAGTCCCTTTGACACCAAATTTCTATCTCATCACCGTTTCAGGCTGCAAATTATTGAAAAACACCTCTTTTTTCGCATGTGCAAAAATGGAAGGGGTCGTACCGCCCCTCCGTCACGAGATATCAAAAAACGGACCTCGGATTCGTGATCAGGGACAAAAGTTACCCCTTAGGACAAAGTTTCACGCAAATCGAAGAGGGGTCGGGGCAACTGCTGTGTGAGTTGGCGGAGAATTACCCAGGTACTACCTCCTCGTTCTTCTTTTGTGCCTGTATAGGTAACAGCTTAAACAGCCACGTTGAGCCGTTACCTGAATCCTTGTTGAGTAAACGTTTGTTGCCTGCCTTGAAGATTTCCAAACTTTCAGCGACAGCCAGCTTCGATGGGTTAGTGATGTGTCTTAAGATGACCGCGTCGCTAGCTGTGATGTTATGTTTTTCCTCACACACATCACTAACTCATCGAAGCTGGCTGTCGCTGAAAGTTTGGAAATCTTCAAGGCAGGCAACAAACGTTTACTCAACAAGGATTCAGGTAACGGCTCAACGTGGCTGTTTAAGCTGTTACCTATACATGCACAAAAGAAGAACGAGGAGGTAGTACCTACAGTAACTACAAATATGGATACACCAGCGATGAACCTTCAGTCGAGAACAGAACACTGATGAAGTCTGCAAGTAGTAGACGAAATACGTATCTGTCAAGATATTAAAATATATAGCGGAATTAAAAGGAACAACTCGTCTCTTTGTATTCACAGTAATGCATTCTGCTAAAACGCTCAACCAAACCACAACAACTTTTTAACTTTTTTTGACAGTCATAGTTTCTCCTTTCATAAAAATATTTTTTAGAAAATTTTACTTCAGAAAAATTTCTAACTATTTTACTTTACAACGATTCCACGTCAAATCCGCAGAATCAATATCAAAGTTGCTCCGATTTGGCTCAAGTTTGGCATGGGAGTTTCTTGGCCAAAATAATTAGACCCATATTTTTTGTTTGGCAATTAGGGTGGTCCTATCCGAAAAAAGACAGTACAAGAAATACGATTTTCGTATAATCAACATTTTTTTCAAAAATCAGTATTCCGAAACGGCTAAACAAATTTTACCTCGCCGCGTTTCAAATGAGAGGTGATTTGTTTGGCCTTCAATGCAAAGTACATTTTAGAATCAACGCGGAGTACACTTAAAGATCAAATGGAATTTTTTTTTTGCTAATTTGAAGATCTCAGGACCAAAGTGCTCAGCTGAAAAAGTTGGTCAGAAAAATCAGGAAAAAAAAACATTTAAAAAAAATCTGGTAACAAAAAAATTGTTTCCATAGCTTTAAAAATTTAAAGAAAATAGAAGTCTAATTTATTTTGTATGTTTGGGCTCGTTCAAAAATATCTTAAATTTTTAGGCAATTACAAGGTAGGGGAGAGTGGGGAGACTTGATCCCCGGGGACACTTGATCCCAAGCCTGTATCTCGTCAGCATGTGGGTAAAACATTTAGCTTTGTTCTAGAAAGTTGTGCGAAATTGACTAAAACTCATTGTAGAAAACAAAGAAAAAAAATGTTTAGATTGAGTTACACACATTTTTCTAAAAAGTGCTGCAAAAAACTTCCAAGAGATCTTTTTTCTTTGTTTTGATAAGTCTGGAAAACACTCAAAAATTATTCAAAAAAATATTTTTTTATACATGAATTGTTTGATAAACATATCAACTCCAAAACCCTTACGCATTTGACGTTAAATTTATCGTCATACTATTTTTACAATCAATTGTTTAAAAAAATGCGTTTAGGGAGACTAGAATCCTGCATTTTTACAATCACTGGAATCAGCCTCAAGATTAAATAATCGAGCTGGGTTTTCGTACATTGTTTCCTTTAGTATAGTTGTACATAACTTACTGCAGTTTGAACCATTTTTCAAAAGTTTTGTAAACAAAAATTTCCAGCTTTTGTAAACATGCTCAATTTTGGTCTAAAAAAGAAAATTTCAAGTTTTTAAATATTTTGCATGCTAAACTTGTTATATTTTGAACACAAACGTACAGGTTTAATGTGAAATTGCTGTAACTTATAAAAAATTAAAAGTTTGGATGAATAAGAATCATTTTGCTTAAGATTTTTTCAAAATGATGAAAGGGGGATCAAATTACCCCAAACATTTTGAAAATGCCGGTTTAAAATATTTTTTTAAAACACTTGGCATGATACGAAGAGTTTATCTGGTGAAATACCCTTATCAGCCAAACATAGTTGAATGTTTAAGCTTTCAATTCATGCAAAAAGATCATAGTTTTGTGAGAAATTGACAGAGTTTTGTGCGATACAAAAAAAGGGGATCAAGTCTCCCCACTCTCCCCTACAGCAAAGCAAAAAAAAATTTTCTTACAAAACAACATTTTTGTCAATATTTAGATATTTTGGAAACTAATGCTTTCAAAAAAAACTGGACAGGTGTATAATGCCCCCCCCCCCCTCTATCAGGATTCTAAAAACTTTTCTTTAACATTGGAACATTTAAAATTTGTGTTATTTGTTTCAGGTTTCTGTAATTCTAAATAAAAACAAAGGAATTAAAATTACAGTTATTTAAAAAAAATATGACAACAGATGTTTGCAGAAGTTAAGCACCCAAAAAATGTTAAATGCCATATTTTGAACACTGAGTAAATTCAGAAGCTTTAAATTTATGAGATAATTTGTATCTCTCAAGTTCCCCAAGTTCAACTCACACGATCCTTTCCTCTGTAATCGACCAACCATAAAAGACGCCCAAGAGAGTTTGCTTGACTTGAAACCTCTCCAGTGCTTGTTGCAACGCGCCTCCTAGAATGTGCGGAAATGTCCTGCGGAAAGCTTAATGCAAACCAGAAACTCTGAAACCGGTATCGCTTCGTTACGCCAGGAAGCGTCCTGCGTCCTTCTCCTCTGTCTCTAGTCGATGGTTGTCTGCTGCTGCTGGGTAAAGAGTCTTCATTTGTGAATTTGGTAGGGATGTGACAAATGTAATTTAGGTTTTACGGGTCTAGAATACAAGTTGCAAACATGTTAAACCGTCATAAAACTTCAAATCAACTTGAAAACATGACACTAAAAAACAAACCTTTTAAATTTCGAACAACCTCAGTTGGCCATGCTAATGTCTTTCCAGTGTTTCTCCCTTTGGAGACTGCGACACTACTGTCGGCGTCGCCTACTTGGTCCATTGTAACATCCCAAAGTTCTTCTCACATTCAAAGTCGAGTCGAGTCGAGTGTGGAAAAGCTTTCTTTCCGGCCGTGAGAGGAGGGGAAAAGGCTTCCTTTTCCTTTTATGAACCAGAGTACGATTTCCTTTTTTCTCACATTCCTATACTACATGTTGATGCATCCATAAAGCAAATGAATTTCCCGCCCTTTTTCCACGCCCACGTGGTCCTCCCGCCCACCAAGACCCAAATGGAAAGTGCTGGAAAATTGCCACAAGTCCCGTATTTTCGTGTTGGTGGTTAAAGGGAAAAATATATATTTTTATTTTGACGGTAAAGTTTTCGCTCATCTTTTGCTCGTAGGTTGTTGTGGCGCTTGTGTGTACCCTTCCTTCATCATCATTATTAACTTTTTGCGTTTCAACTGCGGAGAAAGAGTTGCGGTAATCAAAAGTTTGTTTATTCAGTAAACACTTTGGTCTGGAACTATCACTTATGCAAATTGACTTGAGGTGGTCCAAGTCGGAACGGTTTGTAATTTGCGTAATTGAACTTGTTGTCGCTTGGGATTTTTTTGCAATTGGTAAAATATAAAATTAAAAAAAAAAGTTTGTTGAAAGCTTTACTCAAACATTTGGTATCGCAGAACCTCTCAAACTAATCGACCCCAAACATGGAAATCCAATTAACATGATCAAACAAAAATAGAACTGCAATATGGGGTTGCTGCTGCCTTTCAGGTTCATTGTTTGTGCACTATAAGTGCATTACTGTTCACGTTCGAAGGAAGTAGGTCGGTGGTGCAGATTAGAAGATTTAGGCCACATGTCGGCCCGTCGGCTTTTTGCAATTCAATTATGCATGAGACACGTTTCGTTGGCATTTCTGAGTGCATTTAAATGAAAGCCTTCTGGACTTCATTTTACTGCCAAATACAAATTTAACAGCTTGCGGTAATTGTGCACTTTAAAGCATTCCGGAAAAAAGTGACGAATTCGTCATTGAAGAACCCTTTTGACAACATTCCGGCACCGATTTCTTCCCGCCAAAAATGGAAGAAAATTGCACTCTAACCAGCGCTGATTTCATCTCCAAAATGGTCAGCCTGGAAATCGACTGAATAAGGTGCGATAAAACCTCACCTCACCGATGAGACATCATCAGGCCTCTATAGGGGGAGATGGGGAATAAAAACGTGTGATGAGAAAAAAAAACCGGCTTTCAAAAAAGGCAAATTTCTACCAGTCCCTTTTTTTCTCGCCCCACTTGCCAACGCCTTTTTGGACCGGCGTTGCGAACTTATTCACTGATTTTTTTATGGGTTGGGAAAAATCTTGATTTGACTGGAAATGGTTGCGGGCTACGTTGTGGTAAGTATGAGAAAAAGTGATTTTTTGGGAGGCGAACGGTTTATTTTTATCTTTTTTTTCAGATGAATTGAAATCGACGGAAGTTTTTAAAGAGTTTCTTCAAAATGTTGCACATGTTTTAAAATAGAAAAGAATTTGTAATTACTAAATTGTTTTCAAACTACAAAAACATGCTTCTAAAATACACAAATTATTTTTTGTTTATTTGTTTTGGCCGATTTCGGTCGATTTTTTATATTTTGTCGATTTTTTATATTTTGTTAATTTTGTTAATTTTGTCAATTTTGTCAATTTCGTCAATTTTGTCTATTTTGTCAATTTTGTCAATTTGGTCAATTTGGTCAATTTGGTAAATTTAGTCGATTTTGTCGATTTTGTCGATTTTGTCGATTTTGTCGATTTTGTCGATTTTGTCGATTTTGTCGATTTTGTCGATTTTGTCGATTTTGTCGATTTTGTCGATTTTGTCGATTTTGTCGATTTTGTCGATTTTGTCGATTTTGTCGATTTTGTCGATTTTGTCGATTTTGTCGATTTTGTCGATTTTGTCGATTTTGTCGATTTTGTCGATTTTGTCGATTTTGTCGATTTTGTCGATTTTGTCGATTTTGTCGATTTTGTCGATTTTGTCGATTTTGTCGATTTTGTCGATTTTGTCGATTTTGTCGATTTTGTCGATTTGTCGATTTTGTCGATTTTGTCGATTTTGTCGATTTTGTCGATTTGTCGATTTGTCGATTTTGTCGATTTTGTCGATTTTGTCGATTTTGTCGATTTTGTCGATTTTGTCGATTTTGTCGATTTTGTCGATTTTGTCGATTTTGTCGATTTTGTCGATTTTGTCGATTTTGTCGATTTTGTCGATTTTGTCGATTTTGTCGATTTTGTCGATTTTGTCGATTTTGTCGATTTTGTCGATTTTGTCGATTTTGTCGATTTTGTCGATTTTGTCGATTTTGTCTTTTGCTTTTGCTTTTGCTTTTGCTTTTGCTTTTGCTTTTGCTTTTGCTTTTGCTTTTGCTTTTGCTTTTGCTTTTGCTTTTGCTTTTGCTTTTGCTTTTGCTTTTGCTTTTGCTTTTGCTTTTGCTTTTGCTTTTGCTTTTGCTTTTGCTTTTGCTTTTGCTTTTGCTTTTGCTTTTGCTTTTGCTTTTGCTTTTGCTTTTGCTTTTGCTTTTGCTTTTGCTTTTGCTTTTGCTTTTGCTTTTGCTTTTGCTTTTGCTTTTGCTTTTGCTTTTGCTTTTGCTTTTGCTTTTGCTTTTGCTTTTGCTTTTGCTTTTGCTTTTGCTTTTGCTTTTGCTTTTGCTTTTGCTTTTGCTTTTGCTTTTGCTTTTGCTTTTGCTTTTGCTTTTGCTTTTGCTTTAGCTTTTGCTTTTGCTTTTGCTTTTGCTTTTGCTTTTGCTTTTGCTTTTGCTTTTGCTTTTGCTTTTGCTTTTGCTTTTGCTTTTGCTTTTGCTTTTGCTTTTGCTTTTGCTTTTGCTTTTGCTTTTGCTTTTGCTTTTGCTTTTGCTTTTGCTTTTGCTTTTGCTTTTGCTTTTGCTTTTGCTTTTGCTTTTGCTTTTGCTTTTGCTTTTGCTTTTGCTTTTGCTTTTGCTTTTGCTTTTGCTTTTGCTTTTGCTTTTGCTTTTGCTTTTGCTTTTGCTTTTGCTTTTTCTTTTGCTTTTGCTTTTGCTTTTGCTTTTGCTTTTGCTTTTGCTTTTGCTTTTGCTTTTGCTTTTGCTTTTGCTTTTGCTTTTGCTTTTGCTTTTGCTTTTGCTTTTGCTTTTGCTTTTGCTTTTGCTTTTGCTTTTGCTTTTGCTTTTGCTTGTGCTTTTGCTTTTGCTTTTGCTTTTGCTTTTGCTTTTGCTTTTGCTTTTGCTTTTGCTTTTGCTTTTGCTTTTGCTTTTGCTTTTGCTTTTGCTTTTGCTTTTGCTTTTGCTTTTGCTTTTGCTTTTGCTTTTGCTTTTGCTTTTGCTTTTGCTTTTGCTTTTGCTTTTGCTTTTGCTTTTGCTTTTGCTTTTGCTTTTGCTTTTGCCTTTGCTTTTGCTTTTGCTTTTGCTATTGCTTTTGCTTTTGCTTTTGCTTTTGCTTTTGCTTTTGCTTTTGCTTTTGCTTTTGCTTTTGCTTTTGCTTTTGCTTTTGCTTTTGCTTTTGCTTTTGCTTTTGCTTTTGCTTTTGCTTTTGCTTTTGCTTTTGCTTTTGCTTTTGCTTTTGCTTTTGCTTTTGCTTTTGCTTTTGCTTTTGCTTTTGCTTTTGCTTTTGCTTTTGCTTTTGCTTTTGCTTTTGCTTTTGCTTTTGCTTTTGCTTTTGCTTTTGCTTTTGCTTTTGCTTTTGCTTTTGCTATTGCTTTTGCTTTTGCTTTTGCTTTTGCTTTTGCTTTTGCTTTTGCTTTTGCTTTTGCTTTTGCTTTTGCTTTTGCTTTTGCTTTTGCTTTTGCTTTTGCTTTTGCTTTTGCTTTTGCTTTTGCTTTTGCTTTTGCTTTTGCTTTTGCTTTTGCTTTTGCTTTTGCTTTTGCTTTTGCTTTTGCTTTTGCTTTTGCTTTTGCTTTTGCTTTTGCTTTTGCTTTTGCTTTTGCTTTTGCTTTTGCTTTTGCTTTTGCTTTTGCTAAACCAATAAATGTCTCCATTAAATCATAACCAAAAATCAATCTATTTTTATCGTTTTAAAAAAGAAGTAAAATCAGCAAAATTTCCATAAACTATTCCAAGATTGCCGTTCCCAAATGACACGCAGTAAAGTGTGAATGAAATTCCCATATAGACGAGCGTCTCGCCGCTGCTAATCGGTGGCACTAAAACACAACACGACCAAACCAACGACTTAATTGAAATTTTATTATTTTCCTAATCCTGCCTGGAATGCCTCGCGTCTCTCGCCGTGTGACCACTGGCCAACGCGGCTCGCTAAAGTGTCGTGCGAAACTGTGAGGTTGAGGTGAGCAACTCGATCCCATTAACCCTTTCGTGGGAAGATTTTTGTTTTTAATGTCTAAAATCCTTTAAAAAAAAAATTTGTAATGTGACAATTTTAGAAAAAAAAACTTCAAGTAAAACTGATTTTTTGAAGAAAAGCTAGAATTTAAAGGGTTCCTCCATTCTAAACTAACCTTAATTTATTCAAATCCCCTTACTGGCAAGGCGCCATCATTCACCTGCTACTATTAGCGAACTCTAGTCCATGTATATTTTTGTTCGTGTGCAAACTATCTACTAGAGGAGAGCTTTCCAAGCTCGTGAAACTTTTATTTTATCTCCCATTGCTTGTTTTAGCGCGAAATCATTTCACGCTAGTTTGAGGAGTTCCAGCCAAGAGGTAGTACAATTCAGAAGACTGAAGGTTGAGCCCCCGTAAACAGATTAAAACCTCTCTTGGAAGCTTTATCTCAGGGTAGCTCGCAAGGTCCGGTATCAGAAGAAAATTAATTCGTTTAATGCTCCTTCAGAGTTGATCCAACAACGCTTGGCTTATTTCGAGCGAGTTTCGGTAAAGTTTAGGAGAGTCGTAAAAGTTGAAGATTAAAAAGTCGTAAAATTTGTAACGATATCGTTTTAACAAATTCTTTCGAGAAGCAGCTTCGATGAGAATGGCATTTGTCGAAATTGAAATCAAAATTGCTCAATTTGTGTGACGAGCTTTTCCATTTGTATCAAATCTCATACGATTTTATTTTTGGACGATTCCGCCGTGAGAAGTTATGGAAATAAATAAAACAAAAAAAGTCACGTGCGTTTCCACTGGAACTCAGACGTCTTGATCGTTTTTTGGCCCACGTCAAGCTGGGTCAAATCATAAATTTGCATAAATGGCTTCCAATAAATTTGCGCGCCCCACTGGATGGGTTCGGCTTCAAATTGAAATTTATGATCAGCGAAGTTTTATTGTCGTCTGACGGGCTGCGCAGAATTGCTTTTGAGGGAATTCTGAGACACGTGGGAAAAAAAATCTATCACCCTGTTTTGGTTCTTTCAATTGACAATAATAATTTTATTCTATTTTAAGGATTTTTTGCTTGAAATTGTTTTAACCAGCAACAATTTTAAAACCATTCAAACCGCATTCGCATTTCCCACTCACTAGTGAGTGACGATTTCACCTGCACAAGTGAAGACTGCTTTACGGCACTCAACTCACTCTTGAGTGCGCGAGACTGACAGTAGGCGTTGCGTAACCCATGCGCGAGAGAGATCCGGTGAGAGAGGTCAAGTGATGAGTGATTAGCAGTCACTCATCAACGATTGTCATTTCCTAACTGTTGCGACCTTTTTGATGAATGATGAGATTTTTTATACTTCTCTTATAGTAAATTAATTTTATGACTATCGTTAGAACTTAACAAAAAATTGCGCATTTAAAATTGAAAAAATACACGTTAAATTGCCATTAAGATGTGATTTATCATCATCAACCACAAAATTACTGATGAATTCTTTACAAAACAAAATCTGCAAAGATCACCACCGATAAACTACAAAAAATGGAAACAAAGCCAATCAATCCTCAAAAGCTTTTTTATTATTTTTAAATATTTTTCCGCTTGCCCTCATCAAATTGCCATTCTAAACAACCTGTCACGCATCCATCATTCTCATCGTTCCCAAGAGGGGGGCAGCTCTCCTGGCTTCCTCAAAAGACAAAACATCACTCTCCGCACAGAAGCCGAAAACCGAAATCTCAAAAAAGCACACAAGGAAGAGAATAAAAAATCGTTGGCGCTCCATGCTTTGAACAAATTTGAAATTTATGAGAATGAATGAACTTTTGAGGCGTGAACTCTTTCTCAGAAGAGAGAATTGAAATATTCTCTCTCAAAAAGAGAATGAGAGCGCTCTCCCATCTCACCACTCATCGCGTGAGTGAGAAGTGAACAAAATTCACCTTTTTCCCTCGAAACGGTTCTTCCTTTTTATGTTTGTTTTATTTATTTCACCTGGGTCAGGTTGAAGGCCACAAACTCCAAATCATGTGCTTTGCGTTCTTTTGGCTTTGGAAAAAGAGACAGCGAACGGTTTTAGGCAGTTTTGCGTGCTGTGCGAAATTATACCTGACTTGAAGTTTTGCGGTGTTTTTTTTTTCTTTCTTTTTTATCGTTTCTTATTCACAAAGCGAACGCGGCTTAACGACTGCGGAACATTTATTAATAAAAACGTGTGCTGCATTTAAGATTGAATTAACTGGAAATTTTGTCTTTGACGCATTTGGTGAATCATCGGCGAAGAAAGCAGCATTTTTTATTGAAAGATTACAATAACAATCTCGAAATATCAACTAAAAGTAATCTCAACACTTAATTTTTACAGTAGCGAATTGATTATTTTCACATTTTTTACAAACATAAGTCGTTCTCAAGAATTACATCTCATTTTATGGAAACTGTCGTTTATCCTGCAAATGTGTTAGTAAGAATCGCACGGCACGCTCTCTTTCGATTTTTTCTCTCACTGAGTGCCAAGTGATATTTTCGATGCAGATTCTTCCATGGTTGATCGTGAAATACTTCATCATTCGACCCCTTTAAAATTGCAATAAGAAAACTGAAATTAATTTAGGAATTGTAAAAAAAAAATTGGGCGAGAAAAATTAAAAATAATAATATTTTTCAGAGAATATATTAACATTCTGAGTCCAACTCTCCAAGTCACTCCCAGAACAAACTTCCCAAGCAGGTCGATAGTTTTCCTTATCAGTATTTGAACCAACTTCAAAGCTAGCCGATTTCCCTCTGGTACAGTCGGCCCACGTAAGTCGATATTTGTTTATGCTCATATCGTAATTACACAAAGGTGTGAAAACTTGTTACGGCCTTGTATCCGAGGCACTTTGCTCCGGTCATCGACAGCCATTCTCAGGCCAGGAAATTTGTTATGCATCTCACGAGTCGGCTTGTCACACACCAGAAGATACAGCATTAGCTGGTGTGAAGTCATAAAGCAATTATTTACCTTTTCCCCGCTCCAACCTACGTTTGGTATTTCAAACATGTAAAGATTGGCTTCAAAGGTATTCTAAGGCGTTGTAATTACTTCCTCTCACCTCATAAAGTCACTTTCTGAAGAAAAAAATCATCCATTTAAGACGTTTTCAGCTACTCTAAACCGATTGATCTCTCAAAATATTTGGCAAACAGCAGTTGCACAGAACTTAAGCTTCAACATATTCAAATGCGTTTTTTGTATCCTCAACTCCCTCAAAACTTAAGCCGATTTCAAACAAATTGTTATCCACGTTAGAGTGCTTGCTCCTTGCTACCACAATGCATTGGGTTCGATTCCCGGAAAAAAGGCTTTGAGCGCCGCACACATGTGTGCGCACAACCGGCTTAAAGGACGGGCTAAATTAACATATTCAATGGCCTTTTTGAAGCCATTTGCGAACGGGACTTGCCGGGGTGGTAGAAACTCATTTAAGTTGGCACAAAGGGTAAACATTTATTTCTGCTAATCCGGTTTTGGTATTAACGGAGAGTCGGCATATGGTGAATTGACTGTGTCATGGTGATTGGTAGATTAGAGGTTCGATTTATTCAGTGTAATTATAGCAGATTTATTGTGTACTCTGGAAATATATTTCATTACTCGTTGAATCAATTAACTTGAAATAATCATTGAAACGTCACGAAAACGTTATAATTCATTGCAATTACTACAGCAATCAATTATTTAATGGTTAATTTGAATTCTTAACTACTCATTCACAGGTGTGGACAGCTATTTATGGTTTATTTAAGTATGGCACGTAACACAAAATTATATAATATCTTAAAGTTTGCCTCTAAGACTGATTGACTTTTATTTTTATGACCAAAACTAAACGTTTTGACAATTTGGCTCTATTCTAAGGGCAGAATAAAAAAAGTTAACCGGTTTTTCAACTACTGAATAGTTCGGTAAACTGAAAATTATCGAATTCGATAAAAACTTATCGAAATTCGGTAATGAAGCCTTTTATTGTTCATGGTACAAAACGAAGTTCGATAAAATTTTGTGCATTTTAACAGATGGTTTACCGATCTAAACTTAACCGATTTTTCATCTATCGCTTTCGGTAAAAAAAATCTAATTGTGTATAGTTGAACGATTTTCGAAATTCGTTTGGGCAGATCCATACACTTTAAAATGAGACATTTTTAATGGAGATATCTCAAGTTTAAACATACTCCAGAGATTTTTTCAGCATATCTCACTCTTGAATGCAACCTGAAACATAAAAATTGGATTGTGCTTTTTGGAGATTCGCTTCAAAAATGCTCCTTTTCGCATTAAAATTGCTGTAAATGTTGAACTAAGTAAAGTTCTTAATCAATTTGTAGAAAACGAACATGCTTGTTTTTAAAGCTCAAATCCTCAGTCTTTGGAAAAAACTGATTTTTGAGGGTATGCTCTGATGCTATCGATATAATTAACTTTGAATGCGAGATCCACTTTTGGTGTCTGTAACAAAGTTGCTTGGATTGGCATGGCCAATAGCAACACAAAAATCCTAGAAATTTTCCTGAAAAGTTAAATTTTCTAAACGCCCTAATCGTGAAGCACTCTTATTTTTAACCAAGCTAACTCAAGTCACTTCTTCCAATAGAGCTTTATGACGTTTAGCGTACGCACACCAGCGCACCATTTGATTTTGCTGGCCGGACAAAATTTAACCTCGCTCTCTTTTCGTGTACGTACACGTAATACAGGCGCACGTAGATAACTCTATTTGAAACAATTGCTTCAAGACACCAAATTTCACAAACTTTTTCGAAAAATTTAATTTCTAATTATTATTTTTTTATTTTTACCACTGTTCATTGAGGTTTTTGGTTAAAAAACTAACTCAACCTTTTTATTTAATTTTTTTAAATTAGAATAGTTTATTCTTAGAAATCATTTGAGATGAATTTTAAATATTTTTAAAAAGAGTGTTTAAAACAATACAATATTTATGTATTAATGAAATTGAGGTAAATTTATGTTCATCGTAATACCTAATACATTTATATATTTTTATATTCAAAATTTCACAACGGTTGATTCCCATGCAATGAAAATTTTATCATTTGAATATGTTTACGTAAAACTGTGTTAGAGTTTTTAGAATAAATAACATAATTTTTCACAACATATTGTATTTCAGAACACTAATATTTCATGAAAGTACTCATAGTTGTCTTTCAGAATGTCTATTTTTTTGTTGCGAAAAAATATACGTTTTATTGTGATAAATACTCTACGTTGGAATTCAGCAAATAAAATATTTTCAAACAAGCCCAAAAAATGCTAAGTTTGATCACAGATCTTATTACAGAAAAATGCAATTCAAATTGTTGAAAAATCGGTTGATTATACTTCTTATTCCATCAACAAAAATTTGTTTTTGCTCCCTGATTTTTCGGCCCGGTTTTGAGCGAAGAGCGCGGAGTACGGAACAAAATAAGGCTTCGACGGCGAACTGTTAAAAATAGCTTTACTTTTGCAAAGGTCTACAGAAAGATGACTTTCCTTATTTCATAGTTTAGACTAAATTATACATTTTTTGCAATATTTTTATTGAATAGATCAGTTAATTTCTCAAAACTTTCATTATCAACAAATCGGAATAGTTTCCGAAAAATCGTCAGTTGAAAATAACAGGCTAAGTAAGTGACACTTAGAAGAAATCATTTTCATCGATTAATTTTTTTTTGTATCTCAGAAACTAATTAGGCCGTTGCAAATATTTTTTAAAGTTTATGTCCCTCGACTCCGACCAAAGTCGAGGGGAGGGGGGGGGGGAATAAAATAAAAACATAGAAATTGAAATTACGAGCCATGGTTTCAACATTTGAATGAAAAAAGTGTTTTAAAATGCATTATACATCTGTCCGGTTGTTTTGCCATCATCAGTTTCCAAAATATCTAAGTATTGACAAAAAAAAATTTTTTTGCGAAAAATAAAAAAATAAAATTTCATAAAAATTCCAAACATTTTTCAACAAGCCCAATTATGCTAAATATGATTATTAATGCAGAAAAATGCATTTTAGATTGTTTTCAGATGAATAGACTAATATTTTCTAATTTTTTTGAAGTTTTTTGGAAAAATATTTTTTTTGCCCCCTGATTTTTCAGACCACGTTTGAAGGGGGGGGGGGGGGGGGGGCGACATAAGCTTTGAAAAATATTTGCAACGGCCTTACGCGATTTTCAAAGTTCCAAAGAGAATCTTTTCAAAAATATTATTTTCTGGGATTCTTCTCTTCAAGTTTTTTTTTCAAAATGCATAAAAAACGAAAAAAAATCATAAATTTATATCTAAAAGTAGCTAAAACTTGAAAACGATACATTTTATCAAAAATAATTGTTAGGTACTTCTGGATTGCAACTTCGATTCTTATGACCATACGAAATTATAGGCTGGTTTCCATCAATCCATAAAAAGCTAAAGATGACTTTTAAATTTGTTTTGACCAGGTTTTCGATCTAAAAAAAAAAACAAATATTGTTCGAACATGTAATAATATTCGATAGTTACAAAATACGTTTTTTGGAAATTTTACTTTTACTAATAAAAAGACAATTTAAAAATCGTTTTTTTTTCGATTACTTTTTTCCGAAAAGGCCTAATCATATTCTACAACTTTGCAGAAGACACCAAATCGATCAAACAAATCCTTCTCGAGATACAGAATACATACTGTTTTTGCATATGGGGCATTTATGCGAACATGGGCAGTGTAGTGAATCCAACATTTCCAGTTTACCTTACCCAAAAGTGCAAAGTTTCGGCTCATTTCATAATTATGATGCAATTCCTGCACACACACGTGTGTGTGTGTTTGCTTGTATTATCGACATTGCATCGTAAAATTTTGAGGAGAAAAAAAAACGCCATCAGAGCGTGATCTTCATTTCTTCTCATGGTCCAACCGCGGTCAGTGCCGTCAACGTAATCACGATAAATTTATGCATCCTGCATCCTTTCACACAGGTGGTCATTATCGTGCGATGGGGCAGTTATCTTGAATGGGTTCTTGGCCCCGTCGATTTTTTGAGGGTATTTTCTTGTGATTTTTAGATTGTTATTATTTTCTTACGATCAAAATTAAAAATCATGAAATGTTCAGTTTATTTAGGATTCAATTTATTTCAAATTTTAAAGCTGACAATGTACATTTAGCTGCTCAAACTTAAAACTACTTCAATACAGTTTCGAGGTTAAGGCTATCCACCGACAAACGGCACCGTCTCTATCCGATGGATTACATTTGCCACTTTTCTTTCGAACGCGATGTCGCGTCCACCAGTCCCCAGTCTAGACCAGATTACCATAAATGCAAATTTTGCGTGCACCTAATTGGTTCTTGCCGCTCGCAAAACTTCTTTGATATTGATTTCTTTTTTTTTTTGTTTTTTTTTTGCACACTCCAAGTCATCGTGCAGCAAACTAATTAAATCGAAGCCACTCTTTGTTGACTCTGCGCTGTGCCGCGGCTCGTGGTCCAAAGTTCAGCGCTTCAAACCTTTTAACTGGTGCTTTAAAACGGGAGTCGGGTCCGATTTGGTCTAGGATCCGTTTGGTGTCGAACCCCGCAAAGGCGCTGAAATATGCAAATGAGATACAATTAAAAGGCAGTTTGCGACAAAGGTGACAACGCCCTTAGAGTGGCTGTTAGTGCGAACCGTTGCGTTGAGTGACTTTTAAACGCCCCAAAGTATACTAAATGTAATGCAGTTTTAAATTTTGTTAGCAGGGTAACGCCGGAAGGTATACAACTTGCAAAACAGTTTTCTATGAAATTCACACAAAGTCACCCAAATTAACAGTTTTTCAGCAACACAAACAGTGTCGTGCAGATTTGCAGAGGTTGGCGAATTGTTAGCGAATTGTCGCCTGCAACTGCAAGAAAAGGGACTTCTAAATTGTCCACGCAGATTGTACACTGTAGATGGCGCGAAGCTCTTGTGGTGGCTCCCAATTATGTCGACTTAGCCCAACCGCAGTAGGCGTTTGGAGCCTTTGTGGAGCGTGGTAAAAAGACTTGCCGCCCTCGGAAAAGTTTTAAAGATTGGATTAAAACGGAACTAATGACCTCAGCTTCTTTTGTGAAACACGTGGGTATTATTAATCAAAATTTAAATATTGCAGATGTTGCCATTTATTGATTTTAAGTTAAACTTAAAACACTTCCAAGTTTAAACTCCTCCAATCCCCTAATTTGACCCAATTCGGAAAAATTATGTGACCGTTTGTTCAAACATTTAGGCGCCAATTGCCACCCCGAAACCGGCACCATGCGGGACGGATGCAGATCTAAGCCTCTCGAACGCGATAAGTCACGTACTCGAGTCGGGTTGAGCACTTTTGCAACCCCTTTCTCCCCCCTGCAACAGTTTTGTCCTTTTCGGGGTATCGGAATTTGTAAGTATCACATTTCACATTTAGGCGCACATGGCACATGGATTTGTTTTCCAAATCGGAGTGGAAAAGGGGTTTTTCGAGAGGTGGATGGAGGAATTTCAGTGTGTGTGTGTGTTTTCGTGTTTATTTTCACACGTTTTGTAGTGCACACACATGAAAAACATTTAACTTCGATTGCCTTTATTTTAAGGTTGATGGAGCTGTTTTGTTCCTTAAAATGAATATTATTTGGTTTAGGTTTATTTTGAAATTATTATAATAAATAAAAGTTAAAAGACGTTTAAAGCATTACATTTTACATTAATCAGTATTATTTTTTTATTCACAGAAATTAAGGAAATTGAGCAATTCTCTGAGATTTCGGTCATTCGTTTTTTTTTGTATTTTTTAATCCGGCTGAAACTTTTTTGGTGCCTTCGGTATGCCCAAAGAAGCCATTTTGCATCATTAGTTTGTCCATATAATTTTCCATACAAATTTGGCAGCTGTCCATACAAAAATGATATGTGAAAATTCAAAAATCTGTATCTTTTGAAGGAATTTTTTGATCGATTTGGTGTCTTCGGCAAAGTTGTAGGTATGGATATGGACTACACTGAAAAAAATGATACACGGTAAAAAAAAATGGTGGTTTTTAATTTAACTTTTTGTCACTAAAACTTGATTTGCAAAAAAACACTATTTTTAATTTTTTTTATTTTTTGATATGTTTTAGAGGACATAAAATGCCAACTTTTCAGAAATTTCCAGAATGGGCAAAAAATCTTTGACCGAGTTATGACTTTTTGAATCAATACAGATTTTTTCAAAAAATCGAAATATTGATCGCAAAAATTTTTCAACTGCATTTTTCGATGTAAAATCGAATTTGCCAAACATTCAATTTTACGCCCATTTGAAATGTTAGTCTTGATTTTAAATTTTTGAAAATATTTTTTTCGAAAAGATCGGAAAATTTTACGAATGTTTCATGTTTTAACATTGTAAATCGGACCTATAGTTGCTGAGATATCGACATTAGAAAATGGTGGGTTGTTTGGGTGAGACTTAGAAAACATCATTTTTTCCTGTTTTTTAACCTTTGCATGGCTATATCTCAGCAACTAAGGGTCGTATCAACAAAGTCCGAAAAAGCAAAATATAGAGAATTTTCTCAGCTCTTCAAAAATATTTTTTTCAATAGTGGGCAAACATGGGCACTATTTTTAAAAAATGAAAAACTGCGACTATTTTCAAAAAAGTTACCTAAAAATGGTTATAACTTGGAAACGGTGCACTTTATCAAAAATTTACTAAAGTACTTTTTGATTGCAAATTCGATTTTACATCGAAAAATGAAGTTGAAAAATTTTTGCGACCAATATTTCGATTTTTTGAAAAAATCTGTATTGATTCAAAAAATTATAACTCGGTCAAAGATTTTTTGCCCATTCTGGAAATTTCTGAAAAGTTGGCATTTTATGTCCTCTAAAACATATCAAAAAATAAAAAAAATTAAAAATAGTGTTTTTTTTTGCAAATCAAGTTTTAGTGACAAAAAGTTAAATTAAAAATCACCAATTTTTTTTTACCGTGTATCATTTTTTTCAGTGTAGTCCATATCCATACCTACAACTTTGCCAAAGACACCAAATCGATCAAAAAATTCCTTCAAAAGATACAGATTTTTGAATTTTCACATATCATTTTTGTATGGACAGCTGCCAAATTTGTATGGAAAATTATATGGACAAACTAATGATGCAAAATGGCTTCTTTGGGCATACCGAAGGCACCAAAAAAGTTTCAGCCGGATTAAAAAATACAAAAATTAAAATTAAAGAAAAAAGACCGATTCCGTAGAGAACTGCTCAATTAAGGAAAAATGAAATTTAAGTTTGTGTTTTTAATATACAATATTTTTTTCGTTATTTTCTTTTTTACAACATGATTTTTTCAGATCCGTTTACGGACTGAATGTTTGCTTGGAAGTTTAAACCTACTAGCATTTTTACATTATTTATTTACACAGCAAATAAAAGTTGAATGTTGGATCGAAGGTTGAAAATTAGATGTTTGCATATGATCCCCATTTTAAAGAAATTTTGACTAATAATTTCAATGTAACGAATTAAAAAGAGAAATTCAATAGAAAATTATGAAAATTTCACTTTCAACCATCAAATTTTCTACTTTCCAAAAGTTTATTGGTTTTTTATTGGGTACTAATTCAGATCATTTTTTTTTCCTCATGCACATTTTTTCTCAATTTTAATTTAGTGCCAATCACAATCCTTGATTTTACAGTGAATTTTTCACTGATTCTGTCTGATTTTTCTACTAAAATTACAAACTGTTTACAAATCAGAATAATTATATTTTAATTTAGTAATGAGCAATGAAAGTGCAATAAGTTGTTAGTTCAAAATCTCTTTTTGCTGGTATTTAGATTAGTAAACTTGAAAGTTTTACTTTTTTGATGATATTCAATTTTATAATAATTTACCAATATTTGGATAAAGCTGTATTTTCAAAGTAAAAATATTCATTTTCAAAATTGATAAAAATAACTTGTTTTGGTAATCATCATTCATATTTATTTTATAAGGCCAAAATGCGAGTTTTTGTCTCTCCCTCTTTTAAATATTCCCAAAAAAACTATTTCTAAATATTTTTATTTTTAAATAAAAACTAATAAAGCTTTTTAGAATACATACATTGTAAAACGTTTATTTGTGAATTTGATAACATTTGTTTCAGGATAACATTTTGAACTACTTTCTCTTGTTTTATGTTATATTTTTCAATTTCTGGTTTTTCAGTTTTATTTTCTACAATTCCCAATAATTATCTTTCACTTGTTTTGTGTTTTTCTTATTTTCTGTCGGTTTTTCGATTTTTGCTTGTTTTTTAGCTTTTGCAAATTACTATTAAAAATAGATTTTTTTAAAACCTTAATATCTTGAAGGCCTACAGGGCAAAAACTAACGTTGTAAAATGTTTCTTGTAGAAAAATCGAAAAACTATGAGAAAAACTGCGTTTGGCCAAAAAGATAATACCGTAGGCCATGAAATTACCTATCTTTTGACCTGTTGCAAAAAGATATTAAGGTTTAAAAAAACAATTTTTAACAGTAATTTGCAAAAGCTATGAGAAAAAGACAAACCGATCCTGGATGTCTATGGCCCATTTTAAAGTGCTTCAAAGACCTTTCAAATGCATCCACGAGAGTTGGAATTGATGAAGTTTTACGAAAATGCGAGCAATTTTAAGATTTTTTAGGTATTTTGGACCTCAAACTTCGAAGCCCGTTTTACCCCACTTCCCTTTGTCGTAGAGGGCTCATATTTGGCATGAGTTCATCTCATGTATAGATAAACAAAAGCTGAAAGTTTCATCCAAATCGGAGCACCTCGATACGACCTTTAGAACAAACCGAGCAAAATTTCCAAATACTGCCTCATAAATATAATTGGGTACTAAAGCCCTATGTCAATTGTTATGTACAACGGTAAAAAACACGATAAAAAACCATTTCTGATCACTTTTTTTCATTTTAACGCAAAAATTTTTTTTGACAAGACAACATTTTTTCGATGGATCAACTATGGTCCCCTTGGAACGAGCTGTCAAGTAGGAGCTTTTCTGTCAAGAAGGACCGCGAGGTTAATTTTTCAAAATTGATTTAAAAATCCATTTTAAACTCTTTGTGCTCGAACAAAGGGTCATTGTACTCAGAAAAATAAGCTTTATCGCTGTAAACAATAATATCAGCAATCTAAGCTCCATTTTAGGACCCAATTAATTGAATTTCCTACAAATTGGGTACCTACTAAAGCCCTTTGTAAATTTTTATGTACAACGGTAAAAACACGGTCAAAAACCATTACTGATCACTTTTTTTTTTCATTTTAATGCAAAACAAAATAATGACAAGACAACATTTTTTCGATGGATCAACTATGGTCCCCTTGGAACGAGCTGTCAAGTAGGAGCTTTTCTGTCAAGAAGGACCGCTAGGTTAAGTTTTCAAAATTGATTTAAAAATCCATTTTAAACTCTTTATGGTCGTACAAAGGGTCATTGTACTCAGAAAAATAAGCTTTGTAAACAATACTTGACAGCTCGATCTAAGGGGACCATAGTTGGTAAAGAGCGAGCGAAAATGAGTGACTCCTAAAAAAGAGCGGTATTGCCCACCTCTACTATAGATTTTTATTTTTACTTATGCGGTTAAAAATATCGATTTTTCTAGAAATCGTCTCCAATTTTCTGAGAAGCTTCAAACTCAATTAGCCAAATAACCGTTTCCACAGCCCTAAGCTTTAGTTTCTCAAGATTATAATTAAAAATTATACTTAAAAAAAAATAGATTATCAACCCTCTAAGACACAACGATGCTATGAACGTGAGCTGATCTATAAATTAAACCAATTTAAAATTTTCACAAATTATTGGAAAGAAGAAATGACGATTATAAATTTATAATCTTGAGTTCAATGATTTTACTAGTATGTAGTAATTTTTGTTTTTCCAAAAGTTTTGACACAATATCGTTTGTAATAAATATCAAAAAAATAAAAATAAAAAACACTCCATAAATGAAAATCGCCAAAACAAAAACTAACAAGCAAAATGCATATAAAAATGTTCAAAATGAGTGAAGCAAAACATAAAACATAAGAAGTATAGTTTTTTATAGAACAAAAGTTGCATATTCATTTTAAAAAAATAGTAGGGTTTATAAAATCAATTCATCAAAATCAAAATCGAAGCAATAAACTTTTTACAAAGTTACTTTAAAATTTAAATAAGCCCAATTTAAGCCCGCTGACCCTTTCAGCTCAAGGCACGGTTCACGCTCAAACACCTTCCCATCCCGTCGTCACCTCCATCGGCGCGAAAGGGCACTTAACCCGTATTTTAACATTTTTCGTGTGTGTGCGCGCACATTCGTCGTACGGTGTCGTATGCGATTCGGTAAACAAATCCGGAACAAACGAACGACGACGACGACGACAACTCGAGCAAACCTTTCTTTCGCCGATAAGTGGTCCATTATGGAATGGAAAATTTATCGCTGCAACGCTTTTATTTTCCAAGGTTGGATTTTTCACCACACTTTTCTCTTTTAGGGCCTTTTGGAATGTGACCTTTGGGAACCATTCGCCTGGAATGGCATATCCTATTTTAGAACGGCACTTTAAGAATGTATCAATCCATTACTTGCTTTCTTTTCCAAAAAGAAAGAAAGTTACGAAGATTTATAGGCGTTTTCCGACAACACAATTGTTGAAATTTCCCATGCCAAAGTGACTGAGCAATTCCCTGATGAAGCAATTAAATCATTGTAAAAAGTTACAATCGCCGATCGGATCAAACCTACCACGATGACCACACTTTCACAGACGAGATCCCCACGTGGCGTCGTCGTAGCCGTCGCGCCGGTGACTTCCTTGACCCGCAGTCAATCATCTACTTTTGCTATTCATGTCCATACCACAGACAGAGCTTTAACGAGCTTAGGCCAGGTTCTCTGTGGGCAATCACGACTCCACGAGTAAGACCCATCATGCAGTTCAGAAGGGTCAACGAGCAATTGTTGGACCAGTTCAATTTCAAGACATAATCCGTCTAATAACTAGCAAATCTCCCCAAAACTTTAAACCATTAGTTCATTTTCATAATTGAAACATAAACAATGCACTGATTGTGTTGGAGTAAGGTTCGTGCCTCGATCTCGCAAAAGGGCCATTCAAATCCCTCTCGTTCATCGTAAAGTAAGAGGGAGGTCCACCAGAGGCGCCTCGCACTAAGTGAGTTTTATCTCCTCTTGTGCAGGAAACACACGAAGGAAACGATCAATTTTCACGTAACTCTCGTGTAGCAAGGTGGAGAGGAGTGCCGGACAACGCTGATTGGAGTCCCGTAGGCAAATTTCACTTTTTCCCGCGGACGAAAAACGTGCGATGGTGCGGTTCTTATCTCAGATGACTTCCTGGCACAGATGGTGGCTTAAGTCATAGATGTTATAACTGGGAAGATTGCTTTCGATTTTCAACTTTTCGTAGAAATCGTAGGTTGATCACAGCTCTAATTTTGGACTATTAAAAAAAAAAACAGAATAATTTGCATATTTTTCAAAAAATTAAGAATAATTTGCTTAATTCTCAGGAAACTGTTTTTGCTTTGCTTGAACTCATCTGAAAAGAAAATTTTGAAAAAAAAAATTAGCGATTTATCAATTCAGATTTAAAATAAAAAAAACAGCAAAAATACAGTCCAGACTCGATAATCAGAAACGTTGATTATCCAAAGTTTTTATCATCCGAGGGTTTCTTTAAAACTCTGAATAAGCAAATCAAGGTCCAAAAGTTTTTATTTCGATTTTTTTTTCTATTTATTATTGGTTATTTTTGTTAATAACAAACATTTTTGACAATAATTACTATTAAATTCCTTTTTGTAATTTTTTTAATTTTTGTAATTTCTGTAATTTTTGTAATTTTTGTATTTTTTGTAATTTTTGTAATTTTTGTAATTTTTGTAATTTTTGTAATTTTTGTAATTTTTGTAATTTTTGTAATTTTTGTAATTTTTGTAATTTTTGTAATTTTTGTAATTTTTGTAATTTTTGTAATTTTTGTAATTTTTGTAATTTTTGTAATTTTTGTAATTTTTGTAATTTTTGTAATTTTTGTAATTTTTGTAATTTTTGTAAATTTTGTAATTTTTGTAATTTTTGTAATTTTTGTAATTTTTGTAATTTTTGTAATTTTTGTAATTTTTGTAATTTTTGTAATTTTTGTAATTTTTGTAATTTTTGTAATTTTTGTAATTTTTGTAATTTTTGTAATTTTTGTAATTTTTGTAATTTTTGTAATTTTTGTAATTTTTGTAATTTTTGTAATTTTTGTAATTTTTGTAATTTTTGTAATTTTTGTAATTGTTGTATTTTTTGTTATTTTTGTAATTTTTGTAATTTTTGTAATTTTTGTAATTTTTGTAATTTTTGTAATTTTTGTAATTTTTGTAATTTTTGTAATTTTTGTAATTTTTGTAATTTTTGTAATTTTTGTAATTTTTGTAATTTTTGTAATTTTTGTAATTTTTGTAATTTTTGTAGTTTTTGTTATTTTTGTAATTTTTGTAATTTTTGTAATTTTTGTAATTTGTGTAATTTTTGTAATTTTTGTAATTTTTGTAATTTTTGTAATTTTTGTAATTTTTGTAATTTTTGTAATTTTTGTAATTTTTGTAATTTTTGTAATTTTTGTAATTTTTGTAATTTTTGTAATTTTTGTAATTTTTGTAATTTTGTAATTTTTGTAATTTTTGTAATTTTTGTAATTTTTGTAATTTTTGTAATTTTTGTAATTTTTGTAATTTTTGTAATTTTTGTAATTTTTGTAATTTTTGTAATTTTGTAATTTTTGTAATTTTTGTAATTTTTGTAATTTTTGTAATTTTTGTAATTTTTGTAATTTTTGTAATTTTTGTAATTTTTGTAATTTTTGTAATTTTTGTAATTTTTGTAATTTTTGTAATTTTTGTAATTTTTGTAATTTTTGTAATTTTTGTAATTTTTGTAATTTTTGTAATTTTTGTAATTTTTGTAATTTTTGTAATTTTTGTAATTTTTGTAATTTTTGTAATTTTTGTAATTTTTGTAATTTTTGTAATTTTTGTAATTTTTGTAATTTTTGTAATTTTTGTAATTTTTGTAATTTTTGTAATTTTTGTAATTTTTGTAATTTTTGTAATTTTTGTAATTTTTGTAATTTTTGTAATTTTTGTAATTTTTGTAATTTTTGTAATTTTTGTAATTTTTGTAATTTTTGTAATTTTTGTAATTTTTGTAATTTTTGTAATTTTTGTAATTTTTGTAATTTTTGTAATTTTTGTAATTTTTGTAATTTTTGTAATTTTTGTAATTTTTGTAATTTTTGTAATTGTTGTATTTTTTTGTTATTTTTGTAATTTTTGTAATTTTTGTAATTTTTGTAATTTTTGTAATTTTTGTAATTTTTGTAATTTTTGTAATTTTTGTAATTTTTGTAATTTTTGTAATTTTTGTAATTTTTGTAATTTTTGTAATTTTTGTAATTTTTGTAATTTTTGTAATTTTTGTAATTTTTGTAATTTTTGTAATTTGTGTAATTTTTGTAATTCTTGTAATTTTTGTAATTTTTTGTAATTTTTGTAATTGTTGTATTTTTTGTAAATTTTGTAATTTTTGTAATTTTTGTAATTTTTGTAATTTTTGTAATTTTTGTAATTTTGTCAATTTTGTCAATTTTGTCAATTTTGTCAATTTTGTCAATTTTGTCAATTTCGTCAATTTTGTCAATTTTGTAAATTTTGTAAATTTTGTAAATTTTGTCAATTTTGTCAATTTTGTCAATTTTGTCAATTTTGTCAATTTTGTCAATTTTGTCAATTTTGTCAATTTTAAGCATAAGCATAGGTGCCCACCCGCAGTTGCTACTCCGTTATTGACCAGGACCTCCAGAAGTTACATCCACGAGCCGTGGAAGATAAGTGGGTGCTATCTTTCCTCGCTTCGCAACTTCTCAAAGGCCCCTATCATGCTGATCAATACCGGCGCCGGCCACGACCAGTGGTAGGGTCACGGGGAAGTGGATGGGAATGTTAGTCCGATACTTGAGTGATAGAGACCGCCCAATCGACTGCTTCTCCGACAAAGTATCACATGAGTTTTGAGGGGGTTAGTAGATGGGTATGAGGTCAGGATTCACGAGTGGCAGTGATGTGACCATGAGCATTTTGTTTATCGGTTGAAATTTTAAATCTTAGGCAGCCGGCTGTGGAAAGATAAATAATTGATTATTTAAAAAGTTAGTTTTAATCGAACGCGTGCCAACCGAGCGGTAGTGCTATGGGCTGGACTTATCAGTATATTTTTACTGTTGGTACAATTAAGATAACGCGAGCAAATGTCAAAAATAGTAGATGAGTTAATACTAAAGCTGCCAGTTGGAATAAATTATTACGATCAACGAATATAAACGAAAAGAAAACAGGACACCACGTAACCGATTGTAATGAAATTAAAACAATAACTTAAACGAACTTAACCGGCGGCGTGCCCTCCTATCAACGATGATAAAAGAAGGACTTATAAATTTAAAATATAAAAAGACTCCAAAAAATACGTTGCATAGTAACCGCGAAGTCCCGCTACTCACAATCGAATCCGAAAGATAGCTATCTAGAATTTTAAATATAGTATTAATTCGACCGCGATCCTCCAGAAATTCTTCGTCGGCGTGCCTTCCGATCAACGGTGATGTAAGAAGGGCTTTATTCATTAAAATGATTTTATATCATAAGCCTTAAAACATATTCGTCGGCGTGCCTTCCGATCATCGATGATATAGAAAGGACTTAATCCAGCAAAACGACTTGCTTGTCTCGAAAAAAAAAGAATTCGGTTCGTTTCTATCGAAAACTATGTAAAGAGAACAAAAATAAACTCATTGGCCAACGAACGCGCGAACTAAAAATAAAGAAAAAAGAAGAAGAAGAAGACCAATCACCCCATGCACACAAACAACGACACAAAAGAGATGAAAACAACACGAATCAGAAGAAATACACTCACCCCATGTACACAAATAGCGACACAAAAGAGATGGAAAATAACACGAAAAAACAGGACTGCGCGTCCACACAGGCACCGCACTACTGATGCCATTATTTAATTATAATGACCAATCACCCCATGCACTCGAACAGCGACATAAAAGAGACGGAAAATAACACGAAAAAACAGGACTAAGCGTCCACACAGGCACCGCACTACTGATGCCATTATTTAATTATAATGACCAATCACCCCATGCACTCGAACAGCGACATAAAAGAGACGGAAAATAACACGAAAAAACAGGACTAAGCGTCCACACAGGCACCGCACTACTGATGCCATTATTTAATTATAATGACCAATCACCCCATGCACTCGAACAGCGACACAAAAGAGACGAAAAATAGCACGAAAAAACAGGACTAAGCGTCCACACAGGCACCGCACTACTGATGCCATTATTTAATTATAATGACCAATCACCCCATGCACTCGAACAGCGACACAAAAGAGACGAAAAATAACACGAAAAAACAGGACTAAGCGTCCACACAGGCACCGCACTACTGATGCCATTATTTAATTATAATGACCAATCACCCCATGCACTCGAACAGCGACATAAAAGAGACGGAAAATAACACGAAAAAACAGGACTGCGCGTCCACACAGGCACCGCACTACTCAATTTTGTCAATTTTGTCAATTTTGTCAATTTTGTCAATTTTGTCAATTTTGTCAATTTTGTCAATTTTGTCAATTTTGTCAATTTTGTCAATTTTGACAATTTTGTCAATTTTGTCAATTTTGTCAACTTGGTCAATTTGGTCAATTTGGTCAATTTTGTCAATTTTGTCAATTTTGTCAATTTTGTCAATTTTGTTTATTTTGTTTATTTTGACAATTTTGTCAATTTTGAAATTTTGACAATTTTGACAATTTTGACAATTTTGACAATTTTGACAATTTTGACAATTTTGACAATTTTGACAATTTTGACAATTTTGACAATTTTGACAATTTTGACAATTTTGACAATTTTGACAATTTTGACAATTTTGACAATTTTGACAATTTTGACAATTTTGACAATTTTGACAATTTTGACAATTTTGAAAATTTTGACAACTTTGACAATTTTGACAACGTTGAAAATTTTGACAATTTTGTCAATTTTGTCAATTTTGTCAATTTTGGCAATTTTGACAATTTTGACAATTTTGACAATTTTGACAATTTTGACAATTTTGAAAATTTTGACAATTTTGACAATTTTGACAATTTTGACAATTTTGACAATTTTGACAATTTTGACAATTTTGACAATTTTGTCAATTTTGACAATTTTGACAATTTTGACAATTTTGTCAATTTTGACAATTTTGAAAATTTTGACAATTTTGACAATTTTGACAATTTTGACAATTTTGACAATTTTGACAATTTTGACAATTTTGACAATTTTGACAATTTTGACAATTTTGACAATTTTGACAATTTTGACAATTTTGACAATTTTGACAATTTTGACAATTTTGACAATTTTGTCAATTTTGACAATTTTGACAATTTTGACAATTTTGACAATTTTGACAATTTTGACAATTTTGACAATTTTGACAATTTTGACAATTTTGACAGCGAGTACTCCGGAAGGCGTTTAACGTCTGAAAAAACGAATTTTAACCAACTTCCACCAACAAACTAAAAATTCTCACCCCTTAGCAGTGCCGGAACCTGGTGCATGACGAAGCCGCGCTCGAAAATCAGCCGGTAAAAGCGCTTCTCGTGGCGGAACACCCCCGTCGACTTGGGGTCGGTGTCCTCCGGTAGCAGCAGGCCAATGTCCGCCAGGCAGAACTCGAGCGCGCCCGCCATGGTTCGCTAGTTGTGGAACGTTCTGACAGGAATCTACTGCATTTTTTTTCACTCGGAATCGAAGCAATCTGCGAGTTTTTTCTGGGAATTTCAAAACGGAACGAAAATCGACAGGACCGACAGGGACGAAGATTTGTTTGTAAACAACGCAAACGCAGGGGGGTGATTCGGAAATTTTTGGTTTCAGATGATGGCAGTGAGGCCAGACTATGTGAGACATTTTTGTTACTCTTCTGCAGACTTCATGAAACCTGAAAATATCAAGGAAAATATTTATACACTCAACTCAAGGTGGTTGGTCACTTTTTCGTTTGACACTTTTTAGTTTGTACCTCGTTGGATTGACAAAATTGACAAAATTGACAAAATTGACAAAATTGACAAAATTGACAAAATTGACAAAATTGACAAAATTGACAAAATTGACAAAATTGACAAAATTGACAAAATTGACAAAATTGACAAAATTGACAAAATTGACAAAATTGACAAAATTGACAAAATTGACAAAATTGACAAAATTGACAAAATTGACAAAATTGACAAAATTGTCAAAATTGTCAAAATTGTCAAAATTGCCAAAATTGTCAAAATTGCCAAAATTGTCAAAATTGTCAAAATTGTCAAAATTGTCAAAATTGTCAAAATTGTCAAAATTGTTAAAATTGTCAAAATTGTCAAAATTGTCAAAATTGTCAAAATTGTCAAAATTGTCAAAATTGTCAAAATTGTCAAAATTGTCAAAATTGTCAAAATTGTCAAAATTGTCAAAATTGTCAAAATTGTCAAAATTGTCAAAATTGTCAAAATTGTCAAAATTGTCAAAATTGTCAAAATTGTCAAAATTGTCAAAATTGTCAAAATTGTCAAAATTGTCAAAATTGTCAAAATTGTCAAAATTGACAAAATTGTCAAAATTGTCAAAATTGTCAAAATTGTCAAAATTGTCAAAATTGTCAAAATTGTCAAAATTGTCAAAATTGTCAAAATTGTCAAAATTGTCAAAATTGTCAAAATTGTCAAAATTGTCAAAATTGTCAAAATTGTCAAAATTGTCAAAATTGTCAAAATTGTCAAAATTGTCAAAATTGTCAAAATTGTCAAAATTGTCAAAATTTTCAAAATTGTCAAAATTGACAAAATTGTCAAAATTGTCAAAATTGTCAAAATTGACAAAATTGTCAAAATTGTCAAAATTGTCAATTTTGGCAATTTTGACAATTTTGACAATTTTGACAATTTTGACAATTTTGACAATTTTGAAAATTTTGACAATTTTGACAATTTTGACAATTTTGACAATTTTGACAATTTTGACAATTTTGACAATTTTGACAATTTTGACAATTTTGTCAATTTTGACAATTTTGACAATTTTGACAATTTTGTCAATTTTGACAATTTTGAAAATTTTGACAATTTTGACAATTTTGACAATTTTGACAATTTTGACAATTTTGACAATTTTGACAATTTTGACAATTTTGACAATTTTGACAATTTTGACAATTTTGACAATTTTGACAATTTTGACAATTTTGACAATTTTGACAATTTTGACAATTTTGACAATTTTGACAATTTTGACAATTTTGACAATTTTGACAATTTTGACAATTTTGACAATTTTGTCAATTTTGACAATTTTGACAATTTTGACAATTTTGACAATTTTGACAATTTTGACAATTTTGACAATTTTGACAATTTTGACAATTTTGACAATTTTGACAATTTTGACAATTTTGACAATTTTGACAATTTTGACAATTTTGACAATTTTGACAATTTTGACAATTTTGACAATTTTGACAATTTTGACAATTTTGACAATTTTGACAATTTTGACAATTTTGACAATTTTGACAATTTTGACAATTTTGACAATTTTAACAATTTTGACAATTTTGACAATTTTGACAATTTTGACAATTTTGACAATTTTGACAATTTTGGCAATTTTGACAATTTTGGCAATTTTGACAATTTTGACAATTTTGTCAATTTTGTCAATTTTGTCAATTTTGTCAATTTTGTCAATTTTGTCAATTTTGTCAATTTTGTCAATTTTGTCAATTTTGTCAATTTTGTCAATTTTGTCAATTTTGTCAATTTTGTCAATTTTGTCAATTTTGTCAATTTTGTCAATTTTGTCAATTTTGTCAATTTTGTCAATTTTGTCAATTTTGTCAATCCAACGAGGTACAAACTAAAAAGTGTCAAACGAAAAAGTGACCAACCACCTTGAGTTGAGTGTATAAATATTTTCCTTGATATTTTCAGGTTTCATGAAGTCTGCAGAAGAGTAACAAAAATGTCTCACATAGTCTGGCCTCACTGCCATCATCTGAAACCAAAAATTTCCGAATCACCCCCCTGCGTTTGCGTTGTTTACAAACAAATCTTCGTCCCTGTCGGTCCTCACGGAAAACCGGCATTAGTCTTTAAAGACTTATTTTTAGCCTTTTTTGAAGTTCGGTCAGTATTGTCAGAAAAAGGCCTAAAAATTAGTCTTTTTTTGGGCCTAAATTTTAGGCTTTTTTTAGAACTTAGTGCAAAACTTAGAAAAAGACTAAATTTAAGGCTTTTCTGTACTATAAACTTTGGTTCACGATTTGACATGTCAAATCGACGGTAACATTTCAAAAGGCATCATGTACATTTTGACACTTTCTGGGTTATTGCATATTCTGAAAGTACTCCTAATAAACTATCTCTCCACCAAAAATGAGCAAAAGTTACTTCAGTATAGTCTGTTTAATCATGATTTTAAATAAAGTAACATAAACAAAATCTCTGCCATCAGCAGTCCCTGTTTATATAGCCCTGTCAACCTGTCAAACAAAAGACTACATGAACCTCGTGACGGAAAAAAAGCTACATGAACAAAGCGCCATGTACATTCGGTGAAGAAAAACGAATCATAACAAAGCGCCCCCCTCAATGACAGCAGGGTGATATCGACGTTGGTGATTTCAAAAGGAGTTATGTTTGTTTTACTCACATAAAATTACGGAAATGATGTTTTATTGAATTTGGATGATCAAGTATCAATAAAAGCAACGTTTTTCATCGTTTGTTATTATTAGAACATCTTATTTTGCTTTTATATTAAAATGAGAATTGAAAATGGATGCTCAACATTCAAATGCGTTTTTCTCAAAACGCATGGTGTGTACATGATGCTTTTTGAAATGTTGGCGTCGAAATCAGAAAAAGTTGAAAGTTGCCGGTGGAGGTTGCAGTTCGTCGGACGGGGCAGGATTTTGGCCAGTTTGCAGGTAAGTTTTTGTGTTTTTCCTGCTGGAAGGTTCGGCCGGAGTGAGTAAGCGGCCGAACGGTAAATTCTGGTTCTCGGTACGGTGGAGGAGGACGGGAAGGCGTGAATTGAGCCGTGTTTTTCTGCAGATGGAGGAGGGAAGGAACATTCTTTTTTGTGGACGGCGTTGTGTTTGTGAGTGCTGGAGGAAGTTTTGAGTGCGACAACAGAGGACAGAAATTCTCGGAATCAATCCGCCGGGGATTGAAATTCAAAGTGGAAGCGTAAAAGGACAACGAAGCGGGAGTGGACAACCGATGGTGGCGGTGAAAATGATGGTGGTGGTGGTGGTGGTGGTGGTTGTGTTTGTGTTTGTGAATGAGTGTGTATGAGTGGTGTGTGTGTGTGTGTGTGTGTGTGTGAATGAGTGTGTATGAGTGGTGTGTGTGTGTGTGTGTGTGTGTTTATGAGCGCAATTTTGAAAATTTGCGTGAGTGCTACTCCGTGTGTGTGTGTGTGTGTGTGTGTGTGTGTGTGTGTGTGTGTGTGTGTGTGTGTGTGTGTGTGTGTGTGTGTGTATGTTCAAAAATTTAAAATTTTTAAAATTCCAAATTTCCAAAATTCAAAAAATCATAAAAATTCAAAAATTCAAGAATTCAAAAATTCAAAAATTCAAAAATTCAAAAATTCAAAAATTCAAAAATTCAAAAATTCAAAAATTCAAAAATTCAAAAATTCAAAAATTCAAAAATAAAAAAATTAAAAACTTCAAAAATTCAAAAATTCAAAAATTCAAAAATTCAAAAATTCAAAATTTCAAAAATTTAAAAATTTAAAAATTTAAAAATTCAAAAATTCAAAAATTTAAAAATTCAAAAATTCAAAAATTCAAAAATTCAAAAATTCAAAAATTCAAAAATTCAAAAATTCAAAAATTCAAAAATTTAAAAATTTAAAAATTTAAAAATTTGAAAATTTAAAAATTTAAAAATTTAAAAATTTAAAAATTTAAAAATTCAAAAATTCAAAAATTCAAAATTTAAAAATACAAAATTTCAAAAATTTCAAAATTCTAAAATTAAAAATTCTATAATTAAAAATTCTTTAAAATTCTAAAATTCTAAAATTCTAAAATTCTAAAATTCTAAAATTCTAAAATTCTAAAATTCAAAAATTCTAAAATTCAAAAATTCAAAAATTCAAAAATTCAAAAATTCAAAAATTCAAAAATTCTAAAATTCAAAAATTCTAAAATTCTAAAATTCAAAAATTTAAAAATTTAAAAATTCAAAAATTCAAAAATTCTAAAATTCAAAAATTCAAAAATTCAAAAATTCAAAAATTCAAAAATTCAAAAATTCAAAAATTTAAAAATTCAAAAATTCAAAAATTCAAAAATTAAAAAATTTAAAAATTTGAAAATTTGAAAATTTAAAAATTTAAAAATTTAAAAATTCAAAAATTCAAAAATTTAAAGATTCAAAATTTAAAAATACAAAATTTCAAAAATTTCAAAAATTCTAAAATTAAAAATTCTATAATTAAAAATTCTGAAATTCAAATTTAAAAAAAAAATTTAAAAATTCAATAATTCAAAAATTCAAAAATTTAAAGAATTCTTAAGTTCTTAAATTCTTAAATTCTTAAATTCTTAAATTCTTAAATTCTTAAATTCTTAAATTCTTAAATTCTTAAATTCTTAAATTCTTAAATTCTTAAATTCTTAAATTCTTAAATTCTTAAATTCTTAAATTCTTAAATTCTTAAATTCTTAAATTCTTAAATTCTTAAATTCTTAAATTCTTAAATTCTTAAATTCTTAAATTCTTAAATTCTTAACCCTTAAAGTACCACGTGGAAGTTTAATATTCAAAAAATCATATCTCGGCCCCAATTCAACCAATTTGATTCGTTTTGGAATCGTTGGATCGGCCAACTTCCAGGGAACACGGTGCTCTATGAAGAAATCCGATCCGAGTCCTTTGGCCGGAGATATTCCGGAATTCCGTGGACCAGATCGGGTCCAGGGTAGCCAGGTTATTTTTCTTTCTACAATAATTATTCAAAAAGTTGTAAATAAGTAAACTTTTATAGTTTTTTATTCATCATAAGTCACAGGAAGGTCATTCCAAAGCATTGGAGCAATTCTGAATAGGATGGACACTTTGTCAATCACCCGGAACCGGTTCCGGGTTCCCGGTTCCAATCCGTAGGTATGGCCAACATACTACTTTTGGCGAAATGGGGCATGCGACATGTCAAAGTTCATGAAATTGTGCCACGAGTCCATATTAGCCCATACAAAGTCAATCTGACCCCATGTGGCCAACCAGAACCGGTTCCGGGTTCCCGGTTCCAATCCGTAGGTATGGCCAACATACCACTTTTGGCGAAATTGGGCATGCGACATGTCAAAGTTCATGAAATTGTGCCACGAGTCCATATTAGTCCATACAAAGTCAATCTGACCCCATGTGGCCAACCGGAACCGGTTCCGGGTTCCCGGTTCCAATCCGTAGGTATGGCCAACATACTATTTTTGGCGAAATGGAGCATGCGACATGTCAAAGTTCATGAAATTGTGCCACGAGTCCATATTAGCCCATACAAAGTCAATCTGACCCCATGAGGCCACCTGGAACCGCTTCCGGGTTCCCGGTTCCAATCCGTAGGTATGGCCAACATACTACTTTTGGCGAAATGGGTCATGCGACATGACAAAGTTCATGAAATTGTGCCACGAGTCCATATTAGTCCAAACAAAGTCAATCTGACCCCATGAGGCCACCTGGAACCGGTTCCGGGTTCCCGGTTCCAATCCGTAGGTATGGCCAACATACTACTTTTGGCGAAATGGGTCATGCGACATGACAAAGTTCATGAAATTGTGCCACGAGTCCATATTAGTCCAAACAAAGTCAATCTGACCCCATGAGGCCACCTGGAACCGGTTCCGGGTTCCCGGTTCCAATCCGTAGGTATGGCCAACATACTACTTTTGGCGAAATGGGGCATGCGACATGTCAAAGTTCATGAAATTGTGCCACGAGTCCATATTAGCCCATACAAAGTCAATCTGACCCCATGTTACCATGACTGGTTCCGGGTTCCCGGTTCAAATCTGGAAAAAATTTTAGGCGAAATTAGCTATGCGATATGTCAAAGTTTATGGAATTATGTCAAGAGACAATATCTGACAGAGTATGGTAAGTCGGATCTATTCCTGCGTTGTAACTGCAACATGTTTTAGTTTTTTCATTATGTGACTTATATTACTTTCGTTTCAAGAAATAAATAGATTCGGTTACATTACTGATTACTCACTTTATTTCCGATGGCTCAGATCTTACCAAAAATATTGGCACAAACCACAAACACTTTTGGGATCGCACAGCTGCCGCAAGTCATTTTGCCACAACAAGCGCACTTTTGCTGCGTCGAATTCCGTTTTGCACACATCTGACAATGCTTTCGCGTTGCCGATTTCACAATGTAATCTTCAACGACTTTGGCCGAGCTCTTGCACTTCCTGCAAACCGTCAAGCTAACCTCTTTAGAGTGCAGTTTGCAGTAGTACAACGAGCAATGGCAGCAGGTTGCCGTTCCAACTTTGATGTTGCAATATTTGCAAAGCTTTGCGTCGTACTCCAGATACGGGTGGAAGGCTTGGCCCAGGAACCGTTCCATCACGCCCCTTATGGCTTTTGGCAAACGCTTGCCATTTTGGAGCCGGTCACCTACATGATCCTTCACCAGCTCGTTTGCCAACAGCTCGAGGTACTCTCCTCTCCAGCCAGTGTTTCTCTTGCTAAACCACGGGTATTTCTTCGAAAACAGGACGCTGCCGTTTAGAGTGGAGATGCTGATCATTTCCATGATGATCTTTTTTGTCCAGCAGCGCGTTTTCCTGGCCAGCGAATGGTGTCGGGTGATATAGTCGCCAGTGTCTACCGCTCCTTTAGTTTTATTGTAGTGCAAGACCACTGGAGGTTTTTCGTCACCCGAGACAGGCGCACCTTCGACGGCCTGGTTTGTAGTCAGGATCAGCACGGGTTTCTTCTTGTTCTTCTCTAAGTTTGACACCAGCACGCTCTGTCCGTTGTACCCTCTCATAAACGCGCTTTCCCTGTTTTTCTTCTCCAGGAACTGAGGAGGGATAATCGCCTTGTTGGCGCGAACTGTACCGGTGAAAGCGGTTTTCTTGCTCCATAAATCTTCAGCCAGCAAACTGCTAGTGAAGAAATTGTCGCTTGTCACTTCCCGCCATTTTCCGGTGAAAAATTCTACCAGTTCGGAAACCACCCGTTTACCTTGGTTTTTCTCTGGCTTGTTTCCACTTTTTCCGGTGTAAATTTGGAAGTTAGTAATGTAGTGAGTTTCGCAACAGGAACAGCACCACACCTTAACTCCAAATTTACCCGGCTTGTCTCGCATGTACACACGGAAAGGACAAAGTCCTGAGGAAAAATGATCAGTGAAAAGTTTTTTTGAAGATAAATGATTCAGTGATTTTATATAAAAAGTACCTTTGAACAGGGCCAGCCGCTCGTCAACTGTGAGATTTTCACCCGGCATATAATTCTCGACGCAGGCCTGCACGATGTCGTCGTAGATTTCCCGGACAGCTTCCAACTTGTCGCCTGATCGTAGAAATCTTTCCTTTCTAGTGGATTTGTCGTCGAATCTCCAACATACGAAGATTTCCTCGAAGCGCGTTCTACTCATCACGGTTTTGTAGAATGGAGGCGTCCAAAACTCGTTGGACGACCAGAGCTTTTTTGTACTTGTGTGGTTCTGGCCGTTTCTACCAGCCGCGATGAGCAGTCCGATGAAAGCCTTCATTTCATTAGCGGTTACTGGCTTCCATGGCTTTTTCCGCCCAAGTCTCTGTGTGTAGTCGGTGCCATAAAGGTTGGTGTAGAGTACCATCTTTGCTATGTTTTCTATCGAAAGAAACAGATAAAATGACTCGGCAGCAGTTTTGAGCAGCTTAGATCGATCCGTGAGGCCAGCATTGGTGTAATCGAAGGAACCCGGCGGTTCTCTTCCTTCCGGCGGAGATTTAGACCATTTGGTCCCATCCTTGCCGCAGAAATGACCATCTCGTTCGCTAAAATGTTTAGTAAACGTAGAAAATAATAACCAATTAGGAAGCGTTCTTTTATTACGAAACGCAAAATTTAGGATTTTTGACCCCTTTTCCCACTACCCCCATCGTAACAAATGTAACACGTGAGCTACCCCTCACACTCCTTATACACGTAACGTAAGATCCGGAAGAGAGCCGGAGAAAATCCGGCAGTAATTTTTTGCTGGTTTGACGTTACGCAAATGATAAACTTTGTTCGACGAATAACTTGGGCACCCAGTCACGAAATATTCTAGCAGAGCTGGTTCTGTCAGAATCCTGCTAGAACGGTGGAACATTTCTGCTAGAATGCTGTAAGAATATCCAGCTCTGTAAGAACTCTGCTAGAATCCTGCTAGAACGTCGTGACTGGGCATCCGTTGTGTAACCGAATTTTGGTGTAACAAAAAAGATACGAACTTAATTTTAGTGCTGTGACGACAATGCTTTATGCTGTTTATGTTGCTCAATATTTTCAATGATACTAACCAATCCGGTTCTTCGATCGAGGATTCGTCTGAGTCTGAGTCCAAGTCCGAAATCGTCTCATGATCCGATCCATCTTCTTCCTCTGGCATAGGTTCATCGTCCGATTGTTCCTCCTCTTCGTACTCGCTAAAACTGTCGTCCATTCCGGACATTCTTGCACCACATCACAAAACTTGATCACAAAAAAATTACTTCTTTCAACTATAATTTACAGCAGCAACCGTTTACGCTGACACGCTTCCTGTCGTTTGAAAACTTTTTGGCGGCAACTTGGCTGCGTGCCGTTGTCGTTGACAGCTTCGTCATTATTCATGAGCGTCGTTAGTAAAAATTACAAAAGTGGGGGCGTGATCTAAATTGTAACATTTTATATAACATTACAATTGTATATGTTTTTATGTAAAGGTTCAAAGAGTCCTAGCAAGAGTCACAGTTTCAAAAAATAATCAAAATGTGTTTTTTTCTAATATTGTTTTGAGAGAACTAAACTGCCCCTGATCGCATAAATGTCCCATATGCATTTTCATCGTTTTTGAGTTATTGATGTAGTTTGGTTCAAAATCATGAGCTCTTTCCAAAAAGCCTATAACATCCAGTACTTTGTTCTAGAAATCTGGAGGAAATCCAGTTTTTTCGCGAAAACTTTACACATAGGCTTATGTATGGGACAAACTTCAAATGCGTTTTTCTCAGCTTGCTGTTTTTGCATATGGGACATTTATGCGAACATGGGCAGTAAACAGGGTTTCTCCAAAAAATAAATGAAATTTTAGTATGATTCGTTTCCAGCGATGAAAGATTCATCGCCAAAGAAATTTGTTGACGCTCATCTAGAGAAAAAATCGGAAGGGACCATGGCTCTCTTCTCTCACGCACGAAAGATGGAATTTCAAAAAATCATCATCTTGATTATTCTGCGGAATCTCTTTTTCACTACTACACTTGCACGTGTAACGTCACACGTCGAAAAATGACCTGTCACATTTTGTAGATGGGCAATGTGTTTAGCAATGTGCAACTGTATCGCCGGCTCACCCAACTTCTCCTGCTTTACCGGGTCACCCTGGTCCTGTTTGTAGTGATGAGAACGAGGGCTTCCAAACCGCCACCTCAGTCACCATACCTACGAATTGGAACCGGGAATCCTGAACCGGTTCCAGGTGGCCTCATGGGGTCAGATTGACTTTGTATGGACTAATATGGACTCGTGGCACAATTTCATGAACTTTGACATGTCGCATGACCCATTTCGCCAAAAGTAGTATGTTGGCCATACCTACGGATTGGAACCGGGAACCCGGAACCGGTTCCAGGTGGCCTCATGGGGTCAGATTGACTTTGTATGGACTAATATGGACTCGTGGCACAATTTCATGAACTTTGACATATAGCATGACCCATTTCGCCAAAAGTAGTATGTTGGCCATACCTACAGATTGGAACCGGGAACCCGGAACCGGTTCCGGTTGGCCACATGGGGTCAGATTGACTTTGTATGGACTAATATGGACTCGTGGCACAATTTCATGAACTTTGACATGTCGCATGCTCCATTTCGCCAAAAATAGTATGTTGGCCATACCTACGGATTGGAACCGGGAACCCAGAACCGGTTCCAGGTGGCCTCATGGGGTCAGATTGACTTTGTTTGGACTAATATGGACTCGTGGCACAATTTCATGAACTTTGACATGTCGCATGCCCCATTTCGCCAAAAGTAGTATGTTGGCCATACCTACGGATTGGAACCGGGAACCCGGAACCGGTTCCAGGTGGCCACATGGGGTCAGATTGACTTTGTATGGACTAATATGGACTCGTGGCACAATTTCATGAACTTTGACATGTCGCATGCTCCATTTCGCCAAAAATAGTATGTTGGCCATACCTACGGATTGGAACCGGGAACCCAGAACCGGTTCTGGTTGGCCACATGGGGTCAGATTGACTTTGTATGGGCTAATATGGACTCGTGGCACAATTTCATGAACTTTGACATGTCGCATGCCCCATTTCGCCAAAAGTAGTATGTTGGCCATACCTACGGATTGGAACCGGGAACCCGGAACCGGTTCCAGGTGGCCTCATGGGGTCAGATTGACTTTGTATGGACTAATATGGACTCGTGGCACAATTTCATGAACTTTGACATGTCGCATGCCCAATTTCGCCAAAAGTGGTATGTTGGCCATACCTACGGATTGGAACCGGGAACCCGGAACCGGTTCCAGGTGGCCTCATGGGGTCAGATTGACTTTGTATGGACTAATATGGACTCGTGGCACAATTTCATGAACTTTGACATATAGCATGACCCATTTCGCCAAAAGTAGTATGTTGGCCATACCTACAGATTGGAACCGGGAACCCGGAACCGGTTCCGGTTGGCCACATGGGGTCAGATTGACTTTGTATGGACTAATATGGACTCGTGGCACAATTTCATGAACTTTGACATGTCGCATGCTCCATTTCGCCAAAAATTGTATGTTGGCCATACCTACGGATTGGAACCGGGAACCCAGAACCGGTTCCAGGTGGCCTCATGGGGTCAGATTGACTTTGTTTGGACTAATATGGACTCGTGGCACAATTTCATGAACTTTGACATGTCGCATGCCCCATTTCGCCAAAAGTAGTATGTTGGCCATACCTACGGATTGGAACCGGGAACCAGGAACCGGTTCCGGGTGATTGACAAAGTGTCCATCCTATTCAGAATTGCTCCAATGCTTTGGAATGACCTTCCTGTGACTTATGATGAATAAAAAACTATAAAAGTTTACTTATTTACAACTTTTTGAATAATTATTGTAGAAAGAAAAATAACCTGGCTACCCTGGACCCGATCTGGTCCACGGAATTCCGGAATATCTCCGGCCAAAGGACTCGGATCGGATTTCTTCATAGAGCACTGTGTTCCCTGGAAGTTGGCCGATCCAACGATTCCAAAACGAATCAAATTGGTTGAATTGGGGCCGAGATATGACTTTTTGAATATTAAACTTCCACGTGGTACTCTAAGGGTTAAATTCTTAAATTCTTAAATTCTTAAATTCTTAAATTCTTAAATTCTTAAATTCTTAAATTCTTAAATTCTTAAATTCTTAAATTCTTAAATTCTTAAATTCTTAAATTCTTAAATTCTTAAATTCTTAAATTCTTAAATTCTTAAATTCTTAAATTCTTAAATTCTTAAATTCTGAAATTCTGAAATTCTTAAATTCTTAAATTCTTAAATTCTTAAATTCTTAAATTCTTAAATTCTTAAATTCTTAAATTCTTAAATTCTTAAATTCTTAAATTCTTAAATTCTTAAATTCTTAAATTCTTAAATTCTTAAATTCTTAAATTCTTAAATTCTTAAATTCTTAAATTCTTAAATTCTTAAATTCTTAAATTCTTAAATTCTTAAATTCTTAAATTCTTAAATTCTTAAATTCTTAAATTCTTAAATTCTTAAATTCTTAAATTCTTAAATTCTTAAATTCTTAAATTCTTAAATTCTTAAATTCTTAAATTCTTAAATTCTTAAATTCTTAAATTCTTAAATTCTTAAATTCTTAAATTCTTAAATTCTTAAATTCTTAAATTCTTAAATTCTTAAATTCTTAAATTCTTAAATTCTTAAATTCTTAAATTCTTAAATTCTTAAATTCTTAAATTCTTAAATTCTTAAATTCTTAAATTCTTAAATTCTTAAATTCTTAAATTCTTAAATTCTTAAATTCTTAAATTCTTAAATTCTTAAATTCTTAAATTCTTAAATTCTTAAATTCTTAAATTCTTAAATTCTTAAATTCTTAAATTCTTAAATTCTTAAATTCTTAAATTCTTAAATTCTTAAATTCTTAAATTCTTAAATTCTTAAATTCTTAAATTCTTAAATTCTTAAATTCTTAAATTCTTAAATTCTTAAATTCTTAAATTCTTAAATTCTTAAATTCTTAAATTCTTAAATTCTTAAATTCTTAAATTCTTAAATTCTTAAATTCTTAAATTCTTAAATTCTTAAATTCTTAAATTCTTAAATTCTTAAATTCTTAAATTCTTAAATTCTTAAATTCTTAAATTCTTAAATTCTTAAATTCTTAAATTCTTAAATTCTTAAATTCTTAAATTCTTAAATTCTTAAATTCTTAAATTCTTAAATTCTTAAATTCTTAAATTCTTAAATTCTTAAATTCTTAAATTCTTAAATTCTTAAATTCTTAAATTCTTAAATTCTTAAATTCTTAAATTCTTAAATTCTTAAATTCTTAAATTCTTAAATTCTTAAATTCTTAAATTCTTAAATTCTTAAATTCTTAAATTCTTAAATTCTTAAATTCTTAAATTCTTAAATTCTTAAATTCTTAAATTCTTAAATTCTTAAATTCTTAAATTCTTAAATTCTTAAATTCTTAAATTCTTAAATTCTTAAATTCTTAAATTCTTAAATTCTTAAATTCTTAAATTCTTAAATTCTTAAATTCTTAAATTCTTAAATTCTTAAATTCTTAAATTCTTAAATTCTTAAATTCTTAAATTCTTAAATTCTTAAATTCTTAAATTCTTAAATTCTTAAATTCTTAAATTCTTAAATTCTTAAATTCTTAAATTCTTAAATTCTTAAATTCTTAAATTCTTAAATTCTTAAATTCTTAAATTCTTAAATTCTTAAATTCTTAAATTCTTAAGTTCTTAAATTCTTAAATTCTTAAATTCTTAAATTCTTAAATTCTTAAATTCTTAAATTCTTAAATTCTTAAATTCTTAAATTCTTAAATTCTTAAATTCTTAAATTCTTAAATTCTTAAATTCTTAAATTCTTAAATTCTGAAATTCTGAAATTCTGAAATTCTGAAATTCTTAAATTCTTAAATTCTTAATTCTTAAATTCTTAAATTCTTAAATTCTTAAGTTCTTAAATTCTTAAATTCTTAAATTCTTAAATTCTTAAATTCTCAAATTCTTAAATTCTTAAATTCTTAAATTCTTAAGTTCTTTAATTCTTTAATTATTTAATTTTTTAATTCTTTAATTCTTTAATTCTTTAATTCTTTAATTCTTTATTTTTTTAATTCTTTAATTCTTTAATTTCTTTTTATTTTCAGGTCATAGCTGAACGCATCCATGAATCTGTTGTATTGCGAAATTACCGAATAAAAACATTTTTATAAATATTTAAATAATATATAACAATATTTTATTTTCTACCCTTTGTTCCCGCCATTTTGATCCCCTAGGCTTTTCAGGCATAAAATTAGTTTAATCAAGTTCCGTAATTTTGGATTATGTCCGCTTTGATCCCTTCCCATTCCCTGCAAAAGCCTAAAAATTAGTCTTTTAAACCTATAAATAAGTCTTTTTAGGCCTAAAAATAAGTCTTAATCAAGTTCCGCCATCTTGGATTATGTCCGCTTTGATCCCTTCCCATTCCCTGCAAAAGCCTAAAAATTAGTCTTTTAAACCTATAAATAAGTCTTTTTAGGCCTAAAAATAAGTCTTAATCAAGTTCCGCCATCTTGGATTATGTCCGCTTTGACCCCTCCCATTTCCTGCAAAAGCCTAAGAATTAGTCTTTTAAACCTATAAATAAGTCTTTTTAGGCCTAAAAATAAGTCTTAATCAAGTTCCGCCATCTTGGATTACGTCCGCTTTGATCCCCTCCAATTCCCTGCAAAAGCCTAAGAATTAGTCTTTTAAACCTATACATAAGTCTTTTTAGGCCTAAACATAAGTCTTAATCAAGTTCCGCCATCTTGGATTATGTCCGCTTTGATCCCTTCCCATTCCCTGCAAAAGCCTAAAAATTAGTCTTTTAAACCTATAAAAAAGTCTTTTTAGGCCTAAAAATAAGTCTTAATCAAGTTCCGCCATCTTGGATTATGTCCGCTTTGATCCCTTCCCATTCCCTGCAAAAGCCTAAAAATTAGTCTTTTAAACCTATAAATAAGTCTTTTTAGGCCTAAAAATAAGTCTTAATCAAGTTCCGCCATCTTGGATTATGTCCGCTTTGATCCCTTCCCATTCCCTGCAAAAGCCTAAAAATTAGTCTTTTAAACCTATAAATAAGTCTTTTTAGGCCTAAAAATAAGTCTTAATCAAGTTCCGCCATCTTGGATTATGTCCGCTTTGATCCCTTCCCATTCCCTGCAAAAGCCTAAAAATTAGTCTTTTAATCCTATAAAAAAGTCTTTTTAGGCCTAAAAATAAGTCTTAATCAGGTTCCGCCATCTTGGATTATGTCCGCTCTGATCCCCTCGCATTCTCGAAAAAGACTAAAATTTAGGCTTTTTGACGATAACATTAAGCCTAAAATTTAGCCTTTTTAGTACTAAAACGAAACTAGTCTTTTAAAGACTAACCCATCATTAGGCTTAAAAAGACTTAACACGGTTAGGTTCGATAAAGCCTAATTTTAAGTCTTAAAAGACTAATGTCGGCTTTGCGTGCTGTCGATTTTCGTTCCGTGTTGAAATTCCCAGAAAAAACTCGCAGATTGCTTCGATTCCGAGTGGAAAAAAATGCAGTAGATTCCTGTCAGAACGTTCCACAACTAGCGAACCATGGCGGGCGCGCTCGAGTTCTGCCTGGCGGACATTGGCCTGCTGCTACCGGAGGACACCGACCCCAAGTCGAAGGGGGTGTTCCGCCACGAGAAGCGCTTTTACCGGCTGATTTTCGAGCGCGGCTTCGTCATGCACCAGGTTCCGGCACTGCTAAGGGGTGAGAATTTTTAGTTTGTTGGTGGAAGTTGGTTAAAATTCGTTTTTTTCAGATGTGAAACGCCTTCCGGAGTACTCGCTGCGCTGGCGCACGGATGCCTCCGACGAGGCGTCGGTGTTTCTGTCGCTTTTCATGCGGTTCCTGCGGCCAGAAGAGTTGGGTGATTTTGGCTGTCGGATGCAGCGGCAGCGAATGGTTGCGCTGTTCTTTCGGGAGGTGGAGCGGCGCGATTTTGTGCGGATGGGCGAGTTGCAGCTGCGCGAGCCGACCGAGGACGGGGAACCGCTTCCGGTGAACGAGTTTTACGAGCGGTTGCGGGTTGGGCACGAGGGGGAGGTTTTGGACGGGTCGATTCCGGAGGATGTGGCGCACGGGAGTTTGCGGCCGACGTTGAGGCCGTACCAGGTGCGGGCGATCCGGTGGATGTTGGACCGGGAGACGGTGCCGAAGGTGCTGCCGGCGCAGTATGCGCGGTTGGGGTGTTTGAATGTGGAGGGGGAGGAGTTTTACATGAACTTGGATAGCTTTGAGGTGCTTGCGGAGGTTCCGGGGGAGATTGCGATACCGCCGGGTGGGATTTTGGCGGACGAGATGGGCATGGGCAAAACGGTTGAGATGCTGGGGTTGATGCTGTTGAATCGGAACAGGAAGCGAAAGTTTGAGGAGGAAGTGGGTCCGGGAGTTGCGGTTGCTGTAAAGGAGCTCAAATGTATCTGCATCCGGAGTAACGTGAAGGATACGATCACTTGTCAAAAGTGTGGCCAGAGGCAGCACAAGAAGTGTGTGTTGAAGAACTGCGAGGTGGAACCGAGTCGGTACATTTGCCCGGAGTGTTGGCGTTCGGAGGTGTTGGTGGAATCTTCCACGACAATCATCGTGTCCCCGGTGTCGATCAAGATGCAGTGGGCGTCGGAGATCCGGAAGCACATCGCAGACTCATCGTTCAAGATCTTCATCTACGAGGGAGTCGCCGAAAGTGGTTGGATCAGTCCGGCGGACCTCGCAAAGTACGACGTGGTGCTGACGGATTACAACGTGCTTCAGACCGAGATTTACTACACGGCGGTCAATTCGAGAACGTCGCGCCACGGCAAGCGCTTCCTCAGTCCGGTATCGCCGTTGCCGTTGGTCCGTTGGTGGCGCGTTTGCCTGGACGAGGCTCAAATGGTCGAAGGAATTCACAACCAGACGACCAAAATGGTCAAAACACTGCCGGCGGTTCACCGCTGGACCGTCACGGGAACGCCCATCGAGAAGAGCATGGACAATCTGTACGGGTTGGTACACTTCCTGGACTACTCGCCGTACAACGACTATCAACTGTGGCGGCAGCTCAACTACCAGTACCAGCAGGGAAATCCGCAGCCGCTGCTCGCCGTCATGTCCCGAATCATGTGGCGAACCTGCAAGGCAGCCGTCCTCGATCAGCTAGGCATTCCGCCGCAAACGGAGGTTCTCCACAAAATCACCATGTCCGACTTGCAGAACTTTTTCTACCGCACGGAGCACGCCAAGTGCGCGACGGCGTTCCGCGAAAAGGCCGCCTATTTGGGCCGAAACCTCAGCATGGCCCGGATGACGATTCAGACGTTAAACTTGCTGATGGAACCGCTTCGCAAGCTGCGTCAAGATTGCGTCATCCCGTCGATCCTGCACAAATCCGACCAACTGACCACCAAGAAGCTCCTCACGCCCAACGAACTCCGCGAGCACCTCGTAATGAACAACGAAATGGAGTGCAAATCCGCCCTCCGCACGATCGTCTCCAGCATCAACGGGATGGCCGCCGTGCACGTGATCCGACGCGAGTACGAACAGGCCGCCAAGCTGTACAAATCGGCCCTGCGCTGGGCCGATGACTACCAAGGCACCATCAGCGTCGATTCGCTGCTGCAAATTCACGCCCTGTACAATCTGATCGAAGTGCTGGAGATGAACGGGTTTGTGGGCGAGGAAGAGGCGTTCCGGAAGCAGCTGCGCGACTACGAGGAACGCTGCGCCAAGCTCGAGTGGAAGTACATCGAGACGTACTCGAACATTGTGAAGAACGTGGAGCGCGAGTTGGCGCCGGCAGCGGGAAAGGTCTTCGAGATATCGGCCAAGCTCGATCACAAAGTCGACGGGAATTGGTGGCGGGATGTGATCTTTTCGTTGGATCGAAACTCCGCTCGGACGGCCGCCTTCCTGCTCAAGCTGAACATCGAGGTGAAAAATCACAGCGGCATGGCGGAGGACATTGTCGGGTTACGGAGTATGGACTACCAGCTGACGACTTGGTTGGATGAGGTGAAAGAGCAGCGGAACGAGCTGGTCGATGCTTTCGATAGTATTGCGTACTTCAGGGAGAACCTCAAGCCGAAACACCTTTGGCCGGCGGAAGTTCGTGGTCGCATCGAGGCTCTCATCCGAACTGCGTTCCTCTGTCATTTGGATCCAGAACTGCCCGATTTGCCGTACGACGAGAGGCAGGAGCGACCGACCTGCGTGCTGTGCCAGGTCAAACGAACCCTGAACTTGTACGAATGCATGATTTTCCAAAAGCACTTTATCGAAGAGACAAACACGACCGAGGGCTCGTGGCAGATGACCGTGCAGGAAGTGATCGTGAGGCGTAAGTTTAAACCTAGTCGTCCACACTGATCAACCTCTAATGTCGTTCAACTTTTTCAGAAATTCACGCTTGCTGCCGCAAGGAACGCATGGAAAAGGCCACCATCGAGGAGGGCAACCTATTTCTAGCCTACCTGGAAGCCCTCAAGGACGAGTTCAAGCATTACTCCAAATATTGGGTCGAAATCAACTACGCGGCGGCGGCCTTCGACGAGCTGAACATGTGCCGATCGCGCCTCCAGGTCATCACCATGGAAGACCTGGATCAAGCCGGCGGCAAAAAGTCCATCCAGCAAATCCTCGACTACGAGGTGCACGAAACGTTCGAGGATCTTCAAGTGCAGAAGGTCACCGCTGAGCGAGAATTCGTACGCCTCAAAGGAACGCTCAAATATCTGCAGCACTTGGGAAGCGTCGCCGAGATCGATGTCTGTCCCATCTGCCAGTGCCAACCGGAGGAAAGGTACGCCGTCCTGCAGTGTGGCCACCATTTCTGTATCGTTTGCGCCCCGCAACTCGTTCGAATCGCTCGAAGTCAGGGCAACAACGTGACCTGCGGCGTCTGCCGCCACAAGCAACAAATAGCCGAGTAAGTTCTTCAACTCAACACACAAAAAATGAAACACCCTCTCAAACCAACCTCCCTTCCAGCCTCTACTTCGTAACGTGCGGTCAAATCCTCCCCGCCAAGCAGGACATCAACGTGCGCGGCAACTACTCCAACAAGATCCTCAAAATCGTCGAAACCGTCCTGCAGCTCAAACTCGACGAACCCGACGTCAAAATCATCATCTTCTCCCACTGGGACCCGATCCTCTTCTACCTGGCCCAAGCCCTCGACACCAACTCCGTCACCTACCGCCTCAAATCAGCCAAATTCTACAAACACATCGAAGAGTTCAAAGATTACACCAACGGCATCACCTGCCTCCTGCTCCCCCTCAAAGCCGGCTCCAAGGGGCTCAACCTGACGGAGGCGACGCACGTCTTCCTCGTCGAACCCATCCTGAACCCGGGCGAGGAGTTGCAGGCCGTTGGGCGGGTACATCGGATCGGCCAGACCAAGCCAACCTTCGTGCATCGGTTTATCGTGCAGAACACGATCGAGGAGACGATCCATCGAACCGTTCAGGCCGATCGGACCGGGCGGTGGAGCTCGAAGGACGTGACGGTGGAGCATCTGGAGCAGCTGTTTCAGCTGGAGGAGCCCGAGCAGATTGAACTGTTTGCGGAGTGAGAATTGTGTCGTTCATTCCGTTTTTGTTGTTCGAATATTTTACATGAACAATTTGTGTTTTATCCAAAAATAAGTATTCAATTCTCAATACTATAAAAATAAATGACTGCAAGTAAGTAAGTCTACTTGTATTATTTTTGATATTTTATTTTTTTCCTCAAAATAATTTATTGTGAGTCCTTTCCGTCATCTAAGAGACGTTCGGTTACTCCTTCTATACTTCAGATACAGAGCCAGTAAGGAACGGAAAATTTCATATAAAAAAATGCTTAGGAAACGGTCGAAAAAAACTAAAACTTTTAAATAGATGGATGTTTATTTAAAAATTGAGAAATAAAAAACAGAAATTTAGAAATTTAATCTCAAAAATATTAGTAAACCAAAAAAAGTTGAAAATAACATAATTAAAAACTTGAAAAACTAAAAACAATATGATGTTCAAAAATCAAAAGAATAAAATTAAAAAAAACCTAATTTTAAAATTTGAAAACGTTAGAATTTAAACAATCAAAAATTCAAAGATTTAGAAACATTGAAAACAGAAATTAAAAATGTTTAAATTAAAAAAAAGTGAATGCTCGGATTACAAAAAATAATCAAATATTTCATAATGCAACAGTTAAAAAAATCTAAGAAAGTATAATTTCAAGAAAAAAATAAGAAGATTAATCAAACATTTTCAAAATTCTAAAATTAATGGTTAAAAAATTTAGGAATTTGTTTTAAGTCATACATTTTACTCTAAGAATGTTTGATTTTCTGGCGTCATTTAAGAATGTATCTAACAATTGAAAACATTCAAAATATAACAGTTTTAGAATTTCTAAAATAAAATATGGAATAATTTAAGAATTTTAAGAATATAAGATTTTAAGAATTAAAAAATTAAATATTTAAGAATTTACGAATAAAAAAACTTTGGATTTGAAGAATTAAAAAATTTAAGAATATAGGAATTTTATTAATTAAAGAAGAGCAATTCTCTACGAAATCGGTCTTTTTTCTTCAATTTTAATTTTTGTATTTTTTAATCCGGCTGAAACTTTTTTGGTGCCTTCGGTATGCCCAAAGAAGCCATTTTGCATCATTAGTTTGTCCATATAATTTTCCATACAAATTCGGCAGCTGTCCATACAAAAATGATGTATGAAAATTCAAAAATCTGTATCTTTTGAAGGAATTTTTTGATCGATTTGGTGTCTTCGGCAAAGTTGTAGGTATGGATACGGACTACACTGGAAAAAATAATACACGGTAAAAAAAAATTTGGTGATTTTTTTATTTAACTTTTTATCACTAAAACTTGATTTACAAAAAAACACTATTTTTAATTTTTTTTATTTTTTGATATGTTTTAGAAGGCATAAAATGCCAACTTTTCAGAAATTTCCAGGTTGTGCAAAAAATCACTGACCGAGTTATGAATTTTTTAATCAATACTGATTTTTTCAAAAAATCGAAATTTTGGTCGTAAAAATTTTTCAACTTCATTTTTCGATGTAAAATCAAATTTGCAATCAAAAAGTACTTTACTAAAATTTTGATAAAGTGCACCGTTTTCAAGTTATAGCCATATTTAAGTGACTTTTTTGAAAATAGTCGCAGTTTTTCATTTTTTTAAATTAGTGCACATGTTTGCCCAGTTTTGAAAAAAATATTTTTGAAAAGCTGAGAAAATTCTCTATATTTTGCTTATTCGGACTATGTTGATATGACCTTTAGTTGCTGAGATATTGCAATGCAAAGGTTTAAAAACAGGAAAATTGATGTTTTCTAAGTTTCACCCAAACAACCCACCATTTTCTATCGTCAATATCTCAGCAACTAATGGTCCGATTTTCAATGTTAATATATGAAACAATTGTGAAATTTTCCGATCTTTTCGAAAAAAATATTTTTGGAATTTTCAAATCAAGACAAACATTTTAAAAGGGCGTAATATTGAATGTTTGGCCTTTGTGAAATGTTAGTCTTGATTTGAAAATTCCAAAAATATTTTTTTCGAAGAGATCGGAAAATTTCACAAATGTTTCATATATTAACATTGAAAATCGGACCATTAGTTGCTGAGATATTGACGATAGAAAATGGTGGGTTGTTTGGGTGAAACTTAGAAAACATCAATTTTCCTGTTTTTAAACCTTTGCATTGCAATATCTCAGCAACTAAAGGTCGTATCAACAAAGTCCAAATAAGCAAAATATAGAGAATTTTCTCAGCTTTTCAAAAATATTTTTTTCAAAACTGGGCAAACATGTGCACTAATTTAAAAAAATGAAAAACTGCGACTATTTTCAAAAAAGTCACTTAAATATGGCTATAACTTGAAAACGGTGCACTTTATCAAAATTTCAGTAAAGTACTTTTTGATTGCAAATTTGATTTTACATCGAAAAATGAAGTTGAAAAATTTTTACGACCAAAATTTCGATTTTTTGAAAAAATCAGTATTGATTAAAAAATTCATAACTCGGTCAGTGATTTTTTGCACAACCTGGAAATTTCTGAAAAGTTGGCATTTTATGCCTTCTAAAACATATCAAAAAAAAAAAAAATAAAAATAGTGTTTTTTTGTAAATCAAGTTTTAGTGATAAAAAGTTAAATAAAAAAATCACCAAATTTTTTTTACCGTGTATTATTTTTTTCCAGTGTAGTCCGTATCCATACCTACAACTTTGCCGAAGACACCAAATCGATCAAAAAATTCCTTCAAAAGATACAGATTTTTGAATTTTCATACATCATTTTTGTATGGACAGCTGCCGAATTTGTATGGAAAATTATATGGACAAACTAATGATGCAAAATGGCTTCTTTGGGCATACCGAAGGCACCAAAAAAGTTTCAGTCGGATTAAAAAATACAAAAAAAATCGAATGACCGAATTCCTAGAGAACTGCTCAGAATTAAAAAAAATAAGGGTTTAAGATTTTAGGGAATTGAGAATAACAGAATTAAACAATTTGAGAATCTAAGACCTTAAGAATTTATGGAATTTTAAACTTTTAGAATTTCCGAGAATTTCAGAATTTTATAATTTTTAAAATTTCAGAATTTTAAGAATTTTTGAAATTAAGAATTAAAAAATTTCAAGAATTTTTAGAATTTAAAAATTTAAGAATTTAACAATTTAACAATTTAAGAACTTAAGAATTTAAGAATTTAAGAATTGATGAATTTAAGAATTTAAGAATTAAGAATTTAAGAATTTAAGAATTTAAGAATTTAAGAATTTAAGAATTTAAGAATATAAGAATTTTAGAATTTAAGAAATAAGAATTTAAAAATTTAAGAATTTAGGAATCTAAGAATTTAAGAATTTAAGAATTGGGTCCTAAAATGAAGCTTAGATTGCTGATATTATTGTTTACAGCGATAAAGCTTATTTTTCTGAGTACAATGACCCTTTGTACGACCACAAAGAGTTTAAAATCGATTTTTAAATCAATTTTGAAAAATTAACCTCGCGGTCCTTCTTGACAGAAAAGCTCCTACTTGACAGCTCGTTCCAACGGGACCATAGTTAATCCATCGAAAAAATGTTGTCTTGTCAAAAAAAAATTTGCATTAAAATTAAAAAAAAAGTGGTCAGAAATGGTTTTTAATCGTGTTTTTTAACGTTGTACATAAAAATTGACATAGGGCTTTAGTACCCAATTTAAGAATTTAAGAATTTAAGAATTTAAGAATTTAAGAATTTAAGAATTTAAGAATTTAAGAATTTAAGAATTTAAGAATTGAGGAATTTAAGAATTTAAGAATTTAAGAATTTAGGAATTCAAGAATTTAAGAATTTAAGAAATCAAGAATTTAAGTTTTTTTTAAGATTTTAAGAATTTAATGATTTTAAAATTTAAGAATCTTAAGAACCTCAAGCATTTAAAAAAAATATGGATTTCTGAATCTAGGAATTTAAGCATAAGATTTTTTGATTCAGATATTTGAGAATAAAGGAATAGGGTCCTAAAACTCTTTGTAAATTTTTATGTACAACGGTAAAAAACTTGATTAAAAACCGTTTCTGATCACTTTATTTTATTTTAATGAAAAAAAATTGACAAGACAACATTTTTTCGATCGATTAACTATGTTCCCTTAGGAACGAGCTGTCAAGTAGGACCTTTTCTTTCAAGATGGGCCGCGACTTTTTCCATCCAAAACCTTTGTGGTCGCACAAAGGGTCATTGTACTCAGAAAAATAAGCTTTATCGTTGTAAGCAATAATATCAGCAATCTAAGCTTCATATTTCAACCCAATTCTAAAATTTGAAATTAGAGGCTTTGTAAATTAAACAAAACAGATATGGAGTTTTTTTAAAAGGTCCATAAATCAAATTTTCAGTTTTTGCTTTTTGGTTGTTTTTTAAAACCCCAGACTCAAGGCGGTTTCAAAAACACCCAAAAAGCAAAAATTTGGTTTATTGGACCTTTTCAAAAAAACTCCAGAGATTTTTTTAAAATTTTAAAGTCCAAATAGACTTAAATTTTTTAACTTTACAATTGGTTTTCTAGCTTTTAATTTTTTTCTGTTCTTTATTTTTAAATCCTTTTATTTATTTGAATTTTTGAAATCTCCATTGCTGGGAGCAAACACAAAGACATTTTTTTTAATCCATTTATTTAAGAAATAAGGATTGAAAAATTCTAGAAAATAGAAGTTTTAGACTCATAGAATAACATAATCTTGAAACTAAGAATTTGTGCAATTCAAATTCTTTTTTGGCATAGTTTTGTTTTTTTTTTTTTTAATTTATCAATGCAGAGCGGCTTTTCTATTTTGAATGAAACTGCATTAGAATTAGCAAATCCAAAGTTGCTAATCGGAACAGCTAAAACTCGCCTTTCCCCCTATATGTATACAATTTTTTTTTGCAATTCCGTCGTGAAACTACTTACTTTTCCTGTCATTCTTGAACGACGAAATAGCCTACTTTTCTGTACCAAAAATAAAAGAATCGAATAGCAACACTTTTCAAAATAAATGCTGAAAAGTTCTACTTTTCAGCACTCAAATGGGTGCTGAAATGTTGAACTTTTCAGCACTTGTTTCGAAAAGTAACAATTTTCAACATTTTTTTGATTTTTAAACGATTTATTGACAAAATACATGAAAATTTGACATAAAATTTCACTCAGTGTATGTTTTTTGTGATTGCAAAAAATGTTGTATGGAACTCGTTGCAAAACTTGATTTTTTCAGCACTCTTCGTATTTATCCAACTCGGTGAACCTCGTTGGATAAATGTACGACTCGTGCTGAAAAAATCCTCTTTTTGCAACTTGTTGCATAAACTACTATTTTTAAATCGGAAATTATCTGCAGACTTCAAAAGTTCTTTACATTTGTAGTGTACAACAAAAAAATAAATTTTTGGCCACCCTGCAATCATAATAGGTCTATTCCCGTACTGCAGAATTCTGCAATTCTGCACAAAAACGGCAGCAGAGCGTTCCCGTACTTTTCTGCAACAAAAGTAACTTTTCTCTCAGGCAGAACTTCTGCAATGAGAGAGGTAGAAGTTGCAGCAAAACCGTTCCCGTACTTTTCTGCAAGCTCTCTCTTCTCTTTCTTGTTGAAAAGTTACTGCAATTTGGTGTGATGGATGTTGAGTACACGCTTACGTAAAATTTGCAAGTTGGGTGAAATCAAGCATTTTATTATTATTTGTAATAATAAATGATTTTGGGGTTGTTTTTTTATGTCTGGTTTTATTGAGAACGATTTTTTTATGTTAACGATTTCAGGCTTAGTTCATTCATGTAAATGATAAAGCGATTTTTTTAGTGTTAATATTTTTACCTGATAAAACTTAAGCCATAGTGTTACAGCACGGCTAGTACCCCAACAAAAAATGTACTTTAAAAACAAATAGTTTTTAAAAACTTTTAAAAGACACATTTCTTTTGAGTTTAATAATTTCAAATAAATATTTGTTTAGGAATTATTTTTGATCATAAATTGATTTTGAAGATACTCAATATGTGTGTTAAAATAATAGGTAAATTTAATTGGCAAATCATAAATTGTACCTTTAACGGCGCTACCAATTTGTATTCTTATATGAACCAAGAAAAATGATGTAATTTTGTCAAAATTAAAATTCTGAAATTCTGAAACTCTAAAATTCTTCAATTTTTAAATTCTTAAATTCTTAAATTCCTAAATTCCGCCATCTTGAATCATAAAAAATACACATTTTTTGGAGTCATATTTTAGGTTAGAAACACAAATTTAGACGATTTAGAGATTGGAAATTTTGACTGTTTCTATTTTATTTATATTTTTGTTTTAAAATTTTTGATTGACAGATTTTTTTAATTTTACTTATTTTTGAAGTTATAATTTCTTTAATTTTCTATCTTATTATTTTTAACTATAGCTTTTGAATTTTTGGTGTTCTGCACTCATAAATATTCAAACTTTTGTTTTTTATTTCGATTTTTTTCGACCTTTATTATATTTATTTTGAATTTTTAAAATTAAGATTTTTTTGAAATTTTAAACATTTTGAAATATTTAGTTTTTAATTATTTGAATTTTTAAACTTTGAATTTGTGATTTATTATTTTTTTATTTTTCTGATATAATTATTTGCATTTTTAAAATTCTCAAATATCTGATTTATGGTTTTTAAAAGTTTCTCAATTTGAAAATATTAGTTTTTTTTTTATATTTTTAATTATGGATTTCTTAATTTCCAGATTTCTTAATTTATGTGTTTTAAAATTTTTGAGTTTGTGATTCATTTGTTTTAAATTTGCCAATTTCGCTGCGTCACCGTTGTTCTTTCATGTGACATCCAGTCATAATTTATTTATGTTATCCTGAATAATCTTTCAAACATTCTGCTATTAAAACATGTATTTTTGGTCCCTTCTTTATTAAACCTTTGTTTGTCTTTTTTTAATCATATTTATTAAACGTACCTGCCACTCTCATTTGTAAAATTGTTTACATAATGTAAAAGTTGTGAGTTGTATCTAATATATAATTTCTACCTAAGCATAATTAATTTCTAGTTACTTAATAAATAATACATCCTTGATTTAAAAAAAAAAGTTGTGCTGCATAAAAAAATAATTTCCCCGTTCTAGAGGCAAACTTGTTACAATTACTTTTTTTGGCAACCATTTTTTTTTTTAATATTTTGAAATAATTAAAAAACTTTAATACCCAATTTGAGTAAATCCACTCAACTGTGCACAATATTGCAGAAAAAGTACTGGAACGCGCTACCCAGGCAAAAGTTTTGCCGCTTCTCTCCTTGCAGAACTTCTGCAAAAGAGAGAGTTGAAGAGAGCGAGCTGAAAAGTACGGGAACGTGCTGCAAAAAAGTGACTTATGCGGGCTGCAGAATTCTGCAGAACCTGCAGAATTTCTGCAATTCTGCAAGTACGGGAATAGACCTAATGATTCATGTCCTATCCCCCGTCAAAACAAATCCTGACGTTTAAAATTCAGAGTCCAAAAGCTTCGTGCTGCGCTTCCCAACAAAATCTCCGATGGACACGGACGTAATCCAGAAGTTGGCGCTCGCCGTCGACCCACCGGACGAGGACTTCGATCCGGACCTGCAGCCGGAGACGGGCGAGCAGTACCTGCAGAAGGTAATGTACGAGCGCAAAAAGTGTCCCTCCGTGGTCGTGGTCAGACCGAGCCCGAAACGGCGCCTGCAAGCCTCCGGCAGTGGGATCGTTCCGGCCAGTTCGGTCCGCAACCGTGCGCACCGAATGCTGATTCCGACCAAGGAGTGGGAAGCGATGCAGATTCAAAAGTTTGCCGAACTGAGGGACACCATCACCGGCTACCGGAACAGCGCCCAGTACCAGGAAAATTTGCAGCGGACGCAGATCTTTCTGTGCTTTGAAAATCGGAAGCAGCTGCACGAGTACTGTGCCAACAACCAGCCCTTTGTGCGGATTCTGCTGAGCATCCCCCAGCGGAACCTGGAGATTCTGCTCGAGTACCTGTTCGAGTGGCTGCAGGGCGATGGCGAATCGCAGCAGGAAGAATCGGGTGGGACCGCGGTGGCAGCCAGCAGCGAATGGATCACCCAGTGGATCTATGCCATTCTGGCCTGTATCATTACGCCGCTCGAGCCGTACGTGCACAGCGTCCTGCGGGATATCGCCAAGACGTGCATCGCGGCCCGGAACGAGCTGACCGCCGAGGACGAGCTGAAGGTATTGCCGTTGAATTTGCTTATTTGTATTATCTCGAAAAACTTTCATCAGCTCGATCTGAGTGATAATAGTGCGCTGTGAGGGGAGTGTGTGTGGCCATTGTTCTTTACTATTTTTTGTATACTTATTTTAGGAATTAGCAACGTAATGAATTACTCAAACTTTTAAACACGCCAGTTTTTAGTGCTTTCCGAAAGTCCCTGTAATTGATGACCTGCAGAATTATTGTCTAATCGCATTTCTTTCAATTCTCTTTTTCTACTTTGCAGGCTTTTCTAGTTGAACAAGTTTGTTACTTTTTCGAACGTTGATTTTTTTAATAAATTTCTTGAAGGTGTACTTAAAGTTCAATTTATCAAATAAATGGTTGAGTTCACATAGTTAAATAACTAGAAAGGTTTACTTTTATCTCGTTTTTTTTATTTTGGTGTTTTTATTACCGGTATTCATTTGTTTTACTTAACTGCCTTAAATAGTTACGTTTCGTTAATTGTTAGTAAGGTAAAAAGTCGGTACTGATTTCATCATAGCACAGTATCATAATTCGTAATGGTACACTGGTTTCAATTTGGGGGTGCGTCCTAAGGGAAGGAATCTGTGGAGGAGGAGCGGACGTGGGAAGAGCAACGATTACAGCTTAAACTCCTGGTCCTTATAGTACAGAATGGGTTCGTCGAGTTCGGCGCGGAGGCACTTTTGAAGCGCCGCCAGCACCAGTTCCTGAATCAGCTCGACCTGGTCCGCGGGCGTGTAATCGTCCTCGCTCGACCGGGACACGGTCACGACCGTTGGCGGGGCGGGAAGTCGCGCCAGGAAGCCCTCGAATTGACCGATCATCGCTACGATTTCTTCCCGGCTGGACTCGTGGTGGGGCAGGTCGGTGATGTCGCACGTGCAGCCGGCATCGTAAATCATGGACCAGTCAATTTCCTCCTCGGCGTACTCCTTCTTCAAGACCCCCACCAGCGAGGACACTTTCGCAAGCAGCTGCGTGTACTCTTCGCTAATTTCCTGCTGATAATCCACCAAAAAGTGCTTCAAATTGCCCACCTCCTCCAGGTACAGGAACATCGACTCCAAAAACTCCAACTTTTCCTCGCGGTTCTTCGCAATCCGCTGCAACTTTTCCAAATCACTCTCGTTGCTGTCCGCCAGTTCCGGCGAGATGAAGATCTCCTTCAGCTTATCGTACAGCCCCACCTTGTCGTAGATCTTCAGGAACGGATTGTGCGTGCTAAAGTAGTCCAGATCAACGTCCAGGATGTAACCGTCCTTCAGATCTTCGGCGTCGTCCGCCGGTGCATACTCGTCGATTGCGCACACCTCCAGCTTGAGGGACTTTTTGTTCTCGAGTTGTTCCTCCGGCTGGTAGCAACCCTCGGACACAAAGTACTCCAGCGTCGAATCGGTCCGGATGCTGCCCTCGAATTCGCCCACATTGAACTGGAATCTGGAACGAGAAAAGGAAAGAAAAGAAGTCATCATTAGTTCGTCCATGCAGTTTTAGCAGCATCCCATACGAAAAGGCTATTCTAATATTTAAAAGTCTTAAGAAAGGATATTCTGATCAATGTGATGTCTTCGGCAAAATTGTAGGTATTCTTTAGGACTTCTCAAAAAATAGTTACACTATCTTTTGGCAACGTTGCCAATTTTTCAAAAAGATCATGTTTTTTCTAAAACTGAGGAAAAACAAGTCGAAAATTTGTTAACTTTGTTTTAGAGGCAAAATCTAATTTTCATCCAAGATATTTCCAAAAAAAAAATGATATCGTGAATCGCTTTTAAGCATCTTAAAACATATTTTTCTTAAATAATTGGCCTTAAAAAATCCTAAATTGACCGTAATATTTGAAAATGCCCATCAATATGTTATAACAGATTCAAACGTTTGAATTGATAAAAAAATATATTTTTATTCGAAAGACCAAAAAACGATCAAATGTATAGGAATTTTTTGATCTACTCGAAAAAATATTTTCAGAGTTATCTTTAACTTGAAAACTATTCATGATATCAATATTGCTTAATTTTATTAATAAAGTTCGAAAAACCAACTTCCAAAATTTAACATAACTTAAAGAAATGTTATTTTTTGTTATCCGGAACACAAGGGTCCTGATTTTCGGTTCTAAGATAAGAAATCACTCACTCATCGCCGAGCGAAGCTTTGCCTAATGGGAGCCCGCAACCATTCGCGAGCGAACACTACTCTCAGGCTGCCAGCCTCTTGCTCAATCGCCTCACCCAGTGACACAAATACTTCGTGAATTTCTTTACCTACTCCGTCCGTCGACCCGAGTCACACACGAACGTACCATCTCGGCGCTCTTTTGGCCTGCACTACCCACAGTTTGTCGTCAACTTGTATTTGGCAATTTTGTTGCAAAATATTTTTGATAACGTTGATTTCAAGCAGTTTAATAATTGAGCAAAACAATGCCGATCGCAAACTATTTCGAATCCAGCGACTGAGCGACATACAGCAATCGGTCTCTCTGAACCATTCGCTGTACGACGCGAATGGAGTGAGAGCGAGAGCAAAGAGAGAGAGAGAGTATTCAATAGCGATCAATGTGGAAGTGACAAACGGTAGAAAACGGTCAGAGCAGTTTTCCGTTGCATTCGATTTGTTATCGCGAGTGAATGAGTCATTTTGGAGCAATAGAAACCCTTGTTTTCTAAAAAAAAGTAATTTTGAAAAATTTCTTTTTTTTTCTAAAACAAATTGTTATTCAGTGCTACTAGCAAACTATCATTTAAATTATGTTGTTTTAAAGTTATGCAAATTCTTACTGGAAAGCTGGAAATAGCTATCGAAACGTTTCGCAAATAATTTAATTTTTAAAGTCAAAATTTAAAATTTGGGTAGAGAAAATTTTATGCAACACATAGTTTACAATTCATGCAAATACTTTTCTTTGTTTGTGCGAGAATTTTTGAAATGTTAAAAAACAGTTAAATTCACAAAGATCGATTCTTCCAAGAATATGTAATTTTGTGATTATTTTCTTATCATTAAATCAATTAAGTTATCAATAAAAATCTGTATCCAACTGTACAAAAATGCCATAAAAAATAGGGATCTTGAAAACGCTTTTTTTATCGATTTTGCATCTTCGGTAAAATTGTTGGTTTTTATAGAAAGAATTTTAGAAAAAAAAAGTCTTAAAAAATAAATCGTTTTTCATTTTTAACATGAAAACGGTATTTTGCTCAATAATCATTTTCGAATGTTGTTAATTACCGAAAATGTCATCTTTTGAATTAATGCACCAGATGATGGTCATTTTGGCAGTTCTGCGAATTAATTTAAAAACATAAAGAATTTCAATTGAGTTTTCATTGTGTACCCACCTAAAAGTGACTTTTTGCTAGTACAGTAGTTGTTCGGTAACTGGGCGTTGTTTAACTGGGCGCTCGATAACTGAGCCGTAGCCCAGTTAAAAAGCAGACAAACGTCAAAAAACCAAAACAAACCGAAATGACCGAGGGGTTTATGGATGCAAAAGCATGTTCAATAAATAATAATAGTAGTTTATGCAACAAGTTGCAAAAAGAGGATTTTTTCAGCACGAGTCGTACGAAGAGTGCTGAAAAATCAAGTTTTGCAACGAGTTCCATACAACATTTTTTGCAATTCCAAAAAACACACACTGAGTGAAATTTTATGTCAAATTTTCATGTATTTTGTAAATAAATCGTTTAAATAAAAAAATGTTGAAAAGTGTTACTTTTCGAAACAAGTGCTGAAAAGTTCAACTTTTCAGCACCCATTTGAGTGCTGAAAAGTAGAACTTTTCAACATTTATTTTGAAAAGTGTTGCTATTCGATTCTGTTATTTTTGGTACAGAATGTCAGAAGTAGACAATGCTCACCTAATGTTTATTATCTTGGGCTTAACCCGATTAGTGCTGCCAACTGTGACAGCGTAGAAACATCGTTTTGCGTGCCTTTTTTCGCATTCGGGATCATTCCACTCGTGTCAGTTGAAGAGCTAAATACATTTTTGTTCGCGTAAACGAGTTCTTTCTTTTTTCACCGTTTCTCGAAGACTTCCGGCTGGGTGTGACTACGTCAAGAGGTTATGGGCCCAGCAGGAGAACGGAGTTGAAAAGTGACTTGCGAAAGAAATAATCCGCGGAGTGTTTTTCATTAGTGCTGGAAGAGTTGCTTCGACGACGTTGCGTGGCAATCAAAATGGCGGACGGCGTGCCGGTTAGCTTCCCAAAATTGAACAAAACCAACTGGGGATCCTGGAGGCAAAGGATGGAATGGTTTTTGGAGGACCTCGATTTGTGGGAAGTGGTCAGCCAAGCGAAGCCAGAGTCGGTGACGCCGGCGTGGCAGCGGCGGGATAAGAAGGCACGTGCGAAAATTGGACTATTCCTGGAGGAAAGCCAGTTCAAGGTCGTGAAGGACGCAGAAAGTGCAAGGGCAATGTGGCATGCACTTAAGGAACACCACGAGAAGGCCACTATGTCGACTATAATGCACTATCTGGTGATGTTGTGCAGTGCAAATATGGATGAAGGAGGAGATATGTCGAGCCATCTCGCCTTCATGGAGGATCTCTTGGACAAGCTCGCAGCGGCAGGCCAGAAAATCGATGAAATGCTGCAGATCGCGATGGTCTTTCGTAGTGTGCCTCCGTCGTACCGCAGCCTGGTGCAGACTCTTCAGTGCCAGATCGATGCTGATTGGACGCTGGTGATGGTGAAATCCAGGCTCTTGGAGGAGTACAACCAACGTAAGGATCGAGGCGAAGAGGAGGAGCTCAAGCAGGAAGTAGCGATGAAGATGGAAGTTGCTAGCGGCAGATCGGTGAAGTTGTGTTACTACTGCGGGGAACCAGGCCATTTCAAATACAACTGCGAAAGATGGCTGGCACAGAAAGGTACCGGAAACAGCGATTGGGACAGTGTGAAAATCAGGAAGAAGAAGGAGGTACCAAAAGTGAAGGCGCTTGGTGCAGATAGTGAGGATCGTGACTTGTGTTTACTTGCGGAAGGATTGATTCCTGGTCGTTGGGTGATTGATAGTGGAGCGACTCGCCATATGACCAACGATCGCTCGTTTTTCTCGTCGCTGGATACCAACGTGAAATCGTCCGTAACGCTAGCGAATGGCAATGTAACAAAGGTCGTCGGGATTGGTAGCGGTGTGATTTTCGGAGAAGATGGTTGTGGCAAGAGAGTGAAGGTAACGCTGGAAAATGTTCTGTTTGTTCCGGGTCTGGATGGAGGACTGTTATCGGTCAGTCGACTGGTCGCTAAAGGATTTGTGGTCAAGTTCGGAGCACTATCGTGCGAAGTCCTGAACGTGAATGGAAGAACGGAGCTTCTGGGTGATAGAATCGGAAGCCTTTACGAACTGCGGCTTCGAGAGCAACCACATAAGCTAACAGAGATAACAAGGTGCATGAAGGTGCAGACCTCGGTTGCAACGGATGCGATCGGAATGGACGTCGGGAAGGTTCAAGAAGCTGAGGATCTCGATGAATGGTTCGACGCCTGTGACGCCATGATGCAGGAGGAGTTCTGCGAACGTGACAAAGGTCCAGCTGAGGAGGAGATCAGTGAACCCGGCGGAGGGTCTGCTGAGATTGCAGTGTGCATTGAGGAGGAGTGTCAGAAGTAGACAATGCTCACCTAATGTTTATTATCTTGGGCTTAACCCGATTAGTGCTGCCAACTGTGACAGCGTAGAAACATCGTTTTGCGTGCCTTTTTTCGCATTCGGGATCATTCCACTCGTGTCAGTTGAAGAGCTAAATACATTTTTGTTCGCGTAAACGAGTTCTTTCTTTTTTCACCGTTTCTCGAAGACTTCCGGCTGGGTGTGACTACGTCAAGACAGAAAAGTAGGCTGTTTCGTCGTTCAAGAATGACAGGAAAAGTAAGTAGTTTCACGATGGAATTGCAAAAAAACTTTTTTCAAACTTTTATTTCATTTCAAGTCACAATTAAAGAAATATGAAAAGTAATCATCGTAAATAAATTTGATTAACTTTTTTTTATATTTCATCGGTGTTCCCCTCGTTATTTTTCGTTCAGCCCAGTTAACGAGCAACATTCGGTGACTGGGCTACGTTCTCAGTTACCGAACAAATACTGTAGAAGTTATAATACAATTTTCCAAATATTTGTTTCCTAGATATCAGAATGTTTACATTACATTTTACTGTTTTAAAAATAACAAAAAAAAAAGTTTGGCTGTATTGCTTTTTAAATACACTAAAAGACTAAAAAAAGTGAAATACATTCTAAATTAAAAGGATGATTTATTCGACTGTCTATTACGTTCATTCAATTCAAAAAGGTATTATAGAGCAATTCTGGAGTTGTTTTTGAAAAGGTCCAATAAACCAAATTTTCAGTTTTTGCTTTTTGGGTGTTTTTTAATACCCCTGACTCAAGGCGGTTTCAAAAACACCCAAAAAGCAAAAACTGGAAATTTGGTTTATTGGACCTTTAAAAAAAACTCCAGAATTCTAGCTCAAAACAGGAATTTTTCTGGTACTTTTGTACTCGATCCTCTCCGATTTCAATGAATTTTTTTAGACATGTTCTCCTAGGCCTACATAAGCCGAAGCCGTTGCATCGTATCAAAAAGTGCTCAAAGACAAACTTGTAGGAAATTGAACGGGCATTCTGAAAAAAATACACTGACAGAAAAATACACACTACTTTTATGAGATTTTTCAATTTTTAAGTTTAAAAGTTAAATTTAAAGGTAATGTCAAGATTTTCTTTCGTTCAACATTTTTGAGGAAAGATGTTACAAAAAAGCTCACGAAAAATGCAGGATGGTATGTCTCTCCTTAAAAAAATACAAAAATCATTTACTAAAACTCTGGAGTTTTTTTTTTAAAAAATGTCCTAAAAACCAAATTTTCATTTTTTGCTTTTTAGGTGTTTTTGAATACCCCTGACTCAAGGCGATTCTAAAAACACCCAAAAAGCAAAAAATGAAAATTTGGTTTATAGGACCTTTTCAAAAAAACTCCAGAACTGTTCTTTTTAAAAGTGGTCATTTTCAAAAACCGGGGATTCCCCAGACAATTTTACATAAAAGTCTCCATATTGACCATTGTCATACGTCCAAACTGTGTAAAGATTCAGCGGTTTAAAAAAAAAAAAAGTAAAAAAAAACAGTTTTTGTTGTGGTATTTGGGTATTACTATATGACAGACTTGATGTTTCAGTCTCGAAAATAATTTTACCGGACTTTGACAGCTTTTTGATTTATATGGTTTTTATATTTACGTAAGCAAATTTACTGTCCTGGTTTCTACCACACTGAAAAAATATTCTATTTTCAGTTATTAGCAATGCAATTAACTTATGCAAACTTATGGGAACGAGCTTTCCGGTAAAAATATTTACGAGACTGAAAAACCAAGTCTGTCATATAGAAATTGCCAAAAACCACAAAAAACCCGTTTTTTTCAACATTTTTATTTTTAAAATATATGGAGACTTTTATGTAAAATTGTCTGGAGAATCGATCCCCACTACTGGTTTTTATAAATTTTGACGTTTAGACCACTTTTCAAAAAAAAAAAAAACAGTTTTAGTAAATGATTTTAGTATTTTTTTAGGAGAGACATACCATCCTGCATTTTTCGTCAGTCTTTTGGTAACATTTTAGGCTATTTCTTCAAAAATTTGAACGAAAAAAATCGTGACATCACCTTTAAATTTAAGTTTTAGACTTAAAAATCAAAAAATCTCATTGATGTGGCGTGTATTTTTGTTTCAGTGTATTTTTTTAATTTTTCGCCCGTCCAATTTCCTACAAGTTTGTCTTTGACCACTTTTTGATGCGACGCAACGGCTTCGAGATACAGTAATTTTTAAATTACAAAATACAAAAATATTTAAATACCTTACGCCCTTCTCAGATGTTATTTTCGAGTACTATTGGCTCCATATACACAAAAATGGCTCATATAAGCGTAGGATAACATGTCTACAAAGTTTCATTGAAATCGGAGAGGGTCGGGTATAAAAGTACCAGAAAAATTCCTGATTTGAGCTGGAATTGCTCCATATTGAATTAATTAAGGTAAACTGCCCATGCTCGCATAAATGTCTCATATGAGCAATTCTCTACGAAATCGGTCTTTTTTCTTCAATTTTAATTTTTGTATTTTTTAATCCGGCTGAAACTTTAATGGTGCCTTCGGTATGCCCAAAGAAGCCATTTTGCATCATTAGTTTGTCCATATAATTTTCCATACAAATTCGGCAGCTGTCCATACAAAAATGATGTATGAAAATTCAAAAATCTGTATCTTTTGAAGGAATTTTTTGATCGATTTGGTGTCTTCGGCAAAGTTGTAGGTATGGATACGGACTACAGTGGAAAAAATGATACACGGTAAATTTTGTTTTTGTGATTTTTAATTTAACTTATCGTCACTAAAACTTGATTTGCAAAAAAAAACTATTTTTAATTTTTTTTATTTTTTGATATGTTTTATGATATGAAATTTCCAGGTTGTGCAAAAAATCTTTGACTGAGCTATGAATTTTTTAATCAATAATGATTTAAAAAAAAATCGAAATATTGGTCGCAAACATTTTTCAACTTAATTTTTTGATGTAAAATCAAATTTGCAATCAAAAAGTTCTTTAGAGAAATTTTGATAAAGTGCACCGTTTTCAAGTTATATCCATTTTTAGGTGTTTTTTTTTTAAACAGTCGCAGTTTTTCATTTCTTTTAATTAGTGCGCATGTTTGCCCACTTTTGAAAAAAATATTTTTAAAAAGTAAAAAAAATCTCTATATTTTTCCTTTTTTGACTTTGTTGAAACGAGAAAATTCTCTATATTTTGCTTCTTCGGACTTTAGTTGCTGAAATATTTCAATGCAAAGGTTTAAAAACAGAAAAAATTGATGTTTTCTAAGTCTCACCCAAACAGCCCACCATTTTTCAATGTCGATATCTCAGCAACAAATGGTCCGATTTTCAATTTTAAGACATGAAACATTTGTGAAATTTTCCGATCTTTTCGAAAACAATATTTTCAAAATCAAGACAAACATTTTAAAAGGGCGTAATATTGAATGTTTGGCCTTTGTGAAATGTTAGTCTTGATTTGAAAATTCCAAAAATATTTTTTTCGAAGAGATCGGAAAATTTCACAAATGTTTCATATATTAACATTGAAAATCGGACCATTAGTTGCTGAGATATTGACGATAGAAAATGGTGGGTTGTTTGGGTGAAACTTAGAAAACATCAATTTTCCTGTTTTTAAACCTTTGCATTGCAATATCTCAGCAACTGAAGGTCGTATCAACAAAGTCCAAATAAGCAAAATATAGAGAATTTTCTCAGCTTTTCAAAAATATTTTTTTCAAAACTGGGCAAACATGTGCACTAATTTAAAAAAATGAAAAACTGCGACTATTTTCAAAAAAGTCACTTAAATATGGCTATAACTTGAAAACGGTGCACTTTATCAAAATTTCAGTAAAGTACTTTTTGATTGCAAATTTGATTTTACATCGAAAAATGAAGTTGAAAAATTTTTACGACCAAAATTTCGATTTTTTGAAAAAATCAGTATTGATTAAAAAATTCATAACTCGGTCAGTGATTTTTTGCACAACCTGGAAATTTCTGAAAAGTTGGCATTTTATGCCTTCTAAAACATATCAAAAAATAAAAAAAATTAAAAATAGTGTTTTTTTGTAAATCAAGTTTTAGTGATAAAAAGTTAAATAAAAAAATCACCAAATTTTTTTTACCGTGTATTATTTTTTTCCAGTGTAGTCCGTATCCATACCTACAACTTTGCCGAAGACACCAAATCGATCAAAAAATTCCTTCAAAAGATACAGATTTTTGAATTTTCATACATCATTTTTGTATGGACAGCTGCCGAATTTGTATGGAAAATTATATGGACAAACTAATGATGCAAAATGGCTTCTTTGGGCATACCGAAGGCACCAAAAAAGTTTCAGTCGGATTAAAAAATACAAAAAAAATCGAATGACCGAAATCCTAGAGAACTGCTCATATGCAAAAACAGCAAGCTGAGGAAAATGCGTTTGAAGTACACATAAGGCTTCGTGTTTAAGTTATCACGAAAAAAAAAATGATTTCCTCCTGATTTCTTGAACAAAGTAGGGGAACAGTATCTAATTCCAGCGTGCCTCTAATGTTGGCAGGATAGAACTTTGACATTCAATTAAAGCTAATAAAAATCGTTTTCAACTGAAATCGAGTGAGCAAGCAAGTTTCTATTAAAAGTTTTGCAAAATTAGTTGTTTAATCAGTGAAAATCAGCAAATTGGATGGAGTTAGGAGCGAGTGCTTAACCTGCCAAACATACGAGAATTTCCCCTACTGGTTGTTTCAGCATTTTCTGAAAGAGCACACGATGTATCAATAACTCAATAGTGATGAAAATGCATATGGGACATTTATGCTATCAGAGGCAGTAAAGTTTATCGAGTTTTGATTAAATTAATCTTTTTCCCTGGTTAGTCGATTTTTTTTCAAAGTTGAAAGAAAATTTCCGACTTTTCTCGGTTTTCAGTTTTCCCCCGAGGTGGCTAGACCCCGGTCAAGCTGAAAGAAGGGGAAGGAAGGAGTAGTTATTTTAACAAATCATATCACAGAACTATCTCGATAAAACAAATATTGGAGTTAATTATTGGAGTTTCTGATCACACCGATTCTGTGTATTCTGCACTAAAATCTTTGAATTTTTTTGTGTTATCTGGAAATAATATTCGCTGCGAATGTTTTCCTAATACTGTCTCATGTAGAATTATCAAGCCCTATTCCATTACAAGCATTACAACATTCCTCCTCACATTGCGATCACCAAGTGTGTACTCAGTGTACTGCCCACTTCATGAATGATCTTTTGTACACGCAAGTTCTACCGACTCGTAAAAAAAGACCTTCAAACTCACACACCAACCTCCCCAAAACAGAACAATTTTTTTCGTGTCGTCCACCTTATCAACACACCACCGACGATATCGTCACCCCAAAACAAACATTACACACAACTCGACGACACGACCAGACCAGACGCTCTCAAGGTCTTCCCAGCGACGAGTCTTCCGCGTTCGATCTACTCACTTGCCCTTCGGGATCTGGTCACTCCAGGCCGGCTTGACCCAGACGATCCGCTCGACGTGGCCGGCAAACACCGTTGGCATGAGCCAGTTCTCGATCGAGATCGAGTCCAGCAGGTCCTCCTTGTTGAACACGTACGCGGCCGGCATGTGCTTCGGGATGCACATGTCCGGATGGGAATCGAAGTGGATGATCTTGTTGCCCCGGATGGGGAGGTGGCGCGACCCGAGACACCGGTACAGGAACGTTAGCACGTCGTGATGGTCCTCGACGACAAAGATGGGGACTTTGGGGAAGGTCCGGGGAGGACCGGGCTCTGTGGAGGAGGACGTAGCTGGAGTTGGCGCTTCTGCCGTGGTCGTGGGACTTGGCCGACCCTCGCCATCTTCGCCATCGCTCATGGCCCCGGCCGGATGGTTCGTACGCGGCCTCTGTTACGCCCCAGCACAAAAGTGCGTCTATCAGTCTGACTGTTTGGACTGTATCTTCTCACTTTAACACACACGCTCTCTTTATTTCTAATGCTCGTTCTTCTTGTGTGTGCGTAGTTCGTTCCCTCCTCAAGGCCTTCCGACGGCTGATGTCTTTGACCTCTGCTGAGGCTGTCTCTACTGCCTTCGACTGCTATTTAGCACGGAGAACTCCTTTAATTCTGCAAACTCCAGGTGTAACGTAATCACCAGTCACCAATCGTGTAGATTTCCAGACAGTTACAAACTCCCTGATCCAGAAATTCCGTCAAATTGTACGCGGTATCCGAACACGACAAACCGCGCTGCAGAACATACCGTCACACACTATACAACACACTGCCTGACTGACTGACTGACTGGCTGACTGATGTACAGAACCTGGACCAGACTGGGTGGGAAATAGAAGGGGAGGAGAGTTTTTTTTAACTCGTCGTCGTCGGCCAGGTATACTCACACACCTTTAAGAGAGCTCTGAGTTCATAACATCTCGACAAACGGTTTTTTTCTTGCTTTGATGTAGTAGTGTGAAAGTCACGATTTCACGGGGAAGGGGGATCTGAAACAGTAAAATAAAAATAAAAAATTTAGTAGATGGCATCTCTACAGAACTTTGGACGTAATATTGAATATTTGGCCCTAGACCCTTAATTTTGAAATGTTAGTTTTTGATTTCAAAAATCTAAAAAAAAAAATTTTTCGAATAGAAAAAGTGACTTAGATTATGTTTTAATTTTAACCCTCTACTGCCCAATTTTTTTCGATTTTTTTTTGTTTTTCTCGTGTTTAGGAAGTCATTTTGAGAAACTTTTGTTCTACGAAAAACTTTACTTCTCTTGTTTTATTTTTTGTTTCATTTTAAGTATTTATATTTTCATTTATCATGTTTAGTTTATGTTTCTGGAGTTTTTTTTTTGAAAAGGGCCAATAAACCAAATTTTCAGTTTTTGCTTTTTGGGTGTTTTTGAAACCGCCTTGAGTCAGGGGTCTTGAAAAACACCCAAAAAGCAAAAACTGAACATTTGGTTTATTGGACCTTTTCAAAAAAAAAAAAAAACTCCAGGTTTGTTTTTGATAGTATATGACCTATTCTACCACATCCAATCATTGATTTTTGCCTATCTAGTTTTTTCATGTTTTTACAGTCACTTTTTCAATGTTTTACTTGTTTTGATCATTTTCTACAGTAGAAGGATACCATTATCATTTAAATTGTAAAAAAAAATGCATTGAGGCATAGCCTGGTAGACTACTAAATGACTGCATACTTATTTTTACTTAAAATATTGTAAATATTAGTAAAAAAACGATACTTAATCCACCTTTAGGTGGTTGGTGCCTTCCGCACATTCATAAAGTCAATACATTCAGTAAAAATAGCAACATTCCCTTAACATGTTTAACAAATCAATTTTATTACTGATTTCTTTTGATAGGGTTCGCAGACCTTCAATTTTTCTGGCTCATCGGCAAGGTCTGATAAAAAAAAAACCTATCCAACGAAAGTTCACATGGAAGATTCAGACAATATTTTTCGTTTTCGTTTTCGTTTTACGGAGCAAGGTGGGGGACGCGGCCTCAAGTCAGTCCAAGTCCGGTTTCTTGTGGAAAAAAGGGTAGTGGCCGAACTAGTATTGCATACCAAATGAACACCACCGGAAGATATAGGGGATCGGGAGGGGGGAGGTGAAAGAAAATTAGTGTTGATGTGAGTAGTAAGAACTTGGATGATTTGAGCAGTTACGGTAATCTAAGTTTAACACTGAATAAAGAAAATCTGAAATTGTGATTCAAAGTAAGAAGGCCCGGAATAAATTAAATTATTAGTTAATTAAATAAGAAAATGTAACTAATCGGAGATCTATGTTTGGGAGGAAATAAAAAATACTAGAGAAAAAAAGATGAAAACTAACTGCCGACCTGTCACGTCCGTCAATAGTCTTGTCGTACATTACAACTAGAAACAGATCTGCCAATGAAATGTTACACTTCGTTCAAATCAACTAATCATTTAAGTCCAATTATTCATCCACGGAAAACTATCTAACTTTAATCAACAACCTAAACTAAACTGTCTGAAAGTAAATTTAATCTCAAATCCCCGAATGTTTTATTATAATGCCAAATAAGGTAAAGGATCTTGTTTTTAAACCAGTCTTGCCGCTTCCAAAAACCAATAAACATAAATGAACAGTTCATAAGTACTAGTAATTAAGACGACTATTTCATGTCATTCATTTCATTAGGGCATAGAGCTTTGCAAACAAGAGTGCATCTCTATTATACCTTATGTAAACTGTCATTTGAGTGAAGGAGACACACTCCTGTTCACAAAACCCATGCGCCCTTTTGAAATGTTAGGCTCCATTTGATCGTCAAGGCTCCAGTAGATCCTCGATTCGCAACAATGGTCGATACAACCATAATCCGAAAACCGTTAGTTCAACAGATTAACGAATTTTGTCCGATATCATCGCACTATTGATTGACCGAGACTCTATGGAAATTTTGACATATCAAAATGCTACGTAATAATATTTTTTTTTAAATAAATTTCAAAATCTATTCTATCCTACAATGCCTAGAAGAGGCCTCTGTTTCTGTTGTGAGTAAGCGCTGGTTTCAGAGTTCATTTTTCAATTTAAAAGGGGTGGGAGACGACTAATTTGCTTCATGAACTCCTACTCGGCCTTGGGACCACCTCTTAAGACACTGATGGCTCCTAGCTAGGAATTAAACCTAGACACAGCGTCGAGGCCCGCTTCGCATGGCAAAAATGTTGGCTGGGGGGGAGTGATATTTTCACGAAATTTTATTTTAAAGCCAACATTGCTAACGGCGTCGAGGTCCTTACTCATGCCCAAGGAAGATTCAGACAATATTTTTATCACAATATCTCAGATCCGGCCTCCAGTAAGTATATAAATAACACTTAAGTGCCAATAACTTTTAATAGGGTTGTCAGATCCTTGATGTTTTAGGCTCATTTGAAAGGTCTTTCAATTATCTAACTAACGATGGGTCGCATGATGGACCCGGACATAATTTTTATTGAAATATCTGAGATCCGGCCTCCAAAAAGTGTATTAATAACACTTAAGTGCTAATAACTTGTGATATGGTTGTCAGATCTTCAATGTTTTGGGCTCATTGGAAAGGTCTTTTTAATAACTTTCTGAAAATGTATAACATGATAGGGTTTTTTGCAAAAAACACCCTTTTTACAATCTTCCGGACATACGCCAAAACCGTTTTTTTAGCTTAACTTTTGAAGTATTTAACTAAATTTGCTGATTTTAAATAGAGACCTATAGGACCCCAAGACGGATCGAATGAGACTAATACGGTCAAAATCCGTTCATCCAGTCCGGGGATAATCGAGTGACAATTTTTTTGTCCACCCACCTACACACATCCAACCAGACATTTGCTCAGAACATGATTCTGAGTCGATATGTATTCGTGAAGGTGGGTCTACGAGGTCAAATTAATAAGTTCATTTTTCAAGTGATTTTATAGCCTTTCCTCAGTAAGGTGAGGAAGGAAAAACACAAAAACAATATTTTTTTAACATCAAATAGGAAAAAAATAAAGCAAACAAGATAAGAGCATTTAAAAATACAACAAATGAATGGAAAAAAAACTAAGAGACCAAATCACACCCAAATATCACTTTTTTCAATTTTCAATGTGATTTTTAAAGTGAAAGAATTCATTTTTATTATGATTCATTAATTGCAATGTGCTTAAAATGCATTTTCTTAGCCAAAAACATTGACCAAATAAGTTCTGCAAGCCATTGAATGGGAGAGGATTTTTTCATAAATCTGCTCCTTTTGTTATCCCGTCACGCAAAGAAATTGCTGGCTAAAACTCAAATTTCAACTCGAGATTTTTTTTAAACGAGCCAAAGAATCGGTAAAAAGCAATAGTCAATAAAAAAAATAGAATAAGATTTACAAGACCATACATAAGTTGTAGGCTAGTTTAGAAAATTTTTAATTTTGGGTCAATATGACTTATCGCTCCTGAAATGACCTGAATGACCGAGGGGTCGGTGTTTGAGCTTCAGTCAAGTTCAATTAAAAAAACATTTTTAAGATTTTTATGTAACTTCAAGTAACAGTTACAAGGAACTTAAAAAGTATGCTTTGCAAACCGATTTTGGTTATCATCATTTTTGTATTTGATTACAAAAAAATGTGCATCGGTGGTCCCCTTGTAATTTTTCGTTCAGCTCAGTTTGTTATTTTTTAAGAAAACATTAGTTTCCCTAAAGTTTTTGTCATTTTCTGACTTGTCATACCAAAAATCACAATTTCAATTTTATTTAAGTTTGTCCAATTTGATTCAATAAAAATGGAAAAAAGTTTTTTTTCAGAAAACATAGATATTCTGTTTTAATAAATTACTCATTTAAAACAACGAAAAGATGAATTGCGTAAAAATAACCATTTGTAAAAAAAATATACGTTTAAAATGACAAATAATGCCCTCGGTTGAGCTATGGCACAAGCTGGTCAAAATTCACTTGGAAGTGTTGCCATTTTTTGCGAAAAAAAAAAAGAAATTCTAAAATTGCGGAAAAATAATAAAAAATACCTTTTTGCAATTCCGTCGTGAAACTATTTACTTTTCCTGTCAGTCTTGAACGACGAAATAGCCTACTTTTCTGTACCAATAATAACAGAATCAAATAGCAACACTTTTCAAAATAAATGCTGAAAAGTTCTACTTTTCAGCACTGAAATGGGTGCTGAAAAGTTGAACTTTTCAGCACTTGTTTTGAAAAGTAACACTTTTCAACATTTTTTTTTATTTTAAAGATTTATTGACAAAATACATGAAAATTTGACTTAAAATTTCACTCAATGGTTGTTTTTCGGAATTGCAAAAAATGTTGTATGAAACTCGTTGCAAAACTTGTTTTTTTCAGCACTCATCGTATTTATCCAACTCGGTGAACCTCGTTGGATAAATGTACGACTCGTGCTGAAAAAATCCTCTTTTTACAACTTGTTGCATAAACTACTATTTTTTGCGTGAAATCAAATTTCAAAGTATTCAACAAAATTCTCAATATCGTGCACCGTTTTCAAGTTGCAGATTCAATACGTGTTTTTTTTACCTCTGGAAGTCATGGCCAAGCCACTTCAAAAATGTTTGCCTAAAAAAAAAAAAATCAGACAATTGGGTCCTAAATTCAAGCTAAAATTTGTGAGGTTATTGTTCACAACGATAAAGCATATTTTTCTGAGTACAACAACCCTATGTTCGATCGCAAAGCATTTAAAATGGAACGTTCCAAGGGGACCGTTGACCCATCGAAAAAATGTTGTCTCGTCATTTTTTTAATTGCATTTAGGGGAACTATACCCTTTCTCAGCCTATTTCTATTATCGGCCTATCAGCACTTCGATCATGAATTACAGCTTAAATAAAGTTTTTTTGACTGTTCCAAAGTAATAAATAGCTCAAATAAAAGTGAGCAAGCAACTCATCAGTGTTGATACATCTGAAAATGATGATTTAATAGCGGAAAACGGCAAAAGTGATGAGAATTGGTCGAACGGCTTAGTGTGATTAAAATGGGTATATTTCCCCTAAATGGAAAAAAGTGATCAGAAATGGTTTTCAATCGTGTTTTTCACAGTTGTACATACAAATTTGCATAGGGCTTTAGGACCAAATTTCCTATAATTTTGCTTTAAAGACATTGAAATTTGAACTAATGCAATGGTTGCAGTTAAAAATATGTAAATTTGGGAGGTGTTTTTCGGAATGTTGAGCTTTACCTTTTTATGATGTAATTTTACCTTAATTTAAATTCTAAACATTACACCAGAAATGTGGTAAAATTACACATTTTCAGAGGTAAAATAACGATTTTTTTTTTACATAAAATATGTGCCCTTTCCCAGATCTAATATTACCGTGATTTTTTACTATTTAGATACAGCTTCTGAAAGAGAAGAAAACAGGAACAATTAGTTCTACATAAAAAAGAGACGATATCGTTCGTATTTTCTGATCATTCGCCATTCGCAATTCGCAATTTTCAGTGTAAGAACGGGCCTTGACCGATCTTATGCACCAGGTTCCCGACGAACACGCACTGCCCTTACACCTACATCTCACCCTTGCTCTGAGTCAGTACGAGCAACACGCTAGAACACGCTTTGAGTGTTCGTGCCATTAAAGCATGAAATCTTTCCTAGTGTTGAGTCGTGTTTATATGTTGCTATTTCTTTTGTCGCGGTGTTTTGTTACAAGCATGTTATAAAAGTTTACAAAAAGTACAATAGTAATATTTGTATTAATCGTTTAACCATTCCATAAATTTAGTAAGGGCTCAAACCTCACTTGTTTGAAGAAAAGGGTGAAGATTGCAAACAATAGACAGTGAAAGAGAATATATTTTATTAAAAAAATAAGAATCAATAGTATGAGAATGATGAGCGTATTTTAAAGAATAAACATTAGAAGCTGCATGTAATAGATGTAAAATTAGACAGTAGTTAATAAATAGAGATAAAAAAACAATCTTAGATTATAGTAATGATAATGTATAAGACAGATAAAGAATAATTCAAATAACGAAATTCGCAATAAAATCAAAAAAGATTAGGCAAATGATAAATAGACTTGATATTACTAGTACATTAAGGAAAAGTATATTTTTAAGGAAAAAGCAAAGTTTGTTACAGCAGTATCAATTGGTAAAAAAGAGTGGAAAAGCTTTGAGAGATAAGAGAATCAAAAGTTAGTAAAATCAAAATCAAATGATGGATATTAAATAGAAGAATCAGTGAAGAAGTGGGAATCAGAAGAGCAAAATAAAAATAGGTGGTAGCTGAGAATGAAGAGAAGAAAAAACCCCGTTCTTCGATGTGTTAGGTACATCCACAGCAGTTGACTCAACATACTGCGAATCAAAACAATACCGTCTACAATCACAATTTTCTTCCCTTTCCCACATTGTCGCGCCCCTTGCTTTCAGCCGTCTCGACTCTGACCTGCGCTGGTCAAAGGTTTACGAGCCGTTTCCACAGGCCACCAGCCTACGGATGTAGTTAGTTGCGCTCCTTCCAGGATGTTCCTTACCTGGACGTCAACCGAAGAGCACGCAACAAGATCAGTGCCATTGCATGCTCTTAGGTATCAATCCTTGGCCTGCATATCGTATCGTATTTTCTGATCATTCAAACAAAACTTTTTTTCAAATTAACCCTCAACATGTGTCAAAACTAATGTTTTTGGGCTTACTAAAACATATCCTATATAAATGTTTTATTCCTGTTTCTTTCCACCGTGATTGTACCGTGAATTGTTTTAATCTGGCAAATTGATGCTTCCCGAGCTCTCATACAACCACTAGTTTAGTTTGGTGGTAGAAACTGTCACGAGGCGATACAGCAGCATAGCACAGCATATAAACATGTTATGTTCCCACGCAGCGTAGGCATGGTTTAACGGTACCTTTGAACGAGGGGTTTTCTTTAACTTGAAAAAAAATCCCATGTTTGCATAAATGTCTCATATTTGACAGAAAAAATGCAAACTGAAAGGAATTTTCAAAATTTCTTGGAGCAAAGTTGCCATTTTTTTTGGTCTGGACTTTCAGATTATTTAGACCTCAAAAGTGATGAAAATGCACATGGGACATTTACACGAACATGGACAGTGTTTGTTGTAAAATCATTTTTGGACCAATTTTTAGATCAAGTGGCAGGCACTTTAAAGGAAGACAAATTCAAAGGCCGGCAGCGAAATTATGGGAAAGTATAGTTTGTATCAGATTTCGATTTTGCTGTACAGATTATCAACATTTATTATTTCTTGATATATTGAATTGATATCTCTTCCCAGCCTTCCAGAAATGTCTTTAAAACATTATTTTCAGCAAAGTTTACTACACCTGACCAAGACTTGCTGTTAATTATTTTCAACAGAGATTCTTATCATCCAACCACTTGAAATCTAGCTGATAGTATGTTTGAGAGCTATATCATTTAGTTATTAGCAGCAGGGCTGCGGAGTCGGGTCATATTTCAAACGACTCCGACTCCGACTCCGGCTTTCTCAGATTAGCTGACTCCGACTCCGACTCCGGCTTTGAACAAATGGTTGGCTCCGACTCCGACTCCGACTCCGGCCTACCAACTCTAGCCGACTCCGACTCCGACTCCAGCTTTCAACAAATGGTTGACTCCGACTCCACATGTTTTTAAATGTTTCAAAAGTTAGTTAACTATTATTAGTTAATTATTTTTAGAGCATTGATAAATAGGATTATTTAAATACTCTCTAAGCGTCATGTTTTTCTCACGAAAAATAAGTTAAGTAAAAGTAAAATAAAGTGAATAAATGGAAAAAGTTTCTAGGTTACAATTCTTATACGTTATGGAAACAGAAATCAAAAAATATCTTCAGTTTTAGAGGCATTTTGAGAAGAACAGTTTTGTAAGTAAATTTTGGTTTACTTGCTTAACCTCAAATTTTAAAATATATTTTTCAAAGCTAATAAATTTAAATATTAAATTGTTATTTTTGAATGAATAACTAAAAGAAATCTGGCCTTAATGATCTATTGAACATTAAAATTCAATTTGCTCACTTTCAGGCTGACATTTGTAAGAAGCACAGTGACAGGCACCTTGTTTTTTAAATGACAATTTTAAACGAAACTTTTTTTTTGTTTTTTTGTTAAGACGTACATGGACATCACGCCATGGCTGAAGGAGATTATTATTGCAAATCAATGTATCTAAACAAATTCTTCGTGGAAAGGACGCTTAAGATGTCCTTTTCAAATATCTGTGACATGGAAAATATTTTAACCTGGAAATTTTTAATTTATTTTAATTTTAAAATTTTATATACTTTAAAAAGGAGGTGCACGATACTTCGTGAATCTTCACCTAAAACGAAGCTTTATGGATGATCTTGCGCCTCCATTAAAATATATGAAAAAAACTTAAAATATAATAAAAAACAAATAAAGTAAAATATTTTCTAGGTCACAAATATTTAATTTTTTAAGGTACATTGATTTGCAATGATTATCACCTTCCGTCATATTGGCGTAAGACATACAGTATGAGAAAATTCGTACCAGTTGATAATATTTTGATTCTGTGTTTTTTATTTATAATATTTGAAAAATAAATTAAAATCCTATATTTTGTTCTATACATTTTTTTATTAGTTCATTTTTGTACTGAATTCTTGAGATTTGTTCAACGATAATTTGCAACGATATCAAAATAGTTTACCTAAAATCAACATCAACATCAACAATCAATTATTATTTCATTGTACTCAGTTATAAACAAAATGCGCATGTTGAGTTCCAAGTAAGAGATTGTTATTATCGTTGATTATTTGTTACAAAAGTTAAATTGTCAGTGACTCTTTTTCGATCTGTAAAAACAGTGATTACTATTTATAATCTTTTCATGTACCTCGTAATTTTTTCCTAAAAAACAAGCCTTACCCGACAAACTTCATTCTGCCTTTTATTCGTTTGTTGACGTTTTTAACTTTTTTGCTTCTTCAGCCTTCTGTGATCTAAATTTGATTTTACGTAACTTATTTCATACAATTTACCGATGCTCCGGAATCGGTTCCAGAGTGGCCAAAGTGTCAATTAGTTAGTGTATAAACCTTCCTTGAACTTATACGAACCCAACGCAACAAAAAGCGCCTCGATCCGATGCTCCTTATTGAACTAATTCGCGTTCGAACAAAACCGTCGAATTTTTTTATATATATAGATGATTTAGCTTAAAACCTCTAAGACATTCGCTATCGGGGTAAAAGATGACTTTGTGTGTACTTTTTTCAGAAATAACTGGATGAAATTTGGTCAAATTTGAATTGAAAGGGAACATAAATATAGTCTGACTACATAACCAATATTTTTTTATTATTTTTTATACTACATACTTGGGTAAGAGGTTATCATATAGTGATTATAGTGTAATAACACAATTAGAGCTTTTCAATCACAATAAAAAGCTTCAAATACATAATGGCATCTGATAAATCAATTAAAAATATAAGTTGTTTTGTAAATTAAGCTGTTATTTAGGAAATACTGAAAAATAAAAAAAAACATATTTTTTGTTGAATTTAAGATAACTCCGGCTCCGACTCCGACTCCGGGTTATCAGAAATCTTCGGCTCCGACTCCGACTCCAGCTCATAAAATTTAGCCGACTCCGGCTCCGACTCCGACTCCAGCTGTTCGAGTTTTGACGACTCCGACTCCGACTCCAGGTCCTCAAAAAGACCCGACTCCACCGACTCCGGCTCCGGCTCCGACTCCGACTCCACAGCCCTGATTAGCAGACACCTAGAACTTGCACAACTAGCTCAATTGGGAGTGAAAAAGTAGGTTTCCAGCACGTATTAAATGATATAATTTTTCAAACACATTTCTTCACATCAGAGTCCTCAACAAAATGGAAAAGCCCGTCGAAAAGCGCACTCTGAAAGTAACCATAATTTGGGAGAAAAATCGTCGCGACCATTTAGTCATCGCGTGCGGCGATCAATTTTTCACGCTGTTCGCCAACCTGGAGCAGGAACTGCTGGAACGCTTCCCGGAGCTGATTCGCTGCGTGGGCAGAAGGTACTTCTACACGGACGAACACGGCGACGAGATAACGCTGCTCACGGCAAAGGATTTGCAGAACTTCCGGATTTCTTGGGCAGCCCAGTTTGGGCGGATATTTGTGAGGGCGCGTCCGGAAGCTTCTCCATCGTGGTTATCCATCGCAGTGGGTTTGTTCTTTCTGATTTGGAAGTGCATTGGGGTGGTGTTTACTGCGTTGGCAGTTTTTGTTTGGATTTTGGACAGGACAATTGGTGTGAAATAAAGTGATTTAGGCAATTGATGTTAACATATTTGTGTAATAATAAATCTAACCAACAAATTATTCAGACATCTTTTTAAATTCGACGAAAATCTTTAAATTGATCCGTTCACATAATCTTCTCTGCGACAAACACAACAGAGTAGGGCTGGCCGCATCTGTGTTAGATTCGATCCAGTTAAAGAGAGATCAAGCAGAAGAGCATAAAATAAATGAGAGAGACACTCTCTTTCATTTGTATGTCTCTCTTTCTCTTAGCAATTGCTGCAGACATTTATAAAAAATCTGGGAGCACTGCGTCATTGTTATAATTTTAAAATGGAATGTGATATTTCGAAATAATTTTAACTCGCGCTAAATTCATTTTGTAATAATTACATTATAAAAATGCTTGTTTTATTATTAAGTTATTCTTACTTCTGTCCACTCACTTTCTCCGGCATCTATATTTCAGCAAATCTAACATTTCACCTTTCGACCTTTTTTTTCGCATCCCAACTTTTCTACATTTTTTCACCTTCAAGGAAACTAATAAAGCGGAAATTGATAATTAAAAAAACATGAGTGTCAAATCTGCAACCGTACTTTTGGCACGTTGCCACCGTGTAATTGAGATAGTTCGTCATCACCGTTTTTTTGTCTCACTTTTTCGTATAGTAATTAATGTAAAATAGTACAATATAATCGTATAAATGGGTGCACCTTGTTTTTTTGTTGTTGTCGCGACAGCGTGCAGTGAAAATAATTTACAAAGTGGTCTAAATAATTTTTCGAGCAATTATACGCGATTTTTTGAGGGGTGTTCACTGTGTATTTTTAAACTTTTTGTTTTTGCTTCTTCGCCAATAAATATTGTATAGGTAAATTCATCTAGTGGGAATTTCCTCTCTCTCTATTTCGCTTTCTCTCTTCTACAAATCTACAATCTCTCTCTCACAATTTTTCTTACACTCTCTTTCTCTTTTTCTCTCTCTGCAAAAGTTATCAACAATATGCCGATGCTTTTCGGTCCGTGGCACGCCTTTCGGAATATTTTTGTTTAAATTTTAAATTATTGTATGTTTGTTTTTTTTCCTCATTTTGCCTCCACTCGTCGCTGTCCTCGTTTTTAAAATATAGTACAATTACACTTATAAATGTGCTAAAAGTGTGTGTAAGTTTCGTTTTGTTTAAAATTTTGATCAAACCGAATCCGTTCGTACCGTTTCTTTTGCCCAAAAAACACAGAATCACTCAAAAAACGAGACACAGAAAAATCGATGACTTTTATACGCTTAAAACGTTTGACTTACTTGTTTTTTTGTTGCCTTCTATTCAAATACTTTAAATGTACACGATTTTTTTTTAACTAGCACGGTAAATGTGAATGTTTGCGTGTGAAGTTTTGATGGAGAGCGGTTTTTTTTTAATAAAATGGAAATTGACGTCATGGAAATGTTTTAATTTGCAAAATGAGTTTTTTTTTCGATTTTGAGATCAAAATAACTAATACTTGAGTAAAACTCAAAAAAAAAAAATGCTTCCTTAAAATATCTTCTTGCAAATTTCTAGAATTTTCTAGTTAAAAAATATGTAGTTGTTTAGCCAAATGGGCAACGGCGCAGATTCAATAAGCGACAGGTCGCGCGATCGAATCCCACTGGCGTCAAGTTTTTTTTCGTCGCATTTGGAATTTGAGGAAGCAATCCTTGTCAAGTTTATCTCATTGGTTGAAAAAAAGAAATTTCCGGAAACAAAAAAAAAACATGAAAAAAATACTGTTAAGGAACGAAAATTCAAACCAAATACGAACATGAAAAAAGACTCTTCGCTTTAAATATATTTAAGGACTAATTCGATCGCGTCACAGTTGGGACACTTTCGACCAAATCGACTCAATTTCTTGACGCAAAGCGGACAACAATTGGCTGATGAATTTCTGATTTTTTTTTCAAAGATTATAAATACTAAAAATGCTGCCGATTTCGTCGAAATTTTCAGCCGATTTGGTCTCGTCGACGAATTTGGGGAGTATTTTATACTGTTTTTACTGGAAATCAAGCGGGGCAGTGATACTGTACACACACACATACATACATACGGGTTAAGGTTAGCCTTAGGTCGAAGAATTCACTAATACTTAAATTCGGGATGTTAGGATAAGGACAGAGTGTGTGCGAGAGAGAATGGGTGAGCAGGGGGTTGGCCCAGTCGTGCTTGCAGAATTTCCTCTCTCCGAGAGAGAGAGTCGCGCTCATTTTTTCGCTCTCTCACTCTCAAGAGAGTGAGAGAACATCGTCCAGTGCTGCCAGTTTCTTTTTTTCTGCGAGTACGACGAACTACCCACCAAATACGTATGCGATGATGAAGATGAGAGTCTCTGTCTCTAAATTAATGCTCTCTCTCTTGTGTGTGTAATGCTGCTTGGCTTGGCGCTTTCACTAGGCTTCTTTCTAGCTTGTTTATTTTTAACCTCTACTTGCTCTAACCACCATCCTTTTCGCCGCAATTGTCGCTAGTTTTAAATACACTTTTTAATAGTACAGACTATCGCAACTAGAGTCATTGTTTAATGCTGTTACTTGTTTCTACCCTTCCTAGCGTTTGCTCCACTTTCTTTGTGTATGAAATTTAATTTGACCATTTTACCTCATTTAAAATTTTCCTTGATTTTTCTTATTTGTGTGTTTGTTTGTTTCGTTTAATCCCTGCGCTCTTCTCCCACACAGTGACAACAGAAAAAATGGCAGCTTATCAGTTGTTAGGTTGTTGTTGGTTTTTTTAGCACAGTTTAACCTGCTCACTTCCTGTTTTTTTGTGTTTCCGTATTTAATCCGAGCATACAGTTTTTTTTAATGCGCGTGTAAAGCGAGCTTCAAAAAATTAAGGAAATGCAGCCAAAACTTAAATACAAAACTCGGTGGCTTAATCTCACTGGTTTGTTTTATTTTCTGTTTGCGAAACAAGAAATAATCTCACGTGTGTTTTGTTAGCAGAGCTTTTGTTTTGATACTTGCGTTTTGTTGGTTTGTGTAAAAAGTTCTCGGATTCTCCTACCCCCCCAAAAAAAAAGCAGCCTTCGAAAGCTCTCTCGTTGAACTCGGTGTGTGGAAGATTTGTCTCCTGAGCTGATGAAGCTTTTTTTAATGCAAATCTTGGCCGTGCGGCTTCTTGGTCGCAAGTGTGTGTTTATTTGTTGATTTTGTGAAGTTTGATTTAAGAAGGGAAGGTTGTTTTTAACGAGGATTTTAAAATATTTATACAAATAAAAAAAAACAACTAAAATAGTTGACTTTACGCTTTGAAAAAACTCTTATAAAAAAACGTGAAAAAACTGAAATCTGTGTCATGCTCTACCAAAAAAAAAAACTTCTCTGTTGATATTGTTTACAAGTGGAAATTACCAAGACGAAAAAAAAACTCACGATACAAGACAGTAAGCAAGAGAGTAGCTCTCACTGAGTTCGTTCCGTTTTTAACGCTTTATAAGGGTTTGCTCTCTTTCCAGTTGCTCTCTACCAAAAAAGGTTTCAAAAATTCTGACAAAACGACGAAATAAACATTAAAATTTATCTCTTCTCGGCGATGTTCAACAAAAATCCAAGCATTGTTACAAAATATGAGAACTTGCCTAATACATTTGACAAATCGGAACGACGAAGGCTTGCTTTGGATCAAACAGAAATGAAGCAAATAAAACAAGAGAGATTGAGATAAGGAGAGTTGCTCTCTCGCTCACTGTCTGTCTCACACCGGCCAGTGCCGAGGGACAAAACTTTGAAAACTATTTGCATCGGCCTAAGGCGATTGAAAATTATTATTAAAAATCTTAAGACACCGAATAAGTCAAAAAAAAAATCTTTTAAAGTACAGAATAATTACACAAATTCTTAAAATTCTTAAATTCCTAAATTCTTAAGATTCTAAACATTCTTAAAAATTTTAAAAATTCTTAAAATTCTTAAAACATTTAAAATTCTTAAAATTCTTAAAATTCTTAAAATTTTTAAAATTCTTATAATTCTTAAAATTCTTAAAATTCTTAAAACTCTTAAAATTCTTAAAAATTCTTAAAATTCTTAAAATTCTTAAAATTCTTAAAATTCTTAAAATTCTAAAAATTCTAAAAATTCTAAAAACTCTAAAAATTCTAAAAATTCTTAAAATTCTTAAAATTCTTAAAATTATTAAAATCCTTAAAATTCTTAAAATTCTTAAAATTCTAAAAATTCTAAAAATTCATAAAATTCTTAAAATTCTTAAAATTCTTAAAATTCTTAAAATTCTTAAAATTCTTAAAATTCTTAAAATTCTTAAAATTCTTAAAATTCTTAAAATTCTTAAAATTTTTAAAATTCTTAAAATTCTTAACATTCTTAAAATTCTTAAAATTCTTAAAATTCTTAAAATTCTTAAAATTCTTAAAATTCTTAAAATTCTTAAAATTCTTAAAATTCTTAAAATTCTTAAAATTCTTAAAATTCTTAAAATTCTTAAAATTCTTAAAATTCTTAAAATTCTTAAAATTCTTAAAATTCTTAAAATTCTTAAAATTCTTAAAATTCTTAAAATTCTTAAAATTCTTAAAATTCTTAAAATTCTTAAAATTCTTAAAATTCTTAAAATTCTTAAAATTCTTAAAATTCTTAAAATTCTTAAAATTCTTAAAATTCTTAAAATTCTTAAAATTCTTAAAATTCTTAAAATTCTTAAAATTCTTAAAATTCTTAAAATTCTTAAAATTCTTAAAATTCTTAAAATTCTTAAAATTCTTAAAATTCTTAAAATTCTTAAAATTCTTAAAATTCTTAAAATTCTTAAAATTCTTAAAATTCTTAAAATTCTTAAAATTCTTAAAATTCTTAAAATTCTTAAAATTCTTAAAATTTTTAAAATTTTTAAAATTCTTAAAATTCTTAACATTCTTAAAATTCTTAAAATACTTAAAAGTCTTAAAATTCTTAAAATTATTAAAATACATAAAAAACTTAAAATTCTAAAAATTCTTAAGATTCTTAAATTCTCAATATTCTTAAAATTCTTAAGATTCTTAAAATTCTTAAAAAAAATAAAAATTCTAAAAAATTCTAAAATTTCTAAAAATTCTGAAAATTTAAAAAAAATTCAAAAAAAAATTACAGATTCTAAAAATTCTAAAAACTTTAAAAATTCTAAAAATTCTTAAAGTTCTTAAAACTCTTCAGATTATTCGCTCTACAGCATTGTCTTGGCGTTCTCGATTGCGAGATTTCTACTCGAAACTAGGTGTCCGAAGGCTTGATTGTTGAGGCAATTGCAAACCTCTTTTTACACCTTAGCTTCCATCCACCCCGGGATTCGAACTGACGACCTTTGGATTATTAGTCCAACTGCCTACCAGCGACTCCACCGAGGCAGGACCCAGGGAGACGACTCCTACACCTGGACTGAGCTAACTACCTAACCTTTTTTTTTAAGGTTAGTCCGGGGCCAACATTCACTTCCCGTCCGACGGAAGGCGTGATCAGACAAATCTCGTCTCGAAAAATGCCACCGGGACCGTCTGGGATCGAACCCAGGCCGACTGGGTGAGAGGCAATCACGCTTACCCCTACACCACGGTCCCAGGTAAAAACTTAAAACTCTTAAGATTCTTAAAATTCATAAAATTCATAAAATTCATAAAATTCATAACATTCATAAAATTTTTAAAATTCTTTAAAAAAAATAAAATTCATTTTTTTTTAAATTTAAACAATTTAAAAATTACAAAAAAAATTAAAAATTCTAAAAACTTTAAAGATTTGAAAAAATCTTAAAATCATAAAAATTCTAAAGAAAATAAAATTTTAAAATTTTAAAAATTCTTAAATTCTTAAAATTCTAAAGATTCTAAAAAACATTAAAAATTCAAAAAATTCTAATTATTCTTAAAATTCTTAAAATTCTTAAAATTTTAAAAATTCTTGAAATCTAAAAAAAATAAATTCTTAAAAAAATTATAAATTTTGAATTATAAAAATTTCAAAAATTAAAATAAAAATCTTTAAATTCCTAATTTTTTGATTTTTTTTAAATTCTAAAACTTCCTAAATTTCTTAAAATTTATGAAATTCTCAAAATTCTTAATTCTTCTGTTTTGTATGACCAGCCTGCTGTATGAATAGAACTAATGATGCAGAGTGGCTTCTGTAGAGCTGGGAAATGCAAGTAGTTTCATTCAAATAATTTATAAGTGCATTAAAATCAAATTAAAATTTCAAATTAAAATTCGATTCGACATAATAAAAAAAATCCAAAAATCGAAAATTTTAGGAATAAATTGCTCGATTGCTAAAAGAATGACTCTAGATCGGAAATCAATCTTTTATTTCCAGGTTTTGAAAACTTCTGAATATAAAAAAAGTTAATCCTTTTTTTGGGGAAAAGATGACGCCATTTACAAGTTCACAAATCATAGTAAAAGTTTTTAATTATGATAAAGCGGCTTCCATTTGTTTTGATTTTTATTTTAGGAGTTAGTTAGATTTATTGAGTATTTCCACTTGATATAAAGTAGTAAAACCATAGTAAATCATAAAACAAAACCATCATCACAGAAAAAAAGGTTAAAACTACATCAAAAACAACCTCCGATGAAAACAACCTTCATCCCTCCACAATCACTTCCAGAACGACCTTACCTTTGCCAACAATAACCGCCTATCGACGATCTTGACTCCCCCCCCAACAAAAGATCCAACGTTATTTACAAGCAACCCCCCCTCCATAAGATCCTATCACATTGCCACCAACCCCCCCCCCCCCCCTTACCCCTCACCCCCTTCTCACTTGGCCACGATGGTCGCCGAGCTGTTTTCGATAATCTCCCCGGTTCCGTTGCTCCCGCCGTGGTGGTGGTGATGGTGCAGCAAACTCTCGTCCAGCTTGTCCAGCAGATTCCTTTCCTTGCCCTCGGCCGCCGCCGCGTCCTTCTGCTTCGTTGGCGTCACCGGCGGTTCCGCGCTCTTTTTACTCTCCGTCTTGTTCCGGCGGAAAAAGTTGAGGCCACTCTTTTTGCTGCTGCTTTTGACCGGCGTGTCCGGCTGGGCGTCCACCTGGTCACCCGAACTGCTGCCGCCGCTGCTGCTGCTGTTGGCGTGGTCCTTGTCGGCGGATTTCTCCGATGACGACGACGACTTGGAAGAGCGGAACATGGGGAAGAAATGGCTCGTGTTTTTCGACTCCTTCTGGGGCGTCGCGGGCGAGGGCGTCGTCGTCACGGTCGTCGGACTGACCGGCGTCGTTGACGTCGTCGTTGTTGGCGAAGTGGGCGAGGTGGAGGAAGTAGAGTTGCCTTGCTGCGGGGCGGAAGCGGCAGCGGAGGCGGCTGGCACTGGGTTAGATTCCGGGTTGGTTGTTGTTGAGGAGGAGGACGACGGGGACGTGGCCGGCGTGGACTCGGCGGAACCCGACGGACTCGTGGTCGTAGTTGGCAGTGTGAGACCGTTCGTTTTGGTCGCTGGGGCGAGCTTCAGCGCGTCCGCTTCCTGGCACAGTTCTTCGAGCTGCTGGTCGCTCACGCCGCAGTCCGGCACGTCCGGACTGTCTGAGGAGTTGACGTCGTTAGTAATTGCACTTTGCGGTTGCTGTTGTTGGTGATGGTTTTGAGGCTGTTGCTGATGATACTGAAACGGTTCTCCACCGTAATGCTGATTTTGCTGCTGCTGCTGCTGCTGATACTGTTGCTGATGTTGATGTGGAAAATGCTGCTGATGATGGTACTGCTGCTGTTGCTGGTGTTGAGATTGCTCGTACGAGGGCGCCGTCTCCGGGCCAAACTCGGTGTACACGACTAGATTCTCGGGCGGGCCGCTGTCGACGCGTCCCTTGTCGCGGCACGCCTGGACCGCGCTCCAGACGTCCTTGAGCTCGCCGGACAGGTCGCGGTCCTTGAGGATTTCCGGTTTTCTAGAAAAGGTAAGAGTTAGTTATTACAAATGCTTATTTTTTTAAAAATTGTTTGTTTTATAGAAATAGCTGAAAAATGGCAACATAAGATGCTCGTCAAAAGATGGCGCTGTAATATCACTACAACTTGCATGCAAGTTTTACATTCAATAAATGCTTGGCACTAGTAACTTTTGAGTCGGAGGAACACGGTCAAAAATTGTCACTTTAATTTTTTTTAATTCCTAAAAAAATTAAAAAATCTGAAAAAGTTTAAAGTTTTCCAATTAAAAAAATCTAAAAAAATCAAAAACTCTAAAAATTGTAAAAAAATTGAAATTAAAAAAAATTTCTCAAAATTCTAAATAATCTAAATTTCAATTTTCAATTCGGGTTTATTTGTGAATAATCAAGTTACAATGAGATCATTTAGATACATAACAGAGTTTTGGTGTTCCTTACAGCTGTGTTTTACATCGTAATTCAATCGAAAGCATTAATACTTATAATTATTTAATAGACAAGAGTAAAAATTCTAAAAATTCTAAAAATTCTAAAAGTTCTAAAAATTCTTAAAATTCTTAAAATTCTTAAAATTTTTAAAATTCTTCAAATTCTTAAAGCTTTGAAAACTATAAAAAAAAATTTAAAATTTTTAGAATTTTAATTTTTTAAAATTTTTTTTTAAATTTTTTTGAAAATCTTAAAAATCTTAAATTTCTTAAAATTCTTAAAATTCTTAAAATTCTTAAAATTCTTAAAATTCTTAAAATTCTTAAAATTCTTAAAATTCTTAAAATTCTTAAAATTCTTAAAATTCTTAAAATTCTTAAAATTCTTAAAATTCTTAAAATTCTTAAACTTCTTAAAAATCGTGAAATTTTAAAAATTCTTAAAATTCTTAAAATTCTTCAAATTCTTAAAATTCTTAAAATTTTTAAAATTCTTAAAATTTTTAAAATTCTTAAAATTCTTAAAATTCTTAAAATTCTTAAAATTCTTAAAATTCTTAAAATTCTTAAAATTCTTAAAATTCTTAAAATTCTTAAAATTCTTAAAATTCTTAAAATTCTTAAAATTCTTAAAATTCTTAAAATTCTTAAAATTCTTAACATTCTTAAAATTCTTAAAATTCTTAAAATTCTTAAAAATCTTAAAATTCTTAAAATTCTTAAAACTCTTAAAATTTTTAAAATTTTTGAAATTCTTAAAATTCTTAAAATTTTAAGAATTTTTCAAATTTTAAGAATTCTTCAAATTTTAAGAATTCTTCAAATTTTAAAAATTGTTGAATGGTAATAATTGTAAAAATTGCAGGTTTTAAAAATTGTAAAAAAAATAATAATTTTAAAATTGTAAAAATTGCAATTTTTTTTAATTGTAAGAGTTGCAAAAATTGTAAAAATTGTAAAAATTGTAAAAATTGTAAAAATTGTAAAAATTGTAAACATTGTAAAAATTGTAAAAATTGTAAAAATTGTAAAAATTGTAAAAATTGTAAAAATTGTAAAAATTGTAAAAATTGTAAAAATTGTAAAAATTGTAAAAATTGTAAAAATTGTAAAAATTGTAAAAATTGTAAAAATTGTAAAAATTGTAAAAATTGTAAAAATTGTAAAAATTGTAAAAATTGTAAAAATCGTAAAAATTTAAAAAAATTTTTAAAAAATGTAAAAATTGTAAAAATTGTAAAAATTGTAAAAATGTAAAATTTGTAAAAATTGTAAAAATTGTAAAAATTGTAAAAATTGTAAAAATTGTAAAAATTGTAAAAATTGTAAAAATTGTAAAAATTGTAAAAATTGTAAAAATTGTAAAAATTGTAAAAATTGTAAAAATTGTAAAAATTTATAAATTGTAAAACTTGTAAAAATCCTAAAAATTGTAAAAATTGTAAAAATTGTTAAAAATTGTAAAAATTGTAAAAATTGTAAAAATTGTAAAAATTGTAAAAATTGTAAAAATTGTAAAAATTGTAAAAATTGTAAAAATTGTAAAAATTGTAAAAATTGTAAAAATTGTAAAAATTGTAAAAATTGTAAAAATTGTAAAAATTGTAAAAATTGTAAAAATTGATAAATTGTAAAAATTGATAAATTGTAAAAATTGTAAAAATTTAAAAAAACAGTAACAATTGTAAAAGTTTTAAAAATTGTAAAAGAAGTAAAAATTTTAAAATTGTAAAAGTTGTAAACTTAGCAAAAATTGATTTTTTTTTAAATTTTAAAAATTATAAAAATAGTAAAAATTGTAAAAATTGAAAAAATTGTAAAAATAGTTAAAATTGCAAAAATTGTAAAAATTGAAAAAATTGTAAAAATTGTAAAAATTGTAAAAAATTATAAATTGTAAAACTTGTGAAAATCGTAAAAAATTTAGAAATTGTGAAAATTGTAGAAATTGAAAAAAATGCACAAAATGTAAAAAAATATTAAAACTAAAAAAAAATTAAATTCTTCAAATTTCCTTAAAATTTTAAAATACAAAATATTCAATCTAATAAAAAAATCTCAAGAACAAACTTTATTCAAATTTTTAAAGTATCTTGATTTGATTTTTTTTAATTTGTTTTTTTTCAATTTCAGAACTTGAGATTTTTTTAATGGAGTTTTACGTTCCTTTCGAGCTCCGAAACTTTAATTTTTATTTATTCCAGAAAAATTTTCCAAAATTTGCAAATGTTGATGCTCTTCAAAAGATGGCGCTTTTAAATTACTATAACTTGCATGCAAGTTTGGAATTCAATAGAGCGATATAGTTTTAGGTATAATGTTAGCAAGTAAAGTGAAACAATGGTTAGTGTACAATTAATCAAAATTATACTTACCGAGATAAATGCAGAGTGGGATTCATAGCCTCCACGAATTCACACATGAGATCAACCAGGTTCATTCGTTCCTAAAACAAGGTGAGAAAACAACAAAAAATAACACAAAAATGTGATGAGAAAAGATAAAGTTTTACTCCACAGAAAACTTCATTAGCTCGAGACGCGCACGACCACATCATACTCATTTCACGAAATAGTAAAGATTCTCGCGATGATATGATGAGTTGGTGGCGGCTCGACCCACTGGCAATAACCTACCGGCGTGTCCGGACACTTTCTCCCGGCCTTCTTGAGCACCTCCGGACTGGCCATCACGGCGTACACGAGCGGCGGCGCGCGGGGACTGCCCGGCGGAATCTGGAAAGTGGGGGGAAAAGGGAGAAGGGAAATTGACAAAAATGGTATAATGATGCAATGATTTGATAAAAGAGGTACACACGCAAATTACGAACATCTGGGCAAAGTTTGGGTCAATCGGGGGAAAGTGGATATTTAAAACTTGCATTGAAGCTTCGTTAAACACCAACATATCTAGATTATTTTTCAAAAGGTCCAATGCACAAATTTATAAATTTTTGCTTTTGGGGTGTTTTTGAAATGAAAGTTTTGTTTATTGGACCTTGTTAAAAAAAACTCCAGATATTATTTAATAAGCAATGCGCCTAACTAACCCCACTCTCCCCTACAAATCCCTTTCGTTTTCAAAAACACTGCATATTCAGCTTGAAACATTAGATAAGGCTGCGCCGGAACGCGTGCGCACGCCACAAACGTCGTGGTCAATTTTGCAAGACCCAAAGTCAACTCGACGACGACGACGAAGAGCAGACAGATAATTATTTCATACTAAATTAAATTTCACTTTTTATGTGAGCAAAAAAACAGTGTAATAAATGAAAATAAAACCAAAAAGAAAGAAAAACAAAGTTGGCGAACTCTCGCTGGGCTCTCCCAGTGTCGTGTCGTTGGGTTTTGCTGAGGGACCATCGCGTCTCAGAGCAGATCCTAGTAGGCTTAGCGAACCGAACTAGTTTGGAAAACTTTCAAGCTTCACAACGTGCTTGCACGTGAGCGCTCACGGAAACTAACCCTTGCCATGCCAAGTTTTTGTTAAAATGTGAGTTGACACAGCATTTTTTTTTTTAACAAAAACGAAAATAAAGCAAAATAAAATAAAACAAATTCCACAGCTATAAAACAAGAAATCTTTGACAAACCAAGATACAAAAAAAAAAATGCTACCCAAAAACATACAAAAAAAAAAGAAAACTTAATGTAAATTACTATAAGTTTTACCTTTTCTAGAGACAAGGCAGATAATATAAAATTTAAAAAAAAAATCTAAAAAAACATTGTACGGTTTAGACTCGATTTTCCGAAGCCTTGATTATCCGAAGTTTCGATAATCCGAAGTTCGTTTATCTGTAGGTTTGTATGGGATTTCGAATAATCGAATCTTGAACCAAATTTTTTATCGTGTCTTATATTTTCTTTCTTTTTGAATCCGATGTTCAAGTTTTGCGACCCCATTTTAGTCATATTTGAATAATTGATTGTCTTTTATATTACAAAATGCTTTTTTTCTTGATATTTCATTACCTTCATTTTTGCAGTCATTTTGAATTTAAAAATTCTGTATTACTCTATCCAAGGCCTTTGGATAGTCGAGTCTGGACTGTAGTTCTCTTTGTTTTTTAGCGAGATTTCAAAAATTATATTTTTTTAATTCTAAAAAAATTTACAATTTTGTATTTTTAATTACCTGGTAAGTTTCAAAGTATTAATGTTAAAAAAATCATAAAATACCGTATTTTTTTTAATTACTCAAATTTACATAATTTGCAATATGGGTATCAAACGAAGCGAAATTTGGTATGCTTTTTCACTGTTCTAGTATTTTTGATTTAAATGCTCTAGTTTTCACAAAATACCGTATGTTTTCAAAAATACTAAAATTTTCACAGAATACCGTATTTTTCCGAAAATACTCAAATTTTCATAATTTGCACCCACATTGCAACACAAATTGACAAAATACCTTATTTTTTAAAGTACTAAAATTTTCATAATTTGCAATTTTGCATGCACTGTTTTAGAGTTCTTGGAAAATAAAAAAAAATAAACTGAAATTTTCACAAACTATCGCTATTTTTGAAAGTACTAAATTTTCCATTATTTGAAATAAGGGATGCATGCTTTTTTATTGTTTTCGAGTTTTTTTTAATGAAATGCTCAATTTGTGAAAACCAAAAATACTAGAAAAGTAAAAAGCATACACAATTTCGTACCGTTTGGTACCCATGTTGCAAATTATGAAAATTTGAGTATTTACAAAAAGTACGGTATTTTGGGAGAATTTGCTATTAAACAAAAAAAAAATCTGAAAAAAATTGAACGGCATCCTAAATTTTGTTTCATTTGATGCCCATATTGCAAATTATAAAAATTTAAATACTTATAAAAAAACACGATATTTCGTAAAAATTTGAGTATTTAACAAAAAAAAAAAAAACCACAAAAAAGTGAAAAGCATACCAATTTTGCTTCGTTTGATACCCATATTGCTAATTATGATTTTTAAGTCTTTCAAACTTTATGTAAGTTTATTGTAAGGGATCGAAAATATCTTGAAGGTTGTGTTAGAAAATCGTCAGTTAAAATGGAATAATACGTGGCATTTTGAAAATTAGGGAGAAGTTGAAGGTTCCGAAAACACTCTTATCAAGAATGACAAATTTTACAAAATATGAAATTTCAAGATTAAAAAAATATAGAACTAGCAATTTAAGGCTCAGTTTTGAACATTCTGAAGCAAACATTATTACAAAATCAAAGGAATGCAAAATATCTAAGAATTATTCGTCTCATTTCAATGTTTTCTAAAAAATATTAAAAAAAACTTGAAAGTTTTATATATATAATATATATATTTGATTAAAATGGAAAAATAAACTTTTTCAAAAAACATTCTGACTATGTTTCCAAAATTTCACGATAACTTAAAATAAAATAAATATTACCCTAACTTTGCTCAAAACAATTCGTCTTAAAATCAATATAAGTAAAAACTCGTCATTTTTCAAAAATATATCAAGAGTGGATGGTTTCTTGGCCGAAATAATTAAACCCGTATTTATTTTTTGTTTTGCCATTAGAGTGACCTAAGCCGTGTTTCGCAAAAAACAAATGTTTCAAAAAACCATAACTCTGCGCAATTTCAACCAATTTTAGCTCTCTTGGACGCAAATGAAAGGCAATTGAATGGGCTGTTAGAGAAAATAGTTTGAAGTTTCAAAAATCTAGCCTAATATTTGAAAAGGTCGAATGACACCTTAAAATGTGGTTTTGGAGATCTTGGAATCCAAGAGCCAACATTTGAAAATATTTTTATCGGATTCCAATTTTACCAATTTAGTTGCATTAACAGGATTCCGAGATATGATTTTTTGACAATAAAAACTAGTTTAAGGCAATTGAAAAAAAAAACATTTAAAAAATCGACGGCCGAAAGAAATAAAAAATACATGCCATAAAATTTGCAAAACCGCAATCTGTGGAGGGTTCAAATGATTAAGGTCGCTACTTTTTATTCAGATTGGTGTGGAAAGGAAGATGTAATTAAGGTAAGTTGTTTCAAGCTATCCAGTTTATTTCATTTTTCACCCATTGAGTTATACTGTCTTCGAAAAAATAAATCAAAATAACAACCAACAATCTGATGAAATATTTTTAAATTGAATTAAAAAATCCTTTTTTCCAAACTCATCAATCGTCAATTTAGCAGCAATTAGCGAATCTCAGCTGTGTTGTGCGTGAAACCGAAAACCTTCTCGCTCTCGACCCTGGTGCAAGAAATTTGAGCCCAAATCGCGCGGTTTTAGTTCCCATGGCGGTGGTGGTGTTTTGGCCACGTGCCAAGGTTTTTCCACCAGCAAACCCTCAGTAGTGGCTGACTACCCTAGATTTTTTTTCTCTGGCCTACCTTCTACAACACCTCTCTTGCTTAATTCGATACCTTCAAGCTCAAGCAGCCGAGTTACAAAACTGTTCCAAGAGTTGTTCCTCCGACCACCCCCGCACACCATCATCATTCAGCAGTAGCTGCTGGTAGTCAAACCGAAAAAAAAGCAAAATTTGATTCAACCAACAGACCGACGGTAATGCGTTCGCACATGTATTAATTACCCACCCTGGCGGCGCGGCTCGGCTCAGCCGAGTTGATTACAAAACTGCAGTTCAACAGTGGAGAGTGGAAATGCGATGAAGGAGAGAAGCAGAAAGAGGAAATATTTTTGTTGAATCGCGCTTTGTGATCTTTCCGAGGTTTTCCGATGAGTCAATCTGTTGATTTATACAAATTTATTTGAGCTTCTTTTTGTTGCATCCAAATGTGGGCCAAACCAAACGAAATTATAGCGGAAAATGCTCGCCAAGAGATGGCGCTGTGAAAACTTCCCCAACTTGCGTGCAAGTTTGGCAACCAATAGAACGGTTCGAACGTAATTTTACAACTAAATTGAGCGCGCACTGCAATTGACACACCAATTTGTGCATCAGTTCGGGTCGGTTAACTCGCGTAAAAAGGGTTGACTTTGACTTAACTGGGTTTGTTGATGTTTACCCCTCATTATTTTGGTTACAGAGCTCCCACACGACGATGAGACGGTGACGGTGGATCGTTAAATGGTGTGTTTAACGTGCTGGAAAACAATGAAACGCGATACTTAACCGCAGCACACATGCGCGATTTGGTTCGGGTTTGCGCGACCTTATACGCGGTTGGTGGTGTAACAGTTCGTCAATCATATTTATGTCCATATTATGACTGAGTATATCAGGCTGGAAGTTGGTTCGAGGGCGGATTTGGAATGAGTTGTGTGGAGTCTAAATGAGATAAGGATGGTTTACAATGGACAGGTTCAGTGAAGTTGTGAGTTTTGGGAATTATTGCTATGATTTTTAATCAGTATTATTGTTTTTGTTTGTGGATTTTCAAAAAAAAAACAATAAAGTGGATGTTTCTCATTTTACCTAACAAATCAAATTTTGTTTGTTGGGATTAGGAAGGTGACTTTAATTGAAATTTTATCATATATTCCGACCAAAACTGTATTGTAATAGTTATTAAAGTTATAGAGAATTTGCAGCAAAGCTAAAAGACACATGTCGCCACCTATGAACAAATAGCGTAAACCTATGATTTTTGGAAAAAAATGTGTTTTTTCCTTCATAATCAACATTTTTATAAAACTTATGTCGGATTCGGATGAGAAAAATTATTTCCAACAATTTTTTTTTTTGGTGTACTACTTTCCAATATTAGTTTGAGTTTTCTATGAGAAAACTGTAAATTTAGAAAAAGAAAGTAATTTGGACTATTTGGCAAAAAAGTCTGTCAAAAATCAATAAAAATTGTTGAATATACGTTAACACATCTGTTATCAACTATATAACTGTTTATTTCATTGATATATACGGGGAAACTATTTTTTTCGTGTTCTAAAACATGTTTTTTAAAGAAAAAGGTCACAAATTTTTGCGCGCCTAAAAAATGATGTTCATTATTTTAAAGCAAAAATTTTTTCTCGTCTTTTGCAACCAGTTTCATTAAGATTGATGCAGGGAACCATGAGAAATAAGCGATTTTGTTCTTCAAATGCACGTTTAGTGACAGGTTTTACTTTTAATCGCAACTTTTGCCCAAGTAATACCAAAATTTGGTATTCCCATGTAATCTTTAACAGCTTTTGATAATTACTTTATAAATTGATATTTAAAAATCCCAACTTCTATTTGTAATAGCCTCTAATATCCAACCTCTCTTAGGTTAAAAGTTAGGTGAATGTGTGCACTATAAGCTCGCGTTAAAATATCTTTCCCTGTATAATATAAAAATGTTGGTATTGTTGAGCCTTGAAAACTTGTCTCAAGGATTTTGCAATTCAATTAGTATTTATTAGTAAATATGCCTCGGTGGAGTTGCTGGTAGGCAGTTGGACTAATAATCCAGAGGTCGTCAGTTCGAATCCCGGGGTGGATGGAAGCTAAGGTGTAAAAAGAGGTTTGCAACTGCCTCAACAATCAAGCCTTCGAACACCTAGTTTCGAGTAGGAATCTCGCAATCGAGAACGCCAAGGCAATGCTGTAGAGCGAATAATTTTTTTTTTAAACTTCATCATCCCGGTACGAGAATCGAACTCACGACCTCTGGATTGGAAACCCAGCACGCCGCTATTCGAAACCCATCCCCTACCGGTCAGTATTCCCAGTGAGCATATTTACTCTTTTAAGGGTTCTGACTTTGCCGAGCCAGACAGGAATCGAACCCATCACCTTTCGTTTACTAAGCGAAACCCGTAACCTCACGGCCACGGAAGCTCGGCGATTTTGATTTGATTTTTGATTAGTAAATTATCAATTAACACTTTTTACGATTTCTTATAACCTAATATAGTTTTGAAAACCGGGGGTCTCGTGGCGCAGGGGTAGCGGCTTCGGCTGCCGATCCCGATGATGCTATGAGACGCGGGTTCGATTCCCGCCTTATCCACTGAGCTTCTATCGGATGGTGAAGTAAAACGTCGGTCCCGGTTTCTCCTGTCTCGTCAGAGGCGCTGGAGCAGAAATCCCACGTTAGAGGAAGGCCATGCCCTGGGGGGCGTAGTGCCAATAGTTTCGTTTTTTCGTAGTTTTGAAAACCCTTTCAAGTATGATTTGTTCTATTCAGTGTTGCAAATGAGTGATAGAAAAGCTATCAATAGATTATCTCTGCACCAAAAACATCCGAGAGTATAGCAGCCGTCACTATAGCTTGTGAGATCTCTTCTTGTGTCTCGTGATTCCCAGCGATGTCATTCTCTCTCTCTATCACTCCTCCCCTTTTCCTCGACTATGCGCTCTCACCGCTGAGTCTCTAAATCTCTCCGAAAACTGCAATGAGAGAACGTGAGATGGCGATTAGGAGCCGACCACGCATGACGTTAAACGCTGTTGCGGTAGGATGATCGTGGAAGCGGGAATGAGAGAGAAAAGGAAAATGTCAATCGCGAGTGTGTAAACACGAAAACGTGTTCGGCTATGTTCGGCGCTGAGTGTTTCAATAGGGAGAGAAGAGCAGGTGTATTTGAGGCATGAATATTCAGGCGGGATAATTGTAGTTGCCGAGAGCTGATATTTTGATATTTTAACAACCCTGGTTCTATTATTGATTTTGATGTAGTTGGATATTCCAACAATGGATTTGCCAAGAGAAGGAAAAATTATAGAAAAGTTTTGACATTTGTTAAGGTAAATAGAAAAGCCTAGAACTAGATCACAGTTTGTTTTGTCTTTTGACGTCGGAAAACTTCGCTGTACAAGACAGTTTATCCGATATATATGTACTTCATCAACAGCTCAATGAAAGCTTGCCAATTGCAAAAACTGTCAATATCAGATATTAAAATATAGTATTTTTTGATATATCAGTGTTTTACATTTTCCTTTGAAACTATGGGAAATTTGGACCAATTTTAACAAGGCAAAAAAAAAAACGATTTTTGGTCATACTTTAAGTTTTATGTAAAATTTTCATGTATGTCCAAAATATGACCAAAAAGTACATATTTTGACACTATGGCTCAATTCTGAGGGAAGATTCGGACTCAGCGGACAAATAACTGGTATTTTTTTAATTTCGTAGGGTCCCATACACTTTTTCCTTGATCAAATATCAAATCAAAATCATTATCAAATGAATATATCTCGAGTTTAAAGAAAAGAGAGCGAGATTGAGATTTTTTCAGCGTTCAATTGGCATCTTTTTGACCATAAAATGGCTAGAACTTTTGACCCTGTCAAAAAATAAAAAAAAAGTATGTTTTTTACAGCTCTAAAATTGCCCCAAATATCACTTTTCTCTAAAACTTTACTCTGAATTGCTACGTTAAAAAAACTGATTTTTGAAGGTTCTCTCAGATGCTTTCTCTATATTTGGTCGTAGAAGGCGTAGATTGCGAAATAAAATTTTGGTGTCTTCGACAAAGTTGCTTTGATTTCTAGAAGATAAAAAAAAATGCAAAAATATTCCTAAAAAGTTAGATTATGAAAATCACTCTAATCGAGATCCATCTTAATTTTCAACCAAACCAAAAGTTGCCCATTTATATTTCCAACAACTCTTCTGAAGACACCAAAGCTCCAAAATTTCACCATTTTTCAGAAAATCAATTTTCCACTTAATTTTGCATTCTGGACCACTGTGCAATGGAGCAATTCTCTGAGATTTCGGTCATTCGATTTTTTTTTAATCCGGCTGAAACTTTTTCGGTGCCTTCGGTATGCCCAAAGAAGCCATTTTGCATCATTAGTTTGTCCATATAAATTTCCATACAAATTTGGCAGCTGTCCATACAAAAATGATATGTGAAAATTCAAAAATCTGTATCCTTTGAAGGAATTTTTTGATCGATTTGGTGTCTTCGGCAAAGTTGTAGGTATGGATATGGACTACACTGAAAAAAAAAATGATACACGGTAAAAAAAATTTTGATGATTTTTTATTTAACTTTTTGTCACTAAAACTTGATTTGCAAAAAAACACTATTTTTTATTTTCTGATATGTTTTAGGGGACATCAAATGCCAACTTTTCAGAAATTTCCAGAATGGGCAAAAAATCTTTGACCGAGTTATGAATTTTTGAATCAATACAGATTTTTATCAAAAAGCGAAATATCGGTCGCAAAAATTTTTCAACTTTATTTTTCGATGTAAAATCAAATTTGCAATCAAAAAGTACTTCAGTGAAATTTTGATAAAGTGCAGCGTTTTCAAGTTAAAGCCAGTTTTAGGTAACTTTTTTCAAAATAGTCGCAGTTATTCATTTTTTAAATTAATGCCCGTGTTTGCCCACTTTTGACAAAAATATTTTTGAAAAGCTGAGAAAATTTTCTATATTTTGCTTTTTTGAACTTTGTTGATACGACCAGCGGTTCATTTTAGTCATAGTAACACCAACATTTGGTATTCGCATGTTATTTTTATCACTGCTTTGGAAACCGCACCAAACTGTCAAATTCTTTAATCTCAAATCAGATCAGAGATTTATCACTTGCAAATGTTTAGTAAATAAAAAAACACTTTTTTGGACACATTTTGGTTGCGTTTTTGACCAGCATTATGAATGTTTGAAGTGGAAATATTTTTTTCTGCAATGTTCATTTTCATTGTGCTATCTTCCTATTTGTTGTTGATTAATTTATTTCTGGCAGCATTAACATATCTTCCTGTTTGTCTTAATGTTATCATCAAGAATTGGGCTTTTTTAAAAATATTTAATACCAGTTCAAATACAGTCAAAGTCTAGTCTGTATGGTAAAGTAAGTTCGAATACAACTTTATTTTTTTCTATTTTTTGTTTTGCTTTATGATTAAAGTCTTAAATTTAATTTTAAAGATGCTCAAATATGAGTATGATCGAGGAAAATTTAATCTTTAAATGGTTGAATTGCTTTTCAACATTGAGTTTGGGATAGGTTTGCTATTAACACGACATTTCAGACAATAAATCCCACAGAAAATCGTTATAGAGTCATTCTTCTCCAATAAATTGTGTGACTTCATTCCAAGTATATTTTCCTTCAATCAGTACCATTTTCACTCTAGCCACAAAGCCATCGATAGCGTTTTCCACCCCATTGATCACACAGTTGCAATAGAGAGCGAAAGAAAGGGGAAGCAAGATTCAATTATGGCAGCCTTCCGCCCTTCAACTCAAACAAGCAGTGCAAAAATGAGCGCACTCGAGCCACACAGCAAGGATTATTGCCGCCGTCGTTACAAAGGAGAACCAGAAACAGGTCAAGAAACATAATGCCACCCCACCACCCTTTAAATTAATGTGACATAGTTTTGCGCAAAATTTCAAACAGACAACAAAAGAGCCTTACCTTGCCCACCTTCATCCCGCCGTACAGCGGAATCGGCGCGTCCGGGTTGTCCGGGTTGGCGATCCGCGTCCAGCTGAGCACGTTGATGTACACCTCCTTGCCGTCGATGGTCTTCTCGCGGATGCACATGTGCGGCTGGGGCGGGTTCTTGAAGGTTCGCGACGCGCGCGATCTCCGATGGGGGAAGGGTCCGCCCCCGCCGCCACTGTTTGGAATGCCGTCGATGGTTAGGTCCTGCTGTTGGGCGCTTTGTGGCGGGGGTGGCGTTCCGGTGGGGATCCCGGGCGGGTAGCCGCCGTGCATGCCCGATTGCTGCTGGAAGTGCTGGAAGTCGCTGGAGGATTGCTGCTGAGGGAACTCATGTTTGGGCGAGTTTCGGGCGATCGACGTCGGGAATTCCTGCTGGCCGTTCATCGTGGAGTGGTGGTGCTGTTCGGGGGCGGTGGTCCTCACACAATCACAACAATGAACAGGGCGGTCCTCTCATCCGGGGAGGGGCCGCGCGGGCGAGAAAGGAATTTTGAGCTGCCGCACACCACACAGTATCAGAAAGAAACTGGATTCGCTGCCAGCAGCGTCTTCCTTTTGATGAAGCACTTTCTTGTCTACCTCCTCGTCAAGCAGACACACGACACACAACGCGAGAGATCTCTTTCACCTTTCTCTTCGATCCGGAACGCGCGGCGGCCGGACTGGAGGAAAACCAAACACACAAACACCACACAAAAGGAAAATCGTCCAACATCAATTTTCCTGGTGCTGCTGCAGTGTCCCACACCTTCCCCCTTCTCCGCCGTCCTCTGCTCTTGGCATGCAAACGTCAATAAAGAAAACGTCGCCGTGTCCTTCCTTCTCCTCCTCCTCGCGGACACTTCTGGAACGGCGCGACGCGTCTTCGTTTTCTTCCTTCACGATAACTGCAGCAGCAACCTAAATGCATCCATCACGACGACGGCGGAACCGAACACAACATCCCAAGCGGCGGCGGGGGGGACAAAGAAACGGAGCAGGCCAAAAAAGCTCTCGCTCTATCTATTCCTTGGGTGCTGCCATTGTTTATTCTTGAACGAAAATTTTCCACCCAAAAACAAAAAACCTTCCCGCAACCCCAAACGGAACACCCGCCGACCGCGAATTCGAAACCGCCGCGAGTCGCGCAACCGATGGCAAAGCTGGCAAACTAGTTTTAAGCACTGTTTCTTTCACTTAATTCACTTAAACCGAACTGCGCGAAACTGTGGATGTTGGACTGCGACGACGAGCGAGCGATGAGGATTGAAAATTTTTCTCCTCCCTTCTTCTTTGCGAACCTGACGGCGACGACGACGACGACTTGGAAGCGATTTTTGTTTTGGTGTGTTGGTGTGGTGAGCTGTCAAAAGTTGTTTTCACGACGACGAACGATACGGGGAAGGGTTGCTGGACTTTTTGAGCGCAGAGATTTTGGAGTGCTCAAATGTCTGCGTGATAAATTTGGGTTCAAGTCGTTCAAGTACATATCTTGACTTTTTTTTGATAAGGTCCTATAAACAAAAGTAAACATTGAGTGTATCCCGCTTACTCCGATGGACTTTGACATAAGGTGTGAAAGGGATACACTCAATGTTTACATTTGTTTATAGGACCTTATCAAAAAAAAGTCAAGATATCCAGAGTTTTTTTTGAAAAGGTCCTATAAGCTATTGTCTTTCATATGTTTATAGGACCTAATCAAAAAAAAGTCGAGATATCTGGAGTTTTTTTTAAAGGTCCAATAAACCAAATTTCCAGTTTTTGCTTTTTGGGTGTTTTTGAAACCGCCTTAAGTCAAAGGTATTAAAAACATCCAAAAAGCAAAAAGTGAAAATTTGGTTTATTGGACCACTTAAAAAAAGCTCCAGATCTGTAAAATTTAATTATTTTCTTTGAGCACACATTTGAATATTTTAATAAATTTGTCTAAAGAGCATAAAAATCAAGAAGCTAAATTTTGAACAAAAAGCCATGACAACCGTTTAGTTTTTCATTTTTTTTATTTTGGGGAATTAACGAAAAATCCTCGGAAAAAAAATCAGAAATCTTTTTTTATTATAGAATTGAATTCTGAATTAAAAAGAACCTTTATGAATTAATGATTAAATGCTCCGTCAGAATAAAAACTTTTTTAAAATTTTGAAAATCCAAACAATACATATTTTTCAACTTTCAAAAGAAAATTGTGGGTAGATTGGAAAGCACCTAGATAAACTTGTTAGTCGTAATTTTATTAGGGTCCAAAAGCCCTATATAAATTTTTATGTCCAACGTTAAAAAAACATGATTAAAACCCATTTCTGATTACTGATAAACTATGGTACTCTTGGAACGAATAATAAGCTTAATCGCTGTGAACAATAATAACACCAATTTAAGCTTAATTTTTGGATCGAATTAGGCTGTTGCAAATATGTTTCAAAGCTTTTGAAACCTAGTTTGAAACCCTTCCTTCAAAATCGGCTTAAAAATAGGAGGCAAAAACAAAACTTAAAAATTGCAATGGAAATTTAAGTGCAATCTGCTGGAATATATTTTAAATGAATTCTTCTGCACTTAGAATAATTTTAAGTATGTTCGGGTTTATTCATAAATCATTTGAGTTATAATGAATTTTCGATTTACAGTACGGCACTATTTTTTTATTCGCAGAATCAACTGTACTGGTGTTCTAACATTTGTATCAATGAATTGTTGAAACTCTGGCTTTCAATGCCATATCTAAGCAACCTAAGGTTGGATCGGCAATGTACAACAAAGATTATTTTAGAGAATTTTCTCAGCTTTTCAAATATATATATATATATATTTATCAAAGATGGACAAAAATGGACAACATTTAAAAAAAAATTAAAGAAATATGAAAATTATTGCGTTAAATGGCTTTAACTTGAAAGCTGTTTATTTTAATATAAATTGACAAAAGTACTTTATAATTCAAAAATATTGTTTTTTTCAATTAGTTTTAATTTGTTTTATGGGGGGATTTTTCAACAATAAAAAGGTATTATCCAGGTTTTTAAGCAAAAATGGCGTTCGAATGGTGAACGCCCGAAATGTCAAAATCACGCTGTGGTACCAACATTACGAAACAAGAGTGCCATGGCATGACAGCTACATTTGTTTTTCTAATGTTGGTGCTACTGCGCGATTTTGACATTTCGGACGTTCACCATTCGAACGCCATCTTCGCTTAAAAATCTGGATAACATGACGAAAAACATTAACTGAGGCAGGACAGACCGATGTTTACAAATCAATATTGACCCATTTACATTGTTTTGCGTGAATTGCACTGTTTCAGTAAAAAATAAAACAAAAATGTTTAGATCTTGTCTGTGAAAATCCGAGTTTCTTTTTGCCGAACAAATCTGCAAACATTTTCATTTGTTTTATACTGGCAACGCTGCACGAGAGCAGGAAAGGAGAATGAAGTAAATCGACGGTAACATTTCAAAAAGCATCATGTACATTTTGACACTTTCTGAGTTATTGCATATTCTGAAAGTACTACTAATAAGCTACCTCTCCACCAAAAATGAGCAAAAGTTACTTCAGTAAAGTATGTTTTATCATGATTTTAAATAAAGTAACATAAACAAAATCTCTGCCATCAGCAGTCCCTGTTTATATAGCCCTGTCAACCTGTCAAACAAAAGGCTACATAAACCTCGTGACGAAAAAAAAGCAACATGAACAAAGCACCATGTACATTCGGCGAAGAAAAACGAATCATAACAAAGCGTCCCCCTCAATGACAGCAGGGTGATATCGACGTTGGTGATTTCAAAAGAAGTTATGTTTGTTTTTCTCAAATAAAATTACGGAAATAATGTTTTATTGAATTTAGATGATCAAGTATCAATAAAAGCAACGTTTTCCATCGTTTGTTATCATTAGAACATCTTATTTTGCTTTTATATTAAAATGGGAATTGAAAATGGATGCTCAACATTCAAATGCGTTTTTCTCAAAACGCATGGTTTGTACATGATGCTTTTTGAAATGTTGGCGTCGAAATAAACAAAGCGAAAATCGACGATGGACCGAGATGAATGAAAAGAGCCGATCGATGAATGAGCTGACGATTCGCAAAATTTTAAACGGCCTGTCGATGAATGACTAGTTTTGAGGGGTAGGGTAGTGAAAACAAAACCTGTAAACGGGTTTTTCATTCACAATTTGCGGTTACGGTTGCATAATTGCAGGCTTAAAATTTTGATCGGACTGTTTATATTTTTTTAATGAAAACCGAGTTTTATGCTTTCTATAAAGGTACCTTCATTCCGAAAAATGTTTTTTTATGTATAATATATCAATTTAATTTCCAGTTTCTGCTCCCCTCCAAAATTTTCCCCAAAAAGTCAGGGGTCAAAAATTGAAATTATTGCTAAAAAAATAATTTTCATTTAAAATCATTTAAAATTGATTCTTAACAATTTAATATTCAATGTATTAAGTTTTTTTATTATTATTTTTAATGAAATATTAAAGGATTTCAATTGGATTGGATTGGATTTGGAGAAATGCGTACAAGTAGCATAACTTTAATTATGTATAAAGCATTTTGTGATAGGTTTTGCTTGAAGCTTTTGAAAATTGACATGAAAATATAAATTATGTTTTTTATTTAATTTTATTGCCCCCCTTGACCTCGATATATTTAATTTGTACTAACCTTATAAGCATTTTCTTTTCAATGTTGGTTTAGCTTTATAATCAAAGGAGGATTTTTCCCCAAAAACATGAAAAAAGTGTTCATTTGTATTATTTCATGTGTTCAATGCTTTGGAAGTTTAGAGCGTGTTGAATGCAATTTTTTAAAATTTCGCTTGATATTTTTTCAAAGTGATTTATCCCAGATACTAATTGTCCGTTTTGCAAAGTCCTAATGAAATTGTATGGTTGATTTCTTCTTTCATTAAAATTTTGAATCTAGGTTTATTGGAAAAAAAACTATACCTATCAAAAAAACAAAAAAAATGTTTAAATCACCAAAACAGCACAGTATTTGTGGAATGTCATTGAACTAAACAATCTTCAATATATTCTCAAACATTTTACTTAACAGGTTATATCTTCAATTAAACTGGTTTAAGCATTCAATGTAACAATTTTGTCAAAAATATTTTTTCAGGATTTCCCAAAAAACTACATCTGGTTTTAATAACATGGGTAATTTTTCATTAAAAATTTGATCAAAATATATTTAAATTATCAAAAAAAAAAAAATGGTATTCGATATTCACATTTATAAACTTTATATTCTAAAATATATACGAACAAAAAAACATTTTAATTTTTATAAGACTTTGGATAGCAATTAAAATAAATCATTTAAAGTTCAATAATAAAAATAACACAATACACTACATCGATTGCATTTGATCACGTTATTCCTTCTGATCTCCGCTTCTCAAACATTCAAACGCTAAACTCACCTGGAAACGATCCACTTAATCATAATTGCATTTCCCCTTTTAGTGGGGTCTGTGAGGTGGAGGTTTTTTTCCACTCGAATCGAGTGCAATAACCGTTATCAGTTTTTCAATTTTCTACCCCGATATGTGAGCGAGGAGAGAGAATTCATAAATTTCCTTCAGATCATCGCGTTTTGGTCTGCATCGACGTGCACCATCAGCTGGTCAATGATGAATAGTGGATTTTTCAGTTATTTTTTTGTAATTGAATAATCTAAAAATTTGTGTTGAATATTAATAACAATCAGTTTCATGCTGTTTACTAAATATAAAAAAAAAACTTTTAATTTTGGTTTACTTATTTTATAAATCAATTTTGTAAAAATTGTGTAGCAAATCCAACTGTTCACGAACAAATATATCGCGTTCAAATATGGCTTTTCATCTTTCGCTCAGCACGAGGAAATCGCATCTTGGCCACTTTCATCGGCGTCCGATTTTTTCCTCATCAATCTGCTCCTCCGGAAGATCGATCCACATACGTTCGGTCCAGTTTGGCAAACATGGCATGAGTCCATCTTTCTCTCTATGCTCGCATTGAAATCAGCTGAAACCGATCAACTGAGTTGGGTTGGGCCGTGCGTGGCCAAAAGCAGAAATTTAAACCAGGCCCCCTTCGTCCAAAACGCTCGATCATCATCGTTCGAGGAAGGTGATTTTCCTATCACGATTTTTATTTTTCATTTCTGAAATTTTGCACGCCACAATCGCCATAAATCATTTCGAAGACCCTAATTCACAGCACAGAGGGTGAGTGTTGTTGTTGGTGGGAGCTCAGAAAATCAGAAAATTAACAGTTTAACGAATCGGAAGCAATTTAACTACCGCCAGCCCGGGAAAGCCGGTATTTTGCGCTTCGATGGTGGCGTCGATTCGCGAAATTGGCCACGAAAGTTCGGAAGTGAAGTAAACGGGCAGTTTTATTGGTAATTTTTGGAGGGCTTTTCCTGTGGATTTGAAATTGGAAAAGACTTAGGTTTGTTTTATTGCTTAATTAGTTTTTTTTTCAAAGCAAATCAATTGTGAAAGGCCGGATCCTCAGAATTACTTATTTGAAAAATATTTTTGGGATTTGTTTTTGCGTATTTTGTAGCGAAAAAGCATGACCTCAAAACAATTTATTTGATTAGAGTGGATTTAATCAAAAGTCGTCACTCTTATTTATTTATTTATTGTTTTTCAATTTGTTGAATTTTTTTCCGTATTGTTGTGTAGTGTAAATTTTTTTATACGTAGTTATCAGTCAAAATTTAAATTAAATTGTTCACAGTTGACTGAAGTCAACAGTACCTTTTTTTTCAATGAAAATTCTAATTTTTTGCAATAATTTTTTTACCGTTAATTTTTTGGGGAAATTTTGAAGGAGTGGACTGGAAATAAACTTAAAATAAAAAATAGCCTAAATAGATAAGCAATAAACCTAAAGGAGTTGTGTTTGCTTTTCTTGAGTAAAAAACTCTACTATATTATACTGCAAACATTTCTTATCAAATCAAATGAACCAAACAAATTATTTTATAACACTCGAACCTTAAACTAAAAACCTTTTAAGATGGAAACGTTTTAACAAGTTTTCACCTTCTTCACTTGATACTGCAGAGCACCATGGCTTAAAAAATGAGAAACTATTTTCTTTCTTCATGACATTTATTATTTGCTGGTTGTTTTGAAAAAGATCTTAATTTCCTGATCTACAATCGATAAATTACGAATGACATATGCATAAGCACGCCGGAAAAAAAAATATTAAATGATTTATTTTTTTTTTATAAGGGTCAACAATTTTTTTTTGAGAATTTGAAGAAAAAAATAAAAACGCTTCAAAAAATTAAAAAAAAAACAAATTTACATGCAAATAAAAAAAAAACATAAATCTAATTTTTTTTTGGTTCTACCGAGATTTCTAACATTTTGAAATTTTGTGATCGTTAATAAAAAATAAATATAAAATAAGACCGTTGCTAGTATTTTTCTAAGTTTTTGGTCAGAGTCGAGGGACATGAAGTTAAAAAAATGTTTGCAACGGCCTAAATATTCAAAAAAAATTGAAAGGATGGTTTTGACATTCAAGACGTTTCCAATAGTTTGGATGTTTTTGAATTTTTATTTTATTTGAAAATTTTGACTTTTTTTTGTTTAATTTTGATTTTTTTTTGATTTTTTTATAAGCATGTTTAAAAATTAAAAAAAATATAAAATTATTATTTTTTATTTATTTTATGAGTGTCAACAACATTAAAACTTTTGAGAATTTGAAAAAACGCCTAAAAAATGTAACGATTCTAGAAAATTCAAAAAGCTTAAAAACATTATTTTTTTTTGTAAATTAACATATTTACAATCAAATTAAAAAAATACTTATGATTTAATTTTAAAGTTTTAACTATTTTTTTGAAAAGTTTTTATCGCCCCCCCTTCGGCCCGAAAAATTAGGGAGCAAAATATTTTTTTTTTCTAAAAACTTAAAAATTTTAATGAAGATAGAAATTTTATCAGCTGAAACATTTAAGATGCATTTCCTGTGTTTATAAACTTCTTAAACAAAATGTTGATGTTTTATAAATGTACCATGTGTTTTTTTTTTGCAAAAAAATATTCCCTCTATACATAGATATTTTGAAAACTAATGTTTGGAATACAACTGGACTAGTATATAATGCATTTTAAAAAACTTTTTTCATCTTAATGTTGAAACCTTGGCTTGTCATTTAAGTTTTTTTACCCCTCCCCCCCCTCGATTTTAATCAGAGTCGAGGGACATAAACTTAAAAAAAAAAGATTTGCGACGGCCTATTGTGAATAAAAAAATGATTTTTAAAATTACCAAGATTTTTTACATTTTCGAAATTTTCTAATTGTTAATTAAAAATAAATATAAAATAAATATTCAAACAAACTGAAAGGATGTTTAAGAAATTCAAGACGTTTTTAATATTTTTGAAAGTTTTGAAAGTTTTATGTTTTTAATTTTTTTATGTTTTTAGAATTTTTTATGTTTTAAGAATTTTTGATGTTTTTGAAATTTTTGATGTTTTCAAAATGTTTTTTTTTAATTTTGAGGTATTTAATTCTATCAAATTTTGATTTTTTAATTTTTTTGAAATTGTGATATTTTTTAAACGTTAAATATTCGAAAATTTGGATGCGTTAGGTAATAAATGACAAGAAATTTTCAGAAAAGTATAATTTTTTTATCGAAGAGTTATTGAAATTTAAAAAAAAGTAAGAAAAAAACCTATCAATGTACAAAAAATTAACCGGAAGATAATAAAAACGCGATTAAATCAAAAGCATGCTTTTCCACTTCGGCTTTTCCCGCAAAAGCCGAACGCAAAATGTAAACAAACGCGAAGGCGCACTTCGTGTGAAAGCTCCGACCAGCTTCAGAGCTCCAAAGCTCCGAACCTTCCATGCTGCTGTAGTTTCGTCGCGACGCTCCGATCAGTTGCTGTTTCGACGCCGACGACGAAAGAAGGCTTCGTCGCGCTCTTTGTGTAGTATTGCGCGTTTCCGTGAGAAATCGAGCGCGCGCGATCGCGAACACGCGGCCGCAACCCCGCCGATCCGGTGGTTAAGTGTGTTGGGGACAACGACAACGACGACAAGCGGACATTGTTAAGGAAACTATACGAAACGAAAAAAAAAACACACACGACAAAATATTGTCGATTGTGGTGAGGAAGTGAAGAAAGGAGCGCGAGCGCGCACGTGAAAGTGCGCAAATTCGACGTCCGTTTGCGAAGGGGCGGTTACTTCGTAAGTGTCTGCTATTTTTGGAGAATATATTTGAATGATACAAGTGAATCGTTTGTTTTTGGTTCTTAAATTTGCAACAAAAAAGAAGGAAGAACAATTAATGTGATTGTGTGTGCAGCAGCCAAACACAAACAGAAGCCAACAGACAAGTTCGAGCCAAGTGCGCGTGCGAACAGGTTCTTTTTTCGTGCTTCTTTTTTTGGACGGAATTAAAAGTTTGTTTTGGCTGGCTTGAGAGAGCTGGTTTGTTTGGTTTGGATGGATCGGTGTTGATGTTGTGGAATTTTTGGGGAAAAATGTTGACGTCGAAACGAGGCGTGGAACTGTTGAACTCTGCGTGCTTGGCTGTGTGTGAAGGGCCTGAAGAATGGCGAAAATAAAACGATGGTTATAATGATGATGTTGATGTGAGAAGTGGATGATTTTTGGCTTGATGAGATTTTGGCGAGTTTGAATGAAAAAGAAGAACACGAGTTTTAAATTAGAAAGGAAGAAAAAAATCCAATGTGTATGATCGATTGGTATATAAACGAAATAAAACAAAAAAAAACCTAAACACAGATGCAATACATATGAATTAATCAAAAAACAATACAATTATGAAACAGTTAACATGTATGGTAATGTATAAACATTTTTGAAATATTCCGTTGGCATCGTTTTTGTGCGATTGATTGCAATGCATTTTAAATAGGTTTAGTAGAGTGCCATACGTCTCCATTGTTTGAACATTTATTGTAAACATTTCGGAGGTACACATTACTTCAGACAATCAATTATATTATATTTAATTTAATTTAACCTTATTAATCGTCGTACCACGTTTCCAAAAAATTTCATGGGCTGGTAATAACTTATAAATATTAAACATTTAATGTTAAAATCTAGCTCAATTTATGTTTGGAAAAAAATTGATAGACCTTAGAAAATATTGTTTAGAAACCGGCATGTCAGCAATTAAAATTACATGAAAATTGGTACAAAAATCAGTTCTTTTTCGTGTTTTTTTCAAATGTAATATCCCTTGAGCTTTATATAAGGGTAATTCTTCGCCAACTCACACAGCAGTTGCCCCGACCTCTCTTCGAATTGCGTGAAACTTTGTCCTAAGGGGTAACTTTTGTCCCTGATCACGAATCCGAGGTCCGTTTTTTGATATCTCGTGACGTAGGGGCGGTACGACCCCTTCCATTTTTGAACATGCGAAAAAAGAGGTGTTTTTCAATAATTTGCAGCCTGAAACGGTGATGAGATAGAAATTTGGTGTCAAAGGGACTTTTATGTAAAATTAGACGCCCGGTTTGATGGCGTACTCAGAATTCTGAAAAAAAGTACTTTTCATCGAAAAAAACACTAAAAAAGTTTTAAAAATTCTCCCATTTTCCGTTACTCGACTGTAAAAAAATTTGGAACACGTCATTTTATGGGAAATTTAACGTACTTTTCGAATCTACATTGACCCAGAAGGGTCATTTTTTCATTTAAAACAAAATTTTTCATTTTAAAAGTTCGTACTTTTTCTAACTTTGCAGGGTTATTTTTTAGAGTGTAACAATGTTGTACAAAGTTGTAGAGCAGACAATTACAAAAATTGTGATGTATAGACATAAGGGGTTTGCTTATAAGCATCACGAGTTATCGCGATTTTACGAAAAAAAAGTTTTGAAAAAGTTGGTCGTCATCGATCATGGCCGTTCATGGTCACCCGCGACAGACACGGACGACGAAACAAAGAGAAACGCAAAAAGTAACTTTTTCAAAACTTTTTTTTCGTAAAATCGCGATAACTCGTGATGTTTATAAGCAAACCCCTTATGTCTATATATCAAATTTTTTGTAATTGTCTGCTCTACAACTTTGTACAACATTGTTACACTCTAAAAAATAACCCTGCAAAGTTAGAAAAAGCACGAACTTTTAAAATGAAAATTTTTGTTTTAAATGAAAAAATGACCCTTCTGGGTCAATGTAGATTCGAAAAGTACGTTAAATTTCCCATAAAATGACGTGTTCCAAATTTTTTTACAGTCGAGTAACGGAAAATGGGAGAATTTTTAAAACTTTTTTAGTGTTTTTTTCGATGAAAAGTACTTTTTTTCAGAATTCTGAGTACGCCATCAAATCGGGCGTCTAATTTTACATAAAAGTCCCTTTGACACCAAATTTCTATCTCATCACCGTTTCAGGCTGCAAATTATTGAAAAACACCTCTTTTTTCGCTTGTTCAAAAATGGAAGGGGTCGTACCGCCCCTCCGTCACGAGATATCAAAAAACGGACCTCGGATTCGTGATTAGGGACAAAAGTTACCCCTTAGGACAAAGTTTCACGCAAATCGAAGAGGGGTCGGGGCATCTTTTCCCGATTTCGCGTGAGTTGGTAGAGAATTACCCATAAGAGTTGCAATAGATTTCAGAATGTAATTATAACCATTACACTTTTATATTTGGTTAGTATAACTTTTTTATTCAATTTTTTTGTGCCTCAGCTCTGGTCGAGGTCGAGGGGGTGGGCTAACCTATTAAAAAAATATTAAAATTAATTTGGCTTGAAGACAAATTTCTTGAACTTTTAAACAAAATATCAATTAATTCCAAAAATCCTCGTGTCTGAGGTATTTTTGATATCTGTTGTCCCAAAATTCTAAATTTGTGAAATGTCTTGAGTTGAAAAAGTAAGTAAGTAAATCTTTCCCAGTTCCTGAGGGGAACACCCTTGAAGAGTATCGGGGCCGGCATTTACAAAGCGGATTCAGTGGCAGTTTCATTCTCAACTTAATGTTAACATGTTAAGGTTAATGTTAACATTCCATAGGTCGCCTCCCTAAGGTGTCGTGATAAGGTCCAGTTTGTGACGATACACTACCTTCCCTTTACTAAGCAATCGATTCCAGAAGGGAAAAAGATCACCAGTTGTGTTGGTCCGAGCCGGGATTTGAACCCCGATCTACCGCTTACGAGGCGGAAGCGTTACCACTGGGCTACGTGGCTCGGTAAATGTCTTGAGTTGCCCTATTTGAATAAAATTTGGAAAATAATCGTTGTACAATGTATTCAAACTAGTTAGTTGTCCTAGCTTCGGCTGGACATATACTAAAATTGGAACGATACAGAGAAGATTAGCAAGGCCCCCAAGGCGCAAGTATGACACGCAAAATCGTGAAGCGTTCCACATTTTTAAAATATACTGAAAGCATATATTTAGTATTCTTTTTCAATAAATCTAAAATTTTTAGTAGTACAGTTCTTTGGGGACACAAACATGAAATTAAATTTGCATTTCATACAATTTTGAAAATTTTAAAAAATTAGATAACCAAAACTAAGACAATTTTTATTTATGGCATTATTTAAATCTTCTCAAAGTGTCAAGATTTTCTCAATATACATGATTTTAAATCGTTAAACGGAATACATTTTCGGATTCTTCGGACAATGATCTACTAGGAAAAGGTAAAATGAGTTTGTAAATAATAAATATAATGTGTTTTTGAAACATAATTCAAAAAATCTCCAAATTTATTAGCATTTTTAGTAAAACAAATTTAATATAAAATGAGGAAATTTTTGATTCGTTCTTTGAATTCAGTTGAAAATGTAATATAAATTGATAATTTTATAAACAAAACTAGTATTAACAAATTTCAGGCAAAGTTCTGACTTTTTTAAAAAATTACCTAAAATTAATATGAATTTTGTATAATCTTTGGTAACTAAATATTAACATTAATGTTTTTCTTAAAAACTATATCAGCAACCTTAGTGATGGTAAGTTTGAAGTAAAAATAAAGTTTGAACACCTTGAATCTGATTTTAACAGGAGAAACTATGACTATCAAAGTCACCCCGGAATTCATATTAAGAATTTTAACGTAACAATTTTTTAAATGTTATTTAATTATTTTTTCAAAAATTGTGCGTTGACTTTTTGCGGCCTACCCCAGTACATGTTTTAAAAATAATAATCTTGAGAAAAACCTTACCAGTTGGAAAATATTCCAAAAATTAATTGAAATCATATCAATGTCACCCCGGATTACGGTACTTAAATTTGATATTTTGGGAATATTAATGAAAATTCTATTCAACTAATAGAAATGTTGCAATATCTTCTGATTTATGATTACTTTTCTAAAAAAGAGTTATTCTGTGAAAAATTTGGGTAATTTCCAATAAATCTGCTACACAATGCAAAAATTTCAAATTTGAGATATTTTTTTTCGAAAATTAGCTGTTTCGAGTTTGTTTTTGAATTTTCAAAATAAATGCTTTTAATATCAATATCTATGAATAATTTCCGATCATCAAATAGCTGTATTTAAAAAAAAAAACATGAAATTTCAGTATTTTTTTTAAATGCGAGGTTTTTGTTTGCGAATTTTGGGGTTTTTTTTTCTAATAAACAGGATGATTTCACAGCGCTCGGCGGTCTGAAATTTCTAAGAAGTGGATACGTTTTCTATGGATGGCCCCGAATTTAAATTTCAAGCGAAAAAGACTACAATTTTTAATGCTCAAGAATAGTATAGCTGTCAAAATAGAATCTATTTTTTTTATTCTATTCGGAAGCCACAGTTTTTTTGTCTTAAAACATTGGGCGTTTTTCTTGGACAAAACGGTCAAAATAAAATGAATTATTAAACTAATTATTAAAGTATTTTTATAAAATATATTGATCTTTCTATGATGGAACATTATTTTTCACAAGAGTTTATGAAATAAATAAATAAATATTGTATGTACTTTAAAGCATTTTCAACAGACCTCAAACAACCAAACACACAACAGCATCAAAAACATTGCTCCCAACTTCACACCATGTTTGTCTAATTAACAACCTTCCAAAGTCAACACACGTCAAAGTGCTGCTTTATTGTAAAAGCTTCTTTTATTTTCGTCGATGTTTTTTTTCTGCCTTTTCACTTTCTACCGATCCAATCTAATGGCTTTTATTGTTTCTACTAATTCGATACATTTTCTTTCCCTTTCGTTTACAGCGCAGTTTGCTTAAAACCCAGCCGTGTAGTGTACATGTTCGATACACTACTGAAAAGGTGCTGAACCCCTTTTGCTCTACGGTTTGTAAGCAAAACATTGCCGATCGCGAAAAAAAAAAACATAACAACAGAAAAAACACGGCTAAACAACGACCGCGGGAGGTGAAATTTGATTACCACCCCCCGAACCCATAGAGTGCATCAACAACAACGCGTTGCAATTTGAAGAAAGAAAAAACACAACTTGTGAAAAGAGAGTTGTAAGAGAAGAAGATTGGGGAGGAAAACAAAAGGAACAAACACACACACTCGCTAAGAGAGAGAGGAGAGAAAATAGAGTTTTGATGAATAGAGGGTGACTATTTGCCACTTTTCCTCTCGTTTTGTGCGGAGATTTTCGCGCGCTGGTGTTTGTGTGTATTTGTGTAAACGAGCAATCCAAACCGTTGAAAATGGTGAAAATTTAAATGTGATTGCCCTTTTTTGCCGCAAGAAGCGAAGTGAAGAAGAAAAGTTGCAGAAACGAATTAAATGTGATGATCAACTTCGCAGACACGTGTTTGGAATGTGAAAAGAAGATGCTGCCCGAAGATCGATCAACTGCACGAGGGGAAAATTTAATCGAAATTTAAAACTTGCAAAAGTTGGCAGCTAAACAGTGTTGTGAAGGAGAAATCGAAAATAATACGAAGCGAAATCGCGAAAACAACAAAAAAAATCAATGCAAAGAGCACCCTATTAATAGGGTCGTTAGTACCGCGCACTTACGGTGATAGTGATTTGAGCGCCCAAACAGGCTACGAACCCGCATCGTCGTCATCACACTTTTAAGGGAAAGGTGCGTGTCGATGTTGGCGATTATTGGTGCCTAATCTGGTGGTCTCAGCAGCGCAGGTGGCAATGTAGTTGCGAAAGGTTTGTACATATTTAGGCCTCGTTGGGGTTGTTTGTTTTAGGTGTAATTAATTGGACGTTGTGGCCGGGCCGAAAGCAATCCAAATTGTTTGTTTTTGCGTGCGTGCGAAAATTTTGAGCGGGGGCTAATTAGCGGGGCTGGTTGTACCACCCCACCCCCCTTAATGGGAAATTGATAATGCGTTTGGGCTGAGGGCCCAATATGGGATTAATTATGGTTTTATGTTTGATTGGTGGATGGGGAAAGAACTCGTTAAAAATAGTAAAAGTTGCAAGATTGTAATTATTGTTTTCACGTGTAGGGTAACGTCCTGTTATTATTTTCTCTTCAATATTAATTTTCTTGATTGAAAAAGCGTTTTCCTTGTTTCAAATTATCCATAAGGTAAACGCAAATTTTATTTCAGTTTTTTGTCATCCCTTTAAAAAATTCTTTAAAAAATCATTAGTAAAAAAATATGTTTTTGTATGCTTACAGATCATGTTTCAAGAGTTTTGACATAAATTCCAGCTTATTTGATATCGTCGTTAATACGTTTAATTATGGCAACTTTAACCAAAGTGGTAATTCGCTGTTTTGAAAAAACTTGTAAAATTGATTTGAATTATTAAGAATACATTGCATGGGTATCCTTTATTTTTACATTTTCAATCAAGTAAATGCTTTTTATTTATTTTGCAAAATTTGAAATTTGGAATCACAAATAGGAAAAACAGAAAACATTTATTTTTTTTTCATAAATTCATTGATATTTTCAAAATTTGTGACCGAAGCGTAACTGTAAAGATGTACACAGAAAAAATAATCATGGTAATATTACATCTGAGAAGGGGTACATTTTTTATTTCAGAAAAAATATGAAAATGTGTAGTTTTACCACTTTTCTTATGTAATGTCACTTTTTCAGTCTGAATTGAGGTAAAATTGCATCATAAATGAGGTAATGTTACACGCCAAATTTAAAGCTCCCCCCTTTCCCTCGATCTCGATCCTACACAGAAAAAAAAAATCATGGTAATATTACATCTGGGAAGGGGTACATCTTTTATGTCAGAAAAATGTGTAATTTTACCTCTGGAAATGTGTAATTTTACCACTTTTCTGGTGTAATGTCACTTTTTCAGTCTAAATTGAGGTAAAATTACATCATAGAAGAGGTAATATTCAACCTTCCAAAATTACAGCTTCCAAATTTACATTATTTTTTTCTGTGTAGCTGTAAAAAGAAAATTTGCAAAAAAATAGTTCCTGCCAATTTAACATTTAATTGCTGTAAACGTTTGTTATCTTCTTTTGTTTGGATATATACTGATAATCTTGATTTCTTTCTATGGTTAAGTGTATAATGTTTGTTAGTTTTTTTGCATTCTTTATGATGCAATTGAGTAGCAGACAAACATTGACGAGATATCTTTACTAAGAACTTCTGATAGGAATATTTATCTAAAAAAAAATGATTTTTTTAATGAAGAAATATTCGTGAAATAAATTTTTGATATCGGTTGTCCTACAATCATCAGATTGGAAAAGTTTTAATTCATACTAAAAATTCAATATAATTACGGTTTTTTATAACGATATTGTGAAGAATTTACACGAAAATACACAATAACAATTGGTAGGTTATTTACGTCTCAAGATAACTTTATATTGTTTATCTCAATGTTTTATTTTCATAACTGGATAAGAAATAAATCAAAACGCAAAACTTATTAAAAGGTAAATTATTACTGGAAAACCCAAAATATATTCAACTAGAATATTTTGACTGTGGAAAATATCAATAAAGAAGTCTGTGTACAACAAATTATTTTAAAGTAATTTGATCGCATTTGAAATATATCTTCAAGATATATGAAATATTTAATTTTATTTAATTTCACTTTAAAACACTTGACGTTTTTGATTATCTGCAATTAAATAGTTGATAATTGGGGGTCACAACATCTCAAAACAAGGTGGACCAAATAAGCTGGCATGGGCAGCGAATTACCACTTTGGTTATAGTTGCCATAATTAAACGAATTAACGACGATATCAAATAAGCTGGAATTTATGTCAAAACTCTTGAAACATGATCTGTAAGCATACAAAAATAGTTTTTTTTGGTACAGAAAAATGTTGATTTTTTATACTGAAAAACAAAACAAAAACATTTATTTAAATAACTATGAAAATATCCTTCGTCATGCACATGGGCCTTGCTTGAAAAGGCTTTGTCCAAATTTATGCTGATTTAGTCTAAACAGTGTTGAAATGGTATAAGTAAATGCTTCCAAGTTCAGCTTTTATAGAATCTAAATTAGTGCACAACCAAAAATCGAAAAAAACAATCTTTATCAAAGCTTGAATCGATGGTTATGAAAACAAATATAATATTATAAATGTTAAAAAGTACACCATTTAACAAAAGGTGAGTGAAAGCATAATTTTAATCTAACATTTTTTTTTTATGAACCTCATCCATTCAAATTTGACGCTATTTCAAGCTTGTTTCAAAATGCACGTTTAAATTATTCCTCCAACATAATTTTACATGATTTTTTTATGTTAGAATTGTTGTTTGAAATTGATTCTTGTGTATTCATTTTTCAACATCATTATTGATTGATATTATTCAAATCGTAATTTGTCACGCCTCCCCACAGCCATCAGAGTCAACCTAGGCCCCATTTCCACGTCCGGCACGACACATTAGCCAGATTCATCAAACGACCACCACCAATGGCTGCCAAACGTGAATTTACTGGCTGTCAATAATTGCCTCCCCGCGCGTGGATTGCTTCCTCTCTTGGCTGCAAATTGCAATCGCTAGGGGAGAGGAGCCAACAAACTTTCGCATATTCACGTACTTGCGCTGGCTGGCTCGCAATCATACGAATTATCAGGTCGTCAACACACGACGACGAGTTGAGCCGCGTACAATTACGCCGCAGAGAGCGTTGCAATCGCTGCTGAAGAGCCAGCCAACCAACCAACCGTCAATCGTCATCGTCCAGCTGCAGCAACTGAAACGTGACAATACACTCGAGTTGATGAATCACGAATGGAGTTTTTTTTTCGAAAAATCAGACATGATTGTTTGGTGAAAAAAACGTCGTGTTGAGTTGCAAATGTGACTGCCCAGCCGTAAGCGAATCTGATCTACCTGTTGGTTCGGAAGTTTAGAAGCATTTGTAACGGTTAGCTGAGCCCCGTGAGTCCGGTTCGGAAGTTCCGCATTGCAACACCTCTGTTTGTTGGGGTGTCACCGATCTCTCTGGTACCCGTTTCTTCATGAACTTGATCAATATCGAAAACGGTTGAGTCATTTGCCACATTTTAGTGTCAAGTATCTTAGTAGAGGTCCCTGCCGAGTTTTGAAACCATGGGGACATCGATTTAATTCGTACTTTTCGAGATCAAAACATTTTATGCCGTTTCATAGTCCTTATAGTTCCATATCATAACCAATGAAGCTTCCTCCCACAAGGTCTCTAATATTGGTCATGTTCAAGAAAAAACGTCTGCCGTTAACGATTCATTCCAAGTTAGAGTACATGACGCAACATTGACTTGTTGATTAGATCCGCTGGAAATAATTAAGCATGGGACAAAACTGCTTGTTGAAACCTTTAATAGCAACTGACCCTGTGCTTGACATTGTCGTGTTCACTCAAATAAAACAACAACAAACTTTCCCAAACCACCACTGTGTCCACTTTGGAGGAGGTCGTCAAATGCGCCGAAAAACTACGACCGTACAACGACTTTGTAGACCTTCCGGTCTGCCCGAAGAGAAGCAAAAAAACAAACATCAACAAAAAAACAGAAATAACTGAATATTAATGCAATGCTGCCCCGCTTGTTCAACTTTCCACCGAAACAGGTTCCGACCCGCTTCAAATCTGTTTCCTTGAGCCTTAAACCCGCGCGCAGCAGAACTCAAAAATCTCTCAAATTCCACTTTCATGGCGATGCTCGGGCCACAATCAGCTCACATACCAACGCAGTGCAACATCGCGATTACATAATTGGCACTAAACGTGTTTCTTCTCCTCTGGCGGTGGCAGCACTTGACCGACCAAGTTGGGTGTAGAGTTGAGCTGCGACTTGGACTTGGAGTCGCGCGGCGTTTGGGCGCTTTTGTGAGTTGATTTGCACAAGGTCTCCGGACGACGGCGACAACCACCCCGTCGTTTGAACTGTCGCAAAAATGGACACCAATAGAAAATTGGAACTTCTTAAGTTAACTTAAGAAACATTAATGTTTATTATTTGTTCAACTTATTTTCGAGTACAGAGTTTTTTTCAGTCTGTCGCTTTGACAGAAAAAATCGAATTCTATTTGTTGAAAAATGAGAGCTAATTACAACCCGGATTTTTTTTTATCAACTTCGGTAAATTTTACCGATTTTTTCAACTGCTGAACAGTTTTATAAACGGAAAACTACCGCATTTGATAGAATCTTACCGAAATTTTGTGTAATGAAGTTCATTGTTGTTCATCTCAATCCTGATTATCGGTGATTTTTTTTTTCATTTTGACATTTGGTTTACCGATTCAAACTTTACCGATTTCTCAACTACCGAATTCGGTAAAAAAAACTTTTTCACAAAATTTAAACTTTAAGAGGCTGTATCTCAGCAACCAAGCAATTCGATCAACAAAGTTAAATATAATTTTGTTTGTTTGAACATTTTTTAGACTTTTTTTTCGAAAATAACTATATTTTTGCCTTTCTTACTAAAGAAAGGTATAGGTTTTACTTTAAGGCAGGACGTCATTTCCATCTTCGTAAATATGTCGATTCAGCATGAATTTTAATCGGAAAAATCGACAAAAAATCACACTGCATCGATTTTTGACGCTCTATCGATTCACCTTGACAGATCTCGTCTATCTCGAACCCTCGAATTTTGAGAAAATAAATTCCGTGGAGGTCGAGTGATGTTCGTATGTGGTAAAATTTTGCAAAATTTTGTGTCGCGCCGTTCTCAGCTCCCATATATCCGATTTCGATTCTTCTAAATGCAGATGAAAGCTAGTGTGCTGAACCTGGGCGAGTTGCCGCGCAAATTTCGAAATATCCATCTGTTTACGGATGCGGCCAGACTTTTCAACAAAATTCACAGTTTTCAAATGAAAATATGGTCAAATTTTTTCATTTTCATATCTTTTATTTATCTCAAAAAAATTTCGAGCCCTACAACCTCCCAAATTTTCATCCAGATTCATAATATGGTTCTGGAGTTAGAGCCGTTTGATTGACCTACCATAAGAAAAAAAATCCCTAAAAAAGGTAAAAGCCCACCTGGTGACCTTCGCCAACATTTTTCATTTCTGATTTTATTCGAAATTTCTTGCTACATTCATAGTACAGACCATGAGTGAGCATCTGAAACAAATTCGACATCGATCGGCAATCCCGATCAATTTTTAGAACGATTTACTTTTTACCTTTCTTACTAAAGAAAGGTATAGGTTTTACTTTAAGGCAGGACGTCATTTCCATCTTCGTAAATATGTCGATTCAGCATGAATTTTAATCGGAAAAATCGACAAAAAATCACGCTGCATCGATTTTTGACGCTTCGTCGCCAAGTCGACAAGTTGTCAAGTTGAGCTTCGAATACTGGCGCGAGAATGCTGGCGCATATATTTTGTAGCTCGACTTATACTCATTTTGTAGTAGCTTGTCTACCGATGTTTCCTTCAATATGTAAGATATCGTAGCTTTTCGGTTTCTTTTGCCCTGTCCGTTTTTGCATAACTGTCCAATGTTTATGCAAAAACCTTTGTGACATAGGACATTCATCCGGCTACAATCATTTTGTTTCCCGTGCGCTCTTAAAATCGCTTAAGTGTAGACTTCATTTTTTCGTGATTTCGTAAGTTTATTAAACAGGGTTCATTGGATAAGATAATAGGAGCTTTCTAAGCTTTTCATCGTTTATTTCGTTTTTAAAGTGTTCAATGCTGGCGACTCCAATGGCTTTCTTCCTAAGGTTCTCGCGATTGAGTGTGTAGTGGTGCGGTTGTTAAAAATAGCTATATCTGACTCTGTCACTCTCGTAGAAGCTGAATGGCTAGCTTTCCTGCACCGTGCGGCACACGCGGTTCACTTGTACCTCGGTTCGGCTTGTCTTGGCTTGGTGCGCTGGTACGATGAACCAAAACACCAACACAGTCACACAAAAGGGCTCGTACCGAAACTAGAAAACCAAAACCGCGGTGTGCGTTGTTGGGAAGCTTGCTATGATCGCGTTTGTCATAAACGCTTGTTTGATTGGAAACGTACAAACATATTGTACGATTAAACATATTCTTTTGGTGAAGATTGCGTTTTTTATTTCTTTTGGATATCATATCATTCATAATACTCATAATATCATCATAATACATTGCTTTCATCATAAGACTTTATTTTGTGCTGACGTTATAAATAAACAAAGTCGATGTTATTAATTGAAAGAAGTTCTACCATTGTTATATTCTTTAGTAAGAAAGGCTCTTTCTCACCCCAGGTGGGATTAAATCGGGTTTTTTTTAAATTCATACCTCCAGTACCAGATTTTGCACCAGCCTGAACTCTAGCGCAAAATTTTATTTATTTTTAGTAAACCTAAAACAAATAAAAAAAATCATAAAAACAAATTTTGGGAATTCAACTTTTAAAATATATGAAACAAAAAAACCGGGATTTTTTTTCGTGTACCTATTTTTTCGTTGACCGTCAATTTTGCCGAGAACAACAAATTGATCAGAAAATCTAAAGAAAATCTTTTCTCAAGATACAAATTTTCCAAAATTCACATGCTCATTTTGTATGACCAGCCTGAAATTTATGGAGCCTTGTATGGAAAAACTGATATTGCAAAATGGATACTTTTAAATTAGGGAATTCATAGCCAAAGTTTTATCCAAAAAAAAAAAAAAAAAACGCAAAATAAAAAAGAAATGCGAATTCTAGATATTGACAAAGAAAACCTACACAGCAAATTTTGGATTACCATTTCAGTAAAATAAATAACTGATTGCGATTCAGTAATTATCACTTTTGCTGAAATTCGGCAATGAAAAAAAACATTGCTGAAAAATCAGTAACTGCATAACTGTCAAACTGAAATGTCACTTATGACTTGTTGTTTGGATGCTGCCGAGAGAAAATCCTTTTTCAAATGTGTTGATGTTTTTTTTGTTATGATCTTTAGAAACAAAAGTAAAAAAACTGCTTTTTCAGTTTTGGAAGATTGATGAAAATAATGTATAAATAACAGTACTGGAAACATTTTTGATTTAGAACAAAATTAAATTTACATAATTGAAATACCAGCAACGATTGCTGAATCTTCAGCAAATGATCTGTCAAACTGACACAAGAAAATTAATGAATTTTCAACAAAATAATTTGACGTTTCTTTTGTTGAAATTTCAGTTGTATTGACAACCCGTTAACTGAAATTTCAGTAAACTATCTGTCAAAATGACAAATGTCAGTTAAATGAGAATTCAGTATAATATAAATTACTGAATCGTTTAATGAAATTTCAGTAGATGAAAATTCAGTAGAAATTTACTGAATTTCAGCGAAAAAAAATTGGTGTGTATGTTTTCTGGAATTTTACTGATCATTCCGAAAAAAAAAGTTTTACAAGGATGCACTTGCACGGGTTAAAAAAATCACTTTTAGGTTGATATATTAGAAAACGGTGCAGTTTTTTTTAAGTAAAGTGCTATTTAATTGCATTTGATTTGAAATCAAGAAGTGAAGGCAAAAAAACATTTCAGCTAAAACGTAGATATTTTTCAAATTTACTCTTTAAAAAATATCATAACAAGAAAAACCCTTTTTGAACACTTCGTGCAATAGCTGGCATATTTGGTCCTTCAAAACGTATCAAAAATTTAAAAAAATCAAAAGTGGCATTTTTGCACATAATTGTTTGTTTTGAAAAGTGTACAAATTAGATTTTTTTAACAGAGTTTATTCTTTCTTCCTGGATTCTTATTACCTATACTAACAATTATGGGTGTGGACTTCAGGGACCTACAACTTTGCTGAAGACATCAAGTCGATAAAAAAATTCCTTCTCAAGATAGCAATTTTTGAACAATTATGATTTTTTTAATGTGGTTTTTTGCGAAAATTTACAAAATTAACATTTTTGGGACCACCCTAGCACGGCGTAGGTCACCCTAATGGCCGAACAAAAAATAAGGATCTAATTATTTTGGTCAAGGAACCCCCAGCAAAATTTTTAGCCCGATAGGAGAACATTTTTTTGGTTTATTTTCTTTTGAAAATTTGAACTTTTTAGCACATATTTTTTTTTTTTGGCGATGAAAAGTTGGCCGTTTCGTTATTCGACAATCACAGGAAAAGTAACTAGTTTCACAAGGGTATTGCAAAAAGGTGTTTTATCTAGGGGTTAATCACTTCGAGTATACTGCATACGCGTATCATACGCACATAATATTCTCATTGTCTGCATACCGTATTGACGATATAGACCCCATATTCGTCGCATATGAGGTTATATCTACCCAAATATCAGCGTGGATATCATACGCGCATAATACTCGCGCAGTATTCCTAGGTTGCATACCGTATCGACTCCAATATTGGTTTCATATTGGTGCAGTTTCAGAAGTTAATTGCCCTTTGTGTTTTATGCTCCAGAAATTTGGAAATAGTTCGTCAGCTGTGTGCTATCTTGTGACATAGACCATTTTGGTCGAAAATGAGTTAATGATGACGTTTTGTTATACGTAACAAACCCTACAAGATGCTTTAACCCGATTTTCGATATCTGTTTCCGTTTCCGGTATACAGCAAAGCACACTTGTGATATAGACCAAATTCCCAGTCAAATTTTTTGTGCTATCTTGTGACACGTGCAAAAGCAGTAGAGAACTATAAAACTGTATGGTACCAACAGATGTCACTACAACTTTATGGCGAGATTTATAACTAACCTTGTCACAAGAGTGCACTTCAAAAAAATGAAGAACATGTACTACGTGTCACAAGAGAGTTTCAAAGAGATTATGGTCGTTGTCACAAGAGTACCACCAATATGTTGATGGGTTTGTATGGTCGTTGTCACAAGTGTGCAACAAATATTACAATGGTAGTTTGTATGGTCGTTGTCACAAGTGTGCCATGAATATTTTGGTAGGAGTTTGTATGGTCGTTGTCACAAGTGTGCAACAAATATTTCGATGGTAGTTTGTATGGTCGTTGTCACAAGTGTGCCATGAATATTTCAATGGTAGTTTGTATGGTCGTTGTCACAAGTATGCCATGAATATTTTGATAGGAGTTTGTATGGTCGTTGTCACAAGTGTGCCACGAATATTTCGATGGAAGTTTGTATGGTCGTTGTCACAAGTGTGCAACAAATATTTTGATAGGAGTTTGTATGGTCGTTGTCACAAGTGTGCCACGAATATTTTGGTAGGAGTTTGTATGGTCGTTGTCACAAGTGTGCCACGAATATTTCGATGGAAGTTTGTATGGTCGTTGTCACAAGTGTGCCATGAATATTTTGGTAGGAGTTTGTATGGTCGTTGTCACAAGTGTGCCACGAATATTTCGATGGAAGTTTGTATGGTCGTTGTCACAAGTGTGCAACAAATATTTTGATGGTAATTTGTATGGTCGTTGTCACAAGTGTGCCACGAATATTTTGGTAGGAGTTTGTATGGTCGTTGTCACAAGTGTGCAACAAATATTTTGATAGGAGTTTGTATGGTCGTTGTCACAAGTGTGCAACAAATATTTTGATGGTAGTTTGTATGGTCGTTGTCACAAGTGTGCCACGAATATTTTGGTAGGAGTTTGTATGGTCGTTGTCACAAGTGTGCAACAAATATTTTGATAGGAGTTTGTATGGTCGTTGTCACAAGTGTGCAACAAATATTTCGATGGAAGTTTGTATGGTCGTTGTCACAAGTGTGCCACGAATATTTTGGTAGGAGTTTGTATGGTCGTTGTCACAAGTGTGCCACGAAAATTTCGATGGAAGTTTGTATGGTCGTTGTCACAAGTGTGCAACAAATATTTCGATGGTAGTTTGTATGGTCGTTGTCACAAGTGTGCCACGAATATTTTGGTAGGAGTTTGTATGGTCGTTGTCACAAGTGTGCCACGAAAATTTCGATGGAAGTTTGTATGGTCGTTGTCACAAGTGTGCCACGATTATTTTGGTAGGAGTTTGTATGGTCGTTGTCACAAGTGTGCAACAAATATTTTGATAGGAGTTTGTATGGTCGTTGTCACAAGTGTGCAACAAATATTTCGATGGTAGTTTGTATGGTCGTTGTCACAAGTGTGCCACGAATATTTTGGTAGGAGTTTGTATGCTCGTTGTCACAAGTGTGCCACGAAAATTTCGATGGAAGTTTGTATGGTCGTTGTCACAAGTGTGCAACAAATATTTTGATGGTAATTTGTATGGTCGTTGTCACAAGTGTGCCACGAATATTTTGGTAGGAGTTTGTATGGTCGTTGTCACAAGTGTGCAACAAATATTTTGATAGGAGTTTGTATGGTCGTTGTCACAAGTGTGCAACAAATATTTTGATGGTAGTTTGTATGGTCGTTGTCACAAGTGTGCCACGAATATTTCGATGGAAGTTTGTATGGTCGTTGTCACAAGTGTGCAACAAATATTTTGATAGGAGTTTGTATGGTCGTTGTCACAAGTGTGCAACAAATATTTTGATAGGAGTTTCTATGGTCGTTGTCACAAGTGTGCCACGATTATTTTGGTAGGAGTTTGTATGGTCGTTGTCACAAGTGTGCAACAAATATTTTGATAGGAGTTTGTATGGTCGTTGTCACAAGTGTGCAACAAATATTTTGATAGGAGTTTCTATGGTCGTTGTCACAAGTGTGCCACGAATATTTTGGTAGGAGTTTGTATGGTCGTTGTCACAAGTGTGCAACAAATATTTTGATAGGAGTTTGTATGGTCGTTGTCACAAGTGTGCAATGGATATTTTGGTAGGAGTTTGTATGGTCGTTGTCACAAGTGTGCCACGAATATTTTGGTAGGAGTTTGTATGGTCGTTGTCACAAGTGTGCAATAAATATTTTGGTAGGAGTTTGTATGGTCGTTGTCACAAGTGTGCAACAAATATTTCGATGGAAGTTGTATGGTCGTTGTCACAAGTGTGCCATGAATATTTTGATAGGAGTTTGTATGGTCGTTGTCACAAGTGTGCAACAAATATTTTTATGGAAGTTGTATGGTCGTTGTCACAAGTGTGCAATAAATATTTTGGTAGGAGTTTGTATGGTCGTTGTCACAAGTGTGCCACGAATATTTCGATGGAAGTTGTATGGTCGTTGTCACAAGTGTGCCATGAATATTTTGGTAGGAGTTTATATGGTCATTGTCACAAGTGTGCAACAAATATTTTGATAGGAGTTTGTATGGTTATTGTCAAAAGTGTTGTTGCATATTTGTTGCACACTTGTGACAACGACCATACAAACTCCTACCAAAATATTCGTGGCACACTTGTGACAACGACCATACAAACTACCATCGAAATATATGTTGCACACTTGTGACAACGACCATACAAACTCCTACCAAAATATTCGTGGCACACTTGTGACAACGACCATACAAACTCCTACCAAAATATTCGTGGCACACTTGTGACAACGACCATACAAACTCCTACCAAAATATTCGTGGCACACTTGTGACAACGACCATACAAATTACCATCAAAATATTTGTTGCACACTTGTGACAACGACCATACAAACTCCTACCAAAATATTCGTGGCACACTTGTGACAACGACCATACAAACTCCTACCAAAATATTCGTGGCACACTTGTGACAACGACCATACAAACTCCTACCAAAATATTCGTGGCACACTTGTGACAACGACCATACAAATTACCATCAAAATATTTGTTGCACACTTGTGACAACGACCATACAAACTTCCATCGAAATTTTCGTGGCACACTTGTGACAACGACCATACAAACTCCTACCAAAATATTCGTGGCACACTTGTGACAACGACCATACAAACTACCATCGAAATATTTGTTGCACACTTGTGACAACGACCATACAAACTCCTACCAAAATATTCGTGGCACACTTGTGACAACGACCATACAAACTCCTACCAAAATATTCGTGGCACACTTGTGACAACGACCATACAAACTCCTACCAAAATATTCGTGGCACACTTGTGACAACGACCATACAAACTCCTACCAAAATATTCGTGGCACACTTGTGACAACGACCATACAAATTACCATCAAAATATTTGTTGCACACTTGTGACAACGACCATACAAACTTCCATCGAAATATTCGTGGCACACTTGTGACAACGACCATACAAACTCCTACCAAAATATTCGTGGCACACTTGTGACAACGACCATACAAACTACCATCGAAATATTTGTTGCACACTTGTGACAACGACCATACAAACTCCTACCAAAATATTCGTGGCACACTTGTGACAACGACCATACAAACTCCTACCAAAATATTCGTGGCACACTTGTGACAACGACCATACAAATTACCATCAAAATATTTGTTGCACACTTGTGACAACGACCATACAAACTTCCATCGAAATTTTCGTGGCACACTTGTGACAACGACCATACAAACTCCTACCAAAATATTCGTGGCACACTTGTGACAACGACCATACAAACTACCATCGAAATATTTGTTGCACACTTGTGACAACGACCATACAAACTCCTACCAAAATATTCATGGCACACTTGTGACAACGACCATACAAACTACCATTGAAATATTCGTGGCACACTTGTGACAACGACCATACAAATTACCATCAAAATATTTGTTGCACACTTGTGACAACGACCATACAAACTACCATCGAAATATTTGTTGCACACTTGTGACAACGACCATACAAACTCCTACCAAAATATTCGTGGCACACTTGTGACAACGACCATACAAACTCCTACCAAAATATTCGTGGCACACTTGTGACAACGACCATACAAACTCCTACCAAAATATTCGTGGCACACTTGTGACAACGACCATACAAACTCCTACCAAAATATTCGTGGCACACTTGTGACAACGACCATACAAACTACCATTGTAATATTTGTTGCACACTTGTGACAACGACCATACAAACTCCTACCAAAATATTCATGGCACACTTGTGACAACGACCATACAAACTACCATTGAAATATTCGTGGCACACTTGTGACAACGACCATACAAATTACCATCAAAATATTTGTTGCACACTTGTGACAACGACCATACAAACTTCCATCGAAATTTTCGTGGCACACTTGTGACAACGACCATACAAACTCCTACCAAAATATTCGTGGCACACTTGTGACAACGACCATACAAACTACCATCGAAATATTTGTTGCACACTTGTGACAACGACCATACAAACTCCTACCAAAATATTCGTGGCACACTTGTGACAACGACCATACAAACTCCTACCAAAATATTCGTGGCACACTTGTGACAACGACCATACAAACTACCATCGAAATATTTGTTGCACACTTGTGACAACGACCATACAAACTCCTACCAAAATATTCGTGGCACACTTGTGACAACGACCATACAAACTCCTACCAAAATATTCGTGGCACACTTGTGACAACGACCATACAAACTCCTACCAAAATATTCGTGGCACACTTGTGACAACGACCATACAAACTCCTACCAAAATATTCGTGGCACACTTGTGACAACGACCATACAAATTACCATCAAAATATTTGTTGCACACTTGTGACAACGACCATACAAACTTCCATCGAAATATTCGTGGCACACTTGTGACAACGACCATACAAACTCCTATCAAAATATTTGTTGCACACTTGTGACAACGACCATACAAACTCCTACCAAAATATTCGTGGCACACTTGTGACAACGACCATACAAACTACCATTGTAATATTTGTTGCACACTTGTGACAACGACCATACAAACCCATCAACATATTGGTGGTACTCTTGTGACAACGACCATAATCCCTTTGAAACTCTTTTGTGACACGTAGTACATATTCTTCATTTATTTGAAGTGCACTCTTGTGACACGGTGATTTACAGAACGTGCTATAAATCTGAAAAAGGTTTGTGTCTTGAATGATTTAATTTTCCATCATGGATTTTGTGTTTGCCATGGGAAAATCTTTGGTTTTCCTTGATTTTCATCATTTTCTCATATTTTATTTTATTGCACTACTATGAATATAACTCATTTTTTTTGGATTGAGCTTATTTTAATATTTTTTAAAATATTTTAGATAATTTAAGAGAATTTTTATTATTACTCATTAAAAAATCGTGGAAAACTTCGGAAAAGCGAAAAAAATTTCCTCGTTTTCTCAACATTTTGATTGCTTACCGTTGTTTCAAGGTAATCTTATCATAAAAATTTCAAAAACTATTGTTTAACTTAACTAAACTATTGATTTGAGCTTATTTAATTTTGTATGGGAATTCTGTGCACACTTGTGACACGTAGTACATTTTTACTTTCAAAACACACTTGTGACACGTGCTTTTCAGATTTTTAGTTACATTTTATACTGTAACTTTTAGTAGGTTTCACTAAATTAGTCCATACTTGGAGCGTTTGTTCATCGATAGTATACGAACAGATCGCTGTATTCAAAAATAGTTTATCATGTATTGTTGTGAAAATATTCAACCTCAAACTTTAAAAATCGTTTTTCTCGAAAAGTACCAAATGGTCTATGTCACAAGATAGCACACAGCTGACGAGTTGTTGATATTTTCAATGTCGCAAATCATTTTTCACAGTGCATCTCGATTCGCAGTTTTTCGAGTTCAGCAACACACAGCTCTATTCTATGCACACAACTCGAATCACAAAACGATTGCAGCACTGCAGCTGTTAGTATGCAGCGTTATACTAGTTCTTTTTTTGTTGTTTCTATTTCTGCAGCTCTTATTTCGTCTTCCCAACCCATTCATTCATGGAGCATTCACACACCACGCCACCTAGTTATGGGTGTGCTGCTGCGTTAGTCCCAGTGGTGGATGACCGCCCGTCTGCTAGTACAAGCTACTAGCCAGTGCAAATACTCAAAACGCACTTCGAGAAACCTAACCTAGCTTCGGCCAAAGCGGGCCGGCATGCAGAAAAATATTTATGCGTTTCACTTGAAGTTTCTGCAAATACTTTGACGGCAGCAGCAGGTAGCAGAGACGTGCCTAAGGTGTTTAGTAATAGCGCCTAACTCAAACACACACACACACACAGACACCACACGGCGGGGTACTGCTTTAAAGGAGGCTAGACTTAAGTAGTACACACAAAGAGAGGCCATACTCGTGTGTGGTGTGCGCATTTCTGAGGCATTTGTTGCAAGCTGCAAGTTACAGTCTCAAGTGTTGGCGAGCTTTTGAGGTGTCCACAAGAGTTTGTCTCTCTCTCGAGGGGGTTGTAACATATTTCTTCACAGATTCCACATTGCTGCGTTGCGAATGTTTGCAGCGTGTAAGATTACGTTGGATTGACGTAACATTACGCATCTTGGTTGGTTTGTCATATCCAGAATTCCAATTTCAAATCACAAGTCCTAATCCAAACTTATAGGTGCAAAAATCACGTTCATTTACACATCGTGCGAAGGTGGGGCCATTTTGCTTCTGCAACGCCGCCCCGTCTCGGACGTTCTCGAAGACTTTTAGTGTGGACTCACCTTCGATTGTTGCAACCATCGTCGTTCAACCGTTTGACAAGAGTGCCCAAAAGTGGGCGCAAAACCACGTCGCCGTTGACGATCGTCATATTTGGGTTAAATACGTGCAACTTTTGTGCAAGTGGCCATCGCGGTTTGCGCGATTAGGCCGGAGCGCGGATTTAGACAGAAACCAATGGATTTGTGATTGCAGCTTAACGACGAATGGGCGCGCAACTGCAACTGATTCTGAAGAGGAGTGGAGTGGTTCGCAAGTGCCATTTTAAAGCCGATTTCAAGCGAGTTTGCCGCCCATTTATTTGGTCGTTAAAATTAACGGGGTTAAAGAAGTCAAATGATCTTTAAAGTGATGAAATTATACTCTAAAAAGAAATAAATTCAAGACTCAGTGTACCATGGACACACATTTGAGTTCGGATTGCTTAAAAAATCGGATGCAATCAATCAGAATAATTTTCCTAATTTTCGACCTTCTTATTATGACAGCTGGCAAATTGTTCTACCAAGCCTCAAACCCTGCCCATCTGGCGCAGACCCTCCATTTCATTGAAACCTTAAATTTATTCATAATTCATTCGCATAGACAATGACCGACGGCGGCGCGCCAACAATTTTGCTCTTGAATCACCGAAATAAAATCGACGCGCGCGCGCCAAGTTCAATTTACGCGTCGCAGCACTAATAAAGCCATTTTTTGTTCACGGCTCTGACTTAAACACCTGTAATTCAATGTCAGCGCTGCATCCCTTCTCTCACTCACTCTCCGACGACGAGAGTGCGCGGTTTTCAAACCGAGAACTATTGCAGCAATGCAATTCTATGCGAAGGGGGGAAGTTGCACGGTGGGTCCAAATTACAAAAAGTCATAAAATAAATCAAAAATTTTATAAATATGAGTAACCTTAAATTTCGAAAAAATACTCAAATTTATGTCATTTCTAAAAAAAGTTGTGCAAAACGACGAAAACTAAAAATTCTTTTAATTTTTTTGATAACATTGTTCAAAGTTCAAACCCACCTCTCACAGAGATCTAAAATCGCGCACAATTATCTCATCACAAACATTCGCGCGAAGCATCAAATTCCACGTGGGCTTTTGGCGGCGGTGGCGGTTCGTGTTCATAATAGTTGCCGCTGGATGTTCCAAGTCAAAGGTGTGCGATTATCGCATTACCGTGGCACACTTCAACCAACTTTGGGCTGGGGCTGCCAGTGTTGGAGATACATAGATTAATAAATCATAAAGACTAGAGAGCCTGGATCTTATTAGAGAACGGACATCTCAAACCAAAAGTACCAATCGAAGCACGAGAACTGTCAAACGGAGGTACCAAACGAGCATAAGACAAAGGATTTTGCTCGATTGGTACCTCCGTTTGACAGTTCTCGTGCTTCGATTGGTACTTTTGGTTTGAGATGTCCGTTCTCTAATAAGATCCAGGCTCTCTAATAAAGACCTTCCCCACGTCAGTCATCAGTCCCTCTCCCCCCTTTGGAGTTTTTTAACACCCACTTTTTATGGTGGTGGCGATTGTTAGTTTAAACAATCTAGAAGTAATAGAAACATGGCATTTTCTTGACCCTTTCAAGACGCATCCCAAATCTAAAATATTTTTTTGTGATATTTATCCTCTCAAATTGATTTCATCTTGAGTTGCATCGAATAACTTGCTCTCTTTCTTGTTGTCTCATAGAGGGTGATTTGGCCCACACTGTAAAGTGGCGGGTACAACGCGATCGGAGATGGCGTGGGTTCGAATCCAGTCAATGACATTTTTTTTTCAAAACATTTTTTCTCTTGTTTGGCCTCGAAAGGGTTCAAATGACTTAAACATCACACAACTCGAATTCTAAGCAGCAAGGTGGTTATGTGATTTTGGATGCCCGCACTTTTTAAAATGCTGATTCCTGCCGGGTTTTACGGCCAGAGCCGCCATTCGAGAGCACCGCAAAAATGCACACCAGCCTGTTAAATACCGACAAGCGCTGATGATGATGATGGCGTCGGCAGTTACAGGTTGCTAACCATTGAAGACCATCGAGGGCTCATTTGCACAAATTTGTAAATCATCGCCAAGTTGTCGGTCGGTTGTTGGGGTTTGCCGACGCGGTGTGCGACGGAGAGTCCATCCGCTACCGCGCCGGAGAGGGTAGTTATTACGACAACGAGCCATCCGCGAAACTCCGTGAATCACCGTGAGGGTAGATTTACGAGCCGGCGAGGAGACAATGGCGAGTTTTCCGGTGAGGAGATTTTGGAAGTTTGCGTTTTTGGGTGGTTCGACCTCGGAAATTGAAAACGTTTGTTAGATCAAACATGATTACCAACAATCTCACACAAACTCACACAAACTCTCAAAAGTCACACAAAGTCATACAAAGTCGCACAAAGTCCCACAAAGTCTCACAATGTCTCACAAGGTCTCAAAAAGTCTCACAAAAACACACAAAATCACACAAAGTTACACAAAGTCTCACAAAATTACACAAAATCACACAAAATCACAAAAAGTCACATAAAGTCCCACAAAATCACACAAAATCACACAAAGTCTCACAAAGTCACACAAAGTCTCACAAAGTCATGCGAAGTCCCACAAAGTCATACAAAGTCTCACAAGGTCTCACAAAGTCTCACAAAGTCTCATAAAGTCTCACAAAGTCTCACCAAGTTTCACAAAGGTACACAAAGTCTAATTAACTCACACAAAATCACAAAAAATTACACAAAGTCTCAAAAAGTCTCACAAACTCGAACAAAAAGGTCACACAAAATCACTTAAAGTCACACAAAGTCACACAAAGTCACACAAAGTCTCACAAAGTCTCACAAAGTCTCAAAAAGTCTCACAAACTCACACCAAATCACACAAAATCACACAAAGTCACACAAAGTCTCACAAAATCACACAAAATCACACAAAGTCTCACAAAGTCACACAAAGTCTCACAAAGTCATGCAAAGTCCCACAAAGTCATACAAAGTCTCACAAAGTCTCACAGTGTCATGCAAAGTCCCAAAAAGTCTCACAAAGTCTCACAAAGTCTCACAATGTCTCACAAGGTCTCAAAAAGTTTCACAAAATCACACAAAATCACACAAAATCACACAAAGTCACACAAACTCCCACAAAGTCTCACAATGTCTCACAAGGTCTCAAAAAGTTTCACAAACTCACACAAAATCACACAAAATCACACAAAATCACACAAAATCACACAAAATCACACAAAACCACACAAAATCACACAAAATCACACAAAATCACACAAAATCACACAAAGTCACACAAATCTCATACCTTTCTTTTCATTCAAGAAGCTTTTAATCACCCCTCAACATAAACACATCCCCCTCCACCTGTTTTCGTCGAATTCAATGACTAATTTCGATTTTGGACCGCGGCTCCAAACTTCAAACCACTCAATGGCCCGATAATGGTCAACAGTTGATTACGTAACATCCCACCAGGGGCAGTCTGCTCATCACTTCAAAACAACTCTTCCTGCGAAGCAGCAGCAAAAAAACCTGTCGCCGAAAGTAAACTGTTTGCCAAAGTCGAACCGAACTTTTGCGTAATCTATTGAGAGAGGTAGTGACTTGGATGAGCTAGAGTGGAGATGCGGTGCGCGCGCCAAGTGACGTGTGTTTGTGCGCTGGATCGGATTCGATTCGGTGATTGATTGACAAGCCAAAAGGTTTTGCGATTACCGAAGGATCCAGTTTGTTGTGGTGTTGGGTAACGGTTAATTGGAGGGGTCTTTTGCGGGTTGTTTGTTTTTTTTTGTTAGGCCTAATTTGTAGTATTATGTGAGTGGTGATAAATAACGCACATTTTTTTGTAATAAAAAAGGCATTTTTGGTCAAATTTAGGTCACCGAAAGCTAACAAATGCTACAGCATTGACAAGTCCAACAAACTATGTTAATTTTTGTCGACCACTTCTAATTCCAACCAACATTCATCACTCCGCAAGATCCGCTTCAATTTGTACTGCACGTCGGGCAGAACGTTTGCCAATCTTGGCCCCAAGATGGATGGTTGAAGCCTTTCGTCACCCCGTCATCGTCAGTTCCACCGCTTCTCTGTAAGGGCTGGGTTGTGTCCATTGTGGTGTGACACGCGCCATAAATCTTCATCGGTCCCCCGATTGGCCGTGAGGGATGGTTGACCACTTGGAGGTTCTTGGGTTGGATTTTTATTAGTTGGAAGTGGGAAAAGAGAAGTTTTGCAAAAGTGACTCAAAAATCTAAGTTTATGTCTTCATGAATTTATGTCTTCTTGAATTAATGTCTCCATGAGTTCACGTCTTCATGAGTTTATGTCTTCATGAGTTCATGTCTTCAGGAGTTCATGTCTTCATGAGTTCATGTCTTCATGAATTCATGTCTTCATGAATTTATGTCTTCTTGAATTAATGTCTCCATGAGTTCACGTCTTCATGAGTTTATGTCTTCATGAGTTCATGTCTTCATGAGTTCATGTCTTCATGAGTTCATGTCTTCATGAGTTTATGTCTTCGTGAGTTCATGTCTTCATGAGTTCATGTCTTCATGAATTTATGTCTTCATGAATTTATGTCTTCATGAATTCATGTCTTCATGAGCTCATGTCTTCATGAGTTCATGTCTCATGAGTTCATGTCCTCATGAGTTCATGTCTTCGTGAATTTATGTCTTCATGAGTTCATGTCTTCATGAGTTCATGTCTTCATGAGTTCATGTCTTCATGAGTTCATGTCTTCATGAGTTCATGTCTTCATGAGTTCATGTCTTCATGAGTTCATGTCTTCATGAGTTCATGTCTTCATGAGTTCATGTCTTCATGAGTTCATGTCTTCATGAGTTCATGTCTTCATGAGTTTATGTCTTGGTGAGTTCATGTCTTCATGAGTTCATGTCTTCATGCGTTCATGTCTTAATGAGTTCATGTATTCATGAGTTCATGTCTTCATGAATTTATGTCTTCATGAGTTCATGAGTTGTTCATGTCATCATGAGTTCATGTCTTCATGAATGTTTGTTTTCATGAATTCACGTCTTCATGAGTTCATGGCTTGCCAAATAACCCTAAACCAATCTAAACTAGTACATTGCTGGCCGGTTACCAGTTGTGACGCTGAGGTTGGACCATTGTTGTAGCCGTTGCGTCCATCAGATGTACAGAACAAACGTTGCAAGCTGTAAAATTTGCATACACTTTGAATGCATCGTTTGCATTCATGCTGCTACCTCCTCTGCCGGTCGAGCCAAGATGAATCGCGAAATGTCGTCATACTTTTTGTTTTTGTTCTGAGATTTTCCAACTGAGATTTCTTCCCAAGCCTCACTCAGCTAAATCTCGTTAAAATCCAATCAACCTCCGACCTCATTACGATTTCAATTGGTGATCCAAACCGTTGATGATCGTCGAAAGATCTACGGTCCTTGAACTCCTCCCGTTCGCAGAAATTTGCAACAGTTGGGCGTTTGCCGAATTTTGCCAAAATTGCTTTCAATTGCCTATATGTGCGTTCAAAAAGCGGCCACAAAACGGATTTTCGTCTTGAGAGGAAAAAAAATCTCATTTCCACTCATTTTGCGGATTGATACCGAACCGCCACGATCGTGGCGGTGCAGAGATTCGGCAATTTCGAAATCGATCAATCAATCTCAATGTCTTTAAAAAGCCACCGCACCGGAGGAAAATGGATCTGCTGTGGTGTGGTGTGCCATACCGAAGTTGAACTTGAAACCGAAGATCCGATTCGGCGAACGAAACAGAACTAGACGTGTATCATGTTAATGAAGAAGCTGGGGCAATTTCTGAGCCGTGGCAGGTGGCCCATCGCTGGGGCCAATTTGTGCAATCGGACATTGAGCGGTTCGTTCAAGGTGTGCATTTCTTGGTCAGGTGTAAAGTGCACGCGAGTGTGGCGCGAGCGCGCTGGAGGGGGGTAAATTCGACAATTACAGTTTCAATGGCACAGGCTTTGGAATGATTTTTTGGTTTCCTAATTGCAATTGGCGATTTGAATGGTTGGTTGTGATCTTGTCATTATTCGTTGTTAACTCTTTCGGCCAATTTTACTTAAAAATAAAAAAATTAAGGGTAAAAGTGTAAATATAAAAACTATTTCATAAAACTCAAAAGGTTGGAGCAGAGAACTCCGATATGATCTTAAAAAGTCATAATCTTGAATTTCATGAAGTTTGATATGTCACATGATGAGGTTTTTTGCACATACCAGAGGTTCCCTCCAGTGGCCACCGGTAACCTATTCCGGAGTAGCCAAATTGGGCCAGAGAGTGTTGGCATGACCTTAGACAATCTGAATTTTCAATTGCAAGAAGTTTGATATGTCGCATGATAGGGTTTTTTGCGCATTCCAGAAGTGTCCCCTAGTGACCACCGGTAACCGGTTCCAGAGTGGCCAGGTTGCGCCAAAGGACGTCAGCATGACCTTAAATAGTCATAATTATAAATTCATGAAGTTTGATATGTCGCATGATAAGGTTTCTGGCAAATACCAGAAGTGCCCACCAGTGGCCACCGGTAATAGGTTCCGGAGTAGCCAGGTTGGGCCAGAGAGCGTCGGAATGTCCTTAGAAAGTCATTATATTCAATTTCAAGAAGTTTGATATATCGCATGACAAGGTTTCTTGCATATACCAAAGGTGTCCTCCAGTGGCCACCTGTAACCTTTTCCAGAGTGGCCAGGTTGGGCCAGAGAGCGTCGGCATGAACTTAGATAGTCCGAATTTTCTAATTGCAAGAAGTTTGATATGTCGCATGATAGGGCTCTTTGCGCAATCCGGAAGTGTCCTCTAGTGGCCACCGGTAACCGGTTCCAGAGTATCCAGGTTGGGTTAAAGAACGTCAACATGACCTTAAATAATCATAATTGATAATTTCATGATGTTTGATATGTCGCATGATAAAGTTTCTGGCACATACCAGAAGTGCCCTCTAGTGGCCACCGGTAACCTGTTCCAAAGTAGCCAAGTTGGGTCATAGAGCATCGGCATGACCTTAAACAGTAATAATTTGTAATTTCATGAAGTTTGACATGTCGCATGATAGGGTGCTTTGCATATTCCGGAAGTGTCCCCCCGTGGCCATCGATACCGGTTCCGGAATGTCCAGGTTGGACATCGACATAACCTCAAATGGTCATAACATGCAATTTCAAGAAATTTGATATGCAACATGACGTGTCTCTAGCGAGACCATCATTGGAACCGGTTAGGAGCTACTCTGGAACCGGTTCCGGATTGGCCGAAGTTGGCCGAAACCCATCTCAAAAAGTCAGGGGTAGTACGTTGTGCCATTCTGTTATGATTTATAACACTTCGTTTGAAAAGGTCAGCCCAATTATCGATTCAAACACAAAAACTGTAAAAATCATGTTTTCCGGATGTTCCGGATTTACGGAACCGGGTCCACTTTGGCTAAATTAACTCTATGGGAGCTTAAAGTTGAAGTAAAAACCCATAAAATATTACCGGAAACAATCAGCCAATTGTCAAAAGTTACGATATTTTGAATAGAATTACTTCATTTCTGGAGCAACATTTGAAAAGGGCGCATAAGCATTTTGACAGCTGGAACTATTTTGCAAAATGCGAGACAACAGCTAACTATTTAACAAAACCCGCAGTGTTGGAGGGTAGCTGGAGGAGGCAGCTAAAATTAGCCTGAGAATTAGCAAAACAGTTCAAACTAGGCAAACCGCTCTTTTTTAGGAGCCGCTCATTTTCGCTCGCTCTTTAAAATGAGCCGCTCTTTTGAACGGCTCTTTCGCTCTATTTCAATTTTTTTGTTGGAAAAGCTATTTTGAAGAGTGGTGTGTTATTTGCTGTTTTTATTAGACTTTTATACAAAAAGTTAAAAACGAGAAGATTCGCTTGAGATCCATAGGTCTAAAAGTTCGAATAATTGGATGGGGACAGCACCCAAACTTAAATCTATAATTTTGGAGAAAATTTGCTATTAATTTTACAAAATTGCGTTTGTTTGAGAAAAAACGGCAAAATTTTCCTAGTGGTGCATTTTGAAATGCTCAAATATGTACACCGGTAATTCTTGAATGTGTCTTTCAATCCGTTGTGAAATAAATTGTTTTTTTTTTGTTAAGAAAATCATTCACTTTTGAAGTAATATAAGTACGTGAAAAAGTTCACCGTTTACATAATTCTGACAAATTCGACATAAACATTTGGAATTACATTGTCAATCCTCAAAAACAAATTTCATGCTACAATTTGTTGGAAATTCAATTTAAGATATTTATAAACTTTATAAAATAGTCAAAAGTTTAAAAATCATTCCATCTTGGAACGGTTCTTTCAAAAGACCGGTGCTTCAAAAAGAACCGCGAATCTTTTAAGTGAACCGGCTCTTTGAACGGCTCGCTCTTTTTTGCCCACCTCTAGTTCAAACTGTCAACATGCCTATCCGCCCATTTCTCGTGTTGCTCCAGATTTTTAAGGGGATAAGGGAAATTCTCCACAGTTCCGCACTACAAATCTAACCGTTTTCCTTCTTTCTTCACTTTCCAGGTGCAAACCCAAATCAAGTCCCTTTCGGATCTCAACCCTCAACGCGTTCTACAACAATGCACCACCAACTCCCCGGTGACTACGTGCAGCAAGTGACGACGAACCCCGCTCTGCCCCTTCCGGGGACCTCGCCGAGGTCCAACCGGTCCACCACCGACACGGATGCCGAGATGTCGATTGGATAACCTGAGCTTTTTTTTTTAAGTGCTTGTGTGAGGAAATATTACGATTTTTTGTTTTTTTTTTGTTGTAATCGTCTTTGTGTGACAACCGCGTCCAAAATGTAGACATCCGAGTGGATTCATTTGTTTCGGGTGTTTTTCGATTGTTTGAAGAAGAAGACGGTGAAGACGCGGTAAACGAAGAGGAAGAAGTGTGTGTGTTTTTCAGACGACCGCTCATCGGGTGCAAAGTTGAGCAATTAGTGAGCGTTCGAGGCACGATGGGTCGTGCTCGGATGAGCATCGTGCTGCTGGTGGTGCTCATCGCGTGCAAGCTCGGCGATCCGGCCCGGTCCGGAAGTGACAACTCTACGAAACCGCCGGAATTGACGACGACGATCGGCGGAAGATCGTCGTTCGGTGAGGTTGGGGGGGAAGTCGAGCAAGATGGCGTTGGCGATCAAGTTGAAGGGGTGACGACGGTGAAAGGGAGTACGACTCCGTCGGCTCCGGTTGCATCGCAGCTGGACGGCAGATCTTCGGTGGCCGCAGCCGCCGCCACCACCGACAATCTAAATGGTGAGTGTGATGATGATGGAATTAAGAGCACTAATTAAGAGTCGTGTAGTGGTCGGGTAGAACTGAAGCAGCAGTTGAGGCTTGAGGGTGAGGGTGGTTTCGTAACGGATCTTTCGGAGAGCTTCGGCACGACGATGGAGGACAGTCGCCGGCAGTCGATGGCACTCGATTTGGACGCCGAGAATGCATTGGAAGTGCCGCGCTGCGGTGTGTCACAAATTGGGTCAAAACGGCTCTTGTGGCGGACTTCTGCAGAAGCGCTGTGCCGGCAGCGTGAAGGACGCGAAGATTCGATCTTGGCCAAAGTGGGCACTCTTGAATGAGAACATCGGGGATTGGGAAACTTCTGTCAAGAGTTGTTCACTTCATGAAGTTCTCGAGTTGAGCAACTTCAGGTTCGGAACTGCCGTTGAAGACCGTCTATTTCTCATGATCTCCAGAGAATCCAACCAGTTAGCCCTTAGATGTATGGTAGAACGCTCTCATTAACCGGAGAAACAGGTTCTGCGAAATTACTTTTTATCTCAAGCAGCTCAAACGGTCAGATCTTCCCCTACCCTTTAAGGGCACCTCCACCACCGCGTTAAAATAATGGCAATAAATTAAATCTTCTTCCCCGGACTAATTTGCCACAGAGAGTGTGCATCGTCGAGGGCAGAACCCAGATCGTTTGTTTCATTACAGAGATTATCTTGGAAACTAGTTCAGGGCTTGCCTCTACCGCCACGGGGAAAGAAAGGTTGAGTAATAGCTGCCTGCAGCGCAGCTGCAGTATCCTGTTGGATCGTGTCATCGCCATCAACCAGTCGTTGACTCCTGGGGAATGCCCTCCCTAGAACGGGCCCATTACCGACCGACAATGTTTACAGAGTTATTGCCCTTTCCAGATCCAGTTCTCGACCGTGTAACGGTTTTTCTCGAGTGCGCAAAGTGACGCCCGTAATGAAGATGTCCAATCAACCGGCGAAGGTCCCGTCATCTTCGGGTAATGAAGTTGTATAACATCTTTACGAACAGAAAAACAACAACAACAACAGTTCACCTATGAGTTGCGACGGATTCATTAAACCCCCGCCGATGATGTTGCGGCTGCGGAACATCGAGAGTCGTTCATCTTAATTAAGGTCCTGCGCGGAGTGTTACTTTTCGCGCCTTTGATCGGCGATCGGTAAAACAGCTAAATTAAGTCCGGTCAGCCGGAGGAGTGTCCAATCGATGCAACATCAAAGTTCGATTTAGCTGCGACCTTCAAACTGTGGTCTCAAGGCGTGTGGGGGTGAAGAAGGTTTGCTTTAGGGCATCTCCACCGTAAGTGGCCAATTTTTTTCGCTTGATTTCTATTTTGAAAACTGCCATTGAAACTCTTGGTGGTGATGCCCTAAATATGTTAAGTTAGACTAGTTGCACCTCGATGGTTAAAATGCTTCTGTTTTGGGAATTAGAAAGAATCATATAGTGTCCCGACCAGGGGTAAATAACACGGGAATGTATGTGGAAGGGCACAACAATACCAAACCATGTCATTCTAAGGGTAAAATAATACCTCAAAATAAAACTATTTCAATACCAAGTTGAGGTCTTCTGAATTTTTGAACATTGCTTGAATACCAAAACATGGTATTGCCATGGTTTTGATTTTAGGTATTCCCGCGCCCTTGGAAAATCATATTTTGGTATTCCTGTGGTCTTCCACATACATGATTTTTGTATTTTACCATCTATTACTGGGCAACCAAGAGCACATTTTGGTCGCTGGTATTTGCACAAGTAATACCAAAATTTGGTATTTTCATACCATTTTTAGTGCAGCAGTTGCAGTTAGTGAAAAAACGGAAATGATCCATATGCAACAGCCAAATCTACTCACCTGATGATTCCATGTTGTTCTTAGTGATATTCTCCACCACATCGAATGCATTTGTCATTGATGAACGGCCTGTGCTTGAAGTTCTTGAAGATTCTGAGAAATAACAAGATTGAAAAATAAGTGTTATTAAAATGAAACTGGATTGAAATTCACCAAAATTCAATAATCTGTCGATTACCTCGATTTTCAAAGTATTTGGTAATCCCAACCTAGAGAAATTTTTACGATTTAAAAAAAAATCTTGGTGGGTATATAAAAAAATGAAAATCAGCTTTAACATTTTTGAGTTTCAAGTCATTTTAGCACAAAATTAATTATCGTATCAAAATTTATAAAAAATATCCCATAGTTTAAGAGGAATTTGATGAAACCTTTCAATACCAAAAAAATACCAAAATGTGCCATCCTGACTTTTTTCACAAAAAAATTCCACAATTACAAGTCATTTCTTTAGGGAGTATAACAAAAATGTTTAAAATCGAGTTTGAAATTTCCGGTTTTGAATGAAAGCATTCGCTTTGAGACATCATTTTAGCGCAAAATTAATTATTTTGTCAAAATTGGTCTAAATTTTCCCATAGTTTCAGAGGAATTTGATAAAACACTGTAATACTAAAAGAATACCAAAATGTGGTGTTCGACAATTGACAAATTCTGCAATTTTGCAATATCAAAACAATACCTTAAATTGGTATGATACCACATTTTGCTCTTGCATAATCCTTAAGACATATCTTAAAGGGTCCAGGAATACCAAAATTTGGTATTGATACCGGAGTAAGGTATTATTACGCATTTCCCTTGCTATTTACCCATTTTCGGGGTTAAGGGCATCTCCATCCTGTATCAACTCAGGTATAAAAGTGTTCGGTGGTTATGCCCTAAAATACTCATTTGTGGTTTTAGATCATTTTACCCATACATTTTGTACTTATCGTTGTGAAAACGTGTCTTTTTAAAAAAAATCTTGAGGACACCTGCGGTGGAGATGCCCTAACCGCATCAAATCAATCATCTTCCAAAGTTCGACAGGTACGATTGAGTTGTGTTCTCAAAAGGCGACCTTTTCTAAGACACATGCTTCAACACGTTCAACCTTAGGTCGTGTCGCTAGATCAACAGCTAATTCTGCGGCTCAAAAAAGGCGCTTGATTGGCTGGAATTGATTAAAACGAGTTTTGCGCGCTCGCGAGGTTCGGTTGAACTCGGCTGAACCTCTACGGCAAGTGAACCGTTTCGCTTTTGGTAAGTCAAGGACACCTGTGGCGCGCGAGTTCTGGCCCACTTGTTCAGTGAACTTTTAATCTCGACTTACGCTGAGTGTTATGATCTATGATATTGGTCGTATCTGTTGCAAATCGAAGATTTTAGTATTTTAAACTAAGATGATTAAAATCAAAACTTCATCAACCAACAAAGATCAATCCCGCTCTCAGTTGTAAACAACCGCAACAACAGGCAGATCGAACAAAACTTTCTATTTTTAAAACCCTACGTTCACGGGCGTCGAGTCGTAAAATCAATTAATGCATGCAAAAATACCGTTTGAAGACTGTGTGTACGCATACCTGCTAGTTAAAAACAAACCAGTACGACCAGGCTCCGTCCAGACACGTACACTAATCGCTACAAACGACGCGCGTAACGCGAGTGTGGTGGTGTTGTTTTTTTGTGGGGGTGTTGTGTCGAAGGAAAGGGAAATCTGAACGCACAAATCTACTACGGCGCGTAACACACCCATGCGTGCACGGTGGAAAAAACAAATCTAGTTAACCTTAGGGGCATGTAAATCACCGTAACACGCGTTTGTAAGCGTTTGAAAGGGGAGAAATTGAGTGTTTTTTGTTAGAGACAAATGTGATTTCCAGATTGAGATGGATTAGGCGAGATTGAATGCTCTATGGTTTAGGAGAAAAATACCCATGCCCATAGCATCGTACTTAGCGAACTGTTTTAATCATTTTTGTTGAAATTTGATGAATTTATTACAAAATTAAAAAATCACATTTTCTTAAGAATGAATTTAAATTTAAATCCTTCAAAGTATTATTAAAAATCTCCTAGAAGCAGTATTTTGGTTTCAGAGAGTGTGAATAAATAATAATAAAATAATTAAAATTGAAATTTGCTAAATTTTAGTTTTGAGATTATTGATACAGTAAAAAAAAATATTTAAATTTTATGTAAAACAAGTTCAATATTACCTCAAAAATTGTGTATCATCATCTTTAAGTGAGTAATTTCACACATTATATATAAATTGTTTTTTTTTTTTAATATTCTGACTTAAAATTTTTCAACATTTCCAATATTAAAAAAAAAACAAACAGAGGAACAAGAGTAAATTTCCAAATAAAACCAATTGGATCATAATTATAAAGGCTCGAAATTGGCTCTAATTGTTAGGGTAATCCATGGCCAACACAAATTGACTTATTTTTTTTAGTGACCCCTAGAATGGCCCCAACAAGTAAGGGTGGGTCCAAATACTTCTCACTAAAACAAGTTTAGTTTTGAAAGGTGGAAAATTTTATGGTTGAAAGGAATTACACACAAATGGTTTAATTTTATATTTCATTGTGTGCGGTCGTGCTTCATTCTCAGATGTAATATTACCATGCTTTTTACTGTGTGTGTTTGATTATTTGAACAAAACCGTAATTGTATAGTATACACATCCTTTTTTCATATCTTTTAGATTTGTCGAGTGTTTTTTTTTCTAAATAGTCAAATATTTAAATTCAAATTCTTAAAAAGATTAAATCTCCAAATCCCAAATCCCAAATTTTATTTGCGAGAGTATGAATAAATACTTCATATTGAAGTTGGCTAAATTATTGTTTTTAGATTCGCTGAGCTGAAATTATTAAAGTTTTCAAATCTTAAAGAACGTCAAAAACCAATTTATTAATCAATTTTAGTTCTCCGAAAAGCATTAAATAAAGGAGAAATCTTGATTTATGTTAAAATTATCGAGGTGGTAGTTTGATTTGTTGTAACTTTGTCAAAATTTTGAAAAAAATCTTCTAAACATGTTTTGGCTGCCTTCCTGAATGACGTTTCCTATTTGGGTTATAAAAAAAAACAAGTTTTTTTTTATATTCCATTCTGATACAGGTTTGAAAAAAAAATCAAATCCAGCGAAATGACAAAAAAATAATAATGCAAAACTTTTTGAGTATGCAAAAAAAGATTGAATCGCAAAAACATATTTCAAAAATACAATTCCTAGAATTTTTCCTAATGATAACTCATTTTTCAAATATTTAAACAAGTTTTTTTTCGAAAATATCGGTAAAATTCACGCAATACCTAGAGCTACATATTTTAACATGGTTGGTCCAATAACTGCCGAGATATCTTTAAATGAAAAATTATATCTTATTTGATAACACGCAGACAAATTTTTTTTTCCCTTAATTCGTATTGTTTGTAAGGTTCCAGCAACTAATTGTTCGATATACAAAGTAAAAGCGATTAAATTTTAGAAAAAAATATAAACGTCATTTTAAAGCTAGAAACTCTCGTTAGTTTGCAATACATCGTAACATCCATCGCGACCTCTGACACTTATTTGATTTTTTTCCGAAACAAATAATTTTTTTTTTGTTTTTCAGTAAAGGACGTGCAGATGAACAACTCATTTTTTTTTAAATTTGATAATTCGTAAATTGAATAAGAACCAATTAAAAACGTTTTTTTTTTAACTGGCGCTTAGGGCCTTTTCAAAACTAACCCGAGAAATATACTGATTTATAACTTAAACCACGTATCAGAAAACGACGTGGAATGCCTGGATTTTTTTAAAGATATTTTGATTTTTTAACAGTTGCAGGATTGTTATGTTGTCTTAAGCTTGATGTGACATTTTTACTCCATAATACAAAAAAAACTTGAAATTTGAAATTAATTACTCCACCCTTATTCCGCGACCCGGTTCAGGGAAAGGTAAGCTTTTATGCAAATTGCAATGGCCTAAATGCATTTTTCGTCTCCTATCTAAAAGATTCGAACATAAAAATTAGTTTTTTTTGGGGGGCAGAACTTTTTGTGATTTGCGGTGAAATAAAAAAAATATGTAAAGATTTTTTTTTTGGTATATTTTCAGATTTTTTTTTGCATGGAAAACTCTAAAACTCTCTAGATTCTAAATACATTTTCAAAAATAACAATTAAAATGGCAAAATTCTAGGGACTTGCTCTGCGAATAAACAGTTTTTTTTTTTGTAGAAAAGCATATAATTTTGATCAGTTTAGTGTTTAATAAAACAACCCCTAAAATAAGCTACAACTAAGACTAGATTATTCAAAAACGGGTGAAAGTTAGCCAACTAAAAATAGTTGACCGAATTTAGCGTAAAAGCTCCACACTAACCGCTCCAGTTTCACCAGCTCACATTTGCACATCGCTTCGGCCGCCCCTAATGGATGTGTTTAAAAAGTCGGCAGTTTATAATCTAATAACCACCGATTTCTCATCTAGCCCATTTGCATGGGGCTGGAAAAGAAATAAAAATCCTCAGCACACCACACAACTGTAATTTCCATACGCGGCCCGGCTTGAAAAGCTCCACTCTCTCGCCGGCCAAAATTTGTCTAATTTGCTCGTAAAATGGGAGCTTTTAACCTTTTTTTTTGCATGAAGAAAAAATCGACCACGCGTTTCCGAGGGAAACCCGTTTTGTTTCGCGCCGAACTTTCGCGCCACACACAACATATTCCCAAAACACAAATATTTATCATACCGTAAAAAAAGGCGTCGAGCCCCTTTCACTCCGATTTTTCATGCTCATTCATATGCTCATTTGAGTTTGTGTGTTTTTTTTTTGCGATGCAATCATTGAGACGACGACGACGCACCGCAGAGGATGGAAAAGAAAATCACCGATGCATGCATGAATTATATCGAGGAGGAGATTTTTTTTGTTGTTGTCGAAAGAGAGATTTTCACTGCGATCGTGCTGAAAAGCTTGCTGGCGATTTTTTTGGGCGGTTGACCGAGAAAAACGCTGAAAGCTGGTGTTGGAAGAAAAGATTTCCCACGCGAACGCCGAAAATTGCCAAAAAATGGTTCGTTTTAATTGCTAGAATGCGAAATCGATGTTGTGGCTGAGCATTTTTTTAATCATTGCCATCAAAAGCGATTAGTCTTTGTGTAATACATTTCAGACAATCAAGTTAAAGTGACTTTATGAAAAGTTTGCCAACAAAGTTCATGAGGAAGCTTTCTTTGCTCAGCAATGGATAGTTATTGCCAAAGGACGCTCAAGAATGCGACAAACTATCGAGTTACGACTTTTACTCGAAACTTGCACAAATTCCAGCATCGCAAAAAAAAGCAATTTTAATTAGTGCTCAACGTGCTCTTCTTCCGCGCTCTCACCAGGCTCGATGGCCAGCAGTGGCACGTGGCCATCTACACGCGATCAGCTCATTAAATTGGCGCTTCGTAATTCCCAACCCCGCCAACTAAAAAGTGCCCCCGCGAGTGCTGCAGGAACTGGAGGGTGGAAATGAGTTCAGGCCTCACGTGTTTGCTGCCGCAGGTTTCAATTTTCCTAGCTTTACGACGATGATCGAACGCCTGTGTGAAAATTGATTAGCTGTGGTATGCGCACTGGGGCTACTGTTTCACTGAGGTGTTTGTTATGTTGGACGAGTGTTGCTACTTTGTTCAGCTATTTTTGAAACCAGGAACATAGTGGAAGCTTGTCTAGGTTTAAATTTCGCTCGCTGAATTATACAAGTTTTTTTAATTATTATCTTCCAAAAAATGTCAAAAGGTTCAAGCGTTTTATATTAACTTTAAGTGATTCAGGCGACTATCTTCTTTGCAGTTTTTGAGGGACTATCAAGTCAAGAAGAGAGGAAACAGTTTACAGAACCATATAAAATTAAGATTAGATTGATATTTTTCTGTAACCGGGCTGTGGAAGACAATCATAAAAACTTCCAGCAAACAAAAACAAACAAATGACAAGCTCTCTTCAAACCTCCGCTTCTTAAAAGAAATTGTCTATGCAAACCAAACATAAAAAAAAACAAACAGAAAAAAAAATAAATAAATGATAAAACAATTTAAGATAGACTAGCTGAAAAGTATTTATAATGGCCATAAAGCTTTAAAACTGATTTATAATTTAATTATTAATTGTTAATAGTTATGAATTAATAACTTGGTAATATGAAAATTGACATTTCGACAAATTTATTCACAACCTGATTAAAAAAAATTTAAATGACTTATTTATTATTAGCTAACAATGTTTTTTATCATGCCTTGAAATTTTGAAGAAATCGATGGTTTTGATTTTTTTTTACATTCATTCATACTAGGGGGGTTTTGTCCGGAATATGTAAAATTTCTATAAGGCCGTTGCAAATATTTTTCGAAGTTTATTTCGCCCCTTCTTTTCAAAAAGGCTCAAAAAGCCAGGCACATAAAAAAAATATCGAAAAACTTCAAATTATGAATTGACATAGTAATGAATTGAAAAAATAAAATTAAATGCATTTTCCATTTTTTGAGTGGATCTGAAAGTATTTAAAATCATCTCGATTTGTAAAATTCTGGAAATAAAAGCAAGATATTTCATAAATTAAACTGATCGTATAAGTTGTGCCTTCCTAACTAAAGAAAAACTTTAAACTCACTATAAATTATACATTTTCTGATCAAGAAGACACCAATTCAGCAAAGTTTTAGGTGTTGATGAAAAGTACTTTTAAAAAAAGTATAGTATAGTTAACCGGGGTGACTTTGTGAGCCGTGGTTAATAGGTTGAAGGTTTTTTTTAGCAAAATAAAAAAAAATGAATTAAATACAAACGGTATGGCATGAAACGATACTAAGCTTTGTAAAGAAGTGTTTCAACAAATTTTGAAAAGAAATTATAGTAAACTAAAAAAACATTCATGAGTAAGATTATTTAAATACTCTCGAAGTGTCATGTTTTTCTCAAAGAAAATGAATTAAAATTGGAAAACGAACTGCATTATCGGGTTCTGTGGACAATTTTACACTAATAACAGGTTAATTATGTTTTTAGATTACAAATTTTAAGAGCTATTGAAAGATAATTCCTTTATAACAATTCTAGTAGGTTTTTTTGTTGAAATTTTTCCTGCTCTGGATTAATCCATTTTGCTAGTTCTAATAGTATCACTAAGTGTAAATTTTGAATTCATAGCTGAAAGGAACTCCAAAACTCTATTTAGGTATATATGAAAAACAAATTATTTATTGATAACTGAATGAATAAAAATGAATTTTAGTGCTAAAAAATTGTTCAAGATTTTGAGTATCACATTAAAATTTAAAATTTTAGGAAGAATTGTGTCTTTTAAAACTTGATTTAGTTATCCCAATCATTTCCTAACAGATCAGTTACCCAGTATTCCAAGTTCCACCATTGCACCCGCCAGCTCTTAAAAAAAACGTTACTTAATCCACCCTTTGGTGGTTGGTGCCTTCCTCACATTTAGAGGGTAATGCTATCCAAAATAGATACAAAAGGGCGCTTATAACTTTTGATATGGTTGTCAGATCTTCAATCTTTTGAACTCGTTGAAAAGGCCAATTACCTATCCAACGACAGGTCGCATGATAGATCCGGATAACGTCTCATTGAAATATATGAGATTCGGCCTCTAAAACGTGCATAGATAACACTTAAGTGCTTATAACTTTTGATAGGGTTGTCAGATCTGCAATCTATTAAACTCGTTGGAAAGGTCTTTTGAATACCTTTCTAAAAATGTATAACATGACGGGATTTCTTACAAAAACCACCCTTTTTACAATCTTCCGGACTTTTGTGAAAATCGTTTTTTAGCATAACTTTTGAAGTACTTAGCTAAACTTTATAATTTTCAATAGCGACTTATGGGACCCCAAGACGGATCGAATGAGACCAAAACGGTCTAAATCGGTTCAGCCAGTGTCGAGATAATCCAGTGCAATTTTTTTGATCAACATCCCACCACACACACAGACATTTGCTCAGAATTTGATTCTGAGTCGATATGTATACGTGAAGGTGGGTCTAGGAGGTCAAATTAAGAATTTCGTTTTTCGAGTGATTTTATAGCCTTTCCTCAGTAAGGTGTGGAAGGCAAAAAACAATAAAACCGAACGGTAACGCGTCCGTCAGCCCAGACACTCAATGCTGTCGATCTCCTGACGGAACCTCCTCTATATAGTATACTATACGAGTGCTACCTCCCGGCCATCTCAGTCGTCTATCCAGAGCTTAGATTTTAGCTGACATGCTGCGCCAACGCTGCCGGTCAACTCAACGGAACTTGGCACACATTTCAGCGTGCTCTATATTTGCATGTCGGACGCGTTGCGAAAAATCGAACAATCAGGTTGGGGTGAACCAAGTGGCGATTTAGGGCGGGATTCGGAACCGACATCTACCGGTTGCTGGCAGCCGCCTCGCGGCAGCATCGTAATTTATTATCCAACACTAAAAAAATAGATGTAACCGAGGTTCGAAGGGTGAATAATGGGAGCAAAGTAGTTTGCTGTGTTGAATGCATCTCTCGTGGTTTTTTTTCCTCCAGGGGAGGAGGGACTATTATTTAAGAGAGTTATTTAACCGCGCACGAGACTTGCACCGAGTTGTTCTGAAGCTCCGCAGATGAAGCTCTGTGAGTGCGGTAAAGTAGCGGCTGCAGAGTCTGCAAACAATGGAGATAACTGCGCACTCCGAAGCAGGTCAGGGAGCTTCGAGAAATGAAGAATTGCTTCCGAATGGTTGGACTATTTCCCTTGAAGGCGCGTGGGCGGGAGTGCGAAACAATAGAATCGTGCCAGTTCTGGTAATTGATGTGTACAGCTCTATTTGTTTTGCCAGAAGTGGGCCATTTCACGCGATTCCAGCTGGATGATTCTATTATATCATGGTTGATGGAAGTGTGAAAATTAGTACGAGTTAAATAATGGTTCTACAAACGTATAACCTGGATATTTTGAATAGCTGGTTAAGACAACTCAAGCTTTAAGTACTTATGCCTTAAGGGAGACCCATTAACCTCTATCACCTGCTACGACACAGTGCTCAACACTCAACGCGCATTTCAACGCCAATTTCGCTAATGGGTTGATTGTGCGATGAGTCGTCTTCAAATCCCCTGGGGGATGGTAGATTACGAGAACCCTACGAGCAGAGGTTATGGTAATTCTCCGTTAAGTGCCGCCATCAAGCTGAGAGGGGCTTGTGGTGACAACATATTCCGTACACATATAAATTTCGCAATTAAGAACCATCCTAACCTGAGCTGAACTTCGGATCGAAGGCGAGTCTTCAACATAAATTCTTGTCGAATGATGTTTAGAAAAAAATACGATATAAAACTGAAGATCCACGATACGACTCCGCGGGATGCCATTAACCCCTGTGACCGGCGTCAGGTTTGTGTCGAGATGTTCAGTTTGAGGGCCCAAGGCTACGCCGCGTTGAGGCCGGTGATGATATCTCAAAGTCACCGTGTGCCGCCACGTGAAGGTGCTATGACACCTCCGGGGAAACATCAATTCAAGAGGACGTGAGTCCTAGTTAGACAAATGAGGCTGACGGAATTGACCATATTAGGATAGCGTTGAGGTGGATTAAGTCATCTTCTTGAACTCTACCAACACAACGTTTGAAGTGGTGTTCAACCACGTGTATCAACAGCGTTCTTTGTGATGAAGTTCCGCCAACCGGAAGCACCTCTTTTCCACGTGGAATTTGATCGGTTAATGATCCACGAAATTATGCTCCGGCCCCACAATGAACCAGTAGGGGGTCGTGCATAAACCACGTGGCCTTTTTTTGGAGAATTTTTGACCCCCCCCCTCCCCCCTCATGGTTTTTCGTGATTTCACGCCAACACCCCCCCCCCCCCCCCCCTATATGGCCACGTGGCTTTTTCCTCCCAGGTGAAAAATCTTTTTAAAAAACAAAATAAGTATAGATTTCAAAAAGTTTTTCCACAAATGATGTACCGTCAATGGTGGTGACTTTTGGTCAAAAAACGATATTACTGTTGTTATTTTAACACAATAAAAACATTTCAAATTATATCGAAATAAATAATGTTGGGGAATGCTCCTGAATTTACCAACATTTTTCCCAGAATATGGCTAGTATAATCACACCGTTCATAAATGCCAATCGTTTTGAAATTAACTCAAACTCACCCTTTAGAGGGGGTGACATTGGGTCAAATAGAAAACATTTTAATTTGTGTAGGTGCTGTAACACCATTAAAACCAATTTAATCATATATAAAAAAAAAAACAGAAATTCATTTAAAAGTGTGAAAAAAGTATGATATCACAAAGTTTAAGGTAAATAATAACAGTATAACAATTTATTGAAATGGTACAGAAAGTAAAAAATACTCTCAACAAAACAAGCAACTTAGTAAAACATATGTATTCAAAATTATGGAATTGCAGTGCAATTAATTGCATCCAGAATAAACTACAGCAACTTTTCTTTTTAATTAAGCATGATTGATTCCAATGATTCAGTGTGTCCAAAAAAGTCGAGCTGTTTATTTTTTTTTTCTCCATACAAGAATCAGAGACAGGGACAATCATTCAATATTACGACCTTTTGAAATGTTAGTCTTAATTTTTTTTTTGAAAATATTGATTTCGAAAAGATCGGAAAATTTCACGAAAGTTTTATTTTTAAACATTGAAAATCGCACCATTAGTTGCTGCGATATCGACATAAAAAAATTATGGGTTGTTTGGGTAGTAAACATCCATTTTTCTGTTTTAAAACATGGGCACTAAATTTTTTAAATTAATAACTGCAACTATTTTTAAAAAAAGTTACCTAAATATAGCTATAACTTGAAAACGGTGCACTTTATGAAAATTTCACTAATGTACTTTTAGATTGCAAATTCGATTTTACATCGAAAAATAAAATTGAAATTATGTTGCGGATTTTTTTTTAATCAGTATTGATTCAAAAATTCATAACTCAAACAACGATTTTTTGCCCGTTCTGGAAATTTCTGAAAAGTTGGCAAAATAAAAAAAAATAAAAATAGTGTTTTTTTGCAAATCATGTTTTAGTGACAAAAAGTGAAATTAAAAATCAGCAAAGTAAATTACCATTTATCATTTTTTTCAGTGTAGTCCTTATCCATACCTACAACTTTGCCGAAGACACCGAATCGACCAAAAACTTCTTCAAAAGATACAGATTTTTTAATTTTCATTGCTGCCAAATTTGTATGGAAAACTATATGGACAAACTAATGATGCAAAATGGCTTGGGCACCAAAAAAGGTTTCAGACGGATTAAAAAAATCAAAAATTAAAATTTAAGAATAAAGACCGATTTTGTATAGAATTGCTCGAAAATCGATTTTGTGTCTTTGGAAAAGTTGTAAACAACGCGCTAAAAATCATTCTTTTAGTCATGGACATCCAAATTGTTTAAGTCTTACACTTACTTTAAATTGATTTTGCTATCGACTACGTGTTTTGATAAATTTAAAAAAAGATTGAGCTAAAATTTGGAATTTATTTTACATTTTTTTTCAGTTGTTTAAATAAGCAATTATCTACGTTTAAGGATTTTTGATCCAACTTTTGGTTGCTGAGATATTACTTCAAAATAAATACAAAAAAAAATATTGAATAAGTTAATTTTTCAATCTTTTCAATATCTTTGAAATTATTAATACTGGGACGCCCAACGCATGTCCAATATACACGGATGCCAAAGCCTCCCTAAAACCACATGGTTGGAACTCCATACATCCTGTTAGCCCAAAAAGTGTGACGATTATTGAGTTCTGTCGCTGGTATAGTGTAAATTTGTCTAAGCTAGTCACAGCCTACTTAGCATAAACAACTCTCAAATTTGAATCTCTTATACCACTCGCAGATTGACAGACAGACCTTGTTTTCGTTTTATTTACCAATTCTGCGTAATTGAAGAAATGTTTTCAAACATGATCGATTTGTGGAGATTATGTAGCTTTAGTGGCGCTTGGGTGGGGGTGGGTTGAAAAATCGTGGTTTTAAACATGAAAGGAGCAGATTTTGCAGTTGCGAATAGCGGATGGGAGGAAGACGACCTTCCATATTTTTGTTCGATGTCACAGAATTCAAGCCATTTTACCAGCACTAGCTAAATACCTGTTCCCAAACGAATAGAATGATGAGCCATGAGTATTGAACATGCAATTTTTAACTGCACAGATTTTTCCGGCATTTTGGAGCATGGAAAGTAAATAAATTGCAAAACAAACGGCTGACACGCGAGGCGCGCGAGAAGAAAAATGAAAATTCAAATCATGGCATGCTGCGATTTTGTTTACTTGAGGCATCTTCTCAATAGAGGAGAAAATCGTGACGTCAGAAATGAACTCAAATCACTCAAAGTTCATTTTGTGAGTGACTTTAACATTTTGGCCTAGTTTGACAGCTACCTCGTTCCCAGGTTTTCTGTGGGAGAGAAAAGGAGGCGAATACTTTATGAAAATCATACCTGTCAAAATTCCTAGCCTCAAAATTTTGTCGCGAGTTGCTTTTCTCCTCTATATACCAGTTTTGATCGGATGAGGTCAATGCATATTTCATGTAGCCGGTATCTGTTTACGATTACCAAAATTTTGCAAAAAAATAATAATTAAAGAATGGGATGTTGTCGTTTGAGTACCTTTTAAAAATGTTGAATATAAGAAAACTTACTAGAAACTTAAAATTTGGTTTTAAGTAAGTAGGAAAAGAAAAACATATCCAGCTTTTTAAGCGAAAATGGCGTTCGAATGGTGAACGCCCGAAATGTCAAAATCACGCAGTGGTACCAACATTACGAAAAAAGTGTGCCATGGCATGACAGCCACATTTTTTTTCTAATGTTGGTGCTACTGCGCGATTTTGACATTTCGGACGTTCAACATTCGAACGCCATCTTCGCTTAAAAACCTGTATAGGTTACATAATGTGACATAGGAGAGAGGGGGTAATTTTTGGACGATTTTAGCGTGACATACTTTATAGATGACGCACAAGGCGGTCACTTTGGCCCTATAAAAGTTTCCGAGTTTTATTACAAGAGTTCAGTCAAAAATGATGAAATTAAATTGCACGCTGAAGTGCCGTTGATTCAACATTATGTGCTGGATGGAAATACATGCTGTTATCCAAAACTAAAAATACTTTTAATAATTTTATAAAATTCAAAATATTCTTACTACACGCACTATGGACGACCCATCGGTGTGCAAAACTGCCATAAAAACTGGTAGAAAAGTTGCAGCTCTCCACCGCGAGAGGCAGCACCTGTCCTGTCCTCGTTTTTGAACCTAAAGTTCCACATATGTGCTAAAACGTTGGAACGGTAACTTCAACTCACAGGTTTTCGGGCTTGTCTCCGCGGATTTTCGGGCGATTTTTTTTTTACTAGAGCAAACAAAAGTTGGAACGACGTTTTTGATCGCATAAATTACAGATTTGATCAAATCGAGTTCTGCAAAGTTTAAGGATCATCTAGACATCCTTATAATTCACTCAAAAAAAAATGTCCCGGTTGGTTGAGTTATGCCCGAGAACCAGCGAGTTGACAATACCGTTCCATCTTTTTTAAGAAGTTTTATTTATGTTGATCTTTAACGGCATTGTATTGAAATTTATTTCACAAATTGATATCGGCATTTAAAAATAAAGTGACTCTTTAAAACTTGAATTATTTTAATGTGTCTATATATTTGAGTGGTTTTATCTCAAATATGAAGTTGAGGGTATAGTATATTTTTTCAGCTTAAAGAAAAACTAATATTTTCAGGAAAGGGCACCTTTGGCCCCTATTTTTTAATCTTTAAATTAATTGAGAAACAAAAACAATGTTTGCTTGAAGCTCGTTTTTTTCTCAAAAAATCTAAAATGTTTGCCCATGTTTCTCTTTGGCTCAAGAGATGGTCCCTATTAACATAAAAAAAAAACTAAAAAAAAATACCTACAACTTTGACGATGGATAGTAAACGTGTATTTTATGAAATGTTATGTAATATAACAATCCGAATTGTGTAACCCATGAAATAAGGAATACCTTTTAGACCAAAATATTCATCAAATTTTTTGGTGAATCTTAAAGTATGTATCGTTCGTTTTTTCGTTACTGGTTATTTTTTAATGTTAGACGTTTCACTTGCAAATGAGGTAGTGAAACTGAAATTTTGCGCGATGATCCTGAAATTTGGGTTTTTAGTTTCTTTGTACTTAAAAAAATATTGCATGAGAGAGGAGATACAAGATATCTTGAGTTTGTTTTAAGTGCCAAAAGGAAATCTTTCGATTAAGATTCTTCAATCACTTATAGGACCAGCTACGGTAATTAGCTAAGATCTGAGATTTTGAAAAAAAAAATCGCAGAGAATCATTTTTAGACACTTCATTTATAATACATATTTAGTTTTTTGCCTTGTTACGAAAATCTTATAAAATTGTCAGCAATATTTATTTTTTAAGTTGTTCCAAAATAGAACTATCGAAGACTACATCTACTTTCAATGCAAATTTGCAAGCACATTTTTAGCTACTTGATACCATCAACAAAAAAAAATGAAATTGTGTTTGCATTTTGGTACGCATTTTTTAGGGTATATTAACTTTGGATACTGTCACTATATTTTTTAACAGCTTTTAAACATTTGCAAGACGTAGTTACATGAGTATTAAAAAGTGTACATTCAATAACAGGCTCAAAGTATTGATATGAATCTGCCGAAATATCTAATTCAATATTGAATTGGAAAATATTAAGACATTGAAATATAAGTAATAATTTTAAACACAATAATTATATGGTTTTGAAGTGTAACAAAAAATGTATGCATAAAAGTAAATTCAAAGCGCGTATTTTTTTGTTTTTTTTAAAGAAAAGATTTTTTTTTAAAGGCCACGTGGTCAGCCGTCGACCCCCCCTCCCCCCCATGGCTTTTCATGGTTTTTTTCGGTCGGATTTCGGACCCCCTCCCCCCCCCCCTAAGGAGACCACGTGGTTTATGCACGACCCCTAGCGGAGAACCAATTGCCATGATACATGACTTGCTGCAATCAGTTCAATGGCTACAAATTGGTGGAGGAAAAATCGGTGCAATCACATCTGGCCAGCACTCCGACTCAGCTTCATTAAGAGAACACCTATAATGAAGCTGCATCAATTGTTGCTTCCTCATCGTTGAGGCTTCTGCTCGATCAGCGTGAAAATCAAACATCCAATCAATCGTCGTCGTCGGAATTCAGCGCGGATCGACGACAACGGGCGGCGAGTGGAACAGCGCGCGATTCAGCTTTGTGTTGTCGAAAACGGAAGAAGCTATCGTGGTGGCGGCGGCGGGCACGAACCATGAATGTGACCTTCATGGCACTGGCTGCTGCTGCTGAACTTTTAATTTCCTTCCCTTCGTGGAGAGCGAACAAACGCGCAAAAAATATTGTTTCCACAAAATTTTAAAACTCATATCGTACTTGAGGTGGTGGTTTTTTGGCAGTTGGAGTACAACTGCAAAAGCAAAGAAACAAACAAAAATATTGCAAAAAATGAGATTTTTCTTAAATTTTACATTGTGATTTTTTTACTTTTTTCGACCTTTTAGCCACGTTGAACTTTTTGGCATTCGACCTTATGTCTTACCTTTTTTTTAAAAAAAAACAAAGATTAAAAAATACTGGTTTTGAGAAATTGATTTTTGTGATAAAAAGTAAATAAAATATCGTAAAAAGCAAATCCGTGTACCTACAACTTTGCCCAACACACTAAATCGATAAATTCCTTCAAAAGATTTTCTAATATTTACAAACTGAGCAATTCTCTACGAAATCGGTCTTTTTTTAAATTTAAATTTTTGAATTTTGAATCCGGCTGAAACTTTTTTGGTGCCTTTGGTAAGCCCAAAGAAGCCATTTTGCATCATTAGTTTGTCCATATAATTTTGCATACAAATTTGGCAGCTGCCTATACAAAATTGATGTTTGAAAATTCAAAAATCTGTAGCTTAATTTTTTGATCGATTTGGCGTCTTTGGCAAAGTTGTAGGTATGGATAAGGACTGCACTGAAAAAAATGATACACGGTAAAAAAAAATTGGTGATTTTAATTTCACTTTTTGTCACTCAAACTTGATTTGCAAAAAAAAACCATTTTTTATTTGTTTTTAATTTTCTGATATGTTTGAGGGGACATCAAATGCCATCTTTTCACAAATTTCCAGAACGGGCAAAAAATCTTTGATCGAGTTATGATATTTTTAATCAATACTGATTTTTTCAAAAAATCGAAAAAATGTTCGCAATTTTTCAACTTCATTTTTCGAAGTAAAATCGAATTTGCAATCAAGCAGTACTTTAGTGTAATTTTTATAAAGTGCACCGTTATCAAGTTATAGCTATTTTTAGGTAACTCTTTTGAATATAATCACATTTATTAAATTTTCAAAATTAGTGCACATGTTTGCCCATCTCTGAAACAAATATTTGTAAAAAGCTGAAGAAAGGGCCAAACATACAGTATTACGCCCTTTTAAAATGTTAGTCTTGATTTGAAAATTTTGAATATATTGTTTTCGAAAAGATCGGAAAATTTCACAAATATTTCATATTTTAACATCGAAAATCGGACCATTAGTGGGATGAGATATCGACATTAGAAAATGGTGAGTTGTTTGGGTGAGACTTAGAAATCGTCAATTTTCCTGTTTTTAAATCTTTGCATGCAATATCTCAGCAACTAAGGGTCGTATCAACAAAGTTCAAAAAAGCAAATATAGAGAATTTTCTCAGCTTCTCAAAAAAAAAAAAAGAAAAATCAAAAGTGGGCAAACATGTGCACGATAAAAAAAAATAATAACCTCGACTATTTTCAAAAAAAGTTACCTAAAAAAGACATTAACTTGAAAACGGTGCACTTTATCAAAATTTCACTTAACTATTTTCGATTGCAAATTAAATTTTACTTCGAAAAATGCAGTTGAAAAGTCTTTGCGATCAATATTTCGGTTTTTTGAAAATATCAGTATTGATTCAAAATATCATAACACTTTCAAATTTGTTTTGCCCGTTCTGGAAATTTGTGCAAAGTTGGCACAAATTTCCAAATCAGTCTAAAACATATCAGAAAATATAAAAAATGTGTTTTTTTGCAAACCAAGTTTACACTCCAAAAGACCGCTAGACTCAACCAAATCGTCAATGTTTACCTTTTGTTCTTTGTGTTTCTCAAAAGTCATATTTTCCCGCCAATTTTCGGGCAGCAATTTTGCCATGCAGTCAAAACACATAATTTTGTCTCGCCAACAGCTCAACCTGAACCGGTGTGGGGTATTGTTTTATTACTTCTCGATATTTGTTCTGAAGTGGGGGGAGGGGGTTCTGTAAATTCAAGATCTCCCCGGGCCGTAAATATTAGATTCACATCAAGTGTGTGTGCTTGCCGAGTACGATTCCGCCACCGGACAAGTTGGCAATTGGCCAAGGTCTCGCGCCTCGTACTTCTAGCCAGCACAGCGTGGGATATTGTTCTAAGTGCGTTCCGTTAAACGTCGCCGCTAGATTTACGACTCTGCGTCGTCGAGGTTTTTTTTTTTTTTTTTGAAATTAAATATGTCTTTATTGAACATTCTTATAATAATTACATTTCTTTTACATGCTAAGTGGTATGGCCTAATGCTCTTCATCTTTGTTGTATTTTTCGTTTTATTATTAACTGATCACATTCATTTATTTGCTTCCAATTGTTTTACATTTTTGCATTGAATCGAATACATTTGGGTAAAAAAGAAAAAAAAAAAAAACTCACTTTAACAACTAATCCTAACTTAAAACTAAAAAAAAATAATTCATTGAAATATTCAAAATCATTAGAACGAGTAAACTACGAACTGTATTTTAAGATGAATGCTCCAAGAGTTCTTACTTGTTCCGCACGAGTTTTGCAACCACGCAGAGTTGTTGTCATCTCGATGAAAATGTTCAGAAGTTGTTGTGGTGAAAACAGGTCACTACTGCCTTCACCCGTTGATGCTGGTTGGTTTTCCCTCGGTTGCTGACTGAAACCAGGAGGTGTTGTATTCTCTGCAACTCTTTGCCGCTGATTCAACGGCAATGGCTGCAGATTTGGAACCACTCGAGTAGATCCTGCTCCTGGTGACGCCAAAGCAGGAAAATCCACGTCCGTGTATGCTGGTGGTGTTTTGCGACGATTTGGTTGGTGCCTCGTCGTCGCTTGCTGCCGAATTTTTACAAACTCAGCACGTTTTGGGCAGCTTCGATTCTTGGTAGAATGGTCGCCGCCGCAATTGAAGCATTTCGCTTCGATGTTCTCGTTGATTGTTTCGCAAGCTTGTGTTTTGTGCTCACCTCCGCAGGTTGCACAACGACTCTTGATGAAACAGTTCCTTCCACCATGTCCAAACTGCAAGCAGTTCGAACATTGCGTCACGTCACGGTGCACTGGACGATAACGTTCCCAAGTCACGATGATGTTGAAAATTGCCCGAACTGCTTTCAGCTCAGACGGCGTTGTCGATCCTCTCTCGAGATGAACCAGGTACAGTTGATCACGATACTTGATGTCCTTGTTGTGTCTCGTCATCTTGAAGACTTCGATCACGTTCAACTTAAGAGTTTTGAGCTCTTCTTTCAGCACACTCACATCCATGTCGTACAGGCCACGGAGGACCTGTTTCATGGGGCGTTTACCTGGATCGTCATGGCTGTAGTATTCAATCTTTGTGTTGTTCAGGAAATCCCGAACGTAGTTGTAATCCTTTCTGGTAGGTAGCAGAATTTTGAGTCCATCAGCACACAAGCGAATGGAAGCTCGTAAAGCACCAGATTTGATAAACCCGGTCAGCCACTTTCGCACCGAATCCGATGACGATGTTTTCACAAAAATGGGTGGCAACTTTTCCCGTCGTTCAAATTCTTCCTTCTCGCTCACGTCCACAGGGAGGGTAGCGAACTGGTTTCCAGACGAATTTTGAGCGTCCTTGCTCAAACTGCCTGGCTTTGCAGGTAGTGCTTCGGCATTCTTTAGCTTCTTCAAATCTGCCGATCCTGCTGGTGAGGACCGCCTCTTTTTCTTGCCCTGAGGCATTTTTGCACTTTTTAAGCACTTTTCAGGAGCTAAAATCCAGGAGTACCTCACTGATCGGTTGTCCACAAAGGAATGACGTCGTCGTCGAGGTTGGTGTTTTTTTCGCAGAATTACTCGGAGTAATTAATTTTTGGCGTGTCATTAGTCGCTAATAGCCGGAGACTTCATCGGTAATCTGTCCGGGTTTTGTCAACCGCGGTGAGGAGTTGCGGCAAGCTGAGCTGAGCTGATCAACCTTGGAAGAGTAAAGTGCTACCGTGGCCGCAGGCCACAGTCTTTCAGACTGGAGTTGATTTATTGCGGAATTCATAAATCTTCAGAATCTACGACACCGTGCGGGTTTAAGCGGTGCAAACTGAGCCAGATCTATATCTCAATCTTGGCTTAGTGCGAGATTTAGACGCGACTTTGCTAATGTGCAGCGCGTTTTATGGCTCCGTTTAACGGCGAGTTGAGACAGATCTTAGTTTTGTTGAGATGCGAAAAGGGAAGTGTCTAATGGAGGTTCCGCCCCCAGCCTCAACGGTTGAGCGGTTCCTATAAGTGATGACGATTGATGACTCGAACTAGCGCTAGTCGGTGGGAATAAATCTGTCATCTGCGGTGAGCTTCACCGCTGCTGGAATTGGAACTGCTGCTGGGGGTGGAGTCCGTTTATGGGAGTGTGACCTTTGAAGGTAATTTCCGATTTCCCTTTCGTGGCAGCGTGCTCAACTGAATTAATTTCAAGTTTCAAGAGATAAAACCAGCAACCTGAACCGCTGAACTTTGCAAATACTACAACGGCATTCCCAGCATCTCCAATGAATTCGTTCCACCTGGAGTTGGAAATAATTTATCGGCGATTGTTTCTCGTTTTCTTCAGCCTTTGTTTTTCACCGCTCAGCTTTTCCCGTAGCAGACACTCCACGAAGAGAAGCTCACGTAAGATCAAACCAATCTTAACGGGGCCAACTCTTCAACACAACCAGCATCGCTCTAACTGTAACTTCTCTCGTAGAAGAAAGAGATCGTTTGAAGCCGGGTTGATCCCATTCTGCAGAGTAGACAGACAACTTCAACTCTTTGAGCCCTAATCGACAAAACGCGCGAATCGCGCTCGCAGGTCGCCTAACGGGAAGTGTAATGAGGCAGCTTACACGGTGTCAAGTCAACAACTCGCAAGCTCGCAAACATCAAGGTCGGCGATTGAACCTCCCCGAGGGAACGAACGAACGATCTTCAAAACTTGAAGAGCACCCTCGCATTAAAAACGGTACGGTTCAGACACCTGCCACCGCAGCTTCAGCGCCGGATCCCGCACGTCACTCAAATTAATTTAATCCACACCGTGCTCATCCTCGTGACTTGAAGATCGCTTCTCCGTGGGATACATAGGCAGCAGGATTTACGGCTTACGGCGCGACTCACGAGAATAAACACACACTTTAAATGCTGGATGGATGGTTCTTGAGTCGCTTCTTCTCATGTTAATTACTGCCAAAGTGCTCCGCAGATTTGCTGGATGATAACGCGGAGGCACGATGGTGGTCATCGTCGTCTGGCTTTGTATGTTTTTCCCTCCAGGGATTGACGTAGACGGGCTTTGGAGGGTCACAAAAAAGGGAGTTGTCCTTGACTTTGGAAAAGTCAAAATATTGCGAACATCACGAAAGCCTGAGTGGAAAGATGTACCACATTTTATAATTTCTTATTTTCTTAATGATGTGAAGATGTAAATTCTAAAATATGAGAAGTTTTTGAAAGTTTTATGAGTATACTCAATACTCAAACAAGTTTTAAATGATTGTATATCTGGTTAAAGTATTTTGTTGTTGTTTCTGTAATATTTTTGTAAATTTTTCCCCTCATTATCATAAACATTTAATTGAAAAGCTAGTATTGATGTTTATTAAATTGATTAAACATATTCGTGTTTCAATTATATTGCCATAAAAGCTACTGCTAAATAAATAACAAATGTCATTCTAATTGTTTACTCTCCTTCTCCTTTCAGGTACGTCCACGATTCCTTTCCAATTAGTGCTAAACAACCCCACCCTGCGAGTAAGTCTAATCATAATGCGACCCGAATCAACTACAAAACTGACAAGAGGCACGTTTTCAAGTGAGTTATTTAACTCTTCAGCGCAGCGCCAATCAACTGGTCCAGTGACTGCTCATTAAACCCGCGAGAGGGCCCTCGAGTCGTGACTTCCAGCTTCCGAATCTAGCGGTCCAAATTGGCATATCGACCTGCGAGAGGTCGCGCTACCTCACGGAAGAGATTTGTGCCTCTTTGGGCCCGCACAGTTATCTACGAACCTTTGCCCGAGCACGAACCGCGTGGTCGTTGAACTTGTCCGGACTCTTGACGAGTTGCGAGGGTGGGTTTTGGGTTGCATTTTATTAATTTCTCAAAATTTATTTAAATGAATTATTTGGAATTTTTTGGGAATGAAAATTTTTATTTGTTGTTGAATTCATAGACCATAAAACACACCGTGTAATCAGTAACCGTAGCAAAAATATAATCATACAAAAAAGTACCGAGCCTCGACAGTTTGGATTTTGCATGGTACCATGGCAAACCAAACATCAAGCCACTGAACGACGCACCTTTCCCTTTTAAGGTGAAAGTGAAGCTAAGCTTTCGGCCCAGCCAAAATTTTGGCAAGTTTAATGACTTCATTAGTTGCTTGTTTTGTTGTTGTTGTTGTTGAGCTGTTTGTCTTGGGTCTAAACGATTAATTTTGTTGGACGAAATTGAAACTTGTTACCTGAAGGAAACATCAAACAGTCAAAATTATTCAATCATGAACAATAAAAATTTATCAATAATCAACATTTAGCACCAATCAACAATCTTCAACAATCAACAATCAACAATCAACAATCAACAATCAACAATCAACAATCAACAATCAACAATCAACAATCAACAATCAACAATCAACAATCAACAATCAACAATCAACAATCAACAATCAACAATCAACAATCAACAATCAACAATCAACAATCAACAATCAACAATCAACAATCAACAATCAACAATCAACAATCAACAATCAACAATCAACAATCAACAATCAACAATCAACAATCAACAATCAACAATCAACAATCAACAATCAACAATCAACAATCAACAATCAACAATCAACAATCAACAATCAACAATCAACAATCAACAATCAACAATCAACAATCAACAATCAACAATCAACAATCAACAATCAACAATCAACAATCAGCAAAATCAGCAAAACCAGCAAAATCAGCAAAATCAGCAAAATCAGCAAAATCAGCAAAATCAGCAAAATCAGCAAAATCAGCAAAATCAGCAAAATCAGCAAAATCAGCAAAATCAGCAAAATCAGCAAAATCAGCAAAATCAGCAAAATCAGCAAAATCAGCAAAATCAGCAAAATCAGCAAAATCAGCAAAATCAGCAAAATCAGCAAAATCAGCAAAATCAGCAAAATCAGCAAAATCAGCAAAATCAGCAAAATCAGCAAAATCAGCAAAATCAGCAAAATCAGCAAAATCAGCAAAATCAGCAAAATCAGCAAAATCAGCAAAATCAGCAAAATCAGCAAAATCAGCAAAATCAGCAAAATCAGCAAAATCAGCAAAATCAGCAAAATCGGCAAAATCAGCAAAATCAGCAAAATCAGCTAAATAAGCAAAATCAACAAAAGTGGTCAATATCAGCAAAATCGACAAAATCGAAAAAATCAGCAAAATTAGCAAAATCGACAAAATTGACAAAATCGACAAAATCGACAAAATCGACAAAATCGACAAAATCGACAAAATCGACAAAATCGACAAAATCGACAAAATCGACAAAATCGACAAAATCGACAAAATCGACAAAATCGACAAAATCGACAAAATCGACAAAATCGACAAAATCGACAAAATCGACAAAATCGACAAAATCAACAAAATCAACAAAATCAACAAAATCAACAAAATTATAAAAAAAGTTAAATAACATATCGACACAATCAACAATAAATCAACAAAAATCAAATTAGAATTCAAAAATTTCCCACCATTTCATGCCAACTGCGTCGTCGCCTAAAGACCCACGCCCAGAACCCGTGACGGTGGACACACCTTAATCGCTGTCGGCTCAACAGGTTCCGCTCAATAATGCGGCGGCGGCTCCAGCGAACAAATTGGAAGTTCGCATTTCGCAAATGGCGATGAATTAGCATCGGTCGAGCACACGGACAGCGAAAATTTGCTGCACGGAAGTTCCCCCTAATTACCGAACGGAATTAATTACACGAATTCAAATTCAATTAGGGATAATCCACGCGATCGTCCGGCTCAAACTGATCCGGGTCGTAATTGAAGTGAGCTGAAATTCAATAAGTCCTCATTTGAGGTAGGGTACTCTTGTTGTGCCATCGACACGTTCTCGACTAGTTCCACTAGTTTATCGCCCCAAGAACTGGTGGTGATGGCTATAACGACACGCTAATTATGGGCATTAACTTTGTCTCAAGTCGCGGTTCTTCGAAGTTCGCTCCGCGGTTCTCAAGTCAAGTTGGAAGGTTTGATTATTCTCTGCGTTCGTGTTACCTCATCGAGGGCTTAAGCCTGCTCAGCTCGGCGGAATTATGCCTATCAGCGACGATTCGCCAAGTGCACAGCGCCGTTATTATGCTCACACGTGTGATTGCACCACCGCAGACCGCGTTGCATCTCTTTTGTGGTCAACTGGGCAGCTTTTGCACACGCCGGATTGCGTAACCCACGACCGTCGACGAAAGGGTTGAAGTTGGTGATGTGACGGTGGAATGCATCGGCTGGTGGACCTTTTTCTCAGTTAAGGTGACAAGACCTGTGGTCTGGTTGAGTTGGTGGAATGTGATTTGTGGTTGGTGTAGTAGAACTGCTGCTGTCAGCTGGGTTAACCGATTGGGACATAGAATTGAGCTACTGGCGGGGGCACTTGCACGCAAAGGTCCGTAGAAGGTGTTTGCGTACGGATTGGGTTATGGTTAAGGGTCTGATCAAAAAGATCTTACGATGGATAGAATAATCGTTCGCGGTTGACAAGAAAATTATGGAATGTCGTTGGGGTTGGTATTCCTCGGTTGAAATGCAACATTGTAAGTCTTAAGTAACTAATTGGTTGACGTTCATGAATTCTTGGAAAAGACAGTTCTGTCGGTGTTGTCCTTTCAAAGGATTTTTAATAGACTCACGTACAACAGGTTGACCTCTAAGGGTTGAACAACACATAAATACAAAAATAAAAAAACAAAAATTAAAAATAAAGCAAAAATTCAAAAATACAAAAATACAAAATGACAAAAAAAAACAAAATTTCAAAAAGTCAAAAAGAAACAAAAATTCTAAAATTCAAAAAGACAAAATTAACAAAAAAAAACAATTGTTTTTTTGTCACTTTAAATTTTTTTGTCTTTTTTGTTATTTTGTATTTTTGTATTTTAGATTTTTTGTTTTTTTTTTAATTTTTTTTTGTATTTATCAACAAAATCAGCAAAATTTACAAAATCAACAAAATCAACAAAATCAACAAAATCAACAAAATCAACAAAATCAACAAAATCAACAAAATCAACAAAATCAACAAAATCAACAAAATCAACAAAATCAACAAAATCAACAAAATCAACAAAATCAACAAAATCAACAAAATCAACAAAATCAACAAAATCAACAAAATCAACAAAATCAACAAAATCAACAAAATCAACAAAATCAACAAAATCAACAAAATCAACAAAATCAACAAAATCAACAAAATCAACAAAATCAACAAAATCAACAAAATCAACAAAATCAACAAAATCAAAAAAATCAACAAAATCAAAAAAATCAAAAAAATAAAAAAAATCAACAAAATCAACAAAATCAACAAAATCAAAAAAATCAACAAGATCAACAAAATCAACAAAATCAACAAAATCAACAAAATCAACAAAATCAACAAAATCAACAAAATCAACAAAATCAACAAAATCAACAAAATCAACAAAATCAAAAAAATCAACAAAATCAACAAAATCAACAAAATCAACAAAATCAACAAAATCTACAAAATCAACGAAATCAACAAAATCAACAAAATCAACAAAATCAACAAAATCAACAAAATCAACAAAATTAACAAAATCAACAAAATCAACAAAATCAACAAAATCAACAAAATCAACAAAATCAACAAAACCAAAAAATCAACAAAATCAACAAAATCAACAAAATCAACAAAATCAACAAAATCAACAAAATCAACAAAATCAACAAAATCAACACAATCAAAAAAATCAACAAAATCAACAAAAGCAACAGAATCAACAAAATCAACAATTGTTTTTTTTGCCTTTTTAGATTTTTGTTTTTTTTTGTCATTTTGTTTTTTTGTATTTAAGAAATTTTGTTTTTTTTTTAATTTTTGTATTTTTTTAATCAACAAAATCAACAAAAGCAACAAAATCAACAAAATCAAAAAAAAAAATCAAATTTGACAAAATTGAGAAAAATTGAGAAAAATTGTCAAAATTGACAAAATTGACAAAATTGACAAAATTGACAAAATTGAAAAAAATGAAAAAATTGACAAAATTGACAAAATTGACAAAATTGACAAAATTGACAAAATTGACAAAATTGACAAAATTGACAAAATTGACAAAATTGACAAAATTGACAAAATTGACAAAATTGACAAAATTGACAAAATTGACAAAATTGACAAAATTGACAAAATTGACAAAATTGACAAAATTGACAAAATTGACAAAATTGACAAAATTGACAAAATTGACAAAATTGACAAAATTGACAAAATTGACAAAATTGACAAAATTGACAAAATTGACAAAATTGACAAAATTGACAAAATTGACAAAATTGACAAAATTGACAAAATTGACAAAATTGACAAAATTGACAAAATTGACAAAATTGACAAAATTGACAAAATTGACAAAATTGACAAAATTGACAAAATTGACAAAATTGACAAAATTGACAAAATTGACAAAATTGACAAAATTGACAAAATTGACAAAATTGACAAAATTGACAAAATTGACAAAATTGACAAAATTGACAAAATTGACAAAATTGACAAAATTGACAAAATTGACAAAATTGACAAAATTGACAAAATTGACAAAATTGACAAAATTGACAAAATTGACAAAATTGACAAAATTGACGAAATTGACAAAATTGACAAAAATGACAAAATTGACAAAATTGACAAAATTGACAAAATTGACAAAATTGACAAAATTGACAAAATTGACAAAATTGACAAAATTGACAAAATTGACAAAATTGACAAAATTGACAAAATTGACAAAATTGACAAAATTGACAAAATTGACGAAATTGACAAAATTGACAAAATTTACAAAATTTACAAAATTGACAAAATTGACAAAATTGACAAAATTGACAAAATTGACAAAATTGACAAAATTGACAAAATTGACAAAATTGACAAAATTGACAATATTGACCGAAAAAGACAAAAAAGACAAAAAAGATAAAAAAGATAAAAAAGATAAAATTTACAAAATTTACCGAAAAAGACAAAAAAGACTAAAAAAACCACAAAATAGTCAAAAATTAAAGTCCATAAATAACATGCCGAACTCCGAGTTATTGCAATGCTCTGAAATCCGAAAACTTCGTCGAGAACCACCTTGACGTAGGTCATGTGTGTTCAGAATGTTTCTCGCAACTCGACGGGGACATTTGTTTAGCTCAACAGTCACTGACAATGTTTCAAATAAAGCCGGCTTAACTAACGAACCAATCTCTCACACATATTCCACATTCAAATGCGTTCAAAGCCGCGTCCAACAACAACAACTCGTCGGTCTGTAGCAATAAAAATGACGTATTTGACAAGAATTACTCGGACCCGTTGGACCTGCTCGTCTGGCGCATTTGTCAAGCCGAGCGTTGTTCTGCAGTAAAACCCGGCCACCACGCACCGCAAAGCGGTTCGTGGGCGTCCGCAGCTAATCCAATCTGCATATGTAATTTCACGTCGTTCTACAATAAAACAATGTCCATCCAACAGATCACCTAAGGCCGTCGTCAACGACGTTCTGTGTGGGACTGCACGACCCGTTTCGTCGTCCAAGACCTGTGACGCGACGTTTCACTCTCGCTTTCAGTGTTGGAAGTGTTGCGGCAAGTACCTCACCGCTACCTGTCGGAGGTGCTGTGGTTGTTTGTCGTGGAGATTTGCACCACCGGCGGGCCTGACATTTCACGTGGGGTTGATAACGGTTTCTCCGACGCGACTTGGCGATGAAGTGTGCGCAGAATGTGCAGCTTTTACGACTTCAAGGCCTTTCGGGAGAACACCTTGCAGGAATGCGCGCGCGCGCTGATTGAGCGGTCGGGATAAAGGTTAGACGTGCGCGATCTGCGCCGTAGATCACACGCGAGAAGTGTTTCTTCAGCGGCTTTACATAAGCTTCGAACTGATGCAAGTTGGCTGCAACAATGGAGCGCAGGGTCCTAACCAGCGCAGACCATGAAGAGCCGTTGTTACGGCTTGTTAACCCGCTAATGTCATCAAACTCTGCAACCAGATCGAAACTGCTACGGAGTTGGTGTTGGCTACGGTAGACCACATGCTAGACCAGCTGATTGATTTCCGTGAGTGCTGTGTATGCATAATGGACCCTGCGGCGGTGGTCTTGATACCCCCGTTACGCAATGGAAGCCACTACGCACTACTTGGTTACGGTCAGCTGGTGGACTAATGGTCCCCGCAGGCCGTAATTGGATCGTCTTCCGTTAGACTAAAGAAGATTTGTCCAAGATCTGTTGACGGTATTTCCAAACAACGACTTCGATACCTCAAATCCAAGTCCGTAATCGAACGCACCAATCAGTCAGGAGGGTGCAGTTATCTAACCACCCCTTGTCAACTGCAGGAAATTGCGGTGCTAACCTCTACCCTGTGTGCTGAAGTCCACCGGAGAAAGGCAGGTCCACCTCAATCTCAATTTGCGTATCACTGCTGCAGACTCCGCTGTGTGGCGTGCGACCCCATAGCTCCTAACAGCGCCAATTACTAATGACGTTCTAATTAATATTTACGACATCCTGTTTGGAGCCCGGAGGCTAGTCCACGGCAAGTGCAAGCAGTTTATGCATCCTGCGAACGGGTAAGCTCAGATTTCTGGTTTCTTGCTGAAACGAGAGTAAAACGATGACGAGGTGGTGAAAAAACGAGAGTCACAGCGGCTCTAAACACGAGCGGAGCTAGTTTTTCCCATGGCACGGGGAACTTGCTTGAGATGGGAAAATTATTACTCATGCTTCGACACTTGGCGTTTGGCGGAATCCAGGGAAAAGTCTTAGACTTGCGAAAATTTTAATCAAATTAATCTGTGATTGTTGAAAAATGCCAACAGATGGAGCTAAATTTCATATAGCTTGTTTGCAACATTATCTAACATTAGGCGTTTAATGTCACTAGGTGAATCGATCTCCCAACTTTTCCATCGCTACCAGGTCCCCACAGAGTGTATCAATGAACTAATAAATAAAAATCAGCTTCTTCGATGCAAATCTGGCCAGCAGCGCAAATCGATAAATAAGTGAACTTATGCGCACCAAACTTCTGTGTCGTCGTGTTGATGGAATCCAAGACCCGCGCTGCGTTGAGGTAACATGTATAAATCTTTCACCACCAGCAACCAGCAACCTGGTGAAGGTCCCTCGGGCAGCGTTGAGAGACAAACGGCAGTTGGATCTTGGAGTGTCCGATGGTGGGAAAATAGATTTGTGATCAGGTGGATTCTCACGGGGGGTGTCAATGGCGATGCTGAATGGAGCGATATTTTATTGGACTGAATATAGATCTGCAAGTCATGATTGGATGAATTTGTTGTACAAAATAGCAATTCGTTTCTTATGAACTCAACCCGGTTTATTACTATCAAGAAAAATAAATAATTATAAATTAAAAAAATGAGATAGAATCTGGTTAGAACTTTAAAAACTAGGGGAAATATACCTATTTTAAGCCTAATAAGCGGTCGTGTTTGAATGATGCTGGATAATCTGGAGTGTTCCTTGAAATTTACTAAAACCAAGTACACCAACGGGTAGAGCAACTTTTTGTGAACATTTCTGTTTATTTTCACTTTTAATAAATATTCTATTTTTTTAAATCAAGACTAACATTTTAAAAGGGCGTAATATTGAATGTTTGGTCCTTTTGGAATGTTATTCTTGGTTTAAAAATGTTGAACATATTTTTTTCGAACAGATCGGAAAATTTCACGAATGTTTAATATTTTTAACATTGAAAATCGGACCATTAGTTGCTGAGATATTGACGTTAGAAAATGGTTGCTTGTTTGGGTGAAAACATCAATTTTCCTGTTTTTAAACCTTTGCATGGCAATATCTCAGCAACTAAGGGTCGTATCAACAAAGTTCAAAAAAGCAAAATATAGAGAATTTTCTCAGCCTTTTAAAAATATTTTTTCAAAGGTTGGCAAACATGAGCACTATTTTTAAAAAATGAAAAACTGCGACTATTTTCAAAAAAGTCACTTAAAATAGATTTAACTTGAAAACGGTGCACTTTATCAAAATTTCAGTAAAGTACTTTTTGATTGCAAATTTGATTTTACATCTAAAAATGAAGTTGAAAAATTTGTGCGACACTTATTTCGATTTTTTTTAGTGATTCTATTGATTCAAAAATTCATAACTCGGTCAAAGATTGCACAACCTGGAAATTTCTGAAAAGTTGGCATTTGATGTCCTCTAAAACATATAAAAAAATAAAAAAATAAAAATAGTGTTTTTTTGCAAATCAAGTTTTAGTGACAAAATGTTGAATAAAAAATCACCAAAAAAATTTTACCGTGTATCATTTTTTTTTTCAGTGTAGTCCGTATCCATACCTACAACTTTGCAGAAGACACCAAATCGATCAAAAAATGTCTTCAAAAGATACAGATTTTTTAATTTTCATATATCATTTTTGTATGGATAGCTGCCTAATTTGTATGGAAAATTATATGGACAAACTAATGATGCAAAATGGCTTCTTTGGGCATACCGAAGGCACCAAAAAAGTTTCAGCCGGATTAAAAAATACAAAAATTAAAATTGAAGAAAAAAGATCCATTTCGTAGAGAATTGCTCATCTGATTTATTTCCAAAGAACTGGCTAGGTGGAAAAAATGCAAAAAAAACAATAGAAATTATTTCTTTGAAAAAATAAACCCTATTTGTTTTCAAAGTCATGTTGAAAATAATGCAAAAAATGTCAAATGATTTTTGACGGCAAATCAAATTTTATTTGTTTTCCTTAAAAAGTCAAAAAAATAAACAAATAGCAACAAATAAAAAAACATCATTTTCTTAAAAAAATCTAAGAACTGATCAAGTTTGAAATTTTTATACATTCTCATATAATTCTATTTTTTTTCTCAAATTCATTACGAAGAACTGGCCTCGGTGAAAAATGTAAGAATTTGTAGGAATAATTATTAATAATAGACTATATACAAGGAACTGGTCATGTTTAAATTTTTTGTGTAAATCGCACATATTTTTTTTTGAAAATTCAATTTATTTTAAATGAACCGGTCCTGTTTTAAAATTTCATAAAATTGAATAAAAATCATCTGTTAAAAAATTCGATGATCTGCTAATCTTTAAATTATCATGATTAAATGCTTGTTTATTAGAGTGTAACAAAAATGACTTTTTGGCGGGCATTCATGGGTTTGTTCCGGTGTGCATACTAAGCCCAAATCCAAAATATGAGCTTGATTGGACGTAACAGGAGCTAGCGCTCCGCCCTTCAATTTTAAATGGGATTTAACCCGTAAAAAAGATTTTTTCAAAAATTGCATTTTTTGAGGCATTTTGGCCACTGAAGCGTTTATTTTCAACATCATTGGCGTGATCCTTGCGCATCTTTTGGTATATATAACATTGAAATTTGGAGCACCCTGGAGCACGGTACAGGCCTTCAAAGTTTGGCATTTTTCGAAAAATCTGCCCCGGCAAAAAAGATATGCGTCGCGCCTCGCGACACCCTAGACGCCATTTGATTTTGCCGGGGCCGATTTTTCGAAAAAATGCCAAACTTTGAAGGCCTGTACCGTGCTCCAGGGTGCTCAAAATTTCAATGTTATATATACCAAAAGATGCGCAAGGATCTGGCCTACATGCCAATGAATGCTCATATTTTGGATTTAGGCTTAGTATGCCCACCGGAACAAACCCTTGAATGCCCGCCAAAAAGTAATTTTTGTTACATCCTATTGTTTATACTTTTTATCATCTCAAATCAAATCAAAATATTTTGACTCATGATTGTCAAACTCATGCAGCTTAGAAAGCTCCCGCAATCACATTGTCCAAGCATCGAAACAAATTTTATTGCCTCAAAAGCATTCAAAAAATGCCATTGATCACAAAAGCATTAACCACTGGAACCGTACTCGTAATTCCCCGATCATCAATTGGTGATTCAACGCACGAATGGGCCCCCACAGCCAAACTTTTGAATGCAACCCATTCATCCCCAACAACTACTCTTTATGTTGATACCATTTGCGTTGATTCCGTTGATGGGCGTCCAAACGATCGACACTGTCCAAGCACTCGCACTCCACGTGAGTCATTTCCAAATCTCGTTTGTCAAGCCCATTCCATTGATAGAGTCGTCGTTTTATTCCGCTCAAATATCACCGCTCGTCGACCATAATCGTTTCCAAACAGAAAAATTACGAATCGTTCGCCCCACGCCGGGTTCGTCGCCTAGCGTTACGCCAGAGAGATTCGGACGGTTCAAGTCTCGAAAGCGAAAGTGATTGAATTAACGCGCGCCCGGCCACTTCTCGCGCTCCTCTCCGCTTTCCTTCCGATTCGAATTAATCCGCCGAAAACACCTCGAGGGGAGGTTACATAACCTAACCTCGACACGAGATCGCCGCCGCGCCATCTGTTGGCGTGGAGGCCTTTGAAGAGTTTTTTTTTCAGGGGAGGAACCACCCTCAAAGATCGAACGGCGTGCGCTTTGACGTGCACGCTCAGCTGTCATCATCGCTGACAACTCCTCTAATTTGAGCCCTCTGGGCCCGCTGCAGCTGACTTGAGCTGACTTGAACTGACTCGACGGTTGATGATGATTGAGGAACAAAAACTCTGGAGGATGGTTACTTCATTTTGCTGCCACCTTATTTAGGCACGGTTGCGTTCGGTGAAAGACTCTTCAGGGCTTCGCTTTGAAGACCCTGGCGAATAATAATAAATTTTAAAATCATAACGGAGTTGTGCGCCCATCGCAGATTTGATTGATAACTCTATCGGTGCTCTGTGCTGAACATGTTTGCAAAGCGACGTGATTGAGTCGTGAAACGCTGAAAGACACTTGGCTCTCGGAGGTTAGGGGGTTGCTCCGTCCGTGGATCACGCGAAATAGAATACCTCCCCGTCGTCTAAGGCGAAGTTGTCGACTGGTGGTTGTGGTGACCTGCAAGGCCAGCAGGATTCTGAATGCCGTTCATTTCTAACGGAGGCATGTCTCGATGAATTATTGATAATCTGGGAGATCTTGTACGGGGAGCAGATCTTGGCGCAGATATGAACAGTCTGACTGGCAGACATTCACAGCAACAGAAGTGCAGCGTTTGAGGTTTGAGTGAAACTTGTTTTTACGTTGGATCAAATTCCAACGAATCGCGAGAGGGATGCCATGCAGAGATTTGAACAAAGACGTGAAGGCTGGATTGACAGCTGGGAATTTCCTGATGGTGATAGCGGAATATCCTGATCTACATATTATTCAAGTTTTTAAAGAGCAATTGAAACAAAATCAACAAAATCAACAAAATCAACAAAATCAACAAAATCAACAAAATCAACAAAATCAACAAAATCAACAAAATCAACAAAATCAACAAAATCAACAAAATCAACAAAATCAACAAAATCAACAAAATCAACAAAATCAACAAAATCAACAAAATCAACAAAATCAACAAAATCAACAAAATCAACAAAATCAACAAAATCAACAAAATCAACAAAATCAACAAAATCAACAAAATCAACCAAATCAACCAAATCAGCAAAATCAACAAAATCAACAAAATCAACAAAATCAACAAAATCAACAAAATCAACAAAATCAACAATATCAACAAAATCAACAAAATAAAAAAAAACAAAATTGACAAAATCAACAAAATCAATTTAAAAAAAATGATACTTTTGATAGGCAGAAACTGACGGTATCAAAAGATCCGTGCCCATACAATTTTGGCAACCGTCTATGCAAAGAGGCTATTGAAATATTCAAAAGAGTTTTTTTTATTATGATTAGATTTTGTAGCTTCTTGGGTTTTTTTGGGTTAGCGTTCGATTTTCAATTTAATAAAATGAAATTATTGTAAAATTTTTCTTTCTATAAAATATTTTCATGATTTTCAAATCAACCCTAACATAGGTCAAGAATAAGTATTTTTTCATGATTTTTTTGATAAATTGGCAACACTGCCAAATTAATATTGAATAAATTGTGCCATAGCTCAAAAGATAATATTTGTTGTTATCTTAAACACATTCCAAAAATTAGATTTCTTATAAATAGTTATTTTGCGCAATTTTATTTTTTGTGTTAATAGTCTAATTGAAATAATAATTATTTTTAAGAGTGTAATAATCGACCAGCAATACCTACAACAACAACGATGCTGAATGGATCAGAAAATCCATTATAATTTTTTTTTAATATTTTTTAAAAGCCTTTTTTACGGACGTTCGCCAATATTCATGGGTTAGTGTGCAATAGGTCCTAATTTGTCGCCATTTGTAAACAAAGCCCTTTTTCATTGATTTACTTACAGAATTATAAATTTTAAAAATGCTTTAAATATTTCATCTCACTCGTGTTTATATATCCGGTGTAAGATAAGTGACCAGAAATCAACTCAAAAATCTTTATTTTTTACATTGTTGGTTAGGAAATTGGAGGGCTTTTCTAAGGATTTAACAATGTTTAAGATCTGGCAACCCTGTCTCAAGTTCACTGTTTGAATACTTAAGTGATATACATGTTTTTTTTCAAGCTGGATTTAATGAATAATTGTATGTAAACTATGTTATTTCATCAGCGTTGTACATATGTACTTTTGATTTTCATAAATAACCTTTTGGCGAGCATTCTTTTATTACGTAACGCAGTTGGAGGGGAGGGGACTCGAAGGCTCTGTTAACCTCCATACAAAATTTTCAAAATTTGTAAGGAAAATTTGTTACGAGGGGGAGCGGGAGGGAGTCCATAAAACCATTTTTTTGCGTAGCGTAATAAAAGAACGCTCTAAAAATGGAGCTCAAACGGTGAGAAATATCAACAATACAATCAATTTGGAATTCTACCGATTCTTTTAGATAGGCAAAAAGATTTATCTTTCCAAAAGAGAAACTTTCTCGAGATTTACTAAAACTAGACAACAAGAATTTAAGGGTGATCGCTGGTTTATTAACTGGTCACTGTCCATGTAAATATCACTTATTCAATATGAGGAAAATCCCAAACGCAATTTGTAGATTTTGTAATATTGAAAATGAAACATCAGAGCACCTGCTTTGCAATTGCGATGCCCTGACCCAAAGTAGAATTTCATTTTTCGGAAAAGGGGTCTTACAGCCCTCCAATATCAATATTTTTCGTCCTAGTAGGGTGATAGACTTATAAAACAAGTCGTACCTAACTGGGACAACACGCAGTAAACAGGAGCTGCCTCTCATCGTTCCATGATGTTGGGTTAACCTGATTTGCTATAAAAAAAGGGTCCCCCCACAATATTCCTCTAATTGGTCGCAGTGGTATCAAGGCTCAACAAAAAAAAAAACACTCCCTTGACTTACAAACGCCCTCTATACCCCTAACATTTCTTCATATCAAATAAGCGATTATCCCACCCAAATCAAACAACTATTACGAACGTTTAAAAAGTCAATTTGGAATGCCCACTTCAATCCCCAGCCGAAATGCCAAACCCGTCCAATTGTGAGACGTATTGATTAGCCAACCCAAAGTACCCGTCCAACCATTTCGTATCACCGCAGCACCGCACCAAATCCCTCGACGGATTCGTAATTTTCGCCCCAGAGGGGTTGTCTTTCTTCGGCGTGAGTGGTCATCAGATTTCCGTTACAATGCGTGAGTCGTCGTCGTCGTTCGCAGCTCATTATCATATTATGAAGCCCGAGCTTGAAGGTGCCATAATCGACCAGTTTTTCGTGAGGTTTTTTTTTTCGTGTGAGGTGATAAATACCTGCGATGACCGATGAGTCTTAGTACCTCGAACACTGCAGAAGCTGAATTGCGCGATTTACGGTGTTGAAGATGCCAAATGGGTTGCGTCACAACGGGTACGTTCAGCGAAATTGGCAAGACCAGAGTTTTGTGTTTTTTTCGGATGACCTGGTCAAGAGTTGGAAGTCCTTTTGAGTGATTGATGAGGTTGTAGATTTTATTTTTGCATAATCTTGATGTTGAAATACGCGTGACTCGCTTCAGGACATGGCATCGTTCATGAATACTGTTCAGGTTGAAAACAAGTCTTGCCACATTCAGGAAGTAAGTGCTTCCAAAACAATGCTTTAAAAGACTGAATTCTTTCTTTTGCAAAGTACACTTATACTTGCCCTACGGCAAGGTAGCACTCAATTTGATCCAGCTTCCATTTTTGTACACTTTTTGCAACGCAACCTGCTCGTTTAGTAATTAATCACTGCTGCGTCGTTCTGGTTGTTTATTTGCACACTACACACAGTTCAGCCTGGCGAAGTTCGTGAGTTCAATTTCCCGGGGTTGCTTGCGTCGCCGTACAAAAGCGTGCGCTTGACCCTGAAAGCTCGTTTTCTGATTGCTGCCCGGACCAATTACGCGTAGCTTTCGTCCTCACCCCCCTCCCAACCTCGCCCCAACTCGGCACGCTAATTGAGATGCAGGTGCGTGAGCGTTCTCTTCGCGGGTACGCAAAAAATTAGATCAATTTTACATGAGCAATTTTCGTTCATTTATAAAAGCTCCGAGTCGATGCTGTTGAGACGAAGCTAATCGGTTTGCGAGAGCGCACCGAAATCGATTAGTTAGCTCTCGGCGCTCTCAGGTGGTGTTCCGAAAATGGTCGCAACGGTGACGACGACGACGAAACTTTTGTAGACAGTTCAGTGTTTGTCTTAGTCTTATGAGTCGTGTAATGTTGGCCGTCGGGCAGGAATCTATCAGTGCTGATGGTTGGGCACGAGATTGAGAGTACCGTGGAATGGAACTACTTTTTTCTTTTTAAATAAATTTAATTTAAAAAATTTATAAAAAAGAAGATTGAAATTTGTGAAATTGTATGTATTTCCTTCTAGCACCTGATGCTGACTACAGCTTTTCAACTGAATTCAGCTCAGTAGGAAGTGAGCAAGCGAGCTTCTAAATAAACTTGAATAATGAATAAAAAAGATGAAATTCGGAAAAAGGATGGAAATAGAACCAAACTGTCAACCTGCCTCATATAAGAAAATTGCCTTTGCAACTTTCATTATCAAATAATTTGAGCTGAGAAATTCTTTAACTTAAACATTTTTTTCGTACAATGAATGTGATTTCGCATATTTCTTCGAGCAGGCATATGAAATCAACTTTTGTCCTACTGAAAAGTATGGACAAATTATGTTCACTTAGTTGAATGCTTTTTGAAAAAATCATGATTGTCATGAATAGTTGAAAATTTAAAATACACCAAAAATCTATGTTTTGACCAACCTTGAACCTTCAAAAAGCATTGTCAAAGAGAGCTCTTGAACTTTTAAAAAATCTTTGGTTTCATGATTTTACTTTGCCAATGAGCTAAAAAAAAAATTTTTTTTGGATTTAAGTTTGGTCCTGTTTTCTTTTATTAGAATTCATTAAGTTTAATTTTTATTTCTTTTGATTTATTTTTTAATTTGTTTGTATATTGATAACGATAGCCTGTTAGTGTATACACATTGCCTCAGGATTTTTTTTTTTGGAGAAAGTATTTAAAATCGTGAAGAATTGTTTTCAAGAATCTTTGCAAGATTTATTTAATAATTACAATGAAACTTAATTATGTTAAATAGAAATTTTGAAAATAACAGTTTCAAAAGTTCTTCCTTTTTGCTATATTTTGTTTTAAGTGTTGGATTTAGCTTATGGTTAAAAAAAATTTTAAAGACCTAATTTTTTGTGTGGAAAAAACACATTTACACAGTAAAAGATGTAAATTTACACATTTTTTCGAGGAACAGTCATGCCCTGGTTTTGCATGCTTCGGTTTTGCACTGCTCCGGTTATGATTCGTTCAGATGCATCAATTCTGGAGCAACATTTGAAAAGGGCGCATAAGCATTTTGACAGCTACAACTATTTTGCAATTTCCCAGGCAATAGGCGACTATTTTACAACACCCATAGTGTTAAATGGTAGCTGGGGAGGTCAGCTATTGTTTAGCATTTCGAATTCTGAGAAAAAGTTACCTGAAGAATGAGAAACAGCAAAATAGTTCAAACTGTCAAAATGCTTATACGCCCTTTTCTCGTGTTGCTCCAGAATTAAGCTCGAAACAGTGCTGAAAATGCACTGTTTCTCAAAAAAAATAAATCAACATTATTTTGATTACAAAATGGGTAGCAAATGATTGGGATTTTTCCATACATTTCGATAGTAAAAAAACATTTATTTGATTTTTTTTATACATTTCGATAGTAATAAAAGATTTTTTTTAACACAATTTTCACAAAACTACGTTTTTTTGAAAAAATTATTAAAATTTCAGTATTTTACAATATAGGTAACAAATGATTGGAAATTTTCATGTATAGCAATGCTATTTATTATTATTAATGCTAATAATTTTCGCAAAACCTAGCTTTTCCTAGAAAGTACGTAGTTTTGTGAAAAATTAGAATGTAAAAAAATATATCATTATCATCGAAATGTATAAAAAATTTCTGATCATTTCATACCCTTATTGCAACTAAAATTTCAAATACTTTTTTTTTCAAAAATACGTGGTTTTGCGAACATTTTCAATATTTTTAAAGCAAAATATTATTTCTATCGAATTGTATGATAATTTGATAACCATATTGTAAAAAAAAGTTGAGTAATTTTTGTTTCGAAGATGTAAATTTGTGAATTTTTGAGTATTCTAAAAAAGGTACTACAACTTCCAAAAGTTATGCAAAATTTCCGATCATTTGATACTCGTATAGTAAAAACTGTTATTTTGAGTATTTTTTCAAAAGTACGTAGTTTTGTGAAGATTTTGAGTTTAAAAAAAAATCCTTCGAAATGCATGAATAATTTCCGATCATTTAATACCCATTTTGTACAAAAAAAATTTTTTTTAAATATTCTTGAAATAAACCTTGTTTTGTTAAAATTAGCATTAAAAAAATATTACTATCGAAATCTTTAAAAAAAAATCAAAAAAGTGTCCACGTGGTTTATGGATGGTCCCATATCTATAATGTTAAAAAAACTGAAAATTGGAGTATTTAAAAAAACATAGTTTTGTAGGAAAAAATTAGTATTTTCAAAAGATTGTGTTACATTTTTCGAGATGTATTTAAAATCTCGATCATTTGATACCCATATTGCAAAAACTATAATTTTGTGTTTTTTTTTCGAGATAAATTTTCAGAAATAATCATGTACAGGAAAAATACGTATTTTTTTAAAAATTGCAATGGAGTGCTGAACTTTTCAGCACTGTTATAAATTTTTCATTCTGTTATTTTTGGTAGAGAAATCCTAAATACAAGATGGCAGCCAAAATTGAGGTGATGAAATATTGAGAAAATACATTTGGTTATGTTACAGGTAATCAATCGGTCACATTTTGCTAATAATAGAATCGCAACATTAGAATTTGATGTTAAAAGTGAAAAATAAAAAAATACATGAAGATTTCTTATTGTTTTTTGATTATTCAAAGTTCCTTAGAATCCTTCGGATAATCTAGCTTCTGATAATCGAAGATCCCTCTATCAATTATAATTTTCAACTATTTCAAAGTCACTCCAACTTACTTTAAACACACATTTTTCGCCAAACGTTCAAGGCAGTCTACATTTTCGTTAGATCTGGTCTCCATATTTTAGCTCCGCTCCACCTGCCTTCAGCGTGGGTATTTGTTATTAAACACACAACAGCAGAAGAAAAAAAAAATCCGCTCAACCTGTTGCGCTCAGAGACTCGATTGCCTGATACGCTCTGTTATTGTCTGTCTCTAGTGTTGTAGCCTAGTAGAGCAACCGTTAATTCTGAATCATTGTCTTTGCGAATTTCAGCATCTCACAGCTCCGGTTGATTCAGGCTAAACGGATGGAACTGGGTCTACACAGTTGGCGTCGTCTCTGGGTTTCGCGACCAAAATTCGCACCGCACTCGACCTTCTTCGTGGGCTATGATCTGCACAGGTCCACTTTTGAACGCCTGTGATTGATTTTCGTTTTTTTCTCTGCGTTTCTTTCAGGTGAGTTCACGCTGCGTCTGCGCGTCAATAACGACGACCTGGTAGGACCACAACCAACCAACTCAACGGTGTTGCACTGTGTGGTAAAATATAGTGATTATCCACGTACGAAACGATTTCACCTTCGGGGTGTGAAAACATAGATCATGGGGTTGCAGCCCTCGAAAACTACCACACCTGTGGGCCGGTGGTTCCTCCTCTCCGCTAATGAACACTCTAGGACGACGACGGTCGTCGCGGGTGGCCTCAATTATTACAACGGTGACCTGCAGTAGCAGCAAGCATGTTTGCAGATTCTGAACACCTTACAACGGAGCTTTCAACGATCTTTTGGTGAAAGTGAGCAATACAAATTCACAGAGGTCATAATATTGAAAAATTGATGAAAGGTTCTCGATCCAAACTTTGCTTCGCAAACATTGCAACTCAATTTTCTGAGTTCATCACACACCAAAACAATTTATCATTACATCACATCAATCATACAGCACGCGTTGCCACCGTTTGACCGCGTGAGTCGAATATTAAATTTCGTATGGCGCAAAACAAAACAAAACGACTTTAACCTGCCGTGTTGACGCCCAATGTTGACCGTGGTGGCCATTGGTCGGACCTCCTCCTAGGGTCGGCACCAACCGGGGAAGGCACGCGCATTTTGCGCCATTGAATTTCGCGCTCCGTCAATCGCGGACCGTCGAGTTGCGTTGTGCGTTAACGTGTTGAGGTCAACCGAAAACGCTTCGTAACCGCCACTACCGGAATTAATCGGTCCGATTCGGGGTCGCTTCGTTGCGTCACAGCAAACAACAACACGCTCTTCAAGATGCTTCCTGGCACTTGTCCGGGAACCCGGATTTGAAAGAAAAATCGAAAGTGAACCCAGTTCTACCCGTTGTTTCGGTTTTCATCCGGCACCGGTACAGTCACAGATGACGCGTGATGTTGTAAGTGAATGTTGTCCCATCCCCCGGTCTCTAACATCCAAGACCCGGGAGGTGCTGTTGAATCAAGTTTTTCTCACTTCCCACCTTGCGCTGCAGCAGCGCAAGTGATCGTCAGCTAACGGAGTTGGTGCACTTGCTGAAAAACTTGATTTCTGAACCAGTCAGCCAGCAAATACACGATGTAATCGAGAGCCTGACTCAATCATCTGCATGGCTGGGGGGATTGCCGCGCCCAGTCGGTTGTAGGCAAACGGCAAGGCTGAATCCGCAGAATCCTGAACACATTTTCCCACCGATTAACCCCTAGAACACACCCCGTCTAGTGTTCTAGTGATCTGGAACGTTGCCCGCCCAGGTCATGATTTATTAGCTATGCTATCAGAATGGAAAGAGGCTTTTAGCGATACATTCATTTTTCAGAGAGATATTAAGCACAAGGTAGCAAATGTTTGACAACCAAACATTTGGTTTAATGAAAGCTAAAAAAAAAATTTATGCTTGGAGTGGTGTCCCTTTTCGTAGATTGGTAATTCATATAATTAATGTGAAACCATTATAACTGGATTTGCCTTAAAAAATTACGGAATGATACATGATTTATCGGTCTCGTGGCGCAGGGGTAGCGGCTTCGGCTGCCGATCCCGATGATGCTATGAGACGCGGGTTCGATTCCCGCCTTATCCACTGAGCTTCTATCGGATGGTGAAGTAAAACGTCGGTCCCGGTTTCTCCTGTCTCGTCAGAGGCGCTGGAGCAGAAATCCCACGTTAGAGGAAGGCCATGCCCCGGGGGGCGTAGTGCCAATAGTTTCGTTTTTACATGATTTATCGATTACACATTGATGTTCTTTTGAGAGTTAAAAAAATATACGCCATACTGTTTTCACCATGTTTCACCTCATTCGTTAAGAAAAGGTCGCAATTTGGCTTTTGAATCTTAAATGTTGCCTAAATATTTTATTTTCATTAAAAAAAACTGAAATTTTATCAGAATTTCAAATTAGATGAAGGAATTTAGGGATTTTTTTCGGTAATTTTGTGATAATGATTACTCTTAATTCCCTAGAATAATTCTCCACCAATACCGGCAATGGATTTTATCCGTATTTTTTTTCATTTGGCTTAAATATCGAATGGGCCTTCTTTGACCGGTACGCCATCAAATCGGGCGTCTAATTTTACATAAAAGTCCCTTTGACACCAAATTTCTATCTCATCACCGTTTTAGGCTGCAAATTATTGAAAACCACCTAATTTTTCGCATGTTCAAAAATGGAAGGGGTCGTACCGCCCCTCCATCACGAGATATCAAAAAACGGACCTCGGATTCGTGATCAGGGACAAAAGTTACCCCTTAGGACAAAGTTTCACGCAAATCGAAGAGGGGTCGCGGCAACTTTTCCCGATTTCGTGTGAGTTGGTAGAGAATTACCCCCCCCCCCTAACATTTTCACAAAAACTAAAATTCCCAAAATTGATAGATTTTGATTTTCTAGATTTTTTTTTTATATGTTTTAAGGGACCAATACCCGCAACTTTTAAGCCATAGAGAAATATGGTCAAAAAATTTGCTTCCATGCGATTTTTTTTTATATAGTAATATTTGGAAAAAAATGAAATTTCATTAAAAAAATTAACCTAATTTTGTACGTTAATTTCAATTTGCAATTTAAAAGTACTTAACAGAAATTTTTATTGAGTGCGCCGTCTTCAAGATATGGGTAACCACAAGGGTGGGTACGTTTTTCAAAAAGTTCTCGGATCAAGTTTTAGTATGGTTCCCCTTGTAGGGCATGCCCATAGGGACTTCCATGCCAAATATTAGCTCATTTGGTTGTAAACTGGCTGCGCGCATCAGGGTTAATGTTTACATGGGAATTACTATGGGAAATTGGAACTTTTCATTCAAACGCTCCTACAGGTCCGTCGGGTCCGGTGGTTTAGTGGTTAGCGTGGTAGCCTCTGAATCCCAGTATGGCCTGGGTTCAATCCCAGACGGACCCGGTGGCATTTTTCGAGACGAGATTTGCCTGACCACGCCTTCTATCGGATGGGGAAGTAAAACGTCGGTCCATTTGCGTAAAAGAGGTTTTCGGTGACTCACCACACATAACCTTCGGACGCCTAGAAATGAGCAGAAACTTGCAACAGAGACCACAAAAGACCCGGGGGTCGTTAAAGTGGATTACTTTGCTTTTTTTGCTACAGGTCTGGGAAAATCACGCGCCAACTTCTGGTATGGTCAGGCCTATGAGGAATGGTCTGGAGAACACTTTTCCCGAAAAGAGCATATGGATTCGTTGTCCCTAGACCTGGCGCATCGACAATCAATCCGATGTCTCCGGAATCAACGGTTTTCCCTCAAAAAGCATCAAATTTTCCTTAGCATGCTATGAAAGCTTGATGAACACCGCGACGCCATACGTCAGGCAGCTACCACGTGGTTGAGAAACGGCTGGAATATTTAATTGCAAACCTTCTTTTAACTAGAAAATGATCATTTCGAGTAATCCTGATATTGTTTAGTCGAATTCAGAATCTTTGCATAGCAAATTTGTATTTTTTTGGAAATATTTCAACCACGTGATAGCTGCCTGACGTATGGCGTCGCGGTGTTCATCAAGCTTTCATAGCATGCTAAGGAAAATTTGATGCTTTTTGAGGGAAAACCGTTGATTCCGGAGACATCGGATTGATTGCCGATGCGCCAGGTCTAGGGACAACGAATCCATATGCTCTCTTCGGGAAAAGTGTTCTCCAAACCATTCCCCATAGGCTTGCTCATACCAGAAGTTGGTGCGTGATTTTCCCAGACTTGTAGGAGCGTTTGAACAAAATGTTCCAATTTCCCATAGTAATTCCCATGTAAACTTTAACCCTGATGCGCGCAGCCAGTTAACAACCAAATGAGCTAATATTTGGCATGAAAGTCCCTATGGGCATGCCCTACAAGGGGAACCATACTAAAACTTGATCCGAGAACTTTTTGAAAAACGTACCCACCCTAGTAACCACTTTAAGTTTGATCACAACAAAAAATATATTTTTTTTCCGATTTTTTCAAATAATGTCGACTAGCGTCAATTTCTAAAAAAATTGGTTTAATTTTTTATTTATTTTCAATCAATTATTAGTCAATTGAAACGAAAAAAAAAAAAATGGTAAATCTATCAATTATCTAATAATCTTTGCATTTAATTGGCTCCCCTCTTACTAACATTTACACACAAGATCCTCTGTAATTACTCTTAGCTTTAAGTAAAATGTAATTACGAAAGCCGACTCGGTCTTAACTAGGTCCCAGCACCGAAAAGGAACTAATAAAAATAATTTTATGAAAAAAAGACATTTGCAGTTATTTGTTAGGGGGTGTGTTAATTTTGAAACTATTTTGAGAACTTGCATTCAATTAAATAAATAATTTTTAAATATAACATTAACAAAGTAATGATTTTAACAGAGATTAAATGTTAAATGTTAAATGTTAAATGCAAATTTTCTCAGACCAATGTAAATATCAATTCTTTTTATATTTTTTCCTGAATCAATTAGAATCTTTCTTTGTATGATACGTTATAATTTTGTCATATAAATTGTGCTGTATTTTCCTAAAAAAATACAAACAAAAAAAATCCAAAATGAATAGGTTGAAAATGAAAAACATGTGCTAACAGGTATTACTTTTAAAGTCGTTATAGAAAAAAACATTGAAATCCAAAAAGTTATTCTCAATTTCCTGGATATTAAAAATTTCAAGATAAGTCATTTCTTAAGAAGTACGGAAAGAAACTTGAGTTGGTTGTATACATCGAAAAGTTTGTTTACAAACTATTGTTTGCCAAATTAATGATATAGTTCTCAAAAATAATTATTTCTAATATACATTTGAGGAGCAAAAAGATATCGTTTAGTATAGTTAAACATAATATTTACATTTTTAAAACAAATTTTGCAGCACTTTTTAAAGCAGCTTTCTTAGTACATAATAAAAATAAAAGAAATCAATAAAAAGTGAACTGATTCACTGAAAGCATTTACTAACTTTCCTTGATTATTTTCATACAGAATTTGGTTACAAAGTAATTAGAAGTTAAGGATGTTTTAATATCAGTTCAGTTTTTTTTTTTGTGTGAAGTAATCTCAAATTTAATTTGATAAGGAATAAATTTAAAAGCCTGTTTTTTTTTATCTAATTTTTAATGATTTTAAATTCGAACTAAGAAAAAGAAAAAAAAATTCCGTGCCACTTGCGTACTTTTTATTTAATATGTATAACCAAAAAGTATCAAAACGTTGATTCCTGAAAATATATTTTACAAAACATTGGCAAGGTCACATTAAATAAGTGAAATCGCCAATTTCTCAATTAAAAAAAAGTGTTTTTTAATATTGGTCATTAGAGTGCCCAGAATAAGGGACTTTTTTCAAAACCTTGCTCCACAAGCTGAATATTGTTCCTTGAGCTATTTAAGGACTCTGAGTCAAATATGAGCAAAATCGGTTAACATTTACCCATTGATACTCAAAGGTGAAGTTTGTATGGGAAAAATATGGAAACCTCAATTTCCTTACGGTTGGTCTGCACGATGCGCTACTTACATCCAAATATTCCCAAAAGTAAGATTCTCATTGAAAATTTAATGCTCTACAACTTTGTAGGGCATATAAAAGCTGTAAAACTCGATCCTGAAAAGTAATTAGCGATTAAAAAAAGTCATTTTTGTATGAAAATCATTTTTTTCACCAGCTTTAGGCTCGGGTATCAATAGGTTATTTTCAACCAATTTCACTCAAAATTTACACAGATGCTTAAAATAATCCAAAAATCCGTTTTCCGCTTGTGGAGCAGGGGGTCATTTTTTCTGGGCACCCTAGTGGTCATGAATAGTAGAGGGTTGAGCTAAGTTTTAACAAGATAAAAAGAGTGTTTTTTTATTTTTATTTTTAAATACTCGCTTATTTGACTTTTATTTCTTGGCAAATTATGAGAAAGAGTTGTTTTCAGTTTTTTTTATGTATTTTGGAATTTTGAAGAAAATTGTGCTGGTTTTTTAATTGAATTTACGTTAAAACCCCGTCTTTTCGACCAAGCTTATTTTGCGAAACATATCATAGCCAACCATAAACTCACGCGCACTAAGTTGAACGAACTTCGCAAAAGTTAATTTGGCTATCGCGCTGCGTTTAGCCCATAAAACGAGCAAATCTAAAGAGTCACTGTTGTTACTTTGGGAAATGTTTGGCCAGCTTATGCAAATTTGCTAGCACTAACTGCGTAAGTTTTGCCCAGTTTGGTGCAGGTCCAGCGCAGCATCAGTTGCGCAAACGGTCGATTGTCGAAAAAGTTTTATTTGAACAAACGAAACTGAGCCGTTCGGCACGAACTTAACGATGGTGTAACTTAATTGCTCACGTTAAAAAGTAAAAAGTGCACGGAGCCCGTTAGAATGGCTGTGGCTAAGCTTAAAAGTTTAACTGCCTCGTCGTGTCCTAAAGCAGGCATCTCTGTTAACAAATTAGTTAACCAAAGTGAAGGTCATTGCTACCGACGCTGGTGAAAATTAAATTTTGACCAAGTTTATCGTGCGCCATTTGGTATGCGAAATGGCACCGCGGCTAAAATTTTGCGATAATTGCACCGAGGTCGATTCGAGTGGGTTTGCCCATTGATATGCGCAGGGGTTTGTGCCGGTTTGCGCGATGCCTTGACAGCGGAAACGTGCGAAAAAGATTAACTGTGCCGCTTGAACTTGACGATTACTGTCGTGTAGGGTTGAGGAATGGTTCTGGTTACAATTTATGGAATCTGCGTTAGACATTTTTAAATTCAGAACGAATCTTGACACAGTTTTTCAAGATGATCTCCGTTTCTTCTGTGTTCAAAAATACCGTTTTTTCTAAGCAGAAATGTCCCAAATACCGTCTCAAAGCAACAGATTCCGTTTGGAATTGCATTGTTCTCAGATAATGTGATTCGTGTGCCACTACTACTGTATCATTAAGGTCGGAACAATTAACGGCGATTTATGGAGGAAGCGACCGACTGCAGATCACGACATACCAAGCCCTCCACGAGAGTTCTAGAGACACATTCCGTGCAGGTTTGCCGGTAATTAAAGCTGCTACTGACTAATGTTTCCTCTAGCCCATTTTAGACAGATATCAAACGGGTACCGAGACACTGTCTGATGAAATTATGAATGAACGGGGCAAGAAATGTTTCGACCCAACACTCAGAGATCAACCGTTCAAGATATGTTCTACCAAATCGAAAGCCTGAGACCCGGTGCACCTTGTAACGATCGACGATGAACCACACCTAAACTTAAACTCGCCGATATTGAAACAATAAATTTTGCACAGTTTAATGTATGTCAACAAATTATGTAACGCGTGGCGTTCGATGAAGACTGAGTTTGGAGTCTGGAGCAAAGAAGACACGATAAAATCTGAGAGCTTAGGCAACTTAAGACTCAAGACAGAAAAGATCACTAAAGTCGCGCGGGCGGAGGGCGTTTTTTCGGTGTCAGTGGAGCATTGCACTCTCCGTGGTCTGGCCTGACTGACTGTGGAGAGAAAGAGTGTTGTCTCGTTAAATGGAGTTGTTAGAGTCTCGACTCGTGAATGGGCTGGAAATTAATAGTGGGTGTGGACGATGAATTGTTTTTGACGGGTTATTGATCAAGGTGGGATTGTTTTGGAAATTTGGTATTGATCGCTATAAGGAAGAGTAAATGCTTTAAATTTTAACAAGGATTGGTTTATTTATTTGAAAAAATAATTTCAGCAAACTTGTTTTATCAAGGTATGCAAATCTAACAGGCAATCCAACGATAAATCAATCTGAAATTTGTGCAACTTGTCTTAGGTAAATAAGAGATAATAAAACGTTTTCACACCCGATGTCTATCAGCATTTGCGAATTCCACGAACCATTACGTACACTTCATAATACTCAAAGGTCTGCTGCCCTCATGCAATAACTGTTTTATTTTTATTTCCCCACAGGCAACCGGTGGGCACTTTATGGGAATTCCCACCTCAATTCACCCCCAAGCAAATTGCAAAATTTATAACTTCCGTTCAGTTGCTGCTGCATAGAACGCGGCATTTGTGTGACGTATCGAACAAATCATAAAAAAATGTGCCACTAGGCAATTAAATGTCACCCTTTTTCGCGAAAAAATCCCCGCTTCAGTTTCAGCACGTTTTGGCCATTTCCGCACAAAAAAAAAGTTGTTATCTTCCCGGCCGAATCACGGAACAATCCACAGTCCGTCGAAGATCTTAACGAGGTATCCAAAATTACCACCTGTCCGCGCGACCAACCAAACGGCTAGAGGTCACCACAGCATGAACTTCAAATCTGCTGTTTTTGCTGAGGTCTCACCTGGAACTAGTTTGAAATATCTGCAAACGTTAAATGTTGGCTGCTGCTGGTGGTGATCCAGTTCAAATTGCACGCCGCGGCGTGATTATTGTTATTAAATTAATTTGGATAATTAAATTGGTCTGTTTTTCCAAGTCGAGTGGTTGTTTTGCTACTGTGGGAGAGGGGGGGAAACTGCGGACGTGAATCAGTGGAAACTGTGCGGTGTCGATATTTACCTAGGACGTAATTGGGGCTGACGGCGAAGATTTGCTCTGGATTGGACTTGGACGGAGTTTGAGAGTTGAGACCTAAGATTGAGGACTGAGGACTGAAGACTGAAGACTCAAGACTCAAGACTCAAGACTCAAGACTCAAGACTCAAGACTCAAGACTCAAGACTCAAGACTCAAGACTCAAGACTCAAGACTCAAGACTCAAGACTCAAGACTCAAGACTCAAGACTCAAGACTCAAGACTCAAGACTCAAGACTCAAGACTCAAGACTCAAGACTCAAGACTCAAGACTCAAGACTCAAGACTCAAGACTCAAGACTCAAGACTCAAGACTCAAGACTCAAGACTCAAGACTCAAGACTCAAGACTCAAGACTCAAGACTCAAGACTCAAGACTCAAGACTCAAGACTCAAGACTCAAGACTCAAGACTCAAGACTCAAGACTCAAGACTCAAGACTCAAGACTCAAGACTCAAGACTCAAGACTCAAGACTCAAGACTCAAGACTCAAGACTCAAGACTCAAGACTCAAGACTCAAGACTCAAGACTCAAGACTCAAGACTCAAGACTCAAGACTCAAGACTCAAGACTCAAGACTCAAGACTCAAGACTCAAGACTCAAGACTCAAGACTCAAGACTCAAGACTCAAGACTCAAGACTCAAGACTCAAGACTCAAGACTCAAGACTCAAGACTCAAGACTCAAGACTCAAGACTCAAGGCTCAAGACTCAAGACTCAAGACTCAAGACTCAAGACTCAGGACTCAAGACTCAAGACTCAAGACTCAAGACTCAAGACTCAAGACTCAAGACTCACGACTCACACAGTTATAAGTCACAAGACTGAAAACTGACCCGGAGGTTGTACGAGCAGTAAAAGTAAAGTAAAGTAAGTAAGACTGAAAACTGAAGACTGAAGACTGAAGACTGAAGACTTAAGATTACTTAAGTCTGAAGGTTACAGACTAAAGACTTCGTCAAGATTAACGACAAATTTGCTCAACTCAATACCTGCCATACACTGAAGACTGCATTTTTCCAGATTAACTCATTTGAATAGCTCAAAACAATGCGCCCACGCTGCTGGTGAAGTCGGCGTCGCCCAACCTGACGAGCCCCGGCCCTGCACTCTCGAGACACAAATCGAGTCCGACGCGCAACGAGGGCGTATTTCAATTAACTGTGAACACACGTCAAATTGCATATGGCTCGCAGCTCTGTATGCATAAATTATAAAAGAAGCTTTCTTTCTTCCACAACTCCCTTTGGCGGCCCTCCAAACTACGAGCTTGGAATGCCTGTTGTAACGTGATTTGCTGCTTTGTTTTTATAATGATTTTACAAAAACGTGTTTGACAGACAGCCGCCCTTAAGTGGAGATCTTTAGGCTCGAGCGAGTTCCCCTAATCCGTGATCCAAAAGATTTACATCGAAACAGAAAGCAGTTCACACTGCGTTCCAAACCGACGCCTTCCGGAAGGCCCACGTCAATTGGTTTGTTTTCCTCAAAAAATCAATTAATCTCCATTTGTGCACATCAGCCGGACCGCTAATTAAATCGGCGTTGTTTGCATTTCTGCCAATTTCCAGCTCCAGCTCGAATCGAGAGGAGAAAACTGCCCATTAGGTGATTGGCCGAGAGATTCGGCTTGAATCCGATGCACAAATAATCAATTACCAATTTTCCAATCTTTTCGAAGCCGATCGCGTTGATCGCGCGCGCCGAGTTGAACGAGATATTCAAAGGTGGTTGCGGTGTTCAAAGGCTGATAAAGATCTTTGGCCGCGCGTGCGCCTTCCGCGAGTTCAACGAGTCGTGCGTAACCGTTCCTTTCAGGTCCCGGACGGTATGGAGATTCGAGATCGCGCAAATCTGCAAGTCTCTTATTGATGCATGGTTTCGACAGGAGGGGGGATGCTGATCCGTTACGCGATTAGCTTGGCTTGACCGATACATAATTGTGTTGACTGATTTGACTAATGGTGCAAGAGGGTTGTCAAGTGGACCGCTGAGTGTGCGCTGTGTTTTTGGAGACCCGGTGTAACCTGTTATTACCTGATAGACATCTAGGAGCTGTACTCTTCCGGGGTTGTTTATGGTAGGAGAGAGTGGAGAGACTTGATCTCTAGCTTGTATCTCATCAGTTTTGGGGTACAAGTTTGTTGTGAAAATTCACACAATTTTCCAAAACATGATCAAAAAAACTTTGAATAAAATTATTAGGCTTAGTGATTTTTCACGCTAAAAAAAAGCAATTTTCATGGGGAACAATATTCCAAAACAGAAAATTTCATGGAACGTGTAAAATCGTGTGTTCAAACTTTATTATATATTATTCTTCAATAAATTATGAATATTCTTCACCAATTTTTAACGTGATACTAGAAGAAAATGTTTTTTTTTTGTTTTTTATAAGAAACATAATTTTAATTAATTTAAAATCAAAACAAGATCTTACATACTTATCATGTCTATAATATTACTTGAATTATCTTCGACATTTTAGAGAACTTATTAGTTTATTATTTTTGTTTCCGCCCTCAATTGCATTTAAACATCAGAAAACAAAAATATATATCTGTAACAAATCAATGTTATTCACAAGGCTCAAACTCAGATCACAAAACAAAAATAGAAAATAGAAAAAAACATATTTATACCAAATCATAGATATTTTTGTTAAAATTTGACTGAATCATAGCAGAAATAATAAAATTTTGATTTTTTTTACGATGAAGAATTATAATTTTCTTAGGGACCATCACAATTAAATTGATGATTTCACGGGACTTAGAAAAAAACTTTTAACAGATCTTTTTTTAGAAAATATCTTCAGCTTTTTTTTCCTTTTTCTAGTGTTCAGATTTTTGTTGAAGCTTCTTTGTCTTCCTCACTGAGGACTGAGAAAAATGCTTCGAAATCGCTTGGGAAAGAACATTCTGAATTTGAAAATCTGTGTATGGAGATGAGTGAAGATAAAATAATCACCCTGATATCTTGAAACTGACTGAATCAATTTATGCCGTATTTGTATTCGGTCGGGTTTGGGTTCCCATAAGTTTCTATTGAATTTGTTTGAGTTTGGTTAAGTGATTTGAAAGTAATGCCCAAAAAAGATTTTATTAATTGCTAAAAAGTTGACTTTTTGATTTTTTTTTTTAATTTTGTTATTACCCTTTTCGAACTCTTGTGGAAATATATATTGGGATATTCTCTTTATAAAGTTTTTTTTACAGATATTTTATTGCATGCATTCGGGTGCAATCAAATGTTAACAGCAAGCTTTTGCAATTGATTTTGAGACGAAGGCATCAATTGCTTTAATGGTTTTAAAAAGTTTTTTTTTGTTATTTCCGAAAATTAACAGCTAAATTTTTCTTCTGAATGTTTAAGACTCATCTTTAGTGTTTTTTTAAAATTAATTTATGGCAAAAGACCTTCGAAATAACAAAAAAAAAAATGCTTAATATTTCTGATGTATTAATTTTGACTCTTTAGATTCCGCTATTTTTAACCTTCTACAAACTTAGAAAAGTTATTGCAAACAGCTTGTTTTTGTTTTTTTTTTATTTCTAGACTGTGCAAATTATTTAAATGCATACATAACCTTTGAAAACAAAATGAATACCTTTGAAAAAAAAAATCATAACTTCTGTAAATTCGTTCTATAAAAAGTGGAAAAAAGGAAGCTTTACTAGTGAGTGACTTGCCTTATTAATTTTCTTGGAAAAATAAACCATTTTTTTCCATTATTTTGAGTTAGGCTGGTAAAAAAACTAAGTTTTATGCTTGATTATTGAAATTTCGAAACAAAACGTATCACAAAATGCTTTACTCATCATTACAGATATGCTTCTATCAAAAATTAGTAAAATATAAATGAATTTATGAAAATGTTTTTATTCCTAAACTCTAACGTTTTGTTTTGATCTGTGGTCCTAAAATTTCAATAGAAATAAAATTTTAATAGAATCGATTTAACATTTTTTTTGAATGAAAACTTTAATTTTTGTCAAAAATTATTTGTTTTATCACCTAATTTTTTTGATAAATTTTAAAAAGGGGACAAAAACTTGAAATAAGAAAGATTTACGCAATTGAAAAAAAAATATGAGGTAAAATGTGCCTTAATTTTTTTTTACTTTTTAAATCAAATTCAAATTCGGTTTTATTGGTGAATAATCAGATACAATAAGTTCTTTTGAGGTACAAAACAGAGTTTTGGAGTTCCTTTCAGCTGTGTGTTACATCATAATCCATTTTGGAACAGTTATTGCTTGTAAATAAAGGTGTTGCCAAGAGTAAGAAAAATTAAGAAAAAAAAACTTACTAAACTTGCTAGGAAAAGGGGATAGAAATAGAGAAAGCTTAAAACTAGATCACAGTTTTTTATCCTTTATAGATGTGCTTAATCATTAATTCCCCGAGGGCTAGAAATTGCTCCGCCTTGTTACGGCAGCTCCGAAACCGCGTCATCATCTCCCCCGCGAGAGCAAAGAACTCCGGCAGGGTGAAGAGATCTTCCCCGGTGACTTCTTGCTGGGCCGCATTGCCGCTACCGGCAGCAACCACGCTGGCAAACGATCGCCCCCAGCCAGGAGGGAACGCTGAGTTGTCCGCTGGAACCGTTCGCTGGCCAGCTGCAGGAACGGCTGCACTCGTACTTCGCTGAGGAGGGTGGGACGCTGCTGCTTTCTTCTTCCTCTTTTCCTGCTCCTCGAGGTAGGACTTGCGCGCGACGCATCCGCGGTAATTACCGGTATGGTTACCGCCACAGTTCGCACACTTTACGCGCGGCTTGGTTTGTTCTGCGTTTTCCCCCAAGTCCGCCTTTCGTGGCAGTGCGCACACCTCCGAGAGGTGTGACTCACCGCACTTCACGCAGCGGGGCTGGAGGTTGCAGTTCCGCGAGCCGTGGCCGAATTTCTGGCAACGGTGACATTGCGCTGCGTCCGTCGGATTTTTGGAGTAAAACCGCCAGTTTACCCAAAAACCGTCCAACGCCTTAGTCCGCCGCAGGTCTTGAATTTTGACGGTGCCGCGGTCGAAGTACAATAGGTACAGTGTGTGTGTACCTGTGACGGTTGTCTTCCGCGAGAGGACTTTTATGTCTCGCGGCGTAATTCCGACACCCGAGAGGTGCTCCTTGAGGACGGAGATCGGGCGGTCTTGATACCCCTGCAAGACGACCTTAACAGCTGTCTTCTGCACGGGGTCGAATGTGTAGAACTTGAAGCTTTTACGCTTCAATTTCTCCACAACCAGGTCGAAGTTCTTTTGGTCAAACGTGAACACTTGCACTGACGATTTACCTATTTTGAGGCAGTACACGAGGCCTTCCAGCTGCTCGTCAACATCGTCCGCCAACGTGTCCAAAACGAAAATTGGTGGTGGTCGTCGTTCCTTTGGAGTAATTACTTTTTTTGGCGAAATCACTTTCTTCCGTGCACGACCATGGTCGTCGTCGTCGTCGGTAGTGCTACCGTCGGTGTTGTTGTAGCTGCTTTCCTCGTCACTCAGTCTCGCGAACTTGTTACTAGTGGGAATGTTGGCGGATGTTGAAGCGCCATCGGTCGACAGATTGCCGGAAGTAGCTGAACGGAGCCTTATAGGGCTGCGGCCCTGGACACGGTAATTAGGGTGTAATAACTTGGGGTCAAATCCTTTGGCGCACACACTCCCCGGCGCGATGGCGGACGACGCGGCGTTGGTTTGTTTACCTTTTTGCACACGGCCGGTAGACGAACTTCGCGGGTTTTTCGAGGCCGCACTCGAACTGCCACGGCCACGGCCGGCCCTTGGCATGCTGTTGGAGCAAACTCGCGGCGAATCACGATAAATTACGGCGAAAAATTTCGAAAAAACGATGGAGCACTGAGCACTTGACTGCTGCTTGCACTCGTGCGTACACGGAGGTGATTTTTTTACTTTTTAAATGGGATGTTTATCATTGCGGTTATTTGAAAGCATAAACGACAAATCTCATAGACCTTTTTCACTTCTCTACCATTCTATCAAATTCATATTAGGGCAGGAAATAATTCCTCACTGGTTGAGAAATGCACTGCACTGCTTGATGCCTTTCGAAAAAATAATATTCTACTAAAAATTATCGCTTTTAACCCTAATATACGGGCTGTTGAGATAGTTTTTGGACTCACTTTCGATAATTCTCTTCTCAGGAGCACTTTCAGTGCGATAATTTTCAACCGTTTCAAAACACACATGGGGCTCTCCAAGCAATCTTCCAGCTGCACCTCTGCACTCCAAATAATCACCGGCATATATTTACGCCAAGCCATCTTTAGTGCACCGCACAGCTTTCGGTTAAATCAGGCCAAGTACCGAGTGATTTGTACTAAAACGCTCCATTCCCGCGGACTTGTTACGTAAAGCTTAATTTTTCGGATGCACCCCGTGTCCATCGCTGGCCATCGTACGTCGGATGTTTGCTTTTAGGGGGTTCGACGTTTCGTTCGAAATCCGTAGCGAACGCGATTACGTCGCCATTAAGTTTTACTTTCACCTTTCGACCTGGAGTAACAAAAAAGATTAACGCACGCGCCGAGTGGGGCTTGAACAACGGAGCTGTAATTTGGACAAATTGACCGCGCGCACTGATTACGGGCGCCGCCGATTTGGTCAAGTTTCGCCAAGATATTAACCGTGCCCTGAAGGGTCATCAGCGCGCTCGCTGTGAAACGCGATCGGCGATTATTATTTCGAGCTTTGTTACGAATTTCCCTAAGCAGCTCGATCGGCGCTCAACGAGCGCTTCACGAAATAATTACAAACAAATTGACCAGCCTAAAGCAAACACTCGCACGCACTCATTGCCGATCGTTTGTGCTTTGTTCAATGAGATCGCTACTTACGCACAACGACGTGGTGGAGTTCACCAAAGTGTATTAAAAAGCTCGTGTAATGGGGCCCACTTTTGAGCGATGATTGTGGGAAAAACGCGGAAATTTTTGAACTTTTGCCCTTCGGATCAAGTCTCGAGCTCGAGACAAAGAAGTTTGCAACCCCGCTTCGGGCATTGAAATCTTCGAAAATTGAGTCTTTGTTGCGCGGATTTGAAGAGTTACGGAGACGCACGGTACTTTATCAATGCCCGCAAGAAATGTTGACACCTCCATTACCATAAATTCCTCACCGACAGACAACATCTCGCGTCAAAGTATCGGAATCATCTTCAGCGCGCGCGAGAGAAACCTTCGGCAACGACCGCGTTAGCCCTTTTAGAACAAACATGGGTTCAACCCGCGCCCGGTTGTTGAAGATGCGCCCATCAATCGCTGCAAGCGATGCAACTGGGGGGATTGGGGGAAGGGCAATTAGCATTGAATGCATCTATAGGCATAGCCCTCGCCAGCGGTGAAAACAATGACATGATAAAGTCTCTTTGGAGTTGTTGACGATGTGGAGGAAATCGTCAGTCAGTCAAAGGGGGATGCGCATCAACCGCGGTGTTCACAACCCGGTGTTGTAGAGCTTGTCTGAGCAAGTATTCTGCGCGTTGAGGGAGATGAGAAGATGAGTTGGGTTGAGTACTCGGGGAATTTATTCATAATTTGCGAATGTACAAGTTATGATTTGTTGGACCAGTGTTGTGAAATGTTGATTAATTGGAAAATGATTGATTTACTGGTTTTGGAGTGGACACAGGTTTGAGCAAATATTGATTATTTATAAGTGCAATCTTCAGAAGCTATAAGGTTCCTACAATACATTATTCATAGGCTTATAGCTGACCAGTTCTCCGTATGTTTTCTTCTGATTTATTACTAATATTTCCATTTCATAGAGATGATTGAAGATTCAATCTGTCTTTGCTGAACACATCAATTTTACAGTAATGCTTGCTTCAACTGTCTTTAAGTCACAATTGATAAGCATTCAGTTATTACTAACAAGCTTAGAGAGAAAAATCAATGCAAAAAAAAAATTGTCCTGAAAAAAAGATCGAATTATGTATTTTCATTATATGAACTCTTGTTTGTGAAAAAGAAGCTTTATGTATAAAACTCAAATTATCAATAAAAAATATGGTTCCATTATTTGCAATATTCGTATGGTTAGTAAATTTTCAAGATTCTGAAAATCACGTGGAATCCGTGAAATTTTGTGAAATTATAAATTTGACATATTTTTTGAAATATTTAAATAAGGCTGGAACAAATTTTATTTAAAGTTTTTGTCTCCCCCCCCCCCTTCAAAGTTGGCCCGAAAAACCAGGGGTCAAAAAAAATATTTTTTTCAAAAAGCTTCGAAATTTCAATTGAAATTTAAGCGCATTCAGCTGAAATCAATTCAAAATGCATTCCCATGCGTACAGACTCATTTTTAGCATGTTTGGTTTGATTTAAAAATCTTTTGCAATTTTGAAAATTTTGGGCCTTTAGTATCGCAAAAGGTTTTTTTAGTGAAATTTTGGATTTCGTCAAATCTTACATTTGTTAAGACTAATGATTGCAAAACAACTTAACTAGTTTAAAATGCATTTTAAAACACTTTTTGCATTCAAATGTTGAGAGTATGGCATGTTATTTAAATTTTTATTATTTTGTATTTTTTTGCCCCTCCCTCCTCGAACCCGCTCTGGCCGAGGGACAAAACTTAGAAAAATATTTGCATTGGCCTAAGTTTTGCAATAAAAACAAAAAATCCTGTTTCTTATTGTAAATTTGATTTGCAAAATAATTGTGCATTGAGGGTCAAAGTTGCTTTAAATATCATAACGGTTTTTTGTATGATGTATGATCTATAAATTTGGGGAAATATTTTTTTTAATCAAATATCATTTGTTTTTTCCGTTTTGACTATTTATAGTTTTTTGATTGCTAAAGAAATTTATAATTGCCAAACACATTTAATTCAGTTTACAAGTAAAGTACAAGCGTTTGTTTGAGTTTTTTCAATAGAAATTTTAAAATTTTGATGCAGGGATTTCAACTTGACGATAGTGTGATTCTTGCTTTGATTTTGAATTCAATAAACTTTAAAATTCAAAATTTTAGTGTAAGGTATACCTAAAAAATTAGCATGTGAATGCCAAAATATTTATTTTAAAGTTTATTTCAAAATATTTTTTTTTATTTTAATTCAGCATAAATAAGGACAACATGGTAATGTTTTTCTATTGGTATCAATGTCGAAGGTTCAAAATAAGGTGTAAATAATTATATTATTATCTTGAAATTCAATTTATAGTAAAGTGTTCAAAATTCTCCCTGTAGTTTTATCATGACATTTTCTTGATTACTAACATTTTCCACGATCTGTAATTTTTTTTAGTAACTTGGTGTTTTGGAATCATGGTTCACGTGAAATTTAATATTTTTGAGCGTATAAATTCATCCAGTCTGAATATCAGTATCAAATATGAAATTTTAGATACGACAATTTAAAAAATATTTATTTTTTTCCTTAGCTTTCATACAATGTCGCCCTGTAAATTAAACAGTTAGCTAGTATTGTACAAAGTTTATGTCGCCCCCTTCAAAATTGGCTCGAATAAATTGGGGGAAAATATTTCTTTTTTCGAAAAACATCAAAATTTTAGTGAAATTAGACGTGCAATTAACTGAAAACAATTCAAGAGTTTTTTTTAAGTCTTTTAAGCTTTTTGGTTTCATATGTGTATAGGATCTATTGAAAAAACTTTAGATATTTTATAGGACCATTTAAAATGTCTAGAATATAAAATGCATTTTCCAGCGTTCATAATACATTTGAGCATGATAGATACAGTTTAAACAAAATTTGAAGTTCTTCAAAACTTGGATTTTTTTAATACTAATGATTGTTAAACAATTGTACTGATGAATAATGTATTTTAAAACACTTTTTTAATTGGAATGTTAAAACCATGGCCAGACATTAATATTTTTTTATTTTTTTTGTTTGGAAACAAAAAAAAAACTTTGAAAATTTTGGTAGGGCCATTGTTTTTACTGTTAAAAATTGGAAAAATTGCAATGAATTCATATTAATTTTTCTTTAGATTTTACATCTTTTCCAATTTGTGGTCCCTATCTGCAAACATTGTAAAATTAATCAGGAGTTCATAGTTCATGCTTAAACAATATATTCCGTATAGTTTCCAATAGATTTACAATTCTTTTTCTTAAAAATTGTTTTATATTTAAAAATAATATTTGGTTTGTCCCTTTAAAATTAAAAAAAAATCAATAAGAGGGGAGCGAAAGTAAGAAAATGTATTTGCCATATTGGAACTTTTTTTAAAAAGTAAATATTGTTTTATTTTTTTATAAAGCCAATTTTTTATGGATTTTCACGGCATTAGAGTTTTACCTTTAAATTGATACGAATAGTTTTACGGTATAAAAAAAACATTCTTTGTAAACAGCTTTTCTTGGTATTTTCAAAATTTGTCTTTTTTGAACATTATTGAGTAATTTTAAATTTGTAAAAAATATGCCGAATTTCCACCATTGTAAAAAACGTAATTTTGTTATTCATAATTTCCGGGCTCACTCGGATTTCGATAGGTTTTTGCCTCAGGAACAATTTTTTCATAAAACGGAAAATTCTTAAAAATCGTTTAGAACTTGCGATTTGCGATTTACTGAAAAATGGTCTGTTTATAAAAAATATCATATTTTGTTCTAAAACCTTGGAAATTTGTTTAAATTGCCCCGTATTTCACTTTAAATCAAAGTTAGGAGTCCTAGTAATAATGTTCTGTGTTCATATTGATGTCATCATTTTTCATTGGCAGCATGTTAAAGTTAGAAAAATGATATTTTTGCCTGAAATTTTTACAAATTTCATTCAAAAATCCATCTTAAAAACCAATTATCTAGCAGGTAACAATTTTCTGAACAAAAAAAAGTTTTTATTGTTTCAGTGCCAAGCAACAGCCATTTTAGTAAAATAAAAATGGTGAATTTTCAAAATTCCATATGGAAACTCATTTTTGTCACATACACCACTGTTTCAGCTATTGCTAGCATTTTATATGTTTCTACACCTTTTGCAATGTTGTATGGGTAATTCTCCGCCAACTCACACAGCAGTTGCCCCGACCCCTCTTCGATTTGCCTGAAACTTTGTTCTAAGGGGTAACTTTTGTCCCTGATCACGAATCCGAGGTCCGTTTTTTGATATCTCGTGACGGAGGGGCGGTACGACCCCTTCCATTTTTGAACATGCGAAATAAGAGGTGTTTTTCAATAATTTGCAGCCTGAAACGGTGATGAGATAGAAATTTGGTGTCAAAGGGACTTTTATGTAAAATTAGACACCCGATTTGATGGCGTACTCAGAATTCCGAAAAAACGTATTTTTCATCGAAAAAAACACTAAAAAAGTTTTAAAAATTCTCCCATTTTCCGTTACTCGACTGTAAAATTTTTTGGAACATGTCATTTTATACGAAATTTAATGTACTTTTGGAATCTACTTTGACCCAGAAGGGTCAATTTTTTCATTTAGAACAAAATTTTTAATTTTAAAATTTCGTGTTTTTTCTAACTTTGCAGGGTTATTTTTTAAAGTGTAACAATTTTCTACAAAGTTGTAGAGCAGACAATTACAAAAATTTTGATATATAGACATAAGGGGTTTGCTTATAAACATCACGAGTTATCGCGATTTTACGATAAAAAAGTTTTAAAAAAGTTGGTCGCCATCGATCATGGCCGTTCATGGTCACCCGCGACAGACACGGACGACGAAACAAAGAGAAACGCAAAAAATTAGTTTTTCAAAACTTTTTTTTCGTAAAATCGCGATAACTCGTGATGTTTATAAGCAAACACCTCGGATTCGTGATCGTGATCAGGGACAACTTTTCCCGATTTCGTGTGAGTTGGTAGAGAATTACCCGTATAACATCAATTTACAAGCAAAATCTATAATTTTCATTGATTCAACTATGTGACGTAAGCGCCATTACGAAGAAATGCATTTTAAATTGAGAAATATTTTAAAAATCAGGAACTCAAGTATCTTTATGTTTTATGAATCAGAAGATTTGAATAAGAATTACTCACTACTGTAATCTGTTCCGATCATCGATTCATAAACGCTCATGACATCATAGTGCACATTCATTCCCAGAGGAATAAAGGAAACAAACCACAAATTAGTCCAACTGCAAACACCTCGGCCACCAACTCCCGACACAGTTCGAACAAAGTCTCAACAACCCCCTTGCGGTAACCTACAAAACTCTCCCACATACATTAGTGGGCAGCTTAGTGCAGCGCTCCCCTCCCCTCGCGACTAATCGTGCAACAATCTGGGATCGCCCCGGCACTAACGAGATCATGCACTTGCAATTAAGCCCCGGGGCCTTAATCACAACCCTCCTGCCGGCGGGCAAATCCGGGAGCAACGTGAGAAATTCGATGGGGGGCGATCTCTAAATTTGAACCAACACGTCAGAAAGGAGTGCCCCCTGGTGAAGATTATGATCGCGAGGCTGACTAATTTGCACCTCCACTGCAGGTGACAAAAGGCACGATCGGTAACGAGGTGTTGTCGTGAAATGAAATCATGTTAATCACGAGCGAAACATTGGTATTTACATAATCTCCCCCCGGTTTGGAGAGGGTCTCCAGAGATGCTGATCAACTCCTTGCAGGTATTGTCTTAAGAAGTTAGTCATGCACGATCTACACTAGCAGCAAACAGCAGCATTAGAGTGGAACCTCTGGAATGCCAAGAGTGGTGATGCGAGTAGTGGCCAAATTCAGCTGGCACGATCTGATCCCAATCAGGTGTTGGACTAGAACTGCCGCGGCTTAGGGTGAGGCCTCCACGAAGAATTTGGTAACAAGTTTGATCGCGTTGCGAGGTTGACAGCGTGGTTGTAAAGGTTACCGGTTTCAAAACCATCCATGTGCTGACCCCGATCGCGATTTCCCAAATTTGCGCCCCGATTAAGCAAACTCGCGCGCGAAACGCCCCATCAAACGCCGTACGATTTCCCATAGTTTGAACTCACTCACAGCCGCCCCGAAAAGTGGCTGCCCCAAACTCATAATTATCCCTCGCGAGTTCAAGCCCCGGAGCGCAAGGGGGCTAATGATTGTTTTCCGAACTCTTTGGGGCGACGCCGGGGTTGGGTTCAAGATGCTTTCACTTGGGGGCGCTGCGCAAAATCGATCCAAGAGATCAAAGGGGAGCCACGTGCGATCGCGCGGTTTAATCGCGCAGAGGTCTCAACCTTTGTTGTGTAAACGACCCCGGAGGCCTGCACTCCAGACCGTGTCTACATTGTTGAGCACACAGTTGGTTGCTCTTTGAAGAACGCCAACAGGGAGGGTAGTCGCTGCGCGACCTCTAACGAAGATCTTGAGGGTGAGAGCTCTTACCGACGTCGAGAACGTCCTGTTTGCACCTTGTAGTAGCAAGTCGGAGTCGCTACTTCAGAGGTTGCATCGATTGCATCGAGATAATCTCAATGGACACCATTAATCAAGGTGTTGATCGGACATGTTGTTCGGAAGATCGTCTCCGACTTCTAATGGATTACGGGCGGAACGCCCTCACCTAGTCTGCGATTGGATGGCCTTGGCCAGGTTCAACGACGGGGTGTAGAATAATGACATTGTCGCTGAACGCTTAAGGTGTTGTATTTATTTGTCGCCAAGATGTGTACCGAGAGGTGTCGAAGAGTCATTGAGTTGGTGCGGGTTGGGGATGCTCAACCATGTCTGGGGAGAAATCAGCTAATGACATATTGGAGAATCGTGAGTCTTCTGATTTATACGAGGTAGAAGAATTTAAAGTAAGAGGTGTATCACTCGTACCTTAACAGACCATCTTAGATGGGTTTGCAGGCAGAGGCGCCGACTTTGAGGGGGCACGGCACTTTTATGAAATTTTCCTAATTTTTGTAATTTTTGTATTTTTTTTAATTTTTGTATTTTTTGTAATTTTTGTAATTTTTGTAATTTTTTGCAATTTTTGTAATTTTTGTAATTTTTGTAGTTTTTGTATTTTTTGTAATTTTTGTAATTTTTTGTAATTTTTGTAATTTTTGTAATTTTTGTAATTTTTGTAATTTTTGTAATTTTTGTAATTTTTGTAATTTTTGTAATTTTTGTAATTTTTGTAATTTTTGTATTTTTTGTAATAATAGTTATTTATTTTTATTTTTTGTAATTTTTGTAATTTTTGTAATTTTTGTAATTTTTGTAATTTTTGTAATTTTTGTATTTTTTGTAATTTTTGTAATTTTTGTAATTTTTGTAATTTTTGTAATTTTTGTAATTTTTGTAATTTTTGTAATTTTTGTAATTTTTGTAATTTTTGTATTTTTTGTAATAATAGTTATTTATTTTTATTTTTTTGTAATTTTTGTAATTTTTGTAATTTTTGTAATTTTTGTAATTTTTGTATTTTTTGTAATTTTTGTAATTTTTGTAGTTTTTGTAATTTTTGTAATTTTTGTAATTTTTGTAATTTTTGTAATTTTTGTAATTTTTGTAATTTTTGTAATTTTTGTAATTTTTGTAATTTTTGTAATTTTTGTAATTTTTGTAATTTATGTTATTTTTGTAATTTTTGTAATTTTTGTAATTTTTGTAATTTTTGTTATTTTTGTAATTTTTGTAATTTTTGTAATTTTTGTAATTTTTGTAATTTTTGTAATTTTTGAAATTTTTGAATTTTTTGAAATTTTCGGAGTTTAAAAAAATTAAATTTGAATTTTTTGAAAATTTTGTGATTTTTGCAAATTTGATTTTTGAGACAACAGAAACAAATAGAGACGTGCAACAACTGATTTTTTTCGTGAAATAATTTGAATTTCTGCATTTTTTTGGTAGAAGCATAAATGTTGCAAAAATGGCATTTTTTTTTGCGTACTCAATAATTATAATAAATGTTTTAGTAATTTGAGATGCATTAAATTTGTGGGAAATTTTGAAATTAATTTACTGTTTATTTAGCATTTCTCTGGAATCAGTTCATCTTAAGGGGAGAGTGGTGATGAAATCAAATAAATTTTCAATATATCCACAAACAATTCTCCAAAAAATGTTATTAAAAATTCAAGGAAACTTGCGGAAGTTATTTAATTCTCATCATTTTTTTCTTTGTTCAATTCAAATAATTTTTCAAGAACTGCAAAAATGATTAAAAATTATTTTAAGATTTTTTTTATCAGAAATACATCAAATATATAAAAAATAATCCAAAACCACATAAAAAATTTCGTATTGTTAAGAAGAATGTAAAATTCAGCAAATTTTTATTTATCAAAAAAATCCTGCAACTGCTTGAAAAAATACAAAATCTCACAGTTATCATTTTATGGATTACCGATTATATTATTTTGATCTTTCTTTAAAAAGACTCTATCTATATTTAAGAAAAATGCAATTAAAGGTAAATTAAGTTTAATTATGAAAATCAATTGGTTTTCCATTTTTGCTTCCTTCATATTGGTTTGGCGATATTTGTCCGGTTAGCAAAATGTTCTGTAGGGGAAAGTGGGGCAAGTGTAACAAGCTAAGGAAATGATCGTTGTAACCCATCAAAAACGTTAAAAATCTGTCGGATTTTTTAATTATCATCTTATTTCAGGTCTTGACTAAAACTTTGATAGAACAAGTTTTAAAAAAATCCTGTTTTTTAATGCAAAAAAATGATTAAAAAAAAAAAAAGATTTTCCGTACGTTCTACTCAACTAGTGGGGCAAGACGAACAACCCGTTGGGGCAAGAGGAACAATGCATGAAAAAACGTGTTAATTTGCTAACAATTTAACTGTTATCACTTAGATACATCAGATTAGGATGTATTTGAAACATTTCTTTCATTTTTAGATTAAATAATAGTATGTTACTAAAAATTTGATCGCTTTTACGAAAAAAAATATTACTTTGATGAAAAAGGGGAAATTCTCATAATATCACTATATTTTGCATGGACAATTTTTTTAACAATTGTTTACCAGTTTTTAAGTACGTTTATGTATTTTATTTTCCAATAAAATATGTTGTTGCAGCAATTCGTATTTTTTTCCATACTAAAAATGCATATGGTACACTTGCCCCACCTGAACAAGATTTTTTTTAAACTCTCAACAAAAATAACCAAAAGTTAAATCATACTTAAAAATAGGTGCAAGTCATTGGTAGGGACACTACAGATCTAGGAAAAATAGCATTTTGATAAAATGAGCCTTAAAACGAACCCTAAGCCTTATTTTGTACTTTCCAAATATTATAAGAAAACAAAGGGTTTGAAAAAAACTTCATTAAATCTTATGCTCCGTGGCGTTTACGTCGTTTTGGCGGTTATGTGGTAGTAGAATCAGCTAATTGCATTGTTAGCAACAATTCCTCATACTGGAAATAATCAAAATTGTAAAAATTACGGCCGTACGAGCGATTGTTCCTCTTGCCCCATATGGTCGTCTTGCCCCAGCTTTCCCTATCGCACCCATATTTACAGAAATAAGAAAAATTACATCGAGCATCTAATGGCATCTAAAATAATTTATTAGAATCATGAGAATGTTGAAAATTAGACGGAATTTGAATCTTTAACCTGCTAACCGTACAAGAATGTCTCCAATTAACATTCTTTATTTAGAGGAACTATACCCTTTTTCAGCCTATTTCTATTATCGGCCTATCAGCACTTTGATCATGTATTCCAGCTTTATAAAGTGTTTTTGACTTTTCCAAAGTAATAAATAGCTCAAACAAAAGTGAGCAAGCAACTCTCCATTGTTGATATATCTGAAAATGTTGATTTAATAGCGGAAAACGGCGAAAGTGATGAGGTCGAACGGTTTAGAGTGATTAAAATGGGTATATTTCCCCTATATCGTTTTTTTTTTTGCATAATCGTGCAAAGTAGGAAAATTCGTGATATACGGGTCACTTTAACATTTAAGCTCCACCCATACCTGGCAATTTTGAGAATCAACCGTGCCTCCCCCCCCCCCCCCAACATTTTGGACTGGTCAGCGCCACTGTTTGCAGGTCTTCAAAGTTTTTCAAAGATCTTTAGAAAATTTCATCAGATTTGCTGCAGTAATACGACATGAATCCTTTGGATATGATCAAGACATCACCAACACAGCAAGAAGAAGCCTCACCTTCGTGACCCCACACACCGTCTTCACCGGAAGGTCACCAGGTTCGGTAATTGGTTTCAAAAAGTGAAGATCTTCATTGCAGGCGTACACCTTGTGTCCGGTCGTAACTCATCGCGATCGCGATCTTGCCGTATACCCCTCCTAGCATGGTGGTCCAAGCCCGCAGTTCGTACGCACGCATTCGTCCATGAACAAGAAGATGCGTCCCCAAGCCTTCGTCTTCTTCAACTGCTGGTCAGTCAGGAATGTAATCAAGATTGCGTGCCCGATTTGCCGCGCGATTGTCGTCATTCGGAGGTGGAAGTCGGCGACTGGGTCACGCCTCGACACGCGAAACCCTGTTTTTATCCGCAAACTTTTATGTAACTCTCTCGAGGAGAAGTACCTCCCAAAGTGACCATCGTGCCAAATTGGGCACTTTCAATGCTTTCTTCTCGCTCTTACGGGGGGGACAACTGCGCCAAGTGTGACCCCAAAACGAGACTCACGAGCTACCTCGTTAAAGTCTACCGCGCGATCTTCGCCTAGCCGAGATAATCGACTCGGTTTTGTCGCAGCTCGTCCAAATGGAGGTCAGGCAGATGAGCGCGCGCGCACGACTGTGCGTGGGACAGGAATGTAACGAGTTGTGTACCTACAAGCAAAAAGCGGTGAAATCTAGCGTAGTCTCGGAAATTGGCTTATTGAATATCTACGGATCGCGACTTGTCGCGATCAACCGTCCCTTTTCAGAACTACGTTCAGAACGGCTACCTTTTCGCCGATCATGACAATAATAACAGGCGCGAGATGACGATCGCGGGCCCTGAGATGGCTATCGCGGCCATGACACCGTTCAATGACGTTGACGCAGGGACACCCCACAGCGCACTTCAGGAAGTGCGGAGTACGACCCGATGTGGTGATGATTTATGACGAAAGGGAGTGTGATAAAACGTTTCGCGGAATGGGGTTTGGACGTGCTTGGGTTGTTGATTTTGGGGTCGTATGGTGGGGTTGACCCCGCGTTGGACTACGGTAGCTAGTTTTATTGGTTTATTGGAGTTCTAGGAGGTCAGATATTGGCGCCATGCGCAATAAACTAACCATAATCTCAATTGATCTTGGAGACTTTGAAGATCATCAAAGTTATACGATCTACAAATTTTTAAGGACCTGAACATTTTGAGTCATTGAATTGCAATTTAGACTGATCTAGAACTAACCTGACTCCGTCAATCCAACTTCACGCAACTCAACCTCCAAGCCATAAATCAAAAACGCCCCAGACCTGCGTGCCAGCCGCGACCTTTTCCGAGCCGAATCTCGCGACCACCCAAATACCGATCATTAGCTCTGTTTACCAATTCGATACCATCTTGCGAAAGCCCTGCGAACGCAGAGTCCAATTTCTCATTAGCTTTCTGCGACGACTACCTTAAGGTAGTGGTTGCTGATCGTCTTTTCCCACAGCCTTTCGACCTTTAGGTTTATAAACCCCGCGCGATCGACACTACACAGATGATCGCGTGTGGAACTAATCTCGTTTTAGCGCCGAGGCCACAGCAGAGTCGAGGAGGGGACCCCCTCGGGGTCCCGAAAGTCAATTTCGCTCGAGGACTTGAGCTAGTGGATTGTGAGGTTGAACATAACCTATAACGAGGTTACGTAAGATCTAGTTGGCGCTGCGCGCCGTGTTTGGGGGAAATGTGCTCCCAAATCGTGTTCTCAAAAGTTTTGAAGAAGAAATAACTGCATCATCAATCTTGGGCGAAAGTGAAAATGCTTAGGGCACCCTCATCCAAGGGGATCGTGATTATTCTCATTGTAGTTGCCCGCGGCAGTACAATTGTAAGTGAGGCGAGTTGTGCATGCAAACCGTGGCTGCCAACTGGTTTGCTGGGTTGGCTGGATATCATCATTTGCTGGGCCATTTCTTTCCCCGTGGACCTTAACAAACTTTGAATCTTTAAACCTTTCCTTATTTTATTACTGTGCATTTCAACTCTTTTCCAACCTTCTCCTGCAAGTTGCAAGATGTTGCAACGAAAGAAAGACAAGACAAGGCAAAAAAACTTGTTACTTGGACCTGGACGAGCGAGCGCGCGCACGTTCAGACCAAAAGGCAAAAGGTTACTTTCTCCTGGTGCGGAGGAGCTGGCTATAAAGAGCAAATGTTGTTTGTAGTATTTTTGCCTCTTTCTTCTTGGTTGGTAAGACTGATCTTATTTGGATAATGTCGACTACGACGACGACGACGACGAATGTGTTGGCTTTTTTGGATTTCTTGAGAAATGGCCAGGGTTTAAATTTGGGACTTTTACTGACAGATCATTTTTTTTGTTTATTTAGAGTTTTTTTCAATTCAATTTTCAAATTCGATTAGTTTGAATAGAAAACAAACAATCAACAAACAGAGTTTAAATAAACTTCACTTTCTTCGTAAGCAATTTCAGCTAAAAACATAAATTTTCAGGAACTTCTAAATTCGACCTTCTCCGATATCAATTAAAATTTGTGGACATATTTTTCTAGACTCAGTTGCAGTCGAAAATAACATTTTAGTAGGGCGTAAGTAAATAGTACGATTAATTTAAAGATTGCTGTACCTCAAAGCCATTGCACTGTATCAAAATTTGGTCAAAGACCAACTTGTTGGAAATATGTCGCAAGTTTTGGAAAAAAAAATTATTGATAGGAATATATTCGCAATTTCTTCGATATTTTTTGATGTTAAGGTTTAGAAGTAAAATTTAAAGTAAAAAAACTCATGAAAAATGCCGGATAACTCTCCTTAAAACAATAACTAAAATCATTATATTTAAACTTTTTGGCTTTTTCTTACAAAAATCTTAGCCGATATCCTACACAGAAAAAATAATGTAAATTTGGAAGCTGTAATTTTGGAAGGTTGAATATTACCTCTTTTATAATGTAATTTTACCTCAATTTAGACTGAAAAAGTGACATTACACAAGAAAAGTGGTAAAATTACACATTTCCAGAGGTAAAATTACACCTTTTTTCTGACATAAAAGATGTACCCCTTCCCAGATGTAATATTTCCATGATTTTTTTTCTGTGTATAAGATTGCCTTGTTGATATCAGATCATTAACTAAACAGATCGGCTACTCAGTCTGGGCAAAGTGAAACGCTGTTTATGCTGTGTACGACGTTTCGGCGCTGATTGGCGCCTTCTTCAGGGGGAACTATTAATTAATAATGTATTGTTAGAAACACATAGTAGAGGAAAAAAAATGTGTAATTTTACCTCTGGAAATGTGTAATTTTTTCACTTTTCTGGTGTAATGTCACTTTTTCAGTCTAAATTGAGGTAAAATTACATCATAAAAGAGGTAATATTCAACCTTCCAAAATTACAGCTTCCAAATTTACATTATTTTTTGCTGTGTATGGGAAGGGGTACATCTTTTATGTCACAAAAAATGTGTAATTTTACTACTTTTCTAGAGTAATGTCACTTTTTCAGTCTAAATTGAGGTAAAATTACATCATAAAAGTGGTAATATTCAACCTTATAATATTACACCTTAAAAATTTACACAATTTTTTACTGTGTATTATGTGCTTTTGTGATTTTTTTTGTTCCTCTAGAGGAATACATATTGGTCTGATTCCTTACCTTTTTTGAATTCAGGATGTTTGAAATTATTTTAATACAGTCTTGACTCTATTTTCCAACGACCTTGTCATATTTTTGATTGCTGAATTTGTATCTTAACTTTGAAAATCATACAGAATTTCTTTTTACAAAATGATTTAACCCTGACTGCAGTTATGGTTGTACAAAATTCTCCAGATACAGTCGACTCTTTTAAACATTTAAATTGTTTTCAATCGATCGCAAAAGTTTTTTTTTGAACAATGATTTTTTTTATTTTTTCATTCAAAATGTTATTGACCTCGGATTTATTTTGGAAAATTTTGAAATTCTGTTTTTTTACCTTTTTTTTTAAAATCATTAGTCTGATTCCTTTAAGTTCAAATTAAATTACTTTTTTGGATAAACGATGTTCGAATTTATGCCAGATATGTTAATACAGTCTTGACTCTACCTTGTCTTATTTTGATTGTTCAGCTAAAGTATGGCCCCTAAACTACGCTAGAGTGATTGAAAATGTTTAGATTCAAGAAGTCGGCAAAAAAGGGGGTGATTAAATATTGATAAAATGCATTTGGTTATGGTAAATTGGGTCGTAGAACTATAATTTGATTTAGAAGTAAAAGAACTATTAGACTACGGCAAACAAACAAACAAACTCGCACATTTTTCGTGTTTGACAGTTTGCCAAACTTGCAAACAAAGCCAAATGTATGCAGGCTGTCATTCCTGGAAACAAATGTAGGCAAACAAATAAAGCAGGCAAACTGTCAAAAAGTTTGTTTGTTTATCGTAGTCTAACACCTCCTTAAGAAAATAATTTAAAACCAATGTTTTGTTCACGATCCTTCGTTTTTTTTTCTTCGAGGATTTGGATTATTGTAAGAATACTGAATTGCAATAATAAATAGAACAAAATTGAGGCTATTTACAAATTTTGATTTATGGGTCCACGAATCGGAAAATGCTGAGAAATATCAAGAATGTTTTCATAAATTTATTAAAATTGTCTATATTTTGACAGTAACATAACTATGTTAGAAAAAAATTAAGAAACCTTATTGAGAAAAAACACTGATTAATTATTTAATAGAAAAATACATCGTAAGAATAGTTCATATAATTTTAAATGTATCAATATTGAAAAACAATTTAAAAAGTCAAGTTCACCCCTGCCCCAGAAAACACAAACAATTCCACGAGTTCAGTTCCATGTTTTCCGCCAATGTTAATCCACTTTTGGTTCTCTCTTCCTGTTGCACGACAAAATTCCAAGCCCAAAAAAAAAACCGTCACACCGAAGAGACAATTCCGGTTTCAGCAGCACAGATCTCAGTCGCAAAACTTGTACCATTTCCTTCCACACAAAATGACTAAAAAACGACTGTGTGAAAGAAAGTGGTGGCGAAATCGATTGCGGAATCGTTTGAAGAAATGCCACTTCTTGCTGCTGCTCCGGTTAAGGGCGCTTTTCCCCTGTCTTCGTTTGTTAAGGGAAAGGGAGAAAATGATGCGGTTTTCCGCGGTGCAGTCGTTGTCGATGCCGACAACTCTTATTGATGACCCGTGGTGGCAATTCAATGGGAACTTTAAGAGGGAGAGAAACTATGAGGGGTTGTGAGGAAAAAGGAAAACAGGAAGTAAAGTGAGTTGTTGAAATGGTTTGATTAGTTTATTTATTTGTGCAAATCGGTTGATTTTTTCATGGTCATTATTTTTGCAACGAATTTCGCGGCGGAAACATCCTTCAAATTTAAGTGCAAACCGGATGATTATGCAAAATCAGTAGCGCTGTTGGAAGTGGGCTCTCGAAGCAGATTAAATCGCTTTCATCTTGCTAAACATGCATAAATGTTTGAATTTGTTGTGGAGTGTGCAGGCAAAGTTGAGACTAATTCGTTCAACCAAAACTTTGCATACCAAAGTGAGCTTGAGCAGGTTAACCCTTGAATATCTAGATGGTGTTCACTTCAAATTTGTTGGAAAATTTCAAGCTACATCCTTTGTAAAGTTGAAAAAACGAGTTAAGGGTTAAACCGTTGGTTATGATAATGCCCGTCGAAATCAACGATGGCGAAGCGTAAAATGAACATGGCAGCCCACAAATCATCTCGTTTATGATAATTTTCCCAATGTATCCATCAACGAAACAGTGGAAAGCTCACTCTTCAGCTGGTAGCTGCAGCAGAAACCACCCCAGAAAGCACCTTCATTTCAGAAGCTTGGCTCGCAAAAGAAGGGCATAGCAAATCGCTTTCGATGTAATTCAATATGTAATACAATGTTGCCGTTTTGCCGCGGCTCAATCCAGCTGTGTGTTTGATGTGTCTAAGCCGCTTTTTTTTCGTAGACTTGAGTTTCTTCACCAGAGTTGACTTAAGTGGAGTTTGTAGAGCTATGCTGTCATTTAACTGGCTCGTGAAAAGCGCGATTTTATGTTATCCAATCCTGTTGGGCTCGCGAGAGCAAGTGGTTTTGGAGCAAGATGGGCCCAAGTGGGAAACCTGAATTGGTGAAACTAGTTCTGGTGAGGATCCTTTCGAGGGAAGGCATTGGGTAATAGAAGGTAATAGGTAATAAACTAGTTCGAGTGCAGTCGGTTTCCTCGTTCAAATCAGCTGTCAATTTATGTAACTCTTGAAAGAGATTTGAACGAATTTAGTTCAACTTTTCAAAAGAAGACAACTCCAAAAGTGATACAATCCGGACCTTCAACTCTAACAAAATCCACTCAACTTCTGCAGTTGTTTTGGATGGCTTCTTCCGCAACAAAATCGCCAACTTGGCTTCCCCAACTCCAAGTACGTACCGCGCGGCGTGCAAAATTTCCATAATCGTGGATCAGCGTTTTTGCATGTGAATTAGACTCACGAGGATGCACGTTCGGCGCAAAAATTTGAATTCGAGAGATCGTGACGGCTCGATTGCCAATATCGATGAAATTTGATGAAATATTCATCGCCAACCCGTTCGTTCTGCCGTCTTTGAGGAATGAGCTTTTAAAATTCAGGCCGAACCCAGTTGAAACTCAAAAGCACCCAGTTTCATCAATTAAACCCCCCAGCAAAACACACATGAGCGTTCCTCACCCACTTGTGCTGTGAGTGTGTGGAGTTGGGCACGACGACCTGAAGTTGGCAGCGGCAGCAAGAAGAAGAAGCGAAAGGGCCAACAACTTTAACCCAAAGGCCTCGTTTTCCGCGCAGTGTTTTCACACAATTACCCGCAAACGGTCCCCTGGGTTTGAATGGCCCTAAGGGGCAGGAGGAGGTAAGCTTCGACGACTCAGCTGTTCAGCAGCTATTCTTCTTATGTAACGGCGAGAGATGGTTGACTGCGGGCCGACCTAACGAACGACCGGCGAACTTGGTTGGATTTTCTACGAAGACAGTTTTCACTTTTAAAAAAAATATTTGGTTAAGGGTTTCATTCTGTATATTCCAAACAGTTTTTTTTCTGAAGTGAATTTATTTATGGCATTTTATCAGCAAAAATTAAAACGCATAATCGATTATTTAAAACTAATTTTAATGGATATTTTAACCATACAAAAGGAATTAAATGTAATTTTGTAGCTATGAAAACTTTAAAGCAAATGTTTAGTAATTTTTTGTCTCTTTAAATCTGTTGGTGATTCTGTAAATCATGTTAAAATTTGTGAACAATAGAACATATAGAACAATAGAATAGAACATAATATCACTTGAGAAAACATACTTATAAATTTGAAAATCACTTTCAAAATTGTGTGATCAAAATACTGGATGTACTTTTATCATTGTTTTATCTTATTCATCAGTTAACTTTTAATTATCATCTCCAATTTTTAGCCACAAAATCAATTAAAATTTAGATCACTTATTAGCTCCTTATAATTGATAAATTGTTAAATCAGAGTATTTAAATACATATGAGGTTTAATAGGAATCAAAATTGTTCACGTTAAAATTATTGAGACTTGATAGCGATAACGACAGTTCTATCGACTATTTTCGAAAAAGTTACCTAAATATGGCTTTAACTCTAAAACGGTGCACTTTATCAATATTTCACTAAAGTATTTTTTGATTGCAAATTTGATTATACATCGAAAAATGAAGTTGAAAAATGTTTGCGACCAATATTTCGAGTTCTTGAAAAAAAAAATCAGTATTGATTTAAAAATGTATAACTCGGTCAAAGATTTTTAGCACAACCTCGAAAATTCTGAACAAGCATTTGATGATCCTAAACATATCAGAAATTAAAAAAAAATAAAAACAGTGTTTTTTGCAAATCAACAAAAATTCCTTCAAAAGATACAGATTTTTGAATTTTCATACATCATTTTTGTATGGACAGCTGCCAAATTTGTAAGGAAAATTATATGGACAAACTAATGATGCAAAATGGCTTCTTTGGGCATACCGAAGACACCAAAAAAGTTTCAGACGGATAAAAAAAAATACAAAAATTAAAATTTAAAAAAGACAGATTTTGTAGAGAATTGCTTCTATGCGATAATCTTATCGCCGATAATGGACGATAATTCATATTTAAAATCTTTCTAAAATCGAATAATTCAACCATATCAATTTAAGTTTTCAATGATTTCAATAAGAATATATTTTTTGAAAATGTAGTATGTTTCGAAGTATAATTGTGAGTACATAAACTGTATACAAATTTTTCGGAAATACTAAAATTTTCGAAACATGCAGTATGGGTATCAAACGAAGCGAAATTGTGTATGCTTTCTAATTTTGTTGGAGTTTTTACGGAAAATTCAAAAAATTTCACAAACTACTTTTTTCTTCGAAAATACTCAAACTGTCAAAACTTGCAATATGGGTATCAAACATCGTAAAATTTTGTACGATATGAAGCATAACCAATTCGAATGTATTCATGAAGCATGCAAAATTTAGCTTCGTTTTATTGAAGATGCTGCAAATTTTCAAAATTTTGTATTTTAGAAAAAATACGGCGTTTTGTGAACAATTTTGAGTACATATTTATATTTTGAAACTTACTCCATTTTCAAAAAATATATTCTTTGTGAATTGAGACTGTATCATGATATGGTTGAATTAATCGATTTTAGAAACATTATAAAAATGAGATATCGTCCATTATCTTATCGCCAATAGAATTATCGAAATAACGATAAACATTAAATATGGAACAAATGAATAACCACGTTTTTGTTTTCCACGTGACAAAAAATTGCGTCAGAAGTGGATGGAATTTGGTGAATCATAAGAGCAATCAAATGAATGTCCCAAGATAATTAATCTTTGAAGCGCAGTGATAATTTCGGAATAAGTTTTATTAATATTATGTCGCAGGAGCCGTTTAAAGTTATTGATAATTCATCGTTAACAATTGAAAAAGCGTCATAAACATAGGCTTTGCGTGTGATAAAGCGCTTATTGAAAGTTAGCGACCAATTATGCCAATCTTGATTTCAATCCTCTTCTTATGTTTCATTGACTTCGAATACTTCAAAAGTTCGACGCCATCCACTTTTTTTTTATACCTGACAAATAAAATTATTTATCGATTACAAAACCTGCTACTTCTTGGGAGCATTTTGCGAACAGTAAATTGGTTCCGCTTTGACAGTTCTAAGTTGAGGCCGCTTTGCGAACCACTATTCAGCACCCAGATAATACCTGAGTCACGGTTGTTCCAATCTGGCATTTAGAAGAATTTAAAATAAAACCACAAGTTACACCTGTTTATGTTAAATTTGTAATATTATTTAAAATTTCTTCAACAGCAATAAAAATGTTCACTTCCAAATATTTGAAGAGGTTGTTATGCTCAAAACTAAAAAAAAAAAATAAATAAACTAATTTTTGAAATTCTTATTTAAAAATTACAAAAAACTCGTGTTGCAATGTTTTTTTAAATAAATTTTGACATCTTGAAAAATTACAAATTTTAACATAGATTGGAAAAAAATCAGGAATATTTAACAAGAAACTTATTAGCAATTTCTAAGTTTACATATTTTGGCGAATAACAATTTTGAAAAATGTGACTAATTCAGTGTATTGGAAAAAATTAAATTTTACAGAAATGTGTAGAAAATCAATACAAATATTCTCAAATTGACAATCTTATTTTTTAAAGTGCTAAGTGTTTTTTGAACTCCCAGAATGCTTTCAGTATCTCAATAAATACTGATAAATTGATTCAGCTTGTTCAAAAATGTTGCAACGAATAAAATTTCAAAATCGCTTTTTTTCATGAAATTTTAAGTGCTTACTTATTTTTCTGAATCGTCTATTTGTTTTTTTTATCCTAAAAAAATCAGTTTTTTTTATTAAAGTTCAAGCTAAACTGCTAAACTCCATATGAATATTAAGTGGCAATTGTCGTTTGCTCACACACACGAATGAAAACCTTTACAGAGGAGTTTTTCCCACAACTTTGGTCTTCGAAGCCCGTGAAAAACATGACCACATCTCGGAGGCTGATTTACTGCCAACGACGATGTCGAGTGGTGCGCGAGAAAAGCATCTTTTCCATTGACCATAACTTCACTTCTTAGGGGCACGGCGCTGACGAAGGCTGTGAAGAGTATGTGTGAAAGACTTTTGCACACACATCACCTCTATATGTTGTGAGGGGGGCTCAAATTATGCTGTTCGGTATGTTGTGGTCTATGAGCAGTCGAGACGATCGTCATCATGTCGAGTCAACATAACTCAGCATAGAGGTGCGAAAGATATTTTCCCACGACAATTGTTTGGTGAAGAAACGGAGGGTGAGCACTTTGGCAGTGATGTGTTATGATTATTTATAAGTTGTGCTCGTCGAGTGGGTGAAGCTTAATTTGAATTTTTTTTTCAAACTTTCAACACCTTTGCTGGCATAATTGGAAAATTGCAGCGAGTATTTGCATTTTTAACAGAGAAAATAAAATAGAAAACCAATTCGACGATTAGTTGATGGAAGTATTCAAGACCAGAAGCTAGCAGCACAGTTCGTGGTTATCGAATTACCCAGGGGTCGAGCCTGCGTTGTTGGGAAACTCCGATCTCCCAGCGGTCAGAGTGTCGAATTAAGCCATCAACGATTCCGCGCGGACTTTTTCGGTCAAATCGACGTCGCTGATGGGAGAACCTTTAAACGAGGAGGTCACGTTGCAGCGTGAGATCGAGCTTCCCCTCAAAGTTCGTCCCTCGGAGTATGCTAATAAGATTTGCCCAAATTGGGGTCACAGTTCTAAGCAACTTGAAGCTTATCAACTTCACGAGCTAGAACACCCCCTGCGGTGAGGCCATTTTCGAGAATTTTTCATTCAATAAACACCTAGTCATTAGACGTCCGGGCGTTCTTTTTGATGGGTGAGAATTTTCCTCTCCTCGTCCCTCTTGATTCTATTGTGCAATTTTGCGGTGGAGGAGGGCGTTACGTTATTACTGCGGTTTTAGCTAGCGATGATGCCGAGAGATGATTTGCAGCTGATCAATCTTTTTACGGCGAAGCTCTCTTTGTTGGTAACTGACGCCGGCTTTATGTAAATTCTCGGGCGGTAAATTCGTGCCGGAGAATGAATGGATGGATTTGAGGTTAATTGGAAGATAAGGAACTGAGCCCCCCCTCGGGCAGATGGCACGTGTTGGCCGGTTGGAAAGAATCAGTCGTGAGTTATGTACAAGGTTTATGACGCTAGTCATGATTCCAAATTATTTTGTTCGTTAAACATTTATAAAAATTTCAGTAGTTCTCCTAAATGGGTAATTCTCCGCCAACTCCAACACAGCAGTTGCCCCGATCCCTCTTCGATTTGCGTGAAACTTTGTCCTAAGAGGTAACTTTTGTCCCTGATCACGAATCCGAGGTCCGTTTTTTGATATCTTGCGACGGAGGGGCGGTACGACCCCTTCCATTTTTGAACATGCGAAAAAAGAAGTGTTTTTCAATAATTTGCAGCCTGAAACGGTGATGAGATAGAAATTTGGTGTCAAAGAAACTTTTATGTAAAATTGTACGCCCGATTTGATGGCGTACTCAGAATTCCGGGAAAACGTATTTTTCATCGAAAAATACACTAAAAAAGTTTTAAAAATTCTCCCATTTTCCGTTACTTGACAGTAAAAAATTTTGGAACACCTTATTTTATGGGAAATTTAATGTACTTTTCGAATCTACATTGACCCAGAAGGGTCATTTTTTCATTTAGAACAAAATTTTTCATTTTAAAATTTCGTGTTTTTTCTAACTTTGCAGGGTTATTTTTTAAAGTGTAACAATGTTCAACAAAGTTGTAGAGCAGACAGTTACAAAAAAATTGATATGTAAACATAAGGGGTCTGCAAGATAACATCAGGAGTTATCGCGATTTTACGAAAAAAAAGTTTTGAAAAAGTTACTTTTTGCGTTTCTCTTTGTTTCGTCGTCCGTGTCTGTCGCGGGTTGACCATGAACGGCCGTGATCGACGACGACCAATTTTTTCAAAACTTTTTGCCTTCCTCACCTCACTGAGGCAAGGCTATAAAATCACTCAAAAATTGAACTTTTTAAATAAGCCTCCAAGATATACCTTTACGTATACATATCGAATCAAATTCTGAGCAAATGTCTGTGCGTGTGGATGGACGTAGAATTTTTTTTCTCACTCACTTTTCTCGGAACTGGCTCGACCGATTTTGTCCGGATCTTTGTTTTTGGATTTGCCTTCAGGTTCTTTAAGTCTTTTTTAAATTTCATCCGGTTTGGTACAGTACTTTAAAAGTTATCTTCGAAAAACTGTTTTGGTTGATACTAAAAAGGGTCATTATTTACATAATTTGAAAGCTCCGGCGGATAGCTGTCGGAACTTTACGCTCAGTGCACGCACACAAACACTGCAGTGCTTTCAAATGGTTCATTAAATTTATCATAGATGGCAGCACTCAGATGTATAGTGTCTTTACTAAGTAAGCGTTAGCCAAAGCTTTCGAAGTGTGTGGTTGCAAGGCTTTTAGGAGGAAGGCAGCAACCACCTTCTGGTGGATTAAGTAACGTTTTTTTCGTAAAATCGCTATAACTCGTGATGTTTATAAGCAAACCCCATATGTTTATACATCATTTTTTTTTGTAATTGTCTGCTCTACAACTTTGTAAAACATTATAACACTCTAAAAAATAACCCTGCAAAGTTAGAAAAAAACACGAAATTTTAAAACGAAAAATTTTGTTCTAAATGAAAAAATGACCCTTCTGGGTCAATGTAGATTCGAAAAGTACATTAAATCTATATATATAAATAATTTCGACGGTTTTGTTCGAACGCGAATCAGTTGATAACGGAAGGTCGGATTGGAGCGCTCTTTGCTGCTCTGGGTTCGTATAAGCCCAAGGAAGGTTCTTACGCTAAAGAATTACAACTTTGGCCACTCTGGAACCGATTCCGGAAGATCTGCAGATTGTATGGGAAAAGTTGCGTAAAATCAAATTTCAATCACAGGAGGCTGAATAAGCAAACAAGCTAAAAACGTCAAGGAGCGAAAAAAAGGCAGAACGAAGTTTGTCAGGTTAGGCTTGTTTCCCATAAAATAAGGTGTTCCAAATTTTTGTACAGTCAAGTAATGGAAAATGGCAGAATTTTAAAAACTTTTTTAGTGTTTTTTACGATGAAAAATAAATTATTTCGGAATTCTGAGTACGCCATCAAATCGGAATTCTGAGTTTGACTCCAAATTTCTATCTCATCACCGTTCCAGGCTGCAAATTATTGAAAAACACCTCTTTTTTCGCATGTTCAAAAAGGGAAGGGGTCGTACCGCCCCTCCGTCGCGAGATATCGAAAAACGGACCTCGGATTCGTGATCAGGGACAAAAGTTACCCCTTAGGACAAAGCAAATCGAAGAGGGGTCGGGGCAACTTTTCCCGATTTCGTGTGAGTTGGTAGGGAATTACCTAAATAAGGATCCTGGATGTCTATTAGTTAGCATCTCGAGCCAATCAATTGGTAGATTGTGGTTGTTGATTTTTCCGCTTCTCTGGTAGTTTGTTTTACCCGAGCCTAGGGATCTTTGAGGAAGAATGCTCTAATTTGAACCACCCTAATTTTTATAGGTAGTTATTTGTACTTTCCAATCGAACTACCTAACCATCAACAATAGTCAAAATTGCTTCAAAACAAATTCAGTTTATCTCCAGCATTCGCGTAAGAAAGTCATTAGAAATGTCTCATACCTCCAAGGAAATCGTCGAGTCGTGTGGAATTTGCCATCAACCGGTCAACGCCGTGACGGACAAAACCGTCATCTGTAGTGGTTCGCCAGGTTGTGGCAGGTGCTTCCATACGTTGTGTGCCGATCTGAACCTAACCATGTGGGCCGCGTTGACTTCGGACGACGGGTTGAAGTGGTTCTGTGCCGATTGTCGCAGGAATAAACAACCCAAGCAGGAGTCGGCCGAAGTTACGCTGAAGGACATTTTGGCGCGAATTGATCGGCTGGAGGCGAAGGTAGATTTAGGGTTCGCCAAGTGTCACGATCAGTTGAAGGCTAAGATGGGCAGACAAAGTGATTTGGCTCAGTCGATTGAGAGTACACGTCGATTACCAACACACTGCTCCGCGATTACACCTTCATCAACTGCGAAAAATGAAAGAGAATCACGCGTAAAGATGGAGACACTACCAGAAAATCTTTGGGAAAAGATTTTTAATTATTTGAGCGTGATTCAACTGTTCCAGGTTCGTTTGACGTGTCGTCTTTGGAATCGGATCGTTGGAACTAGTGACAAGATGGAAATTTGTTTTCCTAAAGACATCACCCTAAGTAGTGGCAGTAAAGAAGTTAGTGCTCTAAAATCAACTCAGTACAAACGAATGGTGCTTAATGATGTGACGATAATTGATCCTAATATTTGGTGGCCGAAGGTTTGTGCAAATCTTCACACACTAACTGTAACCAACTGTACCGTTCCATTAGATGAGCTGCTTCAAATGCTGGGCCACGCGACCAATTTAAAAGAATTAACTGTTAATATTGATAGCCCTTCAGTTTTACCTAATATTAATATTCAGCTTAAATCGTTAGAAAAACTAGACCTATGTGGCTACGCGCATCATAAAACCTTGGAGATGTTTAAAAATATGTGTACAAGATTAAAAACACTTAAACTACCTACTTTTTGTAATTACATCTGTTCAAACATGAACGCTATAGTTTATAAATCAGCACTTCAATTTATCATGTCTCTCAAAGAAACATTGGAAAATTTGACAGTTCGAGGTGGACCGGAAGATTTCTGTAAAAAAGTAGTTGTGTGGTCTTATAATACTTTTACACTGAAGCACCTCACCTGTCGATTGGCAGATGAAACAATTGACTATCTTTACCAACCAAAGATCGAATCCCTACATCTGACAAACCGTCATTGCGGGGTAAGTGTTTTTTTTTAAACATTATTTGATTTTTCAGTAATTTATTTTGTTTGCTTTCAGACTAGGTTGAAAACACTGGGGGAAAAACATCCATTGCTGAAAAAACTCAAATTAAAAATAGATTCAACAACTTATACATCTGAATGTTTAAAGGACCTGCGAGAGCTGCAATATTTAAAAGTCAATGCTTTGAGAAAAAATGCAGAATTTTCGTATTCAGGGCGAGGGTATCACGGTCTACTAAGTCTTAATTTTCGGAATCACACTCTAAGTAACAACTGGCTAATGGCATTTCCCTTTCTCAACTTCCTTAAGCTTGAATCATGCGAAATAGATAATTGGAAAGAGTTCATTATGGAATGTTCCAAATTGAAATATCTTCACCATTTAGAGTTGTCGGAAGTCTCACCGCGTAAAAATTCCAACGATGACTGTTTCCCAACAATAAATCCTAGTTTAAGAGTGCTGAAGCTTGCCGGCTGCCGCATGTCACAATCAATGTTCTACAAAATGTTTTCTGAATGTTTCAAATTGGAAGAAATTTCACTGAAGTACATGCAGTTAGTCAACGACGCCATTATTAACCGACTTGTGAAACAGTCTGGGCGCCATTTGAAAATTTTAAAAATAACCTCATGCACAATTACGGAGGCTGTAGTTCAAAACATCATCGTATTTTGTGACAGGATAGAAAAAATCACTATTCAGGAATGTGGTGAAATGACGGATAGAGTGCTTCAACAGCTAAAGTGTCACAGGTATGCTCGAGTTGAATACAGAAATGACCCTTTCTTAAAATATAACCCACTATAAACAATTTTTCAAATGTAATGATGTTTTAATTCGAAGATGTTGTAAAACTTGGGGCTGTTCAACTTGTATTGAATTGATAATAAAACAAAAATATTGTCATATTACTTAGCATCATAAGGAATCCAATGAAATAAATGAAATCCGAAAAAAACATCCATCCTCAGCTAACCTAATTACCTGGGAATCGATAATTTTATAAAGAAAACTGGTTATAATGAATTTCAGGCAAAATTCTGACTTTTTTACTATTGCAACTAACATATATATGTATTTTATTAAAAGCTTGTAAACTTAGTTAACTAAATATACAGATTGATTTTTTGGTCTTAAAAACTATACTAGCAGCCTTTGTGATGGTACATTTGACGTAAAAATAAAATTTGAACACCATAAATCTGATTTTAACATGAAAAACTATGACTATCAGTCACTTTTTTTAAACAGCATTTGAAAAACATTTTTTCAAAAACAGTACATGTTTCAAAAATAATAATCTTTATACAATTCTTTACAGTTGGAAAATATTTCAAAAATAATTTGAAATCCTATCAATGTCACCCCGGTTTACAGTATCCTGATATTTAACTTAACTCCCCAACTTATATTAAACAGCAAAGAATAGTTCTCAACTGGGACAAAAGTTCAATTTTATGCAGTAAAGCTTGTGAGCTTTTGGTGCACTGAAATTTACATAAAACAAGCATTTTTAGGCCAAAGGTTTTTCTTGACGTTTTTTATCTGTTCTACTTTAATTTATTTAACAGTTTATTTTTTCATTTCTCTTCATTCATATTTCTTTAAAATGTTATTTATATGCTTCCATTTTTTATTCTTTTGCATGTTATATTATTATCTTTGAAATTTGTTGAATTTAGTAGTTTCATACCTGTTCAGAAGACCATCCATAAACCAAGTGGAGACCTTTTTTAAATCGATCTATCTACGTCGCTTTATGACGTTCCGAGAAAAGCGCGTTTTTAATGTTTGACCTTAAATAAAAAAAAACGAGAGCACGCAATGTAAACAATAACAAACACGTTTTGTTTGGTTGACCATTCTGTGTATTGTCCTGTTTGTTTTGGTTAAGATTGGTTTACAGTAGTCGGGCATGTACGTGTGTCAAACGCGTTCTTTCCTGAAATCCCTTTGGTCAGTTGTCGCACTTACATCAATTTTCAGGGTGTGTCAAGATAGCACGTGACAACAATGTTTTAAACGTTTTAATCCTCAGTTTGGCCCAAAATTCCCATGCGACAAGACAACACGACAGTGACGATTTGTGAAATTAATTGGAAAGCTTGTTAAGATGCTAGGTTCTTAGAAATATATTTAGAAGGATTTTTCCGGGGGTTAATTTTTTTCACTTTTTAATTCTTGTTCGGCGTTAATTTATTTTTTGAATTGGATCTCCATATAAATTAAATAAATTTGGAGCTGCGGGTTAAAAACAACAATTTATTTAAATGATTGAATTTTTTTTAAGATTCGTAAAAACCATGTAATACAGCTGTATTGAGACATCTTAATAACCTTTCCCTTTTTATCTCTTTTCCCCTTTCAGGTACGACACATTTCACAACTCATTCGCCATGACCAAATCGATCATCACCATCACACGGAGCGCCTAGCCGGAGTAAGGTTATCCCCGTGGTGGCTAATCTATTGGTACAAAGGCAGCGAGCTCGTCTATTGAATTGCACCAGTCCACAACAAATGACTTAATTGAAGTCAGCCTCTGCAATGAAAGATGATCTTCGGCCTGGCAGCCTGGCGATTAGATCCCCGACTGTCAGAAGAGGGCACTGATCAAATGACAGGACGACGGGCGGGGAGGGGTGGTGGGGGTGATGATGAAAGTCACATTTTATTGACCAACAACTCAGCAGCACAATTCGTGAAGAACGGGCGCAAAAAAGTCGTCGTTGATGAAGAGTGTTGGGCAACCCTCGAGCTGCTGAAGACCTCCCGGCGTTTTGGAGTCAGATGACTGATCTGTTGACGATCGCGACTAGTCATAAAACAGCACAAATCAATTAAACAAATAGGTAGCCCCGAACCACTTTTAGGTTGAGGCTCAGAAATGTAGACCATCAGCGCATGGATGGACGATCGCTTTCTGAAACCATTAATCACGAGCCAAAGTAGCGCCGAGTACGATCTCGATCCTCACCCTCAGAAATGGATCATGACGGATTGAGCTGGGACTGGCTGTGCGAAATGTTGGCTAGTTTTGAGTGATGGTTTCAGGTTTCGCTTTCGATTCGACGATTTATGCGTGGCCGACTGAAGAGAAGGCGATTTTAAGAAGGGAGGTTTGTTTGTTTCGACGATGCGATGGCAGCTGATGATAATGTGCTGCAGCTCAGACTGATAGTTTTTTTTGCTTGGGTTGGCGAAATCGGTAGGAGGTCTTCCTTTGGGGGTAATTTGGAGTTTGGCGGTACCGTTGTTTATGGCTCGCTGCCAACATGAGAACTAGGTCTGACATATTTGCGATTTCGCAGACGATTATTTGGAATGTTTTGTGAAGGAAATGAGGGGGAAATTTATGCAACTGTTTTGATTGCAGCTTAAATATCCCGTTTTGATTTAAATTGGATTGATCTTCGTTTTATAATGGAGCATCTTCTATTTCATTTTAAATTATACTGGGCCATTGCTAATTTTATTTGAAGCATTTGCCCTAAAATATACTCCAAAAATCAGGGGGACAAAGTTATTTACTAAAATTAACTTTTTCATAGAAACAGCTTAAAAAATCGATTGTAAACTATTCAAAATAGGTTGTTTAATTCTTATTAATCAATCAATCGAAAAAAGACTTTTTGATATTTTAACAAATTTTGAATTTTGGAACCACAAATCGGTAAAAATTTTAGCACAAATATATTTTTATTAATTCATTGATATTTTGTTTATTTTTGATGGCAGCATAACTGTAGCCTTATTATTGAATAGGAATAACTTACGAGACTGCTATTTTTTTTACTTTTTTTTCTTTTGGAAATGTAGTTTGCAGCAGACTAAAAAAGGATACCAAATAGATAAGTTCTAGACTTTTTAAATATTTGATCAAGCCATTAGCCGCATCGTTGTCCAATGTAAAATTATAAAGAATTACGAAAAAGCATTTTTTTTTGGCAAATTTTATTGTAAAATCCTACCAAATATTCGATTTTTTATAAACTATTTTATTTATGAGGCATCTTAATATTCAATTTTGATATAACATCGAATCAATCCAATAGTTATGAATCATAAGAATATATAATCTAAAAAATAAATCTAATTTTGCATCGCTTATTCTTGTGTTATAACTAAAAACTACTTTAAAAGTAAATTTTACCTTATGGATTGATCTTAAAAAATTTGCAAATTTTTCGAGATTTTTAATTTAGTTTTTTTTTGTTTCAATAAAATTTTTCCAAGCATTTCCTATGGGAATATTTATGTACTATTTTTATATGGACAGATGCCAAAATTGTATAGGAGCTTGTATGGGTGAACCAATGCTTATTTGTAAATGAAAATGGGCTCCTATGTCAAAAGAAGACATTTTAATTTTTTTTTTCATACTAATTTGCGAGTTGGTCATATAAAATATGCATTATTCGAAAATCTGTATCTTGAGAAGGGATTTTCTGAACAACTTGGTGTCTTTGGCAAAGTTGTAGGTTCTGATTAGGAATTTAAAATAAAAGAAAAATAATTTAACTTTATATTTTTTTTAATATGTTTTAGGGGACTTAATAAGGCATTTCTTGTGCTAGAGATAAAGATTAAGCAAAATCTGGTACTGGAGGAATACATTTTGGATTTTTGGAATAAAATTACTGTGAAACAATTTTTTCTACATTTTAAGATTCAAAATAAAATTTGTAACTTAGAACGACTTTTATTATGAAAAATATTTTTTTTTTTGCAATTTAAAAACTGTTTTAAAATTAAAAAAAAACATTAAAATTATCCTGCAATTTCCCTTTAGACATTTTAGATAGGCGCCCCTTAAATTATTTTTTTTGTTGTTGTGAAAAATGAGTTTCTCTCAGTGTCTTCTTATCAACCCTCGCAAACTCGCTTCATACACAAATTTCAGAAATTTGAAAACGTTGGGCTTATTTTTTATAAAGAGCAAACAATTTCACAATAGTAGTTTATGCAACAAGTTGCAAAAAGAGGATTTTTTCAGCACGAGTCGTACATTTATCCAACGAGGTTCACCGAGTTGGATAAATACGACGAGTGCTGAAAAAATCAAGTTTTGCAACGAGTTCCATACAACATTTTTTGCAATTTCGAAAAACACCCATTGAGTGAAATTATAAATCGAATTTTCATGTATTTTGTCAATAAATCGTTTAAATCAAAAAAATGTTGAAAAGTGTTACTTTTCGAAACAAGTGCTGAAAAGTTCAACTTTTCAGCACCCATTTCAGTGCTGAAAAGTAGAACTTTTCAGCATTTATTTTGAAAAGTGTTGCTATTTGATTCTGTTATTTTTTGTACAGAAAAGTAGGCCATTTCGTCGTTCAAGATTGACAGGAAAAGTAAGTAGTTTCACGACGGAATTGCAAAAAAGTTTAATTAACAACATTGAGAATTGAACCAATAGTTTCCGAGATATTGCGACAAAATTTAAAATTCAAGAGGCTGAATCTTTGTAACCAGCCGTACGATTTACTAAACTTTTATTAAATGTTCGCAATCTTTAAACATATGTTTGTAGGGTAGCTTTTATTTCAGGAAGCATTTTAAAATGTAAAAAAAATCGATGTCTTAATTATTTTTTTGACATAATTTGAAAAAAGTGCACAACAGAAAAGTCATTTTCGATTACAAATTTGATTTTGCTTCTAAAAGTGGTTTTGAAATTTAGTTTGTATTTTCGATATTTAAAAAAAAAATCATTATACAGCAATTCCCCACGAAAACAGCATGATTCGAAAAAAAAGTCGATCGGGCTCAAAATTTTTCGGGGGTTCCTTGGCCGAAATAATTAGACCCGTATTTTTTTGTTTGGCCATTAGGGTGACCTACGCCGTGTTAGGGTGGTCCGAAAAATGGCATTTTTAGTCATTTTTCGCAAAAACCACTTTTTTCAAAAAATCATATCTCCACACCATTCCATCCAATTTTAGCTGTCCTAGACGCAAAAGAAAGGTGATTAGTTTGGCTACTTGGGAAAAATAGTAAGAAGTTTCAAAAACCATTCGGGGCTAGGTTAAGGTCAGGCACCGATAAGGTCATCCGCGAAAATTGGGTTATTAACTTTTTTTTTGTTTTGCTCATAACTTTTAATAGGAACCGAATTTCAAAAATCTAAACTCGTCCGATTGTGGGAAATTGTCTCAGCTTTCAGAAGTATATTTTGGTTTCTTTTGAAAAGTTATGTAAACTTTTATTCAGAGCAATCTTTGTAATTTTTTTGCAAAAATGGTCAAATTGGCGTTTTTTACAATTCCCTTGGACTTCACAAAAAATCGAAGCGGGACCGTTCCTCCCCAGATTTTGACAATATTTTCCACTATTTGCCTATATGTTTATATACCATTTGATTCGTTAGAATGTAACGAACATTTTGGTGTATATAAATCAATATTTCATGAACTTTTGTAACAGAGTTTTTTGATTACCAAAAAAAAAACTTATTATTTTCGGCTCGCGCAAAGCAACGGGCAACGAAACAAAGGAGAAGTCTCAGAGACCAAAAAAAATCCTCGTGCACCGCGTGGTCTGCATCGGTCTCACGCACACACTCTCGTGCGCGGCGCAAGCATTATTTTGGATTTATTCTTTCATGTTTCGTGGCTGATTTCTATAATAATAGTTTGCATAACTTTTGAAGTAAACATGCAAACAAGTTATACATGTAAAAATGGTTGATTATTATTTGATTAGTCATCCAAAAAGTATATAATAAATCTGTTATGAAAAATCAATCCGTGTTCTCTTTAGATACTTTTTTAAAACTTCTCAAAAAGTTCAAAAACCATATCTCGTTCACCCACCAAAAGACCCGGTCAAATTTCTTGTTTTCGTACCACCTCTAATCTGTACAATCAAATCCTTTGGCAGCATTCCAGAATACCCGGTATTCCGGTTCCTATGGAACTTGTTTGAATAATTGTGCCAAACGATATACGACAATTCAAACAAACAATAATTCAAAGAAATAAAGATTCTAAATAAATTCCTCGAAATCCCCAAAAATATAAATGTTTCTATGAGAAAAAAAAACACATCCATGGACATTACTTTCTTTTGGTCTTTTTGGAATATACAAATCTACAAATATTTAAAACTGAAGTTTTTTTTTAAAGAAAAAAGGTTGTGTGAACCAAATTTCTATCGTTGGCTTTTTGGTGCTTTGAATACCCCTTGCGAAAATGGGATTCAAATACTTCTTATGATTTTTTTTATTTGGCTATTTAAAAATACTCAAGAAATCTTCTAATCTTACAAAAAAAAAGTAAGTAAGTCTATGATTTTCATATTTTTTTAACAAATCTACCCCTCCTCTTCTCCTAGAAACTCTAGAAGTCCAAAACATTCTTGAAATTCTTTAATCGTTTTAAAGCATATTTGAGTTCTTCAAAAATTATGAACTAAATTCAAGAAATTCAAGAAATTTTAGATGTTCAAGAAGCTTATACTTTAAAAAAAATCAAGAAATTAAAAAAAAAACAAGAAATTCAATTTTTTTAAAAGGAATATCAAGTTTAAAAAAAAATCAAGAAACTTAGGAAACTCAAGTAATTCAAGAATTTCATAAAATAAAAAAAATCATTTGAAGAAATTCAGAAAATATATTTATTCAAGAATTTCAAAATTTAAAATAATGTCAAGAATTTGAAGCATTTGAAGATTTTGATTTTGAGATTTGAAGCATTTGAAGAATTTGAAGAATTTGAAGAATTTGAAGAATTTGAAGAATTTGAAGAATTTGAAGAATTTGAAGAATTTGAAGAATTTGAAGAATTTGAAGAATTTGAAAAATTTGAAGAATTTGAAGAATTTGAAGAATTTCAAGAATTTCAAGAATTTCAAGAATTTCAAGAATTCCAAGAATTTGAAGAATTTGAAGAATTTGAAGAATTTGAAGAATTTGAAGAATTTGAAGAATTTGAAGAATTTGAAGAATTTGAAGAATTTGAAGAATTTGAAGAATTTGAAGAATTTGAAGAATTTGAAGAATTTGAAGAATTTGAAGAATTTGAAGAATTTGAAGAATTTTAAGAATTTGAAGAATTTGAAGAATTTGAAGAATTTGAAGAATTTGAAGAATTTGAAGAATTTCAAGAATTTCAAGAATTTCAAGAATTTCAAGAATTTCAAGAATTTCAAGAATTTCAAGAATTTCAAGAATTTCAAGAATTTCAAGAATTTCAAGAATTTTAAGAATTTCAAGAATTTCAAGAATTTCAAGAATTTCAAGAATTTCAAGAATTTCAAGAATTTCAAGAATTTCAAGAATTTCAAGAATTTCAAGAATTTCAAGAATTTCAAGAATTTCAAGAATTTCAAGAATTTCAAGAATTTCAAGAATTTCAAGAATTTCAAGAATTTCAAGAATTTCAAGAATTTCAAGAATTTCAAGAATTTCAAGAATTTCAAGAATTTTAAGAATTTCAAGAATTTCAAGAATTTCAAGAATTTCAAGAATTTCAAGAATTTCAAGAATTTCAAGAATTTCAAGAATTTCAAGAATTTCAAGAATTTCAAGAATTTCAAGAATTTCAAGAATTTCAAGAATTTCAAGAATTTCAAGAATTTCAAGAATTTCAAGAATTTCAAGAATTTCAAGAATTTCAAGAATTTTAAGAATTTCAAGAATTTCAAGAATTTTAAGAATTTCAAGAATTTCAAGAATTTCAAGAATTTCAAGAATTTGAAGAATTTGAAGAATTTGAAGAATTTCAAGAATTTCAAGAATTTCAAGAATTTCAAGAATTTCAAGAATTTCAAGAATTTCAAGAATTTCAAGAATTTCAAGAATTTCAAGAATTTCAAGAATTTCAAGAATTTCAAGAATTTCAAGAATTTCAAGAATTTCAAGAATTTCAAGAATTTCAAGAATTTCAAGAATTTGAAGAATTTGAAGAATTTGAAGAATTTGAAGAATTTGAAGAATTTGAAGAATTTGAAGAATTTGAAGAATTTGAAGAATTTGAAGAATTTGAAGAATTTGAAGAATTTGAAGAATTTGAAGAATTTGAAGAATTTGAAGAATTTGAAGAATTTGAAGAATTTGAAGAATTTGAAGAATTTCAAGAATTTCAAGAATTTGAAGAATTTTAAGAATTTTAAGAATTTAAAGAATTTGAAGAATTTGAAGAATTTGAAGAATTTGAAAAATTTGAAGAATTTGAAGAATTTGAAGAATTTGGAGAATTTGAAGAATTTGAAGAATTTGAAGAATTTGATGAACTTGAAGAATTTGAAGAATTTGAAGAATTTGAAGAATTTGGAGAATTTGAAGAATTTGAAGAATTTTAAGAATTTGAAGAATTTCAAGAATTTCAAGAATTTCAAGAATTTCAAGAATTTCAAGAATTTTAAGAATTTCAAGAATTTCAAGAATTTCAAGAATTTTAAGAATTTCAAGAATTTCAAGAATTTCAAGAATTTTAAGAATTTCAAGAATTTCAAGAATTTTAAGAATTTCATGAATTTCAAGAATTTTTAGAATTTCAAGAATTTCAAGAATTTGAAGAATTTCAAGAATTTGAAGAATTTCAAGAATTTCAAGAATTTCAAGAATTTCAAGAATTTCAAGAATTTCAAGAATTTCAAGAATTTCAAGAATTTCAAGAATTTCAAGAATTTCAAGAATTTCAAGAATTTCAAGAATTTCAAGAATTTCAAGAATTTCAAGAATTTCAAGAATTTTAAGAATTTCAAGAATTTGAAGAATTTCAAGAATTTCAAGAATTTCAAGAATTTCAAGAATTTCAAGAATTTCAAGAATTTCAAGAATTTCAAGAATTTCAAGAATTTCAAGAATTTCAAGAATTTCAAGAATTTCAAGAATTTCAAGAATTTCAAGAATTTCAAGAAATTCAAGAATTTCAAGAATTTCAAGAATTTCAAGAATTTCAAGAATTTCAAGAACATCAAGAATTTCAAGAATTTCAAGAATTTCAAGAATTTCAAGAATTTGAAGAATTTGAAGAATTTGAAGAATTTGAAGAATTTGAAGAATTTGAAGAATTAGAAGAATTTGAAGAATTTGAAGAATTTGAAGAATTTTAAGAATTTTAAGAATTTGAAGAATTTGAAGAATTTGAAGAATTTGAAGAATTTGAAGAATTTGAAGAATTTGAAAAATTTGAAGAATTTGAAGAATTTTAAGAATTTGAAGAATTTGAAGAATTTGAAGAATTTGAAGAATTTGAAGAATTTGAAGAATTTGAAGAATTTGAAGAATTTGAAGAATTTGAAGAATTTTAAGAATTTTAAGAATTTCAAGAATTTCAAGAATTTCAAGAATTTCAAGAATTTCAAGAATTTCAAGAATTTCAAGAATTTTTAGAATTTTAAGAATTTCAAGAATTTCAAGAATTTCAAGAATTTCAAGAATTTCAAGAACTCCAAGAATTTCAAGAATTTCAAGAATTTCAAGAATTTCAAGAATTTCAAGAATTTCAAGAATTTAAAGAATTTCAAGAATTTCAAGAATTTCAAGAATTTCAAGAATTTCAAGAATTTTAAAAATTACAAGAATTTCAAGAATTTCAAGAATTTCAAGAATTTCAAGAATTTCAAGAATTTCAAGAATTTCAAGAATTTCAAGAATTTTAACAAATTTAAATAAATGCTAGAAATTCTTTTAAAAAAAATTATAGAAATTATCAAAATTATAGAAATTTTAGAAAATCGTTTTTTTTACCTTGTTTCATTTCTTAATTTTCTTAAATTTCTGTAATTTCTAGATTTTCTTAAAATTTTCAGAAATTCTAGATTTTATTTCAAAATTTTTATTTCAAAATTTTTGAATTTCTAAAATTTCTTTAAATTCTTGAAATTCTTTAATTTTCTGAATTTCTCCAAATGATTTTTTTAATTTTATGAAGTTCTTGAATGACCTGAGTTTTCTAAGTTTCTATAAATAAAAATCAAGATTTTCAAAAAAAGTCAAGAAACTTAGAAAACACTAGTGATTCAAGAACTTCATATAATTAAAAAAAAATCCTTGGAAATACTAAAAATTTATCAATTTCTAAAAGGTTAAGAATTTCAAGAATTTCGAGAAATTTTTGATACTCTAGAAAATTTAGAAAATCTGGATTTTTTTTTGAAAATCTAGAAATTTAACAAATTTAATTCATTTGAATTCGTTGAATGTTGAATTTGATTAATTTCTTGATTTTCTATAATTTCTATAATTTCAAAAAAATCTGTTTTTTTATGGAAATCATTGAAATTCTTGAAATTCTTGAAATTCTTCAAGTTCTTGAAATTCTTGAAATTCTTCAAATTTTAGAAATTTTTGAAATTTTTGAAAGTCTATATTTTTTTAAATTCTTCAAATTCTTAAAATTCTTAAAAATTCTAAAAAAAATTAAATTTCCTGAAACCTTTAAAATTGAATTTCTGCAAATGCTACAAATTCTTCAAATTCTTCAAATGTTTCAAATTCTTCAAATTTTTCAAATTCTTCAAATTCTTCAAATTTTTTAAATTCTTCAAATTCTTCAAATGCTTCAAATTCTTCAAATTCTTCAAATTCTTCAAATTCTTCAAATTCTTCAAATTCTTCAAATTCTTCAAATTCTTCAAATTCTTGAAATTCTTGAAATTCTTGAAATTCTTGAAATTCTTCAAATTCTTCAAATTCTTCAAATTCTTCAAATTCTTCAAATTCTTCAAATTCTTCAAATTCTTCAAATTCTTCAAATTCTTCAAATTCTTCAAATTCTTCAAATTCTTCAAATTCTTCAAATTCTTCAAATTCTTCAAATCTCAAAATCAAAATCTTCAAATGCTTCAAATTCTTGACATTATTTAAAATTTTGAATTTCTTGAATAAATATATTTTCTGAATTTCTTCAAATGATTTTTTTTATTTTATGAAATTCTTGAATTACTTGAGTTTCCTAAGTTTCTTGATTTTCTTTTAAACTTGATATTCCTTTTAAAAAAAATGAATTTCTTGTATTTTTTTAATGTCTTGATTTTTTTTAAAGTTTCTTGAATTTCTTGAATTTAGTTCATAATTTTTGAAGAACTCAAATATGCTTTAAAACGATTAAAGAATTTCAAGAATGTTTTGGACTTTTAGAGTTTCTTGGAGAAGAGGAGGGGTAGATTTGTTAAGAAAGGTATGAACATCATAGACTTACTTACTTATTTTTTTATAAGATTAGAAGATTTCTTGAGTATTTTTAAATAGCCAAATAAAAAAAATCATAAGAAGTATTTGAATCCCATTTTCGCAAGGGGTATTCAAAGCACCAAAAAGCCAACGATAGAAATTTGGTTCACACAACCTTTTTTCTTTAAAAAAAAACTTCAGTTTTAAATATTCATAGATTTGTATATTCCAAAAAGACCAAAAGAAAGTAATGTCCAAGGATGTGTTTTTTTTTCTCATAGAAACATTTATATTTTTGGGGATTTCGAGGAATTTATTTAGAATCTTTATTTCTTTGAATTATTGTTTGTTTGAATTGTCGTATATCGTTTGGCACAATTATTCAAACAAGTTCCATAGGAACCGGAATACCGGGTATTCTGGAATGCTGCCAAAGGATTTGATTGTACAGATTAGAGGTGGTACGAAAACAAGAAATTTGACCGGATCTTTTGGTGGGTGAACGAGATATGGTTTTTGAACGTTTTGAGAAGTTTTAAAAAAGTATCTAAAGAGAACACGGATTGATTTTTCATAACAGATTTATTATATACTTTTTGGATGACTAATCAAATAATAATCAACCATTTTTACATGTATAACTTGTTTGCATGTTTACTTCAAAAGTTATGCAAACTATTATTATAGAAATCAGCCACGAAACATGAAAGAATAAATCCAAAATAATGCTTGCGCCGCGCACGAGAGTGTGTGCGTGAGACCGATGCAGACCACGCGGTGCACGAGGATTTTTTTTGGTCTCTGAGACTTCTCCTTTGTTTCGTTGCCCGTTGCTTTGCGCGAGCCGAAAATAATAAGTTTTTTTTTTGGTAATCAAAAAACTCTGTTACAAAAGTTCATGAAATATTGATTTATATACACCAAAATGTTCGTTACATTCTAACGAATCAAATGGTATATAAACATATAGGCAAATAGTGGAAAATATTGTCAAAATCTGGGGAGGAACGGTCCCGCTTCGATTTTTTGTGAAGTCCAAGGGAATTGTAAAAAACGCAAATTTGACCATTTTTGCAAAAAAATTACAAAGATTGCTCTGAATAAAAGTTTACATAACTTTTCAAAAGAAACCAAAATATACTTCTGAAAGCTGAGACAATTTCCCACAATCGGACGAGTTTAGATTTTTGAAATTCGGTTCCTATTAAAAGTTATGAGCAAAACAAAAAAAAAGTTAAAAACCCAATTTTCGCGGATGACCTCATCGGTGCCTGACCTTAAATTCCAAATTTGAGCTCATTCTGACCACGGGAACTCCTCCCTCTAATCGCTTAAAGTTTGCATGAAAAAAATCGTCAAAATGTAAGGAGAAAAGCAACTGTTTCAGTTTTTTACCTGTGGAGGGCGCAATAGTCATCTAATCTTTATCAATTCTCAGATGTAGAACCTTCATAAAAATTTCACAACTTTTTCGAAGACACCATATTTTTAGGATATTTAGTTATTAGCTTCTGTAAATGACCATTTTTGCGCTGACGGCTCTAACCAAACAAAAACTCTGTTAGCATTTTTGATCAAAGAAAATTGGTGATAAAGTCAAAATTGAAAAAAATAGTTTAAAACAATGTTTTGTTTCTATGCATTTTGCCTTATGTCAATAATTCAAAAAATCGAAATAATTGAAACTGGGTAATTCTCTACCAACTCACACGAAATCGGGAAAAGTTGCCCCGACCCCTCTTCGATTTGCGTGAAACTTTGTCCTAAGGGGTAACTTTTGTCCCTGATCACGAATCCGAGGTCCGTTTTATGATATCTCGTGACGGAGGGGCGGTACGACCCCTTCCATTTTTTAACATGCGAAAAAAGAGGTGTTTTTCAATAATTTGCAGCCTGAAACGGTGATGAGATAGAAATTTGGTGTCAAAGGGACTTTTATGTAAAATTAGACGCCCGATTTGATGGCGTACTCAGAATTCCGAAAAAACGTATTTTTCATCGAAAAAAACACTTAAAAAGTTTTAAAAATTCTCCCAATTTCCATTACTCGACTGTAAATTTTTTTGGAACATGTCATTTTATGGGAAATTTAATGTACTTTTCGAATCTACATTGACCCAGAAGGGTCATTTTTTCATTTAGAACAAAAATTTTCATTTTAAAATTTCGTGTTTTTTCTAACTTTGCAGGGTTATTTTTTAGAGTGTAACAATGTTCTACAAAGTTGTAGACCAGACAATTACAAAATTTTGATATATAGACATAAGGGGTTTGCTTATAAACATCACGAGTTATCGCGATTTTACGAAAAAAAGTTTTGAAAAAGTTACTTTTTGCGTTTCGCTTTGTTTCGTCGTCCGTGCCTGTGGCGGGAGACCATGAATGGCCATGATCAACGACGACCAACATTTTCAAAACATTTTTTTCGTAAAATCGCGATAACTCGTGATGTTTATAAGCAAACCCCTTATGTCTATATATTAAAATTTTTGTAATTGTCTGCTCTACAACTTTGTACAACATTGTTACACTCTAAAAAATAACCCTGCAAAGTTAGAAAAAACACGAAATTCAAAAATGAAAATTTTTTTTTAAATGAAAAAATGACCCTTCTGGGTCAATGTAGATTCGAAAAGTACATTAAATTTCCCATAAAATCACATGATCCAAATTTTTCAACAGCGAGTAACAGAAAATGGAAGAGTTTTCAAAACTTTTTTAGTGTTTTTTTCGATGAAAAATCCATTTTTCTGAATTCTGAGTACGCCATCAAATCGGGCGTCTAATTTTACATAAAAGTCCCTTTAACACCAAATTTCTATCTCATCACCGTTTCAGGCTGCAAATAATTGAAAAACACCTCTTTTTTCGCATGTTAAAAAATGGAAGGGGTCGTACCGCGTATCTCCGTCACGAGATATCAAAAAACGGACCTCGGATTCGTGATCAGGGACAAAAGTTACCCCTTAGGACAAAGTTTCACGCAAATCGAAGAGGGGTCGGGGCAACGGCTGTGTGAGTTGGCGGAGAATTACACCACTTCTTATTGATCTTTGTTTTTCATCGTATTTCCAAAGTCAAAATAGACTTCTAAACCAATTAAATTAACTAAACTAGATGCTAATCAAGCTCACTTCGGTGCCCTACCGTTTGATCTAGAACTGTTTGAAGCAAACATTTCCACTTGGTGGTCGCTTTGTGTTTACATAAGTCCAACAAACAGTGCCTACCGCTCAAACTATCATCAAATCATGAATAAAACAAACGTCGTTTCCCTTTGAACGACGTCGTCGGAGGGACAAAACAAAAAGACGAGACAAACATTTAATGCAATTACAGCTGCTGCTGCTGTCACATGTTGTTTGTGTGTAATGATGACAAACATGATGCACATCTTCTTGGGTGGGATAAGTTAAGATAACTTTATTTGGGTATTTTTCATGGGGACCACCCATATTATTTTGGAATTATTTGATTTGAGACTTTGTTTCATATTTGTTGAAGATCAAAATAGTTTGAAACCAACGATAAGTCTTCAAAATTTACGAGCAGTGTAATTAATCATATTGCCTCCATTTTTCGCCAAGTTTATGTTTATGCTTTCGCCTTTGTTTTGACTCCCAGCGAACTATAACCGTCTCCTTAACTGCGGTAGATCATCAACCATGGCTCACACAATATATAATTCAAAACGATTGTCGTACGTAATCCGTACTAATTTGGAAAACCGGCCCGAACATCATCTTCACGTGTCTCACATAAAGGCAGAGCTGCCTCTAATAAAAAATAAAGAAATACTAAGCAGCAGCGTTTGCTCGAAGGGGGTGGTTTCGGTAGGGTTTCGTGACTTCAAACTCTGCACGGTTTTATGGGTGACCACCCCGAAATCATCCTCGCCGTCATTACGGCCGCGCCACGACCGGGTTGTTGCCCAGGATTGGTTTCGTTTCGGTATTTGAGAAAGTTATAAATATTCAACAGAGTGTTGCTGAACGACCGACTATGACGACGACTACGTTCCTCTAGTGAGCTTTTGTGAGCTTTTCAAACGATGATGGAGTGGTGCGAGGAGTTGGCGTCTCTTCCTGAAGAGCAGAGTGGCCCAAACCACTGATCTTATTTGGATTCGTTGAGTGATGTCAGGCTGTTATGTAATTGGACAGCAGCGGTGTAGCATAATAGTTGATGAGTTTTGGTAGCGAATGTACATGTTTTGAGAATCTCGTTGAGAGGGTGATATGAATTGTTAGTGGTTAGGTAAACTACATTAGTTAGGTAATTCTCTAAGTTGAAAATTACTTGTGATATAAATCAATTGATTTCTTTCCAAGGAATAATTTTTAATCACAGGATATATTGTAATTACAATTGCCATTATCATTAACATTGATTATCCCCGCAAAACAATCTGATAAGTTATCCCATCATCACATGCCCGTGAGTGTGCAGCGCCATTTAACCCTTCAACAATCGACGTGCAGCTGCTCATTATTTCCGTTGAAAATTCTACACTTAAACCCATAACAATCCACATCCCATCAGTAACTTCGATTAATAGTGCTCAGGGGAGCATCTTCTCTACAGAATACGCCGACATCACTATCAATTACCTTCCCCTTCATATCCCACCTCCCCTAACCCTCGTCCAGAATATCTTCTTAATATGGCAATTATTTTTAATAACCAGGTTCCCTCCAACCAACATTTTGCCAGCGTGAGCATCGTCATCCCTCGCCACTAATCTAGTCGCTAACGTGTGACGTTAAGTACATTCATTTGCACGACCATCATCATTTTCTGGGGGGGGGAAGAACAAATTGAGTCGACGGTGACGTCGACGACCTTGGTGCATCTTCATCTGATAATTGGCCCCGGGAGGGTCCTGTCCGGTGCAGGTTGACAGGTTCAACCGTGAGGCCCACACGGTCAAGGACGATCAAAAGAGCTGCGCGGAGCGCCAGCGACGAACCCTTATTTAAAGCAGCATTTCACCCAAGATCTGACTATAAGGAAATACGGCGGCGCTCAAGATGCTTCCTCTCCTTGGCCCGAATTGCTTCTGGGTTCCACACGACGACTACCGCTGCTCGTGGTGGTTGTTGTTGTTTTGGCTGCCAGTCGTTAATTGCTCAACTTAAACCTGACGTGTGTGGCTTAAAAATGAGTCATTATTTTGTTTTGAGCGGGTTGTTGCAGCAGTCGTTTGGGGTACCGAAAAGCAAGACTGGAACGCAAACTGCCACACAATAAGGGCTTCGGGAGGTAAAATAAAGCGAACGGACTAGCGGAGAGTTTATGAATGATTTCATGGTGGTGTGACGATGGTTGTGAAAATGCAGAGGTTGTCAAACCAAATATTATATATTTAATTTATCATTTTAATTATTCCATTGTTTATGCATTCAAAGTGTGGACTATCTTTCAACAGCTGATCAATTCATAGTTTGGAACAGATTTTGCAGGTGCTTTTTAAGAATGAGTTTTTTGTTTTGTTTTTTTTTTTTTTTTTTTTTTTTTTTTTTTTTTTTTTTTTTTTTTTTTTTTTTTTTTAAGAATGAGTTAATCTACTGAAGGAAAAATGTTACAAAATAATCTTCGAAATAGATGGGGTATAGTTATAGAAAAGGAGGCATATCTTATTCTAGTATCACAGCATATATTATTTACTTTTTTTGAAAAATATTACCTTCGATTCTGATTCTTAAAGACGCTAAATATTTTTTTTTTGAAGGGATAAATTAACTAATTAAAATTAAGAATTGTTAATATTTTGAAAATTACACTGCCTTAACTTACCTTATTTTTAGTCAGTTCTAAATAAAATAAACAAAACCAATTTTTTATGATGATTTTACAACAATTATACCCCACATTTGTTTCCGTCAACTGGGGCGAATCGGTACTACAGTCTGAATATGGGCAGCAATTTTTAGAGTACTTATAGATAATTGATTGAAATGTGTAAAACGATGCATTTTTTTTGTTCTGTTTCTGTCAAATTCGAAACCAAAATATCCTTATATTGTTCAGCAACAAGGCAAAAACAGCTGCCCCAATTCACACCATGTGTCCAGATTCACTCCAGATGATGGTACGTTATGTACTGGATGAAAATGATCATCAAAAGTCTCATTTAGTCAATTGGAGCCTATTTATGGAATCCATATGTTACAGAACTAGACGAGAAATCAACAGAACAAGGACTCTCAAAATGTAGAGTTGTGTAGAAATCATCGATTGAGAGGATTAAATAAATTTTTATGACTACCTTAAAAATACTCCTAATTTTAGGATTTTGTAAATATTTGTATGCTAAAGATATGAAAATCAAATAAATTGTTATTTTTTAACGTTAAAAATGAAATCAGTACATGGTATTATTTCAAAAAATCTGGGCAGACTTTGTTAAATTTGTTAAAAAATCATCGTTATAGCACATCTAAAGCTGTGAACAAACTTTCTGACAAAAAACTTAACCAAGTGAATCACCTGAGGTAAAGTCGAGAAAACCAACCAATTCGATCTTGAGAGAAACAAAAAATACGAAATAAGTCTTTGATAAAATAACTAGAAAAATTAATTGTGAACAGCTTAGAAATTATTTTTATTTTTTTTTCATACATTTAGGTCGTTGAAAAATATTTGTCATGTTCATGTTCCTCAGCTCTGACCAAAGTCGAAGATGGGGGCAAAAAAATATAAAATATCGAAATAGAAATTATGCCTTTTAATTTCTTTTTTTCTTTAACATTTGAATGAAAAAAAAGCTTCCACAATGTTACACCAAACATTATTTTCTCGCATAAAAAACTTTTTGTACTGTGTAACGTAATTACACAAAATTCATAGTATTCTTAAGGAGCCTAAGTGAGCAAAATATTATTATATAAACAGAAAAATGCATCTTAAAATGTTTTAAGTTGATTAGACTTCAATTTCCATTAAATTTTTAAAGTTTTTCGAAAAAAAAATTGCTTTTGGATTTTTTAGCCCGATGTTAAACTTTGAAAAATATTTGCAACGGCCTAAATGGGTAAATTAATGGGTTCATAAAATAGATCAAAAATCATAAACAAGCGTGTAACCTCAGAAAAAAATTGTTACTTTGCAACTGTAATCATTTCTTAAGCATTTATGAATCCTTACCTAAGAAAATGTCGCTTGAAATTTGAAAATATTAATTGCTTCAATGATTTTTTCCTCGACATTGACCAAGATACCAAAACTTTAATTTTTGACTTTTGCCATACATTTTTTGGTAAAATTTGGCCGCTTTCCAAACTAATTTGACTTTCTGCGGGCCATTCTGCATAATTGGTTCGTCCATAAAAGTCTCTATAAAATTTTGGCAGATATACAGTATGTAAAAAAAGTATTTACACCCCTTGGGCACTATGCACATTTTGTGATGAAACATGTAAACAATTTAATGTTGACATAAACCTAGTACTACGTTTTGTTCAGAAACTCATGCCGAACATTTTGCTGCAAAAAGCTCATGAAAAGATGTTTTCTATAAAAAGTTATATAACAAATACTATTACAAAAATAAAAAAGGTGCAAAAAAAGTTTGTACACCTTTCGAAAAATTAACATAAATAAAGTTATTTGTTGACAAATCACCATAAATCCAGTCTCCCAACTCCAAATAGGCATCCTTGACTGATTAAAAAAATAATTTGGATTGAATATAAAGTTTACTAATTACTTAGTATAAAAGTTTATATAACTCTGGAAATTCTATATAAAACTTATCTAAACTTAATTTTGCAAACTTTCAATTTAACTAAATGTCAATATATTACCATAGAATTGCTAAATAAACATTTTGGAGTGGGTATAACACCGTTTTGGGGGTCTTTGTATCGCTAGAATAGATTTTTCGTTGGAATTTCGTACCAACCCGGAATTACGTCGTCGAAAAATCCGCCGGCATCCGAACCGGTCCACAATTCACAAGTTAACCTATGTGGCATCGGAAAGGGCATAAAATTTCCGATCTTTTGATACCCATACATCTAGGTTTTCTATAAAACCCACGTTTTTAAATACCTGGGCAAAAAGTAAGTTTGATCCACGAGAACAAAAATTACGAAATTCCATACATTTTTGGCAGATTGCTCAAACGAAACCATAACAACGTTTTTGCCTAGGTATTTAAAAACGTGGGTTTTATAGAAAACCTAGATGTCTGGGTATCAAAAGATCGGAAATTTTATGCCCTTTCCGATGCCACATAGGTTGACTTGTTAATTGTGGACCGGTTCGAATGCCGGTGGATTTTCCGACGACGTAATTCCGGGTTGGTACGAAATTCCAACGAAAAACCTATTCTAGCGATACAAAGATTCCAAAACGGTGTTATACCCACTCCAAAATGTTTATTTAGCAATTCTATGGTAATATATTGACATTTAGTTAAATTGAAAGTTTGCAAAATTAAGTTTAGATAAGTTTTATATAGAATTTCCAGAGTTATATAAACTTTTATACTAAGTAATTAGTAAACTTTATATTCAATCCAAATTATTTTTTTAATCAGTCAAGGATGCCTATCTGGAGTTGGGAGACTGGATTTATGGTGATTTGTCAACAAATAACTTTATTTATGTTAATTTTTCGAAAGGTGTACAAACTTTTTTTGCACCTTTTTTATTTTTGTAATAGTATTTGTTATATAACTTTTTATAGAAAACATCTTTTCATGAGCTTTTTGCAGCAAAATGTTCGGCATGAGTTTCTGAACAAAACGTAGTACTAGGTTTATGTCAACATTAAATTGTTTACATGTTTCATCACAAAATGTGCATAGTGCCCAAGGGGTGTAAATACTTTTTTTACATACTGTAGGTGGTTTGAAAATATATGAATATCTTTATATTGGGAATCAATCGTCATTTGTCTGGGACCGATCAAAAATGTTTTCAATTTTTGTGGAATTCCAATGTACAACCCTGCAAAAAGATTGCTAACCAACTGGGCAGGTGTAAAATGCATTTTAATTGAGGAACATAAACTTTAAAAAATATTGGCAATATTAACAACTTACATAATTTAAAATAGCCTGAAATCGCACAGGAGGTTTCAAGGTCTTAATATTTGGACACTCATTTTTTTTGGCATTAGGGTGTTCCTAGCCAAGTTAGGGCAGATCCAAAATTCATTTTTTCAATAATTCAATTTTTCGAAATAGTCAAAATACAATGTACAGTCTGTACTCGATTATCCGACGTCTTCACCGAAATTTCACACCGGATAATTTTATCTTTGTATTTGTTGCTTTATTGGAATGGCTAACTTGTAGTTTACACTTTTCGTCAAGTCAAGGAAGAAACTGTAGGAAAAATTATCAAAATTTGTGTCTCTGACCTAAAATATGAATCCATACATGACTCTGATTGTGTGATTGCGGCCAAATTGACGACATTGGAAAACTGTAACATATTATTTTGTTATCTATCTAGCAACCAAAAGATCGAATTCAACTTATTTGGGGTCGCTGAACTCAAATTCAATTTCATAAGTTAAAATGTAACAAAGGCTTTTTTATGATTCGATTCGAATGAAAATGAAATGAAAGGTTTTATGGAAACCTTCGTATAATCGAATTTCTGACATGGAATCATCGAATAATCGAGGTTTGAAAATTACGAAGAAAAACCTCATCAATACAAATAATTTTAAATTATTTTGAATAAGAGTATCCTTTTGAAAAACTGAAGCAACCCTGACAGTCTTTTTCTGCTCATTAGCACACCAAAAATAAGTATGCAGCACTCCATATAACAAGTTCTCCAGTGGCTGTAAACATCAACTCCAAGTTGTTACCAGCGCAAACAAAGCACTCACTTAATGCTGCATTAAACAAACCCACCGACAAGTTCTAAGTACACAACATTTTTTTAAAGTCTCATTTAGGTCGTGCACACATTTGGCGGGTTTGTGACTTCGAACAAGCCTCAGAACTTTGTAGCGTACAAGTAAAGATCTGCGTGAAGTAGTTTATCATTCGTTAAGTTGCATTCTCACACAGAAGGTTTAGTATCTCTAGCTAACACAACTGTCTAGCACAATGCTCTATGCACCAACCAACCAACCGACAAAAAAACAAACAAACAAATCATCAACAGCACCATCCTTGTCATTTCGCGATTTGCCGCATCCACCACCACCATCAACCAACAACTGTGGAGCTGCTACTCGTAATTAATGCTCATTATTTTGTCCGTTTCCACCGTGCCACCTTTGACTCCTCCGACTCCCCCATTAGAAGATGTGTGTATACGGTACACGTTGTACACGTACAAAGTCATCACACACACGTGACATTGAGAGCATTCAGCGACTCATCCGCGACCGACACTGAGAGATGACCCTCGAAAAAACAGACACACACACTTGAAGGTTCCGTTCCGAGTGACGTCGACGCACAAAATCAACTCGTAGACGATCTTTTGACAAGTTTGTCGCGCCGGTTGATTGAAATGGTCAACTTTGAGGCGGGTGTAAATTCGGAACGAGGAGCTAATTGGGGTGGTTTCTTGATAGCGGCGCCGCATTCGTCGGTGACGGTCAATTTTGGCCAATTTGTCCTTCGAATTTGCTGTCGGAGCGGAATTGGTGATAAGTTGGCAAATCAATTTGGCGCTTTTTTGTTTGTTTTGTAGTGATGAATTTGTGAAGCCATCTTGAATTTATATCATTTGCGACGATGAGGTGCAATTTCCACACATTAAAATCTACAATTTACAATTTACAATTTACAATTTACAATTTACAATTTACAATTTACAATTTACAATTTACAATTTACAATTTACAATTTACAATTTACAATTTACAATTTACAATTTACAATTTACAATTTACAATTTACAATTTACAATTTACAATTTACAATTTACAATTTACAATTTACAATTTACAATTTACAATTTACAATTTACAATGTACAATTTACAATTTACAATTTACAATTTACAATTTACAATTTACAATTTACAATTTACAATTTACAATTTACAATTTACAATTTACAATTTACAATTTACAATTTACAATTTACAATTTACAATTTACAATTTACAATTTACAATTTACAATTTACAATTTACAATTTACAATTTACAATTTACAATTTACAATTTACAATTTACAATTTACAATTTACAATTTACAATTTACAATTTACAATTTACAATTTACAATTTACAATTTACAATTTACAATTTACAATTTACAATTTACAATTTACAATTTACAATTTACAATTTACAATTTACAATTTACAATTTACAATTTACAATTTACAATTTACAATTTACAATTTACAATTTACAATTTACAATTTACAATTTACAATTTACAATTTACAATTTACAATTTACAATTTACAATTTACAATTTACAATTTACAATTTACAATTTACAATTTACAATTTACAATTTACAATTTACAATTTACAATTTACAATTTACAATTTACAATTTACAATTTACAATTTACAATTTACAATTTACAATTTACAATTTACAATTTACAATTTACAATTTACAATTTACAATTTACAATTTACAATTTACAATTTACAATTTACAATTTACAATTTACAATTTACAATTTACAATTTACAATTTACAATTTACAATTTACAATTTACAATTTACAATTTACAATTTACAATTTACAATTTACAATTTACAATTTACAATTTACAATTTACAATTTACAATTTACAATTTACAATTTACAATTTACAATTTACAATTTACAATTTACAATTTACAATTTACAATTTACAATTTACAATTTACAATTTACAATTTACAATTTACAATTTACAATTTACAATTTACAATTTACAATTTACAATTTACAATTTACAATTTACAATTTACAATTTACAATTTACAATTTACAATTTACAATTTACAATTTACAATTTACAATTTACAATTTACAATTTACAATTTACAATTTACAATTTACAATTTACAATTTACAATTTACAATTTACAATTTACAATTTACAATTTACAATTTACAATTTACAATTTACAATTTACAATTTACAATTTACAATTTACAATTTACAATTTACAATTTACAATTTACAATTTACAATTTACAATTTACAATTTACAATTTACAATTTACAATTTACAATTTACAATTTACAATTTACAATTTACAATTTACAATTTACAATTTACAATTTACAATTTACAATTTACAATTTACAATTTACAATTTACAATTTACGGATTTAAATAGGAATGCAAATATATTTTTCGTTTTATTTTTGTTTTTATTAAATGTCCTTATAACAAGTTATAACTTAGCTGAAGACACCAAATCGATCATAAAATCTTTTCTCATTTTGTATGACTAGCCTGCTTAATTGTAGGAAGTCAAAAATAATGCTGCAGAAGGGTTTCTTTTGTCATAGAGAATGCATGGATAAAGTTTCGACCATATAAATAAAAAAAGAAAAATCCGGAATCAATGAATAAACCCATATTTTCCATAATTTTGGATCCATGAATGAAACAAATTTGAAAAAAATTGGTAAATATTTGTTTGCTGATTAAATTTTTAAATCATACGCAACATAATCTTCATTATTTTTTTGCTAGAATAAAAATTTCAATGTTGGAAGTGATTGAGAAATTTGAAATAACTACCAAAACCAATGACATTTCTGAAATTCCAACTCAGCTTCAATCCAAATCCACGCATCTGATAAACATGTCAAATCGACTTAACGACTTCCAAAAAAATCCACGAAATCCACCCTGCTAAAAGCGAAAGCAAATTGACCGTTCTACTTCTCACCGTTTTCTCGATCGCGTGTTTTTACTTTCAATCTGCGAAGCCAATTCCGAAAACACGACAACAAAACGACGACGCGTGATCTCATTAGCATCCAGCGTGAAATTCGATCGCGAAAGATCAAGCCCGAGCGAGCGACACCAAAATCATGAGTAAAAATCTGATTAGCATACTCAGACTCACACACAAGCTTACGGTGAGTAAATTTAGAGGAACGGAACGAAGATGCGAAACTATTTCGCTGTGGCTCGTTAGAGCTGAGCTCACTTTTTTTGCTCTTTGCTTCAATTTTCGCGAACGAAATCGATCGCGATTCGATCGCAGAATTCGAAATGGGATTTTCTTTTCGTTTGCAGCCCCGTTAGTTCCCGGTTCCGTTGCCGGATCCGATCCAAACACACACACACTCTCACATGGTGAAACGAGAAAGAGAGAGAGTGCTCCAAAATTCAACTTCGGCTGTCGCGGCCGTTTGACGTTGACCCACTGATCTTGATCGACGACGACGACGGTGCAGCGAAATCGACTTCGGGTCGTGATTTGCATTTTTGTGCAAAAATCAGCTTGGACCGGGTGGCGCGCGTGCAAAAACATAAAAAAATACTTTTTTTTATTGACGTTTTCTCTCCGTTGGACGCGCACCAATATCTGGGTTATGGTTCTTTGCGACGACTTTGACGGCCAAGTGCACAGCTGCTGACCGACCATTTGTCCACCGGATGAGTGTGAAATCGAACGGAGCAAAAAAGAGAGAAAAACACAGCGCACATTCAGAATAATAGTTTGGAATGTTGAGCAGAACGGTTCGGACCCCCGAAAAACCGGACAGGTGATGGATTGAGCAGAATGGCGTGAAGTCAAGGTTCCTGCGTCAGCAGCAGCTGCGATAGTTAGCTTTGCTGACAGAAGTGACAGATCGTGGAAATTGGGGGACCTCTAAAGGTTGGCAGATTTGTATTAGGTCGTTGCCAATATTTTTCTTTATAAATGTTCGAGGGGAGATTTTTTTTGTCAAAAACTTGCAACGTTTTATTGAGAAAAATAGTTCTGAATTCAATTCGAAAACATTTGAAAACATTTTTATTTCCGTTTTTTTAATTTTAGAATATAGTACTTGGGCTGAGAACGTAGCCCAGTCACCGAATGCTGCTCGCTAACTAGGCTGAACGAAAAATTACGAGGGGACCACCGATGCATAATATTTTCCTGATGTAACATCATAATAAAAGTTACTCAAATTAATGTACAATACTTATTTTTCATGTGGGTCTCGTGGCGCAGGGGTAGCGGCTTCGGCTGCCGATCCCAATGATGCTATGAGACGCGGGTTCGATTCCCGCCTTATCCACTGAGCTTCTATCGGATGGTGAAGTAAAACGTCGGTCCCGGTTTCTCCTGTCTCGTCAGAGGCGCTGGAGCAGAAATCCCACGTTAGGGGAAGGCCATGCCCCGGGGGGCGTAGTGCCAATAGTTAAGTTTTTTTTTTTTTACTTATTTTTCATATTTCTTTAATTGTGACTTGACATTAAATAAATGTTTGAAAAAAGTTGTTGTATTTATTAAAAATGATTTTTGCATCCATTAACCCCTCGGTCATTTTGGTTTGTTTTGGTTTTTTGACGTTTGTCTGCTTTTTAACTGGGCTACGGTCCAGTTATCGAGCGCCCAGTTAAAAAGCACCCCAGTTAAACAGCGCACAGTTACCGAACAACTACTGTATTTAAAAAAAAATCTGGATATTGCTGAAATTTCAATTTAGGGGAGAGTGAGGAGACTTGATTCCCGGTGACACTTGATCCCAAGCTTGTATCTCGTCAGCATGTGGGTAAATCAATTAGCTTTGTTCTAGAAAGTTGTGCGAAATTAACTAAAACTCATTGTAGAAAACATAGAAAAAAATTAAAAAATGTTTAGATTGAGTTACACACATTTTTCTTTGTTTTGATATGTATAGAAAACATTCAAAAATTATTCAAAAAAATATTTTTTATACATGAATTGTTTGATAAACTTATCAACTCCAAAACCCTTACGCATTTGATGTTAAATTTGTCGTCATACTATTTTTAAAATCACTCTCCCCTACATAAAACAGTTTTCCCGTAAATGTTCCTCTCTCAGTAAAAACATATTTTAACGTTAAAAATATGGATGGATGTATATTACCTCTTTATTGAGTCATTTTATTTCAAATAATGTGTAAAAAAAGTAAAGTTCAAAAGAAACTGACGATAATTTAACCATTTTATGATGTAAAAAGCACTTTTTTTTACTTCACCTTTCCCAGATTTATGATTACCAGCATTTTTTTTACTGTGAGCTGTTTAAACTTAGATTCTTTTGAGAACTAATGATTACAAGAGATCTGTTGAAGTATTTTTGCAAATCTTTACGAAATTTGTCGATTTTATGTTATGTTGGTGTCTGAATATTTACAATTTGGCAATCACTTCGATAGCAGCACGGCTAGAAATCCTGACAGCAAATCTTGTTACCTTATGTTGTTCAATTTTTAAAATTTGCCTCGTACTACTCTACGAAGAAATGAATGCTATGAATACCTAAATTATTTAATAAAAACAGTCAAATATATACAAAAAAAACTTCGGAATCATCAAGTTATCTCAATTTATATGATTTTTTATTTTATAGTTTTTAAAATTTTACCTTTACTTTTTAATAAACGAGTTTGTTGTGATTAGTTGAAATGATTTTTAAGATTATTTTTTCAGATGGATTAATTTATTTTTAATGATGATAGAATAATTGCAGACATTTTTATAACATTCAGTAGCATGCAGTCCATTTTCTCTGAGTTGATATTAAAAAGATCAGGATTGGAGGAGGCAATCATGATGCAGAATCAAATGATTTTAAAAAGCTTAAAAATTCCATTGTAAAAGAGAAAAATATTTAGAAATCAGTGATCTCTGTTTGGAGCATTGACAGTAGTTTATAAAAATTTCTTTGACGGCTTACGAAATTAAATGAGAAATTCTGTCTCTGAAATAACACATTTACAAACACTTTAAATGTGGAATTCAAAAAAAATCAGAGGTTTCAAACTGGGTTTATTCAAAATTAAATTTATTTTATTTTATGAAATTATTTTTAATGTTGAAAAAATTAAGCCTTTTAAGAAAATGTTAGAGTTTCACAAATTATAACGAAATTTAGTGATCTTAAAATTTGAAATCTCCGCCAACTTACACGAAATCGGCAAAAGTTGCCCGACCCCTCTTCGATTTGCGTGAAACTTTGTTCTAAAGGTTCGATATTTCGGTACGGAGAGGCGGTACGATTCCTCCCATTTTTGAACATTATCTCGATTTTACGATTTTTTTTGAAAAAGTTGATCGTCGTTGATCATGGCCGTCGTCGTCGTTCGTCGTGGAAAATGGTGAAAAAAATGTATATGCTCTGAAACCCGATAAAGTAGTAACTTATGATAAGAATAGAATAAGTTTTGCAGAATTTTAAATTTTCTACATTTCGTCGCTTGTACGCTATCTTGTGACACGTCTGCTGTAAAAAGATAGGACGTGTCACAAGATAGCACACGAGCGACGATTTGTTAATACACTTGAACTGGAATGAACTTTCGGAAATTTGATTAAATACTACGTTCTTTTGGATGAACTCGTAATAAAATTGCCATCATTCCAAGATCCCTATCATCTCCGCTGATTTTAATTGAAACCCCCATTTGGCCCCAAGTCATGCATCTCAAGTCCCCCAGATTTGTACTTGAGCTACTTTAGCAGTCTAATTCGTTTGTCTAACCTGCCCCCATCAGCGTTATAATTGATTTCACCGCTAGTCGACCTGCCAAGGGTTGAAGTTCGAAGCCATAACTGAGCCTCGCTGATGCCGTGAGAACCAATAACCGATCAACGACTCAGGCAAGGTGCGGCTGAGCCTGCACCAAACTTGAACTTCTGTGCGCAGAACGTCATCCGCCGCCGCCACGGATTGGGGTGGCGTGAGCACGAGGGCATGTTCTTGACAGTTTGCAATCTTATCAGGAAGGTGATTCGCTTATACATGAGCAGCGCCTCTCGCCAAACCGCTGGAAGTCGTGTTTTACACCCTGTATTAGCTGGAGGAACTTCAAGAATGACACTTTAAAAGATTAATATTTGGATGAAATTCGTTGATGTAATTGCAAAAAATGGGTTAGTTAAGTCAAGAAATTCCTATTGATTTCAAATAAGAACTAAATTTACATTTTTTTTTACTGTGAGCCCTCCTATCCGAAGTTGAAGAGCTGTTAACAGTTTGCATTGAAAGTGAGAACCAACAACAACCCCCCCAGGTTTTGTACCCATAGACAAAGTTCCATTCTACCCCTCCTCAGACCATTAGACAATTGAATCACGATTTTCGCGTTTCCCGGCAAGTGAACCCGATGACGACGAGTCGAGAGACTTATCAAGATATTCGCCTGGCTGACTGGCTGGTATTGTGTTCTAATGATGACTGCACGGTAGTTATTTTTAGGCCGCGATCTCATGTAATAACGATTCTTCAATAGACCGAACAACCAACCAACTACGAGACCACCACATGTAAAATTATAAGAGTGGAGTATGTCACATAAATTATGCCTGCCACTGTTTTATTGGTTTTTCATGTTGAACGAAAACGAAAGAGGAGATCGATCGGGCCAGATTTGGGACGTCGGTCGTCGGGTTGTCGGTGGTCGGTTGGGTTTGAAAACAAAAGTGTTTCTTTCTTGCTTTGTTTTTGTATGTCTAATGGGACGACAACTTCTGTGTGGTACTTGATGGAAAAAAGCACATGAGCAACAATGTTGCAGGGAAATATTGGTTTTAGCTTCAACCACTGGAGGTTATGGTGACTGACTTTTTTTTATTGCCCATGACAGTTTATTCGGATTAAAGTAGTTGATTGAATTTAGAATTTATTTGCTAATTAACTGTAGAAAAAGTCATGCAATCATACCTATTTATATTTGAATCGTAAATTATGCTTAACCTCAATTCAAAATTGCTAATCATCCATAGGATTTTTAAAGCCCCAGTGCAAAAAAGGCCCAAAACATCACAAAAAATTGGTGGGCGGGATACAACTGAGAAATGCTGTAGGTATTGTTTCAGCATGACATTGTATCGAGGCTAGTACAAATTATTATTTTTTTCATTATTTGTAGGGTTAGTGAAATTTTACGATTTCGCGGACAGTGTGAAATCCGCGAAATTTGGCTTTTCCGTGAAATCCCGTGAAATTTTATATTCAATTACTTATATAGGGTTAGTGAATTTTGACGATTCCGTGATTCCGGATTCTTGAAATTTATCAATTTTCTCATATCCCTTTTTTCCAAATGACTTCATAATAAATATTTCAACCATAAAGACTATTTAAGTAAATTTTATTAGTCTTCGTTTGATAAGCTTGATATGAACCATTTGAATAATTATTAAAATTTTCAGTTTCTATAGAAACTAACTAAATTTAGTAATATTTTAATTCACTGTAGTACAAATTTTACTGCTATTTTATTTAAAATGTATGATTTCAAAAGAAATTAAAAGAATCAAGCTTTGTTTTATTTAAAATAAAATGAAGAGTATTTTTAATCTTTGAAATTACCTTTTTAAAACATTTCAGATTTTTTTCTGAGTCCTGTTTTATTTAAAAAATATTTGATTATTTGTGTGAATAATTCCATTGAAAGTTAAAAAATACTTTTTTTTTTGTTTTCTTTTCTTATTTTAATAAAAATTTCGATTTCGTAACAATTTATAATATTTCTGCCTATGGATTTTAAATTTAGTTTTTTAAAAAGAGAGATGAAAACCTTAAAAATTATTTTGAATGGTCTAAATGCATATTTTGGATGGACAAGATTGTTGAATCTTGCTTTGATATGAAATTCAATAAAATTTAAACTGATAAAACAGAAGCAAATCAGCGAAAACTTTTTAACCTTTTTTAGTTGAATATTAAAATAGCAATTCAATAAATGAGAATACGCATGCCTTACATTTTGTTTCAAAATATTAATTGATCCCATCCGTAAACCAGACGTTTTCTTTTTTTTTGATAAATAGGAGATTTTTTTTGTCACGTTCACGTCAGTTTATTGAAGTATAATATATAATAAAGCATAAAAAGTAGTTTCTGTAATTTAAACATAAGATTTTCAGAGTTATTTTAACATTTTTCACGTTCCGCGAAATTTGCGTGAAATTCGGTGTTTTGAAATTGAGGTCCCCGTGAAATTTGTTATTTTCGAGCGTGAAAAATCACTAAGCCTAATGATTTGCATGCAAATTTATTTTTGGTTTTTTTTTTTTTTCATTTGGTTGGTACCTTTTCCATGACCAAAAAAGACATTTTGCATTACTAGTTCGTCCATACAAGTATCCATACAATTTTTGGTGACTGTCCATACAAAAAGGTTATTAAAATATTCAAAAATATGATTCTGAAAAATGTAATTGTAACCAATTTAGTGTCACCAGTAAAGTTGTTGATATTGCTTAGGACTACTCAGAAAAAATAGCTGCGCTCTAAAATAAATTACCCATTTATTATTTTCAACTTCACACAAAATATTGAATTCTTTTGAGCTATAGCACTATTTGGCTAACATTTATTTGGCAGTGTTGCCAATTTTTCAAAAAACATAGTTTTTGAAAAATGTGGAAAAAAGTAAAAAAAATGTCTTTATTTAAGATGTGAAATTAAATTTTCAATCAAAAAGTGCTTGACTAGAAATTTGATATCATGAACCTTTTGTTTTATTTTCATAAAATATCCACTTATTTAATAAAAAATAAAATACTTTATGAAATTTAACGTACTTTTTCTTTTTTTTTTGCACGCATCAAAAAAATTATGATTGTTTTGAAAAATTGCACACTTCCTTTGAATTTTGAACAGCTAAAAAATGCAAATTTATCATCGATATGGCTGGTACAAATTTTAATTAACGTTTTTGTAGCACAAAAAAATAGCAAAATATCAATAAATTTAAGTAAATATTTGTTTCCTAAAGTTTTATGCTTTTTTCCGATCTGTGGTTCCAACATTCAAAATTTGCATAAAGTTTTAAAGTAACCTAATTGAAAAAAAAACCAAAAATGAACAGAAAATACCTCATACATTGTATTTGATATAGGTCTCAATAAAGTGTACATGTTTTTTAAATGATTTTTTTTGCAACTTTAATAAAATTTTGAACGAAAAATATCGTGACATCACGAGGGAGGGCAAAGAAATAAAAATGTATAAAAATTTAAATTAAAAGTGATTTGAAATGCATTTAATACCTTTCCAGTTGTTTTGCAATCATTCGTTTGCAAAATGTCTAAGTCTTGAAGAAAATTTAAATTTTTGCGCTTTTTTTGTTATGCTACACATAAACTACACATTTGTTCAGAAAGCCCTCCAATTTCCTACCAGTTTGTCTTTCTACAAAGTTTCATTGAATTCAGAGAGGATCGAGTAATACAGTCCTGAAAAATTCCTGTTTTGAGCTTGAATTGCTCTGGAGTGTAATTTTATTTTCTGTCTATTTTGAAATTTACAATTTCGGAAAATGTCACTGACTATCGTACAAGCAAAGTTTTCGTACTTTTCTGATCGCATAATACCCATTTGCACTGAGATATGTTATGCAAAACTCCCCAAAGGGACCGCCACCTCGCCTCCATAATTAGACCCAACGTGTCGCCAAAGTCGTCGTCATCTCTCACGTCGAGATACACGTCCAAACGTGCGCGCGCAATACAAGATAAATGTTAGATTTTTCGCATTGTTCGCGTCGTACGTACACCCTTAGGAGAAAAGTCGTGCTGCTGCTGATTTGAGAGGGAGAGACCCCAGTGGGAAAAACAAGGCGCGCACGCGTGCGTGAGTTGCGATCTTTGCTCGAAACCAAACGCGAAACGAGAAATTGAATTTCCTACATCGCTGCGCTGCGACGACGACTATTTTACGTAATCTCACTTCTCGGCACGCCGCACATGGGGGGTTGGCCGATGACCGATCAGAGATCTTTACGTTTAAGGAAGTCGCGAAGATCGCGGCAAAACCACTTTTGGCTATCTCCGGCGTGGCCATCGTCGACAGTCGATCGTCGTCGTCGTCCGGCGGAGAATATTAATGATCTTTCTCCTAAGCCTCCAAACGCCGTTTGTCAGCTGGGTGTACCGAGTGTCAAGTCAATTACGGGTTAGCCCGGTGAGACTTCCTAGCGGGCAGCAAAGCAAGGTTTCGCAACAGTCCAGATCGACCTGTTTGCTGGCCGATGATCGTTTGGGCAGCAAATGTTAAACGGCTGTCGATTTTTATCAAATTGGAGGGCTAGGGTTAGCGGGCGCGAGTTCTGGAATGACAAATAGGTTTTGTGGCGCGTGAACAAGTTGTGGCTATCTCGTAGAATAGCTTGTTTGCTGTGGGACTAGGTTAGTCGGAACAAATTGGTTTTTAAGATTGGGTAAGGGTGAATTTCAAAGATTGCTTTTTAAATTTCGTATAATGTCATACAGAAATAAATTTTTAGAGGCATATGCATATTTTTTTTTTCCAAATTTTTGTTCCCTGGTTTTGGCTCAACTCCAGTACTTTAAACTTACGTGGAAATTTTCAAAGTTCCGATTATGTCAAAATTGATTCCAGAAAGTGCCAAAAGGGCAAAACTAAGAGAAAAACTGCGACAAAAATGCTTCCGAACGTAGGAGATTTCATTTTGAATTGATTTCAGCTGATTGCAATAAAATTTCAAGTTTCTTTTTAAAAAAAAATTGCCCCTGATTTTTCGGGGGCCCCATGACAAAAATTTAAAAAAAATTGTACTAGCATTATTTTTTTAAATGTTTCAGACAGATTTTCCCATTACCAAAATTCTGAAGAGCTCAGAATTCTTCTCTTTGAAACTTAGTTGATAAACATGCCTAATCATATTCAATACAATTTGGACTAGGGCGAGCAATAGTGCGAGCGATAGAGCAATTCCATGCCGTATCGGAATTCGGTAGTTCCCGACCCTCTCTGAGAAACTTATGGGAAATTGCACGAGCTTTCTGGTAATAATATTTACGAGACAGAAAAGTCAAATCTGTCACATACATGGGCAAAAAAAAAAACCAAAGATGACCAAAACCTTTTTTTCTCAATTTTTTTCTTTTTAAAACTGCTAAATCTTAACAAAAAAAATTGACTTCGAAAAATGGTTATTATATAGATTTTTATGTTAAATTGTCTGAAGAATTGGTTCGCACAATTGGTTTTTTTTTTAAATTTGACGTTTAGACCATTTATAAAAGTACAGTTTTAATAAATGATTTTTGTATTTTTGTAGGAGACCAATCCTACATTCATCGTAAGCTGGAATGCCACATTTGATTATGTATTTTTGAGAGCCAAAAATCTGTATATCTGTATCAGGGGGACAAAAATCTGTATTGACATTTTCAAGCAACTTTGCAACAAAAGATATTCTAAACCGTTTTTTAATGCGCTTAAATGCCAAATACTCTAAAATTGAATGTCTGGACTCATTCAGCCATTTAAAATAATAATTTTATTTCAAATTCAGAAAAATCTGTTCATCTGTATGTTTTCCTAAACATCTGTATTTCTATCTATACAGGTTCTGTATGACCTAATCACTTAAAAAATCTGTAAAATACTGATAAATCTGTATTTGTGGCAACCCTAATCGTAAGGCATCGTAATTTTTGTAACATCTATTTTCGCACAAAACTGAACGAAAAAAATAACGTTGCATCCCCTTTTTGTACTTTTAAACGTCAAAATTAAAAATCTCAAAGAAGTGACCAGTTTTTTTGTGTGTATTTTTTCAGCAAGACCGTCCAACAAGTTTGTCTTTTACCACTTTTTGAAACGATGCAACGGTTTTGAGATACAGCAATATTAAACAACGATATATAAAATTATTTAATTACCTTTCGCTCTTCTCAAATGTCATTCTCAAATGCAAAAAAAATTGGGATTGACAGAGCCTTGAATAAATTCAAAAAATATGTTTTTGATTGCAATTTTTTATGTTTTTTAAGCCAATGATTTTTTTCTAAGTTTCTTCAATTTAATTTTTTTTTAATTCTAAAATTTAAATTTTTGTTCAAAAATCTTGTAAAATCAAAACTAAAATGTAAACTGTTGAGAATAAGTTGCATAACAATAATCTAGCATAATTAATAAAATAAAGGCTTTTTTACGTTTTACAAATTTTGCATTATGAGACCACATATCTGAAAAAGACGTAAAACCTCAGAATAAAAAAATGTTTTTATAATTTTAATGATATTTTCCAAATTTTTTACAGTAGCATAGCTGTAATAATATATTAAGCATTTTGGGATACTTACTACACTCAACCCCCGGTGGTTGGTCACTTTTTCGTTTGACACTTTTTTAGTTTGTACCCCGTTGGTTGGTCAAAGTCAAACTAAAAAGTGACGAACTGTCACTTTTTACACAGCGCTCACGGACACTATCAAAACTAACATTTGGTAGTATGTGTGAACTCCGTGTAAAAGGGGTGTCAAACTAAAAAGTGACCCCGTTCGTTTGACAACAGTTGATGTCAAACCAACGGGGTTTGAGTGTACTACAAATGTTAAAAGTTTGGTTTGAAATTGTACCATAACCAGAGCTGAGGGACAGAAACTCAAAATGAAATTTTTACACACCTAGATTTTTTAACCGAATTCGGTACATAGTTGAAAAATCAGTAAAGTTTAGATCGGTAAACCATCTGACAAAAATTACAGAATTTCGATTGTACGATAAACAATTAAAAAATTCATTACCGACATTCGGTAAGTTTTTACCGAATTCGGTGATTTACTGTTTACAAAACTGTTCAGCAGTTGAAAATTTGGTAAACTTTATCGAATTCGGTAAAAAAATGTAAGTGTGTACTAATCTTTTTATTTGTTCTTTGACCCGTTTTTGGCCAGAATTAAAAGATAACTATCCGCATTTTTGTCATAAAAATTAAACATGATAAGATCTAAAATTACTCATTGAAAGGAAATATCTCCACTCTAGAAACATGTCCATTGTTTAAAATTTTCTATGAAATTGACTGATTTAATATTTTTTGTATTTTTGATTTGGATAAAACTTATGTTCAAAGCCACTTATGTTCAAGCCACTGTGAATCATTATTTATCTATTAAAATTTTCAAACTATTTTGACAGCCTTCGAAATATGTTTATATACGAAATCCTTTACTATGGGAAAAAGATTTTCTGATCGATTCGAAATCTTCAGCAAAGTAGTAAGTACTGATGAAGCAAATGAGAAAGAATGGTAATCTTTATATCACTGAAATTATTATCAATTTATCAATTTGAAATATAAAATAAATTTTCTAATGTAGATTGTCATTTTTTAGCATGTTTTGGATCGTTTAAAAATAAGTATCGTTAGAATTTAAATTTTATGAAAACTAATGATTGCACGACAACTGTACCGGTTGTATAATTGCATTTCAATAAAAAAATCAGAGTTTATGTCCCTCAACTCTGACCGATGTCAGGGGAGGGGGAAATAACAAAGAAAAAATCAATGAAAAATTGAAAAACCTAGCCATGATTACAAAATTTCAATAAAAGGGTTGTATAACTCGAAATAGTTTTTTAAAATTTCAAATATTTTGCAAAATAAAACCTTTGTGATATATTCAAGTATTCATTATTATTTTTTTACTATTTTAAAGTGAGGATGCGACATAAATCAAAAAGTATATTTTCAACGGCCTATATATTTTAACACATTTTTTCACTGAAATTTTGAAACCATGGTGAGATTTTTAAAATATTGTCTTGATAGCCCTCCCCCTAGACTTCGGTCAGATTCACGGGACATGAACTTTATTAGACTTAACAACTTTTTGACAGTAAACGTAAATGAAATACAAAAAACTATTCACATTTTATTGAAATTTATGACAAAATCATTACATAAATTGCTTTATCGCCTCACAGCTGTCCCATATTGATAAACAAATTGCTCCCTTCGTCGGTGGGGTGCTAATTCCAAATCATATTATTTAATCAACGGTAGCATTCACAAAGCAAGGGGACCTCCTCTGGCGGCAGCTGGTTGGAGTGCTAATTCACACTAATTGTATGAATTATGCTATCGAACGCCTATTGACGCCGCCACTTGCCGCCCAGCGGATGCACTTTCTCCTCTAAAACCAAGTAGAGGGTTGAATAGCTACCAGAAGTCCCGCCATCGTGTTTGATTACGATGTCGTGGATAGTGTGGTCGAGCAGCACCGGAGATTTGATTTAGTGTGGTTTGCGCGATTTATTAGCCCACCCCCCGGGGGAGGTTTGTGATTAATGGGAGGTGTAACTGACCAACTTCCGTATGAAGTGCTTCCTTTTTTGAGTTTCTTAAGAAAGATAACTATTGATCTTTAGAATAATGCAAGGTTTATTTTGACATGGTCAGCATTGTATTCTTTATACATATTGACATTCTTAACAAATTCTCTACGGTATACCATCAGCCCTTTTTCTCGACAACTATAGTTTACTCATAATCAAGTCAGTCCTAGACAGTCGAACCAAACAATCATCCCTGGTAGAACCATTAAACCGAACCAGCCTCTATTAGCACCTCTCGAATAAATGGCATCTAATTATCGGTACCCTTTTGCTGCCGCACCGCCACCGCAACATTATTCCATCGAGCTCACAATACTAAGTCCGTGTCCACCTTACCCCAGGCCTGGGTCGATTTGGTGTGAAATTGCCCACTCATGCAAACAAATCACACCTGTTTGTCGTCGTGAGGTACCTTGGGTCCGCGGGGGCCAAGAACCCTTCCGCGAGTGTGAGCAGAATTTGAACAATCATTCCACGGTTATTATCCGGCTTTGCAGCAGTGGGGGTGACATTGAGCCACTACACATAAAGTTTAATCGATTATGGAGTTGATCGCAGCAACCGTTACGCGATGATGACCATTGTGTGTCGTCCAGAAGAGTGTATTGAGTAATGCTCAACACACAGTAGTCCAAGGGGATTCAATCAACCGTGGAACAAAACGCCGTATGCAAAACCACTGTGCGAGCTGTCATCACAGCAGGCCAATGGGGCAATAAAACGCGCCCGCTTCGATTGTAAAATTTCTATTCTCAGCCTACCCCGATGTCACGTATTGGCGATCAAGCTAGATTTGGCGCGCGAGCGCGCACTTTGAAACTTGCGACAACCCGAGACTAACCGGAATGTTTTCTCTCTCTTCTTTGACAGATTCCACCGTAACGACTCCGGCACCGAAGCGCCGCGGCGTGAATCGGGACAACAAGCTGATGTCGGTGCTGCAAGCGAGGCGTACGGCGTTGTCGCGGGATCGCTGGCAGAAGGAGTACCATCCGCCGTCCTCGTTGAAGCTGCACCGGCATCACAACCCGGCGGTGAACCTGGTTGAGGATAGCAGCACTCCGGAGTCAAATCTGATCATCCCACCGGGGAGTAGGATCAGCGTTCCCGGGGTAGACGAGTTCTTGGATACGGACGAGTCCATCCATGGGATGTACGTGGTCAATCCGAGGACTGGGAAGATCGCACTTCAGCACAGTGGTCCGCAGATCAAGCTGGCCAAGGAGACTAACAATTTTGTAGCCCAACCTGGTAACAAGACTGGCGAGAGTACGAAGCTAACCTCTACGAAGCCATTTCCAGGGCGAAGTATGTACTATGAACCTAGAGGTAAGAGGACACGCGATCGCAAGACGTTCTCAACGTCAACCGAGCGATCAGTCGACGATTCCGAACTGGTGTCGTATCAGTTCTTTGGACAGAAGTTGATCCCGGCTAGCAAGAATATAGATTCTCGAAATCAGGTCATCAACCCGAAAGGGACGCGACTCAACAAGCTCAAGGAAGACTCGTTGGAGATGATGGAGGTGTCTGCGCCGAAACCATCAACCGAGAAGAACAAGTTCTGGCAGAGTCGACTAGCCTACCAATCCCGCAACATTGTCGCTTTCAACAACTATCTGCGACGATCGAAGGATGGAATCTACGGAATGACCGCTGCGCCGTCCATCTCTACGATGACTACTCCCACCGACAACCCGGTGCATTCGGACTCCCTTACCAACTCGATGATCGCGTTGAGCAATCTTTCGGAAGGATCAGTTGACGCCAAGCAGGTATTCTCCAGGAGTGCCAACTTCAGCTCGCCGAACAAGGTGCAGATTACGAGTACGACGACGACGGAAGCAACCTCTACCAGTACGGAGCGTATTCCACCGAATCACAAGCCGGATGACGAACTTCCAGGGTTGTTTAGCCCGACCGGTTTGGCTCAAATCTCCAAGCTGATCATCAACTATCCGGATGACGCCACTCCAGAGGAGTTGCACCGTGCGAGTAGCTACCAGCCTGTGGTTGAACCCATCCCAGAGTTGACCACCTTGAAACCAGAAGTCGTCGAAGAAGAAACCACCCAACTCCCAGTTGACGACTACGAAACCCCCAGGAATCTGGTGTCGATCCCAGACATCAACCACATCTTCCAGAACTTGTCGACAAGTACGACCACCTCAACCGAGCGTCCCACCCCACAACCAGAGGCCAGTACGGAACGTTACGTTCCGGAAACTTCACCGCTACCTGTTACGATCGCACCCGAGCTGACCCCAGCACCAGTACCATCAACCACGACCACAACAACCTCCACAACCACAACCACGGAAGCTCCCACCACGACTTCAACAACCACCACAACCACAACCACCACCACGACTCCCCGACCAACAACCTCATCCACAACCCCCACCCCAATCATATCCGAAGTGATCACGCAGCCATCCACCGACAGCTACCCGGACGTGGTCTACCACGCCGACGAAGAGCAACCCACCGCCCACACCAACAGCTCCGATTTCAGCCCCATCCTGTCCCGTGTGTTCCCCAAACTGTCCCGCGAACCCCTACCCACACGATCCTCCAACGTGGACTTCTCGATCGCCTCCCCCGCCCCAACCCAGCAAGACAACGCCACCAAAAAACCCGCGATCGCGTACGAGGGTGTCCTGCTGCAGCACAACAGCGACGTGGTGATCGAGATGCGCAAGATGAACACCGCGACGTTCGTGCTGGCCGGACTCGGCATGCTGCCGATCGTCATCATCATCCTGTACGTGATCAAGGCGGCCGTTTGCAAGCGCGAGAACAAGGTGTCGCACGATCTGGAGCGGTACATTCCGGACGGGCAGCCGCCGATCAGCCCGGTGGTGCGGTTGGAGCAGTCGGACACCTCGAGCGTGGCGGACGAGTCGATCATCACCGATCGGGACTTTAACCGGAAGAACCTCCGGTTCAAGAGTCTGCTCGGGGAGGGTAACTTTGGGCAGGTTTGGAAGGCGGAAGCGGACGATCTGGCGGGTCACTTTGGCACGACGAGGATCGTGGCGGTTAAGACCGAGCGCAGTGATAATGGGCATGGGGATTTGAAGGCCGAGGCGGAGATCATGCGGAAGCTGGGATCGCACCCGAATGTGGTGACGTTGCTGGGGGCGTGCTTGGAGCAAGGTAAAGTGGGGTGGTTTTTATTCGTGGGTTTCTTATAAATATTTAACACTGGTGGACTCTGATTTGCGCCAAAAATCACCTTCTTTTTGGGTTTCTAAAAAAAATCATAGAAAAAAAAAACGTCGACTAGAACCTAGTAACATTAAAATGCTGCTCAGTTCCTGTTAATTTTATTTTGAAAAATTTAAAAAGGATGTAATTTTGGGGACCTGTCGATCTATCTACTGAAATATTTTCCAATTGTTTTTCAAGGTTTAATAAAACTTTAGCAGCAGTTTATGTTCCTGTAGTTTTGATAACTTTGTGTTTGCCTAAAACGAAAAAGAATAATCAAATCATTCAAAAGTTTTAATTTGAACAAAAAGACATTTGGTTAACTAAACACACGTACATTAAAAAATCATTTTACATTTTTGAACAAAAAATAAAAACTTAAAGAATACTAATCAGACAAAGTTTTAACTAATACAAGAAAAGTCAAAGTTTTACACAGAAAACTAAACATAACCAGAAAATATCATGGGAAAAATAAAATGCTTATCTATTCAAGATAAATCAAATATCTTCAAATAGTTAAAGACGCTGAATAGTGGCAACATCATTAATCATTCTAAATATGTTATTTTATACCCTTTCACTTTTTTGAAGATTCAAAATTTTGTGTTAAAAAAAATGTTTTTTATGTTTCTTAGAAACAATTGAAATTAATTAAATTTTCATACTATTTTTTTATCAGCTTTTTAACCAAAAAATGTTTTTAAGTTTTTCTTTGTTCAAGATTCACTATTTTGGAAATTTTGATTTGCTGTAAAAATAACTTTTTTTATTTGATTTTAATGAGAGTGAAAAAAATATTTTAAAATTTTAATCAAAAAGTATCATTTGAAAAGTTCAAAAAAAAATTGATACCCTTTTTTTAATGTTAGTCTTTAATTGAAAAGGAAAATAAAAAAACTCATTTTCGAAAATTCGATTCTTCGCAACTAATTTGTCATTATTAACTCTAGAACGACCTCGGAAAAAACTGTCAAGGAAAAAGTCATGAAAAGTTTTAGAAATTCAAAAATACAAATATTAAATAACTCTAAATATCCAAAAAAAATGAAATTAAACAATCAAAATTGAGAAATTAAGAAATTTTAAGTTACGAATATTTGAAATCAATTATAAATTGAAAAAAACAACTGTTTTCAAATTTTGTGTAATTATTCTTAAATTTATGAATATTTAATAATTAGTAATTCAATAACTAAAAAAATATACTAACACAAAAATTTAAAAATTTAAAAAATTGTAAAATTTGGAAATTTTATCAAACAATTATAAGAAAAATTAAGATTTGAATATTTAGAAATAAAAATAAAACAAAAAATCAAATTTAACAATCAAATATGATTTTTGTAGACTTTTCGATGTAAAAATTAAAAAAAAATCAGAATTCAAACAATTAAAAATGTAAAATCTAAAAATTTAAAAATCAATCCTACCAAATTAAAATAATCAACATTAAAAAATTCTAAAATAAAAATATTCAAAAATAAAAAAAACAAAATTTCGAAAATACAAATTCAATAAATCATATATTCAAAATGTTTAAGTTTAAAATTTTATGACAGCTAAATTACAGAACATTCAAAATTCAAATATTAATAAAACTCAAAATTCAAGAATTCGAAAGTTTTAGAAATCGTTCAACTAAGAATTTTGAACTTTTCAAATTATGAAATTCAAAAGTACTTAAACTAAAACAAATAATAAATTAAAAATTCTAATACATATTCAGAAAATTAAAAATCATTAAATTCTGAAATTCACAATTAAAAAAAATATTTTTAAAATTAGGCCGTTGCAAATATTTTTCAATGTTTATGTCGCCACCCCCCCCCCCCCCCCCCTTCAAAATTGGTCTGTAAAATCATGGGGCAAAAATTTTTTTTCTAAGAAACTTCAAAATTTCCATGAAAATAGAAGACTAATCAACTGAAAACAATCTAAAATGCATTTTTCTGCATTGATAATCATATTTAGCATGTTTGGGCTTGTTTAAAAATGTTTTGTTTTTTTTTTTTATGAAATTCCAATGTACAGCACCGCAAAAATTTTATTTTTTCGCAAAAAATAAAAATTTCGTCGATACTTAGCTATTTTGGAAACTAATGATGGCAAAACAACTGGACAGGTGTATAATGCATTTTAAAACACTTTTGTCATTAAAATGTTGAAAGTATGGCTCGTAATTTCAATTTTAATCCTTTTTTTATTTTTTTGCCCCTCCCCCCCTCGACTTTGCTCAGAGTCGGGGGACATAAACTTCAAAAAAATATTTGCAACGGCCTTATAGAATTAAAAAATATTAAATTTATGATTCAAAAAATTTAAAATATGAAAAATTGAAAAGTATAAAATTTTCAATTCAAAAATAAAAAAAAAAATCATGCATTTTAAAGAAATCTGAAATTTAAAAATTCAAAAATGCTAATATTTAACAATAAAATTTAAAATTTGAAGATTTAGAAATTCTTAAATTCAAATAAATTTAGTTTGCACTCGATAATCCGAAGCCTTTGCTAAAATTTTGTTCCTGATAATCGGATCTCTATTTTTTACTTTTCTCAAAATTTGGGTATCCAGCTTGCTCCAAAGTTATTTAATTTGTAGCAAACTGAGATGCCGGGAAAATTGTGGTTTTTAAGTTTAACAATTAAAATTGACAAAATTTTAGACTTTTCATATATATATTTTTTCCAATATTAAAATAAATATTAGAATTTTTATTTTTTGAAACCTTCGAAATCATTATTTATTTTGAGTTTAAATTTCTTAATCATAGATTTTTAATAAAACATTACTTTTCGATTTTCTCCTTTTTTGTTTTTTACATATAGAATTTTGGAATATTTCAATCTTTTTATCTCAAGCGCAATCGCTCAAACCGAACTGGTGGAGGGGTTTGAGTTATTCGTAATGACTCGGTAAAGAATTCGGCTTATGTACATGAAGATATACAAGAGAATATATACGAAATATATGAGAAAATACTGTTTGGTAAAAAAATACCAAAAATCTGAATCAACTAAAATATTTCAATGAACCTTCAATCGACCTAATCGACCCCTCCCTGCCTCACAGAACCACAACTGCTGATCATGGAGTACGCCATGCGGGGCCGTCTGCTCTCCCTGCTGCGTGCCGCCCGAGGTGCTGTAAACGGGCTCGCCCCTACAATCCACGGCAACCGGACGCCCATCATGCCCCTCTCGCCACGGAGGCTCACCGGATTCGCCCACGACATTGCCCGGGGCATGGAGTACATCGCGGACAAGAAGGTACGAGCTTGCTTTTGAATGTTTTGAAGAAGTGATTTTTTAACTTTTGTCTTTCTTTTTAGATCGTCCACCGGGACCTTGCGGCGCGAAACGTCCTGCTGGACCACAACGGCATCTGCAAGATCTGCGACTTTGGGATGTCGATCGACCTGGAGAAGATCAAGTCGTCGCAGGCGCACGTCCGCGTTCCGCGGGCACACCACAGCGAGTCGCGCTTCAAGTTCGATCTGAGCGCGCGATCGTTCGGCATCGGGCGGCACCACAGTCACGGCCACGAGGGCCTGGGAAGGCACGGTCGCGGCCACGACACCAAGAGTCGACCGGCGCTGCCGATCCGGTGGATGGCCCCGGAAGCGCTCCAGTATCACATCTTTTCGCGCGAAACGGACGTCTGGGCGTTTGGGATCGTGCTGTGGGAGATTGCCACCTTGGGTAAGGAGTTGTGTGGGTTATTACCAATATTCTTTAACAATCTCTCAACCACTTTCAGGGTGCACCCCCTACCCCACGCTGTCCGGCCGGGAGGTCGTACGAAACGTGCCCAGTGGTGCCAGGCCGGAGATTCCCCCGGACTGCCGGCCCGAACTGTACGACCTGATGCAGCGCACGTGGCGAAAGGATCCCCGCCAGAGGCCGACCTTCTCCGAGTCTCGGAACTGCCTGGCCCGGACGCTGTGCCAGTGGCAGCTCGAGGAAACGGACACTTCCAACACGTCCGAGTACCTGGACGTCAGCGGGTTCAGCGAGGACCTGGAACAGGGCATGGTGTACTTTAACCGGCGAATTTCCGAGTTTGAGTGCGAAATCTAGCGATTTTCTCCCGGTTTTCGGAAGCTTGTGTGTATAGTGACAGTGGCGCAGTATTACTCTCCGACAAATCCCTGAACACCCTCTCCTCTGCCTCTCCCTTCAAGCGCACCACAACCTTAAATTAATTTATTCCCTTCCCCCAAAAAGACACATCTTTCTGCAAAAGAAACGCGCAATTATGTTATTAGTTAGTTATTTTTATCGGTTCTCGTTGAAACGAACATTTTGAGCTTGCAATTTCCATCTATCGTTTTCCTGGCGAAAACTCACTGGAAATTTATCCGGAATGGTTGACACCGTCGTTTGGACTTCTATTGGCTTTTTTTTAGTATTGTTATCGAATCCCATCCCCCATTCGACCGTGCTCACGACTCATTGAACATAACATGCAAAGTGTGCTTTAGTCCCTGTTGTAAATAGTGAATTTCCACTTTCTATCGTGACAAACGAAAACAAACCCTCTCACCGTGTGTGCAATTGTCCTTGAATACAGTAAATAGCAAATTTAATTCATTTCCATTTGTTGTTTTTGAGAAATCATCTATCAACCCCCCACACATAGAACATACACCCACATCGTTTGAGAAGAGAATTAAGCAATTTTGTACATTTTTTATTCACCGTCGGCGCCGTACGTAGCAGAGTTAAGAAGCAACAGAAAGAAAGTCCATCATCCGTGGTCGTCATCGTCGTCGTATCAGAAAGTGAGATGATTTTATACTTATTTTTACGAAGATAGTTTTTTTTCCTTCTTCCCTTTTTGTTTTGTTAACTAGACAACAAAGTGTAGGAAAGAGCACGTGATCTTTTCCGAATAAAGAATAATATTTAAAAATAAGGCGTGGAAAGTTGTTTTGATCATATTATCCGAAATTCGTACTTTTTATTTAGATGCACTGTGCAAGTTGTGTAGAACAAGTGTGAATTCAGACGGCCAGAATCCCGACGTTTATTCCGAAAATACTTCATCAGAGATTCGTCTTAGAAAATCTTTACGCTGCCTTCTGTGATTTAATATAGGCCTGCTCTGGCCAGTATTGGCAAAAATGGTTATTATCAATTTTTGGCAAAATCATTGAATTTTCCTTTTTTATGGGAAATGACTTTGACAAAGATTTAGTGAAGAAAACTAAATCGCTTTTTGTCGTAAAACTTGATTTATTTGATTTATTTATATAGTTTCCGAAAAGTGGTTCAAAAGAGTCGTTCGTGCCAGTAATAATGTTAATTTGTGTCCATCTACTCTCCCAACTCTTACATTTCGACCTTCTTTACAGCAGGTTGATGCTAGCCCCCCTTTTCCATTTCCTGACCGTTGATGCCCAACTAATTAGGCCCCCAGACGATAAAACGATTATTTTCTGTAAGATTTTAGACAGTTTTTGCTCTTGGGTTATTTTTATGTTTATATGTTTAATGTTTTTGTAGAATCCCTGAAGAAGATGTCAAATACATCGAAACGTCGGAAGTAGAACAAAAACGGATCGTTTTTGATTGATTATTTACGACTGCTAAGCCGAAAACAGCCATATTTTATTTATTTATTCATTTATTTGTGATGCCTTATAAGGCATGTTAACAGATTTTTCAATCATGGGCAGATAAGTGTATTTTTTGTTCTACGACAAACTGTACTAAATTTTATTTGTCTGATATTTTCACCATGTTCCGAATTTATTGATTCTAGGTGGCCAAAGTATCGGATACTCTTTTGAGGGGTAGCCTAGGGGTTAAACACTTCGAGTATACTGTATACGCGTATCATACGCACATAATATTCTGATTGTCTGCATACTGTACTGACCATATAGACTCCATATTTGTCGTATTTGAGGTCATATCTACTCAAATATCAGCGTGAATATCATACGCGCATAATACTCGCGCAGTATTCCTTGGCTGCATACCGTATCGACTCCAATATTGGCTTCATATTGGTGCAATATCAGAAGTGAATCGCCTTTTGGGGGTAGCAATCAACTTCCCAGAGCCAGCAGATATTTTTTGACAAGTTGCATGACTTATTTCCGTGACTTCTAGATTTTATCGCCCATCATGGCGTGTTTTCTAGAACAAACATTTCAAGAAAAAATAGTCATCATTACTGTCAAATGTGTCTTTAAAGAAATATTCTCAGCTTTCCAATGCTTCTAAGAGCGAAATGTTTCATCGGGAAATTTCTGAGATATCTATTTTTTAAGTTTTTTGTTTGATATTCCTGTATTATTTATTGTAAACTTTGTAATAACTAATCTGGAAACTTGTCAAATGATGTTTTTCATGTGTCATTTACTCATCAAAATGTGCAAAATAAGGCAAGAAACAACTTTGGAGGAGGTTGCAAATCGCTAAATATTTTTAAAATTAAGTTTAACCGAGTTTTTGAATATATGAGATTTATTCAGAAATGAAAATCATAAAACCGTATAACATTTTTTTTTACAATAATTAAAAGATAATAACGTAATTTTTGTTTACGAATATCACGTTTATGCTCGGATTTAGCTTGAATTACAAGTTTGAGATCAGTTAGGATATCACTAGATTTTTTATGAAAAAAAATCATATTTCCTTAATCAAACATTATTCAATTGCATGGAAACAAAACATGTTATATACTCAAAATCGAAATATAAATTACTGTGACGAGCTTCAGGAGAAAAACTTTTCATGAGTATGAAATGATTTTTATAATTTTTATTTTGTATGAAATGATCAAGGAATCAGCAATATTATAGAAGTCTTATCTTATCTTTTTAAAACGTTTTAAAAATACTTTGATTTTTGTTTAAATAGTTTGGAATGGAAGCCTCTGTTTGATTTTTTCTGTTAAATAACACTACTCGACAAAACAAAACTTGTGTCAAGGGATTGACGATATCTCATCGGTTCCTCAGAGAAAAGGCATCCCCGAATCCGATGCAATCGACAGAATTTGATTTTATGTCCACGCGGACTGACGAGAAGCTGGTAAATTTTTTAACATAAAAAAATCGAACAATTTAAAAAAAAACTTGCGTCTCCTCCCAACTATATGAGCCATCTACAAAAATATGGAGGCGCCTGGTGCATAGCCATTTCCTTTAAGCACAACGGAAACAACCAATACAAATGTATAAAAAAGTTGTCAAGTTCGGGGGGTCCACAGCTAGCATTTTTTGTACGATTATAAAAATAAATATTAAAAGTTTAAAATTAAAATATTTGAAAAACATTTTTTTTTTAAATATATTTGTTTACTAAAATTTTATGTTTCTCAAAGGTCTATGGGTACTTCGGGATGTCCATGGTAATCCAAGGACTCCCTAGAGTTAAGATCTATGAGTCTACCGCCGTAACAAGCAAGAGGTCGTCGGATTTTGACCCCGGATCTTGTGCGTATAGCATCAGTGGATATGGTAGACTACTATATGAATGTAATGGGATGTACATGGTCATCCAAGGACTCCCTGGAGTTAAGATCTACGAGTCTACCGCCGTAACAAGCAAGAGGTCGTCGGATTTTGACCCCGGATTGTGTGCGTATAGCATCAGTGGATATGGTAGACTACTATATGAATGTAATGGGATGTACATGGTCATCCAAGGACTCCCTGGAGTTAAGATCTACGAGTCTACCGCCGTAACAAGCAAGAGGTCGTCGGATTTTGACCCCGGATTATGTGCGTATAGCACCAGTGGATATGGTAGACTACTATATGAATGTAATGGGATGTCCATGGTCATCCAAGGACTCCCTGGAGTTAAGATCTATGAGTCTACCGCCGTAACAAGCAAGAGGTCGTCGGATTTTGACCCCGGATCATGTGCGTATAGCATCAGTGGATATGGTAGACTACTATATGAATGTAATGGGATGTACATGGTCATCCAAGGACTCCCTGGAGTTAAGATCTACGAGTCTACCGCCGTAACAAGCAAGAGGTCGTCGGATTTTGACCCCGGATCATGTGAGTATAGCATCAGTGGATATGGTAGACTACTATATGAATGTAATGGGATGTCCATGGTCATCCAAGGACTCCCTGGAGTTAAGATCTATGAGTCTACCGCCGTAACAAGCAAGAGGTCGTCGGATTTTGACCCCGGATCATGTGCGTATAGCATCAGTGGATATGGTAGACTACTATATGAATGTAATGGGATGTACATGGTCATCCAAGGACTCCCTGGAGTTAAGATCTACGAGTCTACTGCCGTAACAAGCAAGAGGTCGTCGGATTTTGACCCCGGATCATGTGAGTATAGCATCAGTGGATATGGTAGACTACTATATGAATGTAATGGGATGTACATGGTCATCCAAGGACTCCCTGGAGTTAAGATCTACAATCAATGTAAAGTTATCGAAATATTTAAGTTTGAACGATGAACAAAAGTCCTTGCTTACCACTTTAGCCAAACGGCGACCTCTTTTTTGTTACGGCGGTAGACTCGTAGATCTTAACTCCAGAGAGCCCAACACATTTATATAGTAGTCTACCATATCCACTGATGCTATACGCACATGATCCGGGGTCAAAAGCCGATGACCTCTTGTTTGTTACGACGGTAGACTCGTAGATCTTAACTCCAGGGAGTCCTTGGATGACCATGGACATCCTATTACATTCATATAGTAGTCTACCATATCCACTGATGCTATACGCACATGATCCGGGGTCAAAATCCGACGACCTCTTGCTTGTTACGGCGCTAGACTCGTAGATCTTAACTCCAGGGAGTCCTTGAATGACCATGGACATCCCATTACATTCATATAGTAGTCTACCATATCCACTGGTGCTATACGCACATGATCCGGGGTCAAAATCCGACGACTCATAGATCTTAACTCCAGGGAGTCCTTGGATGACCATGGACATCCCATTACATTCATATAGTAGTCTACCATATCCACTGGTGCTATACGCACATGATCCGGGGTCAAAATCCGACGACCTCTCGCTTGTTACGGCGGTAGACTCGTAGATCTTAACTCCAGGGAGTCCTTGGATGACCATGTACATCCCATTACATTCATATAGTAGTCTACCATATCCACTGATGCTATACGCACATGATCCGGGGTCAAAATCCGACGACCTCTTGGTTGTTACGGCGGTAGACTCATAGATCTTAACTCCAGGGAGTCCTTGGATGACCATGGACATCCCATTACATTCATATAGTAGTCTACCATATCCACTGGTGCTATACGCACATGATCCGGGGTCAAAATCCGACGACCTCTCGCTTGTTACGGCGGTAGACTCATAGATCTTAACTCTAGGGAGTCCTTGGATGACCATGTACATCCCATTACATTCATATAGTAGTCTACCATATCCACTGATGCTATACGCACATGATCCGGGGTCAAAATCCGACGACCTCTTGCTTGTTACGGCGGTAGACTCATAGATCTTAACTCCAGGGAGTCCTTGGATGACCATGGACATCCCATTACATTCATATAGTAGTCTACCATATCCACTGGTGCTATACGCACATGATCCGGGGTCAAAATCCGACGACCTCTCGCTTGTTACGGCGGTAGACTCGTAGATCTTAACTCCAGGGAGTCCTTGGATGACCATGTACATCCCATTACATTCATATAGTAGTCTACCATATCCACTGATGCTATACGCACATGATCCGGGGTCAAAATCCGACGACCTCTTGCTTGTTACGGCGGTAGACTCATAGATCTTAACTCCAGGGAGTCCTTGGATGACCATGGACATCCCATTACATTCATATAGTAGTCTACCATATCCACTGATGCTATACTCACATGATCCGGGGTCAAAATCCGACGACCTCTTGCTTGTTACGGCGGTAGACTCGTAGATCTTAACTCCAGGGAGTCCTTGGATGACCATGTACATCCCATTACATTCATATAGTAGTCTACCATATCCACTGATGCTATACGCACATGATCCGGGGTCAAAATCCGACGACCTCTTGCTTGTTACGGCGGTAGACTCATAGATCTTAACTCCAGGGAGTCCTTGGATGACCATGGACATCCCATTACATTCATATAGTAGTCTACCATATCCACTGGTGCTATACGCACATGATCCGGGGTCAAAATCCGACGACCTCTCGCTTGTTACGGCGGTAGACTCGTAGATCTTAACTCCAGGGAGTCCTTGGATGACCATGTACATCCCATTACATTCATATAGTAGTCTACCATATCCACTGATGCTATACGCACATGATCCGGGGTCAAAATCCGACGACCTCTTGGTTGTTACGGCGGTAGACTCATAGATCTTAACTCCAGGGAGTCCTTGGATGACCATGGACATCCCATTACATTCATATAGTAGTCTACCATATCCACTGGTGCTATACGCACATGATCCGGGGTCAAAATCCGACGACCTCTCGCTTGTTACGGCGGTAGACTCATAGATCTTAACTCTAGGGAGTCCTTGGATGACCATGTACATCCCATTACATTCATATAGTAGTCTACCATATCCACTGATGCTATACGCACATGATCCGGGGTCAAAATCCGACGACCTCTTGGTTGTTACGGCGGTAGACTCATAGATCTTAACTCCAGGGAGTCCTTGGATGACCATGGACATCCCATTACATTCATATAGTAGTCTACCATATCCACTGGTGCTATACGCACATGATCTGGGGTCAAAATCCGACGACCTCTCGCTTGTTACGGCGGTAGACTCATAGATCTTAACTCTAGGGAGTCCTTGGATGACCATGTACATCCCATTACATTCATATAGTAGTCTACCATATCCACTGATGCTATACGCACATGATCCGGGGTCAAAATCCGACGACCTCTTGCTTGTTACGGCGGTAGACTCATAGATCTTAACTCTAGGGAGTCCTTGGATGACCATGTACATCCCATTACATTCATATAGTAGTCTACCATATCCACTGATGCTATACGCACATGATCCGGGGTCAAAATCCGACGACCTCTTGCTTGTTACGGCGGTAGACTCATAGATCTTAACTCCAGGGAGTCCTTGGATGACCATGTACATCCCATTACATTCATATAGTAGTCTACCATATCCACTGATGCTATACGCACATGATCCGGGGTCAAAATCCGACGACCTCTTGGTTGTTACGGCGGTAGACTCATAGATCTTAACTCTAGGGAGTCCTTGGATGACCATGTACATCCCATTACATTCATATAGTAGTCTACCATATCCACTGGTGCTATACGCACATGATCTGGGGTCAAAATCCGACGACCTCTCGCTTGTTACGGCGGTAGACTCATAGATCTTAACTCTAGGGAGTCCTTGGATGACCATGTACATCCCATTACATTCATATAGTAGTCTACCATATCCACTGATGCTATACGCACATGATCCGGGGTCAAAATCCGACGACCTCTTGCTTGTTACGGCGGTAGACTCATAGATCTTAACTCCAGGGAGTCCTTGGATGACCATGGACATCCCATTACATTCATATAGTAGTCTACCATATCCACTGGTGCTATACGCACATGATCCGGGGTCAAAATCCGACGACCTCTCGCTTGTTACGGCGGTAGACTCATAGATCTTAACTCTAGGGAGTCCTTGGATTACCATGGACATCCCGAAGTACCCATAGACCTTTGAGAAACATAAAATTTTAGTAAACAAATATATTTAAAAAAAATATTTTCAAATATTTTAATTTTAAACTTTTAATATTTATTTTTATAATCGTACAAAAAATGCTAGCTGTGGACCCCCCGAACTTGACAACTTTTTTATACATTTGTATTGGTTGTTTCCGTTGTGCTTAAAGGAAATGGCTATGCACCAGGCGCCTCCATATTTTTGTAGATGGCTCATATAGTTGGGAGGAGACGCAAGTTTTTTTTAAATTGTTCGATTTTTTTATGTTAAAAAATTTACCAGCTTCTCGTCAGTCCGCGTGGACATAAAATCAAATTCTGTCGATTGCATCGGATTCGGGGATGCCTTTTCTCTGAGGAACCGATGAGATATCGTCAATCCCTTGACACAAGTTTTGTTTTGTCGAGTAGTGTAATATTTTATTTATGTTTAAATAAAAAAATGTATGTGGCAGTGTTTTCAATATTCAGAGTTAAAACACACAAATTTTTCTCCTACATTTAAATGCATTTTCAACAGTATTTTTTTGTTATTTTATACACATGAGAATATGACTTTTGAACTTTGCAACAGTAATTGATAGTACATTTTCGATTTTAAATCATCTTTTGGATCCATGTTCCCGATTCATGCATGCTTTAAGAAATATCATATTTATTCATAAAAATTCATTAATAAACTTAACAATATCAAACCTGCAAAAAATCGATTGTATCAGCTCAATAAGAGCAGACACGTGATATTTGTACACAAAAGTTGTGTAATTAGCTTTTAATTCTTGTAAATAATATTTTTAAAAGGTTTTATGATTTTGATTTTTGAATAAATCTCATGTTTTCAAAAAACTCGGTTAAACTTAATTTTAAAAATGTTTAGCGATTTGCAACCTTCTCCAAAGTTGTTTCTTGCCTTATTTTGCACATTTTGACACATGAACACATGAAAAACACATTTGACACATGACACATGAAAAACATAATTTGACAAGTTTCCAGAATAGTTATTATAAAGTTTACAATAAATAATAAAGGAATTGAAGAGCTGAGAAAATTTCCTATAAAACACATTTGACAGTAGCGATGACTATTTTTTCTTCTTAAGGTTGCCCAGAAAACACGCCGTGCCATGGTTGTATTATGGAACCGATTCCAAGGTCCCTGGGCCATCTGCCACAGGAGGAATTATTTTTGCTTTAGTTTTTTACACTAAAACTTAATAATGTCGAATGAAAACATTGAGTAAGAATAAAGTGACCTCATTGGACAAAACAATCGGAGAAATCGTGAGTTGGGAATAAGAGATTGTTGGAAGTAATTAAGCCCTTTGATGCCCAATTTTTTTCGTTTTTTTCCCGTGGTCAGGAGGTCAATTTTAGCAACTTTTGTTCTACGAAAAACTTTACTTCTCTTGTTTATGGTTTTCTTGTTATATTTTAAGTATTTTAAGTCCGTTTTTAGTAGTCATGGGCCCATTCTACCACCTCCTATCATTACGTTTTGCCTTTCTGATTTTTTCATATTTTTACAATCACTTATTAATTTTTTGTTTGTTGTTCAGGAAACAAGTCAAACATTCAATCCTAAAATTTTCTATAATTTTAAGAGTTTTTCTTTCCAATGCTTTTTAAATATCAAAAATTGGTTGAACATTGATTTTTGGCAATTTTTAGATCGAAGCCCGTATAGAATCGAGGGTTATAAAACAAATTTCGAAGTGGAATATATACTATTTTTGGATTCATTGGACAGTTTTCAACCAAATCACAGTTGAAAATTGCAAGTTTGATGTGTTTTTAAACCTGATTCAAAAATATATTCAAAGTTATAGGCATTTTAATTAGGTCAAACTTCATAAGTAAATGTTAAAATTTTTTATTTTTTTTCAAAGGAAACACTTAAACTTAGCCTTACTGAAATATTAGTGCTCTAGACCTTGCTCCTGAAATAACCAATGATTTTTTTTAAATTAAAAAAAAATAATTAGAAAAAAATGGCTGAAGTAAACCATTTTATGTGATCTTTCTGTTCTGGCAACACTTCACTGCAAACGCCTTTGAATAGGCAACATAAATATCAAGCAAAGACCCAGATTTTATCCACATCATGTCCAACCTTGCGTTCAATTCTCTTTTCGATGTAGTTCTGATAGCTGGTTTCATCGGCATACATGCAGGGCGATTTAATGATTTGAAATACATTGGCCAAGATTCATAGTTTGGCGGAAACACTTGAGGATTTTTTTTAATTTTCTGAAGCAATATTTGAAATTAAGGCATAAGTTGCTGATAATCAAATTTATATGAACTTTAGCATTCATTTACAGCTTCTTCCCCAAGTAGCAAGTAAAACATCGCTTTTTATTTTTTTGTTGAACAATTGCTGCACAAGCGTTTTTATACTTTAATTATTGAACAAGTGTCATCAAATTTGGTCAATTGTTCTCATTTTGATCAAAAAACCATTGTTCAACATGGTTTTGTAACACAAATGCCAAATCTAGCAACAGATTACGAATAGTTCATTTCGAAGTATATTCTGACTCAAATGGAACATGCTTGTAGAACTCGAAAAGCAAAATGACATTTGCAGACATGATGTTTAATTTCAGTTTGCTAAACATAGTAGAATTGACCTCTGGCTTCGGATGGGATTTCACGTAACCAAGTTGTTTATGTATAGCTCGCGTTCGTGTTTTAAAAATCGAGAAAGAACATGTTGATGAAACAAGCACAGAGAGTTCTAAAAATAGAAACAGCTTATGTTCAAGGATTAAATTAAGAAAAAGAAAACTTTTGAGCGAACACCTTGAACATATTTTATGAAAAGCCTGTTTAACATTCTTGTCTGCCACGATATGTTCTTGAACGGTTATAAAAACGTTTGCCTAACTCCCTCCTGAATCTTAAAGGCAGAATGTTGTTAAACGGTTCTAGCGACGTTATCCAACCCGGTTCAGAATCTTATAGTCAAGAGTTCTTATGACATGTTCAACAAACATTCTCTATGCAAGTAGGACGTGCGCTGGTAAAACTTAATTAAATCACGCACATTTCTAACAGGTTAAGAGATGTTCAACAACACAAAAACGTGCGCTTTTTCCAGCGTTCAAGAGTTCTCAGGGACGTTGGGAAAACATAGTAAACGAGTTCAACAACTAGTTCGGAAATATTTTGGCAAACAAAGTGTGCTACTTGGGTCGTCAGAAATCAAGTGATAAACTACTCAATGAGAAGTGAGCAAGTGGGTATATTTCAAACAAAACAAAACATGTTAATGAGAAAATGTGGAAAAAACTGCATGTCTCTGTGATTTACTTTTTTTGTCCTACATCACTAAGTTTTTTTTAATCCGTTATGCAAAAAAAAAACAAAAATCATGTCTTAATCACCCTAACAAGCCACTTAGCTCAGACACACAAGCCTAATTTATTTGTTCATTAGCACCTAATCAGAAGTCCGAACGACCTGCTCTAACGACCGATTGCGCCAATTTGCCGTATCCCTAATCGTGTGCCCCGAATCAGTGACAACATTTCTGGCATGCCAAAAACTAATCTCTTCTTCTGTTCCGGCTTCACCTTGCCATGATTGCTACACAGTGCTCGGGCAGCTCTGCCGAGGAGGAACCTCCACAAACTGTGTCAATGACCGGCTCGGACGCACCCCTTTTCAACTCTCCATCAACAACAGCTTCTTCTTCCTCTTAAACTGCTGCATCTGATGCTGATGTAGGTGACTCGGTCTGTCACTTTTCCTTATTGGTCATCAAACGTGTTTTCTGTTTGTTGTTTTGTTTACAACACTCTGTTTGCATCCGTTTTTTGTCTCATCTCAGCTTGGTCTACGGTCTCTGTCAAGGTAACGAGCAGCAGCAACAGCATCAGGTTTTTCACCTTTTTCAGAGGATTCGAGCGAAAGATTTCACTTCTTCATTCCACGCTTGAACCTGCTTCGAGTTCATTCCCGTCCCGTGGACAGCATGTGCCTTCACGCTTAGCTCTATATCCGTATTTGGGGCCTATTAAATGCGGGCTTTGCAGGAAGCTGCAGCTCATAATCCAATTTGTTCGAAAATGGAAGTAATTGTGTTGGGTTCGTCACGAGCAGAGACTCATCAAAATGGGAGGCTTTCATCGCCCGACAAGCGACGAACCGGTTTGGGATTATTATTTTTCAAATCTCAGTCGGTCGTTGCAGGTCATAAGTTCACACTGTTCGGTGAATTAGGAGAAGAACAAGACGAAAAACAATGCTTTAATTCCAAAAAGACAACTTGAAAACCTGTTGAACTTGGCTCATAACCTTGACTTATTTGTTCAGGCTTTTTCTTCTTCATTCCTTTCTCGGTTTCTCCTCGCCTTCACCATAATCGTGGTTGTTTTTACCTTAAGTCTCTAAATAGTCAAACGAGAAGTGATCTTTCTCCTGTCGGGGGCTCTTTGTCGCATTTGAACGGTGGCAGCGGCATTAGCACCGGCCCGGCACTTGATCGATTTTGCGGTTTGGCTTTCGTGGTAAATAAACGGATTGACTTGCTGCGGGGCAATGACAATGTAGATTAGGCAGGCTTTAAAAATTGAAAGTGTTTTGTCAGAGCTGTGACATTGAACTTTATAGCAGTGTTTTGAGCATTTTGAAACATTTTTCATTCGAGGCCAAGTTCAATTTCAATAGAGCATTTTTTTCTTAAAATGTTAACAAATTTTAATATAATATACAACAAAAAATAAAAGTTATAATCGATGCACACAATCTGTTTGATGATAATCAAAAAAAAGTTTATCAAAAAACTTCAAAATTTCAACTGAAAACAATTTAACACGCTTTTTTACGTTGTTAATCATTTTCATCATAAATTGTACTGACAAAAAAAGGTTTTTCGGTTAAAAATAAAATTTTATAACAATAAAGATTTTTTGCTGTTAAAAATTATGAATTCAGTTTATTTATTTTTCAAGGAAAAAATATGTAATACAGCTCAACATGTAACCCGACAAGCATAATTCATCGTTTTCTTTTTCAATCAGGCTTTTTGCAAAGAGTTTGAAATTAGGTATCGCATGTTGTTATTTTCATGATCTTTTTCAACTGGAAAAAATGAATTGTTTATTGTTATAAGGCTGGTACAAATATTTTTAAAAGTTTTTGTCACCCCCCCCCCCCTTCAAAATTGGCCCGAAAAATCAGGGGGCAAAAAAAATATTTTTACAATAAACTTCAAAATTTCAATGAAAATTCAAGTGCAACCAGCTGAAATCAAATTAAAATACATTCTTCTGCGTTTAAAATCATTTTTAGCATGTTTGGGTTTATTAAAAAATCTTAAGATTTTTTGAAAATTTTCGATGCAAAATTTTTTTTTTCGATACAATTTTTGTTTTTGTCAAATCTCTGATTTTTTGAAAACTAATGATTGCAAAACAACTGAACTAGTGTAAAATGCATGGGTTTTTATATGGGTGTGATGGTTTTGGTGTAGTTTTGGAGGGTTGGTTTGGGGGTTTGGTGTTTGTATTGTGGGTGTGGACAAAAAAAAAGGTGTTGTAAGAGAATGGGGAAAGTGTGTATTTTTAGGGTTGTTATTTGAGGGAAGAAGAGGAAGAATTTTGGGGGGTTAAATTTTATTGTGGTTTTGAATTTATGTAATATTGGGTGATTGGAGTGTGTTGGGTGGGTATATGTGGTTTTGATGGAGATTGTTTGTTTAGGGGTGGGGTTGGTATGGTTGGTGTAAAGTTGTTTTGTTTGATTGTTTATTGTGTTGATTTGTTGTGTTTTTAAGGGTGTGGTATGGTTTTTGGTGTTTTGGAGGGGTTGGAATTGGGTTTGTGGGTTGTTTGTGAGGTAAGAGTTTTGTGGGGTGGTGTGAATAGGGTATTTTAAGCGGGGTGGTATTTTTTGGGGTTATTTTTTTGGTGGGGGGTTGTTGTTTATATTTTTGTGGGTTATTGGTGGGGGTGATGTGTTTGGGTTTTGGGTGATGTGGGGGGTGGGGGTGGGGGTGAGGGGTTTTTTTGGGGGTGGTTGGTATTGTTTGGGGATGGGTGTTTATGGGGGGGTTGTTTTTTTTTTTTGTGGTGGTTTGGGTTTTTTTTTGTTTTGTTTTGGTTGTGAAGGAGGTTAGAGGTGGGTAGATGTAGTAGTGGGGTGTTGGGAAAGTTATGGTTGATATGGTGAGGGAATGGAAAAAAAAAGGGTAGTTGTGATTGTTTGGTGGAGAAAAGGAGAGTGGGGGTTTATGTGGGTATGAATGAATGAATTTTGGGGGTTTTTAATTTCTTGGTTTTTTATTTTAGATTAATTTTTAGTGTTATGATTTTATTTATTTTAGTAGTTGGATTTGTGGTTTGTTTATATTTGTTTTTAACTAATTTCTTAACCGTTTTTAATTGACAAAAAGATCAGATTTCGTCTGAATGAAGAGAAATATTCAAAGCATTATTTATTTGAAAAAAAAAAACAAAAACATTTTTTCAATTGTTCATGTTGAACATTGAATATTAAATTCAGTTTCTCAATTTTCTATTTTCAAAAATAAAAGTGCGGAAATCATTCTTAAGCTTGAACGAATAAAGAAAAATAAAATTACAGGATATAAACAATTAATAGCGATCGATCAAAACTAAAAATTCTGAAAAATAATTTTCAAGAACTATAAATTTAAAGAACAGTATTAAATGTACATAAATGATACTGTTTTCTTCTAAAAAACAGTGCTGGCTAAGAAGAAAAAAAATCACTAAGAATTATTGAACTAATGTAAATAAATTTTAAAATTAAATGCTCACGTGAAAAAAAAATGCAAAAACCAAAAAATATACATTTCATTAAAAAATGCCGAAGAAAATAAGTTTTTAAATTATTATTTTTTTTAGTTGTTTTATTTAAATACATTGGATTCATATGCGTCCTAATTCTCCCCCAACAATGACTAAATTTTCATTCACCTTGGGGGGAAATTTTTCACCAGTTATGAAACACTGCATGTCATAAGAATACTTCTAGCCAACCTCCTGTGGCCGAATGGTTACGGGTTTCGCCTCATGAGCGGAAAGTCATGGGTTCTTCTCAGAGGTAGCAGCAACCGTATGAGTATAAAACGGTTACTTCACGTGCTCTTCTAGCATGTGAAAAAATGAATACTTCTATCAAAAAAAAAAAAAAAATAAAAATGTCAGCATTGAAATGCATAGATTTAAAAAGTCTATCTAGACATCCTTATCAGAAATCGATCAGATTTACGAACCATTCCTGTTCTATTTCCAAAATCAGCACTGCTCCACTTTGAATCGTTGCCCTCTTGCGTCAAAATTCCCCATTAAAAAAATAAACAAAACACTCACCCCGAAAAAAAAATAGCAAGAATTCACTCAAGCACCACCTTGAAGTGAAATGGCACGCCCTCCCCATCGAATACCAAATTATGGCACAGGAATAAAATTTGCATAATTTTTCTCCAGACACAGCGGGGTAGCGAACTGGGTTCGTCGCCAACGTCGTTGAAATCTGTCTTCGGCTTGAAAACCGCGTGGCCGTGCAAGGTGGGTTCAACACGTTACACTGTCACTTATATTTTGTGTCATTTTTAGAATTTTAAAAAATGTGAGCAACGCTAAAATTCAAATTTTAAATTCAATAAAAATATTCAAATTTGTGTTATTTAGTTCGACTTAAAATGTTTTAAATTTATCTTTAGCAACCTTTCTCAAACTAAAAGTCTCTCCCCAAAGCTGAGAGATCCCCCGTTGAAGTCACTCACTCTCTCAATCTCTCTAAACTCGCGACGTTCGCCGCGCAACGCCGGCCAACACACAACGTGGTCTCCCCTTTGTGGTGCTGCTGGAGATTACGGCGCTTCCGAGGTTGGCCTCGGACCTTCCGCGGATCAGTCGTGAACGAGACTCGGACCAAGTCGCAGGTGCTTTTTTGGAATTTCTCCGCCGAGTGAACTGTGTATTAAACCGTGGTGCCTGGTGAGAAAGTGTTCAACAAATCGGAAGGAAGAAAGAAGAATCCGTTGAGTTTGAAGAAGGTGAACACACACATCGACTGTTGAAGAAGCGGGGCCACTAATTTTTCGGAACAAGTGATCATCTAACGAGCGTTGATTTCGGGCTGACTTAGTTTTAAGCTTTAGCGCTCAAGTGACCGTGAAGTGTCGTCGTCGCCGTTGTTTTCTTTACGAGTGGATCCAGACTGTGGGGAGAAAGCGCCGAGCTTCTGGTTGATAACCGTGGGACTGTGGCGTTGAACTGGGAAGGAAGAGCAGACCCTGTGCCAAACTGTGCCAAACTGAGCGCTGCTGTAAAACAATGTGTGGGCTGTTGGTGCGAAAATGTGTCAATTTGAGGTGAAACGATCAAGATGTGAGTTTTGTTCAGAGCATCATCATAATTGATTGAACGTGAGGCGATTCGAAGTGTGTTTCGAATTGAGCCAAATTTCGGTTGTTTACTTGGTGGCGCGCTGTAACGCAGGGGGAGAGACGCCAGGAGAAGCATAATTATATGATCGATTTTTCGATTTTTTTCTATTTTGGGGGTAAGGTTTTGAGGAAACGAGTCCGCGGCCGAGCAATCACGCTAAATGCACTCTAATTTAATGTTGTGCACACCGCCCACAACATTTTACCGTTTGTTGCGTACGTACAACCTGGCCGCCGCTGAAAGTCGGGATAGAAAGGTGTTGAGGGAAGGAAAGTTGCTGTGAAATATTAATTGATGGGCATAGACTTCATTTTTTTTTTATTTTCGAGTGGGAAATGTGTGATGGATGGGATGGGAAGGGAACAGGAAGCGGAACAAAATTTTCGAAGGTGTTTTTAAAATGTGGAGCAAATTGTGTGTCGTTGAGCTTTTGGCGCGGCGCTTTCTGGATCATGTCCGGGAAGTGAAACTTGTTGTGAACAAATGGGTGATGCTAAATGAGACGAATTAAATTGATTGAATAAGATGCATTGAATGTCTATTTGGTAATCAATTAGACTTTTCCTGAGATTATTTGTATTTTTTTAAAAATAAATTAATTATTTGTCTTCTATTTTCACTGATTTTTTTTTCAATCAGATTTTTCAGACTTTACGCCTATCTAGGGTGAATGTGGCATGCTTGTAGAAGTTGTTAAAAAACTAACTTAATCCACCTATGTGGTTGATGCCTTCTTCACTTTTTACCAACAATGGGTAATATGAGTGGTTTGGACACATATTTCAGCTATTTTTTTATTAAGTGGTCATAACTCGAGACAGTGTTGCCAGATCTTCGATGTTGTGGACTCGTTGGAAAGGTCTCTTGGTTACCTAACCAACGATGGGTCGGATGATGGATCCGGACATCGTTTACATGCATTTAAGTGAGATCCGGCTTCAAAAAAGTAAATAAATATCATATAAGTGGTCATGTATGTGAAAACACATTTTTATACATAACTTTTGAACTACTTATCGAAACTTCAAACAATTCAATAGCGATGTATGGGACCCTAAACCAAGTCGAATGCAACTGGTTCGATCAAAATCGGTTCAGCCAGTGCTGAGAAAACTTGGCAAGATTTTTGAACACATACATACACACACACACACACACACACACACACACACACACACACACACATACACACACACACACACACACACACACACACACACACACACACACACACACACACACACACACACACACACACACACACACACACACACACACACACACACACACACACACACACACACACACACACACACACACACACACACACACACACATACATACACATACACACACACACACACACACACACACACACACACACACACACACACACACACACACACACACACACACACACACACACACACACACACACACACACACACACACACACACACACACACACACACACACACAGACATTTGTTCAGTTTTCGATTCTGAGTCGATATGTATATATGTCTTCGAGCTTTTAATTAAAAGTTCATTTTTAGAGCAGGATATAGGCAAAACATGAAGTTATCTTTTTAAAAAGGTTTTGCCAGGTCAAAATTGAAAAAAAATCTGGCCAAGTATCGATAAAAAATTGGAAAAATCTAGCTTGCAAAAATCGAACAAATATGAATAGGCGAAGGATGGGAAGTTATGAATTAATTTGAAAGATTGCTGAATTCGAATGGTTCAATTTTTTTCTGGTTTATCAAAAAGGTTGAGTTTAAATCATATCAAATTCTTACACAAAATTTAGATTTTGAATTAGGTTTATTTATTTTTATCAAAATGTTATTCAAAATTTGCAGAAAATTATTGGTGAATGGTAAATATTTATTCTGGCTGACAATTTAAAAACTGTTATTCTCAGATTTATCTGGTATTCTGGCAACCCTGATTACCATATAGCCCACATGAATTCCAACAAAGATGATCGGGGTCTTTCGTAGCTTTAAGCGTAATTACAGTTTTTGCCAACGTTGGCATGCAACCATTTTGGTGAGCAAATCCAATAATCAACATATATTCCCTGAAATTTTATCTTGTATCCTTCAGCTCCATTATCGGTGAGTGAGCAATAACTTTAATTTTAAATCTTTTATGGTATTAACTACAAAAATAATTACAAAATTGTATGATATATTTTCCTGATAGCTTTTGGTAACCATAAAATTTGTTCGATTTCACTTAATGAGTTAAATCATTACAATTTATGTCTTTTGACATAAATTGGTTCTCCTATATATTGCATGCAATTTTTGGGTTGTATGCAAGAGCGACGAACCGCCCTAATTCTCCATACAAACTTTGGTGAAAAACCATTCGGTCCAAACAAACTATTTTTGAAAAATTCAAAATGCACGTGTTTCTGAGGTTCCCAAATTTCATGTTTCCCCTCGAGTTGAGGATGCGCAGAAATGTTGTTGGTCGGTGTAATTTATTTCATTAAAATTTATTTGTAGAGACTTAAAATGTTCATAATACATTTTATAGTTAAAACGTGTGGAAAATAAGAAAATTTTAAAGTAGTTTTAGCCCTCTACTGCCCAATTTTTTTTGTTAATGTTCAAGAGGCCATTTTGAGTAACTTTTTTCTACGAAAAACTTTACTTCTCTTGTTTTATTTTTAGTATTTTAACTTGCATTTATAATGTTTGGTTTATGTTTATTTTTGATAGTATATGGCCTATTCTACCACCTTCTATCATTACATTTGGCCTTTCTATTTTTTTTTATGTTTTTACAGTCACTTTTTCCATTTTTTGCTTGTTTTTCCTATTTTCTGCTATATAATGGCACTACTATTATTTGAATTGTAAAAAATGCGTAGAGGCTTAGCTTGGGACATAAAAAAAATTACTGCATACTTTTTTCTGTTTAACCCATTCAAGCCTGATGGGTCATATATGACCCAAAAATCAAAATTTTCAAAAATAGCCTATAATTTTCGTATGGTCCTCAGGATCATTTTGCCATCTTTAACTAAAACAATATTTTTTGAAAATTTAACCTGAAAGGGTTAAAATATAGGAAATATTTGTAAAATACCTGCCAAAGCTGCTCGCCAATTTTTTTTTTTTTGGAATTGGCAAAGTCACCTAATACAAGTCAAACTTCCAACCCTAAGAGTTCTTTTTTCCAATGCTTTTTGAAGGTCAAAAATTGGTTGAAAAAATGATTTTTGGCGAGTTTTAAGATCGAAGCCTGTCTTGTGAGCACCTTCCATCGGATGGGGAAGTAAAACGTCGATTCCGGCCTTGATTGATGTTAGGCCGTTAAGTCATTCCAGGTATGGGAGTCCTCTCCCTGCTATAAAGACAAACAACACACCAAACCAAGACCTGGGGGTCGTTAAAGAGGATGGTTTGATTTTTTTATTTGCCTGTCTAGAGGCGGGGTTGGGTTGTAGAGGGATAATATATGAATGCTAAGAAGACTTCATTACACTACATATTTAAAATTAAAAAAAAAAAAAAAAAACAATTTTGTCTCTCGGTCTAAACCGAGGTTTTGGGAAAGGGAAATCATTTTTTCATATTTCTGACTTAATAATCTAGTATTTGCACATAAAGTATCACTTTATACATTATCACAGTAATGCTGCAGTTGAAATAGAATTGGTTGCATAACATCTGCTAAGGATTCCAAATGCACTTTTAGTAACAATTCACACAAAAATGTAAATTTTCATGTGTTTCCAATGGTCGGCAAATTAAAGTTCGATTACAGGAAAATGTTTAGTACCGGAAAAAAAAACTATTTTCCGCCTTTACAACATTTAAGCAAGAAACAACACCACGCAATGCAACTCTATCAACTCACACATATCAAACGGAGATTTGATCAAACGTACGTGCGGCAGTTGTCGAGTGTCGGGTTCCAAGCACTTACGTGTGTGTTTGTGTGCATAGTTTCAAGTTCATTGCACTTGCTCCAAAGCTCCAAGTCGACGTCGTCGTCGTCGTCGTCGTCGTACGGAAAATGTGTGCAATCCAATGTGACTTGGCCTTTCTACGCGCAACCATTTCACCTCTCTCTATCGCTTGAGCCACAACACTCTCTTGCAGGTGATCAACTGCACATTAAAACACAAACATACACTCCTTTGAAGCTATATTTAACTTGCTTACTTGTAAGACTCGTGCAGGGCGAAAAACTATTAAAACGGAAATAAGTACGTCAATCCGAGAATAACTGCAGGTTTTTATGTCCTTCCAGCTGATGATACTCAACCAAAGGTACTCAAAGCTCAAAGTATTATGTGAGCAACAGGTGTTTGTTTGACCCTAACGGGACGAAGACTAAATAGATGATTCGCCCATGACTTTTACAAATATGTTCGAAAATTGTTGATTTGAATTTGTGCAGACCAAACACACACCTGAGATATTTGAAACAACCAAATTTACGTTGAAACCCTAACCTAGTGAGTAAAGTGGAATAAATAGGTGAACAGAACCAGCCAAAACATGGGTTAAATTTGTTTCCCCATTTTCAACCGTGAACCAAAAAATCGGACCAAAATGAAACAACAGTAGTTTAGCGCGCAGATAACAACCACCAATCGGGTGAGAGGATGAAAAAAGAGTTGAAAAGTTGAAATGAACCGAGCAAAATAAGGTGAAAAGCGGGATTTTTTTTTTGCGCGAACACAGGTGAAGAAATGAGAGAAAAAAGCTCAATAATTCACCGCGCCAAAATGGAGTATGTGTGAATGTGCGCGGGCCTCTCTTTTTATGATTTCAATAGTAATGGCATTTTGGGGTGGCGGGAAAATGGCCAGGCGGAGGTGATGGCCCCAAACCGGCATGGATGGGACGACAGGGGGTGTGTGGGGGTGTTGAGGTTGATCATAATGATGATGATGATGATGAAGACGATATGATGATAAAGTGCAGGACGATAACGAGGACGTCCGTTTTATGGGAGATTTTTTATTGTTTCATCTTGTTCAGGGGACGATGAACTGAGATGAGCATGTTCGAGAAGGAAATGAGCTGTGATTTCTCAACAAAATATCAACTCGGGCAATGGAGTGACATATCAAAAGTATATGATGTATTGAGCAATTTTCCCCGAAATCGGCCTGTTATCAAAAATAAGGTAACGTTGTTTTATACGTTTTCAAACAAATTTAAAAACTTCTTGCTTGAGTTTTTTTTAAACAAATTTTATATTTTTTGTTGCTTTTTGGGTCAAAAGTACTCAAAGATTCAAAGCGGATTTTAAAACACCCAAAAAGCAATCATACAAAAATAACCTTAGAATTGAAAAGTACTCAACAGTGATGTTATGTTATTGCAGTGCACCGAGATAAATCTAACAATAGCAGGGATGAAAAAAATATGTTTTTTCAATAGTTCTAAGGTTATCCATGTCTGAAAAAACATCGCTTATTTTTTTTTCAAAATTTATCAACTATTTGTCAACCACCCAAATTATTTAAGCTACTTTTGATTTTAATACCAATTTATAAAAAAGCCTAAAATTATTTTGGTAATAAGACTGGTACAAACTTTATTTAAAACTTTTGTCACCCCCACTTCAAAGTTGGCCCGAAAAATCAGGGGGCAGAAAAAAAATCAAAAGACTTTAAAATTTCAATAGAAATTTAAATGCAATCAGCTGAAATTGATTTCAAACGCATTCCCCTGCATTTATCATCATTTTAAGCATGTTTGGAAAAATTTCGATGTTTAGTATCGTAAAAAGATTTTTGTTCGCTATTTATTTTTGTTTTCATCAAATTTTCATCAAATGATTGCAAAACAACTGAAGTAGTTCAAACCCGGACATAACAAATACTGTTAAAATAACAAAAAGTGTTATGGGATTTTCTTGCAAAATCCAGTTTTTCAGAGTTTAATAACAGTTTATGTTATCATAACAAAATTTGTTATTGGTCTGATATTGATTGAAAGCCAAAACAACTTTAAAATAATTTTTTTTGTTATGGATTAGTTGTTAAAATAACAAAAAATAATAACATACATTTTTTCGAAGAATAACTAAAAATGTTAGTTTGATATTGCAATAATGATCCAATAACAAAAAAAATCATAACGAGAATAACAAATCTTGTTATTAATAACATAAAATGTTATTCGCCTAGTATTTTCAAAGATCAAAAAACGTTATTCCCGAGTTATTTCCGTCTGCTCGGGAAATGCATTTCAAAACAATTTTTGCATTCAAATGTTGAGACTATGGCTTGTTATTTCATTTTTTATATTGATTTTGATTCAAAACTCTTAAAAATAATCTGAATACAAATATTCGAAACAGAAAATAAGTTAATTTCAAACACAATTTTCAAAAAATTTGGCAATAAGTGTCACAATTATAACGGTTATGCTACTGTCACAAATTTGCAAAATATCAATGAATTAATCAATACGTGTACAGAAATTCCCCACGAAAACAGCATGATTCGAAAAAAAAGTTCTCCGATCGGGCTCAAAATTTGTCTCGGGGTTCCTTGGCCGAAATAATTAGACCCGTATTTTTTTTGTTTGGTCATTAAGGTGACCTACGCCGTGTTAGGGTGGTCCGAAAAATGGCAATTTTCGTCGATTTTCGCAAAAACCCACTTTTAAAAAGTTGGGTATTTAAATTACGAAAATTTGAAAAAAAACCCTAACATGTATAGGTCATTGCTGAAATTATCAAATTATCTTAGTTTTAGTGAAAAAGTCGATTTTTTCCCGTTTTCGTCATTTTCCCATTTTTGCGCGTGGCGCGTCGAAAAACCCTGTTTTTATTTTCAAAATATCGTATCTCAAAGTATTGAAAACATAACTTCACAATTTTTTGATATATTATGTAAAAGTTTCCGAGGAATCAGGTAAAAATATTTTCAGACATAGACACAGCATTTAAAGTTTTCATGCGACCTATTCAAATGTTAAGCTAGATTTTTGAAACTTCTTACTATTTTTCCCAAATAGCCAAACTAATCATCTTTCTTTTGCGTCTAACACAGCTAAAATCGGAGGAAATGGCGCGGAGATATGACTTTTTAAAAGTGGTTTTTGCAAAAATCGACGAAAATTGCAATTTTTTGGACTACCCTTGAACGGCGTAGGTCACCCTAATGGCCAAACAAAAAAATACGGGTCTAATTATTTCGGCCAAAAAAAAAAAAATTGAGCCCGATTGGAGAACCTTTTTTTCGAATCGTGCTGTATTCGTGAGGAAATGCTGTATATTTATGGTCCTAAAGTTTCACGTCTTTTTTCGATCTGTGATTCCAAAATTATTATTTTTTATTTAAAAAAGCCTCTAATTGATAAAAACTGAATGACTTATTGTAGTAAAATGTTTAAAATTATGTACATTTTTCACTAAAAATTAATTTACATCCTCTGACTTTTGAGGTAAGTTAAAAATTGTTATTTCAGGGGAAAACATAAGAATTTTCAATACAAAAGTAAAATATAATAAATGGCTTGTTTTCAACTAATGATGAAAAAGTCGCATTTTTTCTCAATATATTAATATAATATAACTTTTGCTTGCTTTAGTTACCATAAATATTTGTGAGTTATTAAATATTTTTGGATATTTCATGTAATATTTATTTTAATTTATTTTCCAGAATTTTTAACCTTTTTAAAAATTGTGTTGCGTGAAGTAAAGATTTTTAATTTTATGTTTATATTAAAGATATAATAATCAACACTATTGAGTGACCACCAATGGTAGTTCGTTGACATGACCTGCGGGTTGTTGTGGCTTTGTTACACATAGAATTATTAGCAAATTTGGAAAGAAATTAAATAATGTATCAACAAATAAAACATTAAAACATCTCAAATGCTAACTATAATAAAGACAAAAAACGGCCATAAACCCAGTCCTCAAAATAAGATTCAGATATTGCTTCATATTAAAAAGATTTTCAATAAAACGCAAATTTGCTGTGTTCTTGAATCACACAAACATTGATGAATTTTGTAAATCAGTAATAATGCCAATACAATTCTATTTAATGTTCTAAAAAAATAAGCATGCAAGAAAAAAAAAATCGAGTTTTAACTATTCGAAAACAATGTTTACCGATTTTTATACCTTTTTAACAAACTTTGATTGCAGATCGGAATGAAAATAAACTTTAGGAAACTTTGTTTAAGCAATTTGAAATTCCTAAATGACTGTTTGAAATATGTAGCACTTCGAACTGGTATCGAAACTGATCATTTACCACATTTTGTAGATTTTAAATCGGTACAACTTCTCTTAAATGCTAGACAAATAAAAGAGCTTAGAATACACTGCACAAAACAGCTGTAAAAACTGTTGAGCAATTTGTCAACACCTTTTGCACAACAATAGTCGGTAGCATTGAATTAACCAAGCCGCCGCCGTGCAGAGCACTACAACAGGGATTGACAATCTCGCCACTTCTTCGAGAAGAACCGATCCGACTGTACCATTCAATGCTTTTTTCAAGGGTGCAGAGACCATTCGGACATACCATTCAATCGTCCAGTCCAAGAGGCACCTAAAGAGCCGGTAATAGACTAAAAGGTATGCTCAGTATCACCTCTCGACAATCCAACGCCAAGAGGTGCCGCCAACCTGTCGACTGAGAAAAAAAAAAGTCCAATGCCAAATTATGAAAGATTCGAAGAAAAACAAGTCCGCGCTGCCACTCTGCCACTCTCGAGACCTGCGCTGACAACTGCAGATAGTCGCTTTAGAAAGTGGCAGATCTTCACAGAGTTAATGGTGGTCATTTGCATTTCTATGCGCCAGCATCCACGCACAGATCTGCGGTTGCGTTCATTCACCCAAAGACCCGGGAGATGCTCTGGGCTAGTAGAACACGCTCCGGGGGAGAGAAACTGGCCACGTGATGGCACGAGCCTGCTGGCCAAGGAATATCATACAGGCCAAGGTACAATCTGTAAACACGGGGAGGGACCCAAGCAGCATCGCGCAACATGCTAAAAACGTCTAAGTCCAATTAAGTTACAACAAAGGAGCAACAATGTTGCAATTCCCAAAAATGTAACATCGAAACATAGTTCTTCATGAAATAGTTACCATTATTTGCTGGGGCAACAATTTGATTTTGTTTATTTATGCAACGTTTCGGTGACATTATTGTTCCCTTATTGAAACAAACAAAAACTTTCTTCATGTTGAGCACTGAATGTTGCGAACATGTTGCAGCAATGTTTCATTGAAAGAGCTAATTGTAAATATCGTTTGCCATAACACAAACTCAACTTCAGCGAAAAAAAGCAATTCTATGCAGTTCGTCCTGAAAAATCCCAATGGAAATCAATGCTGAATGGAATGGGGCTTGCGCTTAAACAAATTGCACAGCTTCCAAAAAAATCCGTCCAGACGGACTTACAGTTAGAAGTTTTGGATCCACCTAAATTTTCCCACACTGTTATCGACTAAAACGAGAATAAGCTGAATTGGCAAATAACATTTTCACTATTCATAAAATGGTTCTGATAATTATGATGAGGAGGATTTCCCGGACCAGTCAAAAACTGCCGTGAACCAAAAACCGTGTGATTTTCAGGATGACCTCCAAGTTGGATACAAAGTCGGCACTCTGCACACACACGGGACAAGCGTACTTGGGTGTCCCGAGCCACTGCCACTGAGCTTCCCGCCTGTGGGCAGCCCATCAGTTTTCCTGGCGAGACTTTTTCCCGGTTCCGACCGGCTGTAGGTGATCCACCACCCAACACAACATCCTCTGTGGGGTGCTGGAGTAATGGTGCCCGCGACCCGATTTCTCGCTCCACTTGCTTTTTTACAAGGAGGAGAGGAACCACTCACCAAGAACCATCCGCTCTCCAGAAGTTTTATTCTGCGATGCTTGAAACACACCTAACAAACAGTTCTTTTCAAGAACTCGTTCAATATTATCAACACTCGCCAAAATAGTCATCAATTATGAGAACTTTTTTTGTTTGACAGTTCTCTATACAAATAAAATGTTATGTTTCCATTATGTTACCACGACGTTACACAAATTGGGGTATTCGATATGTATGTTCAACTTTGTTGCAACATATCTGAAACGCTGCTGCAATAGAAGTGATGTGCGGCAATTTTCTCAAAGAGTAATAAGCAGGGACGTACTAAGGGTGAATGATTTAGAAGTCTTATCACATTTATTCATTTTATTATTTTTGAAAAAAAGTTTTGTCACTCATTCTTAATAATGATTAACGAGAGGTATAGCCTAAAATGAAGCTATATTTTGTCGAACATGAAAATAAGACAATAAAAATAAAAAAACTGTGCAGATTGGCATAATTCTGTTCTGTTTTATTGAAAGTTTTTGACCGTCAGATCTAGTAGAAGAAATGGGAGGTGAGCTCAGCGGTAACACGCATGCTATTTTAGCGAATGACACTGCGCTTTCAATCATAGCCTTCGCCGTTGAACTCAAACGAAAATGCAAGCAGAATTCTCACAGAGCTCATTTCTGCATTCTAGCAGAAATGTTGCACTGTTTTAGCAGGATGCTGGCAGAACCAGCTCTGCTAGAATATTTCCTGACTCATGTCATACAAACAATTTCATCAATTTTCATCTGGAAGTTTAGTGTAGTACTTGTGTTGAAGGCTTGGAAGTAAATGTTCTATGGTTCTATTCTCTACAAGCTAAACATTGTTTTTACTTTTGTGTAAGAAAAAACTTTTTGCTGTACATTCAAAAAAATACAAAAACTCAGATGATTTTTGAATAAACCCAAACATTCTGAAAATGATTCTAAATGCAGAAGAAAGCATTTAAAATAAATTTCAGCTATTTGCACTTAAATTTCCATTTTATTTGCCCCCTGATTTTTCGGACCAGCCTTATTATATAAAAATGCCTGGCGTCATCTACGGCAAATTTATTATAGAGAAATTGATAATATTGGACACTATGTTGATGGCTCTCAGTAAACTTTTCCCCATACAGTTAATTTTCGAGTAGAAATCATGCCTTAGAGACACTTGGGTTCAAATGGTTTTGGTGTTTAAACCTCGTTTATGCTGCTATGTCAAGAAGATTTAATCAATAATCACAGTAGCTTTTTTTAACTAAACTTGTCTTTACTCTAGTTCACAACAATCTATTATAATTATTTGTTTGGATATTTGAATGGTGCACACATGAAAATGTATGGTATACTTGAAATTTCCGACTCCTGATAAGAACAAAATTAATTGTGATTTGTGATGCAAATTTAAGGCTTTTTTTATCTCTAGATTTCCAATAAAAACTAATTAAAGTAAAACAATCTAATAAGGCCTATCCTGCTCATGTCTTATGTAAACATCAACTGACGTGAGCATGACAGACTTGATTTTGCATAAAAAACAATTTCCATATAGCTTATTTTATTAAAGATTCCTGAATACACCCCTGTGCATACAAAGCGCCATGATGGTAGATTGGAAAGAAATACTTTAACAATTAATTTTCAGCTATTTTAACCCATATTGTATATTTTTTTGGCCAAAACAATACATTCTTCGTAGCTGGTTTTAAAGCTGACAGAATTTTCAAACATATTAGCCAACTTTATTAATTTTGATACTAAAACGTCTCCAGAAAAGATAGCAAATTTTAAGAAGATTGAGGGCGCATGAAAAAATCAAAAGTAGAATGCAATTTTACTCGGTAAATTTGAAATGGCCTCAGACATAGACCTTCTATAGATTTAAGAAAACCAATTTTGTTTGTTGTCAACGGAAAATGTGACAGGTTTATTTTTCCTGACTTATCCATTTTTATTTTGTTGCGAAACCAAAGCCGAAACATATTTATTTAGAAATTAATTAGAACTTTGTTGCGCTTGAAATAATTTCAGGAGCTCGTTTGATTTCAAGTAACCCAAAATTTCACCATATTGCAACAAATTTGTTACATTGTTGCAACACCATCAATTTCTCCTAAGAAAAATTAGCATCGCATAGGAAACGTTGCTGCAACACGTTCACAACTATCCGGCTATTGTTGCCAATCGCGTTATTGTCGTGCGCTTTTTTTGTCGCCAGAAGTGTTGCGAATATGTTATCACAGCGATTTTGGATTGTTTTGAATTTGTTGCAAATAAGGCTTGGCAACAATAAATGCTGCTTGGGGAGATTAAAACTCCCAACCGGTCGTCGACAGACATCAGTAGAAAGTTCTCCAAATCGATACGAGTTGCGCACGGGCATGCAAAACTTGAGGTGGCACTGTAAAAAAAACTACCAAATTTGGAAATTTATTTCAAAATCGAAAAATCAGTTCGATCGAATTGAAATCAAATACCAATTCACAAGATTACTAAATTTAGCTAAATAGTTTTTTTTTACATTTTTGGTTGTGCCCACAGCGAGAGGCCAGCCTCAAACTTGTGTTTTGTTTACGCTTTAATCGGGCGCGCAAAACCGCGAAGAGAACATGTGTTCGAAATTGATCAGCGTGTGCAGTACAGATGGAGAAAAACAGTGAAATTCTCGGCAAAAGGCAGTAAAGGGGGAAATTCCAGAGTGCGAAGCCAATCCCGACGCTAAATCGCACATTAGCCGACGATTATGATTGGGTGATGGGGGAAGAAGAGGCTTATGTTAAACATTGTACGGTAATCGATTTGTGCATGAATGAACAGCAGTGGTAGCAGCAGCAGTAGCAACTCCGTTTTGATAATGATCGTGATTGGGGAAAATCGACTATTAATGATCGAATAGGTTTCTGGTGGATAGTCTGTAAACGATTATTCCATGTGTGAAACAGTTTGATAGAAAGGTGGAAAATTCAAATTTAATTCTCACTTTCCTGTCTTCCTATCATTAGAAACTCAACAAACTAGCAGATTTTACTGAAACAATCAAATAACTAGATAAATAGAAGCAGAAAAAAGGATCACGATTTGTTAAACCATAAAACGTAACTTTTTTCCAAGGCCACTTTTTTTCTAATAAAATTATTTTAAGAGAAATGTTGAGATCGTAACCCGTCTAGAAGCAGGGTTGGGCTTAGTGGGTTAAAATTTATTTGGTTGAATATAAAAATAAGCATGATAGGTATTGCACAGACCTCTCATTTTATTGAAATTATAAGATGTTAAGATATTTTGAACTTTTAAATGATCCCCTAAAACATCGCTCAAATAGTTGTTTGAAATCTTGCAAAAGATTAGAGGTGCACGGCTTGTCTAAAGGTTATTTTTATAAAACTTGAATGAACCTCGGTAATTCTTTCTGGAGCTTGTTGTGGGGACTGTCCCGAGTCAGGGAAACTGTTTATCGAAAAATTCTATCGGTAAAAATTGATTTTATCTCATTTTGAAATTTTTATACAATATATTTAGGCAAAAATCATGAAAAAGTATTAAAAAAATAACTGAAATTGTGATGTTTTTTGTTGTCATTTCATCAAAACATCAGTTTCGAGTTCCCTAAACATGTCTTCAATATCCTACATCATGGAAAAATGTATATCTTGGTCGTCAGTTTCGATAATAGCTGCAAAAAAGGGTTTTCCTAGTTTTTTTCTCAGATTCATCTGGAAACATCAACTTTATTCGTATTTATTAAAACTGTTTACGTCGTTTTGTAGCAAATTTTCAGTATTCTTTACCCAAAATAGTTTATACATAATTTTTGTTATGTCATTAGGGTGGTTCCGGTCGCGTCAGGGTGGTTCAAAGATGTCAATTTTGAGATTGTTTTTTAATCATTATCAAACGCCGATTTAACTGAACTCATGCGTATTTTTCTTTTAAAGCCTAATTAGTCACTTTTCTTTCACAAACCGGATAACAATAATTTGATGAAACAGTGTCAAGTAATGGTTTAGAAATTTATTTTTTCAGAATCTAAAAAATTGGCCCACCCTGACGCGGTCGGAACCACCCTAATGACCTAACAAAATAATGTTATAAACTATTTTGGGCAGAGAATCCTGAAAATTTTAAGCCGATCCGAATACTTTAGAGTTTGGCCATGCCGTTTGCGTAGGAAATTGTTGTATTAGAACACCGTAAATACAACATTTTTATTCAACAATACACTTGAGTCGCTTAGCAAAATTTTGGAAGATGTTCAAAAAAATTTCAACATGTTTTTTTACAAATAAAAAAATTTAAATAGTAGTAGGACAAAAAGGGAATAAATATCACAGAATTTTAAAATTTGCAACATTTTCTCTACACTAAAATTGTTATAACTTTTCAGAGATTTGATGTAGTAGCATGTTTATTCTGCAAATTTATTTTGGATGTTATTTGCTACAAATCTTCGTAAACAGTTTTGACAAACACGAATAAAGTTGATGTTTCCAGATGAATCTGAGAAAAAAACTAGGAAAAAAATTATTTTACAGCTGTTATCGAAACTGACGACCAAGATAAACATTTTTCCATGATGTAGGATATTGAAGACATGTTTAGGGAACTCAAAACTGATGTTTTGATGAAATGACAACAAAAAAACATCAAAATTTCAGCCATTTTTTAATACTTTTTCATGATTTTTTCTTAAATATATTGTATAAAAACTTCAAAATGAGATAAAATCAATTTTCACCGATAGAATTTTTCGATAAACAGTTTCCCTGACTCGGGACAGTCCCCCCAACAAGCTCCAGAAAGAATTACCGAGGTTCATTCAAGTTTTATAAAAATAACCTTTAGACAAGCCGTGGGTGGGCAAAACCGCTCATTTTATTTCGCTCATTAAAAAGAGCTGCTCTTTTGAACGCTCTTACGCTCTTTTTAAAAATTTTGATAGAAAGGTTTTTTTTTAAGAATCGTGTGATTTTATAAGTTATTTCACATTGGAATTTAACATATTATGTGATAACAAAAATTAAAACTGAAAACGAGAAGATGACATTGAAAACCATAAATCTTGGTGGTCTCTATTTTAAGATTTCTACTCGAACCTAAACATTCGAGTAATTGAATGGCATCCAAACTTAAATCTTAGATTTTGGAAAAATTTCTTTTAATTTTAAAATTGCGTTTTTTCTGCAAGGATTGAACTAATGCTGATATTTGATTTGGAGATAACATTCTGTGAACTCTATTTTACATTCTTATTTAATTGATAAAGTCCATAAGCGCTAAAGTTTAATCCGACAAAATGATTTTTTTTTAAATCTTTAAATTATTCAGTAAATTTTTGGTTTTAAATAACAAATTATGCAATCTGAAACGCTCAAATTTGTATTCCGGTAATACTTTAATGTACAATCAGTTGTAAAGTAAAACGTTTTTTTATGTAGTTTAAAAAATCATTTACTTTTGGGATTATTTTTATAAGCATTGAAATATTTGAAATTGCATTTTCAATTCGCAAAAACAAATTAAATACTATTTTTTTCATACCATCTTGAACCGGTTCATTCAAAAGACCGAAGTTAAAAAAGAACCGCGATTCCAAAAAAAGTGTCCACGTGGTTTATGGACGAAACAAGCTCAAAAATATTTTTTTGACAGCCATTATATTTTTTAAATGATCTTAAAATCTTGAAAGAAGTATAAATCAGTTTAGAAAATTTTAATTAATTAAATAGCTTGACACTTTCAATAACAACTCCTCAGTCGTCACGAAAACATTCGAACAATGATTCGAACAAAAAGTTCTCAGAACCGGCCCAAAATTAATCTGAAAACTTCTCAGCCAAACAATTCATACTGTGTTTGGGTGGATCAAAAATTGCAATTTTCATCGATTTTCACAAAAACAACATTTTTCAAAAATCATATTCCATGCCATTTTAACCGATTTCAGCTTTTTTGGACTGAAATGAACGCTAGGTAGTTAGATTTTTGAGGAACAATATCATTTTCAAATTAAAACAACCTCTTTAAATTTTTTACTTGATTTTTCAAACTTGAAACTATTTGTTTCTTTTGACAACAATAATAAGGTCGATTTAAAAAAAAACATGTAAAAGTATTGCATGCAAAGTATGGCTTCTGATTTATCTCGCAACGGAATAGTTTTGAATACCGAGATTTTACAAATTTATCGAGAATTTCTGAAGATTTAGAAAAAGATTTCACATTTTTGCACCAAACATTGGAAAAGTATCTGTAAACAATTATTGAATTGATTAGTATCAATTCTTTTGTTGGATGGTTTCTTAAATTTAAAGGCCTGAAATTTCTACTTAAAGTAAATTTGGTTAAATATCATATTATTAAAAAAAAACGCCAGATCATAATTGTGCGATAGAAATGAAATATTATTTTTTCTGGAATGAAACAAAACTGACTTTTACAATAAACAGAGATTAATTCTAATATAAAAAATGTTCACAATTTTGAACAGCAACATTTATGTAATAAAATGATATGAGAAAATTGATTTGTTAGTTATCATTCAGAAAACTTGCACAAACTCAATGGTGGAAAAATCTTAAACAGTTTTAAGTTCGATTATGGAATTTTGTTACCTGCTAAAAAAAAATAATAAAAAAAGCATGGGCAAGTTTCAATATTCATTTCAACTAATTTATTACAAAAAATGTTTCAGAAACTTTCATAAAAAGTACATTTTAAAATTTTAAACATTTTATGTGGTTCTACGTACTAAACAAAAAATGTTATCATTATAGTTTTTCACTTTTGATATAATGGCCTCATACTTTGGTTGAAAATTTTCGTCGCTATCACAGGGGATTTTTGTTTAAATATTGAAGTAGGGCCATCTATTTGAAATGAAGTACGTACCTTAAACCAGACGTGCATCTGCTCTAATAGCTCTTTTCAACGGCACTAAGCTTGTTCTAGATGGCAAGTTCCAGTAAAGTCAAGCAACAATTTGCATTTATTTAAATAAAAGTTTTAACTAAAAACTATATTATTAGTAACAGAAAATGATTTTTTCAACCCAATTTCGGTGCACCGATTCCGCTTGATTTGCTCCATTAAATTACGCAACGCTCAAATCGTGCTCCACTTCCTGACACACATCATCTTCGGACCATTCACGCAAACGCAGGAAACCTTCGGTAATTTCCTTTCACCCAAATAAGTTCCTTTGCTGCTCGCCGGCGGCGCCACCGCGGCTTTGCCACCAACTCGTCGAAAAAGGTCTTAGGTCATCGCGAATACCGTGCTGTAGCCGCTGTAGCACATTCCAAACCCGACACTACCGAAGTGCCAACTGATGCAATTACCGAAAATTGACTTGGGCAAAGTTTCTCTTTCCTCAAATGCATGCCAAATATGGCGGTTTGCTGCTGCCCCCTGAATGCAAGCTGGTAAACATCAAACGTTTTGAATAAACTACCCAAATTGGCGGGAATGGTTGAAACTTAATAATTGCCTGCGATTTTTAGAGTAATTTTAGCTAAGCGTGTACAACTGCGAAATGTCACATTTCACTACACGCTGATTAGATGTTGACCGACTTCGTTAAATATCTAAAACAAATTTCTCCCATAAAAAAGTGAGCAATCATCCCAGAAAAAGACCCCCAGCCAATTCCACCCAATTATAAACAAAGGAAGTGACACATGCCCTCCCGCTGCCTCAAAAGTGACACATTTTCCCACTCAAGCGCCCCAAAACAAGACACTCAACTCAAAACAACTTGACGACGACGCGACGCTTCACGCGCCGCCGCAACCGAGAGCGAAAGTGATCGTAATCAACGCGACGCGCTCGCGACACACACACTCACCATAAAATATGAAGATTTTACGGTTGTCGTTTTGGTGCTTTGGCTTAACCGAAAACGTGATCTCTCTCTCTCGCGCGCGTCGAAAGGTTAATTTCACGTGAATGGAGAAGATTGAATTCAAAGTGGCCGGAAGAAAGTGACGAGACGACGTTTTTTTTTGCTTCCTTTGTTTTGTAAACTAGCAGTGAGTTCCTGATCAGCGTGTTGAAAGAAGAAACCAATTTGTGGTAGTTCCAGTTGAGAGTGTAGGACATTTTTTGACAGATTACACGGTAAAGCGAGTTTAAGGAAGAAACAGTTTAAAATGCGGCTTTGGGTGGTTTGGGGCGTTTTCGCCCTGGCCATCGTGGTGACGGGTGCCACCGAGTCGGACCTGCCCGATTTCGACTTTGACCAGAAGGAAGAGGCCACCGGAGGAACCGGTGACGGAGACGCGGATGACTACTATTATGTGAGCGATGACGTCGACGATCAGCAGATGCAACCGTCGCACAAGATCCCAAACTACAACCGGTCCAGCAGCTTGGAGGACACCAACAGCGCCTCCAAGGGACCGGGCGGTTCGTCCTTCCTGATGGAGGACGACGACACCAGCTTCGACATGATGGACGAGGTGGACTTTGTGGAGGACGCCGAAGCGGCCAGCAACTTTGAGCGGAAGCAGGCGGCGATGCGCCGGATTATGCTGCGAGCGTTCGCCAACCGGGACATGCAGAGAAAGTTCGGCGAGGTGTTGCCCCTGCTGAAGGTGATGTCCCGGGCCCAGAAGGCGACGCTGGCGGCGCTCATCTCGGCGCAGGTCAATTCGAAGGAGGGCCACACGATGTCGCTGGAGCAGGTGAGTCGAAGCGGGGAGAGGTGGTGATTGATGGTGCAAATTTGGGTGGGAACATGATTTATGGGAGATTTGAAGAGGATTATAAATCGCTTGATAGTGGGATTCGATGAAAAGAAAATGAGATGAAAAGGGTAAAAAAGGAATTAGTTAGTGCTTTGTTTGGTAATTTGAATAAAAATAAGGGAAAGTGGCTGTTTGAGTGTTAACAAATATGGGTGAAAACTGTAAAGCCTTGGTCAAACTACAATGTTTTATGATGTAGATTCAATTTCAAGTGTGCTATGAAATCTGGTATAAGGGGGGATAAGGAGGAATTAATTAGACCCGTTTTAGGGTTGTTAAAAAAATTAACGTTTTTTGTCGAATGTCGCAAAAATCGATTTGTTTTATACAATCACTAGATTTCAACTATCCGGTTTGAAAACGAAAGGTGATTTAGGCCGTTGCAAATATTTTCAAGGATTATGTTTTCCTCCCTTCCACATCCTTCAAAGTTGATCCGAAAAATCAAAGGGCAAAAACAATTTTTTAAAAAATATTATAAAATGCATTTTTCTGCATAATTCATCAAATTGAGCACGTTTGAACCGGATTAAAAATATTTTGAAATTTTATGAAATTTCGATGTACAAAACAAAAAAAATCGCTGAAAAAAAGTTTCCTCAATTATTTTTTTTTTGGAAAAAGATGGCAAAACAACTGAACTTGTTTAAATTTTAAAATGCATTTTATAATATCAGGGACATAAACTTCAAAAAATATCTGCAGCGGCCTTATTGAACTTTCAAGTAAAAAAAGGTTACGATTTTTTAAAATTTTGAACGTCAAAATTACAAAATGCATTTTCACAACTTTTCATCGCCGATATAAGATTCTAAATTTCTTTAACTTAGCTAAAAAACAAAAATAGGCCAACGAACAAAACGTTTTTTGTGATTCGATTATCCGAAGTAAAAATGTGCCAAGGCCTTCGGATAATCGAGTCTAGACTGTTCTCGTGATTGTTTTCAAAAACCATTTTTAGATTTAAAATTAAATTTACAATCAAAAAGTACAAGTTCACAACCTTCTGGGGTCTTTATTTTTTTTAAAGTCATCTTTTTAAATAAAAAAAAAATACAATTTCCAGATTCAAAAACTTTAATTTTCATGAAAATATTTTAAAATAATTCTCCCATTGCAAATCGTAAATTTTTTTTATAAATAATTTTGAAGACAGTACTTTACAATTTGTAACAAAAATCTCGGTGCAAAAAGTTTTGGTTGATGTGCACTTTTCCCGATTTTTGATTCGACGTATATTATGCAATTTTAATTTCCGTTTTTGTTTTTGTTTAAGGGGACTAAAATCTTTTGCGCTATAGTTTAGGATGGCGCAAAATCTGGTACCGGAGAAAAAAATAAAAGTGGATTTTGGAAAAAAATAATCTGAAATATTGTTTAACAAAATTCTAAAAAATATTTCCAGATGCAAAAATAAATTTGCAATCAAAATTACCGTTATAATGTTTTAGAGCAATTCCAGCTCAAATCAGGAATTTTTCTGGTACTTTTGTACCCGACCCTCTCCGATTTCAATGAAAGTTTTTAGACATGTTATCCTAGGCCTATATAAGCCATTTTTGTGTATATGGAGCCAATAGTACTCCAAAATAACATTTGAGAAGGGCGTAAGGTATTTAAATATTTTTGTATTTTGCAATTTAAAAATTACTGTGTCTCGAAGCCATTGCGTCGTATCAAAAAGTGGTCCAAGACAAACTTGTAGGAAATTGGATGGGCTTTCTGAAAAAAATACACTGAAACAAAAATACACGCCACTTCTATGAGATTTTTTGATTTTTAAGTCTAAAACTTAAATTTAAAGGTGTTGTCACGATTTTTTTTCGTTCAAAATTTTTGAGGAAATAGCCTAAGATGTTACCAAAAGACTGACAAAAAATGCGGGATGGTATGTCTCTCCTAAAAAAATAAAAAAAATCATTTACTAAAACTGTTTTTTTGAAAAGTGGTCTAAACGTCAAAATTAAAAAAAAAACCCATAGTGGGAATCGGTTCCCCAGACAATTTTACATAAAAGTCTCCATATTGACCATTGTCCTATGTCCAATCCTTGGGAAGATACAGCGGTTTTAAAAATAAAAATGATGAAAAAATGGGTTTTATGGTGGTTTTTGGCAATTTCTATATGACAGACTTGGTTTTTCAGTCTCGTTAATATTTTTACCGGAAAGCTCGCCCAATTTCCCATAAGTTTGCCTTTGAAATCGGAGAGGGTCGGGTACAAAAGTACCAGAAAAATTCCTGATTTTAGCTGGAATTGCTCTTTAATATTGTTTTCAAGTTATATGAACTTTTGTTAGTATATTCCAATTAAAAAATATTTCATATTTATCTAGAGTCAAGATATCCAGTTTTTCATTTGAAAAGGCCCTGTAAATATAGGATTTCCATTGCTCTTACGATAGTAATAAAAGCTCAAGATATGGTTTGTTGAAGTTAAAATTTTGTGAATAATTATTTTTTCTCAGTAATATCTAAAAAATAAACTTTCAATATCTCGGAAACTATTTATTAAAATTTTCAACTCTTTTCTTTAGAAATCCTTTCTATTTGTTATAGTTTAGTCCAACATTTTACAATGTCAAAAAATAAGTGTTCACGTCTATTTGCATGACCAGCCCGCAAAACTATATACAGTATGTAAAAAAAGTATTTACACCCCTTGGGCACTATGTACATATTGTGATGAAACATCTAAACAATTTAATGTTGACAGAAACCTAGTACTACGTTTTGTTCAGAAACTCATGCCAGACATTTTGCTACAAAAAGCTCATGAAAAGATGATTTCTATAAAAAGTTATATAACAAATACTATTACGAAAATAAAAAAGGTGCAAAAAAAGTTTGTACACCTTTCGAAAAATTTACATAAATAATGTTATTTGTTGACAAATCACCATAAATCCAGTCTCCCAACTCCAAATAGGCATCTTTGACTGATTAAAAAAATAATTTGGATTGAATATAAAGTTTACTAACTACTTAGTATACAAGTTTATATAACTCTGGAAATTCTATATAAAACTTATCTTAACTTAATATTGAAATCTTCTAATTCAACTAAATGTCAATATATTACCATAGAATTGCTAAATAAACATTTTGGAGTGAGTATAACACCGTTTTGGGGGTATTTGTATCGATCGACAACGTAATTCCGGGTTGTTACGAAATTCCAACGAAAAATCTATTCTAGCGATACAAAGACCCCCAAAACGGTGTTATACCCACTCCCAAATGTTTATTTTGCAATTCTATGGTAATATATTGACATTTAGTTGAATTAGAAGATTTCAAAATTAAGTTAAGATAAGTTTTCTATAGAATTTCCAGAGTTATATAAACTTTTATACTAAGTAGTTAGTAAACTTTGTATTCAATCCAAATTCTTTTTTTAATCAGTCAAGGATGCCTATTTGGAGTTGGGAGACTGGATTTATGGTGATTTGTCAACAAATAACATTATTTATGTAAATTTTTCGAAAGGTGTACAAACTTTTTTTGCACCTTTTTTATTTTCGTAATAGTATTTGTTATATAACTTTTTATAGAAATCATCTTTTCATGAGCTTTTTGAAGCAAAATGTTTGGCATGAGTTTCTGAACAAAACGTAGTCCTAGGTTCCTGTCAAACTTTAAATTTTTTACATGTTTCATCACAAAATGTGCATAGTCCCCAAGGGGTGTAAATACTTTTTTTACATACGGGTCATTCCATCTGAAGCGGAACAGCATTTGAAAATTACCCTCTCCGATCCAGCTCAAATTTGCCAGAGCTGTTGATACTATCAAAACATGCAAGAATCCCGAATTTCATCCAAATCGGACCACCCCCTCCATTTTTGTACCTCCTCAAAAAATCGACTTTTTGGCGATTTTTGACCAAACCTTCAAGTTTCAAACGACGATAACTCAGGAACTACAAATCTTAGAGGGTCGGTCTTAGACTCAATTTTGAAGGAAATTTCACGTAGAATCCATTTCCGTGATCAAAATGTTGATTAATATATTTTGTCTACCTGTATTGCGCAATTGAAAACTTTAAACGGCCGTATCTCAAAACACCCCAACTTATTTTTTTTATTTGACCTCACCATCGTGTTCCCCGGCCAATTTTACATAAGAATCACTTATCGACAAAAAGGAATATGTTTCGTTCCAGAGATATCGAATTTTAAAGTTTTGTGTTTTCGAGATTACCTACATCAGCTTCATTCGCCGCATCTGCTAGAAGCACACAGGCGGGCTGATCAATAACTGCTACCTGGTCATTTATTGAAATAATATTTCATCATAAATAATCTTTATCAAATTGGGCAAAAATTTACTGTATAACACTGTAGGAAACTGGAGTTGAATCACGAATGTTTATCTGCTCAAAAAAATGAATGAAGTGAATTTCTGTGCTAACCCACAGGACAGAGCAATAACGACACACAGTAAAGGGCAGAATTGGATTCCGACGGAGCGAGCAGGAAAATGCAATTAATCTTGTTAGTAACACTGAACAATAAGTACACGATACATTACTGAGTAAAAAATATGAACAAAAATTAATAAAATTTGTTGATACGTTGTACTCTAGTGAAGGACGATCACAAGGAGTAGGAAAAGGATTTCGGGAAAGTATAAAACTGAAAAATGTAAGAAAATCACAAAGTTTGATCTGCTGCAAAGCGGCTAATTCCCCAAATTTAGTTGCGATGATTTCGACACCGTCCGAACAACAGTATTTTTTTTTTCCTTACATCATTCTTGGATTCTTTTAATCAAATGGAACTGGCTCACAATATTAAAATTGATTTAATATGATCAATCTTTTAAACCATAAATAGGATTTGCCAAATTATGGTAAAGTGTCAATAATGAACTATAATAATAATAATAATAAAGCAGGTTCTGGGGTTTTTGCTGAATGGCACAATTTTGCTACCGCTCATGATGAAGGCCCTAGTCATGGCCTCGGAGGTACTCTAAAACGGTTAGCAACACGTAAAATAACCCAATAAATATTCCTTTCACAAAAATAGATTGATAGGTAGGGGAACAGCATCTAATTCCAGCGTTCCTCTTATGTTGCCATATCAGCGCTTTGGCATTCAATTACAGCTGATTAAAAGCGTTTTCAACTGAAATCGAGTGATAAATAGCTCAATAAGAAGTGAACAAGCAAGTTTCTATCAAAAGTTTTGCAAAATTTGTTGTTTAAATAGTGAAAATGAGCAAATTGGACGAAACTAGGAGCGAGGACTTAACCTGCCAAACATACCAGAATTTCCCCTATTAGCCATTTGAATAAATATTTGCGTAAAATTATGAAAATATAAATTAAATTAATCATCTCCTAGAACACCAGGTAGCAGTTATTGATCAGCCCGCCTGTGTGCTTCTAGCAGATGCGGCGAATGAAGCTGATCTCGAAAACACAAAACTTTAAAATTCGATATCTCTGGAACGAAACATATTCCTTTTTGTCGATAAGTGATTCTTATGTAAAATTGGCCGGGGAACACGATGGTGAGGTCAAATTAAAAATATAAGTTGGGGTGTTTTGAGATACGGCCGTTTAAAGTTTTCAATTGCGCAATACAGGTAGAAAAAATAAATCAATCAAAAATTTGACCACAGAAATGGATTCTACGTCCGATTTCCTTCAAAATTGAGCCCAAGACCGACCCTCTAAGATTTGTGGTTCCTGAGTTATCGTCGTTTGAAACTTGAAGGTTTGGTCAAAAATCGCCAAAAAGTCGATTTTTTGGGGAGGTACAAAAATTGAGGGGGTGGTCCGATTTTGATGAAATTCGGGATTCTTGCATGTTTTGATAGTATTAACAGCTCTGCCAAATTTGAGCAGGATCGGAGAGGGTAATTTTCAAATTTGCACTTTTTCGTGCACAGTTGAGATGGAATGACCCATACTGTAGAGGCTTGTTTAGGAACCCCAAGAAGAACTGAAAAATAGTTGTGCTTGTTTTATTTTAAACAAATTTATTTTTTTCTATTCAACCGTTTGACACCCTAATGTACCAATCGCATGAAACAGTCAATTCAGATTAAAAAAAACTTACTACACCATTTGAATCCGAATTATTTTTATTTTACAGAATCAACTGCTCCTCTAAATTCATATTTTTTTTAAGTCACAGCAAATGTTTGACTGCAACCAATGAGAGGAATATTGTGGTGCCTGGCTTTGAGACGATACCCGATTACGAGTTACAATTTTTAGTGAAAAGCCTTATTTTGGCTCAAAGATATGTTAATTTTTGGAATTATTTATTGTTATTTAATTCGTATCTGTTACGACAGAATTCTCCGATGCCACGGAAGATTCCAAACTTTGAGAACCCCTCGTAGACGATGGGTTTGGACACGTTCTATTTCTCTCTAATGATATGGTTCAATTGTGTAGCTCCCATGTCAGGAGTGATAGAAGTAAACAAACAAATACCGCGCTGTGCTCGTGACCGGTAAGGAACGATTGTTTGTTAATCAAAATGTTAAAAACAGTATATTTTGATTGGTAATCGTAAGTTATTACTGCTAATGCCACAAGTAATTTTAAAACTAATCCCAACATGAAATTATAGCGTTGTCGTCGACTAGTGCGTTAGGGAACTCGCAGGGTCGATAGCTATCCGCAGGATACGCAAATTTCTTACGCCAGGCCAAATAAGGGAAATTGGTTGCCTGGAGAAAATTGAACTGGGAGAAACCACTTATCACATATTTTCACCTGAACCACGGTGTCTTTTTGCTCAAAAGACGGAATCTTCTCCCACCTCCCGCAACATTCTAAAAGATAAGTGATGTGATGATGACAAATGTACTAACAAGTACATCCGTCGAGGAGACACACTATCCGGCTGGCGAAGAAGAAATTTACTCGACTAGGAGTTGTTTACATCGCGCGACGATGTGGCCCTGTGAATGCGGACCCGAAAAGTTCAAAGAATCGAAATCTACTCACACATGCTACCGTTCGACTGCGCCAACTTGTACTAGCAGTTCGACCAAGCAAATCACGGACCAAGCGAGGTCTACTTCATCACGGGCCGCTGCCCGAACGGCAAGGCTAGCTCAACTGAAGGTAGAGAAACTCGCCGTGCAGGAGTCCTTGGCGAAGATACGGCTGGAGCTGAGTGTCATTCAGCAAGCCGCGCAGGTGAAGAAGGAACAAGACTATCGGGAATATCAAGACGCACACCAGAAGTTGCAACTCCAGATAGAGTCTTGTGATGAGAAGTACCGATTAATGGAAGAATCAATTATCGCTGGCAGCTGTACCGAACGCAGAAGTATGACGTCACATCTTGGGAGTAGAGGAAAGGAAGATGATTGTCGGGTGGGACTGTGCGAGATCGAGTGTTCTACGAAGGAGCCAACTGAGGAATTCTCGAATGTGAGCCAGTGGAACAATACCAGGCCGATATCTGGTTCAGGCGCCGGGGTTGACGGCAAGACGCAACCATCCAGCAAAGGCGACCCAGATGATGCGTCAGGAAGTTTTCGAGCTGGTGCAGGGGAAGAATCAACGTTAGCAGAAGGAGAACATCGAGCACATCCAGAAACCGACAGCATACCTACAATTCCTACTTCCACGAAAGAGTCAATTCTTGAAGTACAGCATTCCACGGATCTTATTGACCTTTCTATGGGGACACTGGAATGTCACATCGAGATCTCGCAGAAGGACCGCGACGTCGGTGCTACAATGCCGGGAGCGACAGCAAACGATCGGGACAGTTTACCTGACCCGCGGACGCGGCTGGTCGCCAGCACGTGTAAAGATGTTTCAGATGAGCATCACGCTCGGGAACGACCACACCCAGCTGAAAGAAGCTCACGCTGGTTGGGGACGGTCGAATCGAAAACACAGGTTGGAATCCTGGGCCAACGATGGGAACAAGAAACGAACAGTATCCGTTGGCGAAACCAAACTTTACGGGAGCCACGGAAGCCGGCGTCTCGAAAGGAGGTGCCTGGAACAGAATCCAGGTCGCAGAAGGAAAAACAGTTTGATTACAGTCAGCTAATCACGAAGGCGGTGTTTGACCTTTTCGACGACTCGAACCAATGCATATTGTTTGACAGCACGTTTATCACCATCGATTGGTGGATTGAACAGTCAGGTGCGGCAAACATAGGAAGCTGGTTTTCGAGTTTGAAGAAGAAGACGCACATGGAGCTGAACCGTCGATCAGAGACGACGGTGCGTTTTTCGGCGCGACAGCAGGTGATGCATGGAGTAATGGCGGGGAAGTTCGATCAACCTGACAAGTTGATCGATATTGGAATGACGCAACAGAATCTCGATGATCTTCGGGATACTGCCAAGCGGGAAAGTCATCAGCGTAACTCGGCTGTTGTTAATATGGGTGAGGAAGCGTTGATACATACGAGGCGTACAGAAACGGTGCTTGATTGCAGTCAGCCTGACATCCTGACTGTTTCTGTCATTAGTGCACCTAAGGAGCGACGTAACTGTTCAACGTTTGTGTCACCGGCGGGGATGCTAATAGCAACCGGAAATGATGGAACCCTCCGCAGTACGCTCATGATTGAGATGGTGCTGAGGACGGTTACGGAAGCGGAAGAGGCGGTGACAGAAAATGCGCGGTCATCTAACCGTTTAGTTCGTGAAGGACAAGGTCGTCACCTGGTATGGATAGATGCTGGCCACAGGACGTTGTCTACGTTGGTGGTCAAGGAAGCTGAGCAACGGGTTCCGCCAGAGCCGCCAGATCGAATTGCCTTACGGGTCGGGGATCCACGGCATTTCGTAGCAGCATCTAGTTTGGGAAAGATCGGACGGGTCTGGAAGAGTTTCAACGTGATCAAGATTTGTAACGGCTCCACAATGGTGATTCATGCGGTTGAAGGAAAATTAGGGATAATCAACGGCGCAATGTCCAGGTCACTGTTCTACCAATTTGGACGTAGCGCGTGGGCCCATCACAGGGTGAGTTGGAACAGATGGCGAGAGCATATTATGAAGAATCTTCGTAATCATCGGCTGCCGTGGAAAACTGGTGGTAAAACATTATCAGACTCGTCTGATTTGTTGTACGGGTCGGGGAAATGTTACGACAGAATTCTCCGATGCCACGGAAGATTCCAAACTTTGAGAACCCCTCGTAGACGATGGGTTTGGACACGTTCTATTTCTCTCTAATGATATGGTTCAATTGTGTAGCTCCCATGTCAGGAGTGATAGAAGTAAACAAACAAATACCGCGCTGTGCTCGTGACCGGTAAGGAACGATTGTTTGTTAATCAAAATGTTAAAAACAGTATATTTTGATTGGTAATCGTAAGTTATTACTGCTAATGCCACAAGTAATTTTAAAACTAATCCCAACATGAAATTATAGCGTTGTCGTCGACTAGTGCGTTAGGGAACTCGCAGGGTCGATAGCTATCCGCAGGATACGCAAATTTCTTACGCCAGGCCAAATAAGGGAAATTGGTTGCCTGGAGAAAATTGAACTGGGAGAAACCACTTATCACATATTTTCACCTGAACCACGGTGTCTTTTTGCTCAAAAGACGGAATCTTCTCCCACCTCCCGCAACAGTATCCGTATCCAAGTGAAAGGGTTTTCTTTTTTGGATTGAGTTTTGACTCTTTAAAATTGTAAATATTTGACAGCACCGAAAGGAATCACCAATCAATGCCCATCTCGCATTTGAAGTGATAAGTTGGAACCGAATGTCTACCAACTAATTAAGCCATTTTAATTAGTCATTTCTACCGGCTAGACATCGAGTCTGCTCAATTAGAGAAAAGTTGCGCAATGCGTCCGCCTTGTTTCAATCAATATTAAAATGTTTCATAAACTTGTTCGGTGACCACCAACCAGAAAAAAAGGTTAAGTCACTGCTTCCACAACAAAGCTGACCCCGGAGCGGAACCAAAACTCTCTTCACTTTGGTGATTTTGCTGTCCAAAGTTTGACGCATCCGCAGCGGATTGAGGCGCAGGGAGCCAACAAAAAAGAAGAAGCTCTTGATTAATTAAGTCGCTGTTCGACGTGTGGACGCAGGAAATTGGTCAAACTTTATTGCGTTGCATTTTTTATTTTAATTTTTATTACCGATTGCCGCCGCCTCAAAACGGTCATTAAGGTTGAGATTGCGTGCTGTAAAAGGATTACATCAATACGTGAGATGGGCGAGAAAGGTCGCCAGGCTAAGGATCAATTCTTTTTCTGATTTCCAAATCAACATCATTATGCAGATATTAAGACGTGACGTCTAAATTTAGACTATATATTGCCCATTGTGAGCGAAATGCGTTTTTTTTCGTATCAAAAAGCATAGAAACGTGATGAGACTGAGCAAGTGAGTCGTCTAACCGTCTGTTCCGAGAAGTGCTTCCAAAGTGACAATGGGTGGAATTTAGAAATCGACCCGAGCTAGCAGATTTTTATCCACATCAGGAAAAAGATGAACGCACGTTTTTGAACGGGAAGACTTGACAGTCAGCTTCGATGTAGGTAGCTTCAGGCACGGAGATGACAAGCATTTAAATTGATTCTTATCAGCTTTGGTTTTTACATTGCGTGCATTACAAGCAATTAATTGTTATGACAAACGTGTGATGTTTGCGAAACTTGGAGGTAAAGTTAGAAATTTTGGATTTAGAACGTTCTTTGTACACCAAAATTGTTGCTTTTTTTTATTCGCATGGAACTGGAAGCTCCCATTGTAATTCTTCTCACCATCGAACGAATTGGGTGGGCTTTCAAAATATTGGAACGAATTTTTGATAAAATTAAGCTTTTGCTTCAAAGACTTGCATGCAATTTGTTTATTTTTCTGAATATTTTGAAAACTTGTACTGAGTTGAATTTAAACATTCGAATCAGTTAAACAATGCTTGGATAAAAGGATTCAATCCTAAGTGAAGCCAGAGATTTTAAGTCTTAATACACCTTGCTAAGCTATTAATTTATAAGAAGGGGGTTTTGTACTTAATTAGATGAGCCCCCCTTTTCTTCGATAAGCCCTTATGCATTTTTTGATTAAAAATTAAAAAAATAACTCAATTTCTAATGTTTTACAATACAAATACTAATCATTTTTAGAATTTTTCAAAACGATAATTATATTTGTATTTCGTCTTTTTAGGAAATATTGTGAAATAATTTTAACAACTGAACTACGGCCACTGGCATCAACTATTGCCACTGGCATTATGAAATGGGTGTTAACAAAAGCAATTAATTTTCCTTACAAGGAAGAATGTCTGCTTATTAAATCATTATTTAACATAAACTTATCTAAAAATAAGTATTAATTACCTAAGATCAATTTATGACATTGACCAGATATACAATGCAGGGCTGCGGAGTCGGGTCATATTTCAAACGACTCCGACTCCGACTCCGACTCCGGCTTTCTCAGATTAGCCGACTCCGACTCCGACTCCGGCTCCGGCTTTCAACAAATGGTTGGCTCCGACTCCGACTCCGACTCCGGCTTACCAACTCTAGCCGACTCCGACTCCGACTCCGACTCCAGCTTTCAACAAATGGTTGGCTCCGACTCCGACTCCGACTCCACATATTTTTAAAAGTTTCAAAAGTTAGTTAACTATTATAAGACAATTATTTTTAAAACATTGATCAAAGGATTTAAATACTCTCTAAGCGTCATGTTTTTCTCAAGAAAAATAAGTTAAGTAAAAGTAAAGTAAAGAAAATAAACGGAAAAAAAGTTTCTAGAATACAAGTTTTATACGTTATGGAAACAGAAATCAAAAAATATCATTTTGAGAAGAAGTTTTGTAAGTAAATTTGGATTTATTTGCTTAACCTCAAATTTGAAAATATTTTTTTCAAAGCTTATAAATTTAAATATTAAATTGTTGTTTTTGAATGAATAACTAAAAGAAACCTGGCCTTAATGATCTATTGAACATTAAAATTCAATTTGCTCACATTCAGGCTGACATTTGTAAGAAGTACAGTGACAGGCACCTTGTTTTCAAATGACAATTTTAAATGAAACATTTTTTTTGTTTTTTTTTTTAAGACGTACATGGACATCACGCCATGGCTGAAGGAGATTATTATTGCAAATCAATGTATCTAAACAATTTCTTCGTGGAAAGGACGCTTAAGATGTCCTTTTCAAATATCTGTGACATGGAAAATATTTAACCCTGGAAATTTTTAATTTATTTTAATTTTAAAATTTTATATACTTTAAAAAGGAGGCGCACGATACTTCGTAAATCTTCACCTAAAACGAAGCTTTACGAATGATCTTGCACCTCCATCAAAATATATGAAAAAACTTAAAATATAATAAAAAACAAATATCCACAAGTAAAATATTGTCTAGGTCACAAATATTTCATTTTTTAAGGTACATTGATATGCAATGATTATCACCTTCCGTCATATTGGCGTGGGACAAACAGTATGAGAAAATTCGTACCAGTTGATAATATTTTGATTTTGTTTTTTAATAATATTTGAAAAAAAAATAAAATCCTATATTTTGTTCTACACATTTTTTTATTAGTTTATTTTTGTACTGAATTCTTGAGATTTGTTCAACGATAATTTGCAACGATATCAAAATAGTTTACCTAAAATCAACATCAACATCAACAATCAATGATTATTTAAAAATTTGTTGCAACTTGTTTTGATATTTTTTGTTAGTTTCAATTATTTCAAATGCAACACTTTGATTTTCTTGTACTCAGTTATAAACAAAATGCGCATGTTGAGTTCCAAGTAAGAGATTGTTATTATCGTTGATTATTTGTTACAAAAGTTAAACTGTCAGTGACTTTTTTCGATTTGCAAAAACAGTGATTACTATTTATAATCTTTTTATGTACCTCGTATTTTTTTTCCTAAAAAATGATTTAACTTAAAACTTCCAAGACATATGCTATCGGGGTAAAAGATGACTGTGTGTGTACTTTTTTCAGAAATAACTGGATGAAATTTCGTCAAATTTGAATTGAAAATGCACATAAATATAGGCAAAAGGAAGCATTCAAGAATCAATTAGATATGTCTGACTACATAACCAATATTTTTTATTATTTTTTAAATTATGATACTACATACTTGGGTAAGAGGTTATCATTTAGTGATTATAGTGTAATAACACAATTAGAGCTTTTCAATCACAATAAAAAGTTTCAAAAACTGATCTGAAATATCAATTTAAAACATAAGATGTTTTGTAAATTAAGCTGTTCTATAGTGAACATTAAAAAAACATATTTTTTGTTAAATTTAAGATAACTCCGGCTCCGACTCCGACTCCGGGTTATCAGAAATCTTCGGCTCCGACTCCGACTCCGACTCCAGCTTTTAAAATTTAGCCGACTCCAGCTCCGACTCCGACTCCAGCTGTTCGAGTTTTGACGACTCCGACTCCGACTCCGACTCCAGGTCCCCAAAAAGAGCCGACTCCACCGACTCCGGCTCCGACTCCGACTCCGACTCCACAGCCCTGATACAATGAAAGTTTTTTTCGTAAAATAGTATGAATAAGTAATAAGGCTGGTACAAATATTTTTAAAAGTTTTTGTCACCCCCCCCCCCCCTTTCAAAATTGGCCCCAAAAATCAGGGGGCAAAAAAAATATTTTTACAACAAACTTCAAAATTTCAATGAAAATTCAAGTGCAACCAGCTGAAATCAAATTAAAATACATTCTTCTGCGTTTAAAATCATTTTTAGCATGTTTGGGTTTATTAAAAAATCTTAAGATTATTGGAAAATTTTCGATGCAAATTTTTTTTTTCGATGCATTTTTTGTTTTTGTCAGATCTTAGATTTTTTGAAAACTAATGCATAGCAAAACAACTGAACTAGTGTAAAATGCATTTTAAAACACTTTTTTCATTTAAATGTGAAGACTATGGCTTGTTATTAAAATTTATATATTTTTTTATTTTTTTGGCCCCCCCCCCCCCCCCCCCCCCTTGACCACGGCTAGGGCCGAGGGACAAAAACTTTTTTAAATATTTGCATCGGCTTAATCAAATAAATACATATAGAATAAATATAAGAAAAAAACCTTTTTGACCTGTTGAGAATATTTAAAAATGAATTTTACACCAGTTTTATTGTCATTAGTTTTCACTTTAGAATATCTAAATATTGGTACTGTACATTAAAGTTCCACAAAAATTCGAAAGATTTTTATCAAAAAAAAAAAAAAAAAGAGATAATGTTTTCAGTTGATCAGACTCCTATTTCCATAAACATTTTGAAGTTTTTTGACAATTTTATTTGCTCAGTAATTTTTCGGTTCGATTTTCAACAGCTGATTTCTCAGCTCAAGACGACATAAACTTTGAAAAATATTTGCAATGGCCTTAAAAAAAGGAAAAAAAATCACAATATTTTTTTTCATTAATATTTTTGGAAATGTTGAACAAAAATTGCCTACAACTAGCAAACCATGCGCTTAATATTTAAAAAACAATAAAAGTAATATTGAATTGCAAATTTCATGAATTTTGGCAATATTTTCGATGTTACAAAAAATCATCATGTTCAAAAAAAAAAACATTGATCATGTTTCAGATTTTTCACCATCCTTAACTGAAGCGTAAAAATGTCTTTTTGTTCTCACGAAATATATTAAGAAAATTAAATAATACGTTGATTAAACTTTTTGTGACGAAAGGTGAAATTTGGGTGAAATAAACAAATTGGGATTTTTTCATCCATTTACCAAATATTTATAGAAGTCCGGATTGTAAACTTTAAAATACTTTTTAAATACTCACCCAAATATTCTATTGAAAATAATTGTAGCAGACTTTATCGTAGTTTTTCTATTTTCAAGTACTGTAAAACGGGGTGACTTTGATAGGTTTTCGATTTTTCCGCAAAATGAAGAGTACAATTAAAATACGTAAGAAATGGTTTAGTATCATTCCGAGCGTCGTAGAGAAGTGTTCAAAGTACCTCAAGAAAAAAATTCATAACATTTTGAAAAGTTTGAAAAGTCAGTTAACTATAGGTTAAGAAAATGTTGATGAAAGTCATTATTTTAAACTTTTTAAAGTGTCATGATTTTCTCAATGTACATGATTTTGAATCGGAAAACGGAATGCATTTTCGGATTCTTTGGACAATTTTCCACTAGGAGAAGGTTAAATAAGTTCGTAAATAATAATATACATGTGTTTTTGGAACACGATTTTAAAAAATCTTCAAATTTAAAGGCAATTTCAGTTAAACAAATTTCATGTAAAATGTGAAAACATGTGAGTCGTGCTTCGAATTCAGTATAAAATGCAATATAAATATAAAACTAGTTTTAACAAATTTCAGCCAAAATTCCGACTTTTAAACATTTTTTCTTAATATATTTTTGTATTTTGTTAAAAAGCTTATAAACTTAGTTAACAAAATATAAACGTTGTTTTTTTTCTTAAAAACTATATCAGTTACTTTAGTGATGGTATATTTAACGTACAAATAAAGTTTGAACATCTTAAATATGATTTTAACAAGAAAAACTATGACTTGACTATCAAAGTCACCCCGGAATTTAAGGGTGCACATCAACCAAGAATGTTGTTGTCTTCTTTTTTCCAAAATTGACAAACTTTCGGAATAATCTTGAAAATAATAATCTTAAGAAAACCCTTACCTGTTAGAAAATATTCCAAAAACAAATTGAAATCCTATCAAAATCACCCTGGTTTACGGTACTTTACAATCAGCTTGCTTAGCTTGCTTAACATGCAATATAGTTTAAATAAAATGCGTTGTGGTGTTAAGGGTTTATGTTCGAATTAATTATGATTCCAAAAAGTTATTAAAGCCAAAATGCTTGTAGTCTGCTTGTTTAAACAAAATCATAAGGAAAAAGTGAACAATTTAATCTAAAAGCACCAATTTACATGCGTGCCTTCCATAAACAACTTAACTTTACTGTTCCTCACAAAGGCAAAAGTTGCTAGTTAATCAAAATTAATGAGAGTAATTCAGTTTTTCATTAGTCGAGGCCGCTGTGGCGGTGGCGCAACCTCCTTCCTTCCTTCGTTTATGATTGATGGACGCACACGCCTAGATAATGCGCCGACGGGGAGTGTGGAAGAAAAGAAGGAATTCCCACTGCTGACTTGCTTTGCGGCCTCGAAGCCTGAATTGGGTTATTGTAGCAACAACCTTGAGCAAACTCTACGCTGCAGATCAAAGAGCTGCCTGGTACGATTCTTGCGGGTTGTTCCAGTTTTAGCTCTAGCCTCACTGAGGAGGACTAGTTGAGAATGGAAGAAAACGAAACTAATACACGGTGAGTGATGGCCAGATCACGACCTTCCGCAACATATTCAGCTATTTCTTGGATGTGCCGCCGCACTTCACTGAAAATTAAGCGATTAAGTGTGTTCAAAGTCGTACTAAGTTACAGTTTTGGCGCGATGCTTATCATCATTTTCATAATTAAAGCCCTGCTGCTGCTGCTGTTTTTCGCTCCGTATGCGCGTGAAGTTGGTATTATTTGATCATGATTTGCCGGTGGTCTAACGGATTCCATGATCGCCAGAAGGTGCGCTCCCCCGTGGAAGTGGAAGAAGACGCCTCTTTTTACAGTTTTTTCTTCTTTTGCGTTTCATCATAATCGAATATTTGTAAGCCGCCGACCGGCCGTTTAGTGTCGATTAAATAACAGCAATTATCTTACGTGTTGTTTTGCGTTCTTCTCTCCCGCAGGTCAAACAGATGTTTGGCGATCGCCAGGAGCTGATCCTCCCGCTGGTCTACGACATCGCGAACATGATCCGGACCGTTGCCAAGAAAGAGAGTCTGCTGAACAACCAGTTCCCGGCGGCCGATGAAGAAGAGCAAGTCCCAAGCCAGCAGCTGCTGCGGCGGAGCTTCTCCGTACGATCCGAACCGCAGGGATTCCGCATGAGTACTGAGGTGGAGTCGGCTGATTCAAATCTGAAAGACGATCGGTTGGTGGTTGATGTCGATGACGAGGCAGATGTTGAGCCTGCTGGTCCAGAAGGTCGCTCGCTAACTCCGGTAGCGGAAAAGCTCGTCCAGTCGAAACCTCGCTTCAACAACGCACAAATGGTCAAGTCCCGTGATAAAAGTGAAGATCGAATGAGCTACCACGAGCGCAAGCTCAACATGACCGCGTTCAACTCAACCAAAAACCAGCGGGACCAGATGGCCATGCCTTCGGACGGACCGATCCCAATCACCCTCCTGAAACACACCCCGTACCAAAAATATTCAACACCAACGACGACGGTGGAACCGGAACCGGAAGTGACCACGCTAACCTTGGAGGAAATCGAAGATATGGCACTAGCTGGGCTGAACGGAACCGAGCTGGATGCGCTGCAAGCCAGTGTTGCCAGTGGAAACGGGAACGGAACGGGGCCGGTGGCGGAGATGTTGATCGGAGGATACAAGAACAGGCCACCGGGTTACCACAAGATTCATATGCTGCTGCCGAATGAAAAGTGCGACCACTTTTCGACGGGGTTGTGCATCCGGGTTGAGAATTATCCATCGTAAGTATTTCTAGAAATTAAATACCACTTAATTTTTAAAACATTTCGTCGTGATTGCATATCCTGTTGTGAGTAATTTTTGGGCTAATTGGGTTAACCCTCTACTGCCCAAATTTTTTTCGATTATTTTTATTTTTCCCGACATTTTGAGCAACTTTTGTTCTACGAAAAACTTGACTTCTCTTGTTCTATGTTTTTCTTGTTTCATTTTTAGTATTTTAATTTGCATTTATCTTGTTTAAAAACATCAGAATTTCAGCAATTTATTTATTACTTTTCATGATTTTAGATTAAATAATTCAGTTTTCCTGACTCGGGACAGGCCCCGCAACAAGCTCCTGGAAGAATTGCCGAGGTTCATACAAGTTTTATAAAAATAACCTTTGGACAAGCAGTGATAAAATTACAATTACAATTACTAAATTCAAAGTGTTCCAATTCCATGGTACGATCACTATGTTCGTGGTTCCCAGATTCCTGACCGCGTGTTCACGATTTTGGGAACTTTTTCCTCCGTGCAATTAGCGACATACGGCAGGATAGCGCGGTGTGACTTGCTAAAGAATGCTTTATAAATTTCCGAGTAAATTTCTTTTAGCTAATTCCACTTTATTTTTTTTGTGGCTAATTATTTTTTTAAATATTTTCTCAATGGTCAGTAAGAAACCACAACAACGTAAAATCATATTACTAATTTAACCGGAACTAAACATCGCCCGCATTGCTCTAGGAGAAATGTGCGAAAAACATATGTTGCACCTTCCTATTTTTCTCGAGCACCGCTTTTAAGTTTAAAATAACACCCCTCGAGGCAACAGTTACAACCGCATCCATCAATGTATCTGATTACCATGAAAGAAGAGGTGCCCGGCGGTATATCGCAAACATGTACTTAACCCTCATGGGTCCAATATGATCATTATGATTTATACTTGTGGTTTTATTCCTTTTCTGAAATGCTCTTTTAAATCTCCAAGCTTCCAAATTTTTTATTTGAAAAAAAAAAAAACAGACTTGGAGGGTTATGTCCAACCGAAGCAAACACTTGATTATTCACGCATTTCCTCCTCCCCTCGCACCCACTCCAAACAACATAAAAGCTCGCTCGTAGTAGGCGAGAGGGTGTGACCACCGCCCGCCCACACCTTTTCGGACGCAACTTCCTCCCCGCACAGCTTCTTCATTTCAATTACAAAGTCTTTTTTCCGTTTGTTCCACTCTTGAACACTTTGAGCCAAATGAAGCGGCAGTAACAACTCCGAAGTGGTGAAAGTAAACGCCCCAGCGCAGACAACTTTTTTTTAAGTTTATGTATAAATATGTTTTTTTTTTCACGAATTCATCGATTGTGTGGCGAACGCGTCCGGAGTCCGGAAAGTCAATTGACGGCTCGGGCAAATTAAAATGTCGAATTTCAAAAGTCCGGGCGAAAGCCGACAAATTGGGCAGTCGGTGGCAAAACGGCTGGGGAAAACCGTTTTCGAGTCATCGTCAGCTGGTAATCGGAATCAATAGAAATCGATTTGATTCGGGTGATTTTTTAATTTCTTCGATCAAACAATAACTGTCGAAAGAGCTGGAAGCTTTGAATGATTTGCTGTTGGAAGTGATAATGATCGGGGCCTGATGCTTGTTTAGGGACCATCCATAAACCACGTGGACACTTTTTTGGGAATCTGTTACTCCCCCCCCCCCTCTCGTGGACAATTGTCCATACAAAAAAAAACTTTTTTATATGGATCGTGGGCAATCGCCATACCCCCCCCCAAACCTTTTTTTAAATATCAGTGTTGAATTTTAAATTGTGAAAATATTTTTATCAGAAAGATAAAACATTACATTTATGTTTCATTAAAAAAAAAATGAAATTCGTGAGTGAATACCAAAAAAGCATTTTTTCATGTTTCTTTTTGTTGTTGTATATCAACAACTAGAGATCCAATCTTCAAAGTCTCTAAGACACATTTGACAAAGAAAAACGAAACAGAAACAATGGGCACTGCCGGACTTTAAAAAATACAAACTGTCCTACATTGCATAATATTCACAAAAATAAAACTTTAGCTGATTTCATCTCGAATACGGGGCACTTAATAAAACATTTATGTAAAGTACTTTTGATTTCAAATCAGAATTTCAAAATATTAAAAAATTATGATTTTAGCAAAAGATTGGTAATACTGCGATTCCCGCCTTATCCACTGAGCTTCTATCGGATGGTGAAGTAAAACGTCGGTCCCGGTTTCTCCTGTCTCGTCAGAGGCGCTGGAGCAGAAATCCCACGTTAGAGGAAGGCCATGCCCCGGGGGGCGTAGTGCCAATAGTTTCGTTTTTTTTGGTAATACTGCGAAATATATTTTGTCCTCAAAATATATTTTACTCAATAGTTTATTTGTGATTTTTGACCTCAAAAAACCGATCGTAACCGACCGACCGATCGTTTTGTTTGCAACTGGCGCTTAGGACCTTTTGAAAACTAATCCGAGTTGTGTATCCACCTTGTTCTCCAAAACAAGTTTTTTGCGAAAATATTCACGTTACGTTACGTTGTAGGACAAAGTAGAAAAAAATCCCATTAGTATTAGTAATAATATGGAAAACTTTCTCTTTCATATTTAGATTTTTATCATTTTTATTTTCCATTAATTTTTGCAAACCAACAAAACTTTCCCGAAAAAAGTATTGTGCTTTATCACTCCTTTCTATAGATTCAGCGTGCCCAAAACTGACCAAAAAAGTGATTTTCGAGCAAAAAGGCGTAATACACTCAACCCTCGCTGGTTGGTCACTTTTTCGTTTGACACTTTTTCAAACACTATCAAAACAAACGTTCGGTAGTGTGTGTGAACTCCGTGTAAAGGGGGTGTCAAACTAAAACGTGACCCCGTTCGTTTGACAACAGTTGGGGTCAAACCATCGGGGTTTGAGTGTATAGAATGTTTGACCCTTTTGAAATGTTAGTCTTGATTAAAAAAAATAAAATATTGTTTTCGAAAAGATCGGAAAATTAATCTGTTGTTTTATATTACAACACTGAAAGTCGGACCATTAGTTACTGAGATATCGACATTAGAAAATGGTGGGTTGCTTGGGTGAGACTTAGAAAACATTAATTTTCCTATTTTAAAATATCTCAGCAACTAATGGTCGTATCATCAAAGTTCAAAATAGTAAAATATAGAGAATTTTCTCAGCTTTTCAAAAATATTTTTTTCAAAAGTGTGCAAACATGTGCACTAATTGAAACAAATGAATAACTGCGACTATTTTCATAAAAAGTTACCTAAAAATGGCTAAAACTTGAAAAAAGTGCACTTTATCAATATTTCACTTAAGTACTATTTGATTGCGTATTCGATTTTACATCCAAAAATGAAATTGAAATTTTTTGTGACCAATATTATGCTTTTTTGAAAAAAATCAATATTGATTCAAAAGTTCATAACACAGTTCATAACAAAGTTTTTTTGCACAATCTGGAAATATCTGAAAAGTTGGCATTTGATGTCCCCTAAAACATACCAGAAAATAAAAAAATAAATAGTGTTTTGTTTTTTTGCAAATCAAGTATCATTTTTGTATGGACAGCTGCCAAGTTTGTATGGAAAATTATATGGGCAAACTAATGATGCAAAATGGCTTCTTTGGGTATATAAAAGGCACCAAACAAATTTCAGCCGGATTGAAAAATACAAAAAAAAATCGAATGACCGAAATCACAGAGAATTGCTCAGTTGGCTTTCACAATATGAAATATTAAATTTTTCTTCTGTTTGTTTATGTAATAAAGTCTGTACTTAACTCACATTTTCAGTACTTTTTCTGTAATGATATTTGTAACACTGTAAATTTCCTTCAATTAGTCACAGGTATATGTTCGATTTGTTTGTTTTTTTGGTAATGTATGAGATATCCTCACTTAACAGCAAATGCTCGATTTTTCAAAATTGTCAATGGGTAATTCTCTACCAACTCACACGAAATCGGGAAAAGTTGCCCCGATCCCTCTTCGATTTGCGTGAAACTTTGTCCTTAGGGGTAACTTTTGTCTCTGATCACGAATCCGAGGCCCGTTTTGCCTTCCTCACTGAGGTAAGGCTATAATCCTGCTCTAAAAATGAACTTTGTATAAAAACGTCGTAGACCCACCTTCATGTATACATATCGACTCAGAATCGAAAACAGAACAAATGTCTGTGTGTATGTGTGTGTGTATGTGTGTGTGTATGTGTGTGTGTATGTATGTATGTGACCAACAAACTAGCTCATGTTTCTCGGCACTGGCTGAACCGATTTGACCCGAACTTGTTGCATTCGACTTGGTTTAGGGTCCCATAGATCGAGTTTTATACAGATTGAAGTTTCGATAAGTAGTTCAAAAGTTATGTATAAAAATGTGTTTTCACATATATTTGGATCTCACTTAACTGTATGTAAACTATGTCCGGGTCCATCATCCAACCCATCGTTGGTTAGGTTATCAAAAGACCTTTCCAACGAGTCCAAAACATTGAAGATCTGGCAACCCTGTCTCGAGATATGGCCACTTAAGTGATATTGATGTACTTTTTTGAAGCCGGAACTTACCTAAATGTATGTAAACAATGTCCGGATCCACCATCCGACCTATAGTTGGTTAACTTATTAAATGACCTTTCCAATAAGTCCCAAAGATTGAAGATCTGGCAACCCTGTATCGAGATATGGCCGTTTAAGTGATATGATGTACTTTTTTGAAGCCGGATCTCACTTAAATGTATGTAAACTATGTCCAGATCCATCATCCGATCCATTGTTGGTTAGATTATCATAACACCTTTCCAACGAGTCTAAAACATTGAAGATCTGGCAACCCTGTCTCGAGATATGGCCACTTAAGTGATATCGATGTACTTTTTGGAAGCCGGATCTAAAAAATAGATGAAACTTGTGTACAGCCATTGTTGTGAGGAAGGCTCCAACCACATAGGTGGATTAAGTTAGTTTTTTAATATCTCGTGACGGAGGGGCGGTTCGACCCCTTTCATTTTTGAACATGCGAAAAAAGAGGTGTTTTTCAATAAATTGCAGCCTGAAACGGTGATGAGATAGAAATTTGGTGTCAAAGAGACTTTTATGTAAAATTAGACGCCCGATTTGATGGCGTACTCAGAATTCCGAAAAAACGTATTTTTCATCGAAAAAAACTCTAAAAAAGTTTTAAAAATTCTCCCATTTTCCGTTACTTGACTGTAAAAAATCTTGGAACATGTCATTTTATGGGAAATTTAATGTTCTTTTTGAGTCTACATTGACCCAGAAGGGTCATTTTTTCATTTAGAACACATTTTTTCATTTTAAAATTTCGTGTTTTTTCTAACTTTGCAGGGTTATTTTTTAAAGTGTAACAATGTTCTACAAAAATGACGCGACAGACAATTACAAAAATTAAAAAAGTTACTTTTTGCGTTTCTTTTTGTTTCGTCGTTCGTGTCTGTCGCGGGTGACCATGAACGGCCATGATCGATGACGACCAACTTTTTCAAAACTTTTTTTTCGTAAAATCGCGATAACTCGTGATGTTTATAAGCAAACCCCTTATGTTTATATATCAAATTTTTTGTATTGCTCTACAACTTTGTACAACATTGTTACACTCTAAAAAATAACATTGCAAAGTTAGAAAAAACACGAAATTTTAAAATGAAAAAACACGAAATTTTAAAATTTTTGTTCTAGATGAACAAATGACCCTTCTAGGTCAATGTAGATTCGAAAAGTACATTAAATTTCCCATAAAATGACATGTTCCAAAAAATTTTACAGTCGAGTAACGGAAAATGGGAGAATTTTTAAAACTTTTTTAGTGTTTTTTTTCGGTGAAAAATAGTTTTTTTTTTAATTCTGAGTACGCCATCAAATCGGGCGTCTAATTTTACATAAAAGTCTCTCTGACACCAAATTTCTATCTCATCACCGTTTCAGGCTGCAAATTATTGAAAAACACCTCTTTTTTCGCATGTTCAAAAATGGAAGGGGTCGTACCGCCCCTCCGTCACGAGATATCAAAAAACGGACCTCGGATTCGTGATCAGGAACAAAAGTTACCCCTTAGGACAAAGTTTCACGCAAATCGAAGAGGGGTCGGGGCTGCTGTGTGAGTTGGCGGAGAATTACCCCTATAGAAAATTTACCTAACTGTTCAAATATGTTAGCAGAATACAAATATCAACATTCTACACTAACACCAATAATGGAACATTAATACCAAGAACAACACCATCTGCATCACGCAATCAGCACCCAATCCCCCATAAGTGAATCGAATTGCTACATTACTCAACAACATCTCGCATGATCGATTCACCGATTTTTCACTGGGGGGTTGGTACAATCGAACTAACCACCACTAGCATCCTCCAAAATCTTCACTGAATAGTTCCATTATTTCGTCTGTACTCATTGTAACTTCAGCTGTGAGGTACACTGCTCCGAAAAGGGGGCTTTCCAATCGATTTTCCCCGGTTATGCTCGTAATGCTCAGCTGTCAATGAAGATGATGATTGTAATGCTTCTCACGTGAAAATGTGCTTTCTGTTCGAAGACGCGTTACGCGTCATGTGTGTTACAAGGCGGTGCAAATCTTTGCAATGAGTATTGCTTTGTGCACCAGTTTCACGCTGCTGCTGATGATGATGCGTCATAGCGATGCACGTGGAAAACCTCACCGAAGATGATGCGCGATGGGAAAAGGGCTAATTAGTTTAAATCGTGCGTCAGTGGGAAAATGCAATAACAGCCGGAAGTTGGTTGTGAAACTTGATGTGTGATTTAATCCTTTCCATTTTTAATTTCCCAGGTCAAGAATCATGAACAGTATCACGCGGCACAAGTCGGCCATGGGCGCCCTGCTGGCGGAATACATCGACAAGAGCAACGAGTTCGACAAAAATGCGTTCGAGCCGGAAGAGATCGACGGGGACATCAACACCAAGCTGAGGTTTGTCGGAATTGAAGAGATCCAAAGAAACACATTCCCTAACCATCAAATCCGCTTTTTAGGAAACGCTCGGACGACCCCAGCAAAACCGGCGGCGGCATGTGCCCCAGCATCATCCGGTACGCCCGGCCCCAGAAGGCGCGGTCGGCCACCGGCGAGTGGAAGTACATCGTCAACACCGGAGAGCACACGCAAACGCTGCGGCTGGAGAAGTGCACGTGAGTTGCCGTTTGCCGTTGTTCACGTTTTTTCGTTGTTGTTTGAATGAATTAAGGGGGTTGGAACATCGAGCAAACATGCGTTTCGTAGGCATAGTACTGTTCGGGGTGAATTGTGTGTTGTGTGTGGTCATGTTTAGCGAGGGTTGAACTTTACAAGTACAAGTTTTGAGTGACAGTTGATTGGGTGAGATAATTGGGGGGCCTTAACAATTCAGTGTGCTTTTGGAGTACAAAAAAAAACATGTCGGAACAAAATGGTTCGATAGCTTTTGTAACAAGTGTTGAACTTTCACCAATTTGATGGCATCATTAGGCAAAACATCTTCACGAAGTTGTTCCGGAAATATGTTTGTTACATGGATTTGTATGCTTGCCCATCTAGTTGCCCGCTAGGTATTTGCCAGTAGGGGTAAACATTTTGATAGAAAACTGCTTTAAAAAAATAAAAAATTAAATGCTTAGAATGGAGAATGAAATTAAAATCAAAATTTAAATCAAAGTATATGTCTTTAGGGCTCATTTAGAATTTTTAATAACTCATAAAAATTTTGAGGCGTTGATTATGGAAAAATAGCTTTTTCAACAGCTCATTTCAAAAGGAGTGTTTAGTTCATGCCTGCCAAACCAACATGGTTCAATTTTTCTTTTTTTTATAATTGCATTGATGGAATAATTTCTCAGCTAACCAGTGAGCTTAACTTCGATGATAGTTTGAAAAAGTATCAAATCAATTTTATCTTTTAACTCTTCAAACATAAGCAAACATATTTGGCCAAACTTTTGTCAAAGTTATTTTACTGGTCATCTGTGGAACGATATCTTAAAATAAAAATATGAAACAAAGACATTTGTTATTTTGACGACCAAAACGTTAAAATTGAGCCAAAAAGGTTGGTCAGAACTAAATTAGCTAATGTGTCGCAAGTTTTAATTTTTCTTTTTATTGCCTTTGGACCTAATTGAATGATTAGAAACAGTTTTAGCCTGCTTTTTATCTATGAACTAAAAAAACACAATGAGATTTGGAACCTTATTTTCCCAGAAATCAAGCCATTTTTTCAATCTTTTTTTTTTAATTTTCGTTAAGAATGTACCTTTTAAGAGCGAGTCCACGAGCAAAGCATACCCTTCTCGCATCAACCTCACAAATCTGCCTTAAATTTTCAGGGGTTGTTTGTACATATAATACTAGCATCTGGTCAAAATATGAGCACTCTAGGTCAAAGGGAAGTGGGGCAAATCGGGACACAATGTTTGAAGGTTCAAAAACGTCAAAAATCTTAAATAAGGCTAAAACTTAGGCAAAATTCAATTTAATTTCAAAATTCAAAATGCATCTGAAAGGACTTGAAAAATGCAACAAAATGCAGAGTAGAGCATCCCAATTGGTTAAATTTAAAGGGAATTATTGGCATTTTAGTGAAAAAATAGCATAATTTTCAAACTCAAATAAAAAAGTGCTCCATCCAGATATCAACTCGGTTCGACCTGCACCTTGTAGGGGACATTTGGGACTACCATCTGAGACTGAGAACGCTTTGGGTAAAGCAGTTTAACATATTAAATTGATACTTTTACTTTTAGTGAATTTTTTGGTTGTAAATTTTTGCTCGGTGATAATTTTATCATATTCGTGTTCCTGAGACAATTTCACAATAGAAACATGCATGAAAATGTATATTTTCATCTTTTTTACTGCCCCTGATCGCATAAATGTCCCATATGCATTTTCATCGATTTCGAGTTATTGTACAGTTTAGTTCAAAATCGTGTGCTCTTTCGAAAGAGCCTATAACATCCAGCACTTTGTTCTAGAAATCAAGAGGAAATCCAGTTTTTTCGCAAAAATTTAACACGTAGCCTTATGTATGGGACAAATTTCAAATGCGTTTTTCTCAGCTTGCTGTTTTTGCATATGGGACATTTATGCGAACATGGGCAGTTTAGCCCTTTAAAAAATAAAAGTTAAAAAAAATCTTCGATTCACATTTATTGAAAATCAAGTTCGTTTCTAAGGATACTAGATGACACCAGCAAAAGCAGCTTCTTAATTTTTTTTAACTTTCATTTTTTAAAGGGTTAAAATACATTTTGGCCAGATGCTAGTTTTATATGTACAAACAACCCCTGAAAATTTCAGGCAGATTGGTGAGGTTCAAACGACATCCCATACAAAGGGGTATGCCCTGCTCGAGAACTCGCTCTTAAATTTTCAGGGATTGTTTGTACATATAAAACTGACATCTGGCAAAAATATGAGCAATCTAGATCAAAAGAAAGTGGGGCAAATCGGGACACAAAGTTTGAAGGTTCAAAAACGTCAAAAATCTTAAAAATGCTTTTTATCTTTGAACTTAAGAGCGAGTTTTTCACTGATGTGAAACAGGTCGTATCGAGGTGCTCCGATTTGGATGAAACTTTCAGGGTTTGTTTGTCTATACATGAGATGAACTCATGCCAAATATGAGCCCTCTACGACAAAGGGAAGTGGGGTAAAACGGGCATTGAAGTTTGAGGTCCAAAAAACATGAAAAATCTTAAAATTGCTCGCATTTCCTTAAAACTTCATCAATTCCAACTCTCTTAGATGCATTCGAATGGTCTTTTGAAGCCCTTCAAAATGTGCTATAGACATCCAGGATTGGTTTGACTTTTTCTCATAGCTTTTGCAAATTACTGTTAAAAATGGATTTTTTTAAAACCTTAATAACTTTTCCCAACAGCCTCCAACACCCATACTCCCATAGGTCAAAAGTTAGGGAATTTTATGGACTATAAGCCTACGGTATTAACTTTTTGGCCAATCGCAGTTTTTCTCATAGTTTGACGATTTTTCTAGAACAAACATTTTACAACGTTAGTTTTTGCCCTGTAGGCCGCCATAGCGGCAATTTTTGGTCTCAATTTTGTCATATTCGGAATCCTCGGACAATTTCACGTAAGTTAGAAGTATTGGAGTTGTAAATTTGATTGGAAAAATTGCCGTTTAGAATGAATTAAAATATTTTTTAACAATTTGTTGGATTGGGGGTAAAACAGGTTTTCGCCTACTTGATACAGCATTTGACGTATTGGTCATAGGGTTAATAAGATCTTTTTCTTTTTTCAAAAATGTTTTATTTAATTATTTTTAAAAGAAAAATTACAACTCCAATACTTCTAACTAACGTGAAATGGTCCGAGGATTCCGAATATGACAAAATTGAGACCAAAAAGTGCCGTCCTCTCGGTCTACAGGGCAAAAACTAACGTTGTAAAATGTTTGTTCTAGAAAAACCGTAAAACTATGAGAAAAACTGCAATTGGCCAAAAAGTTAGTACCGTAGGCTTATAGTCCATGAAATTCCCTAACTTTTGACCTATGGGAGTATGGGTGTTGGAGGCTGTTGGGAAAAGTTATTAAGGTTTTAAAAAAATCCATTTTTAACAGTAATTTGCAAAAGCTATGAGAAAAAGTCAAACCAATCCTGGATGTCTATAGCACATTTTGAAGGGCTTCAAAAGACCATTCGAATGCATCTAAGAGAGTTGGATTGATGAAGTTTTACGGAAATGCGAGCAATTTTAAGATTTTTCATGTTTTTTGGACCTCAAACTTCAATGCCCGTTTTACCCCACTTCCCTTTGTCGTAGAGAGCTCATATTTGGCATGAGTTCATCTCATGTATAGACAAACAAACCCTGAAAGTTTCATCCAAATCGGAGCACCTCGATACGACTTCTAGAACAAACCGAGCAGAATCTACAAATACTGCCTCTTAAAAAAATACATTGAGGTTTAAAACCTTACATTCCCATTTTTTAAAGTCTATTTTTGGGATTTTTGTGAATGAACCTTTTGAATACATTTTCTTTGACCAAAAACTATTTCTGAATCAATAGTTCGCCCATATAATGATCACAATGCAATCATTTAATACTATAGTTTCAAAATTAAAATGTACTGGATGGATTTGGATGCTCCAAGTTGCAAAGTATTTTGTCCACTATTTCCATCTAAAAAGTGTTTTCCAATTGGGCAAAATGATTTTGGACCGAATCGTTTTAAAATACGGATCAGTTCCCATTTGCTACTTTTTATTAAAAAAGTTACAAGTAAATATACAGGCCTCGGAAAAAAATTCACTTCGGATAATCAAAACTTCGGATAATCGAGGCTTTAGATTATCAAGTCTGGACTGTCTTTAAGCAATTGCTTTTGACAGTCTTTGTTGATAAAAATATTCGTCAAACTTTCAGGATAATGTAGGCTTAGTTCCAACTCAGTGTTGAGCTTTTATGTAGTTAAATATGTTTGCAATTTTTCAGTTCAATATTTGTTCAAATTAATGTCAGGTCTCTGAAGAGGGCAATTTGGTGTGTTCAACACAGTTTCAGGTAATTTAAAAAATAATAGTAACACTGATAATATTGCCAATTTTCATATCAATTTCATTCCATTATGATGAAAATGTTATTTTTAAATCTTAAAATTTTCCATAATTAAAATGATGATATTTATCATTTATTTAAATACAAATGGAATTTCAATTGAATGCCAAAAAAAAATTTTCTTAAAAAAATACATAAATGTATAGAAATCTAAACTATCTCGAACGTAAAATTCTAAGAATAAGACAATTTTTTATTAATTCTCTTTAAACATGGGAATAGAATCTAGGATTGTCAGTGACCAAGAAAAAACAAATATGCTTTAGAAAGTTAGTAGAAAATAAACTTATTATTTCCAAAATATTATTTTTTTTGCATAATATGCATAATATTGGTCAAAAAACTTATCAACTTTAAACTCCATACGCAATCAAGTGTCCAATCAAACTTCCTACTATTTATAAAATCAATCTTTTTAAAAGTGCTTCTAGGGAGTTCTGATCCCTTCATGTTTCAGTGACTGACACAGTTCACATTTCATTCCTAAATTGTGCCTTATATTTATAGGATCAAAAATTTGAACGAAAAAGAATCATTTTGCTGGAGATTTTTTTATAAATTTTCAGAGAAGTCAAGTCACATATTTTTTTGACTAATTCAGAACAGCCTAACATATAGAAACGAAAACGAAACTATTGGCACTACGCCCCCCGGGGCATGGCCTTCCTCTAACGTGGGATTTCTGCTCCAGCGCCTCTGACGAGACAGGAGAAACCGGGACCGACGTTTTACTTCACCATCCGATAGAAGCTCAGTGGATAAGGCGGGAATCGAACCCGCGTCTCATAGCATCATCGGGATCGGCAGCCGAAGCCGCTACCCCTGCGCCACGAGACCCACAACCTAACATATAGCTAAATATTTAATGCAATAGTAATGCATTAATAGATACACATTTGAGATTAAAATTTCAAAAGAAATTTCTTATAAAAATATTGATGGGACTATGAGTACTAGGGTGGCTTGAGATGGTGGATATTTAAAAACATGTTTTTCGGTTACTTTTGGGCCCCTTCTACCCTACCCACTACCCACAATTTGGGAGCGATTGGTTACGTCAACACTTTGCGCATTGCATTTTGAAGGAAATTTGAATGGAAATACCTTAAATTTTACATTTTGATTTTCATCATTTTTATTTTCCACTATTTTTTTTTAAACCAACACAGGTGCGTTTAATTTGAGAAATTATGCTAAAACATTCTCGTAGAAAACAGGGTGCTATCACAGCGTGTTCAAAACTGGTCTAAACATGATTTTTGAGCATAACACATTTTTTAAAGTAGTTCAAACCATAAATCAATATTGGACATTTGCAACCTGCAGAGTTCTTCATTTTTATTTAGAAAAAAACTTGAAAATATGTTCATCTGGTCTATGATCATTTTTAGCCGAGCTCCTGTGGTCTAATGGTTACAGGTTTCGCTTTACGAGCGGAAGATCGTGGTTTCAAACCCACATGGCTTGGCACATCCTTTCCCCTGTACTCTTCACATGTATAAGGACCAACTGTTCTCTGTATAATTGCCCTACAGAGCTCCACGGCCCGATCGCAAAAAGTGCTTTGAAGGGACGAGTTTTCCAGAAACCAGAACTTAAGGGCTAGCTGGGTATAAGTAAACGTAAAATGTGCACTTCGGTTCTAGCGATACATTTGGACAGTACAGAGTGGAAAAGGCAGAGCCAAAGAGGATTGAAAAAACATTCAAACCTCTTCGGCGGCGAAGTTACGGCAGTGGATCGCTCGACACACTCGCTCAACAATAGCGTGTGTACGTGTCCCATCTGCCTAATAACAGAAGAAGCCTTTGTGATTCTATAAATAGAATTGCAAGTCCGCAATAGATCTAATTCCTGGTCGCAGTGGATAGTGGCATCAAACAAAAAAAAAAAAAAAATATCATTTTTAATATTTTGCAATAATTTGCCAATTTATTCAAACTTTGCCTCAAATGAAGTTATTTTTCATTCAAGCGTTATACTCAATTTTTTTAAACATAAAATAAATCTCAAAACTATTTTTTTCTCCCACAGAACTCCCCAGGACAGCTGCACCTACCTGACGGACAACTTCCGGTCGCGTTGCGTCCAGATCTACAACTATCACCGACTGCTCAGCTGGGACACGGCTCGGGGTCTTCACGTGGACATTTTCAAGGTGCCAACGTGCTGTTCGTGCCACATCGACGGCTACCGGGAGGTGTTCCCACCGTTCAACGGCCACAACGATTACGAAGGCAAGAGTGACGCATCTTATGAAGATCCCACGATTTCCGCGAGTAATACACACGTGAGGCACACGCAGTACAGCACGTTGAAGTTTGATCACCAGCACGATGGGCCGGAAAATGTGGACGAAAATATTGCCTACCAGTACTCGAACGGATTCCAGCGGTTGAAGCCGCAGCAAAAGTTCCAGGAAAATACCCACTTGATTCCACCGAATGGCCCACCGCAGGCACATCTGCCGAAGAACCGATTTGAGAGGCCAAAGTTCGGACTTCCGAAGAAGACAAATCTGCCAAACTACATGACCTCGCCAGTGCTGGATTCGTATCTGAGCCCACCTCCAAATGATGTCAGCTTCCACGTGCCATTCAAACGGGGACCCCACTTCACCAACGACAACTCGCTCAAGAGGACAGCCCAGGTTCAACCTTCGCCCAACCGACAGAACCGACTCCCCATCCGCAAGCAGATCAACGTTGACCAGAACATCGCCGAGACAGACATCCGGATCAACCAGGTCCAGGTGATGCCCCCGCCCAAACAGGACCGACTCCCTCCAACGCAAGCCACCGAGAAACTCCGCAAACGGTACACAACTCCCCCCACGACGACCTCCACCAACAACAACAACAAGAAAGAAAAGATCCCCAACTACCGGATACCACAACTCCACCAGCAACAGTCAAGTTCGGCGACAGGAACCGTCAAAACGCCGCCCTTTCTACCGCCAATTTCGTCCACGGTAACGTCCACGACGCCCGCGGCCTCGACCAACGGCCACCAGCGGATCAACTACAACTACCATCCGATCATCGACTTCTTCGGCGAGCCGGAGGTCATCCCCGACCTGGACCCATCCGAGCCGATCGACCGCATCGGGACGTCCCTCATCAATTCCGGAGGTGGCTCCGGCAGTCACTCTTCGACGTCCCTCAACAGTTGGAAGCCCGTCCTGCACCACCAGCAGTCACAGCAGCAGCAGCAGCGACCAATGAGGATACCGGTCTGAAGTCACTCACCCCAAGCGCTCAAAAGTGAGTGGGAACAAAAAGCTCAAGCCCCAGTGAAACATTTCTTGCTCAGTTCAGCTAAAAGCTTTCGCGGCTCTCTCAGCAGCAGCTCTCTTCTCAGATGCAGCCTGAAGTTATACTCCTTGTACAATATTTATTGAGAGGGAACCCTACCTTTTTGCTTTTGAAAAAAATATGGGTTCAACTTTTATCTTCTCCCACAATCCCCTGTCTTCGAAAGCTTCTTCTTTTAGTTTGTTAAGGCCCCAAAACTAGTGTTACGTTAAATTTTAATGTTATTTATGAACTAAACTAATTGATAACGAAATGACAATCAACGAAAAGCCGGTTTTGCTTTGTTTTTGTGACAGGTGAATAAAAATCGCTGTGATTCTAAAATATATGAGTGTCGTTTTCAGATTTATTTATAACAATCCGAAATCCATGAATGTTGAGGTTTAACTACAAATTAGGACTTTTTTTTGCTTATTGTTCCCCCTGTAAAGGTTTTCTAATTTCATGAATTGTGGGAAAACAACTATCTTTTAACATTTTGTAACACAATTTTCAATCGATATTTTAAAACATTGGAATAATGTTTTGCTTTTCACAAACTATTCAGTTTTCATTGTTCTGTAATAAAAAAAACGAAGTTGACTTTATAGCTGTCGGCCACCATTGCTATTACCAACCACTATTGTCTTCCTTTTTATCTACAAGGACTTCGCCGCCCTGGGCTCCTAAGTGTATGAAAGTATGGCACGGAGCGACGGCGCCGAATACCTATATTTACACAAAGAATTTTAGAGCGCCCGCCGCGGGATTCGAACCGGCAACCTCTGGATTGTGAGTCCAGTGCGCGGTCCGATTGATCCACACGGGCGGGCGTTCTGTAATAAGTATGTTTAATTTTGTAGGTTTGAAATTTGGCCACAACTCAATCTGTTTCAAGGATGGATTTTAACCATCAAAGGCCTGAAAGCTGTACAGTCCAGATTCGATTATCCGAAGTTTCGATTATCCGGAGTTCAATGATCCGAAGGTTTAAATGGGAGTTTTATAATCGAATCACGGGAAGATTTTTTGTCATAATTTTATTTTCTTACTTTAAACATCAAAATCGAGTTTTGCGACCCCACATTAATCAAATTTGAATAATTAGTTATTTGATTGCCGTTTAAATTGACCAAAGCATTTTTTTATTATTTCATCATCGGTTTTTTGGTCGCCATTTTAGAGTAGGTGTCGATGCGAAATTTTTCCGAGGCCTTCGGATAATCGAGTGCGGACTGTAATGTCATCGATGACCAAAAAATGAAAATTTCCAAAACTAGCTTATAATTTTCGTATGGTCGTAAAAATCTTTTTCTCATCATTGACTAAAATATATTTTTTTGAAATTTCAGGCTTGAAAGGGTTAAAGGATGGAGATTGCAGTAAGAAGTAAGAATTAAGAAGTAAGAAGTAAGAAGTAAGAAGTAAGAAGTAAGAAGTAAGAAGTAAGAAGTAAGAAGTAAGAAGTAAGAAGTAAGAAGTAAGAAGTAAGAAGTAAGAAGTAAGAAGTAAGAAGTAAGAAGTAAGAAGTAAGAAGTAAGAAGTAAGAAGTAAGAAGTAAGAAGTAAGAAGTAAGAAGTAAGAAGTAAGAAGTAAGAAGTAAGAAGTAAGAAGTAAGAAGTAAGAAGTAAGAAGTAAGAAGTAAGAAGTAAGAAGTAAGAAGTAAGAAGTAAGAAGTAAGAAGTAAGAAGTAAGAAGTAAGAAGTAAGAAGTAAGAAGTAAGAAGTAAGAAGTAAGAAGTAAGAAGTAAGAAGTAAGAAGTAAGAAGTAAGAAGTAAGAAGTAAGAAGTAAGAAGTAAGAAGTAAGAAGTAAGAAGTAAGAAGTAAGAAGTAAGAAGTAAGAAGTAAGAAGTAAGAAGTAAGAAGTAAGAAGTAAGAAGTAAGAAGTAAGAAGTAAGAAGTAAGAAGTAAGAAGTAAGAAGTAAGAAGTAAGAAGTAAGAAGTAAGAAGTAAGAAGTAAGAAGTAAGAAGTAAGAAGTAAGAAGTAAGAAGTAAGAAGTAAGAAGTAAGAAGTAAGAAGTAAGAAGTAAGAAGTAGGAAGTAAGAAGTAAGAAGTAAGAAGTAAGAAGTAAGAAGTAAGAAGTAAGAAGTAAGAAGTAAGAAGTAAGAAGTAAGAAGTAAGAAGTAAGAAGTAAGAAGTAAGAAGTAAGAAGTAAGAAGTAAGAAGTGAGAAGTAAGATTGTTGTTGTAGTCTTGATGTTTGAATTGACTTCTGAAGTTTGCAGATTAGAGTCTGAAGTTCGAAGTTTGGCGTTTGAAGTTTGATGTTGTTGTGTTGTTGGCTTAAAGTTTCAATCAATATTTAAAGTTATAAGGTTGGATTATGAAGTTTGAAGTTAAAGTAATATCGATGTTTTATAATCCTGCTTTACAAAAGATGCCAAACAACAAATCAAATCATATTAAACTTCACCCCAAACCATAAACACCATTCTTCACTAATAACCGTGCATGTTCGAGTTCATCCAATTAATCAGCGCTGGAAACCTTCCGAAAAATGTTCAAGTGTACTTTTAATGACATGTTCTCGTTATAATACACATACACATTTCCACACACACGCCAAACGCCAATCCAAACCAACCAACCAGCAATGTCAAGAAGCCGACGCCACCACCGCAACAGAAGCAGTAGCAAAAAAGGCGAAAAAAGAGTAATAAAAACGAAAACCAAATTATTTGCAGAAAGCGATTCTCGTCGAGTGAGCAAGTTGGAACATCTTCATCGTTTTTCGCACATTTCGGTTTGGCGCCTACTAGCCAAATTTGCTCTTGGAAAGCAATCAAGATCACACGTTTTTGGCACCACTTTGCCAATTGAATTGAAGTTTTATTGATTTTTGGTCAATTAAATAAGTTAGACAAGTTTGGATGTTACCTCCTTCAGAAAAGATATATTTATTTGTATTAGTAGTTTTCATAAAAATCATAGAAATATTGCGTTTTTGAATAAGCTTCATTCAATTCAGTTTAAGGCATACTTTTTTCGTTTAAATTATACAATAGTAATTTTTGTGAAAATACGTAACAAATAAAATTATTACTAATGTATTTTGAGTACTCTAGGTCCTCGATGCTGTAAGTTGGACGAAAAGTACACTCGCAGAAAATCAGAGAAAATGATTTAAATTATTAAGAGGCAGTTTTTGTAGATTTTGTTCGGTATGTTCTTGGGGTCGTATCGAGGTACCCTGATTGAAAAAAATTTTCAACGTTTGTTTGTCTAGTTTTATGAATAAGGATGACTCATAAATTCAAAAAATTGGTTTTATATGTAATGTTAATAAAGCCATTCTCCTTCAAAATCGGTGACCAAAATAGCCATTTTGCGCCAAACAATTTTTTGAGCGATTTGGTGTCTTCAGCAAAGCTTCTGAGCTGAAGAAAATAGTAAGGATATAAAAAATCACTGAGTGAACCACATTTTGAAAATATTAAAATTGATTATTTTTTCTTTATTTACTTCAAAAAATTAACATTTATTTACTGAGCCAGTTCGGCCAAGTATTGAGGCAATTGATGTTTTACTAATAGTTTGTCAATAATGAAACCAAAAAACATCAGAAAATATTAAAAATATTTAATTATCATAAATATTGTAAATCTGACTAAAAGTTTCCTAGATAACGTCAAAAAGGCTAATTGGAAATCGTATTCCATTCTTTCAATTATTTGCTAGGCCAAATCTAAGAAATTTAGTGTTTGACTTTCAAATTCAAAAATGAATTTTACACAGAAATAAAAATCATGGTAATATTACATCTGGGAAGGGGTACATCTTTTATGTCAGAAAGAAGGTGTAATTTTACCTCTGGAAATGTGTAATTTTATCACTTTTCTGGTGTAATGTCACTTTTTCAGTCTAAATTGAGGTAAAAATACATCATAAAAGAGCTAATATTCAACCTTCCAAAATTACAGCTTCCAAACTTACATTATTTTTTTGTGTGTAGATAATTTTATAAGCCTTTTAAAAATATCAGAAGTGATATTTTACCTAGATTGTATTTTACCAAATTGTTTATAATTTAACTGTAAAATAAAATAAGTTTTGCACAAACATATAAATATGGGTCATTCCAGGTCAATTGAGTGCACTTTTGGACTCGACCTTCACCGATTTGGACCAAACTTTGAGGGAACGTATCGATATTTAACAGAAATTCCAAGTTTGGTACTGATTCGACCATCTTTCTATTTTTGGCATCGCCCTCTTTTTTTACGATCTTCTAAAAAACTTGTTTTTTCTTTTAATCATAACTTTGCAAATACTGAAGAAAAAGACTTTCTACAGGTTGACTTTATAGAAAATTGCCCAAGAAACTTGATAAAAATAAAATTATAACCCTTAAATGCCCACTAATATAATATTTTACCGTTTTAAGTGTTAAAATTCAGTTTTGACCAATTCCTTTTATTTTTATTTGTTTTATTTTATCACCATCGTGTTTCCCGGATAATTTTACATATTAATCAATGTAGTACTCAAACTAAAATGAACTATTGGCAAGATACAGCGATTTTACTGAAAAAAAGGTTGATTTTGAGCAGCACTCGGAAGTAAATTGGGTACTCTGTCCAATGAATTCAAATAAGTTTCACACATATAAAAAACGAACTATGCGGGATTCATCCTTTTTTTGTTGAAAAGTGCCCCATTTACTTCCGAGTGCTGCGCAAAATCAAATTTTTTCAGTAAAATCGTTGTATCTCGCCAATAGTTAATTTTACTTTGAGGTCTACATTGATAATTATGTAAAAATGTCCAGAGAACTCGATGGTGATAAAATAAAACAAACAAAAATATAAGGAATTAGTAAAAATTGAATTCTAATACTTAAAATATAGTATAAGTTGGCATTTAATGGTTAAATTTTTTTTTTATCGAATTCCTTGGACAATTTTATATAAAATGCAACCTGTAGAAAGTCTTTTGCTCAAAAAGTTGCAAAGTTATGATTAAAGGGAAAAAAAAGTTTTTTAAAAGCCAAAAATGGAGAGATGGTCCAATCAGCACCAAACTTGGAATTTCTTTTAACTATCGATAGATGAACGTTCATCTAGTCCAAATTGGTGAAGTTTTATAGAGTGTGGGTTTAAGATGCCTGATAAAAGTTAGTCTTACAAATTTCTCTCTGCTTCGTTGCTTGAACTTTTTTAAATTTTAAATCTTAAGTGACTTATAAGAGCAGAGCAAAAGAGAAAACATTGTCTATAAGAATAACGGTCAAAGTGGGAGAAGATAATTAAAATTCGATTGAAGATTTTTATTAAGTTGACCTGTTTTTTACTGCTTTTCAAATAGTTTTTTTTTTTAATTTTTCAAATGCATTAATTTAACTTAAGTAGTAATTAACAATTAATGCAATTCAGGGTTTTGTTTGCTATATTTTTTCTGAACAGAACAGAAGACAGCAAATCGATCAGAAAATTCCTTCCCAAAATAATGATTTTCGAATGCCTAATCGATATCAAACTTGAAATTTGAGATCTGTTTTTTCATACCCTGTGCTTGACGAAAAAATTACCATATTAACCTACATCTTAGTTGATCACTCCAAATCGATCCTTCTCAACATTTGAAGTTCACGTACTATAATTATATGGACAGAAATGGTTGTTTTTGCGTATAATTGCTCAGTAGCATCTTCAGCAGACCTTCCCCAACTGCGGCTAACAAATGGTTTTAAAGTCAAAAATTGATGGCTTTAAAGTCAGCGCGCGCTGGCCAAATTTTCGCCCACCAGTGATGGACCACTAATTGTGTATCAATACTAGTTTTCATAGCTTGCTCTTTCCTCTCTCTGCTGCTGCAGCACGCATTGATTTTCTCACCTCATTTTTTGCCTCAACGTTTTTTTTTTCGTTGTTCATTCATCAATCGATCCATTCAAAGCACTCGCGGGGGGTGATGCGAACTTCGATTGATTGAGGTGAAGTGCGCGTGTTTTCGGTGGGGTGGTCTGGCCAAAACTTACGCAAGCAATTTGCTTCAATTTCAATAGGCGGCCTTTACAGAGGATTCTGTTTGAATTGCAACAGAAAAATATGAAAAATTGTGCCATCCAAAAAAAAAAGGCGCCGGCATTTGAAACTTGAACTCGAAACTGCAACAGTCATGAACCGCGCGAGAAGTGTTTGCGCGTAAAAATGTCACGCTGTTTGACGTTTGAAAGACTGACATTATTCAAAGTGGGGCACTGTTTTCACGATTTTCTTTTGCAAACTTTATAAATACAAAACGATCCCTTGATTTCACTGAAGAGCTTCTTCATTCCGCTCAATTAGGGCTGAATCGATGTTTGAACGCAAAGTGATGGGTACAAAAACAAAGTGTTGAGTGGAAACCGCAAAACATTTGGTATACTCAAGTAAGGGAGCTTTTTTCTCGTTTCGGAGAGGTGTGAGCTAGCAAACAAATCGATTATTTGAGGAGATGTGTATCATTGGAATTAAGGGGTTACATATATGTAAATCAGCAAAAATGTCAGAGGTTGGTTTGAGCACACACTTAAACTTTTTTTCAAAATCTGTTTTCAGGGCATTAAAATATAGATTTTCATCTATTATCAAAACAAATTTGAAGACATTTGGTTGTATCATTGCCGAGATATAGCTATTTGAAGTTAACAGTTTCAAAAAACGGGTGCCACGATATCTCAACACTGCCTTGACCAAATCTGCTCAAAATTTTGGTGAAGACTCGTTAAACAGGTCCCGTGTGCATGACGAAGGCCGATTCTCAAAAAAAAAATGTTTTGAAAAAAGATAAAAATATTTTTGTGTTTTTCATATAAAAAATCGTCAGTTTTTGATTTTTGTATTTTTTTAAAAAGCAAAATTTCAAAATCGGGCTTCGTCATGCACACGGGATATGTCTTGAGAGTCTTCATCTCAAATTTCAGCCAAATTGGTCCATCCAATCTCGAGATATCGTGGCACCCGTATATCAACTCGGTGTTTCGAGAAAAACGCTCAGAAAGTTTGACAGTCCGCTTTGCGCACGGCAAAATGATGAGCTTAAAATCGTCCCTAACTCAGTTTAATCATGGAATATCTTCATGAAAGTTTCAGAAGTGATTAAAAATCATGTTTATAGTGGATTCAATAAATTTTCTGTAATCACAATTTTGTGATTTTCTACATGTATGTAACCCCTTAATGATCACGAGATGGTTAGCACAATCAATGAGGTGGTTTTTACTGTGCTTCAATTATATTGTGGCAAAGCAAATTGGATAGCATTTTTGCTGATTTTTAAATTTATAAGATCAATTAGCTTTTAATTTACTTCTTTTATTGAAACTTAGTTTGAATAAATTTGGATACTATTTTATTTAAAAATCACATCTAAATGAACAATTTAAAATGTAATAGAAATTAACTGACATTCCCACAATATTTCAAGGTAAGCAATTGACTTTTGGGATAAAATATTCACACCACCATCACAATGTCCCCTAAAACCACCCCACGATGAAATTCTCACCTCACCAACAAATGGCACGCTTAAACATGCAAATTCTCCCACTTTCGTGAGTCTAACCTTCACCATCATCTCTCAATCAACCACCAAACCTCTGCGGAGCCAGGCTCCGGTGCAATGTTTAAACAACTGAAAGCTCTAATGCTTATGTTTTGGCAGCAGGGTGCAGCTCAAAAAGCCGTGCCCAAATGTGCCAAATATTTAGCCTCCAATTGAATAGTAAACAGACACACTAGCGCGGCTTTAAACTAGGCTCCTCGATTTCTAGATGAATGGAATTTTGAACAGTTGAAGATGAATAGCTGGAGTTGGATGTGATTATGTCATGTTGGGCAACGCGTCACAGTCACGGAGCAGGTTCCGAAATGGCAAATTGTGAACTAATTTGATGATATACATATTGGAGGGATTATGTAAATAAACTCAGAAATCATGCAGTAAAAGGGAGGGATGGCTAATTTATGGCCTAACGATCCTATTATTTTCCACAAATTTATGGTTTTTATGTTTCGTTTTGAGAGTAGGTTGTCGTTAAAATTAAAAATCATTAAAGTTAATTAAGATTATTTTAAATATTCATGAAAAAACACGACTCTTTCTGCAAAATTAAAAAAAAACTATTTAATTTTCCTGAAATCAATTTTAAAAACTGAGGAAAACTCCTCACACTTTGAGGTAAACCAACCATACATTTTCCATGTCTTCACGAGATGTTTTTCGTCGACAGAAGCCAATGTCTCAGTGATGATTATGCTGGGCGATGATGGCGTGGAAAGGAGACCCTTGTTAGAGAAAGTGGTAAAGTCGTTCGGCTGAGGGGATGATTTTTAATTACACACTTGATGCGCATACACACACGCACGTGGTGGGCACACATGCACAATAGGGGTGTCGAAATTTGGAAACGGGGCTAATTTCACCCTTTCGTAGGCAAACAAATAAACACTCACGCACACAAACATACACACACGCGCGCTTATCCAAGTTTGGATCGTGAAGGCAATTTAATGCGTTTAGTGGGGTAAATTTTTGGTGGCGTTCGCCGTTTGGGATTGGCCAATTTGGCACGGTTGATGGTGGCAGGAAATTTGGATTAAAATCAAAGCAGCACGTAGTGATCTGAAAATGATAAATATTTGTTTGCTGAATTGATTTTGATTTTTTTTTTTTGAAAAAAACAGTGGTCCAAGGCCATCGCTTCTATTTTAGAAGTTTTTTTTAGTAAAAAACAACTTGTTACTTGTTTACATTACTTTTAAAAATTTGAATTTTTGTGCAATGTTGTTAATTTGTTATTTTGATCTTCTGCACGAGAAAAATATCAATCTGTTAGTTATGAATGTTCCTGAAACTTCAAGAAATAAATTGTTCATTGTGTTACTGGGCTACCTTCAATCCTTGGCCCAATTTTCATTTCATAATAAGAGTCGTAAAGTATTATGCTAGGGGATATAAACCTATTTCTACTATCGGCTTAGCAGACCATTGATCATGAATTACAGCTTTTATAAAGTGTTTTTGAATATTAAACAGTAATAAATAGCTCAAACAAAAGTGAGCAAGCAACATTTTTAGTGTAGCTGAAAATGTTGTTTGAGTTAAACCAGCATCCGGCTAAATAACCTTATAATAATGAATCAAAAAAAAGTTTTTTGAATACCCGGGAAGACGGTAATAACAAAATTCATGCCATTTCAATAACAAATACTGTTAAAATAACAAAAAGTGTTATGGAATCTTCTTGAAAAATCAATTTTTGCATAAGGATTTAATAACAGTTTATGTTATCATAACAAAATTTGTTATTGGTCTGATATTGGTTGAACGCCAAAACAACTTTGGAATAACATTTTTTGTTATGGAAGAATAACTCCAACTGTTATTGGGAAGATCGGATTAGTTGTTAAAATAATAAAAATTAATAACATAGATTTGTTCGTAGAATCATGTAAAATGTTATAACAAAAAAATCATAACGACGAATAACAAATCTTGTTATAAATAACATAAAATGTTATTTGCCTAGTATTTTCAAATATCAAAAACGTAACTTAATCCACCTTTTGGTGGTTGGTGCCTTCCTCACAACCATAAAGTGAATACACTACACAGCCTCAAAAAGTGTATTAAAATACTAAAGTACATATAACTTTTGATAGGGTTATCAGATCTTCAATCTTTTGGGCTCGTTGTAAAGGTCTTTTGATTACCTATCCAACGACGGGTCGCATGAAAGACCCGAACAACATTTTCATCAAAATATTTGAGATCCGGCCTCAAAAAGGTGTATGAACTTTTGATAGAGTTGTCAGATCTTCAATCTTTTGAACGCGTTGGAAAATCTTTGAAATACCTTTCTAGCTATATGTAGCATGCTATGTTTTCTTACAAAAACCACCCTTTTTAACAATCTTACAAAGTTCAGCTAAAACCCGGGCAGACGGTAATAACAAAATTCATGCCATTTCAATAACAAATACTTTTAAAATAATCCAATCCATTTTTGCATAAGAGTTCAATAACATTTTATAATATCATAACAAAATCTGTTATTGGTCTGATATTGATTGAAAGCCAAAACAACTTTAGAATATCATTTTTTGTTATGGAAGCATACCTCAAAATGTTATTGGGATGATCGGATTAGTTGTTAAAATAACAAAAAATAATAACAAAGATTTGTTCGAAGAATAACTAAAAATATTATTGGTCTGTTATTACAATAACAATCCAATAACGAAAAAATCATAACGACGAATAACAAATCTTGTTATAAATAACATAAAATGTTATTGGCCTAGTATTTTCAAATATCAAAAAATGTTATTCCCACGTTATTTCCGTCTGCTCGGGAATCGTTTTTTTAGCATAACTTATGAGGTACTTTTCTAAACTTCACAATATTAACTAGGGTCTTGTGGGAGCCAAAGACGGATCGAATGAGACCAAAACAGTCCAAATCGGTTCGGCCATTCCGGAGATAATCGTGTGCATATTTTTCGGTGCACGGACTCACATCCAGACACACGCACAGACATTTGTTCAGAATTTGATTCTGAGTCGATAGGTATACGTGAAGGTGGGTCTACAAGGTCGAATTAAGAATTTCATTTTTCGAGTGATTTTATAGCCTTTCCTCATTGAGGTGAGGAAGGCAAAAATGTTATTCCCAAGTTATTTCCGTCTGCTCGGGTAGAGATAAATTGCAAAAGTGACGAGAATAGGTCGAAAAGCTTAGTGTGAAGTAAAAAGGGTTTATTTCTCCAAGGGTAAAATTGGAAGATAACAAATATTTTAATATATTTTGAGGTAATTACAAAGTTGATTGGAAATTTTGTTACTAAAGTGTACAAAATTGATTTGCTATTCAGCATGTTTCTATCATTGGAAATCATTTTCTAATACTGTAAACTGTGTTGACATTGATAGAATTTCATTTTAATTTTGAAAACTATTCAAACGGTAATTCCTGTCTTAAAATTAATATTTTATGAACATGTACTGGGGTAAGCTATAGAATGTCCATATAATTTTTTTTCAAAAAAGTTTTTTTAATTGTTTAAAAATATAGTTTCACTGAAAGTTGTCATTGCAAAAATGGGCTGACATTGATAGTCATTGTGTTTCCTACAAATTTTAGCCTAATGAGTTCATGACAATTTATAAGGTATTTTGTAATGTTTCACTCCAAAATCATACGATAGAATAAAATAAAATTGTTTTACCAACAATTTTTTTCATCTGATATTTAGGGAAATTTTTGAGGAACGAAAACATTAAATTGGGAAACGAAAACATGAATTATTTTTTTCAATGGTCTTAAGTAAATTTGAAATTGATTAATTAAAATGTTTACATACTTTAAGTAAAACAAAAAAAATACTATTTTTTTTTTTTGCGCCAGAACCAATGTTGTAACACGAATTAAAAAAAAATGCATATTTCTAAGAATTCGTTACTTTAAAATGCATTTAAATTTGACTATATTTTTGAATTTTGTATCCGAGTCATTCTCTACTAACTCACACAGCAGTTGCCCTGACCCATCTTCAATTTTTGAGAAACTTTGCTCTTAAAGGTAATTTTGGTCTCTGGATTTGATGGTTCATTAAAAATTCCAAAAAACACGTATTTTTCATTCACTTAAAAAAAAGTTTCAAAATAGTTGCCATTTCATTTTACTCAACTATAAAAAATCGTGAGATATGCCATTTTATGGAAATTTTAATGTTCTTTTAGAATCTGCAAAAACCCAGAAGGGTCATGTTTCATTCAGAACAAAAAATTTCATTTAAAAATTACGTGTTTTTTGTAATATTTGATGTTTATTTTTTAGAGTGCAAAAATGTTCTACAAAGTTGTAGAAAAAAAATTTATGATTTGAACTATTTTTGTCCAGTTTTTTTTTTTTTTTGGCTTACCCCTTAAACTCAATCGTGTGCTTTAGAAAGTATTTTTTTCGGAAAGTTCAGTAAATTATACATGGGAATGACCCATTGGACCCTTGCTGTGAGTCGAGCATTGCCAAAATCAGACATTTAAAAAAAAAATCTTCTATGATGAGCGGTAGCATTTGGCTTGTTTTTTTTTTTTAAATCCCCATAAACAAGCAGTGCACGAGCCATAAAAATCGTCCAAAGGGTCATTTTTATGTAAAATGTACTAAACTTTACGAAAAAAAATACACGAATGAGTTTTAACGGCTGAAAATTCGAAAAACTGGGAAAACACGTAATTTAAAAATGATTTTTTTTGTTCTAAAGGAAAAAATGACCCTTGTGAAATATTTCAGATTCGGAAAGTACATTTAATATCTCATAAACATGTAATTTTCAATTTGTGACAGTTGAGTCACAGGAAATTTTTTATCTGGCGTCCAATTTTATGCTAAAGTCCTTTTGACACGAAATTTTTATCTTTTCACGGTTATGAGCTACAAATCACTGAAAAACGTGTCTTATTAAAACTCCCGAAAAATTAAAGAGGTCATACCACCCCATCGTCACGAGATATCGAAAAATGGACCCCGGATTCGTGATCAGAGACCAAAATTACACCTATTTCTTGAGATACTTTGAAAACTTCTCTAACAAGCTCAGTATGTTACCTTACCATTTCGTTTGTATTGAATTCGTATTTTTATTTTGCAAAACAAATCTTCAACGAATCAATGCAATGTCACCCCAGCTGTCAATGTCACACTGGTTTACGGTACACTTTATGTCCACAGGTTATTGGGTCATTGATCTTCAGTAATAATTGCCACATTTAAAATTAAATTACTGTACCGTGCATCTTCAAAAAAGAACAAAACGTAAAGCAGCAAACATCCAGCTCAAAAACCTGTTTTCCTTCGACACAAAAATTGTTCTAATCAAGCTTCGGCATCGCAAATATTTGCTCCAAATAACAATCATTAAGTTTCAATCACCTTTTCTGCATATTCATGAGAAAAATGCAGCCAAAAACTGCAACCCACCAAAAAACCCGGCAAAACATCCCATTCTCGCCACAAAAACTGATTCTCAACTGACTTAAATGCTCCCATTTAAAGCTTCCCGAAGCGGGCTCGGCCCTATAATTATGTAACGCTGCCTTTTTTTCGGAGGAACCACTTTTAATGCCCTGCACGAGCTACTCCACCGAACAATCAATTAATGTTACGGGATTCCTCGACCTGTTCGTCTTTCACAACATGTTTTATGCTTTCGGCAGCCGTTCATCGTCACTTCCCTCCGGAGGGATGTTCTCGGCGAAAAAATCAATTTGCCAGCCAGATCGATCTCCGGTGGAAGGATCGACGTCAGAACACGTGATTTTTTTTTCGACATGTGCATGACCGAAGGCAATTATGTTGCGTGTGGAAGATGAGTATACGGTTAAGGATTTCTGCAAGATCTTGTTTTCGCCTTTAGTGTCACGGGTGATTATCTGAAAATTGATGTTTTACTTAGTTGAGCAAGGTACATAAGTTCAACGTAATTCAACTAGAACAAGTTTTCTTGGTAAATACATCAGTAATCAATCTACCCTCATAAGTTGACTAATGAAACCACTTACAACATTCCAGCCTCCTAAAAAATGCAAAACTATTTCATAAAAACCACCTGTCACCTAGCAAAAGCCCCTCAACCCACGTGACTGCAAATCGTCTCAATGATTGATTTGCCTCACATTTTGCGCAAAAAAATAAAGTTTAAACCACCCGAAAAAACTTAACAGCCAACACAGACCATAATTCATGTCGGCAGCATGCGACGAAGAGCAGCCGAAAGTCATCAGAGCTCACAACTGTTAACTTATCTTTTACACCATCACCTAAATCAACCGACCATTACCCTGTTTCATTTATCTGCGAGTCTAGTCTGCGTGAACCACCACTCGCCTGCGTCACCCAGTTCTGCTGCGGAGCTTTTCTTTTGATACAGCTAAAGTTTTTGTTCATTTATGAGTCGACGAGTTTGATCGAGCTGAAACTAAAACTGAGAGTGAGTTGCCTGAACGTGTTCATGAGTTTTGGTGTATTTTGACTTGGTTTTGATGAATACAACCTGAAGAACTTGTTCATAAAAAAATCTCAATATGTATGATCATCTCAATTTTTGATAATATGTACATTGAAAAGGAACTTTTTGATGGTTGTACAATGTTCATTATGATGAGGACTGTTCTGGTGTTTTTAATTTATCAGATTTTTGAAAATCTAAAAGAAATCGCATGAAGGACAGGCGCTCAAAAGAAACAATCAATTCAAAAATTTGAATGTTTATTCAAATTCTTGACAATAATAAAACTTCATGAGGCTAATTTCCCAATCCAATCAACTTAGTCTTTTAAGAAAATTTGCAGGAAGTGACTAAAAAATTATTATTTGATTTTGCATTACTGTTTTTTTTTTTAAATTTTGTGTGGCAATATTTTTTATTTTTTTAAGCAAATATAACCAAATAAAAAAAAACAATACCAGTTTTTACTCCAATTCAAACTTCCTTGTTTAGTCCTCAAAACTAACAAAAAAATCAAAAATAGAAAAAAAGTCCTAAAAGTTAATAAATTTTAAGAAACCTCGAATACTGAAAAAAAATAAATTGATTTCTCTGCCAAAAGACTGAAAGCCAAGCAACAACAACCAGAAATTGTAGAAAAAAAATCGAATGATTAAGTACTGATGAAGAATCCAATGAAAAAATATTTTTTTGTTTTGTCCTAATCATAACTTACAATTTTTCCCAAGCCACCATAGCCTTTTTGAGGGGCGCAACATCCTAAGCTGAAAAGATGATTTTTTTTGTTCCTTAAAAGATTTAAAGTATTTCAAAACACTATTTTGAGAATTCATCTTTTAGCGAAAAAAACTTAAATAAAATTAGAGGGCATTACCAAATTATACACAATTTTACAAAATTTTACCATATAATACAAAATTATACAAACATATGCAAAACTATACAAAATTATACAAAATTATACAAAATTATACAAAATTATACAAAATTATACAAAATTATACAAAATTATACAAAATTATACAAAATTATACAAAATTAATCAAAACTATACAAAATTAATCAAAATTTATAAAATTAAACAAAATAAAACAAAACTATACAAAATTATGCAAAATTATACAAAATTATACAAAATTATTCAAAATTTTACAAAATTTTACAAAATTATACAAAATTATACAAAATTATTCAAAACAATACAAAATTAAACAAAATTATAAAAAATTCTACAAAATTTTACAAAATGATACAAAATTATACAAAATTATTCAAAGAAAATCAAAATTATACAACAATATACAAAATTATACAAAATTATACAAAATTATACAAAATTATACAAAATTATACAAAATTATACAAAATTATACAAAATTTTACAAAATTCTTTTAAATTATACAAAATTATACAAAATTATACAAAATTAAACGAAATTAAACAAAATTATACAGAATTACACGAAATTATACATAATTATACAAAATTTAACAAAATTAAACAAAATTAAACAAAATTATACAAAATTATACAAATAATACAAAATTTTACTGTATTATACCAAATTATACAAACATATGCAAAATTATACAAAATTATACAAAATTATACAAAATTATACAAAATTATACAAAATTATACAAAATTATACAAAATTATACAAAATTATACAAAATTATACAAAATTATACAAAATTATACAAAATTATACAAAATTATACAAAATTATACAAAATTAATCAAAACTATACAAAATTGATCAAAATTTAGAAAATTAAACAAAATAAAACAAAACTATACAAAATTATGCAAAATTATACAAAATTATACAAAATTATTCAAAATTTTACAAAATTTTACAAAATTATACAAAATTATACAAAATTATACAAAATTATTCAAAACAATACAAAATTAAACAAAATTATAAAAAATTCTACAAAATTTTACAAAATGATACAAAATTATACAAAATTATTCAAAGAAAATCAAAATTATACAAAATTATACAACAATATGCAAAATTATACAAAATTATACAAAATTATACAAAATTTTACAAAATTCTTTTAAATTATACAAAATTATACAAAATTATACAAAATTATACAAAATTATACAAAATTAAACGAAATTAAACAAAATTATACAGAATTACACGAAATTATACATAATTATACAAAATTTAACAAAATTAAACAAAATTATACAAATAATAAAAAAAATTTATTGTATTATACCAAATTATACAAACATATGCAAAATTATACAAAATCATACAAAATTATACAAAATTCTACGAAATTCTACAAAATTCTACAAAATTCTACAAAATTCTACAACATTCTACAAAATTCTACAAAATTTTACAAAATTCTACAAAATAATTAGAAATTTTGCCAAATTCTACAAAGTTCTACAAAATTAATCAAAATTATAGAAAATATGCAACATTATACAAAATTATATAAAATTATACAAAATTTTACAAAATTATACAAAATTGTACAAAATTATTCAAAATTATATAAAATTATCAAAATTTTACAAAATTAAACAAAATTAAACAAAATTATACAAAATTCTTCAAAATTAAACAAAATTCTTCAAAATTATAGAAAATTTTACAAAATTGTACAAAATGATACAAAATTATACAAAATTATACAAAATTATATAAAATTAAACAAAATTTTACAAAATGATACAAAATTATACAAAATTATTCAAATGCTGTTGATAAGGGAAACATCATTTGATCGTTGAAGCGTGTGACCGGTTGTGCTGATGGGATATTATGGTCCTGTTCAGCAACGGAGAAGGACAACCATGGGTGGTCTCTCATGCTCATGCTTAAAATTATACAAAATTATTCAAAATTATACAAAAAAAAAAAAAAAAACAAAAAGTTCGTTTTTTGTATTTTTATTTTTTTAAGGCGATAAAAGGGATTTTTGAGCCATACAGAATTACGAGTGTACATTGTGACGCCGAGTAATGAGTATATAGAATAAAATATTATTTTTTAAGGTTCTGGGATATAAAATAAGGCTCATTTTAAAAGTATGTCTTGTTTTTGAAAACTGAAAAAAATGAAACGATGAGAAAATCTCCTGAATGTTTTATTTTTAATGCTCAACTTTTCACACAATTTTTTTTTGTTTCTTTTTGTGGCTGCATCTCAGGCACGAAAATTAGAATCTTTTAAAATTTTAAGTGACTGAAATAAATTATAAATATAATATAATTTTTTTTTTTCAAATTAGTTGTTACAAAAAGATTTTTTAAATCGTTCCAAAATATAACGCCAGAAAAGTGTTGAAAAGTTTTATGTTTGAGAAGGTAATGACTCATTATTAATGAGGAACATTGAAATTCCTTGGTTGTTGGAGGACTGTATAGCATAATACAGTCCTCCAATAACCAAGAAATATCGACGTTCCTTTGCCTCCTTTTCAATCAAACAACTCCCCAAGCCTACTAACTCCAAACACTCCAACTCCGTCGACTCTGCGTGCTCCGTTGATCGACAAATTCATCCCTCATTCACCACTAAGGCGCGAAGTGAGAGTAGTACAGCCAAACCTTGAGTGCAACCAACCACCACAATGGCTTCGCGCACCTCTCGCCACTCGACCGTGCTTTATTCCGCTATCGAACACGCGCGCGCCAAGAGTGCCGCCGTCGGGAGCTTCCACTACTCGTAGTGTTGTACCTCTAGTATACCTAGTAGAATTCGTCGTTCGTTGGTTTGTTCGTCTACGCGGGGTTCGCGGTGCTGTCTCTTTCGTGTTTGCCGTGTTGTTCCCGATCGGTGGCGGTGCTGCTGCTGCTGCATTCTTCGTCTCTTGGGACGATCTCTCGGGCGTCGTGTGTTCTGATCTACTTCTACTTGGTTGGTGTACAAAGTGTTCTAAGTGAAAGTTCTTATAATTTGAAAAGTAACAGTATCGACTACAGTTCAAGAAGTGGCTGCTCCGCTTCAGTGATCTTATCAGCAAGTTGAGGGTCTGGTACTGTGACCTTCAAAAACGTGGAAACAAAGCGTTAACCTGGTTGGACAGGTTGGACCACGGGTTTGACAAACAGGAAGGACGACCAGTATTTATTGCGATCGTCAGGGTGTGTGTGTGCTAGTGTGGTGGCTGGTTTTTTTTTTTAGTTGGTGTGACCAACTTCGCACAACAAGAACAAGAAGAAAGAATGCCGCTCTGAAGAGCTCTGGTTTTGTGAACGCGAAGGGGGTTGGAAAAGTGACAAGAAGAACACGACTGACTATCCAAGTCTGCTCGAGCATCGAAGACCGGTTGTTAGTCATCAAGGAATCGAACGCGAAAAAAATAAAAGTTTTGCACAGAAGAAGAGTGACTGATACGAGCGTGAAGGATATCTGGTTGGTTGGATGAGTGGACAAAACGGCCATCATAAAAGTAGGAGGAAATAGCGCACAATTCGGCGACGCCGACGCCGCCGGTTTAGATCGCGGAAAATATAATTAGGCCAGGGACATCAAAGGCGAGTGTGTTTGCGGAAGTCTAGGCCGAGGATGCGCGATAACATCGAGTGAAGGGGAAGTCTTCTTCAGACACGAGGTGAATGAATGGACTTGAAGGTAAATTATTTCTGATGGGTTATGCTATTTCTCTTTATTCTTGTCTTACCGTGCTTCAAAAACTGTTCCATTTAAATTTTTAACTTTTTATTGTAGTTTTTTTTATAACCTGATACTTGCATGTGCGCCTAAAAAATTTAGCTCAGTTTAATCCATTACCGTCCTTACACCCACTTGGAGAATATTTGAAATGTTCTAGCAAATTAAAAATGCAAATGATAAAGTAAAATTAATGAGATAATTACAACAACATGTTGAACAACAGTTTGAATAACCATTGTGTGAATAGTTTCAGTCAGACGTTTTGAAATTAAAACTGTTGAGCGTTTTTTTTTTACGAAATCGCAAGATTTCACACCGTTTTATTTTTTGTATTTTTTGATTTCGCTCAAACTTTTTGTGGGCGGGGGTGACAATTTACCAGAAACTGATGGAAATTTACCAATTCCTTCTGAATGTTCAGTAGAGTGGTCCAAATCCGGGCTTGAAATCGAAGATTGACCCATCACAAGGCTAAATTTCAAATTTGAGCTCATTTTGACCACGGGAATCCCTTCCACTGAAATCAATTTAAAATGCATTCCCCTGCATTTAGAATCATTTTTAGCATGAAAATTTTCGATGTTTAGCATCGTAAAAATTTTTTTTTGTTAAATTTTTTGTTTTCGTCAAAACTTACATTTTATGATAACTAGTGATTGCAGAACAGCTGAACTAGTGTAAAATGCATTTTAAAACACTTTTTCCATGCAAATGTTTGAACTATGGCTTGTTATTTGAATACTTATATTTTTTTATTTCTCCCCACGATTTTTCTCAAATGACGAATGAGCTCAAGTTTGGAATTTAGCCTAGTGATGGGTCAATCTTTGATTTCAAAGATTAGCCCCAAGAAAGTCCGGATTTGGACCACCCTAATGAACATTCAAGAATTTCATGAAATTTCGCGAAAATGGCCGTATACAAATTCTCAAGCCATAGAGAAGGCCCCCAACAAATTTGAGCCGAATAAAAAAATACTAATAATTGAAGAATTTGATGCAGTTTTTAGGTTTTTTTTTCAAAAATGTTATTTTTTAATCTCTGTTAATTACTCAGCTTTTATTTGAAGACATGCCATTTTAAGAGAAGTGTACTTTCCTAATCTGCAATAACGTATTTTTTCAATCATTTAAATTAAATTGTGTGAATATCAAAAGCATATAAATTAAAGAATAAAATCAATCAATTTTAAATGCTAGAGATACTGCAAAAAATCCTTGTCATGAACTCTATTATTTTAAAGAGAAGCATTCTGCAGTCAATACAGATCCAAATTCTTTGTAGAATTAGTGACAATTAGAAGCAAAGTGTTTTTTTTTTAAAGATCTTAAAATTCATTTAAAAATGCAACGCAATCGATTTATAATAATTTACTTTTTTCCAATTTTGCTTTGCATTTGATTTATATTTTTTCATAATTAATTAATGTAACAGCCCACTTAACGATGCGCATCAACCAGACTTTTTCACCAAGATATTTGTTACAGATTTTTTAATATTTTCAAAACTATGGGAACAATAGATATAATTTTACATTCATCCCCTAAACTGCCCATGTTCGCATATATGTCCCATATGCAAAAACAGCAAGCTGAGAAAAACGCATTTAAAGTTTGTCCTATATGTTTATCCTGTTATGTTTTTGCGAAAAAAAAAACTGGATTTCTTCCTGATTTCTAGAACAAAGTACTTGATGTTATAGGCTCTTTTGAAAGAGCTCACGATTTTGAACCAAACTGCATCAAAAACTCGAAATCGGTTTTTTTTTTATTTTATTTTTTGAAAAAGTGGAGTTTTCTTCTAAATTGGAAATAATTATGCCAAAGTTTCTTTCACTATGATGGCAAGTAGAAGTGTTTACTGGAAGAAACTTGGCGTTTGTAGCAGTAAAAGTCGGTTCTGAAGTGATACCGCAAGGCAGCCGAGAGCATCCATGGCTTGTGGCCATGGAGAGTAATATCCCTGTGGTTCCGGTCCCGCTTCGATCATCGTAACCAGAAATCTAAGAAGGTGCTTCTGGTCAACTGGCTGAAACGTCGACGTCGTCGCTGCAGATTCTATGAGATGATGATCGTGACATCTTCAAATCAAGTCGGAAGTAGGCAGCTCATCTGTTTGAAGATCTGAAGATTTGAAAAATTCTTGAAGATTGGGATTTAAGGATACCAGATTTGGTGAACCCGTTTCTTTATTAATACAAATATTCTTTCACTTATATACTTAGCCTACACACACGCCACTAAAGTCAATCCACGCCAATATAACTAAATACGCGGTAGGGTACTACCCTGGTCGTTCGCTGTGAGTGTTCGATTGCCGGCACTCTGTTGAAGGTTCGGCTATGGGTAGTATGCTTATCGTAACGGTTAAACAAGGGCGTCTGTGTGATGTGTCCCTACACCCGTTACAAATTTCCGTTGCTTTGGGGATGGGATGGGAAAATTCTTTTGATTTAAGCACTGGTATTTGTAACAACAAAATTCGTACAAAAAATTTTATGTACGTGGGTGTACAGATTACTGAACATAAGATGACGAACTGTTTGATCAAGCGAACACATGTGAACTGGACCAAGCTGCCGGCGGGTATGAGAATTATTCATTCATTCATTCATTCATTCAACTGCATCAAAAACTCGAAATCGATGAAAATGCATATGGGACATTTATGCGATCAGGGGCAGTAAAGTACTGTCTACTAAGCGATTTACAACCAAATTTGTTTATTTTTACAATCAGATTGTTGCAGGATTGGTACGGACCCAGTTTGTCAATTTTGGAATAAGAAGACAACAACTATCTTTGTTGCTGTGCATCGTTAAGTCCATAAATTTAATGCCTTCAAAGAATCAAAATTAAAACACTTCTAATTTCATGCCTTGTTTTTTATATTTTTGAAGTAAATTACGATTACCTTTTAACTGTTTACAGAAAAAAAAAGTTCTCAGCAATAATTATTTTTGTTTCAATTTGACTTTTGTAGCAATTTTGAGAATCTAAATAACTCAAAAAATTACATAAATTTCTTAATTGGAACAGCATTTGATAAACAAAATCAGCAGATGGATGTAAAGCAAAGCAATCCACTTTAACGACCCCCAGGTCTTTTGTGGTCTCTGTTGCAAGTTTCTGCTCATTTCTAGGCGTCCGAAGGTTATGTGTAGTGAGACACCCTTAAGCAAATGGACCGACGTTTTACTTCCCCATCCGATAGAAGGCATGGGCATGAAGTACATTCTTGAAAAATCAACTAAATGTTCACTTCTTCAATACACTGTTAGGTGACTGAACCTTCTCTCAAATTAAATTGAAAAAAAAAACATTAGTTTTACTTGCTTTTTCTGATAAAAAAAAAAAAAAACAATTACACAACATAAATAGCATCTAAATTTGTCTTGCAACAAATCTTCATGGCCATATCAACAAACAGCTTTATTACTTAATAAAAACCTTAAAATCGGAAAACATCAATTATTTCAACCATTTCATCGCTACAAATACAAATTCGTTAACATACGTTTCATTCCACCCGCTATGTTTGTTTAACCTATTGAAAACACATTGTTAGCAAACTAATCGATTTGCAATAACCCATGTCAAACAGCATAGCCTTAAAATGTACAAGCTTGCTTGCTATTGAAATCCAACCAAATCCGACCTAGCCCAACCGTGGGGCTGGGGGCTGCACCTGTCAAGCAAATTGCACATAACTACACCTTCCCTTCAAATATATTCGTCGGCTTGTTTTACAAAAACCAACATTCGCAGACTATTTAGCAGCCATCAGGTTGTGGGGTGGTGGTGGAACATCGTGCGTTATTAAATTTTAACAAACAAAAAAAAAGTGCCTACCCACTTGCCAACCCTACGTGCATGCAGAAATGGCGCGCAATCGACGACGACGGATCGATGGCTTTGTCTAATGCTGCGTGGGCGGTTGCTGCCGATCGACGACCACCAGGCCATATTTACCCCCATTGCCCATAACGTTCTGATTTCACTATTCACGTACCGGTGAACGAACGAACAAAAAAAAAATCGAAACTTCCCTTGGCTGTGACGTGTTTGCTTGCCAAATCTAAATGAAAAGTTTTGCAAACTCTTCAACCTTAAGGGGTGGCATTTAGTTCAACTCATTTTTTGGTCTTTGGTAAAACCATGGGTTTTGCGCTAGATATCTCAACAATTAATTTCCGAAAATCACTTTTGAATAATTCCTGAATTTTCAATTCCTTGATCCCAGCTAGTACGTAACCCCTTTTTGAAGCTTTTCGCCGCCTTTGGTGGCGGCAGCCGTGTGGCACAAATCAATCAATTAGCCTCTCAAAACAGCCCCCCATATAGGTATGCGTTCACCACCGCCGTGATTGCCCCATCGTTGCGCCGCAAAGCAGAAGCTTTCATATGCGCGAAAAGAGACTTGAACGAGGCGACGAACCTCCGCTCGTTTGTTGTGGAAATTTGATCGAATTCGACGCGGGGGTCTTAAAGAGTCTCGCCACAAAGAAAAGATTGTGTGTGTTTTTTTGTGTTGCTTAGAATAACAACCTTTTTGTTTCATTTCGGTTTCATTAATTGAAACATTCCAAATAAAGAACGTTTTAAACTTCCTCAAACTTCACAGCTCCAATTGGCTCCAGTTATCATCGCCTGTCAAGGTCGCTTTGGGGCGCGCTCCAAGCTACTTAGTATGAAGTCGAATTCGCTTCCGAAGCGGTTAATTAAAGAATCGTTGATCGCTTAACAGACCATTAAATTTTTCGAGTTGGTCATGTGACGTGCTTAGTGGAACAAACTGGATAAAAAAACACAAGAATTTAAACTGGAGCAAAAAACCCAACAAGCAGGTTTCCTATCACACGATACTTTAGAAGTCACTGTTAATCAATCGCTGCGCCTGCAGGCTGGGCTTGTCTGATTTTCAGATCGCTCTCTGGGTTGGGCCATGAATCTGCTTAACCAATCTACCCGCCGCCAGTTGCGCACTATAAAAGGCTTGTTACTGACAAACTACACACAAAAAACCTGATCTTTTTCCAAGAACCGCAACTCGTCACAAAGCGCGGTCACCGTTGATTCGGCTTCACGCCTAGAGTTGATTCGATGACCCTGGTCGTCGTCATCGCAGACCTCTCATAACTAGCGTGGCTGGTCAACAATTATAATGCATGCGATGCGATGCGCGTAGCAGCTACTCCGATTAAAAACGTGGAACGGAAGTTCGTCGAAGAACCAAGTTGGAACTGTGGCGGTCAGTTTCACCCCACGGCGGTGACCTTCGCAGGCGGTCTTCGCAGAACGCAGATGAAGAAAAAACAATAATTTATTATCGCCTGGTCACCTCTGGGGGATCGGGTAAACTTACGCACACTGAGGAGACCCCGTTGGCGACCCCGACGTCCGTTAATTTACGAGATGGGGTTTCGATCGAAAGAGATTTTGACCCCACGCGGTCAGCGCCGTGCGATGGGTTTAATTAGGTGACCTTTGGGAGTATCAAGGTTGAGCAGGCCTTCGGGGTGATTGAATGGAGTTTGAGGGGCAATTCTTTCGGATATCAAACTATTTGTTTTTTTTTTTTTTTTTTTTTTGTAATTTGGGATGAAGTTTCCAATGTAAGCTAACGTGAATAAGAATACTTAAAAATAAAAATTATGCAATAAAAACACTTGAAATAACTGCTTCATTAAAAAAAATCATTCCTTTTTCAAAAATATAATGTTATGATGAAAATTTGCCTATACGGCAATTCCATTTAAAAAGAACAAAACCGAAAAAAAGTTCTCCGATCGGGCTCAAAACTTTTCTTGGGTTTCTGGCCAAATAATTAGACCCATTGTTTTTTTTTTTTTTTTTGTTTGGCCATAAGGAGCCGTGCTATGATAGTCATGAAATTGGCATTTTTTGCAATTGTTTGCAAAAACCACAAAAAAATCATAACTCCAAGCTATTTCAACCAAAATTGGCTGTCTTAGACGCAAATGAAAGGTAATTGGTATGGCTTTCAAGAAAAAAAAAATCAAAGTCTCAAAAATCTAGCCTTTGAAAAAGACGTATGAAAACTCAAAATGGCATTTTGACAGTGTCTGAACATAAGAGCATATGAGCAGATCTCTACGGAATCGGACTTTTTTCTTTAATTTTAATTTTTGTATTTTTTAATCCGGCTGAAACTTTTTTGGTGCCTTCGGTATGCCCAAAGAAGCCATTTTGCATCATTAGTTTGTCCATACAATTTTCCATACAAATTTGGCAGCTGTTCATACAAAAATGATATGTGAAAATTCAAAAATCTGTATCTTTTGAAGGAATTTTTTGATCGAGTTGGTGTCTTGGACAAAGTTGTAAGTATGGATATGGACTACACTGAAAAAAAAAATGCTACACGGTAAAAAAAATTTTGGTGATTTTTTATTTAACTTTTTGTCACTAAAACTTGATTTGCAAAAAAACACTATTTTTATTTTTTTTTATTTTTTGATATGTTTTAGAGGACATAAAATGCCAACTTTTCAGAAATTTCCAGAATGGGCAAAAAATCTTTGACCGAGTTATGATTTTTTGAATCAATACTGATTTTTTCAAAAAATCGAAATATCGGTTTCGAAAAAAATATTTTCAAAAATTTAAAATCAAGACTAACATTTCAAATGGGCGTAATATTGAATGTTTGGCCCGTTTAAAATGTTAGTCTTGATTTTAAATTTTTGAAAATATTTTTTTCGAAAAGATCGGAAAATTTCACGAATGTTTCATGTTTAAACATAGTAAATCGGACCTGTAGTTGCTGAGATATCGACATTAGAAAACGGTGGGTTGTTTGGGTGAGACTTAGAAAACATCAATTTTCCTGTTTTTTAGCCTTTGCATAGCAATATCTCAGCAACTATGGGTCGCATCAACAAAGTTCAATTAAGCAAAATATAGAGAATTTTCTCAGCTTTTCAAAAAAAAAAAAAATTTCAAAGGTGGGCAAACATGGGCACTTATTTTAAAAAATGAAAAACTGCGACTATTTTTAAAAAAGTTACCTTAAAATGGCTATAACTTGAAAACAGTGCACTTTATCAAAATTTCACTAAAGTACTTTTTGATTGCAAATTCGATTTCACATCGAAAAATGAAGTTGAAAAATTTTTGCGACCGATATTTCGATTTTTTGAAAAAATCAGTATTGATTCAAAAAATCATAACTCGGTCAAAGATTTTTTGCCCATTCTGGAAATTTCTGAAAAGTTGGCATTTTATGTCCTCTAAAACATATCAAAAAATGAAAAAAAAATAAAAATAGTGTTTTTTTGCAAATCAAGTTTTAGTGACAAAAAGTTAAATAAAAAATCACCAAAATTTTTTTTACCGTGTATCATTTTTTTTCAGTGTAGTCCATATCCATACCTACAACTTTGTTGAAGACACCAAATCGATCAAAAAATTCCTTCAAAAGATACAGATTTTTGAATTTTCACATATCATTTTTGTATGGACAGCTGCCAAATTTGTATGGAAAATTATATGGACAAACTAATGATGCAAATTGGCTTCTTTGGGCATACCGAAGGCACCAAAAAAGTTTCAGCCGGATTAAAAAATACAAAAAAAATCGAATGACCGAAAACTCAGAGAATTGCTCATATGCCTGAAAATATGTTTATCGAATTTGTCTGAAAATTTAACATAAGATTTCAAAATAATTGAAGGTGTTTACCTGTGCCTAATTGAAGGTGTTGGTTTGAAGTTTTCGCCCTTACCTTTCAAAATTTCAGATATTTCAATATGGGTATCAAATGATCGGAATTTTTTCCTGCATTTTGTTAGTAATACAATTTTCTGTGAAATACTCAAAACTTTCACTCAACCACGATTTTTTTTTAAATACCAAAATTCAGTTTTTTTTTCAATGAATAAAAAATGGTTGGGAATTTTTTGTACGTTTCGATATATTTTTTTTTGAAAATATTTTTGAGTATTTTTCCGAATATACGTAGTTTTGTGAAAATTTGGAATATTTTCAAAAATGTGTGTTATAACTTTTGAAATGTTTGAAAAAATCCCGATTATTTAATACCCATATTGTAAAAACTGAATTCTGAATATTTTTCAGAGAGTAAATTATTTTTATGAAAATTTTGAGTATTTTGAAAAATGAGTTTAATAACTTTCGAAATGTATGAAAAATCTCGATCATTTGATTCCTCATATTGTAAAAAACTGAAAAAGTTTTTTTTTCAAGAAATACCTAGTTTGTGAAAATTTTGAGTATTTAAAAATAAAATACTGCTTTCGAAATAAGTGAAAAAACCCAATCGTTTGATACCTAAATTGTAAAAAAAAATTTGCGAAAAATTTTAAGTATTTTTAAAAAATGTGTGTTACAACTTTCAAAATTTATGATAAAATCCGGATCACTATAGATTATAGTAAAAACAATAATTTTGAGTATTTTTTTCGAGAAACAAACCATTTTCAAAAAAAAAAGGATGCCATTTCAAAAACACTATAATTTTTCGATTTTTGGATGATTTTTCATAGGATTATAGCTATTGTCTCCCATAAAGCCAAAATTCCATAAGCTCTGTGCTTCGGTTAAGCACTGGGTCGTGCTTAACTGAGGCAGCTGAACGAATCATACCCGGGACAGTGCAAAACTGGGGCATGACTGTACTTAAAGTAAAATAATAATTCCATGAATATTGAAATTTTGTTGGTGCCAGAAATATGCCTGTAAATGTTTCAATAGTTTTTTGAAACATTTTGTTTAAAAAAAACTGAAATAGAGCTTGAAATCATAAGTTTAGTTTTTTTTTCTTTGGCAAATCTCCTTTGTCAACCTTGAATTAAGCTGGGGAAAAATTAATAAATTGAGTCCACGTTAGCACAGAAACAGAGGTGATTAAAACAGATTGTTTTTGTGTAAAGTTTAGGTTATAACATACATTTTTAGTATGATATTACATAATAAATCAGTGGGAACTAAAATGAACATCCCGGTTTGTATTTTAAACAAATTTTGATAACTGAAAATAATTTTAATTAAATTTCTCCATTTATTTGTCATGCTCTCAAAACTTTTCAACAAATTCTTGATTAACCCTGTACTGCAATTTTTTATCGATTTTTTTTTTAATTTTTTCCGTTATTCATTTTGAGCAACTTTTGTTTAACGATAAACTTTACTCCTCTGGTTTTATATATTATTTCATTCATTTTTGGTATTTGTTTATTCATTTCCATCGAATGTTTTTTTTTACTTTATTGATTGTTTGAGGTCAATTTACAATCGCTCAAAAAATTTTGCCTATATTGTGTTTGATAATTATTGACTATGTTATATATGTATTTGATAAACGGAAACCATTAGCTTGCAAGTCACAACAAAGTGTGTCAAAACATAATGTGGAGCATAACAAAATTATTGCATGCTAATTTCGACAGAAAAAGCAATAGATAACCAATCGCGATAGCAAAAGTTGACCCCAGAATAAAACTATATCATTGGGAAATTTACTTAAAACAAGTCAAATGATAAATTCGAAGGTTTTAAAAAAAAATCTTTTCATATGCTTTTTTTTATAAATCTTAATTGATTTGAAAATTGATCTTCAGAATTTTTTCAAATATAGTTCTGGTAAATTTTTAAATATTTTCACATTGAAAGTACGAATCATCAGGTTCTTCATAATTTAAATTTGTTTCATTTGCAGACCCAGTTAGAAATTTGTATGATCCAATGTCACCCTTGCTGACGAACCCTATTTTTCCCTAAAAGAACACTGAATCGATATTAAAACCGTTCTCTAATTACAAATCTATGAATATTTTGGAACCTTTTCTCAAATTTGTTAAAACGCTTGTATGGTTGATGGGAAATGGCTTCTTTGGTCATGGAGAATTGCCTCTTAATGATAAAGATGATTGATTAAAATAAGTCTAAATCAGTGTTCCCACGAGCCTAAGCCATCGGCTAGGCTAGATTCATTTTTCTGGTTCAGGTTCACACCACACGTCGGCAAGCATCGTCGGCTCAGGCTCACTGATTGCCATGAGCCATGGTTCATTTGGTTCAAACCAGGCGAGGCTAGCCAAAATGAACCATTGGCTTGAACCAGGCTTGAACCTGGCTTGAACCTGATCAAAGAATGTTAGGCTAAACGCGCGCTTTGATACACCGTAGTATGCTCAAACCGTAACATTCTTACACCGTAACATTGTTACACCGTAACATTGTTACACCGTAACTTTGTTACACCGTAACAGTATTACACCGTAACATTATTACGGTGTAAGGAATGTCACGGTGTAATGATAGCTACGATGCAACGAATGTTGTGGTGTAACCATGTTACGATGTGACAATGTTACGGTGTAATTAATGTTACGGTGTAACAATGTTACGGTGTAACAATGTTACGGTGTAACAATTGTTCGCACCGCTGGGCAGTTGATGAAAAATACTATGCCAGCAAGTGTATCACGCGAGATGAGAGAGAACGCAGAGAAGAACTCGGACGGCCGGAAAGCCGGACCGCGACGAAAACCCATGTAAACCCTAGAAATTGAAAAAGTTGGATCGTCACATTAGCCATTACAAAGTGTAACGTGGTTGCGTAAATTTAGCCGAATTTACCATCATTTCTTTAACTTCCTGGTTCGATCGGTTGATCAGCTTAACCAGATTTCAGCGCGTGTGGGAGTAAAAAGCCACGAAAGAGGGCATAATTTGTCACCAGATTTACCATAATTAAAGCCACTTAGCGACCGTAAGTAGGGTGTAATGGAAATACGACGTGGAATTAATTCGAAACTTTGTTTACTAGAGCGAATTTAACCCGTGAGCAACAAGAGCATTTGTGTGAGGAAAAGGTGATAAAGGGCAAACTATTCATGTGAGTTGAATTATATTTCCATCTAAATCATGCGTAATAAAATCAATATTTTTTAGTTTTAAGCTACTACCAGAAAAGTTGCTGTAAAAATTCAGTTTGTTCTGAGGTCCGAACAATCTTAAAAATGAGCAACCTCACTGGCTATTGCTGCGGGATCTGCAAGGCTGCGGTGGAAAAGGACGGTGATCTGCCCTTCTGCGACCACTGCCAGCAATTCTTCCACTACGAGTGCGCGCAGCTCGAGAAGGGCGTCAAGGACGATTCCTGGAGGTGCCCCAACTGCGCGGCCGAAATGGAAGTCACCCAGGTCATCGTGAAGTTTGACGACCTGGAAAAGACCCTGCTGGAGCTGGAAGCTGAAGCGAAGCGCCAGGAGGAGAGAATCGTCGCGGAACAACAGCTGCACAAACGTCGCCTGGAGCTGCAACAGCAAACACAGCAGCGTCAACAAGAGGCCGAAAGGCAGATGCTGGCCCTTGAGCAGCAGCTCATGGAGCAACAACTCGCTGCCGAGAAGCAGTTCCAGGAACAGCAGAAGAAGAACAAGGAAGATTTCGAGGCCAAGATGGCACAACTAAAGGCCGAGGCAAAGAGTCCTGAAGAAAAGAAGAAAAGGAAAACTAAAACGTCCAAAGGGGACAAAAAGAAGCTCGATGCCTCAGGCACGGCTGGCCCCAGCGGAATCTCAACGCCGCTCCGACATCCGGGAGTTACGATTCCAGAAGTACCCAAACCAAAACCGACTCCGATACCGGCGGACTCAGGTGAAGAGGGTAACGGCAACGAAGGAGACGAGTCCGGCTCGGACACTAGCGGAACGGAGACGGAATCCAGTTCGTCGGATGATGAGCAGGAAAAAGCGGAAGTAGAACCACCCAAGCAGCTACGGGGGCCAACGAAGGCGCAGCTTACTGCCCGCCAGTTCTTGGCCAGAAAACTGCCCGTATTCACTGGACGCTGCGAAGAGTGGCCAATGTTTATAAGCAGCTACGAGACGTCGAACCTGGCCTGCGGATTTTCGAACGTCGAGAACCTCGCCAGACTGCAAGACAGCATTCGGGAGCCAGCGTTGACCAACGTGCGCAGCCTACTGTTGCTGCCCGAGAAGGTCCCGGCGGCGATCGAAACTCTACGCATGCTGTACGGCCGGCCCGAACAGCTGCTCAACACGCTGTTGATCAAGGTACGGAAGGCCGACTCTCCCAGGTCGGATCGTCTGGAGTCGTTCATTTACTTCGGCGTCGTGGTCCAGCAGCTCGTAGACCACCTCGAGGCCACCCACATGAACGATCACCTGGTCAACCCACTGTTGATCCGAGAGCTAGTGGAGAAACTACCCGCCGGGTCGAAACTCGAATGGATTCGGTTCAAGAAGCTGAAGAAGCACGTCTCGCTCCGAACTTTCGCTGACTTCCTATCGGACATCGTGACCGACGCTAGCGAGGCCACACTGTTCACCGAACCGCAGCTGCAACATCAGCCGCAGTCTCGCAGAGACGCCAAACCAAAAGCTGGATCCAGAACGCACGAAAGCTACCTTCACACTCACGCTGCTGCGGAGAATAGCGGAGACACAAACCATGCCGGTGTAAACAACAAAAGACCATGCCGGATTTGTGATCGCACCGACCATCGAGTCCGCAACTGTGAGAAGTTCAAGCAGCTGAAATTGGAGGATCGTTTGGACGCAGTCAAGAAGTGGCAACTCTGCAAGCTGTGCCTGAATGAGCACGGGTCTGCCCGCTGCCGGATGAACTTCAGGTGCAACGTGAGAAACTGCAAGGAGCGGCACAACGCACTTCTGCACATCGATGTCCCTGCAACGGTCGCCAACTGCAACGCTCACGATGTGCGGGCCAGACAGCCGGTGATCTTCAGGATGATTCCGGTCACGCTGTACAACGGTGGCAGATCGGTCAACATTATCGCGTTTCTGGACGAGGGAGCTTCGTACACGTTGGTGGACGAGTCCATCACGAAGTTGCTGAATGTTCGGGGCTCAGTTCAACCGCTGCGCATTATGTGGACTGCTGGAGTTTCAAGGCTGGAGAAACATTCGGAGAACGTCTGTCTGTCGATCTCTGCCAGAGGGGTATCGACTCAGTTCCAGATCAAGAACGCCCACACCGTGAACGAGCTGAAACTTCCGGAACAAACCGTGTGCTTCGCTGACGTCGTCAAGGAGTACAAGCATCTGCACGATCTTCCGGTGGCAGATTACCGCGGCGCGCCGAAGATCTTGATTGGCTTGAAGGATCTCCACCTGTACGCGCCACTCGAATCTCGCATCGGAGGTGCTGGAGAACCAATCGCTGTTAAGTCGAAACTTGGATGGACGATCTACGGCCCCCATGAGAACAACGCGCCAGCAGCTGGATTCGTAGGGCATCATGCTTGTCACCAAGTCTCTAACCAAGACCTGCATGATCTCCTGAAGAACCAGTACCTCCTCGAAGAAACTGGCATCTCCATGGCGCTGCTGCCTGAGTCAGATGAGGACAAGCGAGCCAGGTCGATTCTGGAGTCAACGACGGTGCGGATCGGGGATCGATACGAGACCGGCCTGTTATGGAAAGCGGACGACACAAGTTTCCCCGACAGCTACGTGATGGCGCTGAAAAGGTTGAAATCCCTGGAAAGAAAGCTGCTGAAAAACGACTCGCTGTACGACAACGTGCGACGCCAAATCGTCGAGTATCAACAGAAGGGCTACGCGCACAAGGCCTCCCAGCAAGAACTGGCTGCGTGCGATCCGCGAAAGGTGTGGTACTTGCCGCTGAACGTGGTTACGCACCCCAAGAAGCCGGAGAAAGTACGCCTCGTGTGGGACGCGGCCGCTACTGTGGCGGGAGTCTCGCTCAACAGCCAGCTGCTCAAGGGGCCGGACATGCTGACGTTGCTTCCTTCCGTGATCTTCCGATTCCGTGAACGTCCTGTCGGATTCGGTGGTGATATCAGGGAAATGTATCACCAGCTGCGCATACGAAAGGAGGATACGAACGCCCAGAGGTTCCTGTTCCGGAACGACCCAACGGCCGAGCCTGAGGTGTACATCATGGACGTCGCCACCTTCGGGGCAACTTGCTCGCCGTGTGCCGCGCAGTTTGTGAAAAACAAGAACGCGGAGGAGTTCTCGAAGCAGTATCCCGTGGCGGCGAAGGCAATCGTGGAGAACCATTATGTCGACGACTACTACGACAGCGCGTTGACGGTCGACGAAGCGATTCAGCGGGCGAAGGAGGTCAGACTCATCCACTCGAAAGCGGGCTTCGAGATCCGCAATTGGGTGGCCAGTTCTAGCGAGGTTGTCCGCGCGCTGGGCGAGGAGGAAGCCGATCAGAAAGTTCACCTCAGCCAAAACAAGACGACCGGTTACGAACGGGTGCTGGGCATTGTGTGGAACACGAGCACCGACGAGTTTTTGTTCTCGGCCGAGATGAGAGAGGATCTGGAGCGGTACTTGAAAGGAGAGCTGCGGCCCACGAAGCGGGTTGTGTCGAGCTGCGTAATGAGCCTGTTCGACCCTCAAGGTTTTCTGATCTCGTTCACGATCTTCGGGCGGATTTTGATCCAGGACTTGTGGCGGGCTGGCTGCGATTGGGACAAGGCGGTCGACGACGAAGCCTGGGAGAAATGGAAGCGCTGGGTGAGTCGCCTGCAAGAAGTCGAAGGCGTTCGAATCCCGCGGTACTACTTCCAGGGCGCGCACGATCTGAACTACGAGACGTTGGAGCTTCATGTGTTCTGCGACGCGAGTCAGTGCGCTTACGGTGCTGTCGCCTTCTTCTGGATTATGTCATCGATGGGCCCAATCTGCGCGCTCGTGTCCGGGAAGTCAAAGGTGGCACCGCTGAAGCTGCTCAGCATCCCGCGCTTGGAACTGCAGTCAGATGTGGTCGGCTCGAGACTCATGAACTTCGTGCAGGAGAACCACACCCTCAAGATTGCGGCACGGTTCATCTGGTCAGACTCTGAAGTTGCTTTGTCGTGGATCCATTCTGACCAGCGAAAGTATAAGCAATTCGTTGCCTTTCGCGTCGGCGAAATTCTGACGCTGACCAAGCAGAGCGAGTGGCGGAAGGTGCCATCAAAGCTGAATCTGGCAGACATGCTCACCAAGTGGGACAACAAGCACAGTTTCGGGCCGGACGGGCCATGGTCACGAGCGCCGGAATTCATCGAAGAAGCCAAGAGACTGTGGGCCATCTCAAAGCAGCAGGTGAAGTTGAACACGCCCGAGGAGATGCGAGCGAGTGTGCTGTACCACAGCATCATTGTTACCGAGCAAATCATCGATCCTAAAAACTTTTCTCGCTGGACGGTGATGGTACGATCCGTGGCGTGCCTGGCTCGATTTCGCTCCAATTGTCACAGAAAAGCCCAAGGTTTGCCGATCGAAGCACTTCCCCTTTCGAAGGCGATGAAGGGGCTCGTGAAAAGGACCGTGCCAGTAGTTCCAGTCCCGCTGAAGCGGGAAGAATACCAAATGGCGGAAACATACTTGTGGAGATGGGCGCAAGCGGACTACTTCCCAGACGAGGTGACGACCCTCCTTAAAAACCTCGAACTCCCCGCGGACAAGAAGCTATCCCTGGAGAAGAGCAGCGTGCTGTACAAGCTGACCCCGTTCCTGGATGAGCAGAAAGTGATGCGAGTTGACGGTCGACTTGAGCGAGCTACCATGGTTCCGTTTGAAGTTCGCTTTCCCGTCATCCTGCCCAAAGGCCATCCCGTGACAACGAAGCTGCTGGAGCACTATCACCAGAAGATGGGCCACGCGTACTTCGAGACGGCAATCAACGAGCTTCGGCAGCGTTTCTTCATCCCTAACCTACGAGCCGAGCTGAAGCGGGTGATGACGGCGTGCGTGAAGTGCAAGGTGGAGAAAAGCGTACCGGCAATCCCGAGAATGGCACCACTTCCAGTCCAGCGTGTGACTCCACATCAGCGGGCGTTCAGCTACACCGGGGTCGACTACTTCGGCCCAATAGCAGTGACGGTCGGGCGGCGTTCCGAAAAGCGTTGGGTCAGCCTCTTCACGTGTTTGACCACGCGTGCCATTCATCTGGAAGTCGTACATAGCTTGACCACACAGTCGTGCGTCATGGCTATCAGACGATTCGCTTGCCGGAGAGGAATGCCCATCGAGTTCTTCAGCGACAACGGCACGAACTTCCAGGGCGCGAGTAAGGAGATCGTACGCGTGGACGCGGAATGCAGAGAAGAGTTCACCGACGCCAGAACGAGCTGGAACTTCAACCCACCATCAGCGCCGCACATGGGCGGGGCCTGGGAGAGGCTTGTGAGGTCGGTCAAGGAAGCACTGAAGGCGTTCGACGACGGGAGTAAGCTGACGGACGAAGTGTTGCTGACCAGTTTGGCGGAAGCGGAGGATCTCATCAACACACGTCCGCTGACGTACTTGTCAACCGAAGCAGGATCAACCGAAGCTCTTACGCCCAACCATTTCTTGCGAGGAGTGACGGCCAACGACGGAGCTCAACGCGCTGAATCGACCAGTCCAGCCGAAGCTCTCCGAGACTGCTACAAGCGATCGCAACTCCTTGCTGATTGCTTTTGGAAACGCTGGATTGCGGAGTACCTTCCGACCCTGAACCAACGGACGAAGTGGCACGCGGAGGCGGAGCCTATCGCGTGTGAAGATGTCGTCTACGTCGTGGAAGGCGCTAATCGCGGTAACTGGGTCCGGGGCATCGTGACGGAGGTCTTCAAGGGTGCCGATGGACGCATTCGGCAGGCGTTGGTGAGGACAAGCAGAGGAGAGCTGAAGCGGCCGGTGAGCAAACTGGCGGTGCTAGAAATTCAGGAGCGTAAAACTGGTGCGAAGGAGGCTCCTCCCACCAGAGTTACGGGGCGGGGCAATGTTCGCACCGCTGGGCAGTTGATGAAAAATACTATGCCAGCAAGTGTATCACGCGAGATGAGAGAGAACGCAGAGAAGAACTCGGACGGCCGGAAAGCCGGACCGCGACGAAAACCCATGTAAACCCTAGAAATTGAAAAAGTTGGATCGTCACATTAGCCATTACAAAGTGTAACGTGGTTGCGTAAATTTAGCCGAATTTACCATCATTTCTTTAACTTCCTGGTTCGATCGGTTGATCAGCTTAACCAGATTTCAGCGCGTGTGGGAGTAAAAAGCCACGAAAGAGGGCATAATTTGTCACCAGATTTACCATAATTAAAGCCACTTAGCGACCGTAAGTAGGGTGTAATGGAAATACGACGTGGAATTAATTCGAAACTTTGTTTACTAGAGCGAATTTAACCCGTGAGCAACAAGAGCATTTGTGTGAGGAAAAGGTGATAAAGGGCAAACTATTCATGTGAGTTGAATTATATTTCCATCTAAATCATGCGTAATAAAATCAATATTTTTTAGTTTTAAGCTACTACCAGAAAAGTTGCTGTAAAAATTCAGTTTGTTCTGAGGTCCGAACAACAATGTTACGGTGTAACAATGTTACGGTGTAACAATGTTACGGTGTAACAATGTTACGGTGTAACAATGTTACGGTGTAACAATGTTACGGTGTAACAATGTTACGGTGTAACAATGTTACGGTGTAACAATGTTACGGTGTAACAATGTTACGGTGTAACAATGTTACGGTGTAACAATGTTACGGTGTAACAATGTTACGGTGTAACAATGTTACGGTGTAACAATGTTACGGTGTAACAATGTTACGGTGTAACAATGTTACGGTGTAACAATGTTACGGTGTAACAATGTTACGGTGTAACGAATTTTGTGGTGCAACAATGTTACGGTGTAATCATAATACGGTGTAACAATGTTACGGTGTAACGAATGTTACGGTGTAACGAATGTTACGGTGTAACGAATGATGCGGTGTAACGAATGTTACGGTGTAGTAAATGTTACATTGTAACATTGCTACACTATAAGATTTGTTACACAGTGCATTATTCCTATGGTTTTTATTAGCCTGGTTAGCCTGGCTTAAGCCATGGTTCATGGTTCACTGAACCAGGATTGAACCACAAAGGGAGGCTTAAGCCGAACCAAGTTTATAGGTGAACCTAGCCTAACCGGTTCATTTGGGAACTCTGGTCTAAATATTGATAACAAAATTTACAAATATTTTTCCAGAGCAACTACTTCCTGAACTTCATTCTTTTCGATTTCTTCCTGAACCACTTATCAACTGTTGTTGTTCGTCCTTGAACATGTCAAACCAGAAACACATATTTCTAGTGTGAACAGCGCCTCCAAGACATGTCTTTAATAAATTGGATCTTGTTTTAAAGTTCCTCCTAGGCATCTTGTTGAAGCGCAAAACGTGCTCTCAAATTTGGATCGCGCGATAGTAATCTACGCGCTGCAAAGCTAATCACAGGTCATTTGGCGCCATTGATAAGTGGTTGGCCATCAACGCTTCGACGAGCACCACCCAGTTTTGGACTGACATTTGAAAACGGCGTATTTTTTTAAATTTCAGATTTGTTTTTGTTCTTTACTAAAAGGCAATGCATTGACATTTAAACATGAAAATTTCAGTAAGTTGTAATTGACACTAATGTTTGTTATTCCTTTGAAATTAGTAGGAAAGACAACAACAAAAACTTGTTTATTTTGCAATTTTGCCTCCGCAGTCGCAGATACTCCAGTGCCCGTGGGCACTCCGCAGTGTGTGACAAACGCAACGCAATGCGAAATAATTATGCTCTTCTCTCTGCATGGGAGAGCTTTAGTTGGCTTTTGCGTTGGCATCGCACGTCAGGGGATCGAAAAAAAAGCTTTCATTTAAGTTTGACTTTTACACATGTTTAGGTGAAGGTAGGCACTCGTAATGACGCAAATTATTGCTCGCGGCGAATTGTGACGTTTTCACGTGGGGGACACTTTTTGCGATGAATTGTGAAACTGTGAAGTTTCACTAAATTAATGTTAATGATTGTGAAATTAATCTGCAAAAGAATTAGAATTATGATATTCTTACCCTATGTTCACACTGTATTCAAATTTCAGCCTGACCAAGTGACACAACTCCCTCGTCAAAGTCGCTCTCAAATTTCGTACCAGTTTCCTTGCACATAGTTGCTGACCAAGCCCACACATGCACCCCCACCCATACCCGGTTGCGGTCACGGTTCAATGCCAGAATGTATCACAATTTGCAAACAAATTAAGTGTAATTAAAAGCTCTGCTCATTAGCCTCAACTACGACGACGACGACGACGTCAAGCGACGAAAAGTCTCATTTTTTTTGCTGCATCAACTCTTCAAAAGTCTTCTCTGTGGGTTCTCCGGTTGATTGACCACGCCGCCGTCGTTGTCCGGCAGTCCGTCAAGTGGCCATCGATATGTATGTAGCGGCATGCAACTGCTGCAACATATATGCTGCCACTGAACTGGTGTGTTGTGTATCGTGTTTTGCATCAGAATAAATTAGAAGAGCACGAAACGTTATTGGTCGGTTGCCCCATTCCAAGGAGCGGGCCATTTTTCGCAGCGCACTAAAATGAAAGTGTTTTTTTTTTTTCGTAACGACGATTCCGGTTGGAAAACCCACGTGAAAAGTTAGAAGCGGGTAACCCTTGACTAAATTTCTGAAAATCAGATTTATTTTAAACTCTTGTTTAAACAGAAATGTTTATAACTGACTTGAAAATTAAGTTTGAAAAAAGTCCAATCAATCATTGCTAAGACATTCACGAATTAATCACATAGCTCATAATCGTAACAGACCAGGGCTCGCGATATGTGCCATTATTTTCCAAAACACAGTAGTGCCAATTATTATGTAAACAAACAACGGTTGCGATTTAGCTGCCCAAACTGCCATCGGCAAATTTGTAGAGCTGAACAGCTCTGCACCAAACAAGATAATCATAATCATTGACGGAAAAATGGCACATGCTGAGTTCGAGTCGGGTGATTTTGTCATCACGTCCAAAATCTGGCATGATTTAAACGCTGAGGTTGATGCGTGAAGAGGAAGAGTCGAGACATTTTATCGAACCTCGCAACCCGACTCATTCATATAATTATAATGGTTCATAACTGTCTGGTTTTGGGAAACGACGTTCAAGCCTACAATTTAGGTTGAATGTAGTTTGTTTATTCAAAATTGTTTTAAAACCAAGGTTAAAACACATGACCAGATAATTTATTTACATGTAGCGTGTAGCGTATAGCGTTTACTCCTTTTTATGATTTTTTTTACAAATACAAAAGTTACATGAAAAGTAATATTTATCACAAATTTTAAACAATAATGTACACTATTAATATATTTGAAAGTAAGTAAAGAATACACATTTTTAATCAAAACTTTTTATGCACTTCAAGGATGTAAACGATGAAATTATCGAGGTTCGATAACGATAACAATAGTTCTATCGTTATCGTTATTCCGATAATTCAATCGGCGATAATTTTATCGACGGTAACGGACGTTAACTTATATTTAATATATATCTAAAATTGACTAAAACCAGCCAAATTATGTTGAATTTTCAAGCTTCCTCTTAGTAATTTTTTATTAGTTTCAAAGTATGAGAGTAATTCTCCGCCAACTCACACAGCAGTTGCCCCGACCCCTCTTCGATTTGCGTGAAACTTTGTCCTAAAGGGAAACTTTTGTCCCTGATCACGAATCCGAGGTCCGTTTTATGATATCTCGTGACGGAGGGGCGGTACGGCCCCTTCCATTTTTGAACATGCGAAAAAAGAGTTGTTTTTCAATAATTTGCAGCCTGAAACGGTGATGAGATAGAAATTTGGTGTCAAAGGGACTTTTATGTAAAATTAGACGCCCGATTTGATGGCGTACTCAGAATTCCGAAAAAAAACGTATTTTTCATCGAAAAAACACTAAAAAAGTTTTAAAAATTCTCCCATTTTCCCTTACTTGACTGTAAAATTTTTTGGAACATGTCATTTTATGGGAAATTGAATGTTCTTTTCGAATCTACATTGACCCAGCAGGGTCATTTTTCCATTTAAAACAAAAATTTTCATTTTAAAATTTCGTGTTTTTTCTAACTTTGCAGGGTTATTTTTTAGAGTGTAACAATGTTCTACAAAATTGTAGAACAGATAATTACAAAAATTTTGATATATAGACATAAAGGGTTTGCTTAAAAACATCACGAGTTATCGCGATTTTACGAAAAAAAAGTTTAGAATTTTTTTTGTAATTGTCTGTTCTACAAATTTGTAGAACATTGTTACACTCTAAAAAATAACCCTGCAAAGTCAGAAAAAACACGAAATTTTAAAATGAAAAATTTTGTTCTAAAAGAAAAAATGACCCTTCTGGGTCAATGTAGATTCAAAAAGTACATTAAATTTCCCATAATATGACATGTTCCAAAAAATTTTACAGTCGAGTAACGAAAAATGGGAGAATTTTTAAAACTTATTTAGTGTTTTTTTCGATGAAAAATACATTTTTTCGGAATTCTGAGTACGCCATCAAATCGGGCGTCTAATTTTACATAAAAGTCCCTTTGACACCAAATTTCGTGTGAGTTGGTAGAGAATTACCCATGAATACTTAAAAATCACAAAATACCGTAATTTTTCAAAAGTACTCAAATTTTTATAATTTGCCATATAGGTATCAAACGATGTGACATTTTGCATGCATTTTCACTGTTTAAGAGTTTTTTTGAATTAAATGCACAAATTACCGTATTTTCTCGAAAATACTCAAATTTTTATTATTCGCAATATGGGTATCAAACGATTCGAAATTTTGTATGTAATTTAACTGTTTTAGAGTTTTTTGAATTCAATGCTCAAATTTTCACAAAGTATCTTGTTTTCTCAAAAAAATCTCAAATTTTGATAATTCGCAACATGGGTATCACCGAATTTTTTTCGAAGATACTTAAATTTTTGTAATTCACAATATGAGTATCAAACGATTCGAAATTTTGCATGTATTTTATCTTTTTGAGTTTTTTTAAATGAACTACTCAAATTTCACAAAAATTTCGAAAATACTCAAATTTTTAAAATTCGTTATATGGGTATCGAAAAATTCGAAACGTTACATGCATTTTCACTGTTTCAAGGATTTTTAAAATGAAAAAGCAGATAAAATTTCGCTTCGTTTGATACATATTGCAAATCATGAAAATTTGAGTACAGTCCAGACGATTATCCGAAGCCTCGATTATCCGATGTTTCGATTATCCGAAGTACGATTATCATAAGTTTTGCATAGGACTTCGGATAATCGGATCACGAACAATTTTTTTTATTGTTTTAAATATCAAATTCGAGTGATTTCTTCCGAAGCCTTCGGATAATCAAGACTGGACTGTACTTTCAAAAAAATACTTTTTTTGTGATAATTTAAGTATTTTTCTCCGAGAAAACTCTGAAACAGTGAATATGCATGATAAATTTCGAATCGTTTGTTTGGGTACATATTGCGAATTATGAAAATTTGTGTTTTTTCGAGAAAATACGGAACATTGCGAAAATTTGAGTATTTCATTCAAAAAACTCTAAAACAGTGACAACGTATGCAAAAAATTGCGAATTCTAAAAATTTGAGTATTTTCGAGAAAATGCGGTATTTTGTGAAAAATTTTGTGCTTATGCTTTGAAACTTACTACATTATCAAAAAATATATTTTAAACGAATGCATTGAAAATTTAACATTCATGAATTAAGTCAATTTAAGAAAGATTTTAAAAATTAGTTATCGTCCGATATCGGCGGTAAGATTATCGCCGATAGCATTATCGAAATAACGATATCCCGACGATAACGATAACCATCATAATTATCGTTTGACGATAATATTATCGAAGATTATTTGACCTTGATACATTTGGGTAATTCTCTACCAACTTACACGAAATCGGGAAAAGTTGCCCCGACCCCTTTTCGATTTGCGTGAAACTTTGTCCTAAAGGATAACTTTTGCCACGAATCTCGAATCCGAGGTCCGTTTTTGATATCTCGTGACGGAAGGGCGGTGCGATCCGTATAAATTTTGAACATGTTTTCAAATTCTAAACATGTATTTGTAATTTCTTAAAACATACTTAGAATGGATTTTAAGTCAAGTGTCTGCGTGCTAGGTCAATTCACCAATAAAAAAAATACTTTTTATACAAGTGCCGAAAAGTTTGACTTTTTACCTGAAACATTTTTTGTTTTTTTTTAAAAGCTAGTTTTCATCACTTCAGTACCAAAATACAGCAATTTTTTTAAATTCTTTAGGTCAATACTTCACCCACCATCAGAGATGGCAAATAGCAAAAAACCATCGCCCTCATTCGATTTATTACCTTCCAGTTACAGAATTTACTATAATTTAAACAATTTAACAATTTTGTAGAACATTGTTTTGTTCCAAAAAGAATGCTGTTGACACTAAAGCGTAAACGACGTCAAAAATTGCCACCATCGGCGTCTCTCACTCACGATGGTGAGGGAGTTTTTATTTACGTTCTAATCTCAACAGTATTCAGTTTAGATCAAAACAATGTTCTACAAAGTTATTCATTAGTAAATATATATACCTTCCCTGCCCACCACCCTTCCCAAGTAGCACTCATAACTTGTCGACTGTTGAATAATAGTTAGACAATTGTTTTTGATAAACATACGAGAAAAAATCTGAACATAACTTAAATAACAGTTTGTTTCACTGCTTGTATAACTGACTTGTGTAACTATCGTGTTTTGTGCCACAAAAGTGTTAAAACACAGTCAACTTCACTCTTTTCCAACAAAACACAACATAGGAAAAATTCTCACCTATTTGGAGGGTTCCATCCAATTTGCTGATTTACACTGTTTAAACAACTTATTTTGAAACACCTTCGATAGAAACTTGCTTGCTCACTTCCGTTTGAGGTATTTATCACTTGATTTCAGTCGAAAACGCTATTTATGAGCTGTAATTAAACGTCAAAATCCTGATATGCCATGATGCTGTTCCCTCATCTGCATTGTTTTCCTCGAAAACAGTTTGTTGAATAAGAATAATATTGCACTGTTTGTTTCACTGCTTATCTAACATTTTCATGTGACGGCATCTTCTGAAAAATGGGCGTGGCCAACCATTCTATAAATTACCTTAGGTTTTCTCGCTTTGTTACACAAATGTTATCGTAGAACAGGTTATATAACTGATATTCAACAAACATATTCAACTTGACATTGCGTGTTGTTAGGTGGTGTAAATTTGCACGTGAGGTATTTAGAGTTTCAATAATGTTTATTTATTGTAGATTGCAATAATTTTAATTGTTGACCAATTATTTATAAAAATATCGCCGGTAAAAGCTACAAAAAATATCAGCTTACGGAATTCATGATAGAGAAAACAACAAATTAAAATCACACCAATTTTCAATGTTACTCCGTGGTACGGTAATCGAAATGACAGTTGAAACGGTTTGTTATTACAAAGTTACATAATGAGTTATAAAAACTGACTTGAAACAAACTTATATAACTTTATTTCCAATGACAGCCTTTTCTGGAGTTAAGTTGTATAGCTCACTGCAGTATAACAAAGCTGACAGCAGCCTTCTTATTGACGTTTAGGCCAGCTTGTTTACTATGAAGCCTCGTGGAGAGATGTGGAAGCGCGCCTGGACCTGCCTGGAGATAACAACAAGTCGTCGAAGTCATCGGATAGAATCTTGGGAAAGACGAAGTTCATCAAAAAAATGAAAATCTAAAAGTTCGCCATGAAGAGGGTTTCACATGAATCACAGTTAGAGAGCGCGAAAATATTATTTTTTTTTTTTCATGCAATTTCAATTTTTTTCTAAATAAATCGGGCAGAAACAAGCGTACCAAAATAGTCAGAGATACTATTCATATTGGCTTCGTCGTTGATTGAAATTCTGATAAGAACTGTTTGTTTACATGTAAGTTGGGTAACGGTTAGACAACTGTTTTCAATCTATCTTTCCTTTTCAGTGTGCGCTATGATTTGACAGCACAGCCGTTAACCACTAGAGAGCCTATATGGAGAGGCGAAATGTCACTCTCAGGGTTCCAATCGAGTAACAAGATCATGCAAGAACAAGGTTGGAATTAATTTAAAATAGTTTTGGCAAAAAAACGAAACTTATAACAATTATAAGTACTGTTAAACTGTTGTTGATAATAATCTGGTAGTTTTTGTTATGTTTGTGCTTGTTCGGTATAAGCAAAATGCCAGCTCGAAAGAAAAAATACAAGTTTTTCAACCTTAAATTTGAATGACTTTGGGTGTTTGAAATTTCTCCCAGAACATTTCATTTCCCTATGTAGGTCCCTATTAACCACGCCCCCTTTTTTCGTTGAATCTCTTGTTAGCTAGCACAGTGTTGTCAGATACAATTGTACAACTTACTCTGATAACTCGCATCTTATTCTGGCAAGTTATACAACAGAAAAAAGTGCGCTTTTTCCAATGCACAGGAGTTGTAGAACAAGTTGTGGTAACGAGGCCGTTCGGTTATACAACCAGTTAGGAAATACGTTTATCTGGCAAAGTGTGTTGCTTGGGTTTCAATTTTCGCCAGAAAAATCGGAAAGAAATAATAATGTTTGAAAAACTTGTTAACTATCTAAAGTACACAGTACAAATTTTATGTTGCAAATGTAGTCAGTTGGGTCAGAAGCCTTTTACAATTTTTAGATTTTAGAACTACAGATTTGGAAAAGACGGTAAAGTTTAGGAAAATAAATGCTTTCATGAATTCATTTTCCGATTTTTTTAGTTGGTAAGATTGTTAGATTGCTATACAAATTTTAGAATCAGACTTAGCATTTGAACTTTCCAGAATAATTGTTTTTTAATGCGTTAGACATTTGAAATTTTGCCTCAATATAATTTTGCCAAAGGCATCAAAAATCGATCAAAAAACCCCTTCTTATGTTGGAAATCTGAGAACAAAGCAAAAAATAAATAAACTAAAACTGCTTACTAATTTTGTTTATCTTTTTCTATAATTTCAGATTTTATGGAGATCCATTAATCACTGTTTATCTTGAACCGTTACAAACCTCAACTTCATACGAGCCTAAGCACAATCTCTAATGAGAACTTTAAGTGGTTTTTAGGCTCAAAACACATGTACTAACCTACCACAAACCACTACTAATTGCCAGTGCAGGGTGTCGTTTCGGTGTTTCGCGTGTAATTTTTCATTCACCATCAACCAGCGCCAAATAAGCTCAGTTTGCCTACTTTCCCTGGAGCCAAACGACCATCACACCAAACCACCACACACTATCGTTTCGAGCAGTTTAGTCAAATGTGTTTACCCGCACCAAGTTTTGCTTTTTAACGGTGGCACGTGCCCCTCGAGGGGGGGAAATTAAAATTTTCCACGAAATTAGTAACATTAGTGGCGGCGTCGAAGACGCCAACAGAAGAAAAAGAAGAAGGAAAAGGCAAACGACTGACGAACTGAAAAAGTGGTTGTAATTTTTCAAAAACCTTTTCCGCGCCGCACACACCCCCTCACACGGGCGGCTTGTGAAACGCGATTTTGGCGCGAATTTTTGAGAAGAAATCACGCGCCACGCGGCAGGCACGTGCTGGATTCGATAAAAGTGACGCCCAGTTGATTTCACTTAGGTTTAGGGTTGAGTGAAAAAGTGATTGGTTTTTTTTTTAATTTTATTTTGTTCTTTTTACAGTGAAAGTGAAAGTGTGATTCCTTGTAAGAAAATTCAAAAAAAGTGTTCTGCTCTAAAAAATAGTTCTACAAATCCTTTAAAAATAAAGCAGTGAAGTTCTTCAACAGTGAGTGTGCCATCTGGTCGATAGTGTAGCTGCCCTTTGAGGAACAAGGAAAAGCGGCAAACCGTCTTCTTCGAGTCGTTCAACCGAGTAATAGCAGCTGGTACACCGAGCCTCTCCACCAAGCCATCATCATGGTGATGTCACTGTACCGGACTATTAAAGGCCACACCGGGACCTACAAGCGCAGGAAGAATCGCGTGCTGGAACGAAGGTGAGTAATGTCACTTCCCCGTTGGGGGGCCTTATAATTGATATCTGCGCCCAACGATGACCCTCTGACAGTTCGTCAATCTCCGCGTCCAAGCCCCAACTCGAACTGCGATTCCACAAGAAGTGAAAGTACCTCTTTTGCTCTTTGGTTAGCCTTGCGCCACTAAATACTAGTTTGGCATATCCACCAACCACTTACTCGAAATCGGCAAAACGTCTGGCATGTGTGTGTGTATGTGTTCTTGTACGTGTGCAGTTTGCGAACGGCACTTGCTCGTACTTCGAGTGCGAGTGCTGAGTGATTACTTCTTCGCGCTGTTAGTAGTACACCCGGTACCATGCCGTGGTGGTCGCGGAGAGCCAAAGTGCATGCAGCGAGCGATGCCAAATTGGTGATGACATGACTAATTTGTGCAATTATTTGAGGAATTACTTGGGTCACCTGCGGAATGTGCCATTGAATTTGATGGGTGGCGTGTGAGTGGTGACGGTGGTCTTTTTTTAAGGTTAGTTGGGTGGAATTTTCGGTTTGAAAATCTTAGTTTGTTCAATGTAACTCATTAATGACGGTGAGGTTAATATCGTGGCTGGATATTGAAACATTGTTAGAAAATGAGAGTAAAAATAAATTGGATTCAGAGCTATTTTCTAGAACTATTTTTTTCCAAATCTCAATTTTATTTCCATACATTCCCTATGTGAAAAGAAGCCGTTTTGCATCATAAGTTTTTCCATACAAGGCTTCATACAAATTTGCGGGCTGGTCATGAAAAATGGGCATTTGAATATTCAAAAATCAATATCTAGAGAAGCGATTCTCTGATCGTGTTAGTGCCTTCGGCAAAATGGTTGGTTTTGATTAGGACTCAGCAGAAATATTTTTTATTTACTTCAGTTTCAGGTTTTGTACAATTCTTAAAGGTCTTTATAAGTCCCCTAAAATGTATCATAAATTTTTGAATTTAAAAAGTATGTTTTTTGGGAATTCAATTGAACTAGTGATACGAAGTTCAATAAAAAAATAGTCTGAAGAGATTGAATCATGACCTTCATCTTTGCCGGTTACGAATTTTCGAATATTAACATGTTCATTTTGACCAAACAAAAACTCGTATGGAAAAAAAAGATGCACAATAGCATCTTTTAACATTGGGAATGCATGAACAAAGTTTCATTCAAATACAAAAAATACAAAGAAAAGACGATTTAAGAAGCTAGAGAATTACTGTCAAACAAATCTATGTTTTATGAAAACTCATTGATTTTTCAGAATAGAGATTTTCTAATCAGATTTTATATCACTTTAAAAAATATCTAGAGCTTACTCATTTAAAAAAAGATTGAAAAAAATTGTTAACTTGAAAAAAAAATTACACTTACCTACACTAAAAATATTGTATTTTTTCAAATAATTAGTTTTTGCTGAACAAAAAACAAGTCTTATGACGCTATCAGGTTAAAAATGCCACCATTTGATTGAAAAATACAGACAATTTCGTGCTTAAAGGGCAAACTATGCTGTTCAAATTTTAATACAAACTTCCATTCAAAATTCCATGTACAGTTTTTTTGTATCCTTTTCATTAGTTTAAGCTATTTTAAAACCATTATTTATTAGTGCTATTGTGCTAAAAGCAATCGACTTGATATTGAAGATATATTTTGATTTGACCTAAATTAGCAATCTTTCAACTTGTGGGAATTGTGCTCAGGCTAGTGATGAGCAATGGACTTGAAATTTATAATAAACTTTGTCTTATTAACTAATATAGTATGTATTCGATATAATAAAGTTTTCGATGATTTGCTTCTATTTTTATTGAATTCCGTATCAAAGCAACATTCAACAATCTTGTCTAGCCAAAATGATAAAAAAAAATAATTTGAATTTTCTGTGACATTTTGCTCAGTAAAAATATTTTTTGAAGGTTTTTATCTTGCGTTTCAAAAACTAAAAAAAATATCTATAGGCATTCATTATTTAATCTGTAAAAATATCTTCAAAAACCAAATTAAAATATTATTTTTTAACTTCCACGGGGACCATCCACCCAACTAATCAAATATCGTAAAAATTTAACATGACTGAGACAAAATTTGAAATTTCTAAAAATTAATCCATTCATTTTGAAAAAAAAAAATCTGTGCAATCTTACAAAAAATTATAAAAATAAACTTATTCAATCGTTTAAAACAAATTTTGGTTGAAAAAATGCTTCAAATGTTATAATTTTTTTTATAAGGCCGTTGCAAATATTTTTCAAAGTTTATATTGAAAATCGGACCATTATTTGATGAGATATCGTCATTCGAAAATAGTGGGTTGTTTTGGTGAGAATTAAAAAACTTTAATTTTCATGCATCTTTTTCTTGAAGCGGCTCTATCTCAGCAACCCGAGGTGCAATCTTTAATGTATCTTAGACAATTTTATAGCAAATTTTCTGAACCTTAAACAAATATTTTAAGAAATGGTCACTCATTGTAACTATTTTTAAAAATTGAAAAACTGCAAATATTTCGCTGAAATCAAACTTTCGGTGGCTATATCTTGAAAACGGAGCCTTTTATCAAAAAATCTGTACCGTACTTTCCGATTGCAAATTCAACTTTGCATTAAAAAATAACTTCAAACTTATTTTTGCATAAAACTTCGATTTTTCCAAAATTCACTATTTTTTCAATAATTCATTACTCGGCGTCAAATTTTTTGACCATGTTTCTCTATGGCTCAAAAGTTGCGGATTTTTGTCCAATAAAACATAAAAAAAATCTCGAAAATCAAAAAATACGTATTTTGGGAAATTGAGTTTTAGTGAAAAAAAAGTTCATTAAAAAATCTGCAATTTTTTTTCCCGTGTACCTATTTTTTTCTCAAAAGTCCTCAACAATACCTACAACTTTGCCGAAGATCAGAAAATTTACTCAAAAGTTACAGCTGTTTGAATATTTACATACCATTTTAGTATGGACAGCAGCCAAAATTGTATGGAGACTTGTATGGGTGAACCAATGACACAAAATAGCTTATTTGGTCAAAGTGTCAGCCAAATCAAAAAATACAATTAAAATCCATTTCCGGTGTTGGTAGAGAATTGCTCATATATATTGAATCATCAAAATGTAGGGGGAGAGAGGGTAATATGCACCCCCTCTTTTTATCGGTATTTGGAAGAATTGTCCGGAAAAAAATCATAGAAATTGGAAGCTTATTATTGCTAAACCATGCTGGAAAAATTTGAGCTTCGTAGTATAAAATCAGCTTAAGTTATTTGCAAAACATTAAAATGTTGTGTTTTCATCAAATTTTCATTGAACTTTCATTATGATTTTTTGGCAATATAAAAAGCATTTATTGATATTGTATGTTTTGAGGTAGATAATTTTTGTCATAATCTTCATTATTCTGTAGATGGATCCAAAAACATCAAAACATGCATTTTTAATTAAATTTTCTACAAAAATCGTAGTCGGGGCAAAATGCACCGCTGTGAAACTCCTTTGTAAAAACAGCAGTATCATCTAGTGGTGACTAGTGAAAAGGGCTTTTACCCGGTGCATTTTGCCCCATGTTGTGGTACATTTTAACCCATTGTTGTAGTGCATTTTGCCCCAATGTTGCATATTACCCCCTCTCCCCCTATAATGATAAATGAAACAAGTTAAACCAATAAACCCAAAAAACAGAGTTTGTTTTTTTTGTTAAACCACTTAAAATTGTTTGGAGGCTAAATTTTTACTTTTTATGTTTGATTGGTTCGAGGAGGATAAAAGTAAGTATTTTTTTTTTAATTTTTAATGTTTATTTGCTAATAAATTTAAAATTGTTTTACCGTCAACTGGGTGATTCGGGACAATTAAGGCGAATTATTTGATATTATTTATGAGTTAGAACAGACCATGGACAACACAATCTGTACGTCGGTTTTTAAATTTGAAGCTCTTCAATGCTGTCCCTGTTGCGTCGATTTGATCGCCCTAATTGACGGAACCTTTCAAAACCACAACCACCACCTTCCTAAAATGAGGTATAGTTTTTTGTCAAAATAATTTCTGCCTCTTGATTTTCAGAATGAATAAAAGTAAATAAAACAAAATGCTCAAATTTCGTTGGAATTTTGGAAAGCCCGTCATATTCGTTAGCATAGCGTATAATTTAAATTACATCGCTTTGCCTGCGACGATCGCATGCAAAGCTCTCCGAAACGAAGACAAAAATCCTCCATTTCATGCTGAAACATATTTTTACATCACGATGATAATGACCACCTTTCGGTATGCGCCGGTCGTCCCAGGGTGGTGGTGCCTTGTGGTGTGAGGTAACTAATTCGAAAACATAAAATTTATAATTTTTTTTTAATTCGGCCTGAGCGTGTCCGCGTATGACACCAATCGCGATTGAACTACCAATCAAGTGACGAGCTTTCACGGGCCGCCGTGCTGGTTGATGACAGCGGCACTGAGCACTTCTTCGGGGTCATTGGGTATGCACTTGCCCAAAACTTCGACACCCAAAGTCCCCTGGCCTGACCAGGGTGGGTGATGTAATTTTTCGGACGACACTGGAAAAAAGGAGGGGTCCCCCTCCTAATGGACAGACACACGGCTAAAAACGCATCATCAAGGCGCGAGATTACGCAGATGACCGGGCCTCGGATATTCGTACTCTGTGATCAGGAGGCCAAGCCGCGCGACTGGTTTTACCAAATCGTCAAATTGCGTAACATCACACACAGCCAACGCCTGAACGGTGTGCCGTTAAATTTGCTGATTTGACACGAACTAGCCGAACGATTTTGAAATTCTTTCATTCGCGCAAAATTTGAAAGTTCGATTAACAAATACAACGCCGCTTTCTGATTCATAACTCGCGAGAACATAAATTTCGACTCGATTGACACACACCCCCTACCGGGCAGGGGGGTAACCAATTTGCAACGATTACGAAATGCTCACTTTCGGAAGTGTCAGTGCAAACAAAGTCTCCGCGAACCGGTTTCAATTGGCCAGCTGCGAACTTCAAATGACCAACTTATTACGCTCGGTCCGGGTTCAGCGAGGTAGTTCGACCCGATCGTTTGTAAACGATCCTTTGTGGCACACTTGAAGCTGCCCTGGGGGAAAATTTGATGAGTCATGTTATGGGCCAGCTGGACTAATGACTGCGGTTTAGTGTCGGTGGTAATTGAATTAGTACATTATGTAGCTCAGCTTTGTGTACCTGTGTAATTGCTTTGTTTGATTTTTGCCTGTGCAGACTATTTTCGCTACTTTCTGATAGATGTCGCAATTGTATCTTTTGCCTTCCTCACTGAGGTAAGGCTATAATCCTGCTCTAAAAATGAACTTCGTATAAAAACGTCGTAGACCCACCTTCATGTATACATATCGACTCAGAATCGAAAACTGAACAAATGTCTGTGTGTATGTGTGTGTGTATGTGTGTGTGTATGTGTGTGTGTATGTATGTATGTGACCAACAAACTAGCTCATGTTTCTCGGCACTGGCTGAACCGATTTGACCCGAACTTGTTGCATTCGACTTGGTTTAGGGTCCCATAGATCGAGTTTTATACAGATTGAAGTTTCGATAAGTAGTTCAAAAGTTATGTATAAAAATGTGTTTTCACATATATTTGGATCTTACTTAACTGTATGTAAACTATGTCCGGGTCTATCATCCGACCCATCGTTGGTTAGGTTATCAAAAGACCTTTCCAACGAGTCCAAAACATTGAAGATCTGGCAACCCTGTCTCGAGATATGGCCACTTAAGTGATATTGATGTACTTTTTTGAAGCCGGATCTCACTTAAATGTATGTAAACTATGTCCGGGTCTATCATCCGACCCATCGTTGGTTAGGTTATCAAAAGACCTTTCCAACGAGTCCAAAACATTGAAGATCTGGCAACCCTGTCTCGAGATATGGCCACTTAAGTGATATTGATGTACTTTTTTGAAGCCGGATCTCACTTAAATGTATGTAAACTATGTCCGAGTCCATCATCTGACCCATCGTTGGTTAGATTATCAAAAGACCTTTCCAACGAGTCTAAAACATTGAAAATCTGGCAACCCTGTCTCGAGATATGGCCCCTTAAGTGATATTGATGTACTTTTTTGAAGCCGGATCTCACTTAAATGTATGTAAACTATGTCCGGATCCTCCATCCGACCCATTGTTGGTTAGGTTATCAAAAGACCTTTCCAACGAGTCTAAAACATTGAAGATCTGGCAGCCCTGTCTCGAGATATGGCCACTTATGTGATATTGATGTACTTTTTTGAAGCCGGATCTCACTTAAATGTATGTAAACTATGTCCGGCTCCACTATCCGACCCATTGTTGGTTAGGTTATCAAAAAACCTTTCCAACGAGTCCAAAACATTGAAGATCTGGCAACCCTGTCTCGAGATATGGCCCCTTAAGTGATATTGATGTACTTTTTTGAAGCCGGATCTCACTTAAATGTATGTAAACTATGTCCGGATCCTCCATCCGACCCATTGTTGGTTAGGTTATCAAAAGACCTTTCCAACGAGTCTAAAACATTGAAGATCTGGCACCCCTGTCTCGAGATATGGCCACTTATGTGATATTGATGTACTTTTTTGAAGCCGGATCTCACTTAAATGTATGTAAACTATGTCCAGGTCCATCATCCGACCCATTGTTGGTTAGGTTAGGTTATCAAAAGACCTTTCCAATGAGTGCAAAACATCGAAGATCTGGCAACCCTGTCTCGAGACATGGCCACTTAAGTGATATCGATGTACTTTTTGGAAGCCGGATCTAAAAAATTGATGAAACTTGTGTACAGCCATTGTTGTGAGGAAGGCTCCAACCACATAGGTGGATTAAGTTAGTTTTTGAACTTGCATGCAATTTTATGTACAAGATTTTCCATGTCAAAGTGGTTTTGTTTTCAATAACAGATGTCGCAGCTCTACAATCTCATAAATTATTCAATCGACATCTTAACAAATGTCCACCAATCATCGATTTCATGTAGCGCATTTCCCGCAAGATCAATCAAGGGCCAATGTTGTCACGAATCATTTAAAAACGTCCAAACAACACGATAAAGCTCAATCACCAAATTTGTACCAACCAAACCGAAAATCATGTAAGCCGTGATACCTGCTCATTACAAAGTAAGGTGAGGGCCCAGCAAACACCCACGAATTGAGACCTGCTGCTGTCATCGCCTCGACTCTTGGGCAACCATCCGGCCGGTGTTCCGGACGATAAAGTCTCTCTCAAAACCGGAATCGATTAATGACTCTATAATCGAATCAATTTTTCAATTTCGTAAAGCCCTTCATCGGCACGAACCAGAGCTGGTCGACTGGTTTGAATTTCTGATTCACCCGCACTCCGCGTTCAAGTCACCGCGCGCTGCCTGTGGCGGATCAACGATTTCAACGCCCTAAACTATGGGTGGTAACATTTTAAAATGGCGAATACAATAACAAATAACCACAATTACCAATTAGATTTCGATAAATCAGGTGTGGGAACATTCTAATCCAATTAATTTTGAATATTGAAAAAAAAAATCAGTTTAAAAAGCCCCTTTCCAATGTTTGCACCTTGGCGATTGGTAGTTCCAATCCATTTGCCGGTTGAGTTTATATCATTTACCACCCCCTCGCTGTCTCTCTCTGTCTGACTTTACCGGTCGAAAAGTGAGGAAATATTTGAAAAATTAGTTTGTTATAAATTCGTTCAAAAAATCGCTTTCGCTTTCCTCACTTAAGGGTTTGCCGCTACTGCCTAATTCCGAATTCCTCTCGAAGAGCACGCGCGCTCGCGCCAAAATAATAAAAAAGAGTACTTCGATGCGGTCGTAAATCGGGCCTTTCCTGAGTTCAGAGCTTTCGCCACCTTTTAGGGCTAGCGAAGGCTGTGATGCAGTTTATTCCACTGTTGAGACTGTAAACTGAAAATAATAAACACCCAGCGGCTCCCCCACCTGAAAAAAAGGTAACAACGCAGTCAAATTAACAGCTTTCTGTTATGATTTCAGCAAAACTTAAAAATAAAACAAACTTCAAAATAGAAAAAAAATCCGAAAAGGAATCGAAGAAACTATTGACTTTTATTTTTACAATGTTTAAACGGAAGACGATAATTATTACAGTAATAATAAATTATCTTTATGACTCTGAATAAATAAAGCAAGACACGAAATACATTTTAAATTAGTCAATATGCCTGCTAGACCAAACTTCACCAATATAGCTTTTAACAGTGTGTGTTTCTCGAAAAACAAAAAAAAACTGTTTTGAAAAAAATCTGGATGTTTCATAAGTATGTATGTGTTGATGTTATACATATTCGGAAAATTTTCAATGAATATCTAAATTTCTGGTAAATGCAATTTTCATTAAAATTATGAAATTTAAATAAGGTTGCACAATATTTTTTGCTTATGTCATGTACGTAAAATAAATTTATTTATTGTTCTTCACGTTAATCAAATGATGATAATCTGGAAATTTCATTGAAAAATATGAAATATTGTACATAAAATCAAAAATTAGAATGTTAACATGATTTGGAAAATCTTTCTTTTTCCTTGAAACTAGCAACACTGCCACTTGAACTCATGTAATAAAGCTCAAAAGATAACATTTTGTGTTATACATAAACTTTATTTTTGATTATTCTGGTTGACAAACTTACGGACCCAATCCTGCAACAATCTGATTGTAAAAATAGGCAAATTTTGTTGTTAATTGCTTAGAAGACAGTATGCGAAATATACCCATTTTAAGCCTAATAAGCGGTCGTGTTTGAATGATGCTGGATAATATGAAGTGTTCCTTGAAATTTACTAAAACCAAGTACCCCAACGAGTAGAGCAACTATTTGTGAACATTTCGGTTTATTTTCACTCTTATTAAAAGTTATGCTATTCCTTCGACAAGCATTTAAAAAAAAATCCCAAATGTATTCTAATCAGTTGCGTGCATTGGGTCACGCCCATTTTTCTATTTTCAGCTTAGTTCTTTTTCTTGCAGCGCTCTTTTGGGTCTGCATAGTGCTGCCAAAATTGATGAAATTTTAAGCGAACACTCACGAAAAGTAGCACCCATAGAAAAAATTTCACTGGCTCACTCCAACAGGCGCTGCTGGTGGTGTTGGTGGCCACCATTTGTTCTTTATTTGCCTTCGCTGCCCTTTTACGGCGATATGATGTATACGCCATTGAGGTGATTTTGCTGTAGACACGATTAGCTGTTTTTGTTCATTTTTTCAATTTAAAATGAATAATTTAAGGTGTGCTCTGTAAAAACTGTTAAAAAGTATAATAAAAATGTGGCCCCTACAAAATTTCTGGTTTTTTCCTATTCTCTACGATTTTAAACCACAAACATCATTTGGCCGAAAAAATAGCAATAAAAAATCACTACTTTTCCTTCTCAATGATGTATGTATACATTGCTCGATCAAAGTAGGGTATATTTATAGTGCCAGCTATTTTGACAGCTGAGCAGATCCCATAATGCATTGTCCACGTGGATACTTTAAGGGGGGGGAGGGTACTAGGGAGCGTTCTTTTATTACGTTACGCAGTGGGGGGAGGGGGGAGTAGGAGGTCGTGTTACGCTCTATACAAAAAAATTAAAATTTGTATGGAAATTTTGTTACGAGGAGGGGAGGGGGTCTAAAAATCCGACTGTTTGTGTTACGTAATAAATAACGCTCCCTTAGCGATTGTCTACGCTCCATAAACACATTTTTTGCATGAACAATTGCCCGCATGGGAGTTGGGTAGGTCTAGAATTTTCAAAAAAGTGTCTACGTGGTTGTGGATAAGGTGTCATCCATTAAGTACGTCACATTAAAATCAGCCAAAATTTACTCCAGCCCCCTTTGTCACAATTTCCCTATGCTTTTAAAACGCAATGTCACGCTTGCTCAAAACCCCCTCTTCCCTCAGAACGTGACGTACTTTATGGATGACGCCTAATGGACGTCCCCTCAAGAATTAAATCGAAATTATGTAATAAAATATTGCCCAGTCTTGATTTGGTCCCAAAAACCTCAAATTAACTTTCAAATAGTATTGAATTTTACTTCTATCAATTCTCAATGTATACATACATCATGATGAGTAAAATTGGCGTATACATCATTGTTTGTTTGCTTAATAAAATGGCCCCCAGAGCAGTTTTTTGAAAAATTCTTTCGTCAGGAGGTAGCTTTTAAGATTCTTTATCAGACTGTACAATAAAATTGAAAATGTCAAAAATGGCGTATACATCATATCGCCGTAAAACGGCAGTTCGCTTTTCGCTCGGTTTTCTTCAGCCTTCGATTGGAATGGGTCGTCAAAATTCAAACGTCAAAAAACTTGGCGCGTTTATTTTTTTGGTGGCGCTTGCTAATTATTTACATGTTTCGGGATTATTTTTCAAGTGAGTGACTAACTAATGTTCATGTTGCCGGTAGTTGAAAGTAATTTTATACACCCAAAATTCAGAATCGAGATAATCGTTCTCTCAAAATTTATTGAGGGCTCAGTGCCAAAATCGATAGAATAATGATACCAACTCACACCATCATAACAAATGAGTTCATTCGTTAGTTGAATCAATAAATCTCCAACAAGTGTCATACATCGACTTCTGACTTCTCCATGATCACCAAGCTGTGGTGGCCTAGGCAGCTAAGTCATTGGATTGGTTTGTCAAAGGTCTCTGGTTCGATTCCCGTTGTCGACACTTTTGGTTTTTTGTTTGACGGATGAACTTTTTTTGCAAATGAACCTCGAGAGAATAGTTCTATCGCCCATCTCGAGCTGTGTTCTCTGCGTCCGTGAATGGTACCACTATTCTCTCGACTCGAGACCATCATTCTCTCGGACTAGCGCTGCCAGTTTTGGGTGTATCTTAAGTGCTTTGAAACGTTAGGCGATTTTCATTAAGCAGTTAACCACTCATCTTGCGTGTGGATGTGTGTGCCACCTAAATGATGAGAAATGGTCTCGCAAAATAGAAATTATAAAAAAATGCATTAAATTTGATCTTTTTGGCCAGTAAATGGCATAAATTTGCGTGCTTACTTGAGGCGGTGCTGTTGCTGGTAAATTTTGAGGTCTCTATTGCAAGTTTCTGCTCAAACCTAGGAGTCCGAAAGCTTGAATGGGGAGAGCACCCAAACCTCTCTCTACTCCAAGGAACCTTCCACCCCAGTGTTTGAACTGACGACCTTTGGATTGCGAGTCCAACCTCCGCCAGGGATTCCACCGGAGTAGGCTTGGTTTGGTGTGTTGTTTGTACTTATGGCATGAAGACGACTCCTACACCTGGAATGACTTAACGGCCTAACAACCAAGACCGGGACCGACATTTTACTTCCTCATCCGATGGAAGGTTGGAGCAGATGGGAATCGAACCCAGAATCATCCGCTTACGAAGCGGACAGCGTAACCATTCGGCCACGCACTGCCAACAACCCAACAACCCGTGGTCATAAAGATACAGTTTCATCATCTTATACAATTTTGTTTTTCACAAGTGAAAATCTGTGTCAAAAAATAGGAGCAAAATTATAAGGAGATTTGAACAAAGATGTCCAAATCGCACCAATAAAAATATACAAAAACTTTACCTCATAGGCGTCATCCATAAAGTACGTCACGCTCTAGGGGGGGAGGGGGGGTTGTCGCAAGCGTGACAAAGTGTGACAAGGGGGAGAGGGGGGGTCCGTGAGACCGTGACGTCACGCTAGACTATTTCTTGAATACTGAAAATTCAGTTTGAAATATGTAAAAAAAAGTATAATGTTTGATAAACTTTGAACTCCGAATTTAATAATAATCCCAAAATAATCCTGTTTATTAATCATGCAAAAGTTGCACAAAAAATAAGAGTTAGGGGGGGGGGGGTCCGAAAAACGTGACGTTCTTTTCGAGGGGGGGTCGGAGCCAGCTTGACAAAATGTGACATAGGGGGGAGGGGGGGGTTAATTTTGGCCGATTTTAGCGTGACATACTTTATGGATGACGCCATAGGGATTTCCACGAATTATTGAATGCCTAAATTAAAATTAAATACATTAATATTTCCATGATTGTGTGCTCTTTTGTACTAAGCTTGCTGGGATTCCTATCTAGATAGAACAAGAGAGCACACGGGCTTCGATTTGCAATGTTGAAATTGTCACTGTACGGTTTAATCTTTGTAAACACCAACTCCAATCCTTTTCAAGGGTGTTCCTTTCAAGAACTAAAAAATACTACTTCTTTTTAGAGCTTCGTCCATACCCAAAGTGAGACCATCATCAGGCAAATCTCTCCGCAAGCACTCACACTCATCAGCAACAAATTAAGGTCCGCTGGGTTTGGACTGGAGAGAAGCGATACCTTTTCGCGCACTGGCAACACCTGAAGCGAATAATTACCCGTTGTTAGACACGCTTTTGGCCGCCCCATCGCCGCCATCCCTTCCGGTTTCCGTCCCTCTATCACTGCTGTGGGCACCTCCCCGTGATGGACACTGGTAAGTGTCTGGTTCTTCATCACGGCACAATCAGTGCAAACTGCTCTCAACGGCAACAACAACACGCTTTTTCTCTCATTCTCTGAGCAAAGTGATGATAATGGGAAATTTTGTTTACAAAATGAAGCTAGAGGGGTGAGGAGGAGTTAATGAAATCACGCGCCACAAATCTTCGTGGAAAACCTTAGCGCCCTCCTCGCGGAAAACCCCGAAGAGGAAAACTCGGCTACTCTCGCGACCAAGAGTCGGAATCGACCAACCGAAAAATGATTCTCCGGCGATGATTACCGGTCTAGTTGTTGCTGTTGTTGCTGACTTGGGTTTTGCAAGGCGAGCTTCCGCAAACATAATGTGCAGTTATGGCCCAGAGCTTTGCTCTGGAAATACTACCTGCTCCACTCTGCAGCACACTCCCCTCGAGACGTGCTTGAGTAGAGGCGCGGAGTTCAACTTCACTGAATTGGTCGCGCGCGCTGCCGTGGACGATTGCTGCTACCGGTAAGGGGAAAAAGGGCTTTTCCTTTGCCTTCGAGAGCTTATTGCGGGTGAACTCGTTGTAGAAAACAAATTGTTATGGCTGTGTTTGCCCACATCCACATCGGGTCATTTTAGGGTTCAGTTCAATTGGGTCCTTAAAATTAAGCTGGCCCGATTTTTTTCCTTTTCTAATCTCGCTGAAATTTTTGGGTGCCTTCCATATGCCCAAAGAAGCCATCTTGCATTGCAGTTTACTCATAAATTTCTACACAAATTGGGCTGAAATCGAATCTTCTAAATCCAAAAAAAATCAGTCGAGGGTTGAATCAACTTTCTATCACCACAACTACACCACTTTACCACAACATAGCACACGTGCTTGGAGTCACTCTGACTCACACCCCAGTTAGCCCGACCAGTCTCATTTCCCCAACTCACTCAAAAGATTGTATGTTAAACCGTTTTTCCTTCACCTCCTCCGAAATACCACACTAACCGGGAAAGCTTAACCACAAGCTGTTTTCCGTCGGTTTGGCCACAGCAGAACGACAATCCCCTACACTGTAAAAAAAAGTACCAAATTCCTAAATTCTAGGAATTTTGGCTCTTTTCCTTATTAAGTAATCTAAAAAACCCGATTACTAAATAAGGAAAAGAGGCAACATTCCTAGAATAAAGGAATTTGGTACTATTTTTTTTATTTCAGTGTAGGCCCTTGGAGTTTGTTGTTTTGTTGGCTGGCAAAAAAGTAAAAGTAATTTCCCGAGATTAAGATCCAAGTCGCCAACCAAAACAGATCAACTTTGTGGTCGCCTCAATGAGACAAAAGCTGTTGGGGTTAGGGCAGACCCAAAGCATTCACAGATTAGGAACGTGCACGTGAAAATTGCGCAAGTTTCGCACCAGATCACCGCGGATGATAAGCGACTCGAGGGGAAAGAAAAAAACTTCAAGTTTTTCTGGTGAGAGTTTTAAGGCGGTTGCTCGCTTAAAGGTATCAACTGTGTTTTTTTGCGTGCAATCTTAGCCGATTGTTATCTGGCGTGTCCGAGCGGTAATTATCCGCACACAGGTGAACACAACACCTGTCGGTGGATCGAATCAATGGATATGGGGACATGGAGGAAAAAAGTGAGGCGGAGTTGTTGGCCATGGTGACTGTCTAATGAACTGGGTAATTCAATTAGTGTGAGAGAAATTGCGGGTATTTTGCAAAATGGTTAAAATTATGTGATTGAATGAATTAATGATTTCTTTTCAAATTTCGCTTTTAAAATCGATCCATCACTTCACAAAAGTTGATTTATTTGTGTGAGCACAGGTTATATATTTTGTTTCAAGAAGATGTTCATTTTAAAAGATGTTTTGAACCTTAAGAATCGCATAAACCTTTTTAAAAATTGATATCTGGGTGGTAGATTTAACACTCGACCGTATTCCGTATTCAATTGCAACCGCTTATAATCTCAGCTCACAATCTGTAAAAGACAAGAAAAATCCATCTCATCCGCTCATGAGTTTGAGAATCTGTTGCAGTTTGCTCACCACCTTTTTTTTCCTTCAACACATTTGGCGGCAAATCAATCGCTGAATGCGATTCTATTCATCACGACATGATTTTTCTTCTAGGAGGAGGAGGTTCATCACTCTTGACATGCCCTCAAGAGAGCTTAGCGCAACGCAACTCGGAAGTGTGCAAATAAATTATCGCCCGAGGGACGGTCGACGGTTTCGCAACTCATCACACGCCGCCTTAAGGTTCTGGCAAACCACACACGAAGTCATCAACCAGTGCACCAAACCAAGAAGTGATCGACCCCCCCGAGATGAGGATCTGCGGCTACTCAGCGGCGACAATTTGCATTGCATGTTCAACTCCAAGTTTGCGATTAAATCTGGTGGAGCCGAAATGATCATTAACACCGCAAACTGCACCGGGGAGGAGGGCGGTTGTGGCTAGGTTCTCCTAGGGGTCACTAATTGGTCGTTTTATGACCACATCAAACCCCCTCTCCCCTTGCCGCCCAAATATGGTAACGACAAAACCAGACAAAGTGTAACGCGATAGCGACGGAATGCACTTATGAGTTGAGTTGCGCGAACAAAAAATGTAGATGACCGCGACACGACGGTTGTCACGATCTGGGCAAAAGAATTTGTTTAAGGGGGTTTAACAGTTTTGTGATCGACTCGGGGTTGATGCTGGTTTTGTGTGGGGATACAAATTTTGAGGAAATTTTACAGCTTCCTGAATGGTTGGAGCGGCTCCTGGAAGGAGCTTTGTTAAAAGCAGGGCTGTGGATTCGGAGTCGGAGTCTAAGCCAGAGTCTGTGGAGTCGAGTAAGTTTCAGGGTATGCAGTCGGAGTTATCAAATTCTGAGAAGCCAAAGTTGGAATTTTGTATTTGAGTCAAGTCTTTATTTAAGAGCAGGAGTCACTTTAAAGTCTACCCGACTTTGCAGCCGTTCTAACCAGGGCTATTGCACAATCAAGTTAAAGAGCTTAATCTGAAGACAAGATATGAGCAATTCTCTACACGGAGAAAAATGAGTTCCCAAAATCGTTAACAAGCGTTCATGAAAATGGGAACCACGAATAAAGTGTTTAAATCTCATGGTACGTTTTTGAAAATCGTACCATGGGATTTGAACACTTTGTTCGTGGTTCCCATTTTCATGAACGCTTGCTCAAGATTTTGAGGACTCATTTTTCTCCGTGTATGAAATCAGCTTTTTCAATTTTAATTTTTGAATTTCACAAGTACAATATCTTTCACAATCTGTATCGTTTGAAGGAATTTTTTGATCAATTTAATGTTTTCGGCAAAGTTTTAGAAACTGATGAGGACTGGTAATATAGGTACACGAAAAAAAGCTTACCATTATCGAGATACAAAGTTTGATTTTATTTAAAAAATCATTTATTTATTTTAAAAATGTGTCCATAAGTGTTTACCTCAAAAAATATTTAAAATATAGTTTTCTCATCCAAACAGCTCCTCATTTTCTAATACCAATACCAAAATAACTAATATGGTTCAATTTTCAATGATAACAAATGAAACAAGAATCAAGACTTACATTTCAAAAGGGCCAAACATTCAATATAACGCCCTTTTGAAATGTTAGTCTTGAATTAAAATTTTGGAAAATATTGTATTCGAAAAGATCGGAAAATTTCACAAATGTTTCATATTTGAACATTGTAAATCGGACCATTAGTTGCTGAAATATTGACATTGGAAAATAGTGGGTTGTTTGGGTGGAACTTAGAAAACATAATTTTTCTGTTTTCAAACCTTTGCATGGCAATATCTCAGCAACTATGGGTCGTATCAACAATGTTTTTTTTTTTTTTATTCTTTGTCCTCTATCTTAACCTATACCCTAACTGGCTCAATTGGCCTTGCCATCACGGAGCCGTGCGTCTATTTATAGATCTCGAGATCTATTGTTCTTGTTCATGATGGTGATGATGTTCTCCAGGGGGGTCTTCTTGGAAGAGTCTTGCTTCCTTCCTTCACGCGTTGTGGTGGTGTGGTCATCTTCCCGTCCTGTTTGCACTCAACCACCACTATCTGGTTCTAGCGGGGGGAGCGGCGTGCGTGTGTGTTTTGGTAATTAATTACCGGGGTTCTGGTGCTCCCAGAGGGAGCAAGGGGGTCTAGTTGCCACCGAAAAATCGATGACGAGGTGACCGGGCGGGATTCGATCCCTGATCGTCTGCTTGGAAGGCAGATCGCTTAACCATCAGGCTAAGTACCCGGACGTATCAACAATGTTCAAAAAAGCAAATTGTAGAGAATTTCCTCAGCTTTTCCAAAATATTTTTTCCAAAGATGGGCAAACATGCGAACTTATTTTAAAAAAAGAATAATTGCAACTATTTTGAAAAAAGTTACCTAAAACTGGCTATAACTTGAAAACGGTGCACAATATCAAAATTTCACTAAAGTACTTTTTGACCACATCAAACTCGAAAAAAGAAGTTGAAAAATTTTTGCGACCTATATTTCGATTTTTGAAAAATTGATTCAAAAAATTATAACTCGGTCATTGATTTTTTGCCCATTCTCTAAATTTCTGAAAAGTTTGCATTTGATGTCCTCTAAAACAGGGGTGACCAAAGTATGGCCCGCGGGCCAAACGAGGATGGCGAGTTGATTTTTAAATTTCAAAAAAGAAATAGGTTTAGTATTAGCTTGAAATTTGACATAAAAATCACGCAATTTTTCCAAGTTTAAATTTCCCCTGCATTGCTTTAAATGAAAGTTAAAATTTTAGGAAACATACAAAAAAAATCAGTTAAATTCTTTCATTTAATTTTTCCCTTGACCTTTTTCAGCCCGTGGTATGTAGATTTCTAACAAAATTATTTGCAGCATTTTCATTTGTTTCTTTGTTTGTTTTGGCATGCAAATTGCAATAAAAAGCATTTTTTTTAGTTCTGTTGATTTTTTGTACAAAACTGTTGGAAAAATGTCAGCGACCAATTTCCATAAAAAAAGCTTTCGAGTATTACTCGATCATTTTTTGATTCCGAGACATGGCCATTTGGCCCGCAAGCTCATGTGAGCTGCAAATTCGGCCCGCCATTCAAAAACTTCGAGCACCCCTGCTCTGAAACATATCTGAAAAAATAGTGTTTTTTTTGCAAATCAAGTTTTAGTGATCAAAAGTGAAATTAAGAATCACATTTTTTTACCGTGTATCATTTTTTTCAGTGTAGTCCTTATCCATAGCTACAACTTTGCCGAAGACAGCAAATCCAATCCTTCCAAAGATACAGATTTTTTAATTTTCACATATAATTTTGTATGGATAGCTGCCAAATTTGTATGGAAAATTATATGGACAAATTAATGATGCAAAATAGCTTCTTTGAGCATACCGAAGGCACCAAAAATTAAAGTAAAAAGACCGATTCCATAGAGAACTGCTCACCGGACAAATCTTCTATAAAAAGGAATCTTAAATCTCAAATATAATTTAATTTATTCTGCACTGGCAAACTTAAGGGTACAAAGCAATCAAAATCTCGTTACAAGAAGCTTTAGGTAAAGTAGTTACGTAAAAACATTGAAAAAGTGTCCATTTTTGGAAAAATTTTATCAACTCTGCAATAAATTTCCAAACAAGAGATCCTTTGAATTTCGAATCCTGTTCACAAAAATGCATTTATAAACTAAAGATATTTGACACAATTCAAACAAATTTGTAAATAACAATTCTCAGTTAATTTAACAAACATTCAGAACGCATCAAACCCCCTTTTCCGAAGATGATACCTCGCCGGCTCTCAGCTGTCTTTCGCAAGCTTGACATCCTCTGATTGACAGCATAATCGAGCGTGGATGAGAACTTCAGCGTTCTGAAAAGTTCTGAGCTCATTGCTCCGCGGTAGCTCAGCAAACTCAGATCAAATCACTGCCACCGCAAGCCGCAATCCAATTAGTACCGTATGACAGTTGCATGTGTTCTTCGCCAAGTTCTTATCTTCCACCGCTGGGCTTGATGTCGCTTTGCTTGCACACAGCTGTCAGAATGTTGCAAACTCTCTCGCGCCCCCCGCTCAAATCGGCCCGTTTAATTGCACGTGACTGGAAGTTCTGTTCAGAACGAAAAAGAACCACGCCGCGTTGTTATCTGGACGACCTGATCCGACAGCCGTAGCTGATAACAAGCACGAAGCTACCAACTAGCTCAAGTCGGAGGGGTTTGCGTGATTTGGACTTCATTAAGGGTGGGGTAGCGCCACTCTGTGGTGTTCTTCTTCGGGTTGGATTGAGCTTCAAGTGGTTGGTTGGTGAACTTGAATTGCGTCTTCAACGGGAGACCGCAGAGTTAATTTGCTTTCTGTTTCGTTTGGTGGCGGTTTTCGTGGTTTCGGAAGGAAAATCAGGAGTTTTGATTTGAATTGACACATACGTTCTATGGTCTCGTCAAAAGCTGATCATGTTCTGCTGTCACGAACGTGGCTTTCAAATGTGGTATTTTTAGTTTGTATGTAATTTTCTACTTTTCTCTGGTTTGTCGAATTCACTCACATGTAGTTCAACTTGAGGTTGAGCGTTTTTATTTATTTATTTTCCTTAAGCTTTGTTTGATCAAGATATCATGCAATTTTATCTACAGAATAGAATTGTTGCCTGTTTCAGCAAACTGCCCATAAAAGTTAATTACATCTCACAGCATAATGATACCCAGGCTTTAGTTATCCATACGCAGACCCTGCAGAACCATAAATTTCCCCCCGTCAACAGACGCACTTTGTTCTATCCTTTCAGTAGCCAACAATAATGCAGCACCATTGGTCAAGAATCGTGCATCTTCTTAAGCCTCAAGACTGCACTTAAAAATTACGCACCGCCAATTGACATCCGTTCTACGGGGACATCGCGTTCCCCAGCAGTGCAAATAGGCAAAATAATGGCACCGGACGTGCCATCCAAAACACGACCTCTTTGTTTCCCCCTTGGAACGAGGACCCCAACCCGGGACAGAGGCCACGCGCAACCCGGACCAATGGTCAGACATCGTACGACGTTCGCGAAAAAAAAACTTCCATAAATTATTGCTGAATGCATAACTCACTGCGCTGAGCGTCCCCCCCTTCAATATCCGAGGAGGGGGGCCACTTATTTATAGACCCACACCGTGAATCGGGCAGGTCGGGCGCGGTAAACTTCTATATTATTTTAGCGAACGAACGCTCGCGATATAGATTTGTTAACGTGGCCTGTCGATGCAAACTATAGGCACGTTCTCCGCCAGAACCAAAAGGGACACACGGGGCGGATGTCGTCGATTGGCTTCTGGCCTGGGTTGACCGGCCGACTAGCTCCAAACCAGGGGTCCATTTGTACAAACGCTAGACTACATGCTAAAGCCCTCAAAGACTCGGGTGTTGTGATGTTGTGAGTGAAGGAACTAGCAGCAGCCGCCGCCGCCGATTTGCGTGCAATTGAATTTGAACTGAAGATTTGCCTTGTTGAGTGTGAATGGTGTTGCAAAAAATCCAAAAAATAGACCCCTAATTTTCAAAAAATTATCAAAGAATTGTGGACTTTTTACGTAAATCAAAATTTTGAAAAATTTGCCATTTTCAATTTGATGTTAACATTTCAAAAGCGTTTTTTATAGCGCCACTTGAAGTTTTACCAAAGGACTTAGAGACATCGCCATCGACTTACCAACATTAAATCTGCTAACTCCTCAATGATTTTACCTTTTGCCTGTATGATCTCTTTCATTATTCTGCAGTCACTTTTTTATTTTGCCGTCACTATTTATCATTGAGCAATTCTCTGAGATTTCGGCCATTAATTTTTTTTGTATTTTTTAATCCGGCTAAAACTTTTTTGGTGCCTTTGGTATGCCCAAAGAAGCCATTTTGCATCATTAGTTAGTTCATATAATTTTCCATACAAATTTGGCAGCTGTCCATACAAAATGATATGTGAAAATTCAAAAATCTGTATCATTTGAAGGAATTTTTTGATAGATTTGGTGTCTTCGGCAAAGTTGTAGATATAAATATGGAATACACTGAAAAAAAATGATACACGGTAAAATTTTTTTTGGTGAATTTTAATTTCACTTTTTGTCACTAAAACTTGATTTGCAAAAAAAAAACACTATTTTTATTTTTTTTCTGATATGTTTTAGAGGACATTAAATGCCAACTTTTCAGAAATTTTCAGAATGGGCAAAAAATCTTTGACCGAGTTATGATTTTTTGAAACAATACAGATTTTTTTTTTAGAAAATCGAGATATTGGTCGCAAAAAATTTTCAACTTAAATTTGCGACGTAAAATCAAATTTGCAATCAAAAAGTACTTTAGTTAAATTTTGATAAAGTGCACAGTTTTCAAGTTATTGCAATGTTCAGGTAACTTTTATAAAAATAATCGCAGTTATTCATTTTTTAAAATTAGTGTCCATGTTTGCCCACCGCTGATAAAAATATTTTTGAAAAGCTCAGAATATTCTCTATATTTTGCTTTTTTGAACTTTGTTGATACGACCCTTAGTTGCTGAGATATTGCCATGCAAAGGTTAAAAAACAGGAAAATTGATGTTTTCCAAGTCTCACCCAAAAAGCCCAACATTTTCTAACGTCGATACAATTTTAAAATATGAAACATTCGTGAAATTTTCCGATCTTTTCAAAAACAATATTTTCAAAATATTTAAATCAAGACTAACATTTCAAAAGGGTAAAACATTCAATATTACGCCCTTTTGAAATGTATGTCTTGATTTTAAAATTTTGGAAATATTTTTTTCGAAAAGATCGGAAAATTTCACAGTAATTAGTTTAGATCGAAGCCCATTGACAGGCGAGTTTAGGACTTCATCATAATTTGTGGAAAATGTTGGTAAACTAAAGATGCCTAGATATTACTGCCCATGTTCGCATAAATGTCCCATATGCAAAAACAGCATGCTGAGAAAAACGCATTTGAAGTTTGTCCCATACATAAGGCTACGTGTTAAGTTTTCGCGAAAAAACTGGATTTCCTCCTGATTTCTAGAACAAAGTCACACGATTTTGAACCAAACTGCATCAATAACTCAAAACCGATGAAAATGCATATGGGACATTTATGCGATCAGGGGCAGTATAGCTGTGAAGAATTGAATTGACCTGGAACTAACCCTCAAATGACTATGACTTGAAAACTCTACGTTTTGCCGAATAAAAATGGTTGGTATTTTTCGAATCCAAATTTAATTTTGCCTTTAAAAATGATTTTTGAAAAAAATAGTGAATATTTTAAAAGTACTGAAAAATTATGATTTTATTTGAATGTCATCTCTATGAAATCATTTGTCCATATTTCACTGTGGCTAAAAAGTATCCTCTTTTAATTCATCGTATCATTTAAAAAAAATAAAAAATGCGGTTTTTGTGAATTTCACTTCAGGTTGAAAAAAAAATAATATGACTTTTTCTGAACTATCCTAAAAACCACCTACAACTTTGCTGAAGACACTAAACCGATTAGAAAGGCCCTTCCCGAGATAGAAATTATCGAATATTTACGTATCATTTTTGTATGGGAAGGAGCCAAAATTGTATGGAGACATGTATGGATAATGCGTTCTTTGGTCAAGGGATAGCTTCTCAAAAATTTCAGCGAATTTTTAAAACCCAAATAAATCCATTATCAATTGCCGTGAAGAATTGCTAATTAGACGTTGTAAAATTGGATTTGTAATCCAAAAATATCCTTGACAATTTTGAGAATTTTTGACGTTTTATGAAACAAATAAAATTTAAAGGCAGAATTTACTATTAAGTACTTTCGTATGTTATAAAAAGGGGTCCAAGAATATATTTTGTAACTTTAAATTGAGAAAATGGTATTCATTTTTTTCTTTTTTTATACATTATTGGTCCGACTTTTGACAGCTGAAATTCAGGATAGTAAAAAAGTATTCATTTTGATTGCAAATAGAAAATACAATATTTATAAAATTATGTCTAAAGAGTTTACTGTCGATTTTATTTGTTTGTGGGATAACATACAAATTTTTTGGTCATTTTTGTCATCTGGGTTTTTAGAAAGAAAAAAAAAGTGGAAGAAGAAGATTCATAATTTTCATTAAATATGTGTTATTCATTTTGAAAAGAGTAATGAAATAAATATTGAAGCAGTGCATGAGCCTCAACAAACGTAAAGAGGGTAATTTTTATGCAAAATTTGTCGAATTATTTTTTTGAGTTTATCTTCGAAAAACCAGTCATTAATGGTCTAAATTCACTTAAAAAAAAAGACTTTTTCTAAAAATTCTAAAAGCATGTTAAGAATATATATTTAATCCCCTTATAATTACACAATTTGTTCTTGTTTGTGTCTGCTCTTAATTTTGTATAACATTGATACTCTTTCAAAAATAATAATTCTCTGGGAAAAAATACCTAATGGGTTATTGCAGATTCAAAACGTACATACACACAATTTCTCATACATTTTCGCTTACTATGAAAAAATATGTTATTCCGAAATTTTTGGGCTTTCCAATTTTATATAAAAGTTCATTAGACACTAAATTTCAATCTCTTTATGGATTTAAAATCATAATAAAAATTCAGAAAAAAAATTGAAGGGGTCGTCACTAGATATCAAAAAATGGACCTCGTATTTTTGATCAGAGACCAAAATTACCCCATAAGACAAAGTTTTACGTCAATTGATGAGGGGTCGGTCAAAACTTTTTCCGATTTCTTGTGAGTTGGCAAAAAAAGCCAGCGTATTTTCATTTTTCAAAAAATATAAAATAAAATTTCTCGCTGAGGCAAATCTTTTTCCCAACTTTTTTCTCTTTTTAGCATAACAATTTATTCTTCACGCTTTTAACCGCAGAAACGTGTGCCACACTTAGATCCACAAACACCCACCCACCACACTGCATGCCTCCCCCACTCCAGCATCCTAATCCATTTTTCCACCCAAGATTTCGTTTGCAAGCCAATCCACGACGACCGAGACGCGCGCGCGGGGCGAAACACTCTCAATAAGTGAATTTATGATAATAAGCATAAAATTTATGAACTCACAAAAGGGGGGTTCTGCGTTTGCGTCTGCGCGTCTATGATTCTAGCCTCGGAGTTAGACTTGAGGTAGCCGTCGACAATTGAAAGTTGGAATAGTTTATGGAGTTGCGATTGGCGAGCGCGATAGCATGCAGGCAGGGGTAGTGGTGGTGCGCGGGCAAATAAGAGTGAAATAATAAAATCTGACATATCAATATTGCAGTTCTCTTTCTCGAGGGTCCTCCAAGACAATGAGTCATGTTCTCCTCGCTTTATTTGCTCGGTGAGTGGAAAACAAACGTGCGGTCGGAAGTGTTTAAACACGTCAGTCATTTTTCCCTAAAGGAAGAAGACTCATTTGCATAAGGGCGGTAATCCCTTTGGCGGGATGATGGCCGATGAATCGGTTTATTGTTGTGCCTTTGGAGATGGTGACCTCTTGGAATAGGAAAATGTAAATCGTTCATTCGCTTTGGGTTTGGGGTCGGATTCCTTGGACAGGCTGGCACGAAGATCGTGAAGTCCTTGAGATGGATTCGATCCGACGACTCCTTCAAAGTTGGAGGCGAATCCAAGGGGAATATGACTATGGTAATTGATTTTCGCCTTCGCCGACGTAGAAACCAGAGTCCAAAGCTGATAAGGTCAGTATGGGATCACATCCTCCATCAAGTCAGACCAGGAGGAGCTTTTATGACCGTGCAGATTCTGCACGACGATGCCCTACAGGCAAAGAATTCAAAGCTGAAGCGTATCAGTTTCGCTTTATTAATTTATTGTATGACGGTCATGTTTTACAGCAATTAGCGTGTCTACTTCAGCGGGGATTTGCTACATGAAGCGACGAACCCGATCCGCCCTCAAGTCCTGCGAAAGATTTATGAGAGCTTTTTGTACTGAGCGATAACCTGTGTGTAGTACAACACAACCCTTCCAGCGTGGTGGGAGGAGGCTTAAGGTGGCGTCTAAGCTAACCTCCGCGTTCTGCTCAGAACCTCCTGATATTGGGAAATTCCATTAGAATCGAGCGGATATTAATGGTCCTTTTAGCCTGTTGCCACAACACGCCCTACCGCAGAGGTTATTGTCCACACCAATAATGGCTTTCATTCTCTATTCAATCTAAACCAACATAACATTACTTACAAGTTAGTCACATTCTAGCGCGGTGCAAAGTCCGGGATGAAAGTGCACCTTCTCCGGCGGCGCGAGTAATTATGATGGACATTTACTGCGAAATCCATCAATCATAACCCGGGACATCGACGCGTTCTATCCCGTTGGACAGTTTGATGTGAAAACGTCGTCCTTTTCACGCTGGATCTATCGGGGTTTAATTCTATTGATGAGTGCTACTTTGTAGCGGAGCTCTGATAGCATCGGACTGGAACGAATCGAATCTTCTGAGTGACGATCAATTTTCAACAGAAACTGTTGGTGGGAATTCCTGCAGGATGACTTGGAACGATTCTTGAGAAATTTCTTTGTAGATAAGTATTCTATCGAAACATAGACTTTTCAAAAAAAATTAAAACAAAGAGATGTCTCGTGAAAGCAGCAAAATAATAGCATTCAAATCTTGCTGGTTTATCAACTGAAAATTCTGAAAAAAAACGTAGATTTGACAGTCAAAACAAGACAAAATTGACAAAATTGACAAAATTGACAAAATTGACAAAATTGACAAAATTGACAAAATTGACAAAATTGACAAAATTGACAAAATTGACAAAATTGACAAAATTGACAAAATTGACAAAATTGACAAAATTGACAAAATTGTCAAAATTGACAAAATTGACAAAATTGACAAAATTGACAAAATTGACAAAATTGACAAAATTGACAAAATGGACAAAATGGACAAAATTGACAAAATTGACAAAATTGACAAAATTGACAAAATGGACAAAATGGACAAAATTGACAAAATTGACAAAATTGACAAAATTGACAAAATTGACAAAATTGACAAAATTGACAAAATTGACAAAATTGACAAAATTGACAAAATTGACAAAATTGACAAAATTGACAAAATTGACAAAATTGACAAAATTGACAAAATTGACAAAATTGACAAAATTGACAAAATTGACAAAATTGACAAAATTGACAAAATTGACAAAATTGACAAAATTGACAAAATTGACAAAATTGACAAAATTGACAAAATTGACAAAATTGACAAAATTGACAAAATTGACAAAATTGACAAAATTGACAAAATTGACAAAATTGACAAAATTGACAAAATTGACAAAATTGACAAAATTTACAAAATTTACAAAATTGACAAAATTGACAAAATTGACAAAATTGACAAAATTGACAAAATTGACAAAATTGACAAAATTGACAAAATTGACAAAATTGACAAAATTGACAAAATTGACAAAATTGACAAAATTGACAAAATTGACAAAATTGACAAAATTGACAAAATTGACAAAATTGACAAAATTGACAAAATTGACAAAATTGACAAAATTGACAAAATTGACAAAATTGACAAAATTGACAAAATTGACAAAATTGACAAAATTGACCAAATTGACAAAATTGACAAAATTGACCAAATTGACAAAATTGACAAAATTGACAAAATTGACAAAATTGACAAAATTGACAAAATTGACAAAATTGACAAAATTGACAAAATTGACAAAATTGACAAAATTGACAAAATTGACAAAATTGACAAAATTGACAAAATTGACAAAATTGACAAAATTGACAAAATTGACAAAATTGACAAAATTGTCAATTGACAAAATTGACAAAATTGACAAAATTGACAAAATTGACAAAATTGACAAAATTGACAAAATTGACAAAATTGACAAAATTGACAAAATTGACAAAATTGACAAAATTGACAAAATTTACAAAATTGACAAAATTGACAAAATTGACAAAATTGACAAAATTGACAAAATTGACAAAATTGACAAAATTGACAAAATTGACAAAATTGACAAAATTGACAAAATTGACAAAATTGACAAAATTGACAAAATTGACAAAATTGACAAAATAAACAAAATTGACAAAATTGACAAAATTGACAAAATTGACAAAATTGACAAAATTGACAAAATTGACAAAATTGACAAAATTGACAAAATTGACAAAATTGTCAAAATTGACAAAATTGACAAAATTGACAAAATTGACAAAATTGACAAAATTGACAAAATTGACAAAATTGACAAAATTGACAAAATTGACAAAATTGACAAAATTGACAAAATTGACAAAATTGACAAAATTGTCAAAATTGACAAAATTGACAAAATTGACAAAATTGACAAAATTGACAAAATTGACAAAATTGACAAAATTGACAAAATTGTCAAAATTGACAAAATTGACAAAATTGACAAAATTGACAAAATTGACAAAATTGACAAAATTGACAAAATTGACAAAATTGACAAAATTGACAAAATTGACAAAATTGACAAAATTGACAAAATTGACAAAATTGACAAAATTGACAAAATTGACAAAATTGACCAAATTGACAAAATTGACAAAATTGACCAAATTGACCAAATTGACAAAATTGACAAAATTGACAAAATTGACAAAATTGACAAAATTGACAAAATTGACAAAATAGACAAAATTGACAAAATTGACGAAATTGACAAAAAGCAGACAGCAGACAGCAGATCTGGCTAATTTGTCAATAAAATCAACTTTTTTTTGGAGCATTAACAACTAGCAAAGATTAAGATTAAGGCAGTCCGTTGCTGTCAGTACTTAAGCAATTGTTGTTCTGATACTTTAACAACAGTTTTTCCTGAATTTCAGCTAAACTAGATGAAAATAGATGTACTAGGAAAAAACCCTCAGCTTATATAGATCGATAAATTTTGAAAAAAATGCAACTTCTAAAAATAGACCCTTTCAATACCAGACTCAATCGATCAACTTAACACCCACCGTAAGCTGACATGATCAATTCTTCATCAAACTCCACCCGAACCGAGACTGTTCATGATTTATCACTTTCTCATGCGAGACAACTCCTGCCGCCCAAAAGGACTCCCGCCGCTCAGCTCGGTTATCCCTAGCCCACTTCACAGCCCATAACCATGATCCTATTATTGGTCTGGTTTGCTCCCCAAGAGCTGTCAATACACAGTGCAGGTTCGTCGGACGGCAGCAAAATCTCCCGCTGCGAGAACAAGCCGCTCGTTGGAATCGCTGCAATCTGCCTGCCCGCGAGCGCCCGTGGCCAAAGTTCAAGGTGTCGCAGGGGGTTCCATGTTCTGGATGATTTAGAATGTTGAGGTTTGTTTTAACGCCAGGGAACAACGAATAGCATTGGAAGGGAACAACTTCCTGGGTTTGGTTGAACTGAACAGTAAATTTTTGATAAATATTTGCTTACTCCTAAGATATTGATCTTTCAAACATTATTGTCATTTCGAACATAATTTCGAACTTAGGACAATTCCACCAAAATGTCAACCGCGTCAAATTGGCAAATTTAACTCGCGCACCCACTTAACTTCTCCTTAAGCCGACACTCCAACACTTCCTCCCGCGACCTCGCCGAAGCAATTTTTCGCAACTCGCGTGCAATTGGCACCAGAATTCTAGGATTGGCCGATTTGATTCATATTCGAGATGCAGCTTTGTGCCGCGGTGCTCGCTCGGAGATTCATTGAACCGAGCACCTTGATGAACCGGTATTGTAAGCATTTCTTGACGACTCTTGTTGGCAATATGTTCTGCATCGGCTTCAGGCGTTCAGACCAAGAGATCCATTTCGCTTTCGATGCTGTTCAGCACAGAGCGCCTGGCTGCGAAAATCAACACACTTTATAATTGATATGATTGCCGTGCCGTATTGCAAAGCGATCTCACTTTCAACTGCCAGATGTCGTTGTCTGCGGAGGTCTTTTCGTGTGCAACAATTCTCCGCGTATACGCGCCGAGATGCCGACACGTAATGGTGCGTAATTGTTGCACTTTTGAAACCGTCGCAATTTCGATATTGTTTAGAATTTTTCACGCTTTCGCAAGATCGCGAATCCTTGGGAAAAATTTGCCACGAGTCACAAGCGCCAGGTCGGGGGTTTGCCTCACAGTCGAGATGACACTCCCCTGTGGTTGGTTTCCAAAGGAATGGGGTGCAGTTCAAACGCTCTCCCACCATACCGCGGTCGACCTCATAGCCAGCATTCCTTCCTACTGAACGATCCCCGAGAATCGACCTGACATTCAAATAGTTAAGCACCTCTCAACTCTCCCTACTGTAGCGGCGAAAACAGGTGCAGGGATCTAGATGTTACACGTCGGCGTTTAAGCACACACAGTTGAGATAATACAGTGCTGGTGGCATTAATGAGTACTTTCTGACACCCGTGTGATACAAAAGGTTAGGCTTGCACATCAGAGGAGAGGGAAAAGTTTGCAACAAAGTTGCTCGTTGACGTTCTGAGCTAGAAGGAGGATGTTCGGATGGGTCGTGACGAGGAGATAAAATTTTAAGGATGAGAAATCACGATTTTGCGCTGAAAAGAGATCGCAGGAATTTGGAAGTCTTGTTGGTGACAACTGGGACTGCTAGAGTAGTTGAAATTACAAATATGCGGAACTCTCAAATACAATAAATTTACTATTTTATTTATTAATTCGCCGGGTCTGAATGTTTTTTAATCAATTAACATTTATTCCTTTTATTTGCAGGTAACAAGATGTTTATTTATGGGAAACCTATTGGTAAAGTATAAAAATTTCTGAAACTTGTATACAGTGCTGTTCATCATAAATGTGTGCAACTAAGGCAAAATTCGATAAATTTCAAATCCTAAAAATCTCCTATGTGTGGAGGACAGATGACATGAGGTCGCATGTATACTGTGAGTCGAAATAGCAAAATGTCGACCCAGAGCTTGGCGACCTCATTTATGTATTTTTGTATGACGCAATGTCGCCCCTGATGACAGAATTAAAAATCGGACAAAACATTTCACAGCAAAAAATCCAATGGTGAAATCGCATGCAAAAGCATGCACATCACCTTCGTCAAAAAATACACTTAATAGTACACACTGCATGTACAATTTTTTTACACCCAGGCCTTTTACACGCAGCTGGATTACTACTTTGTTGCTGTGAATTGATAAGATCATCAAAAATCGATTTGTCGACAATATTAACGTTTAGATTACTAAGGAATAAAAATCATGCGGCCTTTTTCGGTCAGAATTTATTAAGATTAAAGGAAAGGACAAATGGGGTAAAATAACCTTCCCTAAAGTCTCCAATGGAGGAAACTACAATCAATCTACACAGTATAAAAAATCATGGTAATATTACATCTGGGAACGAGTACATCTTTTATGTGAGAAAAAATGCGTAATTTTTCCTCTGAAAATTTGTTATTTTATCACTACTTTTTCAGTTTAAAATTTAAGTAAAATTACATCATAAAAGAGGTAATATTCAACCTTCCAAAATTACACCTTCAAATTTTACACAATTTTTTATTGTCAACTGGGTTTTTGCATCAAGTTTACCTCTTTTTTATAATTTGCGGCTTTTTGCCCTCCAAATTTAATTAGATTTTCCTTAATTTACATCATGGGATAAGCAAAAACCTAAAATCAAAATTTCAATAATATTCAAAATTTTCTATAACAAGTTAAAACAAGCCTGAACTTTGCTACCGATTTTCAATGATAAATATTCAAACTTTAGCTAAATTTTCTCTCATACTCTTTTTTTTTTTTAAAATAAAAAAGTATAAAAATTTAAATTACGAGTCATGGATTCATAATTTTAATGAAAAAAGTGTTTTAAAATGCATTATACACCTGTGCAGTTGTTTTGCTATCACTTATTTTCAAAATATCTAAGTATTGACAAAAAAATATTTTTTGCGAACAATAAAATTTTTGCGGTACTCTACATTGGAATTTCATAAAAATTCAAAACATTTTTAAACAAGTCCAAACATTCTAAATATGATTATCAATGCAGAAAAACGTATTTTAGATTGTTTTCAGTTGATTAGCCTTCTATTTTCATGGAAATTTTTAAGTTTTTTGGAAAAATATTTTTTTGCACCCTGATTTTTCAGACCAATTTTGAAAGGGGGGGGGGGAAATAAACTTTGAAAAATATTTGCAACGGCCTAAATATGAAATTAGAAAAATGATCTGATTTAAGACCTTTTAAAAAATTGAGGCTTGATTTTTTTTTACTTAGGCCGATGCAAATATTTTTCAATTTTTTTGTTCCTCTGCTCTGACTGGGGTCGAGGGACGGGGGAAAATATGAAAATTGAAATAACAAGCCATAGTTTCAATATTTGCACGGAAAAAGTGTTTGCATTTGCATTTGCATGCATTTTACACTAGTTCAGTTTTTTGCAATCATTAGTTATCAAAAAAGTAAGAGCAAAAACACAAAATGTTGACAATAAAAACTTTTTACGATAATAAACATCAAAAACATTTAAAAATTCAAAAGATTTTTAAATCAACCTAAACATGCTACAAATAATTCTAAATGCAGGAGAATGCATTTAAAATTGAGTTCAGCTGATTGCACTTAAACGTCAACTGAAATTTTGAAGTTTTTTGAAAAAAAAATTTTTTGCCCCCTGATTTTTCGGGCCAACTTTGAAGGGGTGACAGAAACTTTAAATAAAATTTGTACCAGCCTTATTATCATTTCAGTAGATCAGATAATCACAAAATAGTTACAATTTTTAACATTGAAAATCTGTAACTTTTGAAATAATTTTCTGATCTGATTTTGTCATCGGCAAAGTTGTAGGTATTGCTGATGACTATTCAGAAAAAATAGGTACGCGGAGAAAAATCTTGCCAATTTTTCATTAACTTTAAATAAAACTCAATTTCCCAAAATTCGTTTTTATTGATTTTCGAGATTTTTTGATATGTTCTAGGGGACCAAATCTCGCAACTTTTGAGTTTTAGAGAATTATGGTCGAAAATGTTGCCGTCGAGTTATACATTTTTAAAAAAAAAGTGAAAAAATCGAAAATAAATGCCCAAAAGAGACTATAACGATAGGTAAATTTTATCAAAAATATTGTTGAAGTATTTCTCGATTGCAATTTTGATTTGGCTTAAAATATATTTAACAAAAATTGTAATTTTTTTTGCTATTTTCATCATTTATTATTTCAAAAAATGTATTTTATGGAAATTCATCTTCAGTGACAAGTGATAAATAATTAATTCAAAAATGAGATTTTTTCCGTGTGACTGTTTTTTCCAAAAAAATCAAATCAAAACAAAAATCAAACCATCCATGTAAACGACCCCCAGGTCTTTTGTGGTCTCTATTGCAAGTTTCTGCTCGAACCTACGAGTCTGATCATAACCCAAGTAGCAAGAAAAACATCGCTCTTTATTTTTTTGTTGAACAATTGCTGCATAAGTGTTATTATTCGTTAATTATTGAACAAGTGTCAAAAAATTTGGTCAATTGTTCACATTTTGATCAAAAAACAATTGTTCAACATGGCTGTGTAACACAAATGCCAAATCTAGCAACGGATTACGAAAAGTTCATTATGAAGTTTATTCTGACCTCAATGAAACATGCTTGTAGAACTCGAAAAGTAAAATGACATTTGCAGACATGATGTTTCATTTCAGTTTGCTAAACGTGTAAACATAGTAGATTGGACCTTTGGCTTCGGCTGGGATTTCTCGTAAACAAGTTGTTTATGTGAAGTTCGCGTTCGTGTTCTAAAAACCGAGCAAGGACATGTTGACGAAACAAGCAAAGATAGTTCTAAAAATAGAAACAGCTTATGTTCGAAAGAAGTTTTGGCAAACTGTTAGTGAACTTGGTAAAACCTAGATGACCGCAGACTTCTTATTGACGTTTAGGCCTGCTCATCCAACATAACCCCTCGTGGAAAGAAGCAGACGCGCACCCGGACTTGACATTTGGAGTGATCTTGGGTTCGATACTTGCCCTGAGCATTCTTCATCAAAAAGGAAAACTGAAAATGCAGCACCGGGAACCAGCAGCAGTAGTAGAGTAGTAGTAGCAAGCGATGTTAATTAGCACTCAAACATAATTGAAAAAAAATCCCCAAAGGCATAATTAGGAAATTGAATGATTTTTTATGGTTGATATTTTTGTGTTATCCATCATTCATATTATTATCATTCATAAATGGCGTATCCCTATCCAAACTAATAAATTACAAAAAACTAGTAGTTAATGTGTCGTAAAGTGGCATTACGCACAAATAAAGGATTAAATTAAGAAAAAAAAAACTTTTGAGCGAACACCTTGGACGTATTTTATGAAAAGCCTGTTTAAAATTCTTGTCTGCCACGATATGTTCTTGAATGGTTATAAAAACGTTTGCCTAACTCCCTCCTGAATCTTAAAGGCAGAATGTTGTTAAACGGTTCTAACGACGTTATCCAACCCGGTTCAGAATCTTATAGTCAAGAGTTCTTATGACATGTTCAACAAACGTTCTCTATGCAAGTAGGACGTGCGCTGGTAAAACTGAATTAAACCACGCACATTTCTAACAGGTTAAGAGATGTTCAACAACAGAAAAACGTGCGCTTTTTCCAGCGTTCAAGAGTTCTCAGGGACGTTGGGAAAACATAGTGAATGAGTTCAACAACAAGTTCGGAAATCTTTTGGCGAACAAAGTGTGCTACTTGGGAACCGACAATTTTGCCGAAGACACCAAATCGATCAAAAAAATTCTTCTCAAGAAACATAATTTCATACATTCACATACCCATTTTGTATGAACAACCTTCAAATTGTATCGAGACTTGTATGGAAAAACTAATGAACATGGACAAAATTTCTTCGAAATAAAAAAAAAAGTCGCGATTTTTTTTTTATTTCCGAAGATTTGTCACTAACGCGTTTAAAGTGGTTAAATGTTCGGCTATCATTTCGAATTGATTTCGATGCCTCTGTGCTCTCTTGTTTTAAGCTTGCTGGGTTTCCTATCTAGTTAGCATAAGAGAGCACAAAAGCATCGATTTGTTATTTACAAACAAAATACTGCAACCTTTCAAGAAATCTTTGTTTCCCAATTTGCAATTAATTTTACTATTTTTTTTATCTTTTTTAAAAAAAGCTTAATTTGAATGATCATTTTATTTTTGGAAAAAAATAAGTTCCCCAAAACCAATTTTCAGAGTAGCACGTATTGAATTTCAAGCTATTGTTTTAAAACTATTGGTTTTCATTATAATCTTATTCTTAAAGGCCGTTGCAAATATTTTTTGAAGTTTATGTCCCTCGACTCTGATCAAAGTCGAGGGGGGGAAAAAAATAAAAAAAAGTTAAAAATTGAAATTACAGGCCACGGTGTCAACATTTGAATGAAAAAAGTGTTTTAAAATGCATCATACACCTGTCCAGTTGTTTTGCAATCATTGATTTCCAAAATTTCTAAGTACTAATGAAAAATTTTTTTTTGCGAAAAAAAAAAGTTTTTGCGGTGCTGTACATTGTAATTTCATAAAAATTCAAAATATTTTCAAACGAGTCCAAATATGTTAAATATGATTATCAATGCAGAAAAAGGCATTTTAGATTGTTCTCAGTTGATTAGACTTCTATTTCCATTGAAATTTTGATATTTTTTTGAAAAAATATTTTTTTGCCCCCTGATTTTTCGGACCAATTTTGAAGGGGGGGGGGGGCGACATAAACTTTGAAAAATATTTGCAACGGCCTTATTGATGCTCACAACAAAGTTTTGAAAGTATCAGTTAACACACAGATTTTTTAAAAATAATCAAGAGCTGGAGCAAATCATTTCTCATAACAAACTTGACATAAATAACCATCATTAGCAACGCTGCAAGCAAGTTCTAAATTGTTGGCCAAATTAAATCCTTCCGATCGTTCCAATCGTCGAACAACTTGCCGAAAAAAAAGTAAACGATTTCCATCTCGTTATCCACATCACGCGCTCTCAACAATCGCCGCCGGGACCACCATAGTTGACTTCGTAACAACGGAAAAAGAAGCATTTCAAACGTTCCAAGTAGAAATATATGTTTATTTGAAAAAATCGCCCAAAAAAACTCCCGATGCATAAATTCCAAACGCACTGACCCTGTCCAATAACTCACCGAACGTTTTTCGTCCAGTTCCACAATTTTCGCTCCGGATTTTGGTCTTCGCGCCTTCCTGGGGGCATCTTCTCAACAGCAGTGACTCGTTTTGTGTTGTTGTTGCGAGGACCCCCGGAACCTCTACGGGCTGAAAAGCGTGAGTTCGCAAAATTTGTTTTCTTCCAGTTTGAAATAATTCGTAAATTACGTCAAATTAAGATGCAATCCTGCGGGAGCCAAACAATTGAGATTAGACTCGTAATTCATGCGATTAATAAAGATTTTAAGTTTGGATTTTGGCGGGTTTGCCCCGCAGGACGTGCGTGCTTTGGACGCAGAACTTCGTGGGATGGTTTATGGTAGTGTGCTGAAGCTTTAGGTGTTGTCTTGTTGCATGCTGGGGAGGTCATTATTTAGAGCTTGTTATGAAAGGAGTTATTTTGTTGCTTCATTTTAATTGAAAACTGGTGGATCTTTTTGGATCTTCTGGAAATTTTTGCTTGAAAATGTGTTTCACTTAAAGTTCAAAGCAAAAATGTGAAAGCGAACCAAACTAGAGAAACAAATAGTGCCCATTGCTCACATCGTTAATTCAGCCTGCAAATTGACCACAGAATAATCGGCCATTTGCTCGGAAAACAATTGGCATCCGGCGCCGCAAGAAAGTGTGAAGATGATCAGCAACTCTACCTTCACCGCCGTGGCCAGTCCAGCGGTCAATTATCTGCTATGCAAATTATTTAATTACTTTTAATTAAATTGTTCGCGCCGCCATAAAACCTACCATTCAGACCCTTCCCCCCTCACAATTCAAAGGGGTGCATTTTGACTCTGATGAATCGTTTTCCCCTCCCCCAACTTCTTCGGCAACGCACACCCCCCTTAATTCCATCCCAAGCCGGTCAATCCCTTAATTTTAGCCGGCGGCCAGCAAGCCATAGCGCTTGCTGTTGAACTCCGCAGCGCACCGAGCGCCAAACAAAACAACCGTTGAAAGCTTCAATAAATTAATGCTATTTAGCTACTTGGTGAAGAATTTCCCTACGCGCCCCGAAGCCTGAGTCTCTCTCAATAAAATGCTGCCGGATCTGTCATTATCGGAGATCTGCTGCAGTACAATAGGCAGAAGGAGGAGGAGGAGGAGTAGGAACAAGGAGTTTGCTGCGTACCTCAACCATTTAGTGCTGCTGCAAGTTCAAGTTGAAGTCGTTTGAGCAGGGCTGATAAAAATAGCCCTAAACCTGAGTGTAGGAGATGGTGACCAATTCAAAACTTTTGCACTTAGGTCCAAAAAATTCAAATCTGTAAATAATGATTAAATATTGAGTTTGCGACCTAAAAACTTAAGTGAACTTGAAGATACATTTTTTGTTAAGTACAACGCTTTTACAAATCGTATTTCTTTGAATTTTGAGATTTGGATCGGATTTTACTCTTGGCTTCTTTAAATCAAATTTTTCATTATTTTTTTTTCTATCCAAGTTTCCATATAATTCTGATTGACTTGGTTTCTTCTGTAAATTTGTATATATTAACCTACAGGTTCTCCATTCAAAAAATAATGCTAAAAAAAACCAAGCACAATAAAGGCAAAATGAGACAAGTAAACTAAACAAATATATGAAAATGTCTGTTAGATAAAGGACAAGAAATTCCACGTAAATTTGTTGGGTATACGGATAGAAATCCTGCAAGCTAATTTGATAACTAGGGGAAATATACCCATTTTAATCACTTTAAGCCGTTCGACCAATTCTCATCACTTTGTCCGTTTTTCGCTATTAAATCAACATTTTCAGATGTATCAACAATGGAGAGTTGCTTGCTCACTTTTATTTGAGCTTTTAACTTCTTTGGAACAGTCAAAAACACTTTATAAAAGCTATAATTCATGATTAAAGTGCGGATAGGCCGATAATAGAAATAGGCTGAAAAAGGGTATAGTTCCCCTATATGTTGCCAAAATTGTAAATATTGAAATGTTTCCAAAATCGTCAAACAATTTTCGATTTCGCTGTAAATGTTTTCAAAATTGAAAACATTGCTGTTCAAAATCGGAAAAAGTTGGAGATTTTGGAAACATTGCAATATTTACAAATTTGACAACATAGAGTTGCAAGATTCCAATCCATTTTCACGTTTACATATGACTTTTTCAAATTAAAGACTAGAACTTGTAATCAATTTTGCTTAAAAATTCGCCTCAGAAATGCAGAATGCAAAAAAAATTAAATAGCGCAGAGTTATGACCTTTTGAGAATAAAATGATTTTGCGAAAATCGACAAAATTTGTCACTGCTTTTGACTAATCTAGCCCCCCCTAACAAGCAAACAAAATAAAATTCAAGTCGAATTATTTCAAGGCCTATTTTGAACCTAACGGAGAACTATATTTTTGAACCATGCCAATTTTGGATGGAAATTTGCATTAAAAATACTTTTTTAAGGATTTTGGTATTTAGAAATACAGCTCGTTTTTTTTTATCAATAACAAAATCCATAAAAAATCTTTCCTAAACTTTGATAAGTTGTTTAGGACCCCGAAAGCAACTGGAAAAATGCTATGTTGGAAAACACAATTTTCAAAAGAAACACATTTATGAAATCATTATGCATAAAAAAATCAGAATCTAAAAATCAAGACTTTCGTTTCAAAGGAACTCAAAACTTATCATTTTACCTTTTGAAATGTCATTCATGATTTAGAAATTTAAAAAAGAAATATTTAATTTTTCAGATGGATGGCGCCTTTCCAAATTGGCTCGAAAAATCAGGGGGCGAAAAATCAGAAACTTGGGTGCAATCGGCTGAAATGAATTAGAAATGCATTCTTCTGCGTTTGGAATCATCATCGTTAAGATTTTTTTATTTTCTTTTTGAATTTTCAATGTACGTGTACGTCTTATTTTCAATGTAAAAAAATGAATCCTATGTGAAATTGTCTTAGGGCGATGCAATTATTACAAACCAGAATCTTAATATTTAAATGAAAATAAATGTGTCTAGAAATGTAAAATTTAAGGAAACAAGCAAAAATTTGTTTTTCGCTTCCAAAATTTCCTTAAATTTTACATTTCTAGACACATTTTTTTTCATTTAAATATTAAGATTCTGGTTTGTAATAATTGCATCGCCCTAAGACAATTTCACATAGGATTCATTTTTTTTTCATTGAAAATAAGATCATAAATTCCCAAGAAAACGTCTATTAAAAAATATGCTGATTTCGTAGCTTTTAGTATACAGAAAAAATATTGTAAATTTGGAAGCTGTAATTTTGGAAGGTTGAATATTACCTCTTTTATGATGTAATTTTACCTCAATTTAGACTGAAAAAGTGACATTACACCAGAAAGTGGTAAAATTATACATTTCCAGAGGTAAAGTTACACCTTTTTTCTGACATAAAAGATGTACCCCTTCCCAGATGTAATATTACCATGATTTTTTTTTTCTGTGTACTATTATCAATTTTCCTTATTTTCATTCTTTAAAAGGCTTATTTATTTCAGTAACCAAAGGAATAATCGACTACTTAAAAAAAAGCAGTTGGGAATTTCCTCAGCTATTTTTGAGTATTTATTTTAAAGATGGACGTTTTCATAAATTCTAAAAAAAATTCTGGAAATATAACATGAAAACTTGAAATTATTCTAACTTGTTCGAAATTCAATCGAAATTTTAGAAAATTATTTTTCGATTCAAATCTGATTTAACATCCAAAAATGACTTTTCAAAAATTGTTTACAAAAGAACATTTTTTGGCCAAAATAAAAACGTCTGAAAGATGGCACTTAATGCTCCTCCTGCCCAAATAAATAGTTTTAAAAATATCGAAGGGAGTAAAAAGTTGAGAAAAGTGTACCCATTTCTTTTGAAAATTCCCAATCTTAACCTGCTAATTTGCTGAAGATACCAAATCGATCAGAAAATTCCTTCTCAAGATACGGGGTTTCGAACGCTTTCATTGTCCTTTTGTGTGAACAGTTCTCAAGTTTTTATGGAAAAACAATAATGCAAAATGGATCATTTGGATATAAAGAATTGATGGATAAATTACATCTAAAAAAACAAATTCATAATCGTGATAAAAAATACGATAAGCGAGATTTTTCCTCTCATTTATTATGCTGGGCTTGATATCAAATTGTCCTTCAAATGATAAGACATTTTCACATAGGTTTCATTTGTCATTTTATAATATTAAAAACGTTACCAATATATCGCTAGTTGAAAAATATAAGCATTAAGACACAATGAAAAACTGATTTAAATTAAGTTATGACTAATCTACAACAAATTATTTCAGTACTGAGATCTCAAGTGCAAAAAAATGTAAAAAGATGCCAACATTTTTTTTGTACGTGTAACAATCTAATATGATTTTTTTTTTCAAAATGGCTGGTTTTACATACAATTGACATCCCGGGCAGACGGTTATAACAAAGTTCATGCCATTTCAATAACAAATACTGTTAAAATAACAGAAAGTGTTATGTCCCGCCCATGTGGATCAATCGGACCGCGCACTGGACTCACAATCCAGAGGTTGCTGGTTCGAATCCCGCGGCGGGCGCTCTAATATTCTAAGTGTAAATATGGGGTATCCGGCGCCGTCGCTCCGTGCCGTACTCAAACACTTAGGAGCCCAGGGCGGCGAAGTCCTTGTAGATAAAAGGAAGACACTAGTGGTTGGTACTAGCAATGGTGGCCGACAGCTATAAAGTCAACTTCGTTTTAGTTATGGAATCTTCTTGAAAAATATATTTTTGCAAAAGGGTTTAATAACAGTTTATGTTATCATAAAAAAAAAATGTTATTGGTCTGATATTGGTTGAAAGCCAAAACAACTTTGGAATAACATTTTTCATTATGGAAGAATACCTCCAACTGTTATTGGGATGATCGGATTAGTTGTTAAAATAACATAAAATAAAATCAAAGATTTGTTCGAAAAATAACTAAAAATGTTATTAGTCTGTTATTACAATAACAATCCAATAAAAAAAATCATAACGATGAATAACAAATCTTGTTATAAATAACATAAAACGTTATTGGCTTAGTATTTTCAAATATCATTTTTTTTATTCCGAAGTTATTTCCGTCTGCTCGGGATACATGGATGGACTTGGGCATGAAATTATTAAAAAATGTTAAATTTTGTTTTTGTAATGATACTTTATTATTTTTTTTACTGTCCTTATTTAAAAAAGAAAATCTTCTTGAATTCAAAATAAGTTTTTCACCAATGCTGGAATTTTGATCAAAGATGACAAGCTGCTCCCCCCTATAACATTTGCTTGTAAATCCCTCCCGAAGAACGCAGATTTATCAGCTATTTTGGTGTGCTTCTGCTGCTCGTTTTTCGCTTTAAAACAGGACAGGGCAGACAGGCTTCGTCGAACAAGCCTTTTGAATAGCGATCATGTCGACGCGCGAGTGACTTGTCCGCGACGAACCCCCTTCTTCTTTTGCCTATGCAGATCCTTAGATTTCTTTACGAGTGCCGGGGCCATGCCACGGAATGAGGGAGTGTTTGTCGGGTGCGCGCGCTGTTCTATGACGGGTTGTGCAATGCATTCCGCGCGATCTAACGAACAATGAAGATTTTCACCGACGCTCTCGTCTCGATCGCCGAAGGGACGCCACGACCTTGGCCGTGGACTTGAATATCGCTGATTGACCGGCAATAGGCTGCACCGGAATAATAGACTTCATTACGAGGCGGGGGTTCGGGGACTGTTGGCCATAATTGCACCAGACGGTGAGCTGCAGCAGCACCCTAATGTCGATTTGGATTGATGCTGTGGCATTTAGAGCAGGCCGGGGTTTGTAAACTGCACAATGGGCACATGGCGAAATGGTTTCAGGTGCTGTTCAGGAAGAGGTATCTGTTACGACCCGGCGAGAGTAGTTAAGGTTATGGGTGCACTTGGAACGGAAGCCTAATCAATCTGGACGGGAAAGTACCTTTAGGCTAGTCCTTAACCTGTTGATGGACGAGTTCTGATTGGGAAGGTTAACTGTTATAGGAGTCAGAGCTAATAAATTCTAATTTTTCGCGTTTATTGTTGGTACTAAGGTAAGGTTGTTAAACTTAACATGATAAGGTTCAAAAAATACCGAGTGATTAAGATTAGAAGCAAAGTTCGTTGCTTGCCCAAGAGGTCTGCAACAAAGTTCATTTTGAGCTACTTACTCTCTCATCTACTACATACCTCTTCAAACGACTCACTGAATGCTCGTTGCACTCAGCTGTTTAGCTCAAACCACCCAAACTCCGTTGGTTTCAGCTGTTCATAGCCTACCTCCAGGCGTTTTCTGCCAACTCCACTCAGTTCATAATCGAGGTAATTAGCAGCGCTGAATTCGTTGCTTTCATGGAGTTGTTGCTTCCAACTCAGCTTCGTCGACTTTAGAGCTACAATTGCTCTCAACCCTGTCTTGTAGTACAGCTGTGCAACATTTTCACTCTTGCCGCCATCAGGGGGCCACTTTTTGAGCTACAAGTTTGCTGTTCAGCAGCCAAACCACCTTTCAATTAGTGGTGTCCATAGCTGCAGGGGTAACAGTCAAACCCCCCTGCAGAGTTACACGTGTAAAATCAGCTCCCCTGAAGCATAAGAAGGAAATCCCCCCTGCCGGGAGGTGTGAATCACAGCGCGGTAAGATGACCTTGGGTATGGTCGCAGAACCCTTTTGCATACCTTCCATTAAGATACGATCTTATGCTGGTTTCGAAGACTCCGCTACACAGCTGCAGTATTTGCTTTTATTATCACGCGAAAATGGGGGGCTTCGCGACCATCATAATTTATTAATTTCTAATTAAAACGTTGTGCGTTGCTTTATTCCTGCCCACTCCGGGGCGGTTTAATGGATTATCCCGCATAAATTCACAGGGATTGAGCAAAATATATGATATCAGCGTCGCTGCATCTGTTGTCCAGGTTTTGTTTGTTTTATTTGGTGTTACCTCGGTGGTGGTTAAACGGACGGTCCTGCGGGATTAATTTATGTGGCTTGACGCTTCCGACGATGGATCCTGGAATTAGCACTTGGTTAGGCTCGCCACTAGGCGCAGCTAAAACAAAGGGCCTGCAATTAAGGAGGGGAGTGCGATGAACTTAAACGCTGCTTTTAAATGTCGGAGCTTAAAGGAGTTGGGATTTAAGTGGCGGTGATAAATGGGTGCGATGCTGAGGCGTTCTGCTGCGAGGTGATAAATTAATTTGCAACCTTTGATGAATGGGCTTGACGGTTTTTGACACATTTTAGTGCGGGGAATTGAATGCGTGAGAAGTGCTTGGGAGGATTTGATCAGCGAAACTTTGTTTGTGATTTCTAGTTTTTGAGATTTTTACTTCTTACGATAAAGAAATCTTGTTTCTAAGTTTGAATTAAATTTAATTTTGAGAATTCTTTGCCCACAAAGGCTTTTGAAAACGTTTAATTCTTATGAGGTTTTTTTCTCATTGCTTTTAATTTTTCACTGAAAAATAGTTTGTCGTTGAACTGCAATTTCAATGTTTATGTTGCGGTCAAATTTAGCTGACATTTCAGCAGATTTTTAATTCCTACAGACTTCAGTAGTGAAAAGTCTAGTAAATTTAACTGAACTCAGTAGTGAGTATTGACAGTTTGATGTGTGCAAGTTTATTTCTTTTTTCAGAGATATTGAGTTGCTGAAGTTTATAAGAAACTCATCCTAAGGTGTTATCAAAACGTAGTGAATAATCTGAATTTATTTTTTCATGTTAGAAACAAAAACAGATTTCAAGCCAAATTCTTGAAATTAAGAGGCAAAACGTATCATAAATCAATGTGCACATTAAGGGGTTACATACATGTAGAAAATCTCAATATTTCATAATTCCGAATATTTATTAAATCCTTTACATAGATGAATTCCAATCACTCCTGAAAGTTCTATGAAGATATTTCATGATTTAAGTGAGTAGAAGACGATTTAAGTTTAAACTTTTGCCATGTGCAAAGCGGACTGTCAAACTTTGTGAGCGTTTTTTTTTCGGAACACCGAGTTGATTTCCGGGTGCCATGATATCTCGAGATGGGATAGACCAAATTGGCTGAAATTTGGGGTGAAGACTCTCAAGACATATTCCGTGTGCATGACAAAGTCCGATTTTGAAATTTTGTTTTTTAAAAAAATCAAAAACTAACGAATTTCTATATGAAAAACACAAAAAATTATTTTATCTTTTTTTAAAATAAACTTTTTAAAGATCGGCCTTCTTCATGCACACGGGACCGGTTTAACAAGTCTTCACCAAAATTTTGAGCCGATTTGGTCGTAGCAATGTTGAGATAACGTGGCACCCGTTTTTTGAACCTGCTAACTTCAAATAGCTATAACTTGGCAATGATACAACCAAATGCGTTCAAATTTATTTTATTGATAGATGAAAATGTATTTTTTAATGCCTTGAAAACAGATTTAAAAAAAGTTTAAGCGTGTGCGTGTGTGTTACATGTATGTAACCCCTTAAATCAATTTCTAGCTTTAGTGACAGATCACGTTGGATGTGAGTGAGATAGGCAGCTTGTTTACATCCAAGGTTACGCCCTATTTGAGATTTATTACGGAGTTATATTACTGTCAAAAAGTTGCAAAACTTTTAGGAATTCATAATAAAATGTCTGTTTCCAATTGTGTCCTCAAATATTGAAATTAGTAAACAATATCAAAATGTTTTAAATGTAAAAATAAACGTTACCCAATGCATTTTTTATGGATAACAATTGTGTGTACAAGGATACATGTACTAATAATAAGTCGATATCTTTTAAAAAGCTTTGTCAGAATTTAACTATAGTATTTATGAAATCGATATGATTTCATGAATTGAGATTTTCAAAATAGCCAAAAATGAGGTGATTTTATAAAAACTTTTAAAAATATAAATCACAAAAATAGTATTATAAAGCCTAAGCAAATTTTTTTAAAAGTTTTTGTCCCTCGGCTCTGGCGAGGGGCGAAAAAATTAAAAAAAAATATTGAAATAACAAGCTATAGTTTCATAATTTGCATGGAAAAAGTGTTTTAAATTGCATTTAACACTAGTTCAGTTGTTTTACAATCATTAGTTTAAAAAAAATTAGGATTTGACGAAAACGAAAATGTTAGCGAAAACAAAAATTAGCGAAAGTAAACATCGGAAATTTTCAAAAAGCATAAAAAAATTAAATCAACCAAAACATGCTTAAAATGATTCTAAACGCAGGGAATACATTTTTAATTGATTTCTGCTGATTGCACTTAAGTTTCCATTGAAATTTTGAAGTTTAAAAAAAAAAATATTTTCTCCCCTGATTTTTCGGGCCAACCTAGAAGGGAGGGCTAAAACAGAAACCTTAAATAAAATTTGTACCAGCCTAACATAGAACTAGTAATTTGAAGATATTGATGTTTTCAAATATGTTTAAATTGTAACCAAAAGGATATCTAGAATAACGAAAAATAAAAAAAAAATCCCAACATTATTTCGTCTGTAAAAATTCCTGAGTGAAGGTCACACAATCTTGAACTCTAAACTCTAATTACTGATTGAAGTTACGATTAGGTACTTAAGTTTTCACTACAAAAATTTTCAGCAGCTGAAATCTGCTGTTACTTTCAAGTTCAAACAATACTTATCGAAAAGATAACAAACTTATCAAAAATTGAATGCAAATATTTTTTTCAATGTTTGATCAAGTAAAGACTCTTCACTTAAAACATTGAACTACAACGAACCTTCGAAAATCAATCCCTAGATTTGCCTGTAGTTTTTAATAAATTTTTATTCAATTATACATTTTTTTATATTTTAAAATGTTGTTGTTAAACGTTTATTTCTACCTATTCAGATGTTAAGAAAAATCCGCTTTTTTTAATTTTCACAAAACTATCCCTCAGTTCTGACTTTGATGAAAATAAAGGTGGGAAAAGCTACAGAGCCTTCTGGGAATTTCCCTGTTTCTACAAATAGCAACATTTCACTTTTAGTGCATAATCATTGCCAAGCATTGGAACCCCGTACAGGACGACAACGCAAGAATCCTCGAACATGTCCCGGGAACGCTCCTCTGGGAAGGAGGAATTTTCAATGAAGCTGTAAATCCTTGCACAAATTCTTCACCCTAGGCATTGAACATGGCCAGTACAGAAAAAAAGAACGCAACTTGGCACCTGGACATTTATGGAGCCTCACTTACACCGAACCGCGCACGGATTCATCTTTATTCAGAACTTAAGGGCTGTTTGTTCTTGAACGCACCACCTCCTGGGAGCAGACATTCCTCCCCGCTTTCCAGCCGGCAGTGATTCAGGTGTCGGTCGCTACTAATTGGTCGTTTGTTTTTCCCTCGCTAGTTCTCTGGAGAGGTTGGACTTTGCCGCAGAAAAAGGGGGCGCGACTCCGCAGGGGGTTCATAAAAACTGAACAAGGTGTCTATTAAAGTTCGATGAGTCGGTCGGTGGACGACGTGTTCTTGGTTGACGTTGCTCTCCGTTTCAAAGGTTGAAGAGAGCGAGTGGTGTAACCTTGGCCTTTGGAACGAAGCAGGAGGGGGACTCTCAGCTGGTGATGGGCTGCCAACTGAGACACTGACTGGAGGACCGGAGGGAATGTTTTTGTTCAAATACGGACAAAGAGGTACTTGTTGACTTAATGAACTTTGATGCTGTCCCATTTGGGGATTGGCCACTGACTGAGGTGTTGACGCGGTGATCTATGCTGGAGGACGTGTTCAAGCCATCAACCGTTGACGGGTCGACTAATTCGTATTAAGTTATAAATTTGAACATTTTCTTTAAAGCTAAAGATCTTAATGTGTTAACGAACTTAAAGTTAAATCCCTTTCCGTGAGGAGCATCACCTTTTCCAACTCAACACCTGTTTTCACCAATGTTCATTAGTCAATATCATGCATGCATACATGTTCGAGTGTTAACCACCAACACCACCAGCCCCAACTGCAGAAAAACTTTTCACAAGAAATCCCATAAAGAAAAATCGATTCGAGTATTGATTTTATAATTGAACCAATTTTCCTCGCTAGGCTGCCGAACCCAAAAAGGCGGCTGCTCAACCTCCACAGCTTTGCTTATTTTATTTTCGCAAATTCGCTTTCTACCACAAATATACACAACAAAAAAAAATGCACGCTCGTATTGGTTTTCCTTCAACAAACTCGCGCGCGGCGCTGCTGTATGTTTGTGATGTAAATGAGTGTAGTGAAATGTGGTGCAATTTTCCTCCTCACACAAACTCACAGCCAAACCACCCAAACCCAACTTGGAGCATTTTCTATTACTGTCTGCCTCTGCTAGAAATAGGAACACGCAAACGGCCAATTTTCAAAACATTTATCGATCAAGAGCAAACCGATTGCAGGCTCACAAGCGCGCGAAAAAACAGAAAAAGAAGAAAAAAAGTGAGAAGCCTCAGGTGGAAGAGTCAATCAATGTGCTAAGTAGAGCGAAAAAAGTGAGGAAAATTGAGCGATCGCGAAAATAAAATTAAAAGTCTGCCGCCGCCGCCACCAAACAGCTCAAAATTGATGGCTCCTTTATGACGCGGGAGATTTTTCCCGCCACTTTTTTGAAGGTGTTTGAGAAATTTTTCGGTGGGGTGGGGTGAAAAAATGACACACGGTTTATGGGAGTGTTATTTTTGCACGCTGGCTTGAGCGCAATTGAAACTGCAACGTTAAAAGGTGAAAATGAGATGTGCATGCAAAATTTCACTGAGAAATTCGCATGCTTGTTTCTAGATTGTGGGTTGTTATTGTGCGTCACACAACTGATGGACACCTGAATTAAAATGATGAGTTTAAACAAAGATCTTCATACGATTAAAAAACATAATTTGACTTAAGGTGAAGTTGTTCTGCACTCAAAGCTTTACTCTGAAGAGAGAATATACATTTAATATGTTGTGGATTTTAAAATATGTACTTCACAAATTTTATTAAAAAAAAAAAGTTTAGCTCTTGTAACACCACAGATGAATGAATTGATCCAACTCTTTTTTTGCTTGCAATGAAATTTTCAGAATATTATTAAAACTTGTAATGTTTTACTATATCGAAGGTTATTTCACATTTTTTGTTTCCTTCTATGTTCATTTCATTCTCCTAAGTACCAGTAAATTCTCTCCCTACTTCGAACAAATCAAATGAAATGTAATGTTTTAATAATATTCTAATGCAACCAGTTCCAAAAGTACCTTGATAAACAATAATATCCGAAGGTTTGTATGGGACTTCAAATAATCAAATCATAAAAAAATACATAATTTTAACATCAAATTATTAAATTTAAAATAAAATTTTAGTCAAATTTGAAAAGTTGTTTGCCTGTTAAATTACAAAAGGCATTTTTTTCAAAATTCTATCACCGCCATTTTGACCGCCATCCTGAATTTGATAATTCTATATTATTTTAGCGGAGTGACCCCTAAGGTCATACTTAAGCTCAACCATCAAAAATAAGACAACGAAAAAAAATATTTTTTTTGTGATTATAAATTCTTAAAATTCGTATATCCTAGGGATTTTTTTTAAGGCTCATTCCCGATCGGCCATTTGGCGGCCATGTTTGTTTTAGAAAATCATTCAAATCTTGATTAAGAATGTTTCAATCAAAAAATGGTTTTCTTTGTGCTGTTTGTAGAAGCATTTTACATATAGTGATTATTTTTCATTTATTTTTTTTTTACTATTTCTGGACCCTAAATTCCTAACCATCATTGACAGTCATTGCCCCACAAGTGAAAGTCACCTTATACGACCTTAAGGTCGTCGGATAATCGAGTCTGGACTGTTTAATATTTTGTACCACCAAATACCAAACAACGTAACAGCGAAAATGTGGCATGTTCATTTATTGCATCAAAAAAATATTTTTTTATTTTGGACAAAACTTATACTGTTTCGTATCTGGCCGATGACCTGAATTCATTCAATTGTACACAAAAAGATTTGTATAAATTCTCTATCAAAAAATCCCTTCAAACCTTTATTTTTTTAATATCATTTATCTTTCAATCAGCGTTTTTAATAATCCTCCAGTAGATTTTTTGCATATTTGATATCTATTTGCTTTTAAATAAATTATGAGCATAATTTGTTTGCTGAATTAAAAAAGAGTTTCGGACATAATTTACGCATTATATTTCTGACTTCAAAAATCGAAAATGATTAAAAGCATGGCCAAAGCTGACCCTATCAAAAATATTTTTTAATACATTGACAAAGTTACTTAAAACAAATCAAATCACAATAACTATAATTTTAGCTAAAAAGCAAAATAATCTTTTTGCTGGTCCAAAATTGGTGGAATAATATTTTTTACCACATATTTAACAAAAAAAAAATAGTGCATGTGTGTAACAAAAATGACTTTTTGGCGGGCATTCAAGGGTTTGTTCAGGTGGGCATACTAAGCCCAAATCCAAAATATGAGCTTGATTGGAGGCAACAGGAGCTGGCGCTTTGCATTTGAATTTTAAATGGGATTTAACCCGAAAAAAGATTTTTTTTCAAAAATGTCGATTTTTCGAAAAAATTGCCAAATTTGGAAGGTCTGTACCGAGCTCCAGGGTGCTCAAAATTTCAATGTTATTAACACCAAAAGATGCCCAAGGCCTACACGCCAATGATCTTGAAAGTGACATTTTTTGAAAAAATCTATTTTTACGGGTTAAATCCCATTTAAGATTCAAATGCAAAGCGTCAGCTCCTGTTACGTCCAATCAAGCTCATATTTTGGATTTGGGCTCAATACGCCAACCAGAACAAACCCTTGAATGCCCGCCAAAAAGTCATTTTTGTTAGATCCTTAATACACACTTAGATTTCATTACCAAATTCGGTAGTTGTGAAATCGGAAAAGTTTAAATCGGTAAACCATCTGTCAAATTAAATTAATTCTTCCGAAAATCAGTTGAACGATGAACGTTGAACAATAATGAACTTTATTACTTTATTAAAACTTGGTAAAATTTTACCGAATTCAGTAGTTTTTAGTTTACCGAATGGTTCAGCATAAAACACGTGCACATTTGTTTTTGTCGAGAATTGAGAGAAAAGATAATCAGAATGAAAAGTTTTCTTCAAGTTCTCTATAAAAGGTCTCTAAGGCAGTGCTGTTTAACTATTTATTAAAATTAAAAATGTAAAAGTATACTCAAATGATAAGAGTGCAAATAACTCAGCCTTTTTTTATTTGGAAATTTATATGGAAATATTTAAAGAAATTATTCAATTCAATTTGACTCAATAAATCGTGTCCAAATTGCAATTTAATTAACACCAGACAAATGCATCATTTATTTTGCCAACAAACATCATCGACAACTTGAGTGATTCGCAGAACCAATCAAAAAACATACAGCAATCATTTTCGTCCTATCAATGATTGATACCGATTTGACACCCGAACTCCAACAAAACAACCAACTTCCGCAAACTTTGGTCCGCTGACCCTGCCCACAACACACCCTTTGGCCACGGTCCACCAAACCTAGTCAGTGACCTTCCGCTACCGCTCGCGGATGGAAGTTAAACGTCTCCGGTGGCTTGCTTGGTCAATTCAATTAAGGGGGGCCACACGCCCAAGGAACCATGAATGGGCCCACAGAAAAGGTTGTAATTGGGAGATAATTTCGAGATGTTATTTATTTCGTAACGGTCGTAAAATGGCCTCTCGGTTGTCGTGTTTTGATTCAGGTGAATTATGGCTTATTGGAAGACGACTGATCCGATGGAAGGTCTGGGGCAGAAGGGTTCGAATTAAGGGCTCAATTATCCGGCGTTCGGCGGCATTTGCGGCGCTTTTTGTTGCCTTGATGAAAGTGTGTTTTTTCGGGGGGTTGCGCAATGACGTTTAAGGGCTGATGCTGCAACGATGAGATGACGGTTTGGGGCTCTTAATTATAAGTGTTCCAAGATGAGGCGTGATGAATTTTTTGAGCGAGAAGGGAATTGAGTCGGAAGTAATTTGTCATCTGATTTGGGGTTTGGTGAATTGAGGGGTTTGGATTTTTCACACTGAGCAACATTGTTTCTATACAAACAGTAAATTTTCTCGCGACCTCCAAGATCACCAAAGCCCAATCCAAAGGGTGGGCACCGTCACGATCCCATCCGGCAAGTTCCCCTCAATCAAGCCTGGCGACCTTCTCTTCATCTTACCACCACGTGCGCACAAATAATTGGAAAAAAATATTCGCCATCCAAAGCCCTTCAAGTCACAGTCATCAAAACAGTCGTAGAACAGCAAAAAGCAAGAGAAAATTCCCCTCAACGAAAGGAAAACCTCCCCGACCGAAGAGACGAACGGAGAAAGAAGCTGTGGCAAGTAAAATTACTGACCTACAATAAAGAAAAGATGCACCGCTCTCACCAATACTGGCGCAGAGAAAGAAGCTTCGACGTAAGGCTTTCAATTTCTCTTTCAACCGTGACGTCACAACGTCGCTGGCTGGTTAGGCAATAGTGAAACGAAAGAGAGGAATTGAAAGAGGAGAGAGTTGGTCGTGGAGAGCGGTAGCACCAGCTTTCGGGAGAGCCATAGTGCACGACTCGTGAGCTTGCGAACTGAAACAAAAGAAAACTTGTTAGTAGTGGTAGCTCGGGGTAGTAGTGTTCGATCGACGGGGGTGTTTTGTAAACGACCTTAAGAAATTCCTTATGCACGATCAAGCTGAACAACATTCGCTAGCCCCTCGGCGCGTGCGTCCCGCTGCTGCTGCACCACTTCTGCCTTCCCCTACTAAAAACCAATTTAGTATTAGCAGCTTATGGGTTAGGTTCGAGTTTGGATTTGGCCGGTCCAAGACCTGCTGCTGCTGCTGTTATTGTTTTATGGTGGTTTGAGAATTTATTTGAGCGAAAAAAAGAGCCGCTTAATGAATGAATAAAGCGCCGTGAAGGAGGCATAAAATTGCGTAGCGAAAAATGTACGAAAATTGCAGCAGGTTTCCATTAGAAGTGTCACGTCAAGCCGACGTTTTGTTGGCGTTTCTGGCCTTGCCCTTGCGGAAACCGAGACCCGCTATAATTGATTATTGCACAGCAGCCCCGCTCCGCGCCGCTTGGATTTAATTGCACATTTCCTCGGAAATGGCAGCATTATTCGCCCGTCGAGCGCAGTTCAAAATTGCGCAAATGGGTTTAATTAATCGTAAATCATGTGCGGTTCTTGCGGGATTTAAAGTTCCTACCAACCCAAACGCGTTTGTTTACTCAACAAATGATTTATTTGGCGCTATTTCAAGTGCAAGGTCGAGCAAACAAAAAGTTTTAAAACCAAACCCCATTCCCAAATCCTTAAAACTTCAACAATTCCCACGAGGTGTACTAAAACTTGGTTTGACGATATCTAACCTAAAAAATCGTCATAACTGACAAAACTGAAACAACCATCCAGGGTGGTGGGGTGTGGTGACCTTGGTAGTGCTGGGTCGGGCACTGACTGTTGTTACTGAAAACCATAAATCAGGTGCGGTGGCGTCGGCGTCATCATTGTCGTTAGTAAATCATCGTTTATATCTGACATTGCATCAGCACCCTGTGCGCTGAAGAAACGGAACTTAATTTGCATGATTATACTGCAGTAGTGCTGGGGGACGGGGTTGAAGCCCTTAAATTAGTAGTTTTTCGGAAGTTTAACCCTTGATTGTGAAGTAATTTTCTAGACTCTTTCTGAATAGTTATACAGCGATTCTCCACGAAAACAGCATGGAAAAAAAGAAAAGTCCTCGGATCGGGCTCAATTTTTTCTGGGGGTTCCCTGGTTGAAATAATTAGACCCGTATTTTTTTGTTTGGCCATTAGGGTGACCTACGCCGTGTTAGGGTGGTCCGAAAAATGGCAATTTTCGTCGATTTTCGCAAAAACCACTTTTTCGAAAAATCATAACTCTTCGCCATTTTAACCAATTTTAATTGTCTTATACGCAAATGAAAGGTGATAAGTCGGCCTTTCAAAGAAAAATAAAAAGAAGTTTCAAAAATCTAGCCTAACATATGAAAAGGGCGTATGAAACTTTAAAATGCCGTTTTGACGGTGTCTGGACCAAAGAGCCTATGTCTGGAAATATTTTTATCGGATTCCCCGGACATTTTTACGTAACTTACTAAAAAATGGGAGGAGTTCATTAACAGGATTCCGAGATATGATTTTTTGAAAATAAAATCCGTGTTTTTTGACGCGCCGCGCGCAAAAACCGGAGAATGAGGAAATTGGCAAAAAATCAACTTTTTCCACTAAAACTGCGATAACTTCAAAATTTTAGCGATAACCTGTACATGTCTGGGTACCAAAAGTTGCGTCTTTTAATTACGAAAATTTTGGTACCCAAACATCTATAGGTCATCGCTGAAATTTTAAAGTTATCGCAGTTTTAGTGAAAAAGGTTGTTTTTTTGCCAATTTCGTCATTCTCCGGTTTTTGCGCGCGGTGCGTCAAAAAACACGGATTTTATTTTCAAAAAATTATATATCGGAATCCTGTTAATGAACTCCTCCCATTTTTTATTGTGTTATGTAAAAATGTCCGGGGAATCCAATAAAAATATTTCCAGACTCTTTGGTCCAGACACCGTCAAAACGGCATTTTAAAGTTTCATACGCCCTTTTCATAAGTTAGGCTAGATTTTTGAAACTTCTTTTTATTTTTCTTTGAAAGGCCGACTTATCACCTTTCATTTGCGTATAAGACAATTGAAATCGGTTAAAATAGCGAGGAGTTATGATTTTTCGAAAAAAGTGGTTTTTGCGAAAATCGACGAAAATGGCCATATTTCAGACCACCCTAACACGGCGTAGGTCACCTTAATGGCCAAACAAAAAAATACGGGTCTAATTATTTCGGCCAGGGAACCCCCAGAAAATTTTTGAGCCCGATCCGAGCACTTTTGTTTTTTTTCCATGCTGTTTTCGTGGGGAATTGCTGTATAAATATTAATCTAACTTTTTCGGGCCTCATATATGATATTTCACCTAAAGTCAAAATTTCCAAAACTAGCCTATGGTTTTCATATGGTCATAAAAATCTTTTTCCTATCATTAACATGAAACATATTTTTAAATTCGAGCCTGAAATGGTTAAACCGTAAATTGTTAAGCATAACATATTTATTATGTAAATGTATCCTTCTTTTTTAATTTTATTCAGTCATTCCATGCCAAACAAGCAGGATCCACATCAAAAGTTCTCTGATTAGGCTCAAATTAGGCATGGGTGTTGGCCCAAATAATAAGACAGGTATTTTTTGTTTAGCGATTAGGGTGCTCGTATCCAAAAAAGGGAAGTCCACAAAATTTCGTTTTTTTTCGATTTTCTCAAAAACCACAGTTTTTTTTTTGTCCCGGGCAGACGGTAACAACAAAATTCATGCCATTTCAATAACAAATATTGTTAAAATAACAGAAAATGTTATGGAATCTTCTTGAAAAAATCATTTTTGCACTAGGGTTTAATAACAGTTTATGTTATCATAACAAAATTTGATTTTTCAGGGGTTTTTTCGAAACATATCTTTGAATGGTGAAACTTCGATAACTCTAAAATTAATACGATGACCTGTACTTTTTTGAGCACCAAAAGTTGCGTATTTCCATTACGAAAATTTTATTTAAAAAAAACCAAAATAAAATTACACCAATATTTTTTTTAAATGTACTTAAAATAAGACACTAGCAATTTTCAAACCATGGAATATCAAGGCGTGTTTTCTGGGCAACCTTACGGAGAAAAAATAGTCATCGCTACTTTCAAATGTGTCTTGTAGGAAATTTTCTCAGCTTTCCAATGCTTCTAAGAGCGAAATGTTTCATCGGGAAATTTCTGAGATATCCTAATTTTAAAGTTGTTTGCTTTAAATTCATTATCTTTTTAACTTTTTAATAACAGTTTAGGATGCTTGCCAAATGTTGTGTTTTATGTGACATTTACTAATCAAAATGTGCAAAATAAAACAAGAAACAATTTTGTAAAAGGTTGCAAATTGCTAAACATTTTAAAAATTATTTTCTAACAGAGCTTTTGAATATGCAGCAAATAATTAAAAAGAGCTAAAAATTGTGTCATTATTTGAATGAAAAAAGTGTTTTAAAATGCATCATACACCTGTCCAGTTGTTTTGCAATCATTGATTTCCAAAATTTCTAAATACTGACGAAAAAAAAGTTTTTGCGGTGCTGTACATTGTAATTTCATAAAAGTTCAAAATATTTTTAAATGAGTCCAAACATGTCAAATATGATTATCAATGCAGAAAAAGGCATTTAAGATTGTTCTCAGTTGATTAGACTTCTATTTACATTGAAATTTTGATATTTTTTTGACAAAATATTTTTTTGCCCCCTGATTTTTCGGACCAATTTTTGAGGGGGGGGGAGGGGAGAGGCGACATATACTTTGAAAAATATTGCAACGGCCTAAATTTTATATTTTTTTTTGGTTTTCTTCTTGATTTTTCATATCCTGTAGCAAGATTTTCAAAAAACAAACAATGAATTTATTATTGTCATAGAAAATTACCAGAACTACTCAACTTCTTGCTCAAACTCCGAGTCATTCCGAATTAGTGTCCAGTCTGACACGGTACAAGAAACCCCTTGGTACTAAAATTTATAGGGTGGTTCCAATATTATCAAACTTGGACAATATTATTAAAATAAAAAGAGCAGACAAAATAACCTTATTTAAAGACAGTTTAAATTTTATTTTAAAATTTATTAGGGCCATTACAAATTTTGTATAAAGTTTTTTTCCCTCGGCTTTTATCAAGGTCAACTTCTAATTTCAAGCCTGAATTTCAGAATTACGAAATAACAAGTATCTCAAAATTCTTCATACAGTCCAGACTCGATTATCCGAACAAAAATACTTCTGTCAAAATTTTCAGAATATCAATGAATTTATGATTTTATTTCCATTTTTTAACTTCTCGTACAAATTGTAGTCTCTTTAATCAAAATTTCAAAAAAGATAAAAAAATATCTACACTTGTTTAAACATGTATGAAACAGAGGTACCGTAAACTGAGGTCAATCGGGACACATGGGGCGAATTGGGACAGCAGTTTTACCCATGTTGGAGCACAATATTTTGATTTTGGTTTCGGTTAGCACAGACTCAGACCAACAAAATGTGTACATCCATTTCCAAATTTAAAAGCTTTGAGTGCTCTAAAAACTGCTGTCCCTATTCAGACAGTAGTCCCGATTCACCCCAGATTACGGTATACGATGTATTCTGAATAGTTTATAATCGGTTTTACAAAAATGTTCAATGAAAAATTCGATTGATCAAATTTTGAAGGAAGGGAAGAAACTTGAAATAAAATTAGCAATTGCTTAATAAGCATTGCAAAAGCTTTGGAAATTTTCTAGAAAGATAATTTTCTTATGTCATATAGGCTTCATCCATAAAGTCAAAAAAAAATCAAACCATCCACATTAACGACCCTCGGGTCTTTTGGGGTCTCTATTGCAAGTTTCTGCTCGAACCTAGGAGTCCGAAGGCTTGAATGGGGAGAGCACCCAAACCTCTTTCTACTCAAAGGAACCTTCCACCCCAGTGTTTGAACTGACGACCTTTGGATTGTGAGTCCAACCGCCGCCAGCAATTCCACCGGAGTAGGCTTGGTTTGGTGTGTTGTTTGTACTTATGGCATGGAAACGACTCCTACACCTGGAATGACTTAACGGCCTAACAACCAAGGCCGGGACCGATATTTTACTTCCTCATCCGATGGAAGGTTGCAGCAGATGGGAATCGAACCCAGAATCATCCGCTTACAAAGCGGACAGCGTAACCATTCGGCCACGCACTGCCACATGCATAAAGTACGTCACGCTAAAATCAGTCAAAATTTACCCCCCCCCCCCCCCTCCACCCTTTGTCCCGCTTTTCCTATACTTATAACACGCAATGTCACACTTTCTCAGAACACTCCCTACCCCCCTAGAGCGTAACATACTTTATGGATGACGCCATATAAGATATTTAAAAAATAAAAATTGTATTATTTTTATTGAAATGATCAGAAAATTTCACAAAAGATTTCTTTTTCAACATTGGAAATCGACATTGGGTTTCTAGATATCGTCCATCGAAAATTACAGGCTAATCAGGTAAAACTTAAAAAACAGACGAAAAAAAAAACTAACTCTCTGACTTTCAGTTTAAAAAAACAATAAAATAAAAAATGGATTGTTTTGAGAGTGTAGATATTTTTCTGAAAAATTCTAAATATAATCTACAACTTTACCGAAGACAAAAAGTCGATCTGATAACCTCATCTCATGATATAGATTTCGTATTTTCATGTGCCCGTTTTGTATGACTAACCTGCAAAATTATTCTGAGACTTGCATGGAGAAACTAGTTATGCAAAATTGCTTCTTTTGGCATAATGAATGTATTGAAAAATTTTCATCCAAATCAAATGATAGATGATTCTTTGAGGGTTGATCATAATTTGGGATTTTCCCAGCTCGTCACAACGAAACAAAAGCAACCCCTTTTTAGTAACTATTTGAGTCAGCCGATAACCACACCAACTGCCATGCACTATCCGGAACGGAACAGTGCGTACGAACGAGGACACAGACTTCTCAGTCAGTGTCGTCCCTTAACCCCCGTCCACCACCTTGGGGGTGCCACGCCACAAGTCACTGCCACACTTTATGCAACATTGCGCGAGCTTCTGCAATTGTTCACCACCGGCATGTGCCATTGAGGAGGGTGATTTACATTCGTCACGTCAGCCGGAATTCCAAGCCGCTCGAGCGATCCGATTAGCCTGATACCACGGTAAACATCGCCAACCTCGTCGGAAGGCTCCATTGTTGTTGTTGTGGGGGGTGGTTGATAGCCAACAATGGGGCTCTTCTTTCGACGATGTGGTCCTCTAGGGGTGTTAAACTCCTGAAGACATAGCGATAGCGATCAAGAATTTCATCACTTCTTGTAATATTGTTACGGGAGGCTTGGGTAAAAATTGACCAATCGTAACAACTTTTTATAATCAAATTTATGAAACTGTCAGACAAAATCTTTTCTTTTTTTGTGACTCTACGGAGTTATGTCTAGAACTAACGTAACTTTATCTAATCTAACCCCAGCCAACCTTACGATAGGGTTCTTGGTCGTCCATTCCAACGAGTGTACAGAAATGATTTACGCACTTGTAGGCCTGTCCAACCGCAAGCATCAACCGAGTTACTCCGGCCAACTTCTGGTTGGGCGATCTTGACGGTCGAAGGAGCGGCGGCCGGTCAGATTTGAATGGCCAAGGGTGTGGGAAAGCGATTAACCGGTCGTTTTCGGTGGAATTTGCATGATTTTTTTTTTCGTTTCGTTCGTTCAAGCCAACTCTAATTGGCTCGAAGGATGAACTTGAACGTGAAAAACATCCGCCATTGCGGTGGTGGTGGAGTCAAAGTTGGGGTTGGGTTTTGCCATTGGGCAAGGACGACCGTCGTTGGAATAGTGTAATGAGTCCACCCCGTTTTTCCTTGGGTGGTGGCGGATTCAAGTGGATTCTGATTCATCGTTGGAAGGTGGTGGCCACCTTCGGGCGCGGTATCGTTTTAATAAGGTGGAACTAATGATGGCTTCTTTTTCCCTTGTTTCATTGCAGGTAATGACCGGAGGGGCGATCTGCGCAGTTGAGTTGATGCAGAGGATGCAGCCATGGTGAAGGGTCAGGTTATTGGTAGGATCGACTGCCAAATGAAACGTTGGGTTAAAAAGTTTTTTAATTTCATATTTTAATTTTCTCAATCTGATCGGTTTAAAGGTCAATGTTTCAAGTGTTGCAGTATTAGAAAAAAATGAATGTTAAGTTAATTTTTTTTGTATTTTCCCAAAAAAAGAGCATTACAAAACTCATTTATTATTTCGTCATGATCTATTTAGCCGAGGTTTATGAGACGAACTCAAACTTCAATGCAAACCTTTAGATTAAAAAAAAATATTATAAAAATAAGAACCACTGAAAAACTTCTGACCAATTACAAAAATTTAAACAATTTTTCATATATATTTTTTATAAAATGTTTATTTCTTAGAGAGAAAAAATTAGAAAATTTGCAGCTCTGTTTTTTTTTTTTTTGACAAAAATAAAATGTATCGAAATCATATCATCTAAAATCCAAATTAAAACCAAAGCATTGCCATTTGACATCAATTTTTAAATACTTATAATTGTATTGATATGGAATATAACATTAATTGAAACTAAACATAAAAGGCCACTGAAATATTGTTCATGGGAGGTAACAAAAAAAAAATAACAAACCATTTTTTTTTTTCAAGCTAAGAAAATTCACACAAAAAAATAAGTTCAATTATTTCTACGAAAGAAAACAATTTCCAAAAATGCAATAAAAAATAATCACATTGGTGGTCAATTATAGCTTCTTTAAAAAGCAGTTCTCTCAGATTTCGGTCATTCGATTTTTTTTGTATTTTTTAATCCGACTGAAACTTTTTTGGTGCCTTCGGTATGCCCAAAGAAGTTTGTCCGTATTGAAATTTGGCAGCTGTCCATACAAAAATGATGTATGAAAATTCGAAAAACTGTATCTTTAGAAATTTTTTTTTTATCGATTTGGTGTCTTCGGTAAAGTTGTAGGTATGGATATAGACTACACTGAAAAAATAATACACGGTTAAACAAATTTTGGTGATTTTTTATTTAACTTATTGTCACTAAAACTTGATTTGCAAAAAACACTATTTTTAATTTTTTTTTTATTTTTTGATATGTTTAAGAGGACATCAATTGCCAACTTTTCTGAAATTTCCAGGTTGTGCAAAAAAACTTTGACTGAGTTATGAATTTTTGAATCAACACTGATTTTTTTCAAAAAATCTTGATATTGGTCGCAAAAAAATACCAAAAAAGTTTCAGCCGGATTAAAAGTGATCAAGCAAGCTTCTATCAAAACAATCGCAAAATTATGTATTTAAATTGTGAAAATTTGCAAATTGGACGGAGTTTGAACCGAGTCTTTAACCTGTAATTTTCAAAAAAAAATCTCTACTTCAATTTCTGTTTCCATTGATATTTCTGATTTATTATTTTTGATTTTTGCATTTTTTTTTTTTTGCAAATTTGGGTAGGAATGAAAGAACATAAACAATAAAAAAGTATTTTTAACTCCCTTTTTTGAGATATTCTGAAGAAAAAACAAATTAAATTTTAGAGTTACAGAAAAAAAGAGATACAGAAATAGAAGACAGAAATAATTATAAAATGCTTTCAATATTTAAAATTTGAGACTCAATTGGATATTATTTGTGGGCTAAAATTTATTTGTAATCTCACAGTCAATTATCATGGTTTAAAAAATACCTGAAATCAAATGGAGGTCAAAGAATAATTAAATTTGAAGAAAAATATGTTTACAATATTGTTGAAAAATTCCCTAATTTCGTGTCATTTTCAATTGACAAAACGACTTAGTTTGTTTTATCAAAAAAAAACATAATTAAAAACATGATTGTACGACTCGCGTTGAAAAAAACTTTCGTAAGTTTTCTTCAAACAACAAAAAAATCTTGATTTTTTTTTTAAATACTCGTCTGGAAAAAAACACAATTATTCACTAATTCCAATTAACTCCATCATATGAGCAAATGCAAAGAAAATCTAAAATAACTGCAGCAAAAAACACATTGTTTCGTTGTAGGTAATTTTGACTTCAAAAACCATATCAAAAATATTTAAATTTAATGTTATAAGTTCTCAAATTAAACCTGGCAATGTCTGGAACAAATGTTTGATCATCAAACTTACTAAGATATGAAATTTTTATTTATTCTATTTAAATCATGTGATTTTAAATCTGAAAATGCTGCTGGAAAGTTAAAAAAACAGCTTGAATAATAAAAATCTCGTTCTAATTATAATTTCTGCTCAATCTGATCCTTTAAGCTTCATAGATTATGGCTTTAATTCAAATTATCTAGTCCAAATAACTTACTCATCATAGTCTACGTGACTTCCACCATGATATCACACACTTCCAATCGAATGAATAATTTCGCAAAACGCTTGATCTTGAAATTTTTCCCCACGGTCAACCCAAAGCTGTACATTTCAACTGTACACCGCAACTCATCCTTTTCTGTCATCAGCCGCGACCACTGCTGACTGACTATACGCAGCAATGCCAAGGCAACTCCACGCTGTGATTCAACCAAACTTAATCACCCCTCTTAACTAGCTACTTACTAACTCGTGCAATTCGGAAATGCAAAACTACCTTCGATAGCTCGGAGTCACACTCACACCCAACTCAGGCCGCCACTTCTTCTAGACCCAACCAGAGATAACCATTCAAAATGGCCAGAAGCCATACTCGGCGGCATCGCCGGTGCGGTGACCTTAACCCAAATAGTCACTTACTTCTTTTTTTTTTCGAAAACGTGCATTGCCTCACACTAGCAGACTAGCAGGCAACTGCGAAGCTTCGGCGATGCATCGCCGAATTAAAAAGTGCAGTCAGGTTCGTCGCCACGAGCCAGCTCGAGTCACCAAGTCGCGAAGGTATCTTCGAGGACATGGGAAATTGGCGAACGTTGGTGATCTTGGGGTGAATCCTGACGATCGATGATGACCATTTTTCAACATGATAAAGAAATGAGTCATGCGTTGTTGATTGGAACCAATAATCGATATTGTTTACCTTGAAGGTTCGCGACTTGTATGCGAATTACGGAACTTTACCCGTTGCGAAAGCCGGTGCTACCGGCCTCTCAGAGAAACAAAGAGAACTTCCATAGCTTGTGCCAGCAAATCTCAACTCTAGGAAGAGAGCCAAAACATCTCTCTCACAAACAGTGACGTCAGCAAAGACTTCAACCTGAAGAAGTCGAGAGAATGCGGAACGTCGTCGGTCGTCGCGACGCCGAAGAGAGTCGCCGCAGAAGTCGATTGGGCTTGCGCTTGCGTAAAAGTTTCGTTTTGTTGAAATGTCTTATTACGGCGTTGGTTGGGGGCTGCTGCTGCTGACTGTCTTTGGGCGCGTTGTTGGAACGCGCGACTAAGCGACTTGGTTGTGTGTGGTGGGCAGCAAGCGAGAAACTTGAAGCGAAATAAAAGTATCTGACTTTGCTGGAGCAGAGTGGTGTTGCGACAATTGCGAGCTGGGTTGGTGGTTGTGGTGATATGTTTAGATGAATTTAGATGCATTTTTTTTAAACGCTGATAAAAATCACTTTATACACGAGTTATAAAATAAAATATCAAATATCTTTAGCAATCAAAAAGTTTCGAAATATAAAAAATAATCATTGCAGTCTAGACTTGTCTATCCGCAGTTCAAACATCCGGAGCTATATAAAGAAAATTTAAATATTTGTCCCTGAGCTACGGTCGAGGTCAAATGAGGCAAAACAATAAAAAAGGGGAAAGCCAAAATAAAATCAGATTTCAAAGCTTATTTTCAAATTTATACCATAATTTTACATCAGTACAATGATGCTCCTGTCACAGATTTGCAAAATGTCAATGATTTCAGAAAAAAAAAAACCTTGATACCTTCTTTTTCCGAACTGTGATCCCAATTTTTTTAGATTTTTTTTTGTTTGATTTAAAATGCATAGAAAAACGTTCTACAATATATTCTTTATTAGATTGTAAAAAAATCTCACTCTTTGTGGGAATTTCAAGGGATGATCCCCTAGCTGTACTGAGTCAGAATCCCAAATATGACCCCGATTGGTTACGACAGAACCTGGCGCCCCGACTTCACTACCCACCATTGAAAATACGGCTAATATCCACTATTGGCAAAAACGAGTTATTAGCACCAGGTGGTGGAGGATGCTCCAACGCATCTTCTGAAACTTGAATTTCACTAAAATAGTGTTTAGATTTGGCTGCCAATGCGAAAAACCCAACGGCTAGTATGCAACTCTTGTAGGAAATTGCCTTGACGGAGATTTAGTGACAAACACTAATATGCGTTTTTCTCGGAATACTTGATTTGGCATAATAGCCGAATTTTCAATTATGTGTAGTTCAAAGTTTAAATGGGATTCGGTTCGTTTTAGTTTTTGCCATTTTTGACCCTCTTATTTTTTTTTATTTTTCAAATAGTTTGTGTTCCAGGGTTGAATTGTAATTTAACAAAAAAACCGTTTTTATATATTTTCTTGTGAGGCCGTTGCAACATTTTTTCAAAGTCCCTCGGCTCTGGCCGGGGTCCAAGGGTGCGGGGGAGATTAAAAAAAAAAATATTTAAATATATACAGTCGACTCTCTGGTTGTCAATATCCAAGGGACCGTCGAGGAAGAGAATCATCAGTTTACAGAACGATGCCAAATGAAGACTCGATTGAAAATATGTTTTTCTTGGTACCCAGGTATGGGAGAGAATCATGGCAACGTCCAGCAAACAAAAACAAACTAATGTCAAACACCCTTCAAAGCTTCGTTTCGCAAAGAAAAATGTCTATGCAAGCCATGAGATAGTGACAATATTGACAACCGGAAGAGATTTTAAAGCAAACAGAATTCAAGGGCCCGTCGAGGAAGAGATCCTTCAAGCAAGAGAAAATATCGAGGAATAAAGCTGATCGAAGTATGCAGTTTGAAGGGACTGAAGAATTATTCGATAGATGGAGCAATATTGATATCGAGAAGATCGACAGCCAGAGAGTCGACTGTATAACATATACAAACAATAGCCTAAACATTTCAAAAACAAAAATAAGTTTTAAAGTTATTAAGTTATGTTGAAAAAAACAAGATTTCACGAAAACATTTTATTTTTGCAAAAAGCATCATTTTGCGGTACTGTGCACCGAAATTTTTCATAAATTAAAGGATTTTAAAATCATCTCAAACATGCTTAAAACAATTCTAAGCGTAAAGAAATGCATTTTAAAATGATGTCAGCTGATTGCAAATAAATTTCCATTTAAACTTAGAAGTTTTTTGTAATCATATTTTTTCGCCTACTGATTTTTAATGATTTTGGTCAAATTTAAGTACTTGAATACATATTTTGTTACAAATAAATGTTTTAAATAATTCATCCTAGCCATGTTGACTGACATCTCGATGTATTTTTTATTGTCCGAAGATTTTCTGCGGTGTTTGACAAGCTTCAAGCTTTTATCCAATTTGTGATTTCTTTTTCGGGGTGTCTTAACAAATATTCAATTCTTTCAACTATAGTCTACACATTTTCTACCGTTTGTTTGTTCATTGTCTAGCTATAGAACTATTGTTAAATTTGTTGAATAATTACAAGACTTTTCAGGAAAAACAAAAAAAAATCAAATTCATTTTTTTTACAAATTTTGAGTTTAAACTTAAAATTTAAGATACATTTTTTTATCAGAGGTAATGTATTTACCTAAATCGATTTCATTCGAAACAAACAAAAGCGGATTTTTTAAAGTGTAAATCATCTGCAGTTTTCGACTTTTCTGCAAAAAAAAAACCACTAAAGAGTTGCTGCAGAATTGACAGTTGTTATTTCCATCCAGAGTTGATTGACAAAACTCAACACATTTTTGGAAGGAATGCAAATAAGAAGCAACTTTTGCAGCACAGTGGAATCAGGGTTACCAAGTCAAAATTTGAAAAATCTGGCAAAGCATCGATTAAAAATCTGGAAAAATCTGGCAGACAAAAATCTTCCAATTCTGAATGGTGAAGAGGAGGGAGGAAAGTAATTAAATTTTATTAATAACTGATTTTTTGGCCTCAAAAACGTTGAATTTGCATTTTCTGCAAGGAATACACATTCTAGCTTTTTTGATTTTCAATTAAATTCGTCCATTTTAAGCAAAAAGTTGCTCAAAATGGACATAAAATTAAAAATCTTGTAAAATCAGTCAATATCTGGCACAAGGAAACCCTGAGTGGAATTGATCAAATAATTGAAATTAAATATTAATTTGTACTGGTGTTGTCTTTTTTGATAATCCAGCACAAATTAATATTTTATTCTATTGCATAAGAAAGCAAAAACTGTAGTGTAAAGTAAAAATTAGTCTGCAAGTATATAAAAAAAAGATTTGATATCATTTTCTACAAACTTTACCATCGTAAAGACATCCACGAAGGAGTAACATCAAAGCTTGGAAAATTAACTCAAAAATGTTTATTTATGCAATTGTAAACTAATAAAGGCTATTTCTAGAGTTTAAAAAAAGATCCTATAAACATATGAAACACAAAAAACCTCAAAAAACTCTAGATTAAATCTTTTTTTAAAAAAATGAATTTAGGGACCATAGATCTGACGAAAAAAATGTAGAAATTTAAAAAAACATTTTCATAAATCAACTAATATTTTTCACAGTTTTACAGGAATACAATAATGAATAAGGCATTTCGTGAAAATTCTTGCTCAAAAAATGAAGATTTTTCAAGTTTCTTTTTAAGAAATTCAAGGACATATTAAAAACATGAATTAAATTTTCAATCAAACGACAGAAGGTAACAACATTTTTCGAGTTGATTAACTCCGGACAGCGTTATGACTATTGAGCAATTCTCTACGAAATCGGTCTTTTTTCTTCAATTTTAATTTTTGTATTTTTTAATCCGACTGAAACTTTTTTGGTGCCTTCGGTATGCCCAAAGAAGCCATTTTGCATCATTAGTTTGTCCATATAATTTTCCATACAAATTCGGCAGCTGTCCATACAAAAATGATGTATGAAAATTCAAAAATCTGTATCTTTTGAAGGAGTTTTTTGATCGATTTGGTGTCTTCGGCAAAGTTGTAGGTATGGATACGGACTACACTGGAAAAAAATAATACACGGTAAAAAAAAATTGGTGATTTTTTTATTTAACTTTTTATCACTAAAACTTGATTTACAAAAAACACTATTTTTAATTTTTTTTATTTTTTGATATGTTTTAGAGGACATAAAATGCCAACTTTTCAGAAATTTCCAGGTTGTGCAAAAAATCTTTGAACGAGTTATGAATTTTTTAATCAATACTGTTTTTTTCAAAAAATCGAAATTTTGGTCGTAAAATTTTTCAACTTCATTTTTCGATGTAAAATCAAATTTGCAATCAAAAAGTACTTTAGTGAAATTTTGATAAAGTGCACCGTTTTCAAGTTATAGCCATATTTAAGTGACTTTTTTGAAAATAGTCGCAGTTTTTCATTTTTTAAAATTAGTGCACATGTTTGCCCAGTTTTGAAAAAAATATTTTTGAAAAGCTGAGAAAATTCTCTATATTTTGCTTATTCGGACTTTTTTGATACGACCTTTAGTCGCTGAGATATTGCAATGCAAAGGTTTAAAAACAGGAAAATTGATGTTTTCTAAGTTTCACCCAAACAACCCACCATTTTCTATCGTCAATATCTCAGCAACTAATGGTCCGATTTTCAATGTTAATATATGAAACAATTGTGAAATTTTCCGATCTTTTCGGAAAAAATATTTTCAAAATTTTCAAATCAAGACTAACATTTTAAAAGGGCGTAATATTGAATATTTGGCCTTTTTTAAATGTTAGTCTTGATTTGAAAATTCCGAAAATATTTTTTTCGAAAAGATCGGAAAATTTCACAAATGTTTCATATATTAACATTGAAAATCGGACCATTAGTTGCTAAGATATTGACGATAGAAAATGGAGGGTTGTTTGGGTGAGACTTAGAAAACATCAATTTTCCTGTTTTTAAACCTTTGCATTGCAATATCTCAGCAACTAAAGGTCGTATCAACAAAGTCCGAATAAGAAAAATATAGAGAATTTTCTCAGCTTTTCAAAAATATTTTTTTCAAAACTGGACAAACATGTGCACTAATTTTAAAAAATGAAAAACTGCGACTATTTTCAAAAAAGTCACTTAAATATGGCTATAACTTGAAAACGGTGCACTTTATCAAAAATTCACTAAAGTACTTTTTGATTGCAAATTTAATTTTACATCGAAAAATGAAGTTGAAAAATTTTTACGACCAAAATTTCGATTTTTTGAAAAAATCAGTATTGATTAAAAAATTCATAACTCGGTCAATGATTTTTTGCACAACTTGGAAATTTCTGAAAAGTTGGCATTTTATGTCTTCTAAAACATATCAAAAAATAAAAAAAATTAAAAATAGTGTTTTTTTGTAAATCAAGTTTTAGTGATAAAAAGTTAAATAAAAAAATCACCAAATTTTTTTTACCGTGTATTATTTTTTTCCAGTGTAGTCCGTATCCATACCTACAACTTTGCCGAAGACACCAAATCGATCAAAAAATTCCTTCAAAAGATACAGATTTTTGAATTTTCATACATCATTTTTGTATGGACAGCTGCCAAATTTGTATGGAAAATTATATGGACAAACTAATGATGCAAAATGGCTTCTTTGGGCATACCGAAGGCACCAAAAAAGTTTCAGTCGGATTAAAAAATACAAAAAAAATCGAATGACCGAAATCCTAGAGAACTGCTCTATTTCCTCAACTAACCATTCAATCACTTCCGTGACTCAGAATTCATCAACCACCCACCCAGCAAGTATAAAAATTCATTTACCAAACTATCAGCACACTTAATTCAGCAACACTAAAAAAACACCAACACCAAGTTAGCACCTTCCCCATTGCTCAAGTCTGCCAAAGCAGTCGTCACTGTAGGTGTTTGTGTGCGTGCACCAAACACTTCTTCGTGCTGCGTCCAAGTCCAACCAAGCAGCAGCAGCTGAAGGAAAAAGTAGTTTTTTTTTGTGTGTGCGCCGTTGCCTTCTTCGTCGTCGTCGTCGTTCGGGGTTCGGCGTCGTCGATCGTGCTGCTGTTGGGGGGTTCGGCAAGCTCCCGATCGCGGGCTCCACGCTAGTCTACTCGCGAAAGCTATCGAAGGCGCACACGGTTGCTCATTTGGTCTGCTCGTGTGGAGTTTGCTCCTTGGCGCTGCTCTCAGCTCTGTGCTCTCTGCTCTCTCTCGCGCACGATCTCGTGACGAGGATTCGTGATCGTGATCCGTTTTTTTTTTTTTTGGTTTGTTCGTGCAGAATTGTGAGCGGCCGTTTCACCGAAAATCCTTGAGGTGAGGGTGGCCATCTGACCGGCACCAACGTCACATGTGACAAAACAAAAAACGTTGCAGCAAAAGTTACAGCAAAAAAAGGGAGAAAGAGAGTGAAAACCGTGCACGAGCTCGCAAGCGTGTGTGTATGCCTGTATGTGAAAAGTTGTGTAACTCGGCTTAAGTCAGGCTTAACGCTTAACGAAAGCAAAAAAAAGTATAAGGAAAAATAAAAGCAAAAGTGTTGAATGTTTGTGCGAACGACCGTGTATGTGTGAGCGCTTTTTCGGTGGCTTTCTTCGACGACTACGACCAAGACGGCAAGTTGCAGCAATAACCTGGTGTTGCCTCATCATCTCCGGAGATCCGGACCTACAAACACGACTACCACGAATAACAGGTTGTGAGGAAGGGTAGCACACACGTGAAAAGTGGTGAAAAGTTGCACGAGGAATAGGAAAAGTAAAAACAAATCGCAGCGACGCAGCGCGGAAGCTGATAGCAAAAGAGGGAAAACAAGAAGGAAGAGAAGAAAAAAAAAAGTGAAAGAAAGTGTGTGCAAGTGTTTGCAGCGGCTCAAGCTGGGAGAAACAGAGATTAGAGAAAAATAAAGTGCTGCAAAAGCATCGCGAAAAGGAAAAATTGCTGGAAAAGTGAGAAGCAGAGAGGAGTCTAGACCACGTGAAAAAGGAAAACCCTGAACTGGTTAGTTTGTTGTTTATTTTTCTATTAACATTTATTTTATTTCACCCACCGCAACGTGTTGTTAAACAATTGAGGGGAAAAACCCCATTTATAAAACTGAAAATCAGTCATTCGAAGAACTAATGCAAAAAAAGTTTAAGAAAAAAACTGTTGATCGGTTGGCTGACTAGCTGTCTTGTGAAATGAACTAGAACCAAACAAGTGAAGGTGCACGCACAATTGGGGCAATGTTTTTATACAAATCAAGTGTTGCTAAAAAAATATTACAGCTTCATAGTTGAGCGTAACTGCAGAAAGCTTAAAGAAGCTAAGAACAAAAAAACGGACACAAGACTTATGTAAGGTATTGCGTGATGCTATTTAACTGGCCAAAACTAAATTATAAATATGACTTTAATTTTATGATATTTGACAAAGTGTTCTAGAATTAAACGGTTGGTAAAAAGCAGAACAGAAGTTTTGTGATAATTTTGGAATGAAATTTCACAAAGTATAAAAAAAAAATATTTTTTTATTTACTCATTCAATTTTATATAACCCTAAAATTATTAAAACATAAGAAAGTGCATTTGAGTTGTATTCATTAAGTTATTTTTTTATTTTTTTATTTCATTGAAAGTTTCTTGAAAAAAAACTGCACTCTAATTTTTAGAAGCAATATTGAATATTGTAAAATTCTCAAATTATAATTAGATCGTTTTTAATCTGTATTTTATTTTCAATTATCGTTTTTTTTTTTTAATAATATTAACTAAATATTGTTGCAACTATTTGAAGCAAGCCCATTTTCTTAAGCTAAAGCAGGTCGAAGGGGGGTTGAAAAATAAAATAATAAAAAATTAATAAACAAGCAATTTCAACATTTGAACTAAAAAGTGCTTATAGCAATTTACACAAGTTCAGATGTTTTGCAACCATCAGTTTTAAAAAAAATTATATTTTGAAAAAAACTGAAATTTCAGCGAAAACATGTTTTTTTTGTGCGATATTGTACATCGTTTTTATTTTTGAATACAAAAGATTTTTGAATAAACCCAAACTACCCCTGACCGCATAAATGTCCTAAATGCATTATCTTCGCTTTTGATGTAGGGGGTTGTGTTTTAAATAGATTCCAATTAGATTTTGAAGTTTCTTGAAAAAATATTTTTTCTGCCCCCTATTTTTTTGGCCCAACTCTTATGGGTGACATAAACTATTAAAAATATTTGTACCAGCCTAATCTGCTAAAATATTAATAACCCCTTCCCGCCAAGAGCAAAATCGAGATTTTTTACGGTTTTTCTTGCCATTTTCTACAGAATTGACCAAATTCGATGGAATTTGAATTGAAGGCAGTAAACATCTTAAATAACACTGTGAAGAAAGAATGAGATAATTTCATTAATTATTTTTTTTAAAATTTCAATTTGAAGGGAAAAATTAGTATTGCTCTGGTGAAACCATGGGCGCTAGGGGGTTAATTAAATTCATGAATGAAAAACGTTTAAATTGAAAACATACAATTTAAATTTTACAAAAATCGAATTTAGTAAAATTAAGTCCAAAAGACTTTTTGTTAGTTAAAGTACTTAAAAACTAAGCTTTAAAAATCTTTGTAGTACATGTATTCTTTCCATTTCCATTTTTATTCTGATTTTAAAACACTAAAAATTTGACTAAGCAAGGCAATTAAAAATATTGTTGTAAGAAGTTTTCTTTCGACTCTTTTGAAAGGAGAGAAGCTGAGTTGTCATAATTCTGCAGCTCAAAATTCTTGATAAATATTTTGAATAGAGCTTATGATGAAAGTATGCAAAATATCTTGAAAGTATTCTCTTAAATCGATCTTCGTCATTGTTTTAAATCTATAAAATAAATTCAAATATTTTTTTGTGCAAGATTTTTTGAAAAAAAAAAAAATGTTTATAGGGGGACCAAAATCTAAGACAACAATCATCAAATACTTTTTTATCAGATTTTATGCATTCTTCAAGTTAAAGAAAAAACAGACAATTAAATTTAAAAACAGTCTAGAGAGAAACTAATACGAGGTTCGAACAAAATGAAAAATAGACAAATTATTTGAAGAAAAAATCATGATATTTTTTAAATGTATTTATTTTGATTGAATCCAAACGTTAAAGAAGGCAATTTTTTAAATATTTGTTGGAACAAATTATCTTTAACTCACCACAAAATTGTTATTCAAAATCTTTGATTTAATTTAATATTTAAAAAATATGCAAAAATGACCTTAGGTTGAATATGATTCAACAAAAAATAACTGAAAACAAAGGACTTTAAACAACTAATGGTTATGAATGTTGCACAACTGTTTGATTTTTGAAACAATTTTAATACTTTGTCATTAATGTTTGGAATATTTCGGAAATAATATTTCAAAGCTAGCTTGAATTTGACGTTCTCGAATTATCTGACTTTCCGACATCACTTTAGTCTATAGTACAAAATATTTTATTTACAAAATTAAATAATTAAATATTATATTGATATTGATTATATTGATATTGATCTTTCAGTTGCCATAAAAACTAGATTTTTGCCAATTAAACTTATTTTGAAATAAATCATTCATAAATAAATATTCAAAAAAATATGAAAATCATTACCATTCAAAAGTATTGTCCTCATTTTTTTAAAATGATAAAATATGAATAAAATTACCTACTGTATGGTTTGAATGTAACTTGAAAGTTGTAACTTAAAAATCTGCATTTGGCTTTTTGTTTCACAGACTTTTCGTAACAATAATTCAGTAATCTACAAATCTTCAAATTTTACGCATGTTTTTCAAATTTAATGTCTACAATTGTTATAAAATCAAAAAGTATTAAAAAATGTTTCATACATTATTAGAGTTATGGTAGCACCGAAAATTAGTAAAATTTCATCAAATCCATTTTTTTCCTGTGGTTTTATTTTTTTTTCCGATTTGTGGTCTAAAATTCAAAATAAGCTAAAAATCCATAAGAGCTCGTATTTCATATCATTACAAAAATCAACTTTAATTTTCAGCAACAATTTTTTTGGCCTTATAAGCATAAAAAGTCTGATTTTATACATAAACCTTTTAAGTATTACAATGCAATTCACATAATGAGCATCTATAAAATCATGTTAACCAAAATATTTCAAACCTTAAATGATTTGTGGTATTGATAACTAAGTTTTGTAAACTTTAAAATTTTCATGTTGGTAGCAATGCTGATAGTTTTAACCTTTAAGAATAGAACAAATTTATCTACAGTTTTTGTACCTCAGCTCTAGGGGCTTGATATTCAAGACAAGTTTTAAAGTTTCAGGCAACTGCTTTGTACATTGTAATAGTTGTGCTACCGTAATAGATTTGCAAAATATAGATACATTTGTGGATTTTTTTTCCATTTTTTTTAATATAAAAACCTTAATTTTATTAAAACTATATAAATAAACGTTATGCAATGAATTCTAAATAGTTTACAATCGTTTTTTAAGCTTTCCAATCAATAATTTAATTTCTAGCAATAATTTTGTGTGGCCCTGATTTTTTCTAGATCCAAAAACTTGTAATAAAATTAAAATTGGCGTTGTAAAAAAAAATATTCAATAAAACCACATAATTTGATTTCACCCAATTCCAACCATTCAATGTCCCAACTTCCCTAGCACATTCTGTCAGCTCCAGTTAGCCTCTAGTTCGAGCAACCGCCGTGCTAATTCAACCAAACAGCAAATCAGCCAGTAGCTAATTAAGTGACCGTAAAACATCCACTTGAGTGCAAGAAAGAAGCAAACAAAAAAAACCTGCAACAAAACCATGCTCGTTGCCCTTAAATAATTCTCCAAGCTTGGAAAATGTGCGCGCAAACAAATTTTCGCAAGTCACACAGTTTTCCCTTCATCGTGGGCCTTATTATTTCAGATTTGTTGTGTGTTCACAGCACCAACTCTGTAGTTGCCCCACCAACGCGCCCGCTTAAGCGCGATTAGTTAGTCAGCCGTCGCCACCGCGACTAAGCTCAATCAGCATCGCACCGAACAAAAAATCGGAGCTTTTGATCTCGCGACCGTGCGCCACCGTGTAATTTTTCCATCCAAAAGTTTCATAATTTTTCACCCAATTTGGGCTCCGGCTTTTCGCGATCTCTGTTTTTGTCGAGGACTCGCTCGCACAGTTTTCACACTCTAAATTTTCAATTAAAAATTCAATCCGAGCTCATTTGGAAGAAGACTTTGAGACTGTCAGTTTTTGGGGTGTGATTGTCACGTAATCGCACGCAGACCCTCGGTTGGCGTTTTGGCGCGCTCGCGCTTTTCTTCTAAGCTTCTTCATCTCAGAGCGCGGGGCCATTTTCATAATTTTGTTTTTCCAGGCCGCCGCCGCAGCCGCCATCTAAACAGCCAATTAATTTCATAAACGAATATTTATCTGCGTTCTTCTTGGCGCAGCTCTTCTTTTTCATCCATTACATCACGGTGCTGAGCAGCTGAATTTCATTGAGATCGCGGGGTTTTTCTTATTTTTTTGGTGAGCATCTTGTTGTTTTCATTTCTGGCCTTTGCTGAATAAACTAATCGCGAGCGATGTTTTTCTAACGCGTTTTCGATTTTTCAATGATTTTTCGGACGGGGCTCCCATTGTTCAAGTATTCACATTGTGGCGCCTCAAGCAAATCGAGAGCAGGTGAGAGTTGGTTTTGGATGGATTTGAAGCTGAGTTGTGTAATTCAGCGCAACTTAAACTCTGTAGCACATTTTAGAAATTAAATGTTTATGATTTGAACAATGAATTGAATATTTTTTGTCTCACTGAATAAATGGTCCAAAATGGTCAAATATTTAAACCCTTTTCAAACATTGACTAAGTTATGTTTGTAGGCTTGTCACTTTACAAAAATGCTAAAAAAAATTTAAATATATAAAAATTTCAAACCTTTAAAAAACATTTTTATTAATTACCTCAGTGATAAGATAATTTTCGAATAAATCCATGTTTGTTGATTTAAAATATTATACACAAAAAAAAGTTTAATTTTGGAAGGTTGAAATTTCGGTTGGTTGAATATAACTTCTTTTGCCTTCCTCACTGAGGTAAGGCTATAATCCTGCTCTAAAAATGAACTTTTTATTAAAAGCTCGAAGACCCACCTTCATATATACATATCGACTCAGAATCGAAAACTGAACAAATGTCTGTGTGTGTGTGTGTATGTGTGTGTGTGTGTATGTGTGTGTGTGTGTATGTATGTATGTGTTCAAAAATCTTGCCAAGTTTTCTCAGCACTGGCTGAACCGATTTTGATCGAACCAGTTGCATTCGACTTGGTTTAGGGTCCCATACATCGCTATTGAATTGTTTGAAGTTTCGATAAGTAGTTCAAAAGTTATGTATAAAAATGTGTTTTCACATATATCCGGATCTCAATTATATGCATGTAAACGATGTCCGGATCCATCATCCGACCCATCGTTGGTTAGGTTATCGAGAGACCTTTCCAATGAGTCCACAACATCGAAGATCTGGCAACCCTGTCTCGAGTTATGACCACTTAAGTGATATTTATGTACTTTTTTGAAGCCGAATCTCACTTAAATGCATGTAAACGATGCCCAGATCCATCATCCGACCCATCATTGGTTAGGTAATCAATAGACCTTTCCAACGAATCCACATAATTGAAAATCTGGCAACCCTGTCACGAGTTATGACCACCTAAGTGTTATTAATGTACTTTTTTGAAGCCGGATCTCACTAAAATGCATGTGAACGATGTCCGGATCCATCATCCGACACATCATTGGTTTGGTAATCAAGAGACCTTTCCAACGAGTCCACATAATTGAAGATCTGGCAACCCTATCTCGAGTTATGACCACTTAAGTGATATTTATGTACTTTTTTGAAGCCGGATCTCACTAAAATGCATGTGAACGATGTCCGGATCCATCATCCGACACATCATTGGTTAGATAATCGAGAGACCTTTCCAACGAGTCCACATAATTGAAGATCTGGCAACTCTGTCTCGAGTTATGACCACTTAAGTGATATTTATGTGCTTTTTTGAAGCCGGATCTCACTTAAATGTATGTAAACGATGTCCGGAACCATCATCCGACCCATCGTTGGTTAGGTGATCAAGAGACCTTTCCAACAAGTCCACAACATCGAAGATCTGGCAACCCTGTCTCGAGTTATGACCACTTAAGTGATATTTATGTACTTTTTTGAAGCCGGATCTCACTAAAATGCATGTGAACGATGTCCGGATCCATCATCCGACACATCATTGGTTAGATAATCGAGAGACCTTTCCAACGAGTCCACATAATTGAAGATCTGGCAACCCTGTCTCGAGTTATGACCACTTAAGTGATATTTATGTACTTTTTTGAAGCCGGATCTTACTTAAATGTATGTAAACGATGTTCGGAACCAACATCCGACCCATCGTTGGTTAGGTAATCAAGAGATCTTTCCAACGAGTCCACATAATTGAAAATCTGGCAACCCTGTCTCGAGTTATGACAACTTAAGTTATATCTATGTACTTATTTTTCTGGATCTAATTGAAATATGTGTCCAAACCACTCATATTACCCATTGTTGGTAAAAAGTGAGGAAGGCATCAACCACATAGGTGGATTAAGTTAGTTTTTAGGATAAATTTTACTTAAAAAATGTGTAAAAATATGAACCTGATGAAAATTTATCAGAAACTGATGAATATTAACCAATTCCTGATGTAATATTACACATTTGACAAAAACTGTCACTATTTCCTGATGAATATTACCATATTTTTTTCTGTGTACACAGAAAAACAAAGTTGAATTTTGGAATGTTGGAAATTTGGTAAGTTGAGTATTATCTCTTTTTGCCTTCCTCACTGAGGTAAGGCTATAATCCTGCTCTAAAAATGAACTTTGTATAAAAACATCGTAGACCCACCTTCATGTATACATATCGACTCAGAATCGAAAACTGAACAAATGTCTGTGTGTATGTGTGTGTGTATGTATGTATGTGACCAACAAACTAGCTCATGTTTCTCGGCACTGGCTGAACCGATTTGACCCAAACTTGTTGCATTCGACTTGGTTTAGGGTCCCATAGATCGAGTTTTATACAGATTGAAGTTTCGATAAGTAGTTCAAAAGTTATGTATAAAAATGTGTTTTTACATATATCCGGATCTCACTTAAATGTATGTAAACTATGTCCGGGTCCATCATCCGTCCCATCGTTGGTTAGGTTATCAAAAGACCTTTCCAACGAGTCTAAAACATTGACGATCTGGCAACCCTGCCTCGAGATATGGCCACTTAAGTGATATTGATGTACTTTTTGGAAGCCGGATCTCACTTAAATGTATGTAAACTATGCCCGGATCCACCATCTGACCCATCGTTGGTTAGGTTATCAAAAGACCTTTCCAATGAGTCCAAAACATTGACGATCTGGCAACCCTGCCTCGAGATATGGCCACTTAAGTGATATTGGTGTACTTTTTGGAAGCCGGATCTCACTCAAATGTATGTAAACTATGTCTGGATCCTCCATCCGACCCATCGTTGGTTAGGTTATCAAAAGACCTTTTCAACGAGTCCAAAACATTGACGATCTGGCAACCCTGTCTCGAGATATGGCCACTTAAGTAATATTGATGTACTTTTTGGAAGCCGGATCTCACTTAAATGTATGTAAACTATGTCCGGATCCACCATCTGACTCATCGTTGGCTAGGTTATCAAAAGACCTTTCCAACGAGCCCAAAACATTGACGATCTGGCAACCCTGCCTCGAGATATGGCCACTTAAGTGATATTGATGTACTTTTTGGAAGCCGGATCTCACTTAAATGTATGTAAACTATGTCCGGATCCACCATCCAACCCATAGTTGATTAGGTTATCAAAAAACCTTTCAAACGAGTCCAAAACATTGACGATCTGGCAACCCTGCCTCGATATATGGTCACTTAAGTGATATTGATGTACTTTAAGGAAGCCGGATCTCACTTAAATGTATGTAAACTATGCCCGGATCCACCATCTGACCCATCGTTGGTTAGGTTATCAAAAGACCTTTCCAATGAGTCCAAAACATTGACGATCTGGCAACCCTGCCTCGATATATGGTCACTTAAGTGATATTGATGTACTTTTTGGAAGCCGGATCTCACTTAAATGTATGTAAACTATGCCCGGATCCACCATCTGACCCATCGTTGGTTAGGTTATCAAAAGACCTTTCCAATGAGTCCAAAACATTGACGATCTGGCAACCCTGCCTCGAGATATGGCCACTTAAGTGATATTGGTGTACTTTTTGGAAGCCGGATCTCACTCAAATGTATGTAAACTATGTCCGAATCCACCATCCGACCCATTGTTGGCTAGGTTATCAAAAGACCTTTCCAACGAGTCCAAAACATTGACGATCTGACAACCCTGCCATGAGATATGGCCACTTAGAAATATTCATGTACTTTTTAATTCCGGATCTAAAAAATAGATGAAATTTGTGTACAGCCATTGCTGGTAATGAGTGAGGAAGGCCTCAACCACATAGGTGGATTAAGTTAGTTTTTTTTAGTAATATTACATAAAAATGTGTAAAAATGTGAACCTGATGAATATTCATCAAAAACTGATGAAAATTCATAATTTTCTGGGGTAAAATTAATCATTTCCATTTCCTGATGAATATTACCATCATTTTTTTTCTGTGTAGCTGGAATTCTTCAGCTTATGTTGAAAATTAGTTGTTAATATACATAACTAATGAAAAACTCAATCAAAATTTACAATTTTCATTACCAAGCTATGAGACCCGAAACTGAACCGAATGGAACAATGTCGAGAAAATAAAGTTAATATTTCTGATCAACATCCATACCAACAAAGATTTTCGTGGAATTTGGTTGTAAATTGATACACATAAAAAATGTTTAATTTTGGAAGGTTGAAAATTTGGTAGGTTTATTATTACCTCTTTTTTAAATAAAATTACATTAAAAATGTGTAATAATGTGAACCTGATGCAAATTCACCAGTTCCTGATGCAATATTACAATTTTTTGACACAAAATCTGTCATCATTCTCTAATGAATATTACCATAATTTTTTTCTGTGCATGTACATCCAGAAAAAGTCTTGAAGTACTATTTTTTGAGTGACTGTATAGCCTTTTCGCAGTGAGAAAGGCAAAAATGGCAACTTTTTTTTAAGTTTCACTGAGTAAACTTTTTTCGTTTTTTTACTGCATAAAAAAAAATATGGTAATATTACATCTGGGAAGGGGTACATCTTTCATGTCAGAAAAAATGTGTAATTTTACCTCCGAAAATATGTAATTTTACCTCTGAAAATGTGTAATTTTACCACCATTTTGATGTAATGTAGCTTTTTCAATCTTAATAGAGGTAAAATTACATCATAAAAGAGGTAACATTCAGCCTTCTAAAATTACACTTTCCAAAATTACAAATTTGTTTGCTGTGTGGTGAATTTTCATCAAGTTGACATTATTACACATTTTTAATGTAATATGACTCAAAAGAGAGGTAATATTAAACTCACCAAACTTTCAACCTTCCAAAATTCAACTTTTTATTCTGTGTATCAATTTACAATCGAATTTCAGGCAAATTCTTGTTGGTGTGGATGTTGATCAAAAATATTAACTTGATTTTCTCGACATTGTTCCATTCGGTCCAGTTTCGGGTCTCATAGCTTGGTATTGAAAATTGTAAAGTTTGATTGAGTTTTTCAATAGTTATGCAAACAATTCATTTTCAACATAACCTCAAGAATTCCAGCTAAACAGTTAAGTCCCTGGTAATTTTTTTTCCGCTTTTGGAAAATTTTCATCAGGTTCACATTTTAACACATTTTTTCGTAAAATTACTCCAAAAGAAGTATTATTCAACCAACCAAATTTTCAACCTTCCAAAAATTCAACTTTTATTTTTGTGTAAATCATTACTTTCAAACATGAAAAAATCAAGGATATTTAAATTTACTTTCGAAAATTACTCATCAATTTTATTCAGATCAAATCATTATTCAAGTTATTATTATTATTATTTTGAGATTCCAAAATACATAAATTATGATTAAGCAACTGCGTTGACTCACAATCCCCCTTAAGGTCACGCCACCATGTTGAAACAAGCTGATGTACAAGCAACTACTACACCGCGGTAATGATCATCACCAATCACCACGCTCTCCGAAAGGTTCGTCACACCCCTCGGTCAAGTCACCGTCAGCCAACTACTCGAAAACAAAAGGAGTACCATTTCACAGCTCATTTACCATATTTGTACCAACTGTAGAGGCAAAGATTAATCGATCCTACGCGGGCAATAAACTTGATCACTCAATTGCCGTTAAGCAGCCGAAGATCCCGCGCGAAAAAAAAGGCTAAATTTCACAACCAACATTTGACATTCAACCCTTATTTGGGAGGGGGATTTCCTCCAAAATGGTCAATTTGTCTTCTTCGTGCTGCACCCCGCTGCAGGGTGAACACAACTCGGTGACAAAACCTCTCGATGATCAGCCTGAACTTCGGCACCAAATTTGAACCCCCCTTCAAGGCAGCCCGGGTCATCGTCAACTTGGAAATTTCATCATCACCGAACCCCGTCTTCGACTTGCTGTGTGCAGCAAAACTCATTGGTGCGTGTGAAAGATCCGAAAAAATACATCGAATTTGAGCTTTTTTTAGAGCAACCACCTGCGAACAACTGGTCGACCTTGGACGGTGGTTTCTGTTGGCATTTCTAGATCTTCGCCGGTAGTGAGTTTAGGGGGACGCTCAAATTAATAAAGCAGACCATGGGAAGTTCTACAGCTTCTTTGAGCAACTTGCTGGGTTATTGAAGTCTTCAGAAGGTGGAAGTTGTTCTGATCCCCCTCAAAAATTCTACCTGAAGGCATTCTTACTAACATGACTTGTGGTGTCCGGTTTTCGTCCACGCAGATTATTTTTGGCAACCCCCGCCCAAAAAAAACTGGAAAGAGATCAACTTGGGACCTCGCCTCAAACTCAAATAACCACTTTAGAAGAAAACAAAGCCAGGCGACATTCGATACCCCGGACTGGTTTGAGATTAGACCGATTCTGGTTTTTGCCGCGCACGAACTGAATAAATTTTGCCTCAGAAGTGTGATTTGGGGTGGTGTCCAAATCGAACTTTATAGCTTAAAGACGCCCTTTGTGAAGGTAGATTTTTCGTTTCGAGCATGAAATCTATAATTTACATCTGCCCGAAAAGGCAGAAGCGCCCTGGTTGACCTTCAGAAAAAGTTGTTTTGTTGTGGGAAACTGGTCTGAGCCGGATATGGACGAGAATTTTGGGGGACAGATTGCTTATGATGGATTAGGAGGTAGAAATTGACGAACTTGATCGAGAGAGAAGATGACACCTGTTTCGAAAAAGTCGCATCAACCAGTTGATTTGGTCTGACTAAAGAGTTTGACCTTTTTTTTGACTACAAGTTTGATCTTTGGGGACATTTTTGAAACTTTCGAAGGTCCTTCATAGTTAGTTGTTTTAATACAACTCTAATTTCATAGATATTAATCGAGCTTCTTTGATTTGGATGTAAATTTTGCCAGTTTACTCTCATTACATAGTCATCTTTGACATTGATCGTGAACAAAGGAAATACTTTGAGTCCTCTGGAGACAATTCATATCTCTCTGAACAATGTTTTCAAACGTCTCCAACTGTCAACCGTCTGTTCGTTGCACCCAAATAATCAACCACGGGCTTCGAAAGTGAACAAACAAACTCGAAACCACAAATACACCCCAAGACCTTCAACGAACCATGAACACAATACCCACAATAATGCACACAAACCCGGCGCCGGTTGGAGAAAATCATGTTGACAACATAGATTAGGACGTTCGCCGGGCCAAAACCACCAACTCCACGCCCTGCTCCTTCGCGCGAGTTGTGGAGATCACTTTCGCTCGCGTTTTGTTTGTTTGCCGTTCAGCTCGTTGGCTTGGAACGTTCGGGGTTCGAAATCGAAAGTACCCCCTGCTCTGTGAATACGACGAACATAAAAGTTGCAATAATCGTGAGGTTCCGGAACTTGACGCAAGATCCGCGTGGTAAACCGCGAAATTAATATCCCGTCGGAGGTTGATTTTTTTTGGGAGGGATTTTGTCAAGGTCTTCCATTTGATTTATTCCCATTGTCGGGGTTGATTCATGGCCTTGGTTGCGCTCCAGAAAGATGGTATCAAAGCAGGGCAGAACGTCAATTAGGCATGAAAAATGAACACGATTTCGGGACATCTCAGGAGGACATCCAGGATCTTCGTTCGTTCAAAAAGGTAGCCATTAGAATCAATTTGATGTTCGCCTTCGAGAAACGATACTTGCAGCAGTTTTATCTCTTTCAACGCATCTTACCAGGCTCATTTTTCTCTTTATTAAGTGAAGATGCACCAACAGGTCTTTCTCCCCTCTAATTAGGGGCGAGCCAGCCCTCCAACGAAGTTCTGCGTGAAAGCCGGTTAACGAGAAACCAGTGATTTAACACCTGACTATCCGCACGGCCGTGCGATTGTTTCGAAAGTTGGGGGGTATAATTTGAGCGCACGCAAGTTTCCAAACTCTGAGAAATCAATCGCCGTTTTTGCGGGTTTTGCCGTGGAATGCGTCATCAATCATCACGCAAAGTGCACTGCTGCCAGTGTTGAAAGGCAAGGTGGCAGAAAGGTTCGTCGCCTGCGGGAATCGAAGTCGGTTTTGGAAATTGATTTTTTCCCTGTGATTATTGAGGTTTTTATTGCGGGCTTTGAAGAATGGTGGAGTTGCGAATCATTGGAGGTATTTCATTCCTTTATTAGATTGCATGCTTGGCAGATTTTAGATTCCGTTTTTATACCTTTTGGATAATGTTGGCATTGGATGTTGACCTTTTTGAATTAATGGAAAGAATATTTTTAGACCCTTGCCAGTTACTGTTTGAGTTTTTATTCAAAACCTTGACTCACTTTCAACAAGTAAATCGATACTGATTCTCTTACACTCCAGACAACGATTTTTTTGGTATCTTTTATTGGATGAAACTATGAACTAAATGAACAAAAAGACATTTTACATCATTAGTTCATCCATTAAAGTCTTCATACTAAAAGCAGCTGTCCATACAAAAAAGCTTTTGAAAATATCCCAAATTCTATATCTTGAAACGAATTTGCTGATCAATTTGGCATTTTTGGCAAAGTTATAACGTCATGATTCGAAATCCGGACACTTAGTCGCATATCATTTTTGTTATAGCTGGCAAAAAATCATGTAATAAGTTCGAAATGTAGAAATATCATCAGGATGTAGTATAAACAGTCAGTTTCAAGAAAATGCATGCAAAATATGTCTTTTCTAACAATTTTTCATCACAATTTGAAAATTAAAATGACTTGTTGTGCTTTGAATCCCGGACACTGATAAAAGCTGATTCGAAATCCGGACACTTTTGCTTCGAATTCCGGACACTCGATTTTACTTATGAATCGCACAAATTTGGACTGAAATGTTAGTGAAAGGCATTCTCTAGCTCTCAAATAAGCTGTTAAAATCAAAACAATCGATAGTTTATATAAAAATTTGCTAGAATTTAAGAAAATCGAAACCATAAATTTCTGCTGTGCCTTCTCGGTGCTTCGAACGCCTATGAAATATTTCAAGTGAAATGTTTCACATTTTTGGTAAATTTATAATTTTATTGTTTTTAATTGTTATGACATTAACTATAGCGTTCAAACAAACTTTAAATAAAAGTTGATATTGGAATTCATCATATCACACAGTTTTGACATTCATAATGCGAACTTATACCCAAATAATTGATAAAACAAGATGAAGTGTACGGGAATTCGAATCATGACGTTAGATATTGCTTAAAACTTTGCAGGAAAAAACCCATATTTTATTACGCAAAATATCCCATTTTTGAAAATCTCATTTTTGAATATAGGGTAGAGGACCCAGTTTTCGCCCTGCTCCAGTTTTCGCCCACCTACTGGATTTAATCAGTATTTAGCAAACTTATATCATTTTTTGGTTGAATTACTTATGCAGGTTTCAATATTCATTCATTTCTAGTACTAATTGAAACTTTCCTTATGAATTGCTATTGTTTATCACGTTTTTATAAACACGTCAAAAAAAGCCTTCTTACAGCCGCCATATTTTTATCAATTTCGACTACAGCGGGTAATAATGTTTATGAGCGAAAACAACTCATTTTGTCCGAAAATAATGTAAATGAGTAATTCACTGCTTCACTGTATGTCTGAACTTCATGAAAGTCTATCGATTAACCTGTTTTAACCGTTTACCAAAGGTTATTTTAATAAAATATAGTGGGCGATTTCTGGGGTCATGAAAAAACATGCGATCCAATTTTCGCCCAGGGCGAAATCTAGTACTGTGTTTTCAGATTTTATCTAGAACCAGTTTTCGTTTACCATAAATCACAGCGAAATGTGCTTGAAAATATATTTTCAACATTCTAGATTATTTTTAAAAGTTAATTAATCAATTTATTTTATTTCTTTCATTAGGGACCATCCATAAACAACGTGGACACTTCAGGGAGGGGGGAGGGGATGTATGGCGATTGTCCACAATCGATACAAAAAAGTTTTTTTTTGTATGGACAATTGTCCACGAGGGGAGGGGGGGGGGAGGAAACAGATTCCCAAAAAAGTGTCCACGTGGTTTATGGCTGGTCCCTTAGGGTGTTTTGGTATAAACATATGTTCAAAATTTAACCTAAGCTGAGATATGGGACACCTATTTCAAATGTGGTAAGAGTGTACTGGTACATAGGAGAACAAATCAAGCAGAGGATGGAAAAGCAGTTACACAATATCCTTCAAAATAGCACATGTGCTTTAATATTTTTATTAACCCTTAGAGTACCACGTGGAAATTTAATATTCAAAAAATCATATCTCGGCCCCAATTCAACCAATTTCATTCGTTTTTGAATCATTGGATCGGCCAACTTCTAGGGAACACGGTGCTCTTTGAAAAAATCCGATCCGAGCCCTTTGGCCGGAGATATTCCGGAATTCCGTGGACCAGATCGGGGCCAGGGTAGCCAGGTTATTTTTCTTTCCGCAATAATTATCCAAAAAGTTGTAAATAAGTAAACTTTTGTAGTTTTTTATTCACCATAAGTCACAGGAAGGTCATTTCAAAGCCTTGAAGCAATTCTGGATAGGATGGACACTTGGCCAACTACCCGGAACCGGTTCCGGATTCCCAATTCAAATCCGTAGGTATGGCCAACATACTACTTTTGGCGAAATGGGGCATTCGACATGTCAAAGTTCATGAAATTGTGCCACGAGTCCATATTAGCCCATACAAAGTCAATCTGACCCTATGTGGCCACCCGGAAACGGTTCCGGGTTCCCAAACTCAATCCGTAGATATGGCCGACATACTACTTATGGCGAAATGGGGCATGCGACATGTCAAAGTTCATGAAATTGTGCCACGAGTCCATATTAGCCCATACAAAGTCAATCTGACCCTATGTGGCCACCCGGAAACGGTTCCGGGTTCCCAAACTCAATCCGTAGATATGGCCGACATACTACTTATGGCGAAATGGGGCATGCGACATGTCAAAGTTCATGAAATTGTGCCACGAGTCCATATTAGCCCATACAAAGTCAATCTGACCCTATGTGGCCACCCGGAAACGGTTCCGGGTTCCCAAACTCAATCCGTAGATATGGCCGACATACTACTTATGGCGAAATGGGGCATGCGACATGTCAAAGTTCATGAAATTGTGCCACGAGTCCATATTAGCCCATACAAAGTCAATCTGACCCTATGTGGCCACCCGGAAACGGTTCCGGGTTCCCAAACTCAATCCGTAGGTATGGCCAACATACTACTTTTGGCGAAATGGGGCATGCGACATGTCAAAGTTCATGAAATTGTGCCACGAGTCCATATTAGCCCATACAAAGTCAATCTGACTCCATCTGGCCACCGGAACCAGTTCCGGATTCCCGGTTCCAATCCGTAGGTATGGCCAGCATAATACTTTTGGCGAAATGGGGCATGCGACATGTCAAAGTTCATGAAATTGTGCCACGAGTCCATATTAGCCCATACAAAGTCAATCTGACTCCATCTGGCCACCGGAACCAGTTCCGGATTCCCGGTTCCAATCCGTAGGTATGGCCAGCATAATACTTTTGGCGAAATGGGGCATGCGACATGTCAAAGTTCATGAAATTGTGCCACAAGTCCATATTAGCCCATACAAAGTTGATCTGACCCCATGTGGCCACCGGAACCGGTTCCGGGTTCCCGGTTCCAATCCGTAGGTATGGCCAGCATAATACTTTTTGCGAAATGGGGCATGCGACATGTCAAAGTTGAAATTGTGCCACAAGTCCATATTAGATTGAAAAAAAGTCAATCTGACTCCATGTGGCCACCCGGAACCGGTTCCGGGTTCCCAAACTCAATCCGTAGGTATGGCCAACATACTACTTTTGGCGAAATGGGGCATGCGACATGTCAAAGTTCATGAAATTGTGCCACGAGTCCATATTAGCCCATACAAAGTCAATCTGACTCCATCTGGCCACCGGAACCAGTTCCGGATTCTCGGTTCCAATCCGTAGGTATGGCCAGCATAATACTTTTGGCGAAATGGGGCATGCGACATGTCAAAGTTGAAATTGTGCCACAAGTCCATATTAGATTGAAAAAAAGTCAATCTGACTCCATGTGGCCACCCGGAACCGGTTCCGGGTTCCCAAACTCAATCCGTAGGTATGGCCAACATACTACTTTTGGCGAAATGGGGCATGCGACATGTCAAAGTTCATGAAATTGTGCCACGAGTCCATATTAGCCCATACAAAGTCGATCTGACCCCATCTGGCCACCGGAACCAGTTCCGGATTCCCGGTTCCAATCCGTAGGTATGGCCAGCATAATACTTTTGGCGAAATGGGGCATGCGACATGTCAAAGTTCATGAAATTGTGCCACGAGTCCATATTAGCCCATACAAAGTCAATCTGACTCCATCTGGCCACCGGAACCAGTTCCGGATTCCCGGTTCCAATCCGTAGGTATGGCCAGCATAATACTTTTGGCGAAATGGGGCATGCGACATGTCAAAGTTCATGAAATTGTGCCACAAGTCCATATTAGCCCATACAAAGTTGATCTGACCCCATGTGGCCACCGGAACCGGTTCCGGGTTCCCGGTTCCAATCCGTAGGTATGGCCAGCATAATACTTTTTGCGAAATGGGGCATGCGACATGTCAAAGTTGAAATTGTGCCACAAGTCCATATTAGATTGAAAAAAAGTCAATCTGACTCCATGTGGCCACCCGGAACCGGTTCCGGGTTCCCAAACTCAATCCGTAGGTATGGCCAACATACTACTTTTGGCGAAATGGGGCATGCGACATGTCAAAGTTCATGAAATTGTGCCACGAGTCCATATTAGCCCATACAAAGTCAATCTGACTCCATCTGGCCACCGGAACCAGTTCCGGATTCTCGGTTCCAATCCGTAGGTATGGCCAGCATAATACTTTTGGCGAAATGGGGCATGCGACATGTCAAAGTTGAAATTGTGCCACAAGTCCATATTAGATTGAAAAAAAGTCAATCTGACTCCATGTGGCCACCCGGAACCGGTTCCGGGTTCCCAAACTCAATCCGTAGGTATGGCCAACATACTACTTTTGGCGAAATGGGGCATGCGACATGTCAAAGTTCATGAAATTGTGCCACGAGTCCATATTAGCCCATACAAAGTCGATCTGACCCCATGTGGCCACCGGAACCGGTTCCGAGTTCCCGGTTCCAATCCGTAGGTATGTCCAACATACTACTTTTGGCGAAATGGGGCATTCGACATGTCAAATATCCATGAAATTGTGCCACTAGTCCATATTAGCCCATACAAAGTTGATCTGACCCCATGTGGCCACCGGAACCGGTTCCGGGTTCCCGGTTCCAATCCGTAGGTATGGCCAGCATAATACTTTTTGCGAAATGGGGCATGCGACATGTCAAATATCATGGAATTGTGCCACAATTCCATATTAGCCCATACAAAGTCAATCTGACCCATGTGGCCACCTGGAACCGATTCCGGATTCCCGGTTCTCATCTGTAGGTATGGCCAACATACTACTTTTGGCGAAATGGGGCTTCAATGATTCTAACCAATCCGGATCTTCGATCGAGGATTCGTCTGATTCTGAGTTCAAGTCCTAAATCGTCTCATGATCTGATCCATCTTTTCTCTCTGTTATTGGTTCGTTGTCCGATTGTTTCCTCCGCTTGGTACTCGCTAAAACTGTCGTCCATTTCTGAAATTCTTGCACCTCATCACAAAACTTGATCACAAAAAAAATCACTCCTTTCAACTACAATTTACAGCAGCAACCGTTTACACTGACACGCTTACTGTTGATTGCAAACTTTTTGGCGGCAACTTGGCTGCGTGCCGTTGTTGTTGACAGCTTCACCCTAACCAAAAATCATGATTTTTGGAGTTCAATATCCCACTTTTCAAACGATTTTTTTAGTTCAACCCGTATAACAATTTTTATGGTTGTAGTACCTGAACTCAAAAAATCGTATGAAAAAGTGGGATATTGAACTCAGAAAATCATGATTTTTGGTAAGGGTGTTCGTCGTTATTCATGAGCGTCGTTAGTAAACATTACAAAAGTGGGGGCGTGATCTACATTGTAACATTATAAATAAAAATACAATTGTATATGTTTTTATGTAAAGGTTCAAAGAGTCCTAGCAATAGTCTAAATCGCCACCTCAGTCGCCATACCTACGGGTTGGAACCGGGAATCTGGAACTGGTTCCCGTGGCCACCTGGGGTCAAATTGACTTTGTATGGGCTAATATGGAATTGTGGCACAATTTCATGAACTTTGACATGTCGCATGCCCCATTTCTCCAAAAGTATTATGCTGGCCATACCTACGGATGAGAACCAGGAATCCGGAACCGGTTCCAGGTGGCCACATGGGGTCAGATTGACTTTGTATGGGCTAATATGGACTCGTGGCACAATTTCATGAACTTTGACATGTCGCATGCCCCATTTCGCCAAAAGTATTATGCTGGCCATACCTACGGATTGGAACCGGGAATCCGGAACTGGTTCCGGTGGCCAGATGGAGTCAGATTGACTTTGTATGGGCTAATATGGACTCGTGGCACAATTTCATGAACTTTGACATGTCGCATGCCCCATTTCGCCAAAAGTAGTATGTTGGCCATACCTACGGATTGAGTTTGGGAACCCGGAACCGGTTCCGGGTGGCCACATGGGGTCAGATTGACTTTGTATGGGCTAATATGGACTCGTGGCACAATTTCATGAACTTTGACATGTCGCATGCCCCATTTCGCCAAAAGTAGTATGTTGGCCATACCTACGGATTGAGTTTGGGAACCCGGAACCGTTTCCGGGTGGCCACATAGGGTCAGATTGACTTTGTATGGGCTAATATGGACTCGTGGCACAATTTCATGAACTTTGACATGTCGAATGCCCCATTTCGCCAAAAGTAGTATGTTGGCCATACCTACGGATTTGAATTGGGAATCCGGAACCGGTTCCGGGTAGTTGGCCAAGTGTCCATCCTATCCAGAATTGCTTCAAGGCTTTGAAATGACCTTCCTGTGACTTATGGTGAATAAAAAACTACAAAAGTTTACTTATTTACAACTTTTTGGATAATTATTGCGGAAAGAAAAATAACCTGGCTACCCTGGCCCCGATCTGGTCCACGGAATTCCGGAATATCTCCGGCCAAAGTGCTCGGATCGGATTTTTTCAAAGAGCACCATGTTCCCTAGAAGTTGGCCGATCGAATGATTCAAAAACGAATGAAATTGGTTGAATTGGGGCCGAGATATGATTTTTTGAATATTAAATTTCCACGTGGTACTCTAAGGGTTAAGAGGTATTCAAAGTTTTCTATTGAGTCAATTCGGGAGCAAATGACTCATAGGGTTAAAGCTCCCCTAATAAAATCAACAACAACATGGAGCTAATCTCGGAGCTAATTGTAACTATGTACCCTTATCTTGGGTGAATGGGAAAACATGAGTTCTACCAGGAATTTTGATTTAGTCATATTTTTTAGTGAGAGTACAGGGAACCTCAAAATTAGTAGGATATCTGTTAAAAAAAAACTCCTAGGGTTTTATGACCTTCAATTTATTTTACGACAAAATATGTGCACATCAATGAAATTGAGCTTCGGGAATATGTTGTGTATCAATAGGAGACCATATTTGCTTAGCTTTGTGCCATAATTTCATTTGATTTCTTGATTTTTGTCGTGGACGAAAACTGGTTCCAAGGGTGGGCAAAAATTGGATTTAGGGGGGCGAAAATAGGCACTTCAGAGCACATTATTAAAACGCAAAATTTTAACAAAAATAAACTTGTTTGTGATAAAAACCTTGTGGAAGCTTAAAATCAAATAGTTTATCAACGTTCCACAACAAATAGAACCAAAAAACATAAACTGTCACTAATTTCTCGACAAATTTCCAGGATTCCCACTATAAAGTGGGCGATTTTTGGGTCCTCTACCCTATTTAAGATGACAAAAATTGCATCTTCAGAGCCATAACACATGTCGGTCATAATTCATTTGGCAGTTTTGCCAATTTTGCCTTCCTCACTGAGGTAAGGCTATAATCCTGCTCCAAAATTGAACTTTTTATTTTAAGCTCGAAAACCCACCTTGATGTATACATATCGACTCAGAATTGAAAACTGAACAAATGTCTGTGTGTATGTGTGTGTGTATGTGTGTGTGTATGTGTGTGTGTATGTGACCAATAATGTCACGCAGTTTTCTCAGCACTGGCTGAACCGATTTTGACCAAACCAGTCGCATTCGACTTGGTTTAGGGTCCCATACGGTGCTATTGAATTGTTTGAAGTTTCGATAAGTAGTTCAAAAGTTATGTATAAAAATGTGTTTTCGCATATTTTCAGAAGGTGAATAAATGGCAGTAAACTGAACAAAACATCATCATGCTATACATCGTTAGTTAGGTAATTGAAAGACCTTTTCAACGAGTCCAAAACATTGATAATCTGGCAACCCTGTCTCGAGTTATAACCACTTAAGTGATATTTATGTAATGTTTTGTAGCCGGATCTCACTTAAATGTATGTAAACAATGTCCAGATCCATCATCCGACCCATCGTTGGTTAGGTAATCGAAAGACCTTTCCAACGAGTGCTAAACATTGAATATCTAGCAACCCTGTCTCGAGATATGGCCACTTAAGTGACAATTATGTACTATTCTGAAGCCGGATCTCACTTAAATGTATGAAAACTATGTCCGGCTCCATCATCCGACCCATCGTTGGTTAGATTATCAAAAGACCTTTCCAACGAGTATAAAACATTGAAGATCTGGCAACCCTGTCTCGAGTTCTGACCACTTAAGTGATATTTATGTACTTTTTTGAAGCCGGATCTCACTTAAATGTATGTAAACAATGTCCGGATCCATCATACGACCCATCGTTGGTAAGGTAATAGAAAGTCCATTCCAACGAGTCTAAAACATTGATAATCTGGCAACCCTGTCTCGAGTTCTGACCACTTAAGTGATATTTATGTAATTTTTTTGTAGCCGGATCTCACTTAAATGTATGTAAACAATGTCCGGATCCATCATCCGACCCATCGTTGGTTGGGTAATCAAAAGACCTTTTCAAGGAGTCTAAAATATTGAAGATCTGGCAACCTTGTCTCGAGTTCTGACCACTTAAGTGATATTTATGCACTTTTTTGGTAGCCGGATCTCACTTAAATGTATGTAAACAATGTCCGGATCCATCATCCGACCCATCGTTGGTTAGGTAGTCAAAAGACCTTTCCAACGAGCCTAAAACATTGGAGATCTGGCAACCCTGTCTCGAGTTCTGACCACTTAAGTGATATTTATGCACTTTTTTTGTAGCTGGAACTCACTTAAATGTATGTAAACAATGTCCGGATCCATCATCCGACCCACCGTTGGTAAGGTAATCGAAAGACCTTTCCAACGAGTCTACAACATTGATAATCTGGCAACCCTGTCTCGAGTTCTGACCACTTAAGTGATATTTATGCAATTTTTTTTGTAGCCGGATCTCACTTAAATGTATGTAAACAATGTCCGGATCCATCATCTGACCCATCGTTGGTTAGGTAGTCAAAAGACTTTTCAAACGAGCCTAAAACATTGATAATCTGGCAAACCTGTCTCGAGTTCTGACCACTTAAGTGATATTTATGCACTTTTTTTGTAGCCGGATCTCACTTAAATGTATGTAAACAATGTCCGGATCTATCATCCGACCCATTGTTGGTAAGGTAATTGAAAAGCCGAGTCTAAAACGTTGAAGATCTGGCAACCCTATCTCGAGTTCTGACCACTTATGATGCAACTTATGAGCCCTTGAGTGATATGTCTGTTTTTTTTTTGTATTCCGGAACTTAACGAAATTAGACGAAATTTGTGTCCAAACCCATCATATCACATATCACCCATTGTTGGAAAAGAGTGAGGAAGGCACCAACCACATAGGTGGATTAAGTTAGTTTTTTTCTAAAAATCATAATTTTTGAAAACGTAGGAAACTTGAAAAACTAGTTTGATTTTATTTTGGATTTGAAATCAGATTCTTAATCAAAAAGCTTTCAATAAAGTTTAATCTCTTGCATCGTATTGAAATTGTAACCTCTTAAAATTCATATTTGTTAAAAATATGACATTATTCAACTAAACTAGATCAGACCATGTTCAAAAATATATTTTTTATCATAATATCGGAAAATTTCTATCATTGCTATGATTTTTCGTTTAATGATATAAATTTGTGCTGCTGCGCTACAGTTTCAAGATTTCAAAAAATATAAATCTATATCTGAAAAGACCATTAGTCAATGGTATTTTTTAAATCTATGGTCCAAAAATTTAACAATAGTAGATAGTATTTTATGCAGCAATTGCAAAATGAAGATTTTTCCAGCACACGTCGTACGACAAAAGCTGAAAAATTCAAGTTTCGCAACGAGTTTTTTTTTGTCATTTTTTTGCAATTCCTAAAACGCCTTTTAAATGGAATTTTAAAAAATATTGAAAAATGTTACTTTTTGAAACTAGTAAGAAACTATAAAGATCTACTTTTCAGCACTGGTATTAAAAGGTTATAATTTTAAATTCTGCTATTTTTTGTAGAGAAAAGTGGGCCACTTTGTTGTTTTTAACAGGAAAAGTAAGTAGTTTGACGATCGAATTGCAAGAAAGAGTTCTATTTTATTAAACATGCAAGTAATAGTTATAAAATGATTTCTTAATAACACAACTCAACATTTTTTAAGTTGATGTCAGTAAAAGGTTCAGTTTCGTCAAGATTTGATTAATTTAGACTCACTGAACACGCTCCAATCGACAGAAATGATTTCCCGTATAGTAAATAAAATTTAAAATTTCTGGTAAAAATTGTATGAAAGCATCTTTAGCAACCATGCAAACCCATGTTTCTTTAAGGGAGTAACAAAATAAGGAGGTGCGTATGATTGCTTCTAAAAGGGTGTTTATGATCATCTATACTCAAATTTACAATTTTATTGACAGGGAATTTACTAAAATTCAATTCTGTCGATTGTAGCGTGTTTGATTAGCCTAAATCTATCATACCTTGACGAAACATAAGCGTTTACAGACATCAACTTAAAAAAGGTCGAGTTGTGTAGTTTACTATAGATTGTGCCAAAAGTTGAATTAAAATTTTCGGTGACCTGATTACGTGCCAAAATGTTTTCTGCAAGAAAACTAAAATGGGACGAATATCTAAATTGTCAAACTATATATCTGTAAGCAATCTTGCTGCAGTTTTCTGTCATCCAATAAGCAGTAAAAAGATTTCCTTATTGGAATTACCCCTCTACTGCAAATAAGTCATTTTTCTTCCAAACCACAACCACTCTAAAGTTGATCACAAATCCCACAAACACCGATCGATTAGCGTGCCCTAACCGTAACACATTTCATTCATCTATACACAACAGCAAGAAAAAATCCCATCATCATCATCGAAGTGCTCCCAAAGCTCATTATCGTGAGCACCAGCTACTAACCATTACTACTACCACTGCTTCGAACCACTACTCGACCGCGCAACAAGTGCCAAGAGGGAAAGTTGTTTTTTTGCACACCATCTCGTGTCGGATCATTCATGGCAAACAAACTACTGACGAAAAAAACACCTCTTCAGCAGTTCGAACCGTTGGCTGGTTGGTCCCAGAAGTGGTTGACATTGACGGCATATGAATTTTTTAAATACATGTGTGCCGAGCTGCTGCAGCTGAAGCTCTCTGAGGAAAAACTTTCCTCATTATGATCTGCATTGTACCGTAGACAGGTCCCTCCATTGACGGCGATGACGATGATGGAAGGGGTTCAAGGAAGGCTGATTAGTTTGCATGAATAGGAAGTTTTTTTTTTATCAACAACGATGTTGTAAGTTTGTAGCGAGAGCTGGGTTCGTCGCTTGCAAGCAGTCTCCGGCCAGTCGGGCAGTCGGACAATCGCGACTTTGTGCGATGCACTTTTGCATCTTCCGGTTTGGGGGATCCATTATCGATTCGATCCCCAAAGTCACCCCGCCGAAGCGAAAGTTGACCATTACAGTCAGAGTTCAGCTTAAGAACGCTAACCCCATCTCATCATCGAGCAAAACATTTGTAAACATCTCAGAGATGAAGCCGCAAAAAAAGAGCTTCAACCCAAGTTGCTGTTTCAAGGCATCTCGGTTCGGAATAATTACCACCTTTCGACGGTTGTTTGACCGCCGACCTGTGCAGACCCCACGGCGAACCGGCCGAAAAGGCCTTGCCAGAGTTGCCAGCGATGTCGTAACGCCCCGGCGGCGGCGGCGGCCAAATGGAGAGAAAAAATGCTTTTAAACGACGACGATGGCCGATGACCAGAGACAAGTGCTGAACTAGACGGGGGGAGTTGAGGGGAGCTGGAGAATGCCCCCTCGACGATTGGAGTGACAATTTGGTGTTTGGCGCGAGCGGAGTTTGTCGGAATGGACAGAAATCGTGACACTGGAACTGTCACTTGTAGTGGGTTGTCACCTTCGAGATTGTGAGTGAGAGCGAGGGAGGGAGAGAGGTCGAAACAATTGGAGCAGGGTTGAGATTGGGTAGGTAGTTCTTGGTTTGAGTTAAGTTTCATTAACATAACTCTTAAAGAAGCTATTGGGACGTTGAAATAAATTATCACTTGGTTCTTTGAATATTATTTGGTCGTTTGATACTAAAGAATAAATTTCACTATAAATTTTAGCCAATACGTACGGATAGAAATCCTTTCGCCTAATCCGGAAATACTATGTTGTCAAATTTGTAAAAATTGAAATGATTCCAAAATTATCAACATTTATTCCAAATTTGAAAACAAATGTTGTCGATTTTGAAAACAAAATTCAGCGAAATAAAGAAAATTTTACGATTTTTGAAGCATTTTAATGTAAACAAATTTTATAAAAAGAGGTACCGGGTTAGCTGGCAGGATTTCTATTCAAGCGTAATTTTGAAAAAAAAATTCTTATGGAAACGGGTATTGCTTTTTATCTAAGCATCTGTCTTTGTTTTTTCGTGACTTGATTCCATAAGAAAATTAAGATCATCTCACTGTGGGTTTTGCATTATGGATATTTTACGAAAACATTTATGCTGAACACTATAAAAATTTAAATAATGTTTATTTTTATTTTTAGTGCTATCTGGCAAACCTGATAAAATTACATTCTTTTTTCACAGTTGTTATGGTTTGTTTTAAATTGTGCAGAAAATAATTTTTTGTGAATTAAATTGTAAAATTTAACCTTGATTAATTAGGAAAATTGCTTTAAAATTAATCAATTCTTATTTCCAACTTTTTTTCATTAAAAACATGGTAATAAAAAGTTTAAAAAGAATTATTTTAATTCTTTTTCAGCTGATTATGGTCACAAAAATGCAATTGCAATATTTACAACTTGTCAGAATTTTGCTCTTAAACAATAACTTTTTTTTACTCATTAAAAATTGTAAAGAGCTGTTTCTGAAAATCTCATTAAAGTTGATTTAACAATCTTTTGAAATTTACTAAAATATATTTTTTGCAATTCCGTTGTAAAACTATTTACTTTTCCTGTCATTCTTGAACGACGAAATAGCCTACTTTTCTGTACCAAAAATAACAGAATTGAATAGCAACACTTTTCAAATTAAATGCTGAAAAGTTCTACTTTTCAGCACTTATTTCGAAATGTAACACTTTTCAAAATTTTTTTGATTTAAACGGTTTATTGACAAAATACATGAAAATTTGACATGAAATTTCACTCAGTGTGTGTTTTTTGGAACTGCAAAAAATGTTGTATGGAACTCGTTACAAAACTTGATTTTTTCAACACTCTTCGTATTTATCCAACTCGGTGAACCTCGTTGGATAAATGTACGACTCGTGCTGAAACAATCCTCTTTTTGCAACTAGTTGCATAAACTACTATTTCAGAACTAATTTTGTTGAAAAGAATGGAACAACTAATTATCTTGAATATTGAAAAAAAAAGTTCAATAAAAGTATTGTTATTTTACTTTATTCTGGAACAAATGTAAGAATGTAAACTCCCAGAGTTTCTGAAACTCAATTTCAGCCAATTTTTTTTAACCTCAAATTTTCCAGGAATTAAAAAAATGTTTCAAAATTTCATTAAGCTTTTATTTTTTCTTTAAAATGGGGTAAGAATGATAATAAAATATTTAATTTTGAATAAATTTTAGATAACAATCAAATTGAGCGTGTATTTAAAAGGGCGAAAAAAGTTTGAGTCTTTTATATCCCACGTGGACATGGAAGGAAAGTTTTTCAAGTCATTTTTTTTTAATTTGCAAAGCGCAGCTTATTTTTTAAAAGTAATTTTGTCGTTTTTTGAATTCACGGCACGATTTTGATTTATGTTTCGAAACATACTAAGCTATTTTTTTCAAAAATTAGGATATTTTGAGTAAAAGCTAATGTAAAAGTTGTTTAAATTAATTTACTTGAAAGCTTAAGCTTATGTCAGAAAACTCAAAAAAGTTTTTATTGTTTACTTTTGAATTATAAATGTTTTTGCATTCGCATGGCGATGGTGATCTTAGCGGGTTGCAGAATGGATTTCGTCATGTATATGTGATGATTTTCCAATCCAGATTGCTTAGAAATTGATTCAAGTTAAATAAAGCCTATTCTGATTAATAATGTTGCTTAAACATTCTCATCATTTATTCAAATTTCACGCATAAATATTCTTAATTAGTTGTAATCATACAGAATCGACATTTTTCTATAAAAAAAAAATGTATATTCAGATGATGTTGTCCAAAAAGTAAAAAAAAAATGTTGTAAAGTGAGGCAACCATCCGTTTAGTGAAACTATGATGTCACGTCAAAATTTCAAATGCATTCCATGCATTTCAAAAATGTTTCATACAAAACGAGAGATAACACATGATTCTTTTAACTACGGTTAAACTTCGCATAGTTACGCTTTGTATTTCTTCGATTACTCGAAAACGAAATAATATTTTTGCAATCTCTTTGAAGCTTATTGTAGATTTCAACTAGACGAACAAATTGCTTTAAAAGATTGCCAAAATATTATGTCATTTTAGAGTAATCGAAGAAATACAAGGCCTAAGCACTATGCGAGGCATAACTGTAAAAGAGTTCTTCCAAAGAAAACTTGAAGGAAAAAATGTTCATTTTAGTTCTTTTTTCTCAAAATTCACTCAAAAAAATGTTTTCATTAATTATAATAAAATGTAGAATAAAATTTTCATCATATTAACTGATGCTTCAAACCCCAGTTTGTTCTCTTAAATTTTGATCGATTAATCTTTTAAAGAAACTAAATTTTAACTAACATTACTGCTTTGCTTTTTTGTTGTCTAAAACATATCATTCAATCAACCAGATAAAAATATTTACAACTCAATAAAATCTTTGAAAAAAATCCATCAAATCAAATCAAAAATCAAATTATTCTCTCTACAGCATTGCCTTGGCGTTCTCGATTGCGAGATTCCTACTCAAAACTAGGTGTCCGAAGGCTTGATTGTTGAGGCAATTGCCAACCTCTATTTACATCTAAGCTTCCATCCACCCCGGGATTCGAATTGACGACCTTTGGATTGTTAGTCCAAATGCCTACCAGCGACTCCACCGAGGCAAGACCCAGGGAGACGACTCCAAAACCTGTATTGAGCTAACGACCCAACCCTTTACGTTAGACCGGGGCCAAAATTTACTTCCCCGTCTGACGGAAGGCGTGGTCAGACAAATATCGTCTCGAAAAATGCCACCAGGACCGTCTGGGATCGAACCCAAGCCGACTGGGAATTTCCATCACTAAAATTCAAATAAACACCAAAATCGATCTGCCACCCCCACGTCCGTCTAACTCACTTTCGTTCGACACTTCCTTCCGTCACCTCGAAGCGCGATTATGTCAAAGTTGTAGAAGAAACGAAACAAAACACCATCAACAAACCATCACCGACGCCGCCGACGACTCCGACGACCATGTGCCGTAAATTGAAAATTATCTCCAATAATCATTAGCATTAGGAAATTGACTTTCAACGCCGGGCTGGCCATTTTCCATCGTCTCACATTAGACACGTTCAGCGTTGTGTTTTTCCTTTTGTTAAGCTTTTTTTCTCCTTGCTTTTCTCTGCTATTTAAAAGTGAACCCTTCTTCGACTAATGGACCAATCACTGCAATAAGAGAAAAAAGGGTAAAACTTCAACTGCTGAACCAATTTAAATAAAGTATTTAAAAGTGCCACAATTCGTCAGGCTACCCCACCAAACAGAATCGCGAGCTTTTTCTTTCCAGTGCTTAGTGTTTGCACTCTGCAGAAACGAGCATGAAAAAAAATCGTGATCATTACCTTTTACTGCATGCCAATGGAAAGCGAAATGCTTTCCACATCACCAAACAGCTGGTCAGCTGCAGCAGCCGCCGCCGCAATCGAGTGGAAAAACAGTTTCCACAACATCCTCCCACCCAACTTCCCAACTGAGAGGGCGGAAATTTAAAAGTGCCAAACTGTCGTCGATTTTCGGTGTTTTTTTTTTCAACGCGTTTGCGGGTGTGGTGAAATAAAGTTGTTTTGGCGGGTCGGAATTTTAATTAAACATTTTTTCTTACAGCTAATCCAAAACCTGCATTTTCAACGCGAACAGATTAATTACCGTTGTGTGTGCGAACAATGCAATTTCCGGTCGTGGCATAGAAGAAAACTCGGAAAATTTCAGCAACCTCCGAAATTTGTGCAACAACCAAACCTACCCCATGTTGGTAGATGTGTGGATTAAATAAAAACAGCAAAGGTGTGATTTAAGTGTCGGTGCGTGTGTGTGATCGCGATTTCGTCGCCGTGGCCGCCAATTGATAAATATTAGATTAAGTGCCCCCGCGTGCGTGGTCTTTCGGTTACGGATCAAGGCCCTGAAGAGAGCAGAGCTTTGATCGCAGCGAAGTCAAAAAAAGCGTTTTGGAACTCCGCCACTTTTCGGCCAAGTGTGCATTTAAACGGTAAGTGGCCAAAGGTCGTCCACGATTTGTTTGTTTACTGGGGGCAAATTTGCTTAAATTTTTGGTGGGTAGTGCAGCACAAGGTTGCACCAAGGAGCCCAAACATGAGGTGACGATATGCAAATTTATTGGATGGTGGATGTCAATTAGCACGCTAGAATTGGCACCATCAAAGCTAAAGGCAGCAACTTTTGTTGAATCATGATATTTTCAAAATATTAGATTAATCTAAATGATCACCTAATGATAATCAAACAATCATCAATGCAGTTCAACAAATCATTTTTATTTGGTTTTTAATTATTTTTTTTTCCTTTAAAGTAAAATAGCAAATATTTTAATATATCTGAAATGCATTCAACTAAAAAAAAAATTAAAAATGCATTCGTTATAATGAATAATATTGTTTAAAGTATTTTTGTACTCTAGAAAATACTAACTTTTCCTTTAATTCTTTGTTAATGAATTTGTAAACTTATCATCGCCAAAATAAACAGTGCTCTTAAGATCATCAGAGTACTCAATTTACCTCAATATTTCAGCACTCGTACCAAAATTCTACACAATTTTGGTTGTTGAGTTGATCGAACAGATGAACGCCATACTAAAAAGAGAAATCAAACGTTCAAATGAATACTGTGTTCAAAAGCGTTTTTTGCCTTCCTCACTGAGGTAAGGCTATAATCCTGCTCTAAAAATGAACTTTTTATTAAAAGCTCGAAGACCCACCTTCATGTATACATATCGACTCAGAATCGAAAACTGAACAAATGTCTGTGTGTGTGTATGTGTGTGTGTATGTGTGTGTGTATGTGTGTGTGTATGTGTGTGTGTATGTATGTATGTGACCAAAATTCTCACTGAGTTTTCTCAGCACTGGCTGAACCGATTTTGACCAAACCAGTTGCATTCGACTTGGTTTAGGGTCCCATACATCGCTATTGAATTGTTTGAAGTTTCGATAACTAGTTCAAAAGTTATGTATAAAAATGTGTTTTCACATATATCCGGATCTCATTTATATGCATGTAAACGATGTCCGGATCCATCATCCGACCCATCGTTGGATAGGTAATCGAGAGACCTTTCCAACGAGTCCACAACATTGACGATCTGGCAACCCTGTCTCGAGTTATGACCACTTAAGTGATATTTATGTACTTTTATGAAGCCGGATCTCACTTAAATGTATGTACACGATGTCCGGATCCATCATCCGACCCATCGTTGGATAGGTAATCGAGAGACCTTTCCAACGAGTCCTTAACATTAAAAATCTGGCAACCCTGTCTCGAGTTATGACTACTTAAGTGATATTTATGTACTTTTTTGAAGCCGGATCTCATTTAAATGTATGTAAACGATGTCCGGATCCATCATCCAAACCATTGTTGGATAGGTAATCGCGAGACCTTTCCAATGAGTCCACAACATTGACGATCTGGCAACCCTGTCTCGAGTTATGACTACTTAAGTGATATTTATGTACTTTTCTGAAGCCGGATCTCATTTAAATGTATGTAAACGATGTCCGGATCCATCATCCAACCCATCGTTGGATAGGTAATCGAGAGACCTTTTTAACGAGTCCACAATATTAAAAATCTGGCAACCCTGTCTCGAGTTATGACTGCTTAAGTGATATTTATGTACTTTTTTAAAGCCGGATCTCATTTAAATGTATGTAAACGATGTCCGGATCCATCATCCAACCCATCGTTAGATAGGTAATCGAGAGACATTTCCAACGAGTCCTTAACATTAAAAATCTGACAACCCTGTCTCGAGTTATGACTACTTAAGTGATATTTATGTACTTTTTTGAAGCCGGATCTCACTTAAATGTATGTAAACGATGTCCGGATCCATCATCCGACCCATCGTTGGTTAGATAATCAAGAGACCTTTCCAACAAGACCACAACATAGAAGATCTGGCAACCCTGTCTCGAGTTATGACCACTTAAGTTATATCTGTGTACTTATTTTTCTGGATCTAAAAAAATAGCTGAAATATGTGTCTAAATCACTCATATTACCCATTGTTGGTAAAAAGTGAGGAAGGCATCAACCACATAGGTGGATTAAGGTAGTTTTTTTTGGAATTTCGAAATTTTGAATGCAACTCGTTTTAAAACTGATCCAATCCTTCAATCTTTGTTTTGTTTTAACAAGAATAACTTTTTGATAGGGCTGAAATAGATGAAAATAATTTTATTGAAAAGGGCAGAAATATTTTCAAAATTTTATTTTTTTTTAAATTGAAAGTTAGTTCCCGAGATATCGGTGATCAAAAAATGAGAGCTAACACTGAGAAAATCCATCGGCAACCAATGTATCAACAAAATTCAAAAAGCAAAATTTAGGAAATTTTTCCAACTTTTCAAAAATATACTTTTAGAAGCGAGCATTTGGTTTATTGGCACTATTGTTTAAAAATTGATAAGCTTCATTTTTTTCAAAAAGTTACCATAAAATGACTATAACTTGAAAACTGTGCACTATATAAAAATTTCACTTAAAGAAGTTTTAGATCGCATGTTTTTTTAACATTAAAAATGAAGTAAAAAATGTATTGTTTTGAATTCATGTATTGTATTGAAAAATGTATTGTTTTGAAATCAATATTTTTCCAATATAAAAACATATATCGGGCAAAAATTTTTGGCCCTTTCTGGAAATTTTGAAAAAGATTTTTTGGGTTTTTTTAAACAAAACATAAAAAATTTACATTATTTTGGAAATTAATTTTTAGTGACAGTCCTTTGTAGTCCTCATCCATACCTAAATTATACCGAATACACCAAATCGATAAAAAATTGCTTCTTTGGGCATACGGTAGGCACCCAAAATACAAAAAATAGGACTTGATTTATTGATAAAATTTTTAATTTGAAACTTAACGCTTTTTGCTTTTAATGAACTTTTATATCTTTTCAAAAGTTTGCAGAAAATTAACAAACTTTAACTTTTTAATACACTGACGCTGAGAAGTACTTTTCAGTTCTGTTTTTTTTAACTATGAAAAATATTCATAAAATATTTAGTTTAAAATGAAATCTTAATATTTTTAAATCAATTTAAGAACCCCCGTTGTCAGTCGAGTAATAAACATTCAAAAAATCATTTGCAACGTTTTTTGATTTTTTATATTTTTTTTTTTCATAAAATTCATAAGGATTTTTTGTTGCAAGAAACTGTTTCTGCCAAATTAATAGTTAAAAATTTGTTTTGAATTTGTTGACGATAGCTTTTTTTAATTCAATTAATATGTAAAAATATTGGTCCAAAATCGCAAAAAAAAAATGCAAGCAATGCGAATATTATGATATTGAATAAAGCTTTTTTTTCAATAAAATAAGACCAAATAATTTTTGGAATTCATTCCGTCAACGGCCGATGGGGTCTTAAAAAAATGTTTTGAAAATCAGTTTCAATTTAAATCTTGAATTAAATATTAATTTTCAGAAAAAAAATTGAAAGAAAAAAAACACGTTTTCATGTTCTGTATATCCAAATTTGGTTAAAATTCAAATGATAGGAAACGAGTTCAAATATACAGGAAAAAGAAAATAGAGGCAACTTTTGGCTTGGTTGATTATAATGGTAGTTCACGTCCCAGATATTTTGGGATTGTTTAATCTTCTAAAAAATTAATCTGCATAATATCCCACATTTGGAGAAGTAATCTAAAATTTACCAAAAGCATCAAAACAATTGAACATAGGAATAAGCTAAAGTTTAATAGAACAATGATATTGGATGCACTTTCGCTCTAAACAAAATAAACTAGAAAAAACGACAAATCTGACTTATTGGTCCACAAAAACAGTAATTTTAATATTTATAAAAGGTGCATTGTTGAAATATGTCTTAAGCTTAAGAAATGTATGCAGATGCTCTTCTTGATTTATTGAAATTTTCATGTTTCTCGTGAAAATGGCAAAAACATCAAGTTGAAAAATCAATTGACGTTTTATGTTAACTATTTTTTTAAAGTCTGACATTTACACAGTATTTTTTTGTAAATTCCGAAGGTGTAATTTTGGAAGGTTGAATATTACCTCTATTATGATGTAATTTTACCTCAATTTGTACTGAAAAAGTGACACTACACCAGCAATGTGGTAAAATCACACATTTTCAGAGGTAAAATTACAATTTTTTATGACATTAAGCTTCTACCCCTTCCCAGATGTAACATTACCATAATTTTTTTACTGTGTAATTTTGATATTAATTTTTCTACTTTTCAGTACATTAAAATTTATGTTTCTTAAAAACCATAAACAAAGGTTTAAAAATACTTTCAAAATTGCGGGAATTTCCAAATATACAGAATACCACTCAATTCACACCGCTCAGCTAATTCCCCAACTTGGACTCCTTGAACTAGCGCATGGCACACACCAACACAAAAACCTTGAAGTCTCACCGCCATCGCGAATAATTTTCGCATCCACCGTCAAATTTCCGCAAACACCATCCAATCATCACCACCAATCATCACCACCAGGATCCTCAATGGCCACACTGCAGCCAGATCCGATAATGATCTCGCGTATGCGTGCAACCGAAACTCCACTCCGTTGACACTGTCGCGGCCACGTGACCATGGTTCAGGATTAGGTAACCTGTGCGCGCGCGGATCTTACGCGCCGAAGATGATCACCATCTCTGCCGAGTCGATCGATTCAAATGCAAATTACCTCGGAGTCCGGCCAAATAAAATGACAAAATGTTGTGGTTTGTTTTTTTTTCGGGGCTGGAATTTGGAAGTGGACGCGATCCGAAAGTGTTACCGAATTTGATTAGCATACCCGTTTGATACGGGGGGCTCTGGTGTTATGGGAATCGATGCCGTCATAGGCCATGCTGGGGAGAGTTACAACAGACTAAAAACGAGTTCGCGCGTTGGAACCTGATTTGGTATTCCTGATGCGCGATTGCGCGGTTGTTTTCGCTGGGAAGAGTTGGTCCGGCGCGGTTGGTTGTGAGTACTGTTAGTGGAAGAGGACACGGGCTGGTTTCACAAGTGGTTCGGATCTTGATCATGCGTAATGTCGCGTTAGATACAAGTTCAGCTGACTCACGAAGACCGATCTTGATCTGTGAAGATCTTGGACGGATGAAGTTCCGTCTAGAAGGTCAGCCTGAGAGGGGTCATCCAAGTTCAGAATCACGCTCTCTTTTCCGCTGAAGCAATCCAGTTTATGGAACCACCTGCAGGCAGCCATGATCGCGCCATCCGGCAGTAGCTGTAGAACGATTATCTTCTGCAAACAACTTGTTTATGAACAGCAGTCATCACTTGGCATCTGGCAAATCACTTTATGGTTGACAATTGTCCGTCGTTTCAAAACTGGAGTTCCCACTGAGGATTGTGCCTACCCCCTGGCAGTAAACCGATTACGATCTCCCAAACAACAACACACCAAACACAATTAAAAGCATTGTGATGACGCCCCAGTCGAGTGGGAAGCTCCGAGACAAGAATCGACGGAAGGCGTGTTGGCTCTGCCGACCGGGCAAGGTCATTTACACGCTGAATTGTGCTAATCATATTCTGTGCTCTGATGTCATGATGTGCAGCAAGTTCCTGGTGGCTTCCGCCCACGCGGGTTTGGGCTGGCGAAAACAACACTGGGCCGCGATTCTTCAGAAGTTGATCAATACTCAAGTTTTATGTTACTTCTTACGACACAATTGATTATTCTTCTTGTAGTCCAGTCCAGTGTAACGACGGGATTAATTACTCCACCTTCTTTCTTCTTCTGAATCGACGGACAACTTCGACATAACCGATTCCGCCCCCGGTAGACCGTTCGGAACAGAACATCGCCCGTACAAATTTCGGCCACAGGTTTCGGGGTGCGCGCGAAACTAATCGGCAACCATAAATCAACATGAGAAATTGGGTACAAATGTTCTGGATTCGTGTTCTCGGCGGTTCTCGGACCGGACGTGCCCCGGGTTAGTAACATGAATATCCTCCATCTTTTGGGGCGATGATGAACTGAGTCATTTTGTTCGTTTATTTTCGGGGGACGCCCCCGCGTACTTAAAAGTGCTGTGGAACCCGAGATTTGCGTAGCAAGAATACTAAAACGAGGTTTCGTGTGAGAATGGCTCGCGTGGCTGTGATTTTGGGCAGCAGCTCGGAGGTGAGGTGTTCTCATTCATGGGAATTCGCGGCGGGAGGTTCTTGATTGGCGTGGCGTCAGTGCGATGTTGATTTTGGCTGTCATAAGGCGTTAGAATGAAGATCGGGAAGATGGCTGGATTTGGCATTCTGAGAGTGCTTATGGTTTGGGACGTTAAAATAATTTTGAATAATTTTATGATACGAGACTGAAGAGATATTAAAATATTTTATTTATATTACGAGTTCTTCACAGTATTCTATCGAAGACAAGGTCAGAGACCCCAATGATTGCTGTTATCTTCACATTTTAGTTTCGATTTTTTCGAAAAATGGACGTTATTTTTAAATAGTACAAAAAAACTCTCAAATACCTATCTAAAATAAAATAATGCAATAAATTCTGGGAGTTGATTGAAAGTTTAATTTACATGGCATCAAAAATGTGATAAACTCACTCATGAAATGGTTGCCAATTTATTTAAAGTTAATGGCTCAAATGATATGTCTTTAGAAAATCTATTCAACGTCAAACAGTAAATTATTTCCCAAAGGAAGGTTCAGCTAAATGTTCTACATTCTGCCAACAATCGCAATTTCATTCCATTTATTACTGTGTAAAAAGGAGAAAAATATGTTTTAAAGCATTTAAAACGTACACTTTAAATTGCAATAAATTTTCTAAACGTTGTAGAACTTTGAAACGAGATTTAAGGTAATCTTTGTGAAGTGAAAATGACTTTTGTCTTACAAGGAACAAAACAATTTCCATTTAAAAAAAATTCAGATTTTTTTTTTTACCGAGTTACTCATATTCAGTGGGACAATTATGCGATGATATTCCTGTATTGCAAGTTTAGGCTGAATCATACAAAATTTTATCTGTTAAATGGCGAATTTTAATCCAAATAACTTTGAAAATGTCAAAACTTCAGCACAGTATTAAGTGACAGTATAAATTCACATAATTAAAAATAAGGTTGCCAAAAATTAAACATTTTTTTGTTGTACTTTAATTTCTTCCTGATAACCAGATAAATCTTGGAATGTTAGTTGTTTGAAAAAATTCCAGACTTCAACAAATTTTCCTAAATTTGAGATAAACAATATAAATGGGCATAAGTGGATTTGTAAACAACAATCTGTCCTGCTCACTTAAGTTGATGTTTACATTTTTAATGAGCAGGATAGAGTGTTGTTTACAAATCCACATAGGTCCATTTACATTGTTTTGCTTGAATTTTGAAAAAAAAAATTTTGATTAAAACAAACGAGTAAAATACAAACAATTTGGATATCATATTTTGTTCAAATTTAAATTCTAGATCCTTAAAACAAAAAAATAAGATTCAAAATTGTAAAACATTATAATGAATTAATAATCTGTATAACCTCCCCCATTAAAATCTGTTGGATTTTTCCAGATAATTTTATAAAGAGTTTTTAAAAAGAGCTTTGAAAATCTAAAGTGATATATAGAGCAATTCCAGCCCAAAACAGGAATTTTTTAGGTACTTTTTTCTCGACCCTCTCCGATTTCAATGAAACTTTGTAGACATGTTATCCTATGGTTATATAAGTCATTTTTGTGTATATGGAGCCAGTTACACTCGATAATGACATTTGAGAAGGGCGTAAGTGTTTTAAATATTTTTGTATTTCGTAATTTAAATATTGCTGTATCTCGAAGCCGTTGCATCGTATCAAAAAGTGGTCAAAGACAAACTTGTAGGAAATTTGACGGGCTTACCGGAAAAAATACACTGGAAGAAAAAAACACTCCACTTTTATGAGATTTTTTGATTTTTAAGTTTAAAAGTCAAATTTGAAGGTGAGCCCACGATTTTTTTTCGTTCAAATTTTTTGTGAAAATAGCCTAAGATGTTACAAAAAGACTCACGAAAAATGCAGGATGGAGCAACTCACCTAAAAAAATACAAAAATCATTTACTGAAACTGTTTTTTTGAAAAGTGCTCTAAACGTCAAAATTTTCAAAAACCGAACACGAGAGTCGGTTCTCCAGACAATTTTACATAAAAGTCTCCATATTGACCATTGTCCTTAGTCCAATCTATGTGAAGTTACAGCGGGTTTAAAAATAAAAATGTTGAAAAAATTGGTTATTTGATGGTTTTTGGCAATTTCTATATGACAGACTGAATTTTTCAGTCTCGAAAATATTTTTACCGGAAAGCTCGTCCAATTTCCCATAAGTTTGTCTTTGACCACATTTCAATTGGATGTATGGGCTTACAGATATAAGCTAATTTACTATCCAGGTTACTATACTACACTGAAAAAATATTATGTTTTCAGTTATGAGCAATGTAATTAGCTTATATCTGTAAGCCCATACATCCAATTGAAATGTGGTCAAAGACAAACTTATGGGAAATTGGACGAGCTTTCCGGTAAAAATATTTTCGAGACTGAAAAATCAAGTCTGTCATATAGAAATTGCCAAAAACCATCAAAAAACCTATTTTTTCAACATTTTTATTTTTAAAACCGCTGTAACTTCACAAGGATTGGACTTAGGACAATGGTCAATATGGAGACTTTTATGTAAAATTGTCTGGGGAATCGATTCCCACTATCGGCTTTTGAAAATTTTGACGTTTAGAGCACTTTTCAAAAAAACAGTTTCAGTAAATGATTTTTGTATTTTTTTTAGGTGAGTTGCTCCATCCTGCATTTTTCGTGAGTCTTTTTGTTACATCTTAGGCTATTTTCACAAAAAAATTGAACGAAAAAAAATCGTGGGCTCACCTTCAAATTTGACTTTTAAACTTAAAAATCAAAAAATCTCATAAAAGTGGAGTGTTTTTTTCTTCCAGTGTATTTTTTTCGGAAAGCCCGTCAAATTTCCTACAAGTTTGTCTTTGACCACTTTTTGATACGATGCAACGGCTTCGAGATACAGCAATATTTAAATTACGAAATACAAAAATATTTAAAACACTTACGCCCTTCTCAAATGTCATTATCGAGTGTAACTGGCTCCATATACACAAAAATGACTTATATAACCATAGGATAACATGTCTACAAAGTTTCATTGAAATCGGAGAGGGTCGAGAAAAAAGTACCTAAAAAATTCCTGTTTTGGGCTGGAATTGCTCTATATTTATAGATGGTTTATACTACTTTTAGTAGAATACACTATATAATTAAGATTAGTAAGTTTTTTTTTTCTAAATTAAATACAAATTTACGGGGACAACAATCTCAAAAAATATAAATTTCTTGAAAATTTCACTGGAACAAAAATCAAAATAACCAATAAAATGTTTTTTCAATTGCGGCAAGAACTTTTATTTATTATTTTTATATCATCATCACCTAATTTAAACGTGATGCTTAAACAAATATGTTTATATTCCTCCGCTATTTTTAGTCGCTTCAGATTGTGAAATTGTTGAAAATGAAGAATTTATGGAAAAAAACACGATTAAAAAAAATTGCGACATTAAAATAAGTTCAACAAGAAGCCAATTGTATTTTTTTCTTATTTTAAAAGACTAGAATACCTCTGATAAAATATTAAATATTTGAAAAGAGAAAGATATTAAATTACACTTAGTTTCAAAATTTCGAAACAAGAGGTGTAGCAATGTGCTTTAAAAATTGTTGCAATTATGCCGAATGTCAATGAATTTAAATATATTTTTTTCTGTAGACTTTTACGTCTTTTACCGATCTGTTGTCCCAAAACTCACAATTAAAAAAAATATTAAAAAGTCTAAAGTTGTTTAAAAATAAATAATAAGCACTAAACAATGCATTCTGAATAATTTACACACAATTTTACAAGTCTTCTATATGATAAATTTAGTTTTAGTCAATAATTATTTTATTTTTTGGCCAACTTTGAAAGGGGGAATGGACAAAACTATGAATAAAATCATTAATGGCCTTATTGTGCATACTTAATTAAGTCATTTTGCTTTTTTCTTTTTTACTGTACAATCCAGACTTGACTGTCCAAAGAATTGATTATCCGTAGTTTAGAGTACCTATCCGAAGTTTGATTTTCCAAAGGTTTGTATGGGAATTCGGAAAAAAAAATCATGAACAAAAATGTGTGTTTCGTTTTATTTTTTTTATTTTTATACTTTTAATATCAAATTAGTGCTGTTCGACCCGATTTTAGTCAAATTTTAATGGTTGTTTGTCTATTAATTACCAAATGCATTTTCTCATCACTTCATCGCCTCCATTTTGGCCGCCATCTTTTATTTAAACATTCTTAATCTACCGTGGTTTAGAGGACATTAAAGGTCATCATCTCGACAATCAATATAAGACAACGACCAAAATTTGTTTTTGGTGATTCGATTATCTGAAGATTAGATTTTCCGAAGTTTCGATTATCCGAAGATTTGATTATCCGAAGATTCGATTATCCGAAGAGATTTTTTTCAAAGGCCTGTGGATAATCGAGTATTATATACTGTACATAATTTGTATATTGTAAGCAAAAAAAAAGTTCAGCATAAAATTTAGTGTTAATTTGATTTTTTTTCTGTTTTAAATGCTATGTTTAAAAATAGTATTCGATCATCAAATTACTTATTTTTGTCATATCATTGAAAATCAATAAACCAGCTTATATCCATTGTTAATCAATTGAGGTCACACCAAATTGGGCAAAATACTTCGAGATGCTTCTATTCCTGCCATAAATAGCCGCCATAAAAATGTGTGTACGTTATAATTTAATCAACCAATTCCTTCGGCGCCACCACAAGCCGCACCCCAGCAACTCTGCCGCACCTATTTACGACCCATAGTCCATCATACCTGCACACACCAAGCCAACCGCCCTGCTGGACGATGCCAAACATGCGTGTAAGTGCGTTCCGCTTTGCTGCAGTTGCTTAGCTCAGCTCAGCTTCACCTGTGTGTGCGGTGCAGAGTTGTGAAAATAAAAACAACACTCTTAATACAACTACACTGGAAAGGGAAGAATTGCAAAGCTGCTGTTTTGCAGTGGTGTTCGTTCACAATGGTTCTGCGCAACCCCCTTGCATTTGATTCACTTTCCACGTGTGAGGTGTGCGTTGCGACTGTTGCGAGCGCAAGAATTTATGGATACATCGTTGAAATCACACTCGTAACAATGCCAGAGCGGGCAGACCTCCAAGTTCTGTCGCTTTGAGGCGGCTTCGCTGGAATGATACGAAGAATCGACAGAGAAAGGGAAAACCAGAGCGATGTCTGCGACCTTGAGAGACGTTGCAACCCGATACACCTGAGGGATTGTAAGGAGAGTCGTTAAGAGTTCGCAATCGTCAATCTCGACGAATGATTAGAACCATTTGACCAAGTCAGCGGCAGGTGTTACCTTCAGCCACCTAGGAAGCTTCTCGCCAATTACCGGTAGCTCGTATCTTGGTCAGATCTTCGAACCCAGAAGCTACCACGCCGATTCTTTCGAACCAAGCCGCATCTTGATCTAACCTCCCAACAATCACCAGCAGGTCGGCTCTGTGTTGGTTTCGATTGAAGAAAAAACAAAAAGCAGCCCCATCAGTCTACCAAGTCTTGCCTCATAACCAGCACAGCTTTCAACAAGAGGTTTCGTGCTGGGCAGGTTGCAGAACAACCTTCTCCTTCGATTGCTGCGCTGCTGCTTTGCAAAAAAAAAAACGAAGCCGAACTAGTTACCACCAATTAGGTGGTTATTCTTGAAAAACTTGAGCGCGCTCCGCATCCGTCCGCGCTGAAGTTTCGTACAGGTGGTCGGTGGTATAGGTCTAGGCTCAGCAACAACGAGCGATTAATGCGCAAGCAAAGTAAGTGAATGGAGCTCGGCCACTACTCCGCTGTATGTGCCCTCGGGGGTCTACTCTGGGTTAAAACACTTGGGCGAAAAATGGCGACTGCGCCTGTGACAGTCACGTTACCCCCGCGGAGACACCCGAACTCGGAGTCGTGTTCGTGAAAGGAAAACCGATCACGGGGTAAACAAACAGTACTGCGGTAAGCGATCGTGTGGTGGAGTATTTTTTGGGTTCAGGGGTTCGAAACTCTGATCTGATTCCAGGACTGATGTTTGAAAAAAATTATTCGAAAGAGAGGTCCTATCGACTGGCAAAACTATGAAATATATTTTTCATAGTTGGATTTTTTATGAAATTCCAACAACAGCACCGCAAAAATTTTGTCTTCCAGCAAAAAAAAAAAATATAGCTTCAAAAAATATTTGCTTCGGCCTTACATGTTTTTAGAAAGGGGTTTGCATGTATTTTCAAGAGTTATCTGAATTATACGAGAAAAGTTGTTTCAGGTGATAATTTTAACATTTTTTCACCATCTTTCAAAGTGCAATTGTGTACTTTTGTATGTTTTTTTTTGGAAAGTTCACAAATTGGTTTAAGAGCAATTCTCTGAGATTTCGGTCATAAGATTTTTTTGTAATTTTAAATCCGGATGAATCTTTTCTGGTGCCTTTGGTATGTAAAAATAAATCATTTTGCATCATTAGTTTGACCATATAATTTCCATACAAATTAGGCAGCTGACCATACAAAAATGATGTAAAAATCTGTATCTTTTGAAGGAATTTTTTGATCGATTTGATGTCTTCGGCATAGTTGTAGTTATGGAAAAGGACAGAAAAAAATGATATACGGTAAATTTCTTTTGGTGATTTTTTATTTCATTTTTTCTCACATAAACTTGATTTGCAAAAAAAAAACATTATTTTTATTTTTTTTTCTGATATGTTTAAGGGGACATCAAATGCCAACTTTTCAGAAATTTTCAGAACGGGCAAAATATCTTTGACCAAGTTATCGATTTTTGAATCAATACTGATTTTTTCAAAAAAACTAACTAAATCCACCTATGTGGTTGGAGCCTTCCTCACTCATTACCAACAATGACTGATATGATTGGGTTGCACACAAATTTCATCTATTTTTTAGATCCGGAATAAAAAAAAGTACATAAATATCACTTAAGTGGCCATATCTCGAGACAGGGTTGTTTTAGACTCGTTAGAAAGGTCTTTTGATAATCCAACCAACGATGGGTCGGATGATGGATCTGGACATAGTTTAAATACATTTGTGTGAGATCCGGCTTCGAAAAAGTACGTAAATATCACTTAAGTAGCCATATCTCAAGACAGGGTTGCCAGATCTGAAATGCTTTGGACTCGTTGGAAAGGTCTTTTGATAACCTAACCAACGATTGGTCGGATGTTGGATCCGAACATAGTTTACATACATTGAAGTGAGATCCGGCATCCAAAAAGTACGTAAATATCACTTAAGTGGCCATATCTCGAGACAGGGTTGCCAGATCTGAAATGCTTTGGACTCGTTGGAAAGGTCTTTTGATAACCTAACCAACGATTGGTCGGATGGTGGATCCGGACATAGTTTACATACATTTAAGTGAGATCCGGATATCAGTGAAAACACATTTTTATACATAACTTATGAACTACTTATCGAAACTTCAATGTGTATAAAACTCGATCTATGGGACCCTAAACCAAGTCGAATGCAACAAGTTCGGGTCAAATCGGTTCAGCTAGTGCCGAGAAACATGAGCTATTTTGTTGGTCACATACATACATACACACACACATACACACACACATACACACACACAGACATTTGTTCAGTTTTCGATTCTGAGTCGATATGTATACATGAAAGTGGGTCTACGACGTTTTTATACAAAGTTCATTTTTAGAGCAGGATTATAGCCTTACCTCAGTGAGGAAGAAAACATCAATTTTCCTGTTTTTAAATCTTTGCATGGCAATACCTTAGCAACTAAGAGTCGTATCCAAAAAACAAAATATAGTGATTTTTCTTCAAAAATATTTTTCTTAAAACTGGGCAAACATGGGCACTAATTAAAAAAAAAATTAATAACTGCGACTATTTTCAAAAAAGTTACCTAAATATGGCTTTAACTTGAAAACGGTGCACTTTATCAAAATTTTGCTTAGGAACTTTTTGATAGAAAATTCGATTTTACGTAAAAAAAAATTAAGTTGACAATTTTTTGCGACCAATATTTCCACGTTATTAAACAATTTATATGGGATCATCTTCAATCATTAATCTTAAGAGTGTTTTATAGTAGTATTGAATTTAAAGAAAATAAAAAAACGAAGTTGACTTTATAGCTGTCGGCCACCATTGCTAGTACCAACCACTAGTGTCTTCCTTTTTATCTACAAGGACTTCGCCGCCCTGGGCTCCTAAGTGTATGAAAGTATGGCACGGAGCGACGGCGCCGAATACCCATATTTACACAAAGAACTTTAGAGCGCCCGCCGCGCGATTCGAACCGGCGACCTCTGGATTGTGAGTCCAGTGCGCGGTCCGATTGATCCACACGGGCGGGTCGGAATTTATTATTCTTATAAATAAAATATCGAAAGCTTGATTTTCCAACATTTTTTTTTAATCTCCATTAAAATATAAACTAAAGATATTGAAATTGTTGTAATGATTTAAATCGGTAATAGTTCAACTGGACAGTTCACAATTAGATTGAATTCTTTTCATGAAGGGGTCATCCATAAACCACTTGGTTTTAAAAACGTACTTAAAAGGGTATTTAAATTACTAAATCTTAAGATCAAGTGGCTTGTGAACGACTCCCTAAATTATATTATAACCAAAATTTTGAAATAATCTATGAGGCCATCTATAAACCACGTAGAAACTTTTTTTTTAAATTGGCAAAAACCTTGAATATCCTCAAACTGATGATACTATTACTAAAACAGCAAAATTTTAGTTAATTAAGCAAAGTTTGTTGTAACTCTAGAAAAACTGACAAAATCTGCAGAAACCAACCAGAAAAATCTCCTGTACTTGAAATAATCCTCATTCCATGTAAATTTATACTATTAATGTAACCCTTACAGGCTTGAACTTTTAATAACTTTAATAAGCTACAAATTATATAAAAGTATTTAAGTTAGAAGAAAAAGACTAAAAAGTTTAAAAAATGTTCTGGTTTTCATCCGCCATAACGGCATTATTCCACAAGAATTCAATGGAGGTTCATATTCATAATTCATATTTTTTTTTATATTCAGTGATGTTCCTGGGATCTTTGACATCACTCTTTGGCAAACTCTTGAGATGTTCTGGTTCTTTATAAGTGTCCTGGAATACAGATCTTGGATTCTACCAACTTCACGATTATGGTTGATATTCAGTTATGTTCTCGAGAGCTTTGGAGGACCCAGAACATCCCAAAGTGACCTCTATTTACATGAACCTCCATTAAAATATCAGTACTATCATGTTATCACGGAGGTAGACTCCAAGATTCATATTCCATGATACTTGGGAGGACCTAGAGCATTCCAAAAGTTTTTCAAAAAGTTCAAAGTGTTGTTCATTGACATCACTGAGTATGAACCTTGATCGAAATCTAGATAGAATCTTGTTATGGTGGCAGACTTCAAGATCTGCATTCAAGGCCATAAAAATAAATCTCATAAGTTACCAAAGAGTTCCAAGTGTTACCAAAGGGTCCCCGGGACATCACTGAATATTAGGGTGCCCAGAAAAAATGACCCCCTGCTCCACAAGCGGAAAACGGTTTTTTGGGTTATTTTAAGCAACTGTGTAAAATTTGAGCGTAATTGGATGGGATTAACCCATTGATACCCGAGCCTAAAGTTGGCGAAAAAAAAGTTTTTCATACGAAAATGACTTTTTTAAATATCTAATAATTTTTCAGGATCAAGTTTTACAGCTTTGGTATGTTCTACAAAGTTGAAGAGCATTGAATTTTCAATAAGAATCTCACTTTTGGTAATATTTGGATGGAAGTGGCGCACTGTGCAGACCAAACCGTAAGAAACTTGGGTTTTCCATACAAAATTCACCTCCGAGTATCAATGGGTAAATGATGACCGATTTCGCTCATATTTGGCCCAGAGTCCTAAAATAGGTCAAGGAACAATATTCAGCTTGTGGAGCGAGGTTTTGAAAAAAAGTCCCATATTCTGGGCACCCTACTGAATATGAACCATGAATGAAATCTTGGTACAATCGCGTCCTTATGGTTGACTTCAAGATTTTTACTCCAGGTTCTTTTTGCGAACCAAAAATGTTCCAAAAGAATTTCGAAGGGTTCGAAGTGCTATCAAAGGGTCATGGAGACATCATATTGTTCATATACATGGAAAAAACGTTGAAAACTTACACTTGTATTTGTATTTTTTTTGTGTATTATTTCAAACTTTTGTTTTTCATCAGGCCTGTACACAAATTCATAGGAACCAAATTGACTGTATGTAAATTTGGTTACATTTTAACGCTATAGAACAATAATATTTAAATAATTTAAATAATTAGAATTTATTTTTAAACATGTCTGCTGAGAGAAATGAGAAAAAAAAAGTTTTCCAATGTTTCAGAATTTGTTGAATATTTTTTTATTCTTTATTTTCTATAATTTTTGTTTTTCTTTACAACTAAGCTCAAAAGAACCTCTGCCTTAAAACTAGCCTAGTTTGCTTCGATCTGGTTCGACCAAGTGCTCTCGGCGCGCGTTAAGCGTAACGCGCTCATGTGCATGTGGTCGTTCCCTAACACCAACACCAACACCCGAATCACCAACACACACACACGCAAAGCTATCCGACTGACATAAAAGTGAAAGGAAATTTTTATATATACGTGCCATTTTATATCCCTCGACGTCGAGAGCAGCCGGCCCCGTGATCGCCCTTGCCATTTCAATTTCAACGTGTTTTGATACGATGATGGAGGCAGAGAGTGGAACAGTTGCGAACCCTACACACTACCAGTCCCCCTCCGGGTGGCCGAGGGTGGTTCCACCACCCTTTAGGGTCGTCAACTTGGCCCCAGGAAGGTTAACTTGTCGCTTTAAGAATCCAATCGATTGCCGCAGGATGTTGCAGCGCGATTGGAACGACTTTCGTTTTTTTTTTAGAATTAGGCCGATGCAAATATTTAAAAAAGTTTTTGTCCCTCGGCCCTGGCCAAGGTCGAGGGGGGGGGGGGGCAAAAAAATAAAAAAATATAAAAATTTAAATAACAAGCCATAGTCTTCACATTTAAATGAAAAAAGTGTTTTAAAATGCATTTTACACTAGTTCAGTTGTTTTGCAATCATTAGTTTTCAAAAAATCTAAGATCTGACAAAAACAAAAATTGTATCGAAAAAAAAAGATTTTGCATCGAAAATTTTCAAAAAATCTTAAGATTTTTTAACAAACCCAAACATGCTAAAAATGATTTTAAACGCAGGAGAATGTATTTTAATTTGATTTCAGCTGGTTGCACTTGAATTTTCATTGAATTTTTGAAGTTTATTGTAAAAATATTTTTTTTGCCCCCTGATTTTTCGGGCCAATTTTGAAGGGGGGGGTGACAAAAACTTTTAAAAATATTTGTACCAGCCTTATCGCGGGTTGATAACCCTACTTTTCTGAGCAGGTTTTGGAAAGACCATTGCAAAAGTTGATCCGCAACAATGCAGGCAGGTCAGTTGACAAGTTTTGTGTAATCTACATCTTTGTCGGCGAGCCCAACCTGGGCCACGACGGTGGTTTGTGAGATGTTGTCTCGAGTTGATCTTGCGCAAAATTTGCAGTGCAATTCGGAGCTTCGTGAACCCTCCAGTGACTTTGAATAAAAAAAATCTGAAAAATTAATTTGATTCTAAAAAAACAAAAAAAAAAGGAATTTCAAGAATTGATAACTACAGGAGTTCAGGAGATCACTGTCTTCTTTAAAAACCCAAAAAATCAACGACCTTCCCAGGGTTAACTCATTTCACCACATCGCTCCAATGCATCACCGCCGTCGCCGTTGCAACCGATCTGCTGCACTGTCCGTGGCCGCGGAGTCCAGTTTTTCTGGCTTTTCGTCGGTGGCGCGCGTTGCCCCAAAGACCCCGTCTGGTCGAAAGGGAAAGTGCTTTTCAGCTTCAGCGGTGGCGGCCAATTCGTAATGACGAACCTTTTTTTAGCGGACTCTCGATTTCAATTGCGCCGACGCGACTTGTTCTGGAGACTTCAACGATGGGAAAATTTACAATTTCCTTTTCATTCACAGAGTGCCGGGGGTTGAAGAAGTGTTTTTGGGCTGCGACGTATTGGGCGGCAGAAAAACCAGAAAAACGAGGCTATTGTTACGATTCTTTTACCCCTTTTGGGACGGGGCTGGTGGTGTGGATGATATTATGTTGGCATTTATTACGGTAATCGCGCGAGGCAGGTGAAGAACCGACGGGGATTGGTTCAAGGTGGGACTGCGACGTCATCGTGGTTGATGATGGTTGGATTGTTTTACGAGCATGCAGAGTTGATGTTTTCATCAGTCGAAGGCATTTTGTCTGGCTTGATTGGTGTGAATTGAGGTGGAGCTCTGGGAACGGAGCTAGGGACCAAGGCAGTCGGACTAATACAATGCAAATACCAGATTGAACTGGAGTTGGGTGCACTAAGTTGAGGGCAACTTTGTATTTTATAGCAAAAACGTTGAAAACGACAAGTTTCTCATGAGTTCTCTCTCTTCTCTCTTTACAGGTATGGCCAGCTAATCAAGAATTGTCCAGTTGAGCATCTTACTCTACGACACATTTGACAGGTTGACAGATTGACAGGTTGACAGCCTGTCAATGACAGGTTGACAGATTGACAGATTGACAGATTGACAGAGGTACTTACCTGGATAAAAACTCGTTGATATCACCATCTCAGCATCGTTACACTGTTACACCTCAAAAACCTATTCTGGTTGTAAGAGATACCTTGATTATGAAGTCCGTAATAGAAAGCTCACCAAATTACAAAACAAATTAGTCTGTTGGCAATTCAAAATTACTACTGGAAAACGTTGATTTCGAATTCGAAGTATGACGAATCATCATCACACCTGCTCTATATTGCACTTCAGCTATGGAGTTCGATCTGCCCCAGTCGCAATTTCCTTGACCATTCTAACAGTTTCAATGCCGCCAATAAAGCACCCTCGAGCTGACGCAAATCACCACTCACCGCTGCTCCTTTCCGATTCGTTGTCGATCAAGGAAAGGAGCGCTGATCTCATAGCCGACGGAACTATTGGGAAATCGCACAAATTGCCTCAGCCGCCGCATTCCAAGCCGACGATCGTCACCGCGGATGACAACTTGCACTTTTCTTCTTCCAAGTCGGTGAAAAAGGATCGTCATTCCGCGCGATCATGATTAATGTGCTCAGCATAGTTCACCGCGGTACGCCCACACGGCTGGCGCTCCTCCAAGCGAGGCTTCTAACTCACGGAAGAACTTCAAAAGCCGGAGGCTCAGCTGGTTGAAGATGACGGCGACGACGACGTCAAGACAGTCCTTGACCTCGATTCCGCTCAACCACACACTTCATCAAAGTGCGAGTGCTCAGCTGCAGCTGAGCGTTACGGATTTGGAACGGAACCCTTGATGAAGAGGATCATCGTCTGACATTCTATACGCCGCGATCGCGGCAAGTACCATCACGCACCGGAAAATGCCATTTGAAGCGCACCTAGCATGAGTGCGCGGTTGTTTGAAGAAATGCTGCGCGAGGTAGACGATCGTCAAGGTCCAGCCGCGTCCGGCTCGCGATCACCCCCGCGGGTTCTGTGCGGTACTCCGCGATCACACACTCACACAAGCGGATCGGTAATTAGGTAGTTACGTTACATATTCGTGAAGGCCTTGCGGGTTGAAGAAGCGATCGCTCGTAATTGGTGCGTTCTGGACCGATCAGGTCGGACGATCTCGAACGGTAATGGCCAGCTAATGGATTTCGGAGCACGTGCCGCGGCACATATGGAGTCATGATCCGTCACAACGGACACAGTTCCCGAAAGCAATCAGCGAGGTGCTAAGTGTTCTAATGATCGGCGGCGAGATTTTCGTCCATCAGCGCGCGCTAATCGCGACCGGGGCCACTCCAATCGGAGACCTTCGACCCCGCAGCAATTCTCACCGCGATCGATCGATCTCCCTGATTGCTCCAAATTGTACGCGGGATGAGAAAAGCGCGCGCGCGATAGCGCGCTAATCATCTACCGTGTTCATCGATGACCCCGGCCACGCCACTGGCGTGGCGTGAAACTACTTTCAAATCGATGGGCCTCGATCGAGTTTGTGGTTTTTCGAGGGGTCCATCAAGCAACGACCCTGGTGGCGGCGGCCACAGCTATTGAAACGAAGTTGTGGTAATTCGCGAAAATTGCCAGTCAGAAATGAAATAAAAGCATTTCATTTTCAAAGTGAAAATAGAGTTGGAGGGGTGCTGAGGTGGACTACCTCTTTGCTTTGTTTGGCTTGCACGCGCCGATTTCGGGCATCGATTTTCCATTTTTGTGATGAAATCGGTGCAGTTGGTTGAATGGCCGCTTGACGAGATTTGGTTGGAAATTTCGTCAAGGGTTATAGATTCTTGACTGGTTGACAGTTTGACAGATGTACTTACCGGAAATGATCCTGTACAGCGACTTACCTTAACCTCAACAGCAACACTCTATAGTCAAAGATACTTCGATGCTGAAGTCCGTATTAGAGGTGTCCTCAAAGACTAGATCTTTCCAAAGAGAATCGCGTGCCACATGTTTCCATCAGATTTATTCCTCATCGTTAGGAAAAACTGCAATAATTGAATCAGCGCTCCGTCCAAGCCGCCCAAAGAAAACTCCATTAGCGTGAAGCTCATTGACGTCGTCACAATTTATGCATCGATCGAGCCCACAATTCGAAGAAAACCTCAACCATAACTCAAATGTTGATTTTATTTTTTCTCTATTTTATTGATTCACCACCCAACTCAAATGATGTTGCATTTCAACCCGCGCCTCCTCCCGCTCCAACATTCAATTACCGCTAATCAATCATCGATCGCGCGAACACGAAACGTTACGGGGCACGAAAAGGTTTGGCACCTGCGGTTGGTCATCCGCGGACCTGCGCTACCGCCGTCGTCGGAAGATCATGATTTGAATACAATGCGAGGTGAAACGCAGCCCAGACGTGGCGTACCGAATAGCGGTAATACCGACGACGTGGAGTACGCGCGCGATATTGGAGAAAATATTTCGGATCGCATCGCATTGCAGGTGGGTGGTGCCGCCGTCTATTGCGCCACATACCACATTCGAGGACACTAGTTCCGGTAGAGTGGCACGTTTGGGTCGTGAAAACGGGTCGGGTGACGTGCGGGTTGTGTAACGAGCTCGTTTCCAGAACAATACGGTTGGGTATTGATTCTGATAGGAGATTTGACAGATTGACAGTTGACAGAGGTACTTACCGATTTTGAACACCGCATTTGAACACTACAAGATCACCTTATCAACACTAGATCACATCAATCACTTCAAAAGTTTGTTGGGAAACTACACTTCTTACGTCCGTATTAGTACTTACCACCAAATCACTTCAAAGTTTTAACTTTTAAGACGTCCCTCAATCTTACGTCCGCAATGGAGAGGCCCTCAAAACTTCCAAACATGGGTTGCTCATCAGCGACGATCTTTGAAGTGCCTCAAACCTGCAACCAAAACAATCTTGACCTCGAAAGCCACAGTAGTCAGAACGGCCCCACTCGTTCCTTCTCAAGTGTGGCCACTCGACAGCGGATGCACGAAACTGCACTCACCTCGACGCCATGACCGGCAGAAGCGCGATTTAGTACAGCCTCACGTCGCAAATTTACGATTTGGTTTGGACGCGCGTGAGAATTCGCGTAGAAGAGTACTATGCCAAGGTTCCACCACCCTCACCGGGGGACTAGAACCACGATGTGACTTGTGACTGAACTTGATTCTCACCATTCTCTGCGGCGCAACTCATCATCGCCAGTTGGCTGCACAACGAGGTGGTGGCTGCGTTGACCTGCCGCGCGCGCGACTAATTACGTATTCAAGCGGCGATCTAACGTCTAAGAATGGTTGATTTCGGGTGGGGGAGAGAGATTGTGATCGCGCAGCTGCCTGCGGCAGCAAGTACGTGACGTGCGTTTTATGTGTCTGTGCTAACGTTTCTTGAATTAAATCTACGCGGAGTTGAAGAAGTTCTTGGAAGAGCTCCGCCGCTTCGCGGCGTAGGCGTTTCGGATGCACCCAAATCCGACGTGTTCAGCCACCGTTACACGATGAATCAACCGAACGCGCGCGTCGGCTTGGCTGGCGGTGATATCGATCCGCACATCCGGACGGAATCGATGACGTGAAACCGGACGCTTCCTTCCGCCCGCACGACCCAAACAATTGAACGCCGATTTATGGCTCAACGCGGTGAAGTCTTCAGCTGCAAGACGCTTTTCCGAGGTGATCGCACTGTTGGGTAACCCCCCCGACAAAGTCGGGGGCGCCTCTCCGCGGGGTGTCTTGGACGACGATCCGCACCGTGATGAATACATTAAGCGTGGAGTGCAGCTCGTGGAAATCGATCATTGCTGCGGAGGAAGTGAGGAAAATCGTGGAATTCTTCGGAGAAGACCGATTGTCAATGGTGGTCAGACCTTGACATCTTGTGGCGAGCGCCGCGTACATTGTAGGGGGCCCTGAAGAAGTGGATCTTTAGGCCACGTGTCACGAGCTGTCTCCGGTCGCGAAGCGATCGTGAACGATCGATTGTTTATTGTTTACAAGGTACGACTTCCTTTCGGCAAAGAAGAATTTGTCGTGCTACGTGGAGCGGTACTTTGAGTAACGTTGAGCCGGCTTTCGGCTGGCTTCTGAATTGACAGGTTGACAGATTGACAGCTGACAGATGTACTTACCGTGGATTATTCTGCTGCAGACACCACTACTTACCCAACTCAGTTTGATATCAAGAGATGAACGAGGTACCTTGACTTTGAAGTCCGTAATAGAAATGCCACTCCTAATGTATGTTCAGTAGTAGGATTCGAAAGTAAATTTCGAATTTCCAGTATGTTTGGATTGACAGATTGACAGCTGACAGATGTACTTACCGTGTATTATTCTGCTGCAGACACCAACTACTTTTTAGTACTTACCCTACTTAGTCTGATATCAAGAAATGAACTTAAGAACCTCGATTTTGAAGTCCGTAATAGAAATGCAACTTCTAAAATCTATTCTGGTTTGTGTCTCGGATGCAAACTTTAAACATCAAGCCTGTCTATTTCACTGGGCCATGTGTACCAACTTACTACGGCTGCATTCCGTAGATTACGCCACGCATCCGCAAACAACACCGGCTATCGCGCAGCGGCCAAAACTCTTCCTCAACAACTCAATTTCACAGGTCTCCGGCCGGTCAGTAGTACGCAGTTGGCCCACTGCGAAAAAAAAACAACCCCATAAAAACCATTCATATACGTATACGTTCGTACCCATTACGTAACACGGTCAAATAAATTACTTACCGGAAAACGGTGCCCTGTCTCTCTCGCGCACTGACCAATGCACTCCGTCTGTGTGTCTCGCAGCGCAATCCACCCCCTCGTCCGGCCATGTGTCTTGGCCCGAACGCGGTATTGCCACAGCCAGGTAGCCGCCGCGCGACTCATTACCGACAATTCCAATTCGATCGAAATCGAACCCCCCCTCCTTCGATCGAAACTGGTCAAAAGCGGGAAGTTGTGACCAATGCAAAAAAACAACCAGCAACCCCGTCCATTTGGCATTTAAAAAATGCCATAATTCATGCTCGAGCGCAACAAAAGTGCCCCCCTAAAAGCGCACGCTTAACCCTCCACTGAACAATTTTGATCCACTCAAAGCTTTTGTTCTCGCAACTTCAAGCGCTCAATCAGCTGAGGGTTAAGCTACCGCGAGAACGAAACTAGTTTTTCCGCGGCGGCGCGGCGAGCTTTTCCTTCGCGGCGGCGTTGACCAGATGGCTCGGTTTGGGGAGCTCCGAAAACTGGTTCCGACGATCGCCGCCGAGGCTTTTCACTTTCTTGTGAAGGCAATATGACGGTTGCGATTACGATTGGAAGTTGTTGTGGACTCCGAACCGGAGCGGAAATGGTACTGCACACCGAGGAGGTAGTTGTGGCGTAAGAGATTGCAATTGAGTTCTGAGTGCACGAAGTTTTAACTTTTGTGGAACGGTTCAGATTGTACGTAACTAAAGGTTGGAACATTAGGGTTAGGAACTTTTGGTGTTTTTGACTATTACTCGTGGAAATCCTAGCCAAAACATACATCAAGCTTATTTGGTAGAAAATAAGTAAGGACACCAACCAATTGTTCTATTTAATATAGCATAGACATAAACCTAAACTTCAATGACTAATATTCGAACAGAAACCAAAACAATATATCTATTTTTTTTTTCTGCTTTGGAATTCCTATTAACATAGGACCTTTTGACATGTACGCTAGAAATGAACTAATTACTGACAAATTGACAGATTGACAGGTTGACAGATGTACTTACCTGGAATCAGAATCAGCAACACACCACTTTATCACTACACTTCACATTAAATTCAAGCAAATCATTCTAGAGGTACCTCAGCTTTGAAGTCCGTTTTGCAAAGCTCATCGACCATCCAATCTTCCTTGCCATTTGAAGGCTAGTGTGGAGCTCAAAATTACGGCAAGGAACTATCAAAAAAAGGGTCCTGATTATTCAAAAATTCTATGTTATGAATTCATTTTAGAAAATTAAAACTTAGTAATTAAAGAAAATTAATACAAATACAGAAAAACAACAAAAAAAAATATAATAAAAAAAATAATAAAAAAATCAAACTCATTAATCCAAAAAGAGAATTTAATAATTATTCAAAAAAATCATAACTTTAAAATTTAAAAAAATAAAAAATTCAAAAAGAAAAAAGAATCAAATTTCGGAAATTAAAAAATATATACAAATTTATTATTTTCCAAATTTTAAGTTCAAGTTTAAAAAAATAAAAAAAAACAAATTCATGAATGATAAACTAAGCAATTTAAAAAAATTAAAATTTTTAGAAGCTGAAAAAATTAAAATTTAAGTACTTAATTTTTTTTTTAATTTGAAAATCGAAGAATAAAAATAAATTAATCATTTAGAAAAATAAAAAAAAAAACAACATTTCCAAAAATTTCAAGTACAAGCATTTTGGAGATTTGAAAACAAGAAAATTTGGAAATTGGTGAATTCAGAATTTAGAAACACAAAAACAAAAATTATTAATTTATTGAAATTAAAAATTAAAAACATTGCAATTCAAAAATTAAAGAATTCGAGAATTAAAAAAAATTATTTTTTTCAAAAAATTAGCGATGCAAAAATTTTAAGATTTTCTAAGTTATTAAAAAAATTCAATAAAATAAAGTACCAATTGAAAAAAACTCATAAAAAAATATATTTGGCGGCCTAAAAATTTAAAATTTTGTAAATTCAAAAATTAAAGAATTCCAAAAAAAACAATAATTCAATTAATTAGGAAAATCAATAATTTCAAAAAAACATAAAGAATAAAAAATTGCAAACCTTTTTTTTGTTGTAAATTTATTAATAAGATCTTTTATGAATTCATGAATTGAAGAAATCAGAAATAAAAAAAAACATAAAAAATCAGATATTCGGGAAATGAAGATTTCAAATATAAAAACAAATCGTTCAGGAACATAGAATAACAGGAATGATTTAAAAATTCAAAGTTGTGAGTATCAAAAACAATTAGAAACTAAGAAATTCAAAAAATCCATACTTCCAAAAGTTTTGAAGTTTACGAAGTTAAAAAAATCTGAATAAAAAAATAAACAATTAAAAACATTTAAAAATTTATAAAATTAAAATATGAAACATTTTGGAAATTCAAAAAAATTAGAATTCAATATTTTTAAGCAATCAATCATTCAAAAAATAAAAAATAAACACAAATTTTCAAAGTTTGAAAATAAAGAAAACAAATTCAAGAATTGACGGAATCAAATATTAAAAATAAATCTTTCAGAAATATAGAACTCTGAAAATACAAATGATTGTTAAATTCTAATCTACAAAAAAATGTAAAATTTATAAATTCTGAAATTCAAAAACCCGGTAGAGATAAAAACTCAGAAATAAAAAAAATTTTTAGAAAAAACAAATATTTCAAAATCCAAACAAATAAACAATTTAGAATTTGAAATTGAAATTTGAAGTTCAAGGAGTTGAGAAATGATATTTTCGATAATTCAGCAACTCAAGGTTTTAAAAATTAAGAAATCCTGAAAATCAAATTTTGTGAAAAAATTGAAATTAATAAAAAATATTAAAAAACATTCAAAAATATTAAAATTCTAATATTTTGAACTTTCAAAATTGAGAATTTAAAATATCAAAAAGTCGCAGATTCCAGAATACATAACGATTACAAATTAAAAAATACAAAAATTTTGGAATTCTAAAATTAATAAGCTACAACAGAACCAACACACAATTAATTAAAAAAATGGAAAATTAAAAAAAACAGAATTATTGAAAATAAAAAAATTCTAAAATAAAAAATTTATAAAACTAAAAAAATATAGATCATAAGATTTTTTTTTAGAATTTCAGAATTAAGACATTTCAGAATTTCGGAATGTCAGAGTTGAAGAAATGTATAATTTGGGAATTGAACTATAAGTTTTTTTAGTTCATTATATTTAGAATTGTGGAATTTCTCAATCAGAAATTTTGTTTTAGATTTTATTAAATTTAAGAGTTTATTCCTGCATTTTAATCCAAGTTTTCTGGAGTTTTCTGGAATTTTTGATATATTTTTATCACTAAAGAAATGCAAATCTTTTCTCGACCACGTTCCATTCGAACTCCGTACTTAGCTTGAACTCCACTGCCATCACCAAGTCACACCGCACCGTCAACGAACCGCGTGACAGTGCCGGAAGGGCAGAAAATTAAGGCAAAACAAACCCTCCGCTCCGGTTTGTCATCATCACCTTTGCCAAGCAAAGTTGTGAACATTACCGATTACGGTATTCTCGGGTGGACCTAGAACCTCAGCACAGAACCGCCCGCCCTCTTCAATGTTTGTTCTTGACGGGCGCGCACTTGCGCGACGCGGTGATCCGGTCCAACGGAGAGATAGATCACTTCCAGGGCGGTCGGACGTCCCCTCCGAGGTCTTGCTCAAGTTTTCCACAAGGAAGGTTGGAGATGATCACCGCACGCTGCATTTCTTCTTCGAAGATCTATTGGGCGTTCGTCGGACTCGTCGTCGTCGACAGGGCGCACACATCTCGCATGTTCGATCAAGTGTCGCGGATATGTTGAACATGTCCACACAATTTAATTTACATTTAATGTTAAATTCCTTTCGATTTCTTCTTCATTTGCCCAGCCCAGTGGGTTCTAGCTCTAGTTCTAGTGTTACTCTCGAGAAGTCCCCCGTCTCTCGATATCGATCCTATCGCGGAAGAGGTGGACGGTCCTCGTCGAAGTGTGTTCAGTGAACTTCTAATTGGTTTCGGCTATGGGATGCTCTCGTTTGCCGTGGACTTCCCTTGCAACTTGCACCAGCGAGTCCGGAGAGATAGTAGATTATTCTAATGCTAACAAACGTTCGACAACAGAAAGGGGGCGAGAGTTGGCGCGGGGGTAGGAACCTTTGGAGACACACAAACTGTTTGGAGACGGAGATGCAGGCTTGTTTGCATGTTTGAAAGATTGTTTGTTTTGTCGTTTGAGGGTTTGAGGAGAAGGTTGGAGGGTTTTGTTGGCATAAGGCGTCGTGCTAAATTTATGGCGTGATTTGAGCGCTCTCTTTCCGTCGCCGATCGAACCTGCGAGGTTCGATGAACTGCGATGAACTTGTTTGAATATCGGGATTTGTGTGTATGATTCATGGGTGGGAAGTTGGCAATGATGGAAATGAACGGGATATTCTTGTGTTCTGTGAACGTTCAGAACGTTAGTCATATGGGGGATTTTTGTACTGGTCAGGAAATGTTGGACATTCCGTAAGGATCATTGACTTCTTCTGTATCAAAAGTCAGGCAAGGGTTATCCCTGTTAGTCATGAAAGTCTTCTCTAAAACGGACTTCAGAATCGAACTAGCTCTCACAATAAAGTAACTCCTTGATGTGAAGTGTGATTATAATGGTGGTGATTCAATGGAAGTCTCAAGGTAAGTACATCTGTCAAAATCAGCTGTCAACTGTCAAATTTATTTTAATGTAGCTATTAAGGTCAGCTCAACTCTTTTGTAGGGAAATGAAGAATTAAGATTTTTCAAATGAAAGCGCTCAGAAATTTCTATTTAGCTAATCCAGTTCAATGCCTCATTACAGTCTATTCACTTATGACAATTTTGCTAGCTATTCGCAACTATGACAGTTCAACTCACTGTTCCGTCATCATCAGTGTCAACACTGTTACTCACAGTTCAGAACAAAGACGTCAACAGCTTCCCAACCACGTTGAAGATCATGATAGTGCACATCTCCGCTAAGTAGGTAGCATCACTTGGAGACGATCCCCTGAATAGCGCCCAGCACTCCAACAATTTCGAAACCCACGGCCACGGAAGATGATTAATCCATTATAATTTGCCACCACGGCCGAGGAATTAATCGCCCCCGCAAAACGGACCGCACGTATGTTAAGGTGTCATGTTGAACATGAGTGGGCCTCAAGTGAGGTGTCGTCACATTCCAGGGTCGTAAACCCCACCATCGACGACAGGTATTCCTGGACGGGACAGATTTATGCGTCTCAAGTGCGCAGGAATCGATTACGATCTAGGTATACAGAACTAGATGTGTCGAATGTCGCACCTTTGCTAGGGTGACAATTTATGGGCATTCGGAATCGAGTTCAAGTTCTGGGGACGCAGGTTCTTCCCACGGGACGCACGCGCGTTTCGTTGCAGCGTGGGGCGTTTGGCACTTGATCCAGATCTGTCTCGCCGACCAAGTATCGAGGTGTCAATCTCCGGTTGATGGAGAGGCTCGCAAACGAAACAAACTGCACTTTGTTTTTGTTTGTCCACAATAACTCCGTCGGACAGCTCGACAAAGAAATGTGGCGAGTTTAATTTAAAAGCAAACAATGAGTTGATGTTGGAAGGATGTCAGTGGTCTTCAACCGATTAGCTTTCCAGTTTTTCAGAATATTTCTTGCGCCGATCTAAAATGAACTCCTTCGAGGTAAACCTTGAACTAACTCTGAATAATTTGAACACATACGTAAATGTACCAGTTCCGTTCTTTGTCATTCTGGTCATGTCTATTACAGCATATGGTTCCGTAATAGACATGACCGGAATGACTTAGAACGGATCTGGTACATTTTCTGAGATTTTACAAAATATTTAAAGACAGAGTCTAGTCTAGCAGATCCGTTCTTTGTCATTCCGGTTATGTCTATTACAGCAGATGTTATGTTATAGGCATGACCGGAATGACAAAGAACGAATCTGGTACCTTTTCTGCGATTTTTTAAACAATTATTAGTCTGCGTCTAGTTTGAAAACGCGTCGCTAGCGCTCCTGAACATCTTCAAAATGGCAAGCTTGTACAACTTTTACCCCAAAGAACATAACTCTCGCAACTCCTAAAACATTTGAACTTTAAACGCAGATCTACTTTACGTTCACGTCCCGCCGTCCATCTTCATCTCAACGTCGCGGGTGAAAAATTACAACCCATTTTCACCCACGGGGTAGTTTATGCGTTTTCCACCATCTGCTTCCAAGCGCTGCCTTTGCGCAGTTCATTTTCGCAACCTCAACCATCTGTCACAAGTCACTGTCGCGCGCGCTCGACAAAAGGTCTTCGCGACTCCGACGATGCCTTCTGCTGAATCCGTGATATAATCGCTGGGAACCGCTTCTGGGGTTGAAAAATTTAAACAAACAACGTTAATTGCGAATTAAAGCTCCTGCGCGTGGAGTTGCTCAAGGTCCTTCGTCAACGCAGCGCAACCGCACACCTTTTTCGGGGTGACACTTTTTTTTCGCGACAACCAAGGGGAGGTGCTAAACGGTGTGAACTTTCCGCCGCGGAGGAAGGTCTTCCAAATGGCAAACGGAGGTTGATAGCGATCTGACGCCCACCCCCCAAAAACGGCAACTTGGCTAATTTGAACGTCAGCGCCGATTGAAGATCTGGATGACCTCGCTGCGTAGCGTTTAATGCGACGCCTACAATCGAAACAAAATTTCGCGCAAGAAGATGATTTCAAGCAGCAGAAGCTTCCTGGAAGAGAGGGGAGGTTCAATGATCCAGCGACCAACAAAAAAAAATCGTACGGGACGTTACCCTTTGATGGTCGCGAACGAACGAAGGTGGTTATTGGTCGTCTAATCCCAAAATGGTCCCAGCGGTGCTGGGACTCCCACCTGGGACCAAGAACTTCTTGAGCGGGCCATTCTTAGCGGAGCAGCAGGTTGTGTGGGACGTTTATAACGGTCCCGCTCGAAATGTCAGCCAAGATATTGCTAAAGAATTGGGGACAGTGGTGTTGGCAATTTGAGCGGGATTTAAGGTTTAATGGTCTAAATCACTTGCGAGAGCGGCAGCGGCGGACAAGTTGAGATTGAAGTGGCCGAGATAGGCGCGTTTGGGTTGAATGTCATGTTGTTAGTTATTAAATTAAGTGGGGTGTAATTGCTTTGGAGATAAGGGATCTTTACAACATCTTGAAAGTGGACCTTAAAGAGTAAACATAAATAGCTTAAAGATAGCAATATTTCAACATTGTGAATATTACTCAGAATGAAACAGTATTGTATAGAATTTTTAATAAGATAAGTTTTCAAAAGGACTTGAGAGCCATTAACATCGATATTCAACCAACCACTTACAGTCGTGCCTCGGTTTAGCACCGCATATGGGGGATGCAAAACCGAGGCATGCATAATTGAAGCACAGAGCTTATGGGATTTTGGCTATATGGGAGACATTGGCTTTATTCGTATGAAAAATCATGCAAACATCAAAATATTATAGTGTTTTGGAATCGGGATGATGTCAGCTAACCATTAAAATTAAAATTTCATGAAAATTTTCACAAAAATACGAATTTTTCCTGTATTTTTTTCTATAAATAAACCAAAAAAATATATTTTAATTGCAATATGGGTATCAAATAATCACATTTTTGTTCATGCATTTCGAATGTTAAATCGTTTTTTTTTTTTTTTGAGAATGCTCAATTTTTTTTACAAAACTACGTATTTTCGGAAAAAAAACTCAAAATTTCAGTTTTTACAATATAGGTATCAAACGACTGGGATTTTTTATACATTTCGAATATAATAACAACATTTTTTGGAAATACTCAAAATTTTCACAAAACTACGTAATTTCGAGAAATACTCAAAATTACAGTTTTTACAATAATGTTTCAATTGATCGGGATTTCAAAAAATATTGTTATTTTATTCGAAATGTATGAAAAATCTCGATCATTTGACACCCATATTGTTAAAATGGAAATTTGGAGTATTTTTTTTCGAAAATACGTAGTTTTGTGAAAAATTTGAGTATTTTAAAAAAAATGTTATTACATTCGAAATGTATGAAAAAGTCCTGATCGTTTGATACCCATATTGTAAACACTGAAATTTTGAGTATTTTTTTTTTCAAAAATACGTAGTTTTTTGAAAATGTTGCGTGTTTTCAAAATATGTTGTTATTACATTCGAAATGTATAAAAAAATCCAATCGTTTGATACCCATATTGTAAAAACTGAAATTTTGAATATTTTTTTTTTCGAAAATACGTAATTTAGTGAAAATTTTTAGTGTTTTGAAAAAAATATTTTACATTCGAAATGTATGAAAAAATTCCAGTCATTTGATACCCATATTGCAATAACAATAATTTTGAGTATTTTTTTCGAGAAACATTGTATTTTCAAAATACAGAAAAAATACGTATTTTGTGAAAATTATCATGAAATAATAATTTCAATAATTTCGGTTCCAAAACACTATAATATTTTGAAAGCCAATGTCTCCCATATAGCCAAAATCCCATAAGCTCTGTGCTTCAGTTAAGCACTGGACCGTGCTTAACCGAGGCAGCTGAACGAATAAAAACCGGGGCAGTGCAAAACCGAGGCGTGCAAAACCGGGGCATGACTGTACATAAAACCTATTTCTAAAATGAAACACTCTTTCAATTTGGAGAAAAACGAAAATAAGTGTCGAAGGTTACAGCCTTTCAAAAAGCTCAACTGAGAACTATGTGTTATCCACGTTAACTGGTTTTTGAAGATATTTACGTTTGCAAGAAACTAGTTGTAATTTAAATTGCTTTCTGTTGATTTGTAATAATAGTTTCTTTTATTTCTCTCAACATTTTCATAAAAGATTTTATTACCAAGTTCTAAAAACTCGATGCTTTTTGATTGTTTTATTATTCCACATAAAAATGGGTAAAATTACAAAACTTTTTTTTATTAATTTTTGGGATTCACACTTTCATACTACATTTTTCTGATAAATCACTTCTTTTATATAATTTTATCTAAATTTGTGTGGAATATGAAAGTTTACTGAAAGACAATAAATTAAAACTGTGTATAAAAAAATCTTTCCATTTGAGGTTTTTCTGTTCAAAAATTACGATTTTCTTGGCACCTTAAAAAGGGTTAAAAATATGGTTACTTTACAAAATTTTTGAGGTCGAATTACACATTTTTCCTGGCATAAAAAATGTACCCATGAAAAATATTTTCATGATTTTTTACTGTGTTAAAGGTTTCTTATTTTCAGAACGGTTTAAAAACAGAATCAGAAGAATAATGTGAAAATCTGGCAGCACTGCTAACGGTTATTAGACTGAGCAAAACTAAAAAAAAAAATTAATACGCAATATAGTAAATCTTGAAAAAAAATGCTTTCAGCATCCTTTATTAGTTAGTTTAGCAATTTTCTGGATGCTTGATAAAGTTTGATGATCTGGCAACCCTTCCATGAGAAATTAAGACTCATGGGCGATCCAACGAAATATTTTTTTATGAAAGTTTCGAAGATTTAAAAAGTTTGCTGGTCATACTAATTAGTGTTTGTTAAAAATTATCGTTAGGTATGTAATGCCTGAAATAATTCAATCTTCAAATTTATTCAAACCATTGCTAGATTTAAATTTATTTGTAACGATTTACTTGTATTCTGGTCTACAACAGATCACCAAATCAGACACACCTTCGACGGCCTAGAACGTTCCTTACCCGTATATAATCAGAACCAATTAATGACTCATACTACCGAGTGGCCACCCCACAGCCTCCCTTGAGACCACGTGTGGGAACTGTGGCCACAAAGAATGAAACGACCACCCGTCGCCAGCTTCATTTACCGAGGTGGTGGCCACCATTTCGTAACCCCCCCGTCGTCGTCGGTGGCGTCCACCAAGACCATTGTACCACCGTTGTTGTTGTTTTTTCCTCACAACTTCAATTGAATTTAGAGCAAAACGCCGCAATATTAATCGCTCACTCTAGTTTTAAATTCAATTCGCAGTGCGCGGCTCACACCGCCACCACGCCAATTTCGCAAAACCTACCTTTATACCTCCTCGACCAACTTGGCTTAGTGTCTCGTAGTGGTAGACAATGTGTGACCATAGCTGCCAAGTCGGTGAAGCAATAGAAATATGAGCCGTACATGCGAATCGTCGCCGTTGCTGCGTTTATTTGCCAACAATCAAATCTGCACAAAACAGTAAACAAAAACAGTAGCGCCACCACCACCCCTTATGCCATTTGTTATACAATTGTCGCGCGAGTGCGTTTCTCGGAAAAAAAGGCAACCAACTCGTTACACACATGTGACAACAACAACGGCATGCTAAATTGGTCTTAGAAAGAAAGACTGCAAAAAAAAACAAGTCCAACCGCCCAAGACCTGGCTGGGTTTGCCGCGATGACCATTTTTGAACCGTCCTGTATGTGACCAGTCGAGAGCAATCATTTGCTGGCCATAATTCGATAGATGACAGTGCGAAAGAGCACAGAAGTGGCTACGCCGGGTTGGACTCGACAAACTTCCGTAAGACCGACGTCGACATTGCGACCGGGTGATGGAATTCCACGAAAAAAAATGATGTGTTATGAATGCGCGTGTTACGTATTGCCTATCAGGAAGGAAGTCGGACGGGGGCGATGCTGATTGGATTGGCTGATGTTAAGGAAGCGAACTGATAGTGCTGGATTTGACAAATTTGTTTAAAAATTTACTATTTACTGAAAACTGAACTTTTTTAACGTAAAACAATTAAGAAAAAACCAACAATTTTAAAAACAGATTTCTCCCAACCTCACAAAACAAAAAAAAAACAATTGCACTCTCGGAAGGCGACCATGTAGCGATTGGGGATCAAGCTCGCAGAACAACTCCGCTACTACACGACTCCAACCTGGTCACAACCCCCGTACAACAGTACAACAATGTTACATAACAACATTCTGCCCACTTTGCCCCGGGCTAGAGAGCTATGGAGCACGGAAGAGTTCTACGACCTTGCCTGTAGGGAGCTTAAACCCGTGAGGAGCCCCGTAAATCTGGATCTTGCACCAGATCCAGAAAACAAACAAAAAAAAACAAGAGCAAAGAGTTATGCAAAACAAATTTTCCATCCGTTTGCTTTGGAGTCGTTATTTTAGTTTAAGGTATTGCTGCTTAAGCTTGACTAGCTGCTCAATTGGGAAGGGTAAAATCGCAATTGTCGAAAATGTTTGTTGTAGAATCGAACCAGAGTGCAGAACTTGCAAGTTTACTCTAATTTGTTCCATTCACTTTGTGCAACCTCGGTTGACATTTTGTCGCAATTGTTCGACTTAAGGGAAGGTTGGTTTCCTCCTCTCCCCCACTTTCCGGGCTGTTTGATCGTAAATAAACGGGAACGAAACAATTAGAACGTAGATCACGGAGCGAGAGGATGCTGACGTGTTTATTTAGTTGCGAAGGGAATCGGATGTTTAAACGAGACGGGTTGTTTTGGCTTGTTGGAAAACGACGATGCTAGGCTTTTAGAGATACCTATAACCATTTATTTAAATGAGTTTTGAAAGTTCTAAAAAATATCAAAAGAGCATATGCTAATATTATTGAAGTTTAAAATTTTAAAGATTCAAAACTGATTCAAAGAGTTTCATTATTTGATAAACAAACTGAAATATAAATACAGAAAATTAAAAGATATAAAGCTGGTACAAATTTTTAGGTTTTTTGTCCCTCGGCTCGGTGAGGAAAATAAGGCAACAAAACAAAATTCAAGTCTGGTTTTCAAAGTTTCAAAGTAATCAAAAATAAACGCAAAATGCTTTAATCATCATTAGAGTCATGCTGCCATAAAAAAATTGCAAAATATCAATGAATTAAAAAAAAAAGTCCAATATTTTTGCATCTTTAATCAATCTGTGGTCCTAAAATTTACAAACAAAATTTTTAATTTTAAAATTTCGTGTTTTTGCGTTTTTTTTTCGTCGTTCTTGTCTGTCGCGGGTGAGGATGAACGGCCATGATCGACACAACCAACTTTTTCGATACTTTTTATTTCGTAAAATCGCGTTAACTTGTGATGGTTTTAAGCAAACCCCTTATATTTACATATCATTTCTTTGTAATTTTCTGCTCTACAACTTTGTAGAACATTCTTGTACTCTAAAAAAATAACCCTGCAAAGTTAGAAAAAATACGAAATTTTAAAAATGAAAAATGGCCCTTCTGGGTTATTGCAGATCAAAGAAGTACATTAAATTTCGCTTAAAATTACATGTACCAAAAAAAATTTACAGTTGAGTCACGGAAAATGGCTTAGTTTTTAAAACTTTTTTAGTATTTTTTTTGTCGAAATAGTAGTTTAAGCAACAAGTTGCAAAAAGAAGATTTTTTCAGCACGTGTCGTACATTTAGCCAACGAGGTTCACCGAGTTGGATAAATACGACAAGTGCTGAAAAAATCAAGGTTTGCAACGAGTTCCATACATTTTTTTTTTGCATTTCTGAAAATCACCCATTGAGTGAAATTATAGGTCGAATGTTCATGTATTTTGTCAATAAATCGTTTAAATCAAAAAAATGTTGAAAAGTATTACTTTTCAAAACTAGTGCTGAAAAGTTCAACTTTGCAGCATCCATTTCAGTGCTGCAAAGTAGAACTTTTCAGCATTTGTTTTGAAATGTGTTTCTATTCGATTCTGTTATTTTTAGTAGATAAAAGTAGGCTGTTTCGTCACGCGAGAATGACAGGAAAAGTAAGAAGTTTAAAGACGGAATTGCAAAAAACTCCTTTTTTCGGACTTTTGAGTAGGCCGAGTTGATCGAGCGTCCAATTTTACAAAGAAGTCCTTTTTAACACCAAATTTCCACCTCATCAGACTAATCATTATTGAAAAACGTGTTTTTTTCATCACTTCATCAAGATTTTGTAAAAAAAAACTTAAGATAAATCATTGTTTTGATAAAGAGTACCGTTTTCAAGTAAAAGAAATTTTTGGGAAATTTTTTAATTAATTTTTTTTTCCTTTTTATCAATTTGTTAATCGGACTACTCAATACTGAAACTCAACTTCCTCCAGTTTGAATTTTGTGAACATGAGATTTTCTCCGTGTCATGTAATTAACTTTAATTTTTCAACTCACTTTATGTTGGAAACCTTTGTTTCGATTTAAAAGGAGAAATCTTTGTGTAATTTTGCTGCTCTTTTCAACAAAAAGAATTTAAAAATAAAAAAAATGAAAGTTTCACTTTTTATCATTCAACCAATTGTGTGCAAGATATAGCTAGTTTATAAATGAGGGCTGGACAAAAACCTAAATTCAATTTATCAAGCATAGTTTTCAAAATGTTTAAGCAAAAAGTATCAAATCACATGGCTTATACACTGCATTCTAGATATCAATATATTTTTGAAAACATATCGTTTCCTAAACTTGAAGATCATTTTTCGATTTTTGGTCCAAAAATTTAAAATATGTAAGAATTTTTTTCGAGGTGTTTTCTTTTACAAAACATTTAAAAATTGCAAAAAAAAATAACATTTAAATGAAAAAAAAATTGAAAACAGTCAACTTAATCAAAAAAAATTAAAAAAAAATTTTTTTTTGGTAAAAATTTTGTTGGTTTACATTTTGTTTTTTTTTTTCCTGATATATATTCTTTAAACAAAAATTAAGGTTTTGCACCATTTTAAATTTCAGTGCCTTTTTTAGTCCCCAGAAACAAAAAATTCGAAAATCAAAAAAGCTATTTGGAAATCAAAAAAAACGGGAAATTTTTACTGAAAAATGTTGATGATGATGATGGTCCCAACTTTAACCCCTACAAAGGTTTAAGCTGGACGAGTTATCGTTATGATATTTTATTTGAACATTTAAATCAGTATTGCAAAAAAAACGACCTGATTTTAAAAGCAAATATAAATTAGCCTTTCAATCAACTCCGTCAATACAGTTTACTTTTGTAGATTACTAGTTGATAGGCCTGTAACTGTATCAGCTTCAAAGAATCGCATTTGGTACTAACTACTGTTCGGAACACATATAGTTTTACTTGTATCTATCTGAACTGGATTTCTACTAAGTGCCAAGCTTACAACGACATTGCCCGAAATCGCACCTTACTGTTTTACCTGACAGAGTGTACGTAACGAGTTTTGCCTGAAGATTTGTACTTTGCGAAACCCTATCTTTCGACCGCCAAAACCTACTAGACTAGCTTTCCCTATAGCCTTCCGAGCTCTCCTGTCCTCAGAGCAACTACCAATTTTTATCATACATAGTAAGAAAAATTTTCTTTCATCATCGTCAACTTAAGAGGCACATTATATTTGCATATCGCGCGCGATTCTCAAACCTTTGTAGACTTCTCATTTTTTTTTTTAACTCTAATTTTAAACAACATTTCAAAAATAAAAAAAATCCATCATCATCATGTGGTCATACTGAGCAATTTACTTGTACATTCGTTTTAGAATTTCGTCAATATATAATTATATGAAGTCAAACTAAAAATACTAATTTAATGTGCGAGCAACACCGTCTTTTGAACTCTGCTATTGTCGTTGACTGTTTAATTTGTCTGGGCATCGAGTTAAATATATTCACACCCTTATAAAACAATGAATTTTGTGCAGCTCCAAACAAAAAGTTTGGAGTGCGTGGAGCATCTACATTTCTTGTGAAATGATCATGAAGATCACTACCTCGTAAAATTCGATCGCATAAATATCTAGGCAACAAGCCATTAATTAATTTAAACACAAAAATCATAGTGGAAAAAAACATTCTTTGCTTCACAGATAGCCATTGCAGAGCATCTAACATCCATGTCGAAGAGGTAAATCTATTACATTTTAAAATTAAACGCATTATTTTATTATGCAGGCGTTGAAGCCTAGATAACTGTGTTTCATTCGCCAAAAATATTATCGATGAACAAAAGTCTAAGTGTGGTGAGATTATAGATTTATAAAGTTGAATTTTGCTCTGAAAATTAAGGTCATTTTTTAGCCGACCCATAATTCCATACTTTTTTGCAATTTTCTTAATTGTATTATCAAATGTCAATTGTCCTAGTTATAACCTGCAACTGTGCTGTAGACAACAAAGCGATCAAGAAAAACCCTTCTCAAGATACAGATTTTTGAATATTTACTTGCACTTTGTATGACCAGCACGTAAAATTGTATGGAGCCTTGTATGGAACAACTTATGGTGCAAAATGGCTGTATTGACATAAGGAATGCGTGGACAAGGTCATTCAAGTCGAAAAACACAAAGAAAAGTCGATTTGAGAAAACGTAGCGAATAACTCCATTTCAAATAGTACTAAAAACCCCCCTTTCTTCTCCCATTCCAGCTTGGGCTCCCTTGAGGCCACCCTACCGCGGGAGATGGTGTCACGGCGCAAAATTTTGTCCCGTTCGCGGGACGACCTGAACCTGGACTCGACGTTCATCGCACAGGAGGAAGAGGAAGACGTCTGGTACCAGAAGGATAAGCTGTACAAGGTAGGTTGTATTGCGATAAGTGGCGCTGTTACAACACACTTCACTCACTTGCCAAGATGTGAAGAAATTGAACTGAAATCGTTTTAATGTGGAGTCTCCCGGTTTGAAATCACCAGCTATGTTGAGACTAGAAATCGGTTGCAAAAGTCGTTAAAACTAACAAAAGCCGCCAATTTCGCTCGGCTCATTACCGATTGTCACCGGAGACTTCACACACGTGTACCATCTTCGGGCCTACCCGTAAGTGGATGCAATCACATTTTCACGCTCTCTCACACTTTGAATGAGTAATTTTCCGACCTGCTGCTTTCTGGGACGTCCCGCCAACAACGTTTTGATAAAGTATCGTGTAATCACCGTCGTCGTCTCAAAATCATCATCATCTTTCGTTCAAGCACTTGCGGGGCCGATGGTATTTACACTAGCGCAGATGAATTAGCCGAGCCCGGTCGTCGTAATGAGCCTCATATGCTGCTACTGCCCCGAAGGGGGGAGGTTAACCCCCTCAACCGCAGCGCAAAAAAACTATTACAAAAAAAACAGTTTTATCTCATTTCATTTTTTTTAACCAACGAGCCATGGGTCATGAAGATGACGTGCCAAAACGTTTGAAAGGGGTCGTCTCGAAATAGCTCACTCAGCAAAAACTTCAAGAAAATCGCCTCTTTAACATCTATCTGAAAAGAATAGATAGATGTTTCAATTTCGTAACTTTTGGACGACCCCCTCCCCCCAAAGCAACTTAGCGGGAGGGCAAAGCCAGACCAGGCCAACCAAACTCAACGTAATAAAAAGCGAATCTGCCTCGTATCTAACGGTGGTTAGTGTAATCCGAGCGCAAAAGGGCTCATCTCGGTGAGGAAGATCGTCTAAGCGCCCGCGCCGAACGGTGGATCAAAACAAACCGGAATGAAATCGAAATTACTGGGGTTTTTTCGATTCTGTTTTTCGGAACGTATTAATTGAACGGGGCGTTTGGTTGGAGATCCGCGCCGGAGATCGTGGTTCGATGGCACGAGGGAGATCTTGGACTGTGAATGATTTGCTGGTTTGGTTGTTTTTTGTCGGTGGGGATCCCCAGATCAGTGAAAATGAAAGTTGATTTAGAGGGGATTCGAACATCTGGAAGTGGGTGGGATACGATGATAATCGGATGAATTTGCGGATAAGCTTGAGTGAACTATTAGACGCAATTATTTTAAGCTTGTTTTCAATTTGTGGCAATTTTGAGGAATAAACGGTGAGTTACTAAAAAAATTAAATAAATTAATCAGAAGATACATTGAATTTAAACCATTTTTTCAGTTTACAATTCAAACTTAAATTTGAGTTGATAAAATCGTAAATTTATCAAAACTGATTTCAAAATCAATTCATGCATCTGAATAATTGATATAATTTTTAATTCAAACAAAAAGCAAGTAACAACCCAAAGAAATCGCATCAAAATCTACCAAGTTGAAAGTAAACAAATCAAAACAAACAAACAGATAGCCACGTTGAGATGATTTATGAGCTCATCTCTCCATGTTAAATACGACTTTCTTCGATTCCGGAATTCCAACAGTTCCCAGTTGTGAGCCGTGCCTTACGAAATACCACCCTGATGGTGTGTCATTTATCAATACAAACTTTCTTCTGCCACTTTTGCGTTGAACTCTGACGTGACATCGCTGTTCAGGAACTGTAAAGAAAATCTTTAAAATAATCAATATTGTTCTAAATAAACTTGCAATATTTTTTTTACCGTGCCCCCTGCCATCGGAAGCCAAACGAAAGGAAGATCAACGGTTTCGCAACGCAAAACAAAAACGACAAACAACCAGTTTTAAATGCCGTCGGATGACCTTCGGGATTATGCTAATTCGGCCCAGAACACGCCAACAGAGCCAGTCAACCAAAGCATCGATCGCAGCGACCCCACCTAGAAGGGGGGCCAGACAAACAAACGAACCTCAGAACAATTGGCCCCAACCAAAACAAGCGACGAACCCCGATTTGTTTTTCTTCTTCTTACTCTTCAAACTAAAAGTTCTCCAATCGATTGACTTGCACAGAAGTAACAATTCGGCCTAACCTTCTGAATGTGCGATGCAAAATTCTCGTGCAAACAGTCTAGGCGCAAATGCAAATGTCATCTTGACGCCCCCCGCTTAACTTCCCCCAAGCCAAAGTTGCACCTCTGAGTTCTAAGACTGAGACTGAGAAGAGAGCGTGGAAGGTCGTGAAGATCTACTGGAAGGGGACGTCGGCTCATAAGTCACTTTGCGTCGGTGTGGAGGCTCTCACTAAATGTCAGTGGGGCAAATCTCAGTCGGGCCCGGCGGCGGCGGAGAATCAAGACCTGCGTGAAGTAACAGGTTCTGAGCGCTGGAAAGGAAAAATAGTGTGAAGTTTGTGTTAGTTTGATTTTAGTTAAGGAATAATAAATATTTTTAAAGCATTTTTGCAAATTGTGTACAAAAGCAATAAGTATTTCTTCACAAAATTTTGTTTTGAATGCCTTTTCATTGGGCTAAATTTTGTTTTCAAAACATTACTCTTGAAAAATACAAAGTTTTACATCTTGTTAACCTCTACCTTTGTTAATGCTTATTACTTTCCCTGAGATTTTTTCCAATATTTCTATTTTTATTTTTTTAATAAATGGTTTTCAAAGGTGTATCATATACACTTTAAAAGTTTTGTTTGAAAAGATAACAACTTTCACAAAAAAATGTAAAATGATTCTTTCCAAAGCCATATATTCAGCAATTAACCATTAGATCAACTAAAGCCAATAATAATAATAAGATAATATTTCTGACTATTCTATTATTTTTGATATCCAAATTGTATTCCAACTGTTATATGGATGTTTGTAAGTACGGTTAGCGAATTTTAACGATTTAGAAGAACGCGTGGAATCTGGTACATCCCGTGAAATTATGTAAAACTTAATATTTTTCTCCTTCCAAACGCCGTTAATTTGTAATATTTTTCAAATATTTAATCCGTAAAGTTCTCGTAACATCAATTATTCAAATTCTAACTAGCTGCTTGATGAAAATTACTATTTTTAATTACACTTAGCTTCAGGAAGTTCTATTTTGTCAAACATCTGTGCTAAAAATCAACAAATCATGTTGTCACAAACTGTCCCAGCTTGAAATTAACATTGCAATGCATATTCAAATCAGTTGATTGTCGTTTGGTTAAATTTTGTCAATGAAAATTTAATGTTTTTTCAAAAACCAATTTTTGTGCTGCTTGATTTCATGGAATAAGGCCGATGCAAATATTTTTTGAATTTTATGTCCCTCGACTCTAACCAAAGTCGAGAGGAGGAGGCAAAACAAATATCAAATAAAAACTGCCATTACAAGCCATGGAATCAAAATTTAAGTGAAACAAGCGTTTTAAAATGCCAACCAGTTGTTTTGCAATCATTCGTTCAAAAATACCTAAGGTTTAATTAAAATTTTATTTTTTAAGAAAAAAAAACACATTTTGCGGTACTGTACATTGACATTTCACAAAAAATCCAAATATTTTTAAATGAGCTGAAACATGCTAAACATGATTTTAATTATGACAATGCATTTAAAATAGCGTTCAGTTTTTAGTAGACTTCTATTTCCATTAAAATTTTAAGGTTTATTGAAAATGTTTTTTTTGCCCCCTTATTTTTTTGGCCCGATTTTAGAGGGGGCGTCATAAACTTTGAAAAATATTTGCAACGGCCCTATTTCGACAACAAAAACTATAAAAATATTTGTATTGTGCTTGAGAGCAAAAACCATTGAAGATGATGTAGAAAATTCAGGTTTCAGGTTTCAATAGACAAGTAAGCTTTGTTTATATCGAAAATGTATGCGTTTAGAAATTTCAAGCTAATATATTTATAAAATATTCGATGAATAGAATGACGATAAATTCATTTATTATTTTTCATTCCAAGAAATTTTCTAGAACTCCTTCCCGATTTTTGAATTTGAATGTTCATCACTAAAGCTAAGTTTTAATCTTTTTTTTCAAATATTTTTATTATTTGCGCAATAGTTTAAGGTTGGGCATCATCTGGTACCGAAGTTATATATTTTTGAATAAAAATGAGATTTTTGAAAAAACCAAAAATATTTAAAAACAATAAAATCAAATATCAAATTTCTAGATGTAAAATCAAATTTAAAATTGAAAATGATTTTACACATTTTTTTTAATAAAGTGCCCGTTTTCAAGTTAAAGACATTTATAGGTGAAATTTTACGATAAACGTTTCGTTTTTGCAATATTAAAAGTACTTTATGAAGGAAAAGAACCCTTGCAAAAATTATTTCGAAAAACTGAGAAATAATCCTCTTGGAAAAAATGGCCTCCCAAAAATTAAAAAAAAGAGTTTTTATCAGTGTTTTCTAATTACCCTTTTCTTTCAATCCTCTTTTCAATTAAAATAATTTTAAAGTATTTTTTTATAAATTTTATTTTAATAACATTGCGAAAAGGCAGAAAAAACTTATTTTTGACACTTTCAAATGTTTTTGTTTCCTTTTTATCGACAAAAACTTTGAATAACATTCGAACATTCCGAACATTATACAAAACCTCAATTCAAAACTTTTACAATTTAACGTGTCTCAAAAGAGCAGGAAATCTTTTTAAAGAATCGTGTTAGTATCACTTTTCAAACAGGTGTTTTTAATGCATTGTTGTGAAAAGAACATTTAAATTTTATTAAAATTGCATGTATTTTTTCCAGGATTGCTTCATTTTTAAACGAAAGTAACGGTATTCGATTTTTAAATTGAAAATGTTACATGATTGTGACTTCTGAAACTTTTTGTACATGTTGAACTTTTTGTAGAATATTCAGAGTAAAATTTTATATTTAGCTTTTTTTTAATTGTTTTTTTAAAGATCGCAAGAATGTTATAATTAGTGCATTTTATATTTTTTTTTCTTCTTCTATGTTTTAAAAATTTCTTCAAAAGTACACTAATGAGATTCACGAAAATATCGATTACTCGTTGATTTTCTTTTGGTGACCAGGAGAGATTTAGGTCATAATTTTTTTAATATTTATCACGTTCAGATATTCAAATATAATTTTTTTTAACTTTGATCCAAATTAATAATAAAAATATGGCGTATGAAACTTAATAGAAAAGTTGTAGATATAAGTTGAGAGACCATGAATAATTGTTCCCAGAAATTTCAAAGTTGTCGATTACATGACTTCCCATGTCGCTCCATATCAACGTTTATAAATAAATCTGCTCCAATCTCCCACATCTCCAAACCCCTCCCCCACCCAACTCTAGTGTGATTTAAATATCATCCCCTTAAACGTGGCCCAAGTTGAGGTTCAGATCTCCGAGGAGCAACCCCGCGAATCGATTGAATCGAGAGAAGAAGAAAACCCCTCGCTCAAACCGCAATTACTGGCCATTACTACAATTGAAAGCGAAATCTGCTCTCCGCTCCGTGTGCTCCATGAAAGTGAAACCGGTCCTCGCGTCGTCAGCTGTCTGTACTGCCAGCCTGCCTGCTGTTGCTCGTACGACGACGACGAGCTTTCAGGGACATCTCGGGCAGCTACTGCAAGCTTAGTGTGGTAGACAACATTGTTGCTTGTAAAGCAACATAAGACGTCGCGAAGGTGCACGCTAAATGTCAATAGCATCACCCTCTCGAGTGGATCTTCGATTTGTGCTATGACAACTTGGTGGAGATTGTCCTGGGTAGATTTGCTGAGATTTGGACAAAATTTGTGACGATTTGTCATTTGAAAAATTACAAAATGTTACTTTTTTGATCAAATGTCGAGAAATGAACATCCCTAGAAATTTATTTTTGAACGACCATGCGTCTCCATCGGAACGACCTTTTAGATGGTTTACAACTTTTTTCATCCACTTTCTGGTCAATTATGTAAAAATCTAATCTCCGCTTACAATCTTCAAACTATTAATCACCAATTAGCTATAATCATCACCTGGTTGTGGTCGTCCTCGCCACAAAACTGGTCAACAAGTGTGTTACAACTGACCAAACCTGCGTCGGGTGATTCAATCCCTGAGATATCTGTGGTCGCCTGCTCGTCCGGCTGCTCATCCAAACACCCCACCCGGAGAGAAAAAAAAAACGCATCAAGATTAATGGACTTGTGAAACCAGCCGGCTTAGATGGTCTCTCTCGGGGTGTCGGCATTTATGCGGTGAGAACTTCTCACTTTGCTGCTGTCTGGTAATAGCTACTAGCCACTAGTCGGAACGCGCGTTTGCTGTATACGCACTGTTAGTCAGGCGGTGTTGTTCTACAGGAGTTGCGCAAAATTGGCCACCGTTGCTGCTGCTGCTGCTGCTGGTACAAGAAGTGCGCAATCGCAACTGAATGAGTTATTTCTTTGAAGAGAGACCTCGATAGCGCTGCAACAAGTGTGTTCGGGTTATAATTTGTTGGTGATGATGAAATGGGATTTGATTTAGTGCTAAACGGTGGCACTGTGTTAATTATATCCTGGTCCCGGGGTGGATTCAATTATTGAAATTCATTATTGATGAAGGGGTGAGATATGATCAGGAAGCTGACTTAATTTGACAGAGTTGTAATGGGAATTGATTACAAATATGTTATAACATATATTTTATCGTCAAACAAGTAATGGCATGGCAAGTTACCTAGACCAAAATCAAACTTAAATGAAGTCACAATAAGTTACATAAAGGCTTGAAAAACTTTGTTTAAGGTTTTAGAAACCGTATTTCATTGAAAATAGTTGTAAAATTTTCATTACGCTCATTAAAATTAAAGTAAAATTATAAATTACCAAAAATTAAAATAAGATTTGATAATATTTCCAAAACGTAAACTTATAGTTGTGCTGGTAAATTTAATGGTAATTTTTAGATACGATGATAGGCTTGAAAATTCTTCATATACTAAGGCATTTTTAGTAGCACATTTTGATATAGAATGTGCAAAATGCAATATGAATCGATAATTTTATAAAGAAAACTGGTTTCAACAAATTTCAGGCAAAATTCTGACTTTTTAACAATTTTACCTAAACTTTAAATGAATTTTGTTAATAAGCTAAGTTTAAAAGTATATAAGTTTTTCTTAAAATAAATTAGCAACCTAAGTGATGGTACATTTGACAAAAACATAAATTTTGAACACCTTAGTTCTCATTTTAATAAGTAAAACTATGATAGTCACCCCGGAATTCAAAATAAGAATTTTCAACGCAACTATTTTTTTAAACACCATTGAAAATTTTTTTTTTAAATAATGCATTGACCTTGTGTGGGCACTAGTACATGTTTTAAAAAGAATAATCTTGATACAAACCTTACCAATTGAAAAATATTTCGAAATAAGTTGAAATATTTTATGCAAATAATATTTTTCAACACAAATCATTTAATTTTTTTGAAAGTAAAAAATAATAAATTTCGTTCATTAAATAATTTACGAATACTCCCTTAAACCAAACCCATCAATATGAAGAGTTAACGATGTGTATTAATGGTTCGCAAACAAATATTAGTATTTTTTTTCTGAGAAATATTTTTTACAAGATTTCCCGATTTTGACAACACAAAATTAAGGGCAAATCAATAAAAAATTAAATTTAACGCTTTTGCAAAAAGTTTTTTTCAAATTATTCACAAAAAAACCTAAAAACCGTACCCGTATAATGCGAATCAAAACAGTAGTTTTAGCACAATAATTTGTAATCTTTGATTAGTTTCGATTAGAACAGGAACAAAACATTACAATTAGTACATCAGTTTCAAAATTTTATGCTTTTGGGTGCCCTAAAAACTGCTGTCTCTATTCAGCCTGTAGTCCCGATTCGCCCCAGCTGACGGTATTTCTACTTTTTTCATATGTGTTAGTGGATCAAAGAGTCAACTCTTGAGACACAAAAGATTAAGGACATAAATTTTGGCCTTTTTGAAATGTTATGCTTGGTTTTGAAAGTATGTTTATTGGAAAGATCGCAAAATTTCACGATAATGTTATTTTAACAATGAATATCGGATCACTAGTTGCTGAGTTTGAAAAAGACTTGAAAAATTTCTGTTTTCTCAGTTTTTTCATAGTCCGCAAGTTTTTTTGACACGCAAAAGATTGGGTAGTCATTTTCACCTTATGTTTAAAAATCTTCTAACTTTTTGTAGTGTATTAAAGCTTCCATTTGGAAAAGATTCAGATATGTCTATTTTTTAACTGTCAAAAGGAAGAAAAACTGCTGTCTTCGCCAAGTTGGAGGTTTTCATTTTTTTAAGTTTCACTCCAAAAAATAACAGTTTTTCGGCTATTTTCTCCGGCAAAATTTTTTTCGCAGAAAAAACTGATTTTTATATCGAAAAACAAATTAACCAAAACTTATTGACAGTGTTGACAATTTTTCAAAAAAAAACACATTTTTGGAGAAAAATGTTGCCTATAATTTTTCATGCAAAATTAAATTTGCAATCGAAAGTACTTGACATAAATTTCTATATCATGAACCGTTGTCGGGTTAAACCCAGTGCAAATTGATTTTTTTTTTGTGATAACGTGAATTTTTCACCTGTCAAAGTCATAACCAAGCTTGACCATCGCTGAAAATATTTTTTCGGCGGGTTAAAAAAAAAATTAGAAAATTTGCATCCAAGATTTAAGATTTGACCAATGATTGCCTCCGAAAAAAATATACAGGAAAAACGAGGTTTTCTCAACACCAAATGACATAGGATTTTTAAGAAACGATAATTTTGCAAATATGCCTCTGGAGTGACAACTCACCGGACCCTACGTTTTTCAATGTCAAGCTCTCGAATAAATGATACAAATATTGTCAAAACTTTCAAACTAAACCAACCTTTCATATAGTCAAAATTTATTTTTTTGGGTGATTTCAAATAATAAGGTTAATTTGAAAATTATGAAAATGTTTTTAAAAAATCGCAAAAAATATTGCAAAACTTTTTTTTTCGGTTTCCTAAATATATGTCATTCTATCATCAAAAATGTTTGAAACATAAAAAAAATTGCTTTGCATGCACAAAAAGATGACATAATGAGGAACCGCTTCTTCAATTAACTTCACGAATTATTCTCACAGTTCTTCAGCGCATCGACCTTCCCGACACATCACACTCTTTTATGGCTGATAAATATTCCTTTTTAAAGTCAAATAACCTTCCCCATCATATTATCATTTAGCACTCGCAACACACGGCTTTCTGAATGACCCTCTCTCGTGTGGTACGTACAAACGTGTGTTGGGGCTCTCTGAAATTCCCTTCAACGACTGGCTGCACATTCAACACGTCATAAGCAGTGCACTTTACAGCGCACTTTTATTACCGAAAAAATGTTCAACTTCAAACCTCACAGACCAACAGCAGCAGCCGATTCAACCACTTAGCGCATCTTTAAAATCCCAGTGATTATACTGCGCGATGAATTCGTTGGCAGCGTGGCGGTTCAAGACTTGTTAGTATGCAAATGGAGAAGGTACCTCCGACATGATTGTTCATTGTTGTTGTGGTGACATCTATTTGGAGTTGGTTAGGCCAGCCCAGACCCTGACTAACCCTAGAGATGCACTATCTTTGTTTTGGCATTAAGATGTCTGAGCACATTAAATGGCACTCTCTTGGACGACGACGACGACAGCCACGAACAAATAATTGCAGAACCGCAGCTGGGTCGTTGCCGTTGCAGTTTGGGATTCGAACCCTAGCGCGATGACCTCCACGACCAGCGTGGCGTGTCGTCGCGTGACCCAGTTGACGAGAGACCCTTGTCTTGCGGCGTGGAGTTGGCTGACCTGTGGGGTCGAACGCACCCCCCAAAAAGTCGGCTGCTGATGACCGGGGGGTTGATAGTGGTGAAGAAGTGGTCAGGTGGATGGGGAGTTGCGATTAAGTGGCTGTGCGCGATGTTGTTTGTAAACACACTCCGTGCTGAGTTCATCCTCTTCTTCGCTTTTGACCAGCAGCAGCCCCTCTTGCCACTCACTCTGGTGGGTGCTTTCCTGAGAGGGTGGTTCAAGATGATGATGGAAAGGTGGAGAGTGTGAAGTACCGAAGATGAGCAGAGAGAGTGGTTGTAAATGGGAAAATTAAGTGTGGGAATTGAATGGATTGGGTGTTATGCGAGGGTTGCGCAACATTCAGACGGTTTGCATTTATTTAAGAGATAATTTAATATAAACTAAATTGAGCTTTTATGACCTTTTACATAACACGTATCAAAATAAATTTTGAGATATTCGATATTTCATAGAAAATCAATATTGCTAGTTTACCTTTTTTCGGTCTGCCTATGGGAACTTAAAAAAACTGAAATATTTTCATTCAGTCCATACTCTGTTGCAATATCGCTGGTATGCAAAACTAATAATCAGTATGACCTGCCACACAGGAATCTGTCAGCACGAATCCTTGCGTAATATATCTCAACCCCCGGACCTTCGTCCGTCCAACCACTCGTCCAAGGTTTCTGCTAAACAATATCCATAATGCATTCCCTAAGCTCGCGTGCTCAACCTCAAACAAAAAAGCAAACCTAGTACCTCAAAACCTTTTGCGCATATCTCCGTCAGTCCATCCGTCCACACGCCGAAAAACTGTCCGAAAAAAGCCCTCTAATTAGTAGTTTAAACACATCAATCGACCGTATTCGTATTCAACACGAACAGAAGGGGACGGGACAGGTCGTCGTGGAGTCCTCGCTGGAAGCGCTCGTCGACCCTCGTCCAAACCCATCGATCGGTACGTGATCATGAATTCGTTGACCATTTCTACAAACACACGCAGCAAGAAAGTCGGCGACTTGGAGGTCGTCCATAGCTGCTGGTCCGTCGTCTTGAAGACGACCCCCCTCTGGCTAAGTACATACCGCCGGCTGATGGCAAGTGCGGACGGATTGGCGACCTCAATTTCTATCGACTATTTCGACACCTTGCCGTGGAGTCGTTAATATCTGCGCGAGCGATAAAATTCTCGGTTGAATTCGTTGTAATTCTCACACACTTTGCTTTAAATTCTCAATTAGAGTTGATCGGCAGGACCTTTCCGATAGCCCGAGCCAACAGGTTGAACCCCGCGGCCTTTTTCGCGCAGCCGTAATGGCAGCCTGGCGCAATCAATCGAAAATGCATTTAATGCGAGCCTTAATTGAGTGGTCTTTTTGCCTGATGATGATCGCACCGTCGACGTTACAGTAGTAGTGCCAGCGCAGCTGGCAGACGGTTGGGAAAAACGACGCGCATTCGCAGGAAAATCGTCGTCGTCGGATGACCCTCTAGCCTTCTAGCCGCGGAGATGGTGTTGGATTGATTGATAAAAAGTTTCACCATTTTTTTTTCGCGCATCTCCAGCGGAAATTTATGCAACCAAAGTCAAACACAAGGAGGAATCGCGGACACGCCAAAACAGCTTGTAGTGATTAGCATGGATTTGAATTTTAAAACACAACAAGTTGGCGAATTGTGGCTTAAGGATGCAGGCAGGGTGTTTGCAATTAATTTGTAGTTGCTGATGGCGCTGACCCACACACTGGCGTTGCTGGTTGCTGCTTAAAATGTATTAAGTGGTAATCAATCTGGCTAATTGTGGTGGTGTCCGTTTCACTTTGTCATTTTGTTGCGAAATCGCTAGGCTGTTTACGACTGCTTTTACTGGCGATAGATCAACCTACTAATTATGCACCTTTGTTTGTTTCGTTTCAGGTGAGAATTGTATAATTGAATTAACCGTTTGGAGCTTGTTTTTCTTCGTTGCATTGTAAGTAACTCTCTTAGAAATTAAATCGAGGTACTAATCATGGAGGTACTAAATTTATTTCTCATTTTGATAACGAAGTAGATATTTTGACTTTTCCAAATACTAAATATTTCAAATCTTTGAAATATGGAAAGTGGTCAGAATTAATTGTTAGTTATATTTCTTTTGAATTTGCTTTTGTCTTAAAGTATTTGATGAACAATCAATTACTATAGACCACAACTTGGAAAAAGTTTTAGGAAATTTATAAAAAAAATATAGTTAAGCTGTTCACTGACTTGTTTTTTTCAGTACTCATAGTATTTTTTACGGATGAAGTTTCGACGATTTGTACGATTTACCGAATGAACATTTCACTGAAATAAACTGAAAATAAACTTTATACGAAATTTAAATTTAAAAAAATCTCTGACTATTTTTCTGGAGTATCACTTTGCCTGATTTTTTGTAGTTATTCTAAAATATGAGTCTTTCTTTTGAAAAATCTGGAATTGAAATTTTTGTTCAGTTAAAAATGAACAGATCTGAATTCTAATATTAATTTTGCCTATTAGAGTACACAGGAAAAATTAATCATGGCGATATTACATCTGGGAAGGGGAACATGAAAAATGTTTAATTTTACCTCTGAAAATGTGTAATTTTGTCCATATATAATTCCTGTCCATACAAAAATTATATGTGAAAATTTCAAAATCTGTATCCTTTAGTTAATTTTTTGATCGATTTTGTGTCTTCGGCAAAGTTGTAGGTAAGGATATGGACTAAACTGAAAAAACAGATACGCAGTAAAAAAATCAATATTACGCCCTTTATTTATATTTTAATATAATTTTGGAAAAGATCGAAAAATTTCACGAATGTTTCATACTTTAACATATCATACGAATAGTTGCTGAAAAAACGACATTAGATTGCTGAAAATACGACAACATCGATTTTCCTGTTTTTAAACACTTGTATGGAGATATGTCAGCAACTAAGGGTCGTATCAACAAAGTTCAAAAAATCAACATTTACAGAATTTTTACAGCTTTTCAAATATTTTTTTTCACACTAATTATATTTCGATTTTTTTTTTCAATCAGTAATGATTAAAAAATTCATAGCTCGGTTTTTTTTCATGGCCTGAAAATTTCTGAAAAGTTGGCATTTGATGTCCTATAAAATATATCAGGAAATAAAAAAAATAAAATAGTGTTTTTTTTTTTTTGCAAATCAGGTTTTAGTGACAAAAAGTGAAATTAAAAATCACCAAAAATTTGTTCAACTTGTATCATTTTTGTTCAGTGTAGTCCATATCCATACCTACAATTTTGCCGAAGACACCAAATCGATCAAAAAAATCCTTCAATAGATACAGATTTTTAAATTTTCACATATCATTTTTGTATGGACACCTGCTAAATTTGTATGGAATATGAACGAACTAATGATGCAAAGTGGCTTATTTGGGCATACCGAAGGCACCAAAAAAGTTTCAGCCAGATTGAAAAATACAAAATTCAAAGAAAAACGACCGATTCCGTAGAGACCTGATTGTGTATAAAATAAACCAAAATGGTGTTTATTTTGGAACCAGAAATTCTTCTTAGTCTACCTTGGTGAAGATCATTCTAAAAAATCTTCCAGTTCAAATATAGTAAAAATCATCAAAATAGGATAATATTTGGTTAAGATATAGCTGATGAAAGTGAAAACACGGTCATGAACTCCTTGGAATGCAGGTGTTATAAAAAGTTGAAAATTAAACATTCTTGTCACATTTGATAGTGGAGAAAAGAAGTTGGCGAACTCTAATGGTGAAAAAGCAGGCCGTTTCGTTGGTCTAGAAGATCATGAAACGTAAATTGATTTACAACGGAATTTAAAAAAAAATAATGGTATTTGCGATTCCTTTGAATAAAAACTAAAAAAAAATCGAATCGAAAATAATGAAAAAAATCTAAACAGTATTAAGAAAGTTAAATTAATAAAAAAAAGTGAAAACTCAAACTTAAGACGCCATGAATCTTGGAATAAGAATCACAAAAGAGACAAGAAAAGAAAAAAATTACAATTAAAAAATATTGATCCATCTTAAAAATAACAAACATAAACAGAAAAACAAGAAAGAGATAAAAACAAAAGAATCACACATAAAAAAGGAAAAAAGAAAGAAGTTCACATGGACAAAGAAGAGAGGAAAAAATACAGACAGAGGTAAGAGAAAAAAATATAAAGTCCAATCACAAATAATCACAATGAATCTGATCAACAGATGTTCTGAGTGCAAAGTGTTTCATTCTTCGTAAAAAAAAGGCAGGATGAAGTTTGCCTAACAAAAAAGATTTATGATTCATCATAGCACTATTTGGGTTTTGAAATATTGAACTTCTTAGAAAAAAAAAAACGGAATCGACGTAACACCTTATAATGTGGCCCTCTTAAACCTTGCGGTTTCGTCAACGGTTCCACAGGTGTGTATCGTTCTTTTTGCGACAAGACTCCGCCTCCCGGGTCTCCTAAGTGCGAAGGTATGGCACGGGGAGAGGGCACCGAATACCTATATTTACACTTAGAATTTTTTGCGTCCGCCTCGGGATTCGAACCAGCGACCTCTGGATTGTGAGTCCAGTGCGCGGTCCGATTGATCCACACAGGCAGACACGAACAGAACAATCTTAAAATAGTCCCAAAAATGTGAACTTTTTTACAGATCTTAACGACTCTCCTAAAAATTTTGCCATACAAAAAAGATTTAACATACACTTAAGAATTTTGTCTGCGTCACAGAAAAATTGAATTTATATTTCGTATAAAACTAAATGTAATGTTCTCGTTATTCAGCAATTTCATATGAAGGTTAAAACTCAAAATTTTTAAATTGCTCAAAATTGGTCAGGAGGTTCTTTAGCTCAAATAATTAGACAAATAAGTATTCAGGGTGTTTCTTGCCAAGCTAAGGTGATTCCGAAAAAATATTTTTTTGACGAAAATGCGAAGATTGCAACAAAAAAAGGCTAAAATCGGTTGAAATGACGAGGAAACAACAATTGTACAGTTATTTCTAAAAATTCTATTTGTGGAACCACCTTAATGGCCACATACAAAAAAAAGGGTAATTATTTCCCAAGGAACCTCCTGACGAATTTTGAGCCAATTTGAAATACTTTCACTTATCCAACTTTGTTTAACCCTTGGGATAAATATACTTCTCGTGATGAACAAATCATCTTTTTCATAAATTTCTTATAATAGCTACATACTATAATTGTTAAAAAAAAACACACATCAATCATATACAACTTCTAATAGCAACAATTTGTCAAAATTTTTTATTTATCGACTCTCCGCCATCAAATGACAAACGACACCTGCTGTCCGCGAAACCGTTAATCGCAACCCGATCTACATTTCCGAGTGCGGTAACAACTCTGTCGTCCACACTCGTAATCACATGCCGCCACCACGCCGGTGGTAATGAATACTGATGTTACACGCGTAATTACCGATCCCCGTTCGATAGCTCCTCTCACATCGTCCAGGTCCCAATAAATCATCCTCCGTTAGGAAACTCGCCAAGCTCGCCACTAGCAGCTAGAAGCCCCGTCTACAAATTGCCCTAGAATCCACAATATCGGAACGCACGACACGCCTGCAGGCACTTTAACGAGACCCGCTTGTATCCACATCTTAATCAGACTGCAGCGCCGCACACGAGCAGATCTCGTGGTAGAGATCTGGTTCTAGAAGCTGCCGCAATTCATCTTGCCATCGACAGCACATGCACTACCGCTGGACCTGTAGACTCGATTGCGATACACTGTCGTGTTTCACTCTCGATTTCGTATAATATTTCCACATTCCACAGTCGCCGCCGCCGCGGTCTTTACTGGGTGGTGGGTTCGTCGCTGGAGAACAAGTCTCAGAACGCTGACGTACGCGGCGGTTCGAGCTGCTACCGAGCAGTCATGTTCATCTTATCAGCGCGCTGTCAGGCGACGTCGTCTAATGGGGCTTGTGTGCAGTACGGAATGCTGTGCACGTCAGGCTCTGCGGTGTGCCAAGTGCTAATTAAGTTAAGTTGGTTTTATCTTTTTGGGTTATCTACAAGCCACTTGACAAAGGGAAAATTGTCTGAGTTTGTTCAGAATTACATTGAAGTCTTCAAATGATTAAGTTGTTATTTCCGTGAAATCTTCTCAACTCCAATTTCATTAGCCAATTACCTCACAAACCATGATGCTAAAGTAATTAAGCGCCGTGTGAAGACTGCTCGAACAATTTTGCACTAATCCACCCCAACTGTTCCGTCAGTCTTCAATCGCAACCACAAAACCACAAGTTTCGTTTAATTCCATTCACTCCACCCCCGTTCTTGATCCAATTTGCTGAATTAATCTGGTTCCGGACCTCCCCAAACCTGCCCAAACACGTCAGCAGCCTTATTGACAGATGTAGGCCGCCCTCAACTCACAGCTCAGTCGCAATTTGTACCACGAGGAAAAACTTCCCGATCCCCCCACCCCTTCGAAACGCTCTAAAACAGCAAGTTATTCGCTAAATTTTAATTTATTTTCCATTTGTTCCAAGCTTGGGCTTTACTGCTCGCAAATCGCGTTGCCGATTTGATTCCGTGGTATTTAGCCTTCCCTCCCGCCAGCGAAACGGCTGGTGCAAAATGCCAACCGTCAGTTCGAGCTTCGGGAGTTCTTCAGAACGAATCCGCCAAGAATGTGGAACACATGTTTGAACGCGGTGGGTTGATTTATTGGCCCGTTTTTGGGGGCTGTTAGACTTGGCAGGCTGGGTGCCATGTAACGTCGGTTGAGGCCACACCTCAAGTTGGAAACTGTAGTTTGAGTTCTTGGTGCAGATTTGCATACTGCTGTGGCTGCCGAGTTGTGGTAAAGGTTAGCGCATGACGGAACGAAATTGTTTTGATCTAGCCTTGAACGTAATGGGAATTAATGAATTTGAAAAGTTGAAATAAATCCTTTTCGTACAGGGGTGGCCGAAAGTATTGGATGGTGAGTCTAAAATCAAGCTTGGGCAGAGGTTTTGGTAACTGTTCATTTTACAAATAATATTCTTTTCTGAATAAGGCCAATGCAAATATTTTTCAAAGTTTTTGTCCCTCAGCTCTGGCCGGGGACATGGGAGGGGGGGGGGGCAAAAAAATTAAAAGACCGACAAGGGGGGCAAAAAATAAAAAAAAAACCTCAAAAAATTAAATAATAAGCCATTATCTTAACATTTAAATGCAAAACGTGTTTTAAATTGCATTTTACAATAGTTCAGTTGTTTTGCAATCATTAATTTTCAAAAAATGTAAGATTGACGAAAACAAAAATCAGAACGAAAAAAAACATTTTGCGGTACTGTACATCGAAAATTTTCAAAAATTCTAAAGATTTTTGAATTTACCCAAACATGATGAAAATGATTCTAAACGCAGGAGAATGCATTTTCAATTGATTTCAGTTGAATGAACATGAATTTTCATTGAAATTTCAAAGTTTTTTGAAAAAATATTTTTTTGCCCCGTTGATTTTAAGGGTCGATTTGAAAGGGGGGAGACATCACCTTAAAAAAAATTGTACCAGCCTAAATAAACCAATAAAAATGATTTTGTTGAATTCAAATTCATTTTATTTCAATACCTTTGATCTATGATTTATCATTTTTTTTTGCGATCCCGAAAAATGATTTTTGAATGGAATTTTATGTCAAACATCCATGTGTTGAGAAAACTAACCGTTCAAATAAAAATATATATTTAAAAATGAGACTTTTCGATTCTAGTGCCGATAAAACAACTTTTCGGCACCCATTTCAGTGCTGAATAGTCGAACTTTTCAGAACTGATATTGAAAGGTATACATTTTCTATTTTGCTTTTTTTTGTAGAGAAAAGCAGGCCATTTCGTTGTTCGAGAGAGACAGGAAAGTAAATTGTGTTCTCGATGGAATCAAATTTTCAATCGAAAGGAACTTTTTTTTGCACCGAAATTAAGTTTCAGCCTTTTTAATGTATTATTTTTGAATGAAAAGGAAACTTTTTTGCAAATAAGGCCGTTGCAAATGTTTTTCAAAGATTAGTGTTTTAAACCCTCTATTTTTATTGATCATTGTGAAAACAAGTTAAATAAGGTGAACGGCCGAAGTTGTTGAGAAAAACTTAGTATATTTTTTCCGACAAACATTTGTTCAAATCTAATGTGAAATCGCTCGAGACTTCACCGTGTGCATAAATTTGTCAAATTTAAGTCAACCTCATTTCTCATTATTGAATAACCCAAGAAATGCTGTCAACACGCGCCGTAGTAGAAGTGTTTGATCGCCAGCTACACAAAATGAATAAAACAGTTTGGGGGAGGGGTGAGGAAGATCCGAGGGGTTGATCAATATGCAAACATTTATTCTTCAGACAACGCAAAAACAAACCGCACATAAAACGACCAGCAGCTTCGGGTCGGAGTCAGTCCATGAATTGCATTGCAATTGCTTGTACTGTTGTTTGTTGTTGTTGTTTAATTTGAAGTTTTTTTGTCTCTTTCCACGTAACATACAGACTAGTGTGGCTTATTAATTCAGTTCACATCGGGTTAATCTGAATGCAGAAGTAAAATAAAAATGATATTTTGTCTTCAACACACTCGCAAACCACACCCTGCTGTCTTGAGGAAAACACTATGCAAAATTCATTTTTATAACCTACAAACATAAGTTTTTTAACTGTGCCTCATCACAAGAATCAGCACAGTCCAGGGGGAAAAAAAGCTCGGCGTGCATTCTAGGTAAATGGCCAGCTCGTGTCTGAAGTGACCTGGCCGCCAGGCAATCGCCACAGCGGACAAAATCAACGACAACCGATTTCACGATAAGTTTTCTCCACCCGCCCTTTTTTTGTTTGTGCTGTTGTCGTCGATGTCTTCGTCTGTGTGTGTTTTGTAATACTTGCCTCCAGAGAGAGAGAGATATGAAAAAAAATATATCAAATGAATATTAAATTGTAAACCTCGGGAAACGTGTACTAGCAGTCACCAGCGAGAGGGGGTAGGTTTTGGTGGTGGTTTCAATGGGGAAAGGGTGGAATTATCCACGACTAACGGTATTGAACGGTCTGGAAGTCGCGAGCCGATCGCAAATTGTAATCCTAATGGAAGCTTGGAGTAGGGGGTATGCGATTAAATTTAATGTAATATATCAATTAAAAAAAAAATACTTATAATGCTAATGCAATTTTTTTTTAAATTTCTTGTCTCCAAACCCTTACCTCCTTTCAAATTTCTCCAAAAAAAATAGGGGGCAAACTCTTTTTTTGTTCTATTTCAACTTTCATTGATCATACTTGTAATATTGATTGTTTATTATTAAGACTATGTTTTTTGCATTTGATATGTTTATAGATTTTTCATCAAAGCTTTTAACTAATTCTTAATTTTGGGACCACAGATCGAAAAAGGCAAAACAAAATATAACAAAATTCAATGATATTTTGAAAATTTAATTAAATTTTTAAACCATTATGTGTTACTTTTAGCATATACATTTTTAAAACTAGGCTTAAAATTTGAAATGTAGTTTTTATAACATAAACATAATTGAAAAAGTTACTTTGTCCTTACAAAATCCAGAGTTTTATTTTTAAAAGTTCCCTTAAATTATTGTCTTTCATATGTTTATAGGACCTATTTTGAAAAAAAAACTCAAGATTTTAGCTTCTACCGGGATGTGCGAAACCAATCTTGATCTTCATACAAACTTCTGTACAGTGCTTCTCATAGGCTTCTGCCTTTTTTTCAAATCTCGTCATTTCTGAGGACGTTTACTTCATTGGAAGCCCATAATTTGTAAAACCAATGAAGTCATGTTATTTTTCTTAATTTCATTTTAGTAATTTCAAATGGTTTGTATTGTTTACAATTCTATGAATTGTTGTCCCTAAACTCTGACCATGATCAATAACAAGTTTAAACATAAAAAAAAAGTGTTAAAATGCATTTTACGTCAGAGTAGTTGTTTTGCAATAATGAATGTAATTTTTTAACTTGCTGACGTTATTTTTTTCGCGAATTTCACACGAACATTTGTAAACGAGGAACATGCTGAAAATGATTTACAACGCAGAAAAATGCATTTCAAATTGATTCAAGTTGATTCGACATCTACTCCCATCAAATTTTGCAAGTTTTTTGAAAAAAAAATATTTGTTTGCGTTTGAATTATTTGAAAAAAATCGCCAAAAATCATTTTTATCCAGTTTGAAAAAAAAACTTAATATCAAATTAATCAAAATCAGGCTTTACATTTCTAGGTGAAAATTATCACAAAATGCTTTATACATCATTACAGTTATGTTACGATCAAAAATGGCAAAATATCAATGAATTTGTAAAAACATTTCTTTCTAAAACTTTATCGTCTGCGGACCCAAAATTCGTGAAAGGATTAAAAAGTCTTTATTTAATTCGGAATACATAGATAAGCATTATGCAATGTATTCTGAATAGATTTCATTCGATTTTACAAGTTTTTTTTATTAAAATGTAAATTTTAATCAATAATTATGTTTTTTGCCCAAATATTTAAGGAAAAAAATTAAAGAAAGGGGAAAAAACCTTTAAATAAAAATGATGAAAACAGGAGATAGGCAAAATATAATGATGATTGTGAAATAGGCAAATATAAAACTGAAACTAAATAAGTTAAATGAATATGCAAACACAAGAACAAATATAAACATAAAAAATGGAAGTTAAGCTTTTCAAAGTTAATTTGAAAAAAATATTTAATTTTTCATTTGTTTAAACAATTCTCTAAACGTTTAAAGTATAATAAAAACATTGCGACTGAATTCAATAAATTCTAAAAAAAAGGCAATCCACGTTGATGCTTCTCTCGACTACCCTAAGTCCACTCTCTGGACTCGGTGATCGCCATTTCATTCAAATTCAATGAGCCGGCTTTGTTCACGCCTGGTTTGCGTATTCTGGCGATTACATTTATGTAATCGGTTTAACACGTTTCTTCACTCGACTAAGGTGTGCGTCATTCGGGGTTCTTCTTGAATTTGAATAATCACTCGCAAAAATTTGTCCTACTAAAATTCTCGGTCACACGAGGCTTCCCAATTTCCATAAATCATCGAATTAGCACGGCGGAAGAAGATTTTCCCCCTCCAGTGCAGCATAAGTGCACTTTTTTTGCGCGGATGTCCCACTTCATAACTCACACTACCACGTCTCGCGACAATCGGGAAGTATTAAAACGGTGCTTTATTATTCACTCCACAAGTTCACGAATTTCGGTCGGCTCAACATCAGGGTCGATCTTATCGGCATCTTTTACTGCAGCAGCTACCGCGCTGCAGGGAAGTGTCCCTTTGACCTACAGAACTTGGAGGGCTTCTTTGCATGCACTTTTTTATTGCTTTATTGTTGAATGAAAAATGAGGTTGCCGTCGACGTCGCCGAGTGACAAAAATAACCGCCACACGGCGATTATAACGGTTAGAATTGATGCTAATTTGGATTTATTTGTCTCGTTTGCGCCATTACTTATGGTTGGTTGGTTAGTTGGTGATGACACCGAATTGTGGTGGTGGCTATGAGTGGGGAATTACAAATAAGGAATGACTGGCCTGGGGGGGGGGGAGGTTCTGGGCCATCGAGCCTTATGGGAAAGAGAGCGGCGCTTCCGCCAGCTGACCCAAATTGTTGTGGTGGTGGCTTTGGAATTCTTGGGAGGAGGAGCGCTGGTTGATTTGTATGCGATGAGTTGGGTTCGCGATGTTCTACAACTGTTGGTAGGTGCGCAAACAACTGGCGATTACGCGTGGTTTTAGTAATTGCTTGCTGGTGATGCAAAGAGGTGGGTTTAGTGGTGTGGCATTAAATTAAGCAGCAACTAAATTAAGTAACGGGATGCATCGCTAATGAGCACGGATTACGTGTGACCTGGTTTTGCGGGTGGTTGTTTATTTTGGGAAATTTCTGGAATTTCAGATGACTAAGCCAGTGATTGTTTTCTTTACTTGTTTTGTTTTTGATAATAAGGCCAAATTTTATTTTTTAATCAAGTAAATTCAGTGAGATCCATACCTGAATAGTTTTCAAATTAAGTATATAAAAAATAAAATAAATAAAAAATAATAAGAGTTCTTCTTGCAAAACATATTTTTTCAGGATTTAAAAAAATCAATTTGTGAAAAAATTATTCACAGTGATCAGAATAAAATAAAATACAGCAAATCGCCCTACAAATCACACCATTCTGTGCAGATCAAGAGGGATTTATCAATCTCGTCTTAGGGCACACGTTGCTCAAGTGGGTACCCCAAGATTGCTCCATCCGTTTCGACGACGGGCTCTCAACTCAACTTGAACAAAGTACTTGGCACCGGACCAGATCAACCCCGGCTGAGACTGGCAAGACAACATTCGATTTCGTTCGGAGTCGTGCGCGACCGTTTTCGCGAAATCGCGTTCACTTTCATTCGGCAGAGTGCCATGATATGAAGTTGAAGAGGTTGGTTGCAGGGTTGAACTAAGGTGTAGCTTTATTTTGCGCGAGGATCGCGCGAGTTCTACCCTGAACTGCCCACCAATTGGTTTGATCGTGACGCCAAGTTCGACGTGTACTAAGTTGCTCACAAACACACAGACAGGCAAGACTTTATGAAATATGGAACAGATTTGTTGATTTCCAACTTGGCTTCAGGTTCTGCACCTCTAGACAAACCGGGCACGCTCCACGACCGTAAACCACCGACATGTCTTGGGAGTCGTCGTCGTCTTTGTCGGACCTGATTGAGAGTTTTATGCCCGACGCGATGATTGAGCTTTTTGTTAAATCTAAATGGGCAACTCATCCACCTATCTGGTAAGAAAGGATGCAGTTTGCTTGTTGGTAATGAATTTAAGAATTATGATGAACAACTTTTCTTTATAAGTTTTCTCTAAATCAATTTCAAGCGATGAGAGCCACCGCTCTAACAACAACAAAACTGTTGCAACTTAAAGTACCACCACCCCATGTTTATCAAACAACAATAACAAATCAAAAACGAAGGCATGTGTGAGATTTTGAGCGATATCGCGCAATGCAAACCACAACAAACCACCCGCAGCAAAACGAACGCACCTCTCAGACCAAGCCAAGAGGTTAGTAGTTGAATTACCACCACCTCACTTCTTCTCTGCAGTATAAATTACACATTTAGTCGCGGTGGCCCGAGAAATCTGTAATAATCACCGTTTGAAAGGGAAACTCGAGCTCGCTTTGCTTTGCAAGCCAGAAGAAACCAAACACAATGGGTTGGTGTTGTTGTTGTTGTTGGGGGACGACCTTGCCGTGAACGGTGTTATGAAATACTTCACAAAGTCGAGGAAATGTTCTGCACCAGGTAGCCAACATGTACTAACTAAAGGCGGTTTGGTTTTGTGCTAGGGGGCGATGAGGAAACCGATTAACATTTTTTCGGTCTTGTGAACTGGATGTGAATGGCGGCTACGGCGGTGACGACTCTGTGTGTCGTTGAGTTCTGATTGTGGAACAATGGCATGTAACTGGCCGCTGGAGGTCACTTCCTGAATTCGGGTCGAAAACGTTTCGGTAACATTTGTAAGATTATTTTATTCAGCATGCTTTTATTTATGGAATATTATAAAAAATAATAATTATCAGCATAAAACATTTTTAAGACGGAAGAAAATCATCGCAAACTATTAGTTTTTAACAGGAGCAATTCCAGCTCAAATCAGGAATTTTTCTGGTACTTTTAACCCGACCCTCTCCGATTTCAATGTAACTATGTAGACATGGTATCCTAGGCCTATATAAGCCATTTTTGTGTATATGGAGCCAATTGTACTCGAAAGTAACATTTGAGAAGGGTGTAGGTTATTTAATTATTTTTGTATTTTGCAATTTCAAAATTACTGTATCTCGAAGCCGTTGCATCGTATCAAAAAGTGCTCAAAGACAAACTTGTAGGAAATTGGACGGGCTCTCTGAAAAAAATATACTGAAAGAAAAATACACGCTACTTCTTTAAGTTTTTTTGATTTTTAAGTTAAATAGTTAAATTTTAAGGTGATGCCACGATTTTTTTTTTGTTCAAAATTTATGAGGAAATAGCCTAAGAAGTTACAAAAAGACTGTCGAAAAATGCAGGATGGAGCAACTCACCTAAAAAAATACAAAAATCATTTACTAAAACTGTTTTTTTGAACAATTTTACATAAAAGTCTCCATATTGACCATTATTTTATGTCCAATCCTTGGGAAGATACATCGGTTTTAAAAAAAAATGTTGATAAAGAAGGATTTTTGGTGGTTTTTGGCATTTTCTATATGACAGACTTGATTTTTCAGTTTCGTAAATATTTTTACCAAAAAGCTCGTCCGATTTCCCATAAGTTTGCCTTTGACAGCTTTTCAATTGGATGTATAGGCTTACAGATATAAGCTAAATTACAATGCTCATAACTGAAAATAGTATATTTTTTTCAGTGCGGTAAAAACCTGGATAGTAAATAACCTTACGTAAATATTAAAACGAGTCAAATTGAAAAGTTGTCAAAAGCAAACTTAGTGCAGAAATTCCAGCAACTAACAAACAACAAAAAAATTAAATAAAAGATGGGCAGTAAAAAAATACGTTAAAAATCTCTTATAAAAAGTTTTTTTTAATTAAATCTCTTTAAAACATGCTTTGAAATAACATTCAATTATCCGAAGGTTTTTTAAAAACTTTGGATAATCGATTCATGAATAAACAACTAGTGAAGCATTTTTTATTTTTTCATTCATTACCGTAATTTTGACCGAATTTTCAGTGTTGAAAAACACTTTACAGCACTTTGCGGTAATATTTGAACTCAACGACTCAAAACAAAAACACGAAATAGTAGTTTATGCAACAAATTGAAAAAAGATGTTTTTTTAAGCACGAGTCGTTCATTTCTCCAGCGAGGTTTACCAAGTTGGATAAAAACGACGATAGCTGAATTCACCGTTCAAAACAAAAACATGTTACTTTTCGATACTAGTGCTGAAAAGTTAAACTTTTCAGAGGCCATTTCAGTGTTGAAAAGAAGAACTTTTCAGCACTGTTATTGAAAGGTTATAATTTTCCATTCTGTAATTTTCGGTAAAAAAAAGTAGGCCGTTTCGTCACTTGAAAACGACAGAAAATGTTAAAAGTTTCACGATGGAATTGCAAAAAAAAAATATATTTTTTATTCGTGCTTCAATTGACTGAAATGAAAATTCACCGAGGACTTCGAATGATCAAGTAACGTTTTCTTTTCAAAATAAATTCTTTTAGGAAGTAATTTTAAGGTACTTTTACATTTTTTTCTTCTTTCTTGATCAGTTTCTTTTTTTAAGTACTATGCCTATTATAAAAATTGTCATGTTTTTTTATTTAGTAACTAGCTCATTTTTATTTCAAATCAGATGTGGATTTAACCTAGAGCATTATAACTAAAAAGCATACAAATTGATTTTGAAATTTTCTACAAAGATGATGTATGAGATTTATTGGATTTATAAGATTTATAATATTTATAAGATTTATTTTTTATCTTGCTTCAAAAAAAAGTTGCATTCAAAACTGTTATTACAAAATCTGGTGTGATTTCGATAGTCAGTGTGTTTTTTACAAAATTATGATCAAAAGTATGAAAATTGAATTGAATACGAAAAATTGGTCATAAGCAAGGTTGGTAAGGCAAGATCTGTAATAAAAACTAACTTAATCCACCTATGTGGTTGATGCCTTCCTCACTTTTTACCAACAATGGGTAATATGAGTGGTTTGGACACATATTTCAGCTATTTTTTAGGCCCAGAAAAATAAGAACACAGATATAACTTAAGTTGTCATAACTCGAGACAGGGTTGCCAGATCTTCGATGTTGTGGACTCGTTGGAAAGGTCTCTTGATTACCTAACCAACGATGGGTCGGATGATGGATCCGGACATTTAAGTGAGATCCGGCTTCAAAAAAAGTACATAAATATCACTTAAGTGGTCATAACTCAAGACAGGGTTGCCAGATCTTCAATTATGTGGACTCGTTGGAAAGGTCTCTTGATTACCTAACCAACGATGGGTCGGATGATGGATCCGGACATCGTTTACATACATTCAAGTGAGATCCGGCTTCAAAAAAGTACATAAATATCACTTAAGTGGTCATAACTCGAGACAGGGTTGCCAGATCTTCAATTATGTGGACTCGTTGGAAAGGTCTCTTGATTACCTAACCAGTGATGGGTCGGATGATGGATCCGGACATCGTTTAGATGCATTTAAGTGAGATCCGGCTTCAAAAAAGTACATAAATATCACTTAAGTGATCATAACTCGAGACAGGGTTGCCAGATCTTCGATGTTGTGGACTCGTTGGAAAGGTATTTTGATTACTTAACCAACGATGGGTCGGATGATGGATCCGGACATCGTTTACATACATTTAAGTGAGATCCGGCTTCAAAAAAGTACATAAATATCACTAAAGTGGTTATAACTCGAGACAGGGTTGCCAGATCTTCAATTATGTGGACTCGTTGGAAAGGTCTCTTGATTACCTAACCAACAATGTGTCGGATAATGGTTCCGGACATCGTTTACATACATTTAAGTGAGATCCGGCTTCAAAAAAGTACATAAATATCACTTAAGTGGTCATAACTCGAGGCAGGGTTGCCAGATCTTCAACGTTGTAGACTCGTTGGAAAGGTCTCTCGATTACCTAACCAATGATGGGTCGGATGATGGATCCGGACATCGTTTACATGCATTTAAGTGAGATCCGGCTTCAAAAAAGTACATAAATATCACTTAAGTGGTCATAACTCGAGGCAGGGTTGCCAGATCTTCAATTATGTAGACTCATTGGAAAGGTCTCTTGATTACCTAACCAACAATGTGTCGGATAATGGTTCCGGACATCGTTTAAATACATTTAAGTGAGATCCGGCTTCAATAAAAGTACATAAATATCACTTAAGTGGTCATAACTCGAGACAGGGTTGCCAGATCTTCAACGTTGTGGACTCGTTGGAAAGGTCTCTCGATTACCTAACCAATGATGGGTCGGATGATGGATCCGGACATCGTTTACATACATTTAAGTGAGATCTGGCTTCAAAAAAGTACATAAATATCACTTAAGTGGGCATAACTCGAGACAGGGTTGCCAGATCTTCAATTATGTGGACTCGTTGGAAAGGTCTCTTGATTACCTAACCAATTATGGGTCGGATGATGGATCCGGACATCGTTTACATGCAGTTAAGTGAGATCCGGCTTCAAAAAAGTACATAAATATCACTTAAGTGGTCATAACTCGAGACAGGGTTGCCAGATTTTCAATTATGTGAACTCGTTGGAAAGGTCTCTTGATTATCTAATCAACGATGGGTCGGATGATGGTTCCGGACATCGTTTACATACATTTAAGTGAGATCCGGCTTCAAAAAAGTACATAAATATCACTTAAGTGGTCATAACTCGAGACAGGGTTGCCAGATCTTAAATGTTGTGGACTTGTTGGAAAGGTCTCTTGATTACCTAACCAACGATGGGTTGGATGATGGATCCGGACATCGTTTACATGCATATAATTGAGATCCGGATATATGTGAAAACACATTTTTATACATAACTTTTGAACTACTTATCGAAACTTCAAACAATTCAATAGCGATGTATGGGACCCTAAACCAAGTCGAATGCAACTGGTTCGATCAAAATCGGTTCAGCCAGTGCTGAGAAAACTTGGCAAGATTTTTGAACACATACATACATACACACACACACACATACACACACACACACATACACACACACAGAAATTTGTTCAGTTTTCGATTCTGAGTCGATATGTATACATGAAGGTGGGTCTTGGAGCTTTTAATAAAAAGTTCATTTTTAGAGCAGGATTATAGCCTTACCTCAGTGAGGAAGGCAAAACAAAAATCGGCATTAGCTAAGTAACTAGTCCTTCAAGAGATGTCCATAATTTGAAAATATTTTTGTTAAATTAATATCAACTCAAAACTTGTGACATAGAAACTAAATTAATCTCTACTTAACGTTTGTTAAATAAAGAATCCAATTTCGGATTTGGATTTGATGCTTTTTTGAGAAAATCAAAACACTTTGGAATATAAATATATTCCTTTTATTGACATTTTTATATTCAAAATTTATTGTTTTAAATGTGTTTATTTTTTCTCTAATATTAATCGTTTTTCACCAAAAAACAAAATTTAAAATTTGAAAAAAAAACTTCTAAATATTTTCAAAAAGAAAGTTTATTGAATCTAATAAGATCGATCGTTTTAACTTATTTATACATTTTCTGTTATTATTAATTTGAAATTCAATTTCCCTGATTCAAACCTCCAAGTCATTTCCCCGCTAGAAAATTAAAAAAAAACCTTTCTCACCAAAAAACCCATACGAAAAACCCACCGAAACAATTGAATTAACGCATCAATTCTTCCTTCAATTTTTCGTTGCAGGTACGAAACCACCCATAATTGAACCATCAATCAAATCGCTCGATGCACTGCCCCCGCCCAAAGGTATCACTGTAAGTGTGTGCGTTTAAAGCCCGGTTCGTGTTTTGGTTTTTCCTCCCATTGATTCGGTTCATTTCCTGAAAGAAGGCAACAAAAAAAAGACGATGAAAGAAAAGGAAAAAACAATGCAATTGTTAACTACTGCACACCACCAGCCAGAGTTTTTCATTAAGCGCACTATTATCGCTTTTTAAAAAGCTTTGCTTTTTCTTCTTTTGCGGAAAAGCTCGATTAAAAGTCGAGCAAAATGAGCGCCACCACTCTGACGATACTCGTTCAGCTGGAAACAATAGTGTGCGCTGTGTGTGAGATCCCAGACCACCACTTCTTAATTTTTTTTTTTTTTTGCTGTTGTTTGTAATTAATCACTTATTAATTGCTGCATCGTGGCCCGGTGCTTTCTTACCCCCGCAGCAAAAGTGGCGCGGTGAGGTTCGGAAATTTTCCCGAAGATGAGAGACGCTCACATCCAATTTCCGTCATCACTCACTCACTCGCTCGTCACTGTGCTCGTCGTGTTCCGGAAATGACTCCAAAATGGCTTAAAACGAACTTAGCTTTTTTTTCAATTTTATTTTCACGAAATCAGCGCGCTCGCGCGCGATACCGTCAAGTTCCGATTGCGACTCCGAAAAGGCGTTATTTTTATCTCGATCAACAACCTCACTTTCGTTCGGAGGTGACTGAGTTGCATAACACACTCCCCGAACGAGACTCCGGCGGTGTGATGGAGTTGTACACACGGACGAATCGGACAAATTTCTCAGGTTCATGACCAATTATCGGCAATTTAGACGAGAAGATGGGCCTCAAATTATCGACGTGGTTGGGGAGGTAATGTGATTTTTTAGCAGCTTTATTTTTTGCTGATTGCAATGGAGATTTTAAACATGCTATGTAAGAAATTTTGATAGCTGAAAGCAATATTGATTTAGCAAAAAATATATTCAGCTTTAGTCCAAGGAGACCGTTTGTGAAGAATAAAGTGATCAAAAAATACTTTGAAAAGTAATGCAGCAAGACACATTTTTCAAAAAAAAAAAAACAAACATTTATTTATAAGGAAATATGAACTAAAAACACATTCAAATACAATTTCCTGAGCTGTTTCAAACAGTAGATAAAGATAATAAGTTATCAAATAATGTATAAAGTTAAAATTAACAAATCAGCAAGACACATTTTTCAAAAAAAAAAAAAAACAAACATTTGTTTATAAGGAAATATGAACTAAAAACACATTCAAATACAATTTCATGAGCTGTTTCAAGCAGTAGATAATGATAATAAGTTTTCAAATAATGTATAAAGTTAAAATTAACAAATCAGCAAAAAAAAAACTTTTTTCCCCCTAATAATGACAAAAATGTCCGTAAACAAAAAAATATTATCAACAAATTTCAAAACATTGAAAGAATCTGTCGTGCAATTAACTAGAAACTATAAAAAAATATTTTCCTCGTTTGATAATAATTTTAAGCATATTTGGACCAGTTCAAACATATTTTGAATATTGATGAGATTTAAATGTTCAGTACAAAATCATTTTTTTTTTTTGCTTTCGTTGACATGCATTTTTCGAAAACTGTAAAATATTGAAACTTAGGCTTGTAATTAAAAAGTGTATTTGTTGTTTGCCAAAATCAAAAGCAAGAGACATAACCTATAAAAATATTTGTGTTAGGCCAAGAAACAAAGTTCCTAAATTTGATTGAAATACAAATAAATGGCTAGAAGAATCAAACAATGATGTTTTAAGAACATTTTTTGATTTCTTTGATTTTCAAGAGCATTTTAAGAGAATTTTTGTTAGGGGTAAGGTTAAAGAATGGTTTTTTGCTTTTTATTAGACTTTTTAAGACATTATTAGGAGTAGAAAGATGTTTGGGTGCCCTCCCCATTCAAGCCTTTGGACTCCTCGGTTCGAGCGCAACTTGCAATAGAGACCACAAAATACCTGGGGGGTCGTTAAAAAGGATGGTTTGATTTCAGTTTTTTTATGGACATAATTGAAAAAAGCCAAAAACTGAAATCTACAGTTTTGGAAAGAATTGCTTTTAATTTTACAAAACTGCGATTATTTCTGCTAAAATGAAACAAATTTTGTTATGAGAAAATGTTTGAAATAATATATAAGCGTTGAAAAAATTTAAGTTACATTTTCAATCCTCAAAAACAAATTTTATGCTACAAGTTGTTGCAAATTCAACTAATGATATTTACTATAACTATAAAATAAACCAAAGTTTTGAAAACATTCCATCTTGAAACGGTTCTTTCAAAAGTCCTCGGCTCTTTTTTGTGAGCCATGATTCGTTCGCTTTTTTTTGCAAACCAGCTCTTTGAGCGGCTCGCTCTCGCTCTTGCCCACCTCTAATTTCTTTTAATTATTTGTAACAGTTTCCCAATTTTAGTCAAAAGGAAAAATTAACCTTTTGGTAAAGAGCTAATATAAATTTTATTTTATTGTATGCTTAGGTCTCTTAAACTACCCACCATTAAAATAACCTGTAAAATATCAGAGGCAAAACAATAATTACTGCGAACTCCCTAAACGTTTATTTTAAAAAAATGATTTCATTGTAAACTATTCAATACATTGTGAAACGTTTATTTGTGTACTTTTCATCAAACAGCCATTTTTAGGAAAAAAACAGTAAACAAATTGTATGAAACATTTAATGATAATTTGCAATTTTGTAATAGAAGCAAAACAGTAAAAATGTGAGCATTTTATGATATTTTTTGGCTTTTAAATTTCGAAATTAAGGCTTGAATTTCAAAACTTAAGGCAAATTAAGGCCAAAAGGCCTAAAATTTTTAGTTTTTCATAATATGAGTATCAAATGATCGTGATTTTTTCATACATTTCAAAAATAAGAACACAAATTTTGGTTAGCACTCAAAATTTTCACAAAACTATATATTTTAAAAAAATACACAAGATTTCAGTTTTTTACAAACAAAAATCGTATTAAATGACTTAAATAAAAACCGAAATTTTGATTATTTTTTCAAAAGTACGTAGTTAAGTGAAAATTTTGAGTATTTTACAAAAAAATATTAATACTAGCGAAATGGTTTGAAAAAATCAAAAAACCTAGTTCGGATACCCATATTGTAAAAAAAAATATTTTTTTAGAATTTTTCCGAAAAAACCTAGTTTTGTGAAAATTTTGACTATTTTTAAAAATGTGTGTTAAAACTTTCGGCATGTATGAATTGATCTCGATCGTTTGAAACCTTATAGCAAAATCAATAATTTTGGGGATTTATTCGAGCAAAAATTGCATTTTTAAAATACAAGAAAAATACGTATTTTTGCAAAAAAAATCATGGAATTATAACTGCAATGGATAACTGACATCATTTCGATTCTAAAACACTATAATTTTGTGAAGTTTTGATGACTTTTCATAGGATATGCGGTGCTAAACCGAAGCACGACTGTACCTCTAAAAAAAAGTGCAAGTGTTTATGTTACAGACATGACCTTTGTGACAAAGGCCAAGGGAAACAGCCATTTTTTGGTCGGATTTGGGAGTTTATGAAAAAGAGTTGTTTTTTCGATGCTGATACATTAATTTATACTACACATTTATTTGAAAATTCCATTATGGTTGGAAAATGCTGTTCAGAAGATTTTTTTACAATCTACCAATAAAACAGTCAGAAAGGATCATCGCTGAAAATCTAGAGGTAAAGAAAAAGTTATGCCAGTAAGCAATCATTTCAGGAGTACAATATTTTATTTTTTTAAATATTCAGCCATCCAAATAGTATAAAGTATGATTGATAATAATTAGGTTGAGATAGTCTATCTAAACCTTAAGATTAATGTTTAAGATATTGAATCAATTATTCTTCTTACTATTTTCATTGCTGATTTTTTTTAAATTGCTTCAAAAAATGTTGATCTTGCCTTAAATGTTGTCTAAAATTCTAATCAACATTTTAAAAAATAAACTAAATTGCTCAATTATGCATTTTGTATGTCTGCGATTCGTATTTTTCAAAATCACCCTCGTAAATCCACTTCATTAATAAATCACGCAATCCTCATCAAACGAGAAACTCAAAACTCAAACCATCAAAAATAATAATAATTTGTGGTGATTCCACCGAACAAGTCCCAAATTCCCAACGATCACGTGCAGCTGCCTCGTCCAATTTCATACATCCTCCCGGCAGATTAAACCGCCCAGGGCAAAGAACTTGTTCCCAACAATCCTTCAAATTATATCAATTCATCCCAACCAACTGAGATCATTACCGACAACCGTCAAACCCATCCCGAAGGGGGCATTTGCCTCCATTGTCCAATTTGTGGTTTCCCAAACCACATTAGATCTGGCTCATAATTCGCTCTGAGGATGAAAGTTCACCTCACCCGGTAATAACTTAACCATTTGCACTCGTCGGCAATTGAACCCGCGATCGCCAATCAACAGATCGCTGAATAAAGTGAGCGAAAAATACTTGCGGTTTCGCCGACAATTTCGACAATTGAGCCCCCCACCCCCAGAGCAATCAACACTGACTCCGGGCTTATAACAAATTAGAATTTAATTTGCACGCTTTTTGCTGCGAATTTAAAACGCCTCAAATGATTTAAAAGGAAAGTTCGGGCTGAATCGAATTTCACAGTGAAATTGATACCGCGAAAAAAAAAGTAAACTCTCTCAAACAGGAAATTACGACTGGTGCGGGTAATGGAAGTGCCCGCGTGATAAATAACAATATTTTGTTTGGTTCTGCGGATTTTGGATTCGGTGGTTTGGGCTAATTTAAAACTTCTTGCGATTTTTTGTGAGGGGAGCGCGATAATGATCATAAGCACGCAATCTCGTGCTGGGGAGACCGGAGGTTCTTGGGTCAACGCGAAAAATTATGATTTATTGGAATCCCAATATTTACGGTTAGCATATGGCGTGCGCCTGGCAGTCCCTGGACTCTCGGCCGGTTCTGGGGAGTTTGGGGGTTGGCTGAAACTGCAGAATCATCCGGACGCGAGAATCCTGGACGAGCTTTCAAAGGGGTCGTATTGGCGGTGGATTTTGCTTGAAACAACAAAAGAAATTGAGACTTTTTGTAAGGTAAATCGAGAATTGACTTGATTTCCTGGAATTCCAGGAGGTTCTGCATCAGGGGAGAACACGAAGAGTCTGGTCTGGCTGCGAATTTATGTCAGCCACAATGGTTACCGTTAACCGGAGACGAGATTATTTGGGACAACCATGAGTAATTAGGTTGATTTGTTTTCGTGTGCTTCTTCAGGTAAAGTTGAATTTATCTTACGCGTGGAGAATTTGGAATTTTTGCAGTGTTGCTTACGGAAAAAGTTAAATCTTTCAGCTGGTTGTTCGTAAGGTTAAGAAAGGTCATCAATACTATAGAACTCCCAAAATAAATCCTAGAACAATTTCTATGCAAAATAAAGCCTATTTTTTTAAAGAAAATTATGACGTTTTTAATAAGAAAAATATTGGAATCAAACCATTTTCAAGGTTAAATAAAACCTTACCTAAAAAAACAATAACTACAGCTAGCCTTCACCAATTAAGCTCATATTTGGATAGTAGATACGAAAGAATGTTGACTACAAGATGTCATGGTGGTTTTCCAAAAAAATTTACCGTTTTTGAGAAATATCAATTTTACTGTAAAACTCTTAGGTCGTGCCCTTAGACCTTAATTTAAAGATTATTTATGTTATCTACTCAACATGATATTTTTTTTCAATTCTATTCAAGATTTATATCAACATGATCAAAATATCCAACGTAGAGGATTCTCTACCTCCAATTTGTCATCAGCTACGAACGTTACATAAGCCATTCGTGATCACCCAAAACCTGCACCAAATCGAACACCCAGCACACACTAAACATCTAGAGAAAGATCTTCACGATCGTCCACCATCAATCGATCGACGCAGGTCTACGCAGAGTCTGCTCCTATAGAAGTGCACGACGACGATGTCCAAACGCACAGGTTTCTCATGTTTGTGTGGCCCAGATTTTGGGCGCACTTTTGAGACTTTCTTGCACGTGTTTTGATTTGGGCTTCGCATAATTCAGGTGAGAGGCTGGTGCTGCTGCTGGGGGTGATTTTGAAACTGTATTTGGACACTTCAGTCAAGTGTGTAGATTTGTTTGGATTCTGCGGGTGAGCAATCGATTTCAGGCGAAACGAGTTATGGGAACTCTGAGAAACGTTGATACCGGGAATTTGAACTCGATCAATGTCGATGGCAGTTGGAGCACGAGGTATGGACATGTTGAAACTTCCCTGAATTTTATAGAACGATTTGTAGATACGAGGACATCAATCCATTGTTGACCTGTACCGTTACATCCACAAATATCCCACCAAATCATCCAAAGCAAGGACAGGTTGAATGTCCTCACAGCTAAAAATCATAGCTTAATACTCAACCAAGACCATAAATACTCAGTTATCCCACGCGGATCAGCCGTCTTCGATATTGATCGAGTTCAAGAAGATACGTCCATACGCTTCTCAAGGGATCAATGACTCAAGTTACGCAACTCGGTTAGGAACCTGTCCTGTGGGAACCGCAACCTGTTACGCGTTATCCCCGAGCTATTCCGCGATTATCGCGCAGCACCGGCTACTGTAGGAAGTCGTAAATTCCTCTACCTCGAATCGCTACGCGCGCTTATCCTCTGTGCGTAACTTTATCAACAGGCCGCGGTATCAAATTCTTTTCCAATAGCCACAGAGAAAGGACAGTCGGAGATCGGAATCACAACCCGGCACCACTGACTGTAACAAGCCATTATAGGAAGTATTCAATTTAGTGCCATTTCTAATCCGTGTCGGACCCCAGCTCTGCTCAACCCCCCTTAAGGTCGTACCATACATTAGCTGGCAAGTCCGCGTGCGAGTGTAACCCGAGGTATGTCGTAATCAGGAGTCAGATTTCGAACATTTAAATTAGCTTCCACTTCACTCGGCTCGGGTCTCCCGGGCTCGTTTCGCCGTGACTCGTGAAAGAAGGAAGCCAGAGAGCCGCGTTGCATAGTATTATTGTTCATTAAAATCGAAAACCGTTAATAGTAAAAACAAATCCTCGAGCGGGCTCGAAGGGGGGTGGTTGCGAGGGGTGGTATAAAAAGCAACCTGCTCATTACATATCTAGCCGAGAAACCAACCAACCGAACCAACACGTGAGTGTGTGTTTGTGCAAATCTTAAATCGCACAGTGTGTGTTGCAAAAGTTTGAAAAAATCCACCTACGAATGCTGCAAGTGCGTCTTAAGGCACGCAACTTGAGACACGGTAGGCAAAACCCAAGTGCCAAACCTTAACTAGACGCGAACCGATCTCCAGCTGACGTTTTCACTGTGCGCAACGTGGAGCTATTCATTTTTGGTTTGGGCAGGTGATGGGGGTTGGTGCTGCTGCTGCTGCTGGATTGACAGACTGACTGACTCAGGTTGGCTTGGCTGTGGCTGCTGGAGATCATTAAAAATCGGTCCGATTTACATAAATCTAATGAGCGATCAATTAACTCTCGCGTGGTTTTTTATGGTCTGGCCTTGGAAGACGACGGGGGATGCCAAAAATGAACGCACAGCTGATTGGCCAAGGGTGGCAGCAATATAGCGTGGGTCTCGTGGCGCAGGGGTAGCGGCTTCGGCTGCCGATCCCGATGATGCTATGAGACGCGGGTTCGATTCCCGCCTTATCCACTGAGCTTCTATCGGATGGTGAAGTAAAACGTCGGTCCCGGCTTCTCCTGTCTCGTCAGAGGCGCTGGAGCAGAAATCCCACGTTAGAGGAAGGCCATGCCCCGGGGGGCGTAGTGCCAATAGTTTCGTTTTTCGGCAGCAATATTGCTGCGGGGATCGTGCGAAAAGCTTCAAGTGATCGCGGTATTTGCAGTGATTTGAAAGAGGTTGATCTGAAAATGTATGAGTTTTTTTAGTACAGAATCAATAACATAAATAAACTAGTTGTGCGACAAAATTAAAAAAAATGTGTATCAATATTTTTTTTGAATTTTACAAAGGTTGTTTAAAATTGAATTTTTCCTGAGCCATTGTAACAGACAAATTTTATTTTACTGATTTTACATTGTTTAGCAGATTTTACATTAGGCAAATATCTCGTTTAGGATGTGCTGAGCTGTAAAAATAATTTTTCATATCATTCTGATATTTAAATTTCTAAAATCTCAATAAATTTAAGAGAGCGGAATCGTTTTGTTTATGAAAATTAGGTACATTTCACTAATTTTAACCAATAATAAATGTGTACCCTTATCATACCTTGATATATTGTGCCTTGGACTATTGTTTATTTTTTCAGTAATTTTCTCATTATCACAACACAGTAAAACATATCATGTTAATATCTTTTATGTCAGAAGAAATGTTTAATTTCACCTCTGAAAATGTGTAATTTTCCACTTTTCTGGTGTAAAATAACTTTCTGCGTAAAAAATAAGGTAAAATAACATCATAAAAGTGAAAATATGACCTTTTAAAATTACACCTTTCTGATTTACACACATTTGTTTTTATTGACATGCAACGATTTTTCCGTGAAAAACACAAACCCTAAAGATAAGGCTTAGAGATTTTCGCGTTCATAAATTGCAATTTTCACAGGGCCCAGAACTCTAAAAATCAAATTTTGCGGAGCGTGAAAAATGTTCAATAACATAAAAAACATATGTTGAAATTATAGGAATTTATATAATAAATTACATATTATTTAGACACTATGGAAAATTTGTGTACTGAACTGGTGAATTTTCATCAGTTTCTGATAATTTTTTTTCCAGGTTCACATTTTAAATATTTTTTTTTTTTAAGCTTACTAGTTTTCTCTAATCCTCTTTTGTTATTTTTGACATATTATTGAATTTAAATCAAAACATTATTCAGCCAAAATGATCAATTTCAATTGAGTTTTTTTAAAGCCTAATAATAGTCTTCATTATTACCTTCACAAAATTCATGTGAAAATCAAGAAGCAAAAATTTAATCTCTAATGAAATTTAAAAAATATGTAAAAATCCTTTTTTACGGAGTCAACATAACCAAATCATCCAAATTCGTGAAAATTTCACGAATCTGAGATCTTTAAGAAATATTATAATCCACGATTGCCATACTGTGTTCAAAATAGTATATAGAAGCTAAATTTATTTCATTTTGAATAAACCAAGTTTCAAGCTTTTTTCAAATACTCAAATTGTTATTTAGCAAGTAAAAACATGATTAAATTTAGAAAGTTTTTGCATAAATGTTAAGATTTCTTAATAGGGTAATTCTCCGCCAACTCACACAGCAGTTGCCCCGACCCCTCTTCGATTTGCGTGAAACTTTGTCCTAAGGGGTAACTTTTGTCCCTGATCACGAATCCGAGGTCCATTTTTTTATATCTCGTGACGGAGGGGCGGTACGACCCCTTCCATTTTTGAACATGCGAAAAAAGAGGTGTTTTTCAATAATTTGCAGCCTGAAACGGTGATGAGATAGAAATTTGGTGTCAAAGGGACTTTTATATAAAATTAGACGCCCAATTTGATGGCGTACTCAGAATTCCGAAAAAACGTATTTTTCATCGAAAAAAACACTAAAAAAGTTTTAAAAATTCTCCCATTTTCCGTTACTCGACTGTAAATTTTTTTGAAACATGTCATTTTATGGGAAATTTTATGTACTTTTCGAATCTACATTGACCCAGAAGGGTCATTTTTTCATTAAGAACAAAATTTTTCATTTTAAAATTTCGTGTTTTTTCTAACTTTGCAGGGTTATTTTTTAGAGTGTAACAATGTTCTACAAAGTTGTAGAGCAGACAATTAAAAAAATGTTGATATATAAACATATGGGGTTTGCTTATAAACATCACGAGTTATCGCGATTTTACGAAAAAAAGTTTTGAAAAAGTTACTTTTTGCGTTTCTCTTTATTTCGTCGTCCGTGTCTGTCGCGGGTGACCATGAACGGCCATGATCGATGACGACCAGCTTTTTCAAAACTTTTTTTCGTAAAATCGCGATAACTCGTGATGTTTATAAGCAAACCCCTTATGTCTATATATCAAAAATTTTGTAATTGTCTGCTCTACAACTTTGTTCAACATTGTTACACTCTAAAAAATAACCCTGCAAAGTTAGAAAAAACACGAAATTTTAAAATGAAAAATTTTGTTCTAAATGAAAAAATGACCCTTCTGGGTCAATGTAGATTCGAAAAGTACATTAAATTTCCCATAAAATGACATGTTCCAAAATTTTTTACAGTCGAGTAACGGAAAATGGGACAAATTTTAAAACTTTTTTAGTGTTTTTTTCGATGAAAAATACGTTTTTTTCGGAATTCTGAGTACGCCATCAAATCGGGCGTCTAATTTTACATAAAAGTCCCTTTGACACCAAATTTCTATCTCATCACCGTTTTGTGCTGCAAATTATTGAAAAACACCTCTTTTTCGCATGTTCAAAAATGGAAGGGGTCGTACCGCCCCTCCGTCACGAGATATCAAAAAACGGACCTCGGATTCGTGATCAGGGACAAAAGTTACCCCTTAGGACAAAGTTTCACGCAAATCGAAGAGGGGTCGGGGCAACTTTTCCCGATTTCGTGTGAGTTGGTAGAGAATTACCCAATATGTTTCTCTATTTCATTTAATTTTCCAGGGTTTTTTTTCAATAATTTATTTCTATTTTCTGATCGCTTCCTCCAACCTCGGTCCCTGAAATATCGACTCAGAGACAGCCGACTATATTAACTGAATGTTACTATTACATGAATGTTTTCCATTATTTGTTCATCCAAAATTAATGATTATATTTAAAAAAATATGTTTTAAAACTGATCACAATATACTTGTAACATCATTTTAAAGAGTTTTTATTGAAAATCTTAAACACTATTAAATAAACAAATAGATTCAGCAAGTGCATTAAACTTAATAAAAATGCAAACATTCATATAAATTGCAGTTTTGTTTTGTATAAGAAAAACTGTTATTTTACTTTTTACATTATTCAGTATCTTGATGATTTCAAAAATATTTTCTTTTTAAATATATGACTGATTCTTATTTAATTCAAGTCATAGCAATCATATCTTGGTAAATTTTGTAACAGTTTTGTTTCAAAGTATGTTAACCTTTCAATTCTTCAAATATTTCTAATCACGCTTTTCAAATGAAAATTATTACAATTTCCTTTTAAAAACTTAGGCGCTTTACATAGAAAGACTATAAATGACGGATAAATGTTGATTTGTATTAAAGTATTGATTAAAAATTTATTAAATTTCAAGGGATTTCACATCACTTTCATAATTTCACAGATTTCATACTGTTTACGAAATCGTGAAAACTCACTTAACCAAATTATAATGTCCCATGGTTTACATTGCGATTTCTACAATGAACCGGTTTATCCTTCGAAAAAAAAATCAAAGTTTGTAAAGTTCTAATTATGAAGTGATATTACCACACCAATTTATTTATTGATCATACAAATACAATTGATCGATATAGTGCTTTGTACAACTTTTTGAAGCGTTTGAACAGATATAAAGCTTGTTTTGTTCACAACTTGGTTAGTGATCAAGTCTTAGTAAGCAATCTTCACAAGCCAAAGTTCATCCAAACAGTATCTTCAGTGTCTAGCTCAAAACTCTTAGAGTTGATCACGATCCACAGTTATTACAAAGCGCTTTAATAAGTTTACTACTGTTTCGTTCATAAACCATGCCCCACTATATAGAAAAGGGTCTTCCACAATGTTGTCTGATCAAAGCAGTTCGACTGGCTGGCAACCCTGCCCGTTGATACCATCCAAGCCGCCGATGATGATGATCGGTTAAGTGTTTGTTTTCCCCCTTCTAATGTTTACATTACACCCCTCTTTCGATCGCTGAGGGAATCTTTGGTCAACCGCGCGGCTTCTTTGGCGCGAAAAAAAAATAATGGATCGCCAACCCTGCCCGCGCGCGCGCTTCAGCACTGCAATTTTCTTATAAAAATTATTCATGTAGCGTGCTGCAGCGTTGATTTTTTTTGTTTTGTCTGGTGAAAATATCTTCTTCTTTGAAACACTGACTGGCCGGCGTAACTATTTATGATCATCGCGGGTCGCAGGGGGGAGATTTTCCAGGGGTTTTTCGCTCGCGCGGCGAGGGTAAGTGGCCAACGGAGAGTGAAAATGGCATGTTTTCAGTGGCCGTTTTTTATGTGGTACTCTGGCGCTGTGAAGACGATCCCCCTTCGGGCTCGGCTATGCTACTGCTGCTCCTCGGCCGAACAAGCAAACAGATAATAATAATGATAATAAAAAAGCTGCAAAATTACATAAAGATGAGCAAACTTTGGGTGAGGAGTCAAACGCCGCGGCAACGCGCCGCGCTGTAATTCGATAGTGGGCAAGTTTATTGAAAGGTTTGCCTGCGCCGCGGAATAATCAAATCGAGTCCATGTCTCATGGTCTAGTGGTTTTTTTGTTGTTGGATTGATTGAGAAAGATGTTCGCCGGTTATCTCTCCGTTCGATAGGCGGGAAAGGTGTTGTTGACCTATGAAATTGCCTCCAATGAACTTTTGTGTAAGATTAATCGATTCTGAGATTGATCACCTCTGCGTAAACAATACGAGGAAAACTAAACCCTCTACTTATCTTCAAGATCTATTCCAAATCTACTGCTCACAATAACTCCATTCTGTAGGAAAATAGAAAAGCACTTGGCAGGAACAAAACCCTTATCTAAAATCGTTATGGTGTAAAGTTTAAACTCATTAGAATTCAGTTCAGATAGAAACTTATCTTATCTATGATTAGATTTTACTCCGAATTGAAACGCTCACATTCAAAACACGATTTTGGGAATTCAATGTAGACCAAATTCAATCAAAATTACCATCTGCAATCTTATCTGGAAACTTTTAGAACAAACCTTTTACACCCCACGAACTATTAAATGGACACTTTGGAAAGAACATTAAAAGCTTCCTTTTCCCTCGTTTATTCTCCATCAAAATCGTGATTTATCCGGTCTTTGTCAACCACGCCTGCACACCTGTTGAGGTCCCCAACAGCAGACAACCTACCAGTTTAATGACGTGTATTCTACGAAATTTACGACCGCTGTAGTTATAATGTCCCTAACCAATTCTTCAAACGAGTGCCACCCAACGTCACGAGAAAGAAGAAGTTGAAGAAAATCATTCATAAATGCAATTACAGTTCGCGTGAAGTCACCAGACATTGAAAATGCATCAATTTATGCTTGATCGTTTGATTGGACGGATGGACAAACGGGCACATTTCGATGGATAAACATCGGAAATTCTTGCAGCGAGGTAGTCGCAGTGATGATGCGTCGATGATGTCTGGGCGACTTCCTTTGGACGATGAGAGACAAATCGTGACTTGAAAAATGCATCACAAATATGTTGGAGGGATTCGGGGGAAATGCATGTTCGTGAACTGCTGTTTGGACTCTGATACATTTTACTTACTAACTATTATTAAGATTTTTTTTTCATTTAAAAAACCTGAAAATTTTAAATAAAACAAGCTTTACCCGGCAAACTTCGTCCTGCCCTTTGTTGGTATCTTGACGTTTTTAGCTTGTTTGCTTATTCAGAAAATCCTGTGATCAAAATTTGATTTTACGCAGCTTTTCCCATACAATCTGCAGATTTTCCGGAATCGGTTTCAGAGTGGCCAAAGTTGTAACTTTTTGGCGTAAGAACCTTCCTTGAATTAATACGAACCCAACGCAACAAAGAGCACCTCGATCCGACGTTCCGTGTTGAATTGATTCGCGTTCGAACAAAACTGTCGAATTTTTTTATAAATATAAATAAAATAAGGAAAAAAGATCCTGCAAACCCTGATTTTGACTACAAGCTCAAATTGTTCAATTAATTTCGTTTAAAGTATTCTGTGGGGGGTCTCCCTCCATTCAAATCGAAAAATCAGGGGGCAAAAAACATGTTTATGTCAAAAAAACTCAAAATTTCAATGGAAATAAAAGTCAAACAAACAATTTGAAATGCATTTTTCTTCGTTTTTTGGCTCATGAAAACATAATTCGGATTTTTGTAAACACAAGTGCTGAAAAGTTCAACTTTTCAGCATTCATTTCAGTGCTGAAAAGTAGAACTTTTCAGCACTTGTTTTGAAAAGTGTTTCTATTCGAATCTGATATTTTTGTAGAGAAAAGTAGGCTTTTTCGTCGTTCTAGAATGACAGGAAAAGTAAGTAGTTTCTGATGGAGTTGCTAAAATTTTGCTATAATTCAATTTCGAATTGTTCATAATTAAATGCAATTCATGGTACACATTTCAACATTTTTATCCATTTTGAAGTAAGTCACTTATATGTTAAACTTGCAAATGCAAATATTTTTTGAAGTTTATGTTCCTTGACTCCTTAACATTTTAACATTTTAATGAAAAAAGCGTTTTAAAATGCATTTTACACCAGCCCAGTTGTTTTCTTTTGATAAGACTTCTATTACCATTAAAATTTTGAAGTTTTTTGAAAAAAAAAAATGTTGTTGCCCCCTGATTTTCGGACCGATTTTGAAGAGGGGGGGCAACAGAAACTTTGAAAAACATTTGCAACGGCCTTAACATTTTTTTTAAAAAGCTATGATTTCAAAACAATATTTAGCACCCTTTTATACATAATTATTTACTTATTTAATTGTTGATCAATTTGTGCTTTTTTCTTATTTATTATCCGGAATTATTTGGAACATATTTTTTGAGTTTTTTTTTTTTTTTTTTCTAGTGTGAACCTTAACAAATTGATAGGAGTAGAAATAATTTGATTTAAGCTTTTTTGAAATGTTATGGTCTCGTGGCGCAGGGGTAGCGGCTTCGGCTGCCGATCCCGATGATGCTATGAGACGCGGGTTCGATTCCCGCCTTATCCACTGAGCTTCTATCGGATGGTGAAGTAAAACGTCGGTCCCGGTTTCTCCTGTCTCGTCAGAGGCGCTGGAGCAGAAATCCCACGTTAGAGGAAGGCCATGCCCCGGGGGGCGTAGTGCCAATAGTTTCGTTTTTTTTCGTTTTCGTGGAAAAATCAGAAAACATTTTTTGAGAAAATTTCACACAAGTTTCCATAAAATAATTGATTGCAAAGTAAGGAGCAGATGGGGAGTACCAAGAAAAACTAATTTTTGAAAAAAAATATTTTACATTACCTGAAAAATAGTTTTAACTCGAATACGGTGCATTTTATAGACATTTGAAAAACTTTACTTTACTTTTCAATTCCAAATTCAATTGTACATCCAGAAATTACCATTTGAATTTTTTCTAAGAATTTTCAAAACTTTACAAAAATTACTGTTTAAAAAAATCATACTCAGTGCAAAACAAAACGGCCGTTAGACACTAGCTATAGCTAAAACTTTTGAACAAAAGTTGGTAATTAATGTACACTGAAAAAAAAAAAATGGGGTAAAATCTGTTAAAATATTTTTTGTGATAATAACTTAACTAAAAAATTCCTTTATTTTTTTGTACCTTTTTTACAAATAGTCCTAAACATAACCACCAACTTTGCCGAAAACACCAAATCAATCAGAAAATTCCTTCTCAAGATACTGAATTTCGAACATTTGCTTAGCACTTTTTTATGGACATCTCTAAAATTTGTATGGAGACTTGTATGGGGAAACCAACGATGCAAAATGGCTTTTTTGGACCTAAGGAATTAAAGGCCAATGTTTCATCTAAATCAAAAAATTATAACAATAAGATGAGAAGCCAAAACAAAGAGAATCGCTCAGTAGTGTTTATCTGCTTAGAATCTGTCATCAAAACACAGTTTTATCTAGTTTACAAACATTTTTTTTAGTTTGAAGTTTGAAGTTCTTGAAAAAAAAAGATAAGACAAGTATATTTGTGCTGGCATAATTGAAATCTCTGAGATTTTATGATACCAAAGTTGATAAATCGGAAAATGTAGATTTTTTTTTCGATTTCCTGATAATTTTGAACAAACGCGATTAAATACAATTATCTGAACTTTTATATAGCCGTCTATTTCAGACTATATTCGCTTAAATGTATGCTAATATGACAGTTGAGGTTTTAATATTACTGTTAAAATATATTTTAGAACAAAACTAAACAACATACATGTTAATTCAACGTATCCAAAATTGCAGATCAAATCCGTTGAAACTTCCTCCCCCCAAAAATTGACGGTTTCACACCGGCACGTGATAATTCAGCCGAAAATTGCATTGTTCAAAACCGTCGTCTCATCGACCCCTCGCGTGAATAATGCCATCATAAATTGCACGTTTCCCCCCGTGCGGAATTTATTTGCGCGCCCTTTAATTTATTTGTTCTGACCGCGGTCATCCTTCCAATTGCACGGTCATTATTCTTGTGAATCCCCTCCCGAAAAAAGCCTCGCTTAAGTTCGGCCAAAAGAAAGTCATTATACTCGGACTTCATTCGAAAACCACTAAATCATCAAACAGTCCGCACAATGCGTTGCACATCCTCCTTTGCCGGAAAATAATACCACACCTCTTTTCAGGAATGAAAAGGGGGCCACTTGCTCGATTTCTTCAGAATTGCCTCCAAGGATCGTCCTGGCAAGTTAGCCGATGTAGTTGCACTTTGCAATTTACCGATGGCATAAATTATATTTACACCTCGTGCGATCAGTTCTCAACCAACAATAATAATAATCGTAATCGTAATGTACACCTTCTTGGCGAAGCCACGATCTTCTTGTGAAGACTCCAGGTTCGGTCCAGAAGGATATCGATTTCCTTGTTCTGGTGCGCGTGCGCGCGAACGAATAAAATTTCATTACCAAGAGGACGTTGACCGCGGATCTTCAACGCAGAGTTGGGGTTCTACCCTCTCGGAAAGATCAAGACCGGATGATAAATATTAACATAAATTGCGTTGATATCATTATTAATGCTCCAACGTGTTGCATCGTTTGCGGTTAACTGACTCGAATCCGCAGATCGTGATGCTCGAGCACAAGAACAGAACATATCAATTAAAGGAGTTTCAACCGCAGTTCGGCAGTTCGGACTATTGCAAATGGGCAAAGGAATGCGCAAGAGTTGCGTCGTCGCGTCGTCGAAGCGTTTCAATCAGCCCGTCCAAATCGGGACAAGACACGAGTCGGTGTGTGTGTCGTTGGAGTACGTCGGACCCCTGTCGAAACTGTCGAGATCTTGGGGTTGGGAGCCATCTTGGGACGGTTTGCGTTGACAGCTGAAGGAGTAGCGTGGTGAAATTACTGCAGTTCATTAGGGTGATTGCTGTGCGGAAGGTTTGGAGTTGTTGCATTCAGATAAACAATTTCAGAGCAGTTTGGAGATCTCAATTTCGTCTACGATATGAACAAAGTAGTACACTAGATGATCATTAAGATCACCAACATGATCAACAAGCTCAAAGGTCATAACAATTCAATTTGTGTTCATGTCTAGCCTCTGTAAACAATCAAAACAAAAGGCAAAAAGCGACAATTAATCATCACCACTGAAAAACACGACTCCTCACGGTCACCCGCTTACAACAGGTCCCAATACCTGATAGATCACCCCAAACCCCAACTACAAAGCCTTCGTTCCACTGGACCTCTCTAGAAGACCACAAACACGCCTCGAGGGGTGTCTCGATTTCGCAACTCGCTGTATGCTAATCAACTTCACACCACGCACTCAACCCCAGTCCAATTTCCGAAAGCACTTCACACGAAAAAGACCGCTCGCGCAGACCATTTTGTAAAGGTCACGCACTCGGCAGCTATTCACCCCCACATGAACGTGTATATCTGGACGCCTAATTACCGTTCACAGCTGTTGACCTACTTCTGCGCCAACGGGTCACAAGAACTGGGGTTTTCGTTGCGTTGGAGTTCTGCCTCGAGAGTCCCTTTTCAAGATCCGTTGAGCGATCACTTGAGCGCCCACTTTTTCGGTTTCAGTTCCGAACGAAAGTGAATTACCGCACTTACGGAGGAGGTCAGTAGCGTAGCGAGCCCCCGCAGGGGGCGGGGCGCGCGGTTTGTTCAAGAGGAAATTGTCGCCGCCCTGGTTCGCACGATTACCCCCCAGGGTAAGACCTTCAACGATCGCTCGAGAAAATTAAGTCACAATGAGAGTGAAAATCTTGACGAAAAGTCGCACCATTGTTGGGTTGTGCGTGAGGTATTGGCAGGAGGTCTCCAAAGTAGGTGATCCGGTAACCGGCGGGGGGACACATTGCGTTGGCAGTACGCGATCAACGACGATGACGTGAACTTCAACTACCCTAAGTGGTGCGGCGTATCACGTAATAGCTCGGCATTGTTTTTGTTTACATTGTCGGGTCGTTTTTTTGTGAATATGGTCGCGCGGTGTTGTTACGTTTCTCACACCTTCAGAGATAATTGCGGCACATTCTTACTGGAGCAGTAGAACATTTGGAGTTCTGAACCACACGTGCCCAGATAATTTGACAATCTGGGTTACGATCTAACGGTACCAAGAACCACGCGTAATCCAAGACATTCCGAGATACCGATCTTGACCCGCAGTCAACCCGCGGGTCACACGCAACTCTAAAAGGTTCGACCGACAATAGGGTCATCAATTACCGAAAACCATTCAAAAGTCCCATCTTAAACACACTCAAGACCCAAAACAATCTTCAACTCATCGTTCCAGTTGGTTGACGACGACCGCCAAGGTCTTCAAGAAGCGATGGGTCGATGCAGCGCCGATGATACCGATCGGACACGTGTGAATGGCACGTTAGTTGTTGTCGGATGTAGAACAAATTGGGACCGCCTTGAGTGACTGATTGATGGTTAACTGGGGGGGGTGCTCTAACGGGTCGATCGTCGTCCCAAAACGGGAGTTTGAAAGTCACGCGACCTGGTTCTGTCGGCGCGAGTTTTGTTTTGGATGTTTAACTAATTGAGGCTTTTTTTTTCTCTTCTTTTCTTGCAGGTGAGACGAGTGATTTTTGGAGTTGCGGTTGGTTTGTAAAAATGACCAAATAAGCACAAAGTTTCTTTACAGAGAAAAAGATTCGTATCTCTGTTATGATCAAGATGACAAATTTACAGAGGAACAAATTGCTTCCAGCTCCGACTCTGACTCAACCGACTCCAGAACAAAGTTGATGAAAATTAGCTGAATTCAACTCCAACACCGGTTTCTAGGAATTCAACAACTCCGACTCTTACTCCAGCTTTTAAGAATTGACGACACTGACTTTTTGACGTTTTGACTTCTTAGTACTCGACCCTCTCCCTCATTAATACATGTCACATACACGGGAATTTGTCAACTCTAACTCCGACATCGCCTTCTCAGAACTCAACAACTCCGGCTCCGACTTCAGCTTTTAAAAATTGAGGTGTCTGACTCCGCCTTCAACTCCTAGTTTTCAAAAAGTACTCGACTCCTCTCACTCTTATTCAACATTTAAAAACATGTGTCGACTATGACTCCGACACCGGCTCATCTGAATTCAGCAACTCCGACTTTAACTCCAAGTTTCCAAAAAGTACTCAACTCCAATCAAACTCTTTAAAAAATGTTAAAAATAGGTTGATTCTAACTCCGACACCGGCTTCTTAGAATTCAGAAACTCCGACTTCAGCTTTTTAGATCTGGCAACTCTAACGCCGGCTTTAATTCAAATTTCCCATAAAGTACTCGACTCCTCTCACTCTCATTCAAAACTGTTGATAATTTGTCGACTCTAACTCCGACACCAGCACCTCCTTTTAAACATTGACGACTCTTACTCCGTTTTTACCTCTAATTTCCCAAAAAGTAATCGACTCCTCCCAATCTCATTCACAGTTGATGTAAATTTATCGACTCTAACTCCGACACCGCTTTCTCAGAATTGAAAAACTCCGAATCCAACTTCAGCTTTTAAGAATTGACGACTCTGACTCAGACTTTAGTTCCATGTTTTCGAAAAGTACTTGACTCCTTTCAGTCTCATTCAAAATTGTTGAAAATTTGGAAACTTTAACTCCGACACCATCTTCTTAGAATCAAACAACTCCGACGCTAACTTCAGCTTTTATGAATTGAGGACTTTAACTTCAAGTTTTTAAAAAGTACTCGACTCATCTCACCCTCATAATTTTTTTTTTTGAAAATTTTGTCGACTCCAACTCCGACTCCGGCTTTTCAGAAATGAACAACTTCGACTCCAACTTCAGCTTTTAAGACTTGATGACTCTGGCTCAGACTTTGGCTCCATGTTTTCAAAAAGTACTTGACTCCTTTCAGTCTCATTCAAAATTGTTGAAAATTTGCCTACTTTGACTCCGACATCGTCTTGTCAAAATTTAACAATTCCGACTCCAACTTCAACTTTTATGAATTGAGAACTTTAACTTCAAGTTTTCGAAAAGTACTCAACTCATCTCACCTTCATTCAATTTTTTTGAAAATTTGTCGATTTTAACTCCGACACCAGCTTCTCGAAATTAAACAACTCCGACTCCGACTTCAGCTTTTAAGAATTGACGACTCTGACTCCGACTCTAATTCTGGGTTCTCAAAAAGACTTTGACTTCAACTCCAACATCAACTTCCAAACAAAATTGTTGAAAATAGACGACTCCAACTTCGCCACCGTCACCCAAGAATTCAACAAATCCGACCAATATTCCAGATTATAAGAATTTTACTACGAATTTCAACTCCATTTACAACTATCAAACAAAATTGATAAAATAAGACGACGTCGGATAATCAAAAATATCGAATCCACCAACTCCGACTCAAACTTCGACTTCACAGTACAGTTTGTCAAGGGAAACAGATTGGCCAATGTTTGACAGATCCAAAAATGCTGGACACCAACCGAACTTTACGCCCAGCAAAACTGGCAGTGTTGCAAGCGCAAAACATACGTTGGCAGTGCCAGTGGAAACTTGAAGTTATAGTTGGAGTCAGAGTCGTCCATTCTTAAAAGCTAAAGTTAAAGTCGGAGTTGTTTAATTCTAAGAAGCTGGTGTCGGAGTTAGAGTTGACATTTTTCTTATCAATTTTGAATGAGCCTGAGAGTAGTCGGGTACAATTAGTTAACATGGAGTCAAAGTGGAAGTCAGAGCCGTCAATACTTAAAAGCTGAATTCTGAGTTGCCAGTGTCGGAGTTACCGTCGACAAATTTTCAACAATTTAAAATGAGAGTGAAATGAGTCGGGTACATTTTAAAAACTTAGAGTCAGAGTCGTCAAATCTTAAAAGCTGAAGTTGGAGTCGGAGTTGTTGAATTTTGAGAAGCTGGTGTCGGAGTTAGAGGCGACAAGGCTGACGTTTCTGCAAACAAATGCAGGCAAACTGCCAAACTGTCAAAAAATTTGTTTTTTTGCGACTTTGTTTCTTTGTCTGTTTGTGTGTTTGTGATAGTCTAATACGTCCTTTAGTAGAAATACCTTCATGTTGAAATTCGTCTTAGAACAGCAAAATGATCAATCTAAACAAGAGAGTTTCAGCAGTCGTCTGAATCCAAAATGGAATCAATTCTTTGAAATCTTGTTTTTTTACCCCACCAGAAAATTGAAATCCAAATAATTTTGCATTATTTATCGCAATTTTCTGCCACAACATGAGTTCGATCCCCCAGAACGATAACAATCATACCAAGCAGGGGACTCTTTACGATCCATTCAGCACCGTTGGATACCGAAAACAATTTGGAACATACTTTACGACGCAACATAACCACAAAAAAGAAGGGTCCTTTCCTCGTATCATCTTCACTGCAGTCACAACAAAGCATAACCCTGCTCCCACGTGCGTGATCATTCGAAAAGGGCGCATAACTTAGCGCCATGAGTTACGGACCTCCGAGTTCTTCCGCGTTTCTGAGAAGAAACCGCTACCGATAAGATTCGGACGACCCTTTTGGCATAATTTATTCCGCCGTTGCATGCAAACCAGTCACTAGCAATTACCGGTCGACAAGATCCGAGCTATTAATTTGACTGAACTCTCGGCGCACCGGCTTATCACCGCGGTGTGCATCTCGGCCATAAAAGGCGGGGGCAATTTGATCTTTCAGAACCAATGAAGACTCAGGGGAAAAGTGCACACCTTCTCCATAACTGATGGCGTGGTTCAGAACTTCAACCGCGAGATCTTCTAGTCGAGTAAGGTAATTAAACGCCACGCGGACACAATGTTACGGGGCGGGTATGTTTCCATGTAGATAAAGCTATTAATTGCGATTTATTTGCGGTTTTATGTGTTTGCACCTTCTAGGTGGGTAGGTAGATGGCGCTAGTTTGCGGTTCTGCGACGCTAATTGAAGAATCCTTCGGCGGCGATACACATCGGAGGAAGTTACGGAAAGTTGAATTCCGTGTACGCAAGATCTGCGACCAGGTGCATACCAGCCTCGTCCCACATCATGTCCCATACTCAACTGGCTTGTTTGTTTTACTATCCTACGCAAACCCCACCTCAACCCTCAGTTCCCTTTAATAGCCCAGCATCCCGGAAGGTCCCAACGACCTGCATTAATGTTGACACCAACTCCGCGCGCACTTGCACGATCCTCTCAACTCGCGCTACAAATAGGAGTCAAGAGATCAACACTTGGCGAAGCGCTTGCGTGCGTTGTCTTGAAGCTTCGCATCCTTGCCGCGTGCAGAGGATCAACCGGGCTCGTTCTAGACGAGTGAGACGAGATGGTTGATAAGTCCCAGGGGGAACAAAGAAGCGACGGCGTGCGAGCGCGAACGCCTTCTGGAAAGGAAGGCGAGCCCCATTAAGCGCAAACGAGCGCTAATTAATTTATCAATCTATTAAAAGTAATTGTTTGCTGACGGGGCTGGGTTCGCGCTCGGAAGGAGCACGCAACTTTACTGTGGGAAGTAGCACTTTGTGCGGGTTAGAACGTGTGGGTTCTACGGTGACAAAGTGTGACGTAACTGGGAAGGTGGTGACTAATAGGATCATCACTTGCGTTGACAGATTGACAGTTTGACAGATGTACTTACCTGATACATGCTGGAATCTGGAATCTGGAACCTAAAACCACTTTTTCCGTACTTACCTGCAGACTTTCAGCGTTTGCCAACTAAGTTTGTAGCTACCTTGATATTGAAGTCTGTAGTTGAGAAGTGCATCATGGAATCATCTTCGCAACAACAAAATTCATCAATTCATTTAGATTTCTGACGTCCGTATTTGAGATGCTCATATCAAAACCGACTGCAAAGAGCTTCAATTACAAATTTGCAATGCCATTCAAAATATACAGCATTTCCCCAGAATTTCAAACCTCAAATTAATCCAATCCGACAACAATCGCTTAAAATGTAATTCAACCCCGAATCACACTCCAATTGACGTCCATCCTTGTCAAATTTACACCCCTGGAACGACCCCGGCAGCATCCCCGCCGAGCTGTCGCGAATCTCGACCTCCAGGTAACGGTGATCGCGCCGCAGGAGTCGCCCACCGCCAAGGTCTTTTCCCCCGTTCACTCATCTTCGGCAACAACCTGTGACGGGTCCGCTCAACTGCGCGTCTCCCCCCTTCTCTGATTGAGTAGCAATTAATCACTGCACTCCTCTTGCAGCAGTTGACCATAAGTGCAACCATGTAGAGAGGAATGCACAGCACTTCCTTCTTCAAGGTGATTGACTCTTTTGGCTCAGCGTGCTGGTCTCCACAAAGGACGCAACCTCTTTTGAGAAGAAAGAGCGACTCCAGCGAGAGTGCAAATTGACCCCAAAGCTTTTAAGGTCCCCCTCCCTCACCACGAGCCTCAGACATTCGAGGGGACAACAATCAACATCGTCCGTTAATAACAAATAATAATCGTACGTGCATCATCGATTATCGTGAAATTATGATGCACGTTAGCTTGCCGCGAAAATAATTTATAAATAATGATGAACCCCGGAAAGAAGGAGAGCTTCAGGAGGAGAGGACACCCCAAAAATGTGGACCCTTTTTATGATTGCTTGCGCAACAACAACGGGACAAAAAGCGATTAAATCATCTACCAGAGTGATACAATATCATCAAATTCAAATGAGCCTGGATTAGTGCTTTAGGATTAGGACTTCTGGAGATTTGGCGACTCCGACATCAACCTTTCAAATTTTGCTGACTCCAACTTCGACTCCAGGTCCCTGCAGAGATCCAACTCCACGAGCTCCGACTCAAAAGTCATGTTTCTTATGAGAATTCTAAAAAAGTGGTGGTTTTACACTTTCAAAATTGAACACTGAAAAAAAAACTTTTCTCATAATTGTAAATTGTTGTTCATAAACGAAAGAACCACGGAAAAAAAATCATGACTTTTTTCCGTGGACTTCTTTGACTTGACCAATACCAAGGCATATAGATTTGGTAAAGTAAGGCGGGTTTTCCATCTGTCAAAAAATAGTTAGCACAAAAAGCGGATTTTACATGGAGATTTTCAGAAAAAGTGAAAAAGGGGTTACTGGAGGGTCCGTCCACATCACACTACAGACGAGCTGTCACTTTTTACACGGAGCTAACACTCACTATCAAACATTTAGTAGTATGTGAGAGGTTGAAAGGAATGTCAAACTAAAAAAAGTAGCTCGATGGTTTGACAAAAATCAGTGTCAAACCAACGGGGTTTAAGTGAACTCGCTCATTTAAACGTTTTCGTATTGAAATTCACTCAAACGTCAAACTGTTGTTTACAATCCGATTTCTTGTCGAATAAGCGATGTTGCATACAATATTGTGTACAATTTTATTCCCTCCAAAGTTTGTAATAAACTTTACACATCGCTATTGTACAATATCAATTATTTTCATATAAATTTGAGCTTCTAAACCTTGCCTCCAACAAGAAAAGTTACCAGGAAAGGAGAAATGCCAAGACCCTGCAAAGGTCCCAAGGTCTTTTACCCAACACAGAGAGTTCAACGATTTCACTCTTGATTTCAGACGACCGGTGTGTGGTGGTTGAGGGTCCCCGACGTGCAGGGACCCCCCTGAAAGTGATTCAACCCTCACTTGGCCTCGGCCGAAAGTGCGCAATTTTGTTTATAAAAATCTCGTTTTCATAAGGGATTTTTTTTTTTTTGCTTTCGTCTGCAAGTATTCCTCCGATCGTTATTTTTTGGTCGAGGATGCGCCTTCAAGGGCGGAATTTTTCGGGCGTTCTCTCACGTGGCCCGGCAGCCCCGCACAACAGTGTGTGAAGAAGAGTTATGTGCGATGATGTAAAGTTCTCTCGATAATAATGATAATAACGTCTGAAATTGAATATAAAATCATTATGGAAGGAGCAAGTGGGAAGAAGACGTTGACCGCTGCTGGCCGGGACGACCCGCTCAAATTATGTCCTTTGTAATCAGATGGATGGTCTGCCTTTTTCGGATGGTTCTTTTTTCAATGAAGAAAAAATGGACTACAGAGGGTGTGCGATGTTGTGAACACGTGAAACTGACATTAGACGATTCGTGAGTTTTTTCTTAATTTTTTTTTTGGTTTTAACGACCACCTACAAATCTAGACTACCAAGAGGCGTTCAAGATATAACACGTGTTACTCACTGACGAAAATCAGTTCACAAAAAACATGAACAAATGTTCACGAAATTGTGAATCACGATGAAATCCAAAAAAAAATCGTAGAAGTTAGACTGGCTTTTTCTTAATTCCCAATTTCATGAACATTTGTTCATGTTTATGATATCTTTTTTCTGGTATAAACAAGATCCTACTGACAGATGACAGTTGTACTTACCAAACATGGCACCATACATGAAAGCACTTAAAAGTGTACTTACCTGAAGTTATGCAGCAACTACTCAGAATTTATCAATATTTTTGAAAGTTTACCAATGTTGAAGTCCGTATTAGAGAAGTCAAATCCGCTAAATTTCAAACAAATCCAATATTTCGAAACAGCTAATCCCATCTCAAAACTACAATGCGCTCTCTCATAATTCCCCAGCCTTTCATCATCGATTAGCAGCCGGCATCTAATGCTAGCCCTCGTCTCGTCCGAATTGACATTTACACAGTACCTCTCTCGTGATTAGTGTGGTCACAGCACAATGACCACTCGGTGCCACTTTTTCACACCTTTAAGGTTGCTTGAACCCTTGCGTCAACCTGCTGTTGCAGCCGCGGCCATCATCAACCGAGCCCTATGATTTATGGAATCTCCAATAAATCACCACTTCGTGCTCGCGACCTGGGACAGGTCGCTGCATCGCCGGTTCGCTCAGAGGTGCATACGGTTAAGATCCGAGTGTTTGCTACCGGTCGATGTTTGAACATGCAGCTGTTGACAAGACCAACTTCGTCGTGCAACATTGTAGCATTGTTGGGTGTGATTCAACGCGGTTATGAAATCGGCGAGGATCTCCTGATCAAGTAGGTCTATTCAGGAACTTCGCAGCTGAGCTGCGATGGGCCATGTCAACGCGCCATTGAACTTCTCCTCGAGAGCCCTACATTTTTACGATCGGCAAACGGGGTCATCCCTGAGAATCTGCCGCCGGCGGCGGCGACAACGTCGGCATGTCAGTTGTGGAAGCCTCCGACAATAAACAACAATACCTTCGGATGCCATTAAAATGTTGTTACGATTATTGCCATGACATGTGCGCGATGAAGCGCGCGCACCCTTTCAAGCGCTCACGCTCATGATCTTTACCCAGGACGACTCTCCTCGCTGAAGATCATCTCGTAACGGCAGCCGGAATTCTAGACCTCGGCACAAAGTTGTAGAACACGGCGCGCGCGCGCGCGGTGGACTCTCCCAGTGTAGCGAGATCTAAGCCACGATCTTCTGCTCCGGTAATGGCTCGGTGTCACAATAATTCATAATTATTATTAGGGCTCGTTCATGGAGCTAATGGCTTTTGCGCGCGATCATGAAATGTCTCTCGCAGGTTACGAGGTTTGTTCGCCCGTATAAAATGTTGAAGTTGCGTGCCACCGCCGAAATCGTTCAAGGCTTTTCCCTTTTGGGAAGTTGCACAATTCCGAAACCGGTTCGGAACCCGATTTTACGGGTAAGGTGTTGAACTCGTAATCCACGGCAGCAGCTGTTGGGACGTGGCCCCATAAACAACTCTCTTCGTTCAAGTCTACAGGACCACCAGAACAAGGCGCACGACATCCACCGTGGCAGTTTTAAGTCGGTCGGCGAGCGCCGGTAGTAATTGGTTATGAATGGAATGTTATGCAACAATGGGACCGTATTTTATCCCGAGTGGCCTGTGAAGGGCAGCGATCGCGGATTATGTGACCGGTTGGACAAGGTTGGAAGTTATGAGCGTGAAGAATGCATTCTTGGGGGATTTAGGTGGTTTTGGAATTTCGGACGTTGAATAATTTTTAATCTTGTTAAGATTGATGATCTTCAGGATTTCCAAAATTCTAAAACAGAACTAAACAGTTCCTTTCTACGACTTGTCAACTTCAGCTCAGGCCACGCTGTGTCCAAACTGTCAGCAGCCAATCGACGACAGCGCGGCTTAGCACCAAGTAGTGGGAGGCACTCTTGCTTACATGGGTTTAACGTTGGTCCCAAACTGCAGAATGCTGCACGAATTTGCATTTTGCATGCCAACCAACACCAACCTCGCTCGGTCCAAATGTTACAACATCTCGCGCTTCGACACGAGTTTCGTTTCAACGAGGGGCTTATCCAGCCGCTCAGTGTCTCAAATCTCGCTTCTAAGCCTGTTAGGGTGATACAGAACTTGCCGTGCAGATCGCCGCGCAGCGGCAATATCTCGCCAATGGTATCTCGTGGTGGACTAACGGCAGCGACAACGACCAACTCCGCGATATGTTCCACCACCACTCTTCTCAAAGCTCAGTTACAGAAAACTTGGTGATACCTAATCTCGTTGCAGGGCTTTGTCCGGCCGCGCGGTCAGGGCAGGGCCGCGAGATCTGTACCAAGTTGTTGTTCTAAACTTCACACCCTCTCGTAGACCCGCACCCCCTCGATTCCAAGAGTTAAAAGTAGTTCAGCATGATGTGGCGAAACCTTGGCCGTTTTGTAGGGCACCCCAGTTGGACTCCACACAGTTGAAGCTGCTGCGGCGGCGCGAAGTGCAACAACTATAACAATAAATTGTAACAAGCGATGGCGATCAGAAGGTTGCGATATCAGCCGAGACCGAGAAGTTCTGAGATGTGTCGTAAAAGTTGTGTTCCGTGAGCATCGACACGAGGGCGGAGATAAAAATTAGTGGGCTATTTCGGCGGGGATGTCGTTGGGGCTATCGGTGGCCATTAGGGAGGGTGCGCGCGAGCGTGCACACATTGGAGATTAGCTATAAAAGCAAAACGGACAAATATTTTATCTAGTTCATGTGTTCTGGGAGGGACGGTTTAGCGGCATGCGAGATGGTCCAGATTGTAACAAAAAGATATTTGATGCGATAACTTGAGGAATCTAAGTTATTAAAGTATTGTGTTTGTAAGGGATTTTGTAACTTTTAACTATTTGGACACTGGAATATTTCAATGAAATGTGCTGTCTAAAAATCAAAAATTTGCCTTCACTGTTCATGAACGACTTGCGACGCATTGTCGATGATTTTTTTATTATTTTTATAGTTTTCTTCTTCATTACATTCAACATAGTCGAAGAAACCAAATCGATGTAGGTATTTTACAAGATACATATTTGCACAACAATCTCGTAAACTGTTGAACAATTATGTTTTGTCATAAAGATGGCACAAAGTTTAAAGAAAAAATATTTCGTGAAATTATACAAAATGCACGTTGTAAAAATAAATACATTTAAATAACATTATTATACGACTAAATCTTACTTCCAGACCCGATGTTACCCCTAATGACGGTTTGAATTAAAGCTAAAATGTGTAAATCCTATGAACCTTATTTTATGATTAAGGTCATAACAAATTTTATTTAACATTTTTGTTCGCAGGGGTAGGGTAAACTAAAAATCAATTCAAATTATTTAGCCCATTCTTTCAAAATTTTGAAAAATACTTCATGCATTATTACAGCTGTGCTTCTGTCAAAAAGTTTCAAAATATAATTGAATTTATGACAATATTTTTGTTCGACTTTTTCTAACTTGTGATTCAATATTCGTTTTTTATGTTAAAATAGCTAAAATAAAAATATAAAGTAAACGTAATAAGTAAACGTAATACAATTCAAAATTCAAAAACTGTTTTCTGGATTTTTTAATTAATCAATAAGTTTAAAAATCTATCATTTTCTGGACATTACAAAACCAAAATATCAGAATTATAAAATAAAAACTTATTCAAAAAAAGACATCAAATTTCACTATTTGTTTATGTAAAAGATAGCCAAACTTTTTCAAAGATGTTTATGTTTTTTTAGAAATTTATAAATTTTAGATATAATTTGAATATTTTATTTGAATGTTGACTTAAATTTTGAGAAAAGATTGTGAATGAAACTATGTTGCCACCGGCTATTAATTCAAGTGCATCAGTTTTTGTTGTTGTTAAAATCCAGTTTCAAATAAATTTAAAATTTAGAAAAAAAAAATTAAAAAAATCTACAAGAGAAAAGAAAATAACATCGTAAATTTTTTGAAAAAAAATGGCAGCTTTTTGAAAATTAACTTAAATTTTGAACTATGCTTTTTTAACTTCATGCAGTTGCAAAAAGCAGATTTTTTCAGCACTAGTCGTACATTTATTCAAAGAGGTTCAACGAGTTCCAAAACAAATGAAGGATATTATTTTTCGCAACAAGTCATGAAAAGATCAACTTTTCAGCATCCATTTCAGTGCTGAAAAGTAGAATTTTTCAGCATTTACTTTGAAAAATGTTGCTTTTCGATTCTGTTATTTTTGGTACAGAAAGGAGAGCTTTTTCGTCGTTCAAAAATGACAGCAAAATATGTTTTTGGTAATTCTTTAAAGTAATAAAAACTTTGCTTGTGTTCAACATTAGAAAAAATAAACATTGGTAAAATTTTCAGATCTTTTCAAAAAAATGTTCTGAAAATTTTGAAGTTGAGTTTAATATTTTAAAGCGGCCAAATAATTAATATCACGAAAATTAAACCATAGGTTGGTGAGATATTGTTTGTTTTTCTTATATACGCTTTCTCAGAAGATATTTTTAGAAATTTTCAGAACTTTTCGATTTTTTTTCAGAAATGGTAACTTATGGGCACTGTTTCAAAAAAATTAAAAACTGCTTTTTTTTGTTATATTCAAACTTTAAGTGGCCATATCACGAAAATATTGCACTTCATAAACATCTCTGTAAAGTACTTTTCGATTGGAAATTCGAATTTGCATTTATAACTGAAGCAAAAAAAAATTGAGTGACATTACTTTTTTTACGAAAACAAATTGAAAAAAAATCCTAATCATGGTAAATTTTTTGTCGTTCTACTCTATTGGTTCAATATTGCGGTTTTTATTTTCTAAAACATAAAAAAAAGAATGTTAAGCATGGTTAATTTAAAAAGCACTAAAAACATTCGTAAACAAAAATTTTCCGTTTTTTTTTATGGCCCACATCAGACCTACAACTTTGCCGAAGACACTAAATCAATCAGAAAATCCGTTAAAAAGATACACATTTTCTAATGTGTATGTACCAAAATTGTATGGAACTTGTTATGGGTGAACCAATGACACAAAATAGCTTCATAGGGAAGGCCCTAGCGAAATAATAAAATACAAAAAAAAGCACAAATCCTTCCGATTTTGTAGAGAATTACTCATATACAAAATTCATCCCAAAAAGTTGGACGTCTATGATGTTGACGCGAATCGCAAAAATTGAATGACATGCTCAATAGTTGCTATAACTGAAAAAGTGACTCTCCCCATACAATACCGTATGGAAAATGTATTTCTTGACAGGAAATCTCTTACTTTTGACAGCACATTCCAAAGGGACCATAGTTGATCTATCGTTAAATGTCGTCTTGTCATATTTTATTTGTTTCATTAAGATAAATAAAAACTGACCAGAAATAGATTTTTAACGTTGTACATCAAAATAAATATAGGGCTTTTAGTACCCTATTATAATTTTGTTACACTTTTAAAGTTTTCTAAGGGATTTTTTATGAAACTAGTTTTTATTCATAATTATCTTGAGTAATTTAACACAATTTCAATCTCTAAGAAGCATTGCTCAATTTGATCGCAATTGCTCAATTGTGCAAACAACGCCAACAATAGACACATTGACATACCGCACCGCCATCACAAATCACCTTCAAACCGGCTGATCAAACGCAATTAGGGGGCTTATATAAGTCAACATTCGATCGTATCCCTGCCACGTGCCCGTGCCCCTCCATTCGAGAACTCCACGACGATTGATTTATGCTCCCATTAACGCGCGCGCGCGCTCTCCTCCCGATCATAATAGAAGGAGTTGGAGTTGCATGCGCTCCAATTGTTGCACCCATTTATGACGCGGGGTCCAAAGTGCAGCCTCGAATCTCCCATCGATCACCGATCACGGCGCTCGCGCGCCGTCTGTCACTGCGCAAAACCCTAACCTAACCTAACCCCAAACGGTGATGCCTATTATTAAGGGAGGGGGTGTGCAATTTTGCAATTCGCGCCAATTTTCGCACGTGACCTTTCGCGCCCGCTCGTAGAATGTCTTTGTCGGAGCCTTTCCAGAACCGCTCCGGTCTAGACTTGACACGGGTGCAGTTTAATGTTGGCCAATCAAATCCCAAAGAGTTCTGCAGCGATCGGGACTCTAACCTCTAAAAAAAACATATGATCCTACGTTGACCACATGGAAATCGAACGGTCAACCTTGAAACACCCACAGCACAATTCCAAACACCGTTACCCAGGTGCGTTTCTCTCGCCTAAACCGCACCGCACACTGACCTTGCCGTGATTGATTGGTCCAAGTTCCTTTTGTTGAACTTGGTGGTGGTGGTGTCGGGCCCAATTAGATCATGTGACGATTGCCTAAGCCCTGGGTATGATTCGATTGTGTCGAGCGCGCGACTATGACGAAGGACACCGCGGATTGGATTCCTGGCTGAGTCCGAGACCGGGGCGCGTGTTTGGAAAGTGGATATTTTTACGGTTCCATTGTTCGAGTATGTGCGCTAGCATCGCGATCTGTAAGGTCGGGCTCACAAATCGCGCCGTTATTGACGCAAAAGCGATCTCATATTGAGTAACAATAACTATAAATGCTGAGGGATAATGCTGCGAATTTATGGGAGCGGTCAAGAGGCGATTTAGGGTAAACGTTTGGCTTTGCTGTCTTTCTTTTTGAGATTTCGGGCAAAGATTGGTGAAAAAAGTGGGACTTGAGATTGAACTGTAAAGATATCGGCTGGGGTGTTGAAGAATTAAGGAGTTGCGAAAAGCCCTTAACGATTGATCTAACATGGAACAACCACTAGTTTTGATGTAATAACACCTGAACTCCCAAGCTCGAGAAAGAGGGGTAATTTCCATACAAATTCCCCCTTTTTCTCGAGCTTGGGAGTTTAGGTGATAAGAAAGAGGCAAATCTCTCGAGTTAGTTTTCAAAAGGTCCTAAGCGCCATTGTAAACTATGCCTAATAAGTCTTATCCAATATTTGTATTTTTTTTATTTGCCTCAAATTTGTTTCAAAAGCAATATCTATTCGTCCAGACAAGTTCCATCAAAATTTAAGGTTGTGTTCTTACAAAAATGCTATGTCAATGTTCAAACATTGATGTGTTGAGAAGCAATCTTCTGATCGATTTAGTGTCTTCGGGAAAGTTAAAGAATATTAAAAGATCAAGAATTCCATTTTAATGATTTATCAAAACCAATGGATAAAAAGTGTTTTGAAAATTTAATAAAGAATTTGAAAAACTTCATTTTTTTAATGAGCAATCCTCTACGAGATCGGCCGATTTCGACCTTTTTTATTTCTTATATTTTTTGATTTGGCTCAAACTTTGTGGGGACCATCCCTATGACCAAAGAAGCTATTTTGCAGACTTACCTTTTGACGGGTGCGACAACGCACAGTGGGAAAAAAGGGCCCAAAAAATTACCGCAACATGATTTTGCACAAACCATCGATTACTATACACCAAAAGCTTCGTTTTTGCACCAGGAACAATAATCCGATGAAAAATCACACTGCACGGACCGGTGGCCGGAGTACAGGCCACCGGAAGATGCGGATTTTTGGAAAAAGTGTCAGATTTATCCAATTTTGAACTGATAAGCTTTCTTCTACCATGAATAGTCATGCAAAACAATCTTAGAATAATATTAAATACCATAGGACCCATCGGAACCGGTTCCACCGATCTCCAGTGGCCACATCCGGAACCGCATTAGGAAACAGTGTTAACCAGTCATGCGACGTATCCAACTTCTTGATTTTGGATGGAGAGTATCCTTAAAATGTATTTTTGCCTCCGGTGACCGGTTCCCAGGTTCTCTGGTGGCCACATCCGAAGATCATATTTGGCAATTTCCTGAAACCACTCTTGCGACATATCAAACTTCATGTTTTTAAAAGAGGAGTGTATAACTCATGTCCCCATCCAAAATCAAGAAGTTTGATACGTCGCATGACTGGTTTACGCTGTTTCCTAATGCGGTTCTGGATGTGGCCACCGGAGATCGGTGGAACCGGTTCCGATGGGTCCTATGGTATTTAATATTATTCTAGGATTGTTTTGCATGACTATTCATGGTAGAAGAAAGCTTATCAGTTCACAATTGGATAAATCTAACACTTTTTTCAAAAATCCGGATCTTCCGGTGGCCTGTACTCCGGCCACCGGTCCGTGCAGTGTGATTTTTCATCGGATTATTGTTCCTGGTGCAAAAACGAAGCTTTTGGTGTATGGCAATCGATGGTTTGCGCGAAATCATGTTGCGGTAATTTTTTGGGCCCTTTTTTCCCACTGTGCAACGGTTTGCTATGATACCGGTTTTTCTATGCGCACCATTTCTCGTCACGACCCAAAACCCGACACAACTCGGTAGCTTGATCGGTGCACCAAACCGAAGTTTGGTGTGACGGCGGTGTGGATCGGGTACACAAAACTGAAATGGTTTCTGCGCCTACCACACGGGAGAAGTTTGGAACTCTTGATGCCTTGCAAGCCAACTGAACTCAACAGTTCTTAATGGTGTGGTTGTCAAAGGCAGTACATTAGTATTTTAAAGGTTCTTGGTTCGAATCTCGACAGTTATTATTTTATTTTTTGAATGTTTTTTATTTGTTTAGAATAGTTTGTTAGGAATAGAATTTCGTAGTATCATGAAATATAAACTTTAACTTCTCGTGCATATAACCCTGAAATAGGCATTTTCACCTGAACCTGCCTGCATAATATGGAATGTTTTCTCTATTCCACTACAAAAATCCATTCAATTTTCTAACTCTTTGACTAAAGCGTCGCAGGTTCGAAGAAGTTACTTAAAAAATGTATATAATCAGTAATTTTGACAGCAAAAAAAAATCCTCAAAAATATTTGTACCCAGGATTGAACCAGGAACCTCGTGGTAAAAAGACGGAGACAACAACCGCCACGCCATCCCGAAGTTGTGAATGATGGCTGGCAAACCTCAATCAAAACAATGTCGCCTCCGGTTTACTTGGATCAACCATATGTTGAGTTGCATCCTTGGTATACAGTTTGGGTGCATCGGTGGTGTACCAAGGTGCTTTCGGTACAGTTGCTATGGTGTGACAACAAACAGCTCGGTTTGGTTTCTAGAGTGACACGAAAACCGCACCACGGCGCACCAGATCTTGGTGTTCAGTGAAGCCTGCTATTTTGTGTCATTGGTTCACCCATAAAGTCTCCATAAATATTGGCTGCTGTTCATACAAAAATGGTACGTAAATATTCAAAAATCTGTAACTTTTGAGTGAATTTTTTGATCAAAGGCAAAGTTGTAGGTATTGTTGAAGACTATTGAGAAAAAAATAGGTACACGGAAAAAAAATATTTGCTATTTTTTGAATTTACTTGTTTTCACAAAAACTCAATTTCCCAAAATATATATATTTTTTTCATTTTCGAGATTTTTTGATATGTTTTAGCGGACAAAACCCGGCAACTTTTGAGCCATAGAGAAGTATGATCAAAAATCTGCCGCCGAGTTATTAATTTTTAAAAAATTAGTTATTTTACGAAAAAATCGAAATTTTACAGAAAAAAAATTTGATCTAACTTTTTTATGTAAAATTGAATTTGCAATCGAAAAGTACTTTACAGATTTTTTGTTATAAAGGGCCCCGTTTTCAAGATATAGCCACCGACAGTTTGATTATAGCGAAATATTTGCATTTTTTTGATTTTTTTTTAATTCAGAAAATTTGATATAAAATTGTCGAAAAGGCATTGAAGATTTGACCTCTGGTTGCTGAAATACAGAGGCTTAAAAAAAGGAGCACGACAATTGAAGTCTTCTAAGTCTCACTCAAACAACCCACAATTTTCTAATGTCGATATCTCAGCAACTAATAGTTCGATTTTCAATGTCAATATTTTCAATTTTTTTAACCAAGACTAAGATTTCAAAAGTGCGTGTTATTGAATGTTTGGCCCTTATAAAATGTTAGTATTGATTCAAATATTTCAAGACTAACATGTCAAAAGGACGTAATATTCAATGTTTTGCCTTTTTAAATTGTAATTCTTGTTTCTTTAATTTTAAAAGTTTGTTTCCGAAAAGATCGAAAAATTTCACGAATGTTTCATGTTTTAACATAAAAAATCGGACTATTATTTGCTGAAATATCGACATTAGAAAATGGTGGTTTGTTTGGGTAAGACTTAGAAAACTTCAATTTTCGTGCTCCTTTTTCTTTAAGCCTCTGTATCTCAGCAACCAGAGGTCCAATCTTCAATGCCTCTTCGACAATTTTATAACAAATTTCCTAAAAAAAAAATTCAGAGATGGTCACTCATAGTCACTATTTTTTAAAATCGAAAAACTGCAAATATTTCGCTGTAATCAAACTTTCGGTAGCTATATCTTGAATACGGAGCCCTTTATAAAAAAAATCTGTTAAATCTGTTTACAGTAATTAGGTAACATTTTTTTGTATGAAGTTTCGATTTTTTACAGAAATCACTATTTTTTTAAAATCAATAACCCGGCGGCAGATTTTTTTACCATATTTCTCTAAAAAACAAAATCATAAAATCTTGAAAATAAAAAAATACGTATTTTACAATTACAATTTTTTGTGTGCCTATTTTTTCTCAATAGTCTTTAAGGGTGCACAGCAACCAAGGAAGTTGTTGTCTTCTTATTCCAAATTTGTCAAACTTACGGACCCAATCCTGCAAGATCCTGATTGTAAAAATAGTCAAACTTTGTTATTGCGCCTTGCAGCAATTGCTAGAGTTTTGTGTCAATCGTGCTAGGCCTAGATTTTTTCATCACACTGCATCACACTGCTTTGCAGGACTGAGAACTGTCAACTTTGCGCACTTTGCACCTCAGTAGAGTGCTGCGGGAAAAATTTCATCACAGTTGGCAAACTGATTTTCCATCACACCATCAAAACAAAACATGTGTAATGCATCGACTTCTGACCACAATCTAGTCACCAAGCTGTGGTAGCCGAGGCAGTAAATCATTGAGATGGTCTGTTAAAGGTTCCTGGCTCGATTCTCGTAGTTGGAACTTTTGAGTTTTTTTGACGGGTTATTTTTTTAATGTGCTAGAGGCAAGGCTAGAGGACATAATTCCTCTCGGCCATCTCGGCCATTATTGTAACGGTACGAGGCCATGATTTTGTCGGACGATTGCTGGTAAATTTTGAGTGAAAGTCAATTAAAATTATGGAGAATTTGCTCTAAATTCAATAATATTCTGAATAAAAAACAATACATTGTGGACGAAAGAAATCGATATATTTTCAGAATAATCAGTCCAATTCTAAGCTTCTCGTTATTACCCTATTGGTACTTAAATCAAGAATACACATTTTTAGGCAGTATTTATTAGTCAACAGTAATATCCAAAAATGACATTGGTAGATCGGCCGAGCTCCAGGGTAAAGGATATCCAACAGTTACCGAACGCCCTCTTCAACTGGAACTCAGACCATCCGTCCATCTCGCGTTGATCTTCATCGTCATAAAGGGACCCCTCTCGGCAGCACCGGATCAGCGGATGTTGAGAAAGACGATTCAACAATAAGTGAAGACGTCTGTCCCCAATGCAGACAGCAAGGCACTCTGGTTGTCCATGATCCATCCGGCAAGATGACCAAGTACCGCTATACCGGCACCGAAGACCATATTTTTCCAGTCGGAACAAGCCGTGGTCTCCTTTGAATCACCGGTTCTGGGACTACCCGATCGAAGTCACTTTCTCTGCACTGGACACTTCATTGGTTTCTGAACTTTGGAAAAATAAATAAACATTAACAGCCTGCCTTGGCAACGGGTATTTTCGTCATCACTGTGCTGAAAAAGCACTGTGATGAAAAAATACTGTGATGGAAATAATTGCGCAAGACTCTAGTAAAGTGCAAAATGCGCAATATAAATAACTTTGAATACAGTAATTTAGGGGATGAATAAAAAATCACAACGATAGTTCCCGTAGTTTTGAAGATACTAAAATGTCTGTAACAGAATTCTGGGTGCAAAAGCTATGGTTGATGTGTACCGTTAAAAATACCTAAAACTTAGCCCAAAAGCTCAAAAGCTGTTTGAATATTTACGTACCATTTCATGGTTCATATCTGGCCAACTCGGAACCGGTTCAAAGTTCCCTGGAAGAAGCCAATGAAACATTCCGGTACTTGCCCATCGTGTGACATATCGATCTTCATGAAATTGCATGCAAAGCTCTGTGGAACTAACAAAAAGACAATTGGATCATATCTGGCCACACCGGAACCGATTCCGGGAACCGTAGAAGCGGCCAAATGGTCATTTTGGTATCACCCTATCGTGTGACATATCAATCTTCAGGAAATCGCATACCAAGCTCAATGAAACCAACAAAAAGACAATTGCCCTCTAAGGAACCAGTTTTGGATCACTTGGAAGGGGTCAAATGAACATTTTGATATAAGTATTTTTTTCAGTTTTTTTTTTTGCGAAACCGTTAGAACAAAATGACAATTACTTAGTATTTTTTAAGTCTCAAATCTGGTTGAAGCTTTTTAAACCTCGTAAATCTGCACTTGAAAATAATTTATAAAAATTCTCAGATGATATCAATCATTTATTTAATATCGCATAAAACATGACAATGTTACTGACAATAGGAATTCAGGTATTCAATAAAAAAAATAACATTACAAAAATCACTCAATCAAAGACAGAAAAGTACAGTTTGTTCCACCAATCGACAAATCCGGCAGGCTGAGAATCAACCATTCCTCCTCACCACAGAAACTTGAGCACGATCATGGCGAGAAAAGCTACGACGAGTACGAGACCGGGTATAATTTTTCCCATCTCTCCAATCAATCGCTCCAAAGCTGTTTCCGGCCCAATCAGTTGCTTCAGAAAGGCTCGATACTGGCGACACTTTTCCGCGTACGTTTTGGCCAGTTCGAGCCTGATCGTCACCGACGATGATGCCTTTTCCGGTTTGATACGGCCCAAGGTCACTTCTTCGCGTAGTTTAAGCTTTATCGGCGCCAGAGGCTCATTTCCAAGGGCCATCCGATATTCACCGGCTTGCCCTTTCTCCATGCTCAACGTCACTTTGTAGACGGATTCTTTCTCAGGACTTACTTGCACTTTGAACTCAAATCCTGGCTCGGCCAGGCACGTCCACCGGCTTGCTCTGCCGTTAATGTCTAGTTTGAACATCGTTAGGTCGGGAACCAAATCACTGAAAGGAAAATTATTAGAATTATGTGCTTGATAATGATTTTAGGGCATACTTTTTGAATTCCGGGCTGACTAACTCGACAGATTTTGGTTTTGTGAGAGATGAATTGTAACGGTCATGCTTCAAGAGGTCCGCAACTTTTGGACGATGCTCAAATCTGCAAATCAATTATTAGATATTGTTCGAAAAATTATTTAACAAACAAAATGCGTACATTTCCTCCGATTCTATCAATTCCTCTGAAATTTGACGTAGTTCAGCGTTGCTTTTGTTGTCTGCTTCCAGCAACGTTACCCTTTCCTTCTGTTTGGCACATGCTTCCTCAAACTGTCCCTGTACTTTGGTGAGCACTTCCTGTACATTACCCAAGATTCGGTCCCTTTCGTCTGTGAGTTTTTTCTCGTTTTCTCCGTGCAGTCCGACGGCGTGAGCGATTTCCTGTTCGCGATTGACGATCCATATCAGTTCATCGGCAATGCGAGTTTTGAGGTCTTGTGCGGTAGATTCTGAAGGAACAGGTTCAATCTTATCCGAAAGAGGCTTCGAATCGGACGAGTTGGCTTCCATCTTTGAACTTTGACAAAATGGTTTGAAGACTGTAACGATTCGATTGCTGCGATGTTCACAAAAAAAAACAATTTTCAAACGAAGAATTATCAGAAAATCTTGCATACAAAGTAACCACTTCTTAGGTATTCCACAGCATCTCAACGTTCTGTCCAGCCAATCTCCACCGGTCATAAACTAATTCTTCTCGCAGATATTGCCAAGCCAAGCAAAAAAATGCGAAACAATTCATTGCAGCGGCAGCAATTTCCCAGTATTGTACGATTACATCTCGCTCGAAAAGGAGAACACATTTTGCGCAGCTCCCATCGCGACGCATTCCGCAGAATTCCAAGTCCTCCACGGAACAAAAAAACGCGCAGAAACCAATCATCTTCCTTTAATTTATGTCCTTTGTATCAATAAAATGTACAAATCGTAAATACACGACAATTTCGAACGATCCGCAGCTCGCAATCCCATTCATAACTCATTTCGGATAAAAACGGACAGATAGAGGTGTGCTCAGTGTCTTAGTCCCCAAGTCTGCGCTGTTCATTTATCGCGATCCAACTCCAGATCGTCGTCGTCGTCGTGGGGCGACCTTGTTGTTGGGTCATAGCCCCACTCTGCGCAGATTAGAGGATGTCTGCTGCTGATCGTCGTCGTCGTCGTTGTGGTCATGTTCCACCACGGGTAAATACTCTGAATTATGGCTTATTGTCTCCGTTTCGATCGAGACTTTAAAAGGGGGCAGCTGCAGAAGTGATTGTTTCGCTTCTATGTATGTATGTATGTATGATCCCCATACCCGCAGGCAACTTGGTCCTGGAACACATGTGAGCGCTAGGTGAACAATTCGATCATCTTTTACTCCGTAATCTGTACACCCACGTGCATAAGTTTTTTTGCACGAATTTTAGTGCTACAAATACCGGCGCGAAGAATAAAAAGAAACCCCTTTTCCCTCCCCAAGCGCCGGAAATTTGTAGCGGGTGTAGGGACACTTTGTATAGACGCCCTTGCTCCCATCACGTCACTGAGGGTATGGAGCGACGAGAAATTAATAAGCATGCCCCCCTAGTCGAACCTTCATTAGAGAAGCAGGCAATCCACAACTCACAGCGAACGACCAAGGGAACACCCTACCGCGTATATAGTTTCGCTTCTGGGTTTTAAGTCCACCGTGGAGTCCAGCTGATGTACTCGATTAGCGATACTTCCTAGAATGAAAAAATCATTTTTTTTTAAATCGCCAGGTTCGTCACCTGTAACCATTGAAGTCATTTGAACCCGGGCTGCTCCTTGCGCACCTAAACTTTCACCACATTTCACGCTTCATCAGCCCGCGGTCGTGCGTGGTCTATGACCATCACCGCGAGGTCCGGCCAATCGATTCGCTGCGCGGAAAACCATTTTCCTCCAACCCAGAGCAGCCTGATGGTCAATGGCCCTTTGCCGTTTGCGCTGCCAGATGCGCGGTGGAAAGTAAAAAGGCTCAACAATGAGAGCGCTGTAATTCGCAATCTGCACACATTCATCAGCAAAAATTGCATATTTTTTTCTGCACCACACAGACTTCGTACCTGTTGGTCGAAGCTTATCTCCGGATCCATTACAACCGCGGCGCGCCGTTGGAGGTTGGCCAAAGAATTAGCGTTAGACTCCTATGGCAGCTACTGATTGAGAAGGCATTCCTTCCAGATTTGAATAGACTATCCCAGCGTCGAAGACAGAACAACCCCGCAGGGGGGTTTCCAATCGATTGTTCAGGTTCTAGCAGAAGCCGTGGCAATCGACCACCCCGGATCAACCTCAGAGTCTGTTCTGCTTCAAATCTTCTCCTTCCCCCCAGAGGCGATCCTGCGCTGATAATGTCAATCGTGACATAAAGTTGTTACCTTTCATAACAACAACAACAGCAAAAAAGCTCTAAACACACATCTTTCCCTATTACCGTTGGAGAAGATCTCTTCAAGTTCCTCTCAACGTTGCGAAAGTAACAACTCTTTAAACCTCAAGCCTGGAGTCTGCAGCGCTTTTGCAATCCGCAGATCTTCGCTTCCCCCCTGCGGGGAGCACGCCAACAAGCGCTCCTCTTCGTTCTACGAAGAACCTATTCAATAGACGAGAACCACATTCTTACCCCGATCCATCTCAGGAGCGACCGTAGTGAAAGGAAGAGTTACGACTTTTGCTTTCAACTTGCCACCAGACCTTTCCGATTTCGCGCGCAATTGCGCAAAAAGCGATTGCGAATATCGGTGCAGTGTGCAAATTTGGAACGACCTTTCCACCGCTCCGAATATGATCGATTTTAGGGAGGGGGGGCGAAACTGGAGCGAATTACGTGAAAAGACCAAGCCCTATTTTTAACTGGCTGACCTGGGTGTCGCCACGTGGTGACCCAACAGAGAAAGAGAGGTTATGTCATCGACCGCGGTGACCGGTGACCGAAGTGCCGAGAAGTGATGAGATCTTCTTTTTTGCCGAGGGCTGGTGGACAGAAGATGTACGACCCGACAATCTTCTGCCTGGTGACGGCGATGCTAGGCGATCTGATTGTTGTGCAATTAGTTGGACCAAGTGATGAGGGTTGACGGGAGGGTTTTGGAGACATGGAAAGATGGCACGTGTCGGCTGTGAAGGTTGAGTTTTTTTGGATGTTTTTGGGAGTTTCTTAAAACTCTGATTCATTTGATAACATAGACAACATGATTTTTTTCTAATGTAAGTCAAATATTTAAATATAATACTTATGTTGAAATCCATAACCTACAGTATGTAAAAAAAGTATTTACACCCCTTGGGCACTATGCACATTTTGTGATGAAACATGTAAAAAATTTAAAGTTTGACAGGAACCTAGTACTACGTTTTGTTCAAAAACTCATGCCAAACATTTTGCTACAAAAATCTCATGAAAAGATGATTTCTATAAAAAGTTATATAACAAACACTATTACGAAAATAAAAAAGGTGCAAAAAAAGTATGTACACCTTTCGAAAAATTAACATAAATAATGTTATTTGTTGACAAATCACCATAAATCCAGTCTCCCAACTCCAAATAGGCATCCTTGACTGATTAAAAAAAGAATTTGGATTGAATATAAAGTTTACTAACTACTTAGTATAAAAGTTTATATAACTCTGGAAATTCTATATAAAACTTATCTAAACTTAATTTTGCAAACTTTTAATTCAACTAAATGTCAATATATTACCATATAATTGCTAAATAAACATTTTGGAGTGGGTATAACACCGTTTTGGGGGTATTTGTATCGATAGAATAGATTTTTTGTTGGAATTTCGTACCAACCCGGAATCACGTCGTAGGAAAATCCGCCGGCATCCGAACCGGTCCACGATTCACAAGTCAACCTATGTGGAATCGGAAAGGGCATAAAATTTCCGATCTTTTGATACCCAAACATCTAGGTTTTCTTTAAAACCTACGTTTTTAAATACCTGGGAAAAAAGTAAGTTTGATCCACGAGAACAAAAATTACAAAATTCCATACATTTTTGGCAGGTTGCTCAAACGAAACCATAACAACGTTTTTGCTTAGGTATTTAAAAACGTAGGTTTTAAAGAAAACCTAGATGTTTGAGTATCAAAAGATCGGAAATTTTATGTCCTTTCCGATTCCACATAGGTTGACTTGTGAATCGTGGACCGGTTCGGATGTCGGCGGATTTTCCTACGACGTAATTCCGGGTTGGTACGAAATTCCAACGAAAAATCTATTCTATCGATACAAATACCCCCAAAACGGTGTTATACCCACTCCAAAATGTTTATTTAGCAATTATATGGTAATATATTGACATTTAGTTGAATTAAAAGTTTGCAAAATTAAGTTTAGATAAGTTTTATATAGAATTTCCAGAGTTATATAAACTTTTATACTAAGTAGTTAGTAAACTTTATATTCAATCCAAATTCTTTTTTTAATCAGTCAAGGATGCCTATTTGGAGTTGGGAGACTGGATTTATGGTGATTTGTCAACAAATAACATTATTTATGTTAATTTTTCGAAAGGTGTACATACTTTTTTTGCACCTTTTTTATTTTCGTAATAGTGTTTGTTATATAACTTTTTATAGAAATCATCTTTTCATGAGATTTTTGTAGCAAAATGTTTGGCATGAGTTTTTGAACAAAACGTAGTACTAGGTTCCTGTCAAACTTTAAATTTTTTACATGTTTCATCACAAAATGTGCATAGTGCCCAAGGGGTGTAAATACTTTTTTTACATACTGTAGATTAATCGACTAAATTAAACGATTTCAATTACAAAATTATTTCCAAAAACATAATTTTATATTGAAAGTAAATGTGCAGATAATGGAAAACTTTTTAGAATATCTACACTTTTCGTTTATTTCTGCATTGGGTAATTCTCTACCAACTCACACAAAATCGGGAAAAGTTGCCCCGACCCCTCTTCGATTTGCTTGAAACTTTGTCCTAAGGGGTAACTTTTGTCCCTGATCATGAATCCGAGGTCCGTTTTTTGATATCTCGTGACGGAGGGGCGGTACGACCCCTTCCATTTTTGAACATTAGAAAAAAGAGGTGTTTTTCAATAATTTGCAGCACAAAACGGTGATGAGATAGAAATTTGGTGTCAAAGGGACTTTTATGTAAAATTAGACGCCCGATTTTATGGCGTACTCAGAATTCCGAAAAAACGTATTTTTCATCGAAAAAAACACTAAAAAAGTTTTAAAAATTCTCCCATTTTCTGTTACTCGACTGTAAAAATTTTTGGAACATGTCATTTTATGGGAAATTTAATGTACTTTTCGAATCTACATTGACCCAGAAGGGTCATTTTTTCATTTAGAACAAAATTTTTCATTTTAAAATTTCGTGTTTTTTCTAACTTTGCAGGGTTAGTTTTTAGAGTGTAACAATGTTTTACAAAGTTGTAGAACAGACAATTACAAAAATTTTGATATATAGACATAAGGGGTTTGCTTATAAACATCACGAGTTATCGCGATTTTACGAAAAAAAGTTTTGAAAAAGTTACTTTTTGCGTTTCTCTTTGTTTCGTCGTCCGTGTCTGTCGCAGGTGACCATGAACGGCCATGATCGATGACGACCAACTTTTTCAAAACTTTTTTTCGTAAAATCGCGATAACTCGTGATGTTTATAAGCAAACCCCTTATGTCTATATATCAAAATTTTTGTAATTGTCTGCTCTACAATTTTGTAGAACATTGTTACACTCTAAAAAATAACCCTGCAAAGTTAGAAAAAACACGAAATTTTAAAATGAAAAATTTTGTTCTAAATGAAAAAATGACCTTTCTGAGTCAATGTAGATTCGAAAAGTACATTAAATTTCCCATAAAATGACATGTTCCAAAAATTTTTACAGTCGAGTAACGGAAAATGGGAGAATTTTTAAAACTTTTTTAGTGTTTTTTTCGATGAAAAATACGTTTTTTCGGAATTCTGAGTACGCCATCAAATCGGGCGTCTAATTTTACATAAAAGTCCCTTTGACACCAAATTTCTATCTCATCACCGTTTCAGGCTGCAAATTATTGAAAAACACCTCTTTTTTCGAATGTTCAAAAATGGAAGGGGTCGTACCGCCCCTCCGTCACGAGATATCAAAAAACGGACCTCGGATTCGTGATCAGGGACAAAAGTTACTCCTTAGGACAAAGTTTCACGCAAATCGAAGAGGGGTCGGGGCAACTGCTGTGTGAGTTGGCGGAGAATTACCCCATTCTAATTTTTTATTTGGACCTTTGAAGCTTTTATTTTGCTAAACTTTCGGACCAATGATAAAAAAACAAGCGCAAAACATTAAGAATTTTTTATGTGGATGTCAATAAACACTTCAGTTTCGTCAAAATATGATAAATTTGAGCTTAGGGACCATCCATAAACCACGTGGACACTTTGGGGGGGGGGGGGGGGTAAGCGATTGTCCACGCTCCATACAAAAAAGATTTTTTTTGTATGGGCAATTGTCCACGAAGGGGGGGGGGGTTGAGATTCCCAAAAAAGTGTCCACGTGGTTTATGGATAGTCCCTTACTGAACACGCTCCAATCGACATAATTAATTTATAGTTAATTCGCTGCCTATGAATAAAATTGTGTTCAAATTTCGTGTATAAACCCGTCAAGCCAAGAGTTGCTTACTTTAACTTTTTTACAAAACTCGAATATTAAAAAAAAACTGGCCTCCCAACTATCTTCCAATGTACAAACCACCATCCAGTGGATTAAACTTTTTAGTGCTATTCGAGCAAATTCGATAAGAATTTTCTGAACAATTCAAAAATAAATTGATTTTGAAGATGGTTACTTCTACATTTAATTTAACATCAAAAACTAAATTAAAAAAAAACCATTTAATTTACCGACGTTCCGAAATCCCTGAAATAAAAAATAATGGCAGCATTGGCAAATAAAAGTTGACCTTTTTGAATTAAAGCAAAAAAAGATAGTATTTTTGAATGTTTGAAAAAGAAAAGGTAATAACAACTTTTAAAAAGCTAAATTCCAAATTTTAGGCTCATTGAAAAAACAGAAAAATACTCACAAATGCTTTATACATTGTCATAGTTATGGTACTGTCACAACTTTGTAAAATATCAATTTACTTATGATTTTTTTTTTCTAAAATATTCCGAGTATTTTTCCGATCAAAATTCTAATTATTTAATACAAATTAAAAAATCATTTGTTTGATTGAAAATGTCAAAATCAAAAAAAAATTGATTGAAAATGTACATCACCATAAATTTACTAGTTTTTTCAATGAAAATTTAAATTTATAGCATTTTTTTTTTTTGATTTATTTCAGGGATTTTTTTTAAAGTTGCGTAGGACTTTCCCCAAAAAAACAAGAAAAAATTATTACTGAAATTTGAGTATTTCTTTAAGTAGAACTATTTCATTCCCTTTTTCGTATCTTGCAAAAAGTGTACGGAGTATGGACGTATGGATGAACACATGATCCAAAATGCCTTATTTGAGTGTTAAAAAATCCCACAAATAAAAAAAATTATCGTTGATCGAAGTCTCAGAGTTTTTTCGAAAAAAAAACTTTGAGCGCTTTGGAGACACATTAATTAATCATCTAAAAATGAAGTCAATCTAAATTTACACTTTTTTGACGTTTACGAAAATTAAAAATAACTGGCGATTTCGCTAAATGAATTGTAACAACTAGTTTTAAAGATTAATAGATTGAATTTTGTGTCATCTTAATCGAAAAATATTTTCTATAAAATTATTGTTTAGTGCAATTTATTTCAAAAAGAAAAAAATGAGTGAGTGTTTTCTAAAGAGCGCATCAGAATTTTTCCTAATTATTCTCATCAATAGTTGCAATATTGCCAAAGAGAAAAAATCCATACTTTTTTTTCTAGAATCCGGTTTCGAATTAATTTGAAATCATTTTTGTATGAACACCTGTCAAAATTGTATAAAAATTTGTGTGGACAAACTAATGATGCAAAATAGCCTATTTGTTTATTGAAAAAAGTAATCACAATGTTAAACGTAAATCAAAACGCAAAAAACCGGAACGTTTATAATTGTTGGGCTTAAAACAATGCAACAATAACTAACGAAATTCCTTCAGAATTTGTTATCATTAACTCAAATGATTAGAACTGAAACTCTGTTTATTTTTTTAATACTTTTTTAATATTTTTAAAATTACCATAGAAATAGCTTAGATTTTTTGATCATTTTGTACATTGTTGCAAAACTCAAAATAAGGGTGTTCAAGAAAATGTTCAAAAAAGTACTTATCTTAATAGATTTTAAAGTCCGTAGTATCATATTTTCACATTCTCATTAATTTTCAATTTCTATTTGTGTTTTTATTAGAATTAAGCAGTTCTGTTCCAGGATGTTACATTTGCAATTCAGAGATTTGGAGAACCTTTCAGCTGAGATCAATTCATAAGCCTTTTTAAGGGAGGGTACATATTTCTACGTTTAGATTTTGCTAGCTGCGTGCTCTTTTAAGGAAAATAAATTTTGAGAAAAAAATCCCTAGATCTATGTCGTATTCTCATTAAATTTAAATATTTTGAATGTTTATTAAACCAAACTAAAAGTATCCAAATTTAATCAATAAACGAAAATATTTGTTAATTAATCTTTCAAAAGAATGGAAAAAGAAAAAAATATCATTGTTTTTCTCAAAAAAAATTTTAATTTCTTTAAATTTAAATATCAAAATTAAAGTGCATTTCGAAGTATTTTCAGTTAAACATTTACTGACAATATTTGTCTCGAATAAGTTATGTAAGTTGAACAATTGTATTTTAATTTGTTTTGCTATTATCTCGAATGATTTTCATTTTGTTCTGAGATGCAAGTGCAATATTTTAGTAATCAATTTCCTCGTAAAATCATTTCGAGACTTATGTCATTGATCTTTTAATACTTTGTTTGTTCTGCACCCAGTGTTAATTTTTAAGCCTGCGAGTTCTTAAGAACTCATCAGACATTCCAGCAGAATCTTTTTGACGGCATCAATCATACAATTTATTTTAAGCCCTTCTCAGACCAAAATCTTCTCGAATGCATTTATTTTCATCCTTCATTTTTGAGATGAAAAAAATACAAAAAATCAAGCAATTTAATGTGTGACTCAACCCCTCAATCACGAACTGAAAAATGCTCATCATTTCTCTCACCCCTCTTCCTCTTAATTTTCAGGAACACATCCAGGAAGTGCTGGACAAATGGACACAGATCGACGACGAGATCTGGGCGAAGGTGATCGTGTTCGAGCGGAACCGCCGCGTGGCCAAAGCGTACGCCCGGGCACCGGTCCTCACGATAAACGGCTCAGACGACGGCTTCGACGGCATGAGGTAAGTGCGAGGGGGGGAATGGTCGATTTATGGACCCTTAAAAAGGGGGGTGGGCTTCTTCTTCGCCTCGCCAATTAAAGTGCGATTAACACCGCAGCCTCTAATGCGATTAACGTTGCGTTTTAGAGGTGCATTTTAAAGTGATAAATCTCATTCGCGCGCGCTCCGGAGAGGGTCTCCCCCTGAGGATTTCAAAATTCCGATGAAGATGTCCGATCAGGATTGATGGCTGGTTCACCTGCGGCACCCGCCAATAACAGTGCTCTTCAAAATTAAGCAATCAATTTAAGTACCAGTAATGGCCATTAAAGATTAGCCTTCCCGTTCTATGCTGTGCCAGCGAGTCAACCAGGACCGATTATGTTGAAGTGCACCGATTCTATTTTTTATGATATTATTTAGCGGGCTTTTGCGCGAGACTACTTGCCAGATTAGAAGGTCGTGCCATTCCCTTCTTTTTTTCTGCGCTCGCGCTTGAAAACAGATTTACTTTGGAGGCTGCTGCCATTCACCAGCCTAATTCTAATTTCATGCGGTTTAGTGCCTGGTGGTGCTGCCTAAAATGATTGGTTCGAAGGCATTAAATTTGAGCAGCTCTTGTTAGAAGCTGCGCGCAGCGCACAGGAAATCGTAATCTGTCGCCAGCTCAAAAGAGCTGAAATGTTGTTGGGCGATCGCAAAACTTTATGAATTCTATGACAGATTGGCCGGCCTGGCGCTCGGGAGGAGATTTATGCTGCGATTAACTCTAGCATTAGAGAGGGAGAGCGAGATTAACTGGATAAATTAAAAATAGGCACTGGTTTGGCCGAAGTTGGTGCCAGAAGGCAATGGGGTGACTTTCGCTGTAAGCTTGGACCGATGGCTAGCAGTGGACATCAATTAGATTGGTTGGACATTTATAGGATATTCATCTTAATGGATCCGTTTTATCTTGCGGCTTGCGCCGCCAAGTTGCATAATCTAGCTAGTTACTGTAGTTGATATTTTGCAAACAATCTTATCATTAAACTTCCTTCGGCAATTTGAATGTATTTTTGCGATGCAATAGAACTAACAGACACATTAAGATTCTATTCCATCCATTCCATCCAATATTTGTTTAGAAAAGCTAACAATCAAGAGTTTAGCGGTTCAACCTAAATGTTAAAACAATATTTTTGACAAAAAAAATCAATGTTTTTTTAGTTAACTGATTTCAAATGTTAATTTTCAAAACAAAACACAAAAAGTGCCCACAGTCAATAAATCGTTGCGTTGACGTTTTCAAATAGTTTATGAAATTTTACCATAATTAATTTGTAGAAAAGAAAAATTACATAGAAACGATGAAAATTTCACAAGTTTTTAATGTAAATTCAGATTTTTCACACATAATCATTCAGGTATTTTAGTTTTATTTTTCCACTTGCACTTCCTTCACTACCAATAATCTCTTGTAATACATTGGTAAAGTGTTAGACTCTCACCCAAATTGCAACGGTTTTAATCTCGGTGTACGCATAGATTTATTCGTGTTGAGATGTACACATTTTCATGAGCTTGAAATAGATGAACACCAGGTTTGTAAAACCGAGGTCACATTGGACGTAGGAACTGCATCTTCTAACATCAATTTAAAGAGCCCTTAACAAAGTTGTAAAAGGATTTGGCTGCTCAAGTACACAGAAAAAAAAATATGGTAATATTCATCATGAAATGGTGACAGATTTTGTGTCATAAAAAATGATTAATTTTACCCCAGAAAATGATGAATTTTCATCAGTTTTTGATGAATATTCATCAGGTTCACATTTTTACACATTTTTTATGTAATATTACTCAAAAAAAGAGGTAATATTCAACCTACCAAATTTTCAACATTCCAAAATTCAACTTTTTTTTCTGTGTATGGACGTATGTGATTGCATATTCTTAAACATTGATCTAGGTGAAATTACGAATAAAAGAGTTACAACTTCGAATTTTTCAACTCATCTCAATGTTTCCAACTTTTTTCCATACAGTGAAAAAATGATAGGACAAATTATAAACACAGCACCAAGTTTGTTTGTCCCATCGTTACATTCTATTTGCGTATTTATTTATAAGAATCTCTATTTTTACAAAGCAATTCATTTCATTTTCCTGCTATTTAGTTAGATTATATAAAAAGATTGTTAACCTGTGTTAATATTGCAATCTCGTTTTTATCACTTTAGAATTTAATGCCAGGAATGTAAATTTACCCCTTTTTAAGTGTAATTTTACATATTCCTCTGAAATTCAGGCAAAATTACATCGGAAAAGACGTTCTATTCAAACATCAAATTAAACTTGTTTGGCAATGTTCTTCAAAGTTGTAAAGTAAAGAACAAATATGTATTCTTACAAGTTTCAGATTTGCTTGCTTCGATTAACATTCTCCTAATTCCATGTTTGAAATTAGTAAATCAAGAGCAAATTTAAGTGTTGATTTCTTGCGAGTTTTATTTAAGCATCAAAATTAAATGAAATTCCTCTACAAAAATCAACAAAATATGAAGCTTGCGTCACGTGGACACTAGAATTAAAATGTCATTTGCGTTTTTACAAAAATATTCATTAAATTCATTCAGTTTAACCCTCTACAGCCATTTTTATCAATTAAATTGCCAGTATTTTGGAATGATTTTGAAAAAAAATAAATAAATTTTGCTTCTCATTTTTTTGAGTGCTGTTCTTTTTAATGTTTTAGCATTTTCATTTGCATCAGGAATTCTTTGCTTTTATGCGCTTATTTATTAACTTTCGTATCAGGCATTTTCTCCAAACTGAATTCGTTATATTTAACTTGTTTTAGCCTTTTTAATGAAATTTAAGCCTCTTTTGATTTTTTTTGTCATAATATTTTTTAACTGTTTGAAATAGCCTAAAATGCATTTTTTTGCTAAGAATTAATTAATTTCTAAATGAATAAAAAAAATAGGGGAAGTTAATCAAAACACGGCAAAACAACGCCCAAAGAACATTTTCAAAAATTCTAGGTCACCTAATGCAAGTCAAATCAACAAGCTAATGAATTAAATTTACTTAGAAAAGAAGTACTTGTTTCCAATGCTTTCCAAGATTATTGAAAAATATATTTCTATGATTAATTTTGAGATTGAAACACGTACTTATATACTCGAAAACCAAATAAATCTTAAACTTCCATAAATAAACGAATAAACAACACATGAACATGATTTTTTTTAAAGATTTTAAAAACTAAATTTTCTCTTCAAATCATGTTTTTTTTTGTTTCATTTTTAGTATTTTAATTTTCATATATCTTGTTTAGTTTATATTTTTTTTTCTGATAGAATCACCTCCTATCATTAGCTTTTGCCTATCTAGTTTTTTCATGTTTTACAGTAACTTTTTTCGATTTTCGGTTTTTTTTTCAAATTTTCTGCTATAGAACGATACCATTATCATTAAAATTGTAAAAAATGCTTAGAGGCACAGTCTGGCACACTACCAAAATTATTCCATACTTATTTTCAAATAATATAGAGGAAATGTTAGAAAGAAACACAGCCTAAGTTGACTCCAGAAAAAATAACATTTTTTAAAACTTTGTCAATGTAACATAAAACAACACTTCAAACCATAGAATTTTCTTAAATTTTAAGAGTTCTTCTTTCCAATGCTTTTTAAAGATCAAACATTAATTTAAAAATAATAACGAATTTTTAGATCGAAGCCTGCCTAGAGGCCGGGTTGAGTTGTAGAGGTTTAAATCTTGTGAGAACATCATCCAAAGAAATTCTTAAAGTCATGACAATTACTGTGATACAATAAATCAATCGCTTCCTAGAAGTCGCAAAAAAGTTAATTGCTCGCCCTCTTTCCCACAAGTACCACCACTTCAATCAAAGTTTAATTCAATTAAGCGATAATAACCGCCTTTCGCTTAATACGACTACTTATTTCTCCATTACGGGGCGAAGGACCATCATCTCGAGCACTTGCGCAAAACGTTTCACTTTACCCCCGTCGCCGGTTCAAATATAGCAGCGTAGAAGCTTTAAATATAGATCAGGTCGTCATTCTTCACGCGAGTGCAATCCCTGGCATGACTCGCACCTTTCCCCTTAAGTCTTAAGGTGAAGGTGTGCTGGGGGAGAGAGCAATTCAATCAAAGAGTTTATTTTCTTTTGAAATCTGAATCGATTTTTCTTTGCTCAATACGACGCCCCCTTCTAGCGCCCACTCAACCCGAGCCTGGTGGTTGTTGACTTAGTGCGACTTAAGGTGAAGTGGCACCTTCTTTGGGGTAAAATGAGAGAGAGAAAAAACGGGAGCAGCCTGAGCAAATGCAAAAAAAGGATGTAATTAAAGCTAGCACAAAGCTCTGTTATTATTCCATTAAATAATAATAAACATTAGCTCGGTGAAGCTTTCGATTATTTCACATTAATCCAAAAGGTAAACCAATTAAGCATGTAGGCCCTATTTAGATTTGCAAATACGCCTTATGTAACAATACGCTACCATTTTTTGCTTCAGCAAATCTGTCTCACATGTGTGTGCTCTAATCATGACTGGCAAACGGTAGCGCTTTTTATTGAGAATGGCTGTTGAAATCCACACAAAACAGCCTGGTTGACTCTGGTGGTGATTGCGGGGGCGTACACAAACACACACTCTGTGTGTGGTGCTGTGGACTTTTGAAAGTGAAAGCAAACAAACTTCAGCCCAGAATGAGACACAATTTAAGCACCTTTCAAAATCTCGACCACAATCTAGCACAAGAAACAGCAGAAACAATCGTGAAAAGGCGCGATGACATAATTTTAACTGGCGGGTCGATAAATTTGGTTGATTGCTTTTGCCAGTATAAATATGAAATTTAAAATTCAAATTGGGACCCTCTCTTGAGGTAACGAATTTGAACCGCAGTGTTGAAGAGTTGGAGTTGATGCTGGTCAGTCAGTCGCGCAGACATCGTAACCTGGCGTTTGGCCTCCCAGGTCGAACCGTGGACAAAATTATGCGCAAATTTTGTGCTGAATTAATGCGATGGCCGCGTTTATTAATTCAAGCTGGACTTGTTTTTCTTCCGGGGGAGTTTGCTTTGGGAACAGTTTGGGGTAGAATGTGAGTGCGTTAGAATTTTTGGTTGAAGTGCTCTTCTTAGCATAACATAATAATAATGTTCGCGAACAAAAATAAAGTTGACTATTGTAGAAATAAAAGCACTGTTTCAGATAAACTTTCACAATGTGACTTCGATGCGAAAATGTCTCATATAAGTAATCCTCTAGAATTTTGTAATTATTTTTCAAGATTTTTTATTATCATAATGATTATTTTTAATTAGATTAAACTTTGGCCATGCATTTCCTATGTCAAAAGAAGCCATTTTTAATCATTAAGTTTTTGATACAAAAATCTACACAATTTTACTGGCTGTTCGTACAAAATTGGCCCGTGATTTTTTTAAAATCTGTATCTTGTTAAGGGATTTTCTGATCGATTTGATGGCTTCTACAAAGTTGCTGGTTACGATCAGGACTTTACGTATTTTTTAATTTTCATTTTTTTTTATTTATATACCTAGGTTCTATAAAATGCATCATGAGTTGCGGTACCTATAGGAAATATTTGATTGGAAAAATCTTTATTCTTCGAAAACATCTTAAACGTTGTCAAACAAAATTTAAAACTCATTATTAGACGTGAAATTAAGTTGACAATCAAAATTGATTTTACACATTTTTTGTTGAAGTGAACCATTTTAATGTTATAGACAATTTTTGGTTAAAATTTTCGAAAAGTGTTCAGTTTTGTACAATTAATAAAACTTTATAAGGGAAAATCACATTTTCAATAAACTGAGAAAATTTCCTACAATTTTCTATTGTTGCATTGTTGATCGAATTAATCGAGTTTTTGTTAGTGTCTATATTGGATATTTTGGAAACCATTTATTTGGTTTTAAATATATATTTGGTATATATATATATATATATATATATATATATATATATATATATATATATATATATATATATACATTTTAAATTTTCTTCTCTTTTCAATATAAATATTTTCGAGTTTTAAGAATCAAGAGTTACCTTCTGAATCGACTAAAACACATTTTTGAAAGTTTGGCATAATTTTTGAATTTCAAAATCACAAAAGTTTTAGTTTCTGAGATATCGCAAGTTGAAAAATTATGGCTGATTGGATGGCACTGAGAAAAACTCATTTTCCAAACTTTTGGTATTCGACTGAAATGCCCTTTAGTGATTATTATAAATTATCCTTATCTGAGTGATTCAAAATCTTTAATTGCATGCCAGGGGGTTCCAGCCTACCCCAACAATCCAAAAACCCAAAATAAGACAATGCATTTTTGCGTGATTTGGTAGATAAATGAGTCTGCAAAATGTTTCATCAAATTGAACCTTTAAGCAAATTTTCTCAGCTTTTCCACGTTATATTTTCAGAGGTGCTTTTCTTTCAAAAAAAAAATTAAACTCAAACAATCTAAAAAAAACTAAAATTGTTTACCTGAAGCTTGAAACTGTTGAAGCTATAACTTGAAAACGGTACATTTTATTTAAAAAAAACTGTAAAGTACTTTACAATTTTGATTTAAAAAAATATATTTTTTCCGTCGAGATTTCAGATATTTTCCAAAATACACTATTTTTTATAAATGCATATCTTCTAAAAAAAACTCTTTGCGGGAATTTACATTGTTATTCAAAAAAATTCAAAATATTTATAAAGGAGTTCAAACATGCTAAATGGTTTTCAGTTGATTAAACTTTTATTTCTATCAAGATTATGTAGTTTTTCGAAAAAAAATATTTTTCACCTGATTTTTCAGGCTCACTTTGAAGGGGACTTAAACTTTGAAAAATATTTGCAACAGATTGTGCCATAGAGCAAAACTCTTAAAAAATAGCAAATTGTTTGAAAAAATCGTTGTTATGTATTTTGGTGCCATCAATTTAATGTATTTTTTGTCATTAAAAATTTGACCAAATATTTGCTAAAATATCGACGTTTGTATATTGGAAGTAATTTTTTGACATTCCAATTTTTCGGATTTATTTGGCAAAACCATTTTCTGATATTGTATAGTATGGTAATTAGTTTCGACTTCTGCAAATAAAACAAGTTTGGAAATAACTAGAGTATGATTGCACTTTTTATTTAAAAAAATATCATTTTTGGCTAAATAAATATTTCAAATGTATTATAATTATTTTTTCCAAAATCAATTATTTCCGATAATTTGCAGAAGTTTCAAAATATTTTTTTTGTGTGATTAGTTTTAGTAATAAAAATGAAGAAAGGTTCAATTTTTAAAGTTTTTTTGGCACGATTTTATTTGTTTTGTTTAAAAGTGATCTAAAAAAGGCAACCTTTTTCCAATTTTTATATCACCGTTACCTAAAACCTCACTTTGTAGAAGACACAGAATCGATCTGAAAAACTTTAATTTAACCACTTTTAAGTGGTTGGGTCCTTCCTTACATTAATTAAGTCAATTTATCAACATTTCAGCCAGGTTTTGAATGCTCTTTAAATATAACTAAAATGTTCATGTCATTATTAGAAATGAAAAATTTTCAAAATAGGCTTCAGTGAAGTGGGCCAAACCGTTGCATGAATATTTTGATTGCTATTTTCAAGGAACAGCTTCCAAAACTGTTAAAAAGGTTCGTCTTGTCTGTTATTTTGGTGATAGCAGAAAAATAAAGCTTAAAAAAAATACAATATTCATCCAAAAAAATCATTGTTTGAGAATTGAGACGTGCTTTCAATAATATGCAAAACAATTTGCTTTACTGCTTTGACAAAAAAAAAGCTTGATTAATTGCAATTTTTTGTCGTATTCTGTTATTGTTCCACCTCTACCTCGAAATAAATCGATGATATTTCAGCTACTGTTGAGTCAATTTAAATTAGGCAAAAATACATAAATATATCAGGCATGAAGGTCGAAGTTGTTTTGTAAATCAAAGATAACCTTTGTAATATTTCTTTTATTTTTAAGTGTAAAGCAGTCTCGGACAAACCTTGTAATATTGATTAAACTCACACAAAAACCTGTGATAAGGTTACCCTTCAGCACATAAAAAGGATTAATCAACCACGGTTCTTTTGTGTTAAAAAGATCAATACAAAGCTCACATCCTGTTTGAAACGCTTCACAACAATCCAATTCCAACCAACTAAAGGTAGCCGTTTGAACAAATCGCTCATACCAACATTCAGCGCTACCTCAGCGAATCGATCTTGATACAGATACCTAATTTGAATGGCGATATCTATTGCCTTTGGCCTCGGACGGCCGTCACCGCCGTCGATGGTAGTGTATGTTTTGTGCGTGTATGCTGTAGCCACTGGCACCACCTAGCTTATACATTGGTATGCAAATCGGAGAGAATAACAACAAGAAACCAGAGCGCAAAAACTCGTTTTCTCAACGCCTTGACGACGACGACGCGGGGGTCTTGGGCGGAAAAAGGCGTTAAAAACAGATAAAGACCGACCTGGTGGCGTGTGACTTTGTTTCAGGGAAAACAACTAAATTAAAACACCAACACCCCAATACCGACTCAACCGACTCAAGTCAGGCGCGGTTTGATCAACAATCAGTGGTTCGCTCCAAGGCTCTCCAACAACGCGGATTTGAACTTGAAACTCCGCTCGCGAGCAGCCCCTCGTCGTTCGAGGGGACTTCAAACAAAAGCGCAAGTGCCTCGGCGGCTTGTCCAAACCAGCCTAATAATGACATTGTCACGGATTTTTGTGTTTTTGTTTTCCACTTCGTGAGAGGAGCGCACCTCTTTTTATTTCTATTTGCAGTGTATTTATTGGTTTGTTTTGCTTTCATTTCCCGCTGCCCCTTTGGTGGGGTGTGTGCGGAAGGAAGGGGGGTTGAGCTTTTAATCAGCTTCGATCAACGGCGCACGAACGGGTAAAGTGGATTAAAGATGGTAGAAACACTTGCCGACACGCGGAGAAGGGCAAGGTTGGCATTGTTGGACGCTAGGAGTAGTTTTCGGCAAGGGTAATATTTTTAATTGTTACTTAGGGCCTGGATTGGTGTGTTAGAAATTTTCACAAAACATCAGAAAGTAATATTTTTTTTTGTTTCAATAACATCTTTACGAACCTTATATACTTCATATCTTTTTTTCACTTTTCAATTAAATTTAAATTCTTTTTGACTTTTCCCATTTTTTTTATATTCATTTGGATTAATTTTTGAAAATATTTTTAATATTTCGTTTGTTATCCGAATGTCAATCGCTGTCTTCGATATTTTCTTTCCAACTACGATGGATATACTATGATTCTTCAGTCCCTTCAAACAGCATAATTTGTTACTCGATGGTGTTGACACAAAGAGAGTAAATTTATTTTGTTCGAATTTTAATTTACAATAATTCTAGATTAAATTTTCAAAACAACCTATCCCTCATGGGTTTCCTATGCAGATAGGGCCTTTTGAAAATTTAATCGAGAATTGTAAAATCAAGGAAAATTGAATGCTAAAACTATTTGCAAATGCCTTATTTAGAACATAACTTAGACCAAAATAAATGGTCGTAACATTGCATTTTTTTTTATTTGAAAATTTTCCAAATATTTGTTTTTTAAGGAAATCAGAAAATTTCACAAATGATTCATATACTGACATTGAAAATCGGACCATTAGTTTCATAGATAAAAATTGAGTGGAATGTGTGCGATAATTAACAGTGAAAAGTATGTAAATTTGGAAGGTGTAATTTTGGAAGGTTGAAAATTACCTCTTTTATGATGTTTTTACCTCAATTTAGACTGAAAAGGTAACATTGAACAAGAAAAGTGGTAAATTTACAATTTTTCAGAAGGAAAATTACACATTTTTTCTGAGATAAAAGATGTGCCCCTTCCCAGATGTAATATTGCCATATTTTTTTCACTTTGTAGAAACCCTGATTTTTTTCCTTCTCAGGAACAAAAAGACTTGAAGATTGATCTATGGTCTAAGACGAAATTAAATGACATTTTCTCTGAATTTCGAAAAAAATATTTTAATAAATAGGCACTTAGAAGCAAACAATGATAGAAGTTACTTTTTTTATTGCGTTAATTCAAAAACGGCACATTTTCTCAATATTTTTTTTATTTAAGTACCTACTTTCCAATTGCATTGCAAATTCGATTTAACATCAAAAAGTTATGCAAAATGTTTTTTTTTTTGCATGAGATTTGTGTTTTAACAATTTATTTATTTTAATTCACGATGCCCAGTTTCTAAAATCGAAAATCTAAAAATATGGATTTTTGGAGCCCAATTTTTAGTGGTAAAGAATTAACTTGAAAAAAATGTATTTTCTTGAGAGTGTAACTATTTTTTTTCGATCGAAAAATTCCCAAAAAAGCCCTTTCCACAATGTTTTAGTCAAGTAAAAAAATACATAAATTTAAATGTCTTAAATCGGCCAATTTCATGAAGGATTGCTCAAATTAAAGAATTTTATGAAATTTTAGTTTATGCAACATGTTTGAAAAAGTTGAATTTTTCAGCAAGAGTCGTACATTTATCTAACAAGACTGTTAGATTTTTTTTTGTTAGTTTTTTCTTTTCCGATAAAATAAAACCCTTTGAAAGGATTTTTCAGTGAAACGATTGATTCACCGCTAAAAATTTGGCGTCCATGTATTTGATCAACTCAAAAACCAAAAAAGTGTCGAAAAGTATTCCTAATGGAAACAAGTGCGAAAAGTTCATTTTTGGCAATTCCGTCGTGAAACTACTTACTTTTCCTGTCATTCTTGAACGACGAAATAGCCTACTTTTCTGTACCAAAAATAACAGAATCGAATACCAACACTTTTCAAAATAAATGCTGAAAAGTTCTACTTTTCAGCACTGAAATGGGTGCTGAAAAGTTGAACTTTTCAGCACTTGTTTCGAAAAGTAACACTTTTCAACATTGTTTTGATTTAAACGATTTATTGACAAAATACGTGAAGATTTGACTTAAAATTTCACTCAATGGGTGTTTTTCGGAATTGCAAAAAATGTTGTATGGAACTCGTTGCAAAACTTGATTTTTTCAGCACTCTTCGTATTCATCCAACTCGGTATACCTCGTTGGATAAATGTACGACTCGTGCTGAAAAAATCCTCTTTTTGCAACTTGTTGCATAATAGTAGTTTATGCAACAAGTTGCAAAAAGAGGATTTTTTCAGCACGAGTCGTACATTTATCCAACGAGGTTCACCGAGTTGGATAAATACGACGAGTGCTGAAAAAATCAAGTTTTGCAACGAGTTCCATACAACATTTTTTGCAATTTCGAAAAACACCCATTGAGTGAAATTTTAAGTCGAATTTTCATGTATTTTGTCAATAAATCATTTAAATAAAAAAAATGTTGAAAAGTGTTACTTTTCGAAACAAGTGCTGAAAAGTTCAACTTTTCAGCACCCATTTCAGTGCTGAAAAGTAGAACTTTTCAGCATTTATTTTGAAAAGTGTTGCTATTCGATTCTGTTATTTTTGGTACAGAAAAGTAGGCTATTTCGTCGTTCAAGAATGACAGGAAAAGTAAGTAGTTTCACGACGGAATTGCAAAAACTACTATTTCAGCATCCAAATGTGTTCTTTAATACATTTTTTAGCTCTGTTATTTTTGATGATGATAAGTAGGCCATTTTGTCACTATACCGATGCTTGTGTGCTCTCTTATACTAACTGACATTTTGGTGGTTACGAGAAAATCGACTTTTTAACTTTGAATTACTGTTTCTGGGAAACTATTCGACAAACAATTGTCCTAATAATTTTAAAGTATGCTCCTGACATAACTGCAATATGAAAACTTTTGAAATGCAAAAAAAAAATTGGCAGAGAAATTACGAAAAAAAAATCATGCTTGCAATTAGCACAAGTGTGTCTTGAACAGTGATTTGTATGAGTTAGCACAAACGTGCACAGGGCAAATTTTGCAGTTGAGCTAAAATGCTTCTTCGATGGCAGAGTCGTGTATACTTCCAACGTGGCACTTGGTACAAAAGTGCGCAGAGTCATTTTATTGTTAAAATAGTAGTTATTGCTTGTTTCAATGTTTTTTGCGTAGTAACTTTGAATTGTTGCTAGTTAAGGAACATTTTTCTCAACAAAACTTTTTTAATAGACTTGTTCATCATTAAATTAATTGTGAAAATTGCAGTTTTGAGAGCAACTACCGTTAAAACATGAATTTTATTAAGAAAAACTTAGTGAAGTGTGAGGATTCATAAATATAAGTATGATAATCCATGAAATAGCTTCAATAAGACCAACTATGACGAAAACCGAATAGTTCTACGCTTACAAACAGAAGAAAATGATTTTGTAAAAACTTTGAGCTAGTTTATTTTATTTCCCTCATGTCATACGACCTTTTTAGAAATGCAAGATATCCAGGACACAAACCATAGAACTGTTATGGTAGATTGCAGTTAGAACAAGTGTGTCTCTTGCAATGAATTCTTAGTTTGTATCGAATAGAACAAAAGTGCTCCAAAAAAATCAATACTTAGTCTTTGAACATGGACGACCCCTACAGTTGTGCTAAGTGTGCACAACTACGTGAATGATGTTGTTACGTGTTTTTTTTTTGGATTGGACGACCCCTGCACTTGTTCTAAGTGTGCACAACTACTTAAAAGTGTTTTAAATTGGATATTTGAGTTAGGCTAAGTATGAGATTGGTTAGTGGCTGATTTTGTTACGTAGTTTTTTTTGGATTGGACGACCCCTGCAGTTGAGCTAAATGTGCACAACTTCTTTAAGGGTGTTTGAGTTGGACATTTGGGTTAGGTTAAGTGTGCCATTGGTTAGTGGATGTTGTTGTTACGTAGTTTTTTTGATTGGACGACCCCTGCAATTGTGCTAAGTGTGCACAACAAGAGTTCCCAAATGAACCGGTTAGGCGAGGTTCACCTATTGGTTCGGCTTAAACCTCCCTTTGTGGTTCAATCCTGGTTCAGTGAACCATTAACCATTCGTTACACCGTGACATTCGTTACACCGCAACATTCGTTACACCGCAAGATTCGTTACACCGTAACATTCGTTACACCGTAACATTCGTTACACCGTAACATTCGTTACACCGTAACATTCGTTACACCGTAACATTCGTTACTCCGTAACATTCGTTACACCGTAACATTCGTTACACCGTAACATTCGATACACCGTAACATTCGTTACACCGTAACATTCGTTACACCGTAACATTCGTTACACCGTAACATTCGTTACACCGTAACATTCGTTACACCGTAACATTCGTTACACCGTAACATTCGTTACACCGTAACATTCGTTACACCGTAACATTCGTTACACCGTAACATTCGTTACACCGTAACATTCGTTACACCGTAACATTCGTTACACCGTAAAATTCGTTACACCGTAACATTCGTTACACCGTAACATTCGTTACACCGTAACATTCGTTACACCGTAGTATGATTACACCGCATCATTCGTTACACCGTAACATTCGTTACACCGTAACATTCGTTACACCGCAGTATGGTTACACCGTAGTATGGTTACACCGTAACATTGTTATACCGCAACATTCGTTGCATCGTAGCATTCTTTACACCGTGACATTCGTTACACCGTAATACACCGCAATTAAAACATTTTTTAAGTCGTTGTGCACACTTAGCACAACTGCAAGGGTCATCCATTAAAAAAAACTACGTAACAATAACATCCACTAATTAATCTCACACTTAGCCTAACCCAAATATCCAATTTAAAACATTTTTAAGTCGTTGTGCACACTTAGAACAACTGCAGGGGTCGTCCAATCCAAAAACTACGTAACAATAACATCCACATACCTTATCTTAACTCAGGGGTCATCCAATAAAAAAAAAACTCTGCCACTAAATAATTATTTGACACACTTCTTCTAACTTACAACTTCTTCACGTATCCAAATGTGCACACTTGTGCTAATTGCCTTCCAAAATAGTGCTCCATAATATTGCTCAAACTAGTAAGGACACCTGGCAATTTACCATAATATTATAGTGTAATCGTATTTTTATGGATTTGCGTGTTTTCAAAAGGTCAAGCCATGATGAAAAATAAGAGAGCACATCCATGATGCGTTCGAAAATGTCAGTTAGTACTAATGGTTGCAGGGCAATATTTCCGCGTAGGAAACGAATTTTTCAGATCTCTTAGAAGCGTTTTGTAGGGAATTTAATTAGCTAAAAGATGGCATCATTAACTCATTTTGGCCCAAAAGTCAGTTAGTACATCAGAGCACAGAGGCATCGATACAATGAAAGAAAAAGTAAGTATTTTCATAACAGAATTGCAAAAAAAAAAATTCCTGAATTTATCCTGAAGCTTACTTTATTTTGAGCTTTAAAGTGCTCCTTGCGGAGATAACAATCGATTGTGCAAGTTTGTAGACAATAATATATTTTAAGAATAAATTATTTTTTTGTGAAAAGTCAAAGTAAGAGAGACAAAAACTCAAAAAAAAACTTGTAGCGGCCTTTTCAAGTTCTGTAAAACCAAAAAGGAGGAAATAAAGAGTCAAAAAACAAAAATTAACAGTTTTCAAATCATGGCAAAGTTTCCAGTAATTCTACCCAATTCTTTTAAATAGCAAAAAAATGGTTTAACATTGAAATTGGAATTTAGACGATAAAAACATCAACTTAAGTTCAATTTAAGGTCGAACTACTCTACTTGTTCTGACCTTTTTGCAACTTGAGTCATATGGTCAAAGAAAAGCTCGCTCGAAGGTGGACTCGCTTCAAAGGCAAATATCGTGAAGAAGGAATTCATTTCACGGATGATGCTAATGGCGATAATTCACTTTTTGTTTGAACTCTTGCTTTGCTATTGCAGAGACGGTAAGGTTAAACGCAAGTAAAACAATTCTTTCTACTGGACATTTGACTACTGGTCGTGGCTCTCTCTTTCTATACTGGATGGAGTCGTCGTGTGTGCTCTGTGGAGATTTATTATGGCCAGGCACGTTTTTAGTCACGGTCTGCTGGAATGCAACTCAGGAAGTGGATGCAGCAGTCGGGTTGACCAAAGAAATGACTTCTCTATGGATTAAAAAAAAATCTTCAGAATGAAATAATTTTAACTAACATACTATAAATTAAACAAAAAAATACCAAAATTAAATTGAAAGCGTTGCAAAACTCGGCATTTCGCAAAAAAGCCACCAAATTGGCGGAAGCAAAAGTTCCGAACCACTACACATTTGCCTCAATGTCAACGGACCACTCAATTTGCGAGCCCCTCGCGGTAGCCACCGCAGACAACATTGGTCGGCCCCTCCCAATGACGGCTGAGTTGGTGGGTAAAAAAAAGTGAAAATAAATCGCCGCAAAAATCCGTGAGTAGTGAATTTCCATTTTCGGTTCAATTTTGCTTATTTTTGCTGCCTTTTTGCTCGCTTTCTCACCATCATCAGCTCCGGCAGCCAACCAGTTATGGCCAAGATCTGCCCGCTCGAGAGTAGTTTGTTTTGATTTATGTAATATTCGTGGAGCCAATTTCAGACACCTCGACCATTATGCAAATGGACTTTTTTTGGGTGGTGTGAGTTTTTTGGACTCTGTATTGGTTAGGTTACCAGACTTGTTCAACTTAATCCTGTAAATTTGTTGAAAAATAAAATTAGCTTAAATTTGCACTGCGATTATGGCATTGAAACTGTAGCGACTTGGGTGGTTCGCAGTCGACGAACTCTTCAATCTTTTGTTGTAATTCCATTCAGTTGCAACAGTATCGATTGTTCGCGATTACCAAACCTCTTCGAACTCTGCAAGGCCGTACTGCTCATCCTGTGTGATCAACCTGACTAATTACAACCGCTAATGATCACGAACCGCTTGTCCAGTTAATCTCGATGACATCAAATTACCAACCCATAAAATGCACCCCTCAAGAGTCATCGAACCTCGACCAGCAATTAACGGTAAATCGCGTCGACCCCAACACGACCGGACGCAATTTCGTGTCAACAAACGATACCGCTAGTTCACCCCTCTTTTGAAAAAAAAAACCTAAAATTTCGTGCACCCCAACAACCCCAAAATGTCAATGTCAGCCCATCCGGCAACCCCCCAATAGCTACTAAATCCGGTGATCATGATCTCCTCCGCCGCTGGCAATAAATTTCGGCACTTTTACAGTCCGTCAAGTACCGGTGCACGGCCGAGAAGGTGCGGCCCGCAGAGTTGAACTCAAAACACGCGGTAGAACATTAAACGGTAAGTCAATTCCGGGTTCGGCTAATCCGCACTTAGAACTCCGTTCTAGGGTGTTAATAGTCGTGTCCGCGCCGACTTCAACCGCAGACCTTGGAGTTGCGAGCAAATCAGACCCCGATAGGGTGTGGTTGAGTTTATAACTGAACTCGACAGCCGGTAGCAAGTACCGCCGAACTTCCTGGGCAAGATCCTGGAGCAAGTCGCGATCAATCACACGCGCGCGGCCAGCTGCTGTCAACGGTGTTAAGTGTTTTGATCCCAAATTTATGGTGTGTACGCAAGTTCCTGGGGAGCACTTCTAATCGGGGGTAATTAATCACACGCCAGAGCTCCGAAATTGATTTTGTTTGTTGCACTTTTCAGCAGCTGCAGGTTTTTAGCCTGGCAACAAGATTGATTGCCAACTTGATGGGACCAAAAGTGCGCTTTGAAATTGGATCCCTGCCTCGTTCGTTATCGTGCTGGTTGATGAAGTGGACTTTTGGGGCGCTTTTTGATTAGGTTCGTCACCTGAGCGCGTTGAAGTCACTGTGGATGTCCTTGTTATTTTAAGGTGGTTTTGAGGCGTAAACGTGGTTTTCTAAATGAAGATGGTTAGCCTGATGATCATCGTAAATTTAGTCAAGTTGATTTCGAGAATAATAAAAGCTTGACACCTTAATCTTGAAAATTGTAATTTATGGGTATTTCAAGTAGAATTTTTCATGTTTTGTTTATTCCATCACGACATCTTTCAGATAATTGATTGCCTTTAATTTTGACATAAACATAGAAAACCTTTTTGGCTAATTGAGACTTATTATTACTCTGCTCAAATCAAAATTGTTTTTTTTTTCATCAAATTTGATATACAAATGAAAACTTTTTGCAATGACATGACTAAACAAATTCCCCAACTACGATCCACGAAATATCAGATCTTACAAGGAAGTGCTGAGTCAAACCTTACTTACCAGCAATGAAAAAAAGCCTTAACAAGATAGCACCAAACGATGTTTAACTGTGTCTAAATTACTCGCAAATCGCTGATTTCAATGATATTCGAATTAATAAAGCGGAAAAACGTAACAAAAACAACTTTTAACCCTCCACCAGTCTCAAAACCAAATTTTCCAAAGCTACTTCCACTCTGAAAGCACCCCCCTCCCAGCTCAAACTCGAAGCTTTTTGCAGCTGAGCTGAACTGCCTCGTGGGTCCGTGCGAGATTGCTCGATTACGGGCAAGGTCGTCTAGTTTTATGGATTATTATTATTTTTATTCTGGCCACTTGGTGTTGGCTGCCACGTACGTACGGAACAAAAAGTGCCCGCGCCTGAAACTGGTCCCAGTGTCAGGCAAGTTGAGTTTGAGATTGGTTGGTTCTCCAAATGACAACGCCCTGAAATGACTTGAATTGCGTCCGCTTTGGTGAGTGATTACCGTGGAACAGGATGAGCTTAGAATGATTTTTGCGAAATAATTCTTTTTAAAAATACAATTTCTTACTTATTTATGGATTGATTTTTTTCAACACGTGCATTTTTTATTTATCTTGAGGTAAAAACGCCTTTGAATTCCTAACTTATAAATCTTTACAGATTTCCAAAGTTCTATTTTTCATCGACTAAAATCGGATAGTTATTTTACTGTTGTTTTTATCCTTAAAACATTACAACTCGTCACTTAAATACAAGTTGCAATAAGAAGATTATATAAAATAATACAAATAGGATTAGTGCTGAAAAAATCAAGTTTGCGATGAGTTGAAAACAACCTTTTTTGCAATAACGTTTGTTTCCTCGCCTGAATGTTTTTTTGCCGTCAAGATAAGTGCCTAACTCCAAATCAGTATCGAAAAGTTATAAGACTGATCTGAACATTATTCTGCAATATTTGAGCATGATAGCTCAAAAATAGATGATTTCACGGGGAACTTTATTCCAAAAGACCAAATTTCGCGGAACGTGTTAAAATTGCAGAAACTGATTTTTATGCTTAATTATTTATTTTTTTCTGTAAACTAAAAAAAATCTTCACTTAACTTGAACGTTACAAAAAAAATCCTAATTTCCAAAAAAAACATGTGGTTTAGAGAAACGAAATGCAGGGAATGCGTATTCTCATTAATTGAACTGATTTTTTTTAAATATTCAACTTATATAGCTTAAAAAGTTTTAGCTGATTTGCTTATATTTTATTACTTTTTTCAACATGTTATTAAACTTCATAACAAAGCAAGATTTAACGATCTTGTCCAGCATTAATGTTAAAAATATTCTTAATTTTCTGCGACATTTTGCCCAGGAAAAATATTTAATGTTTTCAAAAACTAAATCTTAAATCAATAGGCAAAAATAATTTATTCTGTAAGGAAATCTTCAAAATTTTATTCAAACTCAGAACAGAAAACAAAAAAAATGGTATTTGATTTCAACATCCACCCAAATATCAAATTCGTGAAAATTTAACCTGACTCATATAAATCTTAAATGATCTTAAAAGGTGATTTCAAACATCAAAATTACAATTCATTTGGTCTTGGCAAACCAACTTTAAATCTTTTATTTTCTTTTAAAATTATAGTTAATAAGATAAACTGGTAAACTATCATTGATACTATAAATAGTAATATATTTTCTCAATATTTTTCTCTACTTTAATGGAATTCGATTTTTCATTCCATAAACTTGTTGCTAAAAAAATTAATGAAGAAAGTGTTTTAAATTGTTCACATTTTAAATTTTAAACATTTTACACAGTTTAGTACAGTTGTTTTGCAACCAATAGTTTTGAAACAATGACAAAATATTTGTTCCTGCCTTAACATTAAAATGCTGTAAAGAAAGATGTTAATTAGGGTGCCCAGAAAATTGGATTTTTTTTCAAAACCTAGTTCCACAAGCTGAATGTTGTTCCTTGACCTATTTTAGGACTCTGTGCCAAATATGAGCAAAATCGGTCATCATTTACCCATTGATACTCGTCGGAGAATTTTGTATGTAATTCCATCCAAATATTTTCAAAAGTGAGATTTTTATTGGAAATTGAATGCTCGAAAACTTTGTAGATCATACCAAAGCTGTAAAACTTGACCCTGAAAAGTTATTAGCAATTTAAATTGTTCTTTTTTGTATAAAAAACATTTATTCCATCAACTTTAGCCTCGGGTATCAATGGGTTCATCTCAACCAAATATGTACGCTCAAATTTGGCCCAGAGGCTTAAAATAACCCAAAAAACCTTTTTTCGCTTGTGGAGCAGTGGGTCATTTTTTCTGGGCACCCTAATAATAATGTTTCACTAGATTTCGCGGAAATCTTCAATTTTCAGGAATTTTACGCTGTCTACGAAACCGTGGAAATTCACAAACCCTTATCATGAAATTTAATGGTATGAAGTTTTAAAAAGCTCATAACAACTTACACCTCAAGAAAAAGATGCAAGAATTGCCAGATATTCAAGCTTATCAAATTATTTGCAATGAAATCTTTAAATTTTTCTACTTCTTTCAATGTTTTTAATAACTTTAAACAGGATTATCAGACTTTGAGGTATCTCAATCTATAGAAAAGCTGGAACATTCTGAAATGTGGTTTCACATAAACTGTTACTATATTTATTAGTGTTAAAAGTAAACATTTTTGAAAGCGTGAATGTTTTTTTCCAACTCTGGATAGTCTCAATAACATACAAAAAATCAAATAAACATCTGAAAAATCGTTAACAATTCAATTATTAAAGAATTCCTTGAAAATCGTTGGATAATAAAAGTATAAAATTTCTGACTGAATTTCTGGAATTGAACTTTGCTAAAAAAAAAAACTTTTCCAACGGTTTCACCAGAGGTGAAATAGAGCCTTTCTTACAAAATGATGAAACTCCGACAAATATATTGGTGAAATTAATTTTTCAGAATCATAATGATACCTACCAGTGAGAATTTGATCTACAGCTTCGGATCTTTTCAGACTAAACCTCGAATGCCATTTTTTTTTAAATTTCAGAGTTACATTATGGTTTGCAAGATAATTATATTTAATTAAGAAAAACATATTGGATTGACCTTATTAGGAAAAAATAAAGTGTACTCAGTCTTTAATGTTAGTCTATGATTAACTAAAAACAGTATGTCGTCAGCTGTGTGCTATCTTGTGACATAGACCATTTTGGTCGAAAATGAGTTAATGATGACGTTTTGCTATACTTAACAAACACTACAAGATGCTTTAAGCCGATTTTGGAAACTTGCTTCCGTTTCCCGGATATCGCAATACACACTTGTGACATAGACCAATTTATCATCAAAATGATCGTGCAGACTTGTGACACGTCATACATGTTGTTGGAAAATGAGGAAATTTTTTCTTGTTTTTCACAAATTTATGTTGATACACATTTTCTGAAGGCAATGCAATCTTTGCTTTTGAAAGTATACTGATTAAGTCGGTTAAACAATTGATTTAAGTCTATTTTAGTTTGTATGGAAATTCTGTGCACACTTGTGAAACAAAAAATTGAACTTGTACTTACTTTCGAAACACACTTGTGACACGTGCTTTTCAGATTTTTGTTTACATTATTTACTGTATCTTTTAACTGGTGTAACCAAATTAGTTGAAACTTGAAGCGTTTGTTGAGCGATAGTATACGAACCGATTACTTCAAAAAGTTTGGCTCTATCATTCATAATTTTGAAATTGTTTACCAACAAACTTTAAAAAACGATTTTCTCGAAAAGTACTAAATGGTCGTTGTCACAAGATAGCACACAACTGACGATGTATCGATATTGCACTTTGTCGATCTATTATAAGAAGCCAGAAAGAACACTTACACGCGCAGCGTAAAACGTGCAAGCGTAAATGTGCTGGCGTTTATGCTTCGACTTGACGACTTGTCAATCTTTCGAGCGAGAACGAGCCGGGAGTTCGAATTTGATGTTCAGTGTATGATTTTGTATAAAACCAAAAAAATTATAGGAAAAAATAGGGTAATACGTTTATTTTTCTCGTATCAAAACTATGTGGACAATGCCACAGTACAGTAGATTCGAACCAAAACAACTTTTCAGCCTTAAATTCAACAAAACAACTTTGCTCAACATTGCCACCTAAACCAGTTTAGCATTTTAATCGAAAAATCAACCTAGCAAAACAGTTTGCAACACACATCAGACACCGTGTCAAAATTCGTCGTCGTCGCCAAAGCGAAAGGAACGGATTATCGCGCCAAAATCTAGAACGCGCACTTTGCCGAGTGAGTGTCGCGCAGCCAATTTGCGAGGTATCGCGCAACGACCACCGCGCAGACACCCCAGATCTGGAGCTATCTAGATTTCAAGCGTTGTGTCGTATGCAGCGTTAGACCCTCTGACGTTGTACCCCAGTTATCAGCATGACAGCTGTCAATCAGATGGGTTGTCGCGCGACGAGCACTGAACCTCTACCTACAGAGGTTGTGTCTAGTCTAATGTATGCAATCAATTTCCGTTTGGGATGATCGTGATCGTCGTCGCCAGGCCAGGAAAACATGGCCATGGGCAATGTCTGCGCGCGCATCTTTAACGAATCTTATGAAACGGAAAATCGGTTCCATGTCGTCAGCTGTGTGCTATCTTGTGACATAGACCATTTTGGTCGAAAATGAGTTAATGATGACGTTTTGCTACACTTAACAAACACTACAAGATGCTTTAACCCGATTTTGGAAACTCGCTTCCGTTTCCCGGATATCGCAATACACACTTGTGACATAGACCAATTTATCATCAAAATGATTGTGCACACTTGTGACACGTCATACATGTTGTTGGAAAATGTGGAAAATTTGTCTTGTTTTTGACAAATTTATGTACACACATACTTTCTAAAGGCAATGCAACCTTTTGTTTTTGAAAATATGCTGATTAAGTCAGTTAAACTATTGATTAAAGTCTATTTTAGTTTGTATGGGAATTCTGTGCACACTTGTGACACGTAGTACAATTTTACTTTCGAAACACACTTGTGACACGTGCTTTTCAGATTTTTGTTTACATTATTTACTGTATCTTTTAACTGGTGTAACCAATTTAGTTGAAACTTGGAGCGTTTGTTAAGCGATAGTATACGAACCGATTGCTTCAAAAAGTTTGACTCTACCATTCATAGTTTTGAAATTATTTACCAACAAACTTTAAAAATCGATTTTCTCGAAAAGTACTAAATGGTCGTTGTCACAAGATAGCACACAACTGACGATGTTTCATCGAAACGCCACACGTTGAATCACAAATAAATTCGCTTCCGCGCCACCAAATTGCCGCCGATCGATCGAAATCAATATCGTCGAGCAAAATAAAGATAATAGTATAATTGGCTGCGATGTGTCCTCATCTGCCGCAAGGTAGAGCACACAAATAATATATTCATTAGCAGGCAGCACGGGACACATCGCGCGCGCGTAATTTCGACACTTCCTAGGAAAGCCTAGGAATACCTTCGTCGCAAGACCCCAAAAAAACAGAACCATGCTAATTCACGTGCCATAATTATGCAATTGCTGTCCGCGTGTGGTTGTTGGCGTGACTCAAAGGGAGAACCCCCTCCACGAAAAATTAATCTCATTATTTGACGCAGTCTTCAACGCCGCGTCGAGGAATAATTCGATCTTGACCAGCACTGGAGGGGGTTGTGTCATTAGTGGAGGCAAAAAGCTCCAGGGTTGACATTGAACACCTCCAAGCGCGCCAACAAGTTCGGCAGTTTGGAGCTGTGAATCAGCAGATTTTTGGTGCAGCTTTGGCCGGGCCAATCGGGCACCGGAAACCTTCGGATCTTAACTGCAATTATAAATAAAACGGTTGAAATTCGTACGGCAATATTTGGTCGAAAATTGACGTCCAGTGTGGATAGTTTCGAGTGAGCTGGCAAAAAAACGGACCAGGGAAGTTATTTGGTCATTGAAATAAACTATTTGAAATTAAAAAAAAAGTGAGACTGTGTTCTATCTTAATGGCAGGGTTGTCAGTTACGTCTTCTTAGGAACACATTTGTTTGATTCCAGAGTCTCTTATTTTGAAAAAAAAAAAAGTTTATTCTGCATATTTACAGAAATTTATCACGATTTTTGCAATTTGAATCTTTCAGCTTTACCGGTTTCTCAATTTTACCAAGAAAAACATTTAAAAAAACAGAAATTCCATGTCAAACCAGCAGAAAACTTTTTTATACATTTTTAGCAAAATTAATCATCACTTTTAAATTCTCTGCAAAGTAATTTTCTACGTTTCACCAATCGACCTTTCCCCCCTATTTTTTTTGAAACATTATTCATGTATTTTTGTAGAAATAAGCCATTTTAATACGAATAGAAAACATATAAAAATTTACATAACAAGCCATGGTTTTAAGATTTTTATTTTCCTGGAAAAAAAATAAATTTTCCGGTGCTGTAAATTGGAATTTTACAAAAATCTAAATATTGTTCAACAAGCCAAAACATGCTTTATATGTTAATCAACGCAGGAAAATGCATTTCAAATTATTTTCAGTTAATTATATCTATTTCCATTAAAAATTTAGAAGTTTTTTGAAAAACATATTTTTTACACGTTGATTCGGGCCTTACACTAAAAATTCTTCCACTGTAAGATAAATTCCCAAAAAAAGGTTTTTTTAATGGAGAAATTTTTAAATATGTTTTAAAGAACTGAAAAGGCATAATAAATGCTTGTGTTTTTTTATGGTGATTTTTTTTGAAAAATGAGTTTTTGAGAAAATTGATAAAAAAAATTCTTTAATTAGTTTTTAGATGCACACTCAAAGTTGCATTATAAAATGAAACAAATAACCTTTTTTAAATAAAAAATATCAGAAATTTGTCGAAATATTTTTTTTCAGTTTTTTGGTATTTTATCAATAAACCCTGCAAAATATGTTTTTGAAGAATGTATGACAAAAGGCCGAAAACCATAAGGTAGAATGGAAAAAAATGTCGAATGCCAAAAGGTCGAATGGACAAATGATAAAATTGACAAAAGGTCGAAAATGGACAAAAGGGTCGAATGGAATAAACGTTGAAAGCACAAAAGGTCGAATTGAAAATAATACAAATAAAAACTTCTGATGTGAGCCTTAATGCAAAAATATTGAAAAGCAGCTATGGAAAGGTGTTTTGAACGGATTTTTTAAAAGTCAAACTTTTTTTTTAAAGAACCGTTCAATTACTATATTATTACAAAAATTTAAATTTTTTATTGAATGTAAAACTTTTCAAAAAGTGGTTTGGTGTTCATTTGAAAAAAAAAAATGATCATCATGTGAAGGATGGATAAACTCACAGAAAAAATCGGATTTGTTTGCAAGAAAATATTTTAGAAATTTATAATTATTATTATTTGTTCCATTTTTCACACTCGACCTTCTGTCCTTTCGACGTTTTGCCCATTCGACCTTTTGTCAATTCGACCTTATGTCCATTCAACCTTTTGTCTTTCGACCTTTTGTCCACATTCGACCTTTTGTCCATTCGACCTTATTACCTTTGACCTTTTGTCACACATCCGTTTTCGAAAGGACAAGTAATTTTTCAACAATTTTCTATGTCAAACTTTGATAATTGGACTACTTGTTGCTGAGATACATCCTCTTAAAGTTAACATTCTGTATAACCTTATAAGCTCAATTTTTTCAACTGACGATTCCTCGAAAACTATTGGTTCAATTTTAAATGACCTCACCTTTAAAATGTCTAAAATTAGTTTTTTTTATCCCATGCTTTATTTTTAATTTATTTTTTTCAACATTTTAAAACTAAAGTTTTTCCAAATTTCTCATCAAATAAATTACGATGAAAGCGATTTTAAAATGCATTTCAAAACATTTTTGTTAAAAACGTGAAAAAATAGTTTGCGTTTAGTTAAATATAAAAAAATAATAAAGAATTTTTCAAGTCAAACGTGATTTTTCTCTAAAAAACTTGCAATTTTTTAATTATGGTTTTATTTGAATCCAAAACAGTCTGCCAATAATATTTTTGCGCCTCTCATTTGAGCCTTTAATTAAATTAAGACCTACGTTTGAAATTATTTTTTATTAAAAACATCAGCAAATTTCACAAAAGTTTCAGTTTTAACATTGAAAATTGAACCAGTAGAAAATCACAGGCTAATTATGGGAAAATTAAATAAAAACATTTTCACTGAATCTTATTCTGTGTGGGCTGTATCTAAGAAACTTATTATCCGATTTCCAAAGTGCCAGAGAAAAAAAAATTAGGATTTTTTTTCTTTTTCTTTCAAGAAGTATTTTTTAAACTCAAAAAAGCCAAAAAAAAAGATTTAAAAGTACTTAAAAGACCTTATCATAACCTACAACATTGCCGAAGATACCAAATCGATCAGAAAATCCCTTCTGAAGATACAGAATTTATTACCTTAACTTACCCACTTTGTATGACCAGCCCAAAAAAGCATAATGGTAAAGAGACTTCTATAGAAAAACGAATGATGCAAATTGACTTCTTTTGACTTACGGAATGCATGGACAAAATTTCATAGAAATTAAAAAATTGAAAATTAAAAAAACCGCGAAAAATTTTGCGAGATTATAGAGAACTACGCAATTGAAATTCCAAACAAAGTAATGGTCGAACTTTAAAAAAAAGTACAATTTTGTTATACGTTACAAAATTTTCAAACGTTTTGAAAAAGATTTTTTAAATATATTTAAAAAATTGCAGTAGCCTCAGTAGATGAATTCAGTACATCACTTAAGATATCCCAGACCCCAACGCCCAATTTGACACCACTAAACGACATCCCACGGGTGTTATCTAACGACACCCAATCACCGCAAAAGCGATTTGACGCCAAGACTTAAGCCAACTTCACCGCACTCTCCAGTGTGAAATTCAACGCCCCAAAAAGCCGTCCAATCCCAATCCCCATAATGTATCAACCTCCACGACCACCGTCAAACCTCGCCGATATGATTTAACAGGTGCAATTTCGAACTGATGTAAAGGCGTCGCCGGTCGTCGTCACCTTCCCGAATCACCACCACTTATGCGCATGCTGACTTGTGCTTGACGGGTTGATTTCACTGCTCAAAAGTGCTAATCATGCCTGACTTGGTCTAACGCGACCGTGTCTGATGGGAAAGTGTAGGTACTATTTGATGGTGGGCGTCCCCAAATTTGGAGACCCCTTTCACCTGGCAGTGCGTAGATTACGCAACCCACATTTCGGTCAGCAGTTCAGCACTTGTCGGACGGATAATTGAACACCTGGAGGCGACGCCGCCGCCGCAACAAAAGGGTCTCGGACTATCCCTTTCCGTAGCCGCGACTGATTGGATTTCAAACCCGCGAGCGACGTCTGCGGTCTTGTGGTAATCCGGGTTACAGATCTACCGAAGGTGTCCAAACATTTAAGCCGTATTAGGTTAGTAATTGCAGCGGGCTTTGAAGTGGTTTTCTAGTATCTCTGCTGCGGTAACGGTGCTTATGGTGAGATTACTTTGTTGTTCTGCGAACTGGAGTCGGTGCGCTATCGGGCTCGATGACAGATGAAAAGCGATTTTCTGTGTTCGAAATCGCCTCCGGCGGGGTCAGCTGCATTAATTATGCATTCATGGTGAGCTGCCTAACCCAGTCTAGGCTTAGAACGGACGAAGAACACCATTAGAAGCTGTTCTTGGTGGCGATTGTTAGCTGCGCTCAACTCCGCGGACTTGAACAATATCACCCTAATTGGCAGTTTTCCAAGGAGTTTGAGACGTTCTGTACCGTTGGATATGCTGAAAACGGTCAGCTTCATCATTATGCACAGCTCGCGAGGGGCAGGAGATATCGCAGAGTGCAAAAAAGTGCATCGTTTTGGACATAATGGAGGTCAAGCATCACGCGCCAATGCGCCCCGAACACAATAAATACCGTCTCACCACTTCGCAACCCCCCCTTAACAAGTTCTGTACGAGACGATGTTTATGCAACGTAACATATGTTCCCAGCTCGGGCATGTGTGATGCGCGGCAGACTCTCGGGGCCGGGGAGATATCGAGATCATTATCGGACGGAGACGGTAAGGTACATCGGGCAGGGCTCACCTCACTCACCGGTCACCTCGCCGATTATTTGATGCGCATAAGTTATAAATGGGTTGTCGTCCAATCGCTGCAGCGATGGCTCGAAACAATAGGGTCGTCCGGTGCGTTGTAGGCCTGCATGGTCATTAGCTGACGGACGGAGTCAGCCTACGATGTAACTGTCAAACAATGTGACGAAGGTACCGCGACTCTTTGGACAGGTTGATAAAGGTCCCAGGGGTCAGATTGGTTGAACTTCAGCGGACCCGTTGAAACGTTGCGAAATTAGAATTTGGTTGTCATCACTGTTGAGGAGTTGCTTGATAACCGAGATCTCAACATTATTTGAAGTCATCAAGCTATGAACTCAGAGAGTCCTTGGAAAACAACATCTTCAATCAAACTCCACGTAGTTATGAAGACATGCTCCACAAACAAAGTCGTCTCAAGTTCTTAAACTGGTTCTACCACTCCAATCAATGACCTCCTGCTTCATCAAACCAATCTGCTCCAAGTAATTAGACCGCAAGATTCCACCCTGATTGTCCTGTGTAAATAATGGACCTCAAAAGCCTCAATTCATCAACGTCCAGACCTCTCGGAAGGAGAGAGACACCTTAATGATCGCAACTTTTCGGCCACTTATTTGTACTTAAAAACAACACCCAACTCGACGATTAAAGGGGGTGTGCAAAGTGTTATGATGTATAGTGCTGCTGGGCTAATTCTACCCGGGGTTTTTGTGACCCCAGCAAGCAATCAAACGGACCCCCTACCCGCTAATGAGTGCACCAATTTGCCGACGCCTACACGTGTGCCTTCTAGCGTTAGCCAAGAAGTGTCGAATTGGTGCAACTCGCAGGGAGGGGCGCCACCAAATGGTCCCGACTCAGGGTGGAGCGGTGCACAGTGGGATTTTAATTGTACCCCAAGCACTTTCCCTGACAATATTAATATTTGGTCTTTTTGGTCATTTTGGTCATTTTGGTCATTTTGGTCATTTTTGTAATTTTTGTAATTTTTGTAATTTTTGTAATTTTTGTAATTTTTGTATTTTTTGTCATTTTTGTCATTTTTGTTATTTTTGTCATTTTTGTCATTTTTGTAATTTTTGTAATTTTTGTCATTTTTGTCATTTTTGTCATTTTTGTCATTTTTGTCATTTTTGTCATTTTTGTCATTTTTGTCATTTTTGTAATTTTTGTCATTTTTGTCATTTTTGTCATTTTTGTCATTTTTGTCATTTTTGTCATTTTTGTCATTTTTGTCATTTTTGTCATTTTTGTCATTTTTGTCATTTTTGTCATTTTTGTCATTTTTGTCATTTTTGTCATTTTTGTCATTTTTGTCATTTTTGTCATTTTTGTCATTTTTGTCATTTTTGTCATTTTTGTCATTTTTGTCATTTTTGTCATTTTTGTCATTTTTGTCATTTTTGTAATTTTTGTCATTTTTGTCATTTTTGTCATTTTTGTCATTTTTGTCATTTTTGTCATTTTTGTCATTTTTGTCATTTTTGTCATTTTTGTCATTTTTGTCATTTTTGTCATTTTTGTCATTTTTGTCATTTTTGTCATTTTTGTCATTTTTGTCTTTTGTCATTTTTGTCATTTTTGTCATTTTTGTCATTTTTTGTCATTTTTGTCATTTTTGTCATTTTTGTCATTTTTGTCATTTTTGTCATTTTTGTCATTTTTGTCATTTTTGTCATTTTTGTAATTTTTGGCATTTTTGTCATTTTTGTCATTTTTGTCATTTTTGTCATTTTTGTCATTTTTGTCATTTTTGTCATTTTTGTCATTTTTGTCATTTTTGTCATTTTTGTCATTTTTGTCATTTTTGTCATTTTTGTCATTTTTGTCATTTTTGTCATTTTTGTCATTTTTGTCATTTTTGTCATTTTTGTCATTTTTGTCATTTTGGTCATTATGGTCATTTTGATCATTTTGATCATTTTGATCATTTTGATCATTTTGGTCATTTTGGTCATTTTGATCATTTTGATCATTTTGATCATTTTGGTAATTTTGGTAATTTTGGTCATTTTGGTCTTTATGTCATTTTGGTCTTTATGTCATTTTGGTCTTTATGTCATTTTGGTCATTTTGGTCATTTTGGTCATTTTGGTCATTTTGGTCATTTTGGTCATTTTGGTCATTTTGGTCATTTTGGTCATTTTGGTCATTTTGATCATTTTGGTCATTCTGGTCATTTTGGTCATTTTGGTCATTTTGGTCATTTTAGTCATTTTGGTCATTTTGGTCATTTTGGTCATTTTGGTCATTTTGGTCATTTTAGTCATTTTAGTCCTTTTGGTCATTTTGGTCATTTTGGTAATTTTGGTATTTTTGGTAATTTTGGTTATTTTCTAATTTTGGTAATTTTTGTCAGTTTGGTCTTTATGTCATTTTGGTCATTTTGGTCATTTTGGTCATTTTGGTCATTTTAGTCATTTTGGTCATTTTGGTTATTTTGGTCATTTTAAAATACAAAAATAGAAATGCAAACAAGTAAAAAAATCATTAATGTTATTTATGATTAGATGAGCTTAATTCACGATTTACTGGAAAATGTTCAAGAAATCATGAAAAGTATTGTTTACGTTTTCATAAACAGAAATCTTTAAAGGTTCTTTTAATAACCATGAATAGTATTCAAAAATTCATGAATAATTGTATGGAATTCATGAAGTCATAAAAATATCACGAAATCGTGAATCAAATTATTCACGAAGTCATGAATCGCAGTTCTTTGAAACATTTTGTTCCTTTTAGATCTGTAGATTCGGAGTCGGATTTTTTTAAGGAACCCGGATTTGAACTCGGACAAATTCTGAAAGTATTATTTTTAATCCTGCAATCGGAGTTTAAAAGTTTCACCCAAGTTCGCCCACTGTTCAACAACCCCGTATGCACAACAACTGCATCGCGTCGACTAATGATTCACGTTCTAGCTGAGTGAAGCGTCGCGGTATTAGCTATTTTAATAGGCTAATGTGCCCTTATACGCGGGCCCGCGCCACATAAGCCGTTTCTAAGACCCGCTACGGCGTGGCTAATCGTACATTTGCGTACTAACCAAGCGCATGTTGTAGTGCTGCCGAGCCCAACCCTAAAAGTAGGGCTGGCGTTTTTTTTTGTGAAAGTTAAAATACCGCACTCGTGTTCTGGTATAGCTCGGTTCGCCGCGGCACTGGACATGAATATTAATTTGTTTGTAAGGAGGGTTGAACGGTGCTTTGGGACCCCCGCGTGCCAAAATTGGACCAGAACCGAAATGGGGCTTCTCGAGAATAAACTTCAGCTAATGCAATGTGATTCATTCGGAAATTATTTGCAGTCGGTGATCGTTAAGGGTATTGCGAAATATGCAATGAAACTGAAATGCCTATTATATTATAACTTGATTGAAAGCGAAAACGTGAAGCGTTACGCTGCAACTGTCAAATGTGCGTTACGTTGAACGTGCCCAACGAGTTTGTTGTCCTTGCTCAGCGATTAACTTTTCAACTCGCATCGATCTATCAAAAAAACAAAGTGCATTCTACCCTGTCATCAGACGAGGATCACTTTGCAGACTTCTCCGATGAACTCCATTACCTCGTCATCAGTCATGTTAAGTTAACAATTTGCAACTATCATCGTCATAACTGATTGTGCTCAGTTTTGCGCTGACTCACTCGGTATCAATCATCTCAACCGTTGATCGCGATCATGCTTCTGAACACCAATTCTAATGCGTTACATTTCTTGCGCTCTCTTCCAGGATCGGCCTGTGCGGCTTCGACAACCCGATGCGGGACCACAAGACAGATGAAGTCAAACGACACGTCGGACAGGTAAGTCAAACGACCAAGTGGCAATTAGACTAGAACCGACGACAATCGACCATTGTCGGAGCAGCTTGCGCGCGTCAGATTAAGATCAAGGCCGACTATCACGGTCGCGCGATCGGCTGGCGCTAGCTCTCCAGAACCTTACAAATGTCAGTCTCATCCGGCTGAGCGCGAAGACGAGCTGTTTAGCGAAATTAATTCATCTGGTGGAGGCGCGCGCGATCGAGAGTGCATCACGATGCCGCAAGTGGGCACTAAAGACCATGATCGGGGCACCGTTTTACGAGCGCGGTCCGAACTAATAAAGCAATTCGATGAGAAACTGCTGTTGTGAGCATGGCATATGGCATCCCCCTCAAAACCGTGGCAACGCGATCACGATCACGACGCTCTCTAAAGAGGTGCAGAAGAAGATCCATCAACACCACGTTGCTCCGGACAGATCCGAGCGCGGGCTACCTGCGCGGCGAGATCGCGGATGATCTTTAAATATCAAGGCCTAAACGCAAATGTACCCCGCGACGCCACCGCGCTCGAAACTATTCGTTACCGACTGGAAAGAACATCATCAGTCACTCGCGCGAAACGGCCTTTTCCTTTCTACGACTCGAAATCTGCTCACAACCATTTGTTTACATTCCATGGGGGTTTTGTCAACATTGGTAGAACCAGCGTCTTCATTTGTAATGATTAGCATGGACAAACTACATCCGCGATTGCAAATTGGCGTTTAATTATCACCCTGACGCTGATGTAACGCCGCACCGTTACTCATCAACAGCAGTGTTACGCTTTGTATTTCGTCAATTCTTTTGTTCAAAATTTCTAAAGCAATTTGTAGATTTGCACAAAAAGTCTAAAAAGCTGCCAACATGTTTGTTCTAGAAAGCGTAACACCATACCGTTACTGATCATCTGTCAAAAGTACGTTACACTCTATAACATGAACGATTTTATATATAATTGATTTGACATTTGCACGCACTCGGTCATTTCCGCTGTTCCAACTTCAGCGTAAACTTTCGATTTCTTTCCGCCAGCGACTGCCTGCACACCACTGTCAGCTGCCCAGCAAAACTGGATCTTCTGCCAGCTCGCTAATGATCGTGCAGAACTAGTCTTCCTTGAAAGAGCGTCGCCTTCCCCATGGCGATCCAGGAAATGGCTCTTCTTCGTGGCCTGCTGCGATCTGATTTACTGAGCGCCCCGACCTTTTTTTCTGCCACGATAATGTTTCACCTCCGGGCTACTAGATAATTGAAACACCTCGCGGCCTACTAAGACCACTTTTGGCGGCTTAACCTCAAATCTCGTTTCCCACGTGTGGCGTTCTGCACTCGGCTAAAGGGCTACTAATGGCTGCCGTTTTCGGTAATTACAGCTCTTCTCCATCAGTGAACTACAACTTCCTAGAACCGCTTAAAAACGCGTCGAAACGTTCAACCTTCAATCGGAACACGTTTCGAACCTATTGATAGGTCGGCGCGAGCAATTTCTTCCTACATACGCTGTCAATCAAGTCGAGACCACTTTTTTAAGGTTTCCACCTGAGCGAAAAAAAACACCTCCGCAGCACTGTCACGCTCAATCCCGACAGCACGAATCTCTGGACTTCCGTCTGAACATAATTTTACGCGGAGATGTTGGCGATCTGCCATAGATCAATTGTTAAGACAAAAAATTAAAGTGTCGCACCCCTCGTTCAGTCTCACAAGCCCCACCTAGTCTCAATTGTTGTCTATGGCTTGCATGTACCTCTCGTTACGTAAACATGGAAGCAGGTTCCATGCTGGAGAAACCAGGAAGATGCACTGCACTCTAATGTTGAATCCACATGCAACATGATCGAGAGCGAGAAGCCAAACGACGCGTTGCGTGATGAGCTCCGAGTCGTCAAGCAGCGAAACTGCCATAATGGCGGCAATATTTTTTGGCAGCTGGCGATGGCAACACTGCCGCGGTGACAGATGTGCTACAACCGAGAATGATTAATGGACTAATAATTTGGGGGAAGCAAAAACATGCTTGCGAGAAAAATAGCGCCGATTAGAACTCGGTTCGTTTTCATTCAAAAAATAATGATCGCTATTTTAGCACAATAATAAACTCGTCAAACATGTGCTACAAATTGCTTCAGAACATTCCGAGTCGGAGTCAATTTCAAATCCGTAACATCCGGACCGTGTCCAATGCCTGAATCATAAATCATCCTGCAGCAGACTCCTCACAATAATGATGATCATCGCGAAAAGGATCCTCCACGTATCGGTTCTGAAACTCTCATTCTACCCGAGTCCGAGTCCCACACCGAGAACGAGAACTTGATCGCGCAGTTCATTTGAATATATTTTCTAAATACCAATTGACGACCTTGAAGGCCGGCTCCGACGACACGGCGATGATCGCACGATCGCCGTCGCGCTCGAAATAACTCGAACTCGTTTTCGTCCGCTCTGTGGTCAGCTCTTGCTCTTGCAGTCATGTGTGTCGATATGTGTCACTTTTTCGATGGCGGTTTGAAGCAAAAAAAAATCACAACTCATGAGCTATTAACTGTCAGAATTAGCCTGACGCGCGCGATGATGGACGCACGCCACTGTTTTGACGTGTGTGTGTTTGTAAACAATTCATCATTTGGAGCATGCCTTTTGGGCATTTTTTCAAGAATGAATAGCTCGGTTTTGAGCAAGTCATGTTTCAGCTATTTTCCTTGAAAAGGACGCTGGTGACCTTTAGGTAAAATGATGGTTTTGTGGTTTCTTCAATGTAACGATATTTTTTTAAATTATTCGAGTAAATGCCATGAAGTTGTTTAAATTAAAATTGTGTGTGTCATCCCCCTTGGTTATCACTTCTATGATTTTTCTAGATTCCTGCAAGAACGAAAGTCAAGAACGTTTGCTTCTGATGGCAATATCAAGCTCTCAATTAACCATTTAATGACAATTAGTAATCTCTGCCATAAGCTCAATTAACCATGCCAACGACAACAACAACTTCCACCGAAGATGCCATAAAACTTTCGGCCTGCTCCGATTAGGTAACGTACGCCGTCCGTTGCTAACCAACCAGCCTAATTAATAGCTAGTGTGTCCGTCCATCGAAGTAGCCCTCTGCTCGCCGAGGGCCAAACCAAGGGGTAGGCCACTCTTTATGGATGATTTGATTTGTACGCATATATGGCCTAGGTTAAAGCAAAAAAAAGAGATCCACCTTCAATCCACGCCAAAACTCGCCATTGAACAGGTTTAATTACTCCGACCTAACGGTTTCGTTGCAACAGGTTGCATAACCTCAACCTGTACTAGACCAGCTCAATCCCCACACACAAACCAAACACGGCTTAAACACGATTTCACGATTTTCGTTTCTTTTCAGGGCGTCAAAATCAAGATGGACGACGCCGGCAACATTCTCATCAGACGCTACTCCAAGAGCAACGTGTACGTCAAAAGCACCGCCAGCCAGCCGAACGAGGAGACCGCCATCGGGGCGGAAGTCCTGAAGCTGCCGGGGCAGGCCATCGAGAGCGAGAAGATTGTTAAGGTAGGTAGAGTTGGGTGCGGTGCAAAAGCTGCGTGTTAACCCAAGAGTGGTTAAGCGTGTAGAACTTTCATAAAATTGAACGCTGTAATTTTCTTTTGATGACTCAAATATTTCAAATAATTAAAATTTGATAAATTTTTACTTATATCTTTAAAAATTAATAATTTTAAGATACTTATCACAAACAAGCCAACAAGGCGGATATTTAAAGATTCTTTTTAAACAATTTGAAATTAACGTGCAACCTAAAAATCATTAAAAAAAATTACCAAATTATTTAACCTCACTTTTTTAAGGATCAAAAAGTATTTTTGTCCCTGATTTTCAGCCCGATTTTGAAAAAGAGAACAAAAATTTGCAACAGCCTTATTATTACGAAAAATAGTTTTTCTGGAGTTTTTTAAATGCTCCGATAAAAAAAATCATTTATTTTTATTTTTTATAAGTTTTGGAAAGCTGATTCAAGGCGATTTCAAAACACCCATAAAGCAAAAAATAAAAAAAATGTTTAAAACTATACCCTTTTTCAGCATATTTCTATTATATGCATATCAGCACTTTGATCATGAATTACAGCTTTAATAAAGTGTTTTTGACTGTTCCAAAGCAATAAAAAGCTCAAATAAAAGTGAGCAAGCAACTCTTCATTGTTGATACATCTGAAAATGTTGTTTAATAGCGAAAAACGGCAAATGTGATGAGAATTGGTCGAACGGCTTAGAACGATTAAAATGGGTATATGTCCCCTATGTTTGATAAATTATCCCGTTTTCTAGATAAATCCACCTAAAATTATTGTTTTGTGTCTGCATGTCATTAACCAGAGGTTCAATCTATGTTAAGTTTTTAAATGAATTCCTAAACATGACATTTTCTAAACCTTTTAAAAAAATATTAACACATTCAAAATGCTTTTTTTACAAATTTAACTTTAGATGAATTTATCTCGATAACGGATGTAAAGTTCTATTCGATTATAGATACAATTAATATAAAAAAAAAACATAAAACTTTGCTTTGGTCGTGTTTTATAAGTTGAAAAAACGTGAATTTATATCAAACTTGGCAACACTGCCATGTAATTTATGCCCTTGCTGGGTCGTAGCACAACTTTTTTTATCCTTTTTTTTAGTCAAAAGAAATACGAAAAATAATCAATGGCCTAATTTCATGAGAATTACACATTACAGAAAATTACTAGATAAATATCTAGATTTTTTTTTGTTTTTCATATGTTTTTAGGACCTTTTGAAAAAAAAACTCTAGAAATGAACCATATGAACCAGGTTATTTTTATTGAAATATTATTTTGATAAATTTTCGCATTTTAAAAATGTTTCGCGAAGAAAAATAAATTTTTGTGAAATTTAATTGTTAACAAAATTCCCATAATTATTTTTTGAACTTTGTTGATACATTTTTTTGTTGCTGTGTTACTACTTCCTAAATATTGAGAAAAAAAATAGTTTTAATAAGCGCCACTTACACAATGAAAAACAATCATGATAACATTACATTGAAGAATGTTGTGTCAGAAATAATGTATGATTATAACTAAACATAAGTAAATTTACTTCTTTTCATGTGTAATTTCACTGTTTCCACATAAACTTGTAATAATGATTAAGGTCATCGAAAAAGAGGTATTATTCAATTAAAAAAAATATCTACCTTCCAAAAATTAATATTTTTACTGTGTAAATTAGTCTTTTCAATTCATGAATAACAATTGTGAAAATTACAAAAAATAAAAATTCAGTAATTTTTCAACGAGCAGCAATCGAAAACGAAGAATTCTGGATTTGTTTGGCAATTTGTCTATGATTTTGTTGGCAATGGAATGTTGATAATTGCAGACTATGACAAAGAAACAAACAAACTCGCACTTTACTTAGATTCCAAAATATCCATTTAGTTTTTCTTCAGTTAGTTTTCCTTCAGTTAGTTTTCCTTCAGTTAGTTTTCCTTCAGTTAGTTTTCCTTCAGTTAGTATAACTCGCCTTCACACAAAGCCGTCGTTTCTGGTTTGCACCGGAAGCAAAGCAAGAACGCCCCAGCAGCTGGACACCGAGTTGCGGCCTACTAACCCCGAGTAGGCCGCGGGTAATCGGCTCCCCTTCCACTAACATTTACACACAAGATCCTCTGTAATTATTAAGTCAAATGTAATTACAAAAGCCGACCTCGGTAACCAGGTCCCAGCACCGAAAAGGACCTAATAAAAATAATTTTATGAAAAAAAAAACTCGCATTTTTTCGTGTTTGACAGTTTGCTAAACTCGTTTACAACTCAAAATGTATGCGAGTTTGCTTGTTTTTTTTTTTTTTGGCATAGTCTAATACCTGTTTTATGATCTAGTGTTCAGTTATTAGTAGGTTTTTATGTATTAAAGTTTTTGAAAATCCTGGAATATTTGAAATTTTCCTAATTTTGAAGTTAGCGTGTATATTCGACTTATCTGTCAAATAGTACACTCTAATTGTATTTTAACAAGATGTTTTGTTAATTTTGAACTACATTTTCTGTTAAATGACCCTGTTTAGATTTCAGAAATCCCTAAAAGAACTCAAAAACTAACCCGCATCTCCTCTCCCCCCTCAGTTATTCGACATGAAGAAGTTCCAGTCCAACGTGAACCGCGAGCTGCGCCGGGCCTACCCGGACCGCCGCCGGCTCGAGACGCAGTGCCTGTCGGCGATCGCGTTCGTCAAGTCGGAGAACGACGTGCTGGACTGCCCGATCTGGGTGCTCATCATCAACGTGGTCGCGATGGACATGCTCAAGAGCAAACTGCCACCAGGTGAGTATTCAAGATTTTTTAGAATATCGGACTTTGAAAATGAATGCAAATTTTAAAAATTTTGGATAAGCTAATCGTTCAAGGAAACTACAATCCGATTATAATATGAGTATCTGAGCCCTACATCTAAATGTGAACTTGAACAAAGGTTCAACTCCGTTACACCCAAACGACCCAGGTTCCCATAACTGTTCCGCGCTCTATGCTCTAATCCTCGCTGCGCCGGAAAAAAAACAACAGTTACAAACTTGGCTGCCATTTAGTGCGCCGAAAGCCTGTCATCGTGATATCATTTTTCCTAATGGGATTTTCATGACGATCGCAAGAACCGGAATCACCGCCCAAATCATCTTCCCCATGTACGCTGGGTTGACCTTCCGTGCTTTTGTTCCGCGAAATCTCCCACACAGCATCCTTCGACGGCCACGACGAGGTTCTAAATTATGGTTCCATTATCGGCGACTGACGTTCTCGAGCAAACAATAACGCGCTCAAACTGATCGAAGTTCTGGGGCCTCCACTCTGTGTGCCATCTTTATCTACTCGGTAGCGATCTCTCCAATGTTCGGTAAGGTACCCCCACCGTGGTGGGTTATGGCTTCAACACGTGACCACTCCGCGAGAGAGAGAGAGACCCCCGCCGTAACTATTATGAAATTTGTAGCGACCCATCCGAAGGCAGTATCAGCTTGTTCTGATCTCGACATGTTGTCACCGCCCCGTGACTCCAGCCGGACTCTCTGTCGTGGAACCTGTGGTCGCGGTAATTAATTGTTTCGCCTGGGACACTTGGACCAGAACAACGTTACGTGATGACCGCGGGGTACCGTTAGAATCACGTCACGTGGAATGTTCTACAGCAGGCGGTGTCCGATTACGCGCGTTGGGGCACGTGTCCTCGCGTGGTCCAGATCTCACGCTCAAGCTGTAAATTCCCTTTCCCAACAAGTTTGACATTTCGCGCGCTATCATCCGGGTTGTGGTTGTGAACAATACAGTGCGGACCTTTAACGGGGGTCCTCTTATTTATGCTTGCCCATTATTACAATAAAGTTTTATGATTGAACAATAAAAGGCGATTTGTTTGCCACGAACTTGGAGTAGGTAAATGCGCGCAGTTCGACTGACGAATGAGATGACGACGACGCGACTTCAAAAGGGAGTGTTGAACTATGAGTAACAAGACAATCCAATATGGGACTACAACTTTGCTTACCGATGGTGCGCGGAATGTTCTTCCTGGACACGGTGGTTGTGATATATTAATAAAACAATCAATACATTATTTTTGAGAGACATTGTTGTGGATGATTTATTTAAATTGTTATTTTATTAAATAAGTTTTTCCCATATTTTTTTACCGCAATTGAAGAAAAATAAATATTAAGAAGATTAAATTGAAGCCGTTGATCATTTTCGAGGAAAATTGATCATCACTATAAAATATTCTTTATTAAATTCAATTTAACGAATTTTAGCACCAAAAGGAATCAGCATGTGCCGGTTGTTGCCTTCTTGAAGCCACTGAAGGAATTTTTGATCTAAATCAAATGTGCTTCAAAATTTATATATTTTTTTGGCACAGTCATTGACGTCCTATTTGGCAATTCTTGATTAATGACGATTTCCATAACTATACAAGGGATGGGATAATCGTTACCAAAAGGAATCAGCATGTGTAGGGCACTATTCAAAACAACTTGTTGAAGGAATTTTGTCAAAATATTGAAAGCGACGCAAAATTTATATCTTTGAACGAAAAATCATGACAATGATGGAAGTCTTCACGTTAAATCTTTGTTTAACTAGGTCTGTAAGCTTTGAAGGAAAACCGTTTAAATTTGACGTTTTGTTCAACATAGCTTTAAAAAAAATTAGAGGAAGATTTTTCCATAAAATTATAAATTTTTGGTCTTCTAAACATTCAAATAAATTTAAAATTATTATTAATTGATGTTTTAATGACATTTTTGACCGTTATTGAAAAATAATTATATTTGTTCTTATTTAAGTACTATCCAAAAAAACAAAAATCTTACTTGTTTTCCGATTTGAACTCATTTTTATTGAGAAAATCATGACGCATTGAGAAATTTGAAATAAATCCACTTTATCAAAGTTTTCGTTATCAGTTAAAAAAAAACTTTTAACAACCTATAAAATATTTGATATTAAATCCTCTAACGCCCAGAGCTTTCAATCGTTTGAAAATAATAGTAAATATATTAAATTTGGTATGGACCATCCACAAACCACGTGTGCACTTTTTTGGAAATTTCAACCACAAATAAAATCTTTTTTGTATGGAGCTTGGACAATCGCCAACTGAAAATTTTGGCAATTTTGACAATTTTGACAATTTTGACAATTTTGACAATTTTGACAATTTTGACAATTTTGACAATTTTGACAATTTTGACAATTTTGACAATTTTGACAATTTTGACAATTTTGACAATTTTGACAATTTTGACAATTTTGACAATTTTGACAATTTTGACAATTTTGACAATTTTGACAATTTTGACAATTTTGACAATTTTGACAATTTTGACAATTTTGACAATTTTGACAATTTTGACAATTTTGACAATTTTGACAATTTTGACAATTTTGACAATTTTGACAATTTTGACAATTTTGACAATTTTGACAATTTTGACAATTTTGACAATTTTGACAATTTTGACAATTTTGACAATTTTGACAATTTTGACAATTTTGACAATTTTGACAATTTTGACAATTTTGACAATTTTGACAATTTTGACAATTTTGACAATTTTGACAATTTTGACAATTTTGACAATTTTGACAATTTTGACAATTTTGACAATTTTGACCATTTTGACAATTTTGACAATTTTGACAATTTTGACAATTTTGACAATTTTGACAATTTTGACAATTTTGACAATTTTGACAATTTTGACAATTTTGACAATTTTGACAATTTTGACAATTTTGACAATTTTGACAATTTTGACAATTTTGACAATTTTGACAATTTTGACAATTTTGACAATTTTGACAATTTTGACAATTTTGACAATTTTGACAATTTTGACAATTGTGACAATTTTGACAATTTTGACAATTTTGACAATTTTTACAATTTTTACAATTTTTACAATTTTTACAATTTTGACAATTTTGACAATTTTGACAATTTTGACAATTTTGACAATTTTGACAATTTTGACAATTTTGACAATTTTGACAATTTTGACAATTTTGACAATTTTGACAATTTTGACAATTTTGACAATTTTGACAATTTTGACAATTTTGACAATTTTGACAATTTTGACAATTTTGACAATTTTGACAATTTTTACAATTTTGACAATTTTTACAATTTTGACAATTTTTACAATTTTAACAATTTTTTTCTTACTGTTTATGGAAAAAATGCTAAAAACCTTTTCGAATTTCGATCCCGAATTGGAAAATTTGGGCACCCTTGCTTAAACATGTGGATAAATTCAGATAACTTGGTTCAAAATGTTAAAATCATGTTCCACATAATTACTGCAGCATGCTTCAAAAGACGAGAAAAACATACCTTCACGGATGGGAAACACTAAAACCAACAAACGATTTAAAAATTCTACTTCAACCACAAAAAAACAAGCCAAATTCAATCAAAATTTTAAATTACCTTGCTCAGCCCCATCTTCAGCGAGTCCCACCTCATCAACTGCACTTGCCGCAGCAGCAAATTGAGTATCAACAATTCGGTTTGACAAATTACACGACGCAGCAAGTTCAACAATACAAACTTTTTTTGTGTTATGCCTGCCGAGCCCTTCGAAAGCAGTTAACATTTCAACACAAGATTGGAATCTCGGCTTCTGGAACACCGAGTCCCGGGAAAGTGACGGACAATTAGTTTCTCTCTCCGCAGAACGCAGCATCCCCATTTCGGGGCGCTAATTAGTATTCCACGCAGGAACCTAAATTTCGCTTTTGTTCTTTCTGTCGCAGACCCATAAAGCTGCCATCGTGGCCGTTGAACCTGCCGACTAGCCACTTGTCGTCATCGGATAATTTATGTACTCAACGTCTTTGCAGTCTCTCAAATATACTTGTTTTTTTTTATTCCTCCAGAATGGTGCCAAGCATACAAAGAGAGATTCTTCAAAGCCAAGAACAAGATAAAAGTCGCACTTTTTCAACTTTTTTTTAGTTTGAGCGATGATGACCGATTTTGGGTCACGTTCTGGGGAATTTCTGTTTGTTCTGCGCACCTCCTCCTCGTCGGCGTCGTCGTTGGCTGAGATTGTTTGACCGGTTCCGGTCAGAACTCCCCGTCCAAGACTATTAAAATTTGATGAAGTGCAAACCCCTCCTCAACCATCAAGGATTGAGGCTGGAACCTCATTGTTTGCATATTTTAATAATACGCTGGCCGGGGAGGGATTGTTTGCTCTTTCTGAACGAACAGTTAGGTTGAGACGTCGTTGAGACATTCTTACTCCAGATGACGCACTTATTTGCCTGAGAGATCACAACAACCTGAGAGGTGAGGTAATTATTCTACGAATGGATGCCTTTTTTTTCCTTTGGACGGGTTGACAAAACTGTGCATACCGTTATAATAACAGAGGAAATATAGCTCTGTGCAAATAGAAGCGTATTTGATCTAATTTGCTGCACCTTACTAACCTAAACGGAGTAGCTATGGAGTATTCAGATCGCGATTTAAAATAATGTGTATTTCATGGTAAAAACATTTATAATTTTTGACAATTTTCTGTAATGAGCCTTTTTAAAGGCACCCAACAACATCAAAGCGTCGATTTTTGAATAATCTTAAATATTTATTTCGACTTTATTTTAATTCAAAATTACCCCGCTTGTTATTCCAAATTTTTAACCTCTAAAAATTTAAATCCAAAAAGACATGATATAATCAGAATTTTAACCTCAAAATATCGCAATCCAATCATCCAGAAAATTCCAAACGACAAAATTCAATAATATCCGTCAGCATGAATCAACTAATCCTGTATAAATTCAATATTCGACTCCACCACCACCGGTTGAAGTCTCCCCTCGCAAGCGACGAACCCATAATTTGCAATAAAAGATTTTCTGCCTTTTAGCAAGCCACCAATGTTCCTTTATCACTAAATGTCAAAACTTTTATCTTCTCAACCTTACGAGGCTGAGACTCATAAAAGAATCCCACACAAATCATCGCATCTTGCAGCGTCGTTCCCTTTTCCGCACGTTCTCTCGACTTAATCTTTTTCTAACGCCAAAAACTGCCGCGACTAATCGCACAGAAGCACAGAAGATCCCCCGAAGCCCGAAGCCGAGTCCGTCTGACATTTATCCTGGACCAATTTGCATTCCTCTTTCTCACCTGGAGAACCAGTTTCCTTCCCCCGCGGGAAAAAAAATCATGCTAATTTTGAGTTTTATTCCCTCACCACAGTTCATCGCCCGGTGGACATCAAGAACCGGCCGCGCATCCCGATCCCGGACGAGGACCCGTACAGTGTGGCCGGCAACGGCGGCGGCAGCTCCGGAAGTTCCGGCTTCGGGGCCAGCGGCAGCGGTCTGGTCGGGGGAGTCGCCGTCGGTGGCGTCATGGCGTCCCGGGAGCACCTGATGCAGGGCGGCGGCGGCGGCGGCGTCGGTGGCGGTGGCCAGCAGATGATGGGACAGCGGCGCAGCGAAAAGCCGCCGAAACTTCCGCCGCGGGACAATCTGTACGCGTCGCACGAGATGGTGAAGGTGGGTGACGCGGGATTGGTGGGAGGTTTTTTGAAATTGTTTATTGTATGTTTATTAATGTTTAGTTCTGACTTTCAGCAGTTTCAACACCTTTTCTGTTCTCTTCTTTCCTGGACAACTTTAACTCAACAAGGACTATATTAAATCTATCAATCTCATCTATAAAAATATTTTCAATCCTTTTATTTCATCATAATAACTAGCTAAGCCTATGAGTAATTAGTTTCCTATGTAGATATGACCTTTTGAAAATTTAATCTTGATTATTACAAATGATTTGTTTAGTTATTACCAAACAAATATTTATAGACGAACAAAAAAAACATCAAGAAAAAAGTCTGTAAAGCATTTTACAAATTTTGTTAGAATTGTATTATTGTGTATTTTTTTATAATTTGATAATGATATACAAAATACAGTTATCTTTATATCCATTACCTGATACCAGTTTATACTAAAAGCCAGTATTTTTTTATGAAACAAAAATTTTCAATAAAATTAAGCTAAATTTATCAAGTGACGATATTTAATACCGTTAAGAAAAGAAAAATTTTAAAAATAATGTTTTCCAAACAAGCTATGTTGCTGAAAAAAAAAAATAGAAACAATTTAAAACAATGTTAAAGTTCTTCTTTTTTTTATTTGAAAATGTGTTTAAAAGAAGTTTGTTACTGACATGAATTTCCAATTTTGCTAAGTTTTTTTCTTGTTAAAGTGATTTAGTTTTTTAAACAATTTTTAGGTTTTCAATAAATATTCCTTATTTGATAAACAAGCTACTCTGATTTTAAAGATATAAGTAATTAAAAAAATTAAGTAAGGCCGCTGCAAATATTTTTTGAGGTTTATGTCCCTCGACTCCCGGTCGGGGTCGAGGGGGGAAATGAAAAATGTGTTTTAAAATGCATTTCTACACCTGCCCAGTTGTTTTGCAATCATTAGTTTTCAAAATATCCAAGTATTGAAGAGATTTTTTTTTTTCGTCAAAAAAAAACTTTTTTCGTTGCTGTACATTGGAATTTTCCAAAAATTAAAAATATTTTTGATTGATCACAGACATGCCTAATATGGTTTTAAACGCAGGAAATGCATTTCTAAAGGTTTTCAGTTAGCTAGACTTCTCTTTTAAAATTTTGAAGTTTTTTGAAAAAATATTTTTTTCGGACCATTTGAAAGGGGGGGGGGCGACATAAACTTTGAAATATATTTGCAACGACCTAATTGATTAAAATAGTAAACTGTTTTTACAGTTTATTAAAGAATACGTTTAATTCAAAGTTTTTGTCCCTCAAAACACTTCAAAATTACATATTTACATTGAAAATATTTGCACAGTATTTTACAAACTGTCTAACATACATTGAATAACTTTTATTTTTCCATTTTAACCATTTGGGCACTATAAATCTTTTATTTTATTTATTCCTATAACTTTTCGGTTTTATAACTCTTATCACGCGTTAAGCGTTTTGTGATACTTCATTTACTTCATACATTTTGTCATTATTTCATGAAAGTTTAGCTTTAAATTTAAAGTGCTTTTTTGTGTTTTTTTTTTTTGGGAAATTAAGCTTTTTTTACTTTTTTGTGAAAAAAAAATTTAAGTGAGAAACTGAACTTTGACTATTTATATTGGATTTTGTAATTGATTTTATTAAATATTAATTTTAGAACAAGTTATTTAAAAAATGTTAAAATTACTCAGATAAATGGAAATACAAATAAAAAATATAATTAAAATTCACCGTTGCTACGCATAATTTTCCTATGTCAGATTTGACCGCTTTTGACTTTTGAACAAGGCGTAAATAAAACAAACTTTCTCAAAAAGTGCATTAGCATTTTTGTGAAATGCAAATAAAAATACAAAAAATATCAATAAAAAAGATCAAAAAGTTTTTAATTTGTCCAAGGAAATCATTTTCTGAAAAATAACTCGAAAATAATTCTCACCTTCCCAAAAAAAATATCACAAACTCGATATTTTGGAACAGCTTAAAAAAAATCTTGTACCATAATTCTAAATCACAAAGATTTAATCAATACCAAATTTACTCGAATCAGTTATTTTCCTTACTGACTTGTTCCTGGGTAGGCTTGATTTTGGCAAAAACTGAGTAATTTTAATGGGAGGTTTAACTGAGGTTTCATTTTATTTTGTTTCTTCTAGTTTTTCGAAAAAAGTGATACTTTTGAGAAATGTTACTTCTTTCCTCTTACATGACTTATAAAAATAAAAAAAAAAACAAAAATAAAACAAAATAATTGAAATAAATTACTATTTACATTTGTTCAAATTTGAAACTAAAAATTAAGTAATACATTTTTAAGATTTTTCTAGTCAGATTTCAGAGCTAAGTTAGGGACCATCCACAAACCACGTGGACACATTTTTGGAAATCTCAACCCCCCCCCCCCCCCTCGTGGACAATTGTCCATACAAAAAAAATCTTTTTTGTATGGAGCGTGGACAATCGCCATACCCCCCCCCCCCCCCTAAAGTGTCCACGTGGTCTATGGATGGTCCCTTATACAAAAACACATATTTTTCAGCAAACAACCCCAAATCTAGTCGACTGCCTTTTTTTAGTGTGTAATTCATGGAATAACTCGTCTTATACGTTCGAGGAAAATAACGCAATATTCCATTCAACTATTATTCGTCATAACCACAGCTTCTCAGAAATGAGTAAATGGGACACTTGTCAAATTTGAGTGAATTTCACTCAGTTTTCGTTAAATTCTGAGTGAAATTCACTTAAATCTGATAAATTCGGTTCGGGTAGGTTCGGTTTTGACGAAAACTAAGTGATTTTGAAAGCACGTGTAAAAATTCTAGTTATAATCCTGTTCAGCCATGATCCGCAGTTTTTAAGCAGACTGCTCATCAACTAAAACGACAAACCTTTCCAGCCGCGACATTTCCTGGACATTATTTCCCCCCTACAGTTGTTTACTAATTAATTAACACAAGCCGCGGCCACCACCGCCAAAAGCAGTTCCTCAACCAGCCTGTCAACCCCTTCGAGCGGGGAACATCTTCTTTCTAAACGCAAATTTATTCTAAATATGAAACTCACTTTGTTTGTTCTTCTCTTCCGATCCTCAACACCCTCCGCCGATTCCAAAATCCCCACCCATTTTAGCCCGACTACGATGACATCGAGGACGAGAACCGCGTCAAACTGCCACGGGGAAAATCAGACAAAGGCAAAGATAACAAGAAATATGGTAAGTTTTGCTGCTTGTTTTTGTTGTTGTTAGTCATTGACTAGCCAAGAGTGTCCCCACCGTAACCATTCGCGCAATATATTTATTCATTTAATTATGCGGTAGCCAGCGTGGTCTCACGCAGTTTATGCTGCGGCACGCGAAGGTCATCCGGCGTATCCGTTCTCTAGAATCGGGGCATTGTTTACTGCGAGGAAGTGGCCTAAAATGGATTGGGCCGATGCCAGAAATAGCTCAGCTTACTGGAGAAGATGCCTCTATTCTGAGAACTATTTTTAATAAGCTTATCTTTTAGAATGTGAACAGTGGTTGAAATTAGGTTTTCATTTCTGGAAATTTGAAAATTTTAATTTTGATTGATTATTTTCCGTTAAGAGTGTAAACACGTTAAAACTACAAAAACAAAACAAATGTACCCAAAATTGAGTAACCCTCAATCTGTCACTTCACGCATAAGCCTTCGAAGCAGTGTTGCCAAATCTCACAAATCGTGACAAAAATATTCCACCTTTTCAAAGCCATCCCACCGTGCCAACAAATTTGAATGGGGTTCAAGAATTTGCCTCCTCGGCTTGTACCACGAACGCATTCTTCAAACCAGACCTTGAACCTATTCCCACAACAGGAGGTCTCGGCCAGCAGTGGTGGCCAGTTTCCCATTTAATTAAATTTAGATTACCCTTCGAGGCAATTGTTTCCCGACATACCGGGCGAAGACGACGATATCAACGAAATTTGTTCTATTTGGCGAGTCCCGCACCCTTCACCGCGGGATCCCACTAACAATAATCCAGATAGCGTCGGAATCCATTCGCTGCGATGTTGTTGGGTTCCCTTGTAGGAGAATCGGCTCTTATCAGTTCAATTGGTGGTCAGCTTCTTTGGGTGGAGAATGGCGAAGCGAAATATTTTCCAGCGATTTGTTTTTGCTGATAGATAATTCTTCTTCAGCTTTTGGTTATCGGTTGGCTTGGTCGAAGAAATGAAGGCAAGTTTTCGTGATAGCCTTAGATTTCAAGGTTCGTCGCTTGTTTATTTAAATATTGCAAAATCCATTTAAGAAGAGAAAAATAAAGCTGGCACCACTGCTGCACTCTGAATCTAAACAAGCCAATCTTAAGATTGCTAGCTGAAATTTAAATTTTGTTGAAATCGCTTGGTGTGAAATTAATGTGCACTAAAATAACATTAAAATAGCATTCTAAAAAAACCCCAAATCACCACCCACCAAACCGTGAGACAGTTTGGCTCCCCCCGAAATCCACACATTTCGAGAAGTAACGGTGCGCCCATCTAATTCCTATGAATTGGGACGCATTCTTGTGACAAACTGGCGGTAGAACCCCGGATGATTTCGTATTCATCACCCGTCGGCGGTAAACCGAATGCTTGACCAAGTCGTTGAACAACTCCCGCGCGCCATCGAATCGTCGCCACGTGGTTCGAATGGGTGATGAGGGAGTGCGCAACAGTTGGTTCTTCGGTAGGATTTGGTGACGGGAAGAGTTTGTTCTTTGCGATTTGCTACACTGTTATTTGGGTACTGTACAAACCAAACTCTACCCAACCCTATTTTGAGTTCAATCACTTTGAACCCGTAAAATTTAAAGCAACTTTTCAAAAAGCATAACTTTTGATGGTAACAAACAGCTCATTATACTCACTCTAGTCAATGTTTACAGCAGCTCGTTGACATTCAACATCTTTATTCAAAATCACAAATTTTTCAACAAAACATAACCAACTCAGAAATTAATAAATGAAGCATCTATCAGATTTGTGTGTATTTTTTAGGGGAATTCGCCGAAATTTGAGTGAAATTTACTCAAATCTGACAGATGCCCAATTTACCCATTTATAAGCCGGTTTGTTTTTATCGAAAACTGAGTGGTTTGAACTGAGAGTGTAGTCAATGTTTACATAGAGTTATCTACGTGCGCATGTATTGCGTTTACGTACACGGAGGATTTCTAGGTTAAAATTTGTACCCGCCAGCAAAAACAAATGGTGTGCTAGTGTGCGTGAGATCGGGCTTAGATAACTCTATTGAGTGTGCTCATGAGCTGTTTGTTACACACACCCTCATTTCAAATCACTCAGTTTTCGTCGAAACCGAACCTACTCAGAAATGAATAAAAGGGGCAACTGTCAATTTGGGTGAATTACACACAGATTCGGGTGAACTCGGTTTTCGTTAAATTGTGATTGAAATTCGTCGAAATTGACAGTTGCACCTTTTATTCATTTCTGAGTAGGATCGATTCTGACGAAAACAGAGGGATTTTAGGTTTCTGACAGCTGAAATGAATGTGTTGCCATCTTGACTGTTTTTAAAATAAACATTACTTTTTCCTCCTCCAGATGATCCCTACTACTGCGGACTGCGGGCCCGCGTCCCGAACTTTGTCAAGTCGTCCAAGTCGAAGGAGAACAACAACAACAGCAACGTGGCCAACAACAACAGCGTCGTCGCCGCGAAGGAGAACGCCGTGGCGAAGCGCCTCTCGATCGCCCACCTGCAGCATCCGTCGTCGCTGCAGTCGCTGCACCAGCTGCACCAGATGCATCCCCATCACAACCTGATGGCCGCCCACCAACATCACCAGCAGCTCATGTGGCACGCCAGAAGCTACGAGAGCGGCATCGGTAAGGGTGACAGCAGGGTTGCCAGTTTTGCGAATTGAAATTTTAACTCAAATTTTCTTTCCAGACACTGACGTGGTCGAGTCACCCTATAGTCACATGTACGGCCGAGTGCCGCTGCCGACGCGGGGTTACATTCCGGCACCACGTGCCATGTACATCGGCGAATGGGATTAGGTTAAGGCAAAACTGATTAAGCACGCGTCAAAAAACAATCGCTTTCTCCCCCCCTCTTATACACGCATAAACTTTTATACTCACTTCCAAGCAACAACTGTGAAGTGTTGCCGGCCCGTGCCCTTTTTGAGCCAACCCTGGCCGAGCCAAACACGGGTTTCCCGGTCACGCTTCCGGTTTGATTTTTTTCTTCCTTTTATTTGCTCCCTCCTTCCACTCCTTTGGTCTGTTAGCCCCGTAAGTGAATGACTAGTTTTGTTTTTAGTGTAAATATAGTAAGAAAGAATCTAGAGCAAAGTAAAAGTGAGAACGAGCGATATATGGTTTGTTCGCGGTGCGTCCAGCGAAGGATTTTTCGGCGAAAAACGACTTTCCAATGATATTTTGTCGGGAAAAATCGTTCCACCGAGGCACCGAACGCGCAAACACTAGTACTAATGTAGACGTTTACGACTTAACTGAGAAATACTACTTTCCAACAACGAAACGGAACCACAACATAACGTTGACACGATACTGCCATTCATCCATATTTGTTTGTTTTATAATCGTTTGTTGTTAAAACTCTTTTGATTTAGATGCAATTTTTCGGCTACTCCTCGATTTGGACCAACGTTACGGAAATTCGTGTGTACTGAAGATTCTTTTTAGGTTACGTGTGTACATATACAAAAAAGAATATTTAAAACAACGAAAATTTAAAAGCTAAATTTCTGAAAGAATCGGACAAAAATTAGCACTTGTGTAAATATTCAAACTCTTAACCAGTAGGTAAGTGAGTTTAAATTTAATCGAACTTGGAGACATAACCTTAAAATGTCCTCCAATAAAAGCATGCAACTGTAACCACTTAATCATAACTTGAATGACTAAGTTTTAACTCGCGCTGCGTGTGCTTATTCCTCTACAGTAGCGTTAAGCTCCAGCAAACTGGCAACACTGCCACCAGCAGCAACCACGCGAGAGAGAGAGTTTGCAAGAACAAAAACCAATCACGATGATATAATACTCAGATGAACGACATGTACGCGTCTGTTTTTAACTTTAACTTAAGAACTTGCACCGATTTACGGCCGGTTTCAACCCAGCGCAACCCTTTCCCTAACCTCTAAATTTTGTCTGCCCTCAATTCCACCGTTTTCCCCGAAAAAAAAATTGTCCAAAATTTCTCACACCTTACCACTGTGATTGTTTTGAGACTTTCCACATTTTTCTCGCAAAAACGTAAATTTGGTTAAGACACACACACACATACACACACGAATACACCCAAACATCAACACCCAAATCATAGTGTGCACCGCTCTTTTTTTTCACGCGCAGGAGAATCGTTCACCCAAGCAAGCCATGCACACGCAGTGTTGCCAACATCCCCCACCAACTAAGAAAACAAAATGGGAGATTTTGATCTCCGATTACAAAACGTTCTGGAGTGAGATCAAACATTTTCTCCCAAAAATCGCAGCGCACTATTCCGTCCAAAAACCTGACTCGTTTCGAATGCTTTCCTTGTAATATTCCTTGTTCATCCTCCTTTTGGCACTCCGTCTTTCTTCTCCTGCGAATCCAATTCACACCTTCAATTTTAAGTTACTCAGTTTTCGTCCTAACTGAATCTACTCGGAAATGAGTTAATTCGCCCAAATCTGACATTTGCCCGATTTACTCACTTCTGAGCAGGTTCGGTTTCGACCAAAACTTAGTGATTTCGAATCAGGGTGCATATTTACACATTAGGGAATGGTGTTGCCAGAACTTCGGTCAAAATCTGTCAAATCGGTGCAAGAAAAAAAACCCTTTTTTAATCGTAACAAACAACACTTACTAAAGTCTGCCGGCATGAGATTGCAATAGCCCCTACCCCCTGCTCGTGTTAGATTAACTCGTTTCATTTCCCCCCGCCCTTCTCTAATCAGGCAACACACTGCCAAAACTGTTGTAAATTTTGAACGAGACACAGACGTACATGCGTTTAACAACTACCGTCTTTGGAACCCCCCCTCCCCTCCTCCACTAGAAAAGCCCACTTTAGTTAATGATCTAAGGTCCTTGATAGTAGCGAACAATTTTTGAAAACGGCACGCGAAACATAACCGAGAAAAAGGAAAAAGTGTTGCCAAAACTTGTTCATTAAGCGTAAATAACTTTAACTACCCCCTACCCCTTTTAATCAGGAAAAATCGCACAAGAGTAATAGAAACAATGAGAGAGAGAGAGCGCGCGAGTATGAGATGATATTTATAAGAGAGAGAGAAAAGGCAGGAAAAAGCTAGTTTTCTTTTTTTAATTCGTCTGGACAAAAATGGTGAATGGGTCGAAATTTTTATTATCTCAAGTAAAACAAAAAGAAACAAGAAACAAACAACTGACGTCACATCTAATGAGTGTAACAAGAGAGAAAACAGTGTTTGCTCTATTTAAACAGAACATAAAAAATCGTATAATATTCACACCTTGACAAGTAAAGTGCACCCAAAAAACGTAAACGCGAATTCGGAGACAAGCATGGTCTATTCATATATAACTGTACGCAAGAAAGCTGGATAACGGAGAACTTATTTGATAAATTTTCCTACTTTCTTACTCAACGTGTAATAAATTCGTACACAAGATTGTATTCTCAAGCAACCAATAAAAAATTGAAACAGAATAAACACAATTCAGTGGGACGCGAGAATTAGAGAGAAAGCGACCGTAAAAATGCATACCCCCCACAATACAATAATTATAATAGCGATTGATTGATGTTTATAACTTAGTGAAACAGAATGGAAAACTTATCAAATTAATTGAATATAAAAAGTATTTTAAAAATAAAGTTAAAAACCCAACCGTGCTGGAATTAATCGTATTTAATGAAAGAAATCCCTGAAATATGAAAAATGTGTTACCCTATTGAGCTGTAAAATATCACTTTTCTCAGAAATCTTTAAATTTCATATTCAAAAGCCACATGGTTTATGCCCGATCCCCAGTACAAATTTGAACTTCCATAGATTTACAAACGTTTTAATGAATAATTTGAATCATTTTTGAAAGTACCTTTTGCAAACTAACCCGAAGTGTATACTTTTCTACGACCAAAGAAGGCATGTTGCATCATTATTCCGTAGACATTTTCGCTACAGTCAACTTTGACAGCTTTCTATACTGAAAGACTTTTCAAATATTCAAAAACGTGTATCTTGAAGGGATATTCGATATCGTATCTTACACTCTGAAAAAAAAATCACAAAAAAAAAACGTTTTTTTTCAATAATTTTGTTTTAGAATATGTTTTAGATGACAACAAATTTCGTCTTTTAAACGGATTGATCCAAATTCATTTGACAGTGTTGCAATTTTTTCGAAAAAAAAAAATCTTCATTTTTGTATATGTAGGCTTCTTTAAATTTAAGGATGATTTGCAAAGTTATAAAAAATATTGGAAAGATTGGAATTTTTCAAGAGAGTTTCGAAAAAGCAAATTGCAACCGATAATAATATTTCAAAGAAGTGATATCTTGTAACATTTCAAAGTTATAGCAACTAAAAACTGCTTTTTTTTAGACTTTTCCTGATTTTTTTTACCTGAAGAAGTCATGACCAGTTTGATCATCTCTGATTATTTGTATCGAAAACATCAGAATAAAAATCCTACAAATTTGCATTAAGGACATTGGAAGTCGGTTGCATTTACACTATTACACTATTGAACAAAAAACTGTTTTTATGGTAATTATAACTTGACAATTGGGTCCTAAATCATTTAAGGAGCTTAGCTTAGATTGCTGATATTATTGTTTACAGCAATAAAGCTTAATTTTTTGAGTACAATGACCCTTTGTACGACCACAAAGAGTTTAAAATGGATTTTTAAATCAATTTGGAAAAATTAACCTCGTGGTCCTTCTTGACAGAAAAGATCCTACTTGACAGCTCGTTCCAAGAGGAACATAGTTGATCCATCGAAAAAAATCCTGTCAATATTTTTTTGCATTAAAGTGAAAAAAAGTGATCAGAAATGGTTTTTAATCGTGATATTTAGTACCCAATTGTGCGCGATATCAAAATTTCTGTCAATTGCGAATTTATTTTACATTTTAAAATATAATCCAAAAAGAAATCTTATTAGTCTAATTTAATGCAATCATTTTTTAAACTCAGGCTGATACAATTTTTTGTTAAAGTTTCTATCCTTTGGCGTTGTAAACTCATTGTCATGTTTGTGTGTTGTGTTCCCTGAAAAAAGAATCAAATATCAATAAATTCATGAAATTATCTGTTTTACTAAAGTGTCATCTTTGTGTAGGGTCCCAAAAATTAAAAATTTGCATAATTGGGTACTAAAGCCCTATGTAAATTTTTATGTACAACGGTAAAAAACACGATCAAAAACCATTTCTGATCACTTTTTTTCATGTTAACGCAAAAATAATATTGACAAGACATTTTTTTTTTTTTTTCGATGGATCAACTTTGGTCCCCTTGGAACGAGCTGTCAAGTAGGAGCTTTTCTGTCAAGAAGGACCGCGAGGTAAATTTTTCAAAATTGATTTAAAAATCCATTTTAAACTCTTCTTTTTCGTACAAAGGATCATTGTACTCAGAAAAATAAGCTTTATCGCTGTAAACAATAATATCAGCAATCTAAGCTTCATTTTAAGACCCAATTGTCCCATGTTTAGAAAAGAGCAACTGAGGAAAAAGCGATTGAAATTTTTCGACCGATTTCTGTGTTTCTATGCATAATGGTCCCGTGGGTCCCTATTCACCCTATGTGTCTCTATTGGTAATCCTCTTGCCATACAACAGATAAACAATATACAATGCTTCGTAAATGTAATGATTCCGTGAAAGAAAATACTTGGTTGGACAATTATGCGTACAAGTACAACGAACAGACTTTGTGTAGTTTTCAATGTGTTTACAAACAAAGTACAAGATTTCATGTGCTTTTCTAATAGCATACATCAAACTAAACATAAAAATTCTAAAAAGTCAAAATCGTCAAAAAATTACATGGGACAACGGCAAGTTATAACCCTAAAAAATATAATAAACGTTGTTAAATAGGGTCCTAAAGCCGTATGTAAATTTTTATGCACAACCAAGACTAAACGACTAAAAACCACGAGGTGGTCACTCTACATATATTTCCTATATGGCATATGTTGATCCTTAGTGCATCCATATTTACGGTCATGCGTGATTCCTACATGCGATTTATTTCAGTGTGGTTCTCTCAGCTGTCATTGACATGGCGCGTATTGTTTACAAATATGAAATTTATTGGAAATAATTTTTCATCGAGGTACTCCGCCGGTTCCCTTGCAATATTTTTACTGCGCAACAACAAGCGGACAAAAAAACGACAAGCGGACAAGCGCCACGGTAGACCAAGCCTCGGTTGCCCTACGGATCATTACCCTCACCCTTGCGTCTTCCAAAAACCGCCAACTAGCTCGAGCAAACAACATCAACCAATTCGCCGTCACGCAACAGCTAAATCTCCAGGTCCAGCTCGCTTAATCAAACCTCCGGCGAGGGCATCAACAAATCCAACTACGTGTGCTGACCGTCGGAGCACCTGCCAGAATCCTCAGTGTTCGTACTGCCACCACGCCAAACTCCAACTTTTTCACAGCAGCAGCAGTTCTGCCAATCCGATAGGCCGTCGATGGCCACTTTGGATACGACTCCCACCGACGCAAATGCCACCCCGCCACTCACTTTCCGGGATGGTGGTGGAAACTTCCCGTCTGCCGTTTCATCAACGCTGTCGCAGCGTTCAACCAAGAACTTGCCGCCGTGCAATGTGCCAACACCACGCCCAACCGGATCGAAGGAGGCCGTGCGGAAGATCGAGGAGATGAGTCACCAGCGGTGCTGGAACGGCCTGCCATGAAGACCAACTGCTCCTCCGGGCGAGCGCTTCGTAGAAAGGCCTTCTACAGGACTGTTTTGTACTCAAGATTCTAGCAGCCTGAGGAAAAGTATGCAATCTGTGGCCACCTCATCATGAAAATGATCCTGCAGGCAAAGGGCAAACTTGAGGGCAAGTCGTACCATTCGGAATGTTTCCGGTGCAGCATGTGCAATGAGATCGTGTACGGCTACCTGTAACAGGTAGAGGTGGACTTTCAGGTCTACCGCTTCAACGATTACCACAGCATATTTGCTCTTTTGCGAGCTGCGGAGAAGGAATTAATGATTGTGATAATTTTGTAGAAAAAAAATGAATAATTTCTAATAATTTTTCAAAATAAAAAAAAAATTGGTGGCGGTTGGCTATTTTGACTGCGTCTTCGCGCTGAGCACGAAGAACTCTTGAGGAAATGGGTTATGACCCGGAACGGTGATTGGTCCAGGATGACTACTGATTGGGAACGGTTTGCGCATTGGTTTGCATCCGATTCTTGAACAACTTTGATAGGGCTTCCCCAAGAGCGCTGCAAAACTGGGCCTTCAATACCGACTTCAAACGGCACAGGTGACGCTCTAGAACGGTGGCAGGTAGGACGCGAAACGAAGCGAGAACTTTTTTGTGGGTATGTCGCGGTACGGTACGGCACAGAGCGTGTGTTCGTCGGACTCGTTCATCTCGCACGCTTGGAGGATATTGCGGACCACTTCGAGACGGGGTCTTAGTTCGAGGAGGCGTCGTGCGAAGGAGTCTGAGGTATTGTAGTTTTTAAACTTGAAAAGAGGTTGGAGGTTGACCGGGGTAAGCGGCCAGCTCGCAGAATCGCTTCTGTTCGCCGAGGGTGTGTAGACTGACGACGTATTCGCGACAAATGGTTAGGAGTTGTTGGGCTTCGGCAATTTTTTGGCGGGATTCGACAACGAGCAGGGCGTGCAGAGAAGTATGTACTGGTGATTTTCGTTGGTTGGACATTTAGTTCCTTCCAGTTTCGATGGGGATGGGCTATAAGAGGAACGATCCTGCACGGACATCATGTCCGGCGAGTTGGGAGTTGATCGATCACATGTGGGGCGGTGGAAGTCCTCTCGGAGGTACGGCGTAGAAGCCTTTGTCACCGACGGTGCTGGTGGAAATCTTTGCCACCAATTCCTCGGGCAGTTCCAGTTCTTCGTCTCCAACATCCCATCCGGCGACTCCACAGCCTACGGATCGTCATCGTCCTAGGCGTTCTCGAACAATTCGTCGACACGCATCCCAACCGCCTTCGTCGCCAGCTTCGACGATGGTATCCGTTGCGGCCAGCGCCTTGTGAACGGTAGCAGCTCCGCGCGGAATCATGGTTCCCTTGAAGAATCCCTTCAAATTCGTCAACAGCGGTCAGTTGCTGTCGGACTGCTAGATCGAAACCGGTGGGTGGAGGAACTTGGCATCCACTTGAACCTGCGGAGATTGTTTCGGCCAGCGTAGTCGCGTCCTCCTACAATCCGTACGTTACAGCCTTAACCGACTCACGTTGTTTCTATTTTGGTAGTGACATTTGCTGCTGATGTGTTGAAACGTCACATTCCACACTGATCAAAATTTCGTTCAAATTCTCGTGCAAGCCGTAAATACGTATTTACCAATATTTACGGTAGTCGCTCCGTATTCCCTACGGATCAACCATGTGCCCAACCCCGTGCTAAAAACCATTTCTGATCACTTTTTTTTTCATATAAATGCAAAACAAAAATAAATTGACAAGACAACATTATTGGTTTTGCATTTTGATTCTTCAAGAAAATTTTGAAGAAAAAAACGCTTAGAAACGCATTATTTTTGATGAACCTTAAAAGCCTTAATTGTGAAAAAAACAATTTAACCCAAAAATGGATAGTTTCTCGTCAGAGCATTACTACAGCCACTGCTCGCATCATGGTAGTTACATGCTGTTATATGAAATTTACATTTTATATCAATTTTATATATACCTGTCGCGATAAGCGTGTTCCTAAAAAATATCTGAAAACTGGTTCAGTGAATACCACCCTCATACCAGTTTCGCACCATTCGACCTCACAGTCCAACACCACTTTACAGGCGCTCCGATCTGTCAATTGACAGCCACCCACGTTTTGTTATTGATCGGCGCGATGGGTGTCGAACTGCACCACCACCCCCATCACCATTCGTAAACAAACACGTACGAGCTCCGCGCATATTTTTTTTTTTTTTTTTTTTTTCCTTTGGGCTGACAGGCTAAGACCGCGGTTGGTCCATCTCGCCTCCGCGCATATTTTGGATGCGAACCCAGTTTCGCTCTTATCAGTGCTTATCAGTATTTTAACCCAAGCAGCTGCAGCAGTTGTTCCTGAATGTTCCTCCAAACTTGTAACGTTCGAGTAATCGCGTAATGAACCGCACGGAAAAATGCTCCGCCCTGCGGAACGCAATCGATCGGGATCATACGGCGGCCGATCTCCGGATCTCACTGGTCGTGGCCGCGGCCAAATCCTTCAAGTATGACTCCTGCCTGCTGCCCTTCCCCGCCGATTACATCGTGAACAAAGAGAAGAAAATTGACGAACTGGTAAGAAGGGCTTGCTTGCGTTAATTACCCCTCTAGTCCAATGGGGGAAAACCACGTAATTGTTTTGTTGTTGCTTTTCATTTTGCAGAACCAAGTGCTGGATAGCTTGCCCGCGTTGAGTGAGATTGTGCTGGAAGAACTGGACGAACCACAGCTAGATCTTCTTTACTGGATATTATGCAAGCAGTACGGTCCCGGGTTGAGGTCCGTTCCGAAAGCCGACTTTGACTCAGTTTTTGCCAAAGCGCCCTGCCTCGCCGCCTTCCAGCGACCTCAGTTCATCTTCGAAGTGGTCCATCGTGACGATGCGAATTCGGAGCGACGGTTCCGCGAGAACCGGACCGGCTTCCAGTCGCACCACGCGTACCACGGCAGCAAAGTGTTCAGCTTCTATTCGATCTTGAACTACGGCCTGCAGCAGCACCTTAACAAAACCTCCGTCTTTGGAGAAGGAATCTACCTTTCGGAGGAACTGCACGTGAGCCAAATGTTTGCCCCCACCGGATCCGGCTGGAGCAGGTCCACGCTCGGAAGTCACCTGGCGTGCACCGCAATCTGCGAGTACGTCGACAATCCGGCCTACGTCAAGTGGCAAGAGGACAACCAAAGTTCCAGCATTCCGGAAAAGTACGTGCTAGTCAAGAACAACGAAATGGTCCAGCTCCGATATCTGCTGGTGTACGGAAACAGCCGGAACAGTGCGGAACCAAAACGGCCAGCAACAATTGACAGCAAACAGCCCCAGAAGCAGCAACAGCAGCAGAGAGTGGTTGTTGCGCCACCGAATCGGTGTGCCCGGTGGATGGCCGCGAACAAGAGTTGGCTGCTGGCCGGAGGTTACGTCGCAATGCTGTTTGCGATCGGGCTGATGAACAGCAGGAATGCGCACTACATGAAGCAGATGTTTTTGAATAAAATCAATGGGATGTGCAGTGCGCTGTTTGGGGGTGAGGACACGTGAGTGAGGGTTGTTTGACGGGACGGTTGAAGGGACAGTAAAAGGAAAAGGGTTAGGCAAAATTATGTGTGTAATTTACAAACTGGTTAAATAAAGTGAATTTTATATGGCAGATTTCGTATTTTAATCAACTAATGAAAACATCATCAAATATACATAAATGACTAGGATTAGTGAATTTTCACGATTTCGCGGACAGCGTGAAATTCGTGAAATTTGAAGATTTCCGTGAAATCTCGTGAAATTGATCAATTTTCTCAAATCAATTCTTTTAAATAACAACAATTAAATAGTTTTCAATTAAAACCATGATATGAATCATTTGAAGAATTGTTAGAAAATTATACAATAACATAAAATTGATACAACATTAACTGAGAAGTGCATGCTGCGAATATTTAAACGATGTTAACAAAATCAGCCAAAGATGCAGAAATATTCTCGAAATTTATAAATTTCGTCTTTATCAGCCAAAACTTTTTGAAATTGATTGAATAAGTGTATTGTGATAGCATAGATTTTTCAGAAACTGTTTATTTGTAGAAATCAATTAAAAGCAAACATTCATTTAAAAGTAACATTCTGTGATAATAGTCGTCTTTCCGTTTTCCTCCGGTCAATGTTATAACCGGAGAAGGAGAAAAAAATACATTGAAAAAAATAATTCCATCAGAGTAAACAAAAAAAATAAATAAATAAATTGCTTTTTTCATGATAATCTAAATAACAGTTTATCATTTTTTCTTAGGAAACTAACTAACAGTAATAACAATTTAACTGTTATTTAATTTAAATTTCGAAGATATGATTTCAATTTCTATTGAAAGATTGAAGCTTGGCTTTTTTCAAGATTGTTTTATTATCTTCAAAGTCGCATTTTAAGAACATTTCAGATTTTTTCTGAAACCTGTTTAATTTTCACGATATCTGATTATTTGTGTGGATGGTTCCCGTGGAAGTTAAACAAAAGGTTTTTTTTTTGGTTTCTGTTCTGATCTTGAATAAATTTTTCAAGATTTCGTTACTGATAACTATAGTATTGCCTAGTGATTTTAATTCATTTTTGGAAAAGTTAGATGAAAACCTCAACACTATTTTTACTGAGCAAAATATCGCAAAAAACTGTTTCAAATTGTTAGAATGTTTTGTTAAATTTGGTTTTAATATGAAATTCAATAAAATGTAAAAAGATAAAAAAAATTAGCAAAGCAGTGAAAACTGTTTAGCTATATTAGTAAAACATCAAAAAAGCAGCAAAAATGACAGTACCCATGCCATACATTTTGGTTTTCAAATTATGTAAAGAGCCCATCCATAAACCAATAAATTGTTTGTTTTTTTTTAACTAGTATAAGTTTTTATTTGTGTCACGTTCATATTATGTTAAGTTTTTTTAGTTTATTTAAAATAATGTATAGTAAACCATAAAAAAATGTTTCTGTAAGTTTAACATGAAATTTTCAAAGCTGTTTTAATATTTTTTTACGTTTCGCGAAATTTACGTGAAACTTGATATTTTGAAATTAAGGTCCCCGTGAAATATGCAATTTTTTAGCGTGAAAAATCACTAAGCCTATAAATGAACAATCCTAATAAATAAGGTAACTAAGGGAACTTCGATATTTGAAATTGTTTTTGCAAACCTAAAAATTAAAAAAAAATCAATATTACGCCCTTTTGAAATGTTAGTCCTGATTAATTTTTTTTCTTCAAAATATTGGTTTCGAAAAGATGCAGGCCAAGGGTGCATGATACTGATGATACTCGTCGGTTGACACACCTAGGCGAGGAACATCCCGGAAGGAGCCCAACTACATCCGTAGTGCTGTTTGGACAAAACAGCATGGCTCTAGTTCCTTGCAAGTGTCCTATTTTCTTACCTCCACGTTGGCTTGGTTTAGTCATCATGATGACAAGGTGTAACCTAGCTGGTGGCCTGTGGAAACGACTCGTAAACCTTTGACCAGCGAGGGTCAGAGTAGAGACGGCTAGAAGAAAGGGGCGCGTCAATGTGGGAAAGGGAAGTAATTTGTGATTGTAGACGGTATTGTTTTGATTCGCAGTATGTTGAGTCAACTGCTGTGGATGTACCTGAGCATCGCAGAACGGGGTTTCTCTTCTTTCCATTTCAGCTAACAGCTATCTTTTGTTTATTTTGTTTCACTGATTTTCTAAAACGGCTTCTGTTTACTATCCTCCATTTGATTTCGATTTTACTTATTTGATTCTCTTATTTCTCAACGCTTTTCCACTCTATTTTAACAATTGATGCTGCTGTAACAAACTGTCTGCTTTCTCTTAATTTGGCAGCGATGTAAATTTTGTTTATCATGTGCCTTTTCTTTATTTATCTATTTGAATAATTTCTCATCTTCCCTGTAAATTGCCCCTCAATACAATCTAAGCTTGTTTGTTACCTCTATTTAATACCTATTGTTAATTTCTTTATCTACTTCATCAATTACTATCTTTCTTTTACTATTGTTTCTTTACATAGTATATTTCCTTCACTGTCCATTGTTTTGAAACTTCACCTTTTTCTTAAGCAAGTGAGGTTCGAGCCCTTACTCACTTTATGGAATAATTAAAGGATTAACACAAATATTACTATTGTACTTTTGAAAAACTTTTCTAAAATGCATAGGACCAAAATATTGTAACAAAACACCGCGACAAAAGAAATAGCAACAGATAAACACGACTCAACACTAGGAAAGATTTCAGGAGAAAACAATACACAGTAAATAACAATTAGTTTTGAATTCAAACTAAAAATATAACAGTTTTTGCTTTAATAAAAGTTGATAGGCACACTATAAATGGTTAGGCGCTTATACTTACATCAAACCCTACGTAATGTACCACCCCCGGCCGAGTTAAAATGCGTAACCGGAAAAGAAGGTGTGCATGCCTGGCACGAACACTCAAAGCGTGTTCTAGCGTGTTGCTCGTACTGACTCAGAGCAAGGGTGAGATGTAGGTGTAAGGGCAGTGCGTGTTCGTCGGGAACCTAGTGCATAAGATCGGTCAAGGCCCGTTCTTACACTGAAAATTGCGAATTGCGAATTGCGAAAATATTGGTTTCGAAAAGATCGGAAAATTTTACGAATGACATGAAACATGAATAACATTGAAAACAATAACACTGTGCCTTAGAAAACTTCAATTTTCCTGTTTCTTTTTCTTTAGGCTGCTGTATCTCAGCAATCAGAGATCCAATCTTCAATGTCTCATAGACAATTTTATAGTAAATTCTCTGAACTCTTTAAAAAATATTTTTAGAAATGCTCATGGTCATTCATACTTTTGGAGGCTATATCTTGAACTTGGAACCCTTTATCAAAACATCTGTGAAGTCCTTTTCGTTTGAAAATTCAATTTTACATTAAAAAATTAGGTCAAATTTAGTTTTTGTATGAAATATCGATTTTTTCCAAAAATCACTATTTTTTCAAAAAATTATAACTCGGAGGCACTTTTTTTGACCATGTTTCTCTATAGCTCAAAAGTTGCAGATTTTTGTCCCCTAAAACATATCAAAAAATCTCGAAAATCAAAAAATACGTATTTTAGGAAATTGAGTTTTAGTAAAAAAAAAGTTGATTAAAAAATCTGCATTTTTTCCGTGTACCAATTTTTTCTCAATATTCCTCAACAATACCTACAACATTGCCGAAGACACCAAATTGATCAGGAAATTCACTCAAAAGTTACAGCTGTTTGAATATTTACGAACCATTTTTATATGGACAGCTGCCAAAATTATATGGCGACTTGTATGGGTGAACCAATGACACCAAATAGCTTCTTTGGTAATAGGGAAGAGCCCTTGGAAGAGCCCCACAAAATTTGAGCTAAAACAAAAAATATAAAAAATAAAAATGTTCGAAATCAGCCGATTTCGTAGATAATTGCTCAAATTTCATAATGGTGTAGAATTTAGATTTTCAGAATATTTAAATTTAGAAACTTAGTATTTTTGAATTTTAAAATTAATAATATTAGCATTTGAACAATTAATTTCTAGAGTGGTTTTAAAAAAGGTCCTGTAAGCTGTCGTCTTTCGTATGTTTATAGGACCTATTAAAAAAAAACTCTAGGTTTCATCTTTTTGTCTACGATTTTTTGTTGTCCGCGATTTGGTTATCCGAGGTTCAACTTTCCAAATGTTCCTTAGGACCTTCGGATAACCAAATCAAAACTCTGGCTCAACGATCAAAAATAAGAAAAAAAAATGGTTTAATTTTTTGCATTTTCAAGTGTTTTTGGAATCACCATTATTTTATAAAAACACTCAAAAAAGCAAAAAAAAATATGGTTAATTGGATATTTTAAAAGCTCAGAATTTTTTTCATGATTCGATTATCATAAGTGAATTTTTGAGAGGACTTCGGATAAACAATTTATTAAAATCTACGGATAACTTTTGTAAACGAGAAATAAATGTTTGAACTTCATTTTATTTCGAAATACAATGTTTTATTTGCTTTTCATAAATTCAATTTCACAAAGCTTTTCAAAATTAAAAATAGCGAAAGAAATTTCTAGGACTTCCAATCACAAATCCCTTCTTCCAAAGAAAGTATGTCTCACGCTTCGAAAACATCCTCTCTGTCTACATGAACATATCATCGTATCCTGGCGGTGGCAGATGGTCCGGATCAGGGCCCGGCTGGCGGAATGGCCGTGGATTTTGACCGACCGCGGGTCCGAACGGATCGAACCGTGCTCCTGGTACGATGCCACTGCCACTGATTAAACAAACAAAAAAGTAGCTCAAATTATCACTCGTTTAAATCTCAGAACATGTTCCGACACTCACCCTGGTCTTCTTAGGTCGGCCAACGGATTGAAGCCGCCCGGGGGCTGAAACAGCATCCCACCGCCACGTCCAAAAGGATCGAGATCGCCGCGTCCGACGTTTCCCACGCCCAAAGGGTCCGACCCGAAACGACCCACCGGAACGCCTCCGCCGATGAGAAGTGGATTCGCCGGACGTACGTCGACTCGTTCGACCTTTTCCGGTTCCTTCTTGGTCTGGGTTTCGCCGTCTTTCTTGTTACTTTCAAACACGGGAACCAGCAGCTCTTTGCGAACCCGATCCAGTACGGTGGCCACCTCCGGAATCAACTTGGTGATGGATCCTTTCAGCGATTTCACGGTATCGTCGATTTGGAAGGTCACATTGGACGCACTTAGCGATTTGACTTGGACCAGATTGACAACCATGAGGCCTCCGGTGTCCACTCCGTGCAGAAGATACAACTGGCCATCGTTCACATATCGCAGAGCATAAGATTTTGGGTTGCTGTTCCAACCATCCGGAAGCAATTCGCTTTGTTCCTCGGAATCGGATAGTGTTTTCTGGAAATATCAAGATAATAATTAAAACTAAACTCAACAACAAATAAATCAATTATTAATTACGTCGTCGCCGATTCCAACGTTGCGAAATGCATTCTTCGTCAAATACCAATGGATGATCGCAATCAAAACGTCCGATTTGGCCTGAACAGCGGCCTCCACCAACTTGTAAATTGACTCGAAGCCATAATAATCGGCACTAGACATGGTGCACAAACAAATCAGCCTTTTTCACAAGAAACTATTATTTTATTCAGCACAAAGTTGCACAAAAATGAATTCCACACTCCAGTCAACCGCCGCAAGAATGATTTTCCAAAATAAAAGTAAACAATAACAAAGCAAGTTGCGTCAAACGCCGCATGAGAAGGGGAGTTGGACAAGCATGTCGAAGGTGCATGCAGCCTATGCAGCTGTCAATTGATGGAGAGACCCGAGTAGAATAGAAACCTCACTCACTCAAATATCGCAAATATCATTAAATTAATTTAATGAAAATAGAAAATTTAATAGTAAATTTTATGCAACAAGTTGCAAAAAGAATAATTCTGGAATTGTTTTTAAAGGACCTATAAGCTATTGTGTTTCATATGTTTATAAAAAATGCCTTTTAGAAAAAAATCTATATGTACATGTTTTCATCGAGGTTTACCGAGTTGGATAGATAGGACGAGTACCGTGACGAGTACTGAAAAAATCAAGTTTTGCAACAAGTAGAATACATTTTTTGTAGTTCCGGGAAAAAACCCCTTTGAATACGATTTTCCCAGTGAAACGTTCGTTTTTCCCACTTGAATGTTATTTGCCGTCAAGATAATTAGGGCCAAACTCGAAAACAGTATCGGAAAGTATTTTATTTTGAAGTGCTGAAAAGTTGAACTTTATTTTTTATTTTAAATGATATTCGATTCAGTTGCAATTTATTTGACGGTAGAGCAACACAAGAAAAGGGCGGATATGCATTTTGACAGCTAGAACTATTTTGCAAATTCCGTGCCAACAGATCGTCGCTTGTGTGCTATCTTGTGACACGTCTACTGTAAAAAGATAGGACGTGTCACAAGATAGCACACAAGCGACGAGATGGCTACCCTGGCCTACCCAGCTACCTTTTAACACAGCGGGTTTTGTTAAATAGTTAGTTACCTGTTGGCTTGGAATTTGCAAAATAGTTCTAGCTGTCAAAATGATTTTGCGCCCTTTTCAAATGTTGCTCCACAATTAGAGCTTTTTGCACCAGTTACTAGAGCTTATTGCACCAAGATTTTTATTACATACATTTCAGTATCTTCAAAACTTCGAGAACAATCGATATAATTTTTGATTCATCCCCTAAAGTACTGTTCACAAAAATTATTGACAACCTTGTTGACAACAAAGTTTGACTGTTTAAACATTCAGATTCAGACATTCAGTACACTTTTGCACTCGACCTTCACGTCCTTTTTTTAAGGTACAATAAACCTTTTTTTGTGGTTGTGACTGACTCAAAGCGGTTTTAAAATGATTAAGAAATCTAATAAGGGCAGCGAATGACCAAGAAGGTTAAAGCTGTCAGAAATAAAAGAATTAACAACAACAAGAACAACAAGAAAGTAAAAAAATGGTTTATTGAACCTTTTCAACAACAACAAAACTCTAGATTTTGATGCAACAACGAGGAGAACGTTCACCTATCGATTAAGCATGAAAGTGCCCCAACTGATTAAAACTACAGAAAAAACGTTATACAATGTATTTTGAATAGTTTACAATCAACAAAAATATTGTTGAAATTTTTAATTTTCAACAATATTTTTTTTGCCTCCCTGTTTTTTTGGGGACCAAAACATGAAATAATATTTTCAATGGCATAAACATGAATCATGATCATGATCATGATGTATTAAGCTTTGGAACCATTTTTCTAAAAAAGTTTTTTTTTCGTGGTGACCAATGATCATGCATCTCAATTAGTATATGAAAAACGATTGTTTTCTTTGAAACTAAATTTTCACCGATGGAATATTTTCATTCAAGATTTTAGGATTTTTATTCAGGACCCGCAATTGACCTTCAATTGACAAAGCTGTTTAAGCATAATTTTTAACTGAATATCTAATTCATATACTGATAATGTCTAATAATAATAAGTCTATGGTCTAAGAACAATAAAACAATAAAAGACAGGATTAACTGGTAAGAGTAATAAAATGTTTTGTTTTGACGTTGCTTGTAATCATATTTTTTATAATAAAATTTTATTGAAAAATATTTTAAAATCCAAATTTACGTGTGTTCAATTGTTTAAACTCTGATTAAAAACCTATAATTTCACACAAAAAAATCAGATCCTTTTCAGATAACAGATAAATATACCAATTTAGTATCGATTATTATTCTATTTTGATAAATTTTTATGTAAAATTGTTGCAAACAAAGCAATTATTGAAAGATTTTAAACCCGAGTTTAAACCTTCAATTATAAATATAAATTTTTAACTCAAACAAAAGCAAAATTTTGTAAGTCAGCATTTATGATTATTTTTGGTAATGATTGAAATACCTTTTTTTCATGTTGTAGCATGTTTGGACAAAATTGCATAGTTTGACAACTTTTTTGGTTTTTCCCGTCAACAAACAGAGCTTTCAAATGATTATTATTGTGAGGTTTGTTTGAGTGAAATATCAAAAAAGAGTCTAACATAAAAAAAAACTGTTCTAACTTGGTGATAAGAACTTTAAATTGTATTCGATTGAACATATATTTGATGTAATGAAGCTTTAACATTGTAATTTAAAACTAATTTCCCAAAATAACCGTGCTTCTCCATCGCGCATTTCGCAGCATAAAAAGCTCTCACCAACACCATCATCGCCGTCCAACGTCACACGCACGCCACAGGCAAAACTTCTCTTGCGCTCTCTTGCTCTCTTCATCATACACACACACACGCTCCCATTCGCATAAACTTACTCATTCAAGCATAAAGCCCAGCTCCATTCATCGCACGACGGCCAGACAACCTGTGAATTCAGCACCGAACGGACGCGAATCCTTCAATCACAAAATCACGCACAGAAAAAAAGAAGAGAATTGCAGCTAGGGAAAAAAAACAACAGGAACCAGGTTTTTCCCCGCGAGTGACGACCACCCCTCGCGGAAGATCCGTCGTCGAATTCGGGAAGTGCGATTTGAAGGTGGGCAGCTGTGCACACAATCCAGGTGGCAAAGTTTTCGGGGGAGCTTTTTAAGCGAGTGTTGGGTGAAAAATCATGAAAATTCTCGAGCCTGCAGTGTGAGGAGGCTTTTCTTCCCCCCTCCGACTCCGGTGGATGGCCATTCCGAACCAAGGCCTTCGTTTGGATTAGAAGAAGTGTTTAGTGAGTGCAGCCAGGTGGAAAGCCCATTTTCGAGCTTAACCAAGTGAATACGACCAAAATTAAGTTTAGCTTTTTTGGTGGGCTACAAGAAAGCAGTGCTTAAGCGGTTAAGAGCTAGTTTTATTGTGCAACCCCCCTCCCACAAGAAGAAGATGCTGGTTGAACGGTTCCATATGGTGGCGTCGTCGACGGTGTTCCTGTTGACCGTGGGCCTGCTGGCCGAGCTGGCCAGTGGACTGGTGGAGAACAGCAATGACACGAAGACCAGCTCCGGAAGCTACGCCGTGGGACGGTTCCCCTTTCTGATGCCAAAAGTTATCCCCTACAAGGTGAGTTGATAATACCAAGGTGTTCCATATGGGGACGGACACACACGAGGTCATCCTGAACAGTTGCATGAAGATATCAATATGTGAAGAAAGATCTTGCAGCCGATAGAGAGAGAAAGAGAAGAGTGAGCTTACAAGTGGCTGCGTGGCAAGTGGTGCCAGACTGAGGTTCTTTTTTCGCACCAAGGTGCGAATTAGTCACATTTCTAGCAGCTGTGAACGCTGCTGCTGCTGGCTGGCAGTTGTTGTCTTTTGGCCAGTGAAATGGTTATCAATACGTGACCTCAATGAATTAACCATGTTAGTCTCGGGCGACGCTCGTGTTGCCAGTTAGAGGTAAAAGCTGCATCGAAAATTTGGTAGAAGAAATGTGTTTCTGATTGGATTTTTCTGCCAAACCAGCTTTTTTTTTAAATTATGTTTAATTAAATTAAAAACTTGTAAGCACATTTTTATTCAATTAAATACAGTAAAAAATGAATCTTTTTCATAAAACTTTAAAACAATTATGAAAATTAGTTCAAAACTATTGACAGCACTTAAATAAAACAAATCAAATCCCACTGAGAATGTTGGCTCGAGCTCGTGCCTAAATCGATTCGAGGCTCGAGCCACATTACAACACGGTTTAAAATGCAACCTAATCGATGCATTTAATCACTTTTTAATAATTTAAAAACTTTGTAGGACATTGTTACACTCTTAAAAATAACCCTGCAATTACAAAAACACAAAATTTTTAATGAAAAAATTACCCTTCTGGGTTATTACAGATTTGAAAAGTGCATTAAATTTCGCATAAAATGAAATGGGCCAAAAAAGTTTACAGTTAAGTAACGAAAAATTACAGAATTATTGAAACTATTTTTGTATATTTCATCAATGAAAAATACGTTTTTTTCGGAATTGTGGGTTGCCATCAAATCTGGCGTTAGGTTTTACATAAAAGTCCCGTTTGTAACCAAATTTCCAAATCATCACCATTTATGGCTGCAAATTATTGAAAAACATTATTGATCAATGGTAAAGATTTACCCACATTACAGTGCATTTTTTGAAAATTTGCTTACATCCTAAAACTTCTCTACATAACGTTGCTTGTGTGCTATCTTGTGACACGTCTGCTGTAAAAAGATAGGACGTGTCACAAGATAGCACACAAGCGACGATAATAAGACCAGTACAATTTTTATTTCTAGTTTTTTTTCTCGATTCTGGGCGAGATCGTAGGGGGGGGGGGGGGAGGAGTTATAAAAAGAAACTTAATTTCAAGCATTAAATTAATGAAATATGATTCTTCTTAAAGTTGCACCTCTTCTTCTAGTTTGATCATTTGATTGAAAATGCAAAAATTAACATCATTCAACTTCATCAAAAATCAATCGTATATTTTTCCTCCTAAAAAAAATTTTATCCCCTATTTTTTGGGATAAATCTGAAAGCAAATAAAATTTGCATTGGCCTAAATGTTCAGCATTTTTTATGCTTAAATATTTCTTATTTCGTTGCAATAGAATTGTATATATTTTGTGACCATTTTTTCTTAAAGGTTAGGGTGAATTTTGTAGTATAATTTTGTATAAATTTTATATATTTTTTACATAAAACGTGACAGTGGTGACACTTGATGCAATTTTTACCAGATTTTTGTTGATTTTTTGCATGATTTGGAATGATATATTTAAAAATATTAAAAATAATTTTCGATTAAATCTTGAAAAACATTACTTTAGGAAGAATAAATTCCTTTTTTCAAACAATTTACCAAATAATACCTGAACGTTTTTTGTTTAAATTTGATGAAATATAACATGAATTGGAGTAAAACTTTTAATGTTCAATTTTGAACTATTTTTGCAAAAAAAAACATTTTTTTTAAAGTTTTATAGCATACCAAACTGTACCGAAAATGCTTTTGGATGGATTAAAAAAATATCGCTGTAAAGATTATGTTCTACTAGTTTGGCGTACTATTTCAATTTCCAAAGCACGTATACAAATTATAATAAAATTTAGTTTCTTTTATGTATTTTCAATAAGGCCGTTTAGGCTATAAACTTACCAGCAACAGCACCGCCTCGAGTAAGCACGCAAATTTATGCCATTTACTGGCCAAAAAGTTCAAATTTAATGCACTTTTGATCATAATTTCTATTTTGCGAGACCATTTCTCATCATTTTGGTGGCACACACATCCACACGCAAGATCAGAGGTTAACTGCTTAACGAAAGTCGCCATCAATATCTTTTCACTTGCGCTAACGATTTTCAAAGCGCTTAAGATATAAAATTGCTTCCAACTACCGGCAACATGTTCTTTTGACCATTACTTAGTCACTCACTTGAAAAATAATCCCGAAAAATGTAAATAATTAGCAAGCACCATCAAAAAAAAACAAACGCGCTGAGTCTTTTGACGTTTCAATTTTGACTACTCATTCCAATCGAAGGCTGAAGAAAACCGAGCGAGAATCGAAGGCTAATAAAGAACAAAGGGTGGCCACCAACACCACCAACATGCTGGTGCAGCGCCTGTTGGAGTGAGCAAGCGCTGCCAGGAAACTTTCGCTATAAATGCTAAATTTCGTGAGTGTTCGCTTAAAATTTCATCAATTTTGGCAGCACTAAGCAGACCCAAAAGAGCGCTGGAAGAAAAAAAGAACTAAGCTAAAAAAAGAAAAATGGGCGTGGCCCAATGCACTCGACTGATTAGAATGCATTTTTGAAATATATTTTTTAAATGCTTGTAAAAGGAAAAGCATAACTTTTAATAAAAGTGAAAATAAACAGAAATGTTCACAAAAAGTTGCTCTACTCGTTGGTGTACTTGGTTTTAGTGAATTTCAAGGAACAATCTAGATTATCCAGCATCATTCAAACACGACCGCTTATTAGACTTAAAATGGGCATATTTCCCCTATCTCGATATTTAAAAAACTAATGATTGGAAAGCAACTGCACGCCTGTAAATTGCATTTTAAAACACTTTTTTCATCCAAATGTTGAAACCTAGGCTTGTAATTTCAATTTTATATTCTTTTTTGCCCCCCCCCCCCCCCCCCGACTTTGGTCAGAGCCGAGGGACATAAACTTCAAAAAATATTTGCAACGGCCTAACACATTTAAAATATAACAGAAATTTCCTACGTAACGATTAAAAAAAAGTTGTTTTATCGAGCCCTGGACTGGAGGTTCCTTCGCCGAAATAAGAGACCCGTATTTTTTTGCCGTTAGTTTGGTCCAAGAACTGATCTATTAACATTTTTTTTGACGAAGAACTTCGTCTTAGGGCTCTATACAGGGTAGCAATCCAAAATTTCGCGGAGCGAAATGTAACGAAAAATTAAACGCGACTGCAAGATTTGTAACATTAATATCTCAGCTCCTGTTCAACACACGTAAAAGTGGTACCCACCAAACGAAAGGGGAGATTTCACGCATTCTTACTATACCTAATTAATGGCCATGAAATTTAGTTAAAGCACTTAAAAACTGAGTTTAAAATTATAAAACTGCTTCCACACAGCAAGCAAGCACGCACACAACACACACACGCGCACACTCTATCTCTTGACTCCGCCCCCAAAGCCTTGCCTGCGTTTGGCCTTGACACAATTTGGCGATTTATTCCTTTTGTGCTGCTGCTTCGCCAAACGCCAAAACGATTTGATATAAAAGGAGGTGCCGATCCAAAATCAAGGCAAATCAATTTTGGACGCCGACCTGGAAGGAGCTCCTGCTGTTGCTGATGCGGTACCGAGGAGGAAACCAGCCACGAGGAAATCCACGATCGGACGACGTTGCCGTGGAGATTTTGCGGGACGGGACCAAGGAAGGACGCGAGGGGTGAGGGATTTCACAGCTCGGCGAGCTGCCTTCACCCCGCTCCCCCAAACCGGTGATGGATTTCACAGCTCGAGGAAGCTGCTCTCGCCCGGCGCCCGGTTGAGGAAGCGGCCAGATTCCGTCCATCGTGTTGCCATGGAGATTTTGCGGGACGGAACCAAGGAAGGACGCGAGGGGTGACGGGATCCACAGCTACGCAGAAAGCTGCTCTCACCCCTTCGCTCTCTCTTTGACAAATTTGACATTTCGGTAGTAATGGCCACCACCTGGATTGGCCGGAGGCCCCGGGGGTGTTCCGATAGGGGGACATTTGCGAAACCATAAGAGTTGGGGCAATATGGGTATCAAACTTTAGGGATTTTGATACTGGACATGAAATTTGACATTTTGGCAGTAGTGGCCGCCACCTGGAGTGGCCGCAGGCCCCGGGGATGTTCCGATAAGGGGACATTTGCGGAACCATAAGAGTTGGGGCAATATGGGTATCAAACTTTAGGGATTTTGATACTGGACATGAAATTTGACATTTTGGCAGTAGTGGCCGCCACCTGGAGTGGCCGCAGGCCCCGGGGATGTTCCGATAGGGGGACATTTGCGGAACCATAAGAGTTGGGGCAATATGGGTATCAAACTTTAGGGATTTTGATACTGGACATGAAATTTGACATTTTGGCAGTAGTGGCCGCAGGCCCCGGGGATGTTCCGATAAGGGGACATTTGCGGAACCATAAGAGTTGGGGCAATATGGGTATCAAACTTTAGGGATTTTGATACTGGACATGAAATTTGACATTTTGGCAGTAGTGGCCGCCACCTGGAGTGGCCGCAGGCCCCGGGGATGTTCCGATAAGGGGACATTTGCGGAACCATAAGAGTTGGGGCAATATGGGTATCAAACTTTAGGGATTTTGATACTGGACATGAAATTTGACATTTTGGCAGTAGTGGCCGCCACCTGGAGTGGCCGCAGGCCCCGGGGATGTTCCGATAGGGGGACATTTGCGGAACCATAAGAGTTGGGGCAATATGGGTATCAAACTTTAGGGATTTTGATACTGGACATGAAATTTGACATTTTGGCAGTAGTGGCCGCAGGCCCCGGGGATGTTCCGATAAGGGGACATTTGCGGAACCATAAGAGTTGGGGCAATATGGGTATCAAACTTTAGGGATTTTGATACTGGACATGAAATTTGACATTTTGGCAGTAGTGGCCACCACCTGGAGTGGCCGCAGGCCCCGGGGATGTTCCGATAGGGGGACATTTGCGGAACCATAAGAGTTGGGGCAATATGGGTATCAAACTTTAGGGATTTTGATACTGGACATGAAATTTGACATTTTGGCAGTAGTGGCCGCCACCTGGAGTGGCCGCAGGCCCCGGGGATGTTCCGATAGGGGGACATTTGCGGAACCATAAGAGTTGGGGCAATATGGGTATCAAACTTAAGGGATTTTGATACTGGACATGAAATTTGACATTTTGGCAGTAGTGGCCGCCACCTGGAGTGGCCGCAGGCCCCGGGGATGTTCCGATAAGGGGACATTTGCGAAACCATAAGAGTTGGGGCAATATGGGTATCAAACTTTAGGGATTTTGATACTGGACATGAAATTTGACATTTTGGCAGTAGTGGCCGCCACCTGGAGTGGCCGCAGGCCCCGGGGATGTTCCGATAGGGGGACATTTGCGGAACCATAAGAGTTGGGGCAATATGGGTATCAAACTTTAGGGATTTTGATACTGGACATGAAATTTGACATTTTGGCAGTAGTGGCCACCACCTGGAGTGGCCGCAGGCCTCGGGGATGTTCCGATAGTGGGACATTTGCGGAACCATAAGAGTTGAGGCAATATGGGTATCAAACTTTAGGGATTTTGATCCTGGACATGAAATTTGACATTTTGGCAGTAGTGGCCGCCACATGGAGTGGCCGCAGGTCCCGGGGATGTTCCGATAAGGGGACATTTGCGGAACCATAAGAGTTGGGGCAATATGGGTATCAAACTTTAGGGATTTTGATACTGGACATGAAATTTGACATTTTGGCAGTAGTGGCCGCCACCTGGAGTGGCCGCAGGCCCCGGGGATGTTCCGATAGGGGGACATTTGCGGAACCATAAGAGTTGGGGCAATATGGGTATCAAACTTTAGGGATTTTGATACTGGACATGAAATTTGACATTTTGGCAGTAGTGGCCGCAGGCCCCGGGGATGTTCCGATAAGGGGACATTTGCGGAACCATAAGAGTTGGGGCAATATGGGTATCAAACTTTAGGGATTTTGATACTGGACATGAAATTTGACATTTTGGCAGTAGTGGCCGCCACCTGGAGTGGCCGCAGGCCCCGGGGATGTTCCGATAGGGGGACATTTGCGGAACCATAAGAGTTGGGGCAATATGGGTATCAAACTTTAGGGATTTTGATACTGGACATGAAATTTGACATTTTGGCAGTAGTGGCCACCACCTGGAGTGGCCGCAGGCCTCGGGGATGTTCCGATAGTGGGACATTTGCGGAACCATAAGAGTTGAGGCAATATGGGTATCAAACTTTAGGGATTTTGATCCTGGACATGAAATTTGACATTTTGGCAGTAGTGGCCGCCACATGGAGTGGCCGCAGGCCCCGGGGATGTTCCGATAAGGGGACATTTGCGGAACCATAAGAGTTGGGGCAATATGGGTATCAAACTTTAGGGATTTTGATACTGGACATGAAATTTGACATTTCGGCAGTAGTGGCCGCCACCTGGAGTGGCCGGAGACTCCGGGAGCAGGAGTGTACCTTCCCCCGTTATCCAACGTCAAATTAACATGAGACCATCTTTGAGCAGAAATAAATTTCAATTCAATTCAATTCATGTTTATTTGTTGTACTAATCATAATACAATTTGCTTAACTAATGACAAATGCAGAGTTTTGGAAATACTTACAGCTACAAATTAATTCAAATACAATCATTGGATGAAATAAATACAGCAAATTTCAATCGATTAAGCGAGAGCAGAAAAAACTGTACAAAACAACTGCTACTATTGATAGGGAAAAAGAAGAAGGATAGGAAAGCTTAAGTTTATATCACAGGGAAATTGATCAGTGCGTTACTGAAGGCTTAGACTTTAACACGGTGTGTGAGCTTGCACCTATGCAGGGCATAGGTACTTCCCCATCAGCTCTTGCAGCGCGAAGAACTGCTCCAGCTTGTTTCGGCAAGTGTTGAGTCGCGTATACATGTCCCTCGCAAGGGAGAGGAATTCGGTGAGAGTGAATAAATCACCATCACTGTTGCTGTCCGGGGTTGGACCATTACCGCTAGCCGCCACGTTGGCGTAAGTACGCCCAAATCCAGGAGGATTTGTTTGACGGTTTTCGGTCGAGGGTTGACCTGTCGAAGTCCTTGAGGAATGTGTTGCTGGCTTTTTCCTCTTCTCCAGCGCCTCGAGGTAGGTCTTCCTAGCGGTACACCCGCGGTAATTGGCCGTGTGGTTACCCTCACAGTTAGCACACTTCACGTTCCGCTTGTTCTGCTCGGCTTGGTTGTCCTTTCCCAGGGATGCTTTCTTGGGCAGCGTGCATGCAGCCGTGAGGTGGGCTGCGCTGCACTTGACACCATTCGGCGCCAAAGTGCAGTTCCGGGAACCGTGTCCAAAACGTTGGCATCGGTGACATTGGGCAGCATCGGAAGGCCGCTTGCTGAAGTATCTCCAGCTAACCACGAAACCTTCCAGCGACTTGACTTTGCGCAGGTCCTGTATCTTGATTGAACCGCGTTCGAAGTACAGTAGCCAGAGAATCTGGTCTCCGGTCACTGTAACTTTATGCGAGAGCACTTTAGCTTCGCGGGGATAAATATTTTTTTTCGCAAGAATTACATCCACGAACTCCTTGGGCGGCACTTGGATCGGGAACCCAGAAAGTACTACCTTGACCGGAAGGTTTTCCGGCGAATCATGCGTATAGTACTGAATATTCGCATTTTTCAGCGTTTTCAGCACTTTTTCGAAACGCGGACGATCGCTTGTGATGATGTTTACAGACGACTTATTTATACGCATGACGTATTCACAGTCGTCCAATGTTTCCGCCAATGCTTCCTCGATTACAACAGCCGGGCGACCAGGCACTGTAATCGGTGGCATTTTTTTATTCGATTTTTTACCCTTTTGCTCTCCCGCGGTGGAGGTGCCCTTAGCCTGCGACGGTGTAGTAGTAACACCATCGCCACCACTGACGTCGTCGTCGTCGTCTTCATTGTTGTCATCAGACAAAACAGCGAATCCATTTGAGGTTGGAACCGTCGAGGAAGTTCCCGGCTTGTTGGTGGACAATCCACTTGATCCAGGTTGATCCGGTTTACCGAGAGCCACCGATCCACGCGTTCGTATTGGGCTACGGGCAGGTACGAAGTTGGATGGCAGCTTCAGCAGGTTAGTTGACCGTTTGGATCCGGACGAGGAGGTCTTCCCGATGCTGCTGCAGGAACTGGCCCGGCCACGTCCACGAGGTGCACTCGAGTTGCCACGGCCGCGGGTGTTCCTACCCATCGTGCGGGGAAAGAACTCGCGGTTAATTCAACGCACTGTCACCGTAAAATGAAAGATTTTCGGGCAGAAATAAATAGATCTTAAGAAATAACTCTTTCGTGATTGATTTTGTGGCCAAGAAACGCAAATATTAATAACTATAAAAAATTCATTTACTTTTGTGTCCGAAGTTCTTCGTCATGATGGTTATGCCTGTAGGATTACCACTGCACCTTTTTTTTCAAAAAATCATAGCTTTCCGCTTTTTTAACCGATTTTAGCTCTCTCTTGGACGCAAATGAAAAATTGAGCATAGAGAAAAAAGTTTGAAGATTAAAATTCTAGCCATTTGAAAAGGTCGCATGAAAATGTAAAAATGCGGTTTTGGTGGTCTCGAGATAAAAGAACCTATGTTTGAAATTATTTTATCGGATTCCTCGTACAATTTTACATAATATGTCCAAAAGTGGTGGAGTTTCATTAACTTTTCATTTCGTGATACGATTTTTTGAAAATATTTTTTTTAACCACCCTAACACAGTGTAGGTCACCTTAATGGCCAGACAAATTACGGGTCGAATTATTTCAGCCAAGGAACCCCCAGTTCAATTTTGGGCTCAATAATATGTACCACTTTTTTCGAATTTAGTTGCTTTCGTGGGGAAATGCTAATAAGTTATAACTGAAACGTAATAAATCTTGTTACTAAATGTTGTATCTTAAATGAAACTGTCTTGAAAATCAGCCACGATTTGATTATGTCGGAAGTATTTATTCGTTTGATAAGAAATTTATTTTTATGGTGATGGATTACTTGAACAAAAGATTAGTCCTGCACGTTTTTTTCCCACGATCCCAACTGATAACAGCAGCTTAATGCTATCTTTGTTTACAAAATTCAAAAGATGTTTAAATTTAGATTCTTCTTCATTTCCACCAACATCTGGCATCACTGCCCTTCGCAGGACGCACGCAAACAATGTCCTTGAAAGTTTCGATTGAGAAGCAATCTCCAATATGCTGCTGCTGCTGGTGTTGGATTATGCGAAACGAAAAAGAGAGCAAACGCAAAAGCTGCAGTACTACCCTGTCAAAGGTGGGGTGGGTTGGGTGGTTGGTGTTGAAGGGAGAGCATATGGATTAGAAGCAACACCGTGGTTGGCACGTGGGCAGATAAATTAAGTGTCCTCATGCACACACACAGATAAACGTTCAGACAGACCGTACTATACGTTATTCATGTGAATGGCCCCACAACGAGATTGGGTGTGAATGGCCGCACTTTTATCAAGTGTTGTTTATTGATGCACGCCAAAGTGGAGCAATTTCGTGCGATTTTGGAGGGAGCTCTTTTTAGAGTGTAGCAAAAAGCTCCGAATGAAACGAGACAAGCTCCTAATGGATATGGACTGCGGGGGGAAAATCTGCTGACGTCAGGCGAAAGATAATCAATTTTGATTTATTAGCGAAAATCCAGTAGCATCCACGATCGACGAACAAGCTCGTCGTCACTTTGAAATGTTTGCCCTTGTCGGCAGTTATCTTTTGGTACACAAAATACACTAAATGGTTTCTATACTAAATGATTGATGCTTCTCACACTCAATTTTCCCAGCGCGGTAATTCCCCGGCGCCAAGAATAGACCAAATCCAATTAGACGACGTTCGACGTCGATAGTACTGGGATTCATTCATCGGCCAACTCAATCGGGCGTGCTTTATGGCCAATATAAACACACCTCCTACAATTACCCGCCACGCGTCTCGTGTCACTTTGGTGACGACGCCCGGAATAAGAAGCACTTCGATAACACGGGCCTTATCAGCTGCCTCCTTCCTTCCCTGCTGACGGCTGAGATTATTTTCGGATTAAAGCCCCGCAGGGTTGAACGATCTGAGGGAAGTTTTCCGAAATTTGTGACACGTACGATTAGATCGGAAGAGAAATTGGTATCATTCTGGGGAGCTTTGCTGGTGATTTATTTGGATTATAGCTGAGGAAATTGTGGTAAATCCATCACTGCGTTGTGTCCGCCTAATTTCATGCAGTAGATATTAACTTACTGAATGATATGATATTCTTTTTTAATTACAATTGTACAAAACAATACTTCTAATGCTGCTGAATAGTTCTCTAGAATTTCGCAAATTATTTCATGATTTTCAAGCTTGTATGTTTTTTATTTGGGTTAAACTTTATCCTTACATGCCCTATGCCAAAAGAAGCAATTTTGCATCATTAGTTTTTCCATACAAGTCTCCATACAATTTTGCGGGTGTTCATACAAAATGGGTACGTAAATATATGAAAATCTGTAACTTGAGGTGGTATTTTCTGATCGATAGTCAAAAATGTAAATAATAATTAGGACTATTCAGGAAAAAAATAGTCACACTCTTAAACAAAAATGACCAATTTTTTATTTATTTAACTTTTCATCACTGAAGTTTTGATTCCCAAAATACTTTATTTTTTATTTTTGATGTTTTTTTTTAATTCAATTCAAACATAACCAAAAAAAAACATTTCTAAAATATAAATCAAATTTGCAAAGTAGTTGACAAGTATGGCAACGTTTTTGAGTTATAGTCACTTTTTGGTTATAATTTTCGGCAATTTTAAAATTGTTCATTTATTTAAAATATTTTATGAATGAAAGCCACATATTTTTGAAAACCTGATAAAATTTCCTAAAATTTTCTCTCTGAGTTTTTGTAGATCGGACAAATCGTTTCTGAGATACAGCCTCACCAAGAATTCGAATCGATGTGAACGAGTTTTTCGTAATGTCACCTGATAAGCCTGTAAATAACAACTGACAATATCTCGGAATCTAAAAAAAAAATTGGTTCGATTTTCTATGTAAAAATAATAACATTTGTTAAATTCTGATCTTCTACTCAAAATAATATCAAAATTAAAAAAAAATGCTCTGAAATATCAAATTGAGGAAAATTTTCTATTTTTAGACCTTTCCAAAAGTTATGCTAGATCTAAAAAATTCAAAATTATTTTTAATTAAAAAAAAATCACAATAGTTTCATTTCTTAAAATTGAAAATCGAACCAATAGTTTTCGAGAAAGCATAAAAAACAAAAATTCAAAAATATGCATTTTGGAAATCCAACTTTTGGTAATTCAGTTTTTGAGTGCACCGTTTGAAAGTTATTGGCATTTTAAGGATATTTTTGCGAAAAATGTTCAGTTTTTTTTTTGTAATTTGAAGAATAGAATGTAGTTATTTAGCAATGCTGATGGAAAAGCACCCCTGCAAAAATATTTTAGAAGAGCTAGAAAAAAAAATCCTGTAATTTACTTTTTTGACTTTGAATTTTTGACTTGTTGTTCGATATCAATGTTTAAAAATGAATGTTTTGTGAAATTTTCTGCTCTTTTCTATAAGAATAATTTCGAATTCTGTAAACAAAGCGTAACACTTATTTCGGACAATTTCGAGTGTTGGGCTTATTTTAAAAATTCGAAATATTTTTTTAAGAGGAGAATACTCCACAAAAGTACTTTTTTAAAATATTGAAAATCGAATCAATAATTGAAGAGATACCGTGATTTGAAAAATGAGAGCTAATTAGATAACACTGAGAAAAACTATTTTTTCACAAAATTTTAACTTAAAGAAGGAGGCTGTGCCACAGCATCCAGCAGTCCGAGCAACACAATCAAAAAAAAATTAGGAATTTTTTCTAGAGATTCGAAAATATTATTTGCAAGGGTGTTTTTCCATCATTTTTAAATCACAGTTAAAAAAATGTATCCGGTATCAGATTTTGCTCCATACTAAACGCTAGTGTAAAAGACGCCTTATTAAGTCCCCTGAATAATATCAAACAATTCTAAAATAAAAAATATATACCGTAAAACGGGGTGACTTTGATAGGTTTGCGATTTTTCCGCAAAATGAAGAGTACATATTAAATAAAAACGGAATGGTTTGGAGTCATACTGACCGTGATAGAGAATTGTTCAATGTACCTCAACAAGAACTTTTCATAAAATTTTGAAAAGTTCAAAAGGTTAGTTAACTATATTTATGAAAATTTTCATGGAAGTTATTATTTTAAACTTCTCAAAGTGACAAGATTTTCTCAATGAACATGATTTTGAATCGGAAAACGGAATTAATTTGGATTCTTTGGCAATTTTCCACCAGGAGAAGGTAAAATAAGTTTGTAAATAATAAATAATATGTGTTTTTGAAACTCAATTAAGAAAAATTTCCAAATTTATAGGCAATTTCAGTTGAGCAAATTTCATGTAAAATGTGAAAACATGTTATTCGTGCTTCGCATTCAGTATAAAATGCTATATAAATCGATAATTTTATAAACAAAACTTTTTGAAACGAATTCCAGGAAAAAATCTGCCTTTTAACAATTGAGTATTGAGAATCAAGTTGGGATATCAAGTTTTAGGGATAAAAAGTGAAATAAAAAATAGGGAAATATTTTTCCCATGAAATAATTTATTCACAGAAAAAAATCAATTCCCGTAATCGTGAATTAAGTTCACGAATGTGAGATCCACGAAGGAATTTATTCATGAGTATGGTGCATTTGCACCATAAACGTGAATATATTCCTACGTGGTTCTCATAATCGTGAACTGACTTCAAGGTTTCGAAAATTGATTTTTTTCTGTGTTCCTGGAAAATTCTAATCATAACCTACAACTGTATTGAAGTCAATAAATCTATCAGAAAATGCCTTCACAAAATTACAAATTTTGAATATTCTGATGCCTATTTGGTATGACCAGCCCGGAAAATTGTACGGTGTTTTGTATGGAAAATTAATAATGCTGACTCAAAATCTCGAAAAAAAAATGCAAAATCCTACACCCAAAGGAAAAATATATATCAAAATCTGCAACAGTGGATTTGCTGCAAAAAATGTTACATTTTATAACATTTTTTGCAGCAAGCCCGTAGCTCATTTTTGCCCGTGTGTAAACATGTCAGCGATCTGCAGTTCTCACTAACACATATAATGCTGGCGCAACACTTCAAAGAGAAGAGAATGTTGAATATGTTGATGCTCTTTCCTCCTAATCCATCAAGCGTCCATGGCGCGGTGGTAGCGTGTCGGATCAACAACCAAGAAGTTGATGGTTCAATCCACGTTCGGTTGAGGTTTTTTTTCGCAATACCAGCAAACAACAGTCGGCAATGTCGATAATTGTCGGTAACGGGCAAAAATGTCATACCCCTATATCGCAGAAAATGCATGAGGACAGATTTCATGCAGAATCTGATATACTTTCATGCATCACAATCATGCGACCGCCGGTTGGGTGTAGAAAATTTCTCGTTAAGTATAGTACAAAATAAAACAACTCTTCTCCACAGATACTGAATCAATGAAGAAGCAAATAATTACTTTATTTAATTAAACGGAATTCAATTCGAACAAAGGATCTCAAAATATGCATCTCAAAAGAATCTGTTGCCCAGGCAAGAATCCCTTTTAAATTGCACTTTGAAACCCTCATAAAAAAAATCCCCATTGTTATGCTCTATGCACCGTTGGAAAAACGATGTGTACCCCGAGCAAACCCTATCATCCCATTATCAAGAGCAAAAAGGATTGCTCTGCAACGAACCACGACCGAGAGAAGGAAGGGTGAGTGGGGGTGTAATAAGACTGGGATCATATCATTTTGCCTTCAACCGCCCACACTCGCAACACTCACACACGTCAGTGTAACCCATATCTTTCCTCATTCGTTTTCAAAGAGCACATTAAGAAAAGGATACAGAAAAAGTCGAGAGATACAGCCCAGCAAAAGCACTCCGCAGTTGATGTCCTGTCCGAGTAAGGTCGAAGGATACCGGAATCGATTCGGACGGACGGCTTATTGTCGAATCCGGTCTGATGCCATCAGAGTTTCCTATCCTCTCGGATAACACCTATCATTTTCTTGTTGTTGTTGTTTGCTACCCCCACGAAGATAGCAAAGAATGCTCCTCCCACGACACGAAACAATGACTTGTTGTGTGAAGAGGATGATGGTCCGGCCGGCTAAGGTCAAGCTCGGCCTGATGGCTCGTGTGGCAAACGGGGATACTTCCGGAGGATAAAATCACTGCAGCAAACGAAGGAAGTACTGGGTAGTTTTTTTGTTTTCTGCCTCCTCAACAAGGTCAGTTGAAACACGTGCAGGTGGTTGCTTTAAATTTTGCCTTTAAAGGGAATTTTAATGCAATATTGCATGAAACAAGTTTTCTGTCATTCGATTTTATGTGGGTTTCAATTTCAAACACACAAATTGCTTAAATTATTGTTGATGAATTACGCCGTAAATTTGGGAACCCCCCCGCAACAAGCGCTGTGAAAAGGGTAAGAAACCTTTCCATCCTTTGACGGGTACTCCAAATGCAAAGGTTAAGTTAACATAGACGTGGTGAATTTATTTTCATAATACTCTGCACACAGAAGCACCGGTGGTCTTGGTTATGGTTGGGAGTTGGGTCATTGTTCAATTTTTGTCTAGTCAATGTGAGGTTCATTCTGTATGGAGGTTTTAGGCTGCCTTCAAGATGTTGAACTAACTTAAATTTAGGTTTTTTAACAATGTTTTTGAGGAAAAAACTTTTTTTTCTAATTTAGCCTGATACTTTCTCAATCATTTTTGCAATCATTTAGCATTGACAGTAAATTTGTTTGTAACATAAATTTGTTATCGCCTTTTGCCAGCCTTGTAGCGATAACCGATTCTGGTATTTAGCTGAGTTTTACATTCTACAGAGGCATACCGTGCTGATAAAGCGTTAGCAAATAACGATTCTACAGAGTAAAAACAGTTAAAATCATTGCAAAATAAATGTATTTTCCTTAAAACCATAGATTTATATAACGTCATGATTCGAAATCCGGACACTTTGTAACATATCATTTTTGTTATAGCTGGCAAAAAATCATGTAATAAGTTGAAAATGTGGAAATATCATCAGGATGTAGTACAAACAGTCAATTTTAAGAGAATACCGTCACCTGGGGCGAATCGGGACTACAGTCTGAATAGGGACAGCATGTTTTAGAGCACTTAAAAGCTTAAAATTAGGGAATGAATGAACACATTTTGTTGCTCTGAATCTGGTCTAACCGAAACCACTTCAAAAAAGGAAAACATTAGGCTGCTACATTGCTTAAACTGCTGTCCCATTCGCCCCATGTGTCCCGATTCGCCTCAGATGACGGTACATGCAAAATATGTCTTCTCTAACAATTTTTCATCAGAATTTCAAATTCCAAATGACTTGTTGTGCTTCAAATCCCGGATACCGATAAAAGCTGATTCGAATTCCGGACAATCGATTTTGTTTATAAATCGTACAAATTTGGACTGAAATTTAAGTGAATGGCATTCTTTAGGTCTCAAATAAGCTGTTAACATCAACACAATCTATATTTTGTATAAACAATTGCTAAAATTTAAGGAAATCAGAACCATAAATTTATGCTTTGCCTACCCGATGCTTCGAACGCCTGTGAAATATTTCAGCGAAATGTTTCACATTTTTGATAAACTCATGTTTCTATTTAATTTATTTTTTTTTGCATTGGATACAGCGTCCCAACATATTTGAAATGAAAATTGATGTTAGAATTCATCAAATAACACAGTTTTGACAATAATTTTGCGAACTTATATTAAAATAATTGATAAAACAAGATGAGGTGTTCGGGAATTCGAATCATGACGTTAGTAATATTCTTGGAATAAGGCTGAAGTTGAAGTCATATGAGTATCACCATCGTGCTTCCGGGATAATTTTACATAAGTATTTAACAATTAATAAGTATTTTCTCAAGATTTCATCAGCGCCATCCTGGATTACAAATTTTCAAAATCACTTCCGAGCAAAAATCGTGATTCCATTATTCGAATAATAAAATAAAAAAAAATACCAAAATGAAATTATTATTCTAGATTTTTTTTAAAAGGTCCTATAAGCTATTGTCTTTCATATGTTATAGAACCTATTAAAAAAACTCTAGATATACCATGCATTTTACATCAGCCCAGATGTTTTGCAATTCATTTGTTTGGGACCATCCATAAATCACCTGAGATTCCAAAAAAGTGTCTACGTGGTTTAGGGATGGTCCCTTTTCAAAATATTGCACGGTGTGTTTTGTAGAACAAACGTAAGATAAAAATTCAAATGTCATGGAGCAATTCTCTACGAAATCGGTCTTTTTTCTTCAATTTTAATTTTTGTATTTTTTAATCTGACTGAAACTTTTTTGGTGCCTTTGGTATGCCCAAAGAAACCATTTTGCATCATCAGTTTGTCCATATAATTTTCCATACAAATTTGGCAGCTGTTCATACAAAAATGATGTATGAAAATTCAAAAATCTGTATCTTTTGAAGGAATTTTTTGATCGATTTGGTGTCTTCGGCAAAGTTGTAGGTATGGATACGGACTACACTGGAAAAAAATGATACACGTTAAAAAAAATTGGTGATTTTTTTATTTAACTTTTTGTCACTAAAACTTGATTTGCAAAAATACGCTATTTTTTCATTTTTTTGATATATTTTATGGGACATTAAATGCCAACTTTTCTGAAATTTCCAGGTTGTGCAAAAAATCTTGACCGAGTTATGAATTTTTTAATCAATACTGATTTTTTAAAAAATTTGAATTTTCAACTTTATTTTTCGATATTAAAATCAAATTTGCAATCAAAAAATATTTTAGTGAAATTTTGTTGAAGTGCACCGTTTTCAAGTTAAAGCCATTTTCAGGTAACTTTTTTTGAAAATAGTCGCAAATTAGTGCCCATGTTTGCCCAATTTGTGTTGTTTCTAAGTCTTACCCAAACAACCCACCATTTTCTAATGTGGATATCTCAGCAACTAATGGTCCGATTTACAATGTTGAAATATGAAACATTCGTAAAATTTTCCGATCTTTTCGAAAACAATATTTTATAATATTTTTTTAAATCAAGACTAACATTTCACAAGGCCTAAACATTCAATAGTATGCCCTTTTGAAATGTTAGTCTTGATTTAAAAAAAAATGAAAATATTGTTTTCGAAAAGATCGGAAAATTTCACGAATGTTTCATAGTTTAACATTGTAAATCGGACCATAAATTGCTGAACACGACACTCTAGATATGCCATGCATTTTACATCAGCCGAGATGTTTTGCAATTCATTTGTTTGGGACCATCCATAAATCACCTGAGATTTCAAAATAGTTTCTACGTGGTTTAGGGATGGTCCCTTTTCAAAATATTGCACGGTGTGTTTCGTAGAACAAACTTAAGATAAAAAATTCAAATGTCATTGTGAAATCTGACAGAGAATTGAAAAAAAATGTGATTGGGAAATAATGAAAAAATCCATGTGTTTTCATAACAAATTCTACAAAAAAAAGGTTTATTTACGGTCGTCTTGTTTCATTCAGCTTTGATTTTGATGTAATTTAGAAGATTTCCAGCTTTATCTGGTAAATTTGGTTCGGAAACTTTTTGTTGGAGTTCAAATATTGGTCAAATTTAAAATCTTCCAAGGCATATTGATAAGAAATTTAATTCATCGGTTTTTGCGACTTTTCTGAAGAAATATCCTGTAAAATAGAAAAAAAATCTTCAAATAAACGTCGCTCCGAACCCTTACGAAATATTTCGAAGGCACCCTGCAAAATGTTGGATAAGAGCCGTCAGATTTGGCGATTTTTATTTTCGCGAAAAAAAATTTGCAGTGCTGTAAAATACAAAATATATTCAAGTCCAAACATGCTAAATATATTTTTTAACGCAGGTAAATGCATTTCAAGTTATTTTCAGTTGATTAAACTTATACTTCTATTTTGAGGTTTTTTGAATACAAATTCTTTGCCAACTGATTATTGAATGGCCGGATTTGACTTAATTTATAATTTGAATCGAAATTCTCCCCTTAAAAATTAAAAAGTGCAATTTCTAGTCATTTTTTTCTAGGAAAATGTCTGGTTGCTAGTAAAATTCTAGTAAAAACCTCTTTGTTAGTGTTTATACAACCTATATTAAGAAAAAACTATTTGGACACAAAATAAGTATTTGTTCGTAAACAAATTATAAAGCAACGAACGGTTTAAATTTTAAACATTTTTTTTTTCAATGGCTCTTAGTTTGAGATGATTTATTCAAATTCACTTTCCTCCTGATTTCTCTGCATAAAAAGACCGCAAGTTACGAGACGATTTCCGGCGAATATCAACTTGCACAAAACTCTCTCAGCATAACTGAATTGGAATACTCACAGGAAAGCAAACAAAAATATATCTAAAAGTTCCATACGTGGGTGTCAAACAAATTTTACTCACATTTAGCAATTCCTCGCAGAGATGGACAAAAAAAGGAAGAAGAGAAAGCATTTTTGAATGCTCCCAGGAAACAAATCCCGAACCCAGGACAGCGTAGGGACAAAGTGAAATCCACCCGGAAGGTCTGAGAGTGGTGGCGCGTGGGTGAGCATAATGGTTGCGACACGGTGTGCCCATCTGAGTTGAAATATTTCAAAAATGTTTGAAAAAAATAATTTGGACTTTTACGAGAATTGAGGTGATTTTTAAATTGATATTCTTATTCCTGGAAAAAATCAAGCACGCAGAACTCAAATGACGAGGATGATGATAATGTAACGTAACGCGAGGCAATCTAGACGGGCTTACAATTCGTTCGGGGAAGCACCAGCGATGATGATAACCAGCATTTGTTGGGAAGGACCGTTAACGAGGGTGAATCGGAACAGTAGGCAAATAAAAGCTCTCCCCAGAATGATAACAATCTCGATTCACTTCCCGTGACAGTCGGTGAGTAACTTTCCAGCTTGGCAACAAACATAATGTTCTCAAGTAGAATAGTAAAGCACAGACAAATAGAGGTGAAATTTGCGGGATTTTTTTTTCGTGCAAAATTGTAAACAATCGTTCAAAATTTTCTGAATGTTTTGTAGCTTTCTGCTTCAATTGATTTTTGCTTAATTTAATAAAAATTAAATCTTTAATCGATTTGTCTGTGAAATCTCAGCGAAAGCTGCGCGGATGCGTGGGCGTCCATAAAGACCTAGCCTTGGTTGTGTCCCGGCATTTTCTCCGGAGGTTAGAGGCCGGACGAAGATATCCTTTTCTGGTGTAATTGGTAATACTTGTCGACATCATGCTGCTCGCCGGGCTGTTAATGCTGCCACTGGGCACATTATGGCGAGTGGGCGGATCAAATTCCACGAGAAGAGCACTCTTTCATGTTCTAACGGACAGGGGGGGTCTGTGAGAGCGTTCGGGGTTAATTATTTTACCACTTAGCGGGGTCATTCAAGATGAAAATGGAGAAATGAAGCTGGAAAAGTAACAGGGTTAGAGAACAGACTATTTTTATTTAAATTTATTATTTTTTTTTAATGCGTAGAAATTAAATTAAACTATATCAAATATATATTTTTTGTGAATAAAAATGCAACATCTCAGCTCTTGTTCCAACCTGAAGTGCACAATTAAAAACAGGTTCTTATCTGTTGTGCTTTCTAGAAGCTCCTTTCTCCGAAGAAGCAAAGCCAAAAACAAGTTTTTCGCGCTGCATCTGTCCCCTTGGGAGGTGCAATTTTGTGACCTATATTTCACAAATTTCAGTTCGAGTGTGGAGAAACTTTCCAATTAAGTCAATCAAACTGTGCTGATTAAAATCCGGATCCAGGTCGATGCATTGCGAACTATCAGGGGAAATAAACTTTGAAAAGTTTTCAACAATCTAAACCCGTCGAAAAAATAAACCACTTTAATTGGACAAAGTTCCGAAAACTTCAAATCCCAATTAACACCTGCGTCATTCCCACTCGCCACGTGTCAGGATCAGCGCAAAGGTATAACACGTGTGATCCCTTTGAATGCCATCATTGTCCAAATTTCCGCCGAATTGATCCCTGAGAGGCAGTCGACAGTTCGAGTTGGCAAAAGGATTGATGGATGATGTTTTCCCCCAGCATCCCGTCGTCCCGCCACCCCGCGAAGGACTTCAACCGGAACCATCAATCAACACATTTGCCGCGAGTGCGTGTGTATTTTTGTCGGGTTTCACGCCCGGAAGGACACTAAAAGCATTCAACTTCAAACAAAAGTGTTGGGACACAGTGAAAATAAATTTGATTGATGTTTAACTTTAAAGCTCTCAAATTCAAAGCTCAATTTTTTTTTTTCAGTGCAAACAGTGATGCGTCACGCAGACATTCCCGTCACGTCACGTCACGTACGTCACACGGCTAGTTACGCAAGATTTCGGAAGTTCCGGTTCCTATGTTGGTTTCGTTTTCGCTAAGTGGTGGATTATCACTGTTACGTTGATTGGAGTAAAAAAAGGGGATAACGACCGTGGGAGGATGCTTCGTGGAAAAAAAGGAGTGACGTTCGGGCAGTTGTACTCTGAAACGCAGTTTAAAAATAACTGTACTACAATGGAATTAGTATTTATAGGTTTTTACGGAAACAATTGGTTTTATTACTTGTGGTATCATAGTGATCACAGATTTTGGGCAGCTGCCAGGAGAACATTTTAATTATTCAAGAAATAGCTGATAATCGTTTCAATTCAATTTCAATTATAATCAAAATTGTGCTTTTTTGTTGTACAAAAAAAATAAAACTACAATAAAGTCCAAATAATCCGGAGTTCGAATATCCGAGGGATTCCAAAGAATTTCAAATAATCAAATATTGGAAAAAAAATTACATTTAATAGCATTTTCACGATCTTTCATTATCGTTATTTTGGATCACAAATTCCCAGATAACTTTAACCCACTTTTGAGGTCATTTTTTAGCTCGAGGAATAACAATATAATAGCGAAAACAATATTCGATTATCCGAAGATTCGAATATCACAATTTTTTTCGAGAACTTTGGATAATTTAATCTAGATTGTATTGTGGATTTAGGTGGTAGCTGGATATTCTGGCATCTTCCACGGTCATTGAAAACGGTCGTGGATAGAGGTTCCCAAATGGAGTGCAAAATTTCAATTAATAGAAAAAATATTGAATAAAAATTTGATTTCTATCCACTTCTCCGACATAATAATTTCTTTTATTCAGTCGAAAAATATTACTTTTCTTGAAAAAAGTTTTATTTTTAACCACATGATCACCCCTAATTCTGGCACGATGCCGCCAGCATGCGACCGCGTGCTGCGTTTGTTTGTCAACAAAGTTGCAGTTGGAGGGTGAGTCGAAGTGAGGGTGGAGAGGTTTTGACATTGTTATGCCCGCATCTGACCCGCCGCCTATTTCGACGGTCGTTTCCAACGACCGAGTCCAGTTAGGAACTAATCGTACAATACACGGAATACACAAATGTATTTAATCGTATTAAAAAGCATTAAAATCCTAATTAAACGGTTAATTAAAAGGAAAAGGTTAAAGTTTCCTCAAATAAACGAACAAAAAACTCCAACAATAATCATAATAATATTTCAAGTTTTTCAAAACAGAATATTGCTAAAAATGTTTTTTCCTTGAATCGACTGTTCAAAACATTTTAAATTGAGTCCAAATAGACTAAACATAAAAAAATTAACAACATAGGATAATGCACTTTCAGAAATGTGTAGCTAATTTCATTCATCCCAAGTAGCAAGTAAAACATCGCTTTTTATTTTTTTGTTGAACAATTGCTGCACAAGCGTGTTTATACGTTAATTATTGAACAAGTGTCATAAAATTTTGTCAATTGTTCTCATTTTGATAAAAAAAACCATTGTTCAACATGGTTGTGTAACACAAATGCCAGATCTAGCAACAGATTACGAATAGTTCATTTTGAAGTTTATTCTGACTCAAATGGAACATGCTTGTAGAACTCGAAAAGCAAAATGACATTTGCAGACATGATGTTCCATTTCAGTTTGCTAATCATGATAACATAGTAGATTTGACCTTTGGCTTCGGCTGGAATTTCGCGTAAACGAGTTGTTTATGTGTAGTAAGCGTTCGTGTTTTAAAAACCGAGCAAGAACATGTTGACAAAACAAGCTCAGATAGTTCAAAAAATAGAAACAGCTTATGTTAAAAAGAAGTTTTGGCAAACTGTTAGTGAACTTGGTAAAACCTAGATGACCGCAGACTTCTTATTGATGTTTAGGCCTGCTCATCCAACATAACCCCTCGTGGAAAGAAGCAGACGCGCGCCCGGACTTGACATTTGGAGTGATCTTGGGTTCGATACTTGCCCTGAGGATTCTTCATCAAAAAGGAAAACTGAAAATGCAGCACCGGGAACCAGCAGCAGTAGCAAAGTAGTAGTAGCAAGCGAAGTTAATTAGCAATCAAACATAATTGAAAAAAAAAATCCCCAAAGGCATAATTAGGAAATTTAATGATTTTTTATGGTTGATAATTTTGTATTATCCATCATTCATTTTATTATTATTCATAAATGACGCATCCCTGTCCAAACTAATAAATTACAAAAAACTAGTAATTAATGTATTGTTAAGCGACATTACTCACAAATAAAGGATTAAATTAAGAAAAAAAAACTTTTAAGCTTGGACGTATTTTATGAAAAGACTGTTAAACATTCTTGTCTGCCACGATATGTTCTTGAACGGTTATTAAAACGTTTGCCTAACTCCCTTCTGAATCTTAAAGGCAAAATGTTGTTAAACGGTTCTAACGACGTTATCCAACCCGATTCAGAATCTTATAGTCAAGAGTTCTTATGGCATGTTTAACAAACGTTCTCTATGCAAGTAGGACGTGCGCTGGTAATATTTAATTAGACCACGCACATTTCTGACGGGTTAAGAGATGTTCAACAACAGAAAAACGTGCGCTTTTTCCAGCGTTCAAGAGTTCTCAGGGACGTTGGGAAAACATAGTAAATGAGTTCAACAACAAGTTCGGAAATCTTTTGGCGAACAAAGTGTGGTACTTGGGATATTTTATTTTAATTGGCCCCTTTTAAAGAGAAGGTTCTTGGTTTACAATTTGATTTACATCGAAGTTTTTTTTCCGAGCATTAATACCTTGTTAAAGGAATGCAAATTTTAAAACATAATTTTGATTAATAATCATTGAATTCCAAACCAAAACAACATGGTTGAAATTGAGAACATGTTATAAAACATGTATTCTCTTGCTCTTGACAAAATATACAAATTTCATATTTATTTATGTTTAAAAAAAAATAGAAATGTCACTAAAAATTATTTGACATCAGTTTTTTATTTAAAATCAAATTTGCAACCAAAAGTCATTTACAGACATTTTCAACTCTGAAAGCAAATATATAGAACATTTTAAGTTCAAGACTAACATTTAAAAAGGGGCCTAAAATACCTCCTCTTCAATATGTTAGTCTTCAATTTGAAAAATTCGAAATACTTGATAAAACTTCATCAGAAACTGATGAAAATTCACCTGATATAATACTTCTTGACACAAAATTTGTCACAATTCCCTGATGAATATTACCATATTTTTTTCTGTTTTGGTCATATGCAAGGCCTCCACAAAATTTGACCTAAATAATTCACGAAATCGGCTAATATCGAAGAAATAGCTCAATACTCAATTTGCTTTTAAGATCTGAGGTTCAAAAACTTAAAAAAATAAGCTTGTAAATGTTCAATTAAAATTTTATTCAAAATGAACAAAAAATTATGAATGATGGTGATGATGAAATACATTTAGAAAAATGCATTTTGGGGCTATTGGTAGGGTTAGCCAATCAAATCAATTTGAAGCTAACATTCATGTAAAAGAAACATTTAGTAGAAACAGTTATCTTTATCTGAGTCAATATTTCATTGACCGGAGGAGCAATCAAAACGAATCTTGAATGTAAAATTAAATTCCATTAAAGAAATTTTTTGAGAAAATATAGTATCAATAAAAGTTTATAAATTTTTCTTAAGAAACTAACTTGAGTTAGAAATGTTTTCATTCGTTGTAATAACATTTTGATTTGAAAAGTAGCATTTTAATAGTCATTAAAAAATTTAAGCTTGGTTTAAGATTCAATAAATATTAATTTGATCTTTAAAATCACCTTTTAGAAACATTTGAGTTTTTTTTTTTTGAGTACTCTTTAATTTTCAAGAAATTTTATTATTTGGATAAATGCAAAAATGGTAACGTGGAATTTAAAAAAAAACACACATTTTTTACATTTTTTTATTTGAAGATTTCGTTTATGTTATGTTGTGGTTATGTTTGCCTTTTGATTTTTAAATTTAGTTTTTGAAAAGTGAGATAAAAACCTTAAATAATCGTTTTATTGGACAAAATGTCGCAGAAAATTCAAGTTATTCCAATCATTTTGGCTGAACAAAATGATTTAATCTTGCTTGATATGAAATTCAATTAAATGGAAAAACATAAAATAAGAGCAAATCAGCGTAAACTTTTTAGCTGTATTAGTCAAGTAATCAAAAAAGCAGAATATATGAATAAGAATATATAAATAAGAATACACATGCCCTACATTTCGTTTCAAAATATATATAGAGCCCATTCATAAACCATATGGAAACTCTTTTTGGAAATTAGAAAATGTTTTTTTTTTGTGTCACGTTCAAATTAAGGGAACTTTTTTTATTTTATTGAAAAATCATGTATAACAAAGCATAAAAAGTAGTTTCTGTTATTTTAATATAAAAATACCAGAGTTATTTTTCACATTCCGCGAAAGTTCCGTGAAATTTGGAACTCGAACTCGCAGAACTCAAATTTCATTTTCAATGAAATAAAATTTAAAAAATGTGAAAAAACATGTTTTTTGGAATCAAGAACAAAAAAACATTTTTTTCACATTTTTTTAATATTATTTCATTGAAAATGAAATTCGAGTTCTGCGACCCCATTTTAGTCAAATTTTAATAGTTGATTGCCCAATAAGTAGGCTTAGTGATTTTTGACGCTCAAAAATTGCAAATTTCACGGGGACCTTAATTTCAAAACACGTGAAAAATAACTCTGGAATTGGAAGAATGGAAGGATTAACTTCCGATAAACAAACTTTGGATGATCGAAACTTCGGATAATGTTTAAGCTGTTGAATTTGAATTTTTCAAAATTTACTTAGCCGAAGTGATGGCGAATTTCCCAACTCTTTTTATTCACTTTAACATTTTTCTTTGAAATTTCCATCCTTTTTTAAACAATGGAGAACATACATAAAAAAGGAAGCTTATAAATACCGATCTTATTTCATTGTTTTCCATGGTAGGCAATAAATTAAAAACACTCTCAAACTAATAATTTTCTCCGCTCTCCAAACCAAACCACCTGCGAGGAAGTTGTCGACGTCCACAAAGTTCTGACTTTTCGCTTTATCACGAGCCAATAACAACACAACTACCCACAAAACACACGGCCGGGAAAACTTGTCCACGAGGTGGGAGTCGCTCCATTTTATGGTACAAATTGGACCTTGAGCTTTGACATTATGCTTTTCGTTCCCGGCGACCTTTTCATCAAATGAAGTGGAACAAATGAGTTCAAAATTATCGGAAATAAAGCAAATATTGAATTTTCACCCGATCCCAAATGATTGGCCCTTATCTCGGTTGATTCAATTACATTTTCCCCCCCTTTTCGTTCCCTCTATAATGATTGAGTTGTGACATTTCAAAGGGAACGCGAGAGCTGTTGTTTGTTTTTTCCCGGCTCTCGACAATCAAATGCTATTGATTGGCAGTGAACTTGAAAAACAGCCTTTTCCCCCCTCCTCATTGGGGGCGTTCTAGGAAAAATAATGTTTTGATCAAATAACGACGACCGCACGTGGGAGTGGACAATGAATGCAGCAAGCGTGTGCACAAGAGAGCCACTTTGATTGATTTTGTAAGCTTTCCCAGGAGGACGACACAAAAAAAAGCACCCGTTTGTTTGTCTGTGTCATTTTTCCACCCTCACGCACCCACCTGACAAGCAAGAACAAACAACAGGTTTTTGTTGCTTTCCCTGCCCCCGCAGAGACCACCGGTAATAAATGAATGTTGTCTTATCGTTATGCAGTGCTTTTTATTCGGAGGGGAAAACCCCATCCAATACAAAAAGGCAGCTTCAAACATATTGTCGGTAATAATGGCCATGGAGCTTCCCGAAAAAAAAGCAGAAGAAGAAGCACTTTCGAAAACTGACGAGAAATGACGTCATTAGGGAATGGCGCGATAAAATTATGTAGATTAGTGAACACGACGGAACGTTTGATCCAATTTGTCTTCCGGCAAACTTTGCAAATTGTGCGAAACGAAATAATAATAATGCACACCTTGTTGGCGGGCAGCGACGTCGTCGTCGTCGAGAGGAAATTTGGTTCTTGCAAAGTTTTTTGACGTGAAAGCTTTTCATCATGCGAAATCTTGCGTTGAGAAATAAATCATCATTTAGAAAAGTTTGGAGCTTCATTCATCTAGTAAACTTTGCCTAGAGTTGGGAGATATATTTGCGGTTGTTGTTTAGCTTTTGTTCAGCCCATTTTTAAACCAATTTTAAAATTCCAAAAATCATTAGAAAAGTTTAATCCTCAAAAAATTCTATAAATCTTGAGTTTGATTATGTCAATGGTTTTCTAATGTGTTTTTGGAATCAATTTAAATTGTTTTTTAACTGTTTTTTGCCTTCCTCACCACACTGAGGCAAGGCTATAAAATCACTCGAAAAATGAACTTCTTAAATACACCTCCTAGATCAGGGGTGCTCAAAGTTTTTGAATGGCGGGCCAAATTTAAAGCTCGCATGAGCTTGCGGGCCACATGAGAAAAAAATATTTTTTTTAATTTAAATCTATAAAACTAAAACCAAAATATTAGAAAACAAAAATAATAAACAGTTTTGTACAAAAAAGTCTCCATTCAATTGGATTTTTTTTATTAAAATCAGAAAAAAAGTACCAACATAAACATTATTCATCTGCTTTTCATTGCAACTTTCGTTATATTTGTGAAATTACGATTGGAGAAATCGTAAATTGGAGAATATTCATTTTAAAGTTGTATTTAAATTTATATTTTTTATTTATTTTATAAATATATTTTATAAGGAGTGACAAAAACTTTGTAAAAGTGTGTAATTTATTTTTGAAATTTTGTGCAATCTTAATTATAAATATTTGCTTAAGGATTTTTTCGAAAATTATTCCTCCAATTTTAATAAAATTTCAATAAATATTTGATGAAAATTTTGACATAATCTACTCTTTTTAACCACATTTGAACCTGTCACGAAACGTGTTAAAATAGGCATAAACTTAACCTTAATTTCCAGGAATTATAAAATCACTTAACGTGAAGACTTCCATCATTGCCATGATTTTTCGTTTAAAGATATAAATTTTGCGTCGCTTTCAATATTTTGACAAAATTCCTTCAACAAGTTGTTAAGAATAGTGCCCTACACATGCTGATTCCTTTTGGTAACGATTATCCTTGCAAAGTTATGGAAATCGTCATTAATCAATGATTGCCAACTAGGACGTCAGTGATTGTAGCACAACCCTATATACATTTTGAAATACACTTGATTTAGATTTAGCTTCAAGAAGGCAACAACCGGCACATGCTGATTCATTTTGGTGCAGAAATTCATAAAATTGAATTCAATACAGAGCATTTGAGAGTGATGATCAATTTTCTTTGAAAATGATCAACAGCTTCACCTTAGAGATGCGTCAAAGGGCCATTTCACATGATCATCCAAAATGGGTCCGCGGGCCACAAAAAATTACCTCGCGGGCCACGTTTGGCCCGCGGGCCTTGCTTTGGTCACCCCTGTCCTAGATATACCTTCACGTATACCTATCGACTCAGAATCAAATTCTGAACAAATCGATGCCAACATTTCAAAAAGCATCATGTACAAACCATGCGTTTTGAGAAAAACGCATTTGAATGTTGAGCATCCATTTTCAATTCCCATTTTAATATAAAAGCAAAATAAGATGTTCTAATGATAACAAACGATGAAAAACGTTGCTTTTATTGATACTTGATCATCCATATTCAATAAAACATTAATTCCGTAATTTTATTTGAGAAAAACAAACATAACGTATTTTGAAATCACCAACGTCTATATCACCCTGCTGTCATTCAGGAGGACGCTTTGTTATGATTCGTTTTTCTTCGCCGAATGTACATAGCGCTTTTTTCATGATGCTTTTTTTTCGTCACGAGGTTCATGTAGTCTTTTATTTGACAGGTTGACAGGGCTATACAAACAGGGACTGCTGATGGCAGAGATTTTGTTTATGTTACTTTATTTAAAATCATGATTAAACAGACTTTACTGAAGTAACTTTTGCTCATTTTTGGTGGAGAGGTAGCTTATTGTACATGATGCCTTTTGAAATGTTACCGTCGAAATGTCTGTGGGGGTGTGTGTAGACATGATTTTTTTCCACACGATAATCTCTGAACTGGCTGAACCGAATTTGGCCGGATCCGCCTTATTCTGTTCGTTTTGGGGTCCCCTAAGACCCTATTAAATTTTATTCTATTTAGTGAAGTACTTTTAAAGTTATGCCAAGAAAAAGTTTTTTTGTAGCTACAAAAAAGGGTGATTTTTGCATAACCTCAAAGGCCGGGTCTTTTTGCTTACGCGCGAGAGTCGCGCAGCATGCGTAGGGATTTTGGTCTGACCACGCGGGGGATTGGCAGCCACACCCCCTTGCATGCGTATCGCCCGGTTGCCACATTGCTTAAGCAGTGTCTGCGTCTCTTCTGGAAAAAGTCTGTATTAATTATGTTGCTGAATACATCATTTTGTCTCGACAAAAACTTTTTACTGAAATATATAACTCATGAGACTTTTCTCCTTTATTTTGGAGAGTTGGTATAAAAAAGAATTGAAAATTGCTGTTCAAGTAAAATCAATAATTATAAAAAATAAATGAAAAAAAAATAAAAAAATAATAAAAAAAACTCTTAAATTAATTTGTAAATACAACCTAAATATAACATGAATGCGGGGAAGGCACCAACCACTTTAAGGTGGATTAAGCAACGTTTTTTTTTTAATTTTATTTAACCCTTTACTGCCTGGTTTTTTTTTAATGAATTTTTCCCGAGACCTCCTGTACTTTATTTCGAGTAACTTTTGCTTTACGGAAAACTTTATTTTTTTTCTTCATTCATTTTTAAGTATTTTTATAAGCATTTATCTTGCATGGGTTTTCATCATTTTCCGGTCAATTTTTATTAATTTTTTCGTTTTGGTACATGACAAAACTAAGTGCTAACTTATTTAGCCATTAGAAGATGGAGATATTATGTAGTACAAAACACAACCATCACAGAAAAAAATATGGTAATATTCATCAGGAAATGGTGACAGATTTTGTGTCAAAAAAATGTGTAATATTTAATCAGAAAATAATTAATTTCATCAGTTTCTGGTGAATATTCATCAGGTTCACACTTTTAAACATTTTTTAAGTAATATTACGCAAAAAAGCGGTAATATTCAACCTACCAAATTTTCAACATTCCAAAATTGAACATTTTTTTGCTGTGTAGTTGAACCCAGAAAAATACTTTTTAGCATAGACATAGTCATAAAAAATCAAGTAAACTCATCAAACCCATTTTTTTGTTTTTGAAGATTCAAAATTGATTTAAATAGATTGTCGGTGAATTTTAAAGTAGAAGCCCGTTAAGAAGCGGGCTGTGTTTTAGAGAGTTAAGTCAAAATAAGTATTGTAGTAATGTCTGTTAAGTGCCAGATTATGTTATAATAAAAAAAATACGCCAGTCGAAAATGAATTCAAAAAATATATTTAAATAAAACAGCAATTAGGCAAAAGATAATAAAAGGGTTCTAGAACGCTATTTTTTTATTTTTACGTTCAAGGGAAAAAAACACACTTAAAAAGTATATCTGACTTGATTTCTTATCGCTTTTTTTAATGCAAAAAAAATAATTGACAAGATAACATTTCTGGAGTTTTTTTTTAACAGGTCCAATTAACATATGAAAGACAATATGTTGTAGGATCTTTTAAAAAAAAAACTCTAGATTTTACCCTGGATCAAGTATGGTCCCCTCGGAACGAGCTGTCAAGCAATAATTTTTGTCACAAAGTCCGCAAAGCTAATTTAAAAAAAATTAAGGCAAGTACAGTTTTTTTTTGTACAATAAACTTGCTCAATATTATGTCCTTCTAAATGCATAGATAAAAAAATAAAACACAAAAAAAAATTAACATGGCCATTACAGGGTTAAGAATTAAAATTGTTCTTGTTTTTTTTTTCTTAATTTTCCACACATTAATGACAGATTTTTTTTGTCTAGATTTTTGAAAAATAAGATAAATTTAGGACAATTTTGAGAATGATTCATTTTTAACATAAAAAATCATACAAATAGTTACACAGAAAAAAAAATATGGTAATATTCATCAGGAAATGATGACAGATTTTGTGTTTTTTTTTCTGTGTATAGAAACTTTGGTGGAACGTTCAATGAGTTCAAACAGTTTTGTACAAAGTCTTTTCTTTAATGGGCTGAATTTGAGCAACCTGTTGCCTGATCAATGGAGTCCGAAAAAGGAACAAAAATTGTATAGGAATGAAACCTGTTGCCTGATCAATGGAGTCCGAAAAAGGAACAAAAATTGTATAGGAATGAAAAAAAACATAAATTAAAACACATAACAAGTTTTTTCAAACTTTTTAAGAACTCAACCCTTGGCAATCAAACCACGTGTCTCAACGGACGGGTTCAACCTAAAAAATTGCCAAAAAACTTTTCTAAATTTAAAAAAGCGTTGGAAGGTAGAACTCACTTTTTTAAAATTTTGGGCTCAATAATTTATGTGCCTTTTCCAATTTTTTTTCAACTTATAACCTCTACTTATCTTGTGAAAACGAAAAAAATCAAAGGAAAATAGGACAGCAAAGGGTTGATATTTTACAAACACATCTCTATGCCTCTGTGCTCTCTTGTACAATTTTTCTAAAAACAATCAATTTCCCAAAAACCATTTTTTTTTAATTTTTTATATGTTTTTGGGGACAACAAACCGCAACCTTTGAATGATAAAAAAGTACGGATAAAAAATTTGCCGCCGAGTTATGATTTTTAGAATAATAGAAATTTTAAGAAAAAAAATCATTTTTTTTTTTGATAAAGTGCACCGTTTTCAATATATAGCCATTTAAAGTTTAATTTTAACAGAAAAATTAAAAAATTTCGATTTTTGAAAATAGTGTTCATAATTGTCGAATCCTGAAAAAAATGAGAAGTTAAGAGAATTTTCAATAAAATTGCCTGAAAGACATTGCTTTTTATATTCTAGTATCTCAGAAACTATTTTCAATGTTAAAAAATGAAACATTTCTAAAATTGTCTGATCTCTTGAAAAAAAAATACTTTTCTAATTTTTAATCGAGACTATAATTTAAAAAAAAGTCAAATGTTCAATTTGATTTTTTTAGGAAATTAAAAAAAATTGACTAAAATTTCTATTTTTCAAAAATTTGAACCCTGTTTCAAAATTTTTGATTCAAAAGTTACGTTTCTTTTTCCCCTGAAACATATAATAAAAATTCAAAAATAAAAATATGAACTTTGGGAAACTGATTGTCTGTAAAAAAAAATATAAAAAAATCGCCAAAAGCAAGACCAAGACTTAACCAATACCTACAACTTTGCTGAAGACACCAAACCGTTCAGAAAATTCCTTCAAAAGATACGATTTTCGTATATTCACGTACCATTTTTGTTTGCACAGTAGCCAAAAAATTGTTCATAAGAACTTTTAAAAAAGAATGCATTCAAAGTCTCATTTTTTAAGTTTTTCCTGTCATGTTCTTGGAAAAAAATCATAACAAAACTAATTTTAGACTGAAAGCTATTTTCAGCCTCCGTCAAGCGAATTTCAATGATGCGGAGTTATTATGCGTAATCACTAGCGCAGCGTTACCCGCCAACCATATCCTGATCCAAGACCTCGCAACATCAGGAAGCAAAAATAGCCACTCAAAAGCGGCGCGCTGTGCGGCTAAAAAACAAAGTTACAATCTTCTTTTCATTTTCCAACCTCCCGACCAGGCCAATAACTCACCCATTTTTCCCACGCCAACGCACTTTTTTTGCGTGTGCTTTCTTAGGAATTAATATTCAAAGCGGCGCGCACTTCTTTCTCTTTTTTAAAATAAAATATAAAGTACACAGTTCAAAAATATAATTACACCTTTTTGGATGTAATTTTACTCAATTTATTTGGAATATGTGGTTTTACATGTAAAACGATGTAAATTTACATATTTTTACATTTTTGACACAAAATCTGTCAATGTTTTTACGGTGTAAAATCCAGCAAGGACGTCGACGTCGTCGAGACCAAAACCACCACCGCTATCATACTCGTCTTGGAAAATGCGGAAAATGATGACGTCGGAGCAGAAAGGGAGCTGGGCAAAAACATTCGTCTTTTTTGTTTTTTTCTTTTTTTCCATGGGAATGGGTAAACTTGGTGAGCTTTTGCGTATGATAATAATAGAATTTTCCCTCGTCAGATCCCGGCGCGGGGGGTGTGGTGGTGAGGCTGTGTTTTTTTAAGCGGAAGATGTAACCCTCTCTGCAGGATTTTGTGGGTGGGAAACATATTTTGAATAGTTGAGAGCAAGATGATTTGCTTTTCTTTTAGTTGACCATGCGTCTCCATGAAATTTGTCGACAGTTGAAATTTCAGCGAGAAAAGTTCAAATTAAATAGTTTTAAATTAATTGGACGATTGAGGGTTAAGCTGAAATTCATTCAAACACGCAGTCTGATTCCGTTTTCATCTTCTTGGAATCACGCTCGAGTGCTATTTTTGGAAATCGTTTTATCGCAACAGTTGCAAAACCTTTTTGAAAGCGCAATCCGTCGCTTCCACTTTTCTGTAAAGTGTCATCGTGTTATAATTTTATTAAATTTACCTTTTTTCTCTCCTCACTTTTTCATTACAGCCCGAGCTTTACCTGTGCACCCCCGTCAAGGTGGACTACACCAAAAGTTACTACATAGGTAAGTGAGTGCGGCTTAATTTTAATCTCATTTGGATCAATTTATCCGGAGTACAAAAAGCACGTGGGCCGAGTGCTGCCCACGCTTTCAGCAGGTTGAAATTGATTTTTTATCGAATTATCCCCAATTTTTATGGTGTCTTTTTTCGTGCTTTTTTTCTCGCAGTGGGCTTCGAGCCAAACGCCACGATGGCCACGGCGCACCATATGCTGCTGTACGGATGTGGAGCACCGGGCTCGGAATCGGCAGTGTGGTGAGTTCATTTGGGGATAACTGAATATTTTCAACAAATGAATTACCACGCGTCTCCATCGAATTTGTTTAGTTGATGGTGACGCATGGTATTTAACCTTTTTTCAAATCTAGAATTAAGACATTTTCAATCATTTCTGCACAAATTCATCCCGATTGGACACTGATTGACAGTCTCCACATCAGCCAACAGTTACTATAGAGAGATTGCCAATTAAAAAACTGACCTTTCATTTCCCCCTCCTCCAATTTCACCCACCATAAGGAACTGCGGCGAGATGGCCAAGAGCGACCCGGACGGCAAGGAGGAAGTGGGCAGCCCCTGCGGCACCGGCTCGTCCTCGCAGATCATATACGCGTGGGCACGGGACGCCCCGAAGCTGGAGCTGCCCGAGAACGTTGGCTTCAAGGTGGGCAAGGACTCGCCGATCAAGTACATCGTGCTGCAGGTGCACTACGCGCACATTGACAAGTTCAAAGGTGGGCAAGAGTGTTGATTAATTTTGTGTTTATTGGTAGATTCGAGTGATTTACATCTTTAAACCAAACATATGCCTGATTGTTAGATTTTCGTGTGTTTTCGGTCTATTCAGTTCAATTTAGAGTATAATATAATTTCGACGATCGTTCTTCGTCTTTCTGGTTATGCCACTGACATTAGCACTACACCTTTTTTTGTAGATTGCCCAAAACTTATTTCTGAATTCACGCAAATCTAAAATTACTTAGTTTCTGACAAAACCGAACTCACTCAGATTCGAATGTTTTTTTACAAAGCAGTTAATAGTGAAATTCACCTAATTTGAGTAGAAATCTCACCAATTTAGGTGATTTTCAATTTGGGTTACTTTTTCTGGTTTGTTTTGACAAATTTATAGTGAAAATCACAAAACTCAAAAACGAGAATGAAATGTTTTATTTTTAATCTTTTTTGGGTATACTAAATTCAATTAAAATTCACCTAAATATTAAAAAAACGCAAATTACTCAGCAAAGATTCTTTAAGCCGAAAATCAAATTGGAAGGATTTTCACAAAAAAGTGAATTTCGACCAGATTTTGGTGAAAACTTAGGGTAGAGTAGTCATCAATGAGACACGGGGAACAATGATAAAATGGCTCTCACAAGTCGTAGTTTCAACCAATCAGGCTCATATTTTGGGAAAAGGTGTGTCTACTGGATACAAGTCTGCCATTATAGGGGCTTTGGTTATGGACGCTCCCTTGCAAAGTTATTAATACATGTTTGATTCTGGGGTGTAAAAGTAAATTATGAGTAAAAATTACATTTTCGCTCATAGACTGCCATTAACACAAAAACTAATATTTCTCCAAATTTCTTTCGTCATTTCACATGGCATTAGTTGGGCTACAATGTCCTTTCATTAGGTTTGGCCAAAATTTAAAATATACCCAGAATCCTGGGCTGTCTCATTGTTCCCCACTTTTTTCAGCCCATGGGTAACAATGAGACACTTTGATTTTTCTTCATGAAACTTTTCAAAATCTAGGGAAATCCTTCAAAACATGAATTGGAAGTGATTTTTGGCATAGTTATTGAGTTTTAACTTCATTTAACCAACAATATAAAGTTATTTGGTATAAATAAATGTATTTTACTAAATTTAAATACTTTTTAGTTTAACTTTTGTTAATTGAAGTTTCAAGTTGGCAAAATTGCTTTAAAATGTTCAAGGCAAGTCACCTGCAATGGAACAATACAAAAATATGATGTTTTATTAGAAAATATTGATTTTCGTAGAGTGTCTCATTGTTCCCCAGCTGTCTCATTGTTCCTGCCAAGTGCGTCTACAATGAGACAGTTGAATAGCTCTGGCTGTAGAGGTTTGATCGATCTCATATTTTGGTCAATGTTAGAACACATTAAAAGAAAGAAAATGCAACAAAAAGCTCATTAAAACATGCTGATGAAAAAAATACAAAAATCGTTGAAAGTTAAAAACCAAAAGTGTCTTATTGATGACTACCCTACCCTACTAATTTATGTGACTTAATTAATTAAGTTGAATTTTAGTTGGTTTGAGTTGACAAATTTTGAGTGAAACCGTGAAACTCTTTCCTGCGAGCAATTCTATCCAGAGACGAGACTGGAAGGTTTTATTTTTATTCTTTTTCAAATGAATTAAATTTTGTTTTTCCAAATTATATTTTTTTTAATATATACCTATGTACAAGCAAATCAAAAATCATTTGGTTTCTGCCAAATCAAACTTACACGCACGTTCGAAATCACTAAATTTTCGTCAAGACCAAACCTACTCAGAAATGAGTAAAGGGGCATCTGTCAGATTTGAGTAAATTCCACTCAGATCTGGGAGAATATCACTCAGTTTTCGTTGAATTTCATTTTTAATCGAATTTGAGAGATGCCCCTTTTACTCATTTTTGAGTAGGTTTGGATTTTACGAAAACTGAGTGATTTTGAACGAGAAATAAAGTTTTGAAGCCAAAAGTCAGATTTGAATGATTTTCACAATCAAAAACTTAGTGAAATTCGAGTGAAAATGTCACACATTTAGGTGATTTCAATTTGGGTAATTTTTACTCAAATCTGGTTGAATACCATTTGTTTTGTTTTGTCAAAATTTGAGTCAAATCACAGAACTAATTCTTCGATTTTGACGAAAAGGAAGCAATTTTTATGTTTTTTATTGAATTTTTATGAATTTTATTCGATTTTAAAATGCTTAACGCTGAAGTGTATTTTTTTCAAAAACAAACTTAGAAAATTAAACACGATTCCAAGTAGAATTTGTTCCAACGAAATCTTATTACAGAGCGAATTCGAATGGAAATGCATTGGAATGAGCGAGTCCAAATTCGGTAATTGGGTCCTAAAATTAAGCTCAATTTGATGATATTATTGTTCACACCGATAAAGCTTATTTTTCTGAGTACAATGACCCGTTATACGATTGCAAAGGATTTTAAATCAAATTTATAAAAAAAAAATAACTTTGCGACCCTTCTTGACAGCTTGTTCCAAGGGGACCATAGTTGATCCATCGAAAAAATGTTGTCTTGTCAATTTATTTTTTTGCATTTAAATAAAAAAAAGTGATTGGAAATGGTTTTTAATCGTGTTTTTTAGCGTTGTACATAAAAATTTACATAGGGCTTTAGGAACCTATTGGAACGACTGACAGCTGTCAAAAGCTTGAATCCGCGTGTTCGGAAAATGCCGAACAATGCTGTTGAAACATCAACATCAGTTTGACAACTGGTTTTGACGGTTGAGTGCTTTTTAATTCGAATACGTTCGAATTAGCGAGCATTCGAATTAGCGAACATTCGAAGTAGCGAAATTCGAATTAACAAATACGATGTATTATCTAAAAAAATATATAAAAAATTAAACAATGTGATTTTGGATCAGCTTGTACATAAATTCTTCACATCTAAACTAATGAATTAATCTTTACTTACCCCTCGACTTACCCATAACAACTCACCACAATCAGCCACCTCAGATTTAGTTTCCCTTGCGTAATCTAATATTTATGAGATGAGCTTCCCTCTGCTAACCGCATGCAAATTTCCCAAAATCCCAACGGTTAGCGGTCTAGATTCTTCGCTGGCAGCATATAAAGCAAAATGTAAACACGAGGCCAAACTATGAATCCATTTGAAGCTCGCTACCGAAGCTGGTGACCCTTTTGATTTTCTTTTTTACGCAAAAAAAAAGATTTTTAATTTATTTCTTGTTGGACAAAGAAATATAAGAATAAGGAAGTTTACACACTAATTAAAGTTACTCAATTTTGCTTACTCAAAATCTTTGAGTAAATTTTACTCAAATTCTCAGGCTGAGCAAAATATATCAAATTTGACTCAACATTTAACTTTGGATTTCACACAAAACAAGCAGGAAAATCTTTAAACGCCTAAATTACCAACCAAAAAAAAGGTGACGAGCACGCGCATAATACATCATTCATGGCGATTCCCAAAACCTTCACCTTTTCTCCCTCTTACTTTTTGACAACAAAACTTTTACCCAAAAAACTTGACGCGTACAGCACACTCTAAAAACGTGACGATAATTACCGTCACGTGCACACGCGGGAGATTACACTCTTCCACGTCACGTCGTATTCTATTTGTGACGTGCCTGTATGTATTTGTTTTGGTGAGCGTGTACACTGTGAAAATACCCTAAATTGAGTAGCTCGCCTAGCTGTCATTTTTGCACTGTTATTGCGTGTCGACTAGATTTTCAGTGTTTTTTAAATTGAAAGAAGTGCAAATTTGATGATTTTTCGGAAAATTTTCACCGTGAACGCAGGAAAAACATGCGTGAAAGTTCGAGCATCATACTGCTGGTGCGTGAAATGTTTTCCCAACTGGGATGCTTCCCATGCGTACGCGTGTTTATAAGCAAAGCGACCAGGGATGGTACTCTATTGTGATTTCAAAGCAAATGGTATCCTCGGACTGAAATACTGGAAAAAACCAAGGAAAAAACACGACGTGCTTTTGCACCCGGTGTCGTTCCAAGGAATATGAGAAAAGGTCAACCGATATGTTTTGTCTGCCGCTGATTGTGGTCTGGAATGCGTAATTCAATTGAGGCATATGTTTTTCCTTGTGGATTATTCACCTTGAGTTAGTGAGAAATATTGTGTACAATTTATGAGTAATTTGTTTCGTTACAGATGGCACCACCTACGACGATTCCGGAATTTTCCTGCATTACACGCTAAAAACGTGAGTTGTTTTCTTATAATTTCTCACAGGAAAATACATTAATCTTGCTTTCTTACAATCAGCATGACCAAACAGGCCGGAGTGCTGCTGCTCGGAACCGGCGGCTACATTCCGCCGAACAAGGTCGAACACATGGAGACGCTGTGCGACATCCGCGAGAACAAGACGATCCATCCGTTCGCCTACCGGACGCACACGCACAGCCTGGGGCGGGTCGTTTCCGGTTACCGGGTGCGGGTCGACGAACAGGGCACCGACCACTGGACCCGGCTCGGAAAGCGCGACCCGCTGACGCCGCAGATGTTCTACCCGGTGGAGAGCACCGAGCCGATTCTGTACAAGGACCGGTTGGCCGCGCGGTGCACGATGGAGAGCAATCGGAACACGATCACCAATATTGGGTATGTTTTGCAAGATTTATATATTTAGAACAAAACGTCTAGTGACCCACTGAAAAAATAAGGAGGATGTTGCTTTACCATGAAATCAGGGTTTACTTCTGAGAGTGTATGATTCAAAACAAAGAGCTGTCACTTTTTGGAGACCTCCCCAGTGCAAAAAAACGCAAAGTTTCAGTTTTTTAGTAATATTTTTTTTTCATTCCTCGCAGTGCGACCAACAATGACGAGATGTGCAACTTTTACCTGATGTACTACGTGGAAAACGACGAACCACTGTCGATGAAGTATTGCTTCAGCAATGGGCCGCCATATTTCTACTGGCGCAACAAGGAAACCGAGCTCAACAACATCCCCGACTACGATGCCAGTCATCTGTAAGGTGGGCCAGATTTCAAAACTGAAACAAACAAAAAACAAAAACACAAAACTGGGAACCATGTAAAACACACCCCCGCCTCACCTTAAACTATATCCCCTTCAAAAACAGTCACATACACCCTTTTCACTCTATTCTCGTACTGCTAGCTAAAAATATACAAACTTTTAAAAGAAAATTTCACAATACTAAAACAAATCAGAACATCACAACGTAAAACGTTACCTGTAAAGAATGCAGCTAAAATTCGTCAAATTTTAACACTTACCCTCTAGCAAAAAAAAAAATAAACACTCAAAAACAGAATCAATCTTTCGAACCATATCAGCATAAAAAAAAGGTTTTAAAACACTGTGCTCTAATCACAAATCACACAGAAAAAGAACTAAAAGACAACACAACCAAGAATGGTCGAAAATCAAAGGTAGAAAAGGCGACATCACATTTATCGTTTTTTAATGTTTAGAGTCGAAAACTGTTTCAAGTCTAGTCAGAGGAGAAAAAATCAAATCATTCTGATGATCCCTTAATTTTTTAAACTGACCCAAACCCTCCCGGTTTAAGTTACTTAGACTGAGTCCATTTTCGTACTTGCAGAATTCGACCAAAATAACTGGTGACTCTCTTCGAAAAAGTTACTCTGTGGTACTCTCTTAGTTTTTGCAAGAGAGGGTATGAGAGAGCAAACCTAAATACAAACTACGAAAGAGAGAGAAAGGCAGAAAAGAGCAAAAACGCAATTCTGTCGGAGAGAGAGTTTTCATTTCTTATTTTAAGTGAAATGAGCTATCTTTTAGGAGTTCTGCAAGTTCGAAAATGGATTACAATTTTTTTTTTATTTCGTCCAGAAAAGTACTCTAAGCAACAAGAGTGGTGGCAAATCGAACGAATGCAATCGATGGTACAAGAAGGAAGAGCTGTGAGAGGAGGACAGAATCAGAGAGCGGTTAAGCTTAAATTTTCCAGAGTTTATGAAACTTATAGATAGCACGAGGCAAATGTGAGGACGCAAGTGTGAGACACGAGACTGGATAGAATGGGATAGCGAGAAACCCGTTAAAGCTTTTTTATAAATAGTTTTGTTTTTATTTTGATTTTCATATACACCTACAAAAAGAGGACACAATCACTTAAACAGAAACGCTTGATTGTTTTGTTAGCAAGTTGGTTTTCTCACTATGAAAGGTTCTAAGAAGCAGAAAATATCAGGAATTGGTGTGTACTTAACGATGCAAAATCTCTCCCCTGTAGATATCTCATACCAGAAATTTTAACAACTGACAGGTTCAATTATACAAGAGATTTAAAATCATTTTTTAAATTGCAGTGTGTATAAAGGTGGCAGTAGTAAAAAAACACTAATCGGTAACTATTACAACACATACTATCTATTGGTGTATGCAAGTAAAGAGAAAATAAAAGCGGCAGCTGTACAACTAAGAACTGCGTTAAGAAAATCCAAACTGAAACTGATCACACATCTTCTAAAGAGTGCTAAAATCCAACGTGACATAACAAAAGAATTTCAAACTTCCCGCCCGTCTGTAAAGTTACCCAAAAAAGACATAGAAGTAAAAAAAACACACAACAAATCATATGATAGAGGAAGAAAAAAAACACAAATGTAGCAAAGCAACAAACCCCCAATTTTTCCTATTAAGAAGTAAAGAGGAGAAGTATAATCCAGAAAATTACCCTTAGGGATTTGTAGACTTGATAAAGAAAACAAACTGGAATAACAAATCTTCTCGTGAGTGTAAAATATATTTAACTAAACTTATAAAAAGTTCGGCATACAAAAAAAAACACACACACACACATCATCATTACACTATCATTAGAGAAAGTGAGCGGCATGTGCAACAGTTTAAATCAAAGATGGAATTTGAGCCGCGATCGCAAAAGAGCATATAATATTTTAAAGTGGAGAGATCGTCGCGCTGAAGTAACCTAACATTAGATGGAGCGAGCAGGAAGAAAAAGAAATATATAATATATATTACAGTCTATGAATACATATTATAAAGCACAATAAAAGAAACTAGTATTCATATTCATAACAAGCTTAGTTTTGTCTGCCTGAAAGAACTTCCTTTTTACACAGTAAAACAGGGTTGCTCGTTTTGGGTTTTATCATAACAGCAATTATCAACGAAATCGGTCTTTTTTAATTTTTGTATTTTTAATCCGGCCGAAATTTGTTTGGTGCCTTTGGTATGCCCAAAGAAGCCATTTTGCACTATTAGTTTGTCCATATAATTTCCCATACAGATTTGGCAGCTATCCATACAAAAATGATATATGAAAATTCAAAAATCTGTATCTTTTGAAGGAATTTTTTGATTGATATGGTGTCTTCGGCAAAATTGTAGGGTATGGATAAGGACTACACTGAAAAAATGATACACGGTAAAAAAACAATTTCACTAAAAAAAACTATTTTTATTTTTTTATTTCTGATGTGTTTTAGGGGACATCAAATGCCAACTTTTCTGAAATTTCCAGAACGGGCAAAAAATCTTTGACCGAGTTATGAATTTTTGAATCAATACTATTTTTTTCAAATCTAATATTGGTCGCAAAATTTTTTCAACTTCATTTTTTGATGTAAAACCGAACTTGCAATCAAAAAGTACTTTAGTGAAATTTTGATTAAGTGCACCGTTTTCAAGTTATAGCCATTTTTAGGTAACTTTTTTGAAAATAGTCGCAGTTATTCTTTTTTTTTTTAAATAAGTGCCCATGTTTACCCACTTTTGAAAAGAATTCTCTACCCTTTGTTGCTGAGGTATTGCCATGCAAAGATTAAAAAACAGGAAAATTTATGTTTTCTAAGTCTCACCCAAACAAACCACTATTTTCTAATGTAGATATCTCAGCAACTAATGGCATCATGTACATTTTGACACTTTCTGGGTTATTGCATATTCTGAAAGTACTCCTAATAAGCTACCTCTCCACCAAAAATGAGCAAAAGTTACTTCAGTAAAGTCTGTTTAATAATGATTTTAAATAAAGTAACATAAACAAAATCTCTGGCATCAGCAGTGCCTGTTTATATAGCCCTGTCAACCTGTCAAATAAAAGAAGAAAAAACTAACTTAATCCACCTATGTGGTTGGAGCCTTCCTCACAACAATGGCTGTACACAAGTTTCATCTATTTTTTAGATCCGGCTTCCAAAAAGTACATCGATATCACTTAAGTGGCCATATCTCGAGACAGGGTTGCCAGATCTTCAATGTTTTGGGCTCGTTGGAAAGGTTTTTTGATAACCTAACCAACGATGGGTCGGATGGTGGATCCGGACAAAGTTTACATACATTTAAGTGAGATCCGGCTTCAAAAAAGTACATCAATATCACTTAAGTGGCCATATCTCGAGACAGGGTTGCCAGATCTTCAATGTTTTGGACTCGTTGGAAAGGTTTTTTGATAATCTAACCAACGATGGGTCGGATGATGGACCCGGACATAGTTTACATACATTTAAGTGAGATCCGGCTTCAAAAAAGTATATCAATATCACTTAAGTGGCCATATCTCGAGACAGGGTTGCAAGATATTCAATGTTTTGGACTCGTTGGAAAGGTCTTTTGATAACCTAACCAACGATGGGTCGGATGATGGATCCGGACATAGTTTACATACAGTTAAGTGAGATCCAAATATATGTGAAAACACATTTTTATACATAACTTTTGAACTACTTATCGAAACTTCAATCTGTATAAAATTCGATCTATAGGACCCTAAACCAAGTCGAATGCAACAAGTTCGAGTCAAATCGGTTCAGCCAGTGCCGAGAAACCAAGGGGGTGTGGCTGCCAATCCCCCGCGTTGTCAGACCAAAATCCAGCATAAAGCTGACAGACCAAAACTGTCAGACCAAAGCGGGTTTGGCAGCCAATCCCCCTGTCAGACCAAAGAGCAAAAGATAAACAAACTCAAGACCGAGCTCAAGACACTGATATTGGTGAACACAAATTAGGCAAGACAATTTAGCAACAAAAATATTGTTTCAACAAAAAATATATTTTGGAGCTAAGAAAAATAGTCTATCGCCTATAAAATGATTCAATCAATTGACTTCTTATCGAAAACAGACAAAATAAAAAGATTTATAGCACTTTTTGTTTATTTAAAATTTCAACCAAATTTTCGGTGTTTACCTAAAGCATCTTGCAATGAAGTATGCGGAATTGTGAATCGTCTTCTTACTTCATCTCCTTGCGAGAAACATGAGCTATATAAACATATGAAAGACAATAGTCAGCGCCGTACCTAGGGGTTGGCGCAGTTGGCGATCGCCAAGGGCGGCAGCTCTTGGGGGGCGCCGAAATCGATGATTATACAAAATTTTCTTGTCAGTTATATCAATCCTCATTAGGTATTTGAAACAGAAAGGGCGCCAAATTATAAAGCATAACTACAAATAACTAGATTATTTTGTTTAAAATTTAAGAAAAAAATTAGGGGCGCAAAAATGAATTGTATGAAAATTTCTACCGAAGTGTTTGTGAAAATTCTTACCTTATGCTAATTTTATTTTTTTCATCAAAGAAGTGGCGCTCAAGTGGCAGAAAGTTCAACATATAACTTTCTTTTGAAATTTTGACATTCTCGAGTTTAAATAAATGGCCTTTGAAATATTTTCAGCATGATTTCCCTTTTATAAGCAATTTCGAGCATTGAAATTTGCCAACGCTTTTTTTTTAAATACTAGAGTTTTTAAATATGGGGGGAGGTGTCCACGTGCTTCCATCCCGCCAGTCCATATGTATAGCCTTAGTGTTGTGTTTGTTGTATTTGATATTTTGTGAACCACACCGTATGCTGTACTCGACAGATATGGACTGGTTCCCGGCCGGGCTGATGGGTCTCGCAGCTGGCTAGTTGAACGTACCTGTTAGAACATCAAATCATGATGTTTTATCCTTTTGTTTCCTTAGTAACAGTAGCATAGTTAGTTTAGCAAGGGAAGCAATAGTTTGATCCGTTCAGCTGTTGAAGCAATTGCTTTCGATTCAAACTTGTGCTGAACATTCTTGGACTACCTAGACTACTGTTCAAAGGAAACAAACACGAGGGTACAAAGGGATAAGCTCCCCCCGGATGGGGCTAAATTGTGGAACGCTCCCAGTGAGTTTTACTGAGCTGCTTTGGACATTTTAGGTAATAGTAGTATGAAAATAGTTAAAGCTCGGTTTTAATTCACTGGGAGGTCGTGTGCAAATTCCCGTGCTTGTGAAGTTCTGTTTCTGTGTTACTGTTGTGTTAGCTTGTAACATGTTCGACATGACACTAATAACCAGCAGTGATTAGTTATGCGGAAATTTCCAAGTACGGGAACACGACGAAAATTAGACGACCCGAAGAAATAGTGAAAGTGATAGTGAAAGCAAAATAAATAAAGTGTCTGTAAAGAATCATGAAGTGAAAATATTATTATAATTATTTATATTTAATATGATATTACACTTTACAGCTGAGTTGAAACTCACTATCAGAATCTAATGTTTTCTTGTGTTCTCTTTTGTTCTTTTCGTTTCAAACTGAATGAGCGAGCATCTGACTTGCTACACAGCTGCAGGACAAATCAACACCAGCTGTGATCAATACCACATCGACTGACGAGGATTGCTACCAAGCATGGTGTCCACGGCTATATGTCCAACCGAGAGACCTCCAAGGTCGCAGGGAAGTATTCATTAGTATCGCCTTTTTATTTTTGACCCTTTTGTTAATACAAATTTCTTTGCAGATACCACTTTAAAAGTATGGCTCGCGCTCTGCTTTGATGTTTTGCTTATTCTATCCGCTTTCTACCCCCAATGTGTCCTGCACTGGGGGTGCCTGGGGTAACTTCGAGTTGACCTGGGCCGCCCGAGGAATTATGTCGTAGGTGGCTCGTGTACCGGTTCACTCACCTCTCCTCGCGGCAAGGTTTTCCGTAGGTCTACACTCGAACATGCAACATGGGACAGCATGAATCTTCAGCTGAAGCCGGACGAATGTATTCCGAAATTACAGAATTACAGAATACTAGAGTTTTTAAATAGTAAATTTTCACCAATAAGACCAACATTATTTTTGAAGAAAAACAAAAGTTGTTCAGAGCGCACAAGCTGTTCTGACCATCACTTTTTCAGTTTTAGCTAAACCGGTGTTGTTTACTTTTAAAATCGTCTAAAAAGCATTGAATCCATTAAAAAAAAATCAAATAAAAAATTAAGATGAAAACAAAATCAATGCAAAACATAACTTTAAAAAATATGAAAAATATTCTGAGGCATGGTATGAACGAATCAATGAAAATAAATAAAAATGTCTTATCTTCATATTTTTCACCAAATATAATGCTCTTATTATTATCATTAAAATAAGTTTCATCATGAATTGCGCTGGATATTGAATGATCTTTAATTGACTTTGACGAAATTTGGATTTGTTGCTGCGTGTTGAAAAATTATACTTCGATTCCTATTTAGATGAAACAAGCGAGCATACGGACATCGACTTATTATTTTTTAATGTTGAAGAAGGATTTTTTTCTAATTTTCTAATTACACCGAAATGAAATCCAAAGCCAAATCAGCTAATTATATTACGAATCCGGGAAAGTTTTTTCTTATTCAGTCAAGTTAATACTACATCAGATCAATTCATGCAGGCTTAGAAAATATCAAATTTGCTAACATGTTATAGCAAAATGTATCGTGATCGAGCATTAAACTCTGTGAATTTATCTGAAAAAAAATTAAAAAAAAACAAACCTCTGCTATCATTGTCGATTTTAAGAAATCTAAGAAAATATTTAGCCAACTTCATTCCTGAAATAAATTTTCAATTCAACCAATCTCATTTGAAAATTGACATCAATTTATCAAAATGCTTGTAAATTTAGGAGGGGCGCCAAATTGATGCTTCGCCAAGGGTGCCGTGAACCCAAGGTACGGCTCTGACCTCGGCTCTGACAATAGTTTATACTTTATAGGACCTTTTCAAAAAAAAAAACTCTGGAAATGATGCTTTTTGAAACGTTGGCGTCGAAATGTTTCCAAAAAATCCACCAAAATTGTATGTTTAACAACACGGCTTTTGATCTTCAGTGTGAAGACTTCCATCATCGCCATGAGTTTTCGTTGGATGATATAAATTTCACTTCCTTGAAAATATGTTGACAAAATTCCTTCTACAACACTGAAAGAAAGGCCCATAGTAATATTACATGTTTTACACATGAATCTGCCCCATACCACTTTGCATGTGAAAGTCATGTGTAAATCACATAGAAAATTTTCATCGCGCTGCATGTTCAAACCTAGTGAAAATCACGTTAGCTTCATGTGTCGTTTCACGTGACTTTCATAAGAAATGTTTATGAAATTTAAATGGATTTCACTTTAAAATCAAATGTTTTTCAATTGCTTTTCAAGTGAAGATTTTTGGTAACCTTTTCTTTTTCTTTTTTATTTTCTTGTTTTGAAATAAAAATGCATTTCGTGCATTCATTAGTTTTCCATTTATTTTTTAAATATATATTACACTTTTAGTCTTCTTCGAGAATACACATACATATCACTTTTTCATTCACACTTCACACAAAAAATGCTCTCCGTATGAGCAGCAAGCCGTGCTCCTGCGCCACACACCGGGACTCTCGCGGGTCTCCTCGGACATTTCCGGATCCTCGTTGACCATCATTAACATGCCTCGATGGGGGTCAGTCATCATCCACAAAAAAAAAATGTTTTGCAGATACTTAAAAAAAATTGAGGCAGCGGCGGCGAGAAGCAGACGATAATTCCCTGGAAATATGATTAAAAAATGGTTAGGCATACATTTTTGTCCAAAGAAATACTTAGAAAATACTTACCATAGTTTTAGAAATAATCCTGCCACAATTTCGCGAAAAAACCCCTCTTTTCTGGCGAATAATCCAATTTAAACGCAAGAGCTCTGACTCAGATTTAATGTGAGTGGCCATCTTGACTTAGACTATTTTTTCTTTTCGAACTTCAACATCAAAACATTCGATAGTAACGTGAAATTCACTTGAAACCTAAAGGAAAAGTCAATTGGGGTGAATCGAAGTGCAATTCACGTGAGTCTGGGATGAAAATCCTATGAAAAAAGAATGGATCAAGATGGGTGTAGCTCACGCGGTTTTCACGTGCATTTATAATGAAAGTCATGCCTAAGTCAAAGGAAAAGCATGTTAATTCATTGTGTTAGTTTTTGGATTAGCTCACGTGAAAAAGCATGTGAACTTGCTATGTTGGTTTTTTTCAGTGAAGTTGTTTCGAATAGTGCACTATACATGTTGATACTTTTTGGTTACGATTATCCCATTTCTTGTAAAGTTATGGAAATCGTCATTAAGGTCGTAGAAGGTGTCCTTCACTTTTGGAACAATGACTGTCAATGATGGTTCTGAATACAGGGTCCAGAAATAGTAAATTGCAATGAAAAAATAATCACGATATGTAAAATGCTTCTAAAAACAACACAAAGAAAACCATTTTTTGATTGAAACATTCTGAATCAAGATTTGAATGTTTTTCTAAAACAAACATGGCCGCCAAATGGCCGATCTGGAATGATGCCTTCCAGAGCCTTAATGATTGCCAACTAGGACGTCAATGACTGTGCCACAAAATTATATAAATTTTGAAACACATTTGATTTAGACCAAAAATTCCTTCAGTTACTTCAAGAAGGCAACAACCGGCTCATGCTGGTTCATTTTGGTGGAGAAATTCGGTAAATTGAATTGGGTACTAAAGCCCTATGCCAGTTTTTATGTACAACGGTAAAAAACACGATTAAAACCCATTTCTGATCACTTTTTTCATTTTAATGCAAAAAAATAAAATTGACAAGACAACCTTTTTTCGATGGATCAACTATGGTCCCCTTGGAACGAGCTGTCAAGTAGGAGCTTTTCTGTCAAGAAGGACCGCGAGGTTAATTTTTCAAATTTGATTTTAAAATCCATTTTAAACTCTTAGTGGTCGTACAAAGGGTCATTGTACTCAGAAAAATAAGCTTTATCGCTGTAAACAATAATATCAGCAATCTAAGCTTAATTTTAGGACCCAATTCAATACAAAACATTTTTTTTATTTGTAATTTGTTGTTTTATTGGTTACGATAGCCTGTTAGTATAAACTGTGCATCAGGTCATGGATTTAGAGTGATGATCAAATTATTTGAGAATGATCAACGGCTTCACCTCAGGTAAACTCATAGTTATTTTTATATTATTTAATTGTTTTGGCAATGACTACAGGTTCTAAACAAATTTGAAATTAAAGTTGATTTTAGAATTCATAAAAAACACAATATTTACAGTTATTATGCGAACTTATATCCAAATACTTGATAAAACAAGATGAAGTGTCCGGGTTTCGAAGCGTCCGGGAATTCGAAGCATGACGTCATCACCCATATTTCAGAATTGTATAGGTATTTCTTTGTAGTAAATAAAAAGCATGACATACCTACATTTCTATGCAAAGAATACCGATTTATTAACTCCTCACATATCTTTAATTTATGTGCCATCAACCTGAGCAAACGTAACAACTCTTACGCACTACCAAATTACTCTGCGCAGACTACTTAAAAACATACAACCCCAGACACATGACCACGATAACGAGTGCGCCAAGTTTCTTGATCGACTCCCTTTTCAGCGCTTTAAAATCACGCATCTTTTGCAACAGTTGATCGTTCAGCGCAGAATATTCCGCACTTTTTGCATTCAATTCACGCCTTTGCTGCAGCAGTTGATTCTCCAGCGCGCCTTGTTTCTGGTTTGCTTCACGTTTCAGTCTATTGAATTCGAGCGTCTTCTTCCGCAGTTGATTCTCCAGGTCAGAGTTTGCCACACATTTCTCATTCAAATCATGCGTCTTCTGCAGCCAATCATTCTCCAGCGCAGATTTTTCCAAACGTTTTTCCGCAAGCAAACGTTCACGTTCCTGCAGTTGACCGGTTTGAAACCGCAAACTTTCCGACAATTCGTACACACCACGTTCAAGTAAAGCAACCCTCTCTTGATGGTTCTGGCAAAGAGTCTTGAGCTTGTTCCGAACCTGAACCAGCTCTTGAATGTGGGCCTCCTGGTCATTGCATTTGCCGGACAGCGCCGCATTGGCCGCAAGTTGCTCCTGGCCGCCCACTTTCAAACTATTGCCAAACTGCTCCAGCTGGTGAACGTATCTCTGAAGTTGTACGCACTTTTCCGCGTACGTCTTGGCCAGCTGAACGTTGACCGTCACCGACGGAGCCGCATCCGCTCCGGGATGAACTCGACCCAAGGGCGACGCTTGACGCAGTACAAACTTAATCGGTTCCAGCGGATTGCTTCCTAGAGAAACGAGATAAACGCCGCCGATTCCCTTCTCGATGGTTAGTGCCACCTTGTAGAAGGTAGCGCCGTCGGGGTTGATTTGCACTTTGAATTCGAACCCACCATCAACCTTGAAGATCTGCGAGATTTCGCGGCCCTCGGCGGGCAGGGTGAACTGGATTAGTTCGGGAATCAAATCACTGAAATAAAATTTGTATTATTTATAAAACAATTGAAGATAAGTAAATTATACTTTTTGAAGTTTGGGTTAACATTCTCGACGGGCTTCGGTTTCGTAAGAGTTGAGTTGAACCGATTCTGCTTCAGAAGTGCAGCGATTTTTGGCAGCAGTTCGAATCTACAAATTATATCAAGTTATTTATCGAATTTAATACGATCGCAGTTGCGTACATTTTCTCAGATTTTATCCATTCCTCCGCCGTTCCACGCAGTTCAGAGTTGCTCTTCTTATCTGCCTCGAGCAGATTGATTTTATCCTGCTGCTTGGCGCACTCCTTATCAAACTGTCCCTTGACTGCATCGAGCACTTGCTGAATGTTTGCAAAAATACGATTCTTCTCAGCGCTTAGTTTCATTACGTTATCTCCGTGAAGACCAATGGCCTGGTCGATCTCCTGATCGCGGCTAATAATCCATCCGAGTTCGTTCAAGACGCGAGTTTTGAGCTTTTTGGAGGCACATTCTGTAAAAAATAAGTTTGAATTAATTTTAAGATCAATTTGATAAAACAATATTTTATCACCAAAAAGAACGACCTGCTCCTTGTGCTTGGCGTGCGTCTTCGAGAACAGACACGTGACACAGGCGCACTCCGTACAGGTCCAGCAAAACAGCGACAGTTGCTTGTCCCGGTGCTTGGCGCAGTTGGCACCGTTGGCGGCCACCGGCGGAGCACTGTTTACGTGCTCCAGCACCTGTTCGTAAATGCGAGCCTTGACCAGCTTCTGGCCGCTGAGCTGCTTCCGGCAGACGGGACAATCGTGGTGCCGGCCCAGCCATTGCGTGATGCACCTGTGGCAGAACGGGTTCGAACACTGCGGACAGATGTGCGCATCCCGCAAGCCTTCGTAGCAGATTCCACACTCGCACAGGCGGTTTATGTCGGAGCCGGAAGATTGCATGGTTGGGTTTATGCCTGGGAAATCGGAAGGATTACGTTAGAACCAACTTTTAAATGCTTGGATAAACACGGACGACGTAGATTTACGGAAAGTCGTTCCGTTCTTGACGATTTCGGATTGTTTATCAACAATTTCAACAGTAGAGGCTGCACTAAAAACTAAAAAGATGATAATAACGGCTCACATCTCGTACCAACCAGAGATTCCGAGGGGAACGACAGTAAGCCATTGAGCTCTCATTGTAATGATTCCGATGATTCCATGCCATTTTGTTTGATTCTAACAGATTACACAGGATTTGTTCGATAGATAATATTTCAAAGATTGATCAGATTTTTAGGATTTCCAACGATAAAATCCACTTTGACTTACTTCCATTTTAACGTGTACGTTGCCTGATATTTATTCAAATGTAAACAATACTTTTCCGACAAAAGCAAAAATAAAAGTTGTGTCAAAGTCGGAGTCAACTGAAATTCCAACAGAGTCCTATCCAGAATTTAAAAGGCTGATATGTAGCCTTGTATGCAGCTCGGAAAGAACGTAAAACCATAGACTAATAAAAGACTAAACAGTGACCTCTGAACCATGACTCAACCTTTTTATGACCCCTCGGCAGGGCCGGTTCACTGTCAAAAATGACAGATCAAAATGTCAAGGACTGGCTCCACTGTCGTTTTTTTGTTTTTGTTTTGATTCTTGAATTTTTAAACAACCACACACATTCGTTTTATGGGGTGTGATTGTGCCATCCCAGAAGAATCGGAGAACCGGAACCACCGACAGCTTAGCCAAGGTTATGGCCATAAAGTTTGTTTTGAAATTCAAATTTCTTTTCGGTCCCGTTCGAATGATGGAAAGATTGGTCGCTTACCGCATCGGTTTCGGTCGTGTATCGTGTCCCAGGACTTCCGACTACCGGTCGCAAAAGGAATGAATCCGGTTAGTGCAACTTTTGCGTAAGAAAAAGTGTGCTTTCCGGACAGACCGCGATGGCGGTAAGCGTGATAACTTTCGGTACATGGAACACAGGGGGAAGATGCGATTGACTTGTCGGTGAAATCGAAAGTAAATGAACCTCAGCCGCGGGCCGCAAACCCTATCCGACTCGGGCAGGTCTAGATAGGCTGGCGGAATAAGCGCCGAAAGGGCCAAAATTGGAATTGAAATTGGACTTAAACAAAGCGCAGCTAAATACTACACAGTGGTCGGCGGCTGCGGACACCGGATCGCTTAGCTTGCTTCGATGAGTAGGACAGCCGCAGGTGAAGCAGATCATCAGGCAAATATTGCTTATTGATGTTTTAATTTTAATAACTGTTTTTCAAATTGTATGTGTTCGCTTTTCAAATATAATAACTGATTTGATTATTTTCAAATTTTATTTCATATAATTCAATAGGGTATTTGGCCCTATTTTGGACCTACTATGCAAAGCGTCAACATATTTCGCATTGTTTTCATCAACGGTCTAACTAATTTGGCTCGTTTCAGGATTGTTTTGTGCCTTAATTTATGCTTAACAAAGTATACTATTGAAATTTGGAAATAATTTAACCATTTCATTGTAATAAGCATTTCGAGTAAAACATTTTTTGGATGCTTTTTGGACTTATTGAATGTATTTTGGAGACACCGCTGAACCTATTTTGGACCTACACTCTGATTGGTTGAAATTTGGACAACACGAATTGCGGCGTGTGGCGGCAACACGCACACTTACAGAAACTCGGTTTGATAAACCAAAGGGCCTATCCACGATTATAATTTGGAAAATATTTTTTCCAGAAATTGAATAATTATGATAAAACATTGGATTTGAATATGAAAACGTGTTTTTATTATATTGAATGGAAACTCACGCTTCTTTAGCAGGTCTCTGTCCTATTTACAATTTGCGTATTCTTACGACCTAATTGTTCAAGCATTAGAACATAAAAGACAACCCGTTATTAGTCGCAATAAAACACCTTAACTTAAAATGAAATGAATGACAGAGATACATACACAATACATAACAAGTCACAATCAGGGTTGCGAATGAGCGAGCGCTCACGGAAAGCGTGCTCGCTCCAGCTGGAGCGTGAGTTTTTATCAGGTAGCTCGTGCTCGCTCACGCTCACCGGAGCGTTTTGCGCTCACGTGAGCTGGTGAGCCAAAGTAGGTAGTTGTTTTTCCCTGTTGAAGCATCTGCCTGTTTGAAACGAAGTTTCTAGAACTATCTCAGCACAGGCAGCAAAAACAAACAAGAAAGTGGTCAAACAAACAAAAATATAAAAAAATATTTACAAAAAAAAAAAATTGATTGACTAATGTTTATTTTATCTTTTTAAAATCCGGAGTTTTGATTCTAGGCGGTTTTAAAAACACCAAAAAAATTGTTTTATTAGACCTTTAAAAAACAGTAGCAAACTTTATAAAAGTTGTATTCGGAACATTTTAGAGAATGTCCATATTGAAAAAAATATTTATTGAATCTGTAATTTAATATCTTCAAAACTTGGTAGCGGAAGTGTTCGATATAATTTACTTTACGGAAGAGGAGCCACCCTTTATGTGATAAAACATAACAATGACAATTTATATTATTTCATTCAAATGGGTTATTTCAAACACTAGCAATTTGGAGGCTTTTTGTAAAAAGAGAACTGTTTCAACAATTTTACCCTATTTTCTAGAATGAGAAAGAGAAAGATTAACTTTATAAAAATGATCAGCCGTTTCCAAGCACTGAACGATTTATTAAACGGAATGACTTTTGTTTATTGTTTGCTCATTCTGATCCAACATACTGTTTAGGTACATAAAACAGTTTAATTTTATATTTAAATCAACCATGCATATCACATTGAATCGAACTTACCCCAGCATAAATCTTCTTGAATTATTTCATTGTTTTGTAAGTTTTTCTAAGGTTTACAGTCCTTTTTGCTCACGCAATCATACCCTTCCTTTGTTTCCACTGACATGCTGCGCCAGAAGTACAAAATCTAACTAGGATTGAAAAACAAAAAACTGTCTCAAAAAGATTCGATTCAAAACGATTCGCGATATTTCCAAAGTGAGCGCTCCGTGAGCGAAAAATGAGCGCGAGCGCGAGCGTGGGGCAAACGCGAGCTGAAAAAATCGGAGCAAACGTGAGCGCGGGCAAACGTGAGCTAGCTCGCGCAGCGCTCCTCCTCACGAATGAGCGAAAAGTGAGCGCTCACGAGCGCGTGAGCGCGTGAGGAACGCAACACTGGTCACAATGAAAAAAGGTTCTAAATTTTACGCAGAGCTTAAGTTCAAATATTATTAAACAATCAAGAAATTTTAAAGGGAGATAATAGCTTGTAACTTGGTGTGAAATTTTCTCATCTGTCATGTCAAACTTTACAGTTGCTTGACAAAAAGTTTAACTACATGTTGTACTTTTAAAAACAATGTAAAATTTGAAAAAAAATCTTTGTTTGAATACCAGGGTTCCTTTGATAGTCATAATTTGTTTTGTTAAAAGCAGATTTGAAGTGTTCAAACATTATTTTTACTTCGAACTTACCATCACTTAGGTTGCTGATATAATTTTTAAGAAAATCGTTTATGTCAATATTTAGTTAACTAAGTTTATTAGCTTTTTAACCTTATACATATAAGTTTTAGGTAAAATTGTTAAAAATTCAGAACTTTGCCTGAAAATCGTTGAAACTAGTTTTGTTTATTAAATTATAGATTTATATTATATTCAAAGAACGAATCCAAAGTCTTCACATTTTAAATGAAATTTGTTTTACTGAAAATGCCTTTAAATTAGAAGATTTTTTTAAATTATCTTTCAAAAACAAATAATAGGAGCGGCCGTGGCTTACTGGTTACGGCGTTCGCTTTGTAAGCAAATGGTCCTGGGTTCGATTCCCATCTGCTCCCAACGAGAAAGTAAAGGAAATATAAATCTTGAAACTCTGAACATGAACGAAAAATTAAAGTCGCTCGAGTCGGGGTTCGATCCCCCGTCCTTTGGATTGGTAAGCAAATATGCTAACCACTAGGCCATCGCGACTTGGTGAGCTATAACTGTAGTTAGGAATACTGTTGCTACCAACTATATACGCGCTGGGTCCTTGTCCATTTGACAAGGCTTCGGAAGTTCTAAATAACGTTTGAATCCGATTGGTCCAAACGCTCTTCAGGGCGGGGCTTGTCGACAAAGCTGAAGTACCTCGCGCTCGGCTAGCCAGCGTAGAAATGGGTCACCGAAGCTCGGCAGAGCTAACACCTTCCAAATGCCTATGCGAGTTATTTGCATGTATAGAATGAGAGCTAAAAAAAAATACATGAAAACAACTCAATTTGTAGGAAGCGGCCGCGTGGTCCCGTTTGGTTAGTTGCACACACACACACACACACACACACACACACACACACACACACATCTTTCAAAAACAAATAATATTTAATAAGACTTATTATTCACAAAATTATTTTACCTTTTCCTAGTAGAAGATTGTCTGAAGAATCCGAAAATGCATTCCGTTTTATGATTTAAAATTATGTTCATTGAGAAAATCATGACACTTTGTGAAGATTAAAATAATGCTATTTATCAACATTTTCTTAATTATTGTTAACTAACTTTTTAAACTTTTAAAAATTTCATGAAAAATTCTTTATGAGGTACTTTGAGCACTTCTTTACCACGGTCAGTATGATTCCATACCATTCCGTACGTATTTAGTTTGTACTCTTTATTTTGCGGAAAAATCTCAAACCTATCAAAGTCACCCAAATTTACGGTAATCAGATATGTCTGAAATCATAAACTTCATAAAGTTAACATCGCACCTGTTTTGCTTTTTTTTCGATGATTTTTATTTTTCTAGCTGGTTTAATTGTGTTTCTAACATGATTGACACGGTAATTTTTTTCCATATGAATATTTCTCTGATTAGTTTGCAATACGTCGTAACAGCCATCACGATCTCCGACACTTATTTGATTTTTTTGTTCTCTGAATCAAATCAAATTTTGTTTGTTTTTCAGTAAAGAGCATTTTGAAGTTGTGCATTTTTTATTTATAATTCGTAAATTGATCGAGAGCTGATCGAAAAATTGATTTGTTTATAACAAGCGCTTAGGATCTTTTTAAAACTAACTCAAGATTTTTTAAATTTAATTCATACGACTTTTTCAAAAACCACTCGTAAACCATGTTGACAGCTCCTGTCATGGTGACAGCTGACGATTAAATGAACTAGACCCTTTAGGTTTTTCAATCGTTTACCCTTCAATTCAAACAGGGTAGCCAGTTTGCATTTTTTTGAAGCAAAAATTAAAAATATATGCAGCTAAATTGGTGATAACGATGTTTAGATAAAAATAAATCAACATCAGTTTAAATTTTGGGATACTTTGCAATCGATCCTAACAATCATCTAAATCTCTATCATCAATTTGCATTTTTATCGTTTAAAAAACATATTTTCGTTGTTTCTGTTAATCATTTGCTTTTTAAAACTTAGATTTCTTTCAAATAATTACAGTAAAGAAATTCAATTCAAAATATTAAATTAAAAATTATCAATTAATTTCAATGAAATATCGAAATAAATTGATAAACTAAACTGGCAACACCTTGTTATACATGTGTTGGTGATATCCTTGAACCGACGGCAAAGTAGGTCCAAAAACTGATCCAACGCGGTCTATTTGAAAAAATATTTTGAATTGTGTTTTTTTCGATAATAGAATAGTTATTTCAATGGTTTAGTGATGAAAAACATAAAAGAATTAAATAAACAACAGTTACATTGCTCGGAAACCGGACGAAATTGCTTGGTGTCAGTGCAAAACAGAAAAAATCATCAAGGTGTCGCGAGCCAAATCTGATAAGCAACGAGGCTGGAATTTTTGGACCTAATCTATGTGCTAGGAAAATGGTAGGAAATACGAATGGCATTGGAAAAAGTGGCTGAAAAAGCGGAAATAATCAAAAATGTTAACATTTTTGGAAGAGGTAAGCTACAAAACGATCCTGCGTACACTTTCTGTTGGTTGGATTAAGTGAATTCGTACTTTTAAAGCCTGAACTACCTCGATTAATAAAAATAGGTCCAAAATAGGTACTAGGTCCAAAATAGGGTCATATACCCTACATCATTTTTGGGATGAGTTTCTTCCCACTCTATCTAGCACTCGATTCATTTGACAATACGGATTCTTCGCATTCTGTTACATAAACAGTTTCGGTTCGACAGTAACACATCTTTTCGAAGTTTTAGCGGTTGGTCCTTTGAGTGAGCAGATTGTACCTATGGTAGGTTCTGTCGTCAAAACGATCGTGATTGGAGTTCCCGTCCCTGCTGGCCGTGTACACCGACAAGACGTTACTTATCGCTTATCCTAAGCACGCGCCAGGCCGAACCGACCGTCCCGGTGAATGATGTTCTCCAGATTGCCAAAATTTTCACGCGTGGACATCAACCATCATTTCTCGTACCGCTGCAACGACCTGCGCCACGCCACGCCGGACACACAAAACGAAATTGTGTTCACCGAGGTCGAGCTGCAGCCGCAGCTCCAGACCCAAGGAGTTTATCTTTGTCTTAATCGGAGCGTACAGCATCACCTAGTCGATGGACATCCGCACGATGGACCTGTTCGACGATCCGATCCAGGTCGGAAAGCGATGATGGCCAGAAGACGTCCAGCGTTGAAATGCTTTTCCAGAGTGGGTTCGATTTTGGAAGTCCTCTGACATTTAGCGTACTTCTTGAGATGCTTTGCTCACTTCTTCACGCATCCTCCTAGCCGGCCTTCAAGTCATGCTTCTTGCCCAAGCAAAGTTGCCGGCGTCCAGACGGAGCATACGGAACTTCCTGTTTCCACAGCGAGTTCGCACAAAGTGGACACGGCTGACCCTAATCTTGGTGTTGGCCGCCGGACGTTTCAACTCGTACTTCCTCTTCTTGCGGAAGCCGGCTTTCTTGTCACCGATGACTCGCCTCTTGTGATTGCAGATTTTTTGGAGTGGCACCAACACAATGAAATGGTGAAGCTAAAAGTAACAACCGTTTATAAAAAAAATAACAAAATTCCCCCAAGAACCTGAACTTACTTTTCTACCCTAGCGACGTAACTTTCTCAATGATTAGCACCTGCATTGCATCCTGCTCGATGTAAAGCTGCAGGAGTAGCTGTTCCGAGTACTTTCATGTTCTGATTCCAAACAGAAAAAAGTTCACCTTCTTGATGCGGGAATTTTAATGCTCCTCGTGCACTGCAACTTCATTAACCTGCACCGATTTCCAAACCAATAAAATCACGATTAAAATAACTTATTTTGCGGAAATTATGAGCAAAAGTCGGCATAGAAAATTTCACCAGCCAACAGATTTGCAAAGAATCAAAACATAAACAAGTCGTTTCGCGCGCGCAAATCAGCGCAAAGCAAAATCGAGAAAAAAAAACAGTGCAGCCAAGCAAATCTGTCATACGGGGGGCGAGCCGATGCGGTTGAACGTGGTTCACGTGGTTCACAGCAAATGAGTCACATTTTTTTGAAAAAAATGTTCAGAGTGTTTAGTCTTTAATTAGTCTATGGTAAAACTCCTTATAAAAAAACTCCCAAGAAATGGTCACGAAAAGATTTTTCTTAAGCGATACGCAGCTGAAAAGGAACAGAAACGAAAAGTGGCTTTTGACATTCCTTCGCGTGGTGCTTGTTTGCAATATTTGATGAAAAAATCAAATATTCGAATGCGACTAAAAATTACAAAATAATCAATAATCTTGTAATCGATATAATAATATTGAAAATTTCTAAGAATGATACAGTTTATTATTATTATTTTTTTTTTAAATAATAGAATTTTTGTTTTTTGGATTTTATTTTTTTTTATCATCTTTAAATTAAAGAGTCCTATTTAATTGGGTCCTAAAGTGAAGCTTAAATTTGTCATATTATTGTTCACAACGTTAAAGCTTATTTTTCTGAGTACAATGACCCTTTGTACGACCACAAAGGATTTAAAATGGATTTTTAAATCAATTTACAAAAAATAACTTTACGGCCCTTCTTTCCAGAAAAGGTCCATAGTTGATCCATCGAAAAAATTTATTTATTTTTTGCATTAAAATGAAAAAAAGTGATCAGAAATGGTTTCTAATCGTGTTTTTTACTGTTGTACACGAGGTTACACATAAAAATTTACTTAAGGCTTTACTGCCGTTCAAAGCAAGTCCGTCCCATATGTAATTTCGTCAATTTTGAAGAAATTAAGCAGTTTGGTTCATGTGAACTATCAGATAAACCAATAAAATGTTGTACTTTATTCCAAAAAAACCGAAGAAAATCTAGTTTTTCGTGAAATTGGGTCCTAAAATGAAGCTTAGATTGCTGATATTATTGTTTACAGGGAAAAAACTTTTTTTTCTGAGTACAATGACCCTTTGTACGACCACAAAGAGTTTAAAATGGGTTTTTAAATCAATTTTGAAAAATTAATCTCGCGGTCCTTCTTGACAGAAAAGCTCCTTCTTGACAGCTCGTTCCAAGGGGACCATAGTTAATCCATCGAAAAAATGTTGTCTTGTCAAAAAAAAATTTGCATTAAAATGAAAAAAAAGTGATCAGAAATGGTTTTTAATCGTGTTTTTTAACGTTGTACATAAAAATTGACATAGGGCTTTAGTACCCAATTCTTACACGTAGCCTTATGGGTGGGACAATTTTCACTTGCGTTTTTCTCGGCTTGTTGTTTTTACCAGGGGGGCGACATCTATATCTCAGCAGCTCGCCCGTAGCCAACACAAGCTGTCAACTTCGGCACCAGAACAAAAGGGAGCTGTCGATTACGGCGCCAGCACAAAAGAACAGCTGTTCGTTACGGAACCAAAACAAAGCAACTGCGCACTGTAAAAAAAGTACAAAAACTGCAGGCATAAAATGAAAATAAAGTAATTATTGTTTTTATGTAGAATTTTACCGCGATGTAAGTTCAAAAGTTAGTTTATGTTTTTGAAGTGATTTTTATCAATTTAAACTACTAAAGTTGTACTTTTATCACATGAAATGTTTACTTAACTACTGTGTAATTTGACTTTTACTGCAGTAAGTCTTATAACAAAAATTAAATTATTAATAAAACAAATATTTTTGTTTTCACTGTGCGCAGTTTGCGCGCGTTATCAATCTCAATCACCCAAGATGGCGGCCTTTAGCATCCCCCTGGTTCTTACATATGGGACGGACTAGATTAGAGCGGCAGTTTAGTATTCCATATTGCACACTTTGCACCAAATTCTCCACCCTTGCAAATAAGATCTGCACGCCAAATATTTGCACACTTGAAATCCTACCCCTTCTCCTCCCCTGACGCCTAGAGTGGGGCGTGTCTCGACTGAGCTTTGTTGCTTTCGACCACTTTAGAACAGTTTCAAACTGGGGTGAGTGTATTAGATAGTTTTTTTCTGCTGTAGTTTGAGGTGTGCACTTTGTTGGAGAGCTTTCCACAAATTGCACGATTGTCTAAAAATCTCTGAAATCCGCAATAACACTTTCTGTTATTTTAACAGTATTTGTTTTTGATTTGCCTTTTTTTTTGTTATCACCGTCGGCTCGGGTAGCCGAAATCTGATTTACTCGGATTTGTTGGATTTCACACGCTGAGTCAGATTCAATCGGATTTGAAAGAAATGGTGGAATTTTATACAAAATCCACGATATTTCACTGTGTCGTTCCCCTCGGCTCAAAGTTTACCTTTTTTGTTGTTGTGCGGATTGCCTACTTGCTGGCTCACTTTTCACGCGAGCTTTCCGGACCGACCACCCAGATGGCACTGCCCATTTTGACAGTTCACGTTTCCGGGGCAGAGCAAGAAGAACAACACCGCAACGCCGAAGAAGAAGAAACTGTCGTCGAGGCTTCCTTTTCGTTGACAGCTCTTTTCCATCACAAGTATGGCTCCGAAGAAACCGTCTGAAAAGTCCGGTAAGCGAAAATTATGGATTTTTCGGGGTTCGATGGCGACTAAGTGGTGTGAAATTGTGTGCTTTCGTGAGGATTTGTGGCGGTGGTGAGGGAGCGTGCGTGAAAGTTGGGAATTTCGTGGTTTTTTGGGCGAAATTTGCGTGTTGATTGGTGCGATTGTGTACGCCACGAGGGAGTGAAGTGCTTTTTGGGAGATGTAAATAAAATTGATGGACGAGGCCTACCGTGATGAAATTTCACTTCTAGAGGGAATCTCTCTGATCCAATCGTGGAAGAAGCAATGAATACTAGATTTCTGATGGCTGTTTTGACGACGGTGTTCCGGATTGTTTTGGCGGGTTGATTTTTTTTGTGGCGGTTGACTGATTGTGTTTTTTTTTGCTTTTGTTTCTTTGTAGCGGGCCAACCGGCCGAAAAGAAGGAGAAGAAGCCAGCGGCGGCCGCTGCTGCTTCCGGCTCGGGCGAGAAGAAGGCCGCTCCGGAGAAGAAGCCAGCTGCTGAGAAGAAGCCGGCTGCCGCCGAGAAGAAGCCAGCTGAGAAGCGTCCGGCTGCTGCTGATTCGAAGGCCGCTGCTCCGGCTGCCAAGAAGGCCGCCGAGGGAGGCAAGAAGGCTCCGGCCGCTGCCCCCAAGACCGAACCGGCCAAGAAGGGTGCCGCCGCTAAGAAGGGAGCGGCTGCTGCTGCCGGAAGCGGTGCCGCTACTGGCAAGAAGGCTCCGACGGCGGCTGCGGCCAAAAAGGCTGCTGATGCCGCCGCCAAGGCCAAGAAGACTGCGGCTGGCGACAAGAAGGCCGCCGCCAAGAAGCCAGCCCCGAAGAAGACCGCTGCCAAGAAGGGTGCCGCCGGTGCCAAGAAGGCCGGTGCTACCGGAGCTGCTGCCGCCAAGAAGAAGGGAGCTGCCGGAACGAAGAAGGCTGCCGCGAAGAAGCCCGCCACCAAGAAGGTCGCCGCCACCAAGGGCGACAAGAAGGCCATCGAGGCCAAGGTGCAGAAGGGTGCCGCTAAGGCTCGTGCCGCCGCTCTGCTGAGGGCCAAGCGCACCAAGACCAAGGTCAGTATTGGTCAACAAAAGGCGCCCCCCGTAACTTCTTCCTAAATGATGAAAACCTTGAAGAGGGAATCTCCTTGAACTTTGCGGTAGCAAAGTTGTGAAATCACTTTTAGTCTTCCAACTGATTCGATCTCTTCTTCCGGGAATGTTCCGGTCAACAATTCTTCAACATACTAACAACCTTTTCTTTTTGCAGGTGGTCAAGGGAGCGTTCGGAACTGCGCTGCGCAAGATCCGCACCACGGTCAAGTTCCGCCGGCCGCGTACTCTGCGTCTGCCACGCAACCCCAAGTTCCCGCGCAAGTCGGTGCCGACCCGTAGCCGGTAAGTTAACTGCGAATTCTGTGTTTGAAAGTCTGCATTCCTCACAAAAAACTTTAAGATGTTTTTCCTTTCGATGAACTCATCTCACTCAACTGAATGCTAGATAAAGCTTCCTTCCGTTGCAACTATTGTTTACAACATACCAACTAATCAATATACTAAAAGAAGGAAACAACCAACGAAAACTACTCGAAAAACGCTACTCCAAGTTTGCATTCGACCTTCAATTTGAAGGGGGTGACTTCAACTTGCTGAAATCCTCCCTCTTTCGTCGAATGCTAGAGCAAAACTCTTTCCGTTGCAACTATTGTCTACCACACACCAACTAGACAATATACTTAAAGATTGAGACATCCGCTTGGAAAGTGAACGTCAAAATCCACCAGAGTAAAACTCAACAAATTAATCAAATCTCTCTCCCCCTCCCCCCTCCACAGCATGGACGCGTACAACATCATCAAGTACCCGCTGACGACGGAAGCCGCGATGAAGAAGATCGAGGACAACAACACGCTCGTGTTCCTGATCCATCTGCGCGCCAACAAGAACCACGTCAAGGCGGCGGTCAAGAAGCTGTACGACATCAAGGTGTCCAAGATCAACACCCTGGTGCGACCGGACGGCAAGAAGAAGGCGTACGTGCGGCTGGCGCGCGACTACGACGCCCTGGACATCGCCAACAAGATCGGAATCATCTAAGCAGTGGGCCCGTGTCGCGTCGTTAGCTTTTTTCAGTTCTTTGTACTCTTAAGAAGGATGTGTGGTTTACCTGCCTGGTTGTGGGGGGAACACCGATTCCGCGCGCCACCAGATTAGAGGGAGAGAGATGGATGTGGATTTTTCTCACAGCTGAGGAAAGAAAATATAACAAAAATCAGCAAAAAAAAAACATAAACAACTGCATTTGAAGGTTTTGCTGTAGCATTCCGAAATTTCTTTTGACTATTTCGATGATTCATCGATGACGACCAATTCGGTGAAGTTGGTTCGAATCAGTACCGGTTGGAACGCGGCGGATGGGGGGAAGATAAAAGATCAGGAAAGTGTTGCAATCCGATTTGGATTTGGGGACAAGCAGCATAGAACTGGGTTAACCCTCTACTGTCCAAGTTTTTATTTTTACCGTGTTTAGGAGGTCATTTTGAGGAACTTTTGTTCTTCGAAAAACTTTACTTCTCTTGTTTTATAAATATTTTTGTATTTATCATTTTTTGTACTTTAATTTGTTTTTATCTTGTTTAGTTTGTGTTTCTTTCTGATAGCATTTGGCTTAGTTTACCACCTCCTCCTCATTACCTTTTGCCTATCGAGTTTTTTCATGGTTATAATTTCCTCTATATAGGCCGATACGCAGATCGGAAGGAACGCAAAACTCCATATAAAAAACGCCCAAGAAACGGACAAGGATTTTGCAGGAAAAAAAAGGGTCACGAAAAGATTTTTCTTAAGCGGTAAGCAGCTGAAAAATAACAGAAACGGAAAGTTGCGTTTGACGTTTCTTCGCGCGGTGCTTGTTTTGATGAAAAAATCAAAGAATTGGAATTTTCCTTTTTGAATGCGACTGATAATTACAAACTTTTTAATAATTTTGTATTCGATTAATAATATTGAAAATCCCTGCCGAATAAAAATAAAGAAGAAAAATAAAAAACCGAAAATATGGAAAACAAACATTTCACAAATTTCAAATAATAAAAAATAAAAATAATGCAGGAAATTTCAACAATATTTAACAATTGAAATTTTTAAATGCAAAATAAAAAATATGTAGAAATGAATAATAATTTTAATATCAAAGTATTTATAAATTCAACAGCTCAAAAAAAATTAAATTCGATACCTAAAAAATTTCAGAAATTACAAGTCGAAATTTCAAAAGTTTTAAAAATCTGAAATATAAAAATTAGAAACTACAAATTTACGAAAACCTCGAAATTCTAACTTTCAAAAACTCATTTTTTTTAAATTTAAAATTTTGGAATTTAAAAAATCTTAAATTTAAAAAAATATAATAGGGAAAACAAACATTTCACAAATTTCAAATAATAAAAAAATTAAAAATAATGCAGGACATATCAACAATATTTAACAACTGAAATGTTTAAATGCAAAATAAAAAATATGTAGAATTGAATAATAATTTTAATATCAAAGTATTTATAAATTCAACAGCTCAAAAATTTGTAAATTCTATAACTGAAAATTTCAGAAACTACAAGTCGAAATTTCAAAGTTTTAAATATCTGAAATATATAAATTAGAAAATACAAATTTACGAAAACCTCGAAATTCTAACATTCAAAAACTCTTTTGCCTTCCTCACTGAGGTAAGGCTATAATCCTGCTCTAAAAATGAACTTTTTATTAAAAGCTCAAAGACCCACCTTCATGTATACATATCGACTCAGAATCGAAAACTGAACAAATGTCTGTGTGTGTGTATGTGTGTGTGTATGTGTGTGTATGTATGTATGTGACCAAAATTCTCACTGAGTTTTCTCAGCACTGGCTGGACCGATTTTGACCAAACTAGTTGCATTCGACTTGGTTTAGAGTCCCATACATCGCTATTGAATTGTTTGAAGTTTCGATAACTAGTTCAAAAGTTATGTATAAAAATGTGTTTTCACATATATCCGGATCTCATTTATATGCATGTAAACGATGTCCGGATCCATCATCCGACCCATCGTTAGTTAGGTGATTGAAAAGCCTTTCCAACGAGTTCAAAACATTGATGATCTGGCAACCCTGTGTCGAGTTATGACCACTTAAGTGATATATTTGTACTTTTTTGATGCCGGATCTCACTTTAAAGTATGTAAACGATGTCCGGATCCATCATCCGACCCATCGTTGGTTAGGTAATCAAGAGACCTTTCCAACGAGTCCAAAACATTGATGATCTGGCAACCCTGTCTCGAGTTATGACCAAAAAAAAATAGCTGAAATATGTGTCCAAACCACTCACATTACCCATTGTTGGTAAAAAGTGAGGAAGGCATCAACCACATAGGTGGATTAAGTTAGTTTTTTTTTTTAAATAAAAATTTTGGAATTTAAAAAATCTTAAATTTGAAAAGTTACTGATTTAGGAATTTAAGAATTTAGGCACGAAAAGAATGCGCAACATATCTTGGGGATCATCCATAAACCACGTGGACACATTTGGGGGGGGGGGGGGGGGGGTATGGCGATTGTCCACGCTCCATACAAAAAAGTTTTTTTTTGTATGAAAATTTGTCCACGAGGGAGGGGGGTTGAGATTTCCAAAAAAAAATCCTCGTGGTTTGTGGATGGTCCCGTGACCGCGTTCCTTCCGATCTGCATACTTAGCTTATTATGTGAAAATTGTTGTGTTTAGTAATTATTTATTAATAAACACAGCCAAAGTTGACCCCTGAAAAAAATTACATAAAACAAGTCAATCTTCCAAACAAGTAAATTTAAGAGTTCTTCTTTCCAATGATTTTTCAAGATCAAAAATTGGTTGAAAATGTTTTTTTTTTGCAAATTTTTAGATCGAAGCCCGTCTAGAGGCTTTTTTTTGCCAGGGTGGCCACTCAAGTCGGGAATTGGGTCCTAAAATGAAACTTAGATTTCTGATATTATTGTTTAGAGCGATAAAGCTTATTTTTCTGAGTACAATGACCCTTCGTACGACCACAAAGAGTTTAAAATGGATTTTTAAATCAATTTTGAAAAATTAACCTCGCGGTCCTTCTTGACAGAAAAGCTCCTACTTGACAGCTCGTTCCAAAGGGACCATAGTTAATCCATCAAAAAAATGTTGTCTTATCAATTTTTTTTTTTGCATTAAAATGAAAAAAAGTGATCAGAAATGGTTTTTAATCGTGTTTTTTAGCGTTGTACATAAAAATTGACATAGGGCTTTAGTACCCAATTCGTCAAAATCGGGATTTTGTAATACTTTGTCAAAATGTCGAAATCTCAAGCCTAACGACTAGTTTAAAAAATTGTTTTCTACAACCGTGTTTTATATAAGAACAAACTCTTCAGGAAAAAATAGTCATCGCTACTTTCAAAAGTGTCTCATAGGAACTTTTCTCGTCTTTCCGATGCTCCAAAGAGCGAAATGTTTCATCGATACATTTTTGAGACATTAATTTTTTGTTTGTTGTTGTTGTTTTTGTTGAAATTGCCTTGATTATTAAATATTAAAATTTTATTGGAATAAGTGTGATAGCTGTTCAAGAAAATGGTCAGATGATGTGTTTTAAGCTCGGTTTTAAGTGTCAATTACTCATCCAAATGTGCGAAATATGACAAGAAACAACTTTGTAGAAGATTGCCAATCGCTGATAATTTAAAAAAAACAGTTATATTTACCTAAATTTAAAAAGTAAAAGTAAACTGTAATGACGGAGGCTAATTTATATTTGCTTAAAAATCAGGTCGTTTTGTTTTGCAATACTGATTTAAATGTTCAAATAAAATATCATAACGATAACTCGTCCAGCTCAAACCTTTGTAGGGGTAAGAGGTGGGATCATCATCATCATCATCGTCAAATCTAACATTTTTTGAAAACTATGGTTTATATTATAATGATTGCAAAACAACTGAACAAGTGTAAAATGCATTTTAAAGGTCTTTTTCATGCAAATGTTGCATATGGCTTTTTATTACAATATTCATATTTATTTTTTTAACAGTCAAAGATTTAAATATAATCCAAAATAATTTTTATAGTTTTCGGATCAGAATCTTGATAAAACTTAAAGTCAAATCAAAAAAATATGCTAGAATAGATCAAAATATCCTTGATTTATTTTTTCCGTTTTTAAAATTCAAATTTAGTGATTTTCGACCTCCCTGACTGAAAAGTCCGTCAGACGTCCGTCGTTTGTCGTCCGTGCAATCGTACGACGTCGCACGACAATGTCGTGCGACTTTCGCACGAATGTCATACGTTTTTGCACCAAAATGTCGTATTTGTCGTGCGATCGATGATCGAAATTGTACGACATTGTCGTACGACATTCGACCGACGTCGCACGGTTTTGTTATTTAGAATGTCGTGCTATTGTCGTGTGCTGTCATTTCGGTTTTTTAGGTTATGTTGCAGTTGAAAAACTGTTTGTTTTGTTTTTATTGATTTTTTTTTATTCAAGCTGTCAAAAATTTACAAAAATATTCACTTGTTCACCTAATTTCACTTGCGTTTTGCTGATTCTTCTCCAACTTGGCTACCTTCGGGATTTGCCTTGACCGCAGCTTCCGGCTTGGATGTTGGTGTTCTTCTGAGGCGGCCGTGGCAGCATCTTTGTCGTGTTGGACTCGACGAGCTGATCAAAACCCGGATGCGACGCCAATCTTGGATCTCCGACGGATTGATGTTTACCGGAGTACGAGACAACGGACTCGGAGTACGAGACCGAGAAAACGTGGCTGCTTCCGTGGGTTCTACGACACGTTTCCGGCAGGATCAGATTGGAATATGTTTGTTGCCTGAAAAATATATCATCAGTCAACAATTGGCAAGAATTTATAAATTAAATTCTGATTTCAAAAATAATAATAATATAATTTCAAGACAATAAAATTTCATTTTTATTTTTATTATTTTTGAACTGTAAAAGAAAAACTAAATTTATAAATTCTCGCTTACTTTTACAAAAGGTCCTATGTACATAGGAAACCCATGGCGCATTGGTTGTATTGAAAAAGTAATCTAGAAATATCAAAATTTAAACATTTAAAAACAATTATAAATGAAGACATCTAAAAAATAATAATTTAAAAACATATAAAACTCAAATTATTGCAAGTAGTTTTAAAATCCGAAAATATCATTATTATTTAAAAATTGTACCAAATTTGAGAATGCTTAAAAAAAATTAATGATCAAACGTTTACAAATTTCAGCATTTTTGTATGACCCTAAAATTCTAAAATTCTAAAATTCTAAAATTCTAAAATTCTAAAATTCTAAAATTCTAAAATTCTAAAATTCTAAAATTCTAAAATTCTAAAATTCTAAAATTCTAAAATTCTAAAATTCTAAAATTCTAAAATTCTAAAATTCTAAAATTCTAAAATTCTAAAATTCTAAAATTCTTAAATTCTTAAATTCTTAAATTCTAAAATTCTAAAATTCTAAAATTCTAAAATTCTGAAATTCTAAAATTCTAAAATTGTAAAATTCAAATTTTCTGAATTTCAAAATTTTAGAGTACCTCAATACCAAAATCATTTATTTCAATTTGTGATATTTTTATAACTCCTGTTTTTAATAGACCATTTTTTAAAAACATTGTAAAATCCTTTAAAATTTTCAAAAATCATACATTGTAGATTGTTTCAAATTTAAAATTTTTAAATTTAAGAATTTTTTGATTTTTTTAAAGATTTTTTAAAGTTTAAAATATAAAAAAAATATAAACTATAACATTTTTAAAACTTAAAAAAATTACTTTGTATTTTTTCAATGTTATATAATTTTTGCACTTTGTATTTTTTTCATTTTTCATTTTTTTTTTAATTTTTAGAATTTGTATTTTTTTATTTAAAAATATAAATTATTTGAATTTTAGAATTTACAATTTTGGAATTTTTCGAATTCAAAATTCCAACTCGTGCGACTAACGTTTTAGGAATTTAAGAACTTTATAATGTTAGATTTTTTGTATTTATGAATTGAAGAATTTTAGTATTTAGGAATTAGGGAATTTTAAGTGGGAGCGGCCGTGGCTGACTGGTTACGGTGTTCGCTTTGTAAGCGAATGGTTCTGGGTTCGATTCCCATCTGCTCCCAACGAGAAAGTTAAGAACACAGAAATTTGAAATGATGAATAGGAACAAAAAATCAAAGTCGCTCGAGGCGGGGTTCGATCCCCCGTCCTTTGGATTGGTAAGCAAAAATGCTAACCACTAGGCCATGACGACTTGGTGAGCGTGGACTGGAATTAGGACTACTGTTACAGAGAGCGAGTTGTGGCGCTATAACCACGGCAAATAGTGTCCAGGGCATTCGTGGAAATACAATGTCCCATCCCAGAGGGTCCCGGAGTACCAAACCTTCTTAGCATGGTGCTCCCAACGAATACAACCAAATCTCGGAGCGTATGGTGGTGTGTCCCCACGCTTCTTCCTCCCCTGTCGATTCTGAATTGTGTTGTTGTTCGAACACTCTGTGCTCAAACTCAACCCAATTACGAGTCATCTCTGCGATACGGCTTTACGCAGTAGGCCTGGCCGGTTTAACGCTTGTGATGTTTCAATGCATTCTAATGCAATGGCGCACTACAAATGTTAATAAATGACAAGAAGAGTGCTAGGCGTCATCTAACCTAAGGCACTCTCCAGGATCCCTTCGAAAGATTGGCTGCGCTAGGGTCTGATTAGATTAGATTAGATTAGATTAGGAATTAGGGAATTTTAAGTTCAAGAAATTTGAGAATTTTAACAATTTGCACAATATCAAGAAATTAAATAAATTTAGAATTTTCAAATTCTTGCATTCTTAAGTTCTGGAATGCTAGAATTTTAAATAAGAAAGAAAAACTTTATAATTTAATTTTACAATTATCAAATCAAATCAGCGTTGAAGTATTTTTAAACTTTAGTATTTTAGATTTTTTTTATTTTTCAGTTTGGAATTATTGGACTGAAAAGTTAAGAATTTGCGATGTTCCATTCATCCTATTTTTAATTTCGATCGTCCAATCGCACTTCCAGCACACCTCCTTCATCGTTTCTAAAACATGACTCACCAACCGCTTCCTCGATCGCAAACTGGTTCCTTCCCGTCCCGTCTTCCAGAATGGCCCGCCGAGTAAACCATATTTCCCGTCCTCCTCCTCCTCCTATACCGCCACGAAGACCGCAATCTGGAATACAAGACAATTTTATTCGGTCGCTCGCCTACTCCCGAAGGAACTTTCCGACAGAAAAAGTAATTCAACCTAGAACACAACTTACCTTTAAACTGTCCAAAATCCTCCCAAAGCCTAAAACCAACAACAACTGGTTCGGCTCGGTTACAATCAAGTCCGAACAAGATCAACTGAAGAGAACTGTCAAACTGTTTGCGTCGACGATAATCGACGTCGAATTGAAGGTTAATCGATGGAAAAAACAATAGGTCTATTCCCGTACTTGCAGAATTGCAGAATTTCTGCAGCTTCTGCAGAATTCTGCAGCCAGCATAAGTCACTTTTTTGCAGCACGTTCCCGTACTTTTCAGCTCGCTCTCTTCATCTCTCTCTTTTGCAGAAGTTCTGCAAGGAGAGAAGCGGCAAAAAATTTGCCTGGGTAGCGCGTTCCAGTACTTTTTCTGCAACATTGTACACAGTTGAGTGGATTTACTCAACTTGTGTATTTTTTTTAATTATTTCAAACTATTTTCAAAAAATGGTTGACAAAAAAAGTAATTGATAGAAGTTTTTTTTTTTTTTTTTTTGCGGATCGAGGTGGGATAGCCAGGATCAAGTCAGTCCAAGTCCGGTTGTGTAAAGGAACGGTAATGGTCGTGTCAATCACATGCGGATCGCTCGCACTCCATGGGAGCGGGGATTGAGGACATGATTGGGTAGGTTAAAATGAGATTGTGTTTGTGAGAGTATGTAATCGTGTAATGATGTAAATAAGCTAAATCGAAACTTCGTGCTCAATCGCCGCCCCCAATGTTCATTAAAAACCCCATTCGCACAAGCTTCCCAAAATCAGTACTGTAGGTTTTAACTGTCGAGACTGTTAAAACCTACAGAACTGACCCCAAGGAACTCGAGCGAACGGGGTACACTATCCACACACCAACGGACTTTTACTATGTGACCCTTAACTGTTCCAACAAAGGCAAAATTATTAAAATGAATTCATATGTTGAGGTTTAAACTCAATCAGCAAAGGTAATTATTTAACAAATGCAAAGAAACACACGTCGGGCAAAATTTTCCCACATAAAAAAGTCGGAACTTGTATAAAATGTTTTACAGTCCCCTGTCCTGTCACGTTCGTCAAAAGTCTTGTCAATTTTGCTGAAAATTAAAGTGGTTAGAGTTGCAGTTAATCGTATTCAACATGACCAGAAAAGGCAGGCCTGTAATACGATTATCATGCATGAGTACTTAGCTTTAAAGAGGACGACTCCGCAACCGCCGTCAGATGTCCTCGATCACCTTCGCCAGCAAAAGTCGCAATTGGCCAGTAACGAGTTTGTCCTGCTTGTCCTTTGACCAGCTCCGCCGTGGGAACCATCATATCGAAATCGGAGTTCCATTACGCTACACAACCCGGCCGCTAGGTACGCTCCAGTTGCTCCGAATTTTCCGACGACAGGAAGCATTCGATCATTCGGTTCCGTCTGGATTTATTCTTCAAAACTGTGGCACTGTAAATATTCTTCAAATAACTAATAAAGAACTATTAATATTTCCAGACACCACTCGGCAAAGATCAATGTGTAACATCTTTGACTGGCGCTAGTATGGGGAACAAATGCTCCCCTGCTCTTTCCGTATTGGTAAAGTGCATTACAAGCCCTCCGACCGTCCCATGCTTTCCATGGGGGCAAGGTCCCAGCCGTGCGGAGGGAAAAAAAGTAATTGATAGAAGTTAATAGTAATTTTATTTGGCAACGATATTCTGTTAGTTAGACTTTTAATCAGGGCGGGTAACTAGAAATTAATTATGCTTAGGTAGAAATAATATATAAGAAACAGCTTAAAAATTTTATATTAGGTAAACAATTTTACAAATGAGAGTGGCAGGCAAGGGGCTGGAAACTTTAATATTACTTAAGAATACTGAGTATACTAACGATATTCCAGTATACTTATTAGTATACTAACCGAAAAGCAATAAACTGTCAGTATATTAAGATACTCTCAGTATATTGGTAAGTATACTGGCGATATGTAAAGGAAATAATAAGTATACTAACATATATTTTGATATACTGGTTAACATAATAATTATAGCTCTAAGAGTTTCCAGCCCCTTGGTGGCAGGTACGTTTAATAAATATGATAAAAAAGACATACAAAGGTTTTATATAGAAGGGGCCATGAATACATGTTTAATAGCAGAATGTTTGAAAGATTATTCAGGATAACATTAATAAATTATGACTGGATGTCACATGAGAGAACAACGGTGACGCAGTAAAATTGACAAATAAAAAAAAATGATCACAAACTTAAAAATTTTGATACACATAAATTAAGCAATCTGGAAATTAAGAAATCCATAATTAAAAATATTTAAAAAAAAACTAATATTTCCACATCAAGAAACTTAAAAAAAAACATTAAATCAGATATTTGAGAAATTTAAAAATGCAAATAATTATATCATAAAAATAAAAAAAAAACAATCAATCACAAATTCAAAGCCAAAAAAATCAAATAATAAAAAACTAAATATTTCCAAAATATTAAAGTTCAAAAAAATCTTAATTAAAAAAATTCAATATAAAAAAAAGGTTGAAAAAAATTCGAAATAAATAACAAAAGTTTTTATACCTATTTATGAGTTCAGAACACAACATATTCAAAAGCTACAGTTAAAAATAATAAGATAGAAACTTAAAGAAATTATAATTTCAAATACAAGTCAAATTAAATAATTGGGTAAATCAAAATTTTTGAAAATCAAATATAAATTAAATAGGAACAGTCAAAATTTTCAATCTCTAAATTCTCTAAATTTGAGTTTCTAAACTAAAATATGACTTCAAAAAATGTGTATTTATTATGATTCAAGATGGCGTAGAAATTAAAAGTTCAAGAATTTATGAATTTAAGCATTTAAGAATTTAAGAATTTAAGACTTTAAGAATTTTAATTTCGACAAAATAACTTTTTTTTGTTCATAGAAGCATATAAGAATATACATTGGTAGCACCGTTAAAGGTATAATTTATTATTTGCCAATTAAATTTACCTGTTATTTAACACACATATTTAGTATATTCCGAGGTATATTCAAAAACAATTGAAGATCAAAAATTATTCCTAAACAAATATTTATTTGAAATTATCAAACTCAAAAGAAATGTGTCTTTTAAAAGTTTTTACAAACAATTTTTTGTTGGGGTACTAGCCGTGCTGTAATACTATGGCTTAAGTTATCAATTTTTTATTAGGTAAAAATATTAACACTAAAAAAAATCGCTATATCATTTACATAAATGAACTAAGCCTACAACTACAACTTATAATAAAATGCTTAATTTCACCCAACTTACAGATTTTATGTAAGCGTGTAGTCAACATCCATCACACCCAATTGCAGTAACTTTTCAACAAGAAAGAGAAGAGAGAGCTTGCAGAAAAGTACGGGAACGGTTTTGCTGCAACTTCTACCTCTCTCACTGCAGAAGTTCTGCCTGTGAGGAAAGTTACTTTTGTTGCAGAAAAATACGGGAACGCTCTGCTGCCGTTTTTGTGCAGAATTGCAGAATTCTGCAGTACGGGAATAGACCTAATGTCGGGCAGGTCGAGTGTTTGTCGTACGTTTGTCGTCCTTTCGACCAATCGATATCGAAACGGTAAAATCAAAACCGTGCGACAACTCGTACGACGTGCGACATTTTTCAAACAGGGCTCCTTCGGTCTTCCATTTTCGACCTACTCGACCGTACACCCCAGCCGACCTTGCAACGTCAAACCAACCATCGTCCGTCCATCATTTTCAAAAGCAGAAGCAGAGCAGTGGCAGTGTTTTTCTCGTGTGATGGCCGCAAATCGCGAATTTACACGCGCTGATTAGCAAGTTCGTCGCGCTAAATTCCGCGGAACCATCTCGCGGGCGGTAGTGTCGCACCCGGAGGGTTTTTACATCGGCCGGAGGTTGTGCTTTCCACGTATATCGGGAGTGATTCCACCGAGTGCTGTGTTGTGTGGTGGGGGCTATTGATTTTCCTGCTGTGCGCCGCGGCGTTGCACTTGAAAATTTTCCCTACGTCGGAAATCGTAGCAAGCGCGGAACGGTCGGTCGCCGGAAATCAGCTGCTGCGCCACTGGCAACGACCCACATTCAAGTCGGTTTGTGTTGTTGTTTGCCGGAAGTGATTTCGTAGCAGGGTAAAGGAAAACGACGAAATGTACAACGGAATCGGTCTGCAGACGGCCCGTGGGTCCGGAACGAATGGCCACGTCCAGCGGAACGTGGCCTTTGTGCGGCCAGGCAAGAAGGACAGCGTAAACTATCGCACCGAGGACGATCTGGCCAAGCTGGATGCCCAGGCGAACCGGCAGCCGAACCAGGGCATTCTGGACCACGAGCGGAAGCGGAAGGTCGAGGTGAAGTGTGCTGAACTGGAGGAGGTTCTCGAGAGTCAAGGGTAAGTGGCGGAAGAGGAGAGCTTGATAGTACATGCTTTTTCATGAATGTATAAGTTTGTTTTGTAATGTTGAACTACAGTCGACTCTCTGGCTGTCGATCTTCTCGATATCAATATTGATCCATCTATCGATGAATTCTTCAGTCCCTTCAATCTGCATACTTCAATTGTCTTCATTCCTCGATATTTTCTCTTGCTTGAAGGATCTCTTCCTCGACGGTCCCTTGGATTCTGTTTGCTTTAAAAATCTCTTCTGGTTATCAATAATTTCACTTTCTCATGGCTTGCATAGACATTTTTCTTTGCGGAACGATGCTTTGAAGGGTGTTTGACATTAGTTTGTTTTTGTTTGCTGGACGTTGCCATAATTCTCTCCCATAGCTGGGTATCAAGAAAAAAAAAATCAATCGAGTCTTCATTTTGCATCGTTCTGTAAACTGATGATTCTCTTCCTCGACGGTCCCTTGGATATTGACAACCAGAGAGTCGACTGGAAATTTACATTTGATCCAAAACTAACTAACAAATTTAAAATCTGAATCTACTTAATTTAAGCTTGAATGTGACTGATAGTATCTCAAAAGTTATTATTAATGTGCATTTGGTAACCTTCCTTGCCTTACCTTAAAATTTCTAGCTTTGATTGTATTGCAATTGTTTATGAAAAAATATATTTTTTGCTCCCTGATTTCTTGACTCATTTTGAGATATATTTTTTTATATTTTAAAATTGTTTGCAGCAATCAATATTTCCAATATTTTTTAGCAGTAAACACAGTTAAAACCCTTTATGAAATTAAAATTTTGTATTTATCTTATTGTGCATTTTTAGACAGCAATTCAAGATTTTGTTCATTTCACATTTTTACGAAATGGGTAATTTTGTTATCTTATTGAAGAATTCTCGCAGGCCAAGGATTGATACCTAAGAGCATGCAATGGCACTGACCTTGTTGCGTGCTCTTCGGTTGACGTCCACGTAAGGAACATCCTGGAAGGAGCGTAACTAACTACATCCGTAGTTCTGTTAGATCATCCGAATTATCTTGATCAGAACAGTATAGCTCTGGTTCCTTGCGAGTGTCCTATTTTCTTACCTCCACGTTGGCTTGGTTTTCATGATGACCTAGCTGGTGGCCTGTGGAAACGGATCGTAAACCTTTGACCACCGCGGGTCAGAGTCGAGACGGCTAAAAGAAAGGGGCGCAACAATGTGGGAAAGGGAAGTAATTTGTGATTGTAGACGGTATTGTTTTGATTCGCAGTATGTTGAGTCAACTGCTGTAGATGTACCTGAAACATCGCACAACGGGGTTTTCTCTTCTCTTCATTGTCAGCTACCACCTATCTCCTTTTTTTTTTTTTTTTTTTTTTTTTTATTTTGCTCTATTGATCCGTACTTCTTCACTAATTCTTCTGTTTACCATTTTGGTTTTGATTTATTTACTCTTGATTCTCGTATCTCTCAATGCTTGCACTCTTTTTTTTCCAAATAATGCTGCTTTAGCAAACTGTGTGTTTTCTTTAAAATAAACCTTCCCCTAATGTACTAGTAATACCAAGTCTATTTATCATTTGCCTATTCTTTGTTGATTTACATCTTTATTTATTTATTTGATTAATTTTTTATCTAGTCCATCATAACAATAATCTAAGCTTGTTTGTTATCTCTATTTATTAACTATTGCCTATTTCTAGATCTACTACATCAAGCTTATACTTTTTTACTTTTTTACATACAATTATGATTCTCTTACTATTGATTCTTTATAAAGTATGTTCTCCTTTACTGTCTATTGTTTTCAACCTTCACCCTTTTCTTCTAACAAGTGAGGTTCAAGCCCTTACTCAATTTATAGAATGATTGAAGGATTAACACAAATATTACTATTGTACTTTTGGTAAACTTTTGAATAACATGCTTAGGTTCAAAACATTGTAACAAAACACCGCGACAGAAGAAATAGCAACAGATAAACACGACTCAACACTAGGAAAGACTTCAGGAGAAAACAATACACAGTAAATAACAATTAGTTTTTGAATTCAAACTAAAAATAAAACAGTTTTTGCTTTAATGAACGTTGATAGGCACACTATAAATGGTTAGGCGCTTATACTTACATCAAACCCTACGTAATGTACCACCCCCGGCCGAGTTAAAATGCGTAACCGGAAAAGAAGGTGTGCATGCCTGGCACGAACACTCAAAGCGTGTTCTAGCGTGTTGCTCGTACTGACTCAGAGCAAGGGTAAGATGTAGGTGTAAGGGCAGTGCGTGTTCGTCGGGAACCTGGTGCATAAGATCGGTCAAGGCCCGTTCTTACACTGAAAATTGCGAATTGCGAATTATTGAAGAATTCTCAGATAAATATTCTGCACTTTCGTGAAATTTTCCGATCTTTTTGAAAACAATATTTAATTTTTTTTAAATTCAAGACTAACATTTCAAAAGGGCATAATGTTGAATGTTTGACCCTTTTGAAATATTAGTCTTGATTGAAAAAATGAAAATATGGTTTTCGAAAAGATCGGAAAATTTCACGAATGTTTCATGTTTTAACATTGAAAATCGCTGCTGAGATCGCTATCGCTATCGACATTAGAAATTTTGGGTTGTTTGGGTGAGACTTAGCAAACATCAATTTGCCTAATTTTAAACCATTGCATGGCTCTCTCAGCAACTAAGGGTCGTATCAACAAAGTTCAAAAATGCAAAATATAGAGAAATTTCTCAGCTTTTCAAAATATGTTTTCAAAGGTGGGCAAACATGGGCGCTAATCAAAAAAAAAAAAAAAATAACTGCGACTATTTTCAAAAACTTTAACTTGAAAACGCGATTGCACATCGAAAAATGAAGTTGAAAAATTTTTGCAACCAATATTTCGATTTTTTGAAAAAATCAGTGTTGATTAAAAAATTCATAACTCGGTCAAAGATTTTTTGCCCATTCTGGAAATTTCTGAAAAGTTAGCATTTGATGTCCCCTAAAACATATTAGAAAATGAGTAATTCTCTACCAACTCACACGAAATCGGGAAAAGTTGCCCCGACCCCTCTTCGATTTGCGTGAAACTTTGTCCTAAGGGGTAACTTTTGTCCCTGATCACGAATCCGAAGTCCGTTTTTTTTTATATCTCGTGACGGAGGGGCGATACGATCTCTTCCATTTTTGAACATGCGAAAAAAGAGGTGTTTTTCAATAATTTGCAGCCTGAATCGGTGATGAGATAGAAATTTGGTGTCAAAGGGACTTTTATGTAAAATTAGACGCCCGATTTGATGGCGTACTCAAAATTCCGGAAAAACGTATTTTTCATCGAAAAAAACACTAAAAAAGTTTTAAAAATTCTCCCATTTTCCGTTACTCGACTGTAAAAAATTTTGGAACATGTCATTTTATGGGAAATTAAATGTACTTTTCATTTTTTCATTTAGAACAAAACTTTTCATTTTAAAATTTCGTGTTTTTTCTAACTTTGCAGGGTTATTTTTTAGAGTGTAACAATGTTCTACAAAGTTGTAGAGCAGACATTTACAAAAACTTTTGATATATAGACATAAGGGGTTTGATATAAACATCACGAGTTATTGCGATTTTACGAAAAAAAAGTTTTGAAAATGTTGGTCGTCGTTGATCATGGTCACCAGCGACAGACACGGACGACGAAACAAAGAGAAACGCAAAAAGTAACTTTTTCAAAACTTTTTTTTCGTGAAATCGCGATAACTCGTGATGTTTATATCAAACCCCTTATGTCTATGTATCATTTTTTTTTGTAATTGTCTGTTCTACAACTTTGTAGGACATTGTTACACTCTAAAAAATAACCCTGCAAAGTTAGAAAAAACACGAAATTTTGAAATGAAAAAAATTGTTCTAAATGAAAAATGACCCTTCTGGGTCAATGTAGATTCGAAAAGTACATTTAATTTCCCATAAAATGACTTGTTCCAAAAAAAAAATTAAAGTCGAGTAACGGAAAATGGGAGAATTAAAAAAAAAATTAAGTGTTTTTTTCGATGGAAAATACGTTTTTTTCGGAATTCTGAATACGCCATCAAACCGGGCATCTAATTTTACATGAAAGTCCCTTTGACACCAAATTTCTATCTCATCACCGTTTCAGGCTGCAAATTATTGAAAAACACCTCTTTTTTCGCATGTTCAAAAATGGAAGGGGTCGTACCGCCCCTCCGTCACGAGATATCAAAAAAACGGACTTCGGATTCGTGATCAGGGACAAAAGTTACCCCTTAGGACAAAGTTTCACGCAAATCGAAGAGGGGTCGGGGCAACTGCTGTGTGAGTTGGCGGAGAATTCTAGATTAAATTTTCAAAACAACCTATCCCTCATGGGTTTCCTATGCAGATAGGACCTTTTGAAAATTTAATCGAGAATTACCCAAATAAAAAAAATAATAATAGTGTTTTTTTTTTTGCAAATCAAGTTTTAGTGACAAAAAGTGAAATTCAAAATCATCATTTTTTTTACCGTGTGTCATTTTTTTCAGTGTAGTCCTTATTCATACCTAAAACTTTGTTGAAGACACCAAATCGATTAAAAAATTCCTTCAAAAGTTAAAGAATTTTGAATTTTCATACATCATTGCCAAATTTGTATGGAAAATTATATGGACAAAATAATAATGCAAAATGGCTTCTTTGGGCATACCGAAGGCACCAAAAAAGTTTCAGCCGGATTAAAAAATACAAAAAAATCTAATGACCGAAATCTAAGAGAATTGCTCAATAGTTGAAGTAGTCCGAAAATAAGCTGGACCAACAATTTTTTTTGCAAAACCCATGGAAAATAACAATTATCCAAAAGACTAGAGCCAGCTGCACAGGCAGCAAAGCAATTTTTTGAAAAAAGCTTGTTGAAAAAGTTGTTCCAGCTGGCAAATTTGTTAAATTAACTACTATTTTAATTAGATTTACTAGTTTAAGTAAATAATTCAAACTGTCAAATCTATGATATTTTTAAGGATTTTTAAGTTAAACAGAATTGTGGTTGAAAAAGTAGATAATTTGTCGGGTCTTTTACTAAAACTCCTTTCCGTGTAGTAGAGTTAGATTAGATCAGATTAGAATAATACCTGAGAAATGGTATAGTTTATTTGAGTTTGTATTTAAGTTTGTTGAAATGCTTAATCCCTGGGCTTTGTCATAATGAGTGTCATAGGTTTGATGCTTGTTTGGCAAAGAGTATGATTTGATTCGATGTGGAATTAAAATCGAAGTGTTCAGTATATTGCTGAAGCTTCCATTTTTACACATGGACACCACTTCATGCTGCGAGAACCCACTTTGGCGCAGTCTCAGGGCTTAATCGATGGCCGGTAAGCTGTCATCGAGACAAGGAGGTTCTCCGATAGTGGAAATATCACATTTGTATTATGAACCGCTACATATGTGATTTTTCCCTATCCTAATGTGGGTGTCAGGTTAGGATGCGGGTTTTTAAAAATTTAGTTTTTGTAGAATTTAGGATTTTAACTATAAATATCAACTTTTTATACTTTGCCTTTAGTTATTTAGGGACAAAATTAGTAACAGTGAATTTAGTAATTCTATCAGAATCGGTGATTTTCATTCAAGTAGCATAAAAACCATTCTGATTTGTCAAAATTTCCATAAAGTCTCGATCAATCAATAGTGAAATGATATCGGACTAAATTCGTTGATCTGTTGAACTAACGGTTGTCGGATTATGATTGTATCGACCATTGTTGCGAATCGAGGATCACTGGAATTCTGACGATCAAATGGTCGTCTCTTTTTCAATTCACGACTTGTAAAATATGAACTGTTATTCATTTTTTTTTTGTTTTTTAAAGGAAGCCAGACAGGCTTTAAAAGACACGTTTTTTTTGGCTATTAATTAAAATGTCGGGGATTTGAGATAAGAGTAGCTTTCGGATAGGTTGCTTTAAATCTTGTATTCAATTCAAGTTAGGTAGTTATCCGCAAATGAAAATTTGGACTTATATGAATAATTGAACATTTTGGACTTATGAATAACACACAACTGTGCATTTATTCTTGAGTCAGATCCATACAGCGTCAGTGTTTATTTGGTCGAAGTGTACTAATTCATTGGCAGATCTGATTCTAGTTGTAATGTACGACAAGACTACAGACGGACGTGACAGGACGAGGGCCCAGTTTAGAGGTTTCGACATCAACAATGTGCGGCTGGATCACCCTCCCAAAAAAAAAAAAAAAAAGTTTGTTGAAATGCTTAATATACGTTGTTTTCAATGTTCATTAATAACTGACTAAATATAATTCAAATTCATTGAATAAAAATTATTCTTACATTATCTCATTTTTCCAGACTCAACCTGGAGGAAGTTCGCACCAAGGTGGAGCTGTACCGCTCGAAGCTCATGAACCAGGGCGGCACCGCTACCACAGAGCTACCAAAGGACGAATTTGGACGATTGCTGTAAGTACCAACACTTCTATTTCTATTCGTACCTGTCCACCCGGAAACCAGTTACCCACTTCCTAATTGCAACCAACCGAAAACCCACCCCTCCGTTTCCAAGAAGCCTTTCAAGCATAAAACATTGACCCCCAACCAGACGCGAGGTGCGCGCGCGAGCCACTGACCGTTATCTGATCCTTTTTCCCTCCCCCTCACTTGCTTGCTTGCTGTCCATACTGACTAATGAGTTTGTTATGGTAATGAGGGTTGCTTGAAAGTGCAGTGTGTCCGCCGGTGCATAATTTTATCAAAATTTAAAAACCATTATGAACCGAAAGGATAACAAAACGGGTCATGCAATTTGGATCTGATTCATGGCAAGCACGTAGCTAGAGCTCTCTCTCTCTCGCTATTGATTTTTCATAAACAAAAGGGCAACATTTTCGGTTCTCGATTGACCTACAAAAATAATTTGACGCAGCACCTCATTTTCTATAGCCGCAAACTATAATTAGAACTTGTGATGGAGGCCACAACAAATGGTCGTAGCTACTAATAGTTTGGATTTCCGAGACAATGGAATTTTTGGTCGTTCGATTTATTATCGCCGAAATGAAACCGTTCTGTAAGGAATACGTAACTTTATTAAATTTGTACCAAATATAAATAGGGCTCGCCACCCTCTACATCAGCGATCCATCATCAACCCCGTACACGTTCATCGAGTCCTCGCTGAAGCCGTCCATCTGGGGTGGCGTCCCGATAAACTGATCGCGGCTCATGCCGCCGCTGACGAGCTGCTGATGATCGCCCGTATAGTCCAAGTACTGCTGCTGCATAACCGACTCCCCAAGTGGACTCATCTCGGCAAAGGTTCGATGCAGCTGGGACTCGTCGACGAGCGTTGGCCGTTGGGCGTTGAACTTGGTCTTGTAGCGCAACCGTTGGTTCACGTACCGATCGTACAGTTTCCCGGTGGGATTCTTCCGCACCGTGTTCCTCGGACAGTAGAACGTCTCCATCTGTTCCGAGGGAAACAGCTGGCAGATGATCTCGGCGTAGTGACGCATCAGCGAGTGCGTGAACGTGATGTTGTAGATCAGGAACGGCTCCACGACCACGTGGGTCAGCTCGGTGAGCGCCTTCTTGTCCAGGTGGTGATGGTCGGCAAAGTAGTTCAACACCCAGCGACCGCTACGACTTCCCTGCAGGAAGCCGGTGAGGGATTCCGGCGTCACCCGAATGGGCAGATTGGCTGCGTCCGCGATGGCACCGTTTTGTTGCGAGGCTGAGTTTGCGGCTAGCGAGGCGGCAGTGAGCGTTGACGAGGAGGACGTTGAGGAAGACGCGATGACGGTCGGGTTGCGGGTGTCCGGGAGCATGATGGGCGGCGGTGTCATGGGCATTTCGCGGGCAATACTGCTGGTGGTGATGCGAGGTTTCTTCTCCGGTTCGAACGAGGACGGCTCGATGGAACGGCGCTGGTAGCGTCGCTTGGCCATTGGGGGTTCCGGGGAGTTCTGGAAGGGGAAATTTTGGTTTTAGTTTTTGCTTCTTTAGCTCAACCCGGTTGAGTAGATTAATAGAGAATTTGCACCTTTGTTTCTTATTTGTATTATTAGGTCTATTATCTTTGGAGGTTCTCAAGCTTTTGCATTTTTGCTATTTTCATAATTTTGTAGTCACTTTTATGAAAATTTAAAATGCGCGAAACCAAAATTATTTTGCGAAAAAACACTACTGTTCATCGAAAATTTTCAAAAATTTAAAAGATTTTTGAACACACCCAAACATGTTAAAAATAATTCTAAACGCAGGGGAAGCGCTTTAAATTGATTTTAGATAATAAAACTTTAATTTTCATTAAAATTTTGAAGTTTTTGAAAAAAACAATATTTTTTTGCCCCTTTCAGCAAACTTTTGAAAGTATTTGTGCCAACCTAACTAAAAGTTAAATTTATTCTAAAAATAAGTATTCTTTCATTTTCGACATTATATTATATGTGAATTTTTTTGAGTCAGAGCTTATGGTACCGGAGACAGCATTTTTCGGAAAAAAATGGATTTTTTGAAATACATTAAAATATTGTCAAAAAAAAATAAAATAAAAAAAGTTCGACGATCAAATCATCAATCGTTCGCCATTTTCAAGTTATTGGCATTTTATGGTGAAATTTTGCAAAAAATGTTCAGTTTTTAGGAAATTTGTGAAAATTTTCTGCAATTATTGTTGATTTACTTAGTTGATGGTTGCTTAAATACAGCATCATAAAATTAAATTCAGCGAAATATGAGTATTTTTTTTCATTGTCATCTAATAAGACATGCGACATCTCGGAAACTATTGGTTGGATTTTTTGTGTTAAAAATTAAACTTTTGTAAATTTCTGCTTTTTTGATGAAAATAATTTCGAAATTTGAGAAACCAGCTCAACATTTGAAAATGTCCAAAAATAAGCGTTTAAAGACATTTCAAAAGTATACTCTTGCATCTAAAATTTCGATTTTGTTCTTCAAAAAGTGTAGACAAACAAACAATCATTTACAGCAAAAAATGTTAATAAATAACTTGAAAATTGTCGTGTTTGTCCGAGCCGGGATTTGAACCCCGATCTACCGCTTACGAGACGGAACCACTAGGCTACGTGGTTTGGTCGTATATATCTTAAATATTTATTTTTTTTCAAAATTAATGTTCTGGTATCAGATTTTGCCCCCTACTAAACTCTAGTGCAAAAGTTTTTTTTAATCCCGTAAAGGTATTAGACTATGACAAACAAACAAACTCGGCCTTTTTGACATTTTTTTGTTTGCAGAAACTTCAGCCTGTATACATTTTGCTTTGTTTGCGAGCTTAGCTAACTGTAAAATACGATAAAAAGCAAGTTCGTTTGTTTGCCATAGCCTAATACCTCCTTAAGAAGTGTTGAAAGTTATCTAATATTATGAAAATTTATATGCATATATATATTTTTTTTTAAATTTTTATGTTTTTCTTGTTTCATTTTTACTATTTTAATTTGCATTTATCATGTTCAGTTTATGTTTTTTTTTTTAAATAGTATTTCACTTACTCTATCACCTCCTATCATTACCTTTTGCCTTTCTAGTTTTTTCATGTCTTAGATTATTTTTTTTTTCAATTTTTCGCTTGTTTTTAAAATTTTCTGCTATGGAATGATACCATTATTATTTGAATTGTAAAAAATGCGTAGATGCACTACAAAAAGTACTGCATACTTATTTTTAATTAAAATAAAGGAAATGTTAGTAAAAAACACAGCCAAATTTTACCCCTAAAAAAATACATGTTTTAAAACATTGGCAAAATCAAATAAAACAAGTCAAACTTCCAACCCTTAATATCTAAAATTTTTAAAAGTTCTTCTTTCCAATGCATTCAAAAGATACAAAATTGGTTGAAAAATGAATTTTTGGCGAATTTTTAGATCGAAACCCGTCTAGAGGCGGGGTTGGATTGTAGAGGGTTAAGAATTCAACTTTTAGTGATAAAAATTCGGATTTTTTCCGTGTAACCATTCTTTCTGAAAAGTCCTAATCATAATCTACAACTTTGCCGAAGACACCAAATCGATCAGAAAATCAGATTTGTAGTATGCATTGCGATCGAAAATCAACCTAATAATCTTAAAATTATCTGTTTTAGTTTTGAGAGAAGAGTGAAGCAGTGAAGTTTGCCCTCTCTGCGTAGAGAAAAAAAAAATCTTCTTTCCAATGCTTTCTTAAGATCAAAAAATAGTTGAAAATGATTTTTTGGCGAATTTTTAGATCGAAACCCGTCTAGAGGCGGGGTTGGGTTGTAGAGGGTTAAGAATTCAACTTTTAGTGATAAAAAGTCTAATAAAAATTCGGATTTTTTCCGTGTAACCATTCTTTCTGAAAAGTCCTAATCATAATCTACAACTTTGCCGAAGACACCAAATCGATCAGAAAATTGATATTCCGTTCTAATATTCTTTAAAAAACAGATCTATAGTATGTATTGCGATTGAAAATCAACCTAAAAATCTTGAAATTATCTGTTTTAGTTTTGAGAGAAGAGTGAATCGGTCTCTTTTAAATTTGCCCTCTCTGAGTATTTAGTTAAACTGTTTTGAAGGAGGTTGCTCTAACGTTGGCCGTTCAAAATAGAATCATAGGAAAAAGATTTTTACTTTTTCCATCATTTAAAATTATAATCGTAGAATTTAACCATCTCAAGTTGAACGACCTTTCTCTCCCAATCTTCCATCACTTACCCAGTGCAGTCCCTTGCGCCACTCGCGCAACCGGTGCCGCAGCAGAATCCTCTGTCCGATCGCGCGCTCATCTTTGAAGATGTCGTTCAGATCGCGCTCTTCGATCACCTCCAGGCACTCCACCGAAACTCCGCAGTCTGTGGAATCGAAAAATGGAAAAAACAGACAGTCATTAATATTTATTGGCCATGGTTTTTTGGTTTTGTGACCACTATTTAGATGTGTTTGTTAGACAAACTCCGGGCCGCGCACTATGTACATAAAACATCACTTTTTGAACATTCGAAAATTATCGTCTGCTCAGCGCAAGCGCTTCGACTGTTCGAGTTCGCACTCCACACTCTCTCTCTGGTAAAATTCACCAGACGAGCTGACCAATACTTGATGGTTGAAATCACACTTACACATCAACCGGTTGAGAGTGGCCACCTTGAGGCCCCACTCGTTGCGGACCAGGTTCTCCAGGGCAAACCGTTCAAAGTCGTCCAGTTCTTCCTTGAAGGCACCGGGACCGCCAGGGCCACCGCCCCCGGTTCCGGCACTTCCGCCCGGACTTCCGGGACCACTCGAGTGCGGAATGCTCGTCGAGTTGAGAGCCATTATAGAATGTAAAGCTTAGTACAAGACCGGGGTAGTAGGCGCTGACCGGTTTCAAAAATGGCGCGCTGCTTAAATTTAACGTGCCTACTACGGTTCGATGCTGAAAATAAACTGACTGTTCAACATGGCCTGCTGGTGGGGTGCGCGCTGGTAGACACCACCAGCCCAGCTTACTAGGTACCGTACGTGACTGTTGAATTTTATTATTATTATACCCTATTGAATGTGGGATCGCTGCGTCTCACTCTCGCCCCCCCTTAACCCGGCAGTGCGGCTCTCGCTCACTCTTCAACGCCAACTGTGATGTGAACTGTCGAAACTTAAAAGACGACCAAGAAGACGACGACGACGACGAGAGATGAGCAAGATGGACAAATCTGTTCTAGCTCGGGAATGAGAAACAGAGAAAGACAGAGAGAGTCAATTCACAATACTCACAGCTCAATGCTGCTGGTCTTGTGGCCTGGCTGCTTGGTCTTGTTGGTTGGTAGGTAGTACAGAAAACGTTAAAGGAATAATAATAATAAATGCTCTGTGCTGCTGGCTGAACCCCACCGATATAGTCGATATAATAGTTAAATGGTACATTCAAATGGTGATGAGATCTCTCGGAGGAGCGATGGCGAGTCTGTATTGGTGCCCGCAAACATTGAAAAGGGGCATTGTATTGTGGAGACAGCGAGCATACATTCAGGGTTGTTACGGACGGCGCGGATCGCGCGGATGGCGCGGATGGCGCGTATCGCGCGGATCTGGCGCGGATTTGCTGGCTAATTTTGCTCAGGCGCGGATTTCGCGCGGATAGCAATTTTGATTAACAAAATAATTGAGAACGATAGAATTTCTTTCAAATTACAAAGGAAAATATTACTAGTAATTAAATAAATTCAATCTTTTTCGTTGAGTGCGAAAAGATCAATTTCTAAGAAGTTGTTAATGAAGAAAATTTTCTTCTAAAAATTTTCTTCTAAAAATTATTGATTGCTTTTTTTCATACGAAACTTTGAAATAATCTTCAAGGAGCGATTTTTTTAATGTATTGAGATTTGCTATATTAATTTAACATAACATTACAACTCATTATTTTTAAAACATCTGCTTAACAATTCAAATAAATACCAATTTTATTAAAATCAAATTAACAAAATTCAAAAAATGACAGAATTTTAAAAAATTGAAGCTATGAAACTTTTTAGATTCAATTCAATTCAATTCAATTAGTGTTTATTAGTAAATAATCAATTTACAATTTCGTGTTTCTTATAGCCTAATAGAGTTTTGGAGTTCCTTTCAACTATGGTTTACACTATAATTCATTTAGATGTAATTGGATATTCTAACAATGGATTTGGCAAGAGAAGGAGAAATAAAAAAAAACCTTCGAGATTTGCTAAGGAAAAGGATAGAAATAGAAAAAGCTTAAAACTAAATCACAGTTTGTTTTGTCTGTTGACGTCGAAAAACTTCGCTGCACAAGGCAGCTTATCCGTTGTAGATGTACTTCATCATCAGCTCACTAAGAGCTTGGAATTGATCTGCCTTGTTCCGGCAGGCACGAAAACGCGTGAGCATCTCTCCAGCAAGGGCGAAAAACTCGGGAAGCGTGAAGAGATCATCACCGGTAACATCAGCTTGTCCCGGGGAAGTGCCGGCCCCAGAAGCGGCTACTTTAGCGTACGAACCTCCCCAACCGGGAGGGAACGCTGGTTTGGGAATCTTTTTAGATTTTTTATGTTTTTTCAATATAAAAATTTAAATTTTTAAATTTTTGGTTTATTGAAAAATTAAAGAATTCTGTTGCCACTCTGATTCTGAACTCTGAATCTCCGTTTAAAAGCGAAATGTAATGTTAAAATTAAAAAATAAGAAATCTGCAATTCAACAATTTGGAATTAAAAAGAAACAGAATTCATAATCTGAAATTGTCAAAACTTACAGACTCAAAAACGTGAAAAAGTACGAATTATTAAATTGAAAAATTACGAGAATATTGCAATTGATTTTTTTGTTTATTTTTATTTTTTTAAGAAAGTTCTTAAGTTTCCAAATTATTAAATTAATAAATTATTAAATTATTAAATTATTTAATTATTAAATTTTTAAATTTTTAAATTATTAAATTATTAAATTATTAAATTATTAAATTATTAAATTATTAAATTTTTAAATTATTAAATTATTAAATTATTAAATTATTAAATTATTAAATTATTAAATTATTAAATTATTAAATTATTAAATTATTAAATTATTAAATTATTAAATTATTAAATTATTAAATTATTAAATTATTAAATTATTAAATTATTAAATTATTAAATTATTAAATTATTAAATTATTAAATTATTAAATTATTAAATTATTAAATTATTAAATTATTAAATTATTAAATTATTAAATTATTAAATTATTAAATTATTAAATTATTAAATTATTAAATTATTAAATTATTAAATTATTAAATTATTAAATTATTAAATTATTAAATTATTAAATTATTAAATTATTAAATTATTTAATTATTAAATTTTTAAATTATTAAATTATTAAATTATTAAATTATTAAATTATTAAATTATTAAATTATTAAATTATTAAATTATTCAATTATTAAATTATTAAATTATTAAATTATTAAATTATTAAATTATTAAATTATTAAATTATTAAATTATTAAATTATTAAATTATTAAATTATTAAATTATTAAATTATTAAATTATTAAATTATTAAATTATTAAATTATTAAATTATTAAATTATTAAATTATTAAATTATTAAATTATTAAATTATTAAATTATTAAATTATTAAATTATTAAATTATTAAATTATTAAATTATTAAATTATTAAATTATTAAATTATTAAATTATTAAATTATTAAATTATTAAATTATTAAATTATTAAATTATTAAATTATTAAATTATTAAATTATTAAATTATTAAATTATTAAATTATTAAATTATTAAATTATTAAATTATTAAATTATTAAATTATTAAATTATTAAATTATTAAATTATTAAATTATTAAATTATTAAATTATTAAATTATTAAATTATTAAATTATTAAATTATTAAATTATTAAATTATTAAATTATTAAATTATTTAATTATTTAATTATTAAATTATTAAATTATTAAATTATTAAATTATTATATTATTAAATTATTAAATTATTAAATTATTAAATTATTAAATTATTAAATTATTAAATTATTAAATTATTAAATTATTAAATTATTAAATTATTAAATTATTAAATTATTAAATTATTAAATTATTAAATTATTAAATTATTAAATTATTAAATTATTAAATTATTAAATTATTAAATTATTAAATTAGTAAATTAATAAATTAATCAATTAATAAATTATCAAATTATTAAAAAAATGCCGTTTTTTTAGTTCGCATCATTTTTGGAGTCATATTTTTGCTTAGAGAAATTTAGAGAAGAAAATAATAGAAATTTCGTGTTTCGATTTTCCAGAGTAAAGTTTTGGCGAGAATTATCAAGTAGTAAATCCCTAGATTTTATAATTTGGTGATTTATTTTATAGTTTTATTTTTTTTTAATTTTCGAATTTAATTTTTTTTACTGAATTTGTTTTTAAAGCAACGATATTAAAAGTGTTGCAAAAAATGCTAATATTGTTTCAGAAATGGCAAAAATGGTTTTATTTGGTACAGGTGGGATATGAATCCACAACTGATCAACGGTACTGATCAAAATGCCTTCTGTATTATTCTTTTTTCGTTTAAAATTTCATTCATTATGTTACTCCTAGTGTTACTCTCTTCTTTGTTTGTCGCGATTTTTTTATATGGCGCGGATTTCGCGCGGATTGGGTTTTGGGGTCGGCGCGGATCTGGCGCGGATTTTTTCTCGAATTTTCCGTAACAACCCTGTACATTGTACATTCTATAAGACGAAATCGGATATAATTTCAAATGGAAAGATAAAGTTTAGTGCCTTTAAAATGTGTGCGTCGTCGTCTTCTTTGCGCTCTTTGGCCTGGCTAGAGCATGCCAATATTAAAAGGGGAATGACTTGTTTTTGAATCTATGTAGATGCGGTTTCTACTATAGGTGAACCGTAAAACAACATAACTTTAACGTAATGTTGCAATTTGCAATATTTCATCCTTCTAAAATTACATGCAATCCATGTAAGTTTACGTGAATCGCTTAAAATGCACGTAAAACATACTGTCAAACGTCAAATTCCCTTCATTTCACGGTGGTCACCCAAATAACAAAGTTTACAAAGAAAGTCATTCAATCCATGGTTTTACTGGTTGAAATTTACTACCCACAATAATGCGAGTTCAAGTCGCTGCCTGTATTGCGTTCTGAGAGTGATGGTAGAAGATATTTTAATGGGTAGATTTGACTTTGACTATATGTATGGTTTCTTTCTTCTTTTTTGTTTCCTCCCGTCTGGCTGGGTTAGATTGGGTTGGGGTTGGGCCCCGATGATTTGATTTCAAGTTGTTGGTGTATGTCCTCCTCCCTCCTCTCCCGTCGTTATCGGGTATTGAATGCAAATGTGCGCTGAGTTTTGAACTAAACTCTCGCTCAATGTGGGGTCTTTTACATTGAATGCTGTTCGAAGTGGTGATTGTTTCAGAGCACGGATAATTCAAAAAATGATGTAGGGTTGGGTTTGGTATTTTCCAAAAACATTTTTATTGATATTACACTTTCTTATTTTTTTAGACTCTTTCGAACTATTTCCGACTTTCATCAATTTGTTTGATGCTCATTTTTTCCAACATTCTGGAGAAAAAAAAGTACAATGTTATTTTTTCTACGAAGTAAAGATTCTTTTTTTCAATTATATTATAATTCCGGAAAATGTCTGTTCCTGGAAGTGGCTATTTTGGGATATTCCATTCCGGATAATTTTATTCCGGATAGCGTCCATTTAACATTCCAACGCCCAAGGCTCCGAAAAAGTTGGAACGGTAACTTCAACTCAATGGTTCTCGGGCATAACTCAACCAATCAAGATGATTCTTCTTTCCAGTGATTAGTTAGGATGTCTTGATGATTCTAGATCTTTGCAGAACTTAATTTGGTCAAATCTGTAATTTTTGCGAACAAAAACATCGTTCCAACTTTTTTTTTCGCGTGTAAAAAAAAAATTCGCCAAAAATTCCGCGAAGGCAGTCTTTTTAAAAAAGGTGGAACGCTGTTTTCGGTCGCAGAAATTACAGATCTGTTCAAATCAAGTTCTGCAAAATTTAAGGATCATCTGGACATTCTTACAAATCACTGGAAACAAGAATCGTCCCGATTGGTTGAGTAATGCCCGAGAACCAGCGAGTTGAAGTTACCGTTCCACCTTTTTTGGAAGGCTTGGGCGTCCGTGTAAGTTGGACATGTGTTGGGCGTTCCAGTGTTAAAAAAAAAATCCATTCCGTTAAATGGGTGCCGTCAAGCCAAAGAAATATTTTCTTAAGCAGCATAGCTATAATCATTTACAGAACATTTTCTGTTAGTTTTTGCTCCAAACTCGAAGTTAAAGAGCATTGTTTTCAAGTATTAGTGATTACTTTAATTCGAAAATGTTTTTATAGTTTTTCAACAGTGGTCATTTTTAACTTCTCCAGATAATTACTAGTTTCGAAGAGATCAGAAAAATACTGCAAAATTCATTTAAAAAATTATGAGATACGACTAATGAAAGATAAACAAATTAGAAAAATGAAGTTTTTTGAATAACTATCAAAGTCTATTGCCTATAATTTTTGAACTTCAAACCAAGGGTTCTGATTTTCGGTTCAAAAATCAGAAATCACTCACTCATCACAAAAATGAATCTTTGCCGATTGCACATCGTAACAACTCGCTACCGAACACGACTCGTTAGCTGCCAGCTTCTTGGTCAATCGCTTCCCAAAGCGATACAAATACTTCGTGAATTTCTTTTCCTACCGTTGGACCCGAGTGGCTATTGCGGTCAAATGTGTCTTCTATGTTGTTTAAACAACAAAATTGTAAAACATGTTTGGTAATATTGATTTTAATCAGTTTAATACATGATAAAAAAAAAGCCGATCGCAAACTATTTTGACTCAGCTTTGAGCAAACGGTTTCTCTGAGCCATTCGCTGTACTACGCCACTACGCGATTGGAGTGAGAGCGAGAGCAAAGAGAGAGATTGTTCAGCAGCGATTGGTGTGGAAGTGACAAACGGTATAAATAGGTATATCAGAGCAGTTATACGTCACGCTCGATTTCTTCTCTCGAGTGACTGAGTCATTTTTGAGCAATCAGGACCCTTGCTTCAAACTATTTGGCTTTAAAAAGCATACTCCAGTTCTTCGCATGAAACGCAATAAGCAAAAAATTCTTGGAAATAGCACAAAGTCATCACAACAGTCCACACCAAGATTTGCCCTAAAAGATCATACATTTGAGATAGGAAACATTGATGGTATTTGATATTTCATTAGGACTACTAGGAGTAATATTTAAGAGTCTGCCACGTAACAAAAAACGCTAAAATCTTTTCAAATTAATGTAGGAATTTTTCGCACCTTTTCAAAAATGTTAAGTTTTGTGATATTTCTATGAGTTTTATCGAAAAGACAATGATTTTTCTAAAATAAATATTACCCCATAAAAGTTTGCACTCATGTTCTTTCCGATCAAATGTGAATCAAAATTTTAATGATTGGGGAAACCTAAGGCTCTTGCTGAGCAAAAATCCGTACACTTTTTCCATATGACGACGCCATGGTATAACAAAAACTGGTAAGTAATTATTAGATAAATTGAATTTGGGTATTAAAAAACTTAAATATAAAACTGTGTCGTATTTACAGCTTAAAAATTTAACTTTGCCATCATTAAAACCCTCTTTATGTTTAGGAAATGTAAAAAAAATTGTTGAATCAAATTTTCAAAACTTTTAGTAACTATTTGGAAAAATATGTCATTTTAAAGAATTTGAAAAGAACAATTCTGGAATTTTTTTAAAGGTCCAATTAACAAAATTTTCATTTTTTGAGTTAGGAATATTCAAAAACACCCAAAGGGCAAAATATTTTTCATATTTTTTGTTGGACCTTTTCAAAAATAAAACTCCAGAATTATGGATAATCAACTTTGAACTGAGGCAAACCCGGAAAACTATCCAAATTATCCTTTCAAAATCAAACTGACAGTTTAATAAAAATATCTTATTAGCAATAGCTTTAGCCCAATTAAAAAAAAAACAATTCAATTTAAAATGTTGTTATTGTCACTATTAAAAATCCGTACAAATCCGCATTATTCGAAAAAATCCGTACAAAAAATCCGCGAAGAGGGTCGAAAATCCGTACGGTAGGGAAAAAATCAGTAGAGTTGATAGCCTTAGTGAAACCAATGTGCAAGATGAGTGATAAAAAGCAACAGCATGGTTGAGTTGAGTATTTCCTTTATTAAATTATGTTGTGTAAAATGCTATTTGTCTGACTAGACGCCATTCTATAAAATATCAAACCAAAAGTCTGCAATCCATGCTGCAACTCAACGCTTTAGTCAGAAGTCGCGTGCACCGGTGCAATCACCAGCGACATCTCGGCAAATGTCCGCTGATCGGAGGTGTCGTCCAGAATCCTGGGCCTCTGCTGCGGGTACCGATCCTTGTGGCGCATCCGTTGGTTGGCCCACCGGTCCATCAGCTTCCCCGAGGCACAGGTTCGCTTCCAGCCAAGGGCCTGGGCCGGTTTGTAGTACACTTCGGCACTCTCGGTCGGGAAGAGCATCGTGATGACATGGGCGTAGTGACGCATCAGCCGGTGGGAGAACATGATGTTGTACACGAGGAACTGCTCCACGATGCAGTGCGTGAGGGCCGCCTGGATCTTCCGGTTCATCGTGTGGTACGTGTTGTAGTAGGACAGGACCCACTGGCCCTGGCGGCTGGCTTGGAGCAGCTGGCGGAGACTTTCGGGGGTGATTCGGATTGGAAGGTTGCCGGCCAGGGGATTGGCCGTGGAAGGTTTGGTTAGTGAACCGTTTTCGAGAAACTGGGGAAGATCGTGCATTGGAAGTGGGCCGTCCAGTGGATGCAGGGATTGTATCGGCTCCAACAGGTTAACCGGAGTGTCCGGAGAGTCAAGTTCCAGCTTGATTCGCTTCGGCTGGTCGAGCATGGAGCCATTGTTGTCCATCTTTCCGAAGCCCATTTCTGCCGAGTGGTGGCGTCGTTTGCGGGCGGCCCCCAACGCCCCCATCTGGGATATCAACGCGGTCGCCTGCAGCTCTTTGACCTGGTGCTTGAAGACAATTTTCGATCCCAGCATCCGGGGATCATTGAACAGCTCGTTTATCTCGCTGTCCTGGATCACCTCCAGACAGCGCACCGTGATGCCACAATCTGCAATTCAAAAGACCGAGCGTGAGATGTCGTCGTTAAATTATGGGTTCGTAGGGGAAAATGGGGTCAAAACATTCTTTTCGCGATAATGTTGTTGGTTACATTTATAAAGATCCACCCAATATCTCCTACAATTGTACTATTTCAAAGCGCATGCGCGCCTCGAAAAGGTTTCATGTTCAAAAAGTGACGTTCTACATTAGCTCTCGACTTGGCTAGACCAGCCAGCCCGCCAAGCCAACAGCAGCATGGATGTGGATGGTGGGAATCACACACCACTCTTCTATACTTACAAATCATCCTGTTCAATGAACTCCGCGGCATGCCCCACTCGTTGATGATCAGCTTCTCCAGCTCGAGGCACTCGTACTCGTCCATGGTTTCGATCTCGATGTCTCCACCACCACCGCCACCTTCCGGCTCATCCAGCGAATCTTTGTCGCTCATCGTCTTCGAACGGCCCCAATCAATGTGCAATCAATCAACGGTTAAAGGAAAATTGGTCTCTCCACGAGCTGCACTATTGTACACTCGACACTTGCACACTCGACAACAGTTGAAATGAAAATGGCTGCAAAAACCAAATTCGAAAACACATCAGCACCAGCAGTGTCAAGTCAGACTGAACTGGTACATGCGTCAAAGTGAACGTGAGAGTCATGTTAATATCCAACAACCATGCTATTTTATTATACATGCTCTATACCAGCATTATAGAGTGTTTGTACACGATTGGAAAATACTCGTTCTCTCGAGTTCAGTTTGTGCTCACTCTCGCACTCTCCCCGTTGAGTCGTTCTCGATTGGAGCGCAATGTTGCGTTTAAGATGCCATAACGAATTTAATGTTGCTGTTTTTTTCCCGATTCGGATATTCGACATTCTGCCAAGAAAACAGCTCCCGGGGGCGATTGAGAGAAAAATGAGTGAGGGAATTAGAACCAGAAATTATAAGAAAATCTCTTGGCAAATGGGCAATGCAAGCAATCGTGCCCGGATGGATGGCAGGAAAAACGTGTTTGAATTGATGTTCTGGGTGTGTTTGTGTACAACCAACCTAAGGAAAGAGAGGAGGAGGATCGCAAAGAGTGGCTTGGTGGGCACTGTGAAATGTTATTACATACATAAATGCCGGTTTGTTTACGTTTTGGACTTGGCTCTAGCTAGGAGAGAGGTTCTCTCAGTTTGTTGGTTAGTTGGTGGTGGTTGTGTAGTTGCAGTAGCATTGATTTGAATAAACAGCAGGGTATTTACATACGGAGGGGAACTATTGCAGTAGAAGGGTTAATATTTGTGTAATTGAATTAGAAACAAATATATGTAATTAATTCTGAACGGATGAACTTTTTATTTTAAATGTTATTCCCAGGAATTCTATTGAATGTTACATATTTGGGAATACTACTAGAGCAAGAGTAAATCTCTGACCCAATCTGCTCCTCAGATCCAATCTCAACCCCACTGACGGTACTTTACTGCCGTTCTACGCATAATTGTCCCATGTTCAAAAAAGTGCAACTGAGAAAAACGCGATTGAAATTTTTCGAACGATATCTGTGTTTCTACGCATAATTTTCCTTTGGGTTCTTATTCGTCCTATGTGTCCCCAATCGCCCCAGTTAGTAGTTTATCACTCTTATTTATGATCCTCTTGCTATACAGTATGTAAACAAGACTCAATGCTTCGTATAACTAATGATTCCGTGAAAGAAAATACTTGGTGGGACAATTATGCGTAGAAGTGTAACGATGGGACAAACAGACTTGGTGTTGTTTTTAATGAGTTTCCGAACAAAGTACTAGATTTTATGGGTTTTTCGAAAAGTATACGACAAACTAAACTTAAAAATGTCAAAAGGTCAAAATCGTCAAAAAATGACATGGGACAATTATGCTTAGAACGGCAGTTTAGTCACAGTTACAAAATCATGTCGTTTTGTGCATCTATCGAAAAATATTTGGTGATAACTATGGTTCATCCATAAACTACGTGACCACCAAAATGCATTTTAAGTTTTTTGGTACATTATTCTCATCGGTATTTTTTCCAAGAGTTTCCATACTATTTTTTTACAAAGCACAGCGGAGCTCCAGGGCTTTCCATGATATTAATAATGGAAAATTTAATTCAATCTGGACTTAAGGTGAAGCCGTTGATCATTTTCGAAAAAAATTGATCATCACTCTAAAATGCTCTGTATCGAATTCAATTTAACATTTTCTGCACCAAAATGAATCAGCACGGTTGTTGCCTTCTTGAAGCCACTAAAAGAATTTTTGGTCTTAATCAAATGTGTTTCAAAATTTATATAATTTTGTGGTACAATCATTGACGTCCTAGTTGGCAATCATTGATTAATGACGATTGCCATAACTTTGCACGGAATGGGATAATTGTTACCAAAAGGAATCAGCATGTATAGGACACTATTCTAAACAACAAACAAAGAAAAAAGATCTCTCGGAGGTTTTTTTGCAGTACTTTTTAGAAAAAAATTGTGTAGGGGAGATGGGGGTAAAACGGCCACCCTAAGGGAGAAGTCTCATAAAATTTACACAACAGATTACAGTATGTCGTCCCGCCCGTGTGGATCAATCGGACCGCGCACTGGATTCACAATCCAGAGGTTGCTGGTTCGAATCCCGCGGCGGGCGCTCTAAAATTCTTTGTGTAAATATGGGTATCCGGCGCCGTCGCTCCGTGCCGTACTCAAACACTTAGGAGCCCAGGGCGGCGAAGTCCTTGTAGTTAAAAGGAAGACACTAGTGGTTGGTACTAGCAATGGTGGCCGACAGCTATAAAGTCAACTTCGTTTTCGATTACAGTATGTAAAAAAAGTATTTACACCCCTTGGGCACTATGCACATATTGTGATAAAACATGTAAACAATTTAAAGTTTGACAGAAACCTAGTACTACGTTTTGTTCAGAAACTCATGCCAAACATTTTGCTACAAAATGCTCATGAAAAGATCATTTCTATAAAAAGTTATATAACAAATACTATTACAAAAATAAAATAAAAGGTGCAAAAAAAGTTTGTACACATTTCAAAAAATTAACACAAATAAAGTTATTTGTTGACAAATCACCATAAATCCAATCTACGAACTCCAAATAGGCATCCTTGACTGATCAAAAATATAATTTGTATTGAATATAAAGTTTACCAACTACTTAGTGTAAAAGTTTATATAACTCTGGAAATTCTATATAAAACTTATCTAAACTAAATTTTGAAAACTTTTAATTCAACTAAATGTCAATATATTACCATAGAATTGCTAAATAAACATTTTGGAGTGGGTATAACACCGTTTTGGGGGTCTTTGTATCGCTAGAATAGATTTTTCGTTGGAATTTCGTACCAACCCAGTTACGTCGTCGGAAAATCCGCCGGCATCCAAACCGGTCCACAATTCACAAGTCAACCTATGTGGCATCGGAAAGGGCATAAAATTTCAGATCTTTTTATACCCATACATTTAGGTTTTCTATAAAACCCACGTTTTTAAATACCTGGGCAAAAAGTAAGTTTGATACACGAGAACAAAAATTACGAAAGTCCATACATTTTTGGAAGGTTGCTCAAACGAAACCATAACAACGTTTTTGCCTAGGTATTTAAAATCGTGGGTTTTATAGAAAACCTAGATGTATGGGTATAAAAAGATCGGAAATTGTATGCCCTTTCCGATGCCACATAGGTTGACTTGTGAATTGTGGACCGGTTTGGATGCCGGCGGATTTTCCGACGACGTAATTCCGGGTTGGTACGAAATTCCAACGAAAAATCTATTCTAGCGATACAAAGACCCCCAAAACGGTGTTATACCCACTCCAAAATGTTTATTTAGCAATTCTATGGTAATATATTGACATTTAGTTAAATTAAAAGTTTGAAAAATAAGTTTAGATAAGTTTTATATAGAATTTCCAGAGTTATATAAACTTTTATACTAAGTAGTTAGTAAACTTTATATTCAATCCAAATTATATTTTTAATCAGTCAAGGATGCCTATTTGGAGTTCGTAGATTGGATTTATGATGATTTGTCAACAAATAACTTTATTTATGTTGATTTTTCTAAAGGTGATTTTTGTAGTAGTATTTGTTATATAACTTATTATGGAAATCATCTTTCATGAGCTTTTTATAGCAAAATGTTCGGCATGAGTTTCTGAACAAAACGTAGTACTAGGTTTCTGTTAAACTATAAATTATTTACAAGTTTCATCACAAAATGTGCATAGTGCCCAAGGGGTGTAAATACTTTTTTTACATACTGTATGTCGATCTCAAATATTGTTCATATTTTTCTACTAGTAGTCCATTAAAGAAATTACATAAATTAGTTGGTCTAAAAAACAATTGTATGTTGTAATTCTTGAAAATTACATCTAGTTTCAAGATAAAAAATTATTTGTATATTTTGAGTTATTTTTATACTATTTCAAACAAAAGGTTTGGCAATGGTGACTCCATATGCATTATTCAGCATGAGGAACAGTATTTCTAAACATTTTAGTAATATTCATTAGTATACTTAATAAAACAGTGGGGTGGCCGTCTTACCCCCAGCTCCCCTAACTCAATCCAAACATTTTTTTTTTCTTTGTGTTCTACAGAAAGTTTGAGTCAATTTCGTACAACTTTCTAGAACATAGCTATTTGTTTACCCACACGTTGGCGAGATACCGACTAGGGATTAAGTGTCCCCGGGGATCAAGTCTCCCCACTCTTCCCTAAGTCTTTCTAAGTTCTACCCAATTCAATTTACAATCGATTTTATCTTGGAAACCATTGATTGATCACATTTTCTATGTTAGAATGAGAAACTCGTGTGACATTTTTTCAACCCTTTGAAAAAAATTACGTTTCGATTTTTGAAATCATGACTTAACTTTCAATAGGGCCGAATTACTTGATTTTAACCCTTAATTTTTTTTGAAGATTGTAATTCTAGGTTACATTTTCAAAACAACCAATGCGCCATGGGTCTCCTATGTATATAGAAACTTTTGAAAAAGTAAACGAGAATTAAAATTATTTTTTCTCAATAGTCCTAATTATAACCTACAACTTTTCCGAAGACCCCAAATCGATCGGAAAACCCCTTCTCGAGAAACAGTTTTTCGACAAAAAGGACAAAATTTCATACAAAATATCTTGACAGACACTTTCAGAATAGTTTTCCCCAAAGATTGTATGGAGAATCAGGCATCGTCGCTCGTGCCTGAAAAAATTGCATTATAGCTTATAAATTTTCAAGAATTTTGCCGAAACAATAGCTGTAGAGCGGAATGATTTGTATCTTTTTCAGGACCTCAATTAGCACTTTTTAAAAGCAGGAGAGAAAATTCAAATTCGATTATCACAAAAACCTCTGCAACATAAACTCCTCCAGCATCCTCAAAATAGCCACCCCTCTCCAAAGCACTCGTCATGTTTTCATAGTTTTTCTCTGATTTTCCGTCGAACTCCCACGGCGCCTGTCCTCCCACAACCACCGCCACACCACCCCTCTCGGTGAAGCACTGTGGGGGGATGAAAAACGGTTTTCCAACGCCGACAACAATCGTCGTCATTTTCCATCCCTCTGTCAAAGCTTCTGGTGGTCGCTCGTCTTCTCGCCCAACAAAGATGGTGTTTGAAACACCTTCGATTTTTCCGGGTTGATCTCGATTTGACCAAGTGGAGTTTTTTTCTTTTTTGGAATGAGTATTTTCGTGTGATTTTCGTAACGGGCAGACAAAAACAAAATGTGTCAAAAAATAAGGGATGAAAACACGTCATCGATCGATAATGGGGTGCCATTCGAGGAGGCGCACAGCATCCGCAGAAAATTTGCTGCAGGAACGAGAGAAAAGTTCAATTAAAAGTTGTCCTGCCGTGTCGGAATGGGCACTTTTAGTGACGCAAATTTTGTGATTAGATGGCGAGAGACTTAGTTTGCGGCAAGATGAACTCTGAGATGTAGTTTGTGAAGTGAAGCGTACAGAAATTCACGGTCTTCCAGCTGTTTCTTCCCCTCACGGGGAAACAGCATCCTAATAGGATAATTTTGTTAGAAATGTAGTGAAATAATTAGTTACGGTAAAATCCAACGTCTTCCAAATCGTTAGTGTTAAGTGTAAACGCAAGTCTTCCAAGTTTTGCATAAAATAAGTTAGTTTACGTAAGAAGAAGCATCATCATGAAGCAGCAATCGTCAGCGGACAAGTTTCACCGTCGCAGAGCCGCCATGGAGAAGGCCAACAAGGCTAAAAAGGATAAATTTTTCGAGCACGATCTGAGGCTGGACGAATCTGGCGGCAAGGACGACGACCAGATTCCAGGCGTGACTCCGGATTCCTCCACAAATCCGGAAGAAATGATTGCTGCCGAGAAGGCCGCTCTGGACGCTCTACCAGACACCAGAAGTCCAACGTCTTCCGAGTCTTCCACGGACCGTACGACGACCATGAAGTCGATGGTTCACGTGAGCAAGACTCCCAAAAGCAATAGCAAGACGCTCTTCAAGAAGCAACAAACCAGCCGCAAGAAGCTGCTCAAAAAGCTCCGTCGACTGCAGCAGCTTCAGGCCCTCCATCCCGGCATGTGCCTTCCGGCAGGAGCAGCGCCAGGATTTGGACAGCCACCGCCGACAGCGCTCCGTTACGGGCCAACCGGGAAGCAGTGCTGCTGCCAGTGCGCATGCACCGGCCTCAACAACAACCATTTGAAGTTTCTCCCTCGGCAGCAGCATCATCCCTTGCAACAACAGTACCAGCAGCCAGACGGGCCGGAAGTGCTGCCGCAGAGTTCCGCATCCGAGGCCGGAACGACGTCCACGACCTTCAACCAACATCAGCATCATCACAGGCAGCAATTCTACCAGCATCAACGCCACAACCAACTCCATCATCATCCGCCGACGGCGCAGCATTCGACTTCCTTCCAGCGACGACCTGCCGCACATCCTGCCCAACTGCGAGGAGCGACTGGGCCATTTTGCATGAAGGAGATGCACAGCGTTGTGAGGTAATGAAACGTTCGAACGAGGAAAAAAAAAGGGGTGTCGCGCGTGCCACGAAAATGTCGTCGTTCACGTTCTGTTACTGCAGTAGAAGGTTGTGAAATTGACGTGTGCAAGGGGTTGCTTGGTGGAACGTTGTGAAGTAATATGGTAGACAGGACGAGCAGAGCTTATTATTCAGAGGAGAAGAACACAGAGTAAGACAGAGTCACTACTGCCATTTGATTTTTGGTTCCACTTTGTGGTACATCGCAGGTACATCGCACGCCTGCTACCAGCAAACCTTATGGAGCCAAAAAATAAAATGACATTTCTTCGGACTGCTCGCTCTGTGTTACTCTGTGAGAAGAACGTGCCAAAGTGGGTTGGAACGTGCTGGGTGCTTTGGGTGAGCTTTTACGGTGGTGTGAAGAGTGAGTTTTTTTTCTTTTTGTCGCGGAAGTGAAAGTGAGGTGATGGTTCGTCGAAATAAATTTGACTAATGCTACGCAAAAAAAAAGCGATTTTTTGGTCAACATATTATTTTATCATTCTAGAGTTTCAAAAATTTTGTAGGTTCCACTATTACTGATTTGATCAAAACTGTTTATATTTGAGATTTATATTTATTTGAGTGGGTTCCTTATTTGACAAGGTCGATTTTCAAAAAGTTCCATTAAAAAATAAGAGCAGTGATAAAAGTTTTAAGCTGCTCAGACAACCATTTCTTTCAGCATCAATTGAAAATCATTCATAAAAACAACCTTTTTAGGATGAGAAAAAATAAACCAGATAGCAGAAAATCCAGCTTTTTTTCGCTGTTTTAGCATTATGTTTGGTGATTCAGCGCAATTAGCCGGTGATTTAGCAAAAAAAAAAAAAAATGCTGGTATAGCTGATTGTATGTCGAAACCAGCAGAAGAATCTTCTGATTGATTTTGAAATTCAGCAATTTATTCCAATACATATCACTAAAGAAAATGGGTGATTCTATTTTTTATTTTTCACTGGCTCGGTTAATTTTAACTGGCTTTAAAACCAGTGAAAAATAGCGATTCCTGTAATTTGAAAAAAATTATGAGACGATATTTGATAAATGATGATCTTCATATTTTGAAAAGGAATAATAAAATCGTAACAGAAATGAATATCAAAATCGTGGTAAAATTAACACATTTGTTAAAGTATTGAAACATAATGTATATCACCTTGAGGGGAAACAAATATTGGTGATGTTCAATTTAGGATGTTTTGATGATTTTAAACCGTAGACAAATTTAAGCTGGTCGGAACACGTTTTTATGATACCGTTCATGTTTAAATGTTTGAATTGTTGAGTTTTTTTCGTTTGTCCTTGTGGTATATTAATTTGTTAACGCAGTGTATAGGATTTTAGTCAGTACGGGTTGGAGGTTGGGATATACTGTAGCTAGGTAGGGGTAAATGCTAGTGTGTATATTTTTGGAATTATATGGGAGTGTTTTGTTGGGTGTGTTAATAAGGGGGTTTGAGGGGGTAAATTGAGTTTTTTTTAGTTTGGGATTTGACTGTTGGGGGGTTTTGGCGTATTTATTTTTGGTGAGATTTTGGAGGGTGTCATGATGATTGGGGGGGGGTCAGGTTATTTTGGGATGTTGTGATTGGTTGGGTGTGGGGGGGGACTTTCTGGGTAGGAGGGGGCAGTTGGGGCGAAGTATTTGGATTTTGGGGGGTTTGTTGGTTTTTGGAGGGGGGTAGTTGAGTTTTTTGGGGGGGGTGGTTGGGTTTGGGGGTGATTATTTGTTTGTGGAGGTTTGTTTATATGGGGGTTTAGTGCGTTATTATGGGGTGGGTTGGGGTTTATTATTGGGGGGGGTGGTTTTTTTTTTGATGTGGGTTTTTTTTAGGTTTCTGTTTGGGGGTTTAGTTTTTGATGAGGGATGGGGTGTGTGGTGTTAGACAAAGTTTATTTGGTATCAAAAGATCAATCAATCAAAAAATCTCAGAACACCCAAAAATGTATTACAAAAAGTATAGCGGCCAGCCCTACTGCGTTGTGTTTACCGCAGAGAGGATTCGGAGAACGGATCACTTTTCGCAGAATCTACAGAAAAGGAAGGATGCGTGGATATACCGTAACAAACGCTTCAGTTTTAAGTGTTGTTTTTTTTTTTCAAGTGCTATGTTTATTGTGTTAACACTAAAACGCCCAATGCATGTCCAACTTACACGGACGCCCAAGCCTCCCAAAAAAGTTGGAACGGTAACTTCAACTCGCTGTTTCTCGGGCACAACTCAACCAATCGGGACGATTCTCGTTCCCAGTGATTTTTAAGAATGTCTAGATGGTTCTAAAATTTTGCAGAACTCGAACTGCAGATCAAATCTGTATTTTTTGTGACCGAAAACATCGTTTCTACTTTTTCAAAACGCCATCGCGGAATTTTTTGCGATTATTTTTCACTCGCAAACAAAAAGTTGGAACGATTCTTTGATCGCAAAAATTCCAGATTTGATCAAATTGAGTTATGCAAAGTTTTAAGATCATCTACAAATCATTAAAAAAAAAAGAATCGTCCCGATTGGTTGAGTTATGCCTGAGAACCAGTGAAATTACCGTTCCACCTTTTTTTAGGGCTTGGGAATTGGAATGTTAAGTGAATAATATAGTTTTTTTTTTTAAATAACCAATTAAACATAATAACGCATATCGCATACAGATCATTCAATAAATTCCCTTCAATTATGTTTAGAATAAAAAACAAATTAAAACAAATGAATTGACCATGCGGCCTCACTGCTGCTACTCAACTCTGTTGTGATTGAGGCAGTGGGATCGATTTTGAATGCAAGATATTGTTTTACTCATTCTGAATTCTAATACCTTTTTCATGTTTCTGATAGCAGCATAACTGTTATCATGTTCAAATAATTTTGAGATACTTATTTTGGAAATTAAGCGTTTAATTTGAAATGAATTGAGTTTTCTTTTGTTGACAATAACTTTAAATTTGTTTTGATTGAACATTTTATTCTAAGAAAAAACAACAACATTGTTTATCAGTTTCAGACATTTTCATGCAACAAACAAATTCAATTTCATGATGGGTCTAAAGAGCCATTCATTGAACAAGTTTCAAGAGCAGTCCATACACAGCAAATTCTGATGTTCGTTTTCAGTTAATATTTACTGAAAACTGCACTACTGAAATGTTCAGTTAGTTTTTCGCTGAACTTTAGTTAAAATTTGTATCGAGCTGTCAAAATTTGCTGAAATTTCAGCAAGTTTTCGTTTACTGAAAATTTGAGTAGTGCAGATTTCGGTAATTTAACTGAATTAAGTAATGAGAGTTTGGTGTGTACGTTAGGCAACGTTGGCATACGTTGGAAGTACTTCACTTTCGGAGTCATTTTAAAGCCTTTCCTCAGTAAAGAAGGCAAATATTGCTCTAATCTATAGAACATTGTTTTCATCGTAGGTACTCCATATAAAATTGAAATCATCGTTCACAATGCAGCTCATTTTCAACGATAATTGCATCCATCATGCATAGCTATTCGTTTTGTATTCATTCAAATGTGGTATGTACGAGTACAAATGAGTTTATCTTTTCATATCGCAACATTCTTGCACCACCAGGTCGAAACCCTATCAATATGTGTCCGCTTGGCAGCTTTGCATGATTTATGCAATTCTTTCAGCCAGCAGTGCTGAGCAGTGCACCCAGAACGTGTATGCAGAAAGGCAACGAAACAACCACAACCGGATGTGGGCTGGGGCAAAAGAGGAAATGGGATTCTACCTTCAACGATGGCGCCGGGGACGTTGGAATAAATTGCTTCCAAATGAAATTTGGGCCAATTTTATCTTTGCATACATCAGGGGAGAGCCCCGTTTGGCTGTTTTCGCCCTCTTCCGTTCCGGATTTCCGTTACGGCTGTCGAAAACATTGAAATCGCGTGACTGGGGATCATCAATTTGTGGAGTTTTCCGCTTTCTTCGCTGTCGTCGCTGTGCATATCGAAAGTGGCTTTGATAATGACGTCAATGGGTCGATTTGGCGAGCTATAAAAAAAGGGATTTCTTAATTTCAACTAATTGATGGCTTTTTTTCTTTTCGCATTCTTTTCAGCGTCCGCGAGACCCATCACATCGCCCAGGCCCAGCAGGAGAAGAATGCCAAGCTGCGGGAGGCTTTCGGCATCTCGGAGTACTTTGTCGAGGGAACCAGCTTCGACCAGGACCGCAAGGCGAAGGAGGACCTGGCCAAGGCGGACGCCCTGCAGAAGGAGCTGGCGGAAAAGGAGCGGGCGGCTCGCGAGGCGGAAAAGGTCAACCGGAAGCGGTACGCACTGGTGAGGACTCCGTCGCCGGACCGGCCGGCGGCAGCCAGCAATGGCGGCAAGGACGGCGGCGAGGAGGAGCGCCGTGGCCACGGTGATGACGATGACGACGAGGCCGGAGGGGGGCGCAAGGATGACAAAAAGAAGCACCGCAAGAAGAATCGAGATGGGTAAGAGTCGTTTTCTTGATTTGAAAGTTACTTTTGAAAAGAATACTAAATTATTTTCTAACTAAATTTTACGTATTTGTTTTCCACAGATCATCAAGTCCGGAACGCAAGAAGGACAAAAAGAAGAAATCCAAGAAAAACAAGAAAGACAGGTAATTAAAAGTATAAAAGTTATATTTTCAGTGGATTGTAAAAAGATATGCGTTAGCCCGTTTGGGGTTCTATGAATCGTTCTGGTGGGATATTGATATGGAATTTATTTTTTGTTCACCATGTTTGAAAGTTTGATCAAAAATTAAAACTTTGGATAAACAGACATTTCTAGCAAGTCAAATATTGGTTTGGAAAATTATTGTATGGTAATATCTTTGATAGTACTTCGAAAATTCAACTTTAAAAACGGTGTGACCTTACAATAGCTACAGTTCCAAAATCTAAATTTTATTCTTAATTTCGATCAAAAAAGTTATACTCAGAGTTCATTCCCAATGTTTAAAAAAAGTTTGTTATTTCCCAGAATTATCGATTTAGGCAAATGTTTATTTTTTATATATAAAATAAGAGTATAGCAAAAAAAATATGGCTAAAATCTATTTAAAGGTCAATTATAACAATGTTTTGCAGTCTAGATTGGATTATTCAAAGCCTCGTACATTCGAAGTTAAATAATTCGATTGCTGATTATTGAAAATATTCTTGTACTGCTTCAAAGTGAAAAAGGAATGAGTAATCAAGGATGGTGGCCCATTTTCAGTAAAATTGGCAAATTTTCAAGGTTATTAACGATGAAATTATCGAGGTTCGATAACGACAACGATAGTACTATCGTTATCATTATAGTCCAAACTCGATTTTTTGAAGCCTCGATTATTCGAAGTTCTATTATCCGAAGGTTTGTATGGGACTTCAAACAATTGAATCACGAACAAAAAAAAAATCTTGTATTTTTTTACTGTTAACATCAAATTCGAGTTCCGCGACCCCATTTTAGTCAATTTTGAAGGATTGTACCTTAATGAACTCATTGTATCTTGATTATTCACAAATAAAACCGAATTGAAAAAAAATTAAATTCTCAATCACTTTAAAGTAGTTAAGGGGTCATTCTTAAGCACAACATTTAAAAATAAGACAACGAAAAAAAAAATCGTGATTCGATTATTCGAAGTGAAATTTTGCCAACGCCTTCGGATAATCGAGTCTGGACTGTATTTCGATAATTCTATCAGCGATAATTTTATCGACGATAATGGACGCTAACTCATTTTTAAAGTCTTTCAAAAAATGACTTAATCCAACCAAATCATGTTAAAATTTTCAAAGCTTTCACCAAAAATATATTTTTTTATTATAAAATTTAAATACTCAAAAAAATTACCTTATAACCTTACCTTATTTTTATCGAAAATTCTAAAATTTCCATAATTCGCAATTTGGGTAACAAACGAAGCGATTTTTTTTATGTTTTGCACTTTATTAATTTTTTTTTTGTAAAACCAAGAGTTTTTTTTTAAAAAGGTCCTATAAGCTATTGTGTTTCACATGTTTATTAGACCAAATAAAAAAAAACATTAGAAATACTCAATTCTTCACAAAAAAATACCGTATTTTTTCGATAGTATTTAAATTTTCATAATTTTCAATATGGGTATCAACAAAGCGAAATTGTGCATACCCTTTTACTTCATCAGTTGTTTTTTGTCAAATACTAAATTTTCACAAAATACCGTATTGTATCGAAAATACTCACATTTTTTAAAATACTTTGATTTTAATGAAAAATGTGGTATTTTAAAAACATGGCATTTTGTAAAAAAAAATTTAATATTTTTCAAAAAAAACTAAAATTGAGTCAAAATACATGCACAATTTTGCTTCGTTACGGTTGGTTTGTGAAAATTTGAGTATTTTACAAAAACAGTTAAATAAATTGAAAATGCATTGAAAATTTCGCTTCTTGTGATACCCATATTGCGATTTATGAAAATTTTAGGAATTTTTGAAAAATACAGTATTTTGTAAATTTTTTAATATTTTACTTAAAAAAAACTCTAGTTAAGTTAAAATGCAAATAAAATTTCGATTATTATGAAAAATTTAGTATTTTGAATTTTCGAAAGATTTAAAACTGAGTTATCGTCGAATTATCAAAATGACAATAACGATAGACGCTAATATTATCGACGATAAATTTATCGATTAACAACCTTGCAAATTGTGTCATTTAAAAAAATATGGTCGGATAGATTATTAGCAAAAAAAAAAAAGAATTTGACAAAATAATTATTTCCATGAAGATAATTGTAAAATATTTGGCTGTAATGGTTCTTTGCCATTTTGTGTAATTAGGCACGATGAGAAGTCAAAAGTCAAAAATGCGAAAAAACATATAAAGAAGAACAATTTTGCTTGATTTTGGACATGACATAACCACAAAATTGACTCACTTTGTTAGGGGTTATAGGGGTTATATTCTATAAAAGTAGAATTAAAAATTTGTCTAAAGTCAATCGACTTTCAGATCAATTTGGAGCATTTTAGGGTTCAGCGATAAAAAAAAAAAACTTCTAATTTGATCAGAAAATTAATTTACCAAACACTGTCATATGTGTCACTGTCCTGGATCATTCATTCCAGTAACAGAGTTAAAATTTTGAGCGAGAACTTTGGATAATTGAATCTGGACTGAATTGCAAATTCGCTTATCTTTATGGTGCTTCGTGAAAAATAATCAAAATATAAACTTGAGATTATTTGGACTTTCTGCCAGGTCAAGAAAAATCGAAGCAAATTTGTCCCATCGGAAATTTTGTCAATTTTGAGTTAACGATGCCTTTTTATTTGAATTTCTGAATATAAAGAAAGTTATTGCTTTGTAAGAAATTCTACTTTTTCGTTGATACAACATAAAAATTTGCTTCGAGCTATGAATTGATGGTTTCCAATCTTCCATTTACAATTTTTGAAAAAAAAGTGTGTAATATCTACTAATTAACCTGAAAATTTATAAAAAGGTTCGATTAAGAAATGCTCGTTACTTTTCTGTTCCGTACGGTTGACTTTGCATACACATATTCCAAAAATGTTATTCTCGATTACTAACACTCACGTCTATCTACATTCTCGTTGTTATTTAACTTCTTTTGCCCTCAATCGCAAATCACTTATCTAAAATCAAAAAATACCAAAAAACCAAACCAAAAAAATACTCTCACTAAAACCGTTCGCAGTTGGTAAGTATATGCTGTCAGCTAACGAAAGCATTTAGTTTGTTTCGGCATTTTTAGTCCTGTTTTCTTTTTTTTTTCCGTCACTTACACATTCGTACATTATTACATTTTATAAGTTTGTGAGCCGTGTGCATTTTTATGTCGTCGCTAAAGCAGAAAAGAATCTCCTAATGATGAGCCTTATGCCCCAAACAAATTTACTAAATTTGTTTCGTCAAATGTTTCACATTCTTTGCCATCAACTTCAAAACCAAATAAAATTTGATTTAGCTCCGACTGTTTCGTAATTTTTTATTATTTTTTAAAACACGTTTCATTTTACGCATCTTAATTTTCTGTTACTCAAATCACCAAACGAAATTCCCCTTTTCCTTCCCTCTCAAAATGCGTTGCCGACCGAAAAAAAAGAAAAGGAAATCTTTCTTATTTTGTTCTTTTTTCTCTCCTTTTTCCTAAAGACAGACCAATATTATGATGAATATAAGTTTAACATAACGGAAAGGTAAAATTAATTATTCTTAATCAGCTGCGATTTCAATCTTCTTTCTCTACATAAGTTAACAAAGTTATTAACCATTTCAACTGATATTTACTACTACTGTTTAGTGTTTTTGTTATTTTTGAATCGATCCAACAACGAAATTGTACCAACAAAATGAACGAATTTCGGTTATTCGGCGGCAGTTTTATTCCCAAAAGAAGAAAAAAAAAAACAAATAATCTAAAAAACCCTTTCTCACTTCACTCGACTAAAAAAAACGTTTTAAGTTTCTCTTTTTAAGTTTGTCTCATCGTCTCGACTCGGTACAGTTTAAATTTTGTTGAAACTGCGTTGCCCAAACTCCAAATCTGTGCAGTTGTCAATCAGCCTCTCCCGGTTCTAACCTTGGCGATCTTCCAGTTTTGTGGGAGAGGCTGCTTTTCGAGATATTTAGTGACTTACATTTATTATGAAAAGTGGAGTACTTGGGATGTCTTACTAATCGCATTTTGTACGCTTTCTTTCGTTTTCTATACTTTTTGGTTTGTGATCAACTCGACGACGACGACAACAGATCCAAGAAGAAACACTCGAAACGTTCGCACCGGGACCGTGACGACAGCGAGGCCCACTCGGATTCCGACTCGGACTCGGACCGCTCGGATTCGCACTCGGATGGCGGCAAGCATCGTAAAAAGTCCTCGCGGAAGGATAAGGTACGTTCCCAGGCCGGAATGCTTCCGGAACCATTTCGACGTCGATTCGTTGAAACCGGCTAGCGTGTGCGTATGTGTGTGTGCGTATGCATTAGCATTGTATTTTGTGTAGTTTGCGGCGCTGTTTTGCTGTGAAGGAATCAATCTTGCCGGACTCGGTTCCGGATTGGTTCCCTCCAGGAGAGGAGGTCCAGATTTTGAACGCTTTTTAGTGCATATTTTTCACGCTGCAGTCGAACAACCAGTAGAAGAAACTAGATTTATTATGGTTTTTTCTTCTCTTTTTTCTTCCTACTTAATTTGCACTGAAAGTTGCAATAACCACGTGGAACATGAACTCAAACTCTTTCCGTGGACGAGTTTTTCGCCTATAAATAAGCTGCCATTGAATGCCAACCTTCATGTCATTGTAATAATTCTTTGGCGTCCGTTTGATTTACCCCTTATTAACTCATTTCTGATTGTTAACCTCTTCTCTCGCTCAATAATTAACGGGAATTCTCTCTAAAAACCGAATTTAAGAGTCCAAGGTATTTTTTGCTTTTCATTTTCCAAACCAACTCTGAACCAGTAAAACATATGAAATAAACCAATGTTATGTGATCAATTTTATAATTAGAGGATAAAAGTACATTTTCATCATCGTTAATTTTGATTTCCATAAGTTTGTATATTTGGTTCAAGCTCCGAAATCTTTTGATTCCGCACGTTTCAAAAGGTCACCTCAATGTATCTCGAGAAAAAAACTCTCTTTCCCCCCGAATCAAATTTTTTGTTCTCATTCTCATTTCTCTCTTTCTGTCATGCTTAAAAGTTCTGCGAGAGAGCAACGAAAATGCATATCTGTCGGAGAGAGTATTTATTCTCTCTCTGTCTCACACTCTCTTTCGATTATCTGCAATCATGTCAGAGTGAGAAAACAAAATAATGTCTAATGGGTATAAATATGAACCTGTTCTGCCTCCCCCGTTGAACAACACAGTTTCTGACATCTGTCACAATCTTATCCATTGTGTAGCTCTGAAGCCGCATCGTGCCCTCCCTCCCTAAATACCCCATTCTCGATTTACATTGGACGTAAGTTGTCTTATTTTTTTACTCTTTATTTGTAACAGTGTCATACATTTGTTTTTCTCATCACCTTCACATTTGCATAGTTTTTTTTATCGTAAGGTTAAGGCATTTTTTATTCTTTCAACTAAGTAACGACACAAATGTCCTATACGGTTAAGTTTAGTTAGTCTTGATTTACTTCATTTTTAATTGACTCTAGTTAGTCTCTAGTATTTAAGCACCAACAAAAACAGCGCTCTCTACAACGTCTTTTCTTTTGTATTTCATTTTCCCCCACGCCACAGAAAAAGAAAAGCTCTAAAAAGAAGCACGCACGGTCGCGATCGGGTTCGCCGGACAGGTAAGTGCGATCATCGATCGATCATCAAGCAGGTATTGGACTATGACAAATAAACTAAATAACTCGAACTTTTTCGTGCTTGACAGCTCGCCAAACTCGCAAACAACTCTGAGGTTTCTGCAAACAAATCCAGGCAAACTGTCAAACTGTCAAAAAGTACGAGATTGTTTGTTTGTTCGTCATAGTCTAATACCTGCTTCACCCGGAGCGATCATACTCATACAAAAACAAAATTCATTTCCATACCAAATTTGCAGCTCTCCGACGAAGCAACCGGAACGTGATCATGGAAAGCGCGATCGCGAGCACCGGAAGGAAAAAGATCGTCGCGATGACGCGAGTTCAAGCCGGGATCGTCGGGTCGAAGATTCCGCTCGGCATTCCGGGTTCTACCAGCAGCAGCAACAGCAGAGGGACTTTGAGCGTTACGGAGGAAGGAGGGCTGAGGAAAGGGGTCGGAAAAGTCGCTCCCGCGACCGGCGCAGGAATGATGATCGTTCGCGGAGCAGATCAAACTCCAAGAGAAAGGACCGGTCACGGTCGGGCTCGAGGGTCAAAGCAACGAAGCGGGACAAATCGCACGAGAAACGCCAGCGTAGTGTAGAAAAGGCCAAGGATCGGAAGAAGGACAAGTCGCCGAAGCGTTCGGACGGGGATAAAAAGAAGGCGAGGGATCGGTCTAGATCGAGGTCCAAATCGGTGGAGAAAAGGTCGAAGGACAAACGGCGCGATCGTTCTGGTTCGCGTAGCACCCGCAAGGAAGACACGAAATCGAAGGACAAGCGGCGCAACAGATCGCGCTCGGCTAGTGAGAAGAGAAGCGACAAGAAACGGCAGGATAGATCACCATCGACGAGCAAGAAGCGGGATGAGGAAAAACGCCGCAAGAGGTCACCCTCGGCGGGTAAAAGAGGTAAGGAAGTGGAGACCAAAAGGCGTGACGAGCCGAAACGTCGCGAGAGATCGGCGAGCAAAACTGGCAAGGTTGACGAGAAGCGTAGAGGAAGATCACGCTCGAACAGTGGGGATCGTTCTCGATCGGTCAGCCGTGGTAAGCAGGCAGAGAGACGCCGTGAAAGATCGGCTAGCAACAGACGCGAAAGAATGACCAGACTACGATCTCCGGCGTCCGCCATGAAATGGGAAATGATGAAGCAACGTAACGTGTCCCAATCGGAGAACCGTGAGAGTGATGACGGAAAACGGCGTGACATCAAGAAGAAGGACGATGAGAAACGCCGCGGCAAGTCAAAGGATCGCCGTGAGCGCAAGCGGTCCGAAACACCCGAACTGAGACAACGCGACAGAAGTGAAAGCCCGGTGGAAAGACCGAGGAAGCGGTATGATTCTCCGATGGCACCCAAAGCGTTTAGAAACAAGTCTCGATCGCCTTCTAGGGAGAAACCGCGCAAGGAGCGTACAAAGTCACCGAAGGCAAGTTACCGGAAGAATCGCTCCAAGTCTCCGGTGGCAAAGCGTAGAGATCGCTCGCGATCACCGGTTGAGGAACGTAGAGGTCGTTCCAAGTCACCGTTGAGAAAACGCAGAGAAAGATCCATGAGTGTTGAACCACCCAAGAAGACGATGGCATACAGAAAAAGTCCTTCTAAATCTCCCGTCGTCAAGAACCGAAGAAACCGCTCCGAATCAACCGATGACAACAGGAAGAAACCTTCCAAGTCTCCGGTAAGGAACAGAAGATCGCCACCCCTGATGAAGAAGCCAAGATCAAGGTCCCCGCTCCCATCGCGGAAAGAACCAGAACAACCGACCAGAAGACAACGATCAAACACTCCGGAAGCACGTGCGCCCGCTTCTTCTTCCAAGGCACCTGCAAAACAACCCGTGTCCGACGGAGACTCTTCCGATTCGGACTCATCGTCGGACTTGAGCTATTCACCGGCCCAACGCGATCCCGATCGCTACCGCGACATCTTGGAGAAGCAAAGTCGCTTAAAAGAGCGCCAAAAATCGCGATCACCCTCACCCAAGAAGCAAACCCCGGCGCGAAAGTCCTTCTCGCCGAAGCAGGCGCCCGTTCCGGCCAAGTCACGTTCAAAGACCCCGGTAAAGAGACGTCGCTTCGAGACGCCACCCCCGCAGGAGAAACCTGTAGTTGCGAAAAAGAAGGACACGCGATCGCCTCCACCAAGGAAGCGCAAAGATCGCACTCCGTCTCCAGCGGTGTCTCACTCCAGCGAAAGCAGTCGACCCTCGGTGAAGCCGGTCAAGGACGTGACCTCGGAGGCGAAGCGTCCGGAGGAGAAATCATCCCCGTCCTCAAACGAGAAATCCAGCAAGCACGGTAGCAAAAAGTCCAAGAAGAAGCATCCCCAGCAGGTTCAACCGGTTGTCAAGCTGCAATCTCCGGCCTCGTCGTCCTCGGAAGAATCCGACCAGGAAGCGCGCGATCAACCCAGCAGCAGCAGCAGCAAATCCAAACAGAAGGGACGATCCGATCATCACCTGGACGCGTTCCTACCTTCGCTCACGGAACAGAAAGAGGACAAGATGCTGAAGGCACTCAAGAATGACTTGGCCGCCAAGGCAAAGCAATGCCTGGAGAAGAAAAAATCCGTATCGGAGCTGACGGGTCCATCGGACACGTCCGCGCAGCCTCGCGTTGGCGAGAGTCGCGAACGAAACATCCAGATTCAACAGGCAAAGATGGCTTCGTACAACATCCCGATCGACAACGGCAAGGGCATCGAGTTCACCTCGGAGGAAGCAACCGTTCCCGAAGAGGCGACCTTCCTGAGAAGCAAGGCCGGCGCTCCCATGCCGGTGGCTGCCCCCGCCGTTTCCAGCAGCAGCAGCCAGATGAAGAAGGACATTCACGAAATCCTGACGACCGTCGGAGCACGCCATGCGGAAGACAGCGCTAAGAATAGCAGCAGCAGCGGCGGAGTCGCGGTCAGCTTGGCCAAGAGCACGATTCTGAGTGCGGTCGACAGCATCCTGAAAGAGAAGATATCCGGGGCGATCGAGTCGGCGGCCGCGGCCGTCAAGGCACGCAAGTCCCGCAGCGCGTCCCGGTCGAGGTCACGTTCGCGTTCCAGGTCGCATCGGTGAGTTGACAACTTGCTTTTTGTTTGATTTTGAGACTATCTCGTGGTTATTATTGAATTCGATCGTAATTTCTAAATTTTAATTTTTTTTAATTTTTTGAAATTAAAAAAAAATGATTAAAACGATCAAAATTACCAAAATTACCTAAACGACCAAAATGACCAATACAACCAAAATTACCAAAATGACCTAAACGACCAAAATTACCAAAATTACCAAAATGACCAAAACGACCAAAATGACAAAAATGACCTAAACGACCAAAATGACCTAAACGGCCAAAATTAAAAAAATTACCAAAATTACCAAAATTACTAAAATGACCTAAACGACCAAAATTACCATAATGACCAAAATGACCTAAACGACCTAAACGGCCAAAATAACCTAAATGACCAAAATTACCATAATGACCAAAATGACCTAAACGGCCAAAATAACCTAAATGACCAAAATTACCTAAATGACCAAAATGACCAAAATGACCTAAACGACCAAAATGACCTAAACGACCAAAATTACCTAAATGACCTAAACGGCCAAAATTACCAAAATGACCAAAATGACCTAAACGACCAAAATGACCTAAACGGCCAAAATTACCAAAATGACCAAAATGACCAAAATGACCTAAACGACCAAAATGACCTAAATGACCTAAACGGCCAAAATTACCAAAATGACCAAAATGACCTAAACGACCAAAATGACCAAAATGATCAAAATGACCAAAATGACCCAAACGACCAAAATTACCAAAATTACCAAAACGACCGAAATGACCAAAATGACCTAAACGACCAAAATGACCTAAACGGCCAAAATTACCAAAATGACCAAAATGACCTAAACGACCAAAATGACCTAAACGACCAAAATTACCTAAATGACCTAAACGGCCAAAATTACCAAAATGACCAAAATGACCTAAACGACCAAAATGACCAAAATGATCAAAATGACCAAAATGACCCAAACGACCAAAATTACCAAAATTACCAAAACGACCGAAATGACCTAAACGGCCAAAATTACCAAAATGACCAAAATGACCTAAACGACCAAAATGACCTAAACGACCAAAATTACCTAAATGACCTAAACGGCCAAAATTACCAAAATGACCAAAAAGCCCTAAACGACCAAAATGACCAAAATGATCAAAATGACCAAAATGACCCAAACGACCAAAATTACCAAAATTACCAAAATTACCAAAACGACCAAAATGACCTAAACGGCCAAAATTACCAAAATGACCAAAATGACCTAAACGACCAAAATGACCTAAACGACCAAAATTACCTAAATGACCTAAACGGCCAAAATTACCAAAATGACCAAAATGACCTAAACGACCAAAATGACCTAAACGGCCAAAATTACCAAAATGACCAAAATGACCTAAACGACCAAAATGACCTAAATGACCTAAACGGCCAAAATTACCAAAATGACCAAAATGACCTAAACGACCAAAATGACCAAAATGATCAAAATGACCAAAATGACCCAAACGACCAAAATTACCAAAATTACCAAAATTACCAAAACGACCGAAATGACCAAAATGACCTAAACGACCAAAATGACCTAAACGGCCAAAATTACCAAAATGACCAAAATGACCTAAACGACCAAAATGACCTAAATGACCTAAACGGCCAAAATGACCAAAATGACCTAAACGACCAAAATGACCAAAATGATCAAAATGACCAAAATGACCCAAACGACCAAAATTACGAAAATGACCAAAATTACCAAAATTACCAAAACGACCGAAATGACCAAAATGACCTAAACGACCGAAATGAACAAAATTACCTAAACGACCAAAATGACCTAAATGACCTGAACGTCCAAAATGGCCAAAATGACCAATGTTGACAGAATGACCAAAATTATTAAAATGACCAAAATGACCTAAACGACCAAAATGACCAAAATGACCTAAACGACCAAAATTACCAAAACGACCAAAATGACCAAAATAATCAAAACGACCAAAATAACCCAAACGACCAAAATGACCAAAGTTAACAAAATGATCCAAATGACCAAAATTATCAAAATGACCAAAACGACCAAAATGATCAAAATGACCTAAACAATCAAAATGACCTAAACGACCAAAATGACCAAAACGACAAAAATGATCAAAATGACTGAAATGTGCAAAATGACCAAAATTAACAAATGGATCAAAATGACCAAAATTATCAAAATCATCAAAATGACAACATTTTTGAAGTTTTTAATTTATTTTAAATTTTTCATATTTTCAATTTTTTTTTAATTTTTCATATTTTTCAATTTTTGATGTTTTTTAAATTTCATTTCATTTAATTTTTTTTATTATAGTGAGTAAAAAGCCCCCTTGAGCTGTATCAGACACATTCTCAAGAAGGCATTTTATTTGAAATTAAAAAGGAATTAATCTTGATTTTGAAATTTTGTTATCTTTTACATTAAAAAAATTGAACTTATATTTTTTTTTAATATTTCGCTTAGTCAAAAAAAAATGGTATTATGTTCAAATTACGATCGTAATTTCTCGATAGTAAGTCGTAATTTGTCGATGGTAGATCGATATTTGTCGATGGTAAGTCGTAATCTTACTATCGACAAATCTCGACCGTGAGTCGAGATATTACGATCGAATGCAATAATCACCACGACTAACTTCTACCTTTTTTCAGATCCCGCAGCTACAGCAGTTCCAGCTCAAGCTCGCGCAGCTCCCGTTCGCGGTCTTCGCGATCTAGCCGCTCCAGAAGTGGTGCGAGCTCGGTAAGCGTCACTTTGAAATCACCTAACATCCGTAGAAATTTACACATATCTGTAATTTAATTCCAGCGCCGAAGCCGTACTCGCTCCCGCAGCAGCACGTCGCGATCCCGATCGCGCACGCCGCCGCCACCCAAGCGTCGCTCGTCGCGCTCGCCGTCGATTCCGCGCCGTGCCGGTTCGCCCAGCTTCCTGGACCGTCGTCGGATCACCAGGTAACTTTTGCAGCTTTGAGGTCACACAGCTTTGAGTGCCATTTGGCTTTTATTTCTTAAATTTTTGGTTTCATTTCGCCCTTTTTCATTTTTTTATTTTTATTTTTTTTGGTTCAGCTCGAAGAATCGTAAGCAACGTTCTAGATCCCGAAGTAGTAGCGCTAGTAGCAAATCCAGTAGGTCGTCCCCAGCCAGAAGACGACGAAGGCGTTGAAAGCTCCGACGCCGATTTATGATTTCGTCCCACGTGCGCACATTGTTCGGTTGTGTTCTTTTGATTTTTACTTTCTCCTTGCGGGTCACCGCAATATCGCGGTGGCAACAATTTCATTTTACCCAATTTAATCTTTAGAGGTGTGCCGATTGAGTTGTAGAATATTTTCTAGATAACTTGTAAGTTTGATTTGTATTCTTGTACCATTGAATCAAAGCTTGACAATTTTCACTTGAACTCTTTAGTTTCTTGCTCTGAAATGTACCGAAAGCAATTTATCTTTGGTTGTTCTTCTGTTTCCTATGTTTTAAAACGGTAAGTTTTTTCGGTTGTTTTTCACAGAAATAAAAATAACTTATTGAACTAACCCACCCTCTCTTTCCCCCACTTTTCTAACAATTGCCACCCCCGCGGAAACTCTACTAACACTCTCCACCCAACTCAAGCGCTCGGAAGCGTCCCATACCGTATCGTCGGCCGACTCCGTCGTCCCTCTCCAGTGGCAGCAGTTACCACAGCCGCAGCCGGTCCCGCTCGCGGAGCCACAGCAAAAGTGTCTAGAAAGCCCCGGTGACCATAACGTAGCCATAATCGCAGAACAAACCGCAAGAGAAAATCAAAAACAATCATGAGAAAAGCAAATGCTCGATTTTTGTTTCATTAACTGTGCAGATATTAATATTTTAAACAGCTATCCCGATATTACTAACTGATAAGATCAACTCACCAACTAGTCACAGACCATTAGCAAATTTATTTCTTTGTTCTAGTTACTTTTTAAGGTGCAATTCAACAAAGAAAAAGAAACGAAATCATGATCTCGAGATTACACTATCTAAGTCATTAATTTATTTAATTTATTTCCCTTATTTATTTAACTTTATCATATCATAAGCTGCAAACAATGAAACATACCAACAGCAAGTATTTAAAATGATCAATACACAAATGTGATTACAACAGGTACTAAAACGATTTGTATTTTTGTTTTGTTTAATCCGAAACACGTCCCACCGAGTCGAGCAGTTATCATCTCGCAAAATTTTGTTGAATCAAATTTTATCAATAATCTCGGAGGTTACCGTCTAAATTCTCGGTTTCTCTGACTTGAAATTTCATTTGAAAAAAAAAACAAACTATTTTTTAAATTGAAAACACATGCACTTTTCCATCCACTGACCCCTCGGCCATTTTGGGTTTGTTGTTGTTTTTTGACGTTTGTCTGCTTTTGCGAAAAACTTATTCGAATCTTGGAACACTAAAAACTGAAATGTGAAGCAGTCTCACATGTTTTAAATTATTCTACTGAAATTTATGACCGTACGTAAGAGATATTTGGTCTTTTTTTGTTTCCTGCTTAAAAACCTGGTTATGGGTTTCAGAAACTAGTAACTTTTCATAAAAAAATCCTAAAAATAGGGTGTCTTCGGGAAAGTAGTCCAACATTTAATGGAGGTCCTCAGGGATAGAATAATCGCAACAAAATCATTTTCGAGCATTCTTCACCCGCGAAAGAGAGAGAAGGCAAATCACGCAAAAGAAAATCGCTCCCGAACTTCTCCAAGAAAATCAATCTGTGGATGATTTTTTGTGAATTTCCTTGTCAGCATCACTTAAAATTTGTTTACACACATTGTCCATCTACAAAAAGTGACAGCTCATTTTTCGACGTGTGACGTTACACTTGCAAGTATAGTGGTGAAAAAGATGTTCTGCCGAATAATCATGACGATGATTTTTTTAGATTCCTTTTACCGATCTTTCGTGCGCGAGAGAGGAGAGTCGTTTCGGATTTTTTCTCTTGATAAACGTTCAAAGATTTTCTTTTGATGATGATTCTTCCATCGCTGAAAATCTGACATCTGAGAATTGATTAAGATTGGACGATTATTGCGCCCTTCACAGGTAAAAAACTAAAACAGTTGCTTTTCTCCATACATTGTACGGTATGTCCACGCATCATTCCTCCCCTGTAGATTCTGGACTGGTCGAATGTTAAGTGCTTGGGCGTAAGGCGTAATCTAACCCAAAGACTTTCCAGCATGCTTTCATCAGACTGGCGGCGTTTGTGTTAGATTAGATAAGGTTAGAGAACTTCATTATAAAAAAAGAGAAACGAGCAGCACCTCAGCATTTGAATATGGGACGATTATGCACAGAACGACAGTTTAAGCTAAGAGCAATTCCAGCTTAAAGCAGGAATTTTTCTGGTACTTTTGTACCCGACCCTCTCCGATTTCAATGTAACTTTGTAGACATGTTATCCTAGGCCAATATAAGCAATTTTTGTGCATACGTAGCCAATTTTTCTCGAAAATGACATTTGAGAAGGGCGTAAGTTATTTAAATATTTTTTAATATTTTGTAATTTAAAAATCACTGTATCTCAAAGCCATTGCATCGTATCAAAAAGTGGTGAAAGACAAACTTGTAGAAATTGGACGGGCTTTCAGAAAAGAAAAATACCAAATAGCCAAAAATTTTACACAAAGACCCACGAAAAATGCAGAATGATATGTCGCTCCTAAAAAACTACAAAAATCATTTACTAAAACAGTTTTTTCTAAAGTGATCTAAACATCAAAATTTTCAAAATCCTGTAGTGGGAATCGATAATCTAGACAATTTTACATAAAAATCTTCATATTGAACATCGTCGTATGTCCAATCCTTGTTAAGATACAGCGGTTTAATATATAAAAATGTTGAAAAAATAGATTTTTGTTGTTTTCAGCATTTTTTTATAAAACGTATATGATTTTACAGTCTCAAAAATATTTTTACCGGAAATCTCGTCCGATCCTCATAATCTTATGCCTTAGACAGCTTTTCAATTGGAGGTATGGGCTTACAGATTTATGCTTAATTTACATTGCTCATAACTAAAAAAAGAGTATTTTTTTCAGTGTGGTATAAACCTGGATAGTAAATAAGCTTACGTAAATATTAAAACGAGTCAAATTGAAAAGCAACTTTGTCAAAGGCAAATTTATGGGAAATTGGACGAGCTTTTCGGTGAAAATATTTTCGAGACTGAAAAATCAAATCTGTCATATAGAAATTCACAAAAACAACCAAAAAACTTATTTTTTCAAGGTTTTTATTTTTAAAACCGCTGTATCTTGACAAGGAATGGACATATGACAATGATCAATAAAGAGAATTTTATGTAAAATTGTCTGGAAAAACGATTCCCACTATCGGTTTTTGAAAATTTTGAAGTTTAGACCACTTTTCAAAAAAAAAAGTTTTAGTAAATGATTTTTGTATTTTTCAGGAAAGACATGCCAACCTGCATTTTTCGTGAGTCTTTTTGTAACATTTTTGGCTATTTCCCCAAAAATTTTGAACGGCTCACCTTCAAATTTAACTTTTAAGCTTAAACATTGAAAAATCTCATAGAAGTGGCGTGTAATTTTATTTATGTGTATTTTTTTTTTTCAGAAAGCCCGTCCAATTTCCTACTAGTTTGTCTTTGACCACTTTTTGATACGATGCAATGGTTTGAGATACAGTGATTTTTAAATTACAAAATACAAATAATATGTAATATTTTAATAACTTACGCCCTTCTCAAATGTCATTTTCGAGAACAATTGGCTTCATGTATACAAAAATGGCTTATATGTATAGGCCTAGGATAACATGTCTACATAGTTTCATTGCAATTGGAGAGGGTCGGGTACAAAAGTACCAGAAAAATTCCTGATTTGAGCTGGAATTGCTCCTTAGTCTATGGTTTAAGGTAAACGTTTTATTTTTATTTATTGAATCAATCGTACAAAGTATATTGTTTTTTTTTTAATTACAAAGAAAATCTAAGAATGTTGACTAGAAACATTTGAAAACCCGGCAAAAACCTCCATTTTCAAATCAATCCAAGTATTACAACCAAAATGAAAAATCCAAATACTGTGCCAACTATCGAGCCTTTACTATAATTACGGTTCTGTTTTGATGAAAGTTTCTTATTTTCGTTAGATTTTGCCTTTAATCTTTCTAAGGCTGCTATCTCGTAACGATTTGCACAATTCTTTTTCTTATGAAAAAACTTTTTAACGCTGGGACATTCACATGAGGGACGACCTTCAGACACAGCATCAGTTTTCTGCAACAGCAGTGACGTTCCATTGGATACCTTGCCGGACAGATCTTCCAAGAGTAGTCGGTCACCGTTGTCCAAAAATGTCAGCCTTAGCTTTTCACCAGCAGAGGTATCACAAGGTTCCCCGTTTAATATAAACATCTCATTATATTTGATGCACGATAAATTCTTGTCTTGATGAAATTTTGGTTCAAAATTTATCCCAAATGTCTGAATAGTCAGACTTGATAAACAGCGTACATCCAATTTGAACCAACACCAATAGTTTATATCGACATAAATTTCCAATTTTACACGGAGAGACCGGCCGGGGCAAATCTAAGAAAATCTTGGTTAATTTAACTAAAAGTATGGGTTAATTTTTTACACAGCTTTTTTTCAACAACCGATTGTTGATTTTGCTAACCCGAAATTGCTGACCACCGGTAATTAAAATTAACTAAAAAAATAGTTGGAATTGCCATTTTTGTTGGTTAAATGGCCGAAAAAAATTCTAGCAGTCGACTGCTAGAATATATTTTTCAGAAAATTAACTAAAAATTTCTTGTTTCCAGCCGAAATATTGTGGAATATTATGTAAAAAACTGGCTAGAACATATTTTTCAACTATTTTTCAACAATTTTTTTTCGTTGTATCAACCAAAATATTTTTGCATGCAGCAAATTATTAGTGGATTATAACAAAACATTTCTTAATTAGACATAATTTATGTAAGTGTTGATATATATTTTCTTTAATTATCTAACGATACAGGCTGGGCCGAATTTTTAGCTATATTTTAACTAATGTCTTACTTGAATATAGAAAAATATGCTGAATGTTTTTATGTTCGCATTTATTCTGCCTAAAAATTTAACGTTTTGTACTAATTTGTTTTTTTTTTTGCATGAAGTTGTTAAATTACTGTTAAAAAGCATCAAAACAAAACTTTTTTATAACTGTTGTTATAAAACATGTAAAGTTTGATTTATGTTTTAAAAATTACGTTGCATTAAACTTAAAAAATAATAAAAAAGCATATTACAAATATTGTTAAACATATTTAAAAAAGATGTTTAATTTAACATGAATTCTTGAAAAATAGAAATCGAGCAAAATTTTCACCAAGTTTTAAGCTTATATCGGAGATGATGAGTCTTCACGCTTCCCGAGTTTTTCGCTCTTGCTGGAGAGATGCTCACGCGCTTCCGTGCCTGCCGGAACAAGGCAGAACAATTCCAAGCTCTCAGTGAGCTGATGATGAAGTACATCTACAACGGATAAGCTGCCTTGTGCAGCGAAGTTTTTCGACGTCAATGGACAAAACATACTGTGATTTAGTTTTAAGCTTTTCTATTTCTATCCTTTTCCTTAGTAAATCTAAAAGGTTTTTTTTTTAATTTTTCCTTCTCTTGCCAAATCCATTGTTAGAATATCCAATTACATCAAAATGAATTATAGTTCAAATCATAGTTGAAAGGAACTCCAAAACTCTATTAGGTTATAAGAATTACGAAATTGTGAATTGATTATTTATTAATAAAAACTAATTGAATTGAAAAGTTTTAAGCTTATATTTTTATTATGTTGTATAAAATTAAGTGTTGTATCCACTTACCATCACTGTGAAATCATCCGATAAGTCATCATCATCTACAATGGTCTCAGGTTTAGTTATTTTTCTTATGGTTGGACACAGAATTCACACCAAAGCGAACCTTTTGCTGCAAATAGACATATGAAATTTATTAGTAACAAGCTTACCCCGGCAAACTTCGTCCTGCCTTTTTTTTGTTTGTTGACGTTTTTTGATTTTTGCTTATTCAGCCTCCTGTGATCAAAATATGATTTTACGTAACTTTCTCCATACAGTTTGCCGATGCTCCGGAATCGGTTCCAGAGTGGCCAAAGTGTCAATTGGTTAGCGTAAGAACCTTTCTTGGGCTTATGCGAATCCAACGCAACAAAAAGCACCTCGAACCGACACTCCGTATTGAACTGATTCGCGTTCGAACAAAACCGTCGAAATTTTTTATATATATAGATTTAATACAAAATTCTTAATTTCGGCTATAAACTGAAAAAAGGAACGTAAATTAATGTAATTATATTGAGGAAAGAAGAAATATCAATAATGCTACTTACCAAGGTTGCATTAATTTAACAATTACTTTTGGCAACAAACTTTCATTGCATTTGATTCAATTTATTCAACGTACTCCGATTCCTGAAAAAAATATTTTGAGTTTTACTTACCAGTTTATTGAGCAGTCGTATTGCAACAAAACTTTTAACATAATTATTATCTCCTTTTATTTATTTTAATTTATTTTTATATTTTACTTCATCTCTATTTTTTATGTTGTCATGTGTACGCATTTCTATGTATTTTATGATTGATGATTCTGAAAAAAAAAATAATGATTCATTAAGATTTTATCCGTCGTAAGCACGAAGCTTTTTAATGATTCAGTTTTCTAATAAGAATCACATTAGATAAATTAATGTGCAAAAATAAACCCATACTTACTTGGATTAATCAACATTTTGTTAAATTTGCCCGGACTGCTCTATCCGTGAAGAATCGGCCCGCATTTCCCTTCTATTGCCCTCTCGTTCCATCAAACATTCTTATAACGTGTTCAACTCACTCGCATTAGAGGTCCTCATAGCGAAGGTCGTCCTCTTGCTCTTCATAGTTTATCACCTGCAAAGAAATCATCAACAAACCTACTCACCAATTCCACCTCTCCAGTTACACTTTGATTTGCCACTTCAACATTAGCCAAATAGTGTAATTTTCACCTTTCACATCCTCTCACTTCACAATTAACAACACAAACTCAACAAATCGACCGCTCTCGTTCGAATCCTGACTTCAAATGACAGACGTAAACAAACCCAAGTTCATCTTTAAAATATTCAACCAAATGTAAATTATATTCAACCAACAAAATTTTTGATTTTCCTAAAACCAAAGCTAACAGTCGAGCACGTTCATTCGAGTTCGGGAAATCTGTTAGCTTTTTGCCTTTAGCATTTTCAACAAACAGGTTATGAAATTAATACTAAATTTTGGTTAATTTAACAGAAAATTGGCAGTGACAAGTACGTTTTTGTTAAAATTTACGAAAGTAAAATCAACAATTTTAATTGTTAAAATTTCTGGGCACGGTCTCTCCGTGTATACAACTTCTCTCCTGATGGTTGTACATTATATTGAAAAGATGCTCAGAATCATCAATATGCGGTACATTTTGTTCAAGTGGATAATACTGCAAACGCCTCCAAATTTTATCAAATAATTTTAAAGAACAGGTGGAGGTGGCGTTTGGAATAGAACAGTCACTAATTACACAAGAGTTTGCACTGGCCACATTTGACGAAACTGCCCAAATAGCAAGGACAGCAACCGTATTCACTGACATCGTGCCTAGGAATAATTTACAATGGCTGGTTTTCATATAATGTTTTTATTGGTAATTTGTAATTGATTGGCTGGCTTATTTGCTTGGAACTGTGAGCATACGAGACACGTTTTGGTTACGAAATACACTTTTTTTTTTTGTAGCTATAGCGATACATATCTGAGTAATTTCTGTTTGATGGGTTATTCTCTGTCAACTCACACGAAGTTGGAAAATGTTGTTCCGACCCTTCTTCAAATGCGTAAAATTTTATTCTCAGCTGTAGTTTTGGTCCCAGGGCCCGACTCCAAATTTTAATCTGGATTTTTATTAATTCACGATTTTTGGAAAATCCAGCATACTCTTCTAATTATTTTTTTCATACGAAATACCTCGAAAATATGAAATTGTAAAAGATGTCGGGAGAATCTGTGAGCATTCCTTCCATCCGTCTGGACTACTTCCACGCCTTCGGACCCATCTCCAGAACCAGGAATGCAACAGCTCGGCCAAGTGAGAGAAGTCTTCAAAAGGAGTTTCTTGAGGATCTTGTCCCGCGGCTTTTGGATTATCACGGTCGGCATTTGCAACTGCAAGTCGTCGTTTGCATTCAAGTTCTCCAACGTCGATTGAAGCAATCTCTCAAGAACACGGGCGGACGACGTGGATTCATTCGATTGCGGGGCTGCTGGAAGTTGGACTTGGTGCTCGGATTCAAGCACGAATAGCACGAAGGTTGAAAGAAGATTATTTTGAAGCCGGTGAGCACGTTCCTTTTTATTTTATATCAAAAAACTCAATCACAGATTCTTGCTCTCCCTACCACCTGTCCCTTCTAGTCCTTGTGAGGGGATCATCGATCCACCCGCATTAACATACTGTCTTTTCGTTTTTCTTCTATTTTTTATTTTTCATTGTTTTTTTCACACTTACTATCAGTCTTTGTGAGGGGATACTGAGCTCGATTTGCTCTCCATCCGCATTGACCTTTTCTCAACTATGATTTTCCTTTAATCAGTAGTTAGAATCAAAGACGGGGACTGGGTAGGGAGCATCAGGGCAGTGGACAGTATGCTGTAATGTCGGAGACTGGATGTGGGTAGTGGAAGACCAGAACTACGTCACAAGGGGAAAATAGTTTAATAATTATACAATTCTTAAGGATTGTCGAATTACCACATCTTTTGACCTCTGTCAGTTTCCAGCTGTCTGCCGCGTCCTTTTAGGACCCCAACAGGGTGCGAGCCCTGTTTTTCAGCTTTGTCAGACTTTTTCTGAGTTATTTGAGGTTTTTGTGGGAAGGAGATTCTCTTCCCCTGAGGACACCGTGAGTGATTTTGCTTGTTCGCGTCCAACCACCTCCTTTTGGCCCTTCATATGGCAGTAATTTGAAGATGCTCCTTTTAAATCTGAGCCACTGTAATCCTAGGCAACCGCTACATAGGTCATCCTTGTGGCTCTGTTGGTTATCACATCAAATCATATCAAATCATCAAATCCTCAATCTGCGTCTTGGACAATTTGAAGTGTTATGTTTGATTTTATTTAAATTTAAGCGAGAAGTCATGCCACACATGCGGAACTAAATCCAGACTAGATTAGATTTTAGTTTTTTCATCTGATCAGACAATTGTCAATTTTTTTGGATCTAAATGTACAATTTTCTTAAACCCCTCGGGACCATCCATAAACCAGTTGAGGACCATCCACAAACCACGTGGACACTTTTTTGAAATCTCAGATTCAACAACAACATTTTTTTAGATAGCATAATTTTTTACCCTGTTTTTTACAGTGCTGCTCTGCTAAATGATTTTTTTCCATCTTGTGTGCTCGTAAGCTGACATTTTTGGTTATTTAAAACATTTTTCTTTAAAAAAATCAGTCAACGTAATCTTGTGTGTATTTTTTTTTCAAATTCAAATTGCTCCTAATGAGAGTTAGTAGAGAATGACTCTGGTAGATTGGTGAAATCAAATAAATTTCACACACATAATATTGAGCCAATTGTGTAAGTTGAATTATTCATTAATCAGTGCTGAAAATGTCATGGGTAATGTACTGCCCATGTTCGCATAAATGTCCCATATGCAAAAACAGCAATCTGAGAAAAACTCATGGCATGTTTGTCCCTCACATAAGGCTACGTGTTAAGTTTTCACGAAAAGCTGGATTTCCTTCTGATTTCTAGAACAAAGTACTGAATTTTTTAGGCTCTTCTGAAAGAGCACACGACTTTGAACCAAACTGCAGCAATAACTCAAAAGTTATGAAAATGCTTATGGGACCAGTGCTGAAAATGTCAGGGGTCATGACTCGAAAATCGGCGACGCTGACACGAATTTTTGAGATCCATTCACTGAACCGCAAAACCGTGACATAAACAAACCCGGCGCAGTCGTGAGTGCCCTAGCTCATTGAGCAGCTGCAATGCGAGGCAGTAGTCGACCAACGCTCATTCGACGTTGCACGCACACACATAAAGAAACAAGTTTTTACACAAAAAGTTCGTATTTATGCGTGGAAATGTAATTTTGAATATAACTTATGGTTGTTTTAAGTGTTTTGCACAGTCTACAACCATTCAACTGTTTGAAAATAGTCAAAATAGTGTTTAAAGAGGATTTTACGAGTCAGTCATATGACACAAATTGAGTGAGTGTAGCTCATTTTTTCACGTCTCTCATTCTCCAGCAGCCGACCGGCACAAGTCAGGCGGCAGTGGTTGAATAGACACAGTAGGCTTGCAGTCACATGCTAGCAGTGAACAGACATTTTGGTTTGCTTCATGTGTACGCTGGGTTGGAAACTTTTTGCAGGCCTGTATGGGACTGTACAGAAGACGCTAAATCGATCAGAAAACCCGATATCAATATAGAAATTTTGAATATGTTGATAGCATTTTTGCACGGTCAGCTGCGAAACACCACGTGGACACTTTTTTGGGAATCTCGGATTTTTTTGAAAACACTTTTCTATTTACCGTGAAATGTGGATACTAAGTGACTGGCATGCGCGAAATTTTGATTTTTACTTCTGACTTACCTGATTTGTCCGCAAGATGTCAAAATCAGTGATTGCCCAAATAATAATTAAACTGTAAAACAGGACCCTTGCTTGAATTAGACTTATGACCAGACATGCATCCGCTTTAACTCCTCTTTTAGAAGAACTTGTATGGCATTTCGCGTAGATGATTCCTAGCATGTTGTTCCAGTGGTTAAAGTACACTTATTAAGCTAATCATTAAAGCTCCCGAAGACCCTGAAAGATAATATTGAAAGCCAAGTAAGATGTATGGTAAGAACCTTTAAGTGCACTCAAAGAGCTTTTAAGAAGTTCTTCTTGAGAGCTTATGAACTTAATCACATAAAAATATAGCTAAAATCAATTTTTCCAATGAACCAATGTTTTCTACGTAATATTCTTATCAAAATGAAAACGTTTTTAACGAGCAACAAGCATAACATTACTTTAAACGAAAATGCCATCTAGAACAAGATGCGTGCCGTTAAGAAGAGCTCTTAGTGCCGATGCATGTCTGCTTATGACTTCTTTCTTTTCTATTTTTTATATAATTCAAACTTGTATTCAAGATATAAAATGGTATATTTAGTAACCCCTTTCTTACCCTCTACTACAAATCCAATGGAACAAATAGTTATAACAATAGTCTTTTGCACCTCCCTAGCCTAATAATTATTTTACAGACGACGACGTGTTAGAATTTTAATTGCTTGTGCACTAATCAAATCTAAAAAGGTTAGTCGATTTTGTGTGTACAATAATAACTTGATATTGCCTTGAAACGACGTTAATTTAAGCTGTCTTTTTTGTTTGTGGGTTCGTGCTTAACCCGTTTCTTCTGCTTTTTTTCTAAATTTATAAATTTACTGGAATTTCATAACTTTCGGCAAATTGCTAAATTCTTTTACTACCGTCATCAGGGCTGACATTGGGTCTGGGTGGTGAGATTGGGTCATACAAATTTCAGCATTTTTGTATGACCCAATCTTACCCCCCAGACCCAATGTCACCCCTGATGACGGTATTTATGTTTCTTTCCCTATTTCCATGCACGCTGTACAACCGTCGTCATCCCCGTTCTAACGCTGCTCACACGGCGGCAAAGGGCCAAAACGAGCCCGGCTCCGTCACTCAGGAGTTTCGCTGCTCCTCGGCCTGGCGGCGACGAGCTTCGGCCTTTCGGCGCTTCGCCGACAGGAAAACGATCCAGCAGAAGCCGATGAGGTTGGCAACGAGCACGCGAAGCTGAAAAAAAAGAACTTGCTTTTAGAAGGGAGAAGAAGAAGAAGAATGCGACAGGACTCACCATCGGAGGCACGAATCGAAGGTTGATCAGCACCGGCAGCGTCAGGAACTTCCAGTTGTTGAGGAGAATCATCTTGTACAGGTCGTTCAAGTTACCCACTCCTTCCTCGTGGTCCTTTCCCTCGAACCGGGTGATGAAGTAAAGCGACAGGGCGGTGATGATTGGCGCAAACAGGGCCCGCTCGCCGAGCAGCATCAGAATGCCCCGGAAGCGACGGTCCTGCGTGACTCGGTCCAGCCATTGGTAGAACAGGTGCGACAGGGGCCCAGTGAAGATCAGTCCAAACAGGCCGTACGCGACGACCGTGTCCGAGTTGAGGCGTTTCACGCCGGCGATCTTTTGCGAGCAGACGTTGGCGGAGGCCGCGATGACGCAGCTGAAATTTGCAAGCAGGTGAGTTTTCAGAAGATTATACCTACGCTATGGTTGGCATTATCAGCAGAACAGCTCTACCTCTCAGATGAGATAAGATATTTTGAGCACTTTGGGGGGTTTATTGTGGCTTGTTTGCAGCGATGAACTTTGGATGTATTCAAAGCAGTATCCTAATTAAATTTTTAATTTTTGTTTAAAAATTGTATAAAGTTTTAAAGAAATATTGGTGGGTGGTGCATTGCTCACAATTATATAATTTTCTAATCACAGTATTCGACTCATAAGAAAACCTTTCATAGTTATCCAACAATGCTTGCTTTTTTTGGCTAAACATTCAATATTACGCCCTTTTGAAATGTTAGTCCTGATAGAAAAAAAAAAATCAAAATATTGTTTTCGAAAAGATCGGAAAATTTCACGGATTTTTCATATTTTAACATTGAAAATCGGACCATTTTGTCCTCCAAAACATATAAAAAAATCAAAAATAAAAAAATACGGATTTTGAGAAATTGATTTTTTGTAAAAAAAAGTTCCTTGAAAAGTTACAGATTTTCGAATATTTACGTACCGTCGTTACGAGATTTGTATGGGTGACCCAATGACACAAAATGGTTTCTTTGGTGATAGGGAAGGGCCCACAAAGTTTGAGCCAAATCAAAAAATTCAAAAAATAAAAATGGTCGAAATCGGCTGATTTCACAGAGAATTGCACAATACAAAGATACAAGAAAAAAATCAAATTACAAAATTAAAAAAAAAATTAAAAACATCTAAAACTCAAAAAAATGTAAGACTTAATCTTGAATTTAGAAGTATCAATGTTTGAAAATTCTATATTAAAAAAATATATAAATCAAAAACTCATAAGTTCAATGATTCAAAAATTACAAAAATTTAAACATTTCTTAAATTATAAAATTCAAAATTTCTGAAGTTTAAAACATCAAAAAATTGAATACAGTCCAGACTCGATTATTCGAAGGCCTCAGAAAATTTTCAGTTCGGATAATCGAATTAAGATTTTTTCTTCTTTGTCTTATTTTTTATTGTTGACATCTAAACCACTCAAAGTGATTTAGAATTTTTAAATCCAAGATGGCGGCCAAAATGGCGGTGATGAAATATGGAAAAAAAATGCATTTTGTAATTTTTAAGGCAATCAAACATTTAAATATGACTAAAATGGGGTCGCAGCATTCAAATTTGATGCTAAAATCAAGACAATAAAAAAAAATACGTTTTTTTTGTTCGTGATTTGATTATCCGAAGTCAAACCTTCGGATAGTCGAAACTTCGGATTATCAAAACTTCGGATAATCGAGTCAGGACTGTATTTCTAGAGTAAATTTTCAAAAGGTCCTATGTGCAAAAACCTCAATCTAAGTAAATTGATGTCAAAGTTTTGCTGGACAGTTTTAAATCCCATTTAAACAAGGTTGGGTATTTTTCAATTCTAAAAACGCACAAATGGACCTAGAATGATGCTTTTTAAGTGTACTTAACGGGAACTATCAAAAATTTAGTTTAAACTTATTTCTGAATAACTTTGTTTCATACGACCTTTTAGTGCACATAGGACACGCTTCATAGAACTTTTTTTGCAGATAGGATCAACCACATTGGAGCAAATATGTGCAGCATTGCACATAGGATCTTTCTGAACTTAATTTAAATCTTTATTTAAAAAGAACAACTTTTTCATGATAATTATGATTACCCAATCCTCGCGCAACGTGTAGGCAACAGCTGATCGAGACCATGAAATGTTTCAATGCTTTCCAGCGCGAGAGAGAGAAACCGTTACGAGAACAAATCGACCAATCACAGAACTCGTCGGCATCTGCCGGATAGGTGCTTACAAAACATCCTATCCGACAATGTAAACAAAGTTTAACTGAGTGCGCATAGAACTTTTCTGGTTTTTTTTTAATTTTCAATTGTTTTTTTGCTTTTTTGCGTTTTTGATTCAATCCTGTCGTAAGCGGTTCAGGTGAGTTTTTTCAAGTATGCAGTACAGTGGCAGCTTATAATTTGTGTGTTTTTTTGCGTTTAATTTGTATTACAGATCTGGTCAGAAAACAAGCAAGCGTAAATCTTCACCGGAAGAAACCGGCCTACCTGGAAGCGGGCCAGCGCGGATTCCTTGTGACGTGCAACATGATCGAGCAAAACTAAACCCGGGACACGTACCGATCACAAACGAGTACGCCAACGATCTGTACGGGAAGGTGTGTGATTCTCCGCCTCCGACCAACGAACAACCTGTCGAAAAGGCCGCGGCAGAGCAAAAAAAAGACGAGGAGGGGGAGGACATTTCATTGCTTGTGGGAAAACAAGCCGAATCTGCCAAAATGGAGAAGAAAAAGTACCGGTTTGAGTCGGTAGTCATCGGGGCGAAAAAACATCTGCTTCATTAAGACGGGCTGAAAATTCGACGGAATTGGCGCTCAAGATTCTGCAGGACGCGGCCGGAACCAAGAAATATTGTGCGGCTAGTTTCAATCACCAAGGCCAACCTGAAGGACATTATGGACGGCGCCGGCAAGCTGTCCTGTACTTGTGAAGGAACCGAAAACGTTCGCGGTCACTTTCAACCGATGATCAACAACGGACTGGAACGCGAGATCGTTACCAACGCGCTCGGGGATCGTAGAAGTGACCAAACGGTTGATGCTGATTAGCATTGTGCCGCAGTATTCGAACTGATAGAAATTTGCACCCGACAGGACGAGGACGCCAAGTCGCAGGAATCGACCGAGGAGCAGAATGGATAGGAGTCTGGCGAGAAGGTCGCTGGCGATGAGGAGATAAAGGTTGAAGAGAAGCAAAGTGCAACTAACGGCAAGGAAGGTACGCAGAAGGAAGCGGAAGCGGCTGTACTAGCAGAGGATGTCCAAAAGCCAGAAGATGTTGCCCGAGGGAAGAGGAGGAAGATTGATGATTTTTTGACCGTATTATTCATACCGTTTGGATTTGCAAAATAAAAAACTGAATTCGTTGACTCTAACTACTTTAAATATATTTTTCAATTTTCGTGTTGTCGCATATTGGACAAGTCGAGGAAATAATTTTTTTTTTTTTTTTTTTTTTTATTTTACGTGGAAGCCGTGTGTGCCTACTTTTTCCGCGGATGACTAGATCAAAAGCAATGAGCTAGGGGTCAAATGGTAGCTCATGGTCATCAAGAGATCAGAATTCATCAGTTCGACGAACCGGGTTCAGTGTATCGGATCCGCCCGCAATTGGTCATCAGCTGTTACAACTTGTCGCTGAATGCTGCCAATTTACACATAGAACGTTCTGCAGTGTTCGTTGACGCAAAAGTTAGAATTTAGAAGGAGCGTTTTCAGCAGGGTGATCTGCTGTACGTTACTCAGCTGGTCTGGTTGGCGTTCCCCTGGAAGATAGAACACCAGCGCTTGAAACACGCGTGGCAAAAGCTAGACGACGGACATGACCGCGCATGTGTGTGTGGGTTCAACTTACACGCGATTGCTGCCTAAATGAAGTACTAAACATACAGGATTTTCTCAAACCAAATTTATTTATATTCTTGGTTTTGTTTTATTCAACACTCTCCCTCAACGCGCTATGTATCACTTAAACCATATGCTTGATCAGCTGATTGATCTTTTCCTTGCGGTTGCCAAAGTCTCCGTCTTCGACGTAGTGGTTGTACTTGCGTAGTTGGTTGTACTTGCGCCATTCACCGGTCGGGGTGTTGAGGCTTGTACGCGGCACGCAGCTTCAGTCGATTACGAAGAAGTCCGTAGTTGGGATTCGGTTTTGTCGGTGCTTGACGAACTTAAGCAAGGGATAGCCCTAGGTGATGTCGGGGCGGTGATACGCAGCAAGTTCTTGGTGACTTTGTTCAGCTTGATAATGATACCACAGATACGCATGACGAAGGCAACCTTCGGCTCGCCCGGAATGTAGATGTTTCCGGCCTTCTTAACCTCGCGTGCCTTGTCCACCACCTCATGCTCCATCCGGGCATACTTCTTGGTGTACTTGGCCGCGCGCAGCAGGTTCTACCTAACGCGAAGTAGCTTGACGGCCTGCAGCTGGCGGCGCAGATTTTCCGGGTGGGCCAACAACTTAGCCTTCGTTGCCTTCAGCTTGGATTCTGGCACCGCCGGGAGTTTTAGGGATTCCTTGGAACGTAGACGATTGCCCGCTTCCAACACTTCGGTCACCGTGAAAGGCGGAAATTTCGTTCGGAATGTGCTGTCTTTGGAGGTGTGAGTTTAGCAATTGTTCACAGTAGGAAAATATCGAGGAACTTACCAACTAGCGGTACGATCAGCGTAACATCAAGAATGAAAGTCGGTCTGACAGCGGACGCAAAACACACGTAGTCCAAACTGATGAATGATGTCACTAAACTCCGCCAGCAACACTGCTGAGTGCAGTGAAACATCAGCAGGTAATTTCGCACCTGTACAGCACCCGCGAACAAAAGCTGGAGACGGCAACTTCCGGATAAGTATCTTGTTCGAGTTATGCTTGTGTTGGGATTTAAAACTAGGCTACGGTTCCGTGCCGAACATAATGAGGCGATTTAAAAACCCCCGGTGGAGCACACCTCGACACTTCTGAGAAAAAATAAACAAACAGAAAATAATGATCACTCTCACTTTACAACCTGTTAAAACTCTCTCCAAATCACTCCACTCCTTCAAAAAAAAAAAATGACTTATCTATTTTATGAAGACTTACCTCCATCAATGAAAAATCGCATTTAAAAACAACAAAAAACTAAACCGTGCAAAACGACCTATATGCACAAATGTTATGATTTTTTATGCTGCCTTGTTGGTGTTATGCTCCCAAGTTTTTGGGTGGCGTATCTGTCAAATTCGAGAGAGTGCAGATAGGTTGAATTGAACTTCTCTCTTTTGCTTTGACAGCATTGAAACATTTCATGCTCTCTCCCAGCTGATGACTACACGTTGTGCGTGGATTGTACAAACATGAAGATTGTAAAATATTTATGTTTTAGAATTTTATTAAAAAACGACTTATACATATTTTCAAATAAACTCAATAAACATGTACATAGGTCATTTTGATATGAGCGTATGTGCATCAGCATTAAAAAATTATATTAATGTTCCATAGGTTGATTTGCTACGGTTCTATGTGCACGTTTCACTCGATTGCACATAGGACTCCCGTGTGGTAAAACGACCTATATTTATTTGGTGTAGAATTTATTAAGAATGCTTTTAGGTTGTTTTGTATTTTATCAATAACTTTAAAAATAAAAGGCTTTGAAGAAATTGGATCAGCAGTGAGTGTAGTTTCCAGCTTGCAGAATGTAATGCAATAAATAACTCAGTTTGTTTACTTTTGTCGCATAGGACCTTTTGAAAATTTACTCTAGATTTAACAATGTTAAAATTGAAAATTCTAAGAAAATATAATTTCAAAAAGTCAATAAAAATTACAAAAAAAAACTCACAATTCAAAAATCAAGGAATTTGTTTCAAACAAACAAAATATGACTCCAACAGTGTCATGTCCTGGCGGAATTTACGAATTTATCATTAAAAAAAACAAAATTCAATAATTTTATTTGTTTAAAAATGTATTAATTGACGAAAATAAGATTTTCAATATCTTAGAATTTAAGAATGATTTTTATAAATTAAGAAAAATTATAGAGTTTTATAATTTTTCAATTTTAAAATTTGTGGTTTTCGGATGTATTTTTATTTTCCCTTTGTACGACCGCAAAGAATTTAAAATAGATTTTTAAATCAATTTAAAAAAATAGCTTCACGGCCCTTCTTGACAGAAAAAGTCCTACTTGACAGCTCGTTCCAAGGGAACCATAGTTGATTCATTAAAAAATGTTGTCTGATTAATTTATTTATTTTTTTTTGCATTAAAATGAAAAAAAAAATGATCAGAAATGGGTTTTAATCGTGTTTTATTATACTAATTTGCAATCATCAATGAAGTAATGCAAAAAATCAGGAGTTTTTTTTTTTTTTTGAAAAGGTCCAATCACTAGCGTGCCCAGCTCTTTGAGGAAGGTGGGGCAATAATATGGACGTTTTGAAAAATACGTCATTTGTGGACACCCCCTGACCAAATGTAGAACAAATTTCTGATGATGGTGGGGCAGTTGCCCCATGTTGCCCCACTCTGTGCACGCTAGTGGGTCCAATAAACCAAATTTTCAGTTTTGGATTTTTCGGGTGTTTTTTAATACCCCTGACTCAAGGCGGTTTCAAAAACACCCGAAAGCAAGAACTGGAAATTTGGTTTATTGGACCTTTTCAAAAAAAAAAAAACTTCTGAAATCGTCTTTTCGCGATATTCGGGTTAAAAATCAAAATTAAAAAAAACTATTATGAATGCAGAAAAGTTTTCTATGTTTTTTTTTAGAATGGGTTTTGAATATTTTTTTTTGTATTTAGTTACGTGGAAAAGGATGAAAATATCACCTGATATAAAATAACTCATTTTTCAGTGTCAGGTAATATTGCAATTTTTCATCAGAAACTATGTAAAGTTACACAAGTGAGGTACATATTTGTTTATTTTTTCTCACTTATCTGTCTAAAAACTATTTCCGAATCAATCATCCGACTTATCGTTGGACAGGTTAACGATTCTAAAATTTGAAGAACTGGAGATCAATCCTCAAGTTATGATTGGTTGTTTTGAAAAAAATAATCTAGAAATGAAAGTGAGTCAGCTACTATCCATTGTTGATGCATCTGAAAATGTTGTTTGAATAGCGAAAAACTGTAAAGTGATGAGAATAGGTTGAAAGGCTTAGTGTGATAAATTGGTTATATTTTCCCTAGCAAGCAATCGGCCGAGATTAGTAAAATGGTCAGTGTGTTGTTGCCATTGAGTTTCGCAGTGTAAAAAAAGGTTGAATTTTGGAAGGTTGAAAATTTGAGGGTTGAATATTACAGCTTTTTCGAACTAAATTCATTCCAATATTATATTGGAAATATGTGGAAAAGGAGCAATTACACGTAAATGGAGGTAAATTCACACATATTTTGAGGCCACATTACAAATTTCTTGTGACACTAAATGTTTCCACATTCCCAGATGTTTGTATTCATTGTTTTTTGTTAAGCTGTTTTACGGTAGCAATTTTTTAGTCAACTCTGCTTCGGTCGAGAGGGTTAAAGCACCAAGTACTTTAAACCTTTACCAATAAATAAAAACACCCGTAAATAAAACTCAGCACTAGATTTAAGTAGGTAAACGCCTCCATTCCGTACTTTTTGCAGCACCACCACAATTGCATTCAGGTAGGTATATAAAATAGAACGAGGCTCGGTGGAAGCGAAATCCTCGCACAACTTGAGTCTTGCCGAGCCAGGAGGGTGACTATTAAACTTACCTTGTGATGGACTTGGTCCTCACCGGGTGGTTAAAGAGCTGCTCAAAGTATGCTCCGATCATGTTGTATAGCGGCCTCGACAGCGACATCTTGCGGCTAGTTTTGTGATAAATCTTACAGGTGAAACACGATAATGGGAATAGATAACACAAGATTAGAAATTACGGAACAACACTTAAACAATGTCTTGAGCGGCACTCGGTCACGGCCGGAATGAGTTAACGGCCTCGACACTGGCGATATAATGGGTCAATTATCAAATGAAAGAGAGTCGAAAATAAGTCGCGCTTAGTGTGTAAGTACAAGTGGCTTATCTTTGCCCTCACTTGGACTGCACTGCACGAATGAAGCCCCTCGCACCTCGCTGGGATGAGGCTGTGTTTGTTCAAACGTGAGGCTTATTTTTGTGTGTGTTACTTGAAGGCTAAAGACACATTTTTAAAACTCGTATTTCACTGCACCCGATAATGCGTAATCTACGCGGTGATAAGAGTGTAAACACATTTTGCACATAGCACCGGGAAGGATGTATTGTGACTTTGTTAGATTCACTCTTTAACTACCAAATGCGCGGAGAAAAAAACTTATAATTTGAGAATCTTACAAGTTGATGAACGTTTTAAACCTTGTTATCGTACTTACAAAAACAAACCTGTAGCAAAAGACCTAACTGTTAAAATGAGATTTTTTTCTGTTTCCTTCTCCAACTATTTGACCGCGTTCCAGTTCCAGGTACTAGTACTGCGTCAAAATGCGTATGGAATGTGTTTGTGTGTTTTGTTGCAGTAACTAAATGTTCACATCTCTGCTGACAGTGTTTGAAGTCAGGAATAGAAATGACGTTTAAGCTTTCAGTTACCCTCCGTACGCACGCCTATGACCTGACCGGTTAGAGTTACCACTGTATACGTGCCGTATTTTTACCGGTTCAGCATAATTTTTTTTAATTCGAATTAATTGTATTTTTTTACATTGCACGTGTTTTTATAAAAAAAATCTAGTTTCAAGCCAATCTGCTTGAAAAAAAATAATTTTTGTCTGTCTGAAAAAAAGGCATTTTACATTGATGAGTTTGCCAACAAATAAAAAATTAACCCTCTACAACCCAACCCCGCCTTTAGACGGGCTTCGATTTAAAAAATCGCCAGAAATCAATTTTCAATAAATTTTTGATCTTTAAAAAGCATTGGAAATAAGAACTTTTAAAATTTTAGAAAATGTATGGGTTGGAAGTTTTACTTGTTTAATGTGACTTTGCAAATGTTTTTAAAAATGTAATTGTTTTTAGGGGTCAACTTTGGCTGTGTTTTTTACTAAAATTTCCTTTACTTTAAGTAAAAATAAGTATGCAGTAATTTTTCTAGTGTCCCAGACTATGCCTCTACGCATTTTTTACAACTTAAATGATAATGGTGCCATTTTATAGCAGAAAATGTGAAAATCAAGCAAAAAATTGAAAAAGTGACTGTAAAAACATGAAAAAATTAGATAGGCAAAATGTAATGATAGGAGGTGGTAGAAAAGGCCAAAAACTACCAAAAACAAACATAAACTTAACAAGATAAATGCAAATTAAAATACTAAAAATGAAACTAGAAAAACATAAAACAAGAGAAGTAAAGTTTTTCGTAGAACAAAAGTTGCTCAAAATGATCTCCTGAACACGGGAAAAATAAAAATGTTCGAAAGAAAAATTTTGACAGTAGAGGGTTAAAAGAATAAAATGAAGGTTAAATTTTTGTCTGTCCTCTTATTTCTCTTGATTTTTTAAGATGTTATGAATTTTAATTGCCTTATTATGATTACGAAGAACAATTTTCAAAAATATATACATATAAAAAAATAAAAAATATGTTGTTTTTCATTAAAAAAATCTTTTCTATTTTAGTATTATGTTTTAAAACAAAATTTCAAAATCGGGCTCTGTCATGAACACGGGATATGTTTTGAAATTCTTCATCCCAAATTTCAGCCAATTTGATCCATCCAATCTCGAGATTATTAATATTAATGTCAAGTATTAATTAAAATAAAATCATTTCTGGAGTTTTTTTTTTAAAAAAAAAAGGTCCAACAAACAAAGTTTTAATTTGTTTATGCCTCTACTCAAGGCGGTACCAAAAACACTAAAAAGCAAAAAAAAAAAATACCAACAAGAGCCCAAAACAAAATTCGGTATTATTTATTAGGAAATTTTTCAGTAAAACAAACAATCAATGTTGCTCCGATTTAGCTCAAATTTTACAAGGGTACCTCGTCACGAAAAACTAGAACTCAGATGAGCTTTTTTGACTTTCTTTTTAAATATATTTGAAAGGAAAAAATGCTACAACAGTAGAAGTAAAAGGACGTAAAACCTGTATTTTTCATTATTTAACTCTACCAGGGCTGAATATTAAAATAGTAGTTTATGTAACAAGTTGCAACAAGAATATTTTTTACAGTGCTGAAAAGTAGAACATTTCAGCATTTGTTTTGAAAAGGGTTACTATTCGATTCTGTTATTTTTGGTACAGAAAAGTAGGCTTTTTCGCCGTTCAAGTATGACAGGAAAAGTAAGTAGTTTCACGGTAGAATTGCAAAAAGATATGAAAATTATAGGCTAGATTTGGAAATTTTGATTTTTTGTTTTAAAATTGTTGACAAAAAAGTCCACACAAAATCATTTTTAATTGTAGAACAACCTTCAATCAATAATAAAAATTAAAACAGTAAAAAAATGCAACAATAATGCGAGATGATTTTATTTTTTTTTTTCTTGGAAAAAGAATAATAATAATAGACATTCTAGTTAGAATCATCAGTGAAAAACAACTCAGCCACAGTTAACTTCCATGGAACAAGACAGCTAGTAAATGAGCAACTCTCGTTTCTCTCAATTTCTCCCGTTTTCTCCGCCTTGCATGCGTTTGGTCTCGAGTTAAATGCGGACCAAATAAACTCTCTCTTCTCATTTTCTCTCTTCTCTGCCACACTCATTCACTACAAGTTATTTTTTTTTTCAATTTCAATAAATTTGTGAACTAAATATTTGATCAAGTCTGGAACTTTTTTTTAATGAAAAAAAGGGCCAATAAACTTTTTTTTTTGCTTTTTTGGTGTTTGTAATACTTCTGACTTGAGGTAGTTTCAAAAACACTCAGAAACCAAAAAAATAAAATTGTGTGTTTTGGATCTTTTTTTTTAAAAAAAAACTTGACGTACATAATAAATACGGTTCTGTAAACTGCCCATAATTGAAAATTCGGCTATTATGCCAAATCAAGTATTCCGAGAAAAACGCGTTTTAGTGTTTGTCACAAAATCTGCGTCAAGGCAATTTCTCATAAGAGTGGCATATTAGCCGTTTGGTTTTTCGCATCGGCAGCCAAGTCCAAACACTATTTCAGCAAAATTCAAGTTCCAGAAGATGCGTTGGAACATCCTCTATCACCTGGTGCTAATATCTCGTTTTTGTCAAAAGTGGATATTAGCCGTTTTTTCAATGGTGGGCAGTAAACATCTCATAAAAACCCTAACAATTCCCGTCAAGTGTGACAGTTCCCCTCCTCTGTATTCGAATGTCAGAAAAGCATACAAAATTTCATCATTTTACTTCCCATTTTCTCCACCACAGTTTAACTGGTTGTACGATCTGTGTTGGTGTGTGCCAGTCTGTCATTTCTTTGGATTTACAGAGCGAGTATTGGTCCAACCACAACCCATCAGAACGTACGGGAAAACTTGTGTGTTGACAAGGCAGCGAAACGAACCAGGGGGGACATCCCACATCAGACTTTGCTGACAAATACAACAGTGCTAAGTATACGCGTTTTTGGTGCAGAAAAATTGTGACAATATTTTGGCTCGTTTGATACCACCACCTTGCGAAAGCGCTGATTCTTCTGAGATTCGGAGCAAAGACCGTCCAAGTCTGAGGCGTAATTTCGGGTGGAAAAGTTACGGTGCGCGAATTCGAGTGAGCAATTTTAGGGAAAGTCAACTGTAGTGCTGAAATTGTGTGTTTTTGCCAGCAAAAGGAAAATTTCCAAGTGAGTGGCACTAAAGCCAAAAACAGCAAAAGCAACCCCGTGAAGGACGTTTTATGAATCCAGCAGCGACTGGAGGAGCTTCTAGAAAAGACCGCGGCGGTGAGTATCTGTTGCTTTCTGTGGCGTTAAAAAAGTGTCGGAAATTTACATAATACTCGCTGTAAAGGGTTTTGGCCTACGTGTCCCTTTTGCGTGTCCTGAATTGAGCAAAACAGGATTGGAGCCACCCCCCGAAATGGAAGAGGGAGGGTGTTGACCTTCAGCACAGGTTTTTTTCCCCCAGAGCTCTCTAGAAGCAGTTTCGCGTGAGAAGAGCCTCAAATCTGCGAACGAGAAAAGAGACCTTCGTGGACATTTATAATAAGCTAATTAGTCGCGGAGAAGCCTCCTGGAGCTAGTCGGATGGTAATGTTGTAGTTGATATAGTCAGGCGATCGATTTACGTCACGCGCCCGCCACCTTGTGTGTGCGTGCGTGTGTACTGGCCACCAGATATAATAACATGCCATACAGGCAGTCGCATGACGTGGTGCTTGTTTACTTCCATTATCACTAGCGGGGACCGAGAGCGATGATAGTGGCGAATTTAGTCCAGAATTTAGGTTTGTGTCTGTGTGAGTGTGTGTGTCTACACGATTGAGTTAAAAATAAAACGAAGCAGTCAAAATAAATATTATGACCCTGTTGGTTGCAATTTGATGGAAGCAAAGTTCAATTGGAAATAGCACTAAACAAAATAACAATTTAGAGAAATTCCATGTGACTAAGATTTCTGAATAAAGAAACCTTTGTCAATTATTTGTACATTGTAAAAATTGAAAGCATGCAAACTTAAATTAAAACATCACATAATTAACGTTTTTTTCTCAAAAATAGGAAAAATGTTTCACTTGTACTTATTCTAAGACTTGAACTTTATAAGCCTCGATTCAACTTTTTTCGGGCCTAAAATGAATTTTAATACACTTAACTCATTCAAATGTTGAGAATTCTAGATTAAATTTTCAAAAGGTCCTATCTGCATAGGAAATCCATGAGGGATAGGTTGTTTTTAAAATTTAATCAAGAATTGTTATTTCAATTTTTATATATTTTTTTTTGCTCTCCTCCTCGACCCGAGCCGAGGGACAAAATTTCGGCCTAAATTCCTAGATTCATAAATTTTTGAATTCTAAAATTATAATATTCTAAAAATTTTAAGATCTTCAATTTTTAAATTCTTAAATTCCTAAATTCTTAAGAGTTACTAAAATTTTTAAACTTTGAGTACCGTAAAACGGGGTGACTTTGATAGCCGGGGTGACTTTGATAGGTTTGCGATTTTTTCGCAAAATTAAGAGTACAATTAAAATACGTAAGGAATGGTTTAGAAACATACTGACCGTGGTAGAGAAGTGTTCAAAGTTCCTCAAGAAGAACTTTTCATAAAATTTTGACAAGTTTAAAAAGTTAGTTAACTATAGTTAAGAAAATGTTGATGAAAGTCATTATTTTAAACTTCTCAAAGTGTCTTGATTTTCTCAATGGACATCATTTTTAATCGGAAAACGGAATGCATTTTCGGATTCTTTAGACAATTTTCCACGAGGAGAAGGTTAAATAAGTTTGTAAATAATAAATAATATGTGTTTTTGAAACACAATTAGAAAAAAAATCTCCAAATTAAAAGGCAATTTCAGTTGAACTAATTTCATGTAAAATGTGAAAACTTGTGATTCGTGCTTCGAGTTCAGTATAAAATGCAATATAAATCGATAATTTTACAAACAAAACTAGTTTTAACAAATTTCAGGCAAAATTCCGACTTTTTAACAATTTTACCTAAAATTTATATGTATTTTGCTAAAAAGCTTATGCACTTAGTTAACTAAATATAAACATTGTTTTTTTTTCTAAAAAACTATATCAACTACTTTAGTGATGGTACATTTAGCGTACAAATAAAGTTTTAACATATTAAATATGATTTTAACAAGAAAAACTATGACTATCAATCACCCCGGAATTAAAACTAAGAATTTTAAACGTAACTATTTTTCTAAACATTATTGAAAAAACTTTTTTTCCGAAATAGTGCATGGACTTTGTGTGGTCTGTCCCAGTACATGTTTTAAAAATAATAATCTTGAGAAAAACCTTACCTGTTGGAAAATATTCTAAAAACAAATGGAAATCCTATCAAAGTCACCCCGGATTACGGTATATTTTTTTGATTTGTTAAATTTAAAACTTTTTTAAACTTAAAATTATAATTCCCCCTCTTAAAAAATGGTTCGAAAATCAGGGGGCAAAAAATATCTTTTTTCATAAAACTGGATTTTTCTTTTTGAAATAGAAGTCCAATCAACTCAAAATAATCTAAAATGTATTTTTCTGCATTGATAATAATATTTAGCTTGTTTGGGCTTGTTTATTTTATTTTTTTACTAAATTATAATGTTCAGCACCGCAAAAACTTTTTTTTTCTCACAAAAATAAAATGTTCGTCAATACTTGGAAATTTTGGAAACTTATGATTGCAAAACAACTGGACAGATGTATAATGCATCTTAAAACACTTTTTTCATTCACATGTTGAAACCGTGGCCTGTCATTTAAATGTTTTAACTTTGGCCAAAGTCGAAGGACATAAACTTTAAAACATAATTGCAACGGCCTTTTTTGAATTTGAAAATGTTCGAATTGCAAATTTAAGAATTTTGTAACTATCATTTTGAAATTTTTATTTTTTTCATGCTTTGAATTATTTATTTACTGATTTTTTGTTTATTCTAATTGAATATTTGTATTTTAAAATTTTGATATAACTGATTTTGCTAACTTTCTCAATTTTAAAATATTTGTTTTCTTTTATATTTGTATTTTTTTTAATTCTAAAATTCTGAAAAATAAAAAAAATAAAGTTGAAATAACAAGCCATATTCTCTACACTTGAATGCAAAAAGTGTTTTAAAATGCATTTTACACAAGTTCAGTTGTTTAGCAAGCATTAGTTCTCAAAGAATGTAAAATTCGATAAAATCAAAAATTTTAGCAAAAAAAATGTAAATTAAAAAAAAATCAATAGATTTTTTTACTAAACCCGAACATGCTTAAAAATGATTCTAAACACAGATAAATGTATTTTAAATTGATTTCAGCTGAATGCACTTGCATTTTAAATTGAATTTTGAAGTTTTTCGAAAAACAAATATTATTTTTTCGGTCCGATGACAAAAACTTTTTTAAATATTTAGAATTTGAAAATGTTGCAAATGAGAATTTAGGAATTATGTAATTTAAGCTGATTTTATAATTTTTTTAAGATATGAAATTTGAATTTTTGTTTTTTGAATACATATTTGTACTTTAAAATTTTGAAATATCTGATTCTGATTAAGTATCTCAATTTCAAAATATATTTTTTTTTTTTATATTTGTAATTTTGAATTTCCTTATTTCTGAATATTTCAATTTATGTGATTCCAAATTGTTGAGTTTGTGATTCAATTTTTTTTTCTATTTTACTGTCAGAAATTTTTACGATATTTGTTAGGATCAGGATACAAAATTATTGATGCGTTTGTAGTTTTCAGTCGCATTCAAAATAGCAAATCCAAATTATTTGATTTTTCTACAAAACATGTTGCAAACAAGCACCGCGCGATAAAACGTCAAACGTCACTTTCCCTTTTTTTTCCTTCTCAGCTGCGTACCGCTTAAGACAAATATTTTCGTGACCCTTTTCTTGACCGTTTCTTGGGCGTTTTTTTTTTAAATGGAGTTTTGCATTCCTTCCGAGCTTCGTATCAGCCTTAAAGCAACAAATTTTTTTTACGCTTCAAAAAATATATGCACTGGCATAAGGCCGTTGCAAATATTTTTCAAAGTTTATGTCGCAAAAATTTATGTCTGCAAAATCAGGGGGCAAAAAAAATATTTTTCTAATAAACTTCAAATTTTTCACGAAAATAGAAGTCTAATCAACTGCAAACAATCTAAAATGCATTTTTCTGCATTGATTGTTTGAAAATGTTTTGAATTTTTATAAAATTCCAATCTACAGCAGCGCAAAAAAAAATATTTTTCGCAAAAAAAATAAAATTTTCGTCAATACTTACATATTTTGGAAATTAATGATGGCAAAACAACTGAACAGGTGTATAATGCACTTTAAAACAGTTTTTTCATTAAAATGTTGAAACCATGGCTTGTAATTTCAATTTTTATTTTTATACTCTTTTTTTATATTTTTTTGAATGATTTTTGAACAAACACGAACATGCTTCAATGATTCGAAATCCAGAGCAGAGTTGTAGAAATATCAAGCTTTCTATAATTACAGTTACAATTACAGAGGTTTCAAAAAAAGTGTCCACGTGGCTTATGGATGGTCCCTACTTTGAAATAAAAAAAAATACCAATAAACGCAAGAATTGGTTGAATCGAAACAAGGAAGGTGTTTGGAACAAATGAAGTCCAATAAATCATCGACCAATAGAAAGGATATCGAGGCAAAGAGAGCACCAACTTATCTAAGATAACTTTTTTCCCCTTGCAGATTACTCAGCCACAGACAATGGCATCCACCGTTGAGAGCAATCCCCACCCCACGGCACCAACGGCGCCCAGCTTGGAAGATCTCAACTCGGCATCGACCTCTTCAGCGAGCAATAAATTCAGCACCGCACCGGATTCAGGCGCAAGTGGCAGCAGCGGAGACCCGCAGCCCACGGCGTCCACATCTACAGCAGCCGATTCCACCAGCGGCCCCGAGTCGGCCACATCGTCCGGTGGCAAGTCCAAGATCACGCTCGAGGACGCCAACGATGACGACGAGGAAAAGAAGGACGACTCGGTGTTTGAGTGCAACATCTGCCTCGACACGGCCAAGGACGCGGTCGTCAGCATGTGCGGCCATCTGTTCTGCTGGCCGTGCATACACCAGTGGATGAACGGGTACCGGAACACGTGTCCGGTGTGCAAATCTTCAATCAGCAAGGAAAAGGTCATTCCACTGTACGGCCGTGGTGGCAGCAAGGAGGATCCAAGGTGGGACGAACATTTCAAGTGTTTTGTGGGGGAAAACATGCTTTAAAAAAAACTCTTCATTTTATTCCACAGAAAAACGGCGCCACCGCGACCGGCCGGCCAGCGCACCGAACCGGAACAGCCGCAGGGTTTCCAGAGCTTTACCGGCGACGGTGGCTTCCACATGTCGTTCGGCATCGGGGCGTTCCCGTTTGGGTTTTTCACGTCGTCGCTCAACTTTGGCGACTTTCGCGGGAATCCACCGCACGAAAACACGCGCGAGTTTGACGAGGATCAGTTTCTGTCGCAGATTTTCCTGTACGTTGCCCTCATCTTTATGGCCTGGCTGGTTCTGGCTTAAGGGAAATTCAAAAACAAACAAACAAACAAAATACGACAACCAGCTGGTGGGGATGCTTTGTGATAATAAATGGTTATTTTTTTATATTTTGGCTGGTTCGATTACCACTTACGAAAAAAACAAAGGAAGCAAATCTGTATCTGAGTATTTTGGGAGATATTACTGTGCAAATAGGCAAGTTTCTTTCTATTCTACATCATCCTCTACAAATGTATTGTAAAACGATCCAGATTTTTAAAACAAGGACCTTCTATTGATGTTACTTTTATTTACTTCTTCTTAGTTCGTATTGCTGTTCAACTTTTAAACTAGGTTTAATCCTTTTGGTACCTTTAACTGCACTATTGTCTGTAAGCTAGGCTAATCGTCAAAAAGCTCAGTGCATTAAAACAAATAATGAAGATTAAAACAGTCACACACACACAGTCTGTGCAGAGCAATGCAACCTAAGGGAAGAAAAATCAAACATACGAACTCAATATAATTTATTTGACAGGAGAAAATGATATGTAAAACATTTATATTATGTATGATACAAATAAAACGTCAACGAAAAATGTAACCACAAATTAAGTGTTTCTTTGCTTTGATGACAATTAATTCTGTAATTCTGTAATAAAAAAATATTTAAAACATAGAAATAGTAAATTGAAATGAAAAAATAATCAATATATGTAAAATGTTTCTACAAACAACACAAAGAAACCTATTTTTATATTGAAACAAGATTTTAATGTTTTTCTAAAACAAAACTCTAAAATTTACACAGACTACCGTATTTTTTGAAAGTACTCAAATTTTCATAATTTGCAAAATGGGTATGAAATGATTCGAAATTTCGTGTGCATTTTCACAGTTTTAGAGTTTTTGGAGTAAATTTTATGAATTCCCAAAACTTTAAAACACTGGAAGTGCATGAGCAATACCAGCTCAAATCAGGATTTTTTCTTGTATTTTTGTACCCGACCTCTCCGATTTCAATGAAATTTTGAAGACATGTTATCTATATAAGCAATTTTTGTGCATACGTAGCCAATTTTTCTCGAAAATTACATTTGAGAGGGACGTATGTTATTTAAATATTTTTATATTTTGTGATTGAGCAATTCTCTACCAAAACCGGAAATGGATTTCTGATCAATTTGGTGTCTTCAGCAAAGTTGTAGGTATTGTTGAGGACCATTGAGAAAAAAATAGGTACACGGAAAAAAATTGCTGATTTTTTTATTAACTTATTTTTCACAAAAACTAAATTTCCCAAAATACGTATTTTTTGATTTTCGAGATTTTTTGATATGTTTTAGGGGACAAAAATCCGCAACTTTTGAGCCATAGAGAAGTATGGTCAAAAATCTGCCGCCGAGTTATGATTTTTTTTAAATAGTGATTTTTGAAAAAAAATGAAATTTCATACAAAAAAAAATTGATTTAATTTTTATGTAAAATTGAATTTGCAATCGAAAAGTACTTTACAGATTTTTTGATAAAGGGCTCCATTTTCAAGATATAGCCACCGAAAGTTAGAAATATTTGCAGTTTTTCGATTTTTAAAAATAGTGACCATCAGCGACCATTTCTGAAAAAAAATTTTTTGAAAAGTTCAGAAAATTTGCTATAAAATTGACTAAGGGACATTGAAGATTGGACCTCGGGTTGCTGAGATACAGCGGCTTTAACTAAAAGAAACATGAAAATTGAAGTTTTCTTAGTCTCACTCAAAAACCCACCATTTTCTAATGTCGATATCTCAGCAACTAATGGTCCGATTTTCAATGTTAAAACATGAAACATTCTTTTCGAAAAAAATATTTTCCAAATTTTTGAATCAAGACTAACTTTTTAAAAGAGCCGAACATTCAATATTACGCCCTTTTCAAATGTTAGCCTTGATTCAAAAATTTGGAAAATATTTTTTTCGAGGAGATCGAAAAATTTTACGAATGTTTCATGTATTAACATTGAAAATCGGACCATTAGTTGCTGAGATATCGACATTAGAAAATGGTGGGTTTTTTGAGTGAGACTTAGAAAACTTCAATTTTCATGTTTCTTTTAGTTTAAGCCGCTGTATCTCAGCAACCCGAGGTCCAATCTTCAATGTCTCTTAGTCAACTTTATAGCAAATTTTCTGAACTTTTCAAAAAAAAAATTTTCAGAAATGGTCACTGATGGTCACTATTTTTAAAAATCGAAAAACTGCAAATATTTCTAACATTCGGTGGCTATATCTTGAAAATGGAGCCCTTAATCAAAAAATCTGTAAAGAACTTTTCGATTGCAAATTCAATTTTACATAAAAAAATTAGGTCAAATTTAGTTTTGTATGAAATTTTTATTTTTTTTTTCAAAAATCTCTATTAAAAAAAATCATAACTCGGCGGCAGATTTTTGACCATTCTTCTCTATGGCTCAAATGTTGCGGATTTTTGTCCCCTAAAACGTATCAAAAAATCTCAAAAATCAAAAATATACATATTTTGGGAAATTGAGTTTTTATGAAAAATAAGTTAATAAAAAAATCAGCAATTCACCTATTTTTTTCTCAATAGTCCTCAACAATACCTACAACTTTGGCGAAGACACCAAATTGATCAGAACATTCTTTCAAAAGTTACAGATTTTCGAATATTTACGCACCCTTTTTGTATGGACAGCTGCCAAAATTTATGGAGACTTGAATGGGTGAACCAATGACACAAAATAGCTTCTTTGGTCATAGGGAAGGCCCCCACAAAGTTTGAGTCAAATAAAAAAATACAAATAAAATCCATTTCCGGTTTTGGTAGAGAATTGCTCAGATATTAAAAATACATACTTAATTTCGAATCGTTTGATACCAAATTATGAAAATCTCAATATTTTTTAAAAATACGGTGTATTATGAACATTTTCATAGCATGCATCCTATTTTTCCCTGAAATTTTATTGAAACTGGTATTAACTAATTGATATCATTTACCAAAGTTCCAAAGAATTACTCCGTTTTTTTTAATCTGCGTGGAAATGCATACGAGAAGGTTTGTTTTTAATTCTGTGAGGCAAGTAAAAAATGGTAGGAATTCTTCCACGTATAGGTTTTAGACTATGACAAACAAAAAAACGTTACTTAATCCACCCTTAGGTGGTTGGTGCCTTCCTCACATTCGTTGGAAAGGTCATTTAATTACCTATCCAAAGATAGGTCGCATGATATATTTGGACAACGTTTTCATCAAAATATCTGAGATCTGGCCTCCAAAAAGTGTATAAATAACACTTAAGTGCTTATAACTTTTGATAGGGTTGTCAGATTTTCAATGTTTTGGACGCGTTGGAAAGGTCTTTTAAATACCTTTCTAAAAATGTATAACATGCCAGGTTTTCTTACAAAAACCACCCTTTTTACAATCTTCCGGACTTTTGTTAAAATCGTTTTTTTAGCATAACTTTTGAAGTACTTAACTAAACCGCATAATTTTTAATAGCGACTTATGGGACCCCAAGACGGATCGAATGACGCCAAAACGGACAAAATCGGTTCAGCCAATGTCAAGATAATCGAGTGACAATTTTTTGATCAACATCCCACCACACACACAGACATTTGCTCAGAATTTGATTCTGAGTCGATAGGTATACATGAAGGTGGGTCTAGGAGGTCTTATTGAGAAGTTCAGTTTTCGAGTGATTTTATAGCCTTTCCTCAGTAAGGTGAGGAAGGCAAAAATCGCACTTTTTGCAAACAAACCTAAATGTATACAGGTTGACGTTTCTGAAAACGAGTGCAGGCAATCTGTAAAAAAGTGTGAATTTGTTTGTTTGATTGTCATAGTCTAATACTTCCTTAACAGACGCTCAAATCAATTCCGTCCCATATGTAATTTCATCAATTTTGACTTAACGATGCAGTTTGGTTCAAAATCATGAGAACTATCAAAAAAAACAATAAAATTTAGTACATTATTCCAGAAAACCGTAGAAAATCTATGTTTTTAGCAAAATTCTAACACGTAGCCTTATGGGCGAGACAAATTTGACTTGCGTTTTTCTCGGCTTGCTGTTTTTACATATGGGACGGACTCGATTAGAGCGGCAGTTAAATGCTGTCAGAAAATAAAACTCAATGCTGTTTTGCTATCGTTTAATCCCAAATCGATCTGCTTAAAATTTTATTCAGTAAAATACACAAACCACATGTTCGTTCGTTTCACAAGTCCAAAAACTTTTTTTTTCATCTTCTTCTTCTTTTACTTGCTGCATGTTCATTCTCCAGTGCTGCTAATGTTGTAGTTGGTTGACCGCGCCCTCGATCCTTCCGAGCATCCGAGAACTTTTTCATGAATCCTTGTTGGAAGGAGGGAATAACAAACAGGAAGTTTGGGTAACGTAAAAGAAATCAAACAGTTTTTTTTTAAATTTATATGTAAGAAAAAAAAATAGAACAGATTTGCTACTTGTTTAAGTTTTTGTTTTGTGAAATGGGAGACAAAGAAAACGTTGATTGACAGTCTAATTCTATATGCGTGTACTTTTCTTGAAAATAAAAACGATAAGTCATTAACTAATATGTATATAAAAAACAAACTCTGTCTCGACTTCCTTCTTATTCGAACGTTTTCGCTCTAACCTACGATTTGTTCACAATTGTGTTTAAACTAAACAAGCGACGATGTGCATAAATAGATTCTCATGGGAGCCAATGTTTTTCACTAATTTGTTAGATTTAAGAGAGGGGGTATATTGCAAATAAAAAAATCTACGGTTTCGCTCATGCAAGTACACCAAAATCAGGTGTAATTTTATTCATTAAAAACATAATAAAAAAAACTCTCTTGTATTACACTCAACTTTAAATGATTTTCGTTTTTCTTTTACGCATGAAGAGACCAAACGAAAAAAAATATATCTTAAAATCTTTAATTCAAATTACAATATCTTTCTTCTTCTTCTTTTTGCATTTCGTGTTAGTTCAATCAGCAATTAAAAAAAAAGTATAATTAATTTGCTTCAAATTCATCATCACAACACTTTCATCCAAACTTTCCGCATCATCATCACACCACACGGCTCTGTTTCTTCTACTCGGTTCTGTTTTACTGTGTTCGAATATATTGCAACACTACAATACAACTGTTGTTTACACCATTGTTTTTCTTGTTTGGTTTTGGTTTTGTTTTGTTTGATTATTGTGTGGAAACTACCGCGGCGAGCGTTGAAATGGCCTTAATTCTAGTATGTTGTTGTTCGACAAATCGATCCATCTCGAATGTTGTTATCGCTATTGTTTGCTTATGTGAGTGCACGTGGATTCGATTATTACATTTTGCTACCGTCATTCTTCACGTGTTGGGTTTTTTGTTTTGTTTTGCTCTTGATGTTTTACTATTCGATTATAATAATTAGCCTTTAATTATTACTGAATATTGTTTGCGCAATGCGGGTGAGAGTGTGTATGCGTGAAAGTGTTTTTTGGATTTTTTTTATCTTCTTCTTCATTTTCCTTTATTGTTTCATTACAATAATATTCTTTTATCCTTTAATATTACCGTTAAATTACTTCACTAAATTTAGAGTTTATATTGTTGAACCGAATATAATGCTTAACACGATCAATTGAGATGAGGGGGAGAAAGGAAAAGGGGTGGGGTAAAGCGGCAATAGTTGCACAATCTGAAATAGAAATAGAAGAGCAAAACTATCATCAGTTTTGAGAAAACATACCATCAATAAGAACAAAGTTTGTTCAATGCTTTCTGGACATAGACAATTCTTCCCGAATTCCAAAAATGGTTTTAACTTGTTGAGGCTTTTGCTATGGTCAAACGTCAAAGAAAGCGTGTTTGTCAATGCAAGCCGCCATTTGACAGCAGTCCGGTTGAAAATTGGAGGAAGTCAATATTCGAAAATCGGAATCTCGGGAAAGAATATGCACATTCGTAAGGTCGCCATTTTTGACAGTTATGGTGGTGTAGCGTTTCATTTGCCAAAAGCAATGCCACAGCACGACTCCTGTCATAAAAGGTAAAAACATAGTATGACCGGATTACTAGACGCATACAGAATAAAATAGTAAAACGCTACAAAAATAACTCATTTCTTCAATAAATTTTATAGTTCAAAAACGTGTTTTGATATAAATTAAAATACAATAATTTTTTTCAAGATATATTCTTAGGAGTTAAATAAAAAGTATACTCTCTGGCTGTCGATCTTCTCGATATCAAAATTGCTGCATCTGTCAATAACGACGAGTGCAGAAAAAAATCTGCTTTTCACTTAAAAATTATAAATAAATTGATTAATTCAATTCAAATTCATATAGAGATATCTAAAAATAAACACCGATAGACACGGAGATATTGTCAGGAAATGAAGTTGAAAGTGTGTACTTTCAGGTGCATTGTTCGGTTTTGCGCCAAAATGCGCCATTTTTGAAACATAGCAACTTGAAAATAGGCTCAAAATCACTTAAAAACTGGTTATAACTCCTCAATAAGGCTCAAAACATTTTGCTGTCTTGGGCAAATATGTGTAGTTTTATCTCATAAACAACTCTTCAGAACATAGTAGGACGCTAAAATGCTAACATTTTGAGTTTTCACCAAAAAAGTGCTTTTTTGGAAAAAAAAAAATGCAAAAATGGCGTATATCTCGAGAAGATTAAGAGCTGCAAATTTTGCGCCTTCGACAAACTTTCATGAAATTTTCTCCTCTACAACTTTGCCCAAGACACCAAAGCCCTACAACGTCATTCAACAAAGTTAGTTTTTGGTTGACACCCCGGAAGACCGTCACCCTGTATCTCAATAACTTCAAAAGATAGCCCTATCAAGTACAACAACTCTTCCGAAGACACCATTTGGCTAGGACGTCAAATAAAGGAGTTATCAATTTATTCCACTTAATTTTGCCATTCCGAACACTGCAATGTTACAATGTTACTTTTCGATACAAGTGTTGAAAAGTTCTACTTTTCAGCACCGATTTCACTGGTATTGAAAAGTATTAATTTTCCATTGTGTTATTTTCGGTAGGGCGTTTTTATTCTCCAGGACAGGAAAAGTTGACAGTTCACAGCGAAATTGCAAAAATACATTTTTCTTAGCTTTGGAAAGGGGACATCCATTAACTTCACCATACTTTTTTATTTTCAGACACCCCCTTCTCTCTTGTGAGCAATTGTCTTTTTTTCGCATTAATTTTAAAATTTGATGAAGAGGCTTAATCGATCAGATCCCTTTCGTAATGTAGATTTTATAACATTTACATACCATTTTTTATCCAGATTTTTAAGGGAAGATAGCGTTACGAATGGTGCACGCCCGTGCACGCCCAAAATTGCACCAACATAACAAAAAAAAATGTGCCAACTCATGTCAGCCACACTTCCCTTAAAAATCTGGCATCCAAAATTCTGATGCCAAAATTTTATGCACTTGTACACATACGAACTAATCCAGAAATGGGCTTTTTAGATTATAAAAAAAAAAATCCAAAAAATCCCTCCAAAATGTTTCAGCCTCATAAAAAAAAAAAATATATTAAAACACCCGATTGTGGGAAGAATTGCTCGCACCAATCAATAAAAAAAAGAAAGCAATCGCTTAAGTCTACTTTGCCAACCAAAACCTCCAAGTCATGGTGTTTTGTCTTAGCGTCTTAGCGACACATAACCAAAATTACTACTATTTTAAACGATGAAAAATAGAATGAAGCCAACACTCACCTAATATTATGTGATATTCCACGAAGAGTTGGATATAAGGTCGTTGTTCGCGCCACCGGACGACGATGAGGACGACGAGGACGCGGACGAGGCGGTGCTGATGGTGGAGGCGATCGACGCCGAGTCGCCGTTGTTGCTGGTGGCGGCCCAGGCCAGCTGGGGCTGTTTCGGTCCCCAGATCCGTACCGTGCCGTCGTCGGAAGCGGACGCCAACAGGGACGGATAGACCGGATTCCAACTGACGCAGTTGACGGTTCGCGTGTGGCCCACGAGCGTGGCCAGCGGTTCCTCGCGGCGAATGTGCCAGATGTACACCTTGTTGTCCTCACTGCCACTTGCGACGAAGCTTTCGTTAACGCCGCCAAAGCACGAATAGATGGTGTAATTGCCCTGCGTAACGCCCTGGAAGCGTCGCACCAGACACTTGTCCTGCAAGTCCCACAGGTGCAGACCCTGCGACGAGATGTTGAGCAACGCCAGTCGGTCGGCCGAGTTGACCGAGAACGTCATAATCGGGCACTGCTCCTGGATGAGGTTGGCATCGGTGCGGGCATTGTCGAAGCTGTAGCTCCGTATTCGGTAGTGCGTGTCGGCAGCTAGAATCGTTTTGTTGTCCGCACGGAACGCCAACCCGTTCACACGAACTCCCTCCCAGTGGTCGTGGACGGTTCCGTCCAGGTCAACCAGATAAAATTGGCCCCGAGTGCCTCCGGTGACGAATCGTGTGCCGTCCTTGTTGAACGCGGCACATGTCAGACTGTCGTCGGTAGAATGCGATACCTTCGTCACGAGCTTTTCGTGCTCCACGTCCCAGATCCATAGGTCGGGGCAATCCTCCGGACCGCACACGATAAAGTACTTGGAGTCCGGGCTCCAGGCGATAAAGCTAACTCCGTAGGTGTGATTTTCGAATATTTTCTTATTTTTCAGCACCAACTTGACCGGATCCACCTCCCAAACGATGACGGTGTTGTCTTTGGAGCCCGTTGCCAACCGAAGGCCGTTCGGTGAAAACTTGCAGAACCACACCTCATCCGAGTGGTCGTTCAGTACGTGCAGCGCCTGCATCGGGAAGCCCTCGGACGAGCAGTTGTGGTCAACCAGCAGCGACACGTTGTCAATGTTGGTACTCCAGGCCATATCGTGACATTTGCAGCGTTCAGTTTGCATCTCGACCGACTGCGCCAGCAAACTACGGAGACGTCTCGGTGGCAGCATGACGGTGGCCGGCAGGTACGACTGCAAACGGTCCATCAGTCGGGTGCGGGACTTGACACCTTTGCCTTCCCAGTTGGCCCGCTGGTACAACTGTTGATTGTTGGTGCACATCATGTACGACGACAGCTGATGAACACGAGGCGTGTTGTGCTGCAACGGTGTCAACTCGTTACGCAGCACGTGCAGAGCGTCGATCGGACGACCTTCCTCCAGAAACTCCAAATACTTTTGCTCCAACAGCAAAAACTTCATCTCATTCATGCTGGTACGATCCGTTTTCGAATCGACCATCGTCTGCAACTCCTGGAGATCATGGTCAGCTTTGGTCCAATCACCGGACAGCACATGCTGACGGAACTTGGACGCCGACGGATGCTCCAAGCAACAGCCGGACTCTTGCATCAACGCTTCGGCACTACGATCCAGTCCAATGTTCTTCAAGTGTTGTCCAATCAGTCGCACAATCTCCTGGTTAGTTCTGTCCAACTTGATAGCGGCACGATGACCCGAGGACTCGCCATTGGTGGCCACGGCACCGTTGCTCGACTCCGGTGCCACCTCCTGCTGGCCGTTGTTATTGTTGTGGCCATTCATGTCGCACGAAGACGAGTCCATCGGCGAAGCCGTCGCTCCGTTGAGATTGCTATTGTCGTTCAACATTCTGCGTCGTTTGCTCTGGGGACTTGAGGTCAAGGAGCTCTCTTTGCCCTCGAGCCCTTCCCCCTGGTCGACGCCGCCCTTGTCCGCCGCTTCCTGTTCCGCACTCGCTCCCGACTGCTTCCGGCGCCGCTGAGACTTTCTACGCTGCTGCTGCTGCTGCTGCTGCTCTTTCTGGTCCTCCTTCTGCTGGTGGCTGCGCTGTCGTCGATTCAGTTTGTCCTCTTTTCGATCCACGCCGGGCTGAGCCTCTAACGGACCAGCAACAGAGGACGAAGATGACGCTGCTGCAGAGGCAGAGGCTGGTGAGGAACGTGACCGCTTGCTGCCACCAGGGGCCACGGATTGAGACTGAGGGGAGGATTGGTGGTGGTGGTGGTGGTGGCTCGTGCTACTTGTGCTAGGTACCGTTGCTCGTCGTTCATTGAGGTCTTCTTCTGAGGACGAGGACGACGACGACCTTGCAGAAGAGCCGTGCTGCTCCCGAACGTAAGCAATTTTGAGTGTGTTTTAACATTCAAGCTGCGGGTGAAAAAAGAAAAGAAATTTAAGTTGAAAACGTTAGAAAAGGTGATCCTGCCTGCAATTTCTCTTATAATATAAGACAGAGAACAACTTCATCAGTCATTTAGTACTGGCATCATTTATAGCTTATTGAGTGTTTCTGAAAGGGCCCATCCATAAACCACGTGGACACTTTTTTGGAAATCTCGACCCCCCTCCCTTCGTGGACCTTTATATATACAAAAAAATCTTTTTATTGTGGAGCGTGGACAATCGCCAAAGGGTTTATGGATGGTCCCTATCAAGTACGTAAAAGATTTTGAGCAAATTTCCGCAATCTAAAAAACTAAAATTATAAAAAAAATAAAAAAGGAAATCAAATTTTTTGCAAATTTTATAGAAGAATTATACCTAGCTCAATATGGAATAACAATTCAAGAATTGCTTTCGAAAATATTTAAAGAAATTGTAAAATTCATGAGGAGAAATTTTATTGAATATTCAAAATGTCACGGCATTTCACGGAATTGGTCAAGACTACTGTCAAAAATTTGCAAAATATTTGTGAATAAATTCACTCAACCTTTTTAGAATGTTCTATGCATTTAAAAAAAAAAGAGTTTGCCTGTAAGATCAACATCAAATTATTTTCTTACTTTTAACATCAAATTCGAGTTCAACGATTTCATTTTAGTCAAATTTAAATGGTTAAATTGAAACATTTTTTCAATATTTCATCACCGCCATTTTGGCCGCCATCTTGGATTTAAAAATTTTAAATTACTTTAGAGGAGTTTAGGGGTTATACTAAAGCCCAGAAATCAAAAATAATACAACGAAACAATTTTTTTTCGTGATTCGATTATCCGAAGTTTTGATTATCCAAAGTGAAATTTTGCCAAGGCCTTTGGATAATCGAGTCTGGACTGTACCTATTTTTCAGAAAAGTTGTAATCATAAGCTACAACTTTCCTGAAGACACCAAACGATCAGAAAATCCCTTCTCAATATACAGAATGTTTACATACCCATTTTGTATGACCATCCAACAAAATTGTATGGAGACTTGTATGGAAAAACTAATGCAAAGTTTCATCCAAATAAAAAAAAAAAAGAAAAGTTGATTTGCGAAATCGTAGACCTCTTAGTGATTTTACAATAAATTTCAGATGTTTCACCACAAGTATGAATTCTGTTCAGTGTTTTTTGAAGGTCAAGTGAACTTTGGCACATTTTTAGATAGAAGCCCGCCGAAATACGGCGTCATCCATAAAGTACGTCACGCTCTAGGGGTTGGAGGGGGGTTTTCGCAAGCGTAACAAAGTGTGACAAGGGCGGGAGGGAAGGGGGAGGTCCGTTATACCGTGACGTCGATCTAGGTTTTTTTTTAATACGGATTTTTTTATTGAAAGTTTGTAGGGAGATGGGGGTAAGACGGCCACCCTAAGGGAAGAAGTCTAATAAAAGTTACACAACAGATTATTCTGATCTCAAATTACATACATACTGTTCTACTAGTAGTCCATTATAGAAATGACATAAATGAGTTGGCCTAAAAAACAATTTTCTATACTATTCAGCAATTTTTAAAAAATAATTGAAATCGCATATATATGAAATACGCGGGGTAAGACGGTCAGTGCTATAAATTAACTTAATAACATTGCTAAATCCGCCCAAATACCTACATGATTGGTTGAACAGACTTCTCTGAACATCATAACTATTTTTGTTTAAAAAATCAAGTTTGAAATGTGAAGAAAAATGCTGTTCGATAAATTTTATATTTTGGCTTTATGAATTTTAATTTAATAGGACCACATTTCATGAAAAACTGTGAATTTTTACAACAAAAAATACACAATTTGATGCAAAGTAATAAGTTTGTGTATTTCGATTAGAATAAGTAAATCAAAATTATATAAACAATACTAAATTAGCGATTTATATGAAAAGTTTGAAAAGATTCCATACTTTCCAATGATTTTTGCTATTTCACAGTAAGGAATATTGTTGAAACGGTAGTTAACAGCATTCTGATTAAAAATTGATAGTTTTATAGAAAATGCTTGTCCTTATCTACAAATATGTCTTAATAGTAAAAAAATCTTTAAAAATATGACCTATATCGAATAAAATTTACAAATTACGGGTGGCCATCTTACCCCCGGTAGAGGTGCCCGTCTTGTTCCAAAATAACTTATTTTTGTTAACATTTTTTGCAAATACCTCATCGCATTTGTTAAACTTTTCCGAGGGACATAATCTAGGAAAAATTTCAATTTAACATGAAAAAATATTTAAAGAAAGAAATACATATTGTTACCTAACAAAAATGCCTAGGTTGTAATTCATGAAAATTACATCCAGTTTCAAGTTGAAAAATTATTTATTTATTTTGAGCTATTTATATACTATTTCAAACAATAGGTTTGGCAAAGGTGACTCTATATGCATTATTTAACATGAGGAACAGTATTGCTAAACATTTTAGTAATATTCATTAGTACCTATACTTAGTAAAACAGTGGGGTGGCCGTCTTACCCCCAGCTGTTTCTGATTTTATTCATAGTGTGTCATCTAGATGAAGAAAACCAGTTATAAATAAGCTGTTTCCAGTAAATACACAAACAAATTATTTTATTTAACTTATACCAAGGATACTGGAACATGAACATATGAAAATTCAGGTTAAATTATATCAAAAAGATTGTTTAATATTTCGAAAACTTAACTGACAAATCAAAAATTATCCATTGATTTAAGAAACAGAGTTTTTCGTGATGGATTTATTTGTTTGAAGTTTGACATCAAAACGTATGTGTGCTCTAATTTTATTTTAAATAATTGGTATGACAATATTTTTTTGATTACATTTTATTTATCATTTTTTTTAACTTCCATCTCCCTGCAATTAAGTCTCAAGTTAAATGTCATAAATTTTTAGTAATATTTGCAAGCAACAACCAATCTCTATTGAAAAAAATATTGCTTATTAACGACAAAGTTTTTTGCATTGGTCTAAAATATTTCATTACATAATTGTGGTTTACATCCCCATTTAGAATTATGAGATTTTAAAATTTATCTAATACCACAAACAACACAAAGAGCTGTGACAACCGCAACAGCAGACGATACCGTGGATAGGTGGTGAGGGGGGCAGGGCCAAAGCAAAGTCTCAGCCCCAACACCCACTGTCTCTACCCTCTTATACTATTCGAGACTGTATGAAGAGCCAATCCCATCCCATCCAGCTCAGCAAGACAAGAGCCAGATATTGATAAGCCAATCTCCTTCCTTTTTCGTCGTCATGTCTGCACAAAGAAAACGATGCAGTTTTTTTTGTGCATCTTTGAATCGTTTTTTTTTCGGGTTGAGCAATCGATTTTGTTGAACAATTATACTAAATTTTTGCTATGCTGCGATTTTGTCGTCGACGACACTGCACCCAGAAAGGGTCGAGCATAGAAACAGTGCGAACGAGCGACTAATTCGAGAGAAAATGGCTGATTAAGTTACAACTATGTGTCTGTTCTTTGCGTTTGGAGTTTAGTTGGGGAATTTTGCTGCAATTAGTTCGATTTTTGCTCTCTCTCTTTAAAGTGGGATTGATTACGAAAATTGGGGCCCTGCACTTACCTCAGCAGTGAATTGAAGGTAATCCCTGGATGACCCCGTAGAACCCGCGCTGGGAGGCACGATTCCGACAATTCCGCGAGGAGGCTGGGAGTGAGTTGGCCAGTCACTTTCTAAACGTCGACGACGACGACGATGGCAAGAAAAGTCAGCAACCAAAACAACGAAAATATATATCAATTGCAGCCATATGCAATATTTTTTTTTCTGCTGCTTTTCCTGCTATTACTAATACCATACCTTTCTGAACTGCTACTGCTGTTGCTGCCTTTGCTTTGTGTTACTCCTCCTACTCTCTCTCCGAGCTCGGCTGTGTCTCGTTCAATGTATTAAAAATAATACTACGCTGATGGTGATGATGGTGGCAGAAACAACGACGTCGATCGAATGCTCCTTCTACTTCTGCTTCTGCCTGCCTTGACTGCCTTCACAACTTCACAGCTGATCAGCCCGTTGACTGTGTTGGTGAGATCGGGTCACGCACGACCACGCACGTAACAGTACTGGTAGTACTGCGCTTTGCACTGCTTCCTGGACTCCACTTGACTCTCTCTCTCTCTATCCGTATCAGCTCGCCTAGCTGTTCATTCAACAAACACTTGTGTCTTCTTCAACTACCCCGATTCTGAACACAAACTTTTTTTCCGTGTATTGGTGTGTTGATCCGTCAAAAGCACCTGGCGAGACGATCCCGAACTAACAATCAATGGCTTCTGTCAACCAAACAGCTTGGTACGATCCACTGGCTACTAGATGTCTCTACGGTTGCTTTGTTCAGTCAAACAGACTGCACTCATACACTAGTCTTCTTCTTTGAGTTGTTGTCCGTGTCACAAACACACACTCAAATGTTTTTCGCAGCTTTTGCTTCTTTGTGTCTCTGTATGATTTTTATGTTTTTGTTTACGTTCTACTTTTTCTTTCCAGCGTTTGATACTTCGTCTTTCACTTCACGGGAACTTTCTTCTTCTTACACTTCTTCGTCTGGAAACACTTTAACTGCACTCATCACTTCAGGCTTCGTCTCGTCCTTGTCCATCAGCCCTGTTCTCTCTGTTTAAAACATTGCAAAAAAAATTTCAACCTTGGATCGATAAATTTCAACCCATTATCATCCCCTCGCAAGCCTAACTCAAGTGATTCCAATTCGTGTGTTGACGAGACAATGTCTCAAGTCGTCCCTCTTTCCCCCAATTTTCTCTCTGACCCGTCTCGCAACACACAAAGGAATCGCCCGAAGCTTCCCCGTCATACTACGCACTTGGAGTGCCTCGTAATTCCCCTTAAAAAGTTCCCCCAAACTCGTCCTTGCACCTCCACAGAACGTCGATCGCTTGTGCAACTCAACTCCCCAGAACAACCCTTCAAACGTACCCCTTTTGCCTTGTAGTGTCCGCACCAAAAAAAATATTTCAAAAAAATACCTAGTCTTTTGCACTTATAACTTTTCGCTGCCACGGAGAAAACAGTAATGACGACGACGACGACGAATACACCAAATGTGTGAAGAGACTGCGTATATCTACACGCAAAAAGCTCTACCTGACCAAAGGCAGAACACCACTACCAGCAAAGCCAAGTGGGTTCGTTTCTGTTTTGGTGCAAGTTTGTAAATAAATCGAAACTCGAAACAAGAGAGAGAGCGACTAGGCGAAAACATACGGGAGAGCTGAATAGAAGAGAGAGAAGAGGAGGAGGTCAAGCGTTCCGAATGAGAATGGAGTAGGCCGAGCGTGGTCGTCTTTTTTAAAATGTCAAACTGGCCAGGCCCACCGGGAAGTGTTAGTCATAAATGTGCTTCGTTGTAAAACTTCTGCGAAAACTTCTAAGAGCATTGATCCTGAGCACACGAATTTAAAGCGTTATGACCCCAAAAGCTTGACTGAAACCAGGAATTTGCAACGGATTTCAAGCAATTTACTTAGAAAAAAAATGTTATTGTTTTATTTTGTCTGGAATTTTGCACATGAACTTGTTTCAGCAATTTGATTATTTCTCAGATTTTTTAAAAAGAATATTTTCATTCAAACAATAGACTTATTTAAATTAACATATTCAAGCAAAAATATTTTGACTTGGAATGTTTGTTTAAAAATATTTTTTTTATAATGTAGTAAGTTCAATAGTATAATTCGAGGTATTTGTACTCACAAATTTTCACTAGATACTGTATTTTTTGAAATACTTTAATTTTGATAAACCGCAATATTGGTTTCAAACGAACCGACATTTTAAACTGATTTTCACTACATCAGAGTAGTGTAAAATACTTAAATTTTAACAAGATACAATTTTTAAAATAAAAGTATCATAAATTGCTACACTGTCCATATATGAAAAGTCATCAATTAGGGCCATCCATAAAACACGTGGACACTTTTTTGAAGTTTGAGATATTTTTTTATTATTGAGGTTGAGATATACGCGAAATTTTGAATAATTTTCCTCTGAACATGTTACAATTTTTAATGTGAACTACCAATTTTATAAAAACCTCCGTAAACTCAAATGCAGTGAAAATTAGAACAGGATTTCGTGTGTTTTAAGTGTTTATATTATCAAATTTAATCGAAGGGCACTTTTGATAAATTAATCTTTTTTTTTTGTATGAATTTTCAAGACATTTACAGTTTTTGGGATTTTAAATACATTATTAAAAAAAAACCTGATTCTTTATAAAGATTGGGAAAAAATATTTTATGTACATTTTAAGCATTTTGAGTTTTTCAAAATGTCATCAAAAAATTCTGAATTTTAATGTAAAAAAAAGTTTTTGTAAATTTTCTTTTCTGCTCGATAGAAGCAGAGAGAAGGGATAGAGATATTTCCAAAATTTTAGATTCAGGTATAATTCAAAAGTTAAGCAATAATTTAGGACATTGCCAAGTAAAAAGTACAGTCCAGACTCGATTATCCGAATTTCGATTTTCTAAAGTTCGGTTATCCGAAGGTTTTAATGGGGATTCAACGGTCGAATCATGTACAAAATTTGTTTTTGCATTTTTTTTATTTTCTTGCCTTTAACATCAAATTCCAATTCTACGATCTCTTTTAGTATTTTTTTTGCAATTCCAAAAAAACACCCATTGAGTGAAATTTTAAGTCAAATTTTCATGTATTAAATCAAATTTAATCAAAAAAATGTTTAAAAGTGTTACTTATCGAAACAAGTGCTGAAAAGTTCAACTTTTCAGCACCCATTTCAGTGTTGAAAAGTAGAACTTTTCAGCATTTATTTTGAAAACGTTGCTATCCGATTCTGTTATTTTTGGTACAGAAAAGTAGGCTATTTCGTCGTTCAAGAATGAGAATTCATCAAAAACATGTTAATCCCACAAGGATTTTTTTTATGAAAATGTATTTAAGTTACCGACGATTAAAATATTAAAATGAAATTGAAGGAAATTTTCTTAAATTGTTGCTATAATAACATGTATTTTCTCAGTGGAGCTTTTTCCGCAGTGCGAAAAATTGAATATTTTTTAACAATTTGAACCTGAAGTTCTGAATATTTGTTAAGAACCTTTTTTCTATTGTGAATTTGATTTTGCTTTTTAAAAATGTTATTCAAAAAAAGATCTATTTTCTAAAAAAAACACTGCAAGTAACATGAAACAAACCAATTCAATTTTACTTACCAATTTAATTGTACTAATTTTATCTAAAGCAACGAGATTTTTTTTCATGATTTATTTGATCTGGAATGAATCTGAAAACAATTTTGCTGATTTTTCTGTTATTGTTACAGTCCAGACTCGATTATCCGAAGTGAAATTTTGCCAAGGCCTTCGAATAATCGAGTCTGGACTGTATGTGGTTTTATTAAAGACACCTTATTAGTTCAGTGACATTCCTGTCGTCTATTTTCCTATTTAAAACCCTTTCAGGCTTAGATTATCAAAAATAATGAAAAGTTATTATTGGGATTATATTAAAATTGCAGATTAAGTGTTGCCCAAGGCACTGAATTGAGCTGAAAGTTTTATCAAGATGCAGAGATTGATATGTTTGCATCATTTCATCCAAATATTTAAAAAAACATAAAGAAGACGATTTACGAGTTGCTGCCATGTCTTTTAAAATATCGCGCGTCTCCATCGATTTGCTTCAAACAATGGAGACGCATGGCGTCTCAAGGAAAAAGATAAATTATTTTTCGGAATAACGTTATTCAGTAAACAAGCATTAATTTCTTTTATCAAAAACATATAACATAAATAACTAAATAAATATTGAGAATCATTCGTACACTCCCTCATCGTTCAATATGCTTTGAGCTCGGTTTGTAAAGCTCACAAACACCACTTCTTGAATCGTGTGGTGGTAGAGTGAAGAAATGTAGTGGATAGAAACCAGACAAAATAAACATTTGCGTGATTGAAGCAAAAGAGTCTCTATTTGAACCAATACAAGCTTCTGAACCTGTGTAAGCCATGCATCTGTCGGTCCAGTGAAACTTAGGTCCGTATGTTATCTCGGCGGTCCAGTCAGTCCAACTGGGAATGAACACATCGCCAAGCAACATTACGAAGTAGGTGGTGAAAGGAACCAACCAAACCGAGACCACAACCAGTTGAACGTCAAGCTTCGCTGTGGTGTTCATCGTCAGTCAGTCAGTCTTCTCTCGTAACATGGTCGCAGCAACGAAATCCTGTACGTGGCATACGACGGCGATCCTGGTGCTGTTGCTGATCGGCCTGGCCGGAACTCAACAGCAACCTCAGCAGCAGCAACAACCTCCGCAGCAGCAGCAAGCGGAACAGCAGGAGTCACGACCATGGTACGAAGCCCTTCCGGCGGTGGCCATGGATTACAAGGTGCACATTGAGGCTGGAAAAGAAGACTGCTACTTTCAGTACGTCCAACCGGGCAGCACTTTCTACGTCAGCTTTCAGGTGGGTTGATTTCCCCTCTCGTCAAAGCGCGATCATTCCGGTACAAGAGTGTGTGTTTGTGTGTGTGTCTTTGTAGGTGATCCGGGGTGGTGACGGAATGGCCGGATTTGCCGTGCGGAATCCACGGGGTGAGATTGTGCACCCGTACCAGTGGCAGGCGTCCAGCGATTACACCGACGGATCGTCGATGGGTGGATACTATGCCGTGTGTATCGATAACCAGTTTGCCAAATTTGCGTCGAAGCTCGTGAATCTGTACCTGACGGTGATCCGGTACGACGAGTGGGAGAAGTACACCAAGGAGATTGAGGATTTGAACGTGAACATTAACAACTTTACGGTGAGTAGGGGGCTGACAAGTATTTGGTTGGTTTGTTAGTACTAGAAATGTGAAATGTGGAAATGTGTGGAAATAAGAATGTTGATTAATTTTCTTCGGTAAACGAACGTTTTAAAAAAATATCTTTTGAATTGCAAATTTTATAAGTGGGTTGCTATAATACTATGATATTCGCATATTCGCAACTTTTTTGATAAATTTTCGATTTATTTTTTGAGATTTTAAGGTGAATACTAGGGTTAGTGAATTTTCACGATTTCGCAGATTTCCGTGAAATCTCGTGAAATTTATCAATTTTCTTATATCAATTAATTGAAATAATCACATAATAAATATTTCATCTATTTTGACTTTTTAGGTAAATTTTATTAGTTTTCAATTGAAAAGCGTGATATGAATCATTTGAAGAATTGTTAGCAAAACATACAAAAACATAAAATTGATACTACATTTACTGTGAAGAGAATGCTGCGAATACTCAAATTTTGTTAACAAAAATCAGTCAAAGTAAAAAAAAAATATAGTCGATATTAATTTTTTATAATTTATTTTTATAAATTTTGTCTTTTTCAACCTAAAACTTGTTAAAATTGACTGAGCAATTATAATTTGATAATGTTTTAAAAATTGCATAGATTTTTTTTAAATTGAATTGATTTAATTTTAGGAATTAATTAAAAGCAAGCATGCATGTTAAAGTAAAATTCTTTTAAAAAAAGTCGTTTCATAGATTGAAAAATTGAATTCCATCACACTTAAGAAAAAATTGGGAAAATAGATTGCTATTTAGCGTATCAATAATAGTTTATCAGTTTTTTTTTTAAATTAACTGAATTTAGTAATGTTATCATTCGCTGTAATAAAAAATTAACTATTATTTAATTAGAAAAATTGTATTTTAAAATAAATTAAAAGATTCAATCTTGGTATATTCAAGATTAAATTCATAGTTTTTTTACTTTAAAGTCAAGGTGATTTAAGAACATTGGAAAAAATCTGAGTTCTGTTTAATTTTCACGATATTTGATTATTTGGGTTGATGGTTCCCGTGGAGCATGAGCATGAGCATGAGCATGAGAGACCACCCATGGTTGTCCTTCTCCGTTGCTGAACAGGACCGTAAAATCCTATCAATTCAACGATCATACGCTTCAACGATCTAATGGTGTTTCCCTTATCAACAGCATGTATGAATGCGTTGAAAAGATAAAACATCAAGATCATTAAAACTAGATCTGAAGCAAATAGGTAACAGTCATTGGCCACCAACGGCGCCCGCCATGTCAGTTTGTAGATCTCGAGGGATTGGGACGGGAATGTTAGTTAGCACAGGTTGCTACCAAGGGTGGGTTCTATACGATATCCACACCCCCACGTGTGCCGGAAAACTACTTCTACTTGGGATTTTGTTAGTGGGTAAGGGTAATGGCCAGGATTCAACATAGAGGATGACGATGCGACCCAATAATCAATAAATTTTGTTTAATGGTGTGATGTATTATGCATTCTCAAGGCAAACAGTCGGAGGATGCGGATGAGATTATTCCCGGTTATTTGGTGTTGAGTTTAGCATAAATGATTTAATCTTAGACAGCCGGCTGTGGAAAGATAAAACCAAATAAAATGCGAAAACGCGAAACCGCCCGGACCGAAAACACACACAATCGGAAACGGCAACGAAAATCCTGCGTAATGACCGCGACGCGCACCGTTCAAATTCTCCAAAGCAACTGTCCAATCTTGCGACCTGTCGTAAAGGCATCGAAATTCGGACTTACCAAGAGCATTTACCGCCAATCATAACAAAAAAAAAATATGTTCTATCCCGACCGACGCGTTACTCCTATTAACTTCTATTGGCTTTGCGTGTTTGTATTGATATTAACGTGTTATTAAAACACAAAAACCTAGACGAACTTAACCGGCGTCGTGCCTTCCGATCCACGATGATAAAGGAAGGTCTGATAGCTAGTGAGTAAAAGGACGAAAAAAAATCTCGAGCAATTCTGCAAAGTAACCGCGAGCCGGAATCGACCTGATATTTATAATTTACGCTTTTATTTATATATTAGAAAATGAACGGAATGTAGCAGTACTTTTTTATCACCCTGTTGAAACACACACACACACACACACACACACACACACCTATTTGGGTTGATGGTTCCCGTGGAAGTTAAAAAATATTATTTTTTGTTTTATATTCTGATTTTGAATAAAATTTTGAAGATTTATTTACAGGTTACATTAGTTTTGCCGGTTGATTTTTAATTTAGTTTAAAAAAAAATGAGAAGAAAACTTTAAAAATATTTTGGCTGGGCAAAATGCCACAAAAATTAATTTTAGTTGTTAGATTGTTTTATTAAATCTTGCTTTGATATGAAATAAAATAAAATGTAAAGGGATAAAATAGAAGCAAATCAATCTAGCTATATTGGTCGAACATTGAAATAAGCAGTTCAATAAACGCCAATACGCATTTCCTACATTTTGATTTCAAAAAATATTTAGAGCCCATCCATAAACCACGTGGATTCTTTTTTAATTTGGATTTTTTTTGTGTCACGTTCAAATTCGGTGAAGATTTTTTTTTCAGTTTATTTAAAAATAATAACGTCATGATTCGAAATCCGGACACTTAGTAGCATATTATTTTTGTCATTATCATTGTATTATCATCAGGATTTAGTATAAACAACAATTTTTCATCAGAATTTGAAAATTAAAATGACTTGTTGTTTTCGAATCCCGGACACTGTTAAAAGCTGATTCGAAATCCGGACACTTTTGCTTCGAATTCCGGACACTCGATTTTGCTTATGAATCGCACAAATTTGGACTGAAATGTTAGTGAATGGCATTCTTTAGGTCTCAAATAAGCTGTTAACATCAAAACAATCGATAGTTTATATAAAAATTTGCTAGAATTTAAGCAAATCAAAAATATAAATTTCTGCTTTGCCTTCCCGGTACTTCGAACGCCTATGAAATATTTCAGTTGAAATGTTTCGCATTTTTTGAAAACTTATAATTTTATTTTATTTAATTGTTTTGGCATTGACTACAGCGTTCAAACAAACTTTAAATGAAAGTTGATGTTGGAATTCATCAAATAACACAGTTTTGACATTCATAATGCGAACTTATATCCAAATAATTGATAAAACAAGTTGAAGTGTCCGGGTTTCGAAGTGTCCGGGAACTCGAATCATGACGTTATCCGATAAAGCATAAAAAGTAGTTTCTGTAAGTTAAACATAAGATTTTCATAGAGATTTTAATATTTTTCACGTTCTGCGAAATTTCCGTGAAATTTGGTGTTTTGAAATAAAGGTCCCCGTGAAATTTGCAATTTTTTGCGTGAAAAATCACTACGTGTTATTCCTATTTTGAATTTAAGCTTATAATATGTTCTTACGATTAGCTAATTGCATTAACTTTTTTGAAATCAATTTTTGCTCTTTTCGAAGGTTATTTTGTAACTTTTTTCCTTCAGTAGATTTACTAGATTGTTTTAGCACCCGCAAACTCTGTTCCCAACATTGAATTAATTAGCTGTTCAAAGAAAGTCCACATCTCAGCATAGAATAGTAACTTCACACAAGTAATGCTTCAACAATGAAATAAATGAAATGAAAAATGTTTGCTTCACGTTTTCTGGCATTTGGCATAGATTTATTAAATATTTAGAAAGTCAAAGCTTTAATTCAAAAACATTAAAAATAAATATGTGTTTAGGCTAGTAAATTAGACAAACTGAAAAATTGGTCCAATCTCTAATTTAAATTAAAAAAATCTGGATAACTTTTGGTACAAACTGGGCATAAATTATCTGATAAAAATAACATGCCTTTGAAAGAAATTTTGTAACAGCATACATTAGAATTTCGTGTTATTCTATATTATTATTATTATTATTAGCCTGGGTGTGCACAAAAACTACGAATTCTAAATTCACCTTATTTAATGTAGCCAAGCATAATATTACATACAAACATACAACAATCCTAAGAATTAAATTCGACAAAAACTTGATGAAAACAAGTTTCTAAATTTTATTCAGATATATATAATTATAAAGTTAAAAAAATGCCAACAAATTATTAATAAATTCGTTGAAAACATTGTTTCCCAGTTGTTAAAATTTAAAATTTCCAACATGTCACCACGTCAGAAAATTTATTACGTTTCCAGTTGATAACTGTTATCTACACTAAAAACATCTGCAAAAAAAACAATCATTTTATCTTTTCTCACCCCTTTCCCATAACCACCACCCGCACCCTTCTCCAGGGCACAATCTCGACGGTGGAGCGCAACCTGAACGCCATGTTCCAGTACCAGTCGCACTCGCGGAACACCGAAGCTCGCGACTACGCGCTGATCATCGACAACAACTCGTACGTGCAAAGCTGGTCCCTGCTGCAGATCGTCGTCATCATCCTGACCACCTCGGTGCAGGTGTACTTTGTGCGGAAGCTGTTTGACGTGAAGAGCGGCACGAGCACCAAGATGCGGATTTAGAGGAAGGGGAGTTTTGAGGGGAATACCCAGGTTGTGAAGCAGCGCGAATATCATTCCAACAAACAAATAGAAACCAGCTACCAGCGCACAACGAATGATGAGTGAAGTATTTTTTTTTTAGTTTTCTTTAATTATAACAGCATGTTTCTTGAGATTTAAAAAAGGCTAATTAAGATGCACGGTTAGTCACAGACGGTTCGTATAGTAGCTCCAAAAGAAGAATGATCGATTTTATGGTCGTGTTTCCAGATTTGATACTTATGGTCGAGATAGTTTGTCTCGTCACTTAAAAAGTGAAAACAGTTCATTTTGTAATTTGTGCGTCCGAATGCAATATATATTCTGTTTATCAATAAACAAATGTACATTAAATTGGTTTTACTTATTTTATTGAAAGAATTCAGAATGTCCATATTGAGAGAGATAATAAAATGAAATAAACAATATTTGTTGGTTATTTTTTTTCCAATAATTATTGTGGAGTGAAATTAATTCTAGAGTAAATTTTTGAAACAACATATATGAGTTTCCTATGCAGATATGACATTTTGAATTGTTAAATTAAGCTTGGTAAAAAGCATAAACTCTGCCAGCTGACCTCTCTTCGATTTTCTTTAAAACTTTGTCGTGAGGGCTGGGGGCGCAGCATTTGAAATACGCAATTTTAGTACCCAAAATAAGTATAGGTCGCTAAAATTTTAAAGATATCGCAGTTTTATTGGAAAAAGTTAATTTATTCCCGTTTTCGACGTTTTTTCGTTTTTGCTAGAGGTGGGCAAAAAAAAACGAGCCGCTCAAAGAGCTGGTTCGCTAAACAGAGCCAATGAACTACGGCTCACAAAAAAAGAACCGCGGTTCTTCTAGAAACTCCGGGCTTTTGAAAGAACTTGTGTATATTTTCTAGATTGTAAATATGATTAATTGAATTTACAATAAGTTTAGTATTGAATTTGTTTTTGAGAAATGAAAATGTAATTAAAAATATTTCAATGCTTATAAATGCCAAATTTGTCTATAGGTACTAGTTTTTGCGCGTCGAAAAACCCAGTTTTTATTTTTTTTAAATCATGTCTCGGAATTAGGATAAAAAATGGCAGGTTAAAGAGGGGCAATTTACCGAAATTTTTAGTTATTTTGTTGGGAGGTCTATTGCAACTTTCTCATCAATATAGATTGACAGGCTCTTAATAGAATTTATTCCAATATTTGAACACCACTAAAAAGTTATTAAACCCATATTGTCAGTCTACTTTTTTTTCTTTGAAATTTCTACAAAAGTGAATGATTTAAAAAAAAAAAAAAGCATTTCATTACACAACTGATCGTAAATCATTTAAATAAATCGAGCAGAAATCATCGCAATTTTGTAAAATTGATAGCAATTTTCTCCGAATTCATAGATTTAAGTTATTTGAACGTTTAATTCAGAAATCTTGACATAGAGACCGCCAAGACTATGGTTTTCAAACGAATCTTCTCGTTTTAAGTTTTATTTTTCAAATAATTTATAAAAATCCAATAAAAAAATTCTAAAAATCACACCATTCTTAAAAAAAAGCCTTTTCATAAAAGAAAGAGCCGTTCAAAGAGCCGCTCATTTTAAAGAGTGAGCGAAAATGAGCAGCTTCTGAAAAAGAGCGGTTTTGCCAACCTCTAGATTTTGCACGTCGAAACTCCCAGTATTTATTTTCAAAAAATCATATCTCGGAGACCTGTTAATTAATCAAAACAATTTTGAGATATGTTACGTAAAATTGTCCGAGGAATTCAATAAACATATATAATGCTAGTATCAGACATGCATCGGCACTAAGAGCTCTTCCCTAAAGATTAGCGTAATTAGTGTACTCTAAACACTGGCACAACATCCTAGGAATCATCTACGCCAAATGCCAAACAAGTTCTTCTAAAAGAGGAGTTAGAGCGGATGCACGTCTGGCTAGTATGCAGATCGGAAGGAAAGGGGTCAAGAAACAGATTTACGAACAGCAGAACAAAGGAGAGCGAACGTTGTCTTGGGGCTTTTCTTCACCCTCTCTGGCTTGCTTTCGCTGCCGATGCTGCCCATTTGATTTTTTTCTTGACCGGTTCGTATACCGCTATAAGGCTTTCTAAAATATGTTGACATGGCTGCTAAGGGTTTGTTTGCATCAGATTTGTTTTCTCTTTCTAGCAAAAGTTTTTTGTCAGGAGACTTCTAGCTGGTTTTTTGAATGACCGCCTGATATGTCAGCCAACATATTTCCCAGGGCTATGACAGCTCAAGCTCGATCATTGTTTGCATCAGGACACTGTGACGAGAAGTTCGTCATTTTTGGGTTCAATTTTTTTTTTCGCTGGGCCTAGAAAGCCTTATAGGTTCTTTGGTTCCGAGACCTCCAAAACCTCGTTTTAAGTTTTCATACGACCTTTTCAGATATAAGGCTAGATTTTTGAAACTTTAAACATTTTTTTTCAATAAATTACCTTTTATTTGCGTCCAAGACAGCTAAATTGGGTTGAAATGGCGCGAAGTTATGATTTTTTAAATATTGTGTTTTTTTTTTTGCGAAGATCGACGAAAATTGTCATTTTTCGGACCACCCTCACACGGCGTAGGCCACCCTGATGGCCAAAAAATCGGGTCTTATTATGTCGGCCAAGGAACACCTAGTTCCGATCGGAAACTGTTTTCGTGGGGAATTACTGTATGTTGTTATTTATTGAATTAAAAAAAAAAAGCTTACCCGTATCTCCTTCTATGTCTTTGGCGATGAGAGAAAGACCTGAAAGAATCAAAAATGTATTAATTCATGTTGAATGTGATATAGTTACTAGAAATACTATTTTTAATTCATATTGAAACAAGGCAAATTTGGAACATTTCGAAGAATATAAAACATCAAATTCTAAAAACCCCAAATTATTCTGCTTTTACGCATGGCAACGCAATAATTATATGTTTATTAAAACTTGTCTCTCTTTCTGTGTGTTTGTGTTGATATTCAACCCTCCCTGCTTGCAATCCACCGCTCAGATCATTCGGTATTGTTTGTTTTCCTTCTGTACTATCATGATAATGGCGTTTATTTTAGAATTATACTTTTTTTTCTCTGGCTTGTTTTACGCAACTTTGCTAATAGGCATACGGTTCAACAGGAAGTCACGCTTCCATTTTAAGGTAAATGTTTTTTTTGTTTTGTTTATGTGACTATTTGCTTAAATATACATACTGCTTTCGCGGGGATTCTTTTCAACTACCCACTCTATGCACTATTTATTTCCTGGATTTTTTATTCTGTTTGTTGAGGTCCATCTTTCCATTACAGTGTGGTTCGATATTTAGTTATTGTTTTATTGCGAATTTTCGGAAACAATTTTGACTGGATAACGATTAGAAAAGGAGCACCAACTTAATGTTTTCATTTTATTTGGATAAAATACGTTTTTTACTCATTTGGTTAGTGAAAAATTTGGCATCCGAAAGTAACGGAGGGACCGATATGGTTCAATCCAACTTGGGACGGAACATCGTGAACAAACGGAAGGTTGGGGAAAGTTCAAGCTTTCAGCACTTTGCTCATTCTCACTAGTAAAATGACAATCTAGATTAAAGATTAGTTTCGTATAGCGTAGTAGGTTGAAAAGATCTACACAATGTATCATAAATTAACTTTGTTTTTTACTAAGTTTTAAAAACGCATTCTTTCCATTGTTTAGGCAGCCATAGAGGTGGGGGATAAAGTATAAATACGGATTGTTTGCAACAATCCCTTCCCAAATGCCGAACTGAAGCCGTTTAAAATCAACCTTCTTGCAACAATTCTCAATCTCACCCCGTGAGTTTAAAAACATTTTGAACTAAGCATATATAAAATCATACGTGTTTGCTGCGGCATGACACAACCAAAGTCTCATCAAAACTCCTCCAGCTTTTGCTGCCGCTTCTGCTGTTTGGCCTCGATCGCGTCGATGATGGGCTTCCGCTTGGCGTAGTAGCGCTTGTTCGTCTCCGCCAGCTCCTTCTCCATCTCCTTGTCGATGCTGGCCAGCCGCTGCTCGAGCTGTTCGTAGTTGAGGAATTTCAGCTGAAAAACGGTGGGATTGGTTGAAGTTTTCAAAAAGTACTAATAACTGAGGTTAAATTTCTCACCGAATCATATTCACTGTCAATCAGGTTGATCCGGTTGTTAAAGTTCCTGTTGTGGGCCTCCATGGCGCCGTTGCCGCCACCCCCACCACCTCCGAGTCCGTCCGGCGTCGTTACAGCCACCGGCGATTGCTGGTACTGAATCTGGTGCTGCATGTTGGGGCCGTTGGCGGCGGAGATCTGGTTGAGCTGCAGCTGCAGATGGGACTGAAATCGCTGCCGTTCCTCGTTCAGCTGCTGCTCCTCGAGGCTTTGCGTCAACGGTGGAGCGCTCGGGTCGGGAACCTGCTGCACCTGCTGTTTGGTCGGGGTTTGCACCTGCGGTTGGGGTCGCTGCGGCGAAGCGTCCTGGTGGGGATCTTCCGGCGACGAGCTCTCGTCGTCGTTGTAGTTGTGTTGGTTGTTGGCTTTCGTCACAAAGCTGGCCGCTTCCGCTTCCTTCTTGTCAAAGTGGTCCAGAAAGAGGGGCCGGTACTTGGGCTTGTCCGGGTTGGTGTCGTGTCCTAAAAATAAGTAAGTTGCAGATTCACCTTCAAAGTCAGAACGCAATTGTGACTTACTCTTCATGGTCGATTCCTCCGAGTCCGAATTGATGACCATGGTTCCGAGGTTCGACTGCAGTTCCACCATCGTCGCACTGTCCGGCACCAGCGTTCCGCAGTCGGTGTGGGCAATCATCGTTCCGTCGCCGTCGTCCCGGCCCGGAACCAGCGTGCCGCAGTCCTCCGGGAATTGCTTCATCGTCCGCGAGTTGACGTCCTCTTCGTCGGAGTCCGCATCCTGGCTGTTGTTGTTATTGTTGTTGTTCTGCAGCTGCTTGTTGGCCTGACTGATGGCCGCCGCGTGCCGATAGCTTTGGTTCTCCCGGATCTCCTTCGCTTCCGCAATCATCTGACTTAGAATACTGCACGGTTTGGCGTTTCCTAAAAAGAAAAGTCTTGTTATCACCAAAATTATTAATCTTCCACTTACTCAACTTACTGATAAACTCATGCGTCAACAGATCCGTGGCGGTTGCTCGTTCCTCCGGATTCTTGACCAGGCACAAACTGACAAAGTCGATAAACTCCGGACTCCAAATGTCCGGATCGCGGAACGAGGGTGGTGGCTTCGTTGGTATCATGAAAATCGCCCTCATCGGGTGAATATCTCCGTACGGTGGCTTACCCTCGGCCATCTCCAGTGCCGTGATGCCCAGCGACCAGATGTCCGCCACGCAGTCGTACCCGATCTCCTCTATCACCTCCGGGGCCATCCAGAAGGGCGTCCCAATCACAGTGTTTCGTTTGGCCATCGTGTCCGTCAGCTGACCCGCCACTCCAAAATCCGCCAGTTTGGCGTGACCCTCCGAGTTCAACAAGATATTCCCCGCCTTGATATCCCGATGGATCTTCCTCCTCAAGTGAAGATACTCCAACCCCTTCAACGTATCGATCAGGATCGTCGCGATCTCATCCTCCGACAACGTCTTCTTCCTCAACCTCATAATATCCGACACGCTACCCGCCCCACAATACTCCATCACGATCCACAAATCCGTATTCTTAAAGTAACTTCCATAGTACTTCACCACGTACGGCGAATCGCACTGCTGCATGATCGAGATCTCTTTGATGATTTCCTGCAGGTCGGTGTCCACCGGAACCTGCTTGATCGCGAGAACCTGCTCGCTTTCCTTGTGAAGCGCCTTGTAGACCGAACCATAGCTGCCCTCGCCCAACTTGCAGATGATGTCGAACACCTCCTCGGGCTGCCGGGTCAAGCTCTCCTCCGAGAGTTTCTTCAGTTCGCTGTAAAAACACGGAATTAGTATCATCTTAACGTTGGAAAGCTTTGAGCAGGCTTCACCTCATTTTCGCTAGTATCCTAAATTAATTTCGCAATTCTATAAATAGATTCCAAACCAACCGGCAATATCAACAGACAAAAACAAAAGTTTTCCAATTTTTTGTTGTCCAAATTGTCGCTTGTTTGAAAAGATCAGCCACCCCGCGTGTATCGCGACTAAAAATAAAAATTACGAATACTCTAGATGCTCGCGTTCCACGCTCAAACTAAACAACAAGAAAAGCAGCCGCAAATTAGTTTGCACCCAAAAGAGTCCTACCTAAGACAAGCGAAAGGTCGCGCGAGGTATGCAAGGAACGCGCCTGGACTCATTATCTAATTACTTGGTGGGACTGTGGGGAAAAAAAACAAGCAACTCAATAACCATAATAGGTAAAGATTAAACCTAGCAGGGTAGCGTTTGGTACGAGAACCGTAAAGAACTATCCTTCAAGTCATTTTCGCCTACCGTGGCTACAGAAAGCGAAGCGACTAGTCAAAAAGGTGTTCCAATGTAGCTTCCGCTTAACCCTTGAGTTGAATGTTGGCTCTTCAGATTAAATTCTGATTAAATAAGAATTACGAAAAAATACAATATATTTTAATAAATATAAGCAAGTAGGTATCACGATTCAAAATAAATGCTGCGTGACTAACATTTTTTTCCTAGAACTTATAGGATTGATTTGATCGATACGTTACTTACATTGTATAATTGAACTGTTCAAAATAAATCCGTTTCCAATGTGTTTTTTAAGTTAAATGTAGACGCGTTAACTCAATAACCTCCCTCACCCAGTTAAGTGTTCAAGGCGTTTATTAATAGCCCACGAAAAAATCACTGAAAAATTAAATAGCTGTTAATGCTCTGGGCTATCGTCTGGATGCCTTTTTTGCTACCCTAGCTACAGTTGAAATCTTTTTAATAATCTTCTTGCTATATAGGCTACCCTAGTAGCAACAAGAGTTACCATAAATCAGAGATCTACAAACAGACATGGCGGGCGCCGTTATAGGCCAATGACTGTTACCTGTTTACACACAAGTTCAAGTTTGAGCAATCTTGTTGTTACTTGGCATTGAGGTTGATTTTGCCTCAAAAACAAAGAATCCCAAGTTGTCTGTTATTCCTCAGATTTTTGAAAAACCTCATTTTTTAAATACATTCTCGTACAAGAAAACTTAACAAAAAGTCAACTAAGCAATTTTTTAGGATTTTTTTGACGTAGAACCCAATGGCGTATTAAAAATGTACGTACAGTGATGCCAGATATGAAAATTATGCGCTTGAAGTTTCAAAATGCATTTTTAATCCTCTGGTCGAGCACTTACGGGAAAATTGACAATTTCATTCGAATGCTGAGAGTTATTTACGATAAATTCAATCAAAACCTCAGGGTTAATTGAATACTTCTTGAGATCTCATCTTTTCAAGTAGGAAAGTCCTGTATAGCTTTTTCTACAATATATTGCTTTAGAGCACAGTAAATCTTGAAATTTGAAGGATTTTTTTTAAATTTCTTAATGAAAATAAGTGAATGTCTCAAATTGAATTTATGCCCAAAAATATCGGATTTTGGTAAAATTTTGGGTTTCTATGTTTTCAAGGGTGCACAGCAACCAAGGAAGTTGTTGTCTTCTAATTCCAAAATTGACAAACTTACGGACCCAATCCTGCAACAATCTGATTGTAAAAATAGGCAAATTTTGTTGTAAATCGTTTAGTAGACAGTACTTTAGGGGATGAAGAGAAAATTATATAAATAGTTTCCGTAGTTTCAAAAATACTAAAATATCTGTATCAAAAATCTTGGTGCAAAAGCTCTGGTTGATGTGCACCGTTAAAATCATCATATTTTTTAGCGTTTGGAGTGCCAGATCTCCCCTTTCGAATGCAACCTGGCGCTTATAATTTGGCCTGCGCTTTTTTGAGATAAGTAAGTTTTAAATTTGCTTCTTTTTGGCATTAAGACTGCATGCACAGCAACAAAGGAAGTTGTTGTCTTCTTATTCCAAAATTGTCAAACTTACGGACCCAATCCTGGAACAACGGGACTTTGTGGACAGTACTTTGATGATAATAAAATGTCTGTAACAAAAATCTGAGTGCAAAAGCTCTGGTTGAGGTGCACCGTTAAAATGGATGTAACTTTTCCAAATTGACTTGTCGAAAGTTAAAAATGTTTGTTTTTTTTTTAAAGCTTTAAAAGTGTCCAGAACGTCACTTTTCTCTAAAACTTAACCCTGATTTGCTACGTTCAAAAAACTGATTTTTGAAGGTTTGCTCAGATGCTTTCTCTAAATTTGGTCGTAGATTGCGAGATAAAATTTTGGTATTTTCGAAAAAGTTGCTTGGAACAACTTCCTGAAAAGTTAGATTTTCAAAATAACCCTAATCGTGAACCACCTTAATCAGGGATGCCACCTGGTTTTTATATATGTCTGTAAAAAAGTCTGTGTTTGTCTGTGCATTTGTCTAAAATTCAAATATATCAATCTACAGTTATGGAAATCCATCAGAAATTGTGTTTTTAGGCATTTGAAGATTAACGAATCAAGTTTCGGTTGATATTTTTACAAAATATTAGTTTAATGAAGTTTTTTTTTAAGTCTGTGCACCTCAAAAAAATGTATGGCACAAGTTTAAATATCTGTGAGACACAGACAAATCTGTGTATCTGGCATCCTTGACCTTAATTTTCATTTCATAGGTCCGGCTCAAACATTTCGAAACATGCGACGGCTTTGATACGTGAAATTTGGGTTCTTTTGAACACAATTTAGCAGTATCTAGTTTGTTGTTTCATTCTGCGATCTGGGAAGTCCCAACCGAGTTACCAAGAAGCTAATTTTAGTGATTTTTATTTCACACATATCTAAAGAAAGTTTATTCATCAGGACCAATGAGCGTATACAAGTCAAAGATAGTTTTTTAAAAAATATGAGCATTATACATAAATTATGTCATAATTTATCAAAAAAATTGTTAAAATCAATTGACAGGAATCTGTGTTACAATATTCATAATTTTTTTTAAAATTGTGGAAGATCAAAAAAAACCTGGCAAAAATTCTATTTTTTTTGCGATTCCACCGTAAAACTACTTGCTATTCCTGTCATTCTCGAGCGACCAAACGGCCTACTTTTCTCTACCAAAAATAACAATGGAAAATTAATACCTTTCAATAATACCAGTGCTGAGCTCTACTTTTCAGCACTGACATGGGTGCTGAAAGGTGAACTTTTCAGCACCAGTATCGAAAAGTAATTTTTTCAATATTTTTTGTTTTAAATTGTGTATTTACTTAGCACATGCATGTTTGAAATAAAATTCCATTCAAAAAGCGTTTTTCGGAATTGCAAAAAATGTTGTAAGCAACTCGTTGCATAAACTTCTATTTTAATATTTTACAAATGTATCAAAACAGAAATTGTTCATATAAAACATTTCCAAACACCAAAAATTCTTCTGCACATTTCAGGGTTTGCAGCATATTGGCATAGTCATTGTTGCACACCGCCACCACCACGTTGCATTGTATAGGCCTCTATACATATTCATCCAGCGCCCGACAACGTGTACGTAACGTGCTTTATTGATTATTTTCACGTCTATTTTTAATATCTTCCCACTCTGCCACTTCTCTACTGTATTTTTTTTTGTTTTTGTTGTTGCCACTTGCTATTGCCTGCCTGCCTTTGCTTACCCTGTCTGATTTTGCCTGCTCAAAGCTTTTCTGGTTGAACTAGTTTTTGCGCGCTTCCATAAACTTTCGTTGTAGCGCAAAATGATAAATTAATTTTTACTCACTTTTTGGAAGACATTATTCCAGTCCAGTTGCTGCTGGTGTGGACTGGCTCACTTCCGGTTTGGGGTTCCCGCCGCCGCTACTGCTGATAAATTCTGCTGCCTATCTCGACTGCGAACGTACCAACTTTGTATGCGCTGTTGAAGTTCTGCCTTGCATGCACTTTGACACGATACGCAATCACAGCCGGGTTCTTTTTTTGTTGAGTTTTTTTTTCGGGAATCAAACCGACATTCCTTCGTACACTTTACAAGAACTGAACACAAATACACATCACATCAAGAAAACTGAAGATTTTCGTTCCTTCCTGTTAACGAAAATAAAACTCACATTAGAGGGGGGTTTTCCAAAGCCTGGTTCCTTGAAGAGTTCATCATCATCATCTTCCTCTTTGCATCTCTGACGTTACCGGAGCTTCAAGGCCAATTTGAATAAATTATGGAAAACAAACACGCACACACACACCGGGGCCAAAATAACAACACAACACCGTCGTCGTCGACCAGCCTGTATGTTTACTGGTTGAACGGTTTGTACTGATCATAGAATAGACCAACCAACCAACCGCCCGACCGTCCGTCGATTAGATGGTGATGACGACAATTGAAATTGCACTACTTTCTATGGAAGTCGTCGTCGTTTGTTGGTCGATCGACGACCAAGAATTACGTGAAAGCTCGCCAGGCCCGGCCACTCCAAGTCAGGAAAGACTACTAATTAGTGTATCGCTCAGACAGCAGTCACTCTCTTCTTTGGATGGTTCAGCACTGAAGCAGCGGAGGACTAATGAGGGGGAGTGATGAGAATGTACTAACAGAAATATGCCTCCTGTTATGTCGGCGGGACTGATGTAAGGTAGTTGGGAATTTAGTGGACTATAGATAACAATGCACCTTTTTTTCAAACAAAACTTAATAAAATCCAGAGTTTTTTTTGAAAAGGACCAATAAACCATTGTCTTTCATATGTTTATAGGACCTAATCAAAAAAAACTCTAGAAATATAATAATCCGTTGGAGACTTTCATATTCAATGTTTATTTTTAACTACCATTCAAATATTTGCGAATACACAGTAAAAAATTGTGTAGGTATAGAACGCGTAATGTTTGAAGGTTTAATATTACCTCTTTTATGATGTAATTTTACCTCAATGTAGACTGAAAAATTTGATGATTTGGTTCTTTTAAAAATATTCATTGAAGAATATGTTTTCAATTAAAATGTTGGTAAAAAAACGAGGCCAAAGATCGTTGGTCGATTTTACCTTTTCAAAACAATGGTAAAGTTACATGTAACAAATTTGAAAGTAAAGAAGTTTTTCAAACATTAAATATTACGCCCTTTTGAAATGTCAGTCTTGATTGAAAAAAAAATGTTTTCGAAAAGATCGGAAAATTTCACGAATGTTTCATATCTTGACATTAAAAATCGGACCATTAGTTGCTGAGATATCGACGTTAGAAAATGGTGGGTTGTTTAGGTGAGATTTTGAAAACATAAATTTTCCTGTTTTTTAATCTTTGCATGGCAATATCTCAGCAACTAAGGGTCGTATCAAAAAAGTTCAAAAAAGCAAAAAATTGAGAATTTTATTAGATTCTCAAAAATATTTATTCAAAAGTGGGCAAACATGGGCACTTATTAAAAAATTTATATCTGAATGATGAATAAAATGAAGTTGAAAGATTTTTGCGACCAATATTTCAATTTTTTGAAAAAATCAGTACTGGTTCAAAAATTCATAACTCGGTCAAAGATTTTTTTGCACATTCTGGAAATATCTGAAATGTTGGCATTTGATGTTCCCTAAAAGTTTTTATCCGATATGTTTTAGACTAAAAAATATCAGAAAAAAATATAGTTTTTTTTTTTCAAATAAAGTTTTAGTGACAAAAAGTGAAATTAAAAATCACCACATTGTTTTACCCTATTTTTTTTCATTGTAGTCGTTACCCATACCTACAACTTTGCCGAAGACATCAAATCGATCAAAAATTCCTTCAAAAGATACAGATTTTGAAATTTTCGTATATCATTTTTGTATGAACAGCTGCAATTTGTATGGAAAATTATATGGATAAACTAATTATGTGAAATGGCATCTTTTGGCATACCAAAGGCACCAAAAAGTTTCAGCCGGATTAAAAAATACAAAAAAAAATCGAATGACCGAAATCTCAGATAATTGCTCAATTGGTTTAAAATATGAATATTTTGACTAATAGCACTTTAGATTACACAACACCTTCTAAGATTAGTTATCAATCGAAATAAAGTAATGTATAATTAAATATGAGCAAGGAAGTTTATGTAAGAGATTCTGCATAATACTTTTAAGGTAATGGGTTATGGAAAACATGAATTAAACATACAAAAAAAGGAAATTAAAAATGTTCTTGTTTTTTTAAACCTTAAAAAAATCTTAATCTATTCACACATATGTGTGGGTGTGTGGTGTGTTATTAATAATCTTGAGTGATTCGTAAAAGTAGCTTTTTTGCTACAATAATTCGCATATCACCAACGATTGTCGATTACCGGTCTGCTGACCCTGACCCATTCCAAATAAGGCAAAATAAAGAATCGCCAAGGTACAAGAACACGAGAGACAGACGGTCGGCATTTGACTGTGTACGTGAATGTATGTGTGCGTGTGTGTGTGTGTTTCCACCATTCGGTAATGGAAATTGAAGAATTTGCAAATGCAAAATTATTGGCTAATGTCCCTCGGAATAATTGGCACTTCTTCCTGAGTATATGTTTCTGCACACGAACTTCTCCATCACTTTTTCGCCATTAAATTCTTGCAATCAACAATCACGAGACGAGACTTTCTTCCCACCCCGACACACTACGACGTTGTTTTTACCTGTGGCCGGAACCGCCTTCACAAACGCACGCACGCACGCACACCCACCCCGGAGAATGTCCTTAAGTTGGCACAGACAGACAAACAAAACTGGCCCGGCAGATGAACGAAACGAAACTGACTGCAGCAGCAGCAAAAGGATACGAACGAAACCGCTCTTTGACAGAACTAGTCAATGACACATACATGCGAGGCGAAGAGAAGAGAAGAAAAGGGGGAGGGAGGTAAACGAACTGAACGAACTGAACGAACCTTTGACAGAACTGCACGATGAATGAGAGTTGCGTCGAATTGATTGTGAATGAATTATGTGCCATTTAGAATCACACTCAAACCCCGATGGTTTGACACCAACTGTTGTCAAACGAACGGGGTCACGTTTTAGTTTGACACCCCTTATACACGGAGTTCACACACACTACCAAACGTTTGTTTTGATAGTGTGCGAGAGCGCCGTGTAAAAAGTGACAGTTTGTCTCTTTTTAGTTTGACTTTGACCAACCAACGGGGTACAAACTAAAAAAGTGTCAAACGAAAAAGTGACCAACCACCGGGGGTTGAGTGTATTATTACAAAATTAAAGATGATTTTTTTTTATATAATTTCAAGACATAAATAGAAGCCCACATTAAAAAAAAAAATCAATGATATTTAGAAATGTTGACTTCAAAATATTGGACATGTACCACAAAGAATTTAGTGTGTAAAGGCTGCGTCCCAAAGTTGTAGTCAAATATGAAAGAAGGTGTACCATGCACGAGGAAAAATATGGTAAGTTTTTCGATTTTGTACAGTTTTGATGGTCGAAATTATGCTAACTAATTTTCGTTGATTTCAATCAATCTTGCAGTTTTTATCTTTTAACTTTCACTTTAAAAACCTAATAATTATTGTGAAGTTTTTTAAAGCAAAAAATGTGTGATTTTAAACAGTAAATACTGATGATTTATGATATTATTATATATTAAGAAAATGCATTTTCATATAAATTTATCTTCTTCCCCTTCTAAAATACCTCAAAGAAATAGAAGACACATTCAAAATTTTGAAGAAAAGAAAAGCTCAATCAACAAAAATCAGTATTAAATCGGTTTTCCTGCGTTGATTATTATTTTTAGCATTTTTATTAGGTCTTAGATTTAGGGGAGAGTGGAGAGACTTGATCCCCTTTTATGTATCGCACATAGAACTCTCAATTTATAACAAACTTATGAACTTATTTTTATGAGTTGAAAGCTTAATGGGTTACATACATGTAGAAAATCACAAAATTTCATATTACAGAAAATTTATTGAATCCACTAAAAAGATGATTTTCAATTTTTTTAAATAAGTTTTTTGAAAATAAGCCTTCGTCATGCACACAGGACCGGTTTAACGAGTTCTCACCAAAATTTTGAGCCGATTTGATCAAGGCAGTGTTAAGATATCGTGGCACCCGTTTTTTGAAACTGCTTACTTCAAATAGTTTTATCTCGGCAATGATACAACCAAATGCCTTCTAATTTGTTTTGATAATAGATAATAATGTATATTTTAATACCCTGAAAACAGATTTAAAATAAAATTAAGTGTGTGCTCACACCAACCTCTGACTTTTTTGTCGATTTACTTGTATGTAACCCCTACAACATTCAACAATGTTTTGATGGTATTTTTTTCGATCAAAATATTAAAAAACGAGTTGACCCATGGGAGATTTAAACGTATAAGTGTATGTTTCGCCTTTCTGAAGTGCATAATTTGAAGGTGTAATTTCACCTCTTTTATGATGTAATATTACCAAAATTAAGACTCAAAAAGTGTCATTGTAATGGTGGTAAATTTACATTTTTCTGACATAAAAGATTTATTCTAACCGTGATTCTTACAGTGAAACTTGCGATTTTCAGTAAAAAAGGAATGATTCAGAAGACGCCTGGTTATTTTTTAATCGATTTAGTTTATAGCCATTTAATGGAAAAGAATTGAAAAACATTTTGAACTATCACATTAAATTAGACCCATGATTTCATTATTCTTTTTTATATGTATAAAATGGCTTTGAGGCATATGCACAACCAATTAATATTGTACTGAGCTACCTTGCGCCTCCACGCAACAGGTTTTTTTTTCTGAAAAACGCAATTTTCACCCATAGAATATTTTTAATCGTACATATTTTTTTAAATAAGGAAGGTGAAACACAATTTTTTACGTATAAATTTCCTATGGATCAACTCGATTTGTAATGTTTTCCTTGCACAATATCGAGATTTTAAAGAAATGTTTTATACCATTTGCAAAATATTAGGACTGACTTGATTTCCCAAAATGGTGAAGAAACATAAGCAAATGTTGATTTTTTTTTAATTTTCTGTGAGTTACAACTATTTCACATCAATGATGTACTGATTTGTTGAATAATTAATTAAAATTGAACATGTTGACAAAGGCTGACTTTTTTGTGCCTCTAAGCATATTTAAACAATTTAAATGATAATGGTTTCATTCTAGAGTAAAAATGTGAAAAACATGCAAAAAAAATAAAAAGGGGCTGAAAAAACGTGAAACAACTAAATAGACAAATGGTAATGATAGGAGGTGGAGGTGGCTAATGGCCATATACTATCATATACAAACAAAAAAATGAACAAGATAAATGCTAATATAAATACTTTTTTTTTAACAAAATAAGATTGTTTTCTACAGCGATGAAAAATAACGCCAAAGATCTCTTGGAAATTTTCTGAGGCACTTCAAAAAAGGTAAACAGTACCTCATTTTTTATACAACAACATATTTTTGTTTATTCCACTTTTGCATATTTTGTTTCAATTTTTTATTGACGTTTGAACAACTTAAGGCAGATCTATAATTTTTTAACGATTTTGTCAATAACAGTTGAAAGCTGAAAGATATTTGATTTTAATTTGATAAAATGTTACGTTTCCAAAACTACCTAGTAGAAATTAAAATCAAAAATTATGCTTCTACTTGAACACAGCAAGAACGACATAAGATAGTAGAATAAGAATAGTGGTCGCAATATTCAAAGAGATCGTACCTTCTCAACAATAAACCGTGAGTGGCAAAATACCACCAACAATTTCTTTCAACTCTAGCTGGACACGACGGCAAAAACGACGACGACGACTTCTGCATAGTGAAGATCCGCAACTCACATCACCGCCAGCACCGGAGAAGACAATGACCTACAACGTACGGTGACCTATTTTAGCGGCAGAGAGTCTTGGTCCGCGGCGTATAGTCCCGTGTGCGAGGAAGTCATTTCTGCTGCCCCATCATGGCCAAGAGCGGTTGAGCCGGTTGTCGAACGTCGTCTTGTGTGGTTCTCGATGTTGATTGCCTCAACGCGGAGAAATGGGACGCCGACGACTGACCATGTCTTACTGGCCACTGCTGTGGCCACGGAACGTCATGTGATGATAGATTATCATGACGTCGGTCGGACACAACATCACATCTCGCCTCGCCTCTCCACACGAAGCGCGGGGGAAACATCATAAGAGAGCGAAGACCTGTTTCGACTGCCGATGCTGAACTCTTCGTCTCTTGTGAACAACTCCCAGCCCAGCTCTTGAACCTCTGCTTGTACGGACGAGAGGTACAAAAGTGTCTACATCATCAACACATACACGCACAGAGACTCACTCACAACAGGTAGATATCAAAGTCCAACTAGTAGAAGGTGACACACGGAACACCGGCGCGATACACCACAGGTTGAAGTGCCAAGACATTGCAACAGGTTAATGCGAATGCACTGCTGGCTGTGGTGTGGTGTGTTGGTGGCGTCGGACGAGGAGTTCGCGGAAGCTGTTGGATGACTTTGGTCGAGAGATACAGCGGCCAACCAAAAGAGGAAGGAAGGGTGTGACGTGACATGTATTTGTACAATTCGCTTCCACCTATATGCAGAATCTTTAAATTATTATTTATGACTACACTTACCCGCACTTCTCTGCTCAGTACATGCGGATTCCAGCGTGTTGCCAGGCCGGAATGTGCCGTTCCTCGTCGACCGAGGAGTTGGGATAGTTTCGCCGGTAATGTGTAAGTTTATGGTCTGCATTTGGTTTGTATAAAGGTGGAATTGTTTATAATCCTTTTAGAGGAATACTTAACTACAGTTTATTTTAATAAAGCCTTATAAGCCTATAGATATTCTTCCTTTACAAATTATCCCGAAAAATCGATAAGCAAAAATAGTAGTTTATGCAACAAGTTGCAAAAAGAGGATTTTTTCAGCACGAGTCGTACATTTATTCAACGAGGTTCACCGAGTTGGATAAATACGACGAGTGCTGAAATAATCAAGTTTTGCAACGAGTTCCATACAACATTTTTTGCAATTTCGAAAAACACCCATTGAGTGAAATTTTAAGTCGAATTTTCATGTATTTTGTCAATAAATCGTTTAAATCAAAAAAATGTTGAAAAGTGTTACTTTTCGAAACAAATGCTGAAAAGTTCAACTTTTCAGCACCCATTTCAGTGCTGAAAAGTAGAACTTTTCAGCATTTATTTTGAAAAGTGTTGCTATTCGATTCTGTTATTTTTGGTACAGAAAAGTAGGCTATTTCGTCGTTCAAGAATGACAGGAAAAGTAAGTAGTTTCACGACGGAATTGCAAAAAATATTTTTTAAATATTTATTTCTAGATTGTGCTATACATTCCAGACTCGATTAACCAAATTTTCGATTAACCAAAGCTCTTCACAAAAACTTTGGAAACAGCCGAATCATCAAAAAAAAAATCCAGATTCAAATCAAGTTTAGACTCGATTATCCTAAGCCTCGATTATCGGAAGTTTCGATTGTCCGCAACTTCAAGTAATCGAATCATGGACAACAATAGATAACAAATTCGAATTCTGCAACTCAAGTTTAGTCAAATTAATGTTGTTGTTGATTGTCTGTTACATTACCTGAATTTTCCGCCAACTTAGGTTTGACATCATTTTTTAGCATTTTGGGGTCATAATTGAACTCAACGACTCAAAACAAGACGAAACAAAATTTATTTTGAATAGTTGAACTTTTCAACACTACAGTCAAGACTCGATTATCCGAAGCCTCGATTATTCGAAGATGGGACTTCGGATAATCGAATCACGAACAACACATTTTGTTCGTATTTTTTTTTTATTTTCTCACTTTAAACATCAAATTAGAATTCTGCGACCCCATTCTAGTCAAATTTGAATTAGAATGGTTAATTGGTAAAAATAAAAAAAAGCATTTTTTCAATATTTCATCATCGCCATTTTGGCCGCCATCTTGGATTTAAAAATTATAAATCACTTTAGAGTAGTTTAAGAGTCATAAAATAACATGAAAAATAAGACATAAAAAAAATTCGTGATTCGACTATCCGAAGTGATCGAATCGAATCATGAGTACATTTCTTGTCGTTTTGCCTTCCTCACCTCAATGAGGAAAGCCTATAAAATCACTCGAAAAATGAACTTCTTTATTTGGCCTCGTAGTAGACCCACCATCACGTATACTTATGTCTGTAAGTCCGTGCACCGACAAATATGCACCCGATTATCTTCGGACTGGCTGAACCGATTTGGACCGTTTTGGTCTCATTCGATCCGTCTTGGGGTCCCACAAGACCCTAGTTAATAATATGAAGTTTAGAAAAGTACTTCAAAAGTTTTGCTAAAAAACACTATTACCTAAACTTCGGGAGATTGTAAAAAGGGTGGTTTTTGTAAGAAAACCCGTCATGTTATACATTTTCAGAAAGGTATTTGAAAGACCTTTCCAACGCGATCAAATATTGAAGATCTGACAACCCTATCAAAAGTTATTAGTACTTAAGTGTTATGCACTTTTTGAAGCCGGATCTCAGATGTTCTGATGAAAACGTTGTCCGGATCTATCATGCAACCTGTTGTTAAACAGGTTGTCAAAAGACCTTTCCAACGTGTCCAAAACATTGAAGATCTGACAACCCTATCAAAAGTTATAACCACGAAAACGTTGTCCGGATCTACCATGCGACCTCTCGTTGGATGGGTAATCAAGAGATCTTTTAAAAGATTTCAAGAGATTGAAAATCTGACAACCCTATCACAATTTATCAGTACCTTAGTGTTTTTAATTCACCTTTTTTTAGGCCGGATCTCAGATATTTTGATAAAAATAAGTGTTATTTATACACTTTTTTGAGGCTGTGTAGTGTATTTACTTTACGAATATGAGGAAGGCTCCAACCACTAAAGGTGGTTTAAGTAACGTTTTTTATTTAAATTTGTGCTTTTTAGCAGAACATTCGCGTTTAGTGACTCCAACTTAGTCATGTTTTGCCGAGGACTTCGGATACTCGAGTCTAGACTGTATTTTCAAAATAATAGTTCATATATTCATTGAATTTTGAAGCCCTCCCAGAATATTGATCGAGCCGAGATCATCACCACCAACCACCCCTAGTGGGTTTAAACGTATTTGTGCTCAACATCTCCCAAAGCCCACCTAAGATCATTTCGCTTTCTCTCACGCGCGCTCTCTCACAGCTGAGCGATCTTATACGCGGCCATGTTGTCAGAGTTTTCCTTTCGAATGGACTTTGTCAATTTATTGCTAAGTGGCGTATTGGCTATCTATCTGTTAATTTTTATGTTAAGAGCAAATTAAATGTAATATTTTACAACAATATTTTATTCACAAAACATAAGCAGAGATTCCATGCGTTTACGCAAGCGTTTACGTCTCTTTGGCATAAATGACAGTCCGTATGTATAGGTGGTTGTGAGAAAACTTTCAATCAATGGGTGGTGTTGTGGTGGTATTAATCGATTTGGGTGTTAGTGAATGGTTACCACAAATTGTAAGTTCTAGAGAGACGCACTTAAGCGTACCAATACAGTCAACGATGTGGAAGTACTTAAAACAGAAAGTTAGGCGACATTGGCACTGTGACGCAGTATTTATCTATTGTTTCTTGATCGTGAAAGGCAGGAAAAAATATAAATAACAAATATTTAGAAATTCAGACTTTAATGGAACATGACTGTTTTCCTCTCAAGATTTCAGTAACAACATTTCAAAAGGGCGAAACCTACGATCCTGCCGTTTCGGGAAAACCAACATTCAAAATTTTGCAATTTCGATCAATTCCTATTTCCACAAAAAAGCATGAAAACCATCAATTTTGTCAAAACGTAATAGAAAATAGCAATAATTTCATCATAGAGAGCAATTTGAAATTAATTAAGGTGTTTTTGCTATTAAAAATTGAGAAAAAGAAATTACGCCTTTTTGAAGAGCGTGCCTAGATTTTCGCCCCACCATATTCGCCACCCACTCAACCAAAACAACGGTTTAGCCCGTCAGGTTACGCCGCAAAGCAAAAGTAAACAACAGATTCGCCCTTTTGTTTTTTGTTCATTTTTCGGGTTTTTAAAGAAAAAAGTGGTGAAACAACTATTTTATCATTGTGAAACATTAAAGTCAGTGATAATACCAGGGCTGCGGAGTCGGGTCATATTTCAAACGACTCCGACTCCGACTCCGACTCCGGCCTTCTCAGATTAGCCGACTCCGACTCCGACTCCGGCTCCGGCTTTCAACAAATGGTTGGCTCCGACTCCGACTCCGACTCCGGCCTACCAACTCTAGCCGACTCCAGCTCCGACTCCGACTCCAGCTTTCAACAAATGGTTGGCTCCGACTCCACATATTTTTAAATGTTTCAAAAGTTAGTTAACTATTATTAGTTAATTATTTTTAAATCATTGATAAATAGGATTATTTAAATACTCTCTAAGCGTCATATTTTTCTCAAGAAAAATAAGTTAAGTAAAAGTAAAGTAAAGTAAATAAACGGAAAAAAGTTTCTAGGTTACAAGTTTTATACGTTATGGAAACAGAAATCAAAAAATATCTTCAGTTTTAGAGGCATTTTGAAAAGAACAGTTTTGTAAGTAAATTTGGATTTATTTGCTTAACCTCAAATTTGAAAATATTTTTTTCTAAGCTAATAAATTTAAATATTAAATTGTTATTTTTGAATGAATAACTAAAAGAAACCTGGCCTTAATGATCTATTGAACATTAAAATTCAATTTGCTCACTTTCAGGCTGACATTTGTAAGAAGCACAGTGACAGGCACCTTGTTTTTAAATGACAATTTTAAACGAAACATTTTTTTTTGTTTTTTTTTCAGACGTACATGGACATCACGCCATGGCTGAAGGAGATTATTATTGCAAATCAATATATCTAAACAATTTCTTCGTGGAAAGGACGCTTAAGATGTCCTCTTCAAATATCTGTGACATGGAAAATATTTTACCCTGGAAATTTTTAATTTATTTTTATTTTAAAATTTTATATACTTTGAAAAGGAGGCGCACGATACTTCGTGAATCTTCACCTAAAACGAAGCTTTATGAATGATCTTGCGCCTCCATCAAAATATATGAAAAACTTAAAATATAATAAAAAACAAATATCCACAAGTAAAATATTTTCTAGGTCACAAATACTTCATCTTTTTAAGGTACATTGATATGCAATGATTATCACCTTCCTTCATATTGGCGTGGGACAAATAGTATGAGAAAAATCGTACCAGTTGATAATATTTTGATTTTGTTTTTTTTTATAATATTTAAAAAATAAATTAAAATCCTATATTTTGTTCTACACATTTTTTTATTAGTTCATTTTTGTACTGAATTCTTGAGATTTGTTCAACGATATCAAAATAGTTTACCTTAAATCAACATCAACATCAACAATCAATGATTATTTCAAAATTTGTTGCAGCTTGTTTTGATATTTTTTGTTAGTTTCAATTATCTTAAATGCACCCCTTTGATTTTCTTGTACTCAGTTATAAACAAAATGCGCATGTTGAGTTCCAAGTAAGAGATTGTTATTATCGTTGATTATTTGTTACAAAAGTTAAACTGTCAGTGACTTTTTTCGATTTGCAAAAACAGTGATTACTATTTTTAATCTTTTTATGTACCTCGTAATTTTTTCCTTAAAATGATTTAACTTAAAACTTCCAAGACATATGCTATCGGGGTAAAAGATGACTGTGTGTTTACTTTTTTCAGAAATAACTGGATGAAATTTGGTCAAATTTAATTGAAAAGGCACATAAATATAAGCAAAAGGAAGCATTATTATTATATTTTAAAAAAACATATTTTTTGTTAAATTTAAGATAACTCCAGCTCCGACTCCGACTCCGGGTTATCAGAAATCTTCGGCTCCGACTCCGACTCCGACTCCAGCTCTTAAAATTTAGCCGACTCCGGCTCCGACTCCGACTCCAGCTGTTCGAGTTTTGACGACTCCGACTCCGACTCCGACTCCAGGTCCCCAAAAAGACCCGACTCCACCGACTCCGGCTCCGACTCCGACTCCGACTCCACAGCCCTGGATAATACAGTGATATTTGCAACCTCAGTGATAAAAAATTGGTCTAGGAAGCCTTCATAAGGAGTCCGATTCAGGCCAAGACTCGTTGAGCCAGGATACACCGTAAGTAGCTTGTTGGTTTGACGATGTGGTCTATATTGAAGTGACGTTCCTTGGGGTGTCCCCGCCGGAAGTGGGAGACATGGCACATGACGACTAGGCCACCCCGCGACACCATCCTGCCTTCTCAATCTTTGCATAGCTTCAATGGTTACGGAGGCGATGATTTTGTACGGCATTCCTCCTAAACTAACTTTTTGTCCTGCAACTGCTCGACCCAGAATCCCCGGATGTTCCAAGAACCGGTAAATTATGGACCTTCATATCTAGATTGTGAAACCAGACCAGATCCGATACTACAATAATTGAAATTAATAAGTTATGTATTTAGGATCATACAAATCTGTGTTTGTTGTGGAATTGTGTTCAGAGACATCAGAAACATACATTTTGATCCATTTTGAGGATTGTCAGGTTAAAATTCACTAAATTATAATGAAAATTTAGTGTTTCTAAATATACGTCGGAACTTGCAGAAAACACTACATTCGCCCCTCGTGATTGGGTGAAAACACAAGGGCGAAAACTCAATTTGGTTTGTTTTGATTGATGTCGTTGATTAGCCCTTTTGTTTTTTGCTTGTAAAACTACGTATTTTCGGAATTTTGAGATGATGGAGGGTGTTTTAGAATCAGTTTTGTTCGCTTTATATGATTCTGACAAAAACTCAGTTTGTTTACATCTGAGGGATTCGCCCTTTTGAAAAGTTGTTACTGATTTGTTCTTAAACATAGGGTTAACAGAACATTGTGAACAAGTGCCTTTTAAAGAGAATGAGCAAGTTACAATACATGACTCTGAGAGTCAGCTGAGACTAAAAGAGAGAGAAAGAGCTTGAGAGATCACAAATAAACCAGATTGAGCTGCGCCAGGCCCCAAAAACCAGAATCCATCAAGCTCAGCAACAGCAGCTAGAGGAGGGCTTGACACAGCTAGCCAGCCTGCTGGGCAGCTACTACTTCACGGCAAGAAGTGGTTGATGACCGACCGCGCTCCGCCACTCTGGCAAGATCCGCGAGAGCCGGGGTGATGGCCGCAGGAGGACCGTTGTGTGAGAGAACACAGGCGCAAAGTGAAAAAAAAGTATAAAATAACCTGTTTCCACATTATGTTATTTTAATTTTATTTTATATATCGTTGGAATGCTCGTTCTTCTTGGCTCTAGAGAGGAGTACTCCGCGACTGTTGCTGGTTGGGTCTCGAGAGTGATTGGAAAAAGGTTTCGACTTCTTCGTTCAACCAACCGAACCATGGTCCCCCCCGATCTCGTCGAGCTCAAGTCGGACGAGCCGAGAATTTTCTTCAAAACCTCTGCGCCAAGTGCGACACGACGATGCTCGATGCTCTTTGGCTCTTTTGCAGGTCCTTCGCAGCACAGTCTCTTTGGCTTCTTCTTGGTGAATTTCGCCGCGCTAACACACCTTGAAAACGATCGTTCCACTCCGAAGAGTTCAAGTTTTCACACCGAACATCATGATGTGCTGATCGTTCGCTGAAGAGGAGGAGGTTCGCACCAGCAGAACATGACTGGACCATTTCTCTAAACCTTTGAGGCGAGACCTCACTCCAAACCCAGCCCATCATCCATGGTTACAGTTCAAACACTTTTAGATCTTTCGATGGAATCGAATCGGCTGGAATGATCAATAATCATATAAAAAAACCTAAAAAGGGGTCATCTGAGATCAACCTGTGCCACGAACCCTAAAACCAACAGGTGTAAAAAGTTACAATTCGTCTCATGAACGGTGATCTCGATTGAACCACCCAAAACCATCACGACCCAATCTTGTCCAACAGGAAAATTGAAAAGTTCTTGTTTGGAAAATCTGAAATTTCCAACTTTTCAGCACTAAAGTCTGCCCACTCTCACCGCGTGAGAGCGCGAGTCAGAATCGCTCTCTCCCATTTCTCTCACTCTCCCTTTTCGTTGCTTTATTTACAAAATACCTTCACACATCGATCGCGTTTCTCATGGATGTGAGCTCGCGTCGCGAATACACAATTCAGCATGATCGAACTGACTGGGTGGCACGCTTAGGTTGAGGGGGGTTTGTGGGGCCTGTAAGCAGGTTTGACGGTGTGGTACGTACGCGGCGAGCATATTGACTTGTGTTAGTACGAGTTTGTTGGTCGAGGGGTCGATCTAAGTTTTGTTTTGAATTAACATTTCGATTAAAACATTTAAAAAAATCGACATAAACTTTGAACAACATTTGAAACGGCCTAAACACTGGAAAAATAAAATAGTTCCGTACAAATTTGGGCAGCAGAGTGTTTAAAATCGTAGCCGTTATATTCATACATTGGGCAAATCATTTTGTATTTCTTAAGTGACGATTACACATATAACAACAAGGTTTCATTAAAATTATTTTAGAAAATTTGTCATCAGTGCCTTAATTAGCAAGACGTGCACTGCTACCAGAGGTAAACATCACTCCAACCAACATCAGTAGTCCACAAACAACGCCCAAAATAATCCACTGTTCCGCAGTTGAAAGAATCAGCTCTTGTGGAGTAACTTTAAATTCACTCGTTATATTATACAGCGAAAAATATTGGTTCGATGCCGCCACATGAATAGATCTGCAAATTTTTAACCATCCCTTAAATCCCTTAATCGTTGAGCAGTTGCACGTCGCCGGCGGAGATTCTTGCAGGATATCCACGCCGGTCCACAATCCAAACTCGATCAGCTGCTCGAACCACTTCAACTGATCCTCGCTGAACCTCTGTGCACGAATTTGATGGCTGACCAGCAAAAGTGCAAAATGTCGGCCTCGGATTAGAACCAAGTTGTTCACAAACAGCACGTTGAAAAATCCCATCAACAAGGGCATACATCCCAGTGCTCGATCAGGGTTTTCGTATAATAGTGATGGACAAGTGTCCGTGGATTGTTGGCGCATGTATTTAAAATTTATCATGACTTTTGGGTTTTTGCAGCACTGATCGGCATTCAGCTGTAGCTCGATGAATCGTTCAAATCTATCGTAAGCCAATTGGAACTGGAATCTGCGAGTGACGATGTACTTCAAAGTGTTGAATCTATTAGGAAACTTTGCTTCTAAATCTTTAGCATAGTAAAAACGTAACAAGTTGGCAGGAATCGTATTACTATTCTCGCATCCATCGTTGAAACCTGGCAGACTTGAACAATCTGTTAGTTCCATCGTTACGGAGCAAACGATTACCATGCTTTCCAAAAATGCCAGCTGACCACAGGCTGACAAAACGAGCAAAAGCGTTCCGAGCAAAACGAGCTTCATTTTAGGACTGCTACTTGGGTGGTGGAAATTGGTAGAGGATATCTTGTGAGAATTCAAGCACATGTGACTTGCGTAACAATTTTGCTGGAAATAAATTACATTTCTCATTTCTCAAGGTGTCTCTGTAACAGATCGATCTAAATGCTAAATTAATTTGAATACTGAAACCATGGGTTTTGCAAACAGTCTTGATGCCAATAATCACTTAAAAGCATTTAAAAAACATTTTATAGAAGGAATTGTACTTCCCTTCACAACATACTGTTCAAAAGGGCTCAAATGAAACTCGGTCTTAACCCGGTCCCAGCACCAAAAAGGACTTAATAAAAATAATTTTATGAAAAAAAGGTCTCAAATCGAATTGATTACACGTGATTTAGCATTTTAAATCCAAGATGGCGGCCAAATGCATTGAAAAATGAATTTTTCAATTGAGTAGGTACTCAATTATTCAAATTTTGGGAAAATTGGGTTCGCAGAATTCGAATTTGATGTTAAAAGTAAGAAAATAAAAAAAATACAAAAAAATAATTGCGTTTTTTTTCAGAAAGAAAAACAAAATATTACAATCGAGTCTCGTTAGGCACATATGATATGACGAGATATCGTGGCAACCGTAAATCAACTCGTTGTTTCGTGTAAAACTATTTCAATGTTTGAAAGTTGGCTTGCAACATTAGCAAAATTTGTAGCTAGTATCGTCTCTTACTAACTTTAATCCTGAAATATCTTTATGAATCTTTCAAGGACAGCTAAAATTAGATGAAATGGCGCGAAGATAGATTTTTTTTTAAAGTGGGTTTTGCGAAGATGACGAAAATTGCCATTTTTTTAATTACCCTAGCACAGGCCTGCCCAACGTCCGGCCCGCGGGCCGGATCCGGCCCGTGATTGTCTGAATTAAAAAAATAAGCTTCAGATCAAATTTTAACATATTATAAGAACATTCTTCATGTTTGAATTTAGTTCTTATAATTTTTATATTGATATTTTTTAACTGAAAAAATTGTGCAGGAAAACAAAATTATCCATTTCGTAAGATTGTGAAATTTATGAAAAAACTTGGATTGTTGCCTTAAAATTTACAAAAAGAGACTAATTGTTATTTCTTTCAGTTTTGATTGTGTTAACTTCAATTTGAAGTTTTTTTTTTCTAATTTCTTTTTTTTTTTTAATAAATATATAGCAAAACTAATGTATTTTTTCCAGAACAACTTTTTTTGTGATAAAGTTTAAAAAAAAAAGCTTAAAAATCAAATTATTCATACTGAAAATAGATCGCCGGAAATATTTAAAAAAAAAATGAAAAATGTAACAAAAACTTCAAAAAATTGCAACGATCATTTAAATTTGATTTTTTTCTTATAAAAAAAATATATCAAGGTTTTAAATTGCAATCGTCAAAAACAATATCTATACAATTTTAAACAAGCAAAAATTAAAATAAGTCAAATAAACACATTTTTGAATGTAATCTTTGCTTTTCATTTTTAAAATCTAGGTATATGAATCATATTTGCAACACTAGTTCTTTTATGTATTTGCTTTAAAAGAACCCAATCATAAGAAAATTGAAAAAATGTGTTTAATTTTTCAACTTTTATCAAATATTAATTCCGGCCCGACACTGCTTCAGAAAAATCAGATCTGGCCCGCTGGGCCAAAAGGTTGGGCACCCCTGCCCTAGCACAATGTAGGTCACCCTAATGGCCAAACAAAAAAATATGGGACTAATTATTTTGGTCAAGAACCCCCAAGAAAAATTTTGAGCCCGATCGGAGAACTTTTTTTTCGGTTTAGGCTCTTTTCAAATGGAATTGCTGCGAGGCTTCGGATAATCGAGTCTGGACTGTATGAAATTTTGAGATTTTCTACATGTATCGTGTATCAGACTTAAAAAGCAGTAAACGAACAAGACCGAAACTTTCCTTACTCCCGATTTCTTACGTTTCCTCTTATTAATTCAAATCAATCCTGGATAAATCGAAGCCAACCGTAAAAATCGGGAGGAGTCGAGTGAAACGATAGTTTCACTTTTGCTCACTGTCTTGACTGCGTGATTCTTGTTTTGACGTAGACTTACGTCTTTGTCGAAGGTACTGGGGTGTTATTCCAAAAAACCCGGGCCGAAGGCCCTGGAATATTGCGTCATCCGTCAATCGCTTATATCTTCCTTCCCTCAAATCGAATCGGCACGATTTTGGTTCCATTCGATTCGAAATTTATTCAGCAATTTGCTATAAAACTTTCATTGTTGGCAAAATAGTTTAACTATTGAACCAATTGAATGTTTTAAAATGTTTTCAAAATGCAGAGATTTTGCAAGCAAAATGAGCGCTTCCCACTCACGGACGGGAATGTCAAGTACCTATTTTGAGGGGAAAATCATCCGAGCAACGCGACCGAGTGTCGGTCGCGAAAAAGGAGGGGAAGTAGCGGGCTGAAATCATATATAAGAAAGTGCGCCAGTTTTCATTCCAACATTCACGTCTCAGACGTCGGACCGGCAGCAGCAGCAGGAAAGCTCAGCCCAGAGCAGCAGCAGCAGGAGAGAGACCAAAGCAGCAGCAGCAGGAGAGAGAGGGACCAGAACTGGAAAAGAAGCGCACATCGCCTTCTCGTCATCACCGTCAGCCAGTTGCCTCTCGATGGCCGGACCGTTAGGATCTTTCGTGGTAGGGGGTGAAGACTTCCCAACTCTTCGGAGTTGCCTCACTCCCCGTCCCTCGTCCCACCCGGGACGAGGCATCAACAAGTTGAGGCGCGCGCCTGCTGCCTTCCGCTGAAAAGCCTCTCGTGGGTCAAGCCATGGTTGTGAAACAATCAGGACATCCAACTAGCTCGTCGCATTCGCGGCGAGCGCTTCTGAAAGAGTTACGTCGTATCCAATTCCAAACTGTTGAAAGAGTTGCCCTCATCCCTCGTCCCACCCGGGACGAGGCAGCGAGATGCAATAATTTCAATTTAATTTCAGGAACAAATTTTGGTCTTCGGGGGCGACGGAATGCACAGCTTGCTGAGGCTGCTCTCGACCCCAACCTCTCTGCCCTCCCCCCATTCTGCTCTTAGCATTCTTGCCAAAATTCATCGAATGCTCTCGTTTATCTTCAAAATCAATAATTATGTATTGATTCATGCCTAGAAATGCTAAAAGTTTATAAATCTTTTTAATCTAATTTAAAATTTCACAGAATTTCATTTTTTCGAAAGTGTCGAAAGTTAAACAATTTACCCGATTTGATTCTCACCAAACGCACACATCTAAACTTTACGTAGTCTACGCCATTCCGGTTATGTCTGTGACATAACTACTTTGACTTTTATTGTCTTGTTAAGTGTCAGAGTACTGATTTTTTTTTGTTTGTAAGTTTGGAAACGTAGTTTTTTTTTGTATTTTAATTCTTTACTATTCATCGACCCCTCGACCATCTAAACACACAAACAACCCCGAGTCGTTCTCGCGCCTTCCTTCGAAGGTGTGCAGCATCGCCATGGAGTTACGGACTTGGAATACCTCCACACAACTCTAGCTACGGCACTAGACTGAAGAAGCAGTAGTTGCTGCTATGTATTGTACAAACTGAGTGTGAATGGTTTTGGTCGGGAAGAGAAGTTAAAGTTGAATGAGAGGGAGAGAGAGTGAGCAAACCTGGCTCAATGGAGGAGAGGCGAGCGCGATCGACCTGCGTTTTGCGTTGTATGTTTGGGAAGGAGGGTAATAAAAATTAGTCAAGTAGAATCAGTTGCTGAGTATGGTCCAACTCTGACTGTGCTCTCTCGGGTGGTGTGTCGTGACTCGTGGTGACTTGTTTATTTTTTCCCTTTATTTCTCCTCCTTTCCGTTGGGTTGGGGTTTGTTGAGGTGTTTTTTTTTTTTCGAAGGGGGTTCTGCGAGAATGTTGATAACTCTTTTGTGATATTCGTCTTGCGTTTTTTTGGGGGTCCGAAGGAGGGAAAGAACCTCGCGAGCGGGTCATCTCACTGGAGACACACAGACGGGATTGTGTGGATCACACACTTTCCATCGCGCAAATACACCAGCCTAGATCAGCTAGCTAGCTAGCGCAAAGAAGTGCCTGGTTTAGTATGAGTGTGTACTGGGCTTAAACGCGTTTCGCGCAAACTTAACCGGAGGAGCTCGGCGAGTTGGCGGAGTTTGGTGGAGCATCAGAGAGCAGTATAGTAGGAGAGGTGTGTAAGCTCTACACAAAACATTAGTGGTGCGCGCAACCGTGTGAGGAGGTGTGCGTGAACGACGTGGTTTGTCGGTGCAGCAAAAGTCGAGGCTCGGCTCAGTGTCTGAGAGGAAGCAAGCGAAAAAATACATGTAATAAAGAAGCAAGTAAAACAACAGCAGGGAGAAAGAAAAAAAAAGTTGTTTGATTGTGCTCGCGTCCAAAAGAAGCGCATAGAAGAAAAGAGGAGAAGAAGGAAAAAAAGTGGGGAAAGGAAAAGAAGGAAATTTGCCATAATTGAGAGTTAAGTCGAAGCAAGTAAAGTGAAGTGAAAAAGGAAGAGTGTGTAAGACCATTTTTGCTCAATTAGTGAATTTTTTCGCATCGTATTCGGTGTCTGCCCCAGAGCTAAAGTATATAGTGTAGAGTGAAGCACGACCACCGAAAAATTGTTTACCTTAGTCAAATTTGGAGTAGAAAAGTATAAATAATTGATCGTGTCGTGCGCTAAGCTAAGTGCCTTCACACGACTCAAACACACATACACACACGTACATAAGTCTAGTAGACGGTCGTGCGTGTGACAGCGGCAGGGATCGCGAGGCAGCAAGAAGGGAAGGGGAGGAGAGTATAAATTTAAAAATTAAATTGCAAGTTAAGCTGTGCGCCGCGGTCTCGAAGTCACCAGCCAGCGCCAGCCAGCGACGTCGAGTCGACGTCTACACAAGAGAGAGAATAAGCGAATACACACACGCACACACACGGGACAGAACGCAAGACGCGGTCGTCGCACGCGCGGACAACAAGAGATCGGAGAACGGGAACGGGCCGTGGTTGACGCAAAGCCAGCCAGTCAAGAAGAGAGTTAAAGTAAGAAATAAAGGAAGCAATATTAAGAAAAAGCTAATTTTATCGCTTAAGCAAAGTTGAAAAGACGCGAAGGAAAACGCGAAGACGCCGCGCGCCACAGCACTCGAGAATATCTCGAGACGTAGAAGAAAAAATCAAACAGGCTCAGCAACGCGTTTAGCGACTCACTCTTTCTCTCTCTCTCGGGTTCAGAGTGAGGAGCAGGCAGCAACTGCATTCACGCTCGCGACGAAGTCCACGGCGAGACACGACACAAGATGGCGTTCAACAGCAACAGCAGCAGCGCCAGCAACAACAACAACAACACCGCCAGCAACACCAGCGCCTCGGAGGAGAACGATGGGGCGAGTAAAAAGAAAAACCTGATAATTCTGGTGGATAAAGACTCGAACGATAAGCTGAACGAGCTGTTCGATAAAACACTCAGCAATAAATTACCGCTGCAAATACCGTACCGCATGCGAAAGCTGCCGGACTCGTTCTTCAAGCCGCCGTCCTCGGGCTCCAAATCTCCGTCGGTGTCACACTCGCGGGAAAACTCGGCCGACTCGGCGTTCGGCTCCGGGACGACCATCCTGGGCGGGGTCAATCCAGTCACAGGACCGAACGGTCTACCCATCCACCACAGCCGGGCCCACAGTAGTCCGGCGTCCCTCGGGAAGATCCCGGCCGGACTGATTAGCAGTCTGACGGGCGGCGGCGGCGGTTCGGGCAGTGGAGTTGCACAGGCCACCGGCAATAGCAGTAAGGCACAACAGCAAGCGGACAGCAGTAGTCTAGGGGCGTCGTCGGTCGCCCAGCAGCAGCAACAGGCCCAGCAGGGTCTACCCAAACAGGCCATCCAGCATCTGCACGCACGGGGACGCTCGTACGATGTGTCCAACCTGCACGCAAACTTTGGGGAGCTCCCGCCCGGCTGGGAGCAGGCAAAGACACAGGATGGACGCATCTACTACATAAAGTGAGTATCAGAACCATCTAAAAATCCAGTTGATTATCGACAATTATCGACAAAAAATTGTCGCCTACGGGAATCGAACCAGAGACCTTTGACACACTAACCCAATGACTTAACTGCCTCGGCCACCACAGCTTGGTGGCCAAGAAGTGGTCAGAAGTATTACACTTGTTGGAGATTTTTTGTTTCAATTAGGCTGGTACAAATTTTATTCAAAGTTTTTGTCACCCCCAAAATTGGCCCGAAAAATCAGGGGCAAAAAAAAATTTTGTTCAAAAACTTCAAAATTTTAATGGAAATTTAAATGCAATCAGATGAAATTAATTTAAAATGCATTCCCCTGCGTTTGAAATCATTTTTAGCAAAAAGTATTTTTCCCATTTTTTTCTGTTTTCGTCAACTTTTTTTTTGTTTTCGTCAAATGTTACTATTTTTTGAAAACTAATGAGGGACAAAAACTATGAAAAATATTTACATCGGCCTTAACGAATCAACGCTTTTTTTGATAGTGTGAGTTGGTAGCATTATTCTATCGATTTTGGCACTGAGCCCTCAACAAATTTTGAGGGAACGATTCTTCCGACTCTGAATTTTGGGTGTACCTTCGTTGAAATGCAGACTTCTTGGGAAGGCGCCGGTATTGACTAATAAAATAGGGATCTTCAGGGGTTGAACAATAAACGGATGTTTGGCTCCCACTGATCATTTTTGATTAATTGTTTAACTTCAACTGTCAATAACGCGCAAAAGGCACATAATAACCATTTTCAAAAAATCTTTTTTTTTCAGATGACAAAAAATGCCATCTTTTGAACTATAAAAACTCATTTGGTGATGTTGCAATGTTTTGAAAAATTTAAGATTTTTAATAACGTTGAAAGGTCACAATTTGTTGTTTACATTACTAAAATTGCAATCGAAATATACTCTTTTTGCAATTCCGTCGTGAAACTATTTACTTTTCCTGTCACTCTCGAGCGACGAAACGGCCTACTTTTTTCTACCAAAACTAACAGAATGGAAAATTCATACCTTTCAATGCCAGTGCTGAAAAGTTCTACTTTTCAGCACTGAAATGGGTGCTGAAAAGTTGAACTTTTCAGCAGTGGTATCGAAAAGTAAAATTGTTCATTTTTTTTTTGTTTTGAACGGTAATTGACTTAACACATGGCTTAACAATGTTGGACATAAAATTCCATTCAAGAAGCGTTTTTCGGAATTGCAAAAAATGTTGTGAGCAACTCGTTGCAAAACTTGATTTTTTCAGCACTCATCGTATTTATCCGACTTGGTAACACTCGTTGGATAAATGTACGACTCGTGCTGAAAAAAATGTACTTTTTGCAACTTGTTGCATAAACTACACAAAAAAATATGTTGATAATATTCATCAGGAAATGGTGACAGATTTTATGTCAAAAAAAAAATTAATTTTACCCCAGAAAATGATGAATTTTCATCAGATTTTTATGAATATCCATTAGGTTCACAATTTCAAACATTTTTTATGTAATATTACTCAAAAAAGAGGTGAACATTACCAAATTTTCAACATTCCAAAATTCAACTTTTTTTTTCTGTGTACTATTATAAATTTACCTGGAATTTCAAAAATGATTATTTTGTGCAATTCAATGTTTTGTGTGAAAAGTCAAAGTATAAAGTAACTTTTTTTTCTGAAAGGTGCTAAGCAATATCTACAACTTTGCCGAAGGCATCAAATCGATCAGAAAACCATCCAAAAGATACTCAAGATAAAGTTTGTATTTAATTTTTTGCCCATCATCTTATGACGAACCCTTTTACACGCCCTCTGGCCTCCACACACACCTCGACAAAGGGGTCATATTACACCTTCGAAGGGTCACAACCAAGAGTCCCTTACATTGGCGAAATTCCTTGCCAAAAAACGCTTACACAATCACTAAAATGCACCGCCAACCGCGGGCAATCCGTCTCCGGGTGGAAACGTTTTGGAACTTGATGCAAAACAAGCAATGATAAACGAGTCACTTGCCGAAGAACGCGGCTGAGTTGACGCAAGTGTTCAGCCGAAAAACGAAAACAAAAACCTTCTTTGTACCATTGATGGGTAGAAGGAAGGGAGGGGGTCCCGCAGGTAAAATTCGGCCGACCTGCCCCGAAAACATTGTCCCGGGCACTTGTTGAACGAAGGGACTGACGAAGGGGAAAACGACTCGTCAAGAACTCATTCAGAAGCGCACGAACAGGAAACGTCGCCGTACCCAACCTGAGCGAGGAGGGACGGCAACTAATTACGAATGAATCAACGGGGAATATACGAAGAATCAAACGATTTCTCTCTCCGTTGAAGGGCTCGACCGAACCCCTCGTCGTCCAAGTTGGTATATGGTTCGTTTGTGAAATAGAGAAGAAGACGAACAACAAGTCGTCCCCGCTGGAATGTGCGCAGCGGTGAAGGGCATAGACGACGATAATGTGAAAAAGGACCTGAACAACAAGTGGCCATTCGAGGACGACGAAGACGTCGCCGCGCGCACGGAGGTAACCGGATATCGATGGGAATCTAGATAAGGTAGCTCGGCGTTGTCGTTCCTTATGAAATATTGCTGACGCTGACGCAAAAGTAGTCTCCGAGTACGAAACTTGGATCTTGAGGAGGCGTCATTGTGTTCAGACGCCTTCCCACCAAGTGACCACACCGTCGTCGTCGTCTCGATGGTCTACACACCCGAGGTAACCGCAACCCGGCGATTACCAAACACCTCTCGCGGACTAGCCGGCGATTTAATCGGATTTGCACAGATTGAAGTGCGGGTTTATTAAATTTCAGAGCCGCCCAATCGATTGCTAATTAAACTTTCCGCTTGATTTAAATCGCTACAACACGGCGTTTCAGTGTTTTAGCAGCGCCTACTGCACGTGTACCGAAAGCACGGCGGCGAAGCCTTATGTCTCACGGTGTGCAACGGTGTCCCGATCGACCCGGGCCGCCACGGGACACCACCCGCGGGTCAGCTATTCACGCGTCTAGTCTGGTTAGATTTTCCCGCATGCACCTACTTTTGACAAACAGCTGGACACAACAAGATCTGATTTGAGTTAGCAGTACACAAGGGGTACGACCGTACAACCCACTCTTATTGTGCAACCGAGTTACCTTCAGAGTTCTCCGAAACCGTTTCTGAACGACGCAGCCGGTTTTGTCCACGTCCAATTGATTGGGCGTCCGGTGTGACCGTGGAGTAGTGTTTTGCTTACCCGGTGCGATTACCTCTTTTTCCTAGAATGCATTAGCCGCACTTAAGTGAGCGGTTTCTTGAACGATTGTCGTCGCATTACTCATCTTTGCGTAAAAAGGGCGTCGCAATGTCGATATTTTCTATTTTGTTGAACCCTTTACAACCCGCCTCTAGACAGGATAAATGGTTGTCGGGTGTCGAAGATCGTTGCACCAAATGAACCAAGGTCATTCCGCTGAATGATATTTCGCCAAACGGAGAAAAAAAACGACAAACACTGAAAAAAAGTCTTCAAAATATTATGGCAATCAAAAAAAATATTTCTGTCTAATGTCATTCCTGATGACGGTACTTTTAAAATTCTTAAGGAGGTATTAGACTATGAAAAATAAAGAAACAAACAAACTCACACTTTTCGTGTTTGACAGTTTGCCAAATATATGCATGCTGACGTTTCAGCAAACAAATGCAGACAAACTGTCAAAAGGTGTGAGTTTGTTTGTTTGTTATAGTCTAATCCCTCCTTTATGAACATTAGCGTTTCATACACAGGAAAAAAGTTGAATTTTGGAATGTTGAAAATTTAATAGCTTGAATATAACCTCTTTTTTTGAAAAATGTGTAAAAATGTGAACCTGATGAATATTCATCAAAAACTGATGCAAATTCATCATTTTCTGGGATAAAATTAATCATTTTTTTTTTGACACAAAATCTGTCACCATTTCCTGATGAATATTACCATCTTTTTTTTTCTGTGTAGACATTCTTAAAAGATGATATTTATCGTTTTGTATGAGTTTTTGCACTGTCTCAAGCACAGTCAGCTATTTAAAAAATCTTTTTTTTTTTGCATGTCCTGTTTTATGCTGGATTTTTCAAAGAGTCATGTAATTATAATAATTTTAATAGTTTTTTTTATATTTAAAAAAAAAATAAATTAAAAAATATATTAAAAGATTCTAATAATTTTCCTGAAAAATAAATTGCGCTGTTTTAGCGAAAAATATTCGGATTTAAAAATATACTTATTTTATTACTCTTTTCGCATTCTTTTAAACATTCAAGTCTAAAAAACATTTTTTTTATTCTTTTATTTGAACATGAGCAGTTTTTTGCTTTTTTTTGTAGAAAAACATGATTAAAATTTTCTGTGGGTTTAATCATTTTTTCGAACAAGTTGCAGTTCATAGAAAAAATAACTGTGTTATCAAAAATTAAAACCATTTCTGTGAGTTTTGTTACAGGCATGAGCAGTAGTGTGTGGAAAAGATACAGCGTCCTGAAAACTGGTCTAAAACGTGGTTTACTCAAAAATCACGAGTAGTTTTGAAGACGCTGTGTTTTTCTTTAGGAGCAAGTTAGCACCATACTTTCTTCTGGAAGATTGTTGAGCCCCTTCTAGAGTTTTTATAATAGTAGATTTTTTGAACCTGATATTTTTTTAAGACGCTAGCCGTTCTAATAATGATAAAAGATCATTTTTGTGTTTTTTCAATCATAACTGAACATGTCCGAAAATCTTCATGAAATTTAGTTTTAATTGATTTATGTCAGATTTATATTTATAGTTAATTTAATTATGTTTCTGATTTTTCAAAGCAAGAATAAAACCATTTCTTGCATTTTTTTTATGTTTTCAAAATCAACCAAAATCTATTTCAATGAATTTTGCATGCAAAATAAAAACTTATGGCGAAGATCCATTCGGTGAAATGACCTGCTACGGAATGTCCATTCAGCGAAACGAATTTCAGCGAAATGTACCAGATTCGGGTACATTTCCAGATTTTTTTTTTTTATAAGGTTTCATAGACATATGAAAGACAATAGCTTACACCCAGAACTGGGCATCGGCATACGAGAGGGTAAAGAGGTTCGGTTGTAAAATGGTACTGTGTGCGGACAGAGGAGATAAATCCCGAAATTACCGAGAGTACTTTACTCATGGGTTCATTTTCCAAAAAAGTTCATCTATAAAAAAAAGTACCGGTACCGAGACTCGAACCCAAGACCTTCGCCTTATTGAACCATGCCTTTGTCGTATGGGCCACCATGATACGGTGACTAAGTGGCGGTCATTTGTCCATATAAGCCACTCAATAGGATGAACTGTTTCAATGAACGAATGAACACGCGAGAGGTCTTTACTCACGCAAATCTCGCTATCCCCTTGGTCTTTAACTTTGGGTGTATTTATTGCCTGATATTGGGTAAAAACGCTGGTTAGAAGCTGTAATCGAACGCCAAAGTGCTTATATGTCAAAATGAGGTGCACGATGGAATAACATGCCGTTCCCCGTATATGATTTTCAAGCGATAACATTGCAATCAAGCTTGCATCGTGTCTTCATTTTATACTTTTTAGACTTTTAAAATTGTAAAAACTTGCGACTACAAATATTTCAAGTTTTTTTTATAGTTTTCCTGAAAAAAATGAGGCAAAACAAATTATTTATTAAATTAAAAATTTGTATTGCCAAAACTTTTAATATTCAGGATAAATTCTGGAGCAACATTTGAAAAGGGTGCATAAGCATTTTGACAGCTAGAACTATTTTGCAAATTCCGAAACAACAGGTAACTATTTAACAAAACTCGCTACGTTAGATGGTAGCTGGGAAGGCCAGCTATTGATTAACACATCGAGTTTAGTGACAAAGTGACCTGTCGGCTCGGAATTCGCAAAATAGTTCTAGATGTCAAAATGCTTATGCGCCCCCTTTTCAAATGTTGCTCCAGAATTGTGTAATGCTCATGTCTGTATTATAGTAATCAAGTGAAGAATTTTAAAGCTTTTCACAAATTTTGAATTTTGGGAGCACAGATCAGTAAAAGACGTAGAAGGGTACGAAAAAAAAAGCATTTTGTGATACTTTTCACTTTCATATTTTGAAAATAAGCCATTTAATTTGAATTTTATTGCTTATTAAGATAAAATAAGAGAATTTTTTTTTCTTGCAGCGAGTTGCTAAAATTGAAAAAAAAATCTTCGACACCTGTTCCCATCTACCAGTTCAGCCCAACTTCCGGCAACAGTTCGCACAACTGGGTGGTAACTGTACAGTGACACCCTTTGCGTACGCACAAGGCTATAGCCGGCGGCAGTGTCATTCCGTTAGAACGTTATATGAACAAATTGGTCTTGCTAATTTCCTGCTCAGTCTCTCTGTCTCGCGAGCTGAACGCAACAGCTGTGTGACAGTAGCTAGTGTGGCGTTAAGATTTGCATTTGCCTCGACATCGACTCGAGACACTCAGGTAGGGTATCACCAACATGGGCAGAGACAGAAGAAAAAACCGGAAACTCGCTAAGCCATGTTTGTCCGTCCAGCAGCGCTTCCTTCCAAGATGATGAACAAATTGCGCTCCCTCTTTCGTCCACTTCTTGTCGATCGCGCGGTTCATATAGGTGAAGGCTGTCTGAACAACTTTCCATTGTCTAGGTCCGACAGAGAGAGAGAGAGGAGGAGACTAAACGTTTCGCCTAATCGAACACACATCGAACACGAGCTGCTGCTGCAACCTGCAACGGTCAGTGCAGCAATATCCACCAGACGTTGACGCTGGCAGTGTGCTGTCCCGTCGCGTCGTCGTTCGTCCTACAGTCTAATGAATGGGTTAATTATAATTTTCATTCAATTGTGACGTTTAATAAAGTGAATGATACTGAGCGAGAGATAGATCTATCGGGGTTGCTGCTGCTGTTGATGCATGTGCAGCATCTTGTACATATACGGGAGAGTGAGTTCGAGTTCGATTCGACGTGATGTTACATGACATGGCCCGGCGATTACAGCGGAGTTGGACTCTCCCCTTGTTGTGTGTGTTTGTTTTTGTAGCAGCAGCCACATTGAAGATGCGAAATGCTGGCTGCACCTCTGCTGCAACTTGACTTTCAGCGGGTGCAGCTTTGGAGATTGGAAAGAGAGAGGTTGATCAGCTGGGTTGAGCGTGGTATCAAGTTTGCAAATTTGAAACTGCAACTTGGTAATCTTGTTTGATGAAACGTTATTCAAACAACATTTAGGTAGTCATTTAAAGTTGGAAGGAATAAATTTAATGTTAGTTTATATTTTTGTGTAATCTTACTAGGCAGAACTAGGACTACATAAAAAAATCAAATAACGCTTTTTCAAAGTTAAATAAAAAAAATTTTGAACAATATCTTCCTCATTTTAAGTTCAACTCAATTTAAAATTCTATATATGTAGAGCCATTTTAGGTACATTGTTCTGCAATCTTTAGTTTAAAAAAACAAATTTGAGGTAAAAAGCCTATTTTTTTGTAAAATGGTACGGTACAGGATCACTAAACTAATATATACATTTTGAACTGATTTTCAACTGGTTTTTTTTAATTTTCTATTGGACTTTTTATTTTTTCTTAAAAATTTTGTTTTGCGGTATTTTTTGATAGTGGAGAGGAGAATAACTAAAATAGGTTTTTTTTTATTTGAAAATTCAAATGAGAATAAAAGTTAACAGCTAGCTTCTAACTGGGAAACACTTATTTCACATAACTTGCATCATGCAATGTTTTTTTTTAATTCTATTTTGAAAATCATAACTTTTAATTATAGTGAGCAATAAGTTATATTTGAAAAGAGGTAATTTTTCACATTTTTGATATTAACTCTACAACCCAACCCCGCCTCTAGACGAGCATCGATTTAAAAAATCGCCAAAAATCCATTTTCAACAAATTTTTTAATCTTTAAAAAGCATTGGAAAGGAGTACTCTTAAAATTTTAGAAAATTTTAGGGTTGGAAGTTGTACTTGTTGTCTATACTTGTGACTTTGCTAATGTTTTTGAAAATGTTATTTTTTAGGGGTCAACTTTGGCAGTGTTTTTTACTAATATTTTTTTCCTATATTTTAAGTATGCCGTAATTTTTGTAGCGTCCCAGACTATGCCTTTACGCATTTTTTTACAATTCAAATGATAATGGTGCCATTCTATATCAGAAAATGTGAAAAACAAAGAAAAAAATATAAAAGGGGCTGAGAGGTGGTAGAATAGGCCAAATACTACCAAAAACAAACAATAACTAAACAAGATAAATGCAAATTAAAATATTAACAATGAAACAAGAAAAAACATAAAACAAGAGAAGTAAAGTCTTTCGTAGAACAAAAGTTGCTTAAATGACCTCCTACATACGGGAAAATTTTTCTTTTGGAAAAAAATGGGCAGTAGAGGGTTAATATAAATCAAAACATAAGCTTAGACATTAAAAAAACTGCATATTATTTTGATATAAAACAACAGGGAAAAAAATCATAACATTGACAAAGTCATATGGTACAAGTTAAAATCATCAAGACAAAGATTAACTAAAAACATAAGCGATTCAACATTATGCTCAGTATGTTGCAAGTAATACACAAAACAAGTTAATCAATATCATTTTTTCATCACCCACACACAAGCATTTCATTTTTAACGAAGTCGTGAAGCTGTCACAACTCCAAATCCAAACAATTACTTGACACCATTTTCCACTCGAAAGAGTCAATTTCCTTCTAGTAAAGAAATCTTCTCTGCAAATCTACGACGCAGCAGCGCCGATTAGGCTTCTTGCAACTGCCTCCAAGACTTAGTAGCTTTTTAAACCTTTGAAGCAGCAAAAGCAATCCAACACAACTCTCTGGCTCTTTTCTTGACACTCCGCCGCCGCCGCTGTTTATTTTCATTTCGCGCGCGGAATACTATTTTTAACCTTCGCTGCTGAGCCGGCGGCGGCGGCGGCCGTTCAAATCTTTTACTGAATTAAATTCAATTCGATTCGCGTAAAAATACACGCCGCATCCCCCTCTCCCCGATCACGCGCTCTTTCCGCACTTCAATTTCCCAGTTCGTCCCACGTGCGCAGAAGGGAGGGCCAAAGTTAAATAAATTTATCAAATTTGAATGCTGCCGTCCAATTTTGCTACCGGCAGTTTGGGTGCAATAAGAGAGGGGCGGGGGCAGGAAGGGCACTTCCTTCGTCACCGACACATAAACTCACCTCGACGAAGTCGCAGAAGTGTTCTGGCAGAAATTAAATTTACGTGTGTATAGTCGGACTGACTCGTGGTGCACCAGACTTGGGTCGATGTGGGGTAGTCACCTGGTGTAGAAGTGCCAAGAAGTGGGTTTGAAAATTGGGAACGACTAATTTCGCAACCCCGTATATGAACGACAAGCCTCCAATCCAAGCCCCCCGAAATCTACGCGCCGTTTGCTGCTGCTGCTGTTCAGGGGAGCAAAGGTGTTGGCGTGCAATTATTATGAGCACCTACCGGCGCGAAGGTTGTGTGGTTCACTTTGGACTGGGAATTTTTATTGGAAAGGGTTTCGAAACTGTCAAGGTTTCCAGATTGTGTTAAGCTGAAAGACTTGAATTGTTAGACGTTTGATGCCAAATTATTATTTTCAAAAATAATAAATTCCTTATTCGAAATTCTTGAACAAAAAGTCACATGTTTTAAAATTATTAGACAAGTCTATAAAAAATAGACATTGGAGGATTTAAGTTTTAACACAATTGATAAACACATTTTCGCAAAACGAAAACGTTAAAAAATTATGATACAGTTAAGACTCGATTATCTGAAGTCCTCGAAAAAAATCCACTTCAGATAATTGATAATTACCCCAAAAATACTCTAAAGTGATTGAATCCAAGAAGGCGACCAGGTGATGAAAAATTGAGAAAATGCATTTGATTGAAAGGGGGTTGCAGAACTCAAACCCGATGATAAAAGAAAAATAATGTTGTCTTCATTCGATTATTCGAATTTTCTAAAAATCTTACTTATAATCGAATCTTCGGATGATTTAGAGGTGGGCAAAACCGTTCTTTTTTAGGAGCCGCTCATTTTCGCTCACCCATAAAAAAGAGCGGCTCTTTTGAACGGCTCTTACGCTCTTTTTCAAAATTTTGATGACAAGGCAATTTTGAAGAATGATGTAATTTTTTACGCTTTTATTGGACTTTTATAAATTATTTGATAAAAAAAGCTAAAAAATAGAAGATTCGCTTGAAACCAAAGGTCTTGACTGTCTCTAGGTCAAGATTTCTAGTCGAGTATAAACGTTCGAAAAAATTTATGTGAAGAGCACCCAAACTTGAATCTAGGATTTTGGAGAAAATTGGTATTAATTTTTCGAAATTGCGGCTTTTTCCGCTAAGATAAAACAAATGCTGATATTTTATTTTGAGAAAATACTCTGCGAACTCTTTTCTAGATTCTGATTAAATCGATATAGTCTATAAATGCCAAAGTTTAATCGGGCAAGAAGATTTATTTATTTTTTCAAAATATCATGAGTTGTTTTTTTTGGTAAAAATGTTGAGTATTTTAAAATGCACAAATTTGTAATCGAGTAGTACTTTAATTGTTTAGATAATCATTTTGAAAATATTGGTTTAAAAACTTTTAGGTGGTGTTCAAATATTGGCATAAATACTATTTAAAGTTTTTCATTGGAAAGTTGCAATGACCTCCCATCGAAATTTGTCGATTAAGTTCTCAGAATGTCTAGAAATATCCCATATTTAACCGGTCGTTTTTTATCCTAAAGTTCACCGTAGGACAATTCTGACAAATTTGGCGTGTATTTATAAGCATTGAAATATTTGAAATTTCAAAAGAACGGGATTTCAAAAAGAACCGCGACTCTTTTTTTATGAGCCATGGTTGGTTCGCTCTTTTTAGTGAACCGGCTCTTTGAGCGGCTCGCTCTTTTTTTGCCCACCTCTAGATGATTCAATCTGGACTGTAGACTTAATATTCAAAATGTCAATTACACAGTAAAAAATAGTGGTCCAACTTCGTGTAAAAGGTTTGTGTGAATTTGGCATTGTTTTATGTAATATTGACCCAAAAAGGCAAAGCTCATATTGACTTTAATCTGTTTCGCTATCCAACGGTCTGATAGCCGTGAGGACTTAGGTGCCAGTCATCTCTTTAAGTGCTTGGTTGGAATCCCGTCGGTTGCAACTTTTTTTTCTGTAGAAAAAATGTACATTTAAGGTGATGTGCATACTTTTGCGAGCGATTTTACCATCGTTTGTTTTGCTATGTCAAAGCTCTGATGGATCAAGATTAGATGAAAACACATGATTTTCCCAGAATTTAAAGACATTTTTAATTTTTAACTGTTTGTATCATTTCACAAAAACAGCGATTATCATGCCAAATCGCACAGCACTGTCAAGCGATTTTGTCTTACGTTGAATCGCTCAAAGACACCAACAACAACGGCGAGTGATCTACGATAGTCCTTTGGGGCCACGCCACCAGAAACTGTTAGATGGGCGCGCAAGGTGCGCGACGCGCCCGAGATTGATGCAGCCAGTTGTCGTTTGGTGGAGTGTATAATCCATCAAAGTTATGTTCTATTTTGAGACTTGGGTGCGCGCGATTTAAATATAAAGTAAATTTAAAATTAAAATTGTCTGGCGGGATCCATCCATCGCGCGCACCCGCTGTTGTTGATGATCGTTGATGATGGCGCGTTTGGGGACCGAACGATTTTGTCAACAACACACTGATCCGGTATAATACGTGGAACCATGATTTATCAAGCCAACATTATTCAAAGAAAGCAAATTTCAACACATTAAATTCGCAGTCGGGATAAGCAGAAATACAAGTGACAAGACACATAAAACGTTAATTAGAGTGACTATCACGCGTGAAAAGTGGCATAAATCTATTGAAATTCCTTTTCGTGGTGTTTTTCGGACGTCGACGTCAAAGATTTTGTTTTGAATTGAAGTTAAATTTCTTTTCTCGTTTAATTATGTGAACAATGGGTCATAACTTGAGAGTCCTACAAGTTAGTCTGAACACGCGAACAACATTTGCTTCAAAAATGTTTCAATCCCAAAACATTACAACGGCGTAGAATCAAGTTCAAGATTCAAGTCGCTTGTATCATTTTGTGCGCGCATGTCGCCAAGAGATTAGCTGCAAGCGGATTAGGAAGCTGTCGTGCAGATCCAGAGGTTCGCAGGATTCTGCACTTGAACGTGTCGCGAGAGCAAGGAAAGAGCGCGTGTTGGTGATTTGTGACTATTTTGAAAACCGCAATAAGCCCCACCCGGTTGTTGAGTATTGCCACAGCTGCGCACGTTTTCGAGTACCGGCCAAAGTTGCGCGGGGTGATTAGCCGCGGTACTTTATTGATACGTTCTGCTGGGCTCGTAAATATATACCCCGGACGCGGTGTTACTAACCCTGATCGACAAGCTGACGCGACGCCGTTGGGAAGATGCACCCCGGCGTTGGATACTACAAACGGTTCGCGCGCGGTCTTGGTCAGGTTTGTTGATGTTCTCGATCTGTGTTATTGTTATGGTTGCGTTTGTGGTTCTTCGGGCAAGCGATATACACCCTCGTCGTGACAGTTATTCGTCATTTTGCGGTTGTCTGAATTGGTAACAATGCCCGAGGGTGTTTATATGCTTGTCTTCGATGGTGGTGAGTTCATTTTGCACAACACTTGGTCTGATATTCTGGCGTCACAAATTTTTTCTTCAATTATTGTTGTTGTTTGTTGAAAGATTTCAATAAAATGGATTCTATGTTAATATAATATTAGTTAATTCATTTGAAATGCTTAAGAATATAAAGAACCTCAAAATGAATATTTCGGTATTTCAGCTCAACCAATTTTGAAGTTTTTATTTTTGGTAATTTTTTTCCATTTTTTTTTTTGTATTTTATTTGGCTGAATCTTTGTCCATTGATTCCAAAAGTGCTATGAAAATATTCAAAAACCGAATCTTAAGAAGGGACTTTCTGATCGATTTGGTGTCTTCGGCGAAATCGTAGGAAAGGAGCAGGACATTTTAAAAAAGATTGAATTTTCGAAAAAAAAATTTGTTTATTTCACAAAAAAAAACTCGATTCTATTTATTTATTTTTAATATGTTTTAGTGAATCAACAGTGCTGATTTGCTAATTAACTTGAAAAATGCAATGGATTTGGAAGTGCAATTAACTGAAAACAATTTAAAGTATATTTTTTTACGCTATTAGACTAATGATCCCAAAACATTTTCATTATTTCAATTTCAATTCGGTTTTATTGGTGAATATTCAAGATACAATAAGTTTTTTTTAGATACATAACAGAGTTTTGGAGTTCCTTTCAGCTGTGTGTTAAACCATATTCATTTTGGAACAATTGTTGCTTGTGGCTAAAGAGTTACCAAAAGTAAGAAAAAATTAAGAAAGAAAACTAAAATTACATGGGAAAGGGGATAGAAATAGAGGAAGCTTAAAACTAGACACCTTTTCATTTAAATGTTGGATTTTTTGTATTTTTTTGATATTTTTTACCTTATATTGTTTTTTTTCTCTCGACTTCGGTCATAGTCGACATAGGGTAGGGTAGTCATCAATGAGACACTTTTAGTTTTGAACTTTCAACGATTTTTGTATTTTTTTCATCAGCATGTTTTAATGAGCTTTTTGTTGCATTTTCTTTCTTTTAATGTGTTCTAACTTGACCAAAATATGAGATCGATCTGACGTCTACAGCCAGAGCTACTCAACTGTCTCATTGTAGACGAACTTGACAGGAACAATGAGACCGCTGGGGAACAATGAGACACTCTACGAAAAACATACTTTTCAAGTCAAACGTCATATTTTTGTATTGTTCCATTGCAGGTGACTTGCCTTGAACATTTTAAAGCAATTTTGCCAACTTGAAGCTTTAATTAAAAAAAGTTATACTAAAAAGTATTTAAATTTAGTAAAATCTAATTATTTATACCAAATAACTTTATATTTTTTGTTAAATGAAGTTAAAACTCAATAAATATGCCAAAAATCACTTCCAATTCATGTTTTGAAGGATTTCCCTAGATTTTGAAAAGTTTCATGAATTAAAATCAAAGTTTCTCATTGTTACCCATGGGCTGAAAAGAGTGGGGAACAATGAGACAGCCCTGGATTCTGGGTATATTCTTGATGTTGGTCAAATCTAATCAAAGGCAATTGTAGTCCAACTCATGCCCTATGAAATGACGAAAGAAATTTGGAGAAATATTAGTTTTTGTTTTATTGGTAGCCTATGAGCGAAAATGTAATTTTCAGTCATAATTTACTTTTACACCCCAGAATCAAACATGTATGAATAACTTTGCAAGGGAGCTTCCATAACCAAAGCCACTACTATGGCAGACGTGTATCCAGTAGACACACCTTTCCCCAAAATATGAGCCTGATTGGTTGAAACTACGACTTGTGAGAGCTATTTTATCATTGTTCCACGTGTCTCATTAATGACTGCTCTACCTTACAATTTAGAAATTATTCACAACATTGTCAGTGCACCGTTTTCGACCCATAACCTTTTTAATGCTGTTTGGAAAAAGTGTATTTTTGATCATTCAAAAAAGTATCCTTCTTTTTTCCACATTCATTAAATTGCTGAGAAAATTCTCAGCATTTTTAACTTTATTAATCTTTTCAGGTTTCTTTTTCCATATACATTCATTCTGTTAAAATATCGGTGACTTTCCAGCTCAAACAATTTTAACATTTTTTGGGAAATAGTCTTGCAAAGAAATAAAATAAAGAAAATTAATATTTCTACCGAATTTTGGAAACTATTGATTCGATTTAAAACAATGAAACGGTGTGAAATTTAGGTATCTGCTTGAAAAAAAAAACAGACTGTAAAAATCACGAGCTTTAAGGAGCTTAAAACATATTAATTTGCAATTTTCAAATGTTGGTCTTGAATTTGAAGTTTTGTAAAGCAATGTTTTCAGAAAGATAAGAAACAAAAACAATGGTTTCATTCTTCGACACTGAAAATCAGATCTTTAGTTTTGACAGTCAAAACTGGTTTTTGGTACTTTCGAGTAAAACTCACTATATTTAATTCAGTCTTGTTTTGAGACATTCAGAAGTTGAATGATTGAATTTGGTTCCAAAAGGAACAAATAATATAATAAAAATGTCATAAGCAAAGCATTTGCTATTTTTGCGTGTAGGAAATTTATGCGAATATGGCCAATATACAGGTCATCTACATGAAATGTACAAAAAAACTTATCACTCAGTAAATTTCCACTCTCAAACAGAGCAGTTCAAACTTATTCTATATCAAGTGTCGATAAAACAGGAATGTCTACAATGTTGTGTTACTATAATACGTTGAAATTATCATTAAATTCGTGGAATGCAACATCGGGAACGATGATAAAAAAAAAGTTTAAAAATGTTATCCACTCAAAAGTGGGGGTGCAAGAATGTTGCAAATTTGTGATAAAATTTCTGATGATAAAAAAAAAATAGAAGTTTCTGGCTGTATTACCCTGACTCGATTACAGTGGGCGAGCAAGCCCAGTCACCAGGGTTGTTAAAATATCAAAATATCAGCTCTCAGCAACTACAATTATCCCGCCTGAATATTCATGCCTCAAATACAACTGCTCTTCTCTCTTCATTGAAACTCTCAGCGCCGAACATAGCCGAACACGTTTTCGTGTTTACCCACTCGCGATGGACATTTTCCTTTTCTCTCTCATTCCCGCTTCCACAATCATTCTACCGCAACAACGTTTAACCACAAAAGCCGCCACAAAACCAATTTCGCAAACGCAGTTTAACGGGACGTCATGCGTGGTCGGCTCCTAATCGCCATCTCGCGTTCTCTCATTGCAGTTTCTGAGATATTGAGAGACTCAGCGGTGAGAGCGCATAGTCGAGGAAAAGGGGAGGAGTGATAGAGAGAGAATGACATCGCTGGGAATCACGAGACACAAGAAGAGATCTCACAAGCTATTAGGTTTTACACCGTGACGTCATTTGACAGCTCGTGTGCACTGTTTACATGGTCTTCGTCGATTGTCGACTAATTTCCCCGAACAAAATCGACGACCGCATCGAACTGTGCTAAGTCCATATAAACAGTGCACTCCTTTCTAACCTCCAAATCGAGTCGGCGTAAAACCTAATAGTGACGGCCGCTATACTCTCGGATATTTTTGGTGCAGAGATAATCTATTGATAGCTTTTTTATCACTCATTTGCAACACTGCCAGTCACTCACGTGCGCCGCTTGTTTTGTATCCGAGACTTGCGGAGTTGGCCAGATTTGTTTACATTGCTTTGGCAAAGTGAACGCGCTCGCGTTCGTTGGCGCGCGCGTTTGCGGAAAAACAAGATTTTCGCTCCAAATATAGCAGGGCCACCATCAGTTTCTAATTGCTCTCCGCGTGTGTATTAACATGTGGAGCTTTGGTTTTATCTTATCTCAGCTCCAGACTTTCCGTCTCGACGCGTTGAACAAGCGCGCGCGCTCCGTCGAGGGTATTCTAATAAATCATTAACGCACGTACGAACTCGGATCTCGGACACAAAAACACGCCAGCCTCTGGGTAGTAGTCCGACGATGACGATCGCAACACCTCTATTTTCGGAAAATGAGCTCAGGCCGGCTGGAATCTGCTGGAGTCGTTGAGGCCGCCGCCATCACTCATTTTGGGATACTACTCTAGTATACCTAACCTAAAACAAGCCCCGGACTCTGATAACAGACTCGGTGTGCAGCTCGCGCAAACAACGGGCGCGTTTCCACCACAGTCAGTCAGTCAGTCTGTGCTGTGTGTATCTTGTCGGACACATCTCGAACGCCGGCTTGGCATGTTTTCACAGTTGACAGCTGTTATCTTGCCTGCGTCAATTCGTGTCATGTGCGGCTCGGGGAAAAGCCCCAACGCGGACGACCTTGGCCTGTGTTCGCGGGTGGCTTGCGGATGCAGTGCTCTGGAGTCGGAAGCTCCAAAAGAGTTGATCTTTTGAATTTCTTAAAGAATTATTATCAGAAATTAGATAAATATTTAATTCAAAGAATTATTCATCAAGATTTATAGTCACAAATTCACAACGGACTCCATCTCACAGTTGTCCGTCCGTCCAGGTTCATGCTGCGGCGACCTCGTCCAATTGGCAATCGATAAATTATGCTTCAGAAATTACTCGCATGTTTAGTTCGGCGGGCACCAGTCTCTATCCCACCGAGCACTCTCGATCCAAAGTGCCGATACCGTTAGTAACTCTACCTACTGAACCACTGCCGGGCCAAAGCACACTGAAAAAACAAACCAAGTGACTGTCCCTAAGCCGGCTGCTGCTGGCCACTCCATACGAGAGACTCTTGGCCGGCACGGCTGGCGTACGGTTCTACAATTAAAATTTGCGCAATCAATCGGATTCGAAGCCCCGTGCTACTAAGCTGGCCACTATTTTCCTCACGACTGACTTTGGCGGCGTCTGCGCCAACGACCGTGCAGAGTGTCCGCCGTCCAAACGGCGTTCTGCAGCATAAATACTTGTACGTCAGGTGGTGGGCCCTGCTCTAGCAGACCAGGTGGGAGATCCAGGGACAGGCCGCGACTTGCGCGCCCGCTTGCGCTCTCGGATGACTAAGCCAGACCCCTAGCGAGTAATTGCTGTGCTTGTTTCTTTGCGCAATTCGCACCGCAGTTTGTACAACCATCAAACGAATATTAAATGGGAGCAGTTAGACATTGTTGGACGCCGGTAGGGGTGGCGCTTGGACATTGATCCCCGGCGAAGATCTTCGCAACCCCTGCAGGTCGTTATTAGCGATATAGTCCGCGGACTTATGTAAGACGCCTCAACACTGATCCGCGTGATGATCGCGGTTTGAAGAAGATTGCACTAATGAGGCTCAATTAGAGTGGCATATACCGTCATCATTGGGAGAAATCAAAACGGTGCAGTTTGTTCAAGAGTCGATGCAATCACCTGCAGCGAGATGCAACTAATAGTGTGCAGTTAATAGAGCACACACTTTCCCAAAGACAGATTTACGAGCCAAGCAGTGGCATCCATCACACTGTGGGAAAGTGATAATTGATTTATAATGTTGGTTTTATGTGGCAGTCGCTGCAACTGGGTAATTGATGTGTTTGGAGCAAGTTTTTCTTACATCACTGTGGAAGAGATCATGAAATCACTTTAAAATCGATTAAATTAGGTTTGATACAGGTAATATTTATCAATAACAAGCCTAACCCGACAAACTTCGTTCAGCCTTTTTTTTGTTTGTTGGCGTTTTTAACTTTTATGCTTATTCAGCCTCCTGTGATCCAAATTTGATTTTACGTAACTTTCTCCATACAATGTGCCGATGCTCCGGAATCGGTTCCAGAGAGGACAACGTGTCAATTAGTTAGCGTAAGAACCTTTCTTGGGCTTATACGAACCCAACGCAACAAAAAGCACATCGATCCGACGCTCCGTATTGAACTGATTCGCGTTCGAACAAAACCGTCAATATTTTTTATATATCTAGAGTTTTTTTTTGAATAGGTCCTATAAATCTATGAAAGACAATAGTTTATTGGTCCATTCAAAAAAAAAAAACTCTGGATATATAGAGAAGATTTCGTTGCCGGATTTGTTACACCACGTTTAATTTCAAAACAAATTTGTCAAATCACAAATCAAATTATACCGGCAATATACTAAACTCCAACAAGCAGAAGCTCGTAACGCCCGAAAATTCGAAAACAGAAACCTGATCTACCAACAGATTTTTATCTCTTTGCGACGCAGTTGTTCGGATTTGAAGCATTATGCACTTTCCATCTCTCATCATTATCGTCATCTACGTCAGTCAGCCCCGTCATTAAATGCGCCAATTTTTCCGGCAGAAATAAAAATAAACATTGCCGAATAGTAGTAGTAAGGCAAGAGCGCAAGTCACCAAGTCCAAATTGCCCGATGTCGTGTGAGCGTAGTACACCCAAAGCAGTTGCGTGCGATTATAATTTCTAATTTGGCAATTTTTGTGTGCACATTTGGAACGACTTTGGAAGCGCACTGGTTGAAGATGATGTAACTGAAGCGAAAGTTGCTTTCCAAAAAGTTGCGATAAATCTCCACAAGCTGTCGCCAATGCCCGCTATCTAGAACATGACTTAATCTTTTCCCTATTAATCCGCCACGGTCAGATTATCGCGCACATGACATGGCGAAAAATCTCGCTCCCCGATATCCTCTTGCGTCCAATCAAACCGTGACACAGTCACAGCAGATCACTGGAAATCGGCTGCGTCACTTCGTCGGGTGTCGGTTCTTCAACCTCCTTCGCAGCGTTTTGCCGTGACGTCAACGTTGATGCTCTGGCTCTCGTTGCCCTCTCTCTCCGTCATATATTCTTGGCACAGCATCCCGCGCGGTCAGCTTTTAGCTTTCTGATTCATTTTAGAGCGCGGCAGTCCGATATCAATTTCGCGCACATGACTAAAAATGGACCTCGGCAGGATGTTGTTTCCGTCCGGTTGGGTCTGAATGACGACTTGGGTTGAGATTATTTTTCAGATATTCTATGTATTATATCTAACTCAGGGAAATTCAGTGTAACAGAAATGGTTAAGTCCTTAATTATCACATCTTTGCATTACAGTCCAGACTCATTATCCTATGTTCGATTTTTCAAAGGTCTGTATAGGACTTCGGTTAGGCGCAAATATTTTCAAAAGTTTATGTCACTTTAGGGTAGTTTAGTTAACCCTCTAATGGCCAATTTTTTTCGATGATTTTTATTTTTCCCGTGTTCAGGATGTCATTTTGAGAAACATTTGTTCTACAATAATCTTTACTTCTCTTGTTTTTTGTTTTTCCTGTTTTATTTTAGCCAAAGTTAACCCTCTACTGCCCAAATTTTTTTTTGAAATTTTTTATTTTTCCCATTTTGAGCAACTTTTGTTCTACGAAAAACTTAAAATATACTGCCGCTCTAATCATGTCCGTCCCATATGTAAAAATAGCAATCCGAGAAAATCGCGTGTCAAAGTTGTCCCGCCCATAAGGCTACGTGTTAGAATTTCACGAAAAAGTGGATTTTCTCCGGCTTTCTAGAACAAAGTACTACATTTTATTGGTTTTTCTGATAGTTTACATGATTTTGAACCAAACTGCATCATTACCTCAAAATTGACGAAATTACATATGGGACGGACTAGCTTCGAGCGACAGTATAGGGAATGTTAGTAAAAAACACAGCCAAAATTGACCCCTAAAAAAATGACATTGGCAAAGTCACATAAAACAAGTAAAACTTCCAACCCATAAATTTTCTAAAATTTGAAGGGTTCTTCTTTCCAATGCTTGAGAAACGGCTGGAATATTCAATTGCAAACCTTCTTTTAACTAGAAAATGATCATTTCGAGTAATCCTGATATTATTTAGTCGAATTCAGAATCTTTGCATAGCAAATTTGTATTTTTTTGCAAATATTTCAACCACGTGGTAGCTGCCTGACGTATGGCGTCGCGGTGTTCATCGAGCTTTCATAGCATGCTAAGGAAAATTTTATGCTTTTTGAGGGAAAACCGTTGATTCCGGAGACATCGGATTGTTTGCCGATGCGCCAGGTCTAGGGACAACGAATCCATATGCTCTCTTCGGGAAAAGTGTTCTCCAGACCATTCCCCATAGGCCTGATCATACCAGAAGTTGGCGCGTGATTTTCCCAGACCTGTAGGAGCGTTTGAACAAAAAGCTCCAATTTCCCATAGTAATTTCCATGTAAACTTTAACCCTGATGCGCGCAGCCAGTTTACAACCAAATGAGCTGATATTTGGCATGAAAGTCCCTATGGGCATGCCCTACAAGGGGAACCATACTAAAACTTGATCCGAGAACTTTTTGAAAAACGCACCCACCCTAATATAGATATAAGGGGTTTGCTTATAAACATCACGAGTTATCGCGATTTTACGAAAAAAAGTTTTAAAAAAGTTACTTTTTGCGTTTCTCTTTGTTTCGTCGTCCGTGTCTGTCGCGGGTGACCATGAACGGCCATGATCGACGACGACCAACTTTTTCAAAACTTTTTTTCGTAAAATCGCGATAACTCGTGATGTTTATAAGCAAACTCCTTATGTCTATATATCAAAATTTTTGTAATTGTCTGCTCTACAGCTTTGTAGAACATTGTTACACTCTAAAAAATAACCCTGCAAAGTTAGAAAAAACACGAAACTTTAAAATGAAAATTTTTGTTCTAAATGAAAAAATGACCCTTCTGGGTCAATGTAGATTCGAAAAGTACATTAAATTTCCCATAAAATGACATGTTACAAAAATTTGTACAGTCGAGTAACGGAAAATGGGAGAATTTTTAAAACTTTTTTAGTGTTTTTTTCGATGAAAAATACGTTTTTTCGGAATTCTGAGTACGCCATCAAATCGGGCGTCTAATTTTACATAAAAGTCCTTTTGACACCAAATTTCTATCTCATCATCGTTTCAGGCTGCAAATTATTGAAAAACACCTCTTTTTTCGCATGTTCAAAAATGGAAGGGGTCGTACCGCCCCTCCGTCACGAGATATCAAAAAACAAACCTCGGATTCGTGATCAGGGACAAAAGTTACCCTTTAGGACAAAGTTTCACGCAAATCGAAGAGGGGTCGGGGCAACTGCTGTGTGAGTTGGCGGAGAATTACCCTTCTTCGGCAAAACTGTAGGTTTTTATTGGAAAAAAATAGTCTAAAAGTAGTGTTCCGTTTTTTCATTTTTTTATGTGAATACGATATTGTGCAAAATTATATTTTATGGATGTTTTTAATTACTTAAATTTGCTTTCTTTTGACTTAAAACATAAGGAAATTCTGCGATTTTTTGAAAAAAAATCTTGATTTTCCGAAAAACGCCCAAATTGAAAAAATTAACTTAAGTTTCAGATGAAAAATCTTATTTAAAATCTTCAAGAACTCCATTTTTGTTTTCATCTTATGTTCACCTCAAAGTGAATGATTTAGAAAAAAATAGTTTTTTTGTAGAAGTTATGAGTAAGCTTGACACACTCTGAAATTATTTGTTTCCAAGATATCAGAACTTTTACTATAAAGTTAGAAAAAATAATGAAAACGCATTTAACGCGAAAGTCAAAAAAGAAAACAACTGGAAAAATTAAAATACATTTTTTTTTAAATATTAGTAAGTACATATTCAATGTTCAGTACCGCTAATAGTGTATTTGTATTCCTTTGGATTTTTTTTTTAATTAAATGAAATGAAAATAACTGGACTGGTGTAAAACACATCTTGAAACAGTCATTCATTGAATTGTTGATTCCATGGTATGCAATAATTTTTTTTATTTTTTTTTGTCCTTTGGCTTCATTGTTGTAAACAATAATATCACCAATTTAAGCTTAATTGTAGGACCCAATTATCGGGTTTTCCCGGTGGAATCATATTCCCAGTTTTTTTCCCGGTTTCCCTTTTTCTCGAGTTGGCCACCCTGCCAAGACAGCCATCCATTACCGGCCGCTAACATCTCTACCGCGCACCTGGGACAAGGAAAGAGATATGGAAGTGTTGATGCTCCACTTTTTTAAGGGGATAAGGGAAAATCTCCAAGGTATCCCCCGTTAAGTTTCGCTTAGAGTTGGAAGGTTTTTGGGAAGGTATATAAGGTCTAGGATACACTCTAAACAAGCGTTGTGACCATTGCCATTGGCAATTTCTGCCAGAATTTGAATCGGGCACGAACAGCCTCACTTGAAAGTCGCTGAATGATGTCCAACTACGATCCGAGATCTACCGGTGTGTAGGGTTAAGTACGGCCAACACGTCGCGAGCATGAGAAACGCCATGAGCCAAATTTGGCACCAACTTGTGCAGACTAGCAAAACGAACTGACTCACCTTTTTTCGGTGTCGGCTAAGACTTTGGGCGGCGCACGCTGGCGGAAGCTGCAAAAACAAAAATAAATCAAACTGCGATCATCAACGGTGAGAAAGCGCCATCTGCAGGTGATGGTGGATCGGTCAGCTATTCAAACTGACTTTTTTTCAGTTAAGATCAAAAAGTGATCACAAATTTTCTGAGAAGTACGCCGATGACTCGTTCGAGCGAGGTTCCCGCACTTCTCGGTCAACGGCGTCGCAAAGGACATCAGCAGACATCATTTCGGCGCGTACAGCGCCACATCAAAAATAACCCAGACAAAAACATTAGCCAACTTGTACGGCGGCGGTCCTGCAGGTTAGAGCTCTACACCGCGCGCCGGCCGTCAGCACGACATGTTAACATCTGCTCGCGCATCAACGGCTTCGCACCGCAGTTTTATGAAGAGAGTGCGCAATAACAAACGCAACGCCGCCTACTTCCATCGCGCGAAAGGTGCACGTTGTCATCCGCGCCGCGCTCGTAAACGTCACTTTTGAAACGCCACCCTGACATGGGCGGGGGATGATGACCGATGGAGCCGATCGAATCCGGGCGGTCGGGATTAATTCCCCAGCGGTACCTACTACCCAACTACAAGCAGGGAAATAAATTACCCCCATTGAAAATCGCTGGGAGCAGCGGCGGATGACCGGCTATCGTGTCAACGAAAAAATAAATAAAATTACATGTTGAAATCTGAAGGCGCCACTCGTATGACAAATCGTAAATAAAAATAGAGTGTATTTTTCTTCGAGAGCGCTCGCACGCCAAAAGACGACGCGAGAAGTGTGCGCGCACACACCTCTCCGAAGAAATCACAACAAAATCAGAACAGCGACGCGGTTGACGCATGCGCGTCACTGTGTGCGAAGCGGAAATGTTCAGTCAAAACAAGCCGCTGCGCGTCAGTGTCGTCCCTCCTGTGTGACAGAAGTGTTAGCGCCCTCGTCCCCCATAGGAAAAAATAACGCCTCTGATTGTTGTTGGTCTGTTTGTGGAATATCTGTGACAAATGACTCAAGCCGGTCGCCGCCGACTTGGACCGGCGCGGTTTGTGTATGGTGAGGGGGTGCCCGAAAATAGAATCCCGTATTTGCACTCGATGCCGAGATAGACGGGCGCCACTCACATTTGGCGACGTTTTCAGGTAGCGTTAGGATTACCGTGAGAAATTGTGCAGAATCATTAACGGCGCCTGCCTTGTTGAGTTGTAGTTTCCCGAACGACTTCCCATGAAGTCGTCGGTGGGAAAAGGATCACACAAAACTTTGCATCACACACGGAGAGCCCACTTGTACATTTCGCCGAAGATCTCGGCAAATCCTCAATGAAAATCCCTGCGGTCCATTGTGCAAACTGGCCACTTTCGTTTTCCATTCTTTCGGGGTTGTCCCGGTACCTTCCTCTATGTTTTTTTTCTGGGAAGGTTCACCAGCTTTGTCTGTTTTGTCTGCAAAATCTTGATTTGGGGTTGATGTTTTTTATTATTCCGGCCCGACCGACGATTCTTCCCTGCGAGGTGGGAGTTGATGGCGTTGGGATTTCTCACGAAATTGCGTCGGTTTTTCGGGTTGTTTTCGGGCCAGCGAGGTCGTGTCTATATTCCGATCTCACATCTGGAAAGCTTGCCGATTTTTTTTTTCGATGTGCGCGGTTCATTCACGAAAGATCCGTATCGCTGTATAGGTGAAGCCGCACAGAACAGATTCGCTGACTTTCCCTGACTTCTGTCGCGGCGCGGTCTTCGTCACGTCGCACCCTCCTCTCGCGCTCGCGGTCGTTCGGAAAAGGTTATTCCGTTTACATGCTCTCTATACCATCACATCGCATGATTGAGGATCGGGTCTTGGCCTTCTCGTATACCCTTCTGCTGCACCACAACCATCTCCTCCCCACGGAGAGCCAAACAATAGATCCTAATCGAACCGAAACCAGCATCCAGCTGAACGTTCAAGTCATGGCACAACAAGAAGCTGCCGCGGCATTAACCCTCGTCGGCGTCTCATCGCATCATCAGGCAACGTCAGCAGCACCAGAGAGTGTAATTTATTATCCACTCTTTGATCGATTTCGATTCCGAGAAATCCAAATCTGGGAAGAAACGAAACGAAGAAAGATTCTTTTCCCCTCTCTCTCTGGGGTTGACCGATGATGCAGGCGTACACAGAATCCGGTTCTTTGGTGGTTTCTTGCCTCCAAGAAATGGTTCCATTGTTGGGTGCCGACTTGAAGTCGATGCTGCATGTAAGGCTTCCCTGCTGAAGTCTTCTTCACCTCGAGCCGAAGGGCACGTATAGAGAGTGGTGGATGGACGGTACACCTGATCCGAGTGATGCTCGTGTGAAGTTGCGAAATTGACACGTTCGATCGTTGTCCTCAGGGCTCGGTGAAGGCGTTACGTTCTGTAACTCTTCAATTTCTCTGGAACAAAATTTTTATGAAAATTTATTTAGACAATTTGTACGTTTTGTTTCAATCTAAAAATCTCCTTTGAAAGATCGTAACAATGATTTTGGTTCCAGAGAGCGTAACGCCTCATTTTAGAAATGTCACTGTCAACTTGACAGTGTCAAGTCATTATTCAAATTATTCACGATACCATGACAACCATGAATAAAAAAGTAGCCCACCGCGCATATCGGCAAATCTTAGCAGCAAAACTTACGCACCCGACGTCAATTCTGGTGGGCCGATTTCACCCACAAAGTTTGATGAAACTTGCGTCAGTCGTCGCCGTCGTCGGTCCATCACAAACACCCCGAACCCAAAAAAATCAAAGCGGCGCGGAAAGCAGGAAAAGCGAACAAAACAAAAACAGCAGCGCTCGCAAGCGCGAAAATGAAATAAAATAAGTAAATAAGTTTTCGCGCTCTAATCCACGCGCACGCACGCATCAACACACACACACGTTCTGTTTTTCCGCCGTCCGTCGCCGGTTTTTCTGCACCTTCCAAAAATAAACTTTGCCTTCCCACGAGCAGTACGAGTCGCGGACACTAACACTACCGACGGCCGACATTTGGCCAACACCAAAGCAGGCTAAGCGTTCTAACTTGGGCGCTTTATATTATAGGGAAAAATCATGGAAATTCAACCAGTTTGCGCTTGAATGAACTGATTTTTAATTGCGACGTCAAGATCTAGAAAGCGAAATCTAATTCTGATGTACTTCATTGACTTCAGTCTGCGTTTGACTTTGACAGTTGCTTACCTTCGCTATATTTTGCATTGTTTCCATCCCAATCAAATGCGATAGGTAGCTACCTGTCAATCATTTGGAATAACCGACGAGGTCGCCCAAATCTCTCCTGCGACAGCCGTGTTCCGTTATAGATTTCGGCGAGGCGAGACCTGCTCAAGGTCGTTCAGATAAGCGAGCTTCGCAGTCGGCGTGGCTCCACCACCAAAACAGGACTCTTGGGTGTGTTTGGCGTGACGTCAGCGCTTGTTTACACCACAGGTCACCTGTTTCAGCACGTTCCAGCACCGCGGTTATCCCGCTTTGTGGTTTGAGGAGCGTGTTGTTCCGAAACTATTGTGCAGCTCACGCACTTGTAGATAGGCGCGGGACCGATCAACTTGGGCGGAAGTTTATGTGTTTATCGGGGTTTTTTTAAGACAAAAAAATACGTATTGCCTTTTGCAAGAAGTAACATAACCAAACTATTCGGCACCCTCAGCAAACGTCAAATCAACACAAATTGCTGCCGGATCTTTTTCCGGATCTCTCCCTTAAAAGATCCGGCAGCAATTTTGTATGGTTTGACGTTTGCTGAGGGTGCCGAAGAAAGGTAAACAAATCACATCGTGCATCAGCCAATGTAATGTTACAGGTGACGTTGTAACAACAAAGTTGATGTTGAAGACGGAATCGATGGAGACCGATCTTTTTGGAGATCTGAGAATCCGGAGTCGCAGTTGCTAAATCTTAAGAAGTCAGCCAATTATCAACAACTTTGAAGTCGGAGTCAATGGAGTTGGATCTTCAGGAGAGCCGGAGCCGAAGTCGTTCAAATGGAAGCTTCCACTTTCCCTTTCAAAAGTGACTATGAATCCAAAGCCGAAGCTGGTTGAGAGCTCACTTCCAAACCTGACCCAAATGGTTCCCAGCAGGCTTACTGACCCACTCCGCGCGACGTTCGACGCCCGATCGACCGCACCGATGACCGCGATCGCACGCTCGCGGTCTCCCAAAGTTATAAATATTTAAAACAGGAAGTTGTCATAAAAGTAAAATAAGTTACCCGCGAAGTTTTTTGCTCCCATGCTCATTTCTACACGCTTGGCTGTGCGCGTTTGTTCGAAAGCCGCACACCCAAACAAAATTAGGCAGATACACAGGCAAATCTGCGCGCGCCGCTGTGTGACCTTGGGTATACTTTAGGGTGGTCCAAATCCGGGTACCCGACGGTGCTACCCCTGCTTTTCTCTATACATTTTGTCGATTTTTGTCATACTAATTTGAAATTTAACCTATGTAGGTATGGGTTAATGTTTGATTAAACGGGATAGCACCGAGGGATATCCGGATTTGGACCACCCTAACATACATGTATGTGTCCACGACGACGGAGCGGCGTCGTGGCTAGAACGCGTTACAAACATTCGCAACCAAAAGCTAACGCAAGTTTTAGGCGATCGCTTGCGATGGAAATTGATCGTAATTTTTGTTCTATATTGATCCCTCGAAAACATCAGTCTATGCTATCTTCAGTAATTCAAGCAAATGGCACACTAGATTTTGTCATGTTATTTCAAATTTTTCTACCATGACAGTAGCCATGACCATGACAGAAGAGTTGATACTCCACTTTTTTTTAAGGGGATGAGGGAAACTTTCCACAATAATACCAAATAAGTTTGGCATGGTGTTGGATGGTTTTTGCAGTTAAAAAAGTCTTCCGTTAAGAGATTTAAAAAGCGTTAGTAACGGAGTCATTATCAGATTTTTTTTCCTAACTTATAGACAAATCCAGTTTGAAATAGCCGCTAGGTGGCCAATGGTGTTAGAAATGACAGCTTCCATGTATTTGAATATGGGAGCTCAGGAAAACTCCATTTTTAAGCAATAAAATGATTATTTATGATAAAATTATTGATTGATTAAGTTCACAAAATGTGTCTAGAATAGTATTAAAATAAAAACTGTTCGAAAAATTTGCTATCGAGATAAGTACACCATTCGATTCAGCAGGAATTTTTGGCACCAAAAATATATTGTTTTCATATGTTAAGTATTTTATTTTAAAAGAAAATTAACAAAAAGTATGAAAATCGAGACATTTAGTATGAGACCTGTCAAATCTCTCACCTTCAAAAAGCAGCGTTGAGCTTTCGCTGGATTTGTCTATACAGGAGTGACATAAAATCCTTCGACGGAAATCACACCCCTTTTGTTATCTTCAAACTCAATGTTCTGCTCATGTGTACTTTAAATAACAACAATAACATGCCGTTACTGGGCCAGGTAATCCATCAATGGACAAATCGCAAGATACAACGTTTATTCTCTGAAATGCACTCATTCGCCGTGACGCGTTATCAGCACGTGTCGTTACAGTCCGTGCGATAACGTCGATTTCTTGGAAAAGAACTAAACAAAAACAAGCCCCACTCATCACCCGCGGGGTGAGCTCCATCACGGGGATATCCCAGGTTGGCTAAGTCACTTTTGTTTACCGCCCTTGGGTTCCCTTGGTTACCGCTCCCAGGACTAAACTCCCATTTTCTCTCTCCCTCTCTCTCCAGCCACAACACGCGAACCACCACGTGGGAGGACCCGCGTATCACGGCCATGCAGGAGAGCCTATTCCAGCAGCAGTCCAGCGTGGAGACCCTGTTCAACACCGGTTCGCAAACCCTGCTCAGTCCCACCATCTCGTCACCAACGCCACCCAGTAACAACAGCAATACGACCAACAACAATAACAACAACAACAACAACAGCGGTAAGTGCCCTTTCGTAAAAAAAGGCTGGAATTTCCCGCGGTCATAAATTTCGATGGTCGCAAACGGGGGCTGGGGAAAAACCCTTCTTCGATCAATCAACCTCCATCGGTATCTAAGCGCTGTTGGCCCGGCATTGTGACTAACTTGGATTATGTTTAAGTGTCCTTAATCATTTAACAGAACGTTCTATAATTAGTACACAACTAAAATTAGCACGCCTAACAATCTACACAACACAACACACAAACCACCAATTTTATCACTGGCATGGGAAAGAGCTCGGAAAGTCGTCATAAATTACGTACATTTTATAGTACACACATCTTTGTTTGCAGGAATTTCCGACAATTTTGCTATCGCACTCTTTTGTTGGATAGTAAAACTGACGTAAATTATGAAACTAACGCAAGAGTTTTTGTAGCCCTTGTGAATGAATCAAATCGTACGAAGAATGTGAATCACTGTGCGAGAAAACTTCCTCTGCTTTATCACAGGAAGTCCAAAGATCACCCTCGTTGTGCAAGCATATGCACCAAGAATGAAAGAATTATTTTCAAAGCAAAAATCGTTTCAAATAACCATAAAAAACTTCTTATTTATTTATGCCATTTTCTTTTTCCTCTGTTTTTTTTTACGTTGGTAAAAATCACGGATTTTGTTTTTAGAAGTATCATTTTTTAGCATTAATCCAAAGATCATTGAATTTTTAAGCCAATTTTGAATCTTTAAGCATTTTATTGGTTTAATGATTTTACTTGTTTCATTCTTTTATTTGAATTTACCATTTTTTTATGTTTCTTTTATTAGGTCAACTTTGGCCATGTTTTTAAGGGGTTACATACATGTAAATCGACAAAAAAGTCAGAGGTTGGTGTGAGCACACATTTAATTTTATTTAAAATCTGTTTTCAGGGTATTAAAATATACATTTTCATCTAACATCAAAACAAATTTGAAGACATTTGGTTGTATCATTGCCGAGATAAAGCTATTTGAAGTTAGCAGTTCCAAGAAACGGGTGCCACGATATCTCAACACTGCCTTGACCAAATCGGCTCAAAATTTCGGTGAAGACTCGTTAAAACAGTCCTGTGTGCATGACGAAGGCCGATTTTCAAAAAACTTTTTTTTAAAAATGATAAAAATATTTTTGTGTTTTTCATATAAAAAATCGTCAGTTTTTGATTTTTGTATTTTTTAAAAAAGCAAAATTTCAAAATCGGGCTTCGTCATGCACCCGGGATATGTCTAGAGTGTCTTCAACCCGAATTTCAGCCAATTTGGTCCATCTAGGGCGTCCAATTTTCCCGGGTTTTGAATTTCCCGGGAAACGGGAAAAATATTTTGGAAATCCCGGGAATTCCCGGGATCCCGGGATTTTTTTAAAATAGTAATAAAATCTATGTTTTCATTATATTTGCATGTTTTCAAGCTTAAAATCATAGAATTAGTTCAATACTATTCATTCATTAAACACCTCAATCTAAACAACGATGGCAGTTTTTAGATAGCTTGAAATATTTTATTTTGTTCTTTGTTGTGCTTTGGTTTCTTATCTTATATCTAATCCAATGTGATTCAAATTAAATAAGTCTCTTATAAATACCTTTTTTTTATATGTCATGACTAGAAAAGCAAAAAAAGAAAATCTTTTTAAATGTCTAAAATAACAAATAAAAAGACAACAAATAAAATTATAACAGTTAAATTTTAGATAAGTTTAGACATTCATGTTTTATATAAAAAATATTTTACAAATTATCTTAAGGTCATTACCGCCACTAGGAAAAATCGGGACTACAGTTTAAATAGGTACAGGAGGTTTCAGAGCAATTAATTTTGAGATCGATGTATTAATTGCTTTGTTCTGTTCCTGTTTTAATCGAAATCAATGAAAAAAATAAAAACATTATGCAAAAATTTACTTAACAGCTGTCTTAATTCGATACATTCGTTCATTAAAAAATAATTTAAAATGATATTATTTTTTAAATTTAATATTATAAATATACGTAGTCTTTTCAAAAATATATAAAATTTGATAAAAAAAAGCGCTAGACAATTTACGGATCGGTATTTTTTACAAATTTCCTTTATAAGTCAAATTAATGCTGATGTCTAGATTCAATAGGTCCTATAAACATATGAAAACACAAAAGCTTATAGGACCTTTTCTAAAAAAAACCCTGTATATATGCTTAATATTTGATTTTTGTTTTTTTTTATCGTTGTTTATCTATTTTCACATCAAAACCTGAATATCCAGACAAAAATTTGACATTTTTTTCCAATTCCCCTTAATGTAACCCCTTAACTTAACTCTCTACTTTTGTACCAAATTATACTTTTTCAATTTTGTTGCAACTCAAAACCTGACGATTTTATTGTATGATAAAAAATGTGAAAACAAGCAAAAAATTTAAAAATGATACTTAATTTTTAACCTTAAAAGCTCATATTCGGGGTTTCGACTTATTTTAGGGTCAATTTTATGTGTTTACAAAAAAAAGAAAAGGTTTACAACATAAGGTTTACAAAGCTTCAAGTTCATGTACTCTTTGAAACCAATTAACTAGTGTTTCGCCTAGCTAAATACCTTTCTAACCATGAAAGATTTTTTGAAATTCCTCTTCCTCTTATTATTTATCACCTGTTTTTCCAAAAAGAAATTTCCTGGGTCACACTAAAGTTTCCATACATTTTTGTATGAAAAAACAACCAAACACATTGATTAACTTTTATTTCTGATAGCATTGATTCAAAATCACTGAAAAATAGAATTTCTGCCAAAATCGGCAAACTTATGCAAAAATTAAACTTTAGTTATATGAGTACTTCTTTGTTGAAATAAATCAATTTACCATATTATTTCTTTATTTGGGGTCAAAAACAACTCCCAGTTGATAACTAGATGAAAAGTTAACTTTTACACATTAAATAAGCCAAATTCTCTTTGCCCCGCGTATTTCGTACCTTTGTCCCACATACGGGGAAAAATAATATTTGAAATTACAAGCCAGAATTTTAACATCAGCTTCAAAAAATAAAAGGTGGGATCCGTCGAATTTATTTTGCGAAAAAAAAACTTTTTGCAGATTTGTACATTAAAAATTCTACAAAATTCAAAAGATTTTTGAATCAAACCAAACACGCTAAAAAAATTTATAAACGTGGGAATGCAAATTGATTTCAGTTGATTGCACTTAATTTCAATTGAAATTTTGAACATGTTTGAAATATATGTTTTTCCCCTTAATTTTTCGGGCCAATTTTAGAGAACCTTTAAATTAAAATTGATACAGCCTTATAAAGGGGGGATAAAGTTTCATTTGCTTCTACATCAAAAACAGTACAGATAAACTTACAAAACTTATATATAATGAAATTTAAAAAAAAACACAGATGAAAAAAATACATTTTTTACCAAATTGAACAAAAAAAATTATTCAAGTTGTCGATTTGAAACATATGACAAAAATTACCAAAATGACAAAACTGACAAAAATTGCAAAAATATCCAAAATACATTAAATAATAAAAATGACAAAAAATACAACAAATTACAAAAATGACACTAATGACAAAAAAAACAAAAATGACAAAAATGACAAAAATTACAAAAATTACAAAAATGACAAAAATGACAAAAATGACAAAAATGACAAAAATGACAAAAATGACAAAAATGACAAAAATGACAAAAATGACAAAAATGACAAAAATGACAAAAATGACAAAAATGACAAAAATTACAAAAACTACAAAAATTACAAAACTGACAAAAATTACAAAACTGACAAAAACGACTAAAAGGACAAAAACGACAAAAATGACAAAATTGAAAAAAAATTACAAGATCGACAAAATTGACTAAACTGACAAAAATGAAAGAACTAACAAAAATGGCAAAAAATACCAAACTGACAAGAAACAAAAAATCACAAAAAGTTTAAAAAAAACTAAAATGACATACATGATTTTTTTTTAAAAAAGGTGACAAAAAAGCCAAAAGTACAAAAATGACAAATATAACAAAAACGTAAAAATTACAAAAAAATACGAAATTGACACTATTGACCAAAACGATGAAAATTTAGCCAAATCACGGCCAAAACCATTGATGTTCAAACTAAGAAAATAAAAAAAAACACGACAAAAATTCAAGATTTTTTATTCAAGATTCGATTATCCGAAGTCCCTTACACACTTGGAATGATCGAATGTTTGAAATCTGGAAAGTTGAGGAAGGAGTTGAGGGTTATAATAAAAAAAAAACTATTTATAGCCTGAGAAAATATGTTTGACTCCAAGAAAACATTGAACAATTTAAATACCATCAATTTGCAACGCAGCATATTACGCTTAATAGCATAAACCATCACTACACCATAACCCTACGCCTAAAATGTATAAATGTTTACTACATCGGCACTGCGTCCCCCATTTATGAATGGAGTTCAATTTGTTTGCTTTTTGACAGTGATTCCGATTCGGTCGTCAAACAAAATTTTACGTTTGGGGCTGCCGATGGCCCCGAAGCATTTAGTATACACAATATAGTAAGAAGACCGATTCCAGCCCAAATCCTCTCTTCTTCCTCTTCCAAGTTTCCAATAATGTTCGTTGATAATAAACTTTCATGAATGAAAGACCGCCCCGGGACTTGCCACCGTATAGTATTTTAGATGCAACGTCGTCAATGTTGATGTTATTCTTTTCGAAACCGACGACGACGACGACGACTACGCGCGATAGCCGCCCCAAAGAGTCTTTCTAATAAACAAACAAAACTTGGCGCTCGTCGTTGATATGATCAGCTTGCCCCACCGAGCTCGCGATTGACCGATGAGCAGTGGTGTCACGGTTCGCTTTTGAGCGTATCATAGCCACTCAATCGACGAACCTATCGGGTGAGCGCTTATCGAACGCTCAGAGCGGCGGGTTTGAACGGTTCGCGAACCAAAATTTCGATCATCATTTCTCTGCTCACTTGCCGCTCCGCTCTGAACGGAGTAAAGAGAGCGTTCAGCGAACGGTTCGCCAGCGGAGAATGTAGGCACTGATAGAAAAACTTATTTGTTTTTATTCTTCACTCCCACAAAATTGTTCAAATTTGTTAACGATAAAGTTATCAAGGGACCATCCATAAACTACGTGGAAACCTTGGGGTGAAGAGGGGGGGGGGGGGCTATGGCGATTAACCACGCTCCATAGAAAAAAGATTTAATTTGAATGGAAATTGTCCACGAGGGGAGGGGGGTGTTGACATTTCCAAAAAAGTGTCCACGTTTGTGGATGGTCCCCAAGGAACCAGGGAGTCCTCTGTTGACCCAGGACATAACAACATAATATAAAAAAGTCTACCATACTCACTGGAGCTATGCGGGTATGATCTGCAGTCATAAACCGCAGACCTCTTGCTTGTTACGATAATAAATCCAGGGATAATAAATCCAGGGAGTCATTGGAAGACCCAGGATCCCAATGAGTTGTTGAAGCCATGCTCTGTAGCCCTCCATAGTCACCTTCTGTTGTCAAAATCATGAAATGTTTTTCTCTGAGTGCTGTTTTTTAGCTCTTCTTGCGAACCGCTCATTGATGGTCCCTCTCACTCTCATTCGCGATGAGAGAGCAAGGGTTCATGCGAACCACGGCAGGCGTTCGGATCGTGGTTCGCTCGTGCTTGGTTCGCAATCATGAGCGAACCACACTTGAGCGTCATGGCGTATCGTTTGAACCACGATTCGAGTGAGCGAACCGTGACACCACTGCCGATGAGTAACGATTCGCTCAGTGTGTCTTATCGGTGCTGCGGGTGGCGTCCGTTTGTTGTAAACCGCTCGAATCGGTTTCGTCATCCGGCACCGGAAGTGTGCTTTACTTGAAAATTAGAAAAAGGGAAGAATCTAGATTTTTTTCAAATGAAAACTAAGATTTTTGTTTAGAAATTTGAATTTTTAGTTACAGTCCAGACTTAGTTATTCGATTATCTGAAGTTTTGAATATCTAAAGCTTGATTATCCGAATGTTTCAAAACACTTTGGATAATAGTATCCAAAGTTAGATTTTCCAACAAAAATTTAAAACATCGAATAATCGAATTTTTTTTCAAATTAGTCAAGAACGTCTAAATCATGGAAAATTTGGATTCCCACGATTTTGTTTTAATTACTTGTTTATTTCCATCAATCACCCTCCGTCTAGTTCTAGTCGGATCTTGAAGCAACTGAAACAACAGAACGGTGTTAATTGCAGGTCGTCGTCAGCACCGATAACTTGGTTTTTGTGTCAGTGCTGTTCAAAAAGGGTAAAACGAGTAGTGTGCGGAAATTTTCTAATTTAACCTTTTTTTGCATAGTTCATCAACACAGAAAAAAAAAATCATGGTAATATTACATCTGGGAAGGGGTACATCTTTTATGTCAGAAAAAAGGTGTAATTTTACCTCTGGAAATGTGTTTTAACACTTTTCTGGTGTAATGTCACTTTTTCAGTTTTTTGAGGTAAAATTACATCATAAAAGAGGTAATATTCAACCTTCCAAAATTAAAGCTTCCAAATTTACATTACTTTTTTCTGTGAACTACACATCAAAATTTGATTTTGATAATTAAAACAATCTTTAAAAAAATACTCAGTTCATGGGTTCAGTCCACCCTACTCGACCCGACTCAAAAGACGCCAAACCGGTCGTCGTTTTAGTTGTGTGGAGTCATCCTCTAAGCTAGCTAGCTACAGACTTCCAAGAAAAGTGAATGGCACCTCCAGCGGAAGGCACCTGACTTGATTTGCTGTCAACAGTCGTCGCTGATAGCATTGTTTGCAACAGATGGAAGCGTTGATAAAACTGATTAACTGCGCAATCTGGGCGGTCCCAGACTGTAAAAAAAATGCTCCGTTTTTTTATAACTTTTGTCCAGTAGAAATCTATAACTGTAAAGTAAATTATTCATGTAAAGAAAACTTTCCAAGCAACAAGAAGGAATCTAACTCGAGAGATCACCACTACACAGCCAAACGAGCACGATCATCAACACAGCCGTGAAAAATTCTGATCCCTCTCGCACACTGCGATGATCGTCGCGAGTTTTTTCCTCTTTCTTCACACTTGATCGCGATTATGAGCGGATAATCGCGCTGAACGAACGATGACGTACGCAAGGTTAGTGTACGCGTACTTGGGAGGTGGATTAGTGTTTGATAGCGATCGTGTCGTCGGTGTTGGTGTGTGTGTTTGTGCTAGAGAAAGAGATACAGGATGATTGAGTGCAAGAGAGTTGAGAGAAAGAGAGTCTTTTTTTCTTTGGTCATTCGAATTAGAGAGTAGCAGGAGGAGAGAGAGAGGAAAGGAGTTGGTCAGCGGAATATTAACTAAAGTGTGCGTGTGTGTGTGTATGTGTCTGCTGTTTAGAGAAGAGCACGGAATTATGAATGAAACGGTTCAATTACAACTTCATTGAGGAACGCTGCCATAGGGCTAGGCTTTTGCATATGTGTGCACCCTATTGGTAGTGCCATGAATGACCCCAAAAAAGGGAAAAAGTAATTAGCATTAGGTCGTAGAAAGTGTCTAGGAACGGTTTGCTCACGAGTCAATTGCAAGTCAAGAAACTTTTAGCTATACTTGTAATTGTGGAACATTTATACTTAATGATTTTAGCATAAATAAATGTTTTATTCTTGTAAAAAAAAAAACCTAAATATTTTTTTCTTTTATTAAATAAGGCTTTCTAGTCAGAAATTTACCAACACATTCAAAGTATGTTTACATTACAGCTGGACGTTTGTTTGCATCAGGTTTCCTATCGAGAAATTAAAAGTGAGAGTGTGTGCGTGCAACATGGAGTTAAACTTTTCAAAGTGCCATGGTAACCTTCACAGCAACTTCATAGAAAGTTTAACTCCATGTTGCACACACTCTCACTTTTAATTTCTCGATATCTCTTTCTAGCAATTTTTTTTTGTCAGGCGACTTCTAGCTGGTTTTTTTGACTGGCCGCCCGATATGTCAGCAAACATACTTCGCAGGGCTGTGACAGCTCGAGCTCGGTCTTTGTTTGCATCAGAGCACTGTGACGAGAAGTTCGTCATTTATGGGTTAAATTATATTTTTTTCACTGGGCCTAGAAAGCCTTATATTATTTTAAAAACTTTATAAATTTCTTTGATACACAATTTGGGTTATACGCGATAACCGTGTGATAATGTTTAAGACAGTACAGTACGCAGCCACTTTATACAGTTGGCATCAGGAGAAAAAAAATGGTCAAAACTTAATGAAATTAATTGTTGAATAATTACACATTATTTAAAAAAAGAAAGAAAGGTTTAATGTTCTGGTAATTTAAATCATTTGGAAAACCTCAGAGAACTTTTTCATTTATAGACCCATGGCTTTGGGTTTTTATGCACTTAGGACCTTCTGTCATAAGAACTCTTGAGAACTGGAATTTTTATTTCTTTAATAAATTTTATTTGATGACCAACTAAAACCTAATTTTATGCACATAAATGGAATTAATCGAAAAACACTGAAGCATTATCACCATAACAGAGATTGTTCACACTAGTTCTAAGTTTTTCATCACACATCCCGTTCCCATTCCAATTATCCCCACCACCGCCTATCCCTCGTGTTTTCCCACTAACCAGGTCAGCAAGGAATCTTATTTTCTACTGTCTTTTTCAGTGGTATTTTCAGATTCGATCGAAATGTCGAATGAACCGGCGCTGCCGCCGCCCAGCGGCGTCCCAATGCTAAACACCAACAGTGGTATCAACCTTGGCCCACTACCCGACGGCTGGGAGGAAGGGATCACGGCCAAGGGCGAGCGGTACTACATCAACCACGCGAGCCGGACGACCACGTGGAGGGACCCCCGATTGTGTATGTCCTTTTCTTTTGTTTCCAACAACCTGCAAAACCGATATACACCATCACACAGCTTGCCACTCGCAGTTTTTTCCATCCAACGAGATCACCAGCAGACGTCAGCACTCTCCAACATGTGTACATTCGATACGAGTCTGAAAGTTACTATTCGGAAAGCATTACGAAATACCGTTCTTTCGTAAACCAACTAACAACGACCTTCACAGTGGACACTTGTTACTAACGCCATAATCACTAAAACTGTGTGCGCTCTTCCCTATTTGTACATGGACACCTGTCATACGTTTGTAACCATCGCTAGTCAAATCCAAACATTCTCTTGTAAGGTTTCCCGCTATGAACAATTGAACATATTGAAATTTTCGCCTTTCTTCTTCACCTGTTGTGTACATATAAACTATTGGCCTAACCTGTATTCCTGCTGACTCACCTATCTATACGGTACTTTTTCAAACCATGCTGTAAAAACGACTCTAATCAGCGTAAATACGCAAGTGGCGCCTCATCAAGTGAACCCAATATATGCCCAGCGAATTCAATGTAAAGCGCTAATTGATTTACTTTTGTTTCCTTTTTCATTCAACACGAAAACAGCAAATCAAGATTGGGCAGTTCAAGAGCAAACGGTCAGACTGTACAACCTGCAGCTAGAACGAGAACGTCTCAGGAAACGGCAGCAGGAGATTAAATCACACGTGAGTTAAAAATTCGTCGTGTTAGAGATTCTGTTGTTGCTAAATTTCTCTGTATCTCGCACAGATGGGGGAAGATCCGTTCTTGTCCGGCCTGACGGATCATTCACGCCAGGAGTCCGGCGACAGTGGACTCAGCGAGTCGTCCATATCACATTCGATGCCACATACGCCCGATTTCCTCTCTAGCATAGACGACAGCATGGACGGACTCAGCAGTAAGTATAACATTGTCCGGGTAAAAAGAGTTTCATAACCGTAGTAAATAACGTTTCTTGTTTTATTTCCAGTGACGGACAACACAATGGACACAATCCCATTTGGTGACAACCTGGAGACACCAGACGAATTCATGGTTAGCGTGACATTATAGAAAAATAATCAATGAGCAACCGTCATAAAATATCCCTTTCATTTCAGCTTGATGATCCTCTATTGTTAGAGAAAATCGACGCAGTCAGTAACTTGAATCTAATAGATCCTTCGAGTACCAAACCGGACAACACGCTGTATGATATAATCTAGAGGATCCAGAAAATTACGGAAACACACATCTACACATGCTTACATTTATATTTTTACACCCACATCCAATACGGTAACAGAAAAGAAATTACATTTTGTAGTTTCTAGAGACACACACGTACACAAAACACATACAGACAGGGGCGTTAACAAAACGTCAGAGCTAAGAAACTGTAATGTTATTTTTCTTAATCAATAAGGAAGAGCAACCCCACACAATTGAGCGATAAGGGAAAGGTAGTAGAGCGTGTGTAGATATTTAAGCAAAACCTTACTTAATTTTAAGGGTTAGTTAAAGCAAAACACTACAAGGAATCGGACCGCCTCCGTTCAGCGAGGAGACGGGACTCAAAGCCCCATCAGAAACACTCAAGATGTATTTTACACTATTTAGGAGAAAGAAAAGAAGCAAACTTTTGCAAACTTCTGTGACATTCTGCAATGCGAGACACCTTGCAAGCAATGACAAAGTGCCTTAAAAAGAATTAACTTCCTTTCGACGGAAACGAGTTGTGATTTCATGTTACATACATTTCTCAGAATATCAAACGTTTTGAAAACACACAACTGTCTGTGAAAACTCAAAGGAGCAAGCGAGTTCTAAAATTATGACCGCATAAATAAACAGATGCAATACTACGTAGTTTTGGCAAATCAAAAGCTTTGCCGTTTTATTATGTTTCGTTTTAATGTAACTTTGCAAATTTTAATACCGTTAGTAATGCATGACTTTAAGAGAAAGCATACAATCAATGCAGTCTAAATACTACTTACGACGAAAGTGCCTTTCAATACACAAGCGTGTAAAGCAAACATGTTCTGCAACAGCTATTGAATTTGAACGCAATGCATCAATCCACAGTTTGAGCACGATAGCAAAATTCTCATCCTTTTTTCGCCATTTTTAAGTTCAATCATTCTAGGGTAGAATCTATCTTATTATCCTAATTCTTGTATTAGTAGCAAAATCTTTCATACCAACATGCAAACACAAGTAAACAAACTACATTTATTATATTAAGTATGTAGGAATACTGTTTTCATCAAAAGCTTAACTGAACCCTCTCAGCGAGAAAATCAGATGGCAATTAAAATCGATTCAACTGGTATTCAACGTTGTGGTCATAATCGTATATTTCTGGAATGTCACTGACGAATGAAACCTGTTGACCAGTCAATCAAATCTAATGAACCACATTGAATATACTTTGTTATAATTATTCACTAATAGAGATAGCAATCATTTGAGTATGGTTTTATCATAAGAAATTTTAAACTACTTTTTTTAAACTTTCGTAACGTATAACACGTTACACTTTAGCATAATTTTCAATTTTATCATATTTTTTAACTTTTTCCCTACAATTCATTATAAAAACATCAAATAGCTAAAGCTATATTCAAAACTATTTCTAAATAAATAATAAAAAAGAAGATATTCTCTTATCTCTATCAACAAGAGTTACATTTGCGAAATTGTAAACATTTTCGTTTCGTTAGTAAATAGTTATAATGAAATATATTTTTTAAATACCAGAAAATAGCAGCACAAAGTAACAACTTCAGCTGCACAACGAATCGAAATATATTTGCTTGAATTCAGAAAAGAGAGCTGACTGAGGTTAAGGGAATTAAGCACAGATATGAAATATCCCTCAACCGCAGTCAAAGCGTGGAGCGCAATCATTTTTTCATGCTTTTGATGAACTACAGCCCTGCTTTATCACAAATATCAAAACATCAACTACGTCATTGGGTCAGTGCGCTGTGAATGCGCCGTCCAACAAAACAAAAATGTAGCATTTTAAACGTGCTGAAATGTTGTTTCCTCAAAACGTTTTGATTTGATTTCATTACACCCTAAAATGCAGCGAGCAACACTGATCGGTGACGATAGCTTCTTTCTGGTCGGAATTCACATTCGTCGATGCAAGAACGTAAGATAATAAGATAGTACCTTCGAATGAACGAATTAAAATGAAAGATAGAAGAAGTACACGAACGATAAGCACCGTCGCCAAATCAAAAGCCGTCCATTTTTTTGTTTGAAAAATAAAACAAAATACAAACACCTTTCACGCAAACAGTGAGCGAGGAATTAATAAAAAATAAAAAACAAGTGATAAGTTGTTAGGTTTAAAGGCAAATGACAATAAGTAATCAAGCAATTTCAGAGCCAACCAGAAGACATACCACCATCAAGCAATATTTGTGAAAATATGATTAGCGTTGATGAAGGGAATGAAACGGAAGGATTTTTATTCTGGGACATTTTTTTACAGTTTTATAAACATTGGTCACCTACTTCTCTACTGCAGCACGTAGAGATTTAGTGTAGACAGCTGCTAATTGCGGTGAAGTTATTATTCACCGCTTAATAATAACAATGGAATAGTCTTTTTCATTTCCCCCAATGAAAAATGAATTCAAGAAATATATTGAGATTACACCAACTTAAACAAAATGTCATTGTTCAAACACAACAGTTAAAGAGCAGAACAGCGATAAGAAAATGAAAACATACAATTTTTCTACTAAAAATATGAAAAAAGCTAGAACGTTGATACGGATTCGGTGCTACCAGTGCTGCCAGCAACACAAGCACCGTTGCATATTTTAACGAAAATTATTTCCCCGTCCAACACAAGAAAAAATATAACACCTACACAAGCACGCAGTGCGGCAAAAGATCTAAATCTGCTCCCGATACGGCTTAGCAAAGCAATCGTAATGAATTCACTACCGAAGATGTAGCCAAGTTTCAACTGCTGATAAAAGTTGCGAGAAAAGGCACACAACTGGGGATGCAACAGAACGTAGAAATCTGCCAATAGTTATACGGTTTAAATCGTGTTTTGTGAGTGAATAATTTTGTTAAAATATAATTGTATCATTTAAAACCAGAAAAAGGAAATAAAAATCGAAAAACAAGCAAAACGAAAAGAAGTAGGTTTTTCATTTGCTTTTTTTTTTTTTGAAAATATCACAATTCTAGTTGATCAACGGTAAAGCTTACATCTTATGATCAAAATTATTCAATGAACAAACATTAAGGTCAGTCTGAACCTCGTACCTGTATTCCCGTTCCCGTCCCTCTTCTCTACAGGAATTTCTTAAAATATTCATTTGTGTCAGCCCATTTTATATAAGTAAATCATGTTCGACCATTTTTTGTTATTATGCATTTTTGAACAAGCTCAAATAAGCCGATATTACCTGTGAACTATTCTACAACTTAATTACAATTTTAAATCAGAGGACAGGATATCGTTTCAATAAATTTACAATTCTAAATTACAATTAAACTTACCGCAATTTCTTTACTGCTTAGAATAGCACGGTCCCCAGGACAGTTATTTTATTTTCACTAACTTTCCGTTTTTATTTGAATTTCTGACCACTTTTGAATGAATATAAGCCCACTGTGAGACGATCACTTGCTTTTTTTCTTTCTTTCGAATTTCCAGCAATTTTATCAAAAAATCTTCACTAATAAATCGAATTTCTTTTTACTACGAGCAATACTTTAAACTACACTTGTCACAATGCAATTAACTATGGTTTAACTTGACAAATCTAGATTAAATTTTCAAAACCACCTATCCCTCATGGGTTTCCTATGCAGATAGGACCTTTTGAAAATTTAATCTAGAAATAACTTAATAAAACACGAAAAAACATTCTTTGAGCGACCGAGACCAAAAATGAATGGAAATCTCGAACAAAAATCATCACCAACTGGCTGCGTCGACTACACTCTACACTGAGAAACAATATTACCATTCTTCAGTTTACTTTTACACAATTGTATGGAATTTTTCAGTTCGACACGATAGGGTCAAAGAGTACACGTTACACGTGAACCCTTTCGAGAAATTAAAAAGAGATGTGAGCCAGTAACATGGAGTTAAACTTTTGCAACTGTCATGGTAAACTTCACAGCAGCTTGACAGAAAGTTTAACTCCATGTTGCACTTTTAATTTCTCGATACACCCTAAATGAAAATAACGATTGGCTGAGTTCGTTATCCCAATCTTTCATACGATTTTTTGAGTTCAGGTACACCTTTTCATACGAGTTTTTGGTAGGGGAAAATCTCGTAATGTTAGGCAGGTTAAGCACTCGCTCCTAACTCCATCCAAATCGCTGATTTCTCTATTGAAACAACTAATTTTAATACTAAACTTTTTATAGTAACTTGCTTGCTCACTTGTTATTTATCTATTTATCACTCGATTTCAGTTCAAAAAAGCTTTTAATGACCTGTTATCTTGCCTGTAATTGGGTCCTAAAATGAAGCTTAGATTGCTGATATTATAATTTACAGCGATAAAGCTTATTTTTCTGAGTACAATGACCCTTTGTACGACTACAAAGAGTTTAAAATGGATTTTTAAATCAACTTTGAAAAATTAACCTCGCGGTCCTTTTTGACAGAAAAGCTCCTACTTGACAGCTGAGCAATTCTCTGAGATTTCGGTCATTCGATTTTTTTTGTATTTTTTAATCCGGCTGAAACTTTTTTGGTGCCTTCGGTATGCCCAAAGAAGCCATTTTGCATCATTAGTTTGTCCATATAATTTTCCATACTAATTTGGCAGCTGTCCAAACAAAATGATATGTGAAAATTCTGTATCTTTTAAAGGAATTTTTTGATCGATTTGGTGTCTTCGGCAAAGTTGTAGGTATGGATATGGACTACACTGAAAAAAATGAAAAAAAAACGAAACTATTGGCACTACGCCCCCCGGGGCATGGCCTTCCTCTAACGTGGGATTTCTGCTCCAGCGCCTCTGACGAGACAGGAGAAACCGGGACCGACGTTTTACTTCACCATCCGATAGAAGCTCAGTGGATAAGGCGGGAATCGAACCCGCGTCTCATAGCATCATCGGGATCGGCAGCCGAAGCCGCTACCCCTGCGCCACGAGATCCACACTGAAAAAAATGATACAAGGTAAAAAAAAATTTGGTGATTTTTTATTTAACTTTTTGTCACTAAAACTTGATTTGCAAAAAAAACACTATTTTTATTTTTTGATTATTTTAGAGGACATAATGCCATAATGCCAACTTTTCAGAAATTTCCAGAATGGGCAAAAAATCTTTGACCGAGTTATGATTTTTTGAATCAATACAGATTTTTTCAAAAAATCGAAATATTGGTCGCAAAATTTTTTCAACTTCATTTTTCGATGTAAAATCGAATTTGCAATCGAAAAGTACTTTATTGAATTTTTGATAAACTGCACCGTTTTCAAGTTATAATCATTTTTAGGTAACTTTTTTGAAAATAGTCGCAGTTTTTCATTTTTTAAAATTAGTGCCCATGTTTGCCCACCCCTGAAAAAAATATTTTTGAAAAGCTGAGAAAATTCTCTATATTTTGCTTTATTGAACTTTGTTGATACGACCCATAGTTACTGAGATATTGCCATGCAAACGTTAAAAAACAGGAAACTTGATGTTTTCTATGCCTCACCCAAACAACCCACCATGATTCTATGACAATTTCCGGAATTCCATTTCCCGGAATGGACGTTTTCCGGAATGGACATTATCCGGAATGGACGATTTCCGGAATGGACGTTATCCGGAATGGACATTATCCGGAATGGACGTTATCCGGAATGAAATATCCCGGAATGTACGTTTCCCGGAATGGACATTTCCGTGAAAAATGAGTTTTTTTTAATTATACCTGATTTTACAATTAATGGAATCTTGCCTACTCGCTTACTTGTGGTTAAAAATTATTTAGTTTGTACCCCGTTGGATTGGCCTAGTCATATTGAAGGAACTTGATATTTTGACAACAATATTGAATATAATATATATGAATGATAAAAAAGAAAGTGAAATGTTCGGACACGAACAATAGAAGCAAGCGTTGACTATTAAACCAATACTTTATTACCCACCACGAGATGTAACGTGGATGTAACACTGTAGATCGATAGATATTAGACAAACACTAGATGTTTTTAACATTCTTTCAATGTGATGTTATGTAAGAATTTTCCCTTCTTTCGTTAATCAGTTGACTTTTGTGACTAAATTCTACCAAATTTTATTATAAGGCAGAATGTGTATTTTCAAAGAAGGGAAAACCTCAAGAAATAAAAAGCTTTACAGAAAATAAAAAGCTTTACAGAAATTTTTTTTTTTTAAAAGATCAAAGTATAATGTTTATTTTCTTGAGGGTTTCCCTTCTTTGAAAATTAACACTCTTTCATCAAAGTAATGGAATTTTTTATAAGAATTTTCCCTTTTTTGTTAATTCTACTCGACTTTACCTAGTTTTTCGTTACAGAACTATGTACTATAAAGAAGAATGTTTATTTTCAATGAAGGGAAAACCTCAAGAAAATAAAAAGCTTTTCAGAAAATCAAACTACCTATAATGTGTATTTTCTTGAGATTTTCCCTTCTTTAAAAATACACGATCTTTCCTCAAAGTAATGGGATTTTATAAAAAAAACTTTCCTTTCTTTTGTTGATTCTACTAATTTTTACCTAGTTTTTCGTTAAAGAACTCTGAACTATTCAGAAGTTTTTTTTCTTAAAGAACTCTGAACTATACAGAAGAATGTTTATTTTCAAAGAAGGGAAAACCTCTAGAAAATAAAAAGCTTTCAAAAGATCAAAGTATAATGTGTATTTTCTTGAGGTTTTCCCTTCTTTGAAAATGAACACTCTTTCATCAATGTGATGGGATTTCGTGTTTCCCTTCTTGTGTTAATCAGTTGACTTTTGTTTATAAATTATACCAAATTTCATTATAAAGCAGGATGTTTATTTTTAAAGTAGGGAAATTCTCAAGAAAGTACACGTTATACCTTGATTTTCTGAAAAGCTTTTTATTTTCTTGAGGTTTTCCTTTCTTTGAAAATAATCATTCTGCTTTATGGTAAAATTTGGTAGAATTTAGTCACAAAAGTCAACTGATTAACAAAAGAAGGGAAAATTCTTACATAACATCACATTAAAAGAATGTTGAAAACATCTAGTGTTTGTCTAATAACTGTCTACATTGTTACATCTCGTCGTGGTTAATAAAGTATTGGTTCAATAGTCAACGCTTGCTTCTATTGATGTCTGCCTGTGTGGATCAATCGGACCGCGCACTGGACTCACAATCCAGAGGTCGCCGGTTCGAATCCCGAGGCGGACGCAAAAAATTCTAAGTGTAAATATAGGTATTCGGTGCCCTCTCCCCGTGCCATACCTTCACACTTAGGAGACCCGGGAGGCGGCGGAGTCTTGTCGCAAAAAGAACGATACACACCTGTGAATCCGTTGACGAAACCTCAAGGTTTAAGAGGGCCACATTAGGAGGTGTTACGTCGATTCCATGTCATGCTTCTATTGTTCGTGTCCGAACATTTCACTTTCTTTTTTTTTCATTCATGTCAGTGATGGAATAATCATCATCAAAAGAAAATCTCTAGACGCTCATCAAGAGAAAAAATCCGAAAGGAGCATGGCTCTCCTCTCTCACGCACGAAAGATCGGTAAAAATAATCTAAAAATCATCTTGATTATTCGGTGCAATATCCTTTTCACTACTACACTTGCAAGTGTACCGTCACACGTCGAACAATGACCTGTCACATTTTGTAGATGGGCAATGTGTGTAAACAAAGTGAAATAAATATTATTAAGTGGTGCTGTCAAGGAAATTCACAAAAAATCATCAGCAGATTGATTTTCTTGGAGATTTTTGGGAGCGATTTTCGTTTGCGTGATTTGCCTCCTCTCTCTTTCGCGGGTGAAGAAAGTTCGCAAGCGAAATTGATTTTTTTGCGATTATTACATTCCTGATTCATGTATTTATCATTATCATTGGGACCCGTGGTGTAGGGGTAGGCGTTGTTGCCTCTCACCCAGTCGGCCTGGGTTCGATCCCAGAAGGTTCCAGTGGCAAATTTAGAGACGAGATTTATCTGATCACGCCTTCCGTCGGACAGGGAAGTTAATGTTGGCCCCGGTCTTAACCTAGAGGTTAGGTCGTTCGCTCAATCCAGGTGTAGGAGTCGTCTCCCTGGGTCCTGCCTCGGTGGAGTCGCTGGTAGGCAGTTGGACTCACAATCCAAAGGTCGTCAGTTCGAATCCTGGGGTGGATGGAAGCTAAGGAGTAAAAATAGGTTTGCAATTGCCTCAACAATCAAGCCTTCGAACACCTAGTTTCGAGTAGGAATCTCGCAATCGAGAACACCAAGCCAAAGCTGTAGAGCGAATAATTTGATTTTTTGATTTGTATTTATCATTCATATTGTTGTCAAAATATCGAGTTCCTTAAATGTGACTAGGTCAAACCAATTCATTGTCACATCAGGTAAAATAAAAAAAACTCTTTTTTCCGGGAAATGTCCATTCCGGGAAACGTCCATTCCGGGAAATTTCATTCCGGATAACGTCCATTCCGGATAATGTCCATTCCGGATAACGTCCATTCCGGATAACGTCCATTCCGGAAAACGTCCATTCCGGATAATGTCCATTCCGGGAAATGGAATTCCGGAAATTGTCATAGAATCCCCACCATTTTCTAATGTCGATATCTCAGCAACTATAAATCCGATTTACAACATTAAAACATGAAACATTTGTGAAATTTTCCGATCTTCCCGAAAAAAATATTTTCAAAAAATTTAAATCAAGACTAACATTTTAAATGGGCGTAATATTGAATGTTTGGCCCGTTTGAAATATTAGTCCTTCTTTAAAATTTTTAAAAGTATTTTTTTCGAAAAGATCGGAAAATTTCACGAATGTTTCATGTTTTAACATTGTAAATCGGATTTATAATTGCTGAGATATCGGCATTAGAAAATGGTGGGTTGTTTGGGTGAGACTTAGAAAACATCAAGTTTTCTGTTTTTTAACGTTTGCATGGCAATATCTCAGCAACTATGGGTCGTATCAACAAAATTCAATAAAGCAAAATATAGAGAATTTTCTCAGCTTTTCAAAAATATTTTTTTCAAAGGTGGGCAAACATGGGCACAAATTTAAAAAAATTAAAAACTGCGGCTATTTTCAAAAAAGTTACCTAAAAATGGTTATAACTTGAAAACGGTGCAGTTTATCAAAAATTCAATAAAGTACTTTTTGATTACAAATTCGATTTTACATAGAAAAATGAAGTTGAAAAATTTTGGCGACCAATATTTCGATTTTTTGAAAAAATCTGTATTGATTCAAAAAATCATAACTCGGTCAAAGATTTTTTGCCCATTCTGGAAATTTCTGAAAAGTTGGCATTTTATGTCCTCTAAAACAAGTCAAAAAATAAAAAAAATAAAAATAGTGTTTTTTTGCAAATCAAGTTTTAGTAACAAAAAGTTAAATTAAAAATCACCAATTTTTTTTTACCGTGTATCATTTTTTTCAGTGTAGTCCATATCCATACCTACAACTTTGCCGAAGACACCAAATCGATCAAAAAATTCCTTCAAAAGATACAGATTTTTGAATTTTCACATATCATTTTTGTATGGACAGCTGCCAAATTTGTATGGAATATTATATGGACAAACTAATTATGCAAAATGGCTTCTTTGGGCATACCGAAGGCACCAAAAAAGTTTCAGCCGGATTAAAAAATACAAAAATTAAAATTAAAGAAAAAAGACCGATTCCGTAGAGAACTTCTCAGCTCGTTCCAAGGGGACCATAGTTAATGCATCGAAAAAATGTTGTCTTGTCAACATTTTTTTTTTGCATTAAAATGGAAAAAAGTGATCTGAAATGGTTTTAATCGTGTTTTTTTACCGTTGTACATAAAAATTGACATTAGGCTTTAGTACCCAATTGGATACTACTGGGTCATTGTACTCAGAAAAATAAGCTTTATCGCTGTAAACAATAATATCAGCAATCTAAGCTTCATTTTAGGACTCAATTGAATGTCAAAGTGCTGATATGGCCACTACACTCAAACCCCGATGGTTTGACACCAACTGTTGTCAAACGAACGGGGTCACTTTTTAGTTTGACACCCGTTTTACACGGAGTTCACACACACTACCAAACGTTTGTTTTGATAGTGTGCGTGAGCGTCATGTAAAAAGTGACAGTTCGTCACTTTTTAGTTTGACTTTGACCAACCAACGGGGTACAAACTAAAAAAGTGTCAAATGAAAAAGTGACCAACCACCGGGGGTTGAGTGTAGTACTTAAACCTCAAAAAATCGTATGAAAGTGGGATTACTCACTCTGTGGTGTGTCTTAAACATGGTTGAAAGAAGTATTGAGTTTTAATAGGTCCTATAAACATATGAAAGACAATAGTTTATTGGACCTCTTCAAAAAAAAAAACTCTGGAAGTCTGCAACAGCATTTTTTTTCGAAACATTGCCAAGTACATTTTTTTGGGTGCACGAGAAACGCCGCAGAAGAGGCTGCGTGCTTTGACAGCACAAAATCGCCGATTCTAGGTTGTACTTTCAGAATGTCGTATACATATTATTATTTTATTTGTGTATTTAGAAACTTAATTATTTTTTTTGAGTAAACATTAAAAGAAGAAAGCAAAAAGAATAAAATATTTTATTTAAAAATTTAATTAAATCAATTTATTTTTTATTCGTTGTAAAATAAAACCATTTCAAAAGTTAGACTAGCGTTATTTGTAAACAAGCCGCTTTGGTGCATTTCTGCCGGAGGAAAAAAATCGCAATTTTTGGGGTTTTCTCGCGTAATATGAATTAAAATTACCAATAAAACATGAGTAGTGACGCGCAGATTGCAAAACTGGTCGAGGAAATTGTGGTAAGTTTGTTTTGTGTTGAGAAAACCATGAAAATCAAGTGACGCAATGTTGTTGTTGTTGTAGGGCGAGAAGAGCAATGAAGAGGCGCTGGTCGAGGCGTTCGGCGGAATGTCCGCGGAGGTCAAGGAAGCGACGCTTCGTCAGTATCTGATCCGGGTGGCGGAAATTAACCACCGGAACAAGGTGCACAAACACCTGCAGGTGTTGAATAAACTGGTCGGATTGAACCTGTTGCCGCCGCGGTTGCTTTGCGAGCAGATTATGAGTTCGGAAAAGTTGGTCTTTCAGAACCAGAGTTTCTGGGTCGAGTGCTTCCAGGTGGTGCGCAAGAATATCGGCGGTGTCGACTACAAGGGCGTCCGGGAGATTATGAAGTGCTGCAAGGAGAAGGCACTGTCGTTCCCTTCGGCCATCGGTTCGAATATCTTGCCACAGATGCAGGAACTGACCGAGGTAATTGAGCATATTTTCAACCGGAACGCGTGTCTCCTTCCGGCGTACTTTATTATCAATGAGATTCAGAAGGCCGATTATCAGGACACCCATTGGCGGATTGCCAATTTGATTGCGAATTTCATTGAGGAATTCGTGATCGTGGCACAGATGTTGTCCATCATTGGGAATTCCGAAAAATTGCCGATCGTGGAGCACTCTTCTTACGCGGACAATCTGATTAATCCGTGGAAGCTCGACCCGAATACGCTCAAGTTGGCTCTGAGGGGCAATTTGCCGTACGAGCCGGAACTGTTACAGCCTCAGAAGAAGCTTCTGCGGTTCGTTCTGGAACAACCCTACTCCCGTGACATGGTTTGTTCAATGTTGAACCTGCAGAAACAGCAGAAGCAAAAATGCATAGCGCTTGAGGAACAGTTGGTGTGGCTGGTGATTTGCGCAATGGAGTGCTCGGAGAAGGAACCGGCTCATCCAGCAGACGGAGAGGACATGATTTCGAGCCACACACAGTGGGTTTGGTTGCATTTGAGCTCTCAGCTGATCTACTTTGTGCTGTTCCAGTTCGCCACTTTTCAGAATATTGTCAACTCTTTGCACGATAAACTGGCTGTGCGCAATCTACGGCGAGGTCGCGATCAGTTGATGTGGGTCTTGCTTCAGTACATTTCTGGCAGCATTCAACGGAACAGCATTACGAACTTTCTGCCAATTTTAAAACTGTACGACATTCTGTACCCAGAGAAGGACCCGCTTCCGGTGCCGGATTACAACAATCCGTTCTGCACGCACCAGATGGCCCCGACGTGCATTTGGATCCATCTGCTGAAGCGCGCCCAGTCCGAACATTACAACATTAACCGGCCAATTCCGACCGCGCTGAAGCTGCACCACGAGTTCCTGCAGCATCTGGTCATGCCGAACAACAACGCCACTCTCTGCATGGGATCGGACTATCGAATTGCACTGCTCTGCAACGCATACTCGACCAATCAGGATTACTTTTCGCGTCCGATGGCCGCCCTGATCGAAACCATTCTAGGCAACTCGAAGAACCAGTCCGGAGCGGGTGGATCACAGCAGCTGCCAACGGTTCCGCTTTCGATGTGCGTTCTCGACAGTCTCACAATACACAGCAAAATGTCGCTGATTCACAGCATCGTTACGCACATGATCAAGCAAGCGCAAAACAAGAGCACCATTCCGAACGCAAACAACATGGCTCCGGCACTGGTTGAAACGTACTCCCGGCTGCTGGTCTACACCGAGATCGAGTCGCTCGGCATTAAAGGGTTTTTGAGTGAGTGCAAACATTCACACTAGTTTGTGACAGTTTAAATGCAATCGAAATTTTGAATTTCAGGTCAACTGCTGCCGCAGGTCTTCAAGTCGCACGCCTGGGGAATTCTCTACACTCTGCTGGAAATGTTCTCCTACCGGATGCATCACATTCAGCCCCATTATCGCGTCCAGTTGCTGTCACATCTGCACAGTCTGGCGTCGGTTCCGCACACAAATCAAATGCAACTGCATTCCTGGTAATTATCTTCTAACTACAGTTTCGTGAACGAGCTATCAATCTGTACTACGCCAATAATCTTCCAGCGTCGAGTCTACCGCACTCCGTCTCATCACCGGTCTCGGCTCCGTCGAGGTGCAGGCCCAGCTCTCGCGGTACGTCAACGAACCCAAAGCCCCTGGGAACATCGTGTCGGCGGAATCCGAGGAGCTGAACCGGGCGCTGATCCTGACCCTGGCGCGCTCGATGCAGATCACCGGCACCGGTAACGATCCGCAGTCAACCTGGTGCAAAGATCTGCTGACCAGCATCATGACCAACACGCCGCGTACGTAGTTTTAAAAGTTGATTCAGACTGTAATATAAATAAAACAATTTTCTTTTAAAGACACCTGGTCCCAGCACACGCTGCAGTGCTTCCCGCCCGTTCTAAACGATTTCTTCGTGCAGAACAGCATTCCGAAGGAGAACAAGCAGCTGCTGAAAAAGTCCGTCGACGAGGAGTACCGCAACTGGGCCGGAATGTCCAACGAGAACGACATCATCAGCCACTTTGGAGCGGCGGGAACGCCGCCGCTGTTCCTGTGCCTGCTGTTCAAGATGATCGTCGAGACGGACACGATCAGCCCGGTGGCTTACAAGTAAGGGGTTGATGTGGTGTTTGTTGCACTCGATCGAAACTTGAGTCATCGACAAATTACGACATAGCATCGGATAAATTTCGATTGAATTTTTACTATCGAGAAATCTCGATCAAAATTTGTAAAATAGCTAATTCAAAACATTCAAACAATTTAAATTAAATTAAACATTTCCAAAAAAAAATTAAGTATTCAAATATTTGAATGATTTTTAAAAATATAAAAACAGCAAAAACTTGGATTTATAAAAATATATTTTAATTTTTTTACCTGTTTTTTTTTTAATTTTTTGATTTTTGTAATTCCTAATTTTTTTTAATTTTTTTTTGATTTTTTTTTATTTAGGAACGTATTGAATTTTTTATCATCATTGAAATTTTGAAACCTGTGCAATTTTTAAAACTCTTGAAATTTTTTTTTAATAGTATTTTATTTATTTTTTACTGTTTGCATTAATATATTTTTTTAAATACTCAGACTTTTTAAAGTAAGGTATTTGATTCCTTTTTTTCTTATATTTTTTTTTAATTCGTGTTCTAGCGTGTTGCTCGTACTGACTCAGAGCAAGGGTGAGATGTAGGTGTAAGGGCAGTGCGTGTTCGTCGGGAACCTAGTGCATAAGATCGGTTAAGGCCCGTTCTTACACTGAAAATTGCGAATTGCGATTTTTTTAAATACTCAGACTTTTTAAAGTAAGGTATTTGATTCCTTTTTTTCTTATATTTTTTTTTAATTTCTAAAATTATAAAAATGTAATACTTTGTTTACATATTGAGATTTTCTTGATCGTCAGTCATAATCTGTAGATACAATAGATCGAGAAATTACAATCAAATGATTCCAAAGTTAAAAAAAAATCCAGAAAACAAAAAAAATGAAAGATTAAATAAATTTTAAAAAAATTACAAAGATTTTGAAAATATAAAAAAAGAAAAGATTTTTATCTTTTTGTTTTCAAATATAATATTTTAAAAGTTTAATTTTTGAAAAACCCTTTTTTTAACCTAAATTTTTTAAAGTTTTTTGACCTATTACGATTTATTTGGATTTTTAAATCTTTGATTTTTTAATTTGTACAATTCTTCAATATTTTAAATTTTAATGTTTAAAATTAATTATTAAAAATATTAAATTATCTTAAATTGATAAAAATCTATACTTTAATGTTTATAATTTTTGAATTTTTTTGAATACATATTTTTTAACGCATTGAATTTTTTTGGATCGTCAGTCGATTGCTTTTTCAAAACAACCAATGCGCCATGGGTTTACTATGTACATAAGACCTTTTGAAAAAGTAAGCGAGAATTGTCGACAAAATAGATTAAGAAATTACAACCAAATGACTTCCAAAATTAAAAAAAAAATCCAGATGATTTGAAAAAATTACAAAGATTTCAAAAAATATAAAAATTAAAAAGTTTAGATTTTTTTAATGAATCGTTAAATAAAAAAATAAGTTATATTTTTTTAATTAAGTAATTTCATTATTTTTTTAAACATTACAATGTTTAAGTTTTATGACATGTTTTGATTTTTTTAACCTTTGATGTTTTTTTTATATATTTTTTTAAATCTTGCAATTTTTCGATTTTTTAAAAATATTTTAATTATTGATTTTTTTACATTATTTAAATTTTTAAACAATCGTTAATATAAAATAATACAAGGATTTTATTTTTTTCAAATACGAATCGTTGAAATTTTGAAATGTTTTATTTTTAAAAAATCTTAAGATTTTTTTAATCTTTAAAAACTGTCTTTTTTTTTGAAGATTTCACGATTACAACTCTCCAAAAGTGTTTTAACTACATATTCCAAAGTAATAAATAGCTCAAATAAAAGTGAGCAAGCAACTCTCCATTGTTGAAAAACTGCAAAAGTGATGAGAATAGGTTGTGAGCGTGCCAATAATCGGTAAAATTTTTGTTTTTTTTTTTAAATTTTATTTAAATTATTAACTTTTTGTAAACATTCAAAAAAATTGATTTTTTTAGTTAAAAAAATTGTTAAACACTTAATTTTTGAAACTTTTAATTTCTTTTAAATATCTTAAATTTATTAAACTTTTGTAGTGTTATTTTTTATTTATTTTTTTTGACACATTGAAACCACCATTTGACAAGTTTCCTGAACTGTTTACAAAAATCTTCCAATAAATAATAAAATAATCTTAAACAAAAAAAAATTTAGATAACTCAGAAATGTTCTCCATGAAACATTTCGCTCTTTGAAACATTGGAAAGCTAAGAAAATTTTCTATAATAAACTTTTCAAAATAGCGATGACTATTTTTTTCTAAAGATTGCCCACTACTTTCGATAAATACCTATCGACCTAAAATTGACAAGTTACGATCGAGAAATCTCGATCGTGAGTCGAGAAATTACAATCGAAATATTACGATTGAATGCAATAATCATCAAGGTTAATTGAGCTTTTTGGGTGTCTTAATGATTGTTTGATTGTTTCTCCGTAGAACGCTGGAACGTATTGGAGCTCGCGCGTTGTCGGCGCATTTGCGTAAACTCTGCGACTATCTCGTGTTTGAGGTGTCCAATTCGGGCGTCGGAGCTCACGTGAACAAGTGTGTCGACACGATCAACGACATGATCTGGAAGTACAACATCCTTACGATCGATAGGCTGGTACTGTGTCTATCCCTGCGCACTCTCGAAGGTAACGAAGCTCAGGTGAGCTTCTGCATTATTCAGCTGCTGCTGCTGAAGACTTCCGAGTTCCGCAACCGACTGCAGGAGTTTGTCAACAACAATTCCCCGGAACACTGGAAGCAGAACAATTGGCACGAGCGTCATCTGGCATTCCACCAGAAGTTCCCGGAGAAGTTTGCCCCGGACGAGTCGGTGTCGCATCCGTCCACCCTGCCGGTTTACTTTGGAAACGTTTGCCTGCGTTTTCTACCCGTGCTGGACATTACGATCCATCGGTACTTGGAGGTACCGGCGACCATGAGTAAAACGCTTGATGTCCTGCTCGATCACCTGGGCTCGCTGTACAAGTTTCACGATCGTCCGATAACGTATCTGTACAATACGTTGCATTACTACGAGAAACGACTGCGCGAGAGGCCGCACCTCAAGCGGAGACTGGTTGGAACCGTAATCGGTTCGCTGAAGGACGTGCGGCCCGAAAACTGGGCACTTACGAAGCAATACCATGAGTACATGCTGAAGAAGGACGAAACGGTCAACTGGATTCCGGAGCTGAATTACTACATAACCCTGGTTCGACGAATGCAAGATAGTAAGTCCCACCCCAGCTGCCTTCTTCAATTGTTATCCAACGCTTCCTTTCAGCAATCGACGGTAACAACGTGTTCCAGGGTACGGATTGGCGCTTCAACGAGTTCCCCAATCCACCTGCCCACGCCTTGTACGTCAGCTGCGTCGAACTACTAGGTCTTCCGGTGGGACCACAAACCGTGGCCAACAGTTTGATCGATGTTGTCGTCAAAGGCTATCCCGTAATCCCGGAGTTCCGGGTGCACAACTGGATCAACACGATTGGACTGCTTATGGCCGCCCTGCCCGAGTCATACTGGAGTGTGATCTACGACCGGCTAAAGGACATCATCAGCTCGGTCCAGATGACTGACTGGACTCATCGACAGAGTCCGTTCGAGATGTTCAACTTCAAAATCGTCAAGGAGGCAATGCTCGAAAAGAATTACGTCGTGATCCTGGCGATCGCTCAGAGTATCCTCCATCACAGCGGGATCGGTCAAATTTCGACCATTACCGAGTAAGTCCTCGTCGTTGCGAGTCAATTTTCACATCGTTAACCCATTTCAACTCCCCCCTCCCCAAACCCAGCTTCATCAAGGAAAAGTTCAAGCCCATAATCAAAACCGAATACCAGTTGATCTACCTGTGTCACGTGGTAGGGCCCTTCCTGAACCGCCTGAGCACGGAACGCCCCCGCGCCGTCTCCGACATCACGCTCATCCTGTACGAACTGCTGGAACAGGTCGACAAGGCCCAGTCTTCCGCTCCCCTCAAATATATGGACCCGATTTGCGACCTGCTCTACCACATCAAGTACATGTTCGTCGGTGACATGATGAAGTCGGACCTGGAGGCGATCATCCGCCGGTTGCGACCGGCGCTGCAGATGCGACTGCGCTTCATCACCCGGCTGAACGTGGACGAAATTGGCGTCGAGCAGCAAGCGACGGAGGGGAGCATCCCGGCGGCCGGGCAGTCCCAGGCGGAGTTTAAACCGCAGGTAGGTCAAGCGGTCGGCGTCGGCGGAACGACAGTGCAACAGACGCAGCAATCTCAGCCGCAAGCAGTTCAATAGTAAGGCGCAAGATGTAAGTTGGAAAAGTATATATTTTACTCGATTTTTATTCAAAGCATCATATTCACATTAAAAATCACCCGACAAGGCCCCTCTACCTAGATGACGTAGCTCGTAAATCAATGCAGTAGGAAGCCTGAGAAAGTCCCTGGTCTAATATTGAAATTATCTAAAAAATTTCACATTAATGTACAAAAAAAAAAAACAGATCGCTTCCATCAACTTGGAAACATAGAAAATGCCTCTCCAAAATGCCTGTCTGGCCGATTCAAGGGCAGACCAGACGATAAACTACGTCCGCCCCATAGGCAGGACCCGCCTCAGAGCATAGTGGGAAGATGTAGTATGAGGGAGGAATAATGTATTATATATTTTTTAATTTGGGCCGTTGCAAATACTGCAAAACAACTGGACAGGTGTATAATGCATTTTAAAACACTTTTTTCATTAAAATGTTGAAACCATGGCTCGTAATTTCAATTTTTATACTTTTTATTCCCCCCCCCCCCCTCGACTTTGGTCAGAGTCGAAGGACATAAACTTCAAAAAATATTTGCAACGGCCTTGCTTGTATTTTAAAACATATTTTGTAAAATTTACATCCATTTTTAAAGGGAATTTTTGATTTTGAATGCTTGCGTTTATTAATTAATTATTTTTAAATTTTAGAATTTTAAACCATTTGAATTTTTGAACACCGAAAAATTAAATTTTCTTGAATTTCTCAATATGGGACTCTTTTTTATTTATTTTGTGCTTTTTTATTTTTATATTTGCTTGAATTTTGGAGAAAAAACATGATCAGGGAATTTTTTTTTTTGTTTAGATTCATGTTTGCATTTTTTAATTCATATATTTAGGAATGTTTTGGATAATTTTATAATTTAGAATCAATATTGAGAGATTGATTTTTTAAAGATTGATTTTCAATCGAACTTAATTTTTTTTTTTTTTTTTTTTTTTTTTTTTTTTTTTTTTTTTTTTTTTTTTTTTTTTTTGTGGCAAATGGGCAGTATACATGATTGCTGAGTGTCGCAGGACTCTCGCCCTTTGCTATTAGTAAGTATCCAGCAAAGCAAAGGGTATAGCATGCATTTGATACTGTCAACTCCCATTCGGCTGTGTTCTCGTCGCTGTCATGTTGTAAACTGGAGCCGAGGGAGGTCCTGTTGTGAATTCTAGTTGGAGGTGGTCCGAAGATCATTGAAGAAGGTAGAATTCGCCATCACCCAAGACACGAAGGCACGAAGGATAGACCATGTCTTGGGGGGTGAAAGGATGATAGGATTTAGTGATAATACCACAATTTAATATTGGTCTTTCTCTCTTATTTCAGAGGATGCCTGTTCTGAGTTCTAAGTGTTGCAGAAGCCTTCCGCTCTACATAATGGAGCCTTCCTTCTATCATTTCCTGTATTTTGAAAAAAGTGATGCGCCGAATGTCGACATATAGTTTATCACACTTACTCCATACGGTGTGAGCGTGAAATGCTGTATGTTTGCAATTGGTGCATTGGCTATTTTCAAATCAGGCTAGATTTTTCCTATTATTTTAAGATAAAATTTAGTAAAATCTATCCATCTATTTTTTTGCTATTGCTATAACTTGTCCCTTACCTCACAAACTTTAACTACTCTATTCTTCAAACTTGGAATCGCAATACATTATTGTAGAAATGTAACAGTTGAAAAAAAAAAATGGTAAGAAATTTGGGCATAACTGTTATTAATATGATTAAAGGTACGTTCAATCTGTTTTATTATATATATTAACTATTCTAGTTTGTTTGTCCTGTCCCATATTTCACAACTTCAGTTGTTATCTTGTAAACTTCTCGTTACAAGTTGGTAGTTCTGTCTAGTTGCAAACTAAGGTTTCTTTATTCTTTCTTTATGTGTTAGTCTGTTATTCAATGTTCGATTTTATTTTACATTGTACTTATCCCATTTTTTCTCTTTTTCTCTTTCATGTACCTTGCGAGCATACGATGACCAAAAAAGTCATTGTATAAGCCAACACACGTGTATTTTTCACAAAGCCGCGAAACAGAACAAGTATTTTTATAAGTGCGTGAATAACAATCGGTCGTTGAAGCTCAAAAAATGTGAGAACAATATCGCGTCGTGGTTAAGTGATAATAAGGCGAAGAAAGTAGACGACGATTCCGCATGAAGAATATAGCGGAAATTATGTGTTAATTGCACAATGGATGAAGGTTTGAAGTTGACACTGTCAAAAGGGAATGGTAAGATGCAATAGTTATATTGCTAGGTTTGATAGTGTCAAAAGGTAAGATCAAGGAACAAGGATTATATGAACCTATATTGTCATAATTATTGTATTCACTGAAAATTCTATCCACTTTCTACCCCCAATGTGTCCTGCACTGGGGGTGCCTGGGGTAACTTCGAGTTGACCTGGGCCGCCCGAGGAATTATGTCGTAGGTGGTTCGTGTACTTCTCACTCACCTCTCCTCGCGGCAAGGTTTTCCGTAGGTCTACACTCGAACATGCAACATGGGACAGCATGAATCTTCAGCTGAAGCCGGACGAATGTATTCCGAAATTACAGAATTACAGATTTTCAATCGAACTTAATTTTTTTGAATTTTGTCTTGTTTTAACAACAAACAAGTAAACTATTTGTTCCAAAACATCAGCAAATTCTTTTCGCTTTTTGACACTAAAAATCAGTCCTTTAGTTTTTGATATATCGGCATTTGAAATTAAGTGCTGTTTTATAACACTTAAAAACCACAGTTTTATTGTTTCTTTATATTTGAGGGGTTTATCTCAGGCACAAAAAGACTAATGTTTATTTTCAGAAATTGGCCCTCATGGGCACTATTTCTAAAAATAACAAATCAAAATCTAAACAAAACTTGCTATAATCTGAAAAAGGTGCACAGTAAAAAGGATTAATGCTTTTCAATGGCAAATTAAATTTTAAATTTTGAAAATATTTTTGTTTTTTTTCTGAAATCAACATTTTTTCAAAAAGTTTAAAACTCGGCGACAAAATTCTTTGTCATTTTTCTTTGTGGGTCAAAATAAAAACCACGTGGAAACTTTTTTGAAATCTAATTGGGTCCTAACATTAAGTAAAGATTGCTAATATTATTGTTCACAACGATATTTTTCTGAGTACACTGACCATTTGTACGACCATAAAGAGTTTAAAATGGATTTTTAAACCAATTTTAAAAGCAGGCCAAGGGTGCATGATACTGATGATACTCGTCGGTTGACACACCTAGGCGAGGAACATCCCGGAAGGAGCCCAACTACATCCGTAGTGCTGTTTGGACAAAACAGCATGGCTCTGGTTCCTTGCAAGTGTCCTATTTTCTTACCTCCACGTTGGCTTGGTTTAGTCATCATGATGACAAGGTGTAACCTAGCTGGTGGCCTGTGGAAACGACTCGTAAACCTTTGACCAGCGAGGGTCAGAGTAGAGACGGCTAGAAGAAAGGGGCGCGTCAATGTGGGAAAGGGAAGTAATTTGTGATTGTAGACGGTATTGTTTTGATTCGCAGTATGTTGAGTCAACTGCTGTGGATGTACCTGAGCATCGCAGAACGGGGTTTCTCTTCTTTCCATTTCAGCTAACAGCTATCTTCTGTTTATTTTGTTTCACTGATTTTCTAAAACGGCTTCTGTTTACTATCCTCCATTTGATTTCGATTTTACTTATTTGATTCTCTTATTTCTCAACGCTTTTCCACTCTATTTTACCAATTGATGCTGCTGTAACAAACTGTCTGCTTTTCCTTAATTTGGCAGCGATGTCAATTTTGTTTATCATGTGCCGTTTCTTTATTTATCTAATTGAATAATTTCTCATCTTCCCTGTAAATTGCCCTCAATACAATCTAAGCTTGTTTGTTACCTCTAGCTATTATCTATTGTTAATTTCTTTATCTACTTCATAAATTACTATCTTTCTTTTACTATTGATTCTTTACATAGTATATTTCCTTCACTGTCCATTGTTTTGAAACTTCACCTTTTTCTTAAGCAAGTGAGGTTCGAGCCCTTACTCAATTTATGGAATGATTAAAGGATTAACACAAATATTATTATTGTACTTTTGGTAAACTTGTATAACATGCTTAGGACCAAAAATTGTAACAAAACACCGCGACAAAAGAAATAGCAACATATGAACACGTCTCAACACTAGGAAAGGTTTCAGGAGAAAACAATACACAGTAAAATGACAACTAGTTTTTGAATTCAAACTAAAAATATAACAGTTTTTTCTTTAATGAAAATTGATAGGCACACTATAAACGGTTAGGCACTTATACTTACATCAAACCCTACGTAATGTACCACCCCCGGCCGAGTTAAAATGCGTAACCGGAAAAGAAGGTGTGCATGCCTGGCACGAACACTCAAAGCGTGTTCTAGCGTGCTGCTCGTACTGACTCAGAGCAAGGGTTAGATGTAGGTGTAAGGGCAGTGCGTGTTCGTCGGGAACCTGGTGCATAAGATCGGTCAAGGCCCGTTCTTACACTGAAAATTGCGAATTGCGAATTGCGATTTTTAAACCAATTTAAAAAAAAAAAATTACCTCGCGATCCTTCTTGACAGAAAAGGTCCTAATTGGGTCCTAAAATGAAGCTTAGATTGCTGATATCATTGTTTACAGAGATAAAGCTTATTTTTCTGAGTACAACGATCCTTTGTACGACCACAAAGCGTTTAAAATGGATTTTTACATCAATTTTGAAAAATTAACCTCGCGGTCCTTCTTGACAGAAAAGTTCCTACTTGACAGCTCGTTCCAAGGGGACCATAGTTGATCCATCGAAGAAATGTTGACTTGTCATTATTTTTTTTTGCATTTAAATGAAAAAAGTGATCAGAAATGGTTTTTGATCGTGTTTTTTTTACCGTTGTACAGAAAAATTTACATATGGCTTTAGGACCCTATTGGCATAGATTCACTAAAACGGTTAAATTACCAAAAATGTCATGAAATTTTATTCAAGAAAATCAAAATAGCACAGCACATTAGAAAACCAATCAAACATTTCTCCGCTCAAACTTGACCTTGATGGGATCCCGCGCGCGCAGCACCATATCGGCAACAAACACGATCTCGTCGCGCTTCGTGACCGGAAGCACACGAAATTCGCGCAGCACGGCGGTCAGAATCGCTTTCAGCTCCAGCATGGCGAAGCGTTGTCCTGGAATGAGAGAAGAAGACGAGCACGTTTATTTTTTCCTGTATTCATCGGCACTCGTGTGCGAATCCAGCTTGACTCCCTTCGGAGCTTCTATAAATAATAACAGTTCAAAGGTGTACAGTGATTAACAACCCAAACAACGCTTTCAACGAGCCAGTCATAATACAGCAGATTGCGTTCAGCGTGGATGCGTGCCGCCAACTGGTTGCAGTGAAGTCGGTTTCCTTGTTCAATCGCTGCACTATAGTTTATCGCACTCCTCCTCATGAAACGTGTTCAGAAATTTTGGAATAAATGTTGAAATGGAACGCTGTCGTCAAGATCTTCCTCCGATGGAAACATTTGCTTCCGGTGCTGTCTAGCAGTCCGACACCCAGAAATGGGTTCAAAAATGGGTAGATTATGTTCTTGTCGATCAGTTGAGTGCTCGACAGCAGAGCTGCATTTCACTTCACTGTGCTGATCGTTGAACAGCAGATTGAAGATGTTCCCAAAAATGGTCAGCCGGCTTTATATCCAGATAACATCCGAAGATATGCTTCTTAGAGGAGCAAAACGAGAACAATGTCCACGAGAACAACCTCAAAACATTCATCCTGGTCGGAGATTCAGACAGTACTGAACTGACTTGCGATCCCTCTGAACTCAGCTGGTATCAGTGGTGGTTTGTTTGCAATACATATAATACTCTAATCTATCGAGCTAAGTTAGTGAATTGCGGCGGATCAGGATTAAGTAATATTTGCTTACCTATGCAGTTTCGTGGTCCGGCGCTGAAAGGGACGTACGCGTAGGGGTTCCGCTTCTCCACGTGCTCCGGCAGAAAGCGGTCCGGGTCGAACCGCTCAGGATCCGGGAATTGTTCCGGATCGCGGTGGAGATCGAAGATCTCAACGCTGATGACGGACCCCTTCGGGATCCACTTGTCCTCGTAGCGCACATCTTCGGTAACGAATCGCGATATGAACGGAACCGGCGGGTAGACTCGCATGCATTCTTTGAGCACTCGCTCCATGTACTTCAGGTTGTTGTAGTCCTGAATTGTTAACGGTTCCGCTGGGTCGCTCCGATCGTGGAGTGTTGCGTGGATCTCCTGGTACACGCGCTCCTGAACATCCTGATGGTTGGCAATCGATAGGAAGATGAACACGAAGGCACTGCCTGTTGTGTCGTGGCCTTCGAACATAAATGTATCGACCTCCTCTCGGATACCTTCGTCGTCGATCTGTTGTTTAGCTTCCGCCAGCAGCAGACTGTCCAGCATGGCGTACCGCTGTTTGATGTTTGTGTAGACGTTTTCTTCCGATATGTCCGCTGGGTTGTCGACGGTCGCGTGGAACATTTGTCGACGTTTCTTGATGATGTTCCGCGTGAAGGCATGGATAGGTGCCAAGATCTGATCGAACTTGGCCTGGTAACCCAAAGCTTTATACACCGAGTCTTCATACAGCAACGGATTCATCAACCTGTGCTGTATGATCGTTCCAACTGTGCGAATGTTGCGCTTGTACACATCTGCACTCTCCGTTGAGTCCAGCTTGATCCCCATGGCGGTTTCTGTAGGGATGATCGAGTTTTTGTTTACTTTAAGTCGATACAACTTCTTCACTACTCACCACAAATGGTATTCAGCGTAATTTGAGTCGACAAAGGTTGCAGCTCGGTGACGATGTCCTTATCAGCCTGCTCGCTCAACTGCAACACCAGTTTCGAGCACTCTTCGTGGAATGTTTGCAGGAAGCTTTGCAGAATGTTGAAATGGAACGTGGGCGTCAATATCCGTCTTCGCTGGTGCCACTTGTCTCCGGTACTGTTCAGGAGACCCTCTCCGATGAAGGGAAAGGTCAGCTTGTACAGCGGACTCTTGCGGATCAGCCGAGTGGAGGACAGCAGCATCTCTACCTCTTTGTACCGAACGGCTTGAACGAAGAGGACTCCACGGATCAGGAATCGATAGCTCGCGCCATATTCGCGGGCCCATTTCCGCGCATCGTCGAAGGCTTCCAGCTGGCTTTTGAACATTACGGTGAAGACATTCTGGACCAGCGGGTAGACCCGAGCTCCGGGAAACTGCGCCGCAGCTTTGTAACTTGGAAGTGATCGCAGATAGAGCTCGTACAATGCCAGTACGAGTGCTAAGAACAGCAATGCGACAGCTATGCCGAGAACGTACATCGTGGATGAAAGGCAAGGCGGTACTGATTGCGATTTTAGCATGCAGAAGAGAGTAATGGCAAAACCTGGAAGGTTAATGAGTAATGTTTGGCTTGCAGAGTGAGAGAGGATCGTTACGCACGAAGCTCCTCAAGTAAGGCTTGCATTTTCTCAATTCTCTTGATCGAAAGGACTGTTGTGAGAAGAAAGGCTTCATTTTATTTATTTAAAAACCCTCCAAGTAATACGCTACCGTCTGGCAAACCGAACCTTGATCGGTGTCTTGGCTCGAAGCACGAGGTCCGCCACAAACACCACCTCGTCCCGCGTCGTCACGGGTAGAATACGGAATCTCGACAACAGCGCGCACACGACCACCTTCAGCTCGAGCAGCGCGAACTTCTGGCCGATACAGTTGCGCGGGCCCGCGCTGAACGGAACGTACGCGTACGGATTGCGCTTGGTGGACACCTCCGGCAGGAATCGGTCCGGATCGAACCGCTCGGGATCGGGAAACTGCTCTGGGTCACGGTGCAGATCGAAGATGTGAATGTTGGCGATGGTTCCGTGTGGCAAGGTGGTGGTGGAATCTGTTTAGGAGTTCAGATGTGACTAAGGATCAAGTTAACAGGAAGCTTTAATACCTACCGACGTCCAGACGGCCGGTGAGACTTCGAGATATAAACGAAACCGGTGGGTACAGTCGGAGAGCTTCCTTTACGAACCGATCCAAGTACTTAAGATTCGTATAGTCCGCAATGGTGAAAGCCTCGTGTTCGGGCTTCAACCGACGAGCCTTGGAGAGCTCTTCGTAGACACGTCGTTGAGCGTCCTGTTCGTTTGCCAGAAGCATGATCGTGAAGATGATGCCGGCCGCCGTAGTGTCGTGACCTTCGAACAAAAATGTATCGACCTCTTCTTGAATTCCTTCTTCGTCAATGGCGTTGTCCGCTTCCGCCATGAGGAGAGTGTTCAACATGGCGTAGCGCTGTTTAGATCCTCTGAAAAAAAAACAACATGGGTTACCCCTTCTTACTTAAATCGTTTGAGATTTATACCCATGATCGTCAAGTGTATCCACGAATGTTGAGTCCTGCAAGAACTGCTTTCGCTTCTGCTGAATGATATCCCTGGTAAACTCATGAATCGGAACAATAGCATCCTCGAGAGGTTTAAGATAACCGAAGAAGTTGTACACTCCATCGTCGTACAACCAAGGGGTCATCGTGCGGTGTACCAACATCTCACCCACCTCGTACACTTTCGAACGATAGATGTCGGCACTTTTGTACGTATCCAGCTTAACTCCCATGGCCGTTTCTACAAGATTCACACAAGAACATCAAACGATCCTCACACCACACAACATCTCCAACCCACCACAAATGGTGTTCAGCGTAAACCTAGTCACGATCGACTGCAGCACCACGTCATCCCCACTCTCAGCCGACTCTTCCAAACCCCCAACCAGCTTATCCGCCTCTTCCTGAAACACCAGCAAAAATTTGTTCAAGATGTTAAAGTGAAACGCCGGCGTCAGGATCTTCCTCCGCCCCTGCCACTTGTCCCCCCTACTGCACAGCAAGCCATCCCCCATCAACGGCCCCAAAAACCTATAAATTACACTTTTCCTAATATGCTTCGCACTGGACAGAATCAACTCCGCTTCCCGAACCCGTATAACGTTCACAATCACATCGTTGAAGATCCACTGCCGGTAGGACCGGCCAAACTTGGCCGCACTCGATCGGGCGTACGCGAACGCCTGCGCGGGATCTTTGACCAGCACCTCCAGCAGGTTGCCGACCACCGGAAGCATCGTATTTCCCGGGTATTGAAGAGCCGCTCGGTACGACTCACTTTGGCGGGCGCGCCAGTCGTACAGGAGAAGTGCCGCCAAGGAAGCGAGGATCGCCGCTAGCCACGGAGATAGCATCGTCGCCGGTTGCGATCGAGATTCGCGCGGGAATGGGTCATTCTGGGGAGCTCGCGCTAGTTTTATAATTTGATCGGGATGGCGCGTAAAAAGCTAGTGGAAAATCACGTGGCACGAGGGAGAAAAACGGAACAATGATGTCGTTCAAGCTAATAAGAGTGCAGTTGAAGAAAGTGAAACTTGTCGAGACTGAACTGTATGGAACAGGTCAAACTGATGATACTCAAAGGTTGCATGTTACCAGTAACAATTTAAGTTTAATATTACAGGATTGCTACGGACGGCGCGTTTTGCGCGGATCACGCGGATTTGCAGGCTAAATTTTGATAAATAAAATAATAATCTTTCAAGTTTTAAAGAAAAATATTATCAGGAATTACGAAAATTTATTTCCTTGTGCAAAAACTACGATATCTTAGAAGTTGAAACATAATTGAATTTTCCGAAAATGTTTATTTGTAATTTCTAAATAAGAAACGTCGAAATGATCATCAAAAAGAGGTTATTTTTGTGAAAGATTTCTTAAATAAATTTATTCTTACACTCAACTCATTATTAACATCTGCTACAGGCTCTGAATATTTAATTTCTTTTGAGTTATATGTGATGTTCTATTAACCTTATTTATTGTTTATTTTAAACTGGATACATTCAATTTTGATTCTGTGATTGATTTGTGAACCATATTTCAAGCTTTTCTTGAAGATATAGACATTCGAATTACAAAAAATATTATTGGGAGGTGTTTTGGTGGGCGGTACTGTGATCAAATCCCGAATACGAGCTTGATTGGATGTAACAGAAGCTGGCTTCCCGCCTTTGATTTTAGATGGGATTTAACCCTTTTTTAAATTTAAACATTTTTACGGAAATAATAAAAAGATCAATCTATTAAAAATGAAAGCTCCAACATTCAAAAGTAAAATTTTCAGCAATTCGAGAATTCAAAACTTTGTTGTTTTTTATAGTTGTTGAATACAAAAATTGAAAATTCTGATTTTTAAATATCCAAAAATTAAAAAAAATCTAAACTTATATGTAAAAAAAATAAATCTCCAAAAATTCAGGAATTCAAAAAATTCAAAATTCAGCAATAAAACAAAAAATTATGAATTCTTAAATTTTTAATTCTTATGTTCTGAAATTCTGAAATTCTGAAATTCTTAAATTCTTAAATTCTCAAATTCTTTAATTCTTCCCTGGGCCTTGTAAAGTCAAGGGGCATGATTTGATCCTAGTGCATTAGTTAAAATTTGGGTATACATTTTTTTTTATAAGCACTATGGACACCACTTCATGCTACGAGAACTCGCTTTGCCGCAGCTAGAGGGTGACGATTCTCGAGATTTTCAATTTCCCGGGAATCGAGAGTTGAACTTGGCAATTTCCCGGGAATTCCCGGGACCCGGGAGTTTTTTTTGGCTATGTCAATGGTGGCAAAAGTTTAAAGAAAAGTAATAAATTCGATTCTTTTCAATGAATTTCAGTTACAATTAATTCATGCTTATTCAATTAATCGTTAATTTAAGCATTATTTCGGGGAACTATATAGTTTACTTTGGTAGTTTAAGATATTCACAAACCTTAGTTCGCACTGAGTGATATGTTTCAAATGTTGCACTAACTTGTTTCATGAACTTCTTATTAGATTTGTATGAAGTAAAAACATAGATAATCTTTCATTTTCCATTTTTTTTGCAATATATGATACATAACGAATCAAAACAACAATTAAAACTTGTGTTCTTTTTCAACCCACCGGAGGTCGCGTACGTGTACTTTGTACACAGTTTGTAAGGGCACTTGTAAGAAAGGCGAAAACACGCGACTTCCCGAAGGTTAAGGTCAACTGTAAATATTAATTGAAGAAATATTTACAGTTATCAGCAAAATCTTTATGTTCACAATCGTCGTTTAATCACAATATAGTTTAATATTGAGGTGAACTTATTGACAGCAAAAAAGGAAATTACCACAATACAGTGAAATAAACTAAGGTACCGTAAAATGGGGTGACTGTGATAGCCGGGGTGACTTTGATAGGTTTGAGATTTTTCCGCAAAAAGAAGAGTATAATTAAAATACGTACGGAATTGTTTAGAATCATACTGACCGTGGTAGAGAGGTGTTCAAAGTACCTCGAGAAGAAGTTTTCATAAAATTTTGAGAAGTTTAAATTGTTAGTTAACTATAATTTAAAAAATGTTGATGAAAGTCATTATTTTAAACTCATCAAAGTGTCTTGATTTTTTCAATGAACATGATTTCGAATCGGAAAACGGAATGCATTTTCGGATTCTTTGGACAATTTTCCGCTAGGAGAAGGTTAAATAAGTTTGTAAATAATAAATAATGTGTGTTTTTGGAACACAATTAAAAAAAATCCAAATTTATAGGCAATTTCAGTTGAACAAATTTCAAGTAAAATGTGAAATCTTGTGATTCGTGCTTTGAATTCAGTATAAAATGCAATATAAATCGATAATTTTTTAAACAAAACTAGTTTTAACAAATTTCAGGCAAAGTTCCGACTTTTTAATAATTTTACCCAAAATTTATATGTATTTTGCTAAAAAGCTTATAAACTTAGTTAACTAAGTATAAAAATTGATTTTTTTTCCTAAAAACTTTATCAACTACTTTAGTGTTGATATTTTTAACGTACAAATGAAGTTTAAACATCTTAAATATGATTTTAACAAGAAAAACTATAACTATCAAAGTCACCCCGGAATTTAAACTAAGAATTTTTAACGTAATTATTTTTCTAAACACTTGAAAAAACTTTGTTTCCAAAATAGTGCATGGACTTTGTGTGGCCTACCCCAGTACATGTTTTAAAAATAATAATCTTGAGAATAATCTTACCTGTTGGAAAATATTCCAAAATCAAATTGAAATCCTATCAAAGTCACCCCGGTTTACGGTACATAGAATTAAAAAAAAACAAGATATGAGGATTGTTATGCTCGAGAGAGGATATGGAAATTGATCTTATCTTGAAAAAACTTTTCCCTTTTAGAAATAATAAAAAACATAATATTAAAACCCTTTAGATTTCATTTATGGTGTGTAAATACTAAGTATGCTTTAAGATAAATGTTGGGGTCCAATTTTTTTTTGGCTCCTCTCATTTGTAATTAATGGAATTTTTGACAAATAAAAAAAGAGAACAGAAGCATTGGTTAATTCGAACTTGAACGTCGAACATTGAACATCCAATGTTCCAAACAATTTTGGTTGTTTTCAAATAATTTTCGGATAAGTTTATATAATTTTTCTTCAACACTTATAAGTTTAAAATTTCCCGGGAGTCTCGACCGAATTTCCCGGGAATCGAGAGGTCCAAAAACGGTCGATTTCCCGGGAAATTTTTCCCGGGAATTCCCGCTCGTCACCCTCTAGCCGCAGCCCCAGGACTTAAGCGTTGACCGATAAGCTGTCTTCGTGAACTAGGTAGTTCTCCGATAGTGAAAATATCACAATTGCACAAGACACTGCTGCTTCTGTGACTTTTTCACTATCACAATGTGGGATTTAGGTTGGGAATTCAGGATAGCACAATTGATTTGTTGCTTGGCATTAGCATTTAAAATAAATCTGAATCCTTTCCAAATCTATTTGATGTTAAAGTTAGTTGCAATTGTTAAGTGAGCGTAATGCTGTCAATAAACTTTGATTGATGTAGAATACTAGGCATTCTTTTATGTCAAATTGTCCATAGAGTCTCGATCAATCAATAATGTAATGATATCGGACAAAATTCGTTGATCTGTTGAACTAACGGTTTTCGGATTATAGTTGTATTGACCATTGTTGCGAATCGAGGAACTACGGATCTTTTGACGTAAATGGTCATTTCTTTTTAAAATCGCGATTTTATCCTATTTGTATATCAGTTCATAAATTTTTATTGTTTTTGATAGAAGTAGTACTACAACAGTGGGTCTCGTGGCGCAGGGGTAGCGGCTTCGGCTGCCGATCCCGATGATGCTATGAGACGCGGGTTCGATTCCCGCCTTATCCACTGAGCTTCTATCGGATGGTGAAGTAAAACGTCGGTCCCGGTTTCTCCTGTCTCGTCAGAGGCGCTGGAGCAGAAATCCCACGTTAGAGGAAGGCCATGCCCCGGGGGGCGTAGTGCCAATAGTTTCGTTTTTTTTAGTACTACAACAGTTAAAGGAATGTTTAGTTTTGAACATTAAGTTTAAAGGATTTTAGATTAAAGTTTAGATTTTCAATCCAAAGTAGTTAGCAAATGAATATTTGGACTTAAATGAATAATTGAATAAGTTGGACTTATGAATAACACACAACAGTGCATTTATTCTAGAGTCAGTTCCATACAGCGTCAGTGTTTATTTGGTCGAAGTGTACTAATTCAATGGCAGATCAGATTCTAGTTGTAATGTACGACAAGACTACTGACGGACGTGACAGGACGAGGGCCCAGTAGTGTGGTTCAGGCCCCCTTGGAAATGCAAAAAGTGGTCAAAGACCGTTGCATTGTTGATTAAATCATTGTTCTATGCCCACTAAAGCTCTCCTGAAATTTTCAGCCAATTTGGTTCAGGTTTGGCCACAGCTCTGGGACATTTAAGTTTGCATGGGATTTTCAACGTTTTACTACGGGAAAAAATCTTTTTTTAGTTTTTACTGCCTCAACAATCAGTTACCCATTTAAGTAATTAGAACTAATAAAATGTATGTAGATTATTGTATGGGGAACAACTTTTCAGAACATCACAGGTTGATCCGAGTTAATCTGGCTTAATTATAAGTGGTTTAAGCTATGGTGTCGTAATTGTTTTTTGTAAAGGGCCAACACCGCATTTTTTTCTAATTTTCATCTAGGCGCTCACTACGATTTGTTTTTCATAGCTTGACAACTTTTATGTTGTTGCTGTCAAAAAAAAATTCAACTGGAAATGGAAAGGTCTTTTTTCATGTCATCCGTACAATTTGACCAGATTTTCTCGTTTTAGGTTCCGCAGTGTCCAGCGAGAAGTGGAAATTTTAGTCTTACTCCAGTTTGTGCAACGATCCAATCCAAAAAAATAGCCCAACGTCTCCGGAGTTCTAAATGCCGATGTGTCGTTGATGGTCAAACACACCAAGGGCCAAAACCACATCTCGTTCAAACGGAATCATCATCATCAAGAACTAAGATGTGGAATGTAAAGCAGCTCAATTCAGTTTAAAGATTGTTAGCAAAAATGTTGAACCGAGTGTTGATTTTAGTTTAGCTTAGCTTGGTAAAAATTTGAACCGAGTGTTGATTTTGAACATTAAATTTATTCCAAATCCTGCTATCTATCGCATTTGTGACTAAAAACTTGCGCGGCCTCATAGTTACATGCTACCAGCCAAGGGCATCAAAGCATACAACTCAGTGAGGGTTGTGGGAGGTCCGAATGACTCCCAATTTCTCTCAAGGGTCGACATGCTTCCTCTTCTACCTGATCTCGTATTCTTTCCCACTATATTCCACTTCCTTAGGGGTTACCTCCTACCTCAACCTGATTCTTTCCGGATACCGTGGGTGGATCTTCTGCTGATGTGAGGCCCCTCAGCTTCACCTGCCGCTGCTCTGCTTCCGGATCTCCGGAACCGACCTCCTGCCGTTTCGTTCTGCTGCTTGCTGGCATGGGGGTGGACGTCGAACTCGCCAGCGTCCCGGCGTCGTTGTGGTTGCTGCTGCAGTCTTCGGTGTCCCCTTCGTGTGCTTCTCCCTCGCGCCCACCAGTATGGTGACGGACTCGAGCCTCCACGTTACTGAAGTTCCGTGGGAATTGCCTGGTTTCTGGCGCTAGGTTTGAGTCGTGGGACAGGTCTTCCGGAACCAGATGGTTCTCTGTGTGGTTTGTTGTTCGGGGGGTTCCAAAATGGAGGACGCAGAAGATCTAGCGATGTCGGCTAGTCGCTGCTCGTCTATACCGCAATTGACGACGGTAGACGGTAACGCTCGCGATCACGGATGTTGGGTGGAACCACGACCGAACCGGGGGATGTTCCGTAGCGAAGCTACGCGAACTTTAGTCCTAGACTGACGGGTTCTGTGGATGAGATGAAGGGGGGGGGGGGTGGGGGGGGGGGAGTGTAATGGCGGTCCTCTCTGGTCTGGTCACTCGCGGCACTTATCAGGGTTGTTGGAGGGTTCGCGGGGAATTACCTAAAGTTCTTGGAGTCTCCCAGTCTCCTCTGTCCTCCGTGAAGTCCTTTGACCGCTTCCTGGCACTGGCACTTCACAACACTCCGTCGAGCTGTAGTCGAAGCTACGACGGCTTTCGCGACTTGTGGCCTCATCCCGCCAACCTCTGATCCAGCGAATCCTGGAAAACCCGCCATCATCATCAGTTTCGCCACCCCCAATGGCTGCCCATTCGTTGATCCTCGGTCCTCTGGTGGTGTCTCACTATCCACGAACACACGCACTCCCCTGCCTCTGTGTCACCGAAATTCTCCCACAACACACCCACTGGTTACACATTCGAGAACCATCTTTAGAATTATATAATCACATGAAATTAGGCATTTTAACATTCTCTTCATAGTATTTCCTAGTATGTGGTATGGCGATTGTCCACGCTCCACATACAAAAGTTTTTGTTATATGGGCAATTGTTCACGAGGAGGGGGGAGTGTGAACGATTGATGAAGAAAATACAAATTTTCTATAATTTGTGGGTGATATCTATTGAAGGCAAACGGGAAATTTTATCCGATTCATTAATCACAGTCCGCACACATAAAACAGGTTGGTTACTTTTAACTAAGGCGATATATTGGGGATTAATAAATGCCTGTGCAGAATAATTATAAATATTGTAGAAGGTTTCTAAAAATCGATAATAATTGCTTAAACGTACGTTTCTGTTCTCTATTGCGACTTCTTGGCCTTTCGCTGAAGACTCTCGCAGTAATAATCAAAGAACTATTGAATAATTGGTAATTATTAAGATGAAACAAAAATATTCCTACAAATTCTTACTACATTATTTATTTCAAGAGGCTGTACTAGTTGTACATGAATAAGGGTTGTTTCGTCTGGCGAAACCTAAATTAGATATAATAACTTGTAAAATCAACTAATTATGAATTCTTAGATTTTACTGTTTGATGCCATTATTGAAATATCTCAGAAATATTGAACTAATTAAAACTACTGTTTGTGCAGCGAAGAGTTGCGTATGGTTCCTGCTGCTTTTTAAAAACTTTGATAGATAACTTGCAAGTTTGACACTTAGGTCTACCAAGATGCGACGATGTCGTAGGGCCTGGTCAAGTGGCGCGTCAAGTGCTTTGGCACGTAACATAATCATTTGAATCCCATGCTTCAAACCACAATAATACCATTAGGAAAGGTTTGGCACACTTAATTATCACGTTTCGCTGGCGTTTAATTCCTCTCTGGATCATACAATTATTTACTCCTCTACTTCTGCATATCACGGAGACAAAGTTAAAGTTAATTCGAATTTTATTTTGCCAGATTTTTCAACAAAATTTCTTTAATGCTTCAATAAGATGTAATTCGAAAACCAGGCAAGTCGGGCTGGGTAATAAAATTCCATGCCAGAGCTCCTTCATTTGCGATCTCTAAGTAGGAATTCTATTGTTGCCATTCCGTTCCTCATGGTCATCGGCATTTTGAACTCCGGGGACGCCGGATTTTTTTATTTGACTGTAATTTCCACTTCTCGCTGGACACTGCGGAACCTAAAACGAGAAAATCTGGTCAAATTGTACGGATGACATGAAAAAAGACCTTTCCATTTCCAGTTGAATTTTTTTTTGACAGCAACAACATAAAAGTTGTCAAGCTATGAAAAACAAATCGTAGTGAGCGCCTAGATGAAAATTAGAAAAAAAAAATGCGGTGTTGGCCCTTTACAAAAAACAATTACGACACCATAGCTTAAACCACTTATAATTAAGCCAGATTAACTCGGATCAACCTGTGATGTTCTGAAAAGTTGTTCCCCATACAATAATCTACATACATTTTATTAGTTCCAATTACTTAAATGGGTAACTGATTGTTGAGGCAGTAAAAACTAAAAAAAGATTTTTTCCCGTAGTAAAACGTTGAAAATCCCATGCAAACTTAAATGTCCCAGAGCTGTGGCCAAACCTGAACCAAATTGGCTGAAAATTTCAGGAGAGCTTTAGTGGGCATAGAACAATGATTTAATCAACAATGCAACGGTCTTTGACCACTTTTTGCATTTCCAAGGGGGCCTGAACCACACTAGGGCCCAGTTTAGAGGTTTCAACATCAACGATGTGCGGCTGGACCACCCTCCCAAAAAAAAAAAAATTCTCAAATTCAAATTCAAAAAAAAAAAAAAACTATCAAATTCTTTAATTCTTAAATTCTTAAATTCTTAAATTCTTAAATTTTTAAATTCTTATATTCTTAAATTCTTAAATTCTTAAATTCTTAAATTCTTAAATTCTTAAATTCTTAAATTCTTAAATTCTTAAATTCTTAAATTCTTAAATTCTTAAATTCTTAAATTCTTAAATTCTTAAATTCTTAAATTCTTAAATTCTTAAATTCTTAAATTCTTAAATTCTTAAATTCTTAAATTCTTAAATTCTTAAATTCTTAAATTCTTAAATTCTTAAATTCTTAAATTCTTAAATTCTTAAATTCTTAAATTCTTAAATTCTTAAATTAATAAATTATTAAATTCTTAAATTCTTAAATTCTTAAATTCTTAAATTCTTAAATTCTTAAATTCTTAAGATCTTAAATTCTTAAACTCTTAAATTCTCAAACTCTGGACCTTTAAAAAAAGAGCTGCCGAATACTTAAATTATGGACCTTAACACCTAAACTCCCAAGCTCGAGAAAAAGGGGGAATTTCCATACAAATTCCCCCTTTTTCTCGAGCTTGGGAGTTTACGTGTTAAAAATGAAAACTACAGAACTCTTCAATTCTAAAATGCTACAATTACAGATTACAGAACAACTGATAACTTTGGAGAATTTTTAAAGTCATATTTTAGGTTAGAGAAATTTCGAGAAGAAAATAATACAAATGTCGTGTTTTGATTTTTCTGAATGACACTTTAGCGAGGATCATCGAGTACGAACTGTAGTATATTATCAAATCCTTAGATCTATGAATTTTCAAGTTTTTTGATTTTTTCAATTTATTGATTTTTTCGATTTATTGATGTTTTCTTCAATTTATTGATTTTTAAATTTTCTTTTTAAATTTTATTTATTTGTGTGTTAAAATTTCAAAATATTTCAATTTCTTTTTTTGTCAAATTTATTGTTATGGCTTTTTCCTCTGGTTTCCTTCATCCTAGCAAAAAGAATTCTGTCCATATAATTTTCGGCGTTTCAACATTCTGCGTTCTAAGATTCGGCCTAATGAGGCTATTCTGGATTTAAAATTGTATTTATTGAATACAACATAATTTTTACGTTAGTGATTTTTGCGTTCCTTTCGACGGAGCCCTGGGAGAACTGCTGCTCAATTCTAATGAAGATGATTAAAATAATTAATATCTAGCAAAATTGCTTTTATTTAATAACAATCTTGTAGAACCCTAGTACCAACATAAATCAAGTATTTCTTTCAACAAGAACAGTAAACAAGACCATTTATTTTAAAAAAAATCAACCTTTACACCTTTATTATTTACAACCCGCACGACCACGTGCCACTTTTTCCCTCATCCCATAAAATAATGGTTATTATCACACGATGCATTTTACACATCAACAACGTGCCCCCGCAGCAAATGGGTCGTGTCCGCCGGAGCACGACCGAGCCCCGTCAGCACCCTCAGGTAGCATCCGACTAGCCAGAATTGGAAGGAACTTTTCCTGAAAACAAAAACACACATTTAGTTCGAGAGTTCAAGCATAGTTTTTGCTGCTACAACTTACCACAAATAATACTCGAACCGTACCCGCCGGAACATGGCGTTCACGTACATCCCGAAGCTGCGGTTGGTTTGCCTCAGTGCAGCGATTGCACATCTGGCCATCACTTTGGCCCGATCCACCGGATCTCCGTGGTCCCACGCGATGGATCGGATCGTATTTAAATTCCTAGGAAATTTTAGAAGCTCTAGTTTTTGAAATTTTGCCAGATGTCCTTCACTCACCTCAGCACAAAGATTATGTTCCGAGGCATGCTCTTCAGCGTTGTCATGACCTTGTCAAAGTGGTCCTTTGCTTGGGCGGACATGTACGCCAGATCCTCGTCCGTCAGTCGAGTGGACATTTTAGAACCACTCACTTCCAGCGGTCGCTGCAGCAGAATCTCGGCGAACGTTTTGTAGTCCTCGACGTTCAGTGCTTTGGCGTATTTTTTCATGTCCGCGTGATCTTTCAGGACAATCGCTTCCCAGAAGCGGGACAGATTGTTGCGGACTTCTAGGGACAGCTTACCATATAAGCCGTGATCGAGCAGGACTAGCTGAAGTCGTCCCGAGGTGGGATGTTTGCGCACGAAGATGTTGCCCGGGTGAGGATCGGCGTGGACGAAACCGGTGCGGAAGATTTGCTCGGCAAAAGCTTGAAAGAGGCGGGTGTCCAGATGAGCCAGGTTGGCCTTCAGTCTTTTTAAACCTTCGTGGTCGCTTATCTTGCAGCCATCGATAAACTCTGTGGTCAGTATACGCTCTTTGGTGTACTTCCAGATAACTTTCGGAACATAAATATGATCATGGTTTTTCAAGTCTTCGGCGCAACGTTCCGAGTTCTTTCCCTCGTTGATAAAGTCTAGCTCTTCTCGAAGTGTGTTCTGTAAATCTCTAGCAATCCATCCAAAATTGTAGTTCTTATGCATGAGACCTACTAAATCTTGCAGAAAGATTATGGTTCTCAAATCTCCGTCGAATCGCTTTCGTAAATCTGCGTACTGAACTTTGATCGCTACTTTATGTCCTTCCTTGGTCACCCCTCGGAACACCTGAGCCAAACTAGCAGCCGCAATGGGTTCATAGTCGAACTGGTCGAACATGTCCTCCGGAGCCAGCCCAAAGTCCTGCTCAAACAATCTCTTGACTTCGCCAGATTTTCTAGTCAGGCATTTGTCCTCCAACTTTCTCATCGTTTGGATATATTCCTTGGGAATAATGTGACTAAACGTAGCCACTCCCTGGCCCAGCTTGATATAAAGCCCTCCATTGGCCAAACAACCCCGCAGAATCTTCTCCGCCGATCTCAAGTGCAATTCCGACATAATATACGAATAATCCGGATCGTCCTCCTTTAGCCTCCACATCGTCCAACCGTAATCCACCGAAATGCTAATGCCGATTCCCAGCGAACGCACAAACCGCTGCACACTGTCCACATTCTCGAAATCATGCCTTACCCAGTCATATCCGACCGTTCCGAGCAGCAATCCTCCACTCGTCCCAAAGAACAGCCTCGCCGGCGTCCATGTCCTTCGCTCAGTAGGCCTAGCTGCAGTTTTAAATTGACACCTCCCGTGCGAAACGCTCCGTCGAAGCCCTCTCCCGAACAATCCGAACCGATACATTCCCAAATTCACGTAATATCACAAATCCGTAACATTACCGGTGAAGTCGCTCTTTTGTTTACATTCCCAAAAATGTCAATCCATCGAAGTGCCCGAAAAAACTTCCACGTTATGGTGAGATGCTAGCCGTTTGTTTGCACACTGAGAAATAATCAACCTTAATGTTCAACTCAGTGGCATCACGGAAGCCTCCGGCACAAAATCCTCTTTTACCTGCACCCCTTCCTGCAAGATTTGGTCTACATTTGGAGCGATGTTTGGAGCGTTAACCTGCTGGCGGCGCCACTTCCGGCCGTCGTCAAACTGTCGCTGAGTGTGCTGATCCTGTGCGTCATGCTGCTGCCGTTGGTGTACTGCGTGGTTGGGACGGCGATGTACTTGGGCTTTTTGCAGTATCAAATTGAGAGGTAGAATTTATTGTTCTCGAAGTCCGCTTTGATATTTTGATTTTATATTTTGCAGTTTGTATCCTGGCATCATTTCCAAGCAATTTAAAGTTTACCATTGGTTTGGTGACATTTTCCAGCAGTTTAACTACTCTGAAGAGACGGTGAAACAATGGAAGAGACAGTTTTATCAGGGATTGCTCTTTGTCGTGGGGACCATCGATTATTTTAGAGTTATTTTGGAACTGATCTGACATCTACATTGAATATACCTATATTGCTAGGACACTTAAAAAACTAAAGTTTCGTTAATTTCTGAACCAACCTTTGCACCAAAGTCTTAGGTGATCAATTGCATTCGAAAGACGCTTGGATACTCGGGCTCGGGATTTGATCCTGAGATTTTTCACAGAAAATATAGGTCCAAAATGTAAATGAGCAAAATATATACTGAATAGTCCGTCCTGCTCACGTCAGTTGGAAGTACTAGCCTACGAAAAGTTGAGAATCGACGCCACAAAGATTTGATAGCCTGGGATCAAGATGACAGCTCTAACACCAACTGTGTGGTGCGTTTTTTTGTGGGCCCGTGGGTTCAAGTTGGCGGCTTTTTATTTTTATCTAGACATTCATTTACAAATATCGTATTATTTTTTTACGGTTTTCACCATATTTTATTCAGAATGACAAAATATGCGCTCTGCACTCACTATTATGAGAAAAAAAACTTACTAAATCCACCTATGTGGTTGGTGCCTTCCTCACTCCTTACTAAAAGATTCTCATAGATCTTTACAATTCAATACTCGTTGAAAAAGTCTTAGGATTACCTAACAAACAATCCGGCTTTAAAAAAGTACATAAATATCACTTATGTGGTCATCACTTGAGACAGGGTTGCTAGATCATCAATGTTTTGGACTAATTGGAAATGTCTTTCAATTATCTATCCAACGATGGGTCGGATGACGGATCCGGACATAGTTTACATACAAGTAATTGTCGCCATCTGTTAAAGGATAGCGTAAAAATGGTAGTGCGAGATTTAAACACTGTTCCGTTGAGGATTCGATGTGAGCCATCTTGTTGTTTTACAATCTTTGCTTACACCCCTGTCTGCCTGCACTGCTCACATCCCCTACCTGTCACTGACAGCTCGCTCCCGCTGGGCCTGCTGGTTTGTATTCCAATTTTATTTTAGCAAAAACCAGCAGAAGCAGCGGAACAACCCGTATTATCCGTTCAAGTAGGGCCGGAAATCCCTAGAAAATCTTTCTTTACTGTTTGCCGACGATTCCCTGACCGGAACCGGATGGAGTTGTGAACCCAGCAGTAGTGACCCCGCCGGGAAAGTGGATTGTTTGCGTCGTGCGGAAACCCAAAGTCGTCGTCGCGGGTGAGAAAAAAAAAGTTGTGAATCTCGCGTGAGTGTCGTAATTTTCCCGTGATAGATTCTCCCAGTTCCGTGGGAAAGAGGTGGCCATTTGATAAGTGTTTTTATCTGAAACTTCCGCGTCACGTGAAACCGTTATCGAAGAAGGAACCAGCTGAGTTGGCAGAGGTAAGCAACGTAATTTTCGGTTCCGTATGTTTCCAATTTTTTGAATTCCGGAGGGGTGCAAGAGGAGGCAGGTCATAACAAATCGGATTCTGTGTGTGTGTGTCTCTCTCTGTCTCTCTTTGACCATTGTTGCGGTGAACAATTTTGCGATTGCTCAAGAATTTGCCTTCGGCCATTCTCCAGCACAAAAGAAGAACCTAAATCTGGTCCACGTCGAAAGTGGCCAACAACGCAGCAGCCAGCGAATTAAATCACGGCCCCGCTGCCGTCGCCGCCACCGCCACCGTCGTCTCCGGTCGTGGCCAAAGTATGGCATGCCATTATAGAGCAAGGTACCAGCACAACACGGCAAGAAGACACACAGAGGCCACAAGACACCGAGAAATAATTGAAGGGGGAAGAAAGAGGAGAAAAGAAAAAAAAAATACGATGAGCTAACTGTCTCGCAACAACAAGACGACGACTCTAGAAAGGTACAGCGTCGGACAGATGTTTCGAGCTAGGGTTCACCGAGCCGGTCCGTGATTCCGGATTAGCATTAGTTCAAATAAGAAAGCTTTCTTTATTTTTAAGCGTTATTAAAAGCTTACATTTTGTTAATTTTTTTTCTTAATTATAGATTTTTTTTGTTGCTTTTTTTTATTAAAATTTCTGTAGAAGGTATTCAATTTCTTTGTGAGGTATTCATAACGTACAAAGTTTTACTTGGACATCAGATCGCTTATGACTTGCATGCTTCAAAAGCTTTTTTTAAATATAACTGCGATTTGCAAAATTAATGCTTAATCTAAGGTTAAGATTTTTTGTTTTACCCTAAGCAAAGGGCAACGCGATTTCTTAATTTATCATGCTAATTCTTCAAGCCGAATGAGTACAGAAATTAACAGTGCGAGGAAAAAGCTACCGCACATCTGGCGCGCAGGGGAATCGAACCCCGCTCTTTCGCATACCGTGCGAGCGCGTACACCACTTCGCCAACGCGCCGTGCTTGCCGAGGCAATGCTTAATCTTTTTCACTTTCAAAAATCAAATCAAATTGTTCGCTCTTCAACGTTGTCATAGCGATCTCTATTGTATGAATTCTACTTGGCTCAAGGCGTTCGAAGGCTTGAATGGCGCGAGGTGATCTGAACTTCTTTTCCAACTCTCCTCCTCCCATTCTGGATTTCGAACTGATAACCTTTGGATGGAAAGTCTAACTGCCGACCGACGACTCTATCGAAGTAGCTTTGACCTTTAAAACTGCCAAATTATCCTTTAAAAATCAATGATATAAATTTTAAGTTCTATTAGAAAAGGTCCAAAAACAGAATTTCATTTTTTTTTTCATTCAAAAACACTAAAAAAAAGCAATAAACAATATTTGTTTATAGAACTTAAAAATAAACCCTTAAATGTAGGGATAGTGGGGCAAGAAAAACAATGACTAATGGAGGAAATATATGAAATATCTACATATTTAAGAAAATAATATTGTTGGTATGTTTTTTTTTTTATTATTATTATTTCGTCTGTGGTCTAAATTTAATCAAAACTAACAGTCTGAAATTACAACTATTTCAATGTAAACAAAAAAAAGGCATTGCTAAAAACAATCTAAAATTTATGAAATATTAAATAGCGTTTGCATAAATACCGAGTGGATCCGCTAATTTGAATTTTGCTAGATGTCAACTAATTCAAAATTCGGGGGCATCTGCCTAATTAAAAAAAAAAAAAAAAAAAAAACTTTGAAGGAATATAATTTTACCGCAAGTCAGATTTGGCCAAAACTTTCTTTTATAGGGAGATAAGTAGTAGTAGATTTTTTTTAATTTTATTAAAATTAAATTCGTACATTTCTTTGAAGTTTTTGGTCTTTCATACAAAAGCTTGACTTTTACAGTTTTTTTTTTCAACTTATAAATTTAAAAAGTCTAGAAATTCAAAATTTAAAAATTAAAGATTTAAAAATGATGGAATGCAAAAATTCGAAAAATCTTAAACTTAACTCTTTATAACTTAACCCCGCCTCAAAGGCGGCTTCGATCTAAAAATTCGTCAAAAAACATTTTTTGGATTTTGGATCTTCAAAAACATCTTCCAATTTAAAATTATTTTTTTTAATGGTTTGACTACATGTTTTATGTGACTTAGTCATTTTTTTTATATTTTTTTTTCGATGGTCAAGTTTTGATGTGTGTTTTCACTATCATTTCCTTTATTTTATATGAAAAATATGCCTATGGGCATTTTAACTACAATTTTAGTATTAATGGTATTATTCTATCGAAGAAAATGCAAAACAAGCAAAAAATTTAAAAGCGCCGGTGAAAAAAAATTTAAAATCGAAAAGGCAAAAAGTACTATCAGAAACATACATAAATTTAACAAGATAAATACAAATGGAACAAGCAAAACTGGAAATGAAACAAGAAAAACATTAAACAATAGAAGTAAAGTTTTACGAAGAACTAAAATTTAACTGCGCACCATGAGAAAAATAAAAAAAAATCGAAAAAAAATATTCGGCAGAGAAAAAATCACAAAAAAAAAAAAAGTTTAAATGTTTCAAAATTTTTGAATTTAGTTTTTTAATTCTTAAGTTCTTAAATGCCACAATTTTTGAAGTCATAGGTTAGAGATTTTGAAATTTTGAGAAGACAATTTAAATTTCGGAAATGACTATCGAATTTATAAATTTGATCAAATTTATCAAAATTTTGGATTTTGGTTTGTTTTTGAGCTAATTTTTTCAAATAAAATTTTATTTATTAGATTTGAAATATTTAATTTTCTCTTTTTTATTTATTTTTTATTTTGTTCAAAATTATTGTTTAAAAGTTCCTTTGGTTTGCTTCATTCAAAAAATTCGATCAAAATTTTCCATGCTATGTTTTTTTATTTCACGGTATTGACCGGATTTCACGACCAACGAAAAATTTAACAGATTACGCAGCTTCCGCGAAAAAAAGCCCTAGTTGTAATCTAGTAAATATTATTAAGTTAATAATTTTGAAAACCTCCCACAAAATGTTTTCTGACTTTTTCCAGTTAAGTAAAAAAGAATTATCATGAAAAGAAAAAAACATTTTTTTTTGCTCCAGAAACTGATCTTAAAACAAATAACATCAATATTTAAAAAAAAGTGCAGATGAGTGTGTGTAAGCATTAGCAGTATAACTAAGGCTACCAACTCTTGCTGAGCAAAAATCCGTACATTTTGCCGATATGACACCATGATATAAGAAAAACTGTCAAGGAATTATTTAGATAAATTTAAAATTTTGGGAATTAAAAATATAAAACTGTATCGTTTTTGCAGCTTACAAATTCCACTTTGTTATCAAAGTGCTTATGATTTTCACGTTCAAACATATTCACAAAATAAACCGTGATTTGCTGAATCAAATCCTCATCTTTTTTTGTTAAACCTTTAAAAGTTCACGGAATGTCAACCCGGGTAGACGGTAATAACAAAATTCATGCCATTTTAATAACAAATACTGTTAAAATAACAGAAAATGTTATGGAATTTTCTTGAAAAATCCATTTTTACATAAGGGTTTAATAACAGTTTTTGTTATCATAACAAAAATTGTCATTAGTCTGATATTGGTTGCAAGCCAAAACAACTTTGGAATAACATTTTTTGCTATGGAAGAATACCTTAAACTGTTATTGGGATGATCGGATTAGTTGTTAAAATAACAAAAAATAATAACAAAGATTTGTTCGAAGAATAACTAAAAATGTTATTAGTTTGTTATTACAATAACAATCCAATAACAAAAAAATCATAACGACGAATAACAAATCTTGTTATAAATAACATAAAATGTTATTGGCCTAGTATTTTCAAATATCAAAAAATGTTATTCCCAAGTTATTTCCGTCTGCTCGGGAAGTTGCTTTTTACGAATAATATCAGTCTCAATGTTTTCGCGAAAATGTTTCTTGTTTTTTTTTTATTGAAAAGGTCCAATAAACATGTGCAACACAATAGCTTACAGGACCGTTAAAAAACTTTACATTTGCTAATTTGCTTTATAAAGCCTTTGGATCTTTTATTGAATAAACACGTTTTGGAAAGAACAATAGTTGATAATCCACTTTGAAATAAGGAATTTTTGGAAAACTATCCAAGTCCAAAATCGATCTGACAGTGAAATAACAATGCAAAAGCTTTGGCCAAATAAAAAAAAAACAAGTAATTTGTTTACAGTTATTAAAATTCCGTACAAATCCGTATTTTGCGAAAAATTCCGTACGAAAATTCCGGACTGTTAAAAATCCGCGAAAAGGGAAAAAAATCCGTACAGTTGGTAGCCTTAAGAATAACAGATAACATTGATCACATCACCCATCCGTGAACCACTTGGAGATTTTTCCGAAATTTCAGATAATAAATAATAAATTTAGTATTTCTTTTTCTCCATTCCCTCCCACAGTGATTCTGTTATACAACTGCTGAACAACCACTTTTGCTATTGCAAACTGAGCCAATAGAAGAAGGGGCTGTTCCGCGTGTAAGTGAAACGAAACAGCAGCCGCCGCCGCCAGGATGATGCACGGACATCCAGCCCCGCCCCAGCACATGGGCCACCCGCCACCACCGCCGCCCCATCTAACGCATCTGACGAGCGTGCCACCGCCGAGTGTGCCGCCCCAGGGACCACGGTGAGTTACTTAAATATTTTCTCACAATTTCGCCAAAAACCAGCAACGCCACCTAATCAATCATATTAATGTTGCGTTCTATTGACGAAATGCTCGGACCGGTTCGCTGACACTTTTGAACGCAAAAGCGCAGGCAATTACGGAATCACCCGAAAAATTAAACCCTTCTCTCGACGATACAATGATACAATTTTCGCATCGTCTGTGAGTGTGCAGAGAAAAAGGCTTTTTTTCTTATTGAGTTAACAAGGTAGCGCATGGCCCATGCAATAAAATGCACATTTTCATTTGACGTTTAATATGATAGATGGTTTGATCGCTGCACACGAACACACACGAACATCCAAAAGATAAAAAAGCCGACGAGAGAGGAGAGATGCAGCAATAATTGCAACAGTCGGTCGACAGCATCCGCGTCTCACGCGGCCAAAAAGTGCAATGAAATGCATATTTAGAGCCGACTGGCAAGCGTCAACAATGCAAGCGATCTGGTTTTGGCAGCCAGCAATGTTTGGTTCACCCTTTCCTGTACTGCACCAGGTTATGCTGCACCAGGTAGCAGCGACGAAAAAAAAAGTGCAATTATTTGCATAAACAGAGGAAAAGTTAAGAGAGGGATTAACGAACCGGGTACGGAGAGAAAAGGGAATCCGTCCGTCGATGAAATGTGATGTGGTCCCTCGAAAAAAAGGGGCCAGACAGGACTGGTTGCCGTCGGAGACAGACACCCTTAATCGATTGTCATAGACGGGTAATTTCCCAATTATCCTGTCGATTTGACACCTCTTTGTAGGGAATGTAAATTTGCTGTTTAAAGTGATACTCTGGAGCCGTTCATTAAACATTAGAGAATGGCGTCAATTTAGCTCAAATATTCAGAAATATTTAAACATTTAATTATTAATATAATATAATCTTCAAAGTTTCAATGAAAATTTTAAGTGCCATTAGCTGAAAACAATTTAAAAGGTAGGATGTTTGGGTTTATTCAAAAATATTTTGAATTTCAGCGAATTTTCGACTTACTGTTTAACAGTAACGCAGTAACAGTAACGTTCTTCGCGGAAAACTTTTGTTCATCAAAACTGCTGGTTGACCATGCATGTTACTGTCTAAGCCTAAAAAAATTCAGAAATTACAAAATTTAAAAATCTTGAAATTAGGAAAGTTAGGAATTCCGAAATAAGGATAGTAAAAAAAAAATTAAGCACTAAAAATATATATTAAAAAAAATATTTTTTTTTTGTTTTTAACATCAAATTCGAGTTCTGCGATCCCATTTCAGTCACAATTGATTGCCTATTAAATTACAAAATGCATTTTTTCAATATTTCATTAGCGCCATTTTGGCCGCCATCTTGGATTAAAAAATTCTAAATCCAGGGTGGTTAAATCTTCGCGATTTTCGCGATTTTCGCGGATTTCGCGGAAATCTAAATTGCTCTCACCGAGCAGGATTTAGATAAATTTGCGTTCTTTCTTCTGGAAATACTAGATTTAGACAAACATTTTCACTAGCCATCGAAATCTACGTTGTATTCTTGAAGATAGACCCACAGGAACATTCAACAGAAATCCGCGAAATCCGCGCCGCGAAAATCGCGAAATCCGCGAAGATTTTTAACCACCCTGTAAATCACTTAACCGTAGTTTAGGGGTTCGGCAATCAAAAATATGACAACAAAAAAACATTTTTTTTTTCGTGATTTGATTGTACGAAGTGAAATGTTTCTAAGGCTTCGGATAATCGAGTCTAGGCTGTATTTGAATAATTCTAAACATTAATAAAATTTAAACCTCAAAAAAATTAAAAAAATTAATAAAAAAAAACAAAAATTAAGAAAAAAGTTCAAAATTTTTACAATAATTAGATTTATAAATTCGAAAAATTATAAAACTTAATTAAAGTGTTAAAAAACTTTAAACTTTAAAATTCTAAATTAAAATATGATTTTTTTTAAACTATGTTTTTTTTAAGGGAAATTTAATACAGTCCGTACTCGATTATACAATCTCCTCACCAAAACTTCACTCTGGATAATCGGATCACGAAATTTTTATTCCTCAAAATTGTGATCTCTAGCCTATATTATGCACAAAAGTTATCTAATTTTCTGTAATCTAAACAATTTAAGAATTTGAGAATAACAAAGTCAAGATTTTCAGGATTTAAGAATTTCCAAATTTTAGAATTTTTGAATCTGTTAACCTCTGAATCTGAGTTTGAACAATTTTAAACGAATTTTTCTAAAAATTATGAAATGTGAAACAATAATGCGTTTGTACAGTAAACAAAAAAAATAAATTTAAAAATATCAAAAATTAAATATAGAAAAATATAAAACTGTTCAAAACTGATCACTAAAACGCAAGAAAAAAGGGCATTAGAAAGTAAAAGAGCTATTACACTACGGCAAACAAACAAACTAACTCGCATCTTTTGACAGTTTGTCTGCTTTTTTGATCGATTTGGTGTTTTCGGCAAAGTTGTAGGTTGTAAGGACTACACTAAAAAAAAAATGATGCACGGTAAAACATTTTTTGGTAATTTTTAATTTAACTTCTTTTCCCTAAAACTTGATTTGCATAAAAAATTATGTTTTCATTTTTTTCCATTTTCTGATATCAAATGCCTCCTTTAAGAAATTTTCAGACTGTTTACTGAGTTATGAAATTTTGAATCAATACTGATTTTTTTTTTTTTTCAAAAAATCGAAATATTGGTCGCAAAATTTGCAACTTTATTTTTCGATATAAAATCTAATTTGCAATCAAAAAGTACTTAAGTGAAATTTTGAAAAAGTGCACCGTTTTCAAGTTATAGCCAGTTTTATTTAACTTTTTTGAAAACAGTCGCAGTTATTCACTGAAAAATGAACTTTTTAATTAGACCTTCTAGACCTATCGTCATTTATACATATCGACTCAGAATCACCAGCTGAGCAAATGTCTGTGTGTTTGGCTATATGTAGACATGTGTACCGAATCAATGTCACTGGAATATCTCGTCACTGACTGAGCCGATTTTGAATTCGTCGTGGGGTCCCATAAGTCCCTATTGAAATGTATACGGTTTAGTAAAGCACATCAAAAGTTATGCTTAAAAAACTGCTGCTTATAAATTTCGCAATTTGCAAAAAAGGGTGCTTTTTGCATGGAAACCTGCCATATTTTATATTTTTAGAAAGGTTCTGAAATGACCTTTCTTGTGGATTAAGAATTTTCAAGATCTGACTTATCTATCTAAAATTACAAGCAATTTAAAAAATGCTATGAATTTACATAACCTCAATCTATTTCTTCACGGCGGTGTTTGTACAATCTTGACAAAAAATCTATAGGAGGTCTGTTTTTTTTTACTCATCACTTATTTTTATTAGGACCTCTTTGGTGCTGCGATCACGTTAGGGCGATGAGAGGTAGGCACCAAAAACCTAAAGGTGGATTAAGTAACGTTTTTTAAATTAGTGCACATGTTTGCCAACTTTTGAAAAAAAAAAAAAAATGTAGAGCTGAGAAAATTCTCTATATTTTGCTTTTTTGAACTTTGTTGATACGACCCTTAGTTGCTGAGATATTGTCATGCAAAGATTTAAAAACAGGAAAATTGATGTTTTCTAAGTCTCTCCCAAACATCCCACCTTTTTCTAATGTCGATATCTCAGCAACTAATGGTCCGATTTTCAATGTTAAATTATGAAACATTTGTGAAGTTTTCCGATCTTTTCGAAAACAATATTTTCATTATCATTTAAACTATTTTTCAAAAGGGTCAAACATTCAATATTGCGCCCTTTTGAAATATTAGACTTGATTAAAAAAAATTGAAAATATTAGGTCTATTCCCGTACCTGCAGAATTGCAGAATTTCTGCAACTTCTGCAAAATTCTGCAGCCAGCATAAGTCACTTTTTTGCAGTACGTTCCCGTACTTTTCAGTTCGCTCTCTTCATCTCTCTCTTTTGCAGAAGTTCTGCAAGGAGAGAAGCCGCAAAACTTTTGCCTGGGTAGCGCGTTCCAGTACTTTTTCTGCAATATTGTACACAGTTGAGTGGATTTACTCAAATTGGGTATTAAAGTTTTTTTTTATTATTTTAAAAAAAGGGATTGACAAAAATTATAATTGAAAGAAGTTTACCTCTAGAACGGAGACTTAGGTAGAAATTATTCATTAGAAACATTTCAAAACTTTTACATAAGAGGGCTTTTGTTAATTTGATTCGGTTAACCGCGGTGGATTTTCTTGAAATAATTCGAACTGTCAAAAATCCACCAAAGAATCTACCGGTGGATACTTTTCTACCACAGTTTTTTGTGTGATCAATGTGGTAGATGTTTTGGTGGATTTTTGACAGTTCGAATTATTTCAAGAAAATCCACCGCGGTTAACCAAATCAAATTAACAAAAGCCCTAAGGTAAAAAATAGAAATGAGAATTGCAGGTACGTACCTGCGTTTAACAAATAAAATTCAAAAAAATGACAAACAAAGGTTTAATATAGAAGGGATCATAAATACATGTTTTGAGAGCAGACTATTTGAAGGATTTTTTATTCAGGATAACATAAAAAAAATATAGATGTCACATGGAAGAACAACGGTGACGCAGCAAAGTTGAAAAATATTAGAAAGTAAATGAATCACACACTCAAAAATATAGAACACATAAATTTAGAAACCCGGAAATTAAGAAAATCATAAATAAAAATATAAAAAAAAAACATTTTTTTCAATTGAGAAGCTAAAAAAAATTAAATCAGCTATTTGAGAAATTTAAAATGCAAATATTTATCTTAGAAAAAAAAAATCACACATTCAAAGCTTAAAAAAATTAAGTAATTCAAAATGTAAATAATTAAAAAAAGCTTAATTTCAAAAAATCAAAATAAAGAAAAATAAGGTTGAAATATAAAAGTTCAGACTTGAGGTATTTTGAATTCGAAATAAAAAAATCTAAATTTTGAATATTTAATAGAACATCAAAAAATCTAATTCTACAGTTAAAAATTTAAAAAAAATATAATTTAAAAAAAAGTAAAATTTAAAAAATTTGTAAATAAAAAAATCAAAAACTGAATTATAACAAATAGATAGTTTGTACCGTAAACTGGGGTCAATCGGGACACATGGGGCGAATCGGGACAGCAGTTTTAACCATGTTGGAGCGCAATATTTTGATTTTTCTGGTTGGTTTCGGTTAGAACAGACTCAGGCCAACAAAATGTGCACATCCATTTCCAAATTTAAAAGCTTTAAGTGCTCTAAAAACTGCTGTCCCTATTCAGACTGTAGTCCCGATTCACCCCAGATTACGGTACTCTATTACCCGAAGACCGGGAAGACCTCTGCGAAATTTCTAATCTCTAAATCCTCTAAATATGCATTTCAAACCTAAAATATGACTCCAAAATAAGTGTATTTCTATTTAGGAATTTAGGGATGTAGGGATTTAGGAATTTAAGAATTTAAGTATACCGTATAATTTTTAATAAAATTTATAGATATAAATTTTTAATAGTATAAAATATGATGTGTAAACAACGTAACTTATGTTTCAGCAAAAAAAATTATGGTCATCAATCATATAATCAATTATATTTATTATTTGTTTGGTACAGTCTAATACCTTTTTTTATGATTCCTTCATTAAAAGTTCAACAAAATACATTTAATATTTTGGTTCATATAAGAATACAAATTGGTAGCACCGCCACAAGTACAATTTATAATTTGTCAATTACATTTACCTATTATTTTAACACACATATTTAGTCTGTTCAAAAGCAATTTAAGATCAAAAATCAATTCTTAAACAAATATTTTTTTGAAATTTATTCAACTCAAAAGAAATGTGTCTTATAAAAGTTTTTAAAAACAATTTAAAAACAATTGTTCTTATGATACAAATTGTTTGTTGGGTTATTAGCCGTGCTGTAATACTAGATTTACTTATAAACTTTATTAACTCTAAAAATAATAAATTCGCTATATCACAAGCTATATCATTACATTACTGAACTAAGCCTGAAATCGTTAACATAAAATATAGTTCTCAATAAAACCAGATATTAAAAAAATACCCCAAAATCCATCAATTCCAAATATACAAACGTCCTTTCAAAAATACTGCTTGAATTCAGTAATAATAAAACATCAAATTTATTACACCTACATAATAATAAAATGCTTGATTTAACCCAACTTGCAAATTTTATGTAAGCGTGTACTCACACCAACTTGAAGTTACTTTTCAACACGAAAGAGAAGAGAGAGCTTGCAGAAAAGTACGGGAACGGTTTTGCTGCAACTTTTGTCTCTCTCATTGCAGAAGTTCTGCCTGAAAGAAAAGTTACTTTTGTTGCAGAAAAGTACGGGAACGCTCTGCTGCCGATTTCGTGCAGAATTGCAGAATTCTGCAGTACGGGAATAGACCTATTGTTTTCGAAAAGATCGAAATTGTTCATGATAGAGACAACATATTTCGATCTTTTTTCTGGTCTCAAGCTTAATTAATGTTGCCAACGAGAGATTACCCGTCTTTAACCATTTGAGTCGAACTCTTGCTGTGAGTCTTTCATATAAACCAATGACACATCTCCAATCCACAGTAGAAACATGTCACCATCCGTCGGTACATGTCCCTCCATGTCCGGCAAGTAGGCTCAAAATTCTGCTTCGTGCAACCCCGGTTGACGACACATTGCGAAATAAAGATCCTCGTCCAACATGGTCCAGCAAAAACAACAACAACAGAAAGCACGGTGGCTAAACCTGGAGTCCTTCTTTGTGTGGCCGTCGACGTGCACAATAAATAAATAAAAATTATAATAGGAACCCCTCTGCTTCGCAGGGATCTCCGGAATAACTATACCTCACAGGTTAGAGTCCCCTATTGCTACTCTATACGGATGTGCCCGTTCCACTGATGGCCATATGAAGCGACGACCACGGTGTTGTTGTCCTACTCTGCCAGCAGGTAGTCTCACAGAGTTCGTCCAAAATTTTCGCCACTTTTTTCGGCAATTGAATTGAGACAGAGAGAAGAAGCACTGTTTAATAATAAACATGACTTTGTAAGAAACTGCGGCTGCTCGCGCGCATACACAAGCAAAAAAAAAGTGCCCTCCTCAGTGAAGTGGTGCCTCGCAGGAGGAAGGAGTTGCATTCGAGCATATCAAACATCTCGCGGCGTCGGGTGAAAATGCATTGCTTTTTTCGGCAAAACTCTTTTCAGGGCCGCCAATTCAGGTTCCTGCTCGTGGTGTGAGCGAGGTCGGTCCCCCAGCACTGGACATAAGTGATTGGTGATGACAAGTGAAAAACAGGCTCCCGGCGAAACGTGCGGAGTGGATTAGGGATCTCCTACCCGCGTGTTGATGACGACGACGACGACGGGTGCTTAGAAGAGGTGTTCGGGGTTCTTTTTTTCTGCTTCCATGTCACCCTACTTGAGAGTTTTGGGAGAATTAGATGGACTTGTGCGCAAGATTGCAGATCTAATCTACTCCGGGATGATGACCTTTTTGGCACTTTTGATGGGTCAGTCACTTGATTCGAATCTTCTGAAATGGGTTATAGTGCTCGAAAATGTAGTGAAAAATACGACATTGTTAAATATTGAATAGAAAATGTCTAGAGTTTTTTTTTTAAAAAAAAAGGTCCTATAAACTATTGTGTTTGGTATGTTTATATGACCTTTTCAAATAAAACTCTTGATGTTATCTTTTTTTTTTTGAATTTTAGGACCACGATCGGTAAGAGGTAAAAGCTTAAGGAAAAAACTCAGAAATTCATTGGACACATTCTCCAGCGCCAAAAAAAGACTCGTTTTGGATTGTAAAATTTATTAAAAAAACAATTTTCGTTGTCTTTTTTTGGTTTGCGAGCAAAAGTTTTACCCCGAAACTACTCTAAAGTGATCTAGAATTTATAAATTCAAGATGGCGGTGATAAAATATTAAAAAATATCATTCTGTAAATTTTAAGCCTATCAACTATTTAAATTTGACTAAAATGGAGTCGCAGAATTCAAATTTGATGTCAAAAGTATAAAAAATAAAAATAAATCGAAAAACATATTTTTTTTTCATGATTCGATTATCGGCAAAGTTGTAGATTATAATTATAACTTTAAAAAAATAGTAACACTCAACAAAAAAAAAACATTTCTTTATTTAAGTTTTATTCACTAAAATTTGAATTCTCGTTTTTTATATACTTTGTAACACTGATGGTGCAAAATTTAGTTTCGAAAAAATGATTTTTTTTAAAAAGAAAATTGATTATTGAAAAATATCAAAAATGTGAGCACAAAATAAATTGCAAAAGCTAAATCAAATTATAAAGCGAGCCACCTTAAAGAAATATACACAAAGAATTTAAATCGATAAAAAATAGTTTTTCTAAGCGTCACCTAATTAGCCTGTAATTTTCAACTGACGATATCTCGAAAACTATTGGTTCGATTTACAATGTTTCCAAATAGAAATTTTATAAAATTTTCTTGAAATAATTTAAAATTTAGTCTAAAATATGAAACGACTAAAATTATCTATTATCTAGACCTTTTCAAAAATTGTGCATGATTTTAAAATTAATTAATATTGAATACATCGGAGGTGCTTTTCTCTCAAGAAATATTTTTAGAAATGCAAAAAAAAAAACTAATAGAAATCGAAAATTTATTCTCAATTGTGGCGTTTTTTTTAGAACGGTACATTTTATAAAACAAAATATGAATTGCATATTTGATTTGATTTTTTTTTAATGTCTGTTTGTTTTACATCAAAACAATACAATTTTTTCAAAAAAAATATGCCTCCGGAACTAGAATTTGCATCATCATGCACTATGCCACAAAAGATGTTTTTTTAAAGTCCCGTAAAACGGGGTGACTATGATAGCTGGGGTGACTTTGATATGTTCGCGATTTTTCCGCAAAATTAAGAGTACAACTAAAATACGTACGGAATGGTTTAGAATCATACTGACCGTGGTAGAGAAGTGTTCAAAGTACCTCAAGAAGAACGTTTCATAAAATTTTGAAAAATTTAAAGAGTTAGTTAACTTTAGTTCAGAAAATGTTGATGAATGTCATTGCAGGCCAAGGGTGCATGATACTGATGATACTCGTCGGTTGACACACCTAGGCGAGGAACATCCCGGAAGGAGCCCAACTACATCCGTAGTGCTGTTTGGACAAAACAGCATGGCTCTGGTTCCTTGCAAGTGTCCTATTTTCTTACCTCCACGTTGGCTTGGTTTAGTCATCATGATGACAAGGTGTAACCTAGCTGGTGGCCTGTGGAAACGACTCGTAAACCTTTGACCAGCGAGGGTCAGAGTGGAGACGGCTAGAAGAAAGGGGCGCGTCAATGTGGGAAAGGGAAGTAATTTGTGATTGTAGACGGTATTGTTTTGATTCGCAGTATGTTGAGTCAACTGCTGTGGATGTATCTGAACATCGCAGAACGGGGTTTCTCTTCTTTCCATTTCAGCTAACAGCTATCTTCTGTTTATTTTGTTTCACTGATTTTCTAAAACGGCTTCTGTTTAATATCCTCCATTTGATTTCGATTTTACTATGGGTCATTCCATCTCAACTGTGCACGAAAAAGTGCAAATTTGAAAATTACCCTCTCCGATCCTGCTCAAATTTGACAGGGCTGTTGATAGTATCAAAACATGCAAGAATCCCGAATTTAATCCAAATTGGACCACCCCCTCCATTTTTATACCTCCCCAAAAAATCGACTTTTTAGCGATTTTGGAGCGAACCTCCTAGTTTCAAACGGTAATAGCTCAGAAACCACAAATCTTAGAAGGTCGGTCTTAGACTCAATTTTGAAGGAAATTGGACGTAGAATCCATTTCCGTGATCAAAATTTTGATTAATTTATTTTTTCTACCTGTATTGCGCAATTGAAAACTTTAAACGGCCGTATCTCAAAACACCCCAACTTATTTTTTTGATTTGACCTCACCATCGTATTCCCCGGACAATTTTACATTAGAATCACTTATCGACAGAAATGAATATGTTTCGTTCCAGAGATATCGAATTTTAAAGTTTTGTGTTTTCGAGATTACCTACATCAGCTTCATTCGCCGCATCTGATAGAAGCACACAGGCGGACTGATCAATAACTGCTACCTGTTGTTCTGGGAGATGATTAATTTAATTTTTATTTTTATAATTTTACGCAAATATTTATTCAAATAGCTAATACCTTGATCAATCTATTTTTGTGTAAGGAATATTTATTGGGTTATTTTGAATGCACCGTTTTTTACGTGTTGCTAACCGTTTTAGAGTACCTCCGAGGCCATGACTAGGGCCTTTGTCATGGGCGGTATCAAAATAGTGCCATTCGGCAAAAACCCCAAAATCTGCATTATGGTTTAATAGATTGATCATATTAAATCAATTTTTATATTGTGAGCCAGCTCCATTTGATTAAAAGATGGTTATGGTCAAGTTACATTTAATCCAAAAAAAAATCCTTATATTATCTTTTTCACTCAGATCTTTTCGAACACGCATGAAGCAAAATGATCATCGTTCGGTCAATACGTTCATCGCTCGGTCAAAACGTTCATCGTTTGTGCAAAACGAGAGAGAATTGAGAGAAAAATGTCCATTTCCGGTCTCTTTTCACTCAATTCTCTCCCATTTATCGTCGAATTCCTTCATTTTCTTGACATTCGTGTCCTATTTCGTACTCCCTGATTCCTGTTTGTGACTTTTTACATGCATTAGATTTCATCGCTCATGAAAGTGAGTTCAGTGCTCGTTTGAAAACTTACCAATGAAATCGAAAATACGTGAGGACAGCAGCCGTATTGTGTTCCAAGAATGACAGAAGAAAAAAAACATTGTTGTTCGGATGGTGTCGAAATCATCGCAACTAAATTTGGGGAATTAGCCGCTTTCCAGCAGATCAAGCTTTGTGATTTTCTTACATTTTTCAGTTTTATACTTTCCAAAAATCCTTCTCCTACTCCTTGTGATCGTCCTTCACTAGAGTACAACGTATCAACAAATTTTATTCAATTTAGTTCATATTTTTTACTCAGTAATGTATCGTGCACTTATTGTTCAGTGTGACTAACAAGATTAATTGCATTTTCCTGCTCGCTCCGTCGGAATCCAATTCTGTCCTTTACTCACCTCATTTTTTTTAGCAGATACACATTCTCGATTAAACTCCAGTTTCCTACAGTGTTATACAGTTATTTTTTGCCCAATTTGGAAAAAAATGATTTATGATGAAATATCATTTCAATAAATGACCAGGTAGCAGTTATTGATCAGTCCGCCTGTGTGCTTCTAGCAGATGCGGCGAATGAAGCTGATGTAGGTAATCTCGAAAACACAAAACTTTAAAATTCGATATCTCTGGAACGAAACATATTCATTTCTGTCGATAAGTGATTCTAATGTAAAATTGTCCGGGGAATACGATGGTGAGGTCAAATCAAAAAAATAAGTTGGGGTGTTTTGAGATACGGCCGTTTAAAGTTTTCAATTGCGCAATACAGGTAGAAAAAATAAATTAATCAAAATTTTGATCACGGAAATGGATTCTACGTCCAATTTCCTTCAAAATTGAGTCTAAGACCGACCTTCTAAGATTTGTGGTTTCTGAGCTATTACCGTTTGAAACTAGGAGGTTCGCTCCAAAATCTCTAAAAAGTCGATTTTTTGGGGAGGTACAAAAATGGAGGGGGTGGTCCAATTTGGATAAAATTCGGGATTCTTGCATGTTTTGATACTATCAACAGCCCTGTCAAATTTGAGCAGGATCGGAGAGGGTTATTTTCAAATGCTGTTCCGCTTCAGATGGAATGACCCTTATTTGATTCTCTTATTTCTCAACGCTTTTCCACTCTATTTTACCAATTGATGCTGCTTTAACAAACGGTCTGCTTTCCCTTAACTTGGCAGCGATGTCAATTTTGTTTATCATGTGCCTTTTCTTTATTTATCTATTTGAATAATTTCTCATCTTCCCTGTAAATTGCCCTCAATACAATCTAAGCTTGTTTGTTACCTCTATTTATTAACTATTGTTAATTTCTTTATCTACTTCATAAATTACTATCTTTCCTTTACTATTGATTCTTTACATAGTATATTTCCTTCACTGTCCATTGTTTTGAAACTTCACTTTTTACTTAAGCAAGTGAGGTCCGAGCCCTTACTCAATTTATGGAATGATTAAAGGATTAACACAAATATTACTATTGTACTTTTGAAAAACTTTTCTAAAATGCTTAGGACCAAAATATTGTAACAAAACACCGCGACAAAAGAAATAGCAACAGATAAACACGACTCAACAATAGGGAAGATTTCAGGAGAAAACAATACACAGTAAAATTACAACTAGTTTTTGAATTCAAACTAAAAATAAAACAGTTTTTGCTTTAATGAAAGTTGATAGGCACACTATAAATGGTTAGGCGCTTATACTTACATCAAACCCTACGTAATGTACCACCCCCGGCCGAGTTAAAATGCGTAACCGGAAAAGAAGGTGTGCATGCCTGGCACGAACACTCAAAGCGTGTTCTAGCGTGCTGCTCGTACTGACTCAGAGCAAGGGTGAGATGTAGGTGTAAGGGCAGTGCGTGTTCGTCGGGAACCTAGTGCATAAGATCGGTCAAGGCCCGTTCTTACACTGAAAATTGCGAGTTGCGAATTGCGAAAATGTTGATGAATGTCATTATTTTAAACTTCTCAAAGTGTCTTGATTTTCTCAATGAACATGATTTTGAATCGGAAAACGGAATGCATTTTCGGATTCTTTAGACAATTTTCCACTGGGAGAAGGTTAAATAAGTTTGTAAATAATAAATAATATGTGTTTTTGATGCACAGTTGAAAAACATCTCCAAATTTATATGCAATTTGAGTGGAATAAATTTCAGGTAAAATGTGAAAACTTGTGATTCGTGCTTCGAATTCAGTATAAAATGCAATATAAATCGATAATTTTATGAAAAAAACTAGTTTCAACAAATTTCAGGAAAAATTCCGACTTTTTAACAATTTTACCTAAAATTTATATTTATTTTGTTAAAAAGCGTATTAACTTAGTAAACTAGATATAAACATTGATTTTTTTTTCTTAAAAACTATATAAGGAACTTTAGTGATGGTACATTTAACGTACAAATAAATTTTGAACATCTTAAATATGATTTTAACAAGAAAAACTATGACTATCTAAGTCACCCCGGAATTTAAACTAGGAATTTTTAATTTTTAACTATTTTTCTAAACACTAACGAAAAAACTTTTTTTTTCCAAAATAGTGCATGGACTTTGTGTGGCCTACCGGGCCTACCCCCAGTACATGTTTTAAAAATAATAATCTTGAGAAAAACCTTACCTGTTGGAAAATATTCCTAAAACAAATTGAAATCCTATCAAAGTAACCCCGGTTTAAGGTCCCCTAAAACATATATTTGTACAAAATCGAAGATACGTATTTAGTAGATTCAATGAATGTTAATGAAAAGTTAAATAAAAAACTACTTTTTTTTTTCTTAAATATATAAACCCATTTTGTATGACCAACATTCTATGGAGACTTCTATGGAAAAGATTTTATGGATGCAAATTGAGTTCTTTTGACTTAGGGGATACAATAGCAAAGTCCCACGAAAAAAAAAATCTAAGAACATTAGATTTGCGAAAACGGAGAGAAGCCATACCTATACTCAACTATTTCATTTGGCTTGATCAAAATAGGATTCAAATTTATAGTATATTCCTAGATATAGGCACTACCAAGATGTATTGAGACATTTTAGGATAAAAAAAAGTAGGCAACCCATCCTCAATTTTTCAAACCCATTTCTTTTTTCAAATCAATTATGGCTAAGAAGGTACAAAAAAAAACAAAAAAAAATCTTTCCAGTTGTAACGGTTATTCCTAAATAGAGGCGTCAAATTTAGAGATATTTCGCGAAACCTGTAATGTTAGGCACCGCAAAATTCACACGTTTTCCCCATTTTTCTGTTCGCTCCTTTTCCTACTCAAAGTTCCCAACGGCCAAAGAGTCACGCAATATTTCCGCAGCAGCAGCAGCACTCACTCGACATTTACGCACAGTTCACAGCTTTTATTATTTATTTGTTTTTATCCACAAATGTACGCAAATTCTTTCCTCACCCTTTTTCCAGTGGCTATATTGCAATAGGATGAAACGGGAGACGTCGTCGAGGACGATTTCTTCTTTTTCTTTTTCGCGTTTTATAGCTTTGCAAAATAAAAGAAACGAAAGAGGTGTCCTTTTAAATGTCCACAATGCTGCCGGCCAGGACGAAATGCGCGCGCGGTGGTGCCAAAAAGGAAAATGAATTTATTACATTCTCACCCGGTGAGAGATCGCTGAGACCACGTGTGCGTGTGGGTCATTGCATAAAACGGTGGGAATGTTTGAATTACGGAAGGTGGACTTGATATATAATGAGTAGAATCTTTCAAATTTTGACCATTTCAACTTGCGACGAACACACTGTTCAAACCGCGAGAGCGCGAACTGTCGCACTGCAGGAGAGCTCGTCCTGTCCAGCGCTAGGAAATAGATCGTATAACCATGAACAGGCTCGGGGAACGCGACGACGTCGCGCGAAAGAAGAGGTTACCTGGTGAGAAATAACAATGTCCCTTTGCGCCGGAGGAGGAGAAGAATTTGCGCAAGCAAGAGCCAGGAAAAAAGAGACATACCGCCGTCGTGCTGTGCGCGATCAGCTCTCACTTTAATGATATATGACAGTGTTTAAATAGGGTAAATCAGCTTGCGGTTTGGGGACTCGAGTTGACCAGATTAGTACTGCGAAAACATCGGCCGCGAGCAGATCTAGAAAAAGAGCCAGCAGCAGCAGAAGCAGAAGCATATTAGGAGCGAACACAAAGTCACCATCCATTTCTTCACGCCGGAAAGAAGAACACGAGAGAGCGCGCGGAACCTTCTTCGGAATCGACGACACACAATCCCCATCCCAAAAGCATGCTGCTGGACAGAAGACACTTTCTACCATTCCCGGCCCTGCCGGCGAGTTCCTCCTTCAGTTCCCTACTGTCCTACTACAATCGTTCCTCTCTGTTTTCTTTCAGGATCAACAACAACCGACACCATCATCATCCGCGTGTCCCGGCCGGCGACCACCACCAGCAGACACTGGGACCACCCCACATGGTTCCACTGCCCCACCAGCAGCAGCAGCATGGTGGCAGCCGGAAGCCACACTACGGTAACAACAACGGAATCGTGCCCGGCGGCGGAATACCTCCCAAGCACCACATGGGCAAGACACAGCAACCGTACAGCAACAGCAACAGCAGCAGCAGCTACCGGACGAGTGGCCACGGGGGACATCACAGCGCCGGCGGCATTCCGGTGGTATCGGCGGCCGGCAATCTGGGCACCAAAACGAGGATGATTCCTGCGCATGAACGTGAGTGTTGTTACCTGGGTGGAAAGTGTTGGATATTCGGTGGATTTAAGTGATTTTGTGTGGGGTATTCGGACAAATAACGTATGAAAAGTGATTCCCAAAGAGTTTATTGCAACAGCAATGGAGTTGGTCACATCCCGTCGGCATATTTGATGACCAAAATTTTCCGACGGTAATGTCAAAAAATTTAAATTGGTTGGTGGTTAGTTCGGGCATTCAAAGCCAAACTGGATTTGACACGTGCTTAAAGCAACATGAGCTTATCGTTTGTGCATTAATGAACAAATTTGTAGAAGACTACAAAATCGATAAAACTATTCTTAACCCCAAATATCGGATTTCCATACATTTCCATCGAAATGAGCTTCTTATACATTTTGCTGGAAACTTAGTTGGTTTATGTTCAATAAACAATAATGTTCCTGATCCAGAATCAATTTTTAAGATCTAATATTACGTTCTGTTACATTCTGAAAGTGCATAGCAATATGATTCAACTGTGATCTCTTTGGTTCCGAGACCTTCAAATCGTAAAAAAAAAGTTTTCATTTGGTCTGTTTTAATATGTTTTAGTATTTTTTTATTCGAAGCCCAACTTATCACCTTTCTTTTGCAACGTGGCGAGCTAAAATTGGCTGAAGTGTTTTTTAGTGTCAAACAATTTTTTTTTTTTGTTAAAATCTTTGAAGAGCGCAATTTTTAGACCACCTTATTTCGGGTAGGATCACCCTAGTCGCCAAACAAAAAATACTGATCTAATTATTATTACCATTTTTTCGAATTTTCCCAAACAAACTTCAACGATAAAAAGCAACCCTTTTTTCCCTTAACCAATTTAGTTCAAAATTGGCACAGTTACTTATTTTTACCTAAAAATCGAGCCAGGGGTTATCTTTTATCTTGTTCCGGTGGGTGTATTGATTCCAAATTTTTTAATATGAGCTTGATTAGACTTAACAGGAGCTGGCGCTCCGCGCTTGAATTTTTAATGGGATTTACCGCCGTTCTACGCATAATTGTCCCATGTCATGGTTGCAGTGCACCCTTAATTTTTTTTTTCTTGCATAGGTCGTTACGCAATTTTTTGATCCAACCTTACTCGGTTAGGACCACCCTATTCGCCAAACAAAAAAAAAAATACGGGTTTAATCTAGGATTTTATTATTAGGCCATTGTTTTGCATTGTATTTTTCGCGAGAATTGCGAAAAATCTCAATTTTCCAACTGCAACAAACGAGTAAAGGAGGTATTAGACTACGGCAAACAATCTCGCACTTTTTGACAGTTTATGTGCTTTGTTTGTTTGCCTGCATTTGTTTGCAGAAACGCCAGCCTGCATACAATTTGCCTTGTTTGCGAATTTGGCAAACTATCAATAAAAAAAAGTGCGATTTTGTTTGTTTGTTTGTCAAAGTCTAATACCTCCATAAATATTAAACTCTAACCTTTAAAAAGGAAAACACTCATCCAAATTAGAAAACCTTTGGGTCATTTCACAAAATTCATGCTTGATCAGAAAATGTATATTTTAATAAAGTACCCGATTCGAGTAATAGTTTGACACTTCGCACAGTAAGAAATAATTTGTTTAGGCTTCATCCATAAAGTACGTCACGCTAAAATCGGCCAAAATTTTCAGCGAAACCGATCCACAATCACACCAACGTGGCCCCACCGGCACCAGTTCCTTCCAGCACCGCCGTATCAACCGTAGCGCATCACGCATCACCTGCAGAATCTTCAGCGCAGCAGCAGATTCCCGGAACGCCGTCCGTACCCGTGACCATCACGACCGCACCGCAGCCGGCAGGTCCGGTCACGACAACGACCAACAACACCCAAGTCGTTGTCGGTTCCGTGCCACCACCTGTCGTCACGACGGTGCCGCCACCGACCGAAGCCACGGAAGATTCACAGCAAATGCAGCCAATGTCCCAGCTGCTGTCGTCTGTACCAGAAAACTTGGCAAACACTAAAGAGAAAACCCCAATGTGTTTAGTTAATGAATTAGCACGGTACAACAAGTGCCAGCATCAGTACCGGCTGACCGGAGAGTCGGGCCCGGCGCACAAGAAACGCTTCACCGTCACGCTCAAGCTGGGCGACGAAGAGTACACGGCCGAGGGTCCGAGCATCAAGAAGGCTCAGCATAGCGCGGCGAACGAGGCGATTGCCGCGACCAAGTACAAGCATCCGCCGGCCAAGATTAACCGGATCAAGGTCGGCGGAAAGGCACCGATCGGGAATATTACGCCCACCGTCGAGCTGAACGCGCTGGCCATGAAGCGGGGCGAACCGACTGTTTACGAAACGGAACAGCTGGTTCCAACGCTGCCGCCTCCTCCGCATGGCAACTTTTTCACGGCACCTCCGCCACCAAACTCACACTACGGTGGGGGTGGTGGCGGTGGAGGCTATCATCACCGTACTAACGGCGGCATGTACAGCAATCCGCCACCTCCGGGTGCGGTCCGGTACGGTGCTCCGGCACCCAACTCGTACAATCGTCGCGGCCTGAAGCCGGACTACCACTCGCGAGGCTACCTGTACAATCACCATCATCACATGCAACCGATGGTCCATCCTGCGCAGGAATCCTACAAGGTTACGCTGCACGTGGGAGAGAGGACATTTTTAGGAGAAGGCATCACACTGCAAGCGGCTCGCCACGACGCCGCGGCACGTGCCCTCGAGGTGCTGAAACCGTTGACGCCGGAAACAACCGGAAACGCCTCTGGTGGCAACTGTCACGACACTTCGATCGACAGTGACGATCCCAACTCCGAGCTAAAATCTCCAATCTCTCTCGTGCACGAGCTCGCTCTGAAGCGCAAAATGGCCGTCCAGTTTGAGGTGCACAGCGAAAAGGGTCCGCCGCACATGAAGGTCTTCACGACGATCTGCAAGGTGGGCACCATTGTGACCGAGGGCGAAGGCAACGGGAAGAAAATCTCCAAAAAGCGAGCCGCCGAAAAGATGCTCGATGAACTGCGAAACCTCCCGCCAACGTCCCCGGAGAAGAACGTGCGGCCTCCGCTGAAGCCCAAGCGTAAGCTCCCCTTGCCGAAGAAGAAGACCCGCAACCTGATCAAGGAAAACGGCGAAGAGGACCCGCTGGACATGGTCAATCCCATCAGCCGCCTCATGCAGATTCAGCAGGCTCGCAAGGAAAAGGAACCGGAGTATACGCTGGTGGAGGAACGCGGCATGGCCCGGCGTCGTGAGTTCATCATGGAGGTGCTGGCCAGCGGTAAAACTGCCTCCGGCGTGGGTCCGACCAAAAAGATTGCCAAAAAGGAAGCGGCCGAAAGTTTGCTCGTGATGCTCGGCTACGGTCGATCCACCGTCGCCGCGAACGTCTCCTCACCCAACAAGGAGAACCAGTCGGCGAACGCGAACGAAGGGGTTGGGGCTGAGAAGCAGCACGGTGGTCGAAAGGCGCAGTACAATGATGGTGGAGCGGCCAAACACGGCGGCAGCGCTGGCCGCCAGATCGTGCCCGGCGTGCTGCAGTTGAACTCAGGTGCGTTAAACTCGCTAGGTTATGAGTGAATGTGTTTTTAACATTTTTTTTCCATTTTCAAGGCGTCTCGAACAAAACCAACCAACCGGTTAAGGAGCCAGCGCAGGACGCCATCGACAGCGGTGATATCAAGCCGATTACCGTTAGTGTGACGAAGCCGGTTATTTCAACGGCTTCGAGTGCGACAATAAATGTTGCAGCGCCGCCGCCAGCGGCGGCCACAACTACCTCCACAACGGGAGGCAGCTCGTCGAACCCGGACGTCGGGCGAAAGAAGGAGCAGCTCATGTATCTGGCGCAGCTGCTCAAGTTTGAGGTGAGCATCGTAGCAACTATGGCTTTTCCATACAATGACAGTTGATGTAATATTTAATCTAGTTCTATCAACCACACATGAATCGGATCAGATTTGACAGTTGTTTTCCCCTTTTCCCACTCACACACACACAGGTCATGTTCTCGGACTTCCCGAAGGGCAACCACGGCGAGTACCTCACGCTGGTCACGCTGTCCACGGATCCGCCCCAGCTGTGCCACGGTAGCGGCGCCAGCCTGGAGGAATCGCACGACGAAGCGGCGCGCGGTGCGCTCGAGATCCTCAGCAAGATCGGGCTGGACAACGTGAAGCCGAAGGGAAGCGGCGGCGCGGTCACCGGCGATGACAGTAAGTCAAAGAAGTAAAGCGTGGGAGGAGGGTTTGGGAATGTTTTTAAACAGAGAGAGGGGGAGAGAAGCAGTTTCCGTTTGGTAGACAAACTGGCAAAAGCACGACTTTGTTGGAAGACACGCGCGAGAGAATACGGGGTTAAACGCATGCATTTAAAAACAAAAACAAAAATAGTGCTTTTAATAAATTCGTGCTTTTCTACTGAAAGTTTGCTCTACCCGGCGGTGACTGGCGGAAAATTTTAAAAGAAATGCTAACACATTAACTAAACATATTGGAAATATATTCATGCTAGAATTGGCAAACGGGGCGAAACGACTCCGGTGGCGCCAATAGGAACCGTCTAGCAGCTGCGATAGGCGGTTTTTATTGAGATTCCACGCTCTAAAAAGTAGAGAGAAGAAGAAAAAATCGGTAGATTTTGAAGAGCAAAACTTCTGGCGCACGATGATGCAAGCAAGCATTGGCGTCACGAGTGGATCTTAAATTGATTACCATTTACCTAAAATGAAAAAAAACGAAGAAGTAAAGTATTATCACTGAAGGGGAAGATAATCTGAAGGTTCTTAACCATTATGGAATCGGGATGAAACGATGTTGGTCATAAAGGTGGGGAAAGAAAAGCTCGAAGAGAGAAGAAGCAGCAGCAGATAACCGTAATCATTTAATCGTTCTTGTATCTTGAAAGATAATAATGGACAACGAGTGCTGTACTCACGTACACACATTTGATCGCTGACTGGAAAATTTAAAAAAAAGTTTGAAGTGCGCACCGTGTGTTTGAAGACGGCACGTTTCGTTCGTCAACAACAGTCAGTCGATCGAAGAAGCGTTCGTTTTATATGCTATTGTTTTTTAATCGTAGTTTGTGTATTGTTTAAAAACCTTCATAAAAAAAGTATGGTAGTGTGACGTAGGGAGAACCCTTCCCCAAAGGGTCTCGCTCGTCGCTTTCGTACATTAAAGTTTCGACGCTGTGTGGCTCTGCTACCGTGAAAAAAGGGCGTGGCCTCGCATAATTGCGCTGTACTAGAATGAGGGTAACAGTTGATTAGTACTAGAATGTTATGAGGTGTAGTACTAGAATTGACTTAAGAAATGTCAAAATAAAAACGGTGACAGATTGTAACAAGTGTAGTACTAGTTGGTGACACAAAGGCTTCTCTCACCAACTAGTACTACACTGTGTTGAATCCGTAGCTTGAGAATCAACATGTTGGCATGCTTGGATTGAGCAAGCTAGTACCGCATATATCAAAACACTATCGAATAGCCGCGGTAGAGAGCAATGAGTGGTCGAGGCTTTACCTGTACTTGAGGCATATGCCCCCAAATGATGTGCGCTGTCATTGCTAAAAAAATCACCAACTTTTGCCACACTCAACGCGGGCAAATGCCTCATCTATGTATAATTAATAACCAAGTAAATTTAAGTGTGTTTCTACTAGTAATATATATCTGTAAGAAATAATGTATTTTTTCAGCACTTCTACCCATCCCTATTGTCCAGTTTATTACAAACACCATCACCATCACTCACACACTGACATTAATCTCCACACTCATTTTGCGCACTCACATAACTATAAACTCACATACACAGACTCACATAAACACGTTTACATTTATTCAACCATTTTGTCATACTACTCACGAAACACAAAAATCAAACGATTTTTGCGCTCTCGCCAATAATAAACTTACAATAGTCGATACAACAAGATAGAATTGCAGCTCCCCTACCCCGTTTGTCTCCCCCAACCCCCCTCCCGAAACCATTGGATCACACACGAGGTGTAGTACTAGCGCAAACTCCTCCCCCTTCTGTGTGTGGCGAGCCGCTCGCAGCTAGTACTACAGCTGGCGTTGATCAGTTGCATACCCACCCCGTAAATGTGTGATTAGCGGAAACATACAAAAAATACATTCTTTCCTGGATATTTAAAAAAACCGAAAACCGGCCACTCAAACAAACTATCAGGTTTTTAAAACAAACTAACAACACTTTGCGACTCTTGTGCTCACAACAGCCGCCAGCAGCAGAAACACATTTCAGTTTTTGAAAGCGAAGCGCGTTTCGAAAGAGGAAACGGCAGAAAAAAAAATACAATTAGGCACATGGTAATTGATGATGAAAAAGACGAACTAGGGCAGAGGAAGAAAATAAATGCAAACAAAATCATGGAAACACAAAACGCCAAACCTAGGTTCTTTGATCAGTTTTGGACGACGAAGGGAGAGAAATTTCGTTTACTTTCAATTTCTTTGTTTTGTTTTCTCACCTGTCCACCAACGTGTTGTTAACTGCTTCGAACACAAGTAGTAGTACTAGAATGTCGAGCAGGTTACCAACACTTTTAACCTTAAAAAAAAACTTTCAACATCTTTGAGAGGGAACCGCATAGAAACCATTCGATGATGAAAGCCTTTCAATTTGATAGAAATTAGAAGAAAAAAACTTGTTTTAGTTTCATGGTTAGATTGTTTATTGTTCGTTTCTCAAGGCAAAGCGAAAAATTGTCGAATGATTTTTATAAGCACCAGGCGTTCTGAAAATATTATCTCGAAATTATTTACATCAAAAAGACACACACACACAAACAAACACACACCCCCACATACAAAAGCAATTGAGTTCGTGCTTCTTGTAGGAAATCAACGAGGAAATAGTTTTAACAACTTTATTGGCTATTCATGTGAAATTGTTTGGGAAGATGATATAAATTGTTTCATCCTATATGCAACGATCTAAACTGAAAAAAAAACAAACACTGAGTTGTTGTAACACTTCTCTAAATAAAAACAGAAACAGTATGTCAACGGATGTGCGCCGATGTTTTGGACTGCCACTAAAACTACCGAACGATCCTTTACATTCGCGCTGGCCATCCCCCCATCGCACCCTACAACAAATCCGCAATTGCGTCCAGCACTTTTTTGAGCAAATCCAACCGGTTGAAGGTGAAAAAGTGCACCAGCCGAACCTCGTCCGGTCGTTCCCGCCGCAGCGTCCGGATCAGCTCGGCAAAGTGCTTCACCACGAACGCTTCGAACTGGTCCGGTTCGTCGTGGGCGTGCGACTGGAGCAGCTCGCGCACCCCGGCCGGTGGGTTGACCCGCGTCAGGGCCAGCACAGTTTCCAGCTGGTCGGGACTGCCGGGCAGGAACAGGCCGGGCACGATGGGTACGGTGATGCCCGCCCGGCGGCACTCGTCCACGTACGCTAGGAAGGAGGCGGCGTCGTACAGCGTTTGTGTCACGATGAAGTCGACGCCGAGGTCAACCTGGTGGGGAAGAGGGAGAAAGAAAAATGCAAAAATTCAATAAAACAAGCCATTAAAAAATTTTTATATTAAATATAACTTTAAACAATGTCCTTGCACAAAGGAAATCATAAAAATCATTGTTAGGGAAAAATGCAGTACCAGATTCATCAATTCATCACAGTTCAACAAAGATACACCAGAGTATGTGTTCCTAGCGCTTATTCCCATATAAATTGAGTCCGCGTCGAGATTTGCTCCAAATGATCACAGTTTCGCCTATTTCAAATTTATATAATAATATTGAAAATCGAGAATTGAAGTAAGAAGTATTATCCGCGCACCACCAAACCGAAGTACGCATCTCTTCTGTTGCGCGAAAAAATCTGTTGCGCCGTATAAAAATTGAGTGGTTTGTCGTAAGCGTGTACATCAGCCTGTGACGCAACAGGCTTTGACAGGTTGTCCTCGTATTTTGATTTTTGTCTGCCTTCACAATAATCCAGAGGGAAAAGTCATATACGTAATAATTTAATTTTCTGACATGCAAATATTATAATTCTGCAAATTTGGAAGTTCAAAAATTTAAATTTTTCAAAAGCTTTAAAATTAAAAAACTCTTAAATTATAAAAGAAAAGTTTGATAATCTAAGGATTTGATTTTTTTTTTGACATACTTCGTACTTTCCAAGGTCTTTCGTCAGATTTCACTTCGGATGGACGAAACACATTTTTTTTGTTTTCAAAATGTTTCTCACCAAAAATGCCGATTTTCTATGGCGGCACCTAACAATTTTCAAAGTTTATGTCGCCCCTTCAAAATTGGTCCAAAAATCAGGAGCCAAAAAAAATCAACAAACTTCAAAATTTTAATTGTAAAAAGCGTGCGCTGATCATCATTTTTAGCATGCAAGATGTAAAATGCATTTAAAAACACTTTTAATTCAAGTGCTTAAACCATCGCTTGTAATCTAAGAATTTAAGAATTTAAGAATTTAAGAATTTAAGAATTTAAGAATTTAAGAATTTAAGAATTTAAGAATTTAAGAATTTAAGAATTTAAGAATTTAAGAATTTAAGAATTTAAGAATTTAAGAATTTAAGAATTTAAGAATTTAAGAATTTAAGAATTTAAGAATTTAAGAATTTAAGAATTTAAGAATTTAAGAATTTAAGAATTTAAGAATTTAAGAATTTAAGAATTTAAGAATTTAAGAATTTAAGAATTTAAGAATTTAAGAATTTAAGAATTTAAGAATTTAAGAATTTAAGAATTTAAGAATTTAAGAATTTAAGAATTTAAGAATTTAAGAATTTAAGAATTTAAGAATTTAAGAATTTAAGAATTTAAGAATTTAAGAATTTAAGAATTTAAGAATTTAAGAATTTAAGAATTTAAGAATTTAAGAATTTAAGAATTTAAGAATTTAAGAATTTAAGAATTTAAGAATTTAAGAATTTAAGAATTTAAGAATTTAAGAATTTAAGAATTTAAGAATTTAAGAATTTAAGAATTTAAGAATTTAAGAATTTAAGAATTTAAGAATTTAAGAATTTAAGAATTTAAGAATTTAGGAATTTAAAAATTTAAGAATTTAAGAATTTAAGAATTGAAGAATTTAAGAATTTGAGAATTTAAGAATTTAAGAATTTAAGAATTTAAGAATTTAAGAATTTAAGAATTTAAGAATTTAAGAATTTAAGAATTTAAGAATTTAAGAATTTAAGAATTTAAGAATTTAAGAATTTAAGAATTTAAGAATTTAAGAATTTAAGAATTTAAGAATTTAAGAATTTAAGAATTTAAGAATTTAAGAATTTAAGAATTTAAGAATTTAAGAATTTAAGAATTTAAGAATTTAAGAATTTAAGAATTTAAGAATTTAAGAATTTAAGAATTTAAGAATTTAAGAATTTAAGAATTTAAGAATTTAAGAATTTAAGAATTTAAGAATTTAAGAATTTAAGAATTTAAGAATTTAAGAATTTAAGAATTTAAGAATTTAAGAATTTAAGAATTTAAGAATTTAAGAATTTAAGAATTTAAGAATTTAAGAATTTAAGAATTTAAGAATTTAAGAATTTAAGAATTTAAGAATTTAAGAATTTAAGAATTTAAGAATTTAAGAATTTAAGAATTTAAGAATTTAAGAATTTAAGAATTTAAGAATTTAAGAATTTAAGAATTTAAGAATTTAAGAATTTAAGAATTTAAGAATTTAAGAATTTAAGAATTTAAGAATTTAAGAATTTAAGAATTTAAGAATTTAAGAATTTAAGAATTTAAGAATTTAAGAATTTAAGAATTTAAGAATTTAAGAATTTAAGAATTTAAGAATTTAAGAATTTAAGAATTTAAGAATTTAAGAATTTAAGAATTTAAGAATTTAAGAATTTAAGAATTTAAGAATTTAAGAATTTAAGAATTTAAGAATTTAAGAATTTAGGAATTTAAAAATTTAAGAATTTAAGAATTTAAGAATTGAAGAATTTAAGAATTTGAGAATTTAAGAATTTAAGAATTTAAGAATTTAAGAATTTAAGAATTTAAGAATTTAAGAATTTAAGAATTTAAGAATTTAAGAATTTAAGAATTTAAGAATTTAAGAATTTAAGAATTTAAGAATTTAAGAATTTAAGAATTTAAGAATTTAAGAATTTAAGAATTTAAGAATTTAAGAATTTAAGAATTTAAGAATTTAAGAATTTAAGAATTTAAGAATTTAAGAATTTAAGAATTTAAGAATTTAAGAATTTAAGAATTTAAGAATTTAAGAATTTAAGAATTTAAGAATTTAAGAATTTAAGAATTTAAGAATTTAAGAATTTAAGAATTTAAGAATTTAAGAATTTAAGAATTTAAGAATTTAAGAATTTAAGAATTTAAGAATTTAAGAATTTAAGAATTTAAGAATTTAAGAATTTAAGAATTTAAGAATTTAAGAATTTAAGAATTTAAGAATTTCAGAATTTCAGAATTTCAGAATTTCAGAATTTAAGAATTTCAGAGTTTAGGAATTTACGATTTCAGGAATTTACGATTTCAGGAATTTAGGAATTGAAGAGTTTGAAAATTTAATAATATTTTTCTAGGATTCAAAAGATAAAAAATTCTCAGAACAATTTAATAATTTAAGAATCCAAGAATTGAGGAGTTCAAGATTTTTGTATCTTAGATTTGTTTAATTTTCTTTGTTATTCATTTGAATTTTTGATGTTTTGAATTTAAAAAAAAAATGTGATATTGTTACGAAAAGGATTCTGAGCTCGTTACTTAGCTTATAGTAACCATTCGGAATATTTTAATTTTCAAGCCAGATTTCCGAAATCAAAAAAAAAATCGCAAATTGGTTAAGGGCAGTTACATGTACATAATAAAAACTAAAAACATTAATGCTTCTATGAAAAATTTACTAAATATTTAAAAGACCGTAATCAAAAGACCTTTCCAATGAGTCCAAAAGATTGAAGATCCAGATCCAGATTTTTATTTAAAAAAAAATTATATAAATTTGAAGAGAGAATTAGGTAACGTTTTTCAACTCAAATTGCACATGATTTTAAGGTCCTTCCAGTCACGAGTGTATGCTTCTCCATGAACTGAGAATGTGCAATCATACAATCATATAACATCAACCGCAATTAATCGCCTTCCATATTGAACTGCAACGCTCTGGAAGCTTGAATTACGCCGCGCACCACATTTTTTTTTTTTTTTTTCAAAACAGTCATCACTTTTCACAACTGCAGTGTGCTGCTGCTTGTACTGTCTGCGCGCACATTGACCACACAGATAATCCTGACGCAGTGCAAAATATGTGCAACCGCGAGAAAAACAACACGACAGCGCATGATAACAACGCCAACGTCCTGTAACCTTCGATAAACACATACACACACACATTACGCTCAAGTTCACTGTCGCGAGACTGCTGGCTCAACTTGTTTCCCACGAACTTGTTTTGATGCGTACCAAAACAGTTTCTAATGTGGTATTGCTGGTGGTGGTGTTTGTCGTCCACCCACCCAAACAATCGCGCTTTTCCTGTGATCATCAATGAAAATTTCACACTAAAAATAGCTCAAGCTGCTTAAATTCACACACAAACAAGTGATCTTCTCGCAGGCGTTCTAGTACTGCACTTGAATTCGCCAATGTCGCCGCGCTTATCACACACTGCTTATCACCTCACCTTTTGCTTCAGATATTTGACGTCATAGTCCACGGACGGTGACTCCGGATGGCCGTACGGGTAGCCTCCGACGCCGATGGTCAGGTCGGGATTGTTTTTCGCCCGCAGGTACTCGACCAGGTCGCACGAGTGCTGGAATCGTTGACCCTCGCTGACGGTGTCGCCGCGGATCACGAACAGGTTCCAGTTGCCCATGTCGACGAACTTGTCCACCTGCGTCTCGGTGATGTTGTAACAGGACAGATGAGGAACCGCGGAACAGTGAGGCACTATTTTAGCGGTCATCTTGAGCATCGGTGTGTCAGCGAAGCGCTGGTACTGCAGATTATTGTCGGAGATCCAGGGCAGCGAGCAAAAAACAGGCGCCAGTCGACCGAGGTCGAGGTGGAAGTCCTCGCGCGGAATCAACTCGATCGAGTAGCACAACCGTTCGGACGTTGTCCATCGCTGGATGACCTGCTTCAGGTTCCGACTGTTCTCGTGGCTGTGCATCACTTCTGCTGTCACTGCTGCTGCTGCTAAGATCGTACTTTTGTCCTCCTCGCCATTGGGATCCGATTCGACTGTTTGGCGATGCATGGGCGATGTTGGCGGTGGCCTCCGCTTTTCACGAGAAGGGGAAGATAAATTTAGACCGCGAAGGCGTTTTTCGGTTCTCTTCTCTACGGTCACGCGTGTCCCTCTGGCAGTTCGGAGCAGGTCCCGCGACGACGACAACCACCACACCAAGACGTCAGCTGACAAGTTTCGAGCGAAAGAGAGTCTACCAAACGAAACCGAACCTCGCGAGAGTATACTAACGAATGACGACCGACCGACCAACGAGACAGAGACAGCTGCACGAACACGCGCGCACGACGACTCTTCACTATAAACAAATCTCGCTGCTGCTGCCGCTGCTAAGTACACGATAATGCGCGTGTACAAAACAAAAAAAAATGCAGTACTAGAACGCAGCAGGGCAGACACTTGAGCTATAGTGCACACTCTTCGTCGTCGTCGTCGTCGATGCTTTCGCCTGACCTTGACACTGCACTGCAGCAGCCGCTGTGCTTCCGTTGAAGGGTGCTGCTGCTGCTGGTAGAACGTTGCGTGACTAGGTCAACTCAATGCTGTTGGGATGAATCAGAACTTTTTCGTTCCAGAAGGATTAAGACAAAGTTAGCTGAAAGTTTAATATTGTAAAACTTTCTTTGAAGTTTCAAGGCGCAATCACGTAACGATGCTGAAAAATCAATATGCGTCAGCTTTAATTCGATCCAAAGTTCTGCTGTCGTTCTTTATTTTGCTTCTTTTATTGCCGATCCACGACCATGTAGTTTGGTCCTTTTGTTGTTTTCATTACGGGTTGAGGCACGTAATTTATTAACTGTGTAGCCCTCGCTGAAATCGATCAAACAGAATAAATATTTACTTTTAGTTTTTGGAAATGTATAACCAAGGTCACTTTTCGTTGCAAAACTTGTTTCGTACTTTTTTTTCCAACGAAAAATTCTTTAAATTCTTTCAATTCTCTCAATTCTTTAAATTCCTTAAATTCTTTAAATTCTTTTTAATTCTTTAAATTCTTCAAATTCTTTAAATTCTTTGAATTCTTACAATTCTTTAAATTCTTTAAATTCTTTAACTGCCTATGATCGCATAAATGTCCCATATGCATTTTCATCGTTTTTGAGTTAATGATGCAGTTTGGTTCAAAATCGTGTGCTCTTTCAGAAAAGTATATAACATGTGTGGGACAAACTTCAAAGGCATTTTTCTCAGCTTGCTGTTTTTGCATATGGGACATTTATGCGAACATGGGCAGTTAAATTCTTTAAATTCTTTAACTTCTTTAAATTCTTTAAATTCTTTAAATTCTTTAAATTCTTTAAATTCTTAAAATACTTTAAATTCTTAAAATTCTTAAAATTCTTACAATTCTTACAATTCTTAAAATTCTCAAAATTCTTAAAATTCTTTAAATTCTTTAGTTTTTTTTATTTTTTTTTTAATTTATTTAAATTCTTTAAATTATTTATATTCTTTAAATTCTTTAAATTCTTTAAGTTCTTTAAATTCTTTAAATTCTTTTAAATTTTTTTAAATTCTTTAAATTCTCAAATTCTCTAATTTTTTTTTAAATTCCTTAAATTTTTTATATTTTTACACATAAAGTTCCAAAACACTATAAAACTTTGAGTTTGGGTCATGTTTTGCATAAGATATAAATTTTACAAATTTACTGTAACGCATTTTGCTCGAATATTTTTTCGTTCACCCACTCCCTCCCGAGCCCCGCCCAAAAATCTACTTATTTGCATATTTTTTCCTTAAAGTAGACATTCTGACGATTCCAAAACACTATAAAACATTGGTGTTTGGTGCTATTTTGCATATTTCCCAAGCCTGCGAAAATTTACTGTAACGCATTTTGCCGGCTTCGGGTTTTGACTGTTAACCGATAAGTGTCAAGTGTCAATACAAGTACTAACAAGATGAACTTTTTAGCACTCAAAAAGATGCCGAAATAGTATTTTATGCAACAAGTTGCAAAAAGAAGATTTTTTCAGCACGAGTCGTACATCCAACGAGGTTTACCAAGTTGGGTAAATACGACGAGTGCTGAAAAAATCAAGTTTTGCAACAAGTTGCTTGCAACATTTTTTGCAATGCCGAAAAATGCTTCTTGAATGGAATTTTATGTCAAACATTCATGTGTTTAGTAATTTCACCGTTCAAAACAAAAAATATTGAAAAATTTTACTTTTCGATATTAATGTTAGAACTAATAGTAGATTTTTTCAGCACTGGTATTGAAAGGTATTAATTTTCCAATCTGTTCTGTCAAAAAAATAAAAAAAGCATAAAAATTTAAATAACGAGCCATGGTTTCAACATTTTAATGAAAAAAGTGTTTTAAAATGCATTATACACCAGTCCAGTTGTTTTGCCATCATCAGTTTCCAAAATATAAGTATTGACGAAAATTTTATTTTTTTGCGAAAAATATTTTTTTTCTGCGGTGCTGTACATTGGAATTTCATAAAAATGAAGTTTTTTGAAAAAAATATTGTTTTTGCCCCCTGATTTTTGGACCAATTTTGAAGGGGGTGACACAAACATTGAAAAATATTTGCAACGGTCTTATTTGAATAATAATAAAAAATAATAAGTGTTCGATTTTTTAATATTTGTTTCTTTTTAAATATTTAGATTTAAATTTTTTATACCTGTTTTTCTAGTACTGACTTTAAAGTTTCAATTTTTAATTTTTTAATTTTGGAGTTAAGAGTTAAATTTTGATTTTTTTTTACTATTTTGAAGCTTTAATTAAATTTTAAGTTTTAATTTTTTGGAAGATTCGGGTTAAATTTTAGAATTTTTAATTTAAAATGTATTACTATTGTTCTTTTTTTTTGGGTAGTTATGTTATATTTGATTGTTTTTATATATATTTTTTAAATTTCTGAATATGAATATTTAAATGAAAAATTCTTAATGCAGAAACTTGGAAACTACAAACATGCAAATTCACAAAAAAATAAAAACAAAATCGAAAATTACAAAAATTCTAAAACTAAGAATTTGAAAAATTTGGGCATTCAAAATTGGTAAACCTAAAATGTCTTTGATATTTTTTTATTCCTAAGTTTCTGATTTTGAATTTACAATTTTTGCATTTGCATTTTTCAGGATAGACTGCTCTTGTTTACAAATCTTGATTTGACAATTTAAATTGTCTTGTTGAAATGAACTTCACCTAACATTGATTTGAATTAAACAGATTTTTCGTTTTTTTAACAGATGCCCTCAAGATGATGTTAAGTCAACCCGAGCCAAAGTTCAGCATTTCGGTTTATCGCGATATAATCAGAAATGCATGGTAAGTAAATTGGTAAATAATTGTATTCTATTTGAAGTCTAAACAGGGTTTCTTTTTACAATTTTTCAGGTATCAACTACTGAAGTTAGAGGAACTGGAAAAACAAAAGAAAATCAGAGATAGTGGATAAAGATGTGCCCAAGGATGTACATGTTTCGTTTGGTTGAACGTCATTTTTTTTGCTGTTTATTGTATTCTTCATTTTATTTTGTTTTTTGTTACTTTTTTGTATTTTGTGCAATTTAATTTGCACCTTGTTTCATTCCATGTCGTCAAATTTTGGAAGCAAATTATTTAATAATTTGGTAAAACCTAATTTTACCAATCTATTTGAATGTCTTGCTAAAAAAACTACATTTCAAAGATAGAAAATTGTTCGTTTCCGTTTTGAGCTCATGTGCCTGTTTCCTAATAAATTTAAATCGAATGAAACTTTTTTGATTGAAGTGTTTATTTCAACGCTCTTTCCATGTGACACAACCCGAAGCAAAAGATAAAGAACCGTGCAACTAATTGAAGCTTATGCTTCTGCCGGCTGCGCTGCTGCCACCATTAGAATCGACTGCAGCTGTATTTGTGTACCGCTGTGTCTATTCCTGCTCCTCCTCCTACAACAACACCACGACGTTTCAGCGTAAACAGAGAAACTCATCGTGAGAGCACGCCTCGCGGATAGTTTAGTCTGGAAGTTGTGCCGGTCCGGAGACGTGGTGGTCATCATGATCGAGCTGTACGTCGCCCTCGGCGTGCTGGCCGTCTGCCTGTACTTCAAGTGGAGCTGCAGCCACTGGCGCCGGGTTGGGAACGTCGACGGACCGTCACCGTTGCCACTGTTTGGGAATACGCTGGAGCAGGTGCTCGGCACGAAGCACTTTGGCGAGATTTTCGATGAAGTTTACAAGTCGTACCCGTCGGCGGCGTGGGTCGGAATCTACCAGATGTTCAACAAGCCTTCGATCGTGGTGCGGGATCTGGAGCTGGTGAAGGACATTCTGGTGGGAGACTTTGCGAGCTTCAACAAAAATGCGTTTGAGGTGGACGAAAAGGTTGATCCGCTGATTGCGATGAATCCGTTCGTGCAGGACGGTGAAAAGTGGAAGGAGAGGCGTTCCGCGTTGATACCGCTGTTTAGCGCGTCCAAGATTCGTACCGTGTTCCCGATCATCAAGAATGTGGCGGAGAACTTGCTGCAGCATGTGACGGACACTCGGGGTGCCTCTCCGGACTTTGAAGCGAAAGAGGTTTGAGCTCAATTGGTTTAAATTGCGACTTAATGCTTGATTGAGTTCTGTTTTTCAGATGTGCGGTCGCTTCACGGTCGACTCAGTGTCAAGTTCGGCGTTTGGAATCGACGCCGAGTCCATTACCAATCCGGACGGGGAGGTTGCGCGAAACTGCTTCGAGTTTTTCAACCCAAACTCTACGGCGTCGTTCGTGCGTTCATTGCTGTTGAATTTCTGCCCTAAGGTGGCTGCTGTGCTGAACATCGGGTGAGCTTTTGGTTGTAGTCGTAGCTGATAAGACTCACCGGTATTGCTTATTTAATCACTCTGTTTTTCAAGTCTTCGTCGAATAATATCAACACTTCAAGTGCCGAGTCGAGTTTGAATAAGTTTATCTTGACACAAGTTATCTAACAAGCCATCTCTCTCTCTCGATTGCACCAGCTTTGTCCCCGGTCACGTGGCCCGCTGGATCCATGGCATGGTCGGCGAGGTGCTCCGGCAGCGCCAAAGTGGCGAGGTCAAACGGCAGGACATGTTCCAGGCGCTGTACGAGAGCCTCTCCAAGAACGACCAACCAGTGCGGGGCGAAGAAATCGCCGGCCATTCGTTGACCTTCCTGTCGGAGGGCTTCGAAACGTCCAGCACGTTGATGAGCTATCTGCTGTATGAAGTTGGTTTACTAGCAGAATCTCAACTCTAGATTTAAATTTAATCTAATCTTCTTCATTTTAGCTCGCCTCAAACCAGGACATTCAAGAACGAGTCCTCAATGAGCTGGACTCCCTACTAAAAGATTCCAACGGACAGCTGACCGACGAAGTCGTTCAAAAACTATCCTACCTCGAGCTGACCATGTACGAGACTCTCCGGCTGCACTCGCCCGTCTTTGCGTTGAGCAAGGTTTGCGTCAAAGAGTACGAACTTCCGCCCCAGTACGGAACCGGCAACAAACGGGTTCGAATCGCCCCCGGCACGGTAGCCATCATCCCAGTCTACGGAATCCACCTCGATCCGGAAATCTACCCCGATCCGTACAAGTTCAACCCGGACCGCTTCCTCGAGGAGAACAAAAAGGCCCGCCACCGGTACGCGTTCCTCAGCTTCGGCGAAGGACCCCGCATCTGCCTGGGCATGAAGTTTGGTCTGATGCAGAGCAAGCTTGGAATCGCGACGCTGTTGACCAAGTACCGGGTCGAGCTGTCCCCGAAGCAGGAGCTGCCGCTAGAGTTTTCCAAAACGTGCTTCCTGCTAGCGCCCAAGAACGGAATTTGGGTGAGGTTCGTCGAGCGACGGTGATCATTCCATGAAATAAATATAAAAGAACCTCAATCCATCGTTTGTTTTTTTCTTGCTGAGTCACAATGATTGAATGGAGGCACGTTTTAACAATCTTCTTTGCAAGTGATTAGTTATCTGTTATCACTCCACGGTGCGCAAGCTGAAAACAAATGTGAATTTTGATGCTGGTAAGTCTCGCGCACGCTCCCACAGTTCAGTCAACGCCTCCGACATGGCAGGACTGTTAATCGCGGTCGCAGCACTGCTGCTCGCAGTCTATCTCTATCTGAAGCGCAGCTGTCGCTACTGGCGTCGTGTCGCGAACATTGACGGACCGCAGCCACGTTGGGTTTTGGGAAATATCTCACAGCAGATCACGGGACGGAAGCATTTCGGCGAGATTTTTGCGGAAGTTTACAGGTAAGGCGATTGACTCTGAATCCAGAAAATTGGAACACCTTTTTTCATAGCGATGTAAATAACATTGGAATTTCTCTCGCAATACATATTTTACACGAAATAAAGAATACGAATGCTTAAATGCTTAAAATTAGACTAAGATAGCTGTATTTTTTAATAAGTAAACTCCGGTGTTCCGGACAAAAACAATAATTTCAAATTCGAGGGTAATGTTTTGAACAAAAATTCCCTTTTTTCATCCTTATGTGGTAGGAAAAATACACCGTGAAAAAAACATTAAAATGTTTCACTATCACGTTATCGCGAATCGACTTTTCTGGATTCGAATGAAAATTTGTCCATGCATTTGTCCAAGAAGCATTTTGCATCATTAATTTTTCTGATCGATTTGATGTCTTAGACAAAGTTGTAGGTTATGATTGGAACTTTCAGGAAGATTGCAAGTGAAAGTGGTACAAGTGAAAAAAAATGCCGTTTTATATGAGTTTTTATCAATGAAGGCTGATACGGAACTTGGAAGGAACTCAAACTCCACATAAAAAACGCACAAGAAACGGTCAAGGAAAGGGTCACAAAAAGATTTTTCTTAAGCTGTTACGCAGCTGAAAAGGAACTGAAACGGAAAGTGGCGTTTGTCGTTTCTTCGCATTCTCTAGCAGAACAATTAAAAAATAATAAATAAATAGAAATTCAGAAATTTAGACATTTTTTAATTGCAATTGCAAAAAATAGAAATTGAAGAAAATAACAAAATTCAAAACTTGAAAAATTCTACAAAAAATTTAATTTAAAAATTGAATAAATCGAAATTACAAAAAATTAAAACACTAAATTATAAAAAACCAAAAATGCAAAAAAAAATCCAAGGTTTAAAACTTCTATTTTTTTATCATGAATACAGAAATTTAAAAATCAAACAAAATTTTAATATTGAATAAAATTGTAAATAATTTTTCAATTCAATTCGGTTTTATTGGTGAATTATCAATATACAATAAGTTCTTTTGGAATACATAACCGAGTTTTGGAGTTCCTTTCAGCTGTGTGTTACATCATAATCCATTTAGGAACAATTGTTGCTTGTAGTTAAGGGGTTACCGAAAGTAAGAAAAAGATAAGAAAAAAACTTACTAAAATTGCAAGGGAAAGGGGATAGAAATAGAGAAAGCTTAAAACTAGATAATTGTAAATAATAACTTCATTAAATTAATAAAACAAAAAAAATAAAAAAAATATATTTAAAAATTTTAAATTTGTTTTTAACTTATTTATGTCTTCAAAAATGTTTGATTTTCTTGCGGCAATTGCAGACTGGTGGCAAGCTTGTCAAAAAGTGTACCTCACTTTTGACAATCCATAAAGGGTGAACGTTCCGTAAACTGGTTGCGCAAAATAGGGTATACATGTCATTTCTGAGTAAATTTGAAAATAATTTTATTTAATGTAAATGTTTTCAATTTTTTTAAATTGATTGTCGAGTTAAATTTTTGCAATATATTTATATTGAGTTTATGGAATTCAATGTGACATTAAAAACTTATGTAGCGCATAGTTTAGCAACCACGGTAACTCATTTCGTTTTGCGCAATTTCAACGTAATTAAAAGAATTTATGTGACTGCATTGTTGACAGTGTTGTGTATCGTACAAAACATGTTAACGTAATACCGACAAATTGACTTTTTACAAATATTTTTTCCTTTATAAGTTATTTTCGTAAAGCATTATATTTTTTCACTCAAAAAACGGTTGTAAGACATTTTTTAACTTATTCATTAATTTTTTACAAAACATATTCAAAATAATTCATAAAACATTTAATTTTTAAATCATTTTACACAAAAAAAAACTTTGTTTCATATGTACATTGGCTGGCACTTTTACCCTATATTTAGCGTCGGAAGGGTAAAGCGACCAAAAAATGGGGGCCACGGTCCAGCCACTGTTTTACGATTACGATTACGATTTGACAATCTTGCCATCAGGCTGGGCAATTGAGAATTCAGCAATTAAAAAATACAAAACTGAATAAATAAATAATTACAAAATTTAATATTTTTAAAATTTAATAATTTTAATATTTAAGAATTTTAGAATTAAAGAATTTAAGGATTTTGAATCAAGGAATTTTAGCATTTTTTTTATTAAGAAATTTAAGAATTCAAGAATTAAGAAAGTCAAGAATACGAGAATTTTTGGTTTTCGGATTTTTTAATTCTTAAATATTTTTTTCAGTTCCCCAATTTTTCAATACGCATTTTTTTTCAACATTTTGAATTTTTGAATATTTTAATCTTTTTTCTCCCAATAAACTCAAGCGCGCGGTGCGTCCAACGCGCTCAAACCGAACTGTCAACTTTTTTGGGAGGGTTCACGAAAAGTATACGCAACATTACTTGACCGTTTTCCTTCTGATCTCCGTATTTACCTTAAAGGTGCACTTTTTCAAAATTTCTCAAAAGTTCTTTTCGATTGCAAATGCAATTTTACATATAAATATAGTTTTTTGTTTTTTTTTTGTGGAAATTTCGGCACATTTCAAAATTGCTATTTAAAAAAACATCCGTCATGCACTATACCTCAAAAGTTGGCTTTTTCAAGGGGGTAATTTTTTTAAAAGATAGTAAAAATCGACTTGTAACAGAGGGCATTTTTTTAAGTGTAACATATTTTTCAGATTTTTACTGATCACAACCAACAACTTTGCTGAAGACACCAAATCGATTAAAACAGTCGTTCTCAAGTTAGATATTATTGAATATTTACCTTGCACTTTTGTATGGACAGCTCTCAAAATTGTATGGAGACTTTTATGGAAAACTGATGATACCCAATTCCTTTTTGGACAAAAGTAAGGCATGAAAAATGTTTCATCTAAATTAAAAAAAATACAATGAAAAGTAGATTTGATAAAGCATGATTATAAAATTACGCAATCCATACATTCTAAAGTTGTAAAATTGAGGAATATTTTTCTTTCCTTCTTACCAGATAAAGATATAGGGTTAAATTTAAGCTTGGACATCACTAAATACTATCTTTGGAAATACATTATTTCACCAAAAAAATGTCGTCGCAAAAATCTCTAAACATCACTTAACATTTATTTTCGACGTCCTATCGATTGAAACTGCAAGGGCTCGTCTATCTTCAGCTCTTAATTTTTTTCCCGTTGAGGCCAAGTGATGTCCGTGTCTTGTAAAAAATAGCAAAAATTGGTGTCGCCTAATTCTCAGCATTTAAAAAATAATATAAAAAAATAAATAGGTTACATGAAAAATCGTATTACAAAAGACAATAGTCGACTATTTAGATCTGTGATCTAAATAAAACGATTGTAATACTTCGATCGCCGATCTACTGAAAACGATCGAAATATCACGATCGCTGACAAAAATCAGGGTCACTTCACAAGGCCTGATCGCATGTCCCTTTCAGATCGTACCCCCAGGCGTCATGGGTCGGCGTGTACGAGCTGTTCAACAAACCGGCCGTCCTGGTTCGCGATCTCGAACTGGTCAAGGAGATCTTGGTCAGCAGCTTCCAGCACTTTAACAAAAACAGCTTCGAAGTAGACGCCAGCATCGACCCGCTAGCCTCAATGAACCCCTTCGTCAACGTGGGCGACCAGTGGAAGGAGAAACGATCGCAGATCGTCCCGGTGCTAACGGCAACCCGCGTGCGCACCACCTTCCCGATCATCAAGAACGTCGCGGAGAATTTCTTGAACTACGTCGATCGCGTCCGAGGCGGGAGTCCCGATTTCGAGGTGAAGGAGGTTTGCGGCCGGTACACCATCGATTCGGTGGCGAGTTGTGCGTTCGGAATCGACGCCGAGTCGTTTAGCAACCCGGACGCGGAGTTTGCCCGGATGGGCTTTGAGCTGTTCAACGCGGACTCGGCGATCGCGTGGCTGCGTGCAATGTTGGCACTTTTTGCACCGAGGCTGGCATCGCTGCTGAAGTTGGCGTGAGTTATCGCGCGGTCGTTGCTTTGTGCGATAAGATTGCTTATTGTTTGCATTTTAGGTTCATCCCCAAGCATATTGACTGTTGGTTCCGCAGCTTGATCGAGAATGTCACGAATCTGCGGAAGGATGGGAAGGTGCAGCGGCGAGATCTTTTCCAGGCGATTCACGACACTCTGTCGCAGAACGGAACCGTACCAGTCAAGAGCAACGAGTTGATTGGTCACTCGGTCACGTTTCTGACGGAGGGATTTGAGACGTCTGGGACGTTGATGAGCTACGTGCTGTTTGAGGTTTGTGGATCTTTTCTTTATTTTTATAAATTACTGATTTATTCTCTCTTACAGTTGGCAACCAACCGAGAGGTTCAAGATCGCGTCCTTGAAGAGCTGGACTCCGCCCTGGAAGATGGCCAACTGACGGACGAAGCCGTCCAAAAGTTAGTCTACCTGGAGCGCGCCATGTACGAAACGCTGCGGCTTCACGCCGCGACGCTGACCCTGACCAAGGTTTGCACCAAAGAGTACGAACTGCCGGCGCAGTATCCGACCGACAGGAAGCGAGTTCGCATCCAGCCGGGCACGGCGGTCATCATTCCGGTGTACGGAATTCATTACGATCCGGAGATTTTCCCCGATCCGCACCGCTTCGAGCCGGATCGATTCTTGGAGGAGAACAAAAAGACACGCCACCGGTATGCGTTTTTGGGCTTTGGCGAAGGGCCGCGAATCTGCCTGGGGATGAAGTTTGGGATGCTGCAGAGTAAGATCGGAATTGCGACGCTGTTGAGCAAGTATCGTGTTGAGTTGTCTCCCAAGCAGCAGTTGCCCCTGGAAGTGTCCAAAAGCACCTGGCTGCTTGCTCCCAAGGGTGGCATTTGGGTGAGGTTCGTCGAGCGGAAGAAGTGATACGAATGAGGGAGATTTCTTTCCAGAAACACAATCTACACAAAACTTAAGCTTCAACAAAGGTTCTGGAATCAAGCCAAAAATATATAGTTTATCCACAATCGACGTGTCGTTCAACTCAACTAAAACAACATAATCTTACCCTCAAAGCACTAATAACTCAACTCTCGTCCCGCGACCGTAATCTTGGAATGCACGATATCGTTCCGCCTGGCGAGCACCTCCACAACACCCGTCTTGTTTAGTACGGTCAGGCCAAGCTCCTTAAGCGTGCTGGCGACCGTTTCCTCCGACGGGTTTGACTCGAGCGTTTCATGCAGCAACATGGCCGATCCCAGAGGCAGTGTTAGCAGCGTGCACGCGTCGTTAATTCTGTTGGGATAATTTGTAGATGTTAATATTTTAAAACCTGTTGAATTCTACACCTTACCTCTTGAACAGCAGACTAGGCTTCCGCGCATACTGACCAAACAACGCAAACAAATTACGCGTCATATCAAACTGAAACTGCAGCGCACCTCCCGTAGAAAACTTCGTGTTCATCACCATCCCGTCGATGATCCACTCATCAAACTGCAGCGCAATCATCCGAATCACCACGGAGAAAACGTTCGCCGACAGTTCCGCCTCCAGGTTGTGCAGATTGTTCACCAACAGCTGGAACATCTCACTGGCCGACGCCGACAGCATGAACGTTTCCTTCGTGTCCAGCTGGTTCATGGTGGGCCACGCGTCGTGCCGATACAGCCGCGACTTGCCCTTGACCTCCTCAACCACCCGCCCCGACAGCTCCTTCACCAGCGTTCGCTGCCAGTGGTCCAGCTCTTCGATCGTTTTGTCAAACACCGAACTGATCTCGTCCGCGTTCGGGCCGTACAGGGCCGCGTGCAGGTGCAGATAGTGGACGTTTTCGCCCCACTCGCGCAGCACCGATGTGATGTAGTTGATGGCGTTCAGGATCTTGGTGGAGCCGACGCTGTCCGTGCCGGGACTGTTGTGCAGCTGGACGAGCCTCCGTCGGAAGTTGTCGATCAGCTCCAGCTGCAGGTCCAGGAATTGCAGCTGCTGGCCGGGTTGAGGTAGGGCGCAGTATCGCTCCTTGATGGCGTCCAGGAGTCTGCGAGACGAGCGTCAGTTATTAAAAGTTAGGTGGTGAACGTTAAACTTTGTCGTAATTTCTCGACTTAGGATCGAACGATCGAACATTTTTGATCTTCTAGAAATTATTATTTATTCATCAAAAAAAAGGTAAAAGTCACGTTAATAGAATAAACAACACCAAAAAATTAATAGTAAAATCAATAACAAAACTACGTTCGCAAAACTATCAAAATTGACAAAATATTTAAACTTCACAAATATAAAAATTCAAAATTCAAATATTGAATCATTCATATAAATAAAATATAACTAAATAAATATAATATTAAAAATCTAAATTCCAGTGATCAAAAATGAAAAAAAAAAAAACAAAAACAGTAATGCAGTTCTTGTTTGGTAAACGGGCAGAAAAAAAAAATTACAAGGGGACCACCGATGCATAATATTTTCCTGATGAAACAAAAAAACAAAAGTCACTCAAATTTGTTTACCACGTTTACTTCTTTTTTTCTAATTGTGGCTTGAAATTTGTTAAATGCTTGAAAGAAATTTTTTTTAGTTATTGAACTTGATTTTTACATCTACCAACCCCTCGGTCATTTCGGTTTGTTTTGGTTTGATGACGTTTGTCTGCTTTTAAACTGGGCAGCCCAGTTAAACAACGCCTAGTTACCGAACAACTACTGTATAAAAAACTTAAAAAAAATATAAATTTAAACTAAATTTACGCAAAAAGTCAAAATTTAGAAGTCTAGAAAACAAAACAAAATTAAAGGAAATCATTATTAGGCTAATTCCTTACTGAATTTCATCATGTTGATGCGATAATTATATAACCCAAGGTTAACTAGGAGTTGATAACAGGAGTAGGTATAATCAATTCCACACGAACCAGCTTCTCAACACCATAACAGCCATTCATTGCCGGCCGCTCCCATCGCTTTTATTAAGGGGAAAAGGGAAATTCTCCACTGTATCCCAAAGTCTCGCTTGAAGTTTAATGCCAAGAGGATACATATTTACATATTTTTGTGGGGTTAAATGGTCTGAGAAGCCACAATAAGCGAGTGGTAACGACCTTTGGTATTTTTGTTTTAATTTTCATGAATTCTATAAGGAGTCTATAGGCAATTTTTAGCAAAGTAATGTTATATTTTATCAACTAAGTATTCAACTTGTATTCTAGTCCGATTCTTGGATTCTAAACCTATTATTAAAAGTCCTTCGAAATCTTACAATCCAATCCATCAACGGCCATGTTGGTAGCATTTTTATATCATTGGGAGCAGATGGGAAACGAACAAACGTTTTTGCCAAAATGCTAAGAGGATGCTCATTAAAAAATTCAAAGTCAGAAAATTGATGAAAAAATAATAATTTAAATCATTTCAAGTTTAAAAAGTTCACAACATTACAAATTCTAACATTTTAGGTCTAAAAATTTGAACACAAAAAAAAAACTGTCCTCACCAAAATTTTACTTCAGTAATCGGATAATCTTTTCACCAAAATTTTTAATTTTTATTTTCATCAAAATTTTGGTTTCTGACCTATAGCTACACAGTAATAAAATGTGTAATTTTGGAAGGTTGAATAGTACCTTTGTTATCATGTAATTTTACCTAATTTTTTTAAGGAGAAAAAAAAATTAAACTACTCAAATATGCTTAAAACAAAAACAAAAACACAAATTCATAAATTTAAAATTTGAAAAAAAAATCTGCAAAACCTCAACCAAAAAAAAACTTATATTGGTACATTCAAAATTGCTTGAATTTTTTTAAACTTCAATGTCGCAATTTTTGCCGCCATTTCAAATTACAAAAAAAAAAATTGGAGTCATATTTAAGGTTAGAAACCCAATTTTTTACAAAGATACAAATTTCTTGACTGGATTTTTTACGAAACTTCGAGTAATAGTCGATTAATGAACTAATTTTATCATTCTTTAGTTTTAAAACCTGACTTTTTTTTTTCAAATTTTTAGATTTAATTTTTATTTTATTTCATATTTGTGGCCAAGCTTCCCAGCACCGTGCGGTACACGCGGTTCACTCGCACCTCGGGTTTGCTTTGCGCCTGCTTTGTTCGGTTTACACCCGTACCCGACTCACACGAACCGAGGGTATTTTGGTTCATCGTACCAGCGCACCACGACACTCTCGGTTCGCCGCGTCGGTTTTGTGTCTGGCACTCACCCATGGCATGAACCCGGTATATGAGCCAAGGTGCTTCACTCGTTACGAGCCGAGGTACGTGCCGTGGTACGCGCTGGCGGTACAAAACGGGTTCAATACCACGACACGTACCACGGCACGCTGTGTTCATGCCATGGGTGAGTGGCAGACACAAAACCGATGGGGCGAGCCGAGAGTGTCGTGGTGCGCTGGTACGATGTACCAAGATACCAATACACAAATGGGTTCAGGCACGTACCGAAGCTAGAAAACCAAACCCGCGGTGTGCGTTGGCACTGGCGCATGGGAAGCTTGGTGGCATTATTGTGTTGATGCTCTTATTTTAGTTTTTTAAACTTTCGAATTTTAGAATTGTAGATACAAATGTATTTTGAATAATTCGATTTTTGAAGTTTTGGTTTTTTTAATGTCAAAAATCAAAATCAAATTATTCGCTCTACAGCATTGCCTTGGCGTTTTCGATTGCGAGATTCCTACTCGAAACTAGGGGAAATCTACCCTTTCCAATCAAACACCTATCTTCGTCATATGGAGAGTTTGATGCTCGATTAAAGCTCCAAAAATACTATTTGGGCTATAAACTTACCAGCAACAGCACCGCCTCGAGTAAGCACGCAAATGTATGCCACTTACTGGCCAAAAAGATCACATTTAATGCACTTTTGATCATAATTTGTATTTTGCGAGACCACTTCTCATCATTTTGTTGGCACACACAGTGACACACACGAGAATCCCTCAAACGCTTAATGAATATCGCCAAAATTAACTTTTCACTTTCGCTTACTTTTTCACGGCGCTTAAGATATGAAATTGCTTCCAACTACCGGCAACATGTTCTTTTGATCATTAGTAACGCACTCACTTGAAGAATAATCCCGAATAATGTAATAAACTAGCAAGCGCCATCAAAAAAACAAACGCGCCAAGTCGTTTGACGTTTCAATTTTCACTTTGCATTCCACTCGAAGGCTGAAGAAAACCGAGCGAGAGACGAAGGCAAAAAAGAACAAAGGCTGGCCGTCAACACCACCAGCAGCACAGCCAGCGATGCCAGGAAACTTTCCCTATAAATGCCACTTTTCGTGAGTGTTCGTTTGAACTGTCAGCGCAAATGGCAACACTCGACAGAGTGTTGGAAGAAAAAAGAACTAAGCCGATATTAGAAAAATGGGCGTGGCCCAATGCATTCGCCTCGATTAGAATACCCTTGGGAATTTTTTTTTGTTAAATGCTTGGTAAAGAAATAGAATAACATTTAGAGAAAGTGAAAATAAACAGAAATGTTCACAAAAACTTGCTCTACTCGTTGGTGTACTTGGTTTTAGTAAAATTCAAGGGAGACTCTAGATTATCCAGCATCATTCAAACACGACCGCTTATTAGGATTAAAATGGGTAGATTTCCCCTAGGTGTTCGAAGGCTTGATTGTTGAGGCAATGGAGCATTTTCATTTGAGCAGTTTTTGCTTTTTTCTACAATGCATTCTTTATGGGAGAACTGTCATTTCTACCACTCGAATCCGGTGCTCCATTGCAAACCTCTTTTTACACCTAAGCTTCCATCTACCCCGGGATTCGAACCGACGACCTTTGGATTGTTAGTCCAACTGCCTACCAGCGACTCCACCGAGGCAGGACTCAGGGAGACGACTCCTACACCTGGACTGAGCTAACGACCTAACCTTTTAGGTTAGTCCGGGGCCAACATTTACTTCCCTTCCGACGGAAGGCGTGATCAGGCAAATCTCGTCTCGAAAAATGCCACCGGGACCGTCTGGGATCGAACCCAGGCCGACTGGGTGAGAGGCAACCACGCTTACTCCTACACCACGGTCCCGGCGTAAGAATTTTAAAATTTGAGGATAAGAATTATTTTTTTTATTTTGAACTTTTGATATTGTTTATTTAAAAAAAAATGAATTGCTGTTTTTTTAATTTGATTTTTTGAGCTTTTAATGTTTGAATTTGTGATTTTTAGATTTCAAGATCATTTTTTGCATATTTGTACAGAATTAATTCTAATGGAACTTCAATCGAATTATAGCGAATCAGAATTCGTTAATGGAGCACTTCCATTCGAGCAGTTTTTCCTTTTTTCTACAATGTATTTCATATGAAGCGAACTGTCAAAAACTGCTCGTCTGCGGGTGCTCCATTGGAACTACAGCTATCAAAAGCACGTATTCGAAAATCAATTAACAACGGGGTCGAAACGTAAACATTAGTTTGACAACTAAATTTTTGACGTTTGAGCACTTTTTAATTCGAATACGTTCGAAGTAGCGAGCATTCGAATTAGCCGACATTCGAAGTAGTGATATTCGAACTAACAAATCCGATCTGTATTCTTTAATTTGAGATTGTTTTATTTCTCAATTTTAAAATTAATATTTGATTTTTAATTATATATTTTTTTAATTTCTGAAATCCATTAGAAATAATTAAAAAAAAAGAATTTTTAACCCTCAACTAAAAAAAATCTGAAAATTATTAAAAAAATTAAAAAAAAGTTGATGAAAAGTTAGGAAAAACAACAAAATGATTAGTTTTTTAAGAATAGACCAAAAAAATATCATAAAACACATTATTGAAACTAAAAATTAATTAACAATATTTTTTGTACGACTAAGGCTGCTCAAATGTTTTCCAAAAAAATGGCAGGGTTAAATCACCATAATTTTTTTTTTAAATGTGAAAATGTGAATTTAAAATGCAATAGCCAAAAACCTTTTTTAAAAAAGCTTACATTTAAAAAAATAATCCTTTTCTATTTCTATAATTATTGTATTTTCAAATTATTGAATTTTAAGAAAGCGTTGCCTTTTTTATTAAAAAAAAGGTTAGCAAAAGATCGTAGGTCGAGAGAAGATACCAGCGTAATTTTTCGATTAAGTCACCCTACCTTATAAACTGGTCCGCACACCGCGGAATCTTCATGTCGTCCAAATTGGCCGGATCCAGAAAGCGCCACGGCTCGCGCCCGCTCTTGAGCATCGCGTCCATCTTGTCCGAGGTGAACTTCTCCTCGATGGCCATCCACTTGACGAGATACTTGGGCTGAATGAGCACCGAAACGACGCTCGGCAGACTCGCCGGATATCCGAGTGATAGTTTCAGCTCCTGCTCGAAGGCGAGCACTTCATCGATTAAATGTGCCAGCAGGGCTTCCTCCTGGCAGATGGCATCGATGTCCTCCACTAGCTTTTCGATGGCCAGCTGGACGAGACCGCGAACGAATTCGAGCTGAAAATTTGCATTCGTTTGAAAGTTGAAGGATTGAAGACGTTAAAGTTTCCTTACCCTAATATTGTGACTGGTAATTCCGGCCTTCAACGCGGCCGCCTGGAAGTTCTGCCCCACAAACACGTGGTTCTCTTTGGCCCACGACAGGATCTGTGTAAAGTACCACTCGGGTTTGTCCAGCCGGTTGGTTTGCTTGCTGCCGGAGAAGTGAAACTGGAACCGTAACCGGAACGGCTTCAGCAGCAGCTCGTTCGGGGCCGTTATCGGGGGACAGATGATCGAGGGGGTGAGTTTCACGCTGAGCAGACTCTGGTCACCGGGGACTTTAACCAGGAAGAGGTACTCCGCCAGGATTGCTAGTTTGTGCAGGTTTTCCTTCGACGGGTTGAACACCTCCAGCGATTGGTTCAGATTGGGCCACTTTATGTTGCGTAGGATCGTTTCGAACTCTTTGGCGTACTTTTCCTTTAGGATATCGTGCCAATAGAAGGCAACATTGCGGGCGTAGATCTTGAGGTGAGGAGCATCAACTCCGTTTAACCGATCTAGGATGCAGTTTGATAAACTTCCGCTCAACGCCACGTACAAGCTGATTGTTTTGTTGTCGTCTTTGCCGTGTACTGAAACGGTCAATTCCTGTCCAATGTTCTGGATGTCCTGCATAATCATAAAGTACTCTTTTTGGTTCTCCAATTTCCCGATTTTCGCCAGGTGCCCCTCAATCCTGTCCATCACGTCCCGATGTTTATCGATTTTCTCCTGCAGCTTCTCCTGGAATGCTTCCAGGTTGTCGGCGGCCTCCTCGAGCTCGGTGTACCGCCACGAGCACGACTGGACGGCATTCTTCAGCTCGGGGGCACAGTTTTCGTCACTCAGGGTCAGCCTCGCCGCCAACTGGTCCAGGTCGGTCTGGAACTTTTTCACCAAGTCATCACTTTTTGCTAGGGCGTCAAAATTAGACCCCAGCTCCCGGTTCAAGCGGGCCAAAACCCGTTCCTCGACGGTCATCGTTGCCGCGGTGGCTTTAAGTAGATAAGTTTACAATAAAAATGATGAAAAAATAGAAAATTTAGAAACTTTTATAAAATTCAGGCCAATTTTCTTTTGGTAAACACATCATCAGACGGACTGACAGTTCTGTTGCGAGTTGTGCACACTCGAATCGGCTCGCGAAAAGCTGGTCAAAATCCACTTGTAAACACGTTACTTTCGCGTAACGCTTGTAACGACCGCACCAGCACTGACGTTTCTCAACGTCAATCAAATTTGTTTACAAGCATTTTCAAACGTGAACAGCTGCCTTTCGCATCGCGATTTTAAAATTAAAAAAAAATCAGGAAATTTCACAATATTTGTTAACAAAATCACCGCCAACATGGAGAACGAAAAGGCCACCCAGCTTCCAATCGCCCGGATTCGAACCATGATGAAAACTTCGCCCTCAATCGGACAAATCGCCCCGGACGCGCTGTTTGTGGTTTGCCGGGCAGCTGTAAGTACAAGCTTACTTTTGATTCCCCAATCAAACTTCAAGATTCCAATTAAAATTTCAGGAAATGTTCATCGGCTACATCACCAAAAACGCCCACAAGAAGGGAACCAAAGCGCTGGACTACAAAGACCTGGCGGCGTACGTCGAGGGGGAGGACGTGCTGGAATTTCTCGTGCAAATTCTGCCCAAGAAGATCACGGTTCGCGAATACAAGAAGTTGTCGGCCGAACGGAAGGATGAAGACGACGACGACAGCAGCAGCAGCAGCAGCAGTGAGAGCGAAAGCAGCGATGGGGAGTCGGGCGAGGAGGGTAGCGGGAGCGACGAGTCCGGCGGCGAGGAGTCCGCGGATGAGCAAGAGGATGGGGCCGGAAGTGTCATCTCGATCGATTCGTCCAGTTCGGACGAGAAGGAGAACTCCAAGAATATGGGAAATAAGAAGTCGCCGCAGAAGCACAAGACTGGGGATTCGCCGTAGGAAGTATTTTTGTTTGTAATCGGATTGAAATTAATATAAGAATTTTACCTAATAATAAATTTTATTGAAGTTTTTTTGCCGCCAAAAACGCGCATTTTGTAATGCGTAACGCCTGAATGAAGAAGATCCCAAGCAATAACGTATGGTAACGATTGGAAATTTACTTCAAAAATTGCCAAATTTTTTCTTGACTAAAAAAAATATTTATGATTCTGTCTTAGCATTTCTACTCTTAAACAATATTTGATTCGATAAATATTAAATATTATTAAATAAAATAATTATTATCAAAATTTCCGCTGAATTCCTCATTATTTCTAACTAAACAAAAGGGCCCATAAACATCATTCAAAACAACAATTGAGTGACAGCGCTTTTGTGCCATTTTAGTTCTCATCGAAATTGCATTTAGAAAGGGCCCATTATGAACAACAGTTGGAAAGTTAAAAGGGCCCAATAACGAGATTTTTTTTTAAATTATGAGTTTTATTGCGAAAATCAACATTAATTAAGAAGAATCAAGCAGAGTTGAGGATAATGAAGTGCTTTATCGTATTTATCATAAGTAAAAATACCATCAGTCAAGCTTCTTTTTAAATTGGAATTCTAGTAGAGGTGGCAAAAAAGAGCGAGCCGCTCAAAGAGCCGGTTCTCTAAAAAGAGCGAACGAACCGTGGCTCACAAAAAAAGAACCGCGGTTCTTTTTTAAACTCCGATGTTTGGAAAGAACCGTTTCAAGATTGCATGATTTTGAAATCAGTGTTTTTTTCAATTTTATATTAATTTCACTGAATTTCCAACATTTTAAAGCATTAAATTTGTTTTTGAGAATTAAAAATGTAATTTGAAAAATATCAATGCTTATAAATTAATGTCTAATTTTTCAAAATTATCCAAAGGTGTACTTTTTCAAGTACTTTAGGATAAAAAGCAGGTTAAAGGGGATATTTCCCGACATTTTGAGAGCAGAATCAACAATTTTTTTGGGAGGTTTCAACAAACTCTAAAAAGCATTCATGCCAATATTTGAATTTTTCAAACCCATATTTTCATTTTCCTAGTTTTCTTTGATATCGCTCTAAAAGAAAAGCTGCATGATTTTCTAAATAAAATTAAAAAAAATCCTCTTGCCCGATTAAACTTTGGCATTTATAGACTATATCGATTAAATCAGAATGTAGAAAAAAGTTCGCAGAAAAAATATTAATTAATTTTAGCAAAAATAGACGCAATTTTGTAAAATTAATTGATTTTTTTTTCTAAATCCTAGATTTAAGTTTGGGTGCTCTCCCCATCCGCTTATTTGAACGTTAAGGTTCGAGCAGAAACATTGAAATTATAAAAGTCCAATCAAAAGAAACGAAAAAACCTTTCATCATTATTTAGAAAAAGAGCGAAAGAGCCGTTCAAAAGAGCCGTTCATTTTAATGAGCGAGTAAAAATGAGCGGCTCTGAAAAAAGAGCGGTTTTGCCCACCTCTAAATTCTAGAGTTTTTTTTGAAGAGGTCCTATAAGCTATTGTCTTTCATATGTTTATAGGACCTAATCAAAATAAAGTCTGGAATTGAAACAAGTTGTACACTTTTTGAAAGCGATTTTCTCGAATCGCGGTTTTTGGTTTTGTGCCCTAATGAAATGCTTGGCTTGATTTGTTAAAATTAAAAAATTAAAAAAAACTTGCAGGAATTTCAGAGATGTTAGCAGTGCCGCATTCAAAGAAATGCCGATGAGGTAGATTTTTTTGACAGCCGGGAGTTTGAGGGCCAACTCCACCCACCCTAAACATCAACAAACCGCCAAAATAACTTTCAGCTGCGCTCCACTCGTGTTCGTGTTAATTTTTTATACTTAATTCAAGCAAATATGCCAGAATCTCATGTTAACGAGGGTGCTTCCGGCTCCGGAGCCTCCAAGGATGTCGCCGCTAGCAAAAAGAAGGCCAATTTGCCATGGTAAGTTCTAACGACAGTATGATCATAGTTCGGACATAAACGTAATTTTTGTTGAACAGGATCGAAAAGTACCGACCACAGAAGTTCGAGGAAATCGTCGGCAACGAGGACACCGTCAGCCGTCTGGGCGTGTTTGCGACCCAGGGAAATGCCCCCAACATCATTATTGCGGTAAGAACTGTAATTTAATCTGAAGAATTGAGAATAACTAGCTTTCTTCAGGGTCCTCCCGGAGTCGGTAAAACCACGACCATCCTCTGCCTGGCTCGAATCCTGCTGGGGGAAAACTTCCGCGAGGCCGTGCTCGAGCTGAACGCCTCGAACGAGCGAGGAATCGACGTGGTGCGCAACAAGATCAAGATGTTCGCCCAGCAGAAGGTCACGCTGCCCCGGGGACGTCACAAGATTGTGATTCTGGACGAGGCGGACAGCATGACCGAGGGCGCCCAGCAGGCCCTCCGGCGGACGATGGAGATCTACAGCAACACGACGCGATTCGCGTTGGCGTGCAACACCAGCGAAAAGATCATCGAACCGATTCAGAGTCGTTGCGCGATGTTGCGATATTCGAAGCTGTCGGACTCGCAGGTGCTGGCCAAATTGATTGAGATTTGCCAGAAGGAAGCGCTGAGTTACGACGAGGATGGGCTCGAGGCGATTGTTTTTACGGCCCAGGGCGACATGCGACAGGCGCTGAACAATCTGCAGTCAACGGCGAATGGATTTGGCCACATCAGCGGGGCGAACGTGTTCAAGGTGTGCGACGAGCCGCACCCGATGCTGGTGCAGGACATGCTCGAGCACTGCGTCAAGGGGGACGTCCACAAGGCGTACAAAATCATGGCGAAGCTGTGGCGCTTGGGCTACGCCGCCGAGGACATCATCGGGAACATCTTCCGCGTGTGCAAGCGCATGAACATGAACGAGAAGCTGAAGCTGTGCTTTATCCGCGAGATTGGCGAAACGCACATGAAGATCGTGGACGGGCTCAACTCGCTGCTGCAAATGTCCGGCCTGTTGGCCAAGCTGTGCGAGGTGTCGTAAAGGTAGGAAATAAAATTTCTGTTTAAGTTTTCATTCCAAAAAAAAAGGTCGCGTCAATCGTCCGAAATCCATTTGATTTGAAAGGTTTCTTTTGTTTACTTTATTACACCTAACACTAGTTTTACAATTTTGATTTGATTGGTCATTTCTAAAAGTAACACGTTTAAAACAATACTGCTCTCGGTGAAGAGAAAGGTGGATGATTGCGACAACTACTTGGCTTCAAAACGAAAAATATCTACAAACAAGCTTCCAGAGTACAAAAACGTGTTGACCTTTGCGTTGAAACCCCGTTTAATACTGTCCTGAATAACACAAATTCACAAACTTAAAACAATTGAAAAATTCACGGTGCATTGATGGCGGCCAATTTTTCGTAAATGTTGGTCAGCTCATTGTAGAGAAGTTTCTTAAGCTCTTCGGAGGTACCCCGAGGCCGCGCCCGGGCCACGTCACGATCCTTCACCGGGCGCGCACACCGCTCCAGCAGCTCCTTTAACCGGTCCGGCGTTTTGTGCGTTATCAAGATCCCCGGGTAGCCGCTACTTCCCAGAAATATCTTCTCACAAACGATCTGCACGTTGTTGTTCAGCACCGTCGACTCGCACCGTTGCTTCTCCCTGTTGCACTCCGACTGGCAGAACATAAAGCGGCAATCGTCGTCACTCGCGCACTGCGTCCCACTCGAGATCTTCCGGTTGATCGTGTACTCCGGGAACAGATACCGCACGTCGTCGTACTTGAGCCTGTTGTTGTTAATCCCAAACCGCCGCAAATCCACGTGGCACATCTGCAGCTCGTGCTGCTCCAGCTCGGCCACGTAGTCCAGAATCAAAACCGCAATCTTGATATGATATCGCCACCGGTCGAGCTCGATGTGACTGCCGTACCGTTGGTCTTCCACGAACTCAACGGCATTCAGATATTCGGTGACGAACATTTCCCCACAATTCTCAGCGATGTAAGGAAAGAGGTCCTTTTCATCGAACAAGTTTAGCATTACGTACTCGTGGTTCTGGACCAGGTTCCAGCTGTCGCGCATGCTTTGGTGGAAAAACAGCTCGCGATGTTTGTGGCCCAATCGGAGCAGCGTTCGCATCTTATCAAAGGGGATGTCCATGTTGTACTTGTTTGAGATGTACCGCTTGACGATGTTTTCGTACTCGGTTTCGGTTGGGTAGTGCTCCTTCCGGTAGTAACTGTCCACCCAGAATAGTTTCTCGTAGTTTTCATTCGGCACTGCTTGCTAAAAAAAGGTCGAGCTTTTCAATTATGTTCTATAAACTAAGTATGCATTGAAACTCACAATTATATTGAGTGTTGTGTCCAACTTCTTCGTCTGAAATCGGTTCGGGTGGTGCAACTCAAGAGGAGGATCCGGACAGCGAAAGTCCCAGTACACGTTGCTGTTGCCGCACAGATCCGAGCACATGTAACCGGAGAAGCCCACGTTTTTGTAACGTTTGCACTGTTGAATGAAAAATCATTCCTTCAATATTGTATCTTAATAAAAATACCGAATTTCGGCAAATTAACTGTTATTTTTAAAAATCAAAAGCTAATATTTTTTTAAACAAACTTCTATAAACTTAATAAAATACATAATGGTGTGTCCTCACGCTTTTTCCTCCCCTATAGATTCAGAATAGTGTTGTTGTTTGGACACTCCGTGCTCAAACCACCTCAAACTCCACCCACTTCAACGAATCATCTCTGCGGTAAACTTTACGCAGTAGGCCTGGCAGCTTTAACGTTTGTGGCGTTTCAATGCATTTTAATGCAATGGCGCAATACAAATGTTAATACACTGTAGGGATTATGGGTTGCAGGATTTAATATGTAATAAATTATTAAATGAGTATCTATATATATAAAAAATTTCGACGGTTTTGTTCGAACGCGAATCAGTTCAATACGGAGCGTCGGATCGAGGTGCTCTTTGTTGCGTTGGGTTCGTATAAGCCCAAGGAAGGTTTATATGTTGAAAAATTGCCACTTTGGCCACTCTGGGACCGATTCCGGAGCATCTGCAGATTGTATGGGAAAAGTTGCGTAAAACCAAATTTTGATCACAGGAGGCTGAATAAGCAAACAAGCTATACGTCAACAAACAAAATAACACAAGACGAAGTTTGTCGGGTAAGGCTTGTTTATTATAAGATTGATATTTATAATTCATAAATAAGAGTTTGGAGCGCAACAAAAAGTGCACACCTTCATAATTATTGCATAATTATTATTATTATTGATGACAGATTGCGCATTGAGTGCGAGAGAGCGCGCTAGCGAGCTGTGAGAGAGAACAACGAGCGAGAAAACAGCGAGATGCGTGCGGCCGGCGAAAGAGAGAATGCAGATTGTCAAATCAGTTTTGTGGTTGATTTGTGTGGAATAAGACGTGTTGTTTGATAATTGCAAAATATCTGTGATTTTTTTTATATAAAAGAAAGTCCCCGATCTCGACAATGGCACAGTCCGGTAAGTCGAACCTTTTGATTAATGAAAGATTATTTGTTTTGCTTGAATTGTTGTGTTGTGAAATCCAACAGTTTTGTTTACCTGCCAGAATGCAGGTCCGAAGTTTCGCTTTGTTGTTTTGCCTGTGTTTTGAAACAGGTAGATTTTTGCTTGAAGCTTTTATTTGATATTGATCAAAGGCATAAAATTATCTGCGATAATTGACGGTCTTGAATTTAATGAATGATTTGCTTGTTGTTGTGATGTTGAGAACGAATGTTTTGTTTTGAAGTAGAAATATTAGCTTTTTGTTGCGATAATTGAAAACCAATGTTTTTGTCGGCCAAGGGCTGCAAGATTCCAAGTATCCACAGTGCAATAAATGAAGTTCCCAGTCCTGCTAGTTTGAACTATGTTTTAATGCTTTTGGATACTAGGGATGCCCAGGTGCAGGACATCCTGGAAGGAGCGGAACTGATTGTATCGGCAGTCCTGTTCGCGACTGTCGTTATCAGGGAAGCGATCCGCCAATTGTTGGTTGTTAGTATTCCTGGTTATGAGAGTCTGAACAGTATAGCTCTGGTCCTGCACCAGTTCCCTATCCTCATGCCTCCCCGTATGTTAGATGATGACTTGAACATCTGTCTAGCTGGCGGTTGATGATGTCCATGTTTCGAATCGTGGTGATTGCCCTGTCTTGTCACATGTATTTACGTAACTGACGTATAGGCGAGTGACAAGGTAGCACTATCATGACGAAGTATGATTGCGTGGACGGCCATCACTAGGGAGTTCCGTAGTGATTTTTCAATGGAGCGTAGCCTTGGGTGTGAGCAGGCAGCCTATTCCAGTCACATTCAAAGTGAACTGTTTGTTTGCAACAGGAGTTGCGCCCTTTTGGGAAGTTACTCCGGAATTTAACGATCCTTAGAGAGGATTCTCCAGGACAATCATATTGAAATAGCCGAATGAGGAGGGCACGGAACAACGCAGTTGGTTTGGGTGCATACCTAGATCAGCTGTGTTGTTTTGGGTGGGAGTGGGTTATTCGTGAGTGAGAAGATCATGTATTAATGCATCTTTTTCGTCTTCATTTTCATGTCATGCCTGGGCCTACGACTGGAGGACATTCGCACCAGGACAACCGAATCAAGACGTCTCCGGTGTGATATCTATCACATTGGAAACAACAGCAACAACAACAACCTGATGGCACTCAGGTTCAGGAAAGTATTTGTATCGTTATTTTATAGTTTTTATATTTTATTAACATCCCTTTCTTTGCAGAGCATGAACAACAATAACAAAGCGGCAATGTGGGAAAGGGAAGTCATTTGTGATTGTAGAAGGTATTGTTTTGATTCACAGCATGTTGAACGAACTGTTGTGGATGTACCTAGAACATCGCAGCACGGGGTATTTCTTCTGCACATTTCCAACAACAGTACTTGTTCGGTAACTTGGCTGAGAATGGAGCACAGTTACTGAATGTTGCTCGCAAACTGGGCTGAACGAAAAATGACGAGGGGACCGATGCATAACATTTTCTCTACAAATGTAAAATGATGGTTGCTTAAATTTCTTTCAGAGCTCACCTTTAATTTTGACTTAACATTTAATTAAAACTTAAATATGATTTCTAATTTGCTGAACTTGCTTTTGCATCCACTGGCCCCTCATCATTCCGGTTTGTTTGGTTATTTTTACGTTTGTCTGCTTTTTAAGTGGGCTACAGCCCAAGTAGTCCAGTCAAACAAGCTCAGTTATCGAACAAGTACTGTACTTTAATTTTGCTCTTTCTACTCTTCTGCTCTCATTTCCCAATAAATACTGAAACGTGTTTTCCCTAACAAAAACAGTTTCCCTTAATATGCGAACGATTTTAACTTCTGTTTATCATTGATCTTTCCTTTACCTATTTTCTTATTTATTTATTAAAATGTAATTTCCATCGGCTCCCACTCTTCTTTCCTTCAAACTACAATTATTCTTTCAGTATCGAACTTTATGTAGTTTGCTTTCCTTTATTGTCTATTGTTTAAATCTACACCCTTTTCTTCAAACAAGTATGGTTCGAGTCCTTACTTAATATATTGAATGATCACACACATAAAATTATTGTACTTTTGGTAAACTTTTGAATAACATGCTTAGGTTCAAAACATTGTAACAAAACACCGCGACAGAAGAAATAGCAACAGATTACCACGATTCAACATTAGGGAAGATTTCAGGAGAAAACAGTACACAGTAAATAACAATTAGTTTTTGAATTCAAACTAAAATAAAACAGTTTTTGCTTTAATGAAAGTTGATAGGCACACTATAAATGGTCAGGCGCTTATACTTACATCAAACCCTACGTAATGTACCACCCCCGGCCGAGTTAAAATGCGTAACCGGAAAAGAAGGTGTGCATGCCTGGCACGAACACTCAAAGCGTGTTCTAGCGTGCTGCTCGTACTGACTCAGAGCAAGGGTGAGATGTAGGTGTAAGGGCAGTGCGTGTTCGTCGGGAACCTGGTGCATAAGATCGGTCAAGGCCCGTTCTTACACTGAAAATTGCGAATTGCGAATTGCGATAATTGAAAACCAATGTTTTATTTTTAGTTTATGGTGGAAGTTGAAGGCAAAACATTTGCTCAAAATTTGATTGTTTTTGTGCAAACAAGTTATTGCTTAAAAATTGATTGTTGTTATTATGATTCACGGCCAATGTTTTGTTTCTAATTTGATGCAATGTTTAATTGTTGTTGTGGTAATTGAAATCCAATGTGTTGTTATGAATTAGATTACACATTTGCCTTGTTTATGTGGTTGATGAAAATCAATATTTTGTTTATAATTAAACAAGATTGTGGAAATTGAAAACCAATATTTCGTTTTGAATTTGATGGAGGATTGGTTTGCGATTGAAGGTTAATAATTTGTTTTTAATTTAGTTGTTGTTTTGGGTAATTGAAATCATATGTGTGATTTGAATTTGATTGTTGTTTTTTAATTGACGACCAATGTTTTCTTTTGTATTTGATGCAAAATTTAATTGTTATTATATTAAAGCAAGCAAATGCTTCAGTAGAATTTATAAACGAATGGATTGTTGTTATTATTGATGATCAATGTTTTTTTTTTTTATTTTGGATTGGATGCTGGATATATTGGTAATTGAAGACCATTGTTTATTTTTGAATAAGATAAATATTTGCTTCTTGATAGTTTTGTTTTGAATTTAATGATAGATGGGCTTGTTATGGTAGTGGCTTCATGCAAAGTTCAACAAAATCACAAATTACAAAAATTACATAGCTTTAATTTTGATTTGATGAAAGATTTGATTGTTGATGAGGGTTTTGTTATGATTAGATGACAAATTTGCTTATTTTTGCGATAAATGAAACCAATATTTTGTTTCGAGTAAGATACGAGGTTTGATGGATATTGTGAAAATCGAAAACCAATGATTCTTTTGAATATGTTGATGATAGATGAAATTTAATTTAAAGTTCCCGATGACGACAAACATGACAAGAAGAAAGCTAGGCGTTATCTAACCTAAGGCTTTCTCCTTGATCCCTTCGAAAGATTTACTGCGCTAAGATAAAACCAATTTCCATAAAAAAAACAAAGCTCTAGGATACCGGCTTGCGGGACCTTGACAAAACATCAACAAACCCACCCCCAAAAAAGTGCCGGTTGCGATGAACACTTTCTCCCTCTCCAAGTTCACCCCGCAAGGACGATAAACAAACCGCGTTCACTCGCGTAGGTGGCCCCTCGCTCTCACAACATTTCACCGCGAGAGAAGCAAAACAACCCCTAGTTTGACATTTTCCCAACCATCCACCCCCACCCCTCTAGAAACGCACACACAATTTTCCCAAAGAAAGAAAAGAAAAGAAAAAATGGTCGCAAAGCAAAAAGGAAAAACTTACGAATTTGTTAATTTTCCACTCGACGCCGGAGTCATAGCAATGGAACGATGAGGTAATGTTTTTGTACACAAAGTACACGACCAGCGCGGCGACGGCCAGCGACACGAGGTAGCAGCGCTTCCGCTGGGAAAAGCGCACCTTCCGGGCGAGTCCCTTCAGGCAGTCGTTCTTTGTCAGCAGGTGCATCTCTTCGCTGGGATTATACTCTTTGGTCAGCAAACAAAACAGCAAACGAATCAATTCCACATAATGAGCAGCAACGATTTTCTGGGTGGGATCCGTTCGAATTCGTGGAACTATCTCGGCGAAAAACGTGTGACGACCAGACACTGTAGACCACTGTCGACGACCCGTGCGGATAATGTCCTGTTTTAGCAATGAGGGGGAGGGCACGTGAAAAAAAGATGTTTTTCCACTCGGGCGACCAGTGGCGGCGGTCGCCGGAGGAAAATGACGAAAAAGAAAAAAATATATTTTTTTTCTTATCTGAACATTGGCAAATAAAATCAATCTGATCAAATCGAATCACCAAAATAAACATTGTTCTTGTTATTGTTTCTTTGTTGTGTGGTTAAAATCATGAAAAAAAAATGAATATATTTAAAAGATTAATTATTTTGATTTGATAATTTGAAATTTAAACCTCTGAATTAATGCACTTTAAGATAAAATTAATGTTGATTTAAAAATCATTTCATGATTATTTATTGGAACTATTTTCATTCAATCAGGTTTAACCTGCATTGGTTTATATAGAATGTTACCGATGTTACCTCCAAACTATTAAAATGCTACCAAATTTGGTCGATTCAACTAAGAGTAATGTAAAAAAAACCCTGGAGAATTTTGATGACCTTAAAATTAATCAACCAAATTGAGATCAACATTTATCAAACAACTTGTAAATTCATATATACTGAAAGATCCTCTTAGATAAAAATAGATAATTTGCTATGGTTTCCATATTGCAATGAAAAAAAGGGGTTGATAAATGCATTATTCAATCAGTTGTTGCGCAATATTTAGTTAAAAAACTAAGGCCGACGCAAAAATTTAAAAAAGTTTTTGTCCCTCGGCCCTGGCCGAGGTCAAGGGGGGAGGCAAAAAAATAAAAAAACATAAAAATTTAAATAACAAGCCATATTCTTCACATTTAAATGAAAAAAGTGTTTTAAAATGCATTTTACACTAGATCAGTTGTTTTGTAATCATTAGTTTTCAAAAAATCTAAGATCTGACAAAAACAAAAATTGTATCGAAAAAAAAGATTTTGCATCGAAAATTTTCAAAAAATCTTAAGATTTTTTAATAAACCCAAACATGCTAAAAATGATTTTAAACGCAGGAGAATGTATTTTAATTTGATTTCAGCTGGTTGCACTTGAATTTTCATTAAAATTTTGAAGTTTATTGTAAAAATATTTTTTTTGCCCCCTGATTTTTCGGGCCAATTTTGAAGGGGGGGGGGGGGGGAGGGGTGTGACAAAAACTTTTAAAAATATTTGTATAAGCCTAAGTTTTGACGAAAAAAACTTTCTCGGCGAAACAAAACACTTTTTGTACATTGTTATTTCAAAATATTTTTAAACTGTTTCAATCATGCTCAAAATCATTTTGAACGCAGGGAAATGCATTTTAAATAATTTTCAGTTGATTGCACATCTAATTTCATAAAAGTTTTGAAGCTTCTGAAAAAAAATTGTCCCTTGATTTTTCACGCCAATATTGAGGAGGGGCGACATAAACTTTGAAAATTTTTTGCAACGGACTTACCTACTTCTCTTATTTCATTATTTGTTTCAATTTTTATTATCTTTACCTTAATTTTTTTTCATATTATTCATATCATTTTTCAATGTTTTGCTTGTTTTCGCATGTTCTCCTATAAACGAATGATACAATTACCAATTTAATTATTTAAAAATGTGTAGGGGAATTCTCTGAACATAAATTACTGCATTCTTTTTTCTATATAAAATATAAAAAACATTGTTTTTAAAGATTGGCAAAACTACATAAAACCACCAACTTTCAACCCTATCATTTTCTAAAATTTTAAGTGTTCTTATTTACAATAATCCAATGCATTTTAAAGATCAAAAATTGGTTGAAAATTTGATTTTTGGCAAATAAAGATCGAAGACCGACTAGTTGGGGTTGTTGGGTTGAGTGATTGATATGATTAATATTTTGATGTATAAATTTTAATTATAAATCTCAAAATGTGTTTACCTTTTTCTAAAATTCTATAATTAATCACTTTGTTGGTTAAAACATGACTTCGCCAAAATTTATTTGAGCCCCTGCAGTTTTTTTGAATAGATCTTGTAAACATAATTTTTTTTTGCTTTTCAGGTGTTTTTGAATACTTCTGACTCAAAGCGGTTTCAAAAACATTCAAAAAATTTAAATTTTTGTTGAAAGGACTAAAGGAAAAAAAAACACTCTGGATCTTGTATTATTCGTTCAATGCAGCCATGGCTTGGATGAATTTTCAAAATAATTCTTAGTTGAGCTTATACAGGCCTGCCCAACGTCCGGCCCGCGGGCCGGATCCGGCCCGTGAAGCCATTTTATCCGGCCCGCGACGGCTTTTTAAAATATTTCTATGACCGGCCCTTAAGGCTGTTCATAAAGTATTAAATAAATAAAAATTTTGTCTGAATTAAAAAAATAAGCTTGAGATCAAATTTTGACATACTATAAAAACATTCTTCATGTTTGAATTTAATTCTTATAATTTTTATATTGATATTTTTTAACTGAAAAATTGTGCAGGAAAACAAAATTATCCATTTCGTAAAATTGTGAAATTTACGAAAAAACTTGGATTGTTGTCTTAAAATTTACAAAAAGAGAATAAATGTTATTTCTTCCAGTTTTGACTGTGTAAATTTCAATTTGTAGTTTTTTTTTCTAATTTCTTTTTTTTAATAAATAAGTAAGCAAAACTAATGTATTTTTCCAGAACAACTTTTTAGTGATAATAAGCTTAAAAATCAAATTATTCATATTGAAAATAGATCGCTGGAAATATTTTTAAAATATTGAAAAATGTAACAAAAACTTCAAAAAATTGCAACGATCATTGAAATTTGAATGTTTTTTTTTTATAAAAAAAATATCAAGGTATTTAATTGCAAACGTCAAAAACAATATCTATCCAGGTTTTTAAGCGAAGATGGCGTTCAAATGGTGAACGTCCGAAATGTCAAAATCACGCAGTGGTACCAATATTCCGAAAAAAGTGTTCCATGGCATGACAGCCACATTTGTTTTCTAATGTTGGTGCTACTGCGCGATTTTGACAATTCGGATGTTCACCATTCGAACGCCATCTTCGCTTAAAACCTGGATACAATTTTAAACAAGCAAAAATTAAAATAAGTCAAATAAGCACATTTTTGAATAATATATTTGTTTTTCATTTTTAAAATCAAGGTATCATATTTGCAACACTAGTTCTTTTATGTATTTGCTTTAAAAGACCCCAATCATAAGAAAATTGAAAAATGTGTTTACTTTTTCAACTTTTATCAAATATTAATTCCGGCCCGCCACTGCTTCAGAAAAATCAGATCTGGCCCGCAGGGCCAAAAGGTTGGGCACCCCTGGCTTATGACTATGACAGGGTGGCCACTCAAGTCGGGAAATCGGGAAAGTCGGGAATTCGCCAAAATCCGCAAAAAATCGGGAAAAAGTCGGGAATTTGTGATTTTTTGTCAAAAAGTCGGGAAAAGTCGGGAATTCTGAGCATACTTGTTTGAAAATTATTTTTTAACTTTTGAATAATTTTGTAATATTTTGTACAATTTTCAAATTGAATTCACTCATTTCTGCTTTAGTAACATACTTTAAATTTAAGGTTCTTTTCACTATTTCAATGTATTTGAGTATGGAAACACTGTTTAAGACATTTAAAATCGTAATGAATATTGGGGTCTTTGACACAGATTTTCATAATATTTTTTAATGAATCAAATGATCGCTATTAATTTTTGTTCATTAAACAAGAGGTAAAGTTAATTAAAAACTAATATAAAAATAAAGCCTAATAGATTCTATTTCATTTTGTCACATAGATAAAGCTTGATTTTCAGTTTTCGGAAAACTTAATTATCGAATAAAATCCAAAATTGAAAAACGAAAAAAAACATAAAGAAAAAATTGAAACCGCAAAAACATCAAACATTTTGCTTAAAATAAGTGAGAAAACATAAAATCATATCAAACTGAATTTTCATTGAAAAAAATAGTTAAATACTGGCCACTAGGTAAATTAACATTGATTAGAAAATTCAATATCAAAATTATAAAATTAAAAAGGGAACTTGGCAAAAACATGTTTTTATGAATTCCTGTGACATTTTTCTAAATCCTTTGAATCAATAATAACAGCAATTATGTTTTAATCATTCTTTGATTTAAAATGATGATGAAGTTTTTAAAAAATAGGAACGATATTTTAAGTTCAGTTATCTTTAACTTTTTGTCATTTCCAGTTGAAACGAAGTATCAAAAATTATACGTTTGCCAATTTAAAAAATAACATGGAAGTTATAAGTATTGTTGAACTTTTGATTATTTTTTCAAAGACTGATAGTTTGTGTTTCTACTCTGAATCATAATAATGAATTTCAATTTTTGAAGTTATTTTACTTGTTGTTTAGTTTCTGTATTTATAAAAAATGCCTATGTTTGGTTTTTTTTTTAATTCATTGAGAATGTTTTTTTTTCTGTGGTTAATATTGACTTTTCTTATAGAAAGATTTATGTTTGAAATCATTCTTTAGATAACAAATGCCTATTATTTGAGCATTCTGGAAAAGTCGGGAAAAAGTCGGGAATTTGAAAATGGAATTTGAGTGGTCACCCTGCTATGAGTGGCATTTTAAACCGTCCAGAATCAATTACCCTAAGTCAGGGGTGCCCAACCTTTTGGCCCTGCGGGCCAGATCTGATTTTTCTGAAGCAGTGGCGGGCCGGAATTAATATTTGATAAAAGTTGAAAAAGTAAACACATTTTTCAATTTTCTTATGATTGGGGTCTTTTAAAGCAAATACATAAAAGAACTAGTGTTGCAAATATGATACCTTGATTTTAAAAATGAAAAACAAATATATTATTCAAAAATGTGCTTATTTGACTTATTTTAATTTTTGCTTGTTTAAAATTGTATCCAGGTTTTAAGCGAAGATGGCGTTCGAATGGTGAACATCCGAATTGTCAAAATCGCGCAGTAGCACCAACATTAGAAAACAAATGTGGCTGTCATGCCATGGAACACTTTTTTCGGAATATTGGTACCACTGCGTGATTTTGACATTTCGGACGTTCACCATTTGAACGCCATCTTCGCTTAAAAACCTGGATAGATATTGTTTTTGACGTTTGCAATTAAATACCTTGATATTTTTTTTATAAAAAAAAAACATTCAAATTTCAATGATCGTTGCAATTTTTTGAAGTTTTTGTTACATTTTTCAATATTTTAAAAATATTTCCAGCGATCTATTTTCAATATGAATAATTTGATTTTTAAGCTTATTATCACTAAAAAGTTGTTCTGGAAAAATACATTAGTTTTGCTTACTTATTTATTAAAAAAAAGAAATTAGAAAAAAAAACTACAAATTGAAATTTACACAGTCAAAACTGGAAGAAATAACATTTATTCTCTTTTTGTAAATTTTAAGACAACAATCCAAGTTTTTTCGTAAATTTCACAATTTTACGAAATGGATAATTTTGTTTTCCTGCACAATTTTTCAGTTAAAAAATATCAATATAAAAATTATAAGAATTAAATTCAAACATGAAGAATGTTCTTATAGTATGTCAAAATTTGATCTCAAGCTTATTTTTTTAATTCAGACAAAATTTTTATTTATTTAATACTTTATGAACAGCCTTAAGGGCCGGTCATAGAAATATTTTAAAAAGCCGTCGCGGGCCGGATAAAATGGCTTCACGGGCCGGATCCGGCCCGCGGGCCGGACGTTGGGCAGGCCTGCCCTAAGTCCTCGCCATAATTCCACTTCGGATATTGATTTTATTTTTTATATATATTTTTTATATTAATTTTTTAATTTTTAGTTTTTCGTTTAATTTCTGGGTTTACCAATCTATGATGTAACTTTTTTGAATTTTTACATTTTCAATTTGAATATTTTAATCATTTCCCTACCCCCCTTCACCCAAGAATCTTAAGTGCATGCACCGTCTGAACTCTTATTTGATGTTAAAAATATGTAAACTAAAACATATAGAAAAATTTACATCGATATTGATGAAACGACGCCCTTGCTCAGGTAATGTCCTTAACCGTAAACACATAACAACGCGTGGGTATTCTCTTTCGTTCTCTTCGCTCTCGGAAATGAGATAGTAATGTTTACTTGGAGCAAGAAATGAACTCATTGCGTAGGTGAATACGAATGACTTGAATTATTTAATCGTATTTTGAATTATTAACAGATAATATTTACTTGTGTTTGAACCTTTTGTTATTTCAAACAACATTATAATTTTCACCTTGACATCTTTCAATGTTTTTCACATGTTTCATGCTTATGAACTCAAATAGTCGACAAACGGTATCAAATGAAATCGAAAGCTAAAATTCACTCAGCACAAATGACATCACCGGTAGAACTATCGGCGTTTCCATCAATGACGTCATTCAACATATTCGTTGTATGTGTGTACTAAAGTTGCATATGAACTACAATAATCACACTTGCGGAAGAAGGACGCATGCGTGCCTTTAAATAATTCATTTCCTTTTTTTTTTTTGTTAAAATGTTTGTATTAAACCTTAACTTAGTTTTTTTTATTTTCTTTATTTAGAAAACTTTTGTTTCACAAAAAACTTTACTTCTCCTGGTCTACTTTTTTTGCTTTCATTTAAAGTATTTTTATCAATTATCGTGTTTAGTTTTTGTGTTTTGTTATGATTTATTCAAACTTAATTCTTTTGTCAGCTTTAAGTTATTCATATGTTGTGCTTGTTTTCAATTCATTGCATTAAAATGAAATAAACTGGTTTTTAAAATTTAACAAAAAGTGACTAACAGGTAGTCAAACAATAAAACATATAATCTTCTTAAAATAAATTTCCAATACTGAAGAGTGAAGATTGAAAATTTGGTTGAAAGAGATTGTTTGAAAAATTCTTAAATTGGAGCACGGCAAGAGAACACAAGTTAAAACATGCTGAAAAAAATATTTACATTACGGGATCATGCATACAAATTTGAAACTTCCCACCCCCTCCCTTTCTGGAGCGCGTTTATGAATGACCCCTATAGTGGCGTACGTGCCACATGAACATGGCTCGGATTTTGTTTATGTCCCAAGAAATACTCGACTCCTTTCAATTCACTTCGTTGGGCAAATTGAACCCCATCAAGGTTGATTAACTCCCATAAACTGTATACCGACCAGCAGCTTCACCAATCTGCGTCACCAAAAAAATTGCTCCAACATAGATTAGTATCGGAAGCAAGAGATGTCGCGTCACCATGTTAAAAGTTGGAAAGGGGTCATTCGCAAACCGCGTGGAGAAGCATGGTACTGTTAAAAACTCTTCTTGTCTTGAAAGAAACAAAACAAAACATCTGTTTAAAAAAATTAGAACACGCATGGTCAGTTTTATTTTCACGTTGATCTTGATCTTAATTTCGATCTTCAATCACCCCCACATCGTTTGGTTTCCGCTCAATTTTCCGCTTTTCTGTTTTACCCCGACATTCACCCACTTGAAATGAGGCTTTACAGAGAAATACTTTGATTCAACGGCTTAAATAGTAAGTCATCTGTTTCTTTTTTTTTCATTCGATGGCGGAGGATACGAAAATAGAACCAGACAAGCTTGTAAACGATTCGATTCGAGTTGCCGTTCGTTCCACCTTGTTTCCTCCCAATTGGGTCCTAAAATGAAGCTTAGATTGCTAATATTATTGTTTACAGCGATAAAGCTTATTATTCTGAGTACAATGACCCTTTGTACGACCACAAAGAGTTTAAAATGGATTTTTAAATCAATTTTGAAAAATTAACCTCGCGATCCTTCTTGACAGAAAAGCTCCTACTTGACAGCTCGTTCCAAGGGGACCATAGTTGATCCATCGAAAAAATGTTGTCTTGTCAAAAAAAAAAAAAATTGCATTAAAATGAAAAAAAGTGATCAGAAATGGTTTTTAATCGTGTTTTTTTATTTTTCTTTCTGGGAAAATCGGATACAACATAAAATGTCTTGTAATTTTTTAACTTTTAATAAAAAGTGTTTTGTCATTTCTAGATAAAACCAGTTATTACAATTAACTTTTCTCCTTTGCAAAATTAATTGGAAGTTTTTATAAGATTGTTAAACATTTCAATCGAACTTAATTTGTTTTCCCTTTTTTCTAGATGATACCCATCTCTGCAGATGCCAAAGATCGTTTCTTTCGATTTCGCCCATTTCCCAGTTCGCTTATCAGGACAGATGACACTGTGTCCTCTCGACGCGATCAGTTGCAACCATCTTTAAAAGTCTCAACAACAACATCTGCACCATACAGTCCCTTCAGTTCGGTGTTTGCAACGATGTGAACAGTTCTCGCGTTAGATTCGTCTTTGCGTCGTGTGTGTTTTGCTGTTTTAAACTTCTAATGTCCCGTTCAACCATAAAATTGCCAAAATACTCGCGTAAATTTTCCAATCATTAAAATTCAATTTCATCCTGAAAAAAAAAAATCAACGGTAAAAAGTGCATTTCGTGCCGGTGTGTGTGTGTTTGTGGCGTCCGCGGTCAGTCCCTTCGGGCTCGGAATCTACAAAAAGATACGGCCACGGAATGTGTATTGGTTCCATCGGCGGCCAATGTTTTGGTCCACCACATGCACGCAAATCACGGACGGTCGTCGGAGAGAGCCCGTAGAGAAAGAGCAGAGCACTTTCATTAATGAATGTTCAAACGGTGCGAGCGCGCGTGCTTTGTGTGTATGCGTGGAGCGTTAGAGTGATTTATTTATGAATTTAAATTGTACGTCGACTGGGGAATTCCCTCGATTTGTACGTTAAACATTTGGATTTACCAAATTCAAAGATTATTCGAAAACTAAAAACTTTAAAATAGATGAAAATTTGTGATTTCAGTAAGACAGTCCAGACTCGATTATTCGAATGCCTCGAAAAAAATTCTCTTTGGACAATTGAGACTCGAATTTTATGTTTCTCTGTCTTATTTTTGATTGTTGAGTTTAAGTATTACATACTCCTAAACTACCGTCAGTGGGGGTGACTATGGGTCAAAAAACGATACACCTCTCGTAATTTCTTAATAACAAAAACAATTTAAATAACATCGAAAATCTTTCAACGTAGATTTGTTCTTAGCTAGTTTACTAACATTTTCCCAAAATATGGTGGATTTTGATGAACACTACCTTAAATGCCAATAGTTTGAAAATTGACCCAATCTCACCCCTTAGAGGGGGTGACATTGGGTCAAATGAAACTTAAATGATGCTCCAATACAACGATATGGTAAAAACAAGTCATCCAACAGTGTTTCTTGTTCGAGGGAATCGTATTGACATGCTACAATGTTTGAAGTGAAGATTTTTTAACATTTGGGTAGTTTTCGAGCGATTCCAACAAAAATATTAGAAAAAATAATTTTTCGAGAGGTCATTTTTGGCCTAAAACGTACCTCAACTTTAGACAGCTGCCAAAATAACAGGATTTGTTCTAGGAACGAGATTTTTTTTAGCGAAGTCTTCTTATGATGTCCCCTACACAAATCTTTAAACAGAATTTAGTTTTATTGAGAAGAATCTGAGAAATTGTATAATCCGTAAAAAATCACTTTGACCCAATCTTACCCCCCAGACCCAATGTCACCCCCACTGACGGTACTCTAAAGTTATTAAGATTTTTCTTTACCCTAGATGGTGACCAAATTTTGGTTATTTTTAAAGCAATCAAATAAAAAAAATATAATTCTATAGAAATGGTCAAATACGAAGGTTGCTTTTAATGATTATTTTTTTGAATTCACATTTCAAGTTTATTAACATTTCATCGCTTGTGTGCTATTTTGTGACACGTCCTATCTTTTTACAGCAGCGTGTCACAAGATAGCACACAAGCGACGATTTAATGTAAAAGTTATATATTAAACATATTTAAACAATATCAATTAAAAGTTACAGTTTTGTTCAAAACTCATAAGAAAAAGATTTGTAATCGTAAGTGTCAATTTCTGTTGGCATTTAATATCATTTTGAGGCATGAACCTATTCCCCATTAGGATATATGTGAAAATCCTGTTTCAAAAACACTTGAAACTTTCCATTTAGAATCTATGTTATTGTATCTGCTCTCAGAGAAAAAAATATCACATCTAGAAGCATTTTTCAAATCCGTTGAAAAATTCTTGAAACAGCCTTAAGCAATTGGAACTACTTTATGATTTTTTGTTCATTGAGTGTTGAGACTATAATAATCGTAATTTTTTTAAGCAAACAAAATTATAATAGGCAAAATTTAATTGAAGAGTAATTTTCTTTCTAATTTTATATCATACTTATTTTTTATTTGCGCTAAAATTTGTATGGTTTGAATGTATGACATAAGGTCAAATGGACAAAATGTCGAAAGGTTGAATGGACAAAAGGTCGAAAGTTTTTTTTTTTAATTTTAAATAGAGCCTAAATGCATAATTTTTTAAAACTATGGAAAGGTGCGTTGAATGGATTTTAGTTAACAAATCTACCACTTACCATAAATTGACATTGCGATTTTTTGTAAACTGCTATAATTCCAATAACTAAAATATTACAACTAGCAAGAAAAGTTTGTTTAAAAGAATAAAAAAAAACTCGCAACATATTTTGCAAATACGCCTTTTGTTTTTTAAAGAACTGTTCATTCAACTCACAAAAATATTACAATTATAAAGAAAGGAAAATCTCTCAAAATATTTTTGAAAGTCATTATTAAGGAAAGCTAATACTCTCATAAAAAAATGTTTGGAAGTTATGCTATTTATTTGAAATAATTGCTCATAATGAAGAATGGAAAAACCTACAGAAAAATAAGAATTTGCTTGTAGGAAAATAAATTCTAAAAAATATTTTAGAAGTCTGACTTCGACCTTTAGTCCATCCGAAATTTTGGCATTCGACCTTTTGTCCATTCTACCTTTTTTCGCCCGCCTATAAGAAGGTTGAGAATAGCTGTTTTAGAGGACAGCAAAAACTGTTTAGGGCAACCATATTTGTCATTGCTGCCAATTTTATTTAAAATAATTATCTTCGTTTTGTCATAGCATAGCATAACGGGTCTGCACCACGCTGTAGGCCACAATGCCACAATGGTCAATTCATTATTCTTAGACAGACAAACAAAGGCGTCATCAGCGAGTGTTGAGTTTACACGAAAAAAAATAGTAATAAAATTATCTTCGTTTTTCAGGTAAACTCTGATTTGGAGGCCAGGCCTAAAATATTGTATTTTTCAAAAAGTTTAGGAAATTTTCTTTGGATTTGTCTAAGAAACTTTGGAGATTTGAAATTTAGTCGCTGAGATACAGCCACAAAAAATAAGCAAGATAGGTTTTTTTTTGTTATTACCCAAATAGTTCAAATAACACAACTTTCAAATTTCGATATCTGAGCAATTGTTGATTAAATTTTCACTGTTAAAAAATGAAACATACGTTATATTTTCAGATCTCGCCGATAAAGAAAGTACCAAATTTAAAATCCATTGCTAACAATTGAAAAGGCAGCTCAAGCCAACGTATGTTTCTTTTTTGACATTTAATAATATGTAAATTAAGTGATAATTCGTAATTCTCGTAATAAAATTGCAAATCGAGCTTGAATTTGTAATTTGTAATTTGTGCGTTTATTTATAACGATAACCTGTTAGTTTACAACTTTTTATCAGGTCAAGGAAGTAATTAATTATTTTTCAATTCTTTGAAAAGAGTTACATACTTGAACAACCATGCGCCTCCACGCATTTCCACGCACCCCAATTTTCACCAAAAGAATCTTTTATATCATACAGTCTCGAATCATGTTTATCTTCCCATTAGGTACTTTTTACGTTTCTTCGACCGGGTTTTGAGTGTATGATTAAATCGCTTTTAAACGAAACACCATTCTGCTCCATGTAATGAGATTAATGAAGTAAAATCAGAGGAGACGCGTGGTACTTTATTTATTTTTTTCAAAATTCGACAAAAGCATTGAGTTTTGAATCAGTGATTCAGTGATCACCCTAGTGGTGGAAATCGGTGTCACACACCACACCGGTGTGTTTGCTCGCGGTGAGAGACATTGACGGCGAAGCCGAAGCCGCGGAGCAAGAGAGAGTGTTTAATCGCATGCACGGAGACGAGACCTAAATCGAGGAACGTCTTCCCATTATAATACGCGCGCCTGTTGGAAACAAGAAGAAACGCATGCGCTTGGAGCACCGCCAGGTTCGTGAGAATCCGCGAGTATTACGAGCGAGTGAGAGAGTGAGCTGGCGAAGGGAGTACTATACTCTACAACCACCCTCCCGTGTACCGTCGCGAGAACGAGAAATTTGAACGACCTTGTTACGTCCTTCTCTTGACACTTGGACACTTGGCGTTGCTGCAGAAGAGAAAATTTCTTTGCTGAACGACGTCCGGATTGGAAGCGTCCGAGTTGTTGGCTCCGCGGCGTACACCACCGTACACACTGTTCTGGAGGATCGTCGGAACCGCGGATCACTGGTGTCACTGGAGCTGCTGACTACTGGTACGCGCGCGGGTAGAGTCTCGGAACGGGTGATCGTCTCAAAAGGACACGACCGAGTTGTACTCAGTGATTTTTAAGTGATTCGAGGGACTACTTTTTTGGAAAGGGTGGTTTCTGAAGAGTTCTTCCACGATTCGGGGTGGACGGAACTTTTCGGTGAACCTGCCTCGCGGATCGCGAACCCGTACGTATCGAGTGCCAAATGGTGTGTCTTACACGTTTTCTTCTCCCACAAAAAAATATTCTCACACAGATTCCGCGACCTGATTTTTTATCACAGGGAAAAGTGTTCAACCACTTGGCCCAGCACAACGACGACGAGTGTCCAAAAGAAGAAAAAAAAAGCAACGAAGAAATAGAATTACCAACCGCCAGCCATCTGCAACCATGTGAATTAATCGACAGCAGTTTATTTTAATGCAATGAGTGAATAAATCGAAATTCCATAACGGAAGTATAAAGTCAGAGAAAAATAAAAAAAGAGGAAAGCAATCGAAGCACTAAGAACGCGAATCCATTAAAGTCGTGCGAGCAAGAAGAAAGAAGTAAAACCGAAGCTAAAAGTGAGATATTTAATTAAAAATAGAACCCATCAGCGCCAGCAAGCAAACAAGCAAAAAATAAAAATCCAAAATTATAAAAGCACATCTAGAAATCAATTTCGGCAAAAGTGGCTCAAGTGGCAGTTTGAAATTGTTCGCTTCTTCCACATTCTTCAACACAAAACAACAAACCACACAACAACCAAAGTTCACACACCGCACAGGCCAGTGATCTTCGTGCAAACCCTCCGATATCTCCAGAGCATCACGAAGAGCAACAAACAAAACAAAAAAAAACCGGCCAACCCCGAAGACTGGAGCGCGAGTGTGTACACAACCTGTAATCTAATTTAAAACTCTTGTTATTGTTTGTTATTGTTGTTGGTCCCTCCCCGTGTGTGCCGATGATGATGCTGTGCTGCCCGAAAAACCGTGTTGGGTCGTGATCCGGCAGTGCGAACAAAAGGAAGATTTACGCACTTCAACGAACTCGACAGCGAGAACGACGACGACGACGACCGACGGAACCAGCACCACCGGAAGTACTGCCGGGACGAACCTGTGACCTTTGGTGGGTGTCTGTTTGGCGGTGCCTGTGTCCCAACGACGATCATCACCGTGACTGCCATTCTTATCGGATTATTTTTCGAGCTACGGTAAGTGCAAGAATCCTTTGTTCTCTCGAGTCGTGTGCTGGGGAGAAGATCTTGTTCATTGTTTTGCGCCGGGTAATTTAAATCGGTTCAAATTTATGAATTTATAAACAACGGAAAAGTACGTTGAAATTATCAGGTTCCTTTAATAGTGTGAACTAAAAGGTACTAAAGCAACTTATAAACTTTTAAAATTATAAAAACAACAGCAGATTTATAATTTACATTCCTAATTAAAGTATCATCATCTGAATTTTCTCAGGATTATAATTCTTTTCCTAAGTAAAAAATACAGAGCAATGACAAACCCTAACCAATTGGTCAGATTTTTTTGTGGGAATACATTTTTTAAGTTAAAAATAATTCAACAATGAATAACATGTTGCAAGAATTGCACTGTTTCAATACAAATAAGAAAATAAAAAGATAAAAAATGATATTTAAAAAGTGTCCTGTGCAAACTTAAAAGAGGTTTTGATCAAATCTAAAAGTATCATCATGATTTTATGGCATTTCAAGATTTGAGAGCGGGACTTGTTTAACCCTTTACTGCCCAATTTTTGTTACGAAAATTTTAATTTTTCCCGTGTTCAGGAGGTAATTTTGAGCAACTTTTGTTCTACAAAAAACTTCACTTCTCTTGTTTTATGTTTTTTCATGTTTCATTTTTAGTATTTTAATTTGCATTTATCTTGTTTAGTTTATGTTTGTTTTCGGTAGTATTTGGCCTATTCTGACACCTCCTATCATAACATATTGCATATCTAATTTTTTCATAATCACTTTTTAAAATTTTTTGGTTGTTTTTCACATTTTGTGCTATAAAATGGCACCATTATCATTTAAATTGAAAAAATACTTCTTTTTACTTAAAATGTAGGAAATGTAGTAAAAACCCGATTTAATACCACCAGAGGTGAAATAGAGCCTTTCTTACAAAATGATGAAACTCCGAGAAATATATTGGTGCAATTAATTTTTCAGAAACATAATGATACCATCCAGTGAGAATTTTACCTAAAGCTTCGAATCTTTTTAGGCTAAACCTCAAATTCCTTTTTTTAAATTTCAGATGTACATTATTTGTCGCAAGATAATTAAATTTAATTAAGAAAAACATATTGGATTGACATTATTACAAAAAAAAATAAAGGGTACTCAGTCTTGATTGTTAGTCTATGATTAACTTAAAAAAATATGTATCGCTATTGCACTTTGTCGATCAATTATGAGAAGCCAGAAAGAACACTTTCACGCGCAGCGTAAAACGCGCAAGCGTAAAAACGCTGGCGGTGAAGCATCGACTTGACGACTTGTCGAGCTTTTGAGCAAGAACGAGCTGGGACTTCGAATTTGATGTTCAGTATATGATTTTGATTTTGTATTTTGGGCCCAAACAGTTTATGGCGCATGTTTTCGAATGGCTTTTTGTTTGAAACTGAATTCTTTAAATTTGATAGTGTTGTCTGTAAAATAGTCCAAAAAATACCTCTAAAAATGTTGTAAAAATGGCTTTGACCACATTTACTGGTCGAAAATTGTGAATCGAAAAATAAAATGTTCGTCTCCGACCCCACGGCTACAGATCTGACTTATAAAAATTGTGGGTTTTACGATCGGTTTTCCAGTGATGGAAGACACAAATTTTTAAGAGCGGATACAGACATCGCTCATGTATTTCAGAAAAAGAGCTCTCAAAAATCAGACTTTGAGTTCCGGGTTTCGGGCCAAAATTCAATCGAAAGAGCGCATCTAAACCTTCAATTTAGTAATAGGATTTTTTCCTGGGACGAATCCTCGCCGTGTACGAATTTTTCAAGATTTCTAAAAAAAGCGTTTTTCCAAAAGCAATCCTTAAACCTTTCTTTTGTAAGAAAGGCAAAAACGCAGCCTAAGTTGGCTAATAAAAAAATTTCATTTTTTAAAACATTGGCAAAGTCACATAAAACAAGTAAAACTACCAACCCATAAATTTTCTAAAATTTCAAGAGTTCTTCTTTCTAATGCTTTTTAAAGATCAAAAATTGGTTGAAAAAATGGATTTTAGGCGATTTTTTAATTTTTAAAATAATGTCTAAAAGCTTGGTTTTGCATCTAATAATGTTTTATAACATTTAGTTCGAAAATGCTTCAGTTTTTGTTTCAAAAATCCACAGACAAATCAGAAAATCATATCTCCGGTAACAGATTTGGTACCATCCTAAAAAACTTTACTACTTTATTTTTGTTTGTCAAAATGTCAAAAATAAAACAAACTTTCTTATCTTCAAAGACAAAACTATTTTTAAAATTTAGATTTGAAATTTACGGTAAATTTTCTCATATTTTCTAATTACAATATTTTCAGAATTGGTCAAGCTTGAATATAACTTCTTGTGTCAAAAAGTTCACAGATACAATATGAAAATTAAAAAAAATGTTTTAAATTTGATTCTTCATCGAAAAGTTCGATAAAAAAACTTCTAAAATATTTGCACGATTCTAAAATATTTGCACGATCGGAAAATTACGATTTGTTTAAAAATCGCCGCACTTCCAATAGTCTGCCTGTGTGGATCAATCGGACCGCGCACTGGACTTACAATCCAGAGGTCGCCGGTTCGAATCCCGAGGCGGACGCAAAAAATTCTAAGTGTTAATATAGGTATTCGGTGCCCTCTCCCCGTGCCATACCTTCACACTTAGGAGACCCGGGAGGCGGAGTCTTGTCGCAAAAAGAACGATACACGCCTGTGGAACCGTAGACGAAACCGCAAGGTTTAAGAGGGCCACATTATAAGGTGTTACGTCGATTCCGTTCCGTTCCAATAGAATTTCTACTTGTGTTGTAACTGAAAAGATTAATTTTTTAGTATTTAAAAAAATAAAAAGAAAACTAAAAAATTGGCGTCATTCCATTTTCATGTGAAAAATAAATAAAAATATCCACGACTCACATTTTGTCTGGAATTCTTTACATAGCACGTTTTTAATGCGATCCGAAAAAATCGTGTTCAAAGTATCAATTTTAAAATATATTTTAACATTTTTTGTATGGATAATTGCCATAATTATAAGTAGATTTGAATGGAAGAACTAGTGATACTAAAGGGCTTTTGGTAAAAAAATACCAAATTTTAGTTTGGGAAATTAACAGGACATGGAGATAAAAATACTCAACTGATCAAAAATAACAGATTTGGATTATTAATTTTTTAAACAAAATACCATTACCACCTTAGTGAATTGGCTCCGTCCTCCTTTAAAAAATTAAATATAATCTGTTTGTGTTAGTTCAAACAAAATCCTCCTATTAGAAGTTTGAAGAATCATGCGGTGAAAGATCCGGCCGACGTCATCAGTTGGATCTGTCAAACCCCAAAAAAGTACGAGTTTGTTTGCCATAGTCTAATGCCTCCTTGAGTCGATTTGTAAACGTGAAGGTATATCTAGGAGGTGTTTCAAGTGACTTTGTAGCCATTCCTCAGTAAAAAAGGAAAAAATGCTTGGATATTTTAATTTTTCTAATACAATATTTGCAACCGCCTATGAAAAATTGATAAAAAATCTGAATTCTACAAAAAACTCTCAAAAAACTCTCAAAAAATTTTGTTTTGCCCAAAACAATTGTAACCAGGCGAAGGGTTAAATCAACTGACTATTTTTGCCAACTGATAAGCTAAATCGATTGCGTTACGTTGCACTTCACCATTTTACCCGGCACACCAAGACACGCAGCGCTTTTACCTTAGAATGAAATTTGGGAAAGGTAACACGTTGCGATAATGATGCTCATTGATGTTATCGTTTGCTGTACGTAAACGTACATATTTGTGCAATTTTGAGACTAGTGCTGTTATCTTATTTTACACGTCATGGTGAAGGTAAAAATAAGTTTGTTATTGTTTTCGATTTTTCAAAATGTATTTTAATTTTTTAAAGATTTTCGTTACTTTTTCCCTTGCAAATGGTTTAGAATGGCGCCTCGCCTACTTAGCTCGAGCGCATTCTAGAAACGTTCTTCACACAACACACAAAGAAACTCGACACCTTCTATCAGAGGAACCCGTTCGTTAACCCAATTCTACTTTGACTCAACTTGACCTCACCGAAAGGATTCGGGAAAAAGCTCAACTGCCTGCATCAGCTGCATTCAATGACCTCTTTTGGGGCCACTGACACGGGGGGGTTTGCCTCTCTATTTATCCTATTCTCTCTCTCTGTTGGTGTGGTGCATTTTTACTCTCCCCCTCTCTCTCGATTGTTCTCCGGAAAAAGGATGCACTTTTCCTCGCTGCGCTCGTACAGGTTATTGCACCACGTGAAAACTTTGCTCTTGTGGGTGATGTAACGTAACGGGAAAATGTTGTGACAGATTTTCCAAACTTGCGTTCAATTTACGTCAGTGTAAGGAAAACTGCATTTCATCCCAAAGCAGCTTCTAGAACTCAGTTTTCATCGGCAAGTAGAAGAAAAATCCTGCTGGTGTTTGCACAAAATCGCTTTCTGTTTACGTTTTTCACTCTGTGATGGTTGACCTGATCTGTCCTGGCACAAACAAATCAGTTACTTGCAGTGGCACGGCTGGCAGCATCCGCGGAGGGCGTGCTAAAAATTGTTATTATTTTCATTTTTCTTAATCTCAACTCAACGGTGTTTACCAATGCAGTTCTCAGTGGCATCAGGTGGGATCCTGGTTGGCTTTGTTTGGAAATATTTTGTTTTGCTTTTCGAGTTATTGGTTCGAGTTATTTTTAAACACATTTTTTATTGAGTTGTTCCTGGACCTGGGCTTGATTTGATCATCTTGATTGAGAGACATTTTTTAAATATCTTGCGTTTGTTAGCTAAAAGTTTAAACATAATTTCTTTTTTTTTATTTAAAATGGAGTTTAATTTTACCACTAATTTTTTAACATCACTTCAGAATTTCTTCAAAATTATTATTCAATGGAAATTCAATAGGTAATTTTTTGACGATCCTCATAAAAGTTCACCAACTGTTTATGTCTTTGTTTTTCGAGCTAATCATCCCACCATATGCCACCACATTTGTGAAAACCCAGAGGAATACCCAAATGAAAGTGACACAGAGGTCCTTAAACTCAGAAAGTCACAATTGCACACACACACGTACGAGGCTTCTGTAATTAGGTAACGTAAATTTTACTGTCTGTCACGGCTTTGTCGCCACTTTGGCCACAATACTGATATATAATGTGGCTGACAAGCAGCGTGGGGTGAGCGGGGGGTGACGGGAGAGCCAAATTCAAAGCCAAGATCATTGCCAAACGTTTCTAGAGATCTCTGAATGGGACATGGTGAGGGAGAAATTAATCCACCTAATGGAATTTAGGAAAAAATATAAAAATCAAAGGTAAATGAAAATTCAAAATGTATGGTTAACAGGCAATTTGATAAATAAATTTGAAATGTTGCGATTCTTTTCAAAAAAAAAATAAAGCAAACAAACAATAGGCAAAAAATTATATTTTGATGGATAATTCTCATATACATTCCAAACTCGATTATCCGAAGTTTCGATTATTTGAAGTTTGATTATCCGAATGTTTGTATGGGACTTTGGATAATCGAATCATGACCAAAAACATTTTTTTTCATATTATTTTATTTTATTTTCTTTCTTTTAACATCAAATTCGAGTTCTGCGACCCCATTTTGATCTAATTTGAATATTTGATTGCCTATACATTAAAAATGCATTTTTTTTCAATATTTAGGCACCGCCATTTTGGCCGCCATCTTGGATTTAAAATTATAAATCATTTTAGAGTAGTTTATGGGTCATACTTAACCTCGGCAATCAAAAATTTGACAACGAAAAAGATATTATTTCGTGATTCGATATAGTCCAGACTAGATTATCCTAAGCCTCCATTTTCCGAAGTTTAGATTATCCGAAGGTTTGTATGGAACATGGGATAATCGAACCATGATCAAAAACATTTTTTTTCATATTTTTTATTTTCTTACTTTTAACATCAAATTCGAATTCTGCGACCCAATTTTTGTCAAATTTGAATTGCTTTTTTTAGCATACAAAAAACATGTTTTTTCTGTATTTCAGCACCGCCATTTTGGACGCCATCTTGGAATAAAAATGCTAAATCACTTTGGAGCATGTTTGTGGCCCAAGCCCCAACAGTCAAAAACAAGACACAAAAAAAAATGTTTTTTCTTGATTCGATTATCCGAAGTGAATTTTTTCCGCGGCCTTCGGATAATCGAATCTGAACTGTATTCGAATCTTTCGTTCATCGCTATTTGAACAATTTTTTTTCAAACATTGTTATGGGAACTTGCTTGCTCACCCCTTAGCAATTTGCTACTCAATTTCAATTGAAAACGCCTTTTAGGGGATGTAATTGAACGTCGAAGTTCTGATATGCCAAAGTAAAGGAGTTTTTAGACTATGGCAAACAAACAAACAAACTCGCACTTTTTTATGATTGACAGTTTGCCAAACTCGCAAACAAAGCCAAATGTATGAGGCTGACGTTTCTGCAAACAAATGCAGGCAAACTGCTAAACTGTCAAAAAGTTTGTTTGTTTGCGAGTTTTTTGTTTGTTTGTCGTAGTGTTATACGTCCTTAACCCTCTACTGCCCAAATTTTTTTTCGATTTTTTTTATTTTTCCCGTGTTCAGGAGGTCATTTTGAGCAACTTTTGTTCTACGAAAAACTTTACTTCAATTGTTTTATGTTTTTCTTGTTTAATTTTTAGTTTTTTAATTTGCATTTATCTTGTTTAGTTTATGTTTGTTTTTGGTAGTATTTGGCCTATTCTACCACCTACTATCATTACATTTTGCCTATCTAATTTTTTCATGTTTTTACAGTAACTTTTTCAATTTTTTGCATGTTTTTCACATTTTCTGCTATAAAATGGCACCATTATCATTTAAATTGTAAATGGATGTGTAGAGGCATAGCCTGGGACACTAGAAAAATTATTTTATACTTCTTTTTACTGGAAATATAGGAACTGTTAGTAAAAAACACTGCCAATGTTAAACCCCTTAAAAAATGACATTTTAAAAACTTTGGCAAAGTCACATAAAACAAGTAAAACTTCCAACTCTGAAATTTTCTGAAATTTTACGAGTTTTTCTTTCCAATGCTTTTTAAAGTTAAAAAATTGGTTGAAAATGGATTTTTGGCGGTTTTTTTTAAATCGAAGCCCGTCTAAAGGCGGGGTTGGGTTGTAGAGGGTTAAGATGTTCGATGAAGTTACATGAAATTATTTAATTTTATATTTACATGAATTCCTAGGAATTCACAAAAAAAAAAAAAAAAGTTTTGCAATCGCCTTATGGGAGGGGGGAAAAATGATGAATGGTGAGGACGCTATTTTTTTTATTGAAATATTAAAAAGGTTTCGAGGTTAAATAAGCAATCCAACTAATAAAGGATGAAAAATAATCATAATAATAATTTTTTTTAAATTACCTCTCTAAAACCCAATTAATACACCCAACTGGCAGTCGCATGATTGTGATGCATGGCGGCATGAAAGTATATCAGAATCTGCATGAAATCTGTCCTCATGCATTTTTTGCGATATAGGAGTATGACATTTTTGCCCGTTACCGACATTTATCGACATTACCGACGGCTTTTTGGTTGTATTTCACAAAAAAAACCTTTACAGAACGAGGATTGAACCACCAACTTCTTGGTTATTGATCCGACACGCTACCACCGCGCCATGGACGCTTGATGAAAAGCGAGTGAAAGAGCACCAACATATGCTTCTCTTTGGAGTGTTGCTCGGGGACGGGCCAGCATTATATGTGTTGGTGAGAACTGCAGATCGCTGAAATTTTTACACGCGGGCAAAAATGATCTACGGGCTTGCTGCAAAAAATGTTATAAAATGTGACATTTTCTGCAGCAAATCCACTGTTGCAGATTTTGAGATATATTTTTCCTTTGGGTGTAGATTCCAATTAATTCGATCCTAAAATCTACCAAAAAACCATCTTTTATACAATTTTGATTTCCCGAAATCTCATCTCCCTACTTTTACTACCCTTCTTTCCGCCGCGAAATTTCCAGCAAAAAGCATTGCCGATCTCTATCTCGTATTTTCACAACTCCGTGTGACATTCTCTTTTTTTTCTCATTGCCGCATTCACAATCTTTAGCCACAAAATTCCCGCGTTCGAGAAAATTCTCTCCACGAGAAAAAAAAAGAGAAGTCACAAGCTATAGCGGTGGTCGCTATATCCTCTGATAGAATCATCAAAAGATAGTTTTTTCTATCATTTATTTACAACACTGTTTGAAATTTGGTTGGCTTAATATTATTTCATTTTGAAAAAAATTACCTGAATAATGTGTAAAAAGGTGAAATTCAACTGAAACTGATGAAAATTTTACCAATTTTAACACAAAAGCTACCGCTATTCCCAGAATTAATATTGTTGGAGTAAACATTCAAAATGCAACTCATTGAATCTGCCTCAATTTAAAGATGTGATTTCAAACTATGCATTATCAATTTGTATTCTGAGTCTATCACAGGGTAATACAAAAAAACTATCGAACTTCGATAACGATTAAGGCTCCTTCTTCCATAAGAAATCCACAGAAGACTCAACTTCTTCTGCCTTGAGGATTGCTGCCAACGGTGCCACCACAGTGTCTCCACCAAAACGTCAATTATATAATTAGAATCTCAATGTCTAGATCGTAAGCTGATCCGCGCTATTATTAGCCACGGGGCGAGCGATATAAACAGAGAGAGAGAGAGAGAGAGAGAGAGAGAGACACAGTGACATTGTACCAAAGATCCGATCGTTGTCGCCGACGTGGTTGGTTGAGATCGCCCAGTCCTATACCCATTAGGATGTAACAAAAATGACTTTTTGGCGGGCATTCAGGGGTTTGTTCCGGTGGGCATACTGAGCCTAAATCCCAAATATGAGCTTGATTGGACGTAACAGGAGCTGGCGCTCCGCCCTTCAATTTTAAATGGGATTTAACCCGTAAAAAAAGATTTTTTCAAAAATGTCACTTTTTGAGGCATTTTGGCCACCAATGCGTTTACCAAAAATATTACTGGCGTGTAGGCTAAATCCTTGCGCATCTTTTGGTATATATAACATTGAAGTTTGGAGCATCCTGGAGCTCGGTACAGACCTTCAAAGTTTGGCATTTTTTCGAAAAATCGGTCCCAGCAAAATCAAATGGCGTCTCGGGCGTCGCGAGGTGCGACGCATATCTTTTTTGCCGGGGCCGATTTTTTGAAAAAATGCCAAACTTTGAAGGTCTGTACCGAGCTCCAGGATGCTCCAAACTTCAATGTTATATATACCAAAAGATGCGCAAGGATTTGGCCTACACGCCAGTGATGTTTTTGGTAAACGCATTGGTGGCCAAAATGCCTCAAAAAGTGACATTTTTGAAAAAATCTTTTTTTACGGGTTAAATCCCATTTAAAATTGAAGGGCGGAGCGCCAGCTCCTGTTACGTCCAATCAAGCTCATATTTGGGATTTAGGCTCAGTATGCCCACCGGAACAAACCCCTGAATGCCCGCCAAAAAGTCATTTTTGTTACATCCTAATACCCATACCCATAGGTACTGCTAATTGGGTGCACCGTGCAGATCAGCAGGTAAAAAATACCTCGGATTCCGAGTCAGTCATCACCGATGCATGTGATTCGAGGGATGGCGGCGATGTCGCCACCGTGGCCACGACGAAGAAAGAGGGCGTGTGATCTCGGGAGGAAGCAACTCAAATCCGCTATTCTGGGCTCTACGTCACGGTGTCATGTTCTTCTCTAGGCTTGTAGGCAGCGACTTATGCAAGAAGTTGCTGGCTTGTTTGTTCCAAAACTTGCGCGTCACAACGATTTAATGGAGGAACTGCGGTGACATTCAAGCGTTTTCGGAGAGGGCACCGAGTGGGTCAATCGACACCAATTGGGCGAAACTGTTCTGGAGAAGGAGGAGCAATCAACGCAACACACGAGTGGTGTGCAAGCATTGATGCTCGAATGAAAGTGAAAATTACGGAATTGCCTAATTGGACTTGCACGCGATCGAAACGTCAGTCTAGACACGTAACAGTGGAGGCAGCCAATCCAATATTAGCTACGTAGTTTGCTGACGGTGGACGATTGTTAGAACGAAATGAAACGTGGATATTCTGGTGACGGCGATGGAGGCGCGTGGCACTGAGAATCCTTCTTATTCTAATTTGAACATAAAATACATTTCAACAAAAAGATTTCTAAATCATGATTTCATAACCGTAATATCCTATCAGAACTACCGATCATAGGTTTCAACGATCTAGTCATGCTTTGTCAACATGCATGCGCAGAAAATATAAAACACCATGATTGCTAAAACTAGATCAATTGCTTACAGTTAACAGTCATTGACCACCAACGGCGCCCGCCATGTCAGATTGTAGATCTCGATTATAAAGGACAGGAATGTTAGTAGGCACAGGTTGCTACTAGGGCAGCTGGTTTACCCTGTGCATGCATTTGAGATGCATGCCAGCTGCCCTAGTAGCAACCTGTGCCTACTAACATTCCTGCCAGGAACTTCAAATGTCATTTTAATAACAAAAGTCTGAACAACTTAGAAATATTTGAATTGTTAACCAATTATGAAAAATGGGCAGTAAATTGAAGGGATCTCAACGCACGTTGAATGCTTCAAGCGCCTCAACCAGATCAGCCGGTTCCTACACCAGGTTTGTCGTCACACCTCATCTCGATCATATGACTGGTGCGCCATTGAGGAAAAAAACCAAGCGAGAAAAACGCATTTCCCACGCGCGAATAAAATTAAGATGTTAAAAATATAATAATCCAAACACGAGCTGGCAATCGCAGACAAAAACAAAGAACATCACACGACGGTCCTCGATACAAACAAAAGTCGACGCAACGTTTGCGAAAAACAAGCGGCCGAAATTCAAAACACCATAAATTTGAATGATCTTTTTTTTGCACACTCAAAAAACGCCGTTGACGTCGTCCTCGACAACAGGACTTGAACGACGTGAACGATTCTCAGGACGACGCAAAGAGATGACTTCAACTAGCAAGAATGGGCAATCCGTAAACTCCGTAATGGCGCCACAAAAAAGATGGTCAATACCAAACGTTTGGTTTGATAGTGAGTGTGAGTCACGTGTAAAAAGTGACAGTTCGTCACTTTTTAGTTTGACTTTGTCAAACCAGCGGGGTACAAACTAGAAAGTGTCAAACGAAAAAGTGACCAATCACCGGGGGTAGAGTGTAGTAGATTTTGATATTTAGAGATCAGTTAATGAGTGTCGAACCACACTGCTAGTAATTCCCACAAGAGAAGAAAAAAATAGAGAGAGAAAAAGACGCTCAATTTGATGAGCATTGGCCGTGGTGTGAGATTGTAAAGCATCCGAGAAATGAGCCGTTGACATTCGCTTGATTTAGCGGCATTAAAAACGCTGTCGCATGCGAACCATGCTGATGTGCGTGTGATCGATGGGGACGCTTGGTATGTGGTGATGATCTTGGTGATTAGATCAGCTTGACTATTTCGAAATGCTGTCATGAAATTGTTACACATACAAAAATTGGACTTAGACTCTTTGGTGATATTATTTAATTTTTAATTTACTAATCTTTACAAAATCTTTTCTGAACATTTTACTGAAATGCAATGGTACTAACAATAATTTTAAATATTTAAAAACTTTTTTTGATTCACGATTAAATCAGCAGCATCATTTGAAAAGTGCACATAGCATTTTGACAGCTGGAACTATTTTGCAAAATTCGAAACAATAAGTAATTATTTAAAAAGTTAAAATTAATCTGAGAATTAGCGAAACAGTTCAAACTGTCAAAATGCTTTTAAAAAAAATTGTACCAGCCTTATTGCAAGACAACTAAAATCGCATGTTATATTTTTCATGGTTCAAGATTACGTCCCTCAACTCTGACCAAAGTCGATGGAGAGGGAATGAAAAAAGTGTTTTAAAATGCATTTTACAACAGCCAACTTGTTTTGCAATCATTACTTTAAAAAATCTAAGGCCTTGGCAAAATTTCACTTCCGATAATCGAAACTTCGGATAATCGAATCACAAAAAAAAATTTTTTTCGTTGTCCTATTTTTGATAATCAAGCTTAAGTATGACAACTGCTCTAAAATGATTTAGAGTTTTTAAATCCAAGATGGCGGCCAAAATGGCGGTGATGAAATATTGAAAAGTGCATTTTTTTATTTAACAGGCAATCAACCATTCGAATTTCACTAAAATCGGGTCGCAGAGCTCGAATTTGATGTTAAAAACAAGAAAATAAAAAAAAACGCGAAACAATTTTTTTGCGCATGATTCGATTATCCGAAGTTTCATACAAACCTTCGGATAATCGAACTTCGGATAATTGAAAATTCGGATAATCGTGGCTTTGGATAATAAATATTTTTTTTTGCGAAAATAAACTTTTTTTTAATTATACGAAAATTCAAAATCATTTTAAACTATCCCAAACATGCTAAATATTATTATCAAGTCAGGAAAATTCATTTCAAATTATTTCTAGTTCATTAAACGTTTTGTCATTTATTTATTTTTGACTTAATGAAATTCGAAAATCTGTTTCATGAGAAGGGATTTTCTGATCGTTTTTGTGTCTTTGGCAAAGTTGTAGTATGCTGTGATTAAGACTGTTCAGAAAAAAAACGGTACATCAGAATTTTTTTTTCGATTAATGCTCTTTTTATCACTAAAAGTTAAGTTTTCCAAATATATCCAAATATCAAAATTTTCGAAATTCTTTGATAGTAGCACATAGCCGTTATACGTATAATTGTCCCATGTAATTTTTGGAGGATTCTGATTTTATATTATTTTTAATTTGGTTAGACCTTCTTTAGAAAATCCCATTAAATCTAGTAATTGTTTTTTGTTCGAAAACTTATAAAATAGTTGTAGAACAATTGTAGGATGGTACAAAATCGTATCAACAAATCAAACAAATTGTTAACTAGATGCATAAACAATTTGGCTTTACACATTTTTTTTTTTGCTAGAGTGATCTGTTTTCAAAATATAAATTTTAAGATGATTTTTTTTCAATGTTATTAATGTTTTGAAATTTAAAAATATTTCATGAGGAAAAAGAATCAATGCAAAGCAGAACATATTTTCGAAAAGCTGAGAAAATTACACAATTTTCCTTTTAGAGTTTGACGGTTGCGTTTATATAGCCTCTTGCAATAAAAAAAAAACACAATATAAATATATAGTTAGAATTAAAAAATAATCACCATAATTTATTATTCATTTAAAATCCACAGTTTAAAAAAATTCAACTGTGAGAAATTTAAGATGGCAATTTAAAGTCTAAATTTTGAAACAGTATGACTGTCTCAATCTAAAATAATTTTGGAAATGTGTTGAACTGTTCGGCAAAAAGCTTTGGCAATTTTTGGCCAAAATATTGTGTCCCTTAAACTATAAACAGTAGCACAGTAGTTTTTTCAACAGCTGCATTAAAATTGTCTAATTGTTTCTACATTCCACGTAAAATTTCTTTTTAATTTCTCATCAAAGTATAACAAACGAAGTCATTCAAACCAGAAATAAATTTGTCCCTGAAACAATTTTTGTCACATTTTTCAATCCCCCCGAGAGCATCACGTGCTCGTGGTGTCTTAAATTGATTGCCCTACTGCGAAAACCTGCCGCCCTTTGATATGGCGTGGCGTGGTCCAATATCCCGACCCTCAACAACAGAACCAACCTTGATTCCCCACAAAAAAAAGTCAAGGAATGTAACGCGAATGGCGATGAACCGTGTTTTACTCTCGATTTCATTCGGAATATCTTTAGAGTAGTAGGAGGTTTTCTTGTTCAAAATCATCTGCGTTGATTGCTTGATTTACATACCATTCAGTGAGTGCTAACCCTTGGCTGTTCATTGTACAGCGATGCCAAGTGGACGCGCGTCGTCGATCACCGACAGTCGAAGCCAAAAGGTGTCGAGTGGAGGAGACGCTCGGTGATTTACGACCGCGTTGAGTTTTATGTTCAACACAGACAGACCACGTGCGTGCGTGCGTGCGTTAATGTCCGCTTGGGATGATGTATTGTCTGGTTGTAATCATCGGCAAGCTACACGAACCGAAAGCCATCATCAACTCCCATCTCTGTTACAAGTCGTGGGTCGGCGCGAAAGTCACTCTCTGAAGTGGCCAAACATTGATTCAGCTGATTAGTTCAAGTGTTCGCGCGTAGTCAGTCTCTAATTGGGTGTAAATAGTGAGCCGGTGGCACTCGTCGCTCGTTATCAGTTGGATCTGGAAGCGAATCAAAATAGTTTACCTAAACTGGTGCCACTTGGCTGGCCATCGATAATCAGCTGAGCGGGGAAGAGAGAGAGAGGAGATGTTGGCGCTAAAACAGTTCACACTAAACACTCGCCGAGGACACGCGATCCCGACATGGTAGTGTTACGTGGACTTGTAATTAGTTTAGTATTGCCATAAAAACTGTCGAAGGTTAAAGGTGAAATTGTACGTTCTCAATAATATTCACTGTTGATTATTTACATTCCTAAATCCTTTGCTGACCGAACAAAGTTGTTTCATAAACAGTCATAATGCTTCTTCGTCTCTCCTTCAAAGTAATTAATCAACACTCTTAAAACTCTCATCGTTTGTTGTCACCAAGTGGAAAGCAATAAATTTTCATGTAGGTGTTGTAACTCGTTTGTTTTATAAACCGTCAGCTGTGACAATGTGACGGCTGCTTCTTCGGTTAGTTTATATTTATGAATGCTACGAAAAAAGCTTTGAAAATACTGCTTATGACGTAAAAGGTTCCTACAATCGATCTAAAAAAACATCATTACATTCACCATGATTGTACTTTTATCCTTTCCATCCACGTGGGCTTCTTGCTCCTCCTTCCAATTTCCAAGATGGAGATGGAGATGTCAGAAGCCGGAAACGCAACACGCATGTGCTACAAGTGCCCTTTTGAAGAGCAAACACGTGTTTCCGGGTAGGTTCGTGATTGTTGCTCGCCTTCCTCCAATTTGTGTTATGAGTATGATTGACAACTTTTTAGCTTCTTGAAAAATAAAACAGATTTTGCGATTAACGTGTGTCCTGTAATTTTGCGGGGTTTCTTTTGAGAGTGTAGCAATGTTCTACAAAATTGTGATGTATAAAAGTAAGGAATTTGCATGTATTATTCAGTTATCATAATTCAACGAAATTTTTTGAATATTTCAACCAGTTTCTTCGAAGTTTTAACGCCTAAAACCCAATCGTGTGCCTTTGAAAGTATTTTCAAATTTGTTTGAATTTACGAAACTGTTTTTCTGAAGCTCTACGTCTTTTCCGATTTGTACTCCAAAAATTCAAAATTTGTAAAAATATTAAAAAGCCTTGACTAGGAATGCATTAATAAACGTTATACAATTTATTTTATTTAGGTAGCTTACAAAGGTTTTATGAATTAAAATTTAAATTGGCATAAAATTTTGATACAAGTCTCCGAGTTGAAGCAAATTGATGTAAAACGTGGGCCAAGGCATATAAAATGCACTTAAATATTAAATTTATCAAAAAACGATTTTCGGCCTTTTTTTAAATATTACTGCTCTTCTAGCAGCAGGCCATGATTATAGCGAGTGAAAGCTCCATTAATTTTATAGGATGGAAAAAAAACTTGAATTGTGTGCAAAAATGTTGCAACTTTAGCAGATATTACCCAATATATTACAAAGTTATACTACAGTCCATCCTCTTTTATCCGAAGTTTCGATTATCCGAAGGTTGAATTATGGAAAAAAAAAACATTATATTTGTTTTTTCCTGGTTTTAACATCAAATCCGAGTTCTGATTGCCGATTCAATGAAGGAAGTATCAATGAAAAAAATATATCAAGATTCGATTACCCGAAGTGAATTTTTTGAGGCCTTCGGATAACGCTCATGATCATGGCAGACTTGCTCATTCGATGGTTCGATTATCTGAAGGTTTCTAAAAAAATCGGATAATCAAATACAGTCCAGACTCGATATCCGAGTGTCTCGGAAAAAATTCAATTCGGATTTTTTTTCGTTGCCTATTTTTTTATTGTCAAGCTTAAGTATGACCCCTAAACTACGTTAAAGTGATTTAAAACTTTTAATTCCAAGATGGCGGCCAGTATGGCGGTGTTGAAATATTGAAAAAAAAAATGCATTTTATTATTTAATAGGCAATCAACTATTCAAATAAGACTAAAATGGGGTTGCAGAACTCGAATTTGATGTTTAAAACGAGAAAAAGAAAAAAAAATTGTTCGTGATTCGATTATCCGAAGTCCCATACAAACCCTCGGAAAATCGAACTTCGGATAATCGAAACTTCGGATAATCGAGGTTTCGGATAATCGAGTCTGGACTGCGTTAATAAAAAAAAACTTAATTTTTATTTTTTCATTTTTTACATAAATTTTGGGTTTTGCTTTGGGGTCTAATTTGCGAGGTTGATTGTATTAAAATCACCACCATTTTGGCCGCCTCTTTGGATTTGCAATTTCCACACTTTTGAACATTTTCGAGGTCGTGTTTGAGCTCAACGACCCAAAAGTAGACAGAAACAAGACATAAAAAATTTATACCTTTCTTTAGTAAGAAAGGCAAAAAGTGCGCTGTTTTAAAAAAAAAATTATAGTTTTTATAAAAAAAAAAAAACGAAACCAAACTTGTGATTTTTAAAGCATTATCCTGTGGTATAAAAAGCTATACAAAACCTTAAAAATATCGCGTTTTTAAATACAACACTTGTTCGGTAACTGGGCAGAGAATGTAGCCCAGTTACCGAATACTGCTCGTTAACTGGGCTGATCGAAAAATGACGAGGGGAACGTCAATGCATTATATTTTCTTAACAAAAAAAAATTAAAGTAACTCAAAAAATCAAGAGCATAGGGGAGAGTGGGGAGACTTGATCCCCGGGGACACTTGATCCCAAGCCTGTATCTCGTTAGCATGTGGGTAAAACAATTAGCTTTGTTCTAGAAAGTTGTGCGAAATTAACTAAAACTCGATGTAGAAAACAAAGAAAAAAATAAAAAAATGTTCAGATTGAGTTACACACATTTTTCTAAAACGGGCTGCAAAAAACTTCCAAGAGATCTTTTTTTCTTTGTTTTGATATGTATAGAAAACACTAAAAAATTATTCAAAAAAATATGTTTTGTACATGAATTGTTTGATAAACTTATCAACTCCAAAACCCTTACGCATTTGATGTTAAATTTATCGCCATACTATTTTTACAATCAATTGTTTAAAAAAGTGCGTTTAGAGAGACTTGATCCCTGCATTTTTACAGTCACTGGAATCAGCCTCAAGATTAATTAATTGGGCTGGGTTTTCATACATAGTTTTCTTTAGTATAGTTGTACACAACTTACTGCAGTTTGAACCTTTTTCAAAAGTTACGTAAACAAAAATTTCCAGCTTTTGTAAGCATGCTTAATTTTGGTCTGAACAATAATATTTTAAGTTTTTAAATATTTTACATACTAAACTTGTTATATTTTGAACACAAACGTACAGGTTTTATGTGAAATTGCTGTAACTTATAGAAAATTAAAAGTTTGGATGAATAAGAAACATTTTGCTTAACCCTCTACTGCCCAAATTTTTTTTCGAAAATTTTTATTTTTCCCGTGTTCAGGAGGCAACTTTTGTTCTACAAAAAACTTTACTTCTCTTTTTTTATGTTTTTCTTGTTTCATTTTTAGTATTTTAATTTGCATTTATCTTGTTAAGTTTATGTTTGTTTTTGGTAGTGTTTGGCCTACTCTACCACCTCCTATCATTACATTTTACCTATCTAATTTTTTCATGTTTTTACAGTAACTTTTTAAATTTTTTGCATGTTTTTCACATTTTTTGCTATAAAATGGAACCATTATCATTTAAATTGTAAATAAATGCGTAGAGGCATAGTCTGGGGCACTAGAAAAATTACTGCATACTTCTTTTTACTTAAAATATAGGAAATGTTAGTAAAAAACACAGCCAAAGTCGACCCCTAAAAAAATTACATTTTTAAAAACATTGGCAAAGTCAAATAAAACAAGTCAAACTTCCAATCCTAAAATTTTGCAAAATAAAAAGTTCTTCTTTCCAATGCTTTTTGAAGATCAAAAATTGGTTGAAAAATGGATTTTTGGCGATTTTTTAAATCGAAGCCCGTCTAGAGGCGGGGTTGGGTTGTAGAGGGTTAAGATTTCTTCAAAATGTTGAAAGGGGGATCAAGTTACCCCTAACATTTTTAAAATGACGGTTTAAAATATTTTTTTAAAACGCTTGGCATGATGAAAAACCCTTATTAGCCAAACATAGATGAATGTTTAAGTTTTCAACTCATGCAAAAAGTTCATAGTTTTGTGAGAAATTGACAAGTATGTGCGATACAAAAAGGGGATAAAGTCTCCCCACTCTACCCTACCTTTTAAAAATCCTAGTTACCAAAACAGTACTGTAATTTGATACGAAGTTTTTATTTTCTTCTTTTGAAGTTTATTTTTTAAAACAATTTTTATCACAATCTCTTTTTTTAATGAATGAATTGAAAGCTTAAACATTCATAAACATAAATGCTTCGAGTCATGCCAAGCGTTGAAACAAAATTAAACCGGCATTTTCAAAATGTTAGGGGTAACTTTATCCCTCTTTCAACTTTTTGATGAAATCTTTAGCAAAATGTTTGTCCAAACTATTGTTATTCTATAAGTTACAACAATTTACCATAAAGCCTGAACGTCAATGCATTATATTTTCTTAACAAATAAATAAAATTAAAGTAACTCAAAAAAATCCCGAGCATACACTTTAAAAATCTTATAGTTACCGAACAAGTACTGTAATTTGATACGACATTTTAATTTTCTTGTTTTCAAGTTTATTTTTTAATACAATTTGTATCATAATCTTTTTTTTTGTTTCAATAATTTACTGCAATTTTAGGTTCTGACTAGTTTTCATTTATTTTTGAAAGCTTTTATTTGAAATTATACATGTATAAAAAAATTATGTCAACGAAAATTATAAACTAACATCAATATCAATCTATACCAAACCAGAAACACCAATTCCACCATTTCCACCTCTCCCAGAGGTCACCCGGAGGTGAAATCTTCACATTTTCTTCCTAAATGGTGGCACGTGTCAGGCCGGGATGCCGCTAACCGGCAGCGCGGGGGTCGTTTCCCCCCTCCTGGCAGATAATAATTTTGCCCCTCTCCGAAAGATTGCTTCCTGATTAGAAAATGTGACCGCTTGGTAAATTGCTTAACGTGACGGCTCAAAAGCAGCAAGAAAACGGAAAGTGAATATCAAAAAGAGAGCGCGGAAACGCTGAACTTGACCTTCAATTTCAAGAGCAGGCCTGCTCAAATTACACACACACTTGGAAAAAAATATGTGAGAGGAATTAGGCTAAATTGAGCGCGCGATGGAGTCGCATGGTCGAATGCCGTTTTGAGCGAGTTTTTGCCACTCTCTCAAGATTTGGTGAAAGGGAAAGCCATGTGGTGAACAAAATGCAGCGTGGGTTGTCAAACTGATAAAAGCCTAAATTATCAATTTAAAAAATGTTTTGGTTGATCAACCAGGCGCCACCATCATCAATTTGTTTTGCTCTCGGCCGATTGATTATATTGGTTCAATCTACAACCCCGAAAATATCGAACAAGTTAATTGGTCCAATTCAAAAACACGCAGAAATAAGGCCAACGGAGTTCGATCATTTCTTTTTTCGGTTATGGCCATAGCAAAGACGATTATGAATAATTTATTTCCACGCGCCAGAAGACTTTTGCCAGATTGGTTTACTCTTTTCTGGCGCCGGAGGACAAGCTTCAATACGGTTACGAGGACCACTTTTCGGGGGGAAAATGAAGAAAAAAGTGTCACACATAAATTGGATTTTCTGCTATTTTTGGACTGCAATTCGGTGCACCTTTAGGGGTGTTATATAACGCTCCAAAAGCTGTTGCCACTTGTTTTGCGAGTAAATAAATCTAATTTTATTGGAATTTCACTTGTAGGGTGAATAGGGTAACGTAATAGAAAGATGACAGACATATTTCCATGTTTGAATAAGTTTGTTTCCATTACTTCATTTTTATGTTCCTTTTCAACATCTGCTTTTCCTGTCCTTTGTCCTTAAGCTTACCCGATCACTCCACGTACCTCCACTCAAATCCTACTTTTCATTTCTCTTCTCTTCTAGATTCAATGACGCCTGGTCCCTGTACATCTGGTGGTGGGTTACCCTAATCAGGTTTTTATAAATTTCTTCCCTTCCTTCCTGCTCTTTCTATACATACATCCACTCTGAAGCACCAATTTGAGTATTTTTTTTATTTTCGCTTACTCTTTTTGCATTTTTTGTTTCACGCTAATTGATTCGATTATCTTTTTGCCAGTATTACTTACCCACATACTCTTTTAACGCGTTGAAATCGTTTTTCGTATTGTTTTATGTGAGAGAGAAGCTAGCTTTGAAAGTCACCTCCAAGCTTGGGTTAAGCCATAAAAAAACAGATACCTATGACCAAAATAATAATCACTCCCACGCTCTTACGATCGCTTTTCGAGTGCAAATGCTTATTTTCTTCGCTTTATAGATTTAGATTTTTAATCGTTTTGTTTCTAGATTTATTTGATTCTTTTTATTAAAGGTTGGTTTGTAACATGACTGCTAAAAATAATTTTGTTCGGTAGCAAATTTCGGTTAAAAAAGCAAAATTGAACAATCTCAATTTCCATGTTTTGACAATGTTATACCATTTCATGCATCCAAGTAGGCGATTTTAATTGTAAATATCTAATCTAAAAACAAGCTCTATTTACTCTATTAACAAAATTGACTGAGTTCAAATCTAAAATACGAGCTTGATTGAACGGAACAGAAGCTGTCGCAAAATTTTTAAATTAAATTAAAACTTTAAAAAGATTTTTTTTAAAATGGTTTTTGAGCTTAGTTGTCCCCAATAAAATCGGATGGAACCGTCAGTGAATGCACACGAAATTCCAACGAACAGATGCAGAGCTCGGCACATGCTCTTTCTCTTTTTTTCTCTCTTTCTCTCTTTCTCTCTTTCTGGCATGTGCGGTGCTGTGTGGTGACCGCAATCATTTGAATGCAGTCATGGAAGGTGATAGAATTTTTTGTAGAATTCAAGTGACGACGAAGTGAAGACGAACGAATCGCTCAGTCACCATTCACAACAAAATTCGAATGTTCACAAGAACAACAAAGAACCAAGTTTTTTTTTCAGCTTTCTCATGTGGTTCGCTGGCATCACTGTGGTAATCACTGCTCTAAAACTTATCCAACATGAATATTTTCAACAAAAAAATGTGTGTCAAAAAAGGGAAAAAATATTATTTTTAAAGATTTACTTGAAGACATGTTGAAACCGGCGCAAGTTGATATTTTAGGTGCAGATATTCGTTTAATTGAATGAAATATAGAGAATCTTCGATTTTTCTTGACATTCGTTGACAGAGCTCGTGTGTGCCAAGTTTTTGTGAAAAAGTGAGGTTTGCAAATTAAAATGAAAATTCAGATAGGACATTTAGAGTTTTTTTAAAAGGACCAATAAGCTATTGTCTTTCATATGTTTATAGGACCTTTTCAAAAAAAACTCTGGATTTGTTTTCTCTGTTTACATACTTTTGACCGTGTTAAAGTATTTAAAGAGAGAAAACGATTTTTTTTTCTCAATAATTCGCCTTTTTTAAATAGAGACGCATAGCCTTTCACGTTGAATTTCGTCCTCCATGACCCAAAAAAATCGTATTTTTGAATCACATTTCCTGACAAACTCCTTTTGTTTCTTTACTATTTCCAGAAACTGTCTAGTTTCCATGAGCACTCAGGGCGATCCGTCGACATCCGGTGGAGGACCTGACAGACCGTGTGGGATAACCTCGCTGCTTCCGGTGAGCATTTCTATTATCAAACTAGCAAGATCTTCCAGCTAATCGTCTTTCTCCTTCCTTCCCAGGTGGGCATGTCTTGCCGAGGCCGCGCCGAAGCCTTCGCTCGCAGCCTCCAGTCTCGCCTCCGGACACTTGGCGCCCAGGTGAGCTAGTCCCGCCACGTGGTCACTTACCGCCCGGTTTCCACTAACACCCCCCTGGTAGTGATTTCTAGATTCCATCAACCATCAACTACTACCGCTACCGTCACTTCTAGTCTCTCAGTCATTCAGAACTGGCAGGCAGGCAGACCTCTCCGTTCACCCAGTTGGCCGAATTGATGTTACTTCTTTACCCGTTTCTTTCTCTTTCTTTTTGCTCCGGTGCGCATGTTCTCCCTGCTTTCCATGTTCTGCCACCACGTGTCTACACAAATAATCGGAACCCATCATCGACACCCAAATTCGACCCACCACTGTTGTTCGGTAGGCGAACCACTAATCGCCAACCCCCAAAAGTATAACCAAGCAAAAATCGTTCATCCACCAGTAGCTTAGAGCAGTCACCAGCCTCTAGTCTCGATTAATTAGGGTTAAATACTCGTTACAGGGCAATGCAGACGATGAAGTGCCGATCACCGGCGGTGGCAACGGCGCCAGCAGCACCGGCGTCTACAACGCCGAAAACACATGGCTTTCACAGGAGGAGACTGCGGCGGTAACGAGCTCACAGCCATCCCGACTGGTGGTGACCAACGATTCGGCCGATTCCTGCTTTGACTTTGACATGGAGATCGAAAGTCCGGGTTCACCGGTTGAAGAGTGCGAGTACCTCCCGTTGATTGAAACGGCCACGGCCACACCGGCAGAGATTGCCCCGGAATCGGGCTACGTGTGCGCCTCACCCTGTTCAACACCGCAGGTCAGCCAGGAAGAGCACAGTCCATCGAGTACGGGTTCATCGTCCGACTGCCAGTTTTACGACCCCGAGAGTTCGGACGCCGAGCAGCGTTGTGATTACTACGACTGTACTACCTCGGATCCGTCATCGGGTTCCATCGCGGCGGCATCCCGACCGACCACGTCCCGAACACAACAACACACAACTACCTCAACGGAATCCACCCCAACGACGACGACGGAACCAACGGTGGTAGCGACGGCGGCGGGCGCCTCATCTCCCACGTCTCGAAGGAAGAAACACCAGAACGGTCACCTTCCCAGCGGACTCGGCACAGCAACGGCCGATTCGGACAGCTGCTCGGAATCGTTACCACCGTCGCAGTCCACCGAGTCCCACGACTCGACCTTCACCGGACTGAGTTCGAACAACTCGAACAGCACACTGCAGGACGTCACGATGGAAGACGTGCCCCCGAGCAGCAGCAGCGTTGACGAAACGGACGATGGGAAAGTATTAGCGAACGGGCACGCCGTAATGCCAAAGGGGACAATAATGCAGGAGGAATCGACGGTGGCCAAGTTTGAGCTCAACCAGACGTACAACATTGACGTGTTGAAGTTCATCAACGGCGATGCCGAGGAAGAACCGGACGAGGAGGATCCCAACAGTCCAAAGGTCGAAATGGCCGAAGTTGAGAAGATGTTGCAGAACTGCAGCACCGAACCCGAAGAGCAGCCAGCACCAAGCGAACACAAACGCGAAGGACTCTCGTCGGGCGATGAGGATGAAGATTTTTGTCGACCCCAGCGAATCCGACGATGTTCGTCGCTGAAAACGGGCAAAACCCCGCCGGGAACTCCGGGTCGGAAAAAGATTGTACGATTTGCCGACGTGCTCGGGTTGGATCTGGCCGACGTGAAGACGTTCGTCGATGAAGTCCCGAAGGTGCCCAAGCAGGCGTACGAAGATCTGGAAATCAACATGGAACCCGTGCAGACGCAAATCTGTCTCGGTCCGCGGGCCGATCGGGTGCTGGTTCCGCTGTTCCAGCAACCGGGTGCCCTGCCGTGCTTCCTCGACAGAGTGCGCGAAAAGCAGGTCAACCTGGAGAACGCCGCCGTGACCGACCCGATCAACCTGACCATTACCGGTACGGTGCGCGTGCGGAACCTCGACTTCCACAAGTCGGTGTACGTGCGCTACACGACCGACAACTGGCGCAGCTTCTCGGACCTGCAGGCCTCGTACGTGGACAACTCGTGCGATGGTTTCTCCGACAAGTTTACCTTCACCGTAAGTTTTCTAGTTTCGATTATATTTATGAGAGCAATTCTCTGAGACTTCGGACAACGATTCTATGATTGATGAAGATATTTTGCATCATTAGTTCGTCCATACAAGTCTTCAAACCATTTTGGTAGCTGAAAGGATCTTAAAATATTCAAAAAACCGTAAATTGAGAAAGGATTTTCTATAAAAACTTCGACTTTTTACATGAAAATGTATTTAATTGCGCAGAATAAACATTTTTTTAAATTCTCGTTTTTGGATATGCTTTAGATGATATAAAAAAGGTATGCCACAAGTTGGTAAAAACTAAATTTTCTGGAAAAATCAAAATTTAAAAAAATTGCTGAAAAAAGAAAAAAAAACTTCATTTTTAAAAGGACAATCATATTTGCCATCGTTACAGAGCAATTTCAGCCGAAAACAGGATTTTTTTAGGTACTACTGTAAGCCATTTTTTTGTATATTGAGCCAGTTTCACTCGATAATGACAGTTGAGAAGGGCGTAAGTGTTTTCAATATGTTTGTATTACGTAATTAAGATATCGCTGCATCTCGAAGCCGTTTCATCGTATCACAAAGTGGTCAAATACAAACGAAAAAAACACGTCACTTTTATGAGATTTTTTGATTTTTATGTTTAAAAGTCAAATTAGAAGGCGAGCCCACGATTTTTTTCTTTCAAATTTTTTGTGAAAATGGCCCAAGATGTTACAAAAAGACCCACGAAAAATACAGGATGGAGAAACTCACCTTAAAAATACAAAAATCATTTACTGATACTGTTTTTTTTTAAAGTACTCTAAACGTCAAAATTTTCATAAAAATGCTGAAAAATGGTTTTTTGATGGTTTTTGACAATTTTTATATGACTGACTTGATTTGTCAGTATCGAAAATATTTTTACCGGAAAGCTCGTAAAATTTCCCATAAGATTGTCTTTGATAACTTTTCAAAATAACTCGTTTTTTATGGTTGAGGCTTACATAAGTGTAGGATAACATGTCTACAAAGTTTCATTAAAATCGGAAAGGGTCCGGTACAACCGATTCGCTATTTGACATGGAATTGCTCTACAGCTGTTTTTTAACCCTCTAACGCCCAAGGTCTTCAGAATTTAATTTTCTCTGCAGCCATGAATATTTTTAACCGGGTTCAACCTGCATGAGTTTATATAGAATGTCGCGGCGGTCTTGACAGAAAAGGTCCTACTTGACAGCTCGTAACAAGGGGACCATAGTTGTTCCATCGAAAAAATGATCTCTTGACAATTTATGTTTTGCGAAGCGAAGATGGCGTTACGAATGGTGCACGCCCGAAATGTAAAAATTACGCAGTGCTACCAACATTACAAAAAAAGTCTATGACATGACAGCCACACCTTTTATCTAAAGTTGGTACCACTGCGAGATTTTGACATTTCGGGCGTTCACCATAAGCAACGCCATCTTCGCTTGAAAATCTGTATAGGAAATATTTCTAGAGGTTTTTTTTAAAGGTCCTATACTGCCCATGTTAGCATAAATGTCCTATCCAGGTTTTTAAGCGAAGATGGCATTCGAATGTTGTACCTCCGAAATGTCAAAATCGCGCAGTAGCACCAACATTAGAAAAATAAATGCGGCTGTCATACCATGGCACACTTTTTTCGTAATGTTGGTACCACTGCGTGATTTTGACATTTCGGGCGTTCACCATTCGAACGCCATTTTCGCTTAAAAAGCTGGATATGCATTTTTATCGTTTTTGAGTGCTGTGCTGAAATAGCTTTATGTTATGCTTATGGTTTATGTTCCGCTACAGTAATAATAGGTAATAAATATTGAATGTTTGACCCTTTTGAAATGTAAGTCAGCTTTTGAAAAAAAAAAATTTCAAAGGTAAGCAAACATGTACTATTTTCAAAAAAGTTACCTAAAAATGGCTTTAACTTGAAAACGGTGCACTTTATCAATTTGATTTTACATCGAAAAATTAAGTTGAAAAATTTTTGCGACCGATATTTCGATTTTTTTGAAAAAAAAATCAGTATTGATTCAAAAATTCATAACTCGGTTAAAGATTTTTTGCACAACCTGGAAATTTCTGAAAAGTTGGCATTTTATGTTCCCTAAAACATATCCAAAAATAAAAATAGTGTTTTTTTTTTGCAAATCAAGTTTCAGTGATAAAAAGTTAAATGAAAAATCAACATTTTTTTACCGTGTTTAATTTTTTTCAGTGTAGTCCTTATCCATACCTACAACTTTGCTGAAGACACCAAATCGATCAAAAAATTCCTTCAAAAGATACAGATTTTTGAATTTTCATACATCATTTTTGTATGGACGGCTGCCAAATTTGTATGGAAAATTATATGGACAAACTAATGATGCAAAGGCTTCTTTGAGCATACCGAAGGCACCAAAAAAGTTTCAGCCGGATGAAAAAATACAAAAATTAAAAAAAAAAAGATCGATTTCGTAGAGAATTGCTCAGGTGCAAAATATAGTACACCTAAATTTTTTTTCTAAATTAAAAGGAAACAACTTTTTTTTCCACAGTTTACAAAAATCATGATGTTTTCGAAAAATTTAACTATGAATTTTAACCAACTTGTGCTATAGCTCACAAAAATTTGAAAAGTTGAATTAAAAAAATTAATATTTTGTCAAGTATAACTATTTTTTTAGAAGTCTTAAACAATACCTACAACTTTGCCGAAGACACTAATTCGATCAGAAAATCCTTTCTCAAGCTACAGCCACAAACTAATTACGCAAAATGTCTTCTTTGGTCATAGAAAAAGTACAAACAAAGTTTCATCCAAATCAAAAAATACAAAAAATAATCATTGTCCTAAGTGTTACAGAATTGCTCACATTTTGAATTTATGTGAAGATTTAACCCAATTGCTCCCTTCGCAGATCTTCGGCACGTCGGTGCAGCTCGGCCAGCGGATCGAGCTGGCGGCGCGGTTCCACTGTCGCGGCCAGCAGTTCTGGGACAACAACTACGACACCAACTACGTGTTTCAGTGCTTGCCAATTTCCCAACCGAACAACGTGGCCCAACTGGCGGTCAAGCCGGCGAACCTCACCGATTCCCTGCTCAGTCCGGACGAAAGCTGGTGCAAGAGTTTCTACTAGGTGTCCAGGTACCATCCTCCCCCCCGCCTCGCGTAATTTTACCACACAGAAGAGAGAAAGAAAAATAGCATGCGGAAGTAGCTTCACTGTCCACAACACCCCAACCCAAAAAACAAAAACCGGAAGTGAAGTCCAAAATTTTAGCGTGTAGTATTATTGTTAAATCCTGTTTCCTTCCTCAAAGTCCTTCCTTATTTATTTGAAACCAAAAAAAAATATCGTGCAAAAATTTTAACAATTCCCAATTTGACCCACCCCCTGTTTACTAAATTTTTATGTTTTCTGTTAGAAATTGTGAACGACATTCATTTTACTGTACTGCGACGAGAGTCTTGTTGAGGTCGGGCGAAGAGAGAAGACCGTTGGTCCTGTGGTAGGAATTTAGGAAAGTCACACTTTGCAGGCAAATTAGGAAGAAAGAATGAAAAAGTTAGAAATTGTTGGACAACAACTAATTAGAAACGATAGCAAGAGGGCAAACGGGCAGAGAGATCTGACGAACGAAATTCTAGGCTGGCTCTCGACTTTTAAAAAGAAATTAACTAGTACTATGAAAAGAATTGTGTAATAAAATAGGCACGTATTGATTAACCACAAAGATAATCATGACTTTGTATTGCTAGAGAAGATTGGCGCAAGCTGGAAAAAAAATCGTAGAAATGGAAATGCAATTGTAAAGAAGAAACTGCAAGCAAATCGTAGGTGTGTAACTAATATCACTCGTCAAGACACACACACACACAAATAACACAAACACATTAGTGAATTGAAATTGAATGCGGGGAGACACGCGGGAGGTGAACAAATGGAAATAGAACGACTGTTAAGTTTCAATCAAGAGAGAAGATTTAAGGAGGGGGGACCGCAAAGCGGACTCTCGCCACCAAGGCATGTAAAGAACAAACAAACAACCCAAGTAACATTTTAGGCTTTATCAAAGCTGTCACAACCGCTATAAAACCTATCAGCCAAAACCAACATTAAAACCCCTTAGTCGTAACAAACTCCCCAGAACCTTGATAAACCCCACTTAAAACCCAAAAGGACCTCCGCAAAAGGTTGTTACGGCCTATTTATAAAACCTACATAGGAGTTCAAGGCTTTACAACTGAATCCTAACAACATCCTCAAAGCCTTGATAAAACCTTTGTTAAGACCTAGTCAGGAGTTATGGAAAAATGACATTTCATACGTCTTCAAACGTCTTATGCGGAATAGGTTTTATTTTGGCAAAAATAAGTCTTCGTCTTGCCAAATGAAATTATGGAGATGGTTGTCAAAAATGGCGATGATAAATAATAGATATTAAAGGTAATCCGAATAATTCGAAAGCTTATTTCTCGCAATTGATGGCTCAAATTCAGCTGCGGTTGAAATTTTATTGATAAATGTAGGGGAGATAGAGCCAAAAAATTCAACTCGCTTCATCAAAAATCAATATTTTGTAATCATAGTGTTTAATGTTCAAAAATATTTTATTGCAATTCTTTGAAAAAAAAATTTCAAAATATTTTTAAACATTTATCGCTATATTAATCATAACAGAAATTCAGCATAAATGTGTGTTTGCATCAAATTTAAATCAAATTTTTCAGTTTTCTATTTTTTCAACCAAGATGGCGGTCAATCAAATTCAATCAGAACACGCGTTTAGCGCCATATTTATGCACTGCTAATTGGCCGCGTTAAATGCTTTTTCAGGAGCTTATGGTTTTAAGTAAGCTTTTTGCATGCCTAATGGCACTTGACAGCTAAAACACCCTGGGTTTTAAAAAAGCATGCGATAAAACCGTTTGGCATGACATTGCCATTGGGTTTTCAAGACTCTCTTAAAACTTTCATAAAACCTTATTAAAAGCCATTTAGCTTTTATTGTCACAAGGTTTTATGACCGAGGCATAAAACCTTGTTAGAACCTACTAATTAGCTCTTGCTTATTGGTTGCGGTGAATGCCTAAATAAAACTATAAAGCAATCAAGATGCTATCATAAAACCTCAATAAAACTAAGTGGTGGCTCGTTGGTTTAAAAATGTTACTTGGGAATACCTCCATCTTTATTTTTTCTGATTTTTTAAAACGCAATAAAAAAGCAGAAAAGAGTTGCAGAGATGAACACACTTACACAAATACAGATATACAAACAAATAAAAAAGAAACGCTCTCCTGGTGCCTGCACATACACACACACAGGAAGGAGAAAACGGTTAAAAAAGTAAAACTATAAAACGAATGGAAAGCAAAACAAAACAATAGCTACTGTTGAAGGAGAAACAAACAACCCGGTGTCTTATGAAAGCGTTAAAACATGAAATAATTATATTTGATTTAAGGAGCATAAACCCATGTATGATGAAAAAGTTTATCCAAAGATTAGAGAATAAAGAATGTTTAAACTATAACTAAGTTTTTTGTGAAATATTTGATGACAGCCTACACAAACACACGCCCTGATTATTATTAACAGTTACATGCCGATCCTCCGAAAACTATTCCTCAAACAAACAACCATTTTCCAGGATGTTCTATATTGCAAAAATGTTTGTGTTTTTAAAAAAAGGAGGTATTATCGCGGGCGTTAATAATTAGAGTTCACGCGCGCTGATATGACCGCAGAAGAATGGCCGCATGACAGCCGCAGAACAAATATTTGGCTGTTGTTAAAGGTTGCCTTGAGTTTTCTGCTGACTTTTTCAAAAATATTCAAAACAAATCAGGTTGACAGCCAAATCAACGCTGAATTTCAGTTCAACCTGCTGATTTTTACACAGCGGTAGTTCGGCGGCTGTAACCTCCTGTCAGTCACAGCGAAGGAGAAAAGTGATTTTATCTCGCAATAAGCAATATTAGACTATGGCAAACAAACAAACAAACTCGCACTTTTTTGTAGCTTGCCTACTTTGTTTGCAAAAACGTCAGCCTGCTTGCATTTTGCTTTGTTTACGAGTCAAACTGTCAAACACGCGATTGTCAAAAGTGCGGGTTTGTTTGTTTGTTTTTCATAGACTAATACCTCCTTAATTCTATCAAACTTCGTTTCGCTGGTGATGAAAAAAGCTAAAATTTGTTTAAAAATATAAATTGCAAAAACTTTTTGACTTTGTTAAATAAAAACCTGTGTTGTAGAGAAAATAAAAAAATATAAATATTGAAATAACAAGCCATAGTGTCAATATTAGCATGGTAAAAGTGTTTCAAAATGCATTTTACACTAGTTAAGTTGTTTTGCATTCATTAGTTTTCAAAAAATGTACGATTTGACGAAAATAAAAATTTTAGCAAAAAATAAAACATTTTGCTATCGTATGATTTGCATTTTAAACATCGAAAATTTTCAAAAATGCGAAAGATTTCTAAATCAACCCCAACATGCTAAAAATGATTCTAAACGCAGGGAAATGCATTTTAAATTGATTTCAGCTGATTGCAGACAAAAACATTTTATAAAATTTGTATCAGCCTAAACAACTTGATTGCAAAAAAATAAAAGAGAAAAAAATGTACGGATATGAAGGGAAATAAAAGTTTTCCCAGCCTTAAGCTGAATTAAAAAAAAAGAAAATTCCCTCTAAAAAACTTGATTGCAAAATAATCAAAGAAGAGCAGAATCTACATCCCATCTTAAGGTTGAATTTGAAAAAAAAGCAAGGAGAAAGCATAAAAAAGCCAAATTGTCAAATATTTAAGAAGGCCAAAATGTGAATCTATTGAGAAATTTTTCTTTCTTCAAGCTAAATTTTGAGTGAAAGGGAAATGGGAAAAACTCATTTGTCGAATAGTTTAAGAGTACATCAGAATATATAAAATGTAGAACATTTTTCCTTCTTTAAGTTAAATTTTAAATAAAGGAAAGGAAAGTTTAATTTAAAAAACTATTTTTCCATAAAATTTTAACAGGAAAAAAAATGTAAAGCTTCAAAGAGATTTTCCCTACTTTAACAATTTAAGGCCTGAATTTCGAAAAAAAACATGTTTTTATATGATGATGGGAAAATTACTTTTGGGACCAGACGAAAATTAATTGATTTTTGGGTCAATGTGACCCATCGGACCTGAAAGGGTTAAACTATTTTTTTTAAGCTTAATTGCAAAATATTCAAAGAAGGGAAAAAATAAAATTTATTAGAGGAAAATTATACAGATTCTTGACCAACTTACCATGCAAAAAAAAGCTAGTAATAATTAATCATGCCAAACGTTCCTGATGCCTTGGACCGATTATACCAAACGTCCTTCTCGAAAATCCTTTATGCCAAATGGGGTACACCCAAAAATAATAAAACCGTAACAGTTGGAAAATATTCCAAAAATAAATTGAAATCCTATCAATGTCACCCCGGCTTACGATACCTGTACCCGTAGGTTACCACCATCAGGCCCGATCTGGCTACCAACAGAACTTTGAGCTCACCACCAGATGACATATCTGATGGCTCGGGATCTATCAAAATCTAATATCAACAGTTCAAAAAAGGTTAAGAAGCCAAAACCCGAGCAGATATTCTTCCACGTTACACTGTCATCAGACAATAGGATCGCATTGTTAAAAGGTGCAAGACATTTCTTTCATAATACAATTTTCTCTCTGCATTCTTTCTTTCCACTGGAAAGGCGTATATTATCATAGAAAAAGAATCAGTCGAATCTTCAACCCCGTTTCGAACGAGTTTGAACCTGGTATAGCTAGAGAACGCTTTAAATTTAGAATTCGTACCCTTCAACTGTGACGTATTTTATGTATTCCTGTGTTAGACCATGTTTAATTTTATGTTAGTTTTTGTTAGTCACTCTGTTCGACCTCAGCAAATAAACAAGATAATTATGTGTAATGCTTTTGCCTCAGCGAAACCGTTGATTTGCTCATCGAAACCGCTCCACGTTCCTTCCAAAGCTGCTCCCAAAAGTCCGACAACTTATCCAGCAACGTTTTTGCCTCCGGTTCGCCCAACCTCAACGGTCTCATCAGGTCAACCGCGTACGGGTAGCACCTGGCGCGATCGTACTGAATATCGTCCATCAGCGCATCGCTCAAGCCTTTCAACACCAGCGGATTTTCGTCGAATCGGACCATCTCCAGCGAGTGGGTGTTCAACGTGCGGAACACCTCGACGAAGCTTTTCTGCGTCAACAGCCGATTGAAGGACACGTCCAGCAGCTTCAACTTCCCGGCACTGGATCGCAGTGGAACCAGCAGTGTGGACAGTTCATCATCGGTGAGGCCACACTGGCTTAGATTCAGCGTGCTCAACATGTCGAACTCTTTCGTCTGAATCGCCACGGTTAGATTTGGCTTAAATTCCGCAAGCAAACCCAACTTACACACATTCAGCTCCGTCAAAATGCACATGTCCAACTTGGCAAACATGTACTCGATGGACTTTTTGTTGAGACTGTTTTCGGACACGTCCAGCACTTGGAGGCGGGACACGTCCAGCGGAGGACTGCCGTACGTCAAGTTTGTGATCATCGTCGACGCCAGTCGCAGCACCCGAAGCTGTGGCATCCGCTGGCAAATGCTGGCCAACTGGGGCATGCTCTGATCCAGCAGCGAACACCGACTGAGATCCAGCTCAGTCATGTAGATCATGTCCGGAAGCGACGCCAGCTTGGTGGCCATACTGAAGATGCTCTTCTGCGTTAGCGGGTTCATCGCGAGGTTCAACCGTTCCAAGTTCTTCAGCACCGGAAGCTTCTCGACGAAGCCCTGCAACTCCGCGTCCGTGAGCTGATTCATCGACAGGTTGAGCTCCCGCGTACTGCCCTGGCAGCCGATGGCTTGAAACAGGACGTCGAACTGGCGCGTGGTGCCCGCGAAAAAGTCTCGCTTCAGGGCGAGCTTACCCGTGTTTTCCATCAGGTTGAGCGCGCTCATCAACGCGGTTACGGGTTCTGGAATGATTACAAGCTGTAAATTTGACTTGGAGAGTTTTAAAGAGTATCGTCTTACCAAGATCGCGAAGCCGGCAGCTGTCCTCGTAGAACTGATCTCCCCGCAGCGAGGTGTACTCGATCACGTACGATTTGATGACCGGGTCGGTTTTTTCCAGCACGGTGGTGAGCGGTTCCGAATCCATGCACAGGCTGTTGTCCGAGCGCATCAGCTTCAGCATGGGTCGTTTGCCGTGTTTGCTGGAAAATTCGGGGAAGGACTGGTTAATTGAGTAGTTGAACATAAATTCCCTCATAATAGCAAACAATTGTTATATCACGACCAAAAATTAAAAAGATTAGACATTACAAAATTTAGACATTACAAATTTAAAACATTATTAAAAAAGATTAGGAAAAAATAAAAATTTGAAGTAATATTCACAACTAAAAAAATTAATACAAAAAAGAAGAACAAAAAAATATAAAACAGGGTGACCACTCAAATCCCATTTTCGAATTTCCGACTTTCTCCAGACATTTCCAGAATGCTCAAATAATAGGCATTTCTTATCTAAAAAATGATTTCAATCTAATCTAATCTAATCTAATCAGACCCTAGCGCAGCCAATCTTTCGAAGGGATCCTGGAGAGTGCCTTAGGTTAGATGACGCCTAGCACTCTTCTTGTCATTTATTAACATTTGTAGTGCGCCATTGCATCGGAATGCATTGAAACATCACAAGCGTTAAAGCGGCCAGGCCTACTGCGTAAAGCCGTATCGCAGAGATGACTCGTAATTGGGTTGAGTTTGAGCACTGAGTGTTCGAACAACAACACAATTCTGAATCGACAGGGGAGGAAGAAGCGTGGGGACACACCACCATACGCTCCAAGATTTGGTTGTATTCGTTGGGAGCACCATGCTAAGAAGGTTTGGTACTCCGGGACCCTCTGGGATGGGACATTGTATTTCCACGAATGCCCTGGGCACTATTTGCCGTGGTTATAGCGCCACAACTCGCTCTCTGTAACAATATTCCTAATTCCAGTCCACGCTCACCAAGTCGTCATAGCCTAGTGGTTAGCATTTTTGCTTACCAATCCAAAGGACGGGGGATCGAACCCCGCCTCGAGCGACTTAGATTTTTCGTTCATATTCATCATTTCAAATTTATGTGTTCTTAACTTTCTCGTTGGGAGCAGATGGGAATCGAACCCAGAACCATTCGCTTAGAAAGCGAACACCGTAACCAGTCAGCCACGGCCGCTCCGCTTATCTAAAAAATGATTTCAAATAAAAAAACTTTATATAAGAAACCAAAAAAAAATTCAATGAATTTAAAAAAAAATCCAAATATAGGCATTTTTTGTAAATACAGAAATTAAACAACAAATCAAAAAAAAACTTCAAAAATTGAATTTCATTATTATGGTTCAGAGTAGACACAAACAATTAGTCTTTGAAAAAATAATCGAAAGTTCAACAATACTTATAACTTCCATGTTATTTTATTTTATTTTTTTTATTTTTTTTTATTTTAAACTTAAAATATCGATCCTATTTTTTTTAAACTTTATCATCATTTTAAATCAAAGAATGATTAAAACATAATTGCTGTTTTATTCATTCAAAGGATTTAGAAAAATGTCAAAAAAATGTTTTTGCCAACTTCCCTTTTTAATTTTGTAAATTTTGATATTGAATTTTCTAATCAATGTTAATTTATCTCGTGGTCAGAATTTAACTGTTTGTTTTTTCAATGAAAACAATAAAAAAACTGATATGATTGTTTGTATTCCCACTTTTTATAAGCAAAATGTTTGATGAGACTATTTTTTTAAACAATTTTGCAATAACTCAAAATTTCTTGGATATTTTTTTTTGCAATTTCAATTTTTTCTTTATGTTTTAAAAACGTAATTTTTTTTTCAATTTTGGATTTCATTCGATAATTAAGTTTTCCGAAAACTGAAAATCAAGCTTTATCTATGGTAGGTAATTTACCCATTAGCAATAGCATTAGCATTTGGAGGACGCCCCACCACCGGAAGGCTCCACAACGCTTATCCCACTGTTTGGTGTGGTTGTGTTAGACCCTCATCCGGAACAATAATCCAACACGGGAGATACCATGTCTTCATCTTTTGATGAGTGTGTAATACAACCCAGGGCATAAGGGGGTCCTGGCCGGGTCCAAGCTATCCTCAGGGATTGGGAAGGATCGTTAGTAAACACCTATCTAAAGTGCGCAAGGACCCCTACGTCACCTTAGTGGTATAGATGTTTGTAGAGAGGTTTTGGACCCAATGTTAGTAGGAGAGGTAGAACCCTAGGATACACCTCGAAAGGCGTTGCGGGTTGGTTGTAACAGTATTCCTAATTCCAGTCTAGGCCCATCAAGTCGCCATGGCCTAGTGGTTAGCATTTTTGCTTACCAATCCAAAGGACGGGGGTTCGAACCCCGCCTCCAGTGACTTTGATTTTTCGTTCATATTCAGCATTTCAAGTATTTCTATGTCCTTAACTTTCTCGATGGGAGCAGATGGGAATCGAACCCAGAACCATTCGCATACAAAGCGAACACTGTAACCATTCAGCTACAGCTGCTCATCTATGGTAGGTAATTTACCCATACTCACAAAAACTTCAAGAGCAACATTTGGAAAAAAAAAATATTTTAAATTACTTAATGAATTTAGTTAAACAATTAATAATATTTACCAAAAAAGCCATTGCCACATTCAAGTTGGAATCTGTTTTCAAATATTCAATTATGTGACAAAATGAAATAGAATCTGTTATGCTTTATTTTTATATTAGTTTTTCATTAACTTTACCTCTTGTTTAATGAACAAAAATTAATAGCGATCATTTGATTCATAAAAAATATTATGAAAATCTGTGTCAAAGACCCAAATATTAATTAAGATTTTGAATGTCTTAAACAGCTTTTCCATACTCAATTTAATTGAAATAGTGAAAAGAACCTTAAATTTAAAGAAAGTTACTAAAGCAGAAATGAGTGACTTCAATTCAATTTGAAAATTGTACAAAATATTACAAAATTATTCAAAAAATAATTTTCAAACAAGTATGCTCAAAATTCCCGACTTTTTGACAAAAAATCACAAATTCCCGACTTTTTCCCGATTTTTTGCGGATTTTGGCGAATTCCCAACTTTTTCCCGACTTTCCCGATTTCCCGACTTGAGTGGCCACCCTGTAAAAATATAAAAATATAAAAATATACAAATATAAAAATATAAAAATATAAAAATAAAAAAATATAAAAATAAAAAAGTAGCTAGAGAAAGAATTTTGAGTGACAATGAATTGAATAAATTATTCCAGCATCTTTTTAAAGCTCCGGAAATAAAAGAGTCAGCCGAAAAAGTTTTGATTAATTTACAGTCCAGACTCGATTATCCGAAGGCCTAGGAAAAATTTACTTCGGATAATCGAATCAGGAAAAAAAACATGTTTCTTTGTTTCATTTTTAATTGTCGAGTTTACGTATGACCCCTAAATTACGTCAAAGTGATTTGAATTTTTAAATCCTAGATGGCGGCCAAAATGGCGGTGATGAAATATAAAAAAATGCATTTCCAGAGTTTTTTTTTGAATAGGTCCTATAAACTTATGGAAGACAATAGCTTATTGGACCTTTTTAAAAAAAGCTCAAGATTTTGTAATTAAATAGGCAATCAACTACATATTAAATTTTGACAAAACCGTTGTTGCAGAACTCGAATTTGATGTTAAAAGAAAGATTTTTTTTTCGTTCGTGATTCGATTATCCGAAGTCCCAAACCTTCGAATAATCGAGCCTGGACTGTATTAACTTTCATGTTTCCAACAAAAATCATTCAAATATTTGTCAAAAGAAAAAAATATCAACCTGTTGAAATTTAAAAAAAATCATTTACAAAACCAACTCACATTCCGTATCGCTTGGCCACCTCCTCGGCCAACCACCCGACGCTGAGGCCCATCTCCTGGTCCTGCTCGTAGTCCACATCAATCTGATCACCGTCCACCAGAACTCGCACCATCGACGGCGGCAACACCAAACCCGGCGTCGTCGTCGTCATCCCGCTCAATCGATTATCCCCGGACGACGATGCGACGCTCTCCTTGGACGGTGACATCAGCGTCCGCACGTCTTCCGGATCGTCCATCGCGGATCCGTTCGAACCGACCGAGCGGGAGCTCACGCTGAAGCCCGCTTCCAGCAGCGATCCCTGGTATCGGTTGCTGCCGGTCAAGCTCTGCCGGTGAGATTTCGACTGGTTGGAAGGTGCGCGGGAGAAGCTCCGGTTGGAGGCGCTCATCAGGATCTGGTTGGCGTCCGGAGCGGGGTCAAGGGAAACGCTTCGCTGCCGTGCGCGGTTCGACCCGTTGCTGCTGGCGACGGACTTTTGCGGGGATACGAGGTCCTCCAAGCTGCGACGGGATGATTTAACTGATGGTTCGGAATAGTCCTTGTCGGAGAGGAATTTCTGTCGCTTTGTGGCGGGATTCACATCTGCCACCAGCCAGTCGTCGCCGACCTCTTCGCGGCGCATGTGGGCGGTTCGCTTGGACGGGGCCGGGTTGGGGTCCTTCAGCGGAGACAGTTGAGCGTTGGTGCGTTTGCGAACCGCTTCGATCGCGGTTTGGTAGTCGAATACGCCGGGTTTTGAGGCGCGAAGTCGGATCTGCTCTTCCGGTTCCGAGTCGGACGACAGGCCGGACGAGTCCGAGCGCACCTCGGGAAGCGGTCGGCGTTTGGACGGTTGTTTTGCGGAGTTGCGAACGGTCGAGCGAGCTGATCGTGTTTCTTCATTTCCAGACTCGGAGCCCGAACGAATGGGTTGGATTGCTCGGCGACGGGTTGATCGACCGGCTGGCTGTGAGTCGTTGAGAATTGCATCGGGAACGGTTGCCGATTCGTCTGGTTTAACAGCGGCCACATCGAAATAGCCCTTGATTCGGTGGTAGATCGTGTTGTAATACGAAATGATCTCGGGAGCCAGTTTTTTCTGGACGCCTTCGAACCAAAGCTGCAGCACGTTCAACGTGGTATCGCCGGAGTCGGTTCGCTGCGTACAGTTTGCTCCGCGATCAAGCAGCAGTTCCACCACTTCCAAGTTCCCGTTGGAGCAAGCGTCGTACAGCGGAGTGATTCCATCGCAGCTGGTACCACCTTTGTCGTTGATGTACGCTCCTCGATCCAGCAACAGGTCAACGATTTCCTTGTGGCCATGAATGCAGGCCTCGTGCAACGGCAACCAACCGGCGTTATCGCGGACGTTCACGGGATGGCCTTGATCAAGCAGCTTTTGCACGAGTACAAAGTTACCGCCGATGCACGCCTGGTGAAGTTGCGACTCTCCCTTGTTGTTCTTCTTCACCTTGAAAGTGGTTCCCCTCTTTCGGGTATTCTTACCCTCCAGCGATTTATCCAACGGCTTCGGTCTCTCATCGTCCGAATTGGACAGCTCGGCCAAGTCGACGTCCTCGCCAATTTCCAGCGAATTGATGGCGTACTCAATCGAAGTTTCCGTTTCATCCTGAGTGTCCGAATCGTCACTGTCCTCAGCGACGCTGTTCTCCAAGTCCATACCCATCCCGGTGGCCTCCTTTTCAAGCCGTTCCGCCATCATTTCCATCCCTTGCCGCTTAAGCATCGCAACGCAGCGCTTAATCGCTACCCGTTCCTTCGGAAGCGACTTGAGCTTCTTGGCCTGCGCACGAGCGCGCTGATAGATTTCGTCCACCTCGTTCCAGGGCTTCTTCTGCGCCTCAAACACGTCCGCAATGCTCAACAGCGTATTGTACGCCTCCTCCGGGTCATCGTCGATCAACTCGTACTCCTGCCACAAATAAACCAACGCATCGTCGTACTGCTTGTTGTCCTTGTACGTCTGGTACAGACTGACGTAGATCGGGATCAAATCGCGATCGGCTTCCCCCGCGAGCTGCGCACACTCCAGCATTTTCAGATAGTAGTCGATGGCCTTCGCGTAGTTCTCCAGCTTGCAGGCGCCGTCTCCCATCCGCTCGTACAATCCCTTCTTCTTTCTGTACTCTTCACTGCCGGTCATGATCAACTCGTCCTCGACGCGACAAACCGCCACCAGCACTTTCAACCGGCGTTCGATGTTGTCCGCGTCGGTCGCGACCGGCGTCCGCAGCTTGTACGCCTGCTTCAGCGCTTGGCGAGCGCTCTGAAAGTCGCCCGTCTTGATCAGAATGTCCGCCTTGGTGATCAACGTCTCGCACATCTTGGTGGCCTTATTTTGCAGCCGGGACGCAACTTCCAGCGCTTCCGAGAGGGCTTTCAGTGCTCGTGCGTGATTGTTCAGCTTCGAGTTGAACAGCAGCGCCGACGTGGTGTAACACTGGTGCAGCAACTCGGTCAGGTCGTTGTTCTCGGCGAGCTTCGTCGCCTTCTGCATGTACTCGGTGGCCTGCTCCCAGTTGCCCTGGTGCTCCTTCGTCACGCCCAGATTCAGCAGAGATCTCGCTTCCATGTCGACCTGCTCCAACCGCCCAATGCTCTTCAACTCCCGGCTCAACTTCAAACTCCGTTCGAATGACCTCTCCGCCTCCATCAGTGGTTCCATCGCTTGTTCGAGCTTCTCGCAGCTCTGTCCCTTCATCAGAAACGTCCGCCCAATCGTAACGTGAGCCCTCTGCACCTCAACGTGGTCCTTTTCCTGTTTCGCAATGTCCAGATAGCTTCGATCGTACTGCAGCGCCTTTTCAAACTCTCCCAGCATGTTGAACTGCTCGCCAATCATCCGGTGCGCCCGGCCCAGTTCCATTTGCATTTTCAAGTTTTGGAACGCTTTGGCCACCAGCTTGTACTCGATGAGTGCCTTTCGGTGTTCACTTTGCTCGTGGTACATCTCGCCCAATTTCCGGCATGCCTCGGCCAGCAGGAGCAGGTTTCCAGCTTCGGAGGCCTTTTTCTTGCGACGGAGCAGTCCTGAAAGAAGTAATGTTAGCATAAGGATTTAACTGTATTTGTAGTGGTTATTGCACTCGATCGTAATTTTTCAGCGGTAAGTCGCAATCTGTAGATTGAGGTCATTCGATCGAAATTTCTTGATCTACAATCGACAAATTACGACTGAGGATCGAAGAATTCTCGAGTTGTTTGGACTTGTTTTCAAAATATCCAAAGTATTTTTTTTTATATATAAAACAATTAATTCAGAAATTATAAAAAAACATCAAAATTTAAACACTTTCAAGATTAAAATTTTTTAAATTCAGAAACCAAACAAATTCAAATATTTTAATAAAATTTCCAAATTCAATAATTGAAAAGTTAAAAATAACGGAAATTTATAAATGCCCAAACTTTTCAAAAATGTCTAAAATACCTAAACTATGATTTTGTTTGATTTAAAAAAAAGCCGGGACCCGTGGTGTATGGGTAAGCTCTCACCCAACCGGCCTGGGTTTGATCCCAGAAGGTCCCTGTGGCAAATTTTGAGACGAGATTTGTCTAATCACGCCTTCCGTCGGACGGGGAAGTAAATGTCTTCGGCAGAGGTATTTCGTGGAATTAAAAAAGGGCGAATTAAAGTTTAAACGCGAAAGTAAAAGTTTTATTTGAAACGACTTGTTTTCCGGTTGGAGTCACTTTTAGGAATGATCAAAAAATGGCGCGCCTCGCGCGTCGCTGCTCCAACTCTCCACACGCTCTCTACACACTGCTGCCAACGTACGATTAACGGGCCAAGAAGCGTACATCAGCAGAGGTGGTAACGTTGTTGTCTCCACAACACTCCTCCTCAACAACGGTTGCCACCGTTCGACGACAATCCCAGCATGGCCGAAAACTTCCGCTGCTTGATGGTACCCAACGGCTTAGTTAGTACGTCAGCGGCCATCTCATCCGTAGCACAGTATTCCAGCTTAAGCACGCCACGATCACACAGTTCCTTGACGAAGTGCTCGCGCGTTTCGATGTGCTTCGAACGACGACTTGACCGCTCAGAGCCGACAAATTTTATACAGCTCTGGTTGTCCTCCAGCATCCGGGTGGGCTCCTCCTGGCGATCGCCCATCTCCTCCAGCAAGCCTCGGAGCCAAATCAACTCCTGACTTGCCTCGCTCAGCGCCACGTATTCGGACTCCATCGACGAAAGGGTAACGCAAGCTTGCTTCCGGCTAGCCCACGACACCGCTCCACCGCCGTAACAGAAAGCGTACCCGGAGGTAGACTTCCTCGTACTTACGTCGCCAGCCCAATCCGCGTCAGTGTAGCCGATCAGACCACCGCCAGCTTTGCTGTACACCAGCCGCCAGTCTCGTGTCGCTTTGAGGTATCGTACGACACGTTTGGCCGCCACGTAGTCCGCCTGCGTAGGCGCTTCCACCTTCCGGCCAAGTATTGCTGCGCTCACGGCAATGTCTGGTCGCGCACACACAGCAATGTACAGAAGGACGCCGACAAGGCTTCTGTACTTCGATCCATCGGGTAGCGCTTCGGTCGTGTCCTCCACCTTGACGAATCCGGCTTCCATCGGTGTCTTCGCTCCCTTCGCATCGCAGAGGCCGAACTTCTCCACAACACGATCGATGTATCCGCTCAGACACACGCTGTAGTTTCCGTTTTCGCACCCAATCTCCATCCCCAGGAAGAAGTTCAGGTCGCCCAGGTTGGTGATCTCGAATTTCTGCTTCAACGAATCGTACACTGCGTCGACGAGCTTCTCGTCTTCAGCACCAACCATAATGTCGTCTACGTAAATCAGCAGGAACACCCTCTTTCCGGCCTCGACCTTCAGGTAAAGGCAATGATCCGCGCTGCTCGGCTTGAAACCCATCTCTTGGAGAGCACCGTCCAACTTCTGGTTCCAACAGCGCGCCGACTGCTTGAGTCCGTAGATGCTTTTCTTCAAACGACAAACGTAGTGCTCCTTGCCTTTCACCTCGTAACCAGGGGGCTGCTTCATAAACAAAATCTGGTCGAGCTCTCCGTACAAGTAGGCGGTTTTTACGTCGAAGTGTTTCAAAACCATTTTGTTCCGAGACGCCAGAGCCAGCAGCACGCGAAGCGTTGTGTGGCTCGTCACCGGTGCGAAGACCTCGTCGTAGTCTTGTCCGAACTTCTGCGAGTATCCCTGCGCAACCAGACGTGCTTTGTACTTCGTTACTTGCCCCGCCGAGTTCCGCTTCAGCTTGTACACCCAGCGGCTACCGACCGCCTTCCGATCTGTAGGTAACTCGACCAAATCCCACGTTCCGTTGTCCGAGTGTGACTTGAGCTCGTCCAGCATGGCAGCATTCCACTGCTCTTTCTCCCGGCAGGTGATGGCTTCGTGCAGAGTCCTGGGTTCGATCTCCTCCTCAAGGGCAGCAGCGGTTGCGTACGCTTCTTCAATCAGTCGAACCGGAGCAATTCCTTTGGTCGACCGTTTCGAGCGCCGTGCGATTTCGTCCAACGGGAAACCGTGAAAGGATTGTTCCCCATCAGATGCACTTTCGTACTGCGTTGCCTCGAGATCCGGTTCAGACTCTCCATCTGATCCAGCGGGCGTGGTCCCCGCATCCTTGTCCTGTTCCTCGGGTGCCGGCGGCAACACGAGTGGGACGCTGACGGTGTCAGCTGCTTTCGGTGCGACCTGCTTGACCGCTTCCTTCACGGTACACAGCTCAAGAAATTTGGCATCTCGGCTGACCGTGATACACTCCGTCATCAGGTTTACGAAACGGTACGCCTTGCGCCCCTCCGCGTAGCCCACGAACACTAGCTTCTCCGATTTCATGTCGAGCTTTCGCCGTTTCTCCTTCGGGACATGAACGTACGCTTGCGATCCGAAGATCCGGAGGTGACCGTACGACGGCTTTTTACCGTGCCACAGCTCGAAGGGAGTACTGTCCACCGACGACGATGGCAAACGATTCTGCAAATAAATCGCCGTACAGATCGCTTCGCCCCAGTACGTTTTGCCCAGCCCAGACTCCGCGAGCATGCACCGAACGGATTCCACCGCGTACCGGTTGCGCCGTTCCGCCACCCCGTTCTGCTGCGGTGAGTAGGGGGCCGTTTGCTCGTGTACGATGCCGTTGTCCGCAAAAAACTTTTTCAGAGAAGTGCTCGAGTACTCACCGCCTCCATCCGATCTGATCGCCTTGGGGTAGTTGCCAAATTGGTTCTTCACCAAACTGCAGTATTCGCGAATCCGTTCCGCAGCATCGGACTTCTTCGGCAACAAGTAGACGACCGTGTAGCGGCTGTAGTCGTCCACCATGGTCATGAAGAAACGGTTGCCGTGCGGGGTTTCAACCTCCATCGGACCTCCCAGGTCGGTGTGTACTAGTTCTCCAACGGCAGTCGCTCGACTCGTCGATTTCTTCGGAAACGAGCCCCGGCTCATCTTCCCTTCGCAGCACGAACCGCACACAGACTCCACGTCGCAACGATCCAACTTCAGCCCGTGGCCAAGACCGTCGCGCACGATCTTCAGCACAGCTTCCGGGTCACGATGCCCGAGCCGACGGTGCCACAAATGCAAGCACGAGTCACCGTGCTTCGCTCCGGCCAGCAGCGCTTGCTCCGGAATCTGCTTCAGGTGATAAAGGCCGCCCTTCCGAACGCCAATCAACACCACTTTTCCTCTTTGCAGCACCTTGCAGCCAGCCTTGTCGAACACCACTTCAAAGCCCAGATCAGCAATCTTGCTGACCGACAGCAGATTTCCGGCGAGCGACGGGACGTGGTACACGTTGGCCAGCGTGACGTTCTTCCGGATGCCATCCCCGTCCACGGAGATCAGCCGACCGGTTCCCATGCCGACCGCCTTCGTACTCTTCCCGTCCGCGAGCAAGATGGTCGATTCGCTCGACCCGTCCAGCTTCTCCAAGATAGATGCGTCGTTCGTCATGTGGGATGTGGCCCCCGAGTCAAAGTACCACACTCCTCCCTCTTCGGCTTTTCCAGCCAGCAAACACACATCACTATCTTCTGCCAACACTGCGACCTTCGCTTTCTCAGCGCTTTCCTTCTTCTGCTCAGCTGCCCACTTCTTGCAGTCGCGCTTGAAGTGTCCTTCCTTCTTGCAGTAGTAGCACACTTTTTCCTTCTTCTTCTTTTCACTTTTCTTGTCACTCACTGCACTCGAGACCAGCGCCTTTTCCTCTCTGGCCTCCTCCTGCCGCCGCCGCCGACCTTCGTCCAGCAGCCTGCCCTTGACGAAATCGACCGTCAGATCCTTATCCGGTCGACTTTCCAACGCCACTAGCAGGCCCTCGTACGACTTGGGCAGGCTCGCCAACATCGCCGCCACGAACGACGAATCCGAAACCTCCTCTCCCAGCGCCGTCAACCGCAGCCGCAACGCAGTCAGCTCGTTCAGGTGTTCCGCCATGGACCCCCCTTCCGACAGCCGCGTCGTGTAGAGGGTGCGCCAGATGTGGATTTTCCCCGTCAAGGAAGACCGTTCGTGGTAATCCTGGAGTGTGTCCCACATCTCTTTCGCCGTTTCCAGTCGCATCACATGTAGAAGCTGGCTGTCGTCCAGCGCAAGGCCGATGGCAACCTTGGCCTTTTCGTTTTTCTGCGCCCAGGCACCATCCGCATCTGTCGTCGGTCTTGCCGCACTCACTGCGCCCCACAGTCCGTCACGCGACAGGACCAGCTGCATCTTGAACTTCCAGATTGTGTAATTCTGGTCGTTCAATTTTTGCATCGAACTTTGCACATTGTCCGCCATCTTGCTTTTTGCACGCACGAACAAGTCCAGTCCGAACCGATCCGACTTTCCGAACTCCGAACCACTTCCGCGAGAAAAAACTTCGAATCCGCGCACTTTCCGCGATTACCGGGCCCAAAACCTCTTCGGCAGAGGTATTTCGTGGAATTAAAAAAGGGCGAATTAAAGTTTAAACGCGAAAGTAAAAGTTTTATTTGAAACGACTTGTTTTCCGGTTGGAGTCACTTTTAGGAATGATCAAAAAATGGCGCGCCTCGCGCGTCGCTGCTCCAACTCTCCACACGCTCTCTACACACTGCTGCCAACGTACGATTAACGGGCCAAGAAGCGTACATCAGCAGAGGTGGTAACGTTGTTGTCTCCACAACAAAATGTTGGCTTCGGTCTAATCTTAGAGGTTATTTCGTTAGCTCAGTCCAGGCGTAGCAGTCGTCTCCCTGGGTCCTGTCTCGGTGGAGTCGCTGGTAGGCAGTTGGACTAACAATCCAAAGGTCGTCAGCTTGAATCCCGGGATGGATGGAAGCTAAGGTGTAGAAAGAGGTTTACAATTGCCTCAACAATCAAGCCTTCGGGCACCTAGTTTCGAAAAGGAATCTCGCAATCGAGAACGACAGCGGAATACTGTAGAGCAAATAATTTGATTTGATTTTGAATTAAAAATAATCTGTTTGACCGTTGCAAATATTTTCCAAAGTTTATGTCGTCACGACCCCCTCCCTCTACCTTTTCCCCCTTCAAAGTTGGCCCCAAAAATGAGAAAAATCAAGGGGCAAAAAAATATTTTTTCTAAAGATTTCTATGACTTTTATGAAAATTTAAGTTTAACCAGTTGAAATTTATACTTATATTCATAAGTACTAAAAAGAGGAAAAATTACAAAACTTCAAACAATTTTAAAATCTTAAAAATTCAAAAATATTTTTTTTTCTAAATATTTGACATTAAAAATATCAAAAATTATCATCAACTGCAAAAATAAAAATCAAAAGTTTAGAAAAAAAGGCTTGAAAGTTTCCAAATTATAAATTTTAAGAGAATGCATGGCGAAAAGTCATACAAACCTTGTTTCTTACATCCTAAGTTTGCAGTTCTTTTTTGCAAAGTTATTAAATTTAACAAATTCCGTATTAACTTTTTGATAAAGCAAATCCGTTGGTGTAAACAAGCAGCCTATCCCTTTCTTACTCAACGTGAACTGTCACTAGAGCATGTGGGATAGACTGCTTGTTTACATCTACAGATTCACCTGATTAAAAAGTTAATTCGGGATTTGAAACAAAAGTTTATAAAAAAATATTTAGGTGCAATAACTTTTAAAATAACTCACGCTGCTCTTCCACGTCGTTTTCGGAACTCATTGCAGCGTATCTCCCGGCGTTTAACTACAAATTTCTTCGCAAATATCACCAGGCACCACTAATCACTCTAATTTCATTTCCATACTGACAAAAATCAGTAAACTTTCCCGAAAAATCGCAGATTTTTACAAAATTCACGTCCTTCGAAACCATCTCAAATTGCAAAGAACAACACGGCCCGAAATTTCGCGCGGTTTTCCAACTTTGGACAGCCCCGCGTTGTCAACAAATGTGCGAGCGTGAAGTGAGCCCTGATGATTACCGGAAGCACAAACGTTACAAACCGTTACGGAGCATGTCGGTTAGCATCTCTTTCACGAGTGTTTTTGCACAAGGGGAACGTCGATGGGGTTTTGGTTAGCAAATTCTATCGTGAGAATCAACAGTGCAACATGGTTTTTTTTTAAACTTTTTATCACAGACATTGTCTGTGTTTTTATCAAGTTGATTCAAATTGGATCCTAAAGCTCTAGGTAAAATTAATTTTAAAAGTCCACTTAAAATCCTTTGCGGTCGTACAAAGGCTCATTGTATTCAGAAAAAAAACCAGAAAAATCATTGTAAACAATAATATCACAAATTTAAGCTTAATAATTAAGCAAAACATTGTAAAAGGACCGAAGTCAAAAATGTAAACAGACGGGATTTTTACTGCAAACGATGCCTTTAGTCTTAAACTACCACTACATATCGAGAAAACCATAAAAAGAATGATTTTTATGTGAAAAAAGTAACATTTTACAAAAGGCCAAAGTTTATTACGTTTTGTTTATTTTCAACTTCCACATAGATTCTTTGATTCAAAGGTCCAATATGGAAACTGATTTGTTTTGTTTTCGAACCCGTGTTCGTCTCAGGGACAAACACAATGTTGTTCAAAACAAAGATCGAAACAAAGCTTGGCCCTTGGTTTCAAAATGGTGAAACAAGCGATTTTTACTTAAAATAATATTTCTCGTATATTTCTGGTCAATTCCTATCCCGTCAAGATGTGCAACATTGTGATTCTTCTAAATAGCTACACATTAAATACAACATACTTTTATTAAATTTCATTCACTAGCGCAAAAATCTTTGATTACCGGATAAATTTCTTCGGATCGCTATCCCGTGTCGCAATGTTTGGTCGTTTCAGGTTATTTCGTTTCGACGATCGTGCCCAAAGCACTTAGCGCTGAAGGTACACTTTTTTCCCAGGGTGAGCCGCTCATACCATCGAAGCCTCCAGCCCGTAGGAAGCATTCCGCAGTTCGACCAAGACGGCCAAATGATTTTCCGGCTTCGATGCTGGTGGCCCTAAGTCTCGATACTAAGGGAAGCCGAAAATACCCGACGCCTTGTTGACCGATTCTGTGATGCCGGCGATTCGATGGACACCTTCCAATAAAACAGGACGTTCAGTTTGGGCCCAGATCCGACGAAACATTCTCACCCGTTGCAGCTTGCAGCGAAAAATTATTGCCATTGGCACATCTGAAATGAAGTGGAGATTAATTAAATAACATCGGCAAAAATCAAATTGTAGAAAATCTTACCGTGGGACGTCTCCGGTGTAACTCTGATTGGAAAATCGATTATGCACACCAAGATGCACACTTCAATATCGCGATCAGACTTGTATTTCACTCAAAAATACTTTAAACTGGCCGCGGCAAGTGAAAAAAAGCTTTAAAAACTAATAAAATTACTTTGCTTGCAAAAGACCAAACAGCAAAGCTGATTCTGTTTTGATTTGGCCTGCTTGGCCAAAAACAAAAGAACAACAAAAACAAACCGTCATCCTGTCTGGCCCAGGGACCATGTGGAAAACGAAACTGTCAATGTTTACAAAGGCGCTAAAACGCAAAGGGCTGAATACAAGGGAATGATGAAAAGAGAGGAATCACAAATCCGTATAAATAATTTCAAGGTTTTTCAGGTGTTAACCGAAAACGCGATCAAAAATTAAAGTTGAAGAATAAGGCTTTTAACTGCTTATTTAATTGTCGGTGTACAGGACGCCGCACTGTATAATCATTTTCTGACGTACATTCAATTTTGCAGTCCAAACCCAGTCATTGAATTGGAAAAATATTTTTTTTTGATGTATTCTTTTCTTGATTTGTGTGCACCTTCGTCGAAGACCAAGATTGTTTACTTTTTGCTCTTTGGTTTGACAGTCTTGGTCTGACAGATTTGGTCTGACAGCTTTATCATGGATTTTGGTCTGGTCTAGGCGGGGGATAGGACACATCACCTTTCTGGCTGAATACGATCCCACACGAGTAAAACAATCGTTCGGGGCTTATGTTCTTTTTTCATCAATTTTATCGTAATAATTGAATTTTTCCATCAATTTTTGTTTAAGGATGCATAACTATACCATTTTTACAAATGCTGTGTAAATCATTTTCGCAGTTTGCTTAATTGGTTTGAAATAGGAATTGAAAAACTAATTGCAAATTTCATTCTTGTTTTTCTCAATGTTTTGAAAAATGACAATGGCCGTTTTACAATGTTATTATTCAAGCTTAAGCTATTCATTGGGTACTAAAGCCCTATGTCAATTTTCATGTACAACGAAAAAAAAAAACACGATTAAAAACCATTTTTAATCACTTTTTTTCATTTTAATGCAAAAAAAAATGACAAGACAACATTTTTTCGATGGATCAACTATGGTTCCCTTGGAACGATCTGTCAAGTAGGAATTTTTCTGTCAAGAAGGACCGCGAGGTTAATTTTTCCAAATTGATTTAAAAATCCATTTTAAACTGTTTGTGGTCGTACGAAGGGTCATTGTACTCAGAAAAATAAGCTTTATCGCTATAAACAATAATATCCGCAATCTAAGCTTCATTTGAGGACCCAATTTGGCCAGCGATTAAATTTAATTTAGGTTCAAATTTAAATATCTTTCAACAGAAGTTAAACGGTCACAATAATATAATATGGTGTACATTTACTTTTATGTAAGGTATGCTGCCGTTCTACGCATAATTGTCCCATGTTCAAAAAAGTGCAACTGATAAAAACGCGATTGAGATTTTTCGATCGATTTTTGTGTTTCTACGCATAATTGTCCCGTGGGTTCTTATTCGTTCTGTGTCCCCAATCGCCCCAGTTAGTAGTTTATCATTCTTATTTACGATCCTGTTACTATACAGTATGTAAACAAGACTCAATGCTTCGTATAACTAATGATTCCGTGAAAGAAAATACTTGGTGGGACAATTATGCGTAGAAGTGTAACGATGGGACAAACAGACTTGGTGTTGTTTTTGATGAGTTTCCGAACAAAGTACTAGATTTTATGGGTTTTTCGAAAAGTATACGACAAAATAAACTTAAAAATGTCAAAAGGTCAAAATCGTCAAAAAATGACATGGGACAATTGGGTCCTAAAATGAAGCTTAGATTGCTGATATTATTGTTTACAGCGATAAAGCTTATTTTTCTGAGTACAATGACCCTTTGTACGACCACAAAGTGTTTAAAATGGATTTTTAAATCAATTTTGGAAAATTAACCTCGCGGTCCTTCTTGAGAGAAAAGCTCCTACTTGACAGCACGTTCCAAGGGGACCGTAGTTGATCCATCGAAAAAATGTTGTCTTGTCAAAAAAAAATTTTGCATTAAAATGAAAAAAAGTGATGAGAAATGGTTTTTAATCGTGTTTTTTACCGTTGTACTTAAAAATTGACATAGGGCTTTAGTACCCAATTCTATCGTGAGAATCAACAGTGCAGCATGGTTGCTTTTAAAACTTTTTATCACAGACATTGTCTGTGTTTTTATCAAGTTGATTCAAATAGGATCCTAAAGCCCTACCTAAAATTGATTTTAAAAGTCCATTTTAAATCCTTTGCGGTCGTACAAAGGCTCATTGTACTCAGAAAAACCTGAAAAATCATTGTAAACAATAATATCACAAATTTAAGCTTAATTTTAGGACTATTCATTGGGTATTGAAGCCCTATGTGAATTTTTATGTACAACGGTAAAAAACTCGATTAAAAACCATTTCTGATCACTTTTTTTTCATTTTAATGAAAAAAAATTACAAGACAACATTTTTTTATGGATCAACTATGGTTCCCTTGGAACGAGCTGTCAAGTAGGAACTTTTCTGTCAAGAAGGACCGCGAGGTTAATTTTTCCAAATTACAGGACAACATTTTTTTATGGATCAACTATGGTTCCCTTGGAACGAGCTGTCAAGTAGGAACTTTTCTGTCAAGAAGGACCGCGAGGTTAATTTTTCCAAATTGTTTAAAAAATCCATTTTAAACTGTTTGTGATCGTACAAAGGGTCATTGTACTCAGAAAAATAAGCTTTATCGCTGTAAACAATAATATCAGCAATCTAAGCATCATTTTAGGACCCAATTTGGCCAGCGATTAAATTTAATTTAGGTTCAAATTTAAATATCTTTCAACAGAAGGTAAACGGTCACAATAACATAATATGGTGTACATTTACTTTTATGTAAGGTATGCACTTCGGAAGAAACCAGTCAAGAAAAATTGCAAATGGACAGCTGCGGTAGCGAAAGCAAACCAGAGAGGGTGAAGAAAAGCCCCAAGAAATCGTTTCCTCTCCTTTGTTCTGCTGTTCGTGCTGCCATTTCTTGCGAGGAGCGTATTAGCCTTCGACAGATTACTTCCCACTGAGAAATGTTACGAGTCGTAACTTACGACCCGATGAGTCTGATGGTAGAATATCGACGTTGTTATCGACCTATTTTACAAAAAAGATACAATCGGTCACCACTTCGCTACAAAGAACTGATCTGACAATTTTAATGTGTATATTAATTTCGGTCTTGAGTAAAAATAACTTGAATGATCGTGATACAAATTTTGTCTGCGAATAAAATAACATATTTTAAAAGTTCTACATTTTATTGCTATCAACTCTTAAATCTACCAGCTAAAATACAGCATTCACTCCAGCCTCCCCCCACTCTGCTCTCCCCCTCCGAGCTCATCAACTTGAACCTTCCGAATCGAGTGCTGCTTTTTCCTCTTGTGCCGCAGCTTCGGATTCTTCGTGTCCTCAAACCCGTCCGCCTGCGATTGCTTAAACTGCTCCCACGGATGTTCCCGCACCACCCCCCGAGCATCGTCCAACTTCAACCCCTTCAGCCCCATGTGATCCATCCAGTGGTCCAGCTTAAGCTTGTAGCGATTGTACTCCAGCTTGAACTCCTCGCGACCCGCTCGGCGCGCATTTTTGTCGTACTTTTTGTCCATCTTTTCGCACTGCCTGTTGAACGCGTCCAAGTGCTCGAGAAACTTCTCGTTCGGCTTGAAGCGTTCCTGCTTGACGATTTGCAGGATTTCCGTCACGTAACGGAAGTTCTTCATGGCCGTGCCCTGCCGAAGCATCGCGCCGAGAATTTGAATGTTGACCCGCACTCCGACCTCCTCCATCTCCTTGAGCAGCGCCCGGGCCTCGTCCTGCGTTCGACAGCCGAGTGCGAGCACGCCGTACGTCACGATGTCCGGTTCCAAGCGGGCGGTCCGTATCATCGTGAGCACTTCGCGCGCGCCCTCATAATCGAACCGCATCGAGCGCTTCTTGATGAGGATGTTGAAGAAGTCAATGTCGCAGCGGATGCCCAACCGCCGGATGGTGGAGAGGACCTGCTTTTCGGCGACGGTGGTTGGTGGGACGACGTCCAGCAGTTCGGTCATCGTTTTGATGTCTGGTTGGATGTTTAGTTTTAGCATTTCTTCGAGGAAGTTGGACGCACCGCCGAGGAGAAGGAGTCGATCTTGTGGCTCGGTTACTTGGCCTAGGCTGACGAGACTTCCCAGGTGGGGACGACGCGATAGCAGGTTTGGGGTGCCTTCGGGGACGATTTCGTCACTTTGTTGGGTGGTTTGAAGTTCTTTGGGGGCGTCTGACGAGCTTTCTTCGATAAGTGCTGGTTCGGTTGATTCTTTTTGGGGAAGTTTTGGTTGGCTTTCGGTCAAGATTTGCTCGATAACCTGCGTGGTAGCGTCCAGATCTCCGAGGCCACAATCTCTCACTGATCGCAACAGTAGATTAAACGAATAAACATCCGGAACGGCCCTCATTCGGTACATTTTGTGCCACACGAGCAGCGCGTGCCGAAATCCAAACTCCGCATCGCTGATGCACGCTTGCAGCAGAAAGTTGAACGTATCCGTGTTGATGTTCAGCTGCTTCGCCTGCATCTCGTCGACCAGCGCAAACGCCGTCTTCAGATCCGCGCAACGCCCGTAAGCCTTGATCATGGCGTTGTAATTCGACTCGTTCGGTTCGTAGCCCTTCTCGATCATGATCTCGCGCAGTCGATTCGCCTTCTCCAGCCCGTCCCCCACGAACGGTGTGTTGGCGCAAGCGTTGAACAGCGACGTGTACGTTCCTCCGGTGACCTTCAGCCCGTGCTGCTTCATCTTGTTGTACAGCTGGAAGGCCTTCTTGCTGTACCCGACGCGGGCGCAACCTCCAATCACCAAATTAAACAGATAGTTCACCGGTTTGACCCGATCCTCCTTCATGCGCACCTCCAGCACGTCGATCGCTTCCTTCACGCGCCGGTTCTTCAGGTGTCCCTTGATTAGATCCGCGTACTGCTTCGTGCTCAACTTTTGCGACCTCGCCGGCAAGTTCTGCAGAAAGTTCTCCTCGCGCAAGTCGCCCTCGTCAAGCCGATCCGGTTCCGGGACGGACGGCGAGAGCGTGCCGAACGTGTCCGGGTCTTGTTTGGCCTCCAGCAGGGAGATGTCGTCGTCCCGGATGGTCCGGTTGAAGGCAGCGAAGGAGGTGTGAACTAGGCGGGCGGTTGGGAAAAGCCGGTTCAGAGTGGGTGGCAAACTGGTTAGGTCGCGTGAGATCTTGGCACGCAGCAGTAGATGGCGGCGAACTGTTCGAGCGATGAGGGAGGCCATTAGGAGGCGGTTAATTGCACTTTACTATTTTTTAAGATTAAATTAATCAAGTTTTTGTAAAATTTACGCGAAGATCCCTTTGAACTGCGAAGTTAACAAACACACGCGAGATTTGACGTTTCAAACTGCTCACATCTCTTGTTTTTTGGTTTGACAGCCTTTACAAATGTTGAAAAAGGGCTTGAAAAATTTCTAGATAAAAAAAATGTATAAAAATTAATCACACTCTAAAAATTTACCAAAATTTTCAATTTCAATAAAACATTAAAATTTGATTTTTTTTTATTTTTGCAAAAGTCCTTCTCATTTGTGACGCAAGCTTTTGTTCCGAAATCAAAATAAAAGCTTTTCTTTTATCTCTTGTCAGAACAAATTACAGTGAAACTTTCGCAACTCTCATGGTAAGCTTCACAGAAAGCTTAACTCCATGTTGCACTTTACAATCCAATTGGAAACTCAAGCAGTGCAGTGTTGATCGCTTGTACAAGAGTCCGCACAGTGTTTCTTCTTCCGATCGTGCCCGTGCTTTATTCGTTCCGTTAGCGCCGTCTCTTCTTCCTACGAACCGCAGCCTACTCCGGAGGTTTGCTGCTTTCTTGTACTTTCATGAAATTGATCCAAAAAGTGCTGCTTCGATTCGGTTCGTCGCCAGTTCAGTGCTGGAGCGCCTTACGGATAGATCGAATCGGTTCTATTTAACGGTAAGTCACACTCGCCTACTTGTTACTTAGAAATCAAACATCTTTTGTTTCCTTTGTCAATAGACTCAGTTATCTCAGTTATCTCAGCAACAGAGACTAGTCTGTGACGATAGAGATTCAGATAAGGAATTTGAAGGTCAGCAGGTTTCAAACGTGGTGCTGCACCGATGATCTTCAAAATTTGTTTCAAAATTTGATGATTCATTGCCAACCAAGTCAAGAATCGAGCGTTTCCTTTAGGTTGCCATGGTTATTGAGTCGATAGAACCGCATTGTTTACTGCACATCGGAGGGCGTTCTCTTTGAGTGTCTAATCGCGTCCAAGTTGCCATGTGTGTCGAACACCACGTGTGACGTCATAGCGACGCGTGTGACTTTCCTCGTTGGCATCGCGACGCTCGCTATTTTCGGTATTCCCTTTTGCGCTGACGCTACTTGCTCAGTGGTAGAAGCTGGTAGAAGTGGCTTAGCGAAAACGTTGACGAGATATCGTGTTTACGATTTGTTTGTTTATTTCCTACGATAACTTGTTGATGTACACAGTAGTAGGAATTCTCAGAACATCTTTTAATTCAAGACTTTTCCCAGAATACCCACGATGAACTGCTCTCTGGACACCAGCTACCATCCGTCCGGCTCGGCATGGACGCTGCACGACGCCATCCACGGGACAGTCCACTACCCATCCTACGTACAGCCCATCGTGGACACGCCCGAGTTCCAGCGGCTCCGAAACCTCAAACAGCTAGGAACGAGCGCGAAAGTGTTCCCGTGTGCAACCCACACCCGCTTTGAGCACTGTCTGGGCGTTGCTCACCTGGCTAGTACGCTGCTGGACACGCTGGAGCGCAACTCGCGCGTTCAGATCAGCGACATCCACCGCAAGTGCGTGACGCTGGCCGCTCTGCTTCACGATATTGGCCACGGCCCTTTCTCGCACATGTGGGAGGACTTTGTGCACCGTGGAAGCGACAAGACGTGGACGGTGAGACTGATTATGCACAAAACAAAACCCATAATCAAATTTGATCCCTTCCAGCACGAGCAATCATCCTGCGAAATGGCCCGTCAGCTCTTCGCCAACAACGCCATCCAGCTGTCCCAAGGGTACGAACACTTTTACGCGGAGCAGTTGATCTGCGCGCTCATCACGGGCAACCAGGAAGCGCTCAGAACGCTCCTCACGCCGGACACAATGTTCCTGGCGGAGATTGTGCACAACAAGCGCTACAAGCTGGACGTCGACAAGTGGGACTATCTGATGCGAGATTTGTTCTACCTGCGGGGCGTTATCGACGTGGACAGCGAGTTTGTGCGGTTGTTCGAGCACGCCCGGGTGGTCCGCGATAAGGAGGGGGTGACCCATATCGGGTACCGAGCGCGGGACTATCGCTGGATCGTGCAGCTGTTTGAGGCGCGGGCGAAGCTGCACATGGAGTGCTACCAGCATCCGATCATTTTGGGGCTGGAGAAGTTGTAAGTATTTTGGGTTGCTTGGAGTAATGTTTCTTCTTATTACAGGAATTCAACCTCGATGAAAACAGGAAGATCTGAACCCAAAAATTCTGACTTACGACAGATGATGTGAAGCATCCGTTTTATACTCATACAGTTGCTGTTACCTCTGAACTTAAACCTAAGGCTGCCACCTATGACTTTCCGCTTATGAGACCGCTTATTAGACTACAGGAGGTTGGCCTGACTTACGGTACATGACGTGACTTTCGGTGAAAACAGCAAGATACAAACTCAAAGATTCTGCCTTTTTTCAGTGAATTTCGGTGAAAACAGGAAGATTAAAACTCAAAGATTCTGACTTTTCTTAGTGAAATTCGGTGAAAACAGGAAGATTCATACTCAAAGATTCTGATTTATCTCAGTGAAATTCGGTGAAAACAGGAAGATTCAAACTCAAAGATTCTGACTTATTTCAGTGAATTTCAGTGAAAATAGCAAGATTCAAACTCAAAGATTCTGATTTATTTCGGTGAATTTCGGTGTAAACAGTAAGATGAAAACTCAAAGATTCTGACTTATTTCAGTGAATTTCGGTGAAAACAGGAAGATTAAAACTCAAAGATTCTGATTCAGATTTAAACTCAAAGATTCAGATTAAAACTTACAAAGAGACGAGTTGTTCCTTTTAATTCCGCTATATATTTTTAATATCTTGACAGATACGTATTTCGTCTCTCGTCTCTTTGTATTAACAGTAATGCATTCTGCTAAAACGCTCAACCAAACCACAATTCTGACTTATATCAGTGAATTTCGGTGAAAACAGCAAGATACAAACTCAAAGATTCTGACTTATTTCAGTGAATTTCGGTGAAAACAGGAAGATTCAAACTCAAAGATTCTGACTTATTTCAGTAAATTTCAGTGAAAATAGCAAGATTCAAACTCAAAGATTCTGATTTATTTCGGTGAATTTCGGTGTAAACAGTAAGATGAAAACTCAAAGATTCTGACTTATTTCAGTGAATTTCGGTGAAAACAGGAAGATTAAAACTCAAAGATTCTGATTCAGATTAAAACTCCAAGATTCAGATTAAAACTTACAAAGAGACGAGTTGTTCCTTTTAATTCCGCTATATATTTTTAATATCTTGACAGATACGTATTTCGTCTCTCGTCTCTTTGTATTAACAGTAATGCATTCTGCTAAAACGCTCAACCAAACCACAATTCTGACTTATATCAGTGAATTTCGGTGAAAACAGCAAGATTCAAACTCAAAGATTCTGACTTATTTCAGTGAATTTCAATGAATTTCGGTGAAAACAGTAAGATTCAAACTCAAAGATTCTGACTTATTTCAGTGAATTTCGGTGAAAACAGGAAGATTCAAACTCAAAGATTCTGACTTATTTCAGTGAATTTCGGTGAAAACAGGAAGATTCAAACTCAAAGATTCTGACTTATTTCAGTGAATTTCGGTGAAAACAGGAAGATTCAAACTCAAAGATTCTGATTTATTTCAGTGAATTTCGGTGAAAACAGGAAGATTCAAACTCAAAGATTCTGACTTATTTCAGTGAATTTCGGTGGAAACAGGATGATTTAAAATCAAAGATTCTGATTTACGATAGATGATGTTAATTTTTATGAAAAGAAGATAAAACCAGCTTCTAATGTCTGTGTTGGGAAAACGTTATTCATTTCAATTTATTTGTTAAGAATTTCTTTTCATTTTCTAACGATTAAAATTGTTTCAACCAACAGGCTAATCGACGCTTTGACACAAGCCGAAGAAAATGGCTTCCGTATCAAAGGGTAAGCAAAAAACGACCCTAAATCTAAGTAAATTTTGCCTAAACTCCTCAAAACTCTCCTCCCAGAACCAAAATCTCCGAAGCGCACCAGTCGCCCCTAGTCTACCAGTACCTGGATGACAGCGTCATCAGTCTGATCGAAACGAACGAAAGCGCAAAGCTGCAGCAGGTGCAGCAAACGCTGGCACGCATCCGCTGCCGGCAGCTGTACAGCCGGATTCACGCGTCCAGCGAACCGTGCGATGTAAGACGGCGTTGTTGAACCACTTGTTGAAGAACCTAATGTGTTTGAACACTTGCAGATCGACGAGCTGAAAAAGCGCTTCGGGACGGATGAGTTCTTCCAGCTTCGCAAGCGAATCCCGTACGGCAGCGAGATGGCCCCCCGGAATGTGCCGCTTTACGACGAGCGGGGCGAGCTGGTCGAGGACAGTGGCAGCATTGTGGAGCGGGTTCTGTGAGTTGTTTGCTTAATTTGGGAGCTGTAACTCCAAATAATTTGAATTTAAAAACTTTCAGAAGCGCGATTCCCGACAAGGGCCACTTTGAGCAATACCTGGTGTACTGCAAGTCTGAGAAAAAGGACGTCGTCAGCAGCGCTCGGGAATATCTGGAGAATGGTTCGGTTTCGAGATAGATTTTTAACGGCGAGAGACTTTAAATTTACCGTAGACAAATTATGTTTTTTTTTTGCGAGGAGCTTAGCGCAGGATTTTTTTCTGAACTTTTTATTTTGTTTTTATTTATTTTATGTTCATTTTACCGTCAAGCAACGTAATTTTGTACCTCAGACAGAGGGTTCGTAGTGTAGGTACGTTCGAAAAACCAACAATAGTGTTCTTATTGTGTGCGTACGTGCGTATGTGTGTGTGTGGACACAACTCCAAAGTATTTCGTCAGTACGTATTGCTTTTCATCAGTCAACACCAAAGTTTGTCCAGAGACAGCGTTCGATATGAAATGGATATTTTTTATATTTTGTTTATTAGTGTAAATTTGGAGTGGACAGATAGCAAATATACCAGATATTTCGATACTTAAAATTGGTTTTATTAAATTATTAAATTTGGAAATTTTAAAAATTTGGAAATTTGGAAATTTGGAAATTTGAAAATTTGAAAATTTGGAATTTTGGAAATTTGAAAATTTGAAGATTTGGAGATTTGGAAATTTGGAAATCTGGAAACTTAGAAATTTGGAAATTTGGAGATTTGGAGATTTGGAAATTTCTAAATTTGGAAATTTGAAAATTTTGAAATTTTGAAATTTTGAAATTTTGAAATTTTGAAATTTTGAAATTTTGAAATTTTGAAATTTTGAAATTTTGAAATTTTGAAATTTTGAAATTTTGAAATTTTGAAATTTTGAAATTTTGAAATTTTGAAATTTTGAAATTTTGAAATTTTGAAATTTTGAAATTTTGAAATTTTGAAATTTTGAAATTTTGAAATTTTGAAATTTTGAAATTTTGAAATTTTGAAATTTTGAAATTTTGAAATTTTGAAATTTTGAAATTTTGAAATTTTGAAATTTTGAAATTTTGAAATTTTGAAATTTTGAAATTTTGAAATTTTGAAATTTTGAAATTTTGAAATTTTGAAATTTTGAAATTTTGAAATTTTGAAATTTTGAAATTTTGAAATTTTGAAATTTTGAAATTTTGAAATTTTGAAATTTTGAAATTTTGAAATTTTGAAATTTTGAAATTTTGAAATTTTGAAATTTTGAAATTTTGAAATTTTGAAATTTTGAAATTTTGAAATTTTGAAATTTTGAAATTTTGAAATTTTGAAATTTTGAAATTTTGAAATTTTGAAATTTTGAAATTTTGAAATTTTGAAATTTTGAAATTTTGAAATTTTGAAATTTTGAAATTTTGAAATTTTGAAATTTTGAAATTTTGAAATTTTGAAATTTTGAAATTTTGAAATTTTGAAATTTTGAAATTTTGAAATTTTGAAATTTTGAAATTTTGAAATTTTGAAATTTTGAAATTTTGAAATTTTGAAATTTTGAAATTTTGAAATTTTGAAATTTTGAAATTTTGAAATTTTGAAATTTTGAAATTTTGAAATTTTGAAATTTTGAAATTTTGAAATTTTGAAATTTTGAAATTTTGAAATTTTGAAATTTTGAAATTTTGAAATTTTGAAATTTTGAAATTTTGAAATTTTGAAATTTTGAAATTTTGAAATTTTGAAATTTTGAAATTTTGAAATTTTGAAATTTTGAAATTTTGAAATTTTGAAATTTTGAAATTTTGAAATTTTGAAATTTTGAAATTTTGAAATTTTGAAATTTTGAAATTTTGAAATTTTGAAATTTTGAAATTTTGAAATTTTGAAATTTTGAAATTTTGAAATTTTGAAATTTTGAAATTTTGAAATTTTGAAATTTTGAAATTTTGAAATTTTGAAATTTTGAAATTTTGAAATTTTGAAATTTTGAAATTTTGAAATTTTGAAATTTTGAAATTTTGAAATTTTGAAATTTTGAAATTTTGAAATTTTGAAATTTTGAAATTTTGAAATTTTGAAATTTTGAAATTTTGAAATTTTGAAATTTTGAAATTTTGAAATTTTGAAATTTTGAAATTTTGAAATTTTGAAATTTTGAAATTTTGAAATTTTGAAATTTTGAAATTTTGAAATTTTGAAATTTTGAAATTTTGAAATTTTGAAATTTTGAAATTTTGAAATTTTGAAATTTCTAAATAGAAATTTTGAAATTTTGAAATTTTGAAATTTTGAAATTTTGAAATTTTGAAATTTTGAAATTTTGAAATTTTGAAATTTTGAAATTTTGAAATTTTGAAATTTTGAAATTTTGAAATTTTGAAATTTTGAAATTTTGAAATTTTGAAATTTTGAAATTTTGAAATTTTGAAATTTTGAAATTTTGAAATTTTGAAATTTTGAAATTTTGAAATTTTGAAATTTTGAAATTTTGAAATTTTGAAATTTTGAAATTTTGAAATTTTGAAATTTTGAAATTTTGAAATTTTGAAATTTTGAAATTTTGAAATTTTGAAATTTTGAAATTTTGAAATTTTGAAATTTTGAAATTTTGAAATTTTGAAATTTTGAAATTTTGAAATTTTGAAATTTTGAAATTTTGAAATTTTGAAATTTTGAAATTTTGAAATTTTGAAATTTTGAAATTTTGAAATTTTGAAATTTTGAAATTTTGAAATTTTGAAATTTTGAAATTTTTAAATTTTTGAAATTTTGAAATTTTGAAATTTTGAAATTTTGAAATTTTGAAATTTTGAAATTTTGAAATTTTGAAATTTTGAAATTTTGAAATTTTGAAATTTTGAAATTTTGAAATTTTGAAATTTTGAAATTTTGAAATTTTGAAATTTTGAAATTTTGAAATTTTGAAATTTTGAAATTTTGAAATTTTGAAATTTTGAAATTTTGAAATTTTGAAATTTTGAAATTTTGAAATTTTGAAATTTTGAAATTTTGAAATTTTGAAATTTTGAAATTTTGAAATTTTGAAATTTTGAAATTTTGAAATTTTGAAATTTTGAAATTTTGAAATTTTGAAATTTTGAAATTTTGAAATTTTGAAATTTTGAAATTTTGAAATTTTGAAATTTTGAAATTTTGAAATTTTGAAATTTTGAAATTTTGAAATTTTGAAATTTTGAAATTTTGAAATTTTGAAATTTTGAAATTTTGAAATTTTGAAATTTTGAAATTTTGAAATTTTGAAATTTTGAAATTTTGAAATTTTGAAATTTTGAAATTTTGAAATTTTGAAATTTTGAAATTTTGAAATTTTGAAATTTTGAAATTTTGAAATTTTGAAATTTTGAAATTTTGAAATTTTGAAATTTTGAAATTTTGAAATTTTGAAATTTTGAAATTTTGAAATTTTGAAATTTTGAAATTTTGAAATTTTGAAATTTTGAAATTTTGAAATTTTGAAATTTTGAAATTTTGAAATTTTGAAATTTTGAAATTTTGAAATTTTGAAATTTTGAAATTTTGAATTTTGAAATTTTGAAATTTTGAAATTTTGAATTTTGAAATTTTGAAATTTTGAAATTTTGAAATTTTGAAATTTTGAAATTTTGAAATTTTGAAATTTTGAAATTTTAAAATTTTGAAATTTTGAAATTTTGAAATTTTGAAATTTTGAAATTTTGAAATTTTGAAATTTTGAAATTTTGAAATTTTGAAATTTTGAAATTTTAAAATTTTGAAATTTTGAAATTTTGAAATTTTGAAATTTTGAAATTTTGAAATTTTGAAATTTTGAAATTTTGAAATTTTGAAATTTTGAAATTTTGAAATTTTGAAATTTTGAAATTTTGAAATTTTGAAATTTTGAAATTTTGAAATTTTGAAATTTTGAAATTTTGAAATTTTGAAATTTTGAAATTTTGAAATTTTGAAATTTTGAAATTTTGAAATTTTGAAATTTTGAAATTTTGAAATTTTGAAATTTTGAAATTTTGAAATTTTGAAATTTTGAAATTTTGAAATTTTGAAATTTTGAAGTTTTGAAATTTTGAAATTTTGAAATTTTGAAATTTGGAAATTTGGAAATTTGGAAATTTGGAAATTTGGAAATTTGGAAATTTGGAAATTTGGAAATTTGGAAATTTGGAAATTTGGAAATTTGGAAATTTGGAAATTTGGAAAATTTGGAAATTTGAAAATTTGGAAATTTGGAAATTTGAAAAATTGGAAATTTGGAAATTTGGAAATTTAGAAATTTAGAAATTTGGAAATTTGGAAATTTGGAAATTTGGAAATTTGGAAATGAGGAAAGAAATGCTATTTTTTTCTCTCTTAAGTAAACTGTAAGTACATATTGCACACATTACTGCAAGCTGCATTTGCTCACACCAGCCATCACGCAGCATATTATGATGCGCTCACAGTTGATGTTTCCAGTTTTTCTTTCTTTTATGCTCGGCAGCCAGAAGAGACACAGCATAAAAGTTGGCCAGAAGAACAGAAATAAAAATCATCACCATAATCGTCAGCGCGAGAAGTGATTTTGTTTGAATGAGAATAATCAGCTTTTCTTAACGACGCGACGTGAGTAAAATAAACGCTGAAATGATAAAGAAAAGAAAAAAAAAAAATAACACAGAAGTAGAGAGGGAAAAAGGCAGCACACGGTTTAGCACAAGTACATATTAAGAGTTGTATGCATCGCCAGTTAACAAAAGGGACAATAATGAAGCGCAATTTGTTCAACTGACTGCTGCTTGGGGATTATGGAGAATGTGCATTGGCTCTTTGTTGACGGTGCCTTTGGTGAGCTTTTTGATGAAAAGTTTGTCTTAAAATTCTGAAGAAAAAAAAACGAATATAAAGAGAACTTTAAAGTAGTTTTGTGAGCAAGCATCTTTTAGAATAATCTTTCTAAAATTAAATTTATGATACTTAATAGTAAAGTTTAGTTTTTTCAATAATCAACGTTTTAAGCAAACACCGCATCAAAAAAAGTCCTCAAAAGTGCATCAAGCGTTTCACAACGAGGTGGCGAGCGAGTTGGAAAATCAAAAGGGAAAAAATAAAGAAATACAAAAAAACAGTTAACGTGCTGTGTACACGTGCCGGCGACTGCACTTGGGGAGCGCGCGAATCGCCGATCCTATTTGTTGTGTATGAAAGAGTGCGTCCCACGGCAATTTTCACGCTTCGTCGTCGGTTGTGTTTTACATTTTATTAGCAATGATGTTGGCCAAACGTAATGTCACTTAGAGCACAGGACTTAAGTGAGACGTAACTGACGAGGGTGTAAGAAACCGGCACAATTAGCGGACAATTAGTGCACGTGGTGATGGCATCATGTTGTTGTTGTTTAAAACTTGGAATTAGTTGATTTAAATCTGAGAAGTTGCAACAGTTATAGAGGGCAGACTCAATTATCCGATGCCCAATCTTAATTTCATGTTGGCAAATCAAATTTTGGGAAACAGAACCCAAATTCAAAAATAAGATAATATTTAAAAAAAATACGATAATTTTGAATAAATAGCATCTTTTTTGCTAGAGTTTAAAATAGTTCAAAATTTAAAATATTGTCAAACGAAATAACAAAAATAAAAAAATCTATTTTAAATGTTAAACATTAACCTTTTGTGAAACTTTCTGCTCATTTATATAAAACTTATCTGAAATTCTTCGATTTTTTACGGTTTTTACCATATCTCAGGACAACTTCTAAGGGGTGAGATTGCGTCAATTTTCAAACGATTAGCATTTATGGTAGAGTTTATCAAATTCCACCCTATTTTGGTAAAATGTTAGTGAGCTATATAGGTACAATTCTACCTTACAATATTTTCGATGTTATTTAAATTTCATTTTTATTGTTACAGTCCAGACTCGATTATCCGAAGCCTCCGAAGTTTCGACTATCCGAAGTTTGTGTGGGGCACTCAGTCGCCAGCCAGCGACAAGTTAAGACGTGTTTTGCTCGTGTTGTCATCTCGCGTGCTTGGAAGTTTTTGACAGATGGAGGTGGAGGAATCCTCCGAGGAGGAAGATTTTCGTCCCGTCCGCGGGAATCGGAAGCGGAAGAAGTCCAACGAGGTCACTGGAATCGGCATCGAAGGAGAAAAAGTTGAGAAGACCCTGCTCAACAACAACAAGTTCAGCCCGCTAGCGGATAACAAAAACAACAACAATGCCAGCCCAGCAGGAGGAGGAGACGCCCCGGCGGTTTCACCACCCGGCCAGTCGGCAGGTAAACAAAAGCAACCACCTTTGGTGGTGAAGAGCACCACGGATTTTTACAAGAGGAGCGGCCGTGGCTGACTGGTAACGGTGTTCGCTTTATAAGCGAATGGTTCTGGGTTCGATGCCCATCTGCTCCCAACGAGAAAGATTAGAACACAGAAATTAGAAATGATAAATATGAACGAAAAATCAAAGTCGTTCGAGGCGGGGTTCGAACCCCCGTCCTTTGAATTGGTAAGCAAAAATGCTAACCACTAGGCCATGACGACTTGGTGAACTTGGACTGGAATTAGGAATACTGTTACAGAGAGCGAGTTGTGGCGCTATAACCACGGCAAATAGTGTCCAGGGCATTCGTGGAAATACAATGTCCCATCCCAGAGGGTCCCGGAGTACCAAACCTTCTTAGCATGGTGCTCCCAACGAATACAACCAAAATCTCGGAGCGTATGGTGGTGTGTCCCCACGCTTCTTCCTCCCCTGTCGATTCAGAATTGTGTTGTTGTTCGAACACTCCGTGCTCAAACTCAACCCAATTACGAGTCCTCTCTGCGATACGGCTTTACGCAGTAGGCCTGGCCGCTTTAACGCTTGTGATGTTTCAATGCATTCCGATGCAATGGCGCACTACAAATGTTAATAAATTACAAGAAGAGTGCTAGGCGTCATCTAACCTAAGGCACTCTCCAGGATCCCTTCGAAAGATTGGCTGCGCTAGGGTCTGATTAGATTAGATTAGATTAGAAGAGCACCACGGATTTTTACAAGCTCGTGGCGATAGTCGAAAGTTGTAAATTAGGTTTCAAACCGATTTACAAACTAACCCGATTTGGAACCAAGGTGACCTGCTTCTCTGTCAAAGATTTTGACAAGTTGCAAGAGCTACTGTAGCGACCCTCAGTTAATCAGAATATAATTTTAGATTTTTAGTTCGACCAACAGGGAAGAATTTGTCAGAAGTACATTGGTCTTTACAATCAGACGAAGTACAACATCTCTGAAGCACATGTTGACACGAGTCAAGTGTCATATTTCTAGGAGCACGTAGGTTAAGATATAAATAAACACAGTAGGAGGATGGAAGGAAAAGCACAAAGCGAAAACAGAAGGGTCATGAACTCTGCCAGGATCCCTGCTGAGAATTTTCGAGCAGAAAGATTTCAAGATCAACGCGGTGTAGTCAAAACGCACGTGGCTGAGCTACTCCCGTAGAGATGAATATTGCGCATGCGTCTTGACTAAAAAACGCTTCAGAGTATAAAAGCCTAAGTTAGATTTAGAATCGGGGGAGTTGAAATTAGGAAAGAGTTAAGAGTGGGAGTTGAGAGTTGCAGTTGGGAGATGGAGTTGATTATTCGGTGTAAGTGCTACGATGCACAGATTCAACCAAAATGCCACGGGGCATAGTGAAAAATGTTAAAATAAGATTAAGAAAAATCTAAGAATACATATTTTGGAGTTAAAGTGAAAATGGTGTCGTTCTGTGCTAAAGGAATAAAAATGAAAGAAATCCCAATGATATTAGAGACTAGGCTTACACAAGCTTATACAAAGTGGTGACAGCAGAAAAGTTTAAAGAAAATTAAACAGGAACGCTTTTGCTGACTAGTGAAAAAACCAGTGTCGAACCGCTAGCCAATGCCAAAGGAAACATTTAGTGAAGAGTGAAGATGGCAGTTCAAACGCCAGCCATTATGATTGAAAAAATGTGACAATCCGCCAGCCAAACCCATGGAAAGCAACTTCAGTTTTGTGACGATTGAAGCTTTAAAATCACGATTATCGAAATATTTTTCATCGAACCGCCAGCCATGGAGAACATTCAGAAAACCAGCAAAGAAAAATGGGTAAGTTGTAATGTTTTACTATTTTTGTAATTAAATTGAAGTGGATAATTTTTTTTCATGGGCATTTTTTTTATTAAATGTTATTTTGAAAAGGGAAATTGTTAAATTCTTTCAACATGGATAATTTAAAGAAACTAGATGATTATTTTGCTAAGGAAATGAATTTTCTTTCCAATAATATTCCTAATGAACAGGAAGACATTGTTTTAAAAATGAAAGAAGCAAAAGTGGCAGTCAATTCTTACAAAGATAAATTGATTGAGTTACGAGAGATTTCAATTCCCAAAGAATATGACAAGATTGTGAACAATTTTAATGAAACTGTCAAATCATTTCAGTTAAATCTTGAATGTTTTGCAAGTAAACTTAATCAAGAAGAGCGTTTGATAGATTTAAAATTGAATGTGATGGAGGATACCGAGTTTCCAATGGATTCTGCGATTAAGTGTATTCCAGATTTTTATGGTAAATCAGAAGATTTAAATTCTTTCCTTGATCAAATTAATTATTTTTATAATAAAATTCCAAAAGGAGTTTCTCTTACACCTTTGATTAATGTAATACAACTGAAATTAAAAGGTAAAGCTAAACCATTTACTAAAACTATTTTAAAACTTACTTGGCAAGAAATTGAAAAGAATTTGTTACATGAATTTGGTGATAAAAAGTCTTCTTTAAATATTTTCAAACGGATCGATACTCTTTCGCAGTACGAACATGAAACTTTTAAAGCATACAAGAATAGGGCACTAGAAATTTTATTCGATTTAGAAATCGATAAAAATGTTGATAGCTTTGCAATGGAAAATCTAAGAATTCATTTCATTGCGGGACTAAAGAATACTTATTTGCAACAAACTGCAAGAAATTTAACAATACAAAACTTTAGAGATTTTTTGAGTATTCTAGAAGAAAAAAGAATTAGTAATGAGGAATTTGAAAATTTGTACAAGGACAAACAAAGATTAAATTCACAAAACATTAAAAATGAATTTTCAAATCAAAAGCAAGACGTGAATGATAATCGTAACTTTTCAACCCATCAAAATCGATTGAATAACTATCAAAATCAATATAACTACTCAAACAAAAGATATCATCAAAACCGATTCAGGAATAATTTTAAACAATTTTATACACAGCGAAAAAACTGAATGATGGGGTTTTCGATCATTTTGGCGTCCGAAACACCCGACAAAATGCGAATCAATATAACAGACGCTACAATTATTGTGCTCCTAGGTATTATAGAAATCGTAACAATATTTTTCGTAATAATTTTAGTTTGACTTCTCAGAGAGAATTCTACAATCCTCCTCATGAAGTACTAAGAATAATTTTAACTCCTTATCTTCAATTTAGATTAAGAATTTCATCTAAACAAAATCCATTTCATTCTATTTACTATTTACTTGATACAGGTGCTAGTGTCAATGTAATAAGTAGTAATATTTTGAATCAAATAGGTTACACTCATGTTAATTTTAAGGACAAAATTACTTTAACTGGCATTGGTAATACATTAACTGAAACGATAGGATCGGTGGTTATTGATTTATTAATCGGTAAAACAATTTATAACACAAAATTCTATGTTATGAAGAATTTGTCTGTGCCTGGTATAATTGGAGCAGAATTTTTAAAGAAGCACACTCTCTTCATCGATAAAAACTTTAAATTCATTGTATTACAAAAGCCAAAAATATATTTTAAATCGAATAATGTTGAATCAAATCAAATCTATAAGAAAAATAATTTTGAAAATAATGAATCAAGCGTTACTAACTATCAAAATGATACCAGTGGTTTTCAAAAAGACCAAGAAGTCAAGTATGAAGGAGAAATACTAAATAATGTTGCGTTTTGCGAAAATATTGTACACTCTGATGAAACAAGTGATGGATTTGAAAATAAATTAGATGATCAACCTTGTATGCCAACAGAATTAAATTTAGACATTGATAAAGATGGTGATGTAACGGAATTCAAAAATTTAAAAAGCATTAAAGGTAGGGAAAGAATTCAGAAAATAATTGATTTAGTAAATCTAGAACATTTGAATAAACATAATTTTGATGAAATTGTTTCTATGATTGAAAAATTTAGCAAATTATTTTTTATTGAAGGAGATGAATTGACTTTTACGGATGCAGCAATTCATGAAATAGAAACCACAACGAATATTCCCATTAATAAGAGGCAATATAGGATGCCTGAGACAACAAAAGTGCACATTGATGAGCAAATTGATGAAATGCTCAAACTGGGTATTATTAAACCTAGTAAAAGCCCGTGGAATGCTCCTGTTTTATGTATACCTAAAAAGGTTGGAGCTGACGGCAAACAGAAATATAGAATTGTTGTAGATTTTAGATCACTAAACATGATAACAAAACCATTTGTTTTCCCGATTCCATTGATTAATGAAATTTTGGATAACATTGGCGATGCACAATACTTTTCGTCAATTGATTTAAAGTCAGGTTTTTATCAGATACCTATAAACCCCAAAGATGCAGCTAAAACTGCATTTTCAACTTCAAAAGGACATTATGAATTTTTAAGAATGCCTATGGGTCTTAGAAATAGCCCAGCAACATTTCAAAAATTAATGAATATTATTTTGTACTCGATTCAACCAATTAAAGCATTTGTTTATCTCGATGATATTATTGTATTTGGAAAAACTATTGAAGAACATAATGAAAACTTATTCAAGATTTTAGAAGCATTATACCAAAATAATTTGAAGGTAGAAACATCAAAATGTACCATTCTGAAGACACAGATTAATTACCTGGGTCATACGATTGATAAGCATGGAATTATGCCTACAGATGATAACATCAAAACAATCAAAGAATTAAAACGTCCTCAAAATGTTAAGGATGTTCGTTCATTTCTGGGAACAATCAATTTTTACGGCAAGTTTATTCCGAATATGGCAGATAAACGCAAACATTTGAATAATTTATTGAAAAAGGATGTAAAATTTAAATGGACTGAAGAGTGTGAAAAAGCGTTCCATGATTTGAAACACTGCTTAATTTCAGAACCAATTTTAGTACGTCCGAATTATAAGGATACCTTTGTCATTACAACAGATGCTAGTGATTATGCTGTTGGAGCCGTGTTATCAAATGCTAAAACAAATGATAACCCAATCGCTTATGCTAGTAGAGCATTAAGTGTTTCTGAAAAGAAGTATCACGTTATTGAAAAAGAATTACTCGCTATAGTTTGGGCAGTTGAATATTTTAAACATTATATTTTTAACCAACAGTTTATTGTTTATACTGATCATAGGCCGCTGATTGCAATTTGGAGACTAAAAGAGACCTCACCGACTCTTTCCAAATTAAGATTAAAAATTCAAGGTATTGGATGTGATATCCGATATAAACAGGGAAAAGAGAATGTTGTTGCTGATTTTCTTTCTCGTATCAAGCACGAAGAAAATTCAAATGCAAACATTGAAAATGTTTCGGAAAGTTCAAATAATAATTTAATTGCTGTTGTTACTAGACAACAAACACGTCAAAATTCAAATTTAATTGATAACTCAAAACCTGTTCGAAATAATCAATCTTTATTACAACAGAATTCAAATTATACTACTGATAATCTTTCAGACAATGATGATGATTTAGACATAACTATTGATTCCTTACAGGCTATCGATATTATGGACAAAAAGGATGATGATTCATGGAAAAAGTTTACATTGGATGACTTTTTCGATGCTCAAAACAAAGAAGAAATTAATTTTAGTTTACTTAAATTTACAAAAACAATGATCAATGTGAATAATACAGATGCTAATTTTGTCATCATTAATAGTAAGACAGCGTTCAAAGAGCTAAGTGAATTGGTGGATCTACCACATGGTATGAAGGACAATATAAATGGAAGAATTTTTTCATTTCCAGATAACAAATTGTGGGGTTTTATTTTGAATGGATCAAAACGTTCAATTACTAATAGAGAAGAGTTATTTGAGGGTTTGTTAGAAAGTTTTGTTAAATGTCCTGATTTTGCCAAATCAGCTAAAAATATTCAAATTATTTCATTTAGAAATTTACAGCAACTTCCCGATGTCAATATTCTAAGATTTATGGCAGGAAAATTTGATAAAATGTTTACACTATATGCATCTAATGAAGACAGAATGTTTGTAAAAGTAGAAGACAGAGAAACGGTTTTGAAAGAATTTCATGATGCTCCCCTTGGAGGTCATGTGGGAGGTAAAAGAATGCTTCAACGTATAAGTCCACTTTTCACATGGGAAAACATGCGTAGAGATATTGAAAACTATGTAAGACAATGTGAACTGTGCCAAAAGAACAAGATTTGGCCCAAGAATAAGATTCCTATGAAGATAACAACGACTTCAACGGAACCCTTCCAAAAAGTATTCATGGATATTGTAATATTAACCCCATCTGACGACAGTAATCGTTATGGTTTAGTGATTCAAGATGATCTAACAAGATTTTTAACAGTTGCTGTATTGCCTGATCAGGAAAGCTCAACTGTCGCTAAATCATTCGTGGAACATTTTATTTGTCGCTATGGTGCTCCACTAGAGGTAGTTACCGATCAAGGAACAAATTTTATGAGTAATTTATTGAAAAATGTATGCAAAATTTTGAAAATAAAGAAGATAAATACAAGTGCATATCATCCACAAGCAAATTTAGTAGAAAGATCAAATAGAGAACTGAAAATCTATTTGCGAAACTTTATTGTTGGGAATCCGCAAACATGGGATCAATTAATTCCATTTTTCACTTTCCAGTATAATACAACGATTAATTCGTCTACTGGATTTACACCATTTGAATTATTGTACGGAAGATTAGCGAGAATTCCAAATACAGTTTATAACATTACTGAAAGAGAGTTAAATTACGATGATTACATAAAGGAAATGAAAGCAAATTTTAAAAATGTCCACGACAAAGCTGTAGAAAACGTAGTTGCTTCAAAACATAAAAGAAAGGAAATTTACGACAGAGATGCAAAAGAATGGCAACCTTGGTGGGGTGATTTGGTTATTGTAGAAACCATTCCCACAGGTGTAGGAAAGAAGTTACAAAGTTTATGGCGAGGTCCATATGAAGTTGTTGATTTACCAAGTGAACAAACTACAGTAATTAAGAATGGAAACAAGTTGGAAAAGATTCACAACAATAGATTGCGAAAATTCAATGATTAACGAGGATTTTATTTATGAACAAGCATTTTATTATAAACAAATGACTAAAATATTGGGAAGGTAAAAAGATGAATATAGATTATAAGTTACAACGTGCAGACAAAGAAAGATTATCAAGGTAAAAAAAAAAACATGAACTGAAATTAAATCCACGTGGTACATAATTATAACATATGTTTAAAGACGTCAATAATTATATTTAATGGGATTATTAAGTAAAAGAGTGCACTCTACTGATCAGTACAATAAATTATATCACAGTATAATTGAGATGGATAAATGATGTTTTGATGCGTGATTGGACAAGGGACTGCAGCCCAGAATACATGTGTTTGTGTGTGAAAAATAAAATGCAGTGTGGGTCGAGAAAACACAAATAGATTATCCCACATCACATGATAAAGTATGTATTTAGTTTCATTTTAGGAAAAAAATTAGGTCCTTATTCAAACAAGCCTAATTCTACCTGGAAAAAGAGAGGGGAAGAGGATTTTGCAAACAAAATCTTTACAACGCACCTTAAACACAAATATTATCGATGAACTGAAGTAAAAAACGTGAGAGTAAGCGGAGTAAGTATAAAAAACTAATATTTTGCAAACAAAATCTTTACAACGCACCTTAAACACAAATATTATCGATGAACTGAAGTAAAAAACGTGAGAGTAAGCGGAGTAAGTATAAAAAACTAATATTTTGAAAAACTTTTTAGCCAATGCCAGTGTAGATTTAAAATTATTAGAGTAAAAGAAAGGCATCCGATTAAATTTTAAACTAAAAAAACAAAAACAATGAGCAGTAGATGCAGGATAGGCTTAGGAAATTATAATTATAATATACTTTGCTACAATGATTAATATCAACTTTAAACAAAGAATTGTTAAATTGATAGTCACTTAGGAAATTATTCAAAAAAAAAAAAAAAAATCTGTAACACGACACTACACAAATATGTAAAATCTCACCTACACGAACACAAATATCATCAAACGTTAACATTCGGATACAGCGGATAGCAGCAATACAACTACAACATTTCGGACAACACATTTGGCATCAACGAATTATTGGAAGTATTGCATTCATAAATTGCAGAAAATTGAGACAGGAGATGAGTTGTATAAAAAAATGGTGGAACATAACAATGATGGAGTGAAGTATATGATACAAGGCAAAGAATGGTTATGATGCTAAATTATATTACATGGAATAGTTTCTGTTTGTTCAGTCAGAAGCAAAAACTTCTCAACCGGAAAAATATATATCAAAACTGACAATTAAGGCAAGACATCCAAATACAATTCTCGGATCTAATGGAAAGGAACAAGTATGGCAAAATGATGAAACATGATCTGTACACTACAATCAGATCTTATGGAATGGAATGAAATGTTTCGATTGAGGTCACGAAAATTTTATCGACTGCAGAACACAAAGAAGGACTGACGCAGATCTCTATGCAATAAGAAAAAGCATCAAGGAAAGGACAAGAAGGAAAAATGTATCAAATAATGTCTGGCAGAATTGATCCACTATAGTCAAATCAACAAAGTCAAATGTCTCAATCTATGTGGTTTATTGAATGTTTTCAAGTTTCAAACAAAAAGTCAAGTGAAGAACAACATCGACGAATTATCAAGCCAGCTATTTTATCAATTATATCAACGCAGAGGAGACAACAGAACGTGAACAACAATTATATTTAGTACTCAGATATACAAAAACATATTTTTCAAAATCAACGCTTATCAAGAACCAGCGTTAGGCTTACAGTAGATGATTATCTTAGCAGACAAACATCTAGCTGGGTAGTGTAAGGGTATGTAGCGACCCTCAGTTAATCAGAATATAATTTTAGATTTTTAGTTCGACCAACAGGGAAGAATTTGTCAGAAGTACATTGGTCTTTACAATCAGACGAAGTACAACATCTCTGAAGCACATGTTGACACGAGTCAAGTGTCATATTTCTAGGAGCACGTAGGTTAAGATATAAATAAACACAGTAGGAGGATGGAAGGAAAAGCACAAAGCGAAAACAGAAGGGTCATGAACTCTGCCAGGATCCCTGCTGAGAATTTTCGAGCAGAAAGATTTCAAGATCAACGCGGTGTAGTCAAAACGCACGTGGCTGAGCTACTCCCGTAGAGATGAATATTGCGCATGCGTCTTGACTAAAAAACGCTTCAGAGTATAAAAGCCTAAGTTAGATTTAGAATCGGGGGAGTTGAAATTAGGAAAGAGTTAAGAGTGGGAGTTGAGAGTTGCAGTTGGGAGATGGAGTTGATTATTCGGTGTAAGTGCTACGATGCACAGATTCAACCAAAATGCCACGGGGCATAGTGAAAAATGTTAAAATAAGATTAAGAAAAATCTAAGAATACATATTTTGGAGTTAAAGTGAAAATGGTGTCGTTCTGTGCTAAAGGAATAAAAATGAAAGAAATCCCAATGATATTAGAGACTAGGCTTACACAAGCTTATACACTACTCAAGAAGAAGAAAGTGGAATTCTACACCCACGATCGGCGGAGCGAACGAAATCATCGGGTGGTTCGAAATCATCGGGTGGTTCGCAGCTGCCCCAAGCGTGCGGACTTCATCCGGAGGCGCCAGCAGGCGTCGAAACCGAAACCGCCGGCAAGGAAGGCGGAGAAGCAGAGTCCAGCAGTTCCGGCGTTTACGCCGGCGGAGTTCCCTCCGCTGCCGGGCGCAGTTCCGGACGGAAAATCCAAGGATCGCCCTCGTCCCGCAGGAAGCAGCCAAGGTGGCCCCCGAGACGGTGGAGCCACGGAGAAGGAAACCGGGGAGGTACTCTACAGTTCGGCTGAGCTGTGGGGGATTTTCTCCGAGTACATCGGCAGGTTCAAGACCTGCAAGACCCGCTTGGACCAAGTAACCCTCGTCTGTTACATGATCTCCAAGTATGGAATTTAAGGATTTTTTTTTGTTATTATATATTGTTTTACTGATCCTCGGTCCCAACCTGGTCACAGCACCTAAAAGGACCTAATAAAAATAAGCTAAGAAAAAAAAAAAGTTTGTGTGGGGCTTCGTATAACCAAACATGAACAAAAAAAAAATCATATTTTTTATTTTCTTGCTTTTAACATCAAATTCTAGTTCTGCGACCCCATTTTAGTCAAATTTGGATGATGTGGTTGCATTTTAAACTGAAAAATAGGTTTTTTCAATATTTCATCACCGCCATTTTGGACGCCATCTTGGATTTTAAAATTCTAATCACTGGTAGGTTTTTTTTTCTCGTGATTAAATTATCCGAAGTGAAAATTTGCCAAGGCATTCGGATAATCGAGCCTGGAATGTATTAAGAAACAACGAGAGGTGTATCGTTTTTGATTCTGAAAATTCAAAATTATTAAATTATACTTCAAGACGAATTTATTAAAGATTCCGATGGGGCCTTTTGATTCAGTGTACCGTCATCTGGGCGAATTGGTTCAGCAGTTTCAGCCAGGTTCTTGCACTATATTTTGATATTTTTAACAGATTAACTGAATAATTCAACTATTAGTGAATTATTAGTGCCTTAAAATACCTTAAAAACTAGTGTCCCTTTTCAGACTGTAATCCGGATTTGCAAAAGTTGATGGTATTTACTATTTTGTAAAAACCTGCATGGAAAAATCATACTGTCATAAAAAAACTTATTTTATTTAAGCATGCCACCTCTCGGAAAGTGCTTCAATTTGTCCACGTCCTTTAATTACTTCTTTATCCTTGGGATCCTACAAACCACATCAAGTGATATGATGTCCCGTGTTTGCCATTTCCATCATTGTAAAAAAAAATAGTCAAGCTTAGTCGTGGATAAGAAAATAACATTTCCACTCTGCCGGCATTCAACTCAGATAGTTATCGTTATTTTGTGTGAGTTTTCTTTGCTGAAGTACCGTCATCAGAGATGAAATTGGGTCGGGGTGAGATTGGGTCATACAAAAATGCTTAAATTTGTATGACCCAATTTCACCCCAATGTCACTCCTGATTATGGTACCTTTAAAAAAGTAATACCTTTTTGTTAAATGTCAAAAATATAATTTTGAATTGGAACATATTTTTTATGTATGTTGAGTTAAGTTAAAAAAAGTGTTACACTTGATAAACTTAATTGAATTGTCCTTTTTGCAAAGTTAGTCCCGATTTGTGCATTGTGGGGCGCACCCATAACATGCGCCCGGGGGACGCAAGAGTGCACAAAATGCACAATTGAAAGCAATTTCTTTGTGCAAGCAGAACCTTTTCCTTTTTATTTTGTTTTTTTTCATGCTATTTTTTTTCTCTGAGATGATGCAGTTTGGGTTCAACTTCAGCGTGGCACGTGACGTCCACGACGACGCAGCCACAACAGCTAGAAAGAAATAACTGATGCGCTCAATTTGAATTTTATGTCGTGTGGTCGCTCTCTCCCTCTGACGTCGGTTCTCCACCAAGGTCGTACCAACTGGTTCGGGGAGTTCTGGGGTATAAAAGTGCACTAAATGGGGGGACAATTTGGGTTAACGTTCTTTAAGAATTAAAATTGTATGTTAAACATCGAATTCCTGTTATTTGAGCGCCTCTAATTTAGATGTTATTCGTTTTCAAAAGATTATTTGGTATAATTTCTGATTCTGATTTTTCAGTAGATTTTCGGTTGTCCATTATAATTTCATCCCTACTTCTTATTTTTTTATAATAAAAAAAATATTTTAAAAAATCTAACAAACACGTTTCTCCTGAAAATTCAAACTATTAATAAATTCATGAAAATATTGTTTTTTTCGTCTAGTTTTGATTTGTGGTCCCAAAAATTCAAAAATTTAAAAGAGCCTCTACAGTCATGCCATACATTTCGAATGTAAAAAAAACATTTTTTTTTGAAAATACTCAAAATTTTCAAAAAACTAAGTATTTTAGAAAAATATTCTAAATTTCAGTTTTTACAATATGGGTATCAAATGATCGGGATTTTTGTATACATCTCGACAACATTTTTTGAAAATACTCAACATTTTCACAAAACTTCGTATTTTTGAAAAAATACTCAATATTTCAGTTTTTTACAATATGGATATCAAGCGATCGGGCTTTTTTCATACATTTTAAAAGACATTGGGTAATTCTCTGCCAACTCACACAGTCCCTGATCACGAATCCGAGGTCCGTTTTTTGATATCTCGTGACGGATGGGTGGTACGACCCCTTCCATTTTTGAACATGCGAAAAAATAGGTGAAACGCAAAAAGTTACTTTTTCAAAACTTTTTTTTTCGTAAAATCGCGATGACTCGTGATGTTTATGAGCAAACCCCTTATGTCTATATATCAAAATTTTTGTAATTGTCTGTTCTACAACTTTGTAGAACATTGTTACACTCTAAAAAATAACGCTGCAAAGTTAGAAAAAACACGAAATTTTAAATGAAAAAAAAATGACTTTCTGGATCAATGTAGATTCGAAAAGTACATCAAATTTCCCATAAAATGACATGTTCCAAAAAAATTTACAGTCAAGTAACGGAAAATGAGAGAGTTTTTAAAAAATTTTAGTGTTTTTTTCGATGAAAAATACGTTTTTTCGGAATTTTGAGTACGCCATCAAATCGGGCGTCTAATTTTACATAAAAGTCCCTTTGACACCACATTTCTATCTCATCACCGTTTCAGGCTGCAAATTATTGAAAAACACCTCTTTTTTCGCATGTTCAAAAATAGAAGGGGTCGTATTGCCCCTCCGTCACGAGATATCAAAAACGTTACTTAATCCACCGATGGTGGTTGGTGCCTTCCTCACAATTATGTACATGTTTTTGTCTGTAGTAAGAATGTAAAACCTACAAATTTTATCTAAATTTTACTTCTTACAACATATCTACATGGAGTATGGGGTCTAGAATCCCAAAAATCATTGGACGTAATATTAGAACAACACCTACGGGGCTGTTTCATGAAAATTGTTCACTTTCAATAGTTATATTACTTTAAAGTTTTGTAAGCCTTAACGCTCTACTCCCCAAATTTTTTTTTCGAATTTTTGTATTTTTCCCGTGTTCAGGAGGTCATTTTGAGCCACTTTTGTTCTACGAAAAACTTTACTTCTCTTGTTTTATGTTTTTCTTGTTTCATTTTTAGTGTTTTAATTTGCATTTATCTTGTTTAGTTTATGTTTGTTTTTGGTAGTATTTGGCCTACTCTACCACCTCCTATCATTACATTTTGCCTGTCTATTTTTTTCATGTTTTTACTGTAACTTTTTCAATTTTTTGCATGTTTTTCACATTTTCTGCTATAAAATGGAACCGTTATCATTTAAATTGTAAAGAAATGCGTAGAGGCATAGTCTGGGACACTAGAAAAATTACTGCATACTTCTTTTTACCTAAAATATAGGATATGTTAGTAAAAAAAAACAGCCAAAGTTGACCCCTAAAAAAATTCACATAAAACAAGTCATAATTCCAACCCTAAAATTTTCTAAAATTTTAAAAGTTCTTCTTTTCAATGCTTTTTGAAGATCAAAAATTGGTTGAAAAATGGATTTTTGGCGATTTTTTAAATCGAAGCCCGTCTAGAGGCGGGGTTGGGTTGTAGAGGGTTAAGGCAGTAAAAAAAATATCTGTTCATTTTTACCGGGAGTTTCAAATCAACAAAATCCCGGGAGCCAGATCTCCGGATAGATCCGGACAACTTTTTTATCAAAATATTTGAGATCCAGCATCTGAAATGTGTACAAATGACACTTAGGTGCTCATAACTTTTGATAGGGTTATCAGATCTTCAATCTTTTGGGCTTGTTGGAAAGGTCGTTTGATTATCTATCCAACGATGTATCGCATGATAGATCCGGACAACTTTTTCATCAACATATTTGAGATCCGGCCTCTAAAATGTGTACAAATGACACTAAAGTGCTAATAACTTTTGATAGGGTTATCAGATCTTCAATCTTTTGGGCTTGTTGTAAAGGTCTTTTGATAACCAACAATGGGTCGCATGATAGATCCGGACAACATACGAATAGTATTTTTTAATGTAGAGAAAATTGAAATCTTTGGAGATACCTTTTTTGTGCACAGTTGGCGCGAAATGACCCTTTAAGATAGAATAAAATTAAATAAAATGAAATAAAATGTAATAAAATGAAATAAAATGAAATAAAATGAAATAAAATGAAATAAAATGAAATAAAATGAAATAAAATGAAATAAAATGAAATAAAATGAAATAAAATGAAATAAAATGAAATAAAATGAAATAAAATGAAATAAAATGAAATAAAATGAAATAAAATGAAATAAAATGAATTAAAATGAAATAAAATGAAATAAAATGAAATAAAATGAAATAAAATGAAATAAAATGAAATATAATGAAATAAAATGTAATAAAATGAAATAAAATTAAATTAAATAAAATAAAATTAAATAAAATGAAATAAAATGAAATAAAATGAAATAAAATGAAATAAAATGAAATAAAATGAAATAAAATTTAATAAAACATGGTACAAAATTTATTAAACCGAAATAAAATTATTGAAAATAATCATAAGTGATCGAAAGAAAATATGGGTCAACAAACTGGTTTCACAAAAGTTGTTGTTGGGAACTGGACAAATGATTCTGCAAGTTTTATTCTGAAAAAAAATGGTCCAGCACAAAAATCGTTTTTTTTTCGTCTGGTGAGAAATTTTTCATAAGTGAAATAAAAATGTATACCCGAAATGTATTTTTTTTTGAAAATCATCTCACTTAACTAGATCGTTAAAAACGTTCAAAATAGATAAATATTGCTGTATCTTGAAGCCGTTGCTTCATATCAAAAAGTGGTCAAAGACAAACTTGTAGAAAATTTGACGGGCTTTCCGAAAAAATACACTGAAACAAAAAAAAAAAACACTCCACTTTTATGAGATTTGAAGGTGAGCTCACGATTTTTTTTTCGTTCAAAATTTTTGTGAAAATAGCCTAAGATGTTACAAAAAGACTCACGAAAAATACAGGATGGAGCAACTCACCTAAAAAAATACAAAAATCATTTACTGAAACTGTTTTTTTCAAAAGTGCTCTAAACATCAAAATTTGCAAAAACCGATAGTGGAAATCGATTCTCCAGACAATTTTACTTAAAAGTCTCGATATTGACCATTGTCCTAAGTCCAATCCTTGTGAAGTTACAGCGGTTTTAAAAATAAAAATGTTGATTAAAAATGTTTTTTGATGGTTTTTGGCAATTTCTATATGACAGACTTGATTTTTCAGTCTCGAAAATATTTTTACTGGAAAGCTCGTCCAACTTCCCATAAGTTTGTCTTTGACCACATTTCAATTGGATGTATGGGCTTACAGATATGAGCTAATTTACTATCCAGGTTACTATACTACACTGAAAAAATATTATGTTTTAAATTATGAGCAATGTATTTAGCTTATACCTGTAAGCCCATTTATAAACAAAAATGGTAAAATTTAACTAGTTTTTGAATTTCAAAATATGTCGAGATTTTAAGTGTTGAATAACTGTCCGGTCCGTTAAACCTATGTTTCCCTCGGAGGAAACGTGAAAAAATGTGAGCATCACATAGTCAAACGCTGCATTGGGCAAATTTCCTTGAGTAAAAGATGCCATAAAAATGGAGAAATTTGTTAAACGTACAAAAAGTAACTGTCACTCAGTGTCTTTGCTTGCAAATGCGAGGGTAAAGAAACTGTCGCTTTGAAGAATTGAGAAATAAAAGACCAACTCCGCTCCATACAGTTGCCGTTCCATTTATCCAAACGAGAAAGGCGGAACCCCCATCGTAAAGATTGTTGCTCTGTACCATTCACAGGACACAGACTTTGTAACAGAAAAAAATCAAGCTCAAAAGTTTCTCCCGCGACTTAATTAGCACCGTGACAGCTGTTCAACTTCCAAATATGGTCGCATTAAAAACGTTCAAAATAGTTCTTCGGTTGATCCTTGCCATAAATGGTGCGGTGGCGCTCTGTTTCTCCCCCCACCCCCAGGACTCCAAAATTGGTATGAATAATGACCACTTCTTGGCCACGCTTAAAAACTGTATAATTGCGCTCGAATCCCGTGCCCGAACAACAAAGAGAGTGGAAAATGATTAATTTTCCGCCGATCCGGTGCGGCGCGGGGGAAAAACCTCTCCCCGGTTGATTTACGGACGGAGGACGGGGTGGCCTCCCTCACCGCTCTTCTCTGAAAAAACCACAGACAAAACTAGTGCCTGTGCTGCTAGTGCTGCTACTATAAATCAACTCGGGGGAAATCAATCAATTTGGCTTCATGAAGCTTTTGAACTGTAGCAGCGGCACCAGCAGCAGAGTCTTTCTTTGCACATTTTCCGGGCCGCCCTTTTTCCGCCTGCCGCTGAGTGTGGCCAAGGTGACGGACGGCGCGGCGGGAGTCTCAAAGTCTCGGTGGTGCATAAATAGCCCGCAGCTCGGTTTCGATGAGCGCTGATGCTGCTGCTGCTGCTGCCACGTGATGAGGTCGGCTAAGCGCAACGAGATGATGGGGGAGGTGCCCGCCGGGTTCAGAACTTGGATGATGCACTCCTCGAGGAGCAGCAGCAGCTCAATCAAAAAACGAGCGGAGTTTGACTGGAGAGGTCACAGCATGGGGGATGACTACACTTGCTCTTAAAATAAGTGGGAATTGGATTTGAATTTTGTGCGAGTTGATTTTTATTTCCAATTTAGAAAATTCTAGTGGTTCGAAAAGTTGAAAAGAGCAGCAGACTCAATTTGGCTTCTAAAAAGATCTTTTAATGATTTTTAGTGCCATGAGTGTACCAAAATAGAGATATATCAACACCATACAAGACGTCACGTTAAGGAAGAAATACATCCCGCATCGTCTCACGGTACTAAATCTATTGAAGGGAGAGAGAACTGCATCCTTTGCCGTGTATAACGGAGTCGGCGAACGAAGACAGGTCTTTTTATGGTGCCTTTGTGACGGGGCATGATAAAAATGATTTCGCTCTATCATCTTAATTAATCTTTTCGCAAGCGTATTGATACTACCCAGCTCTGACGGGTAAGCCCTTCGAGCGCGCTAATGTGAGCTCTCGCGGTTCTACATTGTTTTCGATGCAGTTTTTGGTGGAAGAGTATAGGAAGGTACGAGTTTTAGTTGATGAATGAAAATATGGGTTTAGCAGTTTGGGAAGCTGATTGATGCTGTTTTTGGATGAAGATGTTTATGAATTGCGCAATATTTGATGCTGATAATATCAGAAGCAGTGATGACGAGGGAAAAATATGCAGCATATTTTTAAAATATTTTTTTTAAATTATAGTAATTTCAATTTTTTGATTAGCTATAGTCAAATTTTGTCCACAAATTGTTGTACACCTTCCATTTTTAAACATTTTTTTACTGTGTAGATGCACCGTTCAGATAAATTTAATTAAAATTCCAACAGGAAAATCTCAATTTACAATTTTTTTTCATACATTGAACATGACAACGCAGTCTTTATTTTGAGCAATTCTCTAGAATTTTGCAAATCGATCTTGTTGTATTTTTTTACTTGTATGAAACTCGATTCCTTATGTCCAAATAAGCCATTTTGCAACATAAATTTGTGCATACAGGTTTCCTTGCAAATTTGGGGGGCTGTCCATAGAAAAGTGCTATGAAAACATTTGAAAATCTGTATCTCTAAAAATAAACTGTCTCATTGTAGACGCACTTGGCAGGAACAATGAGACAGCTGGGGAACAATGAGACACACTACGAAAATCAAGATTTTTCTAGTAAAACATCATGTTTTTGTATTGTTCCATTGCAGGTAACTTGCCTTGAACATTTTAGAGCAATTTTGCCAAAATGAAACTTTAATTATCAAAAGTTATACTAAAAAGTATTTAAATTTTGTAAAATTCGTATATTTTTGGTTAAATGATCGCGATTTTACGCGATTTTACGAAAAAAAGTTTTGAAAAAGTTGGTCGTCATCGATCATGGCCATTCATGGTCACCCGCGACAGACACGACGAAACAAAGAGAAACGCAAAAAGTAACTTTATCAAAACTTTTTTTCGTAAAATCGCGATAACTCGTGATGTTTATAAGCAAACCCCTTATGTCTATAGATCAAAATTTTTGTAATTGTCTGCTCTACAACTTTGTAGAACATTGTTACACTCTAAAAAATAACCCTGCAAAGTTAGAAAAAACACGAAATTTTAAAATGAAAAATTTTGTTCTAAATGAAAAAATGACCCTTCTGGGACAATGTAGATTCGAAAAGTACATTAAATTTCCCATAAAATGACATGTTCCAAAATTTTTTACAGTCGAGTAACGTAAAATGGGAGAATTTTTAAAACTTTTTTAGTGTTTTTTTCGATGAAAAATACTTTTATTCGGAATTCTGAGTACGCCATCAAATCGGGCGTCTAATTTTACATAAAAGTCCCTTTGACACCAAATTTCTATCTCATCACCGTTTCAGGCTGCAAATTGTTGAAAAACACCTCTTTTTTCGCATGTTCAAAAATGGAAGGGGTCGTACCGCCCCTCCGTCACGAGATATCAAAAACGGACCTCGGTTTCGTGATCAGGGACAAAAGTTACCCCTTAGGACAAAGTTTCACGCAAATCGAAGAGGGGTCGGGGCAACTTTTCCCGATTTCGTGTGAGTTGGTAGAGAATTACCCGGGTATATTCTAAATTTTGGCCAAACCTAATGAAAGGACATTGTAGCCCAATTCAATCCCTATGGAACGTCGAAAGAAATTTGAAGAAATATTAGTTTTGGTGTTAATGGCAGCCTACGAGCGAAAAAGTAATTTTTGTCCATAATTTACTTTTACACTCCAGAATCAAACATTTATGAATAACTTTTCAAGGGAGCGTCCATAACCAAAGCCACTATAATGGCAGACGTGTATCCAGTAGACACACCTTTCCCCCAAATATGAGCCTGATTGGTTGCAACTACGACTTGTGAGAGCCATTTTATCATTGTGCCCCGTGTCTCATTGATGACTACTCTACCCTACTATTTTTGAAAATCGAAAAACTGCAAGTATTTCACTAAAATCAAACTTTTGATGGCTATATCTTAAAAACGGAGTCCCTTATTAAAAAAATCGGTTAAGTAGTTTTCAATTGCAAATTCAATTTTACATAAAAAAAATAAGTCAAATTTGTTTTTGCATGAAATTTTGATTTTTTACAAAAATCATACCTCGGCGGCAGATTTTTTGACCAAACTTTTCTTTGACTCAAAAGTTGCCGGTTTTTGTCGCCTAAAACATATCAAAAATTCTCGCAAAATACCTATTTTGAGCCCAAATTGAGACTTGTATGGGTGAACCAATGACAAAAAAAGCTTCTTTGGTCATAGGGAAGGCCCCACAAAGTTTGAGGCATATCAACAATTACAAAAAATAAAAATGGTCGAAATCGACCGATTTTGTAGAGAATTGCTCTGATTGTACATTAACTCTTTTTGTATGGGACATTGAATAATCGAATTATGAACAAAAAAAAAATAAGCGTTTTTTATTTTCTAACTTTTCTACTTCACCTTATTGTAAACTTTTCTGCTTTGCGGTTCCAAACTATAATTTTTTTTCAGAAAATTTTATCTCTGAACTAACTCTAACTAAACATTTTTTTTAAAGCCGAGGAGATGTAAAACAAATATTTTCTATATTGATTTCAAGCCTTTTTTTTTACAAAATTTCAACAAAAGTTTGTTTTGTTCTTATGTTACCCGATATGTGGTCTCAAAAATCAAAATTAACAAGAAGCCTTGAAGTCCTCCATATGATTATAAATGAAAAAATATCATTACACAACATTTTATCACCTTAACTCCCAAGCTTAACAAAACGGGAGAATGTTTTTACAAATGCCCCCTTTTTCTCGAGCTTGGGAGTCTAGGTGTTAGAAATAGCTTCGATTTTTCGATTAACACTGGAACACCCAACGCATGTCCAACTTACACGGACGCCCAAGCCTCCCAAAAAAGTTGGAATGGTAACTTCAACACGCCCGTTCTCGGGCATAACTCAACCAATCGGGACGATTCTTGTTTCCAGTGATTTGTAAGAATGTCTAGATGATCCTAAAATTTTGCAGAACTTGATTTGAACAAATCTGTAATTTCTGCGACCGAAAACATCGTTCCAACTTTTTTTAAACGACTGCCTCCGCGGAATTTTCAGCGATTTTTTTTTTACACGCGAAAAAAAAAGCTGGAACGATGTTTTTGATCGCAAAAATTACAGATTTGATCAAATTAAGTTCTGCAAAGGTCTAGAATCATCTAGAAATCCTAACAAATCACTGGAAAGAAGAATCATCTTGATTGGTTGAGTTATGCCCGAGAACCATTGAGTTGAAGTTACCGTTCCAACTTTTTTGGAGCCTTGGGCGTTGGAATGTTAAAATTAGTTTTTTTTTTGGTTTTTATTTAATTCCTCAAATTAACATTAAATTTTTATAAGCTTGAATGCTACTGTAGCAAATTTGTTAAGTATCAATGAATTCATAAATATTTTTGAGTAGGGTTTTACATTTTTTCGATGTGTGGTCCCAACATTCAAAATTTGTAAAATAGATTGATTTTATTTGACTTGGAAAGGGGAGTTAAGATTCTTCATTGAAAATGTGTTATAGAAAGAGAGTTCTACAAAAAAACTATCTTTAAAACGCCTTGATACTTGTATTAAAAACAAAATCAACAATATTGTTTTGTTGAAAAGTTATTGTTTATTTCATTCAGGCAACATTAAACAAAAGGTGATCATTTGTAAAACAGAAACAGAGGTTTTGTCTTTATAAGTAAATTTGTAAAACTCCATGGGCAAAATTGAAAAATGTGTTGTTTTGCAATGCAATGCATGATTAATAGCAAATTCAATGAAATTATCCGAAAACCTTGATTCTATTCGTAGTGGTTTGTTTTTTGAAATAAATGTTTGGCTGTTGATTTATCGCTGAAATAATTGAGCAAGGTTTAAAAAAAAGTTTTATGAAAACCTTTTTTTTTATTTTAGGTTCATACAAAGGAAACAGCTGTCTAACATTTGAATTTTCAATCATAGTTGTGTCATCAAATTAGCACATAACATTCCAGCAAACCTCCGACCCAAATAGTTACTAACCTATCAAAACTCTGCTAACAAGCTGTTCAAACGAGTTTCTATCAGTTCTGACTCACGCGAGACGAGACATCGATTTGAGAAGTAAAACATAAAAAAAGAGAATCAATTTGGCACTACTTCCAAAGTCCCACCCTAAAAGTTGCTAATTGATTTCACTTTCCTCCCACGGCGAAGAAGCTCGCGCTCGCAAAGTATGCTGATTATCACGTCTCGTCCGTAACCCACTGTAACATTTTCGGTAAATTCACGCAAATTCCTGTGGCTGAGAGTGATGGACAGGTTTTCCTACTACGACGACGACAGACGATGACGTTGACATCCGACAGTTCTCACACGTAGAAAACAACAGTTTGGTTGTGCTGAAACAAGTTATTTTATTCGAATTTTCCACCCGTTTCCGTTGTTCCTGGGAAGGGCGCCCTCTGCCCACTCCGGTGCAACATAACATACATAAAGCTAAATTATGGTTTTTATGCGGTGTCATCGTTCTCGCGGAAAAGTGGAAGGGATTTTTAGCCCTTCTGGTCCACTTTTAGAGAATTTTACTGTTTTTCAGCCTTTGCGGTACCAACAAATTTTGTTGTTGAATTTATACATTTGCTGGATGGTTTTTTGGTTTTCTTACAACTATTTATGCTTAGTTGTGCTTTAGTAAAAAATGTGACAGAGAAAATTAAAAATATAAGCTAAGTAATTACAGAATAGGATGTAACAAAAATGACTTTTTGGCGTGCATTCAGGGGTTTGTTCCGGTGGGCATACTGAGCCCAAATCCCAAATTAGTTTTATTTGTGGTTTTTATTTGATTCTTCAATTTAACATTAAATTTTTATAAGCATAAATGCTACTGTAGCGAATTTGTAAAGTATCAATGAAATCATGAATATTTTTGTGTAGGGTTTTACATTTTCCGATGTTTGGTCCCAAAATTCAAAATTTGTTAAATAGATTGAATTTATTTGACTTGGAAAGAGGAGTTAAGATTCTTTGTAGCAAATGTGTTATTGAATAAATGCACTTCAAAAAGAACAATCTCTAAAACGCCCTGATTTTTGTATTAAAAACAAAATCAACAATATTGTTTTGTTGAAAAGTTATTGTTTATTTCATTCAGCCAACATTAAACAAAAGGTGGTCATTTGTAACCATTTTTGTCGAAAAGAAATCAACAAAAAATGAATTGTAACGCCAACACAGAAACAGAGGTTGTGTCTTTGTAAGTAAATATTAAAACTCTATAAGCAAAATTGAAAAATGTGTTTTTTTTTTCGTAATGCAGTGCATGATTTATAGAAAATTCAATGGAATCAAATCAAAATCAAATGGCGTCTCGGGCGTCGCGAGGTATCTTTTTTGACGGGGACGATTTTTCGAAAAAAAAATGCCAACTTTGAAGGTCTGTACCGAGCTCCAGGGTGCTCAAAACTTCAATGTTATATATACCAAAAGATTCGCAAGGATCTGGCCTACACGCCAGTGATGTTTTTGGCAAACGTATTGGTGGCCAAAGTGCCTCAAAAAAAAGACATTTTTGAAAAAAAGTATTTTTACGGGTTAAATTCCATTTAAAATTAAAGGGCGGAGCGCCAGCTCCTGTTACGTCCAATCAAGCTCATATTTGGGATTTGGGCTCAGTATGCCCACCGGAACAAACCCCTGAATGCCCGCCAAAAAGTCATTTTTGTTACACTCTATTACAGAATCACAATCATAGGTTTCAGTATAGGACAAAAAATTCTTTAAAAATCTACAATAATCGAAAAAAATGTAGCAAGAAGATGTCTGGAATTTTTTTGAAAAGGTCCTATAAACCAAATTTTCATTTTTTGCTTTTTGGGTGTTTTTGAATACCCCTGACTCAAGGCGGTTCTAAAAACACCCAAAAAGCAAAAATTGAAAATTTGGTTTATAGGACCTTTTCAAAAAAAACTCCAGATATAAGGAATTTTGTAAAACCAAACTTGTTCAAAATGACATCCAAAACATAGGAAACATAGTTTTCTAGATAGTTAATTTGATCAGTGAAAAGTTAAATAATTTCGAATTACAATGAAATTTCATATTGTTAAACAGAGATTGTGAGTTTCCTGGAAACAGCAATTATAGGAAATATGAAAATTGATTACTGCTAGCACGGGATTGAAACTCGTCTGAAAAATCTGTATCATTTTCTCATTCGGAACAGTGGCGCCACGTGGTGGTAGCTGCCCTGTTTATTACACTGTGAAATTATCCATGGCCAATCCAAGGAACCAGAAGGTGACAACAGAAATGTCCGTCCAAAATGGGTGCTGCAAAAAAACTTATTATTTTTAACAAATTTTCGAACAAATCAACAACGAATTACAAGTTTGACAGTCGAACTGCACTTTAAAGTTGGTTATGTTATTTGTTTTTGCAAAACCGCATATTTTTAACGAAAGTCAAACATATTCGTAATCACCTTTTGTCTCTTGGTGGCGCTTTGTGTTAGTATGTGTGTGTTCTATGTTTGCGGACGTGCACTCAGAACACAGAACAGTGAGAACTAGTGGGTCCATCCCGGGAATTCCCGGGACAAAAATCCCGGGATTTTTCCTAAACCGGGAATTCCCGAATCCCGGGATTTTTGATATTTTGTCCCGGGAATTCCCGAAATTGAAAAAAAATCATTTTTTGGTCTGAAAACTCAGATTTGGTTGTGGAAATAGATGAACATTTGAATACTTAGTAATCGATAACAAATTTAAAGCATTAGCAAATTTGTATTCCGCATATATCAATATTTATTTGGCTTAAAAGGGAAAATTATTAGAATTTTAGTTTACGGATCCGAAAAAGGCCTAGCGCTTTGAATATTTTCCATTTAATTTCTTTTTTTTAATATTTACGATTAATGATGATTTTAAACATGAAAAAAAAAAACATATTTAATTATTGTTCATCAGACATCGGCATCTGGAGCAAACTGGGACAATAGTAACGAATTAAGACAGCATAATGTTCTGATATTTTCTTAATTAACAAAACAATTGGTGCACCAATTTTCAAATTTATTGCTCAAAAATATCCTGTACCTGTTCAGACTGCAGTCCCGATTTCCCCCAGTTGGGGGTAGTAACTTAAGATAGTTTGTAAAATATGTTTTACACAGAAAAAAATAATGTAAATTTGGAAGCTGTAATTTTTGAAGGTTGAATATTACCTCGTTAATGATGTAATTTTACCTCAATTTAGACTGAAAAAGTGACATTACACCAGAAAAGTGGTAAAATTACACATTTCCAGAGGTAAAATTACACCTTTTTCTGACATAAAAGATGTACCCCTTCCCAGAAGTAATAATACCATGATTTTTTTTCTGTGTATATAAAACACGAAATTCTAAACTTTTAAAAAATTTTACATTTAATGGTTTCATTCTATCTGTTTTCGCTTTTTGTTTTTTTTACAGTTTCAATGAAATATTTTAGCTTTTGTAGTAATTTCATATAAAAATATAAAAGAAATATATTAATAAGAATTTTATGATTACTAACATGAAATAATTTGAATCACATTGGATTAGAAATTAAGATTCATTAAAATTCCGAAGCATAACAAAGAACAAAAAACAACAATTTTTAATATTTTAAACTTGCTAAAAACTGTTGATCTTGTTCAGATTGAAGTAAAGATTATTACCAATGAACAGTATTGAGCTAATTCTATGATTGTAAGCTTGAAAAACATAACAAATTTAATGAGCACATAGATTTTTTTGACTGTTTAAAAAATTTCCCGGGATCCCGGGAATTCCCGGGATTTGAAAAATATTTTTCCCGTTTCCCGGGAAAATCAAAACCCGAGAAAATTGGACGCCCTGGTGAGAACTAGCGAAAATGCTTCACTTTCTTCTGATACAAGTCGCCATATTGAAATTGCTTGAAGATTCATACCCGTGCTGCTAGTTTATGTAATCAAGCTTTTGAAGTTTTGAGACTGTACATTTTTTATTTTAGATATGCGTAAATATCATGTTTATTTATTTTTTATTTTTAAATTTCGAATTCGAAATAAATATTTGCAATCCTGTTTTAAGCAAAGATGGCGTTCGAATGTTGAACGTCCGATATGTCAAAATCGTGCAGTAGCACCAACATTCGACAAAAAATGTGGCTGCCATGCCATGGCACACTTTTTTCGCAATGTTGGTACCACTGCGTGATTTTGACATTTCGGTCGTTCACCATTCGAATGCCATTTTCGCTTAAAAGCTGGATTGTTTACTAACAAAATTTTAAACAATTTTTAATCAATCAATTGAAAAATCATTGCAGGAAATCTAGGGAAGAAAAAATTAATAAAAGAAATAAAAAAAACTCTTAAATTAATTTAAAAATACAACATGAATGTGAGGAAGGCACCAACCACCTTAAGGTGGATTATGAGACGTTTTTATTAGTTTTTATTTAAAATATTAATAGCCCCCCCCCTCCTTCAAAATTGGTCTGAAAAATCAGGGTGCAAAAAAAATATTTTTCCAGAAAACTTCAACATTTCCTTGAAAACAGAAGTCTATTCAACTGAAAACAATCTAAAATGCATTTTTCTGCATTGATAATCACATTTAGCATGTTTGGGCTTGTTGTTTTGAATGTTTTGAATTTTTATGAAATTCCAATGTACAGCACCGCAAAAAAAATCGCAAAAAATGAAATTTCCGTCAATACTTAAATATTTCGGAAACTAATGATGGTAAAACAACTGGACAGGTGTATAGTACATTTTAAAATACTTTTTTCATTAAAATGTTGAAACCATGACTCGTTATTTCAATTTTTGTACGGGGTACAAACTAAAAAAGTGTCAAACGAAAAAGTGACCAACCACCGGGGGTTGAGTGTACCGTTTTTTGACTTAACAAATTTGATTTTCAAACCCAAAAAAAATGCTTATGTGTGGTGGAAACCATGAGTTTTGCAATTTTTGAAATACAATTATTTGATTTTTTTATATTGTCTATACAGTCAGATTTAAAACCATTTATGCTAAATTTGTTTGTTGAAATTTTAATTTTGTAAATGCAGCCTTACAAGTTCTTATAAAGCCCAGCAACCGCAACTTGTACCCCACAGGGTCAAACCAAGTGCGCATCCACCGTGTTCCGCGCCATGTTCAACAACAACAGGCCAAAGATGTATGTAAATTAGACAACATCTTGTATGTTTGTTGTGCTTTCGTCCATTCACCAGAACCTCCACGTACCCTAGGGAGAGAGAAAGACCAAGCTAGTTGCTACTATTATTCTAGATTGGAGATGCTAGCTATTGCTGGGGATGTGGAGCCAGATGCGAAAAGCTAGCAAATAAATTTGTTGTTGCAGCAGCAGTTACGTTCAGAATGAACAACAACGCGAACGGGGTGGACAAAAAAAATCCACATTCATAAAACATACCCAAGAGGGAGAAGCGGTTCCATAAATTCTTGCAGTTTTTTTTGTCCAGCTTTCTGCTCTCCTTACACGTCATACAAATATGTTTAGAGGGTAACAATTCGAAATGGCACTTGCGGGTAAGATGAAAATAATATGTATTATCATGATTTAAACCAGCCAAAACCCCCTTCTAAAATGTTACTCCCGACTTGGCCTTGGTGCTGTTGTGTTTTCCACATTTGCGTCTGCGAGATGATTTAGGGAGGTGAACCGTTTGTCACCTTTGTGCGGGGCTCCTAAAACAGACAACAGAAGCTCCCCTTCACTTGGGAGCGACAGTTTGTCGTCAACCCGCCGGGAAGGGGAGCATCGTATGGGTACATCTAGATAAATTCCCTGCCAAGCCCGGAGCCAAGCTCCAAAGAGGTCCTAATGCAGCGGTAAATAATGGCAATCACTCGAAATTTGAATTGCTTCACAAATTGGCTGGTGTGATTCATGTTTTATGGGGTTATTTTCGTCCTCATTTTTTCATGCCACATAAATTTTATTACTTGTTCGTACAGTAATTGGAAAATTTTAGCTTGTTCATGTCTAAATTGAGCCTTATTTTCCACCATCAAAACACTTATACGTCCAAATCAGGTGCCACTTTATGGCACTGCACTCACTGCATTGCCATTAAAGCCAAGTAATTCTACTAACCCATTTTGCCCACTAATGAGATGAAAAACCACTGAACTACTCCCCTCTACTCAGCGCCGTCCTCCTATGAAAATTTACAACACCTCGGAGCATAATTTCCGTACGAAGCAAATAATTTTAAAACCCAAATCGAAAATAAAAAAAAACCATTTCCATTTCGTCGCGCGGTGGAACACTACCAACTCGAGCTTCGCACATAAAGCTGGCAGCCAAAAAAAAGTGCAGCAACTCCGATAAAAGTTGGGCACGTGCAATTTACTTGGCTTTATACTTTTTTTCAACTTGCTCTGGTAGTTACCAAAAGAAGGAACAAAAAAAAAGCTGGAACTGTGAGTACTCAGCGAATACTAAAAAAGGGAAAAATGCACGTGGATCGTGAAGCGAGCGGCGTCGTGTCGCTTTATGGCGATGATTCGGAGATAATTGCGAATTGAAATTTAATTTTATGGCATCCCCCATCCTCCCTCTTCCACGCCATAAAAGCGAAATGATACACTTCTATGTGCGGTGAGCGTGAGTGTGCGATATGTATGTGCGGGAGCCATTCGTTAATGGTGCAGTTTTGGTGAGCGAGGGGTGCCTAAATTTCAAATAATGAATATTCAATTGAATTTAAAAAAAAGTGTCAATTATTTATCTTTATCAGCAAAAAAAATCAAAAATAAGTCTCGAGTATTTTTTATAACCGCCTTGATCAGGGGTATTCAAAAACACCCAAAGAGCAAAAAAAAAAAACTGTCTATTAATCTTTTATAAAAAAAAACTCCAGAAGTGTTCTTGGAAATTTAGAAAAATATTGAGAAAAAAACCTCTGTAAATCTCCAAAATTCGGTTTTGATTACTTTTTTTTGACAACAACGGCTGTTGCAAAGTTTTTGTCCCCTTTTGAAAATCGGCTCAAAAAGGCTAATTTTGTTTTCGAAAAACTTCAAAATTTTAATAATAAATTAATTGCAATCAACAAAAATCAATTTTTTAAGCAAATTAGTATTTTTTTTGCTTAATTGGTTTTGCGCCAAATCTTACATTTTTGAAAACTATCGATAGCAAATCAACTGTATGGATGGTCAATCTTGGTCATGACTTCTACAGGTAAAAAAGTCACGTTTTTAACATAAAATAAAGTTAGGTGGCTATGGCTTGAAAACTGTGCACGATATAAAATATTACTAAAGTTCTTTTTGAGTGCATATTTGATTTTACATTTAAATATAAAATTAAAAAAGTTTTTTTCTTTTTCCACTTTTATTTTAAATTAAGAATTTCAAAAAATTTGGCAACGCTGCCAAATTAATTTTGACCACATTGTGCCATAGCTCAAAAGATGCTATTTTTGTCATCTTCAACCAATACAAAAATTATATTTCCCAAAACATTGTTATTTTGTACAATTCAAAATTTTGAGAAATAATTGAATAAAAAATATTAATTTTTGTACCTTTTTTTTCTTAAAAATCCTAAACAATATCTAAAACTGTTGGACTAAAACTGGAAGAACTGTTGGTGCAAAATTTCTTCTATGGTCATAGGAAACAAGATACAAAAAATAAATTTGCAAAAAACTTTTCCAGATTCAAATGTAAAACGAAATTTGGGTTCAATTGTCTTTCTTATAATATTTGTTAATCTGAACTGTGATAAATTTTCAAGAACTAATTTTGAGAAAATGAGCTATCTTTTTTCACCCGTCGTGGTCGTGCTACATGCATGGTATTTTTTCAACAAAAATATTTTTAACATTTTCAAATCAAGCAAAAGTTTAACATTTTAAAATGTCTAAAATAACATTTTTTTCTTACTTCTCTCTTTTATCTATTGTTCTTTAAATCAGAACAAAAGTTGGTATTTTCAAGAATGTCGTTGAGTTTCTTATTTTCTTAAAATTAATTCTTTTAGAGTATGTCTTAACAACAAATGTGTTGATCATTGAATGGAAATAATGACAAATGGAGCTTTTTTTCAAAGTATTACTTTTTTTCATTTGTGCTTTTTTCCCTAAAATATTTCAAATAGAACAAATTTTTTGTTTTTTTATTCTCCTGAGAACCTCATAAAAGCAAAACAATGTTTGAAGATTTTAGATTGCAAAATCGGTTTTGCATCTAAAAATAAATTGCAAAGTATGTCTTGACGATATCTTTGATTTTTAACACTTTTGATTTTTCCAATTTATCTGAGCATGATTTTCATAATTTGGCTTGTCGATATTTTTCCCAAAAATCATCATTATGTATTTCAATAAATCATAGCTTCAGTATCAGATTTTTTTCAATTATTTTTCGCCAAAAATCAGGTGGCAAAATAAATATGTACTATGGAACAATTCTCAGTTTTAAATCAAATCTTGAGAGAATTGCTTACCATCGTCATCATCACGGCACGGGTCATAAAAATTTTTGCATTTTCACCCAATTTCACCCCTAATGACGGTAATTTTTAGAAAAAAAGATTATAATAAATTACAAAAAGGATCAAAAACTATTTTCGATCATTTTTCATACTTTTTATTATTTTTAAAGCTTTAAAATTGAAAATAAAAATGCATGAAAATAATTATCATGCGTTTAAATTCAAGTTTGAGCTTGGTTCTATGGAAAAATACTGTTGATAAACATTTTCAATATGATACTTGGATTAAATATTAGCTTAAATTTAAAGTTTAATTCGAGGACCGGCCCGTGGCTTAATGGCTACGGCTCCCGCCTCATAAGCGGAAGGTTCCGGGTTCGATTCCCGACCGGTCTCCTTGAAATTATTCGACTATAATTGAACTTTGAATATGAACAAAAAACGCATGGAATCAGGTGGGATTCGAACTCACACCTTTGGATTGGTAGTCAGATGCTCTAGCCACTCGGCCACCGAGGGGTTGACACCCCTTGAGTGAATTAATCCGTAGTGATGAAATAATGTCACAAGGTCATTTACTATATAATACAACAATCCCTTCCCCAACGATTCCCCTACACACCACACACCATTATAATCTATAAATAACTCGAACCGGTTGGTACGGTATGTCCCCGGCTTCTTCTTCTTCCCCTGTTGGTTCTATGAAATGTGGGATCCGTTCATAGAATCTGCCTCATGCGGTTAATGCAACGCAGTAGGCCGGGCCGCTTTAATGAGTGTAATACACTTCGGGGGTTCTCGAAAGTACTGCAATCATTAATATAGACAAGAAAGAACTTGAGGCGTAATCTAACCATAAGTTCTTCCCGGATGCTTTCTTCGGACTGGCTGCGCTTGTGTTCGATTAGCTTGTGTTCGATTAGATTAGATTAAATTTAAAATTTAATTCTAATGAGTTTGAATTGTGACAGATATAAAATAAAAGAAAACTGTTTACATACATTTGCTTTAAAATAAATTTAAAAAAAATTGTAAATCGCTGGAAAACCCTTTAATTTCTTTTAACAAATTGATAACCTTTTACTCGTTTTAAAGATCTCAGATTTGAAGAAGAGATAAGCAACCTAATAACATATCTTGAAACATTTAGTATTGAAATTGTTTTAACGTGCTTCATGGTATAATTCCTGATTAAAATTATTTCTCGATAAAAAATTGTATTTAATTTATTTCAACCTATCTTAGTTCTTGCTGGAACCCGGGCAGACGGTAATAACAAAATTAATAATATTTCAATAACAAATCCTGTTAAAATAACAAAAAGTTTTATTATTTAATCCTGAAGTTCAACTTCAAGAATAATAACAGTTTCTGATAAAATAACAAAATTTGGTATTGTTTAAAAATGTGCTAATAAGAGGAAATGTTATACATTTCAAAAACTCTCCTAATAACAAAATTTGTTATTCGTTCGGTATACTGACTTAGAAATAAAATTACCATAAATCACACAAATGGAAAAGTTTCTAAGTGTCCATAACACAATCTGTTATTATTTTTTCTTTTGTTAAATATGTTTAGATCTTTGGGATAATTTTGTCTAATTTCGTCGGGGTCATTATTTTGGCCATGAAATGGGGTCTTTAAGCTAAAATTATTCTAAAAAGTTGAAATTTTGAAAGTTATTTTTTTTAATTATTTGATATACCCCCTAAAGGACTTTGTTTAAAATGGTTAGAACTATGGGATAAAGGAGCGGTCGTGGCTGAATGGTTACGATGTTCGCTTTATAAGCGAATGGTTCTGGGTTCGATACCCATCTGCTCCCAACGAGAAAGTTCTGGACTCATTGAATTTGGAATTAATGAAAAAACTTCAAAAGCTCACGGCGGGGTTCGATCCCCTGTCCTTAGGATTGGTAAGCAAAATGCTTTCCACTTAACCGTGGAGCATTGGTAGCTTGAGGAGGAATCAGACTGGTATAGTTGAATCCAAGAATCGGACTTAGAATCGCATTGAATGCAAGTTGAACATCAGAACTCAAACAAGATTGCATGCAAGATTTGCAAGCGCAGTTGAAATTGAATCTAAAAATACTTCGCTATAAATAGCCTGGGCGACTGATAGAATTCATCCAATAAGAGATGAGAAAAATTGAAAGCATTCCCATTAGAAATGAGAACACACGAAGAATTCGAACAACAATGCCAAAGGTCGTTACCACTCGCCTAGGGTGGCTCCTCAGACCATTCACCTTCCCAAAAACCGTCCAACTCCAAGCGAAACTTACTTGAGGATACCGTGGAGATTTTCCCTTAATACTCTTAAAAAAGTGGAGCATCAACACTTCCCGTCTTCCAATTCCCTATCCTTGTCCCTGGTGCGCGGTGGAGATGGGAGCGGCCGGCAATGGACGGCTGCCATGGTGGTGAGAATCTGGTTCAGGTGGAATTGGTTCTATTCCCAATTATCGATTCCTAGGCAACTTGGGCTTAGACAATCATCACATCACATGGCGAAAATCCAGTCTGCAATCCGCTAAAATCACCGTCTCCTAGCGAAGCGAAGCGAAGCGAATGGTTAGAACTATGGGATAATTTTGACCAATTTCGTCGGGGTCATTATTTTGGCCATGAAATGGGGTCCTTAAGCTAAAACTATTCTAAAAAGTTGAAATTTTGAAAGTAGATTTTTTTAATTATTTGATATACCCCCTAAGGGACTTAGCTAAATTTGGCAAGAACGATGGGATAATTTTGACCAATTTCGTCGGGGTCATTATTTTGGCCATGAAATGGGGTCCTTAAGCTAAAGTTATTCTAAAAAGTTGAAATTTTGAAAGCTGATTTTTTCAATTATTTGATATACCCCCTAAGGGATTTTACTAAAATTGGCTAGAACAATGAAATAATTTTGACCAATTTAAAATTAATCCGATAAAATCTACTTCTGAGAGTTCTTTTTTTTTAAATTTTGTTATATTCCCTAACGGAATTGATTTATTTATTGAGAATTTTTGAAGTGTGAATAACAAAAACTGTTATTATTTTCACAGACCCAGGAAGTCGGAGCTGACGTTGAAGTTTGAGTTGGAGTGAGACCTCGGAAACTGCATCGAATTCAGCTAATTTTCAGCAACTTTTACTTGGAGTCGGAATCTGTGAAGTCGAGAATTTTTGGAGAGCTGAAGTTGTCGTTGACGTCATATCCTGCATCCAGAGTCGGAGTTGTCTTCAAAGTCGCTTGGAGGTACCCGACTCTGCAGCCCTGACTAGTACAGAGGAGTTATGGCAACTGCAGGTTTATTTGCAAATTACAAATAAACCAAAACAATAACTTTTTTTGTTATGGAGCCATTTTTTGTTATATGCTGCTCCACCTCTCTGCACAAAATAACAAATCTTGTTATTCCTTCATGATTCCTTCTGTGTTATTGGTTTGTTATTGCAATAACAACATAATAACAGTTTAAGTTATTTTTCGAACTAATCTTTGTTATTGATTTTTGTTATTTTATCCGATCATCCCAATAACATATTTCGATCTTCTCACAATATCAAAAACTGACCTTCGTAAGTTATTTCCGTCTGCTCGGGAAAACATATAAAAATCGGCCTGTTGAATACTATCATATTTTTGTTTCTTCCTTAATTTATGAATTTTCGGGTGTTTATAATAATTTATAACATGTTTGTTTTCGTTAAAATAACTTATAATTTTAGTGAAATTTCAATAATGTTTTGAATTGCACAAGACATATCGTTTCTTAAAATTTGAGATTTCAATTAAACTAATGATCGCAAGACAACTTTAAAAGTTTAAATTTAATTTCAAGCCTAAATTTTCATTGAAATGTTTAAAACATGGCTTCGAATTTTGAAGTTCTAAATAAAAGAAGATTAGTCAAAATTCCGAATAACCCAAATCGCCAGACCCCTCACCCCAGGTTGTGGCTCATTGCCTGGAGGTACTTTGCCAAACCGCTACTGTACCTTCACACACTGATGCTGGTGCTGCTGCGGGATGCATGAGAGGCTTTTTTCCGTTGGTGCAGCACTTCCGGCAAACATCATCAGACTGTGTGCCCGTACTATGTGTGGCTGCTCGGCCAAATTCCGGAACATTACCAGCGAGGGATGACCCACTCAGGTGATGTGTTTTTTGTGAGGTTAATTGGGCTTTTTAATTTTTTTTAGTAATATTTTTTTTAATTTCTGAAAATTGCACTATTTGTTGATATAATTTCTACTACTTCAGTTTAACTTTACCCCACAAGACCCCACACAACGAGAGAAGGTTCGGCTCCGAGACGCTAGTTAGAGTTATGGCCACCGGCGTTCCGCAGAATCTGGCCTAGATCTTCGATGCATTGACTTTCTCGCGGGCCCGCGTTCGACATTGTTGGCGCTAAAAGTTGCTCAATTGCACTTTGATTGCTGGCTCGTTTTTATGACGTGAGGTTGCCGCCGGTGGTGGCGGCGTCGGTGGCACTCTGTCTGAGGAGTGGGGTTCCCCTGGACCTCGGCCACCAACTTGCGGACCGCATCTCGTTTGGTTGGCTACTGCTGCAGAAGAAGAAGTCAGAAGCCTTGGTTGCAGCTCCAGGAGTCAGTCAGTCTAGTCTGGACGACGGTGATGAAGATTAACCCTTGATAAGTTTTAGTATTTTTTTGAATATTTTAAACATTTTTTTTTTTCAAACCTACACAGAAAAAAAAATCATGGTAATATTACATCTGGGAAGTGGTACATCTTTTATGTCAGAAAAAATGTGTAATTTTACCTCTAAAAATGTGTAATTTTACATCTTTTCTGGTGTAATGTCGCTTTTTCAGTCTAAATTGAGGTAAAATTACATCATAAAAGAGGTAATATTCAACCATCCAAAATTAAAGCTTCAAAATTTACACAATTTTTTTCTGTGTAAATCAACATTAAACTTATGTTTTTTTTCGAAGCAACACTCAATATTTACGTTTTTTTTAAATTAAGGGTTAAGCAGCTCCTAATGAAGCAAAGTGTACTTGAAACCTGCATCGTGAGTTGTGGTTTCCGGGAGGGGTTGGTTGGTGCTGCATTGCCTCTAGGACTCCAAAGTACCCCCCGTGTTTCCTTCTCTAAAAATGCAAGCAGGCCGGAAAAACTGCCGGGAAATGGACCGTCATGCTAAGGAGAAGAGAGCGAAAAAAAAAAACGTGCCAGTGATGATTTATTGGTAGCAGGTTCGAGAGTTGGACGACGTCGAGTAGAACTAAGCCACGGCCACGGCAAGATCATCATTAAGATGCTGTTAATAAAGGGGCAGTAAAACTGGGAAAGGAGAAGAAAAAAAAACGCTGCCAGCAGTCATAACTGAGAGCTGCCTGTTGGACATAGGCTTGATGGACGAACGGACGAAGGTTCTAATTTGAATAATGAAGGGAAATTAAAAAACGGGTAACCCATTTGCGTAATCAAGAACTGGCCAGAGGAAACAGTGCCGACTTGGAGCTCGGGTACTCGGGACGGAGCTCATTACGGGAATTGGACGCTGGTCATGATGGTGGAAATAAAATCAGAATGAATTTGAGGCAGCGATGGATGAGAAGTTTGAGTTGTTGTTATTTTAATAAAATGTTTCTTAGCCCTTGATGTAATGGAAATGTTGTTTTCTGTTGATATTTATAAAAACGTTACTTAATCCACCCTTAGGTGGTTGGTGCCTTCCTCACATTTGGAGGGTAATGCTATCCAAAATAGATACAAAAGGGCGGACCTTTCAGTGTTCTATCAACTTGATTTATTATTCATACCATCAGATTGGGTAGTCAGAACATCATAATTCAGGGCACTAATGTGCTTATAACTTTTGATAGGGTTGTCAGATCTTCATCTTTTGAACTCGTTGAAAAGGTCTTCTGATCACCTATCCAATGACAGATCGCATGATAGATCCAGATAACGTTTTCATCAAAATAACTGAGTTCCGGCCTCTAAAAAGTTTATAAATAACACTTAAGTACTTATAACTTTTGATAGGGTCATCAGATCTTCAATCTTTTGAACTCGTTGGAAAGGTCTTTTCAATACCTTTCTAAAAATGTATCATATGACAGGGTTTCTTACAAAAGCCACCCTTTTTACAATCTTCCGGACTTTTGATAAAATTGTTTTGCATAACTTTTGAAGTACTTAACTAAACTTTATAATTTTCAATAGCGACTTATGGGACCCCAAGACGGATCGAATGAGACCAAAACGGTCCAAATCGGTTCAGCCAGTGCCGAGATAATCCAGTGCATCAACATCCCACCACACACATAGACATTTGCTCAGAATTTGATTCTGAGTCGATATGTATACATGAAGATGGGTCTAGGGGGTCAAATTAAGAATTTAGTTTTTCGAGTGATTTTATAGCCTTTCCTCAGTAAGGTGAGGAAGGCAAAAAGGAAAATTGTTATACATCAAAAATTTGGATGTGTGACGAAAGTTCAAAAGACATAAGGTCGAATTGACAAAAGGTCGAATGGACAAAACGTCGAAAGTGGATAAAAGGTCGAAATTGGGTAAAAGGTCGAATGGACAAAATTTCGAAAGGACAAAAGGTTGAATGTGAAAAAATAAAACAAATAATAATAATAATATAATTATAAACTTTTTGTTCTAAATTCTTGAAAAAAATATATTATATAAATTTGTGAGTTTGCTTGAGCAGTACTTCAATAAAAAAAGTTCGACTTCTGAAAGATTTTTTAAGATTTCATTGTTTGGTTAAAAAGCTATTCTTGACTGTCGTAATGATTTTGTGAATTTTTCCATTCTCCCCCCCCCCCTTTCAAAATGTTTCTACAATCCGGGGGCAAGTTTTTATGGAGAAGACCCACGGGGGTAAGACCCTTTCCATATTTTGAACATGCGAAAAAAAATGTACTAAATAATTTGAAATGGTGATGATTTCAAAATTTTACATTTATCTAAAATTAAACGCCCAAGAATTCCGAAAAAAGTGTTTTTCATAAAAAAAAAAACAAAAAATAGCTAAACTCTGCCTTTTTTTGCTACTCAATTGTGAAAAAAATTGGAAATTCAATGAACTTTTCAAATTCGCAAAAACCCGGATGAATATTTTTTTATTTAGAACAAAAAAAATCATTTTAAGATTTCATGTTTTGTAACTATGCATAATAATTTTAGCGTTTAATAATGTTTCACAATGTTGTAGAGCAGATAAATGATGTAGAAACACTTGTAATCATCGTGAGTTATCGTAATTTTACGATTAAAAGTTTTGAAAAAGTTACATTTTTGTGTTTTTTCGTCAGTCGTGGATGACCAATAGGGTGACTTCAGGGATACCCTCTGATTCGATTCCGTAGGCAAAAATAAGAATCAGCCAATTTTGTTTAGCGAAATCTGTTAAGTTTTAAGGATTGCCTTAGACCGTTTAATTTGTTGAAATAAACATCTTTTTATTAAAATCGCTAGTAATTCGTAAAAGTTAACTCCTATCGTTTTGCGGTCTTCGACAAAGTTGTTTGTCATAAAATTTTACATAAGATTCTCACACTTGACATTGATCCGACGCATTTAACACCACTTTTTGATGGAATTTTGAAATTTTATATTTTCCCCATACATGTTTTAGATGTTTCCCATACAAACTTCAACGATATAAAAATTACTCTTAAACCTTAACCGATTTGGCTCAAAATTGGCTCAGTTACTTATTTTTACCCAAAAAATTTACTCTTAGGACATTCCAAAATTTTAATTTTTTCTTGTCACCCTAGTGACCAACGATCGACGACGATCAACTTTTTCAAAGAAAATTATTCGTAAAATCGTGATAACTCGTGATAATTGCAAGCTGGGTGGTGAAAAATCGGGTCGAAAAGCGGCACCGTTTGTCATTTTTCTATTTGCCAAAAAAATTTTCGATTTTTTTTAAGGATGCCAGTCAGTGTCCTGAGAACGTCTACGAAAACAAGTCAAAATAAAACACATACCACTGTTTATAAAACACATATTTTTCCCGTAGGAAAAAGTCATGCTTGTGCTTGAACAGCATCCTACTTTGTAGATGTAAACAAAGTGGGAGCATTCGAAAATCATGTTACGCTTTCTCTCTTTTTTTTATCACCCTGATTACAAGCAAGCCTTTTATGTTTAAACTTTTTTTCAGTTAAAGCGCTGTTTCTCATCAACGGATTACTTTACTTTAATGTGAAACTATGTAAAATATTGAGAGGCATTTGAAGGTTGAAGTATTATTTTTATTGAATTCCTTGGAAAAATACAACTTTAGAAATTAATTTGCTGTAATAGTTGCAATTGAGCTAATGAAAACATTTTTTTAAAGATAATCAACAAAAAAGGGTGGTCCCAAAAATAGAGGGAGGGTCACATTGTCATCAACTTTGGAATATCTGCAGCCAATCGATAGATGAATTTTACCCTTTGGTCGAGTCCAAAAGTGTACTCACTTCACATGGAATCACCGACAGTTTCATCCAGATAAAAAAAATCAAAAGAGCCGATTCGTGAAAAAAACGTAGATGTTCACTCATTCACGTTAATTCAAATTCATGAAAAAAAAGTTTCTGCACAGGGAAAAACTTGTATCTTAAGAAGAATTGACAATAAAATCTTTTTTAAATAGAATCCAATTTGCTCTCTATAAAATTAAGTTGTTGATTACCTTTGTTGTTATTGTAACGGAATAAATTAAAATATGAATCAAAAATTTGGCAAAACAGGGTGCAAAATGCATTTAATCGATGGAACTTAAACACTCAAAATTTCCCATTTCAAATTGAAAAAAGACTTCACTCGCAATCTTTAAGGAAAAAACATTTTAAATTAACATGGGACAAACATTAATAAGTTTTTGATTTAAATCAATTTTGAATGCTATCCAATTCCGAAGAAAAGCCCACATCCGTATGCGGTTCGCAAACCGCATTTCCCGGAACCGAAAGGTGTTGGGTTCCTGTCCTGAGGTTTGTTTCACTTTATCGCCCAATATAAATGGCAAACAAATCGATGGCATAAAAATTGGTCAACAAAACGGGCGATCCACCCGGTACGGGGGGCTGGAATCTGAATTGGAAAAATGACTCCATTTCAAAGCCCGCCCCCAAATTGGCAATGACAACAAGGAACCACAAACCCATTCGTTCTGGGGACAAATTTCACAATCAAACATATAAAAAAGCTTGAAATTCCATCTGCTGCAAGATCTGTCTGGCAGGCAAAACCTCAGCCCAGATGAAACCGATAAGACAACCGTAGTTAGAAAAAGATTAAAAAACTATCACATACATCATAATTCACATGTCTTCTACCGTATTGTTTTTTTTTGTGTACTTTCTATCCTTGTGTCCTTCTATCGTTTCTTTGCCTGCGCCGCAAAACGTTTTTCTGATGTCCTTTCGTTTCTTGTGCAGGGAAAACGCATATGTGCTCCACTATATATGCTGCTCAAGAGGATACTCTGGTTGTGGAAACTAACCACAAAAACCTCAGAGATGCTCATCTGATAATAACATTATATTGCTGTCCTGTTCAAGCACTGGAGAAAGAACCAAAAACATCCCCCTCACGTCCCACCCCCGTTTCAAAAGACACCCCCGCTGCCGTTGGCAATGTTTCTAATTTGAAAGCATTGAATTCAAAGAGCAAAGACTAACATCACTTGCATAGAGGAAAAAACACACACATTCACGGCAAGCGCTGGTATTGTTTGTGTGTGTGTGTGTGACGACGAAGAAAAACAAAACCAATAAAGCTCCTCTGGGGACCCCCCCCCCCCTCCCAACCTCATCCACACGAACAAATATTCCACTAACATTCCTGCCCTGCACCCCTCTCCCTTCTCACTCGCCATCGAAAGCGCTTCAAATGAACTTTCTCTTTCGTTTCAGGTTCCAGCAGGTTTGGTTCCGATTTTGGTCTGGAAAACAGATTCTATCTGTCCGGGAAAACTGTGTGTGTGTGTGTTTGTGTGTGCCGATGGTGTTTTGAGATGAAAGGATATTGTTGCTAGTGAAAAACTAGCCTTGAATGGTTTTTGTTGCGGTTGTTCGCCGGAGTCAATCGGTTGGAGGTGTTCTTTTGAGAATGGTTTGGGAAGTGTATTTTAATGCAAAAATTTGGGAAGCCGAGCGATTTTGAGGAATTTTTAGATCAATTTTTTCCCCGAATTTAACATATCAAAAAAGTGCTGTTTTTAGAAAAACATTGAAAAGCTGAGATTGATCAAAATAATCAGTTTATTATTGGGGAGGTAAACATGTTTATGTGGGCAAACTTTGCCAGGTTTTTGATAAATTTCTCTTATATTGTATGTTTAAATTATTATTATGCTTTGAACTACGATTGGTAAGTGACTTAGTCATAATAAATAGAAACAATTAAATTTCACACAAAAAAGTGCAGCAAAAATCTAAAAATGACTTATAATTATGAATAAAAATATAGGAAATAAAAATAAACATTGCAGCAGAAAATATTGATAAATTGATCACAAATTTATTCAAAATAAAATTACTATCTCAAGTAAGATGTTTCTAATCGACATGAATCTTCTAATGAGCTATGTTTCACAACTTTTTTTAACTGAAAATGACAACTTTTTGCAAAACAGCATTTTTTGAATAAAAAAGAAAATGTTGGAAAATATTGAAAACACATTATTTTCTGAAAACCATTTTTAGATGAAATATTGAATTTGCAATCGTAAAAAAATCCTTATTTGCAATTCCGGTGTGAAACTACTCATTTTTCCAGACATTCTCGAATGAAGAAATAGTCTACTTTTTATCGCAAAAAAAGTGCTGAAAGTTTAACTCTTCAGCACTTCAGTATTGAAAATAAATACTCTTATCGATACTGTTTCGAATAATTATTGATATAATTTAAGAGGCAGTATTTGTAAATATTGCTCGGTTTGTTCTAGAGGTTGTATCGAGGTGCTCCGATTTGGATGAAACTTTCAGCGTTTGTTTGTCTATACATGAGATGAACTCATGCCAAATATGAGCCCTCTACGACAAAGGGAAGTGGGGTAAAACGGGCATTGAAATTTGAGCTCCAAAAAACATAAAAAATCTTAAAATTGCTCGCATTTCCGTAAAACTTCATCATTTCCAACTCTCTTAGATGCATTCGAAAGGTCTTTTGAAGCACTTCAAAATGAGCCATAGACATCCAGGATTGGTTTAACTTTTTCTAATAGCTTTTGCAAATTACTGTTAAAAATTGATTTTTTTAAAACCTTAATATCTTCTTGCAACAGCTTCCAACACCCATACTCCCATAGGTCAAAAGTTAGGGAATTTCATGGACTATAAGCCTACGGTAATAACTTTTTGGCCAATCGCAGTTTTTCTCATAGTTTTTCGATTTTTGTCTAACAAACTTTTTACAACGTTAGTGACTGGAGTCCGTTTGTCTGTGTAAGGAAGAAGTTCGTCGTTCGGTCGGTCCTCGATAATTATCATTTTCGGCGTGTTTTCAGTGGATTTATAAGTTTTCATTGAGACGAAATGATTGAAACTTACATAAAGAAGAGAAATTTAATGAAATCTAGTGCAAATTGCAGAGAATTTTCAAGATTTTCGTCATTTTAAAGCAATATTTTCTTCTTCCTATTTGTTTTGTCATTGTGCTTCTTGCAGCGCAATGCTTTCCTTGTCACATTTTGTTCAAACGTCAGTTTTGCTGCGTGGGCATGTCTGGGCTCTCACGCTCATGACACTCACTCGGAAATATGAGTGGTTGTTTTGATTGTGGTACAGCAAAGCTAGAATTTTGCCAACGGTTTTCTGAGGAACTGCAAAAGTTTTTAAGATTGTTTTTTCCTTGTTTTGACATGATTTGAATTATCATCCGCGTTGTGTTCGGGAGTTTTCGGGAAGTCTAGGACTGCGCTTCTTAGCAACAGTGAAAATGTTTCGGTCGTTTCGCGTGAATTCGCCGTCGTCGTTTGAGCTGTTTCGTTGTATGATGGCATATTGTGAACTTGTGTCGCGTACGGAAACTTTCGCTATCGGGCATTACATCTGGACGAAGAAACGATGCTGGATATGCAAAATTTTTTAACTGGACCTAGACATCATCACCATATAAGGATGACAGCAGCTGCTTCGAAAATTTGGTGAGATCAGTCCATATTGGACTTTTTGATAACTGATATATTCTTGCTTGCTACTTACTAAATACACGCTGGTCCCAGTTTTGCCTGATGGGATCGGAAGTTTAAAGATAGGTCGAGTACCCGTCTGGTTCTTGCTCTATGTTTAGGCGGGGCCAGACAATGCCCAGTGACCTCGGAATTGGACCGCAAGGAGCTCTGTCACTGGAAGCAGCGCGAGGGCTGACACCACCTAATACCCGGGACTGAGATAAGCTGTATCAGCATAACCAAGTCTGATACAAAATATGCTTTCCCATAATTTCGCTGCCGGCCAGCGGGTATTGGATTGGACCACACACACACACACACACAAACTTTTTACAACGTTAGTTTTTGCCCTGTAGGCTCCCATAGCGGCACTTTCTGGTCTCAATTTTGTCATATTCGGAATCCTCGGAAAATTTCACGTTAGTTAAAAGTATTGGAGTTGTAAATTTGATTGGAAAAAATGCCATTTAGAATTAATTAAAATATTGTTCAACAATTTGTTGGATTACTTGATACAGCATTTGACGTATTGACCACAGGGTAAATAAGATCTAATTCTTTTTTCAAAAATGTTTTATTTAATTTTTTTTAAATCAAATTTACAACTTCAATACTTCTAACTAACGTGAAATTTTCCGAGGATTCCGATTATGACAAAATTGAGACCAAAAAGTGCCGCTATTGGGCCTACAGGGCAAAAACTAACGTTGTAAAAAGTTTGTTAGACAAAAATCGAAAAACTATGAGAAAAACTGCGATTGGCCAAAAAGTTATTACCGTAGGGGAGTATGGGTGTTGGAAGCTGTTGCAAAAAGATATTAAGGTTTTAAAAAAATCAATTTTTAACAGTAATTTGCAAAAGCTATTAGAAAAAGTTAAACCAATCCTGGATGTCTATGGCTCATTTTGAAGTGCTTCAAAAGACCTTTCGAATGCATCTAAGAGAGTTGGAAATGATGAAGTTTTACTGAAATGCGAGCAATTTTAAGATTTTTTATGTTTTTTGGAGCTCAAACTTCAATGCCCGTTTTACCCCACTTCCCTTTGTCGTAGAGGGCTCATATTTGGCATGAGTTCATCACAGGTATAGACAAACTAACGCTGAAAGTTTCATCCAAATCGGAGCACCTCGATACGACCTGTTACACATTGGTGAAAAACTCGCTCTTAAGCTTTCATTGGTTATACGTAAATAATAAATTAAATAATTCAGAATAGATTGATTAACGTTTATTGATGTCTTTTTTTATCAAATAAGGTAATTTTAAATTCCGTGAAAAAATAGGGGAATTATTTTAAACTTATTAAATCGATTGTGAACTATTCAGAATACGTTGTCGCATTGATTATAATTATGGTTTTACAAATTTTAAATGTAGGAACCACGGATCGATTAAAGACGTGAAATAAAAAAACACATTTTTTGTTGATATTTGCATTTTTTACAATGGTGTAACTTTATTGATATACAAAAGATTTTGTGATACTTTTACCTAAAATAAAAAGAAAACTGCCTTGAAATTTAAAATTAAGATTTTTCCCTTACCTTTGACCTTAATCAGTGCCGAGGAACAATACATTTGAATAAAATTTGTAGGTACAAGCTTAAAGACTTTTTTTTATTTTACAAATTTTGAATTTTGAAGCATTATTGTCTAAGGTTTATTGAAGCATTATATATCAAAATCAATTAAGTCTTTCTACCAAATTTTAATCGACATAAAATATAAAAGCAACGGAAAAAGTAAACAAAATTCATGGATATTTTATAAAATTTCGTTCCGGCATAATTGTAATTGTTAAATTTAAATGAATTTTGTGGTACTTCTTGTATAAAAAATTTAAAAAGCAGGCTTGAATTTGCTTGAAATTTTAATTATTGTTCATACTATTCCCTTTGATTTTGCTTAGAGCCAAGAGACAATAAAAATACAAATCTGTGTTAGAAAAAGTGTTTGGGACCATCCATAAACCACGTGGACACTTTAGGGGGGGGGGGGGGGTATGGCGATTGTCCACGGTCCATACAAAAAAGATTTTTTTTGTATGGGCAATTGTCCACGAAGGGGGGGGGGGGGGTGTTGAGGTTTCCAAAAAAGTGTCCACGTGGTTTATGGATGGTCCCTTTCCTGAATCAAGTGAAGCAATTTAATCGAAATCCTTTTTTTGTCAGAAGAAAATATGTTTTCTCGGACAAGCCAGCTTACGATTTAATTGTTACATATTCAATTGTGCTGTTTCTCGATAATCCTCCCAGGGCATTATTTGGCATGATTATAAATGTCCTCTGTGCTTACCAAGAATCGGAAGGGAAACACCCGTGAGAACCAAACACAATTCCACAACGCACCTGTGTGGGCATTGAGCTTTCAAAGTTTGAATTCCCACAGGAAGGACACTCAAGCCGTCCTCGGCCTCAACACACTGTAAGCCAGGACAACAAAACAAATCAAATGAATATTCAATCTCACAAACCATGATGATGTGTTGTTGTTGTGTACTCTTCTGCTCTGCGCACATCTTTGAACCTCCTGTGGGAGGTGAACAGTCAGGTCAGGGTGGGCTAAGAACTTTTCGATTAGTTTATGAATATGGTTCACTGGAGCAATGTGGCTTCGTTTCCAGCAACAATAGGTGCTCACATGTGTGTCTTTGTCAAGAATGAACCAATCAAGGATTTGAATGAAATAGCAGTTGATGTGATGATGATGGCATCAATTTGTTTCTATATGCAAATGTCCTTTCAATCATAACACTTATGCATATTAGGTGCGTAATGTAACGATTGTTATAATATCTTTAAACTGAATACCAATGAGTAAGTTCAATCTTGTTCCAAATCATGCAGCAGCAATGCACTTCTCTAAAATATCAATCTCCGGAAATCCACGGATTCCACCAGGCGCAGGATTCGATTACCACGTGTCGGTCGGTTAGCCGCCACTGCGGAACATTCCATTTGTCAGGAACAAATTTATCGTGTAGATATGCTCTCGGAATCAGTTCCGGCTGGATTGCGCCTCGAATCAGCTGTGAAATGCCTCTTTTCCACGGAATGGCACCCCCACACACACAAACACACACATATACACGTGCCAACAGCCCTGGAAAATCGCATCACGAATCACGGAGATATCTGCACGCGGGGCCTGGCGGATTTGCCAAGAATCGTGGCGGCGTCGACGTCGGCGGTGGTCGGTTGGCTACGCGATATATTCTATAGGTCCAACTAAGACCAAACTGAACCAACACAGAACAGATAAATAAGGCTGGCAAAGATATAGCCGGCGATAAAAAGCAAATCTTCGAGAAAGCCAAATCCCCGCACCGATATACACTGACTGTGAGCATAAGAGCATTACCGGGGCGGGGAAGGGGGTTAAGCTTGGGAAAATGCAACAGCCAACGATACGGGATATGTACAACTTTGCACCGCGGGAGCATTAAATTAAAAGCTTGTATTGATTTATACGCGAACTGTGGTTGTGGAAGGATTAAGTTGCAAGAATGTATTTTTTGAGAAGCGAGCGAGGTATAGTCAAATTGAAGGCTTTCAAGTTATATTTAATCCCAAAAAAAAAAAGTTTTTTCAATTCGAAAAAAGGCTTGATTTTCAAATTGTAAACATATTTTTATCTGAAGAATCAGTCAATTTCATGAATGTTTTATTTTATGACATGAAAATTGGTTCAACAGTTACTGAGAAATTGACATTTGAATATTTAACGATATTTAGGTTATACTCATTAACAGTTAAATAGTTCTCTAGAATAAAAAATGCTTGGAATTAAAAAAAAATCTTGTCACCCTACTGCACAGTGGTTCAGGTCGCAAAATCAAGTGGAAAATTGATTATCTGAAAAATGGTGCCGTTCTGGAGTTTTGGTGTCTTGAGATAAGTGATTGAATATGGGAATGGGCATTTTTTGTCTTGATTAAAAATTAGGGTGGTCTGCCAATTTTCAAGCCGCCAGGTTGCATTCAAAACAGTACAAACGTTAAAAAAAATCCCAAAGGTATTTTTTAAATTCGATATATTTCAGATTGAAAATGTCTAATTTTCCTAGGCAAAGTTAAAGGAACCACCATAACGAAACTCAAAAATTGTTAAACAATATGTTTTTTTTTCTTCATATTTTGGGTTTCTATGGGTTTATGTGATTATTATATACTATGTCTTCTGTAAAGTTGTACTTTATGATTAGGAATATTCAAAAAAATAGGTACACGGAAAAAATACCAAATTTTAAAACATATTTAAAATCACAATAATTATAACTCTATTTTGACAAATCATTGATTTTTGACAGAAAGTGATGGTAGTTTAGTTTTTCGCCAAGCTATGAATTTTTGAAAAAGTGATTTTTGGAAATAAATAATATTTGCCGGAAATGCGTCCGAAAATCAATTTTTATGTAATGTAAAATTTAATTTGGAATCAATAAGATTTTTTTGTAAATTTATAAAAGTTTTAAAAAACACATTTTTAATAAAAAAATATTTTTTTTAAATAGTGTCCATCTCCAAAAAATATATTTCAAACGCTGAGACAATTATCAACCTTTTTCTCTTTTGGACATTGTTAATCAGACCTTTGGTTGCTAAAATATGGCCTTACCAAATATTAATATTACAAAAAATAGATTTTTTCTAAGTGCTACCCATTCGGCCCTCAATTTTCAATACTTGGAAATTTCAAAAATCATATTTTTTCAAAAAATCATAGCTTGGCAAAAATCTAAACGTTCGGCATATAGCGAAAAAGTTGGCATTTTTTGCCCAACATTTTTGCACAAATCAAAATTAGATAAAACCCGAAGGTGATAAGGTTTGTCGAAGTCGAATTTTTGTGATAAAAAGTTAATAAAAAGCGGTTATATTTGGTCCGTTTAATTCTTTTTTTCCAAAAAGTAAAGAATTAGCAAATTTTATGCAAATTTATTGTTTTGAATTTTTTTTTATTTGGATGTTACTTTGTATGTATCTTTTCTATGACCAAAAAAGACATTTTGCATCAATTAATTCGTCCATACAAGTATCTATATAATTTTGGCAGCTGTCTAATGTGTCCATACAGAAAAGCTAATCAAATATTCAAAAATATATATCTTGAGAACCGATTCTCCAATAAATTTGTTGTATTTTGCATACTTTAAGATAATACTTAGGACTTCTTAAAAAAACTTCTGTTTCAAATATACTACGTTACGTTTGAAATTGGAAGAAGTCGTTACATACACGCAGAAAAATGTTTTGTAGAATCAGCCTGTACGTGGTTTGTTTCAACAAAAATTTTGTTGAATATAATCAACGCCGATTTCGCGTTGAAACAAACCTTGATTTTCTCAATTCCACAAAAATCATTTGTTGTTTTGAAAAAGTTGCTTTGACGTTTAGCGTTGATTCAACAAAAATCTAGATTTTCAAATCAACAAAATGTTTTGTTGATTCAAATATGCCTTATTTTTCTGCGTGTAATTAGTAAATCAAAGTTTAGCGATAATAAAAAAAGTAACGGACAACTTTACAATAGTTAATTTTTTTATATTAAAATCGGAAGCTTATTTGTTGGGTTATCATCACTGAATAAGTCGACGTATCTTTTGTGGTATATAAACAACTATTTTCAGGTTTTCTTTTCTTTCATAGGCTGTAGTTTGTGCAACAAGTTGCAATAATAAGATTTTTTCAGTACGAGTTGTACATTTATCCGCCATTGGATAAATACGACGAGGGCTGAAAAAATCAAGTTTTGCAACAAATTGCTTACAACATTTTTTGCAATTCCGAAAAACTCTTTTTCAATGGAATTCTATTCAAACATTCATTTGTTTAGCAAATGCATCGTTCAAAACAAAAAAATATTGAACAATGTTACTTTTCGATACTAGTGTTGAAAAGTACATCTTTTCAGCACCCATTTCAGTGCTGAAAAGTTCTACTTATTGAAAGGTATTAATATTCCATTCTGTAATTTTTGGTAGGGAAAAGTAGGTCGTTTCGTTTCTCCAGAAGGACAGGAAAAGTTGACAGTTTCACAGTGGAATTGCAAAAATAGTCTTTTTGCAATTCCGTCGTGAAACTATTTACTTTTCCTGTCATTCTTGAACGACGAAACAGCCTACTTTTCTGTACCAAAAATAACAGAATCGAATAGCAACACTTTTCAAAATAAATGCTGAAAAGTTCTACAAATGGGTGCTGAAAAGTTGAACTTTTCAGCACTTGTTTCGAAAAGTAACACTTTTCAACATTTTTTTGATTTAAACGATTTATTGACAAAATACATGAAAATTTGACATAAAATTTCACTCAGTGTGTGTTTTTTGGAATTGCAAAAAATGTTGTATGGAACTCGTTGCAAAACTTGATTTTATCAGCACTCTTCGTATTTATCCAACTCGGTGAACCTCGTTGTACGACTCGTACTGAAAAAAACCTATTTTTGCAACTTGTTGCATAAACTACCATTAAAGTTTTTGCAGTAAGTAAACTGTATCAAAGTATCGACGTGCCATGATTTGCTCAATAAAAATGACAATAAAAATATACATCTTTACTCTTTATTATTCATATGTATTGATTTTTTTTGACAAAAATCCTGATAAATAAATAATAAATAAAAAAAACATTGAATATTTTAAATGCTTTCAAATGAAATACGAGTTTATGTAGCCTCTTGTAATTCTAGTAAAAGCTGTCATCAGAACTTCTGCTAAACACCTAATTGTTTATTGACTGTTACGCAAAAAAAATCTTTTGTTTATTTCCCCCCCAAGTGAGTTACACCATCCTGATACAGCTGCAAAAGTAGGTGCCAATCCGCAAATAGATTGCGGTCCGGTCAGCGATTTGTGGCGCGCCACGGTGTTTTGGGCCACGTGCCACATTCCTCCCCTGGCGGTCGTAACTCCCTCGAGCTCCCCCCTTTCTTTCTTCCTTCCGTACAAGTCACGATTGCCGAGCTCCCAAATCGTCCGGAAAATCAATTGCAACAATTCATGTGTTTTATTGCACCCGCGTGGCAGGACACAGCTCTGTAATCCGGCAGATTAGAGAGTCGGGCATGAATCAAGTTGGAATAATGTCCCGCCTTCGTTTAGTCGACTCGTCCAAATCCTTTGATGTACTGTTTCGGTGACGATGGAGCATTAATCATTTTTTTTAAAGGCCATCCAATTATCGGAATCGCTTGTAATGGACTAGTTTAGGAAAAGGTCTTGAAATTTAGATCTGAGTTATGATTTTGGAAGATACTTACGTCCTTTTGAAAACTGCCACGAGACAAATAAATAATAAAACAAATCTGAACGTTGCGTGAAAATTTACGATACAATTTATCGCATCTCGAGACGAGACTTGGAGCAACCAGGTCGTTGGCACTTCAAAAAGTGCCGGTACGCAGCGGAACCGGAAGCCCCGGTGAAGGAGGAGCAGATGACGATGGCGGGCGTCGCCGGCAATACCGACAAATCAATATGGCGCTCTCCGCCCCTTAATGGATCATTAAATTCACATTTCTGTGGCATAAATCTCTCTCCTGCCTGGATGTGCCACACTCTTCAGCAGCAGCGGTTCCTGCCAGCCTAGCTTGGGAAGAACTTTATTTGGCTTCTTGGAGAAGTATTTGCGGGATTTGAGGGAAGAAGTGCTTTATGGGATGAGAAGTGTTTTGTGATGATTAGGCAATGCTTAAACTGCCCATTTCTGCAACGTCATGTCGGAATTCGGATCATTGTCAATTAAAACCAGCAAATTTATGTAATCAAGATGCATTATAAGTTAACATTTATTAATACTTTCTACATTCTACAACTATAAAAGAGCTAAAAATCTACAATCATCTTACAAAAATACGAAAAAGCGATCGCTGTCACCTTCCAACTCAAACAAAAATCTGGTGTAGTGTAGCATCATCTGTTCCCTTTGAGAGGAGTCCGAATCGGAACAGCGCGGTCAATCGTAATGTACAAATTTCGTGTGGTGCGGGGATCGCCTTCACAATAGCCTATCACATTCAAAGTTTCACTTTTTTTTCTTTCATTTAAGGTTTTGTTTTAAAATCATTTCGCTAGCTTCGATAACTTACTTAAACTCGAACAGGTGTGGTGGTGGAAGTTGTGGGAGTGTTTCGCGCTTTGAGTTTGTAATATAAATAAGAGGATTCTGGTATTAGTTGCGCGCGCTGAAGTTTTTGATGAAATGAAGTCACTTGTTTAAAGTTATTGTTGCTGAACTGTGAGTTGTGGAACTTTAGCTTGCTTGCGAGGTAGCAATGGCCTCTCAATGGTGCGGAAGTTGCGCCGCGAGGTACTGCTTGTACAATCGCTGCTTGCAGAACTGGTAGAACTCGATCTCGCGGGTAAAGTTTCGTCGGACCAGCTCCTTGATCTCCTCGGAGACGGGCGGCTTGAAGTTGTTCTTGTTGATCTTCTGGAGCAGGTTCACCTCGTTGAAGTAGACGGAGGGCGCTCCGGAGAAGAACTTGGGCACGTACTTCTCGAGAACGGAGAGGGTCGTGTTGAGATCTTCCAGGACTCCGACTACGGCGTACTGGCTTTCAACGGCGTACTTGGCGCGTTCCAGCGCTCCGGGGCTGTTGAAGGGTCTGGAAGAACATTTATAACTTAGTACCTGGCGATCAAAATACCACCCATTCTACTTACAAGCACTGATCGTCGTGACCGCAGAAGAACAGCGTCTGTCGGCGATGGTCGCCGATTCCCTCGTGGATGGCTCCCTGGGCGTAGGTACATTCAGGATCTCCCTGCAGCACGCAAGTCTCAAAGTCCTTCTTCAGCCAGCGAGGATCGGGCAGGGGTAGATCGGGAAAGGCTTGCTTCCGCTCGACAAAGTACCACGGCGCACGGACGTAGTAGTACCAGCTGATGATCCGTTCGACGGGATCGCGCACCATGTTGACGTAGATCGGCATGGGCAACCCGAAGCGGGTAAAGTTCGTATAGCAGACGTGCTTGACGTACACGGAGGGTACGGGAAGATCGGAAACCATTTCGGCCAGTTCCTGCTGGCGGTCTGGCGAAAGGCGGATCACCTCGAGCCGCTGGACCACGTCCCGGTGGAAGGTGTAATCGTTCCGGATGGCCAACCGGCGGAGCAGCTCCATGAACGTCTGGCTGCCAACCTTGGGCACGCGGTTGAAGAAGATGATGGGCACCTGGGCGCGGCGGGTGTTGTTCAGGTCGTGGGCGCTCAGCGTTTGCATCTGGAATTGGTGTTGAAGTTTGTTCGTTATATCTCTGTTGCCCATTTTGTTTGGATTTCCTTTCTTTTTTTCATTTTGAACAACTTTTATTGTACCGTTACCTTTATTTCTCTTATATTTATGTTTTTCTTCCTCCGTTTTTAGTATTTAAAAAAATATCATATTTAGCTTTTTTTCTTCAGTGTAAGCAATGAATTTTTAGCAAATTCAGTCAAGTTTTATGAATTTTCAAATTACAACTTACCGAAATTCGGTAATAAAGTTCAATATTGTTCATCGTACAGACGATTTTTTTTCATCTTTCATTAGCCAATCTTAACTTTACCGTTTTATCACCCACCGAATTTGGTAAAAATGGAAGTATGTCACATAAAGTGAAAAGCTGGGACTTTTCAGAATAAAAGATGCATACGAAGTTAAATTCTTAAAATATTTTTTTTAATTTTTGATTGTTTATACATATTTTTGGGATTGTGATATCGAGTTAGGCCATTGCAAATATTTTTTGAAGTTTATGTCGCCCCCCTGCCCTTTCAAAATTGGTCCGAAAAATCAGGGGGCAAAAAAACTATTTTTTTTCCAAAAACATCAAAATTTCAATGAAAATAGAAGTCCAATCAAATGAAAACAATCTAAAACGCATTTTTCTGCATTGATAATCATATTCAGCATGATAGGGCTTGGATTTTTTTTTGTAAAATTCCAATGTACAGCACCGCAAAAACTTTTTTTTTTCAAAAAAAAAAAAAAAATTTCGTCAATAAATAGGTATTTTGAAAACTAATTTCAAAACAACTGGACAGGTGTACAATGCATTTTTAAACACTTGTTTCATTCAATTGTTAAAACTGTGGCTCGTAAGTTCAATTTTAAAAACTTTTTTTTAATTTTTTTGCCCCCCTCGACTTTGGTCAGAGTTGAGGGACATAAACTTCAAAAATTATTTACAACGGCCTTATGAATTGAAAATAAAAGATTTTTTGAAGAAAATTTAAAAAATGTCAAACAAAGTAAAATTTTTTTTGAAAATTTTCAAAAAATATTATTTTTTTAGCAATTTGAAAAAAAAATTCACGAGAGAAAAACACTCTGCAAAAAATTAAAAAAAAACTGAGTAAAATCTCCCACAATTTGTCTTGTCATTTTGTTGATGAGTAGTTAACGGCTTTGTGAAAAATGATATTTCTTTTTCAATTCGCGATACCTCAATTTTTTTTTGATGGATTAAAAAAAAAAAATATGTTGAAAATTGAAAATCAAACAAGTAGGTAGTTTCCGAGATATCGCAAGTTGAAAAATGAACGCTAGTTAGATTACATTGAGAGAATTTATTTAAAAAAATATTTTTCAAGCTTCAAAAGGCTATATCACAGCAACCGGTAGTCCGATCAAAACAGTAAATAAGGTTAAATTATGAATGTTTTCTCAGCTTTTCGAAAATATTGTTTGCAATGAAGCTTTTCCTTCGTGATTTTTTTCACATTGCACATTAATAAACATTTTTCGGAAATTTCACCATTATCTGCTTTTTGTTTGAAAATTGTGCAATTGCAAATTTGATTTCACATCTAATCATGATTTTTGAAATATTTTTTGAAAAAACTCATTTTTTAATCCTTAGCACTAAAAACTCATTTTTTTAATCCTTAGCACTAAAAATGACTTTTTTAGTCCCCTAAGTGGTATTGAACCATAAAAAACTGCAGATATCATCAAATTTAGAATATTTTAAAATATGTTTTTGGAAGTGCAACTTTTTTTATCGAGTTAGGCCATTGCAAATATTTTTTGAAGTTTATGTCGCCCCCCTCCTCCTTCAAAATTGGTCAGAAAAATCAGGGGGCAAAAAAAATATTTTTTCCAAAAACATCAAAATTTCAATGAAAATAGAAGTCCAATCAAATGAAAACAATCTAAAACGCATTTTTCTGCATTGACAATCATATTCAGCCTGAATGGGCTGAATATTTTTTTTTTTTAATAAAATTCCAATGTACAGCACCGCAAAAACTTTTTTTTTTCAAAAAAAAAAAAAAAAATTTTCGTTAATAAATAGGTATTTTGAAAACTAATTTCAAAACAACTGGACAGGTGTACAATGCATTTTTAAACACTTGTTTCATTCAAATGTTAAAACTGTGGCTCGTAAATTCAATTTTAAATTTTTTTTTATTTTTTTGCCCCCCCTCGACTTTGGTCAGAGTTGAGGGACATAAACTTCAAAAATTATTTACAACGGCCTTATGAATTGAAAATAAAAGATTTTTTGAAGAAAATTTATAAAATGTCAAACATTATTTGAAAAAGTGTACCGTTTTCAAGTGATAAAATGTTGAAAATTTTCAAAAAATGTGTTTGTTTAGCAATTTGAAAAAAAAAATTCACGAGAGAAAAACACTATGCAAAAAATTAAAAAAAAAAAAAACTGAGTAAAATCTCCCACAATTTGTCTACTTTGATTTTGTTGTTCATCAGTTAACGGCTTTGTGAAAAATGATATTTTTCTTTTTCAATTCGCGATACCTCAAATTTTTTTTGATGGATTTAAAAAAAAATATGTTTAAAATTAAAAATCAAACAAGTAGTTTCCGAGACATCGCAAGTTGAAAAATAAACGCTAGTTAGATTACATTGAGAGAATTCATTGTTTTAAATATTTTTCAAGCTTCAAAAGGCTATATCACAGCAACCGGTAGTTTGATGAAAAAAGTAAATAAGGTTAAATTATGAATGTTTTCTCAGCTTTTCGAAAACATTGTTTGCAATGAAGCTATTCCTTCGTGATTTTTTTTTCGCATTGCACATTAATAAACATTTTTCGGAAATTTCACCATTATCTGCTTTTTGTTTGAAAATTCTGCAATTGCAAATTTGATTTCACATCTAAACATGATTTTTGAAATATTGTTTGAAAAAAATCATTTTTTAATCCTTAGCACTAAAAATGACTTTTTTAGTCCCCTAAGTGGTTTATTGAACCATAATAAAAACTGCAGATATCATTAAATTTAGAATATTTTAAAATATGTTTTTGGAAGTGCAACTTTTTTTTTAACTTCATAAGGCCGTTGCAAATATTTTCAAAATTTATGTCGCCCCCCTCCCTTTGAAATCGGTTCGAAAAATCAGGGGGCAAACAATATTTTCAGAAAACTTCAAAATTTTCAATGAAATAGAAGTCTAATCAACTTTTTTTTTCAACTGAAAAACAATTAGAAATGCATTATCCTGCGTTTAAAATCATATTTAGCATGCCTGGGATCGATCAAAAATATTTTCAATTTTTGTGGAATTCCAATGTACAGCACCGCAAAAAGTTTTTTTTCGGCGAAAAAATAATCTCTTCAATAATTTGATATTTTGAAAACTAATGATTGCAAAACAACTGGGCAGGTGTCAAATGCACTTTAAAACACTTTTCTCATTGAAATGTTGAGACCATACCTTGTTATTTCAATTTTTATATTGGTTTATGGATGGTCCCTTGTATAGAGCCTTATATGGAAAAACTTATGATGAAAAATTTACATATTTGATTCGATTAAAAATAACAAAGAAAAGTCGATTTGCTAAAAATTAAAACTTTCGCTGAAAACTTGTACGATCGATTGTAAACTATATAGTTTATTTTTTGATGTTTAATGTTAAAAATTGATCTTTTTTAGGCTTTCTATAAATTTCAAGTTTGACGTAACACTTTTAGAAAAACAATATTTTTTTAATGAATTTATTGACTTATTTATTGAAAATTAGACTGGACGTAAGAAAGATGAAGTTTGCAAGTAGTAGATGAAATACGTGTTTGTCAAGATATTAAAATATATAGTGGATTAAATGTTTTGATAAGCCTGTCCCAAGTTGTGACTACTTGAGTGATATTTATGTAATTTTCCGGCAAAATATCAAATTTAAATTTAAATATTAAAATCTATTAACCTCTCAATTTTTTTCTCAGAAGCTACCATCATGTATCGTGCAAGTGCAAATAAGCCTGTTTCAATCAGCATTACCAACGTCGACAACATTTGACCCTCTGAGCTAGATCAGCTATACATCTACGGTAGTTCCCCCCCTCAGCTCACTCACCTGTCCGGTGCTCTTCAGGTAGTTGTACGTGTGGTGCAGATTACTTTCTCCGGATTGATGGCGCTGCGATGCCGGCAGATGCTGGTGCTGCTGCTGATTGGCCCCCGTTCCAAAGGCGGCTGTAACGGGAGAGAAAAAGCCTTCAGATATTGCTTGGAGTAAAAATCGCGCCGCGAGCTTTTAGTGCAGTTCAGGCCGTAAATTCTACCGGGGGGAGTAGGCACAGTGGGACTAGTTGTGGGCAAAATATGTCCCCAAGTCAACTTGACTAAAGTCGTAAAGGAGGGACATTTCGCGGGCGTCCAATAAATTAACCCCGCGACAGTCTTTCCCGGACGTGCTACGATGATGTTGTTGTGCAATTTGTTGATATTTGAAATGTGCATGTTTTACAGCTACTGCCGCCAGTCACCTAGTCACGTTAATGGTTTGGTCGTGGGAACTGCGGGGTCATTCGGGGAGTCGATGAAAACGCATTTTGACCGATAGCCGGCCACGATTCGAGCGGTATTCTCGGGCGGAAAGTTCGATTTATCTAAACAACCTCGTAACAGGTGACAGGCCAATCTTGGATACTTTGTAATTATAATAAACTGCGCGCTGTTGATGGACCTTTCAACAAACAGCAATATTTATTTCTGAACTTTTATCGATGACCTGTTACAGTCTCGTGCTGTCTTAGTTTTAGAAGGTAGGCACTAGGCTGGGCTCAAGAAACCAATATCATCTAAATATGAAATGTTTAAAATGAAATATTTTTTTGCAATGAATTTACTCTTAATCAAAAGAAATTTTAGAAATTCAGTATTTTTTAATGTGCATTCAATTTCAAATTTGTTTGCTACACAACTTTCCTATAGAATTGCAACAGTGAAGGTGTTGAAAAGAGTTGCTATTGCAAGAAAGAGTTATGTTCCTTTCACACCACGTTTACTTTTTAGTAGCCGGTTGGCACGTGCGCGATCTTTTCTGCTATCGAGTAGTTTCGACCTTCCTGGATGGATCGCTGTTGATACTGGCGGGGTCAAACTGTTCAAACGAAAGGTTTAGAAGTGAGGGGCGATTTTGACAGAGTAAGAAATATCGTGTTTTACCTTGCAAGTTATGCAATTGAATTTATTCCAAAACATTTTTTTCAAAAAATGAAGCAAAATCACAGAATAAATTACAACGATTGCCGTACCATGTTGCTCTTTTCCCACACTTTAATCATGAACCTCAGCTTCAACATCGAAACATAATTAATAGCCCGCAAATGAGCGCGCATAAAACAATTCCCCGATTTCAGCAGCCGATAAATTTTAGTCCCGGCCCACAGAGCCCATAGCGCGAGGTGCGACATCACTCACCGACGTAGCTCATCCAGCAAATTATCGGAATGATTTATGTTTGGCGAAGCATTAACTCGATGCTGGTAGCATCAGTAGCAAAATTCGTTAGGGTGGTTAAAAAAAATTGCCTAGTTGTAACATTCACTTTGTTTTAAATACTTCTTCAAATTTTTACATTGAAAAGTCCCCCATAAAAAAACATCTAAAATAATTGGAACAAATAAAAAAAAAAAAACTTCCGACCGCACAAATCTGCCCAAATTGTGCGTGACAATTGCGAGCAGGTGTTGGTTAAAGCTCCCCCGCCCCCTCGTCCTTCACGCTGCTGGTAGGCTGCCGAACAAATGACACATTGGAAAAATAACGGGGTGATAAGCTAGATTTTCCGCGATGTTTTGATAAAGCGTGCCGCAGCAAACGGATTTGTGGTGCGCTTTGTGGGTGGGATTGGCTGAAAAATGGCACGATTTAATTTTTATTCGAGGTTCTCCCGGCCAGGTGGATGTAACAAAATATGTAACAAACCAGGAACAAAAAAACTCATAGATTAAAAACTATTTTTTTGGTGCCCCATACTGCACTATTGAATTATTTGAAGATCCGATAAGTAGTTCAAAAGTTACGTATAAAAAAGTGTCAAAGTTGCGAATCGGGTGCTGGAATTTTGATGCCGGATCTCACTTAAATGCATTTAAACTATGTCCGGATCCATCATCCAACCCATCGTTGGTTAGGTAATCGAAAGACCTTTCCAATGATTCTAAAACATTGAAGATCTGGCAACCCTGTCTCAAGTTATGACCACTTAAGTGATATTTATGTACTTTTTTGAAGCCGGATCTCACTTAAATGTATGTAAACTATGTCCGGATACATCATACGACCCATTGTTGGTTAGGTAATCGAGAGACCTTTCCAATGAGTACAAAACATTGAAGATCTGGCAACCCTGTCTCGAGTTATGACCACTTAAGTGATATTTATGTACTTTTTTGAAGCCGGATCTCACTTAAATGCATGTAAACTATATCCGGATCCATCATCCGACCCATTGTTGGTTAGGTAATCGAAAAACCTTTCCAACGAGTCCACAACATTGAAGATCTGGCAACCCTATCTCGAGTTATGACCACTTAAGTGATATTTATGTACTTTTTGAAGACGGATCTCACTTAAATGCATGTAAACGATGTCCGGAACCATCATCCAACCCATCGTTGGTTAGGTAATCGAGAGACCTTTCTAACGAGTCCACATCATTGAAGATCTGGCAACCCTGTCTCGAGTTATGACCACTTAAGTGATATTTATGTACTTTTTTGAAGCCGGATCTCACTTAAATGCATGTAAACGATGTCCGGATCCATCATCCGACCCATCGTTGGTTAGGTTATCGAGAGACCTTTCTAACGAGTCCACATCATTGAAGATCTGGCAACCCTGTCTCGAGTTATGACCACTTAAATGATATTTATGTACTTTTTTGAAGCCGGATCTCACCTAAATGCATGTAAACGATGTCCGGATCCACCATCCGACCAATCATTGGTTAGGTAATCGAGAGACCTTTCCAACGAGTCCACATCATTGAAGATCTGGCAACCCTGTCTCGAGTTATGACCACTTAAGTGATATTTATGTACTTTTTTGAAGCCGGATCTCATTTATATGCATGTAAACGATGTCCGGATCCATCATCCAACCCATCGTTGGTTAGGTAATCGAAAGACCTTTCCAACGAGTCCACAACATTGAAGATCTGGCAACCCTGTCTCGAGTTATGACCACTTAAGTGATATTTATGTACTTTTTTGAAGCCGGATCTCACCTAAATGCATGTAAACGATGTCCGGATCCATCATCCAACCCATCGTTGGTTAGGTAATCGAGAGACCTTTCCAACGAGTCCACAACATTGAAGATCTGGCAACCCTGTCTCGAGTTATGACCACTTAAGTGATATTTATGTACTTTTTTGAAGCCGGATCTCACCTAAATGCATGTAAACGATGTCCGGATCCATCATCCGACCCATAGTTGGTTAGGTAATCGAGAGACCTTTCTAATGAGTCCACATCATTGTTTCTGGATCTTTTAAATATTTTTTTTTATTTTGCATTTGCAAATTTAGGTTAAAGCTACAATTCGAAAAGTTTATCAGATGTGGTACTTCCAGGCTTTCATAAGCAATACTGTTGAGGCCACAGACCGCCAAAAATGTCAAACGTGAAAATTCATTTAAAAATTCATCAATTTTTTGCCATTATTTATAATTTTTGTAACCCCCATTTCAGAAAATTCAGAGGGTAAAATAAATATTTTTTCAAAAAAGTTCAAATTTTCAATGGAAGTTTAAGTGTAAACAACTGAATCCAATTTAAAATAAATTCCCCTGCGTTTAGAAACTTTTTAAGCCTGTTTGGGTTAGTTCAAAATCTTTTCAATTTGTTGTATTTCGATGTATAAACCCGTCATATTTTCTTTTTTTTTCTTCAAATCTTACATTTTCTGAAAACTTATGATTGCATATCGACTGTACTGGTGTATAATGCATTTTCCAATGTTTTTTTTTTCATTTCTGGATTGTAATTTCAATTATTATTTTTTTTAGTCGACCTTTGCTGAACAACAATTTTGAATAATGCCATCTTTAATTTAATTCTATAAAATGTTTGTCATTAATAAAAAACATCGAAGGGCAATTTTTTGTCGTCGTTTGTGTAATTTTAGTCTTGATTCCCTAATTTTAAAATACATTTTTTTAAGAGACCAGAAAATTTCGCAAATGTTTCATATTAACCATCGGAAACAGACCAGTTGTTGATATATTTTAGGGTGTTATAGTTTAGGGTGAGGTTAATGTTAAAATACTTCAATTCTTGAGTTCTTTAACATTCCAACGCCCAAGGCTCCAAAAAAGTTGGAACGGTAACTTCAACTCGCTGGTTCTCGGGCCTAACTCAACCAATCAAGATGATTCTTCTTTCTAGTGATTTGTTAGGATGTCTAGATCATTCTAGAACTTTGCAGAATTTAATTTGATCAAATCTGTAATTTTTGCGATCAAAAACATCGTTCCAACTTTTTTTTTTCGCGTGTAAAAAAAAATTCGCCGAAAATTCCGCGGAGGCAGTCTTTTTAAAAAAGGTGGAACGATGTTTTCGGTCGCAGAAATTAAAGATTTGATCAAATTAAGTTCTGCAAAGTTCTAGAATGATCTAGACATCCTAACAAATCACTGGAAAAAGGATCATCTTGATTGGTTGAGTTAGGCCCGAGAACCAACGAGTTGAAGTTACCGTTCCAACTTTTTTGGGAGGCTTGGGCGTCCGTGTAAGTTGGACATGCGTTGGGCGTTCCAGTGTTAAAGGTTAAAAAAAAACAAAAAAAATAAAATTTTGCAAGTGCTTTTGACGCGTTTTCAAAAACACCCAGGAAAACAAAAATAAAAAAAAATCATATTTTTTTTGTTTTTTCCTGTATTCGCTTTACCTCAGCAAAAAATAGTTCTTTTCTTTATTTTTTTATGCAAATCCGTGGAAAATTGCTTAAATTTCTGAAAAAAAAAATAATTTCAGAAATGATCACTCCTGAAAAACTATTTCCAAAAATCGAAAACTTATTATTTTTAAATTCAAATTAAATTACTCGAAATTACTGCATCGAAATTTATTGCAAGTGCGTTTATAATGCAAATATGATTAATAACTTGAAAGTATGTAATGTCAAATAAAATATTGGAGTAAGTTTTGTTTTCTCAAAAAACGCAATTACTAATCTTAGGAAATTGATTTTTTCGGCAAAAAATAATTATTTATTTTCAAAGTTTAGCATTTTTTATCAACACAGTCAAGACTCGGTTATCCTAAATTTCACTTCGGATAATCGAAACAAAAAAAAAATGTCGTCGCAGAACTCGAAAAGAAAATAATTAAACACGAAAAATATTATTTTTCAAAGATTTTTTTGATAATTTTGGAGTCATTTTTTATGAAAGACTGTCTGGACGAATTAATGATGCATTGTCTTTGGTACTGGTGAAAGTACTGACAATTCAGCCAATTAAAAATGCAAACAAAAAATAATATCTCTAGTGACTGTCTTGGTTCTTTTGGTGCACTCTATGTAATTGAAGTCATCGAACTTTTTTTTAAGTTTTTGCCGGCCCACCTCCACTCTTTTTTTAAATAATTGGGAAATTTTTTTATTGAAATTGATATTTTTTCAAGGAAAAAACAAATAAATTCAATTTTAAACAAACCATCTCGAATACATTGCAAAATGATTATTTTTATGTATTTAATATCGAACAGGGTACCTTATTTTTTTACCAATTTTAAATATTTGGACCACATAACGGAAAAAAAAACTTAAAATCCAAGAAAAAAATATTTTCATAAATTGTATGATGTTTGTAAATTATTGACAGTACACTGTACAAAAAATTGTAAATTTGGAAGGTGTAAAATTTATATGTTTCATAATGATCTTTTATGATGTAATATTATCTCGAATTCGACTAAAAAAGTGCCATTACAATTTTTGTTAAATTGATTTTAATTGAATTTTCAGATGTGATAACTGTTGTTGGACAATTCGAGACAATTGAGAAGTTTGCAGAAAAGCATAAAATTATACGCGTCACTTCACTGTTCAATCTCACTTTCACTCAAAATGTGGCTAGCATAACAAAAAAAAAGACAAAAGTATTGATAAAGCTACCAAAATGTCTAATATCAGCCATTCATACGCACGTTCACTGACTGCTTATTTAGAGTGAGGAAACCATTATCCATTTAATAGATATAATAAATCCACCACTTTAAATCACACGTACAAACGGCGTTAGAAAACGAACATTTCCCTTCAAATTATTCAAGTTCAACGCCGCTACCAACCACTGACTGCGTTGAAGACCTATTCCATCAACCAGATATTAAGCAAGTACACTCGTGGGTTGTAAAAAACAAACGGTATTTCGGAGGCGCATTAAAAGTGCGCCTAAATTAGGTCAGCGAGAGTACTTCTACCGGCGGCGTGTCGTATTTGCACTGAGGGAAGGGGTCTGTGGGAACTCCGTCCGCCTGGGTGATAGAACTTGCTCGCGGACGGTCCCACCTTGCTTGTTACGCAAGGCGGGGTTGGGTTGGTTTTGACCTGTTGCCGTCATAATTAGTCTTGTTTAATGTTTTCGTTCTGACTTAACCAGATGTGTGTTGTCTAACTGTTTCAGCTTTCTTCGCGTCTGTGAGACAAATGTCTTTCTGATATAATTGCTACTGCTGCGATGAAATTACATTCTGGGCAATTATGGTTTGAAGTGGAATGTCGTGTGGTCACTCCGCGGAGTACCGTTTGGATTGTCACGTCACCGTCGAAGACGGTTGCTGCAAGCAATCGTCTGTCGCACGGAAGGTCGTCGAACTCTCAGTCGACAGCACAAGATTGATGATCGTACTTCAATTTCTTGATCGATGAAGTCTGGAAGCTTTCAGGACTGAACAGGAGTGGTGGGAGTCCGAAAACTTTCAATTTCCACTGTTCGATTACGCCATCCCAGCATCTTCAATCATCGCTAACAACCATTACCGTTAATGCCTGTCACAAAGCGGCGTTGATCGCCGGTGAAGTCGTCGAAGATATCTTCTTCCAACTGACCACGCGATGCCATCCCGCGCGAGAACCAGTTTCCAGATCTTCGAGGCACGCAATTTTCACTTCGCGTCGCGAGCTTGTCGTCGCTGTGCGGAAAAATAATTACCTTTCCAGGTGATTCGCGTGAGATTTGCTGTCTTCCTGGGTTGGGGGGCCGTCGCCCAGTTGGTGGGCGAGTTTTTCCTGTTTGAAGTCGGTGCGATATATTGCGATTTCGATCGAAAGTGAAAACCTGAAGGTTTATGATGAGTCATATAAATTAATTCACATTCCATACGAATCTGTACATTGTCTCAAATGGAGGTTTTTCTTATTTTTGAATCCCATTGACAAAATTATCCTCTTCTAGGGAGTACACTCAGATAAAAATTACGAACAATCCGGATCAAAGCTTCTGACAAGACTTCCCTCATTTGGGTGCAAAATCCTGAATATGGAGCAGAAAGGGGCGTCCCACGCCAAAATTAGGGAACGCATTCAATCGACCGGAAGTAATTTCCTTTTCTCATCACCTATTTATATTCCCTGGGAATCCGGCGGGAAGTAGAAGCAGAAGAAGAAGATTGCGCACCGGAGCAGCAAACGAAAAACCAGCAAATTTGTGAACCAAAGTGGGAACCACATCATCCAATGAGGAGAAAAAATCCCCGATGAAATGACATTGACACAAGCGAGTGAGCAAGTGAAAAAAAGGAGGGAAAAAGCCGAAATGAGAAGGGAAAATCTATCGAATTGGGGAAAAAGTCAATCAAATGAAGTGAAAACTAAACTGCTGTCTATTGTATCACGGAGGGGAAAAAAGGAAAAGAAAAGGACTCCACCTTCAAAGGATTTTCTTTTCCGTCTTTTCCGAATGTCCTGGTGTCGGCGGTGACGGTCAATGCAAAAGACGAGCGATATTAGACAATTGAGTGGTTTGATTGAATTGACGATTCTTTTCTTAAGCTGGGAGACTGTCTTTAAGAAAATACTTTAGCGTCTCGGGGTTAGTTTTTCTAGCTTGTAGTTCAGACTTTAACAAATTTCATCGTTGATTCAAGAGACGAATCTCCACTCGAAATCAACTCTTCACGGAATCGCTCGGAACAAAACCCCAAACATGTTTTTGTGGCAGCCAGCACCACCAAGCAGCCACCAGAATCAGCATCATCTGAGTGATGAGCTAATCCAATTCAGGTCACTTCATAACGTCACACGTGTTTCGCTTCATTCGTCCGTCGTCGTCGTCGTCGTCCTGTCCTGTCTGCCAATGATGATGAAAACGAGTTGAGCTGCCAATCACCATGTCTCTCGCTCGTATGAAATTGTCCGATTCTCACATGAGTTAATTTATTCATGGTGCATTTCGTCTCTGGAGTAACCCAGGGCGGACGTCGACGTCGTCGTCGAGGGGGCGGAACCGAGCTTCAATTTCCGACCGAGGAGACCCAGAGTGCAATCTCTAGGAAACTTGGTGACGATGACGCCATTCAATTTGCATCGAGAATCAAGGCTGAGTTCGGGTTGGGAACATCTGCTGCAGCAGCCCAAGCACACGTGCAAGGATTTAATTTTTAGTGCAAATATTTTCCTTTGATAGCGAAAAACAAGGTGATTAAATGAACATTGAACAAGTGTGGTGCCGCCGGGCGTACTCAATCAGGTGCACCTCTGTTCCGAAAGAAGAGATTTAAATGGTTTCAATTGATTTAAATTGGCATACCCCCGCCGGTCTCTGTTTTCTAACACCTGGGCAATGATGGACTAGCATGGGTTAGACCCCGAGTGTCGAGTGTCGGGGAAAAAAGGATCTTGATTTTGAAGAGCCTTGTTTTTTCCCCTCCCGAAGCATAACACGCCATTGAGTGGTGTAGAACATGCCCTGCCGGAAAATGGCCACTTAATCAAATCTGCTTGTACATCACTCAGTCGCTTGGTAGAACCACGGTGAAAAATGTTTAATCCTAAACAAATATTTTCATAGAATTTCAATTATACAACAATTTTATCGATTTTCAACATTCATTTAACAAGAGTTAAATTGATTAATACTATTTTGCAAAAAGGTGAAACTTTCTGGATACGGGGGGGGGGGGGGGGGGGGGGGGGGGGGGGGGGGGGGGGGGGGGGGGGGGGGGGGGGGGGGGGGGGGGGGGGGGGGGGGGGGGGGGGGGGGGGGGGGGGGGGGGGGGGGGGGGGGGGGGGGGGGGGGGGGGGGGGGGGGGGGGGGGGGGGGGGGGGGGGGGGGGGGGGGGGGGGGGGGGGGGGGGGGGGGGGGGGGGGGGGGGGGGGGGGGGGGGGGGGGGGGGGGGGGGGGGGGGGGGGGGGGGGGGGGGGGGGGGGGGGGGGGGGGGGGGGGGGGGGGGGGGGGGGGGGGGGGGGGGGGGGGGGGGGGGGGGGGGGGGGGGGGGGGGGGGGGGGGGGGGGGGGGGGGGGGGGGGGGGGGGGGGGGGGGGGGGGGGGGGGGGGGGGGGGGGGGGGGGGGGGGGGGGGGGGGGGGGGGGGGGGGGGGGGGGGGGGGGGGGGGGGGGGGGGGGGGGGGGGGGGGGGGGGGGGGGGGGGGGGGGGGGGGGGGGGGGGGGGGGGGGGGGGGGGGGGGGGGGGGGGGGGGGGGGGGGGGGGGGGGGGGGGGGGGGGGGGGGGGGGGGGGGGGGGGGGGGGGGGGGGGGGGGGGGGGGGGGGGGGGGGGGGGGGGGGGGGGGGGGGGGGGGGGGGGGGGGGGGGGGGGGGGGGGGGGGGGGGGGGGGGGGGGGGGGGGGGGGGGGGGGGGGGGGGGGGGGGGGGGGGGGGGGGGGGGGGGGGGGGGGGGGGGGGGGGGGGGGGGGGGGGGGGGGGGGGGGGGGGGGGGGGGGGGGGGGGGGGGGGGGGGGGGGGGGGGGGGGGGGGGGGGGGGGGGGGGGGGGGGGGGGGGGGGGGGGGGGGGGGGGGGGGGGGGGGGGGGGGGGGGGGGGGGGGGGGGGGGGGGGGGGGGGGGGGGGGGGGGGGGGGGGGGGGGGGGGGGGGGGGGGGGGGGGGGGGGGGGGGGGGGGGGGGGGGGGGGGGGGGGGGGGGGGGGGGGGGGGGGGGGGGGGGGGGGGGGGGGGGGGGGGGGGGGGGGGGGGGGGGGGGGGGGGGGGGGGGGGGGGGGGGGGGGGGGGGGGGGGGGGGGGGGGGGGGGGGGGGGGGGGGGGGGGGGGGGGGGGGGGGGGGGGGGGGGGGGGGGGGGGGGGGGGGGGGGGGGGGGGGGGGGGGGGGGGGGGGGGGGGGGGGGGGGGGGGGGGGGGGGGGGGGGGGGGGGGGGGGGGGGGGGGGGGGGGGGGGGGGGGGGGGGGGGGGGGGGGGGGGGGGGGGGGGGGGGGGGGGGGGGGGGGGGGGGGGGGGGGGGGGGGGGGGGGGGGGGGGGGGGGGGGGGGGGGGGGGGGGGGGGGGGGGGGGGGGGGGGGGGGGGGGGGGGGGGGGGGGGGGGGGGGGGGGGGGGGGGGGGGGGGGGGGGGGGGGGGGGGGGGGGGGGGGGGGGGGGGGGGGGGGGGGGGGGGGGGGGGGGGGGGGGGGGGGGGGGGGGGGGGGGGGGGGGGGGGGGGGGGGGGGGGGGGGGGGGGGGGGGGGGGGGGGGGGGGGGGGGGGGGGGGGGGGGGGGGGGGGGGGGGGGGGGGGGGGGGGGGGGGGGGGGGGGGGGGGGGGGGGGGGGGGGGGGGGGGGGGGGGGGGGGGGGGGGGGGGGGGGGGGGGGGGGGGGGGGGGGGGGGGGGGGGGGGGGGGGGGGGGGGGGGGGGGGGGGGGGGGGGGGGGGGGGGGGGGGGGGGGGGGGGGGGGGGGGGGGGGGGGGGGGGGGGGGGGGGGGGGGGGGGGGGGGGGGGGGGGGGGGGGGGGGGGGGGGGGGGGGGGGGGGGGGGGGGGGGGGGGGGGGGGGGGGGGGGGGGGGGGGGGGGGGGGGGGGGGGGGGGGGGGGGGGGGGGGGGGGGGGGGGGGGGGGGGGGGGGGGGGGGGGGGGGGGGGGGGGGGGGGGGGGGGGGGGGGGGGGGGGGGGGGGGGGGGGGGGGGGGGGGGGGGGGGGGGGGGGGGGGGGGGGGGGGGGGGGGGGGGGGGGGGGGGGGGGGGGGGGGGGGGGGGGGGGGGGGGGGGGGGGGGGGGGGGGGGGGGGGGGGGGGGGGGGGGGGGGGGGGGGGGGGGGGGGGGGGGGGGGGGGGGGGGGGGGGGGGGGGGGGGGGGGGGGGGGGGGGGGGGGGGGGGGGGGGGGGGGGGGGGGGGGGGGGGGGGGGGGGGGGGGGGGGGGGGGGGGGGGGGGGGGGGGGGGGGGGGGGGGGGGGGGGGGGGGGGGGGGGGGGTGGGGGGGGGGGGGGGGGGGGGGGGGGGGGGGGGGGGGGGGGGGGGGGGGGGGGGGGGGGGGGGGGGGGGGGGGGGGGGGGGGGGGGGGGGGGGGGGGTGGGGGGGGGGGGGGGGGGGGGGGGGGGGGGGGGGGGGGGGGGGGGGGGGGGGGGGGGGGGGGGGGGGGGGGGGGGGGGGGGGCGGGGGGGGGGGGGGGGGGGGGGGGGGGGGGGGGGGGGGGGGGGGGGGGGGGGGGGGGGGGGGGGGGGGGGGGGGGGGGGGGGGGGGGGGGGGCGGGGGGGGCGGGCGGGGGGGGGGGGGGGGCGGGGGGGGGGGGGGGGGGGGGGGGGGGGGGGGGGGGGGGGGGGGGGGGGGGGGGGGGGGGGGGGGGGGGGGGGGGGGGGGGGGGGGGGGGGGGGGGGGGGGGGGGGGGGGGGGGGGGGGGGGGGGGGGGGGGGGGGGGGGGGGGGGGGGGGGGGGGGGGGGGGGGGGGGGGGGGGGGGGGGGGGGGGGGGGGGGGGGGGGGGGGGGGGGGGGGGGGGGGGGGGGGGGGGGGGGGGGGGGGGGGGGGGGGGGGGGGGGGGGGGGGGGGGGGGGGGGGGGGGGGGGGGGGGGGGGGGGGGGGGGGGGGGGGGGGGGGGGGGGGGGGGGGGGGGGGGGGGGGGGGGGGGGGGGGGGGGGGGGGGGGGGGGGGGGGGGGGGGGGGGGGGGGGGGGGGGGGGGGGGGGGGGGGGGGGGGGGGGGGGGGGGGGGGGGGGGGGGGGGGGGGGGGGGGGGGGGGGGGGGGGGGGGGGGGGGGGGGGGGGGGGGGGGGGGGGGGGGGGGGGGGGGGGGGGGGGGGGGGGGGGGGGGGGGGGGGGGGGGGGGGGGGGGGGGGGGGGGGGGGGGGGGGGGGGGGGGGGGGGGGGGGGGGGGGGGGGGGGGGGGGGGGGGGGGGGGGGGGGGGGGGGGGGGGGGGGGGGGGGGGGGGGGGGGGGGGGGGGGGGGGGGGGGGGGGGGGGGGGGGGGGGGGGGGGGGGGGGGGGGGGGGGGGGGGGGGGGGGGGGGGGGGGGGGGGGGGGGGGGGGGGGGGGGGGGGGGGGGGGGGGGGGGGGGGGGGGGGGGGGGGGGGGGGGGGGGGGGGGGGGGGGGGGGGGGGGGGGGGGGGGGGGGGGGGGGGGGGGGGGGGGGGGGGGGGGGGGGGGGGGGGGGGGGGGGGGGGGGGGGGGGGGGGGGGGGGGGGGGGGGGGGGGGGGGGGGGGGGGGGGGGGGGGGGGGGGGGGGGGGGGGGGGGGGGGGGGGGGGGGGGGGGGGGGGGGGGGGGGGGGGGGGGGGGGGGGGGGGGGGGGGGGGGGGGGGGGGGGGGGGGGGGGGGGGGGGGGGGGGGGGGGGGGGGGGGGGGGGGGGGGGGGGGGGGGGGGGGGGGGGGGGGGGGGGGGGGGGGGGGGGGGGGGGGGGGGGGGGGGGGGGGGGGGGGGGGGGGGGGGGGGGGGGGGGGGGGGGGGGGGGGGGGGGGGGGGGGGGGGGGGGGGGGGGGGGGGGGGGGGGGGGGGGGGGGGGGGGGGGGGGGGGGGGGGGGGGGGGGGGGGGGGGGGGGGGGGGGGGGGGGGGGGGGGGGGGGGGGGGGGGGGGGGGGGGGGGGGGGGGGGGGGGGGGGGGGGGGGGGGGGGGGGGGGGGGGGGGGGGGGGGGGGGGGGGGGGGGGGGGGGGGGGGGGGGGGGGGGGGGGGGGGGGGGGGGGGGGGGGGGGGGGGGGGGGGGGGGGGGGGACTTCTGGTGATACGGTCATTCGTTTTTTTTTGTATTTTTTTATCCTACTGAAACTTTTTTGGTGCCTTCGGTATGCCCAATGATGCCATTTTGCATTATTAGTTTGTCCATAAAATTGTCCATACAAATTTGGCAGCTGTCCATACAAAATGATGTATGAAAATTCCAAAATCTGTATCTTTTGAAGGAATGTTTTGATCGATTTTGTATCTTGGGCAAAGTTATAGGTATGGATATGGACTACACTAAAAAAAATGATACACGGTAAATAAAAAATTTGGTGATTTTTTATTTAACTTTTTGTCACTAAAACTTGATTTGCAAAAAAAAAACTATGTCATTTTTTTATATGTTTTAGAGGACATAAAATGCCAACTTTTCAGAAATTTCCAGGTTGTGCAAAAAATCTTTGACCGAGTTATGAATTTTTGAATCAATACTGATTTTATCAAAAAATCGAAATATCGGTCGCAAAAATTTTTCAACTTATTTTTTCGATGTAAAATCAAATTTGCAATCAAAAAGTACTTCAGTGAAATTTTGATAAAGTGCACCGCTTTCAAGTTAAATCTATTTCCAGGTGACTTTTTTGAAAATAGTCGCAGTTTTTCATTTTTTTTAAATCAATGCACATATTTGCCCAATTTTGAAAATAATATTTTTGAAAAGCTGAGAAAATTCTCTATATTTTGCTTTACTGAACTTTGTTGATACGACCCTTAGTTGCAGAGATATTGCCATGCAAAAATTTAAAAACAGAAAAATTGATGTTTTCTAAGTCTCACCAAAACAACCCACCATTTTCTAATGTCGATATCTCAGCAACTTATGGTCCGATTTACAATGTTAAAATATAAAACATTCGTGAAATTTTCTAATCTTTTCGGAAACAATATTTTCAAAATTTTTAAATTTAAATAAGGACTAACATTTTAAAAGGGCCAAACATTCACTATTACGCCCTTTTCAAAAAATTCCTTCAAAAGATACAGATTTGAATTTTCATACATCAAACGTTGGACGGTTTCTGGGTGACTTGGAGGTATTTCTCAAAGAATTCGACAGACGCAGCCCAATGCCACCGTTGCCAAAAATTCGGCCACGGCTCGAGAAATTGCAACCTCCCGCCGCGCTGCGTTAAGTGCGGTGAAATGCATTTCACGGAGAAGTGCAAACTTCCCCAAAAAGCGAGGCTGAGTGAAAGCGACGCTCAGCAGCACCGGTCGCGTGTCAAGTGCGCGAACTGCGATGGCAACCATACAGCGAACTTCCGTGGCTGTGCCGCGCGTAAAGCATATCTCGAGGAGCAGGCTAAGAAGAAAAAGAAGCTTCCAGCGACCCGGCCGCCTCCAAGATTAAGCCCAACCGTTCCTGTAGCTGGACAAGGCGCGGCAGATCGGATTACTCCAGCGATTCCTCCCGGCTGGGGAGGTTCCTACGCAAGCGTGACCGCGGCGAGCGGTACAGTTCCGGAACAAGCAGCTGTGTCCGGAGATGACCTATTCACTCTGCCAGAGTTTTTCGCCCTCGCGGGAGAAATGTTAACTCGTTTTCGTGCCTGCCGGAACAAGGCAGAACAGTTCATGGCTCTGGGAGAGCTCATGATCAAATACGTTTACAACGGATAAGCTGCCTCGTGCAGCGCTGCTCTTCGGCGTCAACAGACACAATCATTCTGTGATCTAGCTTTAAGTTTTCCTCTAACTATCCCCTTTCTATAGCAATTTTGTAGGTTTTTTTTCTTGAACTTTTTCCTACTCCTCCGAAATCCGTGAAATTTGGACGCCCTAACTTATAATACCAGTATCAGCACTGAAAAATTGGACTTTTCAACGTGCGACGACTTTTCAAAGTATCATTTTCAATAATATTTTGTTATGAACGGTGAATTTACTTAACACATAAATGTTTGATATAAAATTCCATTCAAAAAGCGTTTTTCAGAATTGCAAAAAATGTTGTATAAACTACTATTTTTATTGCAAATTAACTTTAACATTATGAATTGAGTATTTTTTTTACTTTTTTTTAATCAAAGAAAAGACCGTTGGAAATATTTTTCAAAGCTATTTTCGGTCGGAAAAAATAGAAAGCTAAATTTTGTTTTAATTTTCCGAATTTTAATGGAATTAAAATCATCTGAGAACAATTTGAAATGCATTTTCCTGCGTTTTAAATCATATTTATCATATTTAGTCTGGGATGTTTTGAAGTTTGTTGAAATAACTGTACAGTACTGCAAACCGTTTTTTTTGGCGGAAAATGATAAAGACAAACTGATGATGTAAATAAAACATAAAAATGAGGAGCTGGATGTCGTGAACTTTGAAAATAACATGATTGTTTTTTGGTTGAATTTCTATAAAAAATACATCAAACCCTGTTGCCTAATCATCAGTTTAAATGTCATTCTAAAATTCTAGAAACAATGCTTAAGCTTAAGCTGAGGAAGTTATTAACAAACAACAAGTAGATTGAAAAACATTTTAGCAACAAAAAAAAAACAAACTTTTTCCACAGTGCCAGTGAAAGGTTGGTCGGTTCAAACCACGGTGGAAGGCACGTGTGTGTGCTCCAGCCTCGTGGTTTTACGGTTACGGGCGTTTCGTGGCTGATTGTACAAAACTACTGGAGCGGAATTTCACACGATTAGTGCCGCGACCGAGGGTCTGTCGTGGCGCCCACCTCAGTGCTGATCATCCTCGATAGTGGCCAAGCCAAACACGGAGTGGGGGCTGGGGACATGGCCACGACAACAAGTGTGAGTTTGTGTGTGTTGTTGGGGGGAAAAATTGCATGTTTTTCCACATTTTGTGGTGAAAAGGAAGTGTTTCTCCTGATGACTAGTGAGATGGTGTTGGCAGGTGTGATTTGCTCATGTTATTCATGTGGAAAACATTTATTAGCATGTCGTTTAATAATTGTATCATTTTGAGTAAAAACATCAAAAATTCTCATTCAAAGCATTTTTGTCTCCCTGACCTGACTCAAATTAAACAATTCCAATTGAAATTAAGCCTACCGAACAAAAAGTGGGCAGTTTACAGTACCTCTTCATGCGTCACACATTAAATTTATCTCCCAAATTCATCAGATTTAAATTGTCGCTTTTAAAAATGCCATCGACAGCTGAGGGACGATCAACACATAAAATGCATACACGCCCCCCGCCTCAAACGTCAACGCTCACCTTCGTGGAGTTTGTTCAATGGCGACGAACCTCACAGCGAGAGAGAGAGAGAGACGTAGGTAGACCTCCGTCAATGGCCAACATAAATACCGTGCACCACGGCGCCGACGACCTTCCCCGGGCCAACATTTCCCAGGTCACAATGCCAACATATGCACCAACATAGTGCTACTGCCAGTGGTAAGGGTCATAAACGCAAGATTGTCTCATTTTAAAGTCATTTTTTTATTTTATGATTTAGTTTTTGGAATTTTAATATAAATTTAAACGGTTATCTCTAACAAATAAATTCAAATAGGACAAATTTCCAAATACATAAAACCTTCACCCTACGCCATGACATCAACCTGAAAAGTGGACAAAGTTGGGAAAAGCATTTACGTTCGGTTATGCACGCTTCGTTAATTCTGTTTACCAGTTCAACAGCTTCCCATCAGTCAAGTTCATTATAATTTTTGTTTGTGCTGCACATTCTCTTTCTCTTCTTTTTCCCTATCGGAATGTTCCACCCATGATCAAAACAATAGGAAAATTGGTGGTGTTTGAGGAGCGAGGGACGAAGTGGGTGGGCCACGTGCGTACATTGGTCCCCTCGCCAACAATTGTTGATGCTCTCGAGTGAGTTCTATTTTTTTGGTCACATATGTGTGTCTGGGGCTCTGACGCACAGGTGGGCGATCGAACGCTTCACGTACGAGCAATCACTGATGGAATTTACCTGGAATCAATCAACTTGCAACGATTGAATTGTGCAATTCTGGGAGAGAGAATGTGACATGCTGTTCTGATGTGTGTCTAACAAAAAACGAGAAGGTGCAAATTTAATTTCGTAATTGAGTTTTGGCTTTGAAGTGCAATGTGACAACAAAAAAAGTTGTTTTTGATTCGTTTTTTTTTCCCATGAAAATGTAATTATTGTAAAATACCACAATTCAACAGCAAAGCGGAACAAAACTAGGTTGATTTTCTTGGAAAATTAAATTTATGAAATTGGTTTGAACTCGGAGTACAATGCAAATATTATTATATTCCCCCCACTCCCCTTCAAAACTTGTCCAAAAAATCACAAAAAAAATCTCAAACATTTTAAATTGATAATGCGGAAAAACATTATAAGAAAAAAACAGATCTATGATATGGATTCATTGAAACTTTGCAAATATTGTTGACAGGGCACGACTTAAATAATGTGCATGAATAACACTTTTCTAAAGTTTTTTTTGTAAATTTAGGATTGAAATTTGGTTCTTTTCGACCCCGACTAAAGGTTTATTCAGATTTTTAGTTTAATTTTATTTTTTTTTCTTTCTTTAGTATTCGATGAGTTAAAACAGCTATTTCTCCTTATATATTTGATTTTTTCCGGGAAACGGGAAATATATTTTTTTGGGAAAATCCCGGGAAATGTTTTCCCGGGACGGGAAGTTGGACGCTCTAACTTTGCTCCTTTTGTTTTTTTTTAATCAATGTTTGTTTTGTGTTAAGGGGTTACATTTATATGAAAAATACACAAATATATTTTATTGTATTTCAAAATAAACTTTTTGAAAATCGGGCTTCGTCATGCACACGGAATCGGTTTAACGAGTTCTCACCAGTCGATTTGGTCAAAACAGTGTTGAGATATTGTGGCACCCGGTTTTTTGAAACTGCTTACTTAAAGTTCCTATTTCTCGGCAATAATGCTACCAAATATCTTCAAATTTGTTTTGTTAGTAGGTGAAAATGTATATTTTAATGCCCTGAAAAAAAGAATTAAAAAAAGTTGAAGTGACTTTTGACCTCTGACTTTTCTGCCGATATACATGTATGTAACCCCTTAACTTGGCTTAAGCTTTTTGTAAAATAGTTTTGTTTTAAAAAAATTTTGATTCATAAAACATTTTAAACTGAATCAATTGTATAAACTTTTTTTATATGAAATTTGTTCTTATTAGTAAATTGTATATCGTTTTAAGCTTTTCAAAATTGTATACAAACTTCTTCTTAAATTACAGAGTTTAGGTTTAGGGTATCCAAAATGTTAACACATTTTCTTTTGTTGGGCCATCCTGGACGAATAAAATTTTAAAAGGTCGCATTAAAGTATAAAGTTATATCTTGGTAGTTTTTGAACGTAAGGTGGTTAAAAAATAGTGGTCCGTTAAAAAAAAATTTAAAGACAAAATCTATTTTAAATAATCCATATTTTCATGTAAAACATTTTGAATGGTAAAAAGAATAGGAAATAATTAATTTTTTGCAGTTTTAGTGAATAACGTGGGTTGCATTTTTTATGCAGAATAGTTTTTTTTTGTAAACAGTTTGTTTCCCGCTTTATTTTGGCGTCCGTGTGTTTGGTCAACCAAATAACCAAAATATTGTCGAAAAGTATTACTTTTCGATACAAGTGCTTAAAAATTGAACTTTTCGGCACTCAAGAAAGTGTTGTTGTATTGAAGAATTCTGTGCTGTTTATTTGGAAATGACAAGTAGAAAAAAAAAGTCTTGCAGAGCTAAAAGGAATAACTAATATTTAAAGAAAGGTCTATTTTTTGGATTTGAGAAATTCTCTCCCAAAACTGGAAATGGATTTAATTTGTATTTTTTGATTTGGCTCAAACTATGTGAGGGCCTTCCCTATGACCATAAAAGCTATTTTGTGCCATTGGTTCACCCACACAAGTCTCCATACAATTTTGGCTGTTGTCCATACAAAAATGGTACGTAATTATTCAAATAGCTATAACTTTTGAGTGAATTTTCTGTTCAATTTGGTGTCTTCGGCAAAGTTGTAGGTATTGTTGAGGACTATTGAGAAAAAAATGGTACTAGGAAAAAAATTGCAGATTTTTGAATCAACTTTTTTTCACAAAAACTCAATTTCCCAAAATATGTATTTTTTGATTTTCCTGATTTTTTTAATATGTTTTAGGGGACAAAAACCCACAACTTTTGAGCCATAGAGAAATATGGTCAAAAAATCTGGCGTCAAGTTATGATTTTTTGAAAAATTGATGATTGGTTGCTGAGATACAGCCGCTAAAAAAAAGAAACACGAAAATTGAAGTTTTCTAAGTCTCACCTATACAACCAACCATTTTCTAATGTCAATAGCTCAGTAACAAGAGGTCCGATTTTAATGTTAAAATATGAAACATTCGTGAAATTTTCCGATCTCTTCGAAAAAAATATTTTGAAAATTGTAAAATCAAGACAAAAACTTTAAAAGGGCCAAATATTGAAGATTACGCTTATTTAAAATGCTAGTCTTGATTTAATTTTAGCCAAATCAAAAATACAAATACAATGCTCATTTGGATAAAAAAATCTTTCGAAACAATAAGATTCAAGATTTCAATGAGAGAGTAAAATTATTTAACAGTCTCTATATTCGATTCACAAACCGCGTGGAGTTTGTACTCCATTAGGCTCCAACTGTTACATAAATAATTGTTGTATCTAAAATTAGAATTTACATGAATTTAATTGCAAAAGGATTTATTTCTTCACATAAGAAAATACACAAATAACAGTTTTAATAATACATTTTCAAAATATATCTCATTGGCTTTGATGTTGGATATTGACGCTGAGTAAAAAAAAGAGTATTCTTAATTGATTTCTTAGATATTACATATAAATCCAAACTAATTTCTTCAACATGAACTACCATTCACATTACATGCAAATTTTACAAACCACGACGATTCCACCCTCCGGTGCAAAATTGCAGCCCACCGTGATCGTGATTTAATGTGGCAAGGAATAATTTGTGGTTATCAAAATGCCATAATAATCCCATTTATATTCGATTGTTTGTGCCACACCACTCCGCTCTGGATGCCATCCCGATCCAGCACCATTTGCATCGCCCAAATTGTACCATTTGCGGCGGTGGTGGCGGAATGTACGGCCGGAGGATATCAGCGCAGAGTACCTTCCAATATTCCAACATTCTCCAAACCCCGTGGATGGTGATTCGGCGGATCATCAACCGCAACCGGGGGTCCGCAGTCGAAGTCGTTCAGTCGACATAACCTCACTTTCCTGAGTCCGCCAACTATGCTACTGCAACATTTCAAACAGAGTGAAGTTGTTGCAACGCGCACATGTGGAGAATGCCATCCAGTCAGTCAGGGGGAGGGCATTTGGTACACCACCCACCGGTCCTCACGGATAACGAGAGTCCGTGGTCCTTGCTGAAGTTTCCCCAGCCAGGATTCGAATCGTAAAATTTAATTTCACTTGTGTGTGTGTGCTGCTGCCTTGCCGTTTGTAAACCGGCGGCAGCGTAACTACTCTTGATTCGGTTCATGCATGCATGAACTCAACCCCGGAGAAGGGATGCCAACAATGCGTTTGTATGGGGCCAGGGATGCCAACTTGAAGAAGAAAATTTGAATTATTACAAAATCTAGTCATTCTCCGAAAAGAGATAAAAAAGAAAAAATCTAAAATCTGTTGATTTGGCATCCCTGGCATGCACTCAGAGAAATTTTTCCGAACAACACACAAAAGAACAAAATTTGGTTCAATTTAGACCAGCGCCACAAGTGCACTTCTCCGGTGGTGCGATGGAGAAGGCACTTCAACGTTACACATATCCGTTTTGCTTTCGATGCCCGTCGTCGTAGTCGATTCCAGCGGATTTCGCCGACGGAATGGCAACGAGCTTTTATGACCACCCAACCCAAAACCCTGCAGCCGCCGTGGTTCACGTTTTTCGGCGAGTGCTCTTCTGATAACACCAAACGGAGTAAAAACAAATGTAAACCGTAAATTTTTATTATATTCCAGTGTACCTACCTCTCCGGACCTCTCCGGGGTCGGGATTGGTTGTGGTGATCCAGGGGGGTTCATGTACCTTGTACAAAAGCCTTTGTTGCCCCTGTCGGAATCCGCGAGGAACATGACCGCTTGGACCGCTTTCTTCCCTCGGTCGAAAATTGCAGCAGTAAATTTTGAACCCCAAACAGGTAGCCTAGGAGGAGCACAATTCCTGGGCGAAATGGTTCATTGGATGTTACCTCTAACTGAATAAATCAAACCCCAACAAACCGCTCAACCGTTACGGTGAACAAAGCTCGCGCGAAACATGGCGCGTTTTATCGCCCTCTGATTTGGAGTAATGTACACGGGGCTCTAAAAGTCCGCTTAAGCCGCCAATATTGCGCGGGTCCTAACATGGAGTGATGGCGGTGGGTCCAGCGGCGGATTGCGATTGGAACGACCCTTAGATATATATCTCAACGCTGGGTAAACTAGTTTACCGTTACCCTTCTCCAAGTGGGGTGAAGTTATTTTCGATTAACGAGCATTAGTCACCATAAATAGTGCGAAATGTGCGTGAGGCAGCATATGGGAAGCAGTTTGAAGAAATGCAAAAAAACAGATACAACTGTAACTACCCTACAAGGATTGACCCTGCTGAGTTGCGTTCAAGATCATTGAACCAACGGACTTGTTTGAAATGATTAGATAAATGATTGAGATTTAACCGAATTTGTCTATTAAACCATTCGTTTCCAAACTTTGGGAAGCTGTTTAGGGCTCCAAAAGGAACTAAAAAATTGCTGTGCTCATTAGATAAGGACAATTTTATTTATTTTTCCATACAATCATATTACACTCTATGTACCCATGTAGCTTAGAATAATTCAGGAAACATTATAAGCATGTAAAGAAATGTTTATTTTTTCACATGATTTGGAGGACGGGTGTCATAATTACAATTCTAGCCTTTTAAAATAAAACGGATTTTAATGTTTTGTACACTCAAACCCCGATGGTTTGACACTAACTGATGTCAAAAGAACGGGGTCACTTTTTAGTTTGACACCCCATTTACACCCCATTTACATATTCACACACACACACACTATCAAACGGTTGATTTTGATAGTTTTTGCAAGCGCCGTGTAAAAAGTAACAGTTCTTCCATAATAGGGCTGGGAAAAAGAGCCTGCGGTTTCGCTACCTTTTTCTAAGTAAGTTTAGCATCAACACTTCCCGTGCTCCTAATCCTTATTCCTGCCCCGGTGAATGGTGGAGATGGGAGCGGCCGGCAATGGATGGCTTTCATGGTGCTGCCTGTCCTATTTTGATAGAATTGGATTTAATTCTTTTTAATCAACTTCTAAGCAACCTGGGCTAGACAATCATCACATATACATGACGAAATCCAGTCTGCAACCCGCTAAGATCACCATCTCCATGCGAATGCGAATGCGCCGTGTAAAAAGTTACAGTTCGTCACTTTTTAGTTTGACTTTGACCAACCAACGGGGTACAAACTAAAAAAGTGTCAAACGAAAAAGTGACAAACGATCGGGGGTTGAGTGTACTTATATTTTTGGTATGAAATCCTTATGTCCGAAAAAGCCACAATATAAACATGATCTTTGGCTCTAAAAATCTATTTTTCGAAGCCATTTTTTTTAATTTCTCGTCTTTAATAATATTTGTAGAATTTTGAAATCATCATTGAAAAAACTTGTTCAATCCTTTGGAATCTTTTTGAATACATTAGCAAAAGATAATTTTTTCTTTGGGCATTTGAGAGCTTTTTATATTTTTCTTGAATCACAGAATTAGACGTAACAAGAAAAAATATTTTCAGGAGTGCATAATTCGCCTTGTTTCCAAATTTTTTATGTTTAACTTGAGATGTGAAATTTAGTTACCTGGCCCAATGATAACAAAATCTTTGAATAAAATTTGTAATAGTCGTTCCAATTCTAAAAATAATAAAATTTGTATTTTAAAAATTTCTTTGAGGATAACAGGGAAGTATCTACAACATTTTGTGATATTTTTGATCCAACTTTTAGTCGCTGGAAACATTTAATCCGATTTTTTATGCTAAAATATGGAATTAGGTTGGTTTTTAATAATAAGTTATTTACAATTATTGTTTTCGATAAAGTAGCAAATTTGACAGTGTAAGCAATCGAAAAATACAGTTTCTTCAAATACCATAAATTTTAAAATTGCAATAAGGGTATTGAACGACGCAAAATTTTGAATAGATATTCACTACATCAGAGATTTCAATGTGAAATACTAAAATTGTCACAGTTCAAAATTTAAATGAAAATTTAAGTACAATCAGCTGTCATCAATTCAAAACGCGTTTTTCTGCGTTTAGAATCACTTTTAGCATGTTTGAGTTGATTTAAAATCTTTTGAATTTTTTAAAATTTTCGATGTTTAAGTTTTTTTTCTCAAAAATTTGTGTTTTCGTCAAATTTATCATTTTTTGAAAATCATTGGTTGCAAAACTAGTTCAGTTGTGTAATAGTAGTTTATGCAACAAGTTGCAAAAAGAGGATTTTTTCAGCACGAGTCGTAGATTTATCCAACGAGGTTCACTGATTAAAATTTTATGTCAAATTTTCATGTATTTTGTCAATAAATCGTTTAAATCAAAAAAATGTTGAAAAATGTTACTTTTCAGCATTTATTTTGAAAAGTGTTGATATTCGATTCTGTTATTTTTGGTACAGAAAAGTAGGCTATTTCATCGTTCAAGAATGACAGGAAAAGTAAGTAATTTCACGATGGAATTGCAAAAATGCAAAAATGCGGTGAACCTCGTTGGATAAATGTACGACTCGTGCTGAAAAAATCTTCTTTTTGCAACTTGTTGCATAAACTACTATTAAATCACTTTTTTCCATGCAAATGCTGTAACTATGGCTTGTTATTTCAATGTTTATATTTATTTTTTATTTTTTTATAATTTATAGCGCTATGGCGGCCATCTTAATGGCATGTGGGATAACTTGTCATGGTTATTCCAGGAACAATTTAAGAGAGAAAAACATAAAAAACGAACTAACATTACCTGAAGCATAAAAATACAACATGGCATAAGGCCATGTTGATGAAAAAAAAATTCCAGAAATATTTAAACATCAATTATTTTAATTCAAATATTTAATAAATTTAAAAACCTTTCTGGGATGGGACTCAGACTCATTTCCTGGACATGTTTCAAATCTCGTTGCCCTAAATTCCAGAAATATTTAAACATCAATTATTTTAATTCAAACATTAAATAAATTTGAAAATCCTTCTGGAATGTTAATTGTTCGTTTTATGTTATGTTTTGGAATTTCTCTTACAAATTGTTCCGGGGATAACCATGACAAGTTATCCCATATATCATAAAGATGTCCGCCATAGCGCTATAAATTATTCCTGAGATAACCATCTGTGGGATAACTTTTCCCAACTAAATTTATTGATATTCTGAAATTTTTTGACTGTAACATAAAGCAAATTGTGATACTTTTTTTTAGTTAAAAAATTAATACAAAAAATAAAGTAATAAAATATTCATGAAATTTGAAATTAAGTTTTTTCAAAATTAACTCTGATTCGATCAATCAACAGTGGCCGCATAGTGGGAGTTAATGAAAAATTCATCAGTTTCTTAATTTCTGCAGTTTTTTAAAAGTCAAATAAAAAAGTTTGTTTTTGGGTTTTGGGTGTTCTAGAAGTTGCCTTTAGTGAGAAGCTCAAACACACACAATTAGCAATAAAAATAAATGATATATTTTTTTTAATTTATTGTGCTTTTTGAAAATAAAAACAAACAAAAAAATTCAGCAAAGCAAAAATCAGATCAACACTGTCAAAAAAAACAAATTGCCTTACAATTTATAACATAAAATACATTCTTAAAATACCTAGATGATTCGCCTGTTATTCAAATTTCTCCATCTTATCAGCTCACATGGATCTCGTGACCTACCACAACTCAACACCATCTACAACTCAAACACTCATGACTGTCAATTTTCCCCAATCAATTTTCGATCCCATTTCGCCTCATTATCAACTGTCGTGGCAGATAATGTGACATTGCACGAATACACTGAGAAAAATACTGTTTTGTGTTTCATGTAAATATTAGGTTTGAAAGGAAAGTTGTCTATATTCATTAAATCAATTTCTACTGTGCCCGATCCTGCTGAGAACAATAAGTAAAGCTCACTCGAGGGGGATATACCGGCGAGGTCGTAAATATTCATGCGGACGCAGGGCTCCAGCACGGTATTGGGGCTCAGGTCCCGGCGGAGGTCGTCGCAGCGCACAATGATGGCCGAATCGAGCGAGCGTGTGTTTTCGATAATCTGCATGTAAATATGCTTTGCCAATTCGCATATGCTGATTAATGTGAGGGACAGGAACCGTGCGAGAGGCGCGATTTGTCCGGTTGAGTGGAAATTATTTACCACTAAGGTATTGATTTTGGGGTGGAGGTCTGTCTACAATGCTGAATTAAGGTTGTTCCAAGTAGTGCATAATGATGACGACGTTTTAGTACAATGATTAGTAATGAAAAATGGAGCCAAAGTAGCTTATAAATCTGCGATTAATATCCTAACAACTCTAGAACCCCATGTTACAGAAGAGTTACAACTAAGGGATTACACAACGATTTGATAGCAATTTTGCCAGGAGCTTTTCTCGATTCGATTCTTTGTCCGAACCCAAACCGATGGGGTTGGGTTCTGTGACTCAATTCGCACGGAACTGTCCCAGAATTACAAGACGGATAACCGACAGCAGCGGCGGGCACAAGTGTCGTAAAACTGTTTGCTTTTGGATTCAATCGCACTTTTCCCTGGCGTCGGGAAAACGAACGATCCGACGCCATTTGTTGACTGTCAAGTACTTGTCAAAGGATGAAAATGGCCAAACGGATCGAGGGAAGTGTTGCCAGAAATGGGGAAACATTTTCTTTAAAAGTTTGGTAAATGTGGTCTTGAATATTTTTGTTGAAATTTCTAATATGCTTTAAAAGCATTTTTTTTTAAATTTAACAAGCTGGCAACAATTCCCACTTAAGTAAATATTATCCCACAGAACCATCGAAAGGGGTGTAGTAATTTCGTCTGCCACGGCGTACGCGACCTATAAAAACAGAAGACATCTCGACGCCCGGCAGCGCTGTGTGTTTTATTCGATTCGTTTTCCATCATTGACTTGCACAGCAATTGACCGGGGCGCCGTTGGTTTTTCCCACCCACCAGAAGAAAAAAAAAAACAACAAAAAAGTATCACCCGCACTCGCGATGTTTTCAAATTTTATGAATAATAAAAGAAACAGTCAAACTGCTTTTTTCGCACTCATTGCGAAATGTCTCGGAATCGAGTGGGGGGTGTGTGCGTCCCATAAGAAGTGTTGGAGAATTGCAGAAAATTTCTGGGGCACTTCTGAGAAAGGCAATGGCAAAAAGCATTTTGTAAAGTTTTTGCCTTCACTTTACCACCCACCGGGGAGGGGAGATGAACGCCCGCGCGGATTTTCACCCGTAGTAGAGTTGAAAATCGAGGAGTTGCTAACAATATATGCTAGTCGAGATTGCAAATTTTGTTATTTTTACTTCTAGGATAATATCGATTAATCTTTTGTTATTTACAGAAAAAAATGTCTATCTTGTTTTTGTTTATTTTTTTAGTTTCAGTGTTGGTCTCATAATATTCAAAAAAATAAATTAAATAAATAGCCTATTTGATCAATTTAAAAAATATGATTTTCAAGCAACTAAACAAGTAAAACCTAACATAGTTTTCTAGTTAAGTTCTTTATTTAGTTTCAATGTTGATCTCGATATATTTAAAAAAAAATAGTCTCCTTGTTAGATTATCAAAAGTATGATTTGCTAGCAACTAAACAAGTAAAATCTAATAGAGTTTGTTAGTCAAAAAAAAAAGTCTGTTTTTTAGTTTCAGTGTTGATCTCGATATTTTCAAAAACGTAAATAGTCTATTTGTTAATTTTTAAAAAAAAAATATGATGTTCAAGCAATTAATCAAGTTAAGCCTAACAGAGTTTGTTAGTTAAGATAACAAATTTTGTTTTTTTTTAAGTTTCAGTGTTGGTTTCAATATATGAAAAAAAAGTAATAGTCTTCTTGATCAATTTAAAAAAATCAAGCAACTAAACAAGTAAAACCTAACAGAGTTTTCAAGTTAATTTCTTTTTTTAGTTTCAGTGTTGATCTCGATATATTTTTTAAAAAGAAAATAGCCTCCTTGTTAGATTATCAAAAGTATGATTTTCCAGGAACTAAATAAGTAAAACCTAACAGAGTTTGTTAGCCAAGATAACAAATTCTTTTTTTTAGTTTCATTGTTGATCTCGATATTTTCAAAAAAGTAAATAACCTGTTTATTAAATTAAAAAAAAAACATATTTTCAAGCGACTATACCAGTAAAACCTAACAGAGTTTGTTAGTCAAGATAACACATTTTGTTTTTGTTTTGTTTCCGTGTTGGTCTCGATATGTTCAAAACAAGTAAATTGCCAATTTGTTTAATTAAAAAAAAAAACATGATTTCCGAGCAACTAGATAAGTAAAACATAGTTTGCTAGTTAAGATAACATTTTTTTTAGTTTCAGTGTTTATCACGATATATTTTTTTTTAACGAAAATAGCCTCTTTGTTAGATTATAAAAAATATGATTTTCAAGCAACTAAACAAGTAAAACCTAACAGAGTTTGTTAGTCAAGAGAGAAAATTTTGTATTTTATTTTCAGTGTTGATGTCGTTCTTATTTTTTTTAAAGTTAATAAATTAAAAAAAAATATTTTCGAGCAACTAAACCAGTAAAACCTAACAGAGTTTGTTAGTCAAGATAGCTAGTTTCGTTTTTTTAGTATATTCTAAAAAATGCAGTTTTTATCTTAAAAAAACAAAAACGTTAATTTTTCAACAAAGCATGTTATTTTTCACACAACTTTTTGCTCGGGTCCTACCAGTAGCACTAAAAAGAAGCAGATTGTTCTGCTGCTCAGAATCGGGGAAAAATACCCTAACAATATGCAATAACGATTTCCTTACGTAAGTTTTCCACCCACTACCCCCGCCCACCCGGTCAGGGAGGGGCGCTAATGTTGACACAGTCGATTGCTGGCCACACTGCTGGCGCAAAAAAAAAGAAACCCCCCTCTGTGAGGGTCAATCAATGTTTCACAAGTTTTCAATTTCAAACTAGATTTATTTCCAATTTTGTTAGCCACACTGAGGAAGGCGCCGTCGACGTGATGGCGAGTGGCTCCTTTTTGATGATTTTTTTTGCCCAGCAGGGATGCGCTTTTTCCGGGGACGTCAAATTTGTGGCGTGAAAAACTTGAAGAGTAACCGTTTCTGAGGCACGTGGTCGATCCTTGGGGCGATTGAAGGGCCAGTTTTTCGTGGAACGCAACAGTCAATTCAGAACTAGCGGAGAATGGAAATTGAAATTCAATCATCGCCGTGAAAAACGACCAAGGCATGAGCAATGAAGCCTTTTGAGTTTATGTCTGGAAACGTGACTTGGGTCGCCTATTCATTGCAGTTTTTTGTAGTTTAGGTTATTTTAAACTTCAAGATTTGTTCGAGAACCCCCTGCGAACTTTTGATCGAAGAAATTGATTAATTTAAATGTTATAATCTCAACTAAGCTTCTACTCCCAGTTGTTCAAGACTAAATTTTAAGTGATTAGAGCAAATACCCAAGGTGGGAAACCCGCAACATGAAAAGCACTCATTTCAATTATCAGTTTCAAAGCGCTTCAAAGTTTCTCCTCGCCCCACCAGACACAGGGGCTTCAAATTGTTCAGGTGCATCGCGCTGCATAGTTCAAAGTTGTCCTTTTCTTCCCGGTCCTGGCTCCGTGCCTGGTGGAGTCTACAGCCTGGTCCAAGACCACACTTCTAGCGCCAACTCGCGCCACCTCTCGAGCATCATCACTTTCGAGCGATTAGCGGCGGGAACGCTAAATGTGCCTTGATTAGAGGTATTATCGTGGTACCACCAGCGAACTTTGCGGAAAACCGTCCAGAGGCAAGGAGTGGTGCGATTTGCATCTCTAGCCGTGACCGGGGAAAGGTCGGCCTCATCGAGACTAATCGCCAACCGGTAAGATCGAGCACAACTCGGCAGCAGCTTCAGCAGCTTCGGGAGAAGGCTTCCCCACCTGGACGATGACCGCATATGTGCGTGGGTGGACCATCCGGCGTTGGTCGATGCGAGTCTCTGCCAGCCAGAACCGCGTTCGATGGAGGTTTATTAAACTGCTCGTCGGTTGATTGGGATGGTTCAGCCAGGGGTTTGCGAGGTTAGGTCGTCGGCTTCGCAGAATAGACGAGAAATTTAATCGATTTGGAACGTTTGGAATTTCTTCGCTCAAAAATGAAATCAAATTTTCACGTCTACACCCGAATAGACGAGTATTTTTTCCATTTTTGTATTGGTTGTTTCATATGACGTTCAAATTTGAGTGTAGACGTTGTTATCAAAAATTCATATAAGGTTTTGATTGGTTCTAGCTAGGCTACATTCTAGCCCTGGAGGCAAATCGTTGTACAGGTTAGTTTATTTTCTATTCAGATTAACATTTGCTCGTACATTCTCAACTGCCAGTTAATTAACGATTTTAAGTGTTTCAGAATGAAAAATATGCTGTCGGCGTTTACATGTCAACTTTTTCTAAAAAAAATGATTTAAATGGTTAGCCATTTAAACAATGAAATGAGACACCTTCTTCATTTTTTCTGATACCTACAAGTTACAAGAAAGAAAGTGGCTCGGCCATTGCAAAAATGATCCTGTCTCCACTGCTTTTCTGGGTAGTAAATCAAACCGAATTTGATTGAACTTCGTTGATGGAATCCCGAGTAGATATGTAGAGCACTATTATCCAGGGCGACCACTCAAATCCCATTTACGAATTCCAGACTTTTCCAGAATCTTAAATTAGTCTGGTACACCCAGAACTGGGCATCGGCATACGAGAGGATAAAGAGCACGATTCGGTAGTAAAATGGTACTGTGTGCGGACGGAGAGGATAAATCCCGAAATTACCGAGAGTACTTTACTCATGGGTTCATCTTCAAAAAAGTTCATATGTCAAAAAAAAAGTACCGGCACTGAGACTCGAACCCAAGACCTTCGGCATATTGAACCGTGCCTTTGCCGTATGGGCCACCATGGCTCGGTGACTAAGTGGCGGTCATTTGTCCATATAAGCCACTCAATAGGATGAACTGTTCCAATGAACGAATGAACACGCGAGAGGACTACACTCTCGCAAAATAGCACTTTCCTCACGTTTCTTCTCGTGAGGACTATCCTCTCGTTCTTTAACTTTGGGTGTACAAATATTTTTAAAAGGGGGCAAAACAAATATTTTTTCAAAAAACTTCAAAATTTCCATGCAAATGCAAGTGCAATCAGCTGAAATCAATGTAAAATTCCTTTATCCGCGTTTACAAACATTTTTAGCAAGTTTGGGTTTATTCAAAAATCTTTTGAATTTTTGAAAATTTTCGATGTACAGTACCGCAAAAACTTCTTGTTTTCGCAAAAAAATGTTGTTTCCAATTCTTAACAACTGAACTAGTGTAAAATGCATTATAAAACACTTTTTTTCATTCAAATGTTGAGACCATTGCTTGTTTTTTTTTTCAATTTTTATAAAAAAAATATTTATTTTATTCAAAAACTCTTGAATATACTTTTTTGCTTTAAAGGCCTTAAATGGCCTAAATTTAAAATTTCTTAAGTCAACTTAGTCATTTGAAAAATTTCAAAGCAAATCATATTTTCGAAAATAAAAAAAATGCTTCTTTTGAACCCATTTATTTATTTTATTTATTTATTCGTCAAACATACGTAGACTACATGATCGTTGCTTAGTTTCTAATTACAAGGGGGGAACATCTATCTTTGATTGTAAAACTGTTTTTTCATGGTGGATTTTGTCATTGTGAAATCGATTATGTTATTATATTTGTTATAAGTTTCCATCATTCTATTCATGGGCCCGTGTTTAGCGTAGTCAGTTCTGTGAAAATGCAATGCGAATGGCTCACGTGCTCTCAATACGCGTGTGGGTTTATAGAAATTTAATGTTTGTAACAACTCTGGAGAATTAATTCGGTTTGCAATAAGATCATTTACGAACGAGAGAGAAGCGAATTCACGACGCTTTACAAGTGTTTCTAAGCTTATTAACATACAGCGTGCAATATACGAAGGAAGGGGAAACACTGTCCACCCTAGTTTACGAAGAGCAAATAGTAAAAATTGTTTTTGCACTGATTCAATACGGGTTTCGTGTGTTTTGATGTGTGGACTCCACACGACGCTACAATATTCAAGAATAGAGCGAACATAAGCTATGAACAATGTTTTCAATGTATAGGGGTCCTTAAAGTTATAACTGAATCGTTTTATGAAGTTGAGCATATTAGTTGCTTTGAATACCATCGTGTTGTAATGTTCGATGAAAGTCATTTTAGAATCAAGTATGACTCCTAAATCTCTAACATTTGAACAGGTTTCAACTATCTGGTTGTCTAGTTTTACGTTTATATTTGGCTTATTTATTTTTCTGCTGAACAAGATCGATGTACACTTTTTAATGTTAAGTTGTAAAAGGCTACGACAGCACCATTCAAAAAATATGTTGATTTCGTTCTGGAATCTTGAAGCGTCAGTTTCGTCTTTAATTTTCATAAACAATTTCATGTCATCTGCGTAAATCGAAACGTTGATATGCTTAAATATAAACGATACATCATTTACGTAAAGAATAAAAAGTAATGGGCCTAAATGAGAGCCTTGAGGTACCCCGGAAGTAACATTGATGAGCCTAGATATGAGGCCATTAAATTTAACACATTGCGTGCGTTTTGTTAAGTAAGATTTAAGCCATGAAAGTAGATTAGAATCAATTCCGATTTTATCTAATTTGAAAAGAAGCATAGGAATGTCCACTCTGTCGAAGGCTTTGCTAAAGTCAGTATAGAGTGTCTGTACAGAGTTTTTGTTATCCATTTCATTCAATGTGTAGTTTACGAACGAGAGAAGATTAGTTGCTGTTGAGCGCCCTTTGAAAAATCCATGCTGTTTTTGTGTTATGTAGTCTTTTAATTGAGCAAACATTTTGTTGTTTACTATTGCCTCAAAGAGCTTGGGAATACATGAAATAAGAGCAATTCCACGGTAGTTTTTCACGTCAGATTTTTTACCGGATTTGAAAATTGGAACTAAATATGATTTCTTCCAAGCACTTGGGAATATTCCTGATTTTAATGATAGATTAAATAGCCAATAAAGCGGAGAAGCCAGTTCAGAGGCTACATTTTTCGCAAATTTTGGAGATATTCCATCTGGTCCGGTACTTTTTGAACTGTCAAGAGCTTTAAGAGCCGCCTGAATTTCATCTAAGGATAAGCTATCGACTGTTATTTCGTTATTCGCTTGGGGTATAAAGGAAAAGTAGCTTCGGTCACGATCGTTTTCATCAAAAGAGGTGTATACGCTTTCAAAAAAGTTTGCAAATAGTTCACAAATTTCTGCACTGTTTTTGCCAATTTTATTGTCGATAGACATATTTGACGGAAAATTACTGCTTTTTAATTTTGATTTGACAAAATTGAAAAACTGCTTGGAATCACTCTTGATTTCCGATTCTACCTTTCTATGATACTTTTCAAATTCAAATTGGATGGTGACTTCTAACTGACTGCATATTTGTAGATACTCATCAAGTTTTTGGCTATTGCTTTTGTAAGCTTTGTGAGCTTTTTGTTTTCTATTTTTAAGGTTTTTAACCTTTCTTGTAAACCAAGGCGGGTGTTTGTCAATTGTGCGTCTTTTTCTTCGTATTGGGACGCTTTCATCGAGAATGTCGAATATAATGCTATAGAAAGTGTTAACTGCTAGCTCGATGTTCGTTTCTTTCTCTAGTAATGCTTTCCAATCAACTTCTAATAGTCTACGTTTGATTAAGGGATAATTGGCATTATTGTAATCAGGAAAAACGAAACGAAGTTGACTTTATAGTTGTCGGCCACCATTGCTAGTACCAACCACTAGTGTCTTCCTTTTAATCTACAAGGACTTCGCCGCCCTGGGCTCCTAAGTGTATGAAAGTATGGCACGGAGCGACGGCGCCGAATACCCATATTTACACAAAGAATTTTGTAAATATGTAATCAGGAATTTCTTCGTAATCTGAACCATCTGGTCTGTTAATAGCCTTATGCACGAAAAGTGAAAATTCAATTGCTGTGTGATAAGCTTCATTTTTCCAAAGTGGATTATTTGCTTCAGTCACACAGAAGTCTTCAGTCATATTAGTAAAAAGAAGATCAAGAAAGCGATTATTTTGATTTTTAACATGATTAATTTGATTTAGGCCGAGAGAGTACATTTTATCAAAAATTAATTGTAATCTATCACTTTCCCCCAACTCAAAAAAATAAATTTCAATTGACAGGTAATTTTTCCGATAAATGAAAATCAACTTTTATCTAAATTTGTTTTAACCCATGCTCGTACAAAAAAATCTAAATTCTAAAAAAAAGATCTAAGATTGAAAGTTTGACTTTTCCAATGTTTTTAAAAATGTCAATTTTTCTAGGGTGAACTTTGGCTGTGTTTCTTACTAACATTTCGACGTCGTCGTGCTATCTTGTCGCACCCGCCATTTCGACGTTCCGAGAAAAACGCGTTTTAATGTTTGACCTTGAATAAACAAAAACGAAAGCACGCCAAGCAAACATTAAAAAACACGTTTTGTTTGGCTGACCATTCTGTGCATTGTCCCGAAGTTTGGTTGAAGTTGGTTGCTGGAGTCCCGAGTTATAATTACAAATGTTTACGGTAGTCTAGCTTGTACGTGCGTCAAACGCATCCTGACCTGCAATCCCTTTGGCCAATTGTCGCACTTACATCAATTTTCGGGGAGTGACAAGATAGCACGACAAGATTGAAACTACTTTCATATGAAAAGTGACAAAAATTTTCGGAGCTTTTTTGGTTTTCATTGAATATTTAAGGATTGAAATCGAATTTTGGGGATCTGTGAAGGTCAAAAGATGTGGCATTGTGAGCTGCACAAAATGGCGTTCTTATCTCAATTTGGCCCAAAATGCACGTACGACAAGTTAGCACGACGGCGACAATTTGCTCTATATTATGTGAAAATAAGTATGCAGTAATTTTTGTAGTGTACCAGATCAGCTTATTTTTTAAATTTAAATGATAATGGTATCGTTCAATTGAAACAGTGACTGTAAAAACATGAAACAACTAGATAAGCAAAAGTTAATAAAAGGAGGTGGTAGTGTAAGCCAAATACTATCAGAAACAAACATAAACTTAACTAGATAAATGCGAATTAAAATACCTACTAGAAATTAAACAAGAAAAAACAAGAAAAGATTTTTTTCGTAGGACAACAGTTACTCAAAATGACCTCCTGAAGACGGAAAAAATAAAAAATTTCGAAAAAAAAAAATTTGGCTGTAGGGAGTTAAGAATCCTGCAAGCATTTTTTAGAACCAAAAAAAAAGTAGAATCGGTCAAAGAAGTCTATTGCAAGACTTCTTTGACCGATTCTTAGCAAAGCTACACCAAAATGTCACATTTTTCAATTTTCAATGTGATTTTTAATATGAAAAAAATAATTTTATTATAATGCAATAATTGCAATGTGCTTTAAATGCGTTTTCTTACCTTAAAAGCCAAGAATATTGACCAAATGTGGTCTGCAAGCCATTGAACGGGAGAGGAGTTTTTTCATAAATCTGCTCCTTTCGTTGTCCCGTCACGAAAAGAAATGTCTGGCAAAAACAAGGGCAAAAACTAAAATTTCAACCAATTCTTTCAGTTTTACGATGTTGTCCCGTCACTCTACATTTTTATTTCAGGGGAAGCACAGGTACTATATGGTTCATTCTGCGTGATTTTTTTCAAAGGAGCCGAAGTCATTTCATTCTCAAATAGATTAAAGTTATGTAATAAACCTTAATTATTGAGTCAATTGCTAAAAACGAATGGAAATGAAAATTGTTCATAATATTACAAAACTGTTGAAAAGTCAGAACTTTTCGACTTTTTTTTTACAGAAAATCACAAATTTAAAAAAAAAGTTGTGGATTTCTATGAGTTCCAAATTTTTCCCGACTTTAATCATTTCCCAACTTGAGTGGCCATTCTGAGTATTGTTTGCCTAAAATTGGCAATATTAATTAATGAAACCATTTTTTTTTGAGATTATTGCATGATAATGGTGAGATGGTGGTAATGTGCTTCTAGATATCCAGATTTTCTTTTCAAAAAATCGTACCTCGGATTTCTGTTAATGAAACACCTCCATTTTCGGATATGTTATGTAAAAATATCCCAAGGAATCCGATAAAAAATATTTTACGACATAGGCTGTTTGGTCCCATGACCTTGAAAACAGCAATTTCAATTTTCTTTCTACTTTTTCAAATGTTAGGCTACATTTTTCGTTAATAGCCTATCTAATACCCTTTCATTTGCATCAAATAGAGCTAAAATAGGTTAAAATGGCGCAAAGTTATGAGTTTTTAAAAAAGTGTTTTTTTGCGGAAATCGACGATAATATCAATTTTTTTGACCACCCTAACACGGCGTAGGTACCCTTATAACACAAAAAAACCCGATTTAATCCCACCTGGGGTGAGATAGAGCCTTTCTTACTAAAGAATATAACGATGGTAGAACTTCTTTCAATTCATAACATTGACTTTGTTTAGAAGAAGAAGAAAGTCTTATGATGAAAGCAAAGTATTATAAATGATATGATTTCCAAAAGAAACAAAAAACGCCATTTTCACCAAAAGAATATTTTTAATCGTACATATTCTTAATCAAACAAGCGTTTATGACAAACGCGAGCATAGCAAGCTTCACATGCGCCAGTGACAACGCACACCGCGGTAGGCGCAAAGAAAAACCGAGGTATAAGTCAACCGCGTGTGCCGCACGGTGCAGGGAAGATAGCCATTCAGCTTCTACGAATGTGACAGAGTCAGAGATAGCTATTTTTACAACCGCACCACTACACACTCAATCGCGAGAACCTTCGGTAGAAAGCCATTGGCGTCGCCAGCATTGAAAACTTTGAAAACGATATAAACGATGAAAAGCTTAGAAAGCTTCTATTGGAATCCAATGAACCCTGTTAAATAAACTTACGAAATCACGAAAAAATGAAGTCTACATTTAGGCGATTTTAGGAGCGCACGGGAAACAAAATGATTGTAGCCGGATGAATGTCCTATGTCACAAAAGTTTTTAAATAAACATTGGACAGTGATGCAAAAACAAACAGGGCAAAAGAAACCGAAAAGCTACGATTTCTTACATGTTGTAGGAAACATCGGTAGACAAGCTACTACAAACGAGTATAAGTCGAGCCAGCAAATATATGCGCCAGTGTGATTTTTTGACGATTTTTCCGATTAAAATTCATGCTGAATCGACATATTTACGAAGATGGAAATGACAAAAAGCAAAGCAATCCACTTTAACGACCCCCGGGTCTTTTGTGGGCTCTGTTGCAAGTTTCTGCTCATTTCTAGGCGTCCGAAGGTTATGTGTGGTGAGTCACCCATAGCCTCTTTTTACGCAAATGGACCGACGTTTTACTTCCCCATCCGATAGAAGGCGTGGTCAGGCAAATCTCGTCACGAAAAATGCCACCGGGTCCGTCTGGGATTGAACCCAGGCCATACTGGGGTTTGGAGGCTACCACGCTAACCACTAAACCACCGGACCCGGCTATAGATGGAAATGACGTCCTGGCTTAAAGTAATAATAAAACCTATACCTTTCTTTAGTAAGAAAGACAAAAAGTAAATCGTTCTAAAAATTGATCGGGATTGCCGATCGATGTCGAATTTGTTTCAGATGCTCACTCATGGTCTGTACTATGAATGTAGCAAGAAATTTTGAATAAAATCAGAAATGAAAAATGTTGGCGAAGGTCACCAGGTGGGCTTTTAACTCTTTTTAGGGATTTTTTTCTTATGGTAGGTCAATCAAACGGCTCTAACTCCAGAACCATATTATGAATCTGGATGAAAATTTGGGAGATTGTAGGGCTCGAAAAATGCAATTTTTGAGATAAATAAATGAAAATGAAAAAATTTGACCATATTTTCATTTGAAAACTGTGTATTTTGTTGAAAAGTCTGGCCGCATCCGAAAACAGATGGATATTTCGAAATTTGCGCGGCATCTCGCCCAGGTTCAGCACACTAGCTTTCATCTGCATTTAGAAGAATCGAAATCGGATATATGGGAGCTGAGAACGGTGCGACACAAAATTTTGCAAAATTTTACCACATACGAACATCACTCGACCTCCACGGAATTTATTTTCTCAAAATTCGAGGGTTGGAGATAGACGAGTTCTGTCAAGGTGAATCGATAGAGCGTCAAAATTCGATGAAGTGTGATTTTTTGACGATTTTTCCGATTAAAATTCATGCTGAATCGACATATTTACGAAGATGGAAATGACGTCCTGGCTTAAAGTAAAACCTATACCTTTCTTTAGTAAGAAAGGCAAAAAGACGATTTGTAAACCTTTTTGCAAATTGGATCACGCTACCACACCATGCGTCAAAACCTCAAATATCGGTTAAATTCGATATACAAAATAGTTTTCTAACAGTGGATCTTTCAAAACTGACCTGATTTGTTGTTTGCTATCTTTTTCGGGTTTGGTGCATTTACTAATATGAAAGGTTTTGGTTGAAGAACCGAAAAAAATCATGGAATGAAATTTTACCCATTTCCAAGGTTTAGAATATCCCTTTCAGTAGCATCAAGCCACTCAATTAAATTTTTCCTCCGATTGAACAAACCAACTGCATATTTTTCGGTCTTCTTTTTCTTCCATTTTGCTTGTTCCACAGTTAGTCGTGTTCGTGCTACCTTGTCGCACGACGATTTTTGGCCAAATTGAGTTTGGTGCATTTTGTGCAGCTTTCAATCGCAGAGCTCGAATAATTGTTCAAATGTTTGGATATATACTCGGGACGAGTTTTTTATAGTTTACATCAAGTCAAACATAGAAACGTATTTTTCTCGGAGCTTCAAAAAGCAAAACACGATAAGATGGTACGATCACATCGAGTTGGAAGGTACAATCAACTGTTGAAACAAGACCTCGTTAAGTATTGATAAATTTTCCTAGAAACTGTTCGAAACAATTGGATACGTTAGAACAAACCCACCTTCTGATTCCTCGAAACGTTCTCTATTCAACCACGAAGCAATTTCACGCTGAATTCCAAGAAAAGCTCAACCTCCTAGTCAACACAGTAAATTTTGCAGGACTCATCCATCGTTACAACAGCGTCCGAACCCCGTAATCCAATTCGAACTGTGACCGTTTTTTTCTCCCACCCAAGTTCAGCTGTACAAGGTAATCAACCTGACCGCTGAAGTTGAAAAACGGCACTCAGCGGAAAGCGTTTGATGTCCTGTCCCGTCCCGTTGCCGGAAAGTGAGCCCGAGCCGCGCGTTGTTTCCGACTGAAGAGCACACAGCACTTGGCGACAGGTGTCCTCGAGAGCGGGTCGAGTTTCCACCAATGTTGCGTGCTGCTGCTGCACAGTGCACACGGGTGATTGGCCGCTGTTGTTGTCGGTGGAGGGGGGACAAGTGCCACTCGCGTAACTGTTTCTTGGGAAGCGGCGATTGGCCGGGGAGGTCTGTGACCTGGACGCCGTTTGATTGGGTTGTGGGATTTTGGGTAAAGCTAGCTGGGGGACTGAAGTTAGTTTGATTGATTTACTTAACAACTTGATTAGCAATACTTCATCAACACCTCAGATCGATTTAATCATCTCTAATGTGCCGTGAGTGCCAGAGGCAACTGTTTATAGCAATCAGGCTAAAGCTAGGCATGACAAGAATCAGCTTACCTTCAGGCAAAGAAAATGCCTTCAAGTGTATGATAGGAAAGTCTACGTTAGGGTGATACTATCATCAAGTATACAAATTAAGGCTATTTTATCTGTTTTCCCCAATACCACCCTAATTGCACTCAACCTAATTGTAACGCACTCAGTCATTGCAATTTCCAACTGCAGTTTCAGTTCTGCAGTAACTGAGAGCTTGAGGGGGGTTAACTACGAGCCCCCACTACTCACTCGATTACAACGAAGGGTGGCAAATTGGGTTAGAGGAAACGCCGCGCGCGCGAACGCGCAGTCACACTATCGCAACATGGATCTATGTTTATATGCCGGGGCGATTATCAACAGCCAACAAATGGGATCACATGTGTGTGTGTGTTTGTATGTGTGACAAGTAGGGTGGGGGTGGTGGGTGGCAGTTGCAATGGGTGTGATTTATGCTAGCGAAATTACATAACAGCTTAAAACGGATTTAAAATCTATTATGCTGGGAATTGTTGCATCTAAATACGTGCATTTACTGTTGCTGCTGCTTCGATGCTGTTGCACGGCTTCTGCTAATCTCCCGGGGTTTTCCACTTTCAGTTTGGTGAACTGATGCAAAATTAGTGAGCCCAGCGGAGAGCAAAACGGCAAAACAATTTCATTTCTGGGTAATCCCTTTACCATTTGGGTCCTCTAAATTACCAACGAGAGCTTTTCAAGTAGATATCTCGTTCTCTCTCTTTTTCTACATCAACATCACATGCACAATCACAATCACAAAAGCACCCGACGATTCATCAGACCTTTTTGGAACGAAATCGTGTTTTTCAAGGTTCGTTGCAGATTTACGGGCGTTCAGGTCAAAGCTGCAGACAATTTTCAGAAGATGAAGCAAAAAAACACAGAACCCAGAGCCCAGCAGCTAGAGCAAAAGTGCATCACTCGAAGCGGCACTTGGTGACTCCTTCAGCTGCTGCCAACCGTGAAAGATTGTTTCTGCTGAAGCGATTTTGCCCTCCATCCAGGGATGGAGTTTTCCACTCTTGTTTTCCATTCATTTCCAGCCAGCCAAGCATGTGACTGCTGCTGGGGGGAATCTCTTGGAATCGGGAATTTATCGAACTCAATTATGATATTTTAAATTCATGAAACGTGAAATTTCAAAATTTTGCCACCTTTTTTTTAATTCCGGAAAACGGGAATTTTCCAACAATTTTCCCGGGAAATACAGGGAATTCCCAGGAAATTTCCAACCTACTAAAAATGTTCAGAATTCTGTGAGCTGAGCTGTTTGTTAAGAAGTCCTATTTTTATGAATTGCTGTTAAAATTGTCTCTGACCAGTTTGAGAATTTGATTAATATCAACATCGAAACATAAAGCTGACATTTAAAAAATATCTTAATTTTTCAAAAACTTTTAAATGATTTAGAAAAAAAATTCTTGCAATTTAATGATTAACCATTTTGGTCATGGTAAATAAAAACGTAAAAATATCGATTTGCGGGAAGGTGTTAAAGCCTTTTTTCAAAGTTATTTATATATATATATATATATATATATATATATATATATATATATATATATATATATATATATATATATATATATATATAATATATATATATATATATATATATATATATATATATATATATATATTATATATATATATATATATATATATACTATATATACTATATATATATATATATATATATATATATATATATATATATATATATATATATATATATATATATATATATATATATATCCAATTATACCTCAAAAACCAATCAAAAATTGAATTGTTTGTTTTTATTCCAAAAATCAAATCAAATTATTCGCTCTACAGAATTGCCTTGGCGTTCTCGATTGCGAGATTCCTACTCGAATGTAGGTGTTCGAAGGCTTGATTGTTGAGGCAATTGCAAACCTCTTTTTACACCTTAGCTTCCATCCACCCCGGGATTCGAACTGACGACCTTTGGATTGTTAGTCCAACTGCCTACCAGCGACTCCACCGAGGCAGGACCCAGGGAGACGACTCCTACACCTGGACTGAGCTAACGACCTAACCTTTTTTAGGTTAGTCCGGGACCAACATTTACTTCCCTTCCGACGGACGGCGTGATCAGACAAATCTCGTCTCGAAAAATGCCACCGGGACCGTCATGGATCGAACCCAGGCCGACTGGGTGAGAGGCAATCACGCTTACCCCTACACCACGGTCCCGGCTTGTTTTTATTCCATAATATCTAATTTTCTGTTGTCAAACAAATAAGAATTTGCTTATTCCAGTATCAAATGCTTGAGACCTAATACTCAAACCTAATCAATTTGTTATACTCAAAAAGAAAGACATTAAGATTATCTAAAAAAATAAATTTTCTGAAATTAGTGAATAAGAACAGAAAAGTTCTTTAATTTTATTTTTAAACTTAAAACATTTTGAAATTAATGGTAAAGGGATCAATTTTTTAAAACTTTTATTGTTCTATTTTTCAACCAAACTGTTTTTTTCAATTTTTTTGATTTTATTGATTTTTTTAAAACAACTGATATAATTATTAGGGTGGCTCGAGATAGTCAACTAAACAATTATCTAAAATTTTGGTGTTTGGATACCCATTGCATTTTAACTTTGTATATGAATTTGTATGGAAAACCTCAATTTTTACATTTTGATTTTGAAAGATAAGTTTTCAATTTTGTACTACTTCAAATCAACAGAAAAACATAAAAATTGAAAAAAAGCTTGAACTTTCCCGAAAAATGTATGGCGCAGATGATGCTCTCTTGCTAATGTTAAAAAAATACAGCATGCTCAAAACTGGTCTTAAACGCGATTTTACGAGTAAAAAACAAGTTTTGAAGAAGCTATATCTTTTGACAGGAGCAAGGTAGCACCGAATTTTCTTCGGGACATTTTAATAGTATTTCGGAATTTATACGCTTTTGTGTTGGTTAAAAAATTCAATTCAAAAATCAAAATACAAAAAGTAGTTTTCCCCATACAAATATCAATTTCAACTAAAATTAAATGATATTGCGCAAAGTGTGGACGCAACCAATCGGTTCAAAAATAAGTTCTGGTTCGATCTTATAACATTTTAGGCTTTATCTTAGCTGTTACAACCGCTATAAAACCTATCAGCTAAAACCTACATTAAAACCACTTAGTCGTTACACACTACCCAGAACTCCGATAAACCCCTATTAAACCCCGAAAGGTTGTCACGGCCTTTTTTTATAAAACCTGCAAAACTCCTCAAAGCCTTAAAAAAAACTTTGTTAAAACCTAGTCAGGAGTTATGGAAAAACTACATTTCATACGTTTTCAAACGTCTTATGCAAAATAGGTTTTATTCTGGCAAAAAATAAGACTTCTTCTTTTGGTGATGGTTTTCTAAAATGGCGATGATAAATAATATATATTGGAGGTAATTAAAATAATTTGAAAGCTTATTTCTTGCAATTGATGGCTCTAATTCAGCTGAGGTTTAAATTTATTGATAAAAGTGGGGTAGATAGAGGCAAAAAAATCAACTCGCTTAATCAAAAATGTTTCTTTTGTTATTATAGTTTTTTTATGTAAAGAATATTTAATTGCAATTCAAGTTCCATTGGACCACTCGTTTAGCGCCATATTTATGCATTGCTAATTGGCCGCGTTAAATGCATTTTTAGGAGCTTATGGTTTTAAGTAAGCATTTTGCATGGCTAATGGCACTTGACAGCTAAAACACCCTTGGTTTCTCTTAAAACTTTCATAAAATTTTATTGAAAGCCATTTGACTTTTATTTTCTCAAGGTTTTATGTCCGAGGCATTAAACCATGTTAGAACCAACTAATAAGCTCTTGCTTATTGGTTGCGGTGAATGGTGAATAAAGCAATCAAGATGCTACCATTAAACCTCAATAAAACTGGGTGGTGGCTAGTTGGTTTAAAAATGTAAAGATGTGATTGTAAACAAGATTTTTTTCAGACTCACAGCTTTTTTTTTGCTGGATAGATAACTGGTTATAATATTTCGAGCAACTTGATACTTAATTCTATAATTTTTTTTTTCCTTTTTCATCTTAATGATAGGCGAGCGACACTTTATAAAATATTTGAAATCAACAAAAAAAAAAGGAGATTTGGAAAAGAAGCGAAATATTCCATCTTTACACAGAATTCCTGGTGCTGCTTGGGAAACAATCTGGTCAATCCCAAGACGGAAAGGGGGGGTAGTTGTGCTAAGGGGGAGGAAAATTCTCGTTCAACCAGTTTGTTTACGATGCAGTTGACCTGGTGAACAACATTGACAATCTGGCCGGGGGACGACCGACCGACCGGCCAGAAAAGGGATGGACGCGTTCATATTTTTTTGTGGCGCGTTTTCCCGGCATTTTCCTTCTGGTTTTCTGACCAGGGCCAAGGAGGCGCTCTTGTCGAGTGTGAAAATGGTGTTTGCAACGAGAAGAGGAAAAGTTATGAACCAGTTTGAAGTTTTATTTTTCGTTGGAATTATGTTGAGGACTATTGAGTGTTTTCTGTTTAAGTGTTTTTCGTTTCGATATTTATATGTTTCTGGGAAATTTGTAAAATAAATAATAAGGTGAATTTTACTCAACTCTGAATACAACATGCAACGAAGCCAACAATCCGTTCAATCAATTATTCACTCCCAAACACCAAAACTTTTCCTCAAACCATCAACTGTGTAATCAATTCGACTTCAACTTTTTTTAAACACCCCGGAAGTGGCGAACCATGATTCGTGTCCATCAATTTGCCATGCAATCCATCGAAATCCGTCCGGTTCTGGTTCGTATCGACAGCTTGCTTTCAACAAGGGGGTTTCCTGCAGCCGGGAAGACACTCCAGAAAGTCCTACCCGTCCGTGCTGGTGTCCAGTTCAGTAATAATGTATAAACTGCACATGCAACTTTAATCGCTCACTTCTACCCGGGGTTTGCTCTTCTTTGCTGGGTTTCTTGCTGTTGGGTGAAGGTTGGGGGTTGCTTTGGGCTGAGGAGGGAAACAAGTTTTCTTAAAATTTAAGTTCGTCAAGGCTGAACTTTTGAATTTAAGTCTCAAGTATCAAGTACCAAGTACCAAGTACCAAGTACCAAGTACCAAGTACCAAGTACCAAGTACCAAGTACCAAGTACCAAGTACCAAGTACCAAGTACCAAGTACCAAGTACCAAGTACCAAGTACCAAGTACCAAGTACCAAGTACCAAGTACCAAGTACCAAGTACCAAGTACCAAGTACCAAGTACCAAGTACCAAGTACCAAGTACCAAGTACCAAGTACCAAGTACCAAGTACCAAGTACCAAGTACCAAGTACCAAGTACCAAGTACCAAGTACCAAGTACCAAGTACCAAGTACCAAGTACCATTTTTTTTACAAAATTGCAAAAAATAATGATTCTATGTTGGCGCCCTTTCTACCCACAGTGCTGCAAGTTTTAGGGGGAATGGCTTAACTTTGTCGAAAAATCCTCTCGTCCTAGTGTCACCATCATCGTACTACAGCACAGGGAGTACTAGATCTAGTTTAAGCCGCTTCAACCACCCAGCCCGAGCACAAAGCAGTCCAGTGCAATGTGGGGGAGTATGATTTAGAATGCAGCAGTATGCTGCTGCAAAGTCCTGAAAATCGCTGGACCTCCCACCTTGGTTGTTTTGATTCCAGAATGGTGCAGCAGCAGAAGCAGTTTGCACTTGACGACAATTTCGGTGTTTAGCACTCCACTCCGGTTGGTGCATCTTTTTTGGCCGAGGACTTGAGCAGACGCCTTAAAAGTTGGGGGCCACACACCGTCCTTCGAAAGAGCGGCGCTTTGGCGCACACAGAATGAATTATTCAATTTTATTGTCTCGTTCGGGAGGACCTTTAGCTCGGGCGTCGTCCTAGCTTCGTCCCCACAGGACACTCTGCGGGTGGATTTGGCTAATGGCCTGGCAGCCCGGCCCAGCAGCCATCTTGAGAGCGTCGTCTCGGATAGCACGGATCGGTGGAAGCAAAAGTTGTTAGCTTTAATGGGCCAACCCCGGGCCAAGGCTGGCACGGGAAGGTTTTCCGAAGGGATGGAACTAATCGAACGGATCCTTCCTCGCCGGACCACATAATGAGAAAAGTGTTTTATGGGATGATAGAGCATAGAGACCATCCGGCGGATTTATTCATCACTAATTTGTTATTTTTATCGGAAATTAATGCTAATAGCCCCCTTCCGAGTGGTCCCCCGACTTTCTCCCTTCATGGGTTGGCTCCACCAAGTCAGGCGACATGTATTCTGCCAAACAGAGCAGCTTGATAAAATAATTATGTGTGTAAACTAAAAATCACAGAGTCATTCTTTGCGAAATCGTTTTTTTTAAATCGATAATTGCCCACGAAGGGAGGAGGTTAGGAGGGTGGTTAGGAGCCACTCCTCACATGACTGTTTATGTGTACGAAAATGATTAAATCACGCACGTATAGACCAAACAAATAAGCGCGTGAGTTATAATTAAACCGACGCCTCCACCGCGCGAGGCTGATAAATATGTTGATTGCAATCGGTTCCGACACAGTGTAAATATTGTTCCGCGCGTTCCTGGTATTCCTGGAAGTGGTGGAAGCAAATCATTCGATCGAAACTAATTAGTTTTCATACTGCTGGGAAATTGGACGAATTGCAGTGAAGGTCGCAAAACATTGTTGAAGAATGCAATGTATTTTTAATTCCATAGTTTCAAAATAAACAAAATCAATTAACTATGCAAGTAAAAGCGACAATGATTTTGCTTTGAAAAGACAAACATTTACATTCATTTCCAATGCAAGACCATTTCTGTTGATTATAGTTTTTCAAATTTCTTATTTTTTCCTCTTTTTTATAACAACAAAATCTTTATGTAGCTGTACTATCAAAAATTTAAAACTTAGTTAACATTTAAATAAATTATGATTAGTATTTGAGATTATCAATCCTCAAAAATGTTAGCCATCGATATTTTTTTGTTTTATTTTTATGGCCAAAGAAGTTATTTCGATAATTCTATCGACAATAATCTAATCATGGACGATAACTAATCATGCTAAATTTTCAATGCTTTCACTAGGAATATATATTTGAAAAATGTAGCAAGTTTCAAAGTAAAATATGTACTCAAAATTGTTCACATCGTATTTTTTCGATAGTACTCAAATATTATAATTTGTTATATGGGTATCATATATATTTTTTAAAACTTATTTTTCCGAATGTACTCAAATTTTCATAATTTGCTATATGGGTATCAAATGAAGCGAAATTTTTTTTTTTAATTATTCGGTTTTATAGGTGAATTATCAATATACAATAAGTTCTTTTGAAATACATAACAGAGTTTTGGAGTTCCTTTCAGCTGTGTGTTACATCATAATCCATTTTGGAACAATTGTTGCTTGTAGTTAAGGGGTTACCGAAAGTAAGAAAAAGATAAGAAAAAAAAACTTACTAAAATTGCAAGGGAAAGGGGATAGAAATAGAGAAAGCTTAAAACTAGATCACAATTTTTTATCCTTTATAGATGTGCTTGATCATCAGCTCCCCGAGGGCCAGAAATTGCTCCGCCTTGTTACGGCAGGTCCGAAACCGCGTCATCATCTCCCCCGCGAGAGCAAAGAACTCCGGCAGGGTGAAGAGATCTTCCCCGGTGACTTCTTGCTGGGCCGTACTGCCGCTACCGGCAGCGACCACGCTGGCGAACGAACGCCCCCAACCAGGAGGGAACGCTGAGTTTTCCGCTGGAACCGTAAGCTGTCCAGCTGCAGGAACGGCTGAGCTCGTACTTCGCTGAGGAGGGTGGGACGCTTTCTTCTTCCTCTTTTCCTGCTCCTCGAGGTAGGACTTCCGCGCGACGCATCCGCGGTAATTACCGGTATGGTTACCGCCGCAGTTCGCGCACTTTATGCGCGCCTTGGTTTGCTCTGCCTTGTCCCCCAGGTCCGCCTTGCACGGCAGTGCACACGCCTCAGAGAGGTGGCATTGTGCTGCGTCCGACGGGTTCTTTGAGTAGAACCGCCAGTTTACCCAAAAACCGTCCAACGCCTTAGTCCGCCGCAGGTCTTGAAGTTTGACGGTGCCGCGATCGAAGTACAACAGGTACAGTATGTGTGTATCTGTAACGGTTGTCTTCCGCGAGAGGACTTTTATGTCTCGCGGCGTTATTCCGACACCCGAGAGGTGCTCCTTGAGGACGGAGGTCGGGCGGTCTTGGTACCCCTGCAAGACGATCTTAACAGCGGTCTTCTGCACGGGGTCGAATGTGTAGAATTTGAAGTTTTTACGCTTCATTTTCTCCACAACCAGGTCGAAGTTCTTTTGGTCAAATGTGAACACTTGCACTGACGATTTACCTATTTTGAGGCAGTACACGAGGCCTTCCAGCTGCTCGTCAACATCGTCCGCCAACGTGTCCAAAACGAAAATTGGTGGTGGTCGTCGTTCCTTTGGAGTAATTACTTTTTTTGGCGAAATCACTTTCTTCCGTGCACAACCATCGTCGTCGTCGTCGTCGGTAGTGCTACCATCGGTGTTGTTGTTGTTGCTTTCCTCGTCACTCAGTCTCGCGAACTTGTTACTGGTGGGAATGTTGGCGGATGTTGAAGCGCCATCGGTCGACGGATTGCCGGAAGTAGCTGAACGGAGCCTAATAGGGCTGCGATCCTGGACACGGTAATTAGGGTGTAATAACTTGGGGTCAAATCCTTTGGCGCACACACTCCCCGGCGCGATGGCGGACGACGCGGCGTTGGGTTGTTTACCTTTTTGCACACGGCCGGTAGACGAACTTCGCGGGTTTTTCGAGGTCGCACTCGAACTGCCACGGCCACGGCCGGCCCTTGGCATGCTGCAGGAGCAAACTCGCGGCTAATCCCGGTAAATTACGGCGAAAAATTTCGAAAAAACGATGGAGCACTGAGCACTTGACTGCTGCTTGCACTCGTGCGTACACGGAGGTGAATGAAGCGAAATTTTGTTTGCTTTTTCACTTCATTAGAGTTTTTTTGTAAAATACTAATATTTTCACAAAATACCGCAATTTTTCGAAAATACTCAAATTTTGTAAATTTGCATTATGGGTAACAAACGACGCAAAATTTTGTATGATATGATGCATACACAATTTGGATGTATGTATGATGCATGCAAAATTTTGCTTCGGTTGATACCCATAATGCATTTTTTTTTAATTTGAGTATTTTCGAAAAAAACGGTAATTTGTGCTTTTTTTGTATTTAAAAAAAAAACTCCGATAAATTGAAGAAGCATACAAAATTTCAATTCGTTTGTTACCCATATTGCGAATTTTGAAAATTTGAGCATTTTCGAAAAAATACGGTAATTTGTGAAAATTTTTAGTTTAAAAAAAACTCTAATAAATTGAAAAAGCGTACCAAATTTCAATTTGTTTGATACCCATATTGCAAATTATGATAATTTGAGTACTTTCTAAAAACTACGGTATTTTGTGAAATTTAAGTATTTTCCAAAAATACTTTAATAAAGTAATAAACACATACAAAATTCCGCTTCATTTGATACTCATATAGCAAATTATGATAATTTGAGAACTTTTGAAAAATACGCTATTTTGTGAACATTTTTGAGTACATATTTATACTTTGAAACTTACTACATTTTCAAAAAATATATATTCATAGTGAAAGCATTGAAAATTTAACACGATATGGTTGAATTAATCGATTTCAGAAAGTTTTAAAAAATGAGTTATCGTCGAATTATTGAAATAACGATAACGATCGTTACAGTCCCGACGATAATATTATCGACGACCTTGTACGAAGTTGACTTTATAGCTGTCGGTCACCATTGCTAGTACCAACCACTAGTGTCTTCTTTTTTATCTACAAGGACTTCGCCGCCCTGGGCTCCTAAGTGTATGAAAAGTATGGCACGGAGCGACGGCGCCGAATACCCATATTTACACTAAGAGTTTTAGAGCGCCCACCGCGGGATTCGAACCGGCGACCTCTGGATAGTGAGTCCAGTGCGCGGTCCGATTGATCCACACGGGCGGGCCTTGTTAAGAACGTAATTTCTGAAAAATTGAGTATCCTCGGCAAAGTTGTTGGTATAGGTAAGGACAATTCGGAAAAATAGGTTTCACTTAAAAAAACCCTGCAAAATTTTGAAACACAATAATTCCTTCAAAACTTTTTTTTAGAAAAAGGTCCAAAGAAATGAACCGTTTTAAATGTTAATCTACCTGAAGTTTGATTTTTGCGAGTCTGAAATAGAAATATATATTTCGTTTCAAAAAGTTCTACATTTTTCTATAAATTCGTCAAAGAAACTTTGAAGATGGGTAAAAAAATTAAAGTAAAACAATTAAACATACCTGAAATGAGACTACAAAGGTTGATTTTTGAGAGAGGTGACAAGCCCGTGTGGATCAATCGGACCGCGCACTGGACTCTCAATCCAAAGGTCGCCGGTTCGAATCCCGCGGCGGGCGCTCTAAAATTCTTTGTGTAAATATGGGTATTCGGCGCCGTCGCTCCGTGCCATACTTTCATACACTTAGGAGCTCAGGGCGGCGAAGTCCTTGTAGATTAAAAGGAAGACACTAGTGGTTGGTACTAGCAATGGTGGCTGACAGCTATAAAGTCAACTTCGTTTTCTTCGACAAGCTCTCTAAGAATGTTAGTAGGGCTGGAGATTTTTCACGGCAAAAAATCGAAATTTCGCGGCATGCCAATTACAAAACATTGGAATTTCACGGTACTCTAAAAAAATGTATTGGATATATTTTGATTTTTTTTTCGAGAATTTCCGTCGGTTAAAGTTATGATTCAGCAAATTTAATTTAATTTCATTGAGATAAGAAGTAGTAAAACAAGTGTTATAAAACTAACAATATATAAAACATTATTTGTTTTCTTAAGTTCAACAATAAAGGAATTCGAGTATTTTAATAAATTTTAGGCAAAACTCATTAATAGCAGCTGAAAATTGCAAAAAGTTACAATACATTGCAAATGCTTACCAAATAACTTTTTTTGCGTTTTCTTTCATTGTAGTGTTTAATAATGTTCTTTTACAAGCTTTTTGAAATCAATTTCTGCGTTCCATGCAATGTTCTAATGAATAACATCTTTTAAAAATTGTTCTAAATCTGACAAGCATTATATGTTTAGTTTGGAAACTACATCTGAAATGCTTGTTAAAAATCTTGTAAAGTGTTTGAAATTAAAAAAAATAATGCTTCAATGTACTGAGAAGCGATTTATCAATGAAATATTTAAAGTTTCGCGGCTTCCGCGAAACCGCGATAAATCACTAGCCCTAAATGTTAGGTTGAAAAAAAAAGATGAAGAATGTGAAATTTGGCCCTTTTCAAATGTTCGTCTTGAGATATGATAATGATGTAATGTAATAATAATATAATTTAGTAATAATGTAATAAAAATGAAACATTATAGATATTTTAATTTTATCGTTTAATCAACTCAAAAACCAAATAAGTGTCGAAAAGTATTATTTTCGGTACAAGTGCTGAAAAGATGAACTGAGTGCTACAATAATTTTGCAACACTGTTAAATTTGGTGAGATAGGTAGGCCATTTCGTCACCTTAAAAAAATAAGTATGTTCAAAACAAGCATTGCAAAAAAAATATTGTATAAAATCCGGATATTTCAATATCCGGAAATATTCGGAGCTAATTTTTCATCACCATTGTTACGCAAAGAATAGCAAAAAATATACAAAATTTAAATCATAAAATTCCTCAAATTGTTTTTAAAGTCATTATTTTAATACTTTACTCGCTTTGCCGTCAGGGGTTTCTCAAAATCGGATGACTTGAATTTGTTGGATTGTTTGAGATTGAAGAGGGATTAAACACCTAATGGATTTCTAACTGAGCGATTGTCGGAAGACTCCAGTACGCAAACAAGCTAAATCCAACAAATTAATGCGCTCCATCGAACTAGATTTTTCACCGATTTCAACCCATTTTTCCTTAAGTGACGTAACGCTAGGTTCAACAAAGTCCATTCTTGTTGTGACCAAATTCCGTAGTTTCCGACACCGAGGACGAGCTGCAAGTTTGCCGACAAAAGGAATGTCCAAGCACTCAAATTCCAACCCTTCTTTCTGAGTTTGGGTGTGATACTAGGTGGGTGTCTGCAATGTAGTTTAGTCACAGTCCTTTTGGAGGAATGCGGCCAAGTATTTGTGCTAATCGGGATGCTTTGATGTGTTGACACTCTTCCGACCCATGCTAATCGGGAGTGTTTGTCGTTTTCCAAGATTTTGGATTTGGAGCATGTAATCCCCTCCCTTGAATAGCTGGGAAAATCGGTTGACGACAGATGTTTCATTTGTCTCCGAGTGCAGCAAGTGTTTGCTGATGACACCGAGATTGATTGAAAGCTCTACTTACATCGGCCCAGTGAAGTGTAATGTTGGGGCACTCACCTGGAATGAAATGTGGAAATGAAAGAGTTTTCGATTAGTATGGTTCTGGGTGCAGCTTCTTTGTTTCTACATTACAACAGCTTTGCTTCCTGGGAGGAACCTATATCTTGTAAGTTTTCCCAGGTTTTCCCTTTTATGATAAATGGTCGTTGATGGTATGGTACAAGCTGGCACTGCTGGTGTGACAAAAAATGTGTACGTGACGTGATTATGTAAATTCTTGGTAAATATTGGCACCTTCCAACTTACACTGCAGCTGGGACGGAGGCGGTGGGACCTGACTCCCTTATGGATATCTTCGGAAGGGGTTGTTCCAGGAACAAGTAAGGTCAACTTGGAAGGTGCTTCACATTGAAATTTCAAGTAAGTAGAAATGTAATGAGTGTTGTTCAATATTTTGTTATATTTTATTCAGAATCAAATTTGACAATTTTTAAAAAGAAATTTCTGGCCTGAACACCGTTTCCCAGGTCGGGTCAACAACTTGGGTCATGTTAGCAGCAGGTGTTGAGGCCAAACCACCACGTGTCAGTTTGCGTCCCAACAACTTGACGTGCACGTACTGGGCAACCTGTTCTGCTGCTTCGAACCAGCCTGAGAGGCACGTTCCGGTCTCGGGGATCAACCCAACTTTTCGGATCCATCGCGTAATCGATTACGATTCTTTTCGGTTGATCCCTTTTCGTGAAGGAGCATGACTTATGGCTGAAACCACATGGCAAGCCAAATCCACAACATCCGAACTGACAAACCACTGACGTCGTGGAGGTCACGTCCGGTCGTGGGACACACGCTAAACTGAATTTAAGCGAACTTGGACCGGCTTTGACTAACTACAATGTTGAATCCACTTACCAATTCCAAGTAGCACATCATCAATGTACAAATTGGCAGCTGCTTGCGTTGTGGTTTGTCGCCACAGAAACCACACCCATTTGCACTGCAACTGCACTGACTTTGGGACATCCTGAGTCAAGTTGGGAGTGGCGGAAGGGCGGACATTCGCATGAATGGCACGCAATTTGCAGTATCATTGTTCTTGTGCGGTCACACCCGCACAACTACGCCCAGCTTGACCTGCTACAACATGGATAAACAGCTCAGTGGCATGTTCTAGGGCAGGGCTTCCCAACCTGTCCCGACTCCCGAACCATACCTAAGAAACGAACAGGAACCCCTGCTCGCTTTCCGGACATATCCCAGGACGTGGAGTGACCGTCGCCGCCACCGCAGAATGCGTTTGTTATGCAAATCTAACAACTGTTTTCTTGATCCCCGGGTCGTGGCCGGCAGCATCCCCCCCCCCGGGATAATTCCTTCCAGGAACCACCACTTTGAACCAGCAGTGGAGTGTGTGGCGAGCATTCCGACGGCATCCGATTTGCAACAAGATAACATTAGTGTTAATGGACTGACCAATTGCTTTCCTTTGCTGGGGTGGCTTAAGGCGCGACGATATCCCGACGATTGTGTTTGGACGAGGGTGGGTGCTATTGTTGTTCTTGTTCTGGTTGGCGGCTGGCAGTTCTCGGAAGTGGCAAACTGGACACGCCACCGGTGACAGTGATTTTGCGGGTTTGTTCGACTGGTGGTGGCGCCAAGCCATTGCACAAACATTCCCCATCAAATGTGGTCGGGGCCCGTGATTGAATGATCCGCCCCAGCCGCACGTTGTCGACAATTTCCATCAACCAAAATAGTCGGCGGACAAAGCAGAATGTTGACGAGTTAGGCAGAATGGGATGTTTCTCCAAATATCGAGCCGCTGCTGGTCCAGTAGCTGAGCTAACGCTGATTACACGTTTTGGTGCTTTGATTGTGGGGGCTCTGCCTGTTGTTGTTCAATGAACATGCTGGACATGGTTCTTGCATAAACAAACAATCACCCTTTGAGGGAAACCATATTAAGGTCAGGTTGCAGTATAAAGCGATTTCCAAGAGAGAAAATCTATTTCTGAACGAATTAGGTTTCAAAAAAAGTTGAATATGATTGAAAACTTGTCGAAAAACAGGCAAAATCGAATTTAAATTGGAAGAAAGAATGCATATTGGTCAATTGTATATGGGTCATTTCGCGCCAACTGGCACACCACTCGAAATGCACTTTCTCTGATCAAGCTCACATTTGGTGGAGCTACTGATACTATCAAAACATGTAAAAATCCCGATTTTGAACCAAATAAGACCACCCCTTCTTCTTTGGCACCGCCCCAAAGTTTTGCGATTTTCGTATTTTTTTCAAAAAATCTCTTTTTTCAAATTGCCATATCTCGGAAACAAAAAATGATACAAGAAGGGATGGTCCAATTTGGTTCAAAATCGGGATTCTTACATGTTTTGATAGTATCAATAGCTCCACCAAATTTGAGCTTGATCAGAAAAAGTCGATTTCGAATTTTTACTTTTTTGTGTACAGTTGAGGCGAAATGACCCATATTCGACTCTCCGGTTTTCGATCTCGGATCTCTCGATAAGTCTTTTGGTGGTACCTACCTTGAAACAGCATTCTTTTATTGGATGTTCTCTCTAGTTTTAAAGTTTTTGACTTGGACTTCGCACTAAATTATTGCTATCGATCGCACTATTGCAACTTGTCAAGCTATGTGAGAATATCCATTTGCAATAATATTGTATTATTCGAATACAATATTTTTTGCGTTCTTCTTAGTAATTATTTGTTTAATGATTTAATTTACAAAATATATTCTTACTCAATTAGTTGTCTGTCCATATAACCTTCTCAATTTTGTTTTTAGTCAAGACCATTGATTTTTCGTAGCAAAATTTTAGCAAATATACTAAGGTAATACATTTTCCCAATGTTTCGCCTGATCTATACATCTCGCATACTTTTTCAAAAGGTCCTATGTACATAGGAAACCCATGGCGCATTGGTTGTTTTGAAAAAGTAATCTAGTCATGACATTCAACTGACTTTTAGAAACATTCAAGCCTAAAAATTTCAAAATGATTTGTTTGAAACTTTATTTAGTGTTATTCAAAATAAAGTATGTTTAATTTTAGTCGTACATTTATCCAACGAGGTTTACTAATTTGGATAAATACGACGATTGCTGAGAAAAAAAATGTTTTCAAATTCAAATTCGGTTTTTTTGTGAATAACCAAACAGAGATTTTGTGTTAATTTCAGCGGTGTGTTACGTCATAATTCGGTTTAGAGCAATTGTTACTGTTAATTAATGTATAAACAAGAGTAAGAAAAAGTTTGCAAAAAACTTACACGAAAAAAAAGTTTTACAACGAGTTGAATAATTTTTTTTGCGATTCCGGAAAAAACCCTTAGATTAGCATTTTTCAGTAAAACGTTTGTTTCCCCTCTTGATTGTTATTTGCCGTCAAGATAAATAAGCATCGAAAAGTTTTTTTTTTATTATTTTTGATCTTTTTGATGTATTTGGCTAAGATGTTTGTATTGATGAGGACTACACCAAAGAAAATGATGCACTGATTTTTTTGCTGATTTTAATTTGATTTAACATTTAAAAATTGATTTCCAAACCCTATTTTCAATTTTTTAACTCTTTGTGATGTTTTAGGGGACATCAAATGCCATCTTTGTGTTAAGAAAATAAAAAAAATAATTGAAAAATGGTCAGAAAATTTAAAGGCTTAACTCAAATTTAAAAAATCCAAAAGCATTTTACTGAATTTTTGATAAAGTACACCGTTTTAAAGTTATATCCATTTTAGGTAACTTTTTAGAAGATTTTAAAAGGGCCAAATATTCAATATTATTCCCTTTTAAAATGTTTGTCTTGATCCATTACACTCAAAATATTTATTTTTTGAAGAGTTTTTAAAATTTCACGAATGTTTTATTTTTTTTAAAGTGAAACATCGAACAGATTCCCAAGTTAACGATGGCAAATTTTGCTACACCGAGAATATTTTTTTTGCCTGTTTTTATTTTATTTTTGCATAGCTATATTGCAGCAACCGAAGGTCATAAGCAAGATTTATGGAATTTTCTCAGCATTTCGGAAATATAAAAAATGGGCAGAAATGGGCTTTTTTAAAAAGTATAAAAGTGCGGGGGGTATTTTTTTTCCAAAAAGGTGAATTTAATATTATAAAATGAAATCAACAAATTGTTGCCCTTTTTTGTTTTTTTTTGTGATAAAAAATTAATTACCTGGTCAAAGACTCTATTCTGTTTATGTCCCAAAACACATCATAAAAATAGTGTTTTTTGAAAATCGAATAGCCTTTTCGTCATTCGTTGTCTTTTTTGGGTAAAAAAAAACAAAAATCAAATTATTCGCTCTACAGCATTGCCTTGGCGTTCTCGATTGCGAGATTCCTACTCGAAACTAGGTGTCCGAAGGCTTGATTGTTGAGGCAATTGCAAACCTCTTTTTACACCTTAGCTTCCATCTTCCCCGGGATTCGAACTGACGACCTTTGGATTGTTAGTCCAACTGCCTACCAGCGACTCCACCGAGACAGGACCCAGGGAGACGACTCCTACACCTGGACTGAGCTAACGACCTAACCTTTGTAGGTTAGTCCGGGACCAACATTTACTTCCCTTCAGATCAGACAAATCTCGTCTCGAAAAATGCCACCGGGACCGTCTGGGATCGAACCCAAGCCGACTGGGTGAGAGGCAATCACGCTTACCCCTACACCACGGTCCCGGTAAATTTTTTGGGTCATTGAGTTCAAATATAACCCCAAAAATGCTCTTAAATGATCTGAGTATGTGTAATTCATGATGACAGTGGTGAAATCTTCAAAAAATCATCAATTTTTAATTGTAACAGCTAATCAACTACTTTAATTTGACCAATTTTGGGTCGCTGAAATCGATTAAGGTCTCAAATATAAATCGAAAAAATACATTTTTTAATTCGTTTTCCGGAAGTTTGAATAAAGTCTCTTCGGATAATCTAACTTCTGACAATCAAAACTTACATCCACAGAAAAAAAAAATGGGTCAAAATTTGTCTTAGTGGATCTGCTACCAAAAATGTTACCTTTTATAACAGATTTTGCAGCAAAGCTTGTAATTTTGCTCGTCTGTTAACATGTTAGCAATCTACAATCCTCACCAATACACCTCTAAAATTTTGACAAATTTACCCATTTAATCACAATTCGCCGAAACCCACTTGATCCCACCCGGCCACCCAAGTAACCACAAGCACTAAATTGAAGTATTTATTCAGTACTAAATCAGCACTCGAATGCTTTGAAGTAGTAAATAAGCTTTGCGAATGCCTCAAAGTACCAAAACTTTGCAGCATTACAACTGGCATTAAATCACCATTTACGACCTTGAAAATGTGCTTCAAAGCATTTGATGTTTATCAACAAAGTAACCCATCCATACGGGAAACATTTCAGCCAGTCACGCTCTTATTGACTTTTATCCTTCTCCCGTTATACTGTTCCAATAAGCGTGCGGGCTAAGGCGCATTTCCCCCAGTGTGCAACAGTTTTATTTTTGCGTGAACTGGGTTCAATTCCCGCTGACTGAATTTTTTTTTTGTTTATTTTTTTTTGTGTGGAAAACTGCAGCCTGTAATTAAGCCAAATTTTTCAAAACATATGCCCATAGCACAAAGGACATTATCAAAAGTTCTCTGGTAAATTGAATGACTTTTCTCGCAAGCAAAAAGCTGCTTTCCGGAAGTCTGATACACTTTGTGAAATTTTGCCAACCGTGGACCAAGCACTCCTTGGAAAAACAGTTTACGTTAGCCGTTAGCCATTACTTGTCCCTATTAACCCCAAGCCTTCCGTAATTGATTGTACTGTACTTGACTGGATGGCCGCAATTTGCTGAGTGACTCGTTAATAATTTTCGTCCAACAAAATGACAACGGGTTTTTCTCATGAACCAGAAACTCGAAACAGCAGAAAGAAAGTCTTCCTTAATGTTCGATGCATCAACCACATCGATTAAAACTTTCAAACCAAACACTCATTTCAGAATACATCAGTTGGCTGGCGCGCATCCTGGAGATCGACGAGAAAAATGCAAGAATAACATCAAAGTGTCACACTCACACATGAAACGCAACAGGAGAAAAAAAAAAACAAAGGAGGCCCACCACCAAGTGTGTGGAGCAGCTAGCTGTCCTTTTTTTCTCCCCAGCCTTGACGTCGATAAAGCAGTTTTTTTGTTCGAGCTTTCGGTGAGGCATTAAAACGGCATCACTGTGCGCCACTTGAAATATTTCTCAAGGGAAAAGTGCTGATTTAATGTTTTGAAGCATTATTTGCTGGTATTAAATGCCAATATAATGCTGATTTAATGCCGCTATTTAGTGCCTCGCGGTTACTTGGGCAGTGACCACATCTCCTCCAGCCATCGACCACCCAAATTCCTTCACCGCACTTCGCGCGCGAATGTTCACTGGGGTCTCCACCCGGTGTAGAGGTGGTGCTTAGGTTGCGAGGACTCTTGAACAACACCTCTCCGGACCAGAGATCTCCTGTTCAAAAACAGCAACCATCACCCGGGCAGCAGCAGTAGCTCACAAATCTTATTAATTTGCATAAATTTGTCTTCTTTGCTGGTTCAAACCCTGCTGCTGGTTGGCTGCATTATACATTCATTGCAATTCTTCCCATTTCCGAGAGTTGTTTCGAGTGTGATGACGGGGGGATGTTGTTGACGGTGGGCTTTTTTTGGGGTGGTTGAATTCATCAAGGTCGAAATTTTAATTTTTTTAAGATGAAGGAAAAATATTTTTTCGGTCCTTTTAAAAAGTTACGTCCCATTCGTAAACTACTCCGAACAAGGGTGTGCGTGTGTCACTTTCGAGGGTGCCTGGAAGGACAATTGGGTCTTTCCGGAGGGTGGATTTGGGGGTTCGGGTAGGACAACATTGCTGCATGTATGAATATATACGTAGAAGGATCAGCCAACGCCAACGAACGATGGCTACCGGTACAACTACCGGAAAAAGGTGAACCTGGACGAAATGAAAATAAATGATTGCAGTTTTCATTTGGTTTGTAAAGCCACGTGGTGGTCTTCGGTTGGGGGTAGAAGGTATTTGTGTACATTCTCATCTAGTTGTAGAATGATGTTTTATGTTGGACAGAGGTTTCCAAACATTGAAAATTATTTTAAACATATTTTTTTAGATATTAAAAATATTAATGTTTGATTTTGCAAACGTAGAACTCGGATAACAAAAAACAATTTGTTTTTTTTCAAAACTTGACTCGAGAACCTGCTGAACTCGTTTGCAGGTGAGAACTCATTCAAGTTTGCTGTGGATATTATCGATGGAACGTGTGTTCTGGAGATAGATTCAGGGCTCGTCCATACTACAAGAGCCTTCACCCAAATAGATTATCGTCTCACCCAGACCAGATAGCACGAGGGACCATCTCACCTGGCACAGAGTTTGTTAATTGCTGTAAAATAATTGCTCACAAATTGCGCCTGAACTTTACATGATAAATGTCAATAAACCGCTTGTTCTCTTCTGGTGGCCACCTCATGCCAGCTGAGTACACCCAAGATTGGTCGATTCAATTTCCGGGCCAACTTCTAGAGAGCGTCCGAGAGAAGTGAAGTGCCGGCCAACGTGTACGTTACATAATAGATTGGATGTACACAGAGTTTGCACCTCGACCCCGGCTGTCAAACAGGTGTTTCTTCGCATAATTTAAGCAGTTTTGTGTGCGGTTTCCCATTGTTGTTTCTCACAAAGAAGAGAGGGCAGGGGGGGATCTAAGCTCGTAACTGTCCACAGATACGTCTACGGTTGACCTCGGACGGTGGTTTCCACCGACTGACAGTGTCGAGTTCGCGGACAGTGGCAGACATCACGAGAAATTAATTAATTACTCATTTGCGAAGTGCTATAGATCTAACCGCGTCTGAAGATGGTGTTGGTTTGATACAGTGTATAAAAATAATGAAAAATGTTCAAGTTTTTCAATTTCAATTTTTGAGTTCAGTGCATAATTATTTATACGAGTTAAATTCAGCTTGAAAAAATGATATCTGATTTCAAATTTGGTTTTTCTTATGGAATAGAGGTGGGCAAATCTGCTCTTTTTTTGGAGCCGCTCATTTTCGTTCGCTCATTAAAAAGAGCCGCTCTTTTGAACGGCTCTTTTTCAAAATTTGGATGAAAATGTTTTTTTAAAGAATCGTGTGACATATCTTTCAATTTTAATATGTCGGATGATAGGGTTTATCTTATATTCCGGAAGTGCCCCAAGGGGCCACCGGTAATCGGTTCCAGATTGACCAGGATGGGTCATTGAACATTGGCATGACCGTAGATTGACATATCTTTCAATTTCATGAAGTTTCATATGTCGGATGAAAGGATTTATCTCATATTCCGGAAGTGCCCCAAGGGGCCACCGGTAACCGGTTCCAGATTGACCAGGATGGGTCAGCGAACATTGGCATGACCGTAGATTGACATATCTTTCAATTTCATGAAGTTTTATCGTCGGATGAAAGGGTTTCTCTCATATTCCGGAAGTGTCCCCAAGGGGCCACCGGTAATCGGTTCCAGATTGGCCCGAATGGGTCAGCGCACAATGGCATGATCGTAAATTGACAATTTCATGAAGTTTGATATGTCGGATGATAGGGTTTCTCTCATATTCCGGAAGTGCCCCAAGGGGCCACCGGTAACCGGTTCCAGATTGGCCAGGATGGCTCAGCGATTAACGGCATTACCAAAGATGGACATTTATTTCAATTTCATGAAATTTGATATGCAGCATGATGGGTTTTCAACAAAAAAAATCAAGTTGGCCGTTCATCTGGTACCCGGGTTACCCGGAAGTGGCCACTAACACTCCAGAGGGGTTCTGGAAATCGTTTATTGTGTTTTTAGTAAGTTTTAAGGTTCAATTTTAACTATCATGAGCATATTGGTATCACATATACGTGAAAAACAGTAAAATATGAACTTTTCGTATGTTCCGGATTTCCGGAACCGGTAGGTCATCTGGCCCTGATTTTAATATTTGTGGTCAAAGTACAGGTATATATCTGTCGAATACAATCCGGAGCATCCTGATTGGTTGGAATTAGCCGGAGATACTGGTCGTCAAAGTTGGGGTCTCAAAAAGGCCTTTTTTCGGTTGTAGCCGATTCCCGGTGGCCACAGTGACCAAATCCGGTTTTCCAGGACGGTTTTGGAAAGGGGACGTTCTAAGCTTTCATTTGTGACCAAAAGAACCAGAATCGGTCAAAAACTGGATTTTTGCGCTCTTTTAAAGTTTGGGGTCTAAAAGGACCCCAATAACTAATAACTTTTGTTATGGATGCTCCCCTAGGGGTCGTCCGAGGTTTATTTGTTTTGTGAAATGTGTATTTATACTATACATTTAATGTCAGAAAATTTCAAGGCTCTAGCATGTATATAGCAAAAGTTATGGCAAATTTAATTTTCAAAAAATCCGAAAGGGACCCCAATACCGTAGGAAGGTTAAGTGGTCACAACCTGAGGCAGGGTTGCCAGACTTTGAAAATGTTAGACTCTTTCGGATGGTTTTTCGATTATCTTTACAACGAGACATAGTTTACATACAGTAAGATTCGGCTTGAAAAAGTACATTTACCTAACTTAAGTGGTCATAACTTGAGACAGGGTTGCCAAAATTCAAAATTTTGGACTCGTTTGGATACCTTCCAATTCAATTACTTTTCCAATAGCTAGGGTGTCTGATCTTTGAACACTATCAAACAGATAAGGTTGGTTCGGCTTCAAAAATGAACATAAATAAATCTCCATTAAGTGGCGATAACATCTGACAGGGCTGCCAGATCTTTAAACTTGTGGACTCGTTTGGAAGGTCTTATAAGTCGAATGATAGATCTGGATAAGATTTGAATACATCCGGCTACAAACATTAAATAAATATCACTTAAGTGGTCATAACTTCAGGCAGGGTTGCCAGATCTTCAAACTTTTGAATTCGTAAGAAAGGTTTTATTTTATGCACGTCAAATTTTCTCGTACAAGCGTGAATTTGAGAACGGTCATTAAATTAGGCAGTTTACTCAATATTTTAATGTAATTTAGCAGTAGTATGATTTTTTTTATATAGGGGAAAACTATCACATTTTTGATTATTAAAAAAAAATCTCATTTCAAGGTAAAAATCCAAAAGCTTCGGCAAAAAGGTATGACATCATAAAATTTTAATCTTCACGCTTGAATATTGTACTATGCTTTTTTTTCGTAATTTTTGCGGCATTTTCCCCTGCATTGTTGCCAGTCACTTGGCCTACGGTACCAGGTTTGCGGCACCGGGTCAGGTTGGTGTGCAAACGTGTTGCGCAATATCTTCATCTTTACGACCTCGGAAACGCAAAACGTGAATTGCGACGCAGGTTTTTTTTTCGGCGGATGTACTTACTTGGCGCTAGACACTCTAAATCAGGTCGGAAAAAGGGGGGTTAGGCAGGGTGTGAGGTAGGGAAATGAGCTGTGGTCACGAGCCACACGGTGAAATAGTGCAGTTGATGATGTTAGATTAGAGTTTTATGAGGCGAGGGTTTTGAAAAAGCTTGACGTCTATTTAAAAATTAAAGCACGTTTTAAACTTAAGTTGTGTAAATTTTATTTGCTCTGAAACGATCATTGATTCAACTACACGGGTAGCTTCGTGACAGAAGTATCTTCTCAAATGACCTACTTTTATTGCACTTTCAATTTCAAAGGATAAAATCGATTAAATCACACATTAAAAAAAAGAAGACAACATTTCAACTTGGTAACACGTTAAAAGACACAACCAATCTTAATCCATTCCACATTCATGTGTGCCAATCTTGTGCCAAAATGGTTCATCCGACACACCATCATCAACGCGGAACGGCGTTTGACATCTGACTCAATCAAACGCGACACCCATCCCACAGAGCGAATGACATCGTCGTTAGAGGGCCAAATAGATCCAAACCGAAAAGCTCATCCTGGTTGTGACGTTGCAGAGTTCTCTTGGCACATTTGGCGTGAAATTAGATTCTTGGATCAACTCATAGAAATTTGTAAAAAAGACAAATTTTCAAAACGACACCTGTGCTAAGCAAGCACCTCATCACCAATCTGCAGCTTGTGCCATTTCGAGCTTTTCTTGTTTTGCTACTTTCCCTTCAAAAAACGAATCCCAGAGAGCGAAAATCCCAGACCAAACCCCACCACCAGAGCACGACGACGTTCTGATCCCGAAGTTTTAATCCAATTTAAAATGCTAATAAGGATTTGTTCCCGTGATTTTCCAACCAGCAGCGTGGAGTAACAGATCGCGCACCCCGGTTTGGCTCGAATTGGGTTCATCGTTTCTTCATCTGTTTTTTTTTTTTTTGCGTGGGATGAGGATGTTTTCCGTGTAACGAATGCTGTGCCAAGTCGAGAGATGAATCTTATCTACCCGTTGCTGATGAGACTTCCTGAAGATGGCAAAAGTTGCGATTTCCAGTCATTTTCCACGTGTGTGGAACTGGGAAGTGCGAGAATTTTACTTCGTAGAACGACGTGGAAAGTCGAGTTTATAATTAGCAGGAATGTAATTACCAGAATATATACTCGACTTTTGGCGGGGTTGCTCGCAAAGCAGAAGATCGGTGCGTTTTGGGAAAGTTAAGCTTTAGCTACACAACTGAAGATTTTGAGAGGGGAAAATGTGCTTGTAGTGATTTTGATGCTAATGATAAGGGAATTACAGGAATTTTCTTTCGGGACCACAACCACGTGGACACTTTTCTTAATTCTGATCAATAGTTGCTGAGATATCGACATTTCAAAATGCTTCTAGTAATCTATTCACAATATTTACCTTTTAGACATTAGGGCTGGTTTGGTTTTATGTATGTTGCTCATTTGAGCAAACAGTGATTTAATCTTCAAAGTTTCTTAGACAATTTTTGAAAATTTTTGAACTATTCGAACAAATATTCTCAGACTTTGGCAGCAATCGGCATTAAAAAAAAAACAAAAAATGGTAATTTTTTTACAATAATAATACTTTAGGTAGCCTAGAAAACGATACACTTTATAATTTTTTTTGTTAAATACTTTTTTGTTTTTTTTTATACAGTTTTTTAACAGCTTTCCAAAAATTATGATTAAAAAAATAGCAACAATGCCAAATTTTTTTTTGTACTAGCTGGATTTATAGCTCATAAGTTATCCTTTTCAATCCCCTAAATGATATAAGGAATCATTCAAAAATATTGTTTTTGCTCAAATTGATTTTTTGGCAAGGTTGTTAATCGATAAAATAATCGTCTATAGTATTATCGTTTGACGCAAACGAATCAATCGTTATCGTTATTTCGATAATTCTATCGGCCATTATCTTTTCGCCGTTAATGGACAAAGACCCATTTTTTTAATCTTTCTAAAATCGATTAATTCAACCCTATCATGTTAAGTTTTCAATGCTTTCAATGTATAAACAAGTACTCAAAATTGTTCACAATGCGGTATTTTTTCGGTAATTCTCAAATTTTCATAATTTGCCATATGGCCATCAAACGAAGCAAAATTTTGTATTTTGTTTTTTCACTTGCGACAACTGATATCTAAATTCAATCTCTACTTTGGTACGGAACCACTAAACTAAAGGAGGCTTCATAAAGTACATAAATATCACTTAAATGGTCACATAATGAGACAGTGTTGCAAGATCTTGAAAATATTGGACTCGTTTGGAAGGTATTTCGATTATCTATCCAATAATAGCTAGGATTATTGATCATAAGGTCATAAATAAATATCACGTAAGTGGTGATATTATGAGGCAGGGCTGCAGATATTATTGCTGTGATACTATGAGCAGGACTTTTTCACTTTATTCGAGTTTTTTTTTCGAAAATACTTAAATTTTCAAATTATACAATATGGGTATGAAACGATGCGAAATGTTGTATGCTTTTTTACTTTTTTTAAGAGGCAGTATTTGTAAATATTGCTCGGTTTGTTCTAGAGGTCGTATCGAGGTGCTCCGATTTGGATGAAACTTTCAGCGTTTGTTTATCTATACATGAGATGAACTCATGCCAAATATGAGCCCTCTACGACAAAGGGAAGTGGGGTAAAACGGGCTTTGAAGTTTGGGGTCGAAAAAACATAAAAAATCTTAAAATTGCTCGCATTTCCGTAAAACTTCATCAATTCCAACTCTCTTAGATGCATTCGAAAGGTCTTTTGAAGCACTTCAAAATGTGCTATAGACATCCAGGATTGGTTTGACTTTTTCTCTTAGCTTTTGCAAATTACTGTCAAAAATGGATTTTTTTAAAACCTTAATATTATTTTGCAACAGCCTCCAACACCCATACTCCCATAGGTCAAAAGATAGGTAATTTCATGCACTATAAGCCTACGGTATTAACTTTTTGGCCAATCGCAGTTTTTCTCATAGTTTTTCAGTTTTTCTAGAACAAACATTTTACAACGTTAGTTTTTGCCCTGTAGGTCAAGAAGACGGCACTCTTTGGTCTCAATTTTGTCATATTCGGAATCCTCGGACAATTTCACGTAAGTTAGAAGTATTGGAGTTGTAAATATAATTAATACCGTAGGCTTATAGTGCATTAAATTAGCTATCTTTTGACCTATGGGAGTATGGGTGTTGGAGGCTGTTGCAAAAAGATATTAAGGTTTTAAAAAAATCAACTTTTGACAGTAATTTGCAAAAGCTAAGAGAAAAAGTCAAACCAATCCTGGATGTCTATAGCACATTTTGAAGTGCTTCAAAAGACCTTTCGAATGCATCTAAGAGAGTTGGAATTGATGAAGTTTTACGGAAATGCGAGCAATTTTAAGATTTTTTATGTTTTTTCGACCCCAAACTTCAAAGCCTGTTTTACCCCACTTCCCTTTGTCATGGAGGGCTCATATTTGGCATGAGTTCATCTCATGTATAGATAAACAAACGCTGAAAGTTTCATCCAAATCGGAGCACCTCGATACTAGAAATAAACAAACGCTGAAAGTTTCATCCAAATCGGAGCACCTCGAATCTAGAAATAAGGTGTAAAAGCATACAAAATTTCGTTTCGTTTGATACCCATATTGCAAATTATGAAAATTTGAGTAGTTAAAAAAAGCGGTATTTTGTGAAAATTTTAGTATTTTTCAAAAACAACTCTTTTAAGGTGAAATAAAAAACAAAATTTCGCTTCGTTTGCTAATTTTGAAAATTTGAGTATTTTCGAAAAAATTACGCTAAATTGTGATTTTATTTTCCAAAAAAAAAAACTCAAATAAATAAAAAAAGCTTAAAAAAATTCGTTTAGTTTGAAACCCATATTGCATATTTTGAAAATTAGTGTTTTTTCGAAAAAATACGGTAATTTGTATTGTTTTTTAGTATTTTCCAAAATAAAACTCTTTTAATGTGAAAAAGCATACAAAATTTCGCTTCGTTTGATACCCAATACCCATATTGAAAATTATGAAAAAATAAGGTATTTTGTGAATAATTTTGAGTACATATTTTACTTTGCAACTTACTAGATTTTCGAAAAATATATTCTTATTGAAAGCATTGAAAATTAACCTTGATACGGTTGAAATAAGTCGATTTTAGAAAGAATTACGATTACGATAGAACTATCGTTATCGTTATCGAGCCTCGATAATTTTATCGTTAACAACGTTGTTTTTTTTGCGTTTAAATGTGAAATTTGAGATGAAGAGTATGATGGAACCAATAATACAAAACGGCTTGTTACGGTCATTAGTTACTGAACAAAACGCAGAACTAAGTTTTTCCAAATTTTTAATTTCTGGTTAAGTGTTGGCAAGAATCGGTATTTTTGAAAAAAATATGGGAAATTGCTAAATTTTTACAAAAATAAAACATAAAGTGCATTTACTTTGAAAACTTTGCATTTCATCTAAATTTCTATTCTGTACCTTTTGATTTCAAATCCAATTTTGTATCTTAAAAAGGTGAGATTTGTTTTCGGCCTTTTTTCATTTTTTTAAATTATGATTTTTAAAATTGGCAACACTGCTAAATATTTGACATTTTGGGTTTTTTTTTATCCTCTAAAACAAATCATCTTCGATTAGTTAAGCTGTGGGTTGGTAGACCTATTGCTGATAAAGTAACAAATCAAAATTGAGCTGAAAATCACCGATTGGGATTGGACACTCAAAAATATTTTGACGATATGACTGCATATGGATAAGAACATCTAAATAGTTATATATAGTTAAAAAAAAAACAAGTATATATATATTTTTTTTGCGAAATTTTAATGGTTGTGTTGGAATGTCAAACAAAAACAAGTATTTTTTTACCTTGCTTACTATTTTTTCACGTTCCTACAACTTTGCTCAAGCCACCAAATTTATCGGAAATTGTGTTTTCTAGATACAGATCGTGTTGAGTGATTATTTTTTTCTGTTGAATTTTAGATAAGTATCTAATTCAAATTGAATTCTCATGTTTGTAAGCTCCGATGTCTCACAAATGACCAAATTTATTCTCTTCCAAGAAAAACTAGTTCACTCTCCCAATTTTAACTGCAAAAACAGTTAATTTCCTTTCTAAATGAAATTATCTCTATGCGCTCGTCTGTTCACGAAACCTTCCCACCCAGAAGAAGCATCCCGACCCCGCGTTCAGTCATTCTTCTCGCAAACCCGTCCTAGAGCTAGAAAAAGTCGATTAATTTCCATTCCGTTCGCCAGATCGCGGCAGCAGCTGATGCAAAATTCGAGGTTTTTCTTTTCTCGTCAGACAGAGTCCTCTTTTCGGATGCAGTTGTGTGGGAGTGTTTGAATACTCATTTTCCTCCCCCGGGGCCAGGATGCTCTCGCCAGTAATTTATGTCCCTTTTTTTTGCCGCGCCGAGGTCAACAGACGGCGAGGCTCCAGCGAAAATCCACGTGTTCCGTCGCGGATAATGAAGATGGCATTAGCTGTCAAAAGAGTAAATAATGACAATGTCAATTCCGCGCCGGTTTGGAGGATTCTCGTGGAGGATGGATGTCATTTCTTCTCCTGGCAGGATTTGGGTCGCCGTGGCTAATGACGAGGGTTCGCGAAGTAAGTTCCCGAATGCAAAACTGGCTGGCCATCAATCATTTTTTCCTGGCTGGCAGCCGGAGCTGGAGCCTTTTTCTCTTTGCCAGCCGAATGGAAAATGAGCTGGGAATTGAGATTGTTGCAAATGGGCTGGGATGAGGAGTTTGAGCTGGAGTTGGGTTATGGCTGAGGGTCACCTAGAGGTATTTTTATGTTGTTTGTTTGACGTTTTTTGTAATTGATTTCAAGATATTTTTTAAAATTTAATGTAGAATTTTTTTTGAAAGTAACCTAATCCTTTTTTATGGCTGCCACTTTTTTCTTTCAAGATTTTTGCCATAGAAAAAACACTAATTAAACATTTTTAAATTAACATGTTATTTTGCTGTTATTTTTAGTTTTTTGTTTCACCAATTATCATACAATTTATTATACTTTATAGTATAACGAATCTGATAGAACTTCTAAAAATTTCACTTCTCTTCATAAATATTATACAAAGAATAATCTCTAGCTGGCTTTTCTACAGACGAGCGGAAATTGACAGAGATCGATTGGAGTAATCAGACATCCTGATTTTTCACAACTCAAAGTAAAAACAAAGTAAAAAAGTAAGCTGGAACCCATCGTTGAATTCATAATATTTGCTTTCGCAGAAATCTTTTCCCAATATCCTGCGTGAACAATGCCGATAAATGTTTGTACTCAAAACTCTCATCCATTTTCTCCATAGCCCTATCATTGGTGCGTGTGCAAAACATCCCGACAAAACTTGCCCCTAAGAAGCTTTGCAGAAAACTTTTCCACCAGGATGCAAAGTTCTCTCTTTTTGGATTACGAGGACCCAGAACCACTCAGGTGTATTACTTCCCACCTCCCCAGGGGGCATAAAAACGAAGCACAAAGCAGCGCAACTTTCCACCCCCCGGATGATGGTCGTGTTTTGTGCCACACCAACGGCCGCACCGATCGTGTAATGGCAATTTAATTAAGTATGCAAATTGTTGCCCAGCAGTTGATTAAATTTGCTAAATAAGCTGGCCTGGCCTGGCCTGCCTGCCTCGGCTAGGCTACAACTACTAGCCATTATGGGTAGTAAAACAAACAATGTCACACCGGGACTGCTAGCCACCACCACCCCCCTTCTCCTACTTCTTCTTTTATGTGGAAAACTGGAGAAAAATGCTCTTGTAAACCGTTTATCGCGTTGACACTTGGGTAGTTTTACTTTGTCTTTGTTGATTGGAGAGGAAAATTCAATTAGCACTTTTTCTAAAAAAAAAATATATATTGCAAAAAAATCTACATAAGCTGATTTTATTGTTATTATTTTCCTATCATTAACATTTTGGATTCTTCTAACAATTTTTCTCACTCTTCTCCTCTAAACTTCCCACCAAGTTAAGTCATCAAGAACACTCTCGGCGAAGTTCTCCACCCTCCACATGTGATGAAGAAAATAGCAAAAAGCCAAGCAAGTCTGGGGTGAGGCTGAGACGAGAGGGAGGGGGGAAGGCAACCACCCTTTCTGTGGCCACCACCGCCAACTTTGCTCTACATATTAAAAGCCAGCGAAAAACAACGGCAAGTGGTTGTGTCATCGTGTCAAACAAGCAATTTGCCAAGTTAAAAGTGATTTTGCGCTCGTAAATCACGGAGAAGAAAAAAAAATTGGCTTGAAAGAAAGTCTGGGTGGGGGTATTAACTGTGGAAAAGGTGGTGGAGTTTATGCTTTGTTCTAATTTTTAAACCATAACAGAATTTGTGAATTAATTTTATTCTTCAAACAAAGACTGTTTTGTAAGACACAGTTTTAGAACTATCAATTTAGGAGACATTTTCCATGAACAATGTTACTTTGCTAATTTGAGAAAAATAACCTTGGAATTCAATCTATTTAAAAAAAATCAACTGATGTTGTTTGTCTAAAGATATATTTTACGAAATATGCAGTGGGACAGGTTATTATTTGTTTATGTGGTAATTTAACAAATATATTTTGCGATTAAAAATTTCAGGGCTTGTACCAAAGTTTCGGACGAGTTTCGCATTAAAACAATGCAAATTAAATTATGAACTTACTTTAAATAGACCATTACTCAGCTGGCCTCAAAAGATTCAAATAAACATCGGTAATTTTGCAAAAAAAAGTGTGAATTATTTTATTTCAACCATGCTCAAATTTTAAACTTTCATAACTGAGCAATTCTCTACCAAAACCGGAAATGGATTTTATTTGTATTTTTTTATTTGGCTCAAACTTTGTGGGGGCCTTCCCTACGACCAAATAAGCTATTTTGTGTCATTGGTTCACCCATACAAGTCTCCATACAATTTTGGCAGCTGTCCATACAAAAATGGTATGTAAATATTCAAACAGCTGTAACTTTTGAGTGAATTTTCTGATTTCGAAAAAAAAAATATGAAATTTTTTAATCAAGACTAGCATTTTAAATGGGCGTAATATTCAATTTTTGGCCCTTTTAAAATGTTAGTCTTGATTTAAAAAATTTTAAAATTTTTTTTTCGAAAAGATCGGAAAATTTCACGAATGTTTCATATTTTAACATTGAAAATCAGACCATTAGTTGCTGAGATATCGTCATTAGAAAATGGTGGGTTGTTTTGGTGAGATTTAGAAAACTTCAATTTTCGTGTTTCTTTTTCTTAAAGCGGCTCTATCTCAGCAACCCGATGTCCAATCTTCAATGTCTCTTAGACAATTTTATAGCAAATTTTCTGAACTTTTCAAAAAAAAAAAAATATTTTTAGAAATGGTCACTCATGGTCACTATTTTTAAAAATCGAAAAGCTGCAAATATTTCGCTAAAATCAAACTTTCGGTGGCTAAATCTTGAAAACGGAGCTTTTTATCAAAAAATTTGTACAGTACTTTTCGATTGCAAATTCAATTTTGCATTAAAAAATAATGTCAAACTTGTTTTTGCATGAAACATCGATTTTTTTCCAAAAATCACTATTTTTTCGAAAAATCATAACTCGGCGGCAGATTTTTTGACCATGTTTCTCTATAGCTCAAAAGTTGCGGATTTTTGTCCCCTAAAGCATATCAAAAAATATCGAAAATCAAAAAATACTTATTTTGTGAAATTGAGTTTAAGTGAAAAAAAAGTTGATTAAAAAATCTGCAATTTTTTTTCCGTGTACCTATTTTTTTCTCAAAAGTCCTCAACAATACCTACAACTTTGCCCAAGACACCAAATTGATCAGAAAATTCACTCAAAAGTTATAGCTGTTTGAATATTTACATACCATTTTTGTATGGACAGCTGCCAAAATTGTATGGAGACTTGTATGAGTGAACCAATGATGCAAAATAGCTTATTTGGTCATAGGGAGAACCCACAAAGTTTGAGTCAAATCAAAAAATACATAAAATAAAAATGGTCGAAATCGGCCGATTTCGTAGAGAGTTGCTCAACTCGGGAATCGAAAGTCTAAAAAGGTCGATTTAGTACTTATTTTAAGGAAATTTAGAAGTAGATTTGATTGATTCAGTTTTTTTTTTGCTAAATTGACTATTTAGAACATTATTTTTAAAATTTTATTTTAATTTTTTTCCATGTTTGAGCAACTATGATTTTTGATTAACTATTTATCTTGTTATGAGGCTCTTCTATTATGTTACGTAATATTTTTATTAGAATTTATCTTGTTAAGTTTTTTTTATTTTTTGTTTTAATGCAATTTTGAAAACTTCGATCATTGTCTGTTTGCTGTTTTTTCATGAGGCTGGAACCTTTTTTTATAGATTCTGTAACCCCCTTCCCCTTCAGGGGGCAACACAATTTTTTTTTCAAAAAACTTTAAAATTAGCAATTCCCTACGAAATCAGTTTTTTATTTCTACCATTTTTAGTATTTTTTTGTATTTTTTGATTTGGCTCAAACTTTGTGGGGTCCTTCCCTATGACCAAAAAGGCTATTTTGTGTCATTGGTTCAACCATATAAGTCTCCATTCAATTTTGCCAGCTGTTCATACAAAAATGCTACGTAAATAATCGAAAATCTGCAACTATTGAATGAATTTTCTGATTAATTTGGTGTCTTCAGCTAAATGGTTGGTATTGTTGAGGAATATCTAGAAAAAATATGTACACGGAAAAATTTGTTTGCCGATTTTTTAGTAACTTTTTTTTTCTCAAAAACTCAGTTTCCCTAAGCCATAGAAAAGTATGATCAAAAAATTCTGACCGCCGAGTTATGAAATTTAGAAAAAATAGTGATTTTTGGAAAAAAACTAAATTTTTCAATGTAAATTTAAATACTTTATAGATTTTTTAATATTGGGCCCCGTTTTCAAGATATAGCCACCAAAAGTTGGATTTCAGCGAAATATTTGCAGTTTTTCAATTTAAAAAAAGTGACAGTTTCTGATTTTTTTTAATTTCAGAAATCATTCAAACATTTAATATTACATCCTTTTGAAATGATAGTCTTGATTTTTTTTAAATATTTGTTTCGAGGAGATCGGAAAATTTACGAATGTTTCATGTTTTAAAACATGAAACATTCGTGAAATCTAGTTGCTGAGATATCGACATTAGAAAATGGAGAGTTGTTTGGGTGAGACTTCAAAAACTTAAATTTTCATGTTTCTTTTCCTGTATCTCAGTTATCAGAGATCCAAACTTCAATCTCTCTTAGACAATTTTATTGCAAAATCTCTGAACTTTAAAAAAAAAAGTTTGAGCTAAATAAATAATACAAAAAAAAATCCATTTCCGGTTGTGGTAGAGAAATGCTAAAAGTTTAAGAAAATTTAAGTACAATTAGCTAAAATCAACTAAAAATGCATTCTCTTGCGTTCAGAATCATTTTTAGCATGTTTAGGTTTCTTCAAAAATCTTTTGAGTTTTTGAAAATTTTCGATGTACAGTACCGCAAAAAGTTTTGTTTCGCAAATTTTTTTTTTCGGCAAATCTTACATTTTTTTTTAAACTAATTGAGGCAAAACAACTGAACGATTGTAAAACGTATTTTAAAACACTTTTTTCATTTAAATTTTGAGATTGAGAATTTTTTATATTTTTTAATAGGCCCCCTTCTTGACCCCGACCAGAGCCGAGGGACAAACACTTTGAAAAATATTTGCATCAGCTTAACTTTCCTGAAGCTTTCTTAATTTTTTCTAGAGTTTTTCGCATTTTTATAAAATAAACTTAAGCCATTAGCTTTGAAATTGCAACAAAATTTGCCAAAAAATAAATCCGGGAGAAAATAAACACTACTGTACGCATACTTATATTTTTTTGTCTTCTTAAACTAAAGCCAAATTTAATTTTGATGTATTATCCCTGTACTGCCTATTTTTTAAAATACTTTTTTATAAAAAAATTCACGTGTTCGGGAAGGTAATTTCAAAAGCAAGATTTTTTTTACAAAATAATAACAGTTTCTACTTTCTAATGTTTTTTTGGTTTAAAAATGGACGGAAAAAAATCTGTAAATTAATTGGTATTTTGCAAATTTGTGGCAGTAGATAAACTGTTCTAATGTATACATCTAGAGTTTTTTTTGGAAAAGGTCCTATAAGCTATTGTGTTTCATATGTTTATAGGCCCTTTTAAAAAAATTCTAGATATGGTACTTTTTGCCTTTTTTAAAATATTGAGTGAAATTTTAAGTTCAGTTTTTTTACTCCCCTTCTTGACCTTGATCAGAGCTGAGAGACAAAAACTTTTGATAAAATTTTACTAGCCTAATTTTTAATAGAAAAATGTTAATTTCCTCAAAGTGCACTACCAAAAACACTTGCAAATTACTAGAAACACGCTATGCCGGTAGTCATTAGCTGCTCTTTTTTTTTGGGGCCCCCCCTTGTACAAGGGTGTGAACTAACTATCCAAAACCACGAAAGCGGAAAAAGTTTTATGTGCCAAGTTACCATAAAAATTGATACGCTATACCTACAACCTCGACCAGTGCCAATGTTTGCCATGTCATGGCTGGTAGGGTAAGAGTGTGCTATTTTTGGAATTGTTTTGAAATTAAAAAAAATATTTATGAATCTTCTTAAACGCCAACTTGGAAAACAATAATTTGCAAGTACAACCCAAAATCACGTGTCTCGACCCCTCCCCCACCAATGCACCACCCCGCAAGTGTTTTACTTGTTTTACATATTAAACACACCAGTCGTCGTCGTCGTCGTCGCGTGTGGTGTGCCCCTCTGCCAAAGCCAGGTTCGAGGTTGCGACCGCCAGACGGCCAACAAAAAAAAACTAAAATTTAAGCTAACGTGCTAATAGCTCAAATTAAGTGCCTACCGGATTGCACTTTTTGCCACCCCCGCTGCGCGGCCAGTAATAGTTGTTTGTATTTATGGGTTTAGTAAAAGGGCGTCAGCTTTTTATTTTTTTGCTCCAACTTTGATGCGTGAACAATGAACACAGAAGGTTCAACGCGCTTTTCGACAGGTGGCATGTGGGGAAAATTGATTGTTTGCCCGGTTTGATGGGAAAAAGTGCGTGAATGGGTTTCAGTCATCTGGAAAGGGAATTGGAGGTTTTTTTTGTGGATTTTTCTAGCTGCAGACTTTTTTATCTTTTTTTTATGTTTAATTATGAATTCTGATAATATCGAGGTGTAGTGAAATTTGTTTTGTTTCTGCCAGTAATTCATTGTCATGGAATTGGATTATTATTTTTTTTTATAAATTTAGTTGAACAACTTGTGTGCTTGCTCTGATCTTTAAAGTAGCTTTAAAACGTTAACCATTTTCAGCATTTTTACATTGCTCAATTTTACTCGCGGTCACACGATCAAACGCTCCACTCATAAATATAACATAAAATTAATCTGATTACGATACCCACCACACACTGATGCGCTTATTAAATACTCACAGTTAACCGCATGTAAATCATAACCCATTGATGCCCTCTCTTCAGCAATAAAAAAAATATTATTTTCGCTCAACCACTGAAGAATATAATTACGCACGAATCGAAGTGGAGCCAAACCGCCCAACAACCAACAAAAATAGCAACATTCCAGTCGACCAAAGTGGCTTTGCGCCATAAACCACATTACAGAATCCCGGCAAAAATAAGCACTCTCCAGCGCGACCGAGTTTAATGAAAACTATTTGCATTTCCCATCCTCCCCCCATCATCCACAGAACCGCACACACACACTTCCATTAAGGGTGGAGTGCTTTAATTACAAGCGATTTATTCCAAAACAAACCAGGAGAGGGCACTTTACGCTGAAACCACGCTTTGCCACAGTATTGTTACATTAGATGGTTTAAGTAATTCAATCGATTTGCCATTATCCACTAATGAGTTTCACCCCCACTTGATGATTGCATCGAAACCTAATCGGAAAACATTTAACAAATTACAAATAAAAAATGCAACAGGAAGCTACAAACTATCCGCAAGCGTGTTTGAACAACTTGAACTCAGGTAAGTGGTTTAACAATTTCCGAACATTTTAAATAAAACGCATTTTTCAAATCATAAAGTTTTGCGCGAAACGCACATCCGACGACGCCCTGTGGTTAACCGCACAGGCCCCCGGATCGTAAGTGTTTTGTTTATACGGCTCGAGTGAGGTGGTGTCTTGAACGGATTTTCGATTTTTATGGCTTCTTCTTCTGACACGATTTGTTAGGGGGGCAAGCTTGAAGACGCCCGCAGTGGCTGTTTCTGGTGGGTCGTGGATCTGCTTGTTGTTTTTGTTTGCATCTTCGTACTCGGTACTGGGAATTGCTACCACAGTGCCTCAGGTACCACTATCATCTGGGGGCAAATCGTTACCACCTGGGTGGATGACTCTTAAGTGGGATTTATTTTGATTTAAAAGAGCAATTTTAAAATAAGTTGTAACTGGTTTGCACCTCATGACAATAAATTGTAAACTCTGTTTGCATTATTGATCTATTGATCAAAATAAATGTTATGAAAAAAGATTCTTTTATGTGACCTTGTATAAATTTTAGATCTACCATTTGGTAGAGTACGACGGATTTAAAAATATTCTCAATTTTTTCGCTTGAAAAAAATATTGATAAGTTTCAATTTTCCGCTTTCCTTTACTTTTACAAGTCATGTTGATTTTGCAATGTTCGATTTTTGTATAATTTTTAAATGTTTTAGAAAAGACTTTTTACAGCTTGTTTTAGATTTTTTATTTTGCTGTTTTTTCTATGGAAGTAACTTTATGCATTTGTTTCCATTGGTCATACAAAATTAGTTTGTAAATTTATACAAATCAGTACCTTAAGAATGCAAAAGTTTTGTCGATTTAATATCACCAGAGGTGAAATAGAGCCTTTCTTACATAATGATGAAACATCGAAAAATATATTGGTGCAATTCATTTTTCAGAAACATAATAATACCACCCAGTGAGAATTTGACCTGAAGTTAAATCATTGAATGCCATTTTTTTAAATTTCAGAGGTACATTATGGGTTACAAGATAATTATATTTAATTAAGAAAAACTTATTGGATTGACATTATTAGAAAAAAAATAAAGGGTACTCAGTCTTTAATGTTTATTGTAATATGTATCGATATTGCACTTTGTTGATCTATTATGAGAAGCCAGGAAGCAGGCGTTAATGCTTCGACTTGACGACTTGTCGATCTTTCGATCGAGAATGGGCTGTGACTTTGAATTTGATGTTCAGTGTATGATTCTGTGTAAAACGAAAAATTTAATAGGAAAAAATAGGGTCAAAATAAGACGTAAAACACTAATATGGCTATATCGCTGGAAATACATTTTGAAAAATCTCCAAATTTTGGGCACAAGCAGTTCGTTCGATACCTATGTTGCTGATTATGAAAATTTGAGTTTTTTTTCATGAAAATATGGTATTTTTTTGATTTTTTTTTTGCTTTGAAACTTACTTCAAAAAAATATTCTTTATAGATTATTTTGAATGTATAGAAAATTTAACATAATTTACTAGCGATAATTCTGTCGATTAACAACTTTGATTGACATCATTGTTTCAGCTACTGCCATCATGTTTAAGTTTCTAAACCTTTTATATAGTTTTTAATTCTGCAATTAAAACGCAAAATTAATAATATTCATTGATTGGACTTTGTAACGTACGCGCCATTATTTTTTTTTAATTTTATGAAACCCCGTTTTATATTGAATAATATTATTAACACGAATGCTTATTTTTTATATTTTAATATACGATGCCATACCGTTTTTGGCAACAATTTCTTCAATTCTCATAATACTTTCAAAAACAAATGAATAAGTTATAACTCAATATATAATTTTGGTTAATGCAAATATTTTTTTTATTATAAATCTTTGTTTAAAGTTTAAAAAAATCGTCTATTTCTTAATTACGTAACTTATGAATATGTTGTAAATGCGATTAACTCACAAAGGAATCATTGTTTTTTGTTACTGTAACAGAAACTATGGTTATATTCAAACTTTAGACAAAGCATGATATTTTCTATGAATACATAAATTTTTATTTTGCTGTTTTTTCTATGGAAGTAACTTTATGCATTTGTTTCCATTGGTCATACAAAATTAGTTTGTAAATTTATACAAATCAGTACCTTAAGAATGCAAAAGTTTTGTCGATTTAATATCACCAGAGGTGAAATAGAGCCTTTCTTACATAATGATGAAACATCGAAAAATATATTGGTGCAATTCATTTTTCAGAAACATAATAATACCACCCAGTGAGAATTTGACCTGAAGTTAAATCATTGAATGCCACTTTTTTAAATTTCAGAGGTACATTATGGGTTACAAGATAATTATATTTAATTAAGAAAAACTTATTGGATTGACATTATTAGAAAAAAAATAAAGGGTACTCAGTCTTTAATGTTTATTGTAATATGTATCGATATTGCACTTTGTTGATCTATTATGAGAAGCCAGGAAGCACACTTTCACGCGCAGCGCAAAACGCGCAAGCGTAAATGTGCTGGCGTTAATGCTTCGACTTGACGACTTGTCGATCTTTCGATCGAGAATGGGCTGTGACTTTGAATTTGATGTTCAGTGTATGATTCTGTGTAAAACGAAAAATTTAATAGGAAAAAATAGGGTCAAAATAAGACGTAAAACACTAATATGGCTATATCGCTGGAAATACATTTTGAAAAATCTCCAAATTTTGGGCACAAGCAGTTTATGGCGCATGTTTTCGAATGGCTTTTTGTTTGAAACTGAATTCTTTTAATTTAACAGTGTTATCTGTAAAATAATCCAAAAAATACCTTTAAAAATGTCTTTGACCTCATTTACTGGTCGAAAATTGTGAATCGAAAAATAAAATGTTCGTCTCCGACCCCACGGCTACAAATCTGAAATATAAAAATTGTGGGTTTTACGAGCGGTTTTCCAATGATGGAAGACACAAATTTTTAAGAGCGGATACATACATCGCTCATGTATTTCAGAAAAAGAGCTCTCAAAAATCAGATTTTGAGTTGCGGGTTTCGGGCCAAAATTCAATCGAAAGAGCGCATCTAAACCTTCAATTTAGTAAAAGGATTATTTTTTGCTGAGACGATTCCTCGCCGTACACGATTTTTTAAAGATTTCTGAGAAGAGCGTTTTCCAAAAGCAAACCTTAAACCTTTCTTTTTTTAAGAAAGGCAAAAAGATTTAACACACTTCATTAAAACCCACATTTTTATCACAGAAAGTTGATTTATCAAAATATTTTTTTTTTTAATTTGGTTTTAAATAGAGTATAAAAAGAGCTAACGCGATATTTTGAAAATCATTTTGAAAAGTTAATTTATTCATTGACATCAAGGTTGTTAACGATAAAACTATCGAGGATCGATAACGATAATTCTATTGTCATCGTTATCATTATTCCGATAATTCTATCGGCGATCATTTTATCGACGATAACGGACGATTATCTATTTTAATAATACATTTTTTAAATTTCCTCAATCCAACCAAATTATGTGGAATTTTCAATGCTTTCACTTAGATTTTTTTTGTTTGATAATTTTGGTATGCTTTTTCACTGTTTTAGTATTTTTGGAAGTAATAGCTCTAGTTAATATAAATACTCAAAATTTCATAATTTGCATCATGGGTATCAAACGATGCGAAATTTGTTATGCTTCCTACTTTTATTAGAGTTTTTTTTTGTTGTAAAATGCTGAAATTTTCACAAAATACCGTATTTTTTAAAAATTACTCAGATTTTCATAATTTGCATCACGGTATCAAAATTTAAAAAATTCCCTGCATTTTCACAGTTTTGGAGTTTTTTGAATGAAACACAAAAAAATAAATAAAAAAATACCGTATTTTTTAATGTACTCAAAATTCAGAATTCAATAATAATTTTAAAAGTTTGAGTATCTCGAAAAATACGGTATTTTATGAAAATTTGTGTATTTTACAAAATAAAATAAAACTAAAAAAAAAGTGAAACAGCATACAAAATTTCGATTCGTTCGATACCTATGTTGCTGATTATGAAAACTTGAGTTTTTTTTCATGAAAATATGGTATTTTTTTGATTTTTTTTTTGCTTTGAAACTTACTTCAAAAAAATATTCTTTATAGATTATTTTGAATGTATAGAAAATTTAACATAATTTACTAGCGATAATTCTGTCGATTAACAACTTTGATTGACATCATTGTTTCAGCTACTGCCATCATGTTTAAGTTTCTAAACCTTTTATATAGTTTTTAATTCTGCAATTAAAACGCAAAATTAATAATATTCATTGATTGGACTTTGTAACGTACGCGCCATTATTTTTTTTTAATTTTATGAAACCCCGTTTTATATTGAATAATATTATTAACACGAATGCTTATTTTTTATATTTTAATATACGATGCCATACCGTTTTTGGCAACAATTTCTTCAATTCTCATAATACTTTCAAAAACAAATGAATAAGTTATAACTCAATATATAATTTTGGTTAATGCAAATATTTTTTTTATTATAAATCTTTGTTTAAAGTTTAAAAAAATCGTCTATTTCTTAATTACGTAACTTATGAATATGTTGTAAATGCGATTAACTCACAAAGGAATCATTGTTTTTTGTTACTGTAACAGAAACTATGGTTATATTCAAACTTTAGACAAAGCATGATATTTTCTATGAATACATAAAATTTCCAGTAAATCGCAAAACGACCGTTTTTTTTTAATTTATCATTTTTTTTTCTTTTTAAATCTGAAATCTGATAAGGATTTTATCAGTATCATTTATAGATGCAAAAACTTTATTCTTTCAAAATATTTTTATTTTAAATAAAGTTGGATGTGTGACAATTTATAGACATATAAACCGCTTACATGATTTTCAAAAAAATCTAACAATTTGTTTGCTCAGAATAAACTGTTAGAAACAGCTAAACCTCATCAATTGAATAAAAACAATCGACTTTGCAGGACTGGACTGTTCTCGAGAAAATTCGTAAATCAAAAGGAGCTTTGTTTAATAGTAATAGAAACCACTTTCAAACATTATTTCACACAAAAATTAATTTGAAAAGTCATAATAACCAGCTGAGATTTTTGAATTATGATTTTTTTTTATTAGTGAAAGTAAATTGTATAGAAACCCATAAATTCAAAGTTTTCTTTTTATCAAAAATAAAAAATAAAACCATTGGACACTCAAGTGCCACCACTTTCCGTCAAGCAAATTCATTCATCACGCTTTGCCACCACGGAAGCCGACAACGGGTTCGTTTCGCTCATCAGTTCAATCAGCCAAATAAATCAATTAATCTCACTTGTCGAAAAGCAAGAAGGGTTTTTTTTCGATCGTGTCTGACGTTCTTCTTCACGGGTTGCAACTAAAAGTTTTCTTTTAGGAGAAGAAGTCTAGCCATAAAAAGGTCGGAGAAATTGGTGAAGAAACAATACAATTTCCAGTTTAATTTGTGGCGTATCAACTGGAGCGCATATTTTTTTTTTTGTACAATTCGCTATTGTTTGATTTAACTTTATTTTGTATGATTTTATGGTTTCGCTTCCAAGCCATGATTCAGCAAACAATTTTCGGGGAAAGTTTTGGATACAACTAAGCATGCACCCGGTCAAATGCGGAACGGTGCCATAGTTTGGCTTAATTAACAAAGTCTCGACCACTCTGGCAGTGTAGTGCACCCGTACATGAAATGACTGCAACCTCCCCCGTTGCTGGTTCCAGGTTAAACTTTCACACGTGGTGGACACTGCCGGCGTACGTGATCCCTTGTAAGCGCTTGTAGAACCGTATCAAAGCTCAAGTGATTGCGATTCAACTCACACCCATTGGTATGGGGAGGGGACTGCTGCCCTTTGCCCACTAATTCTGGGGATCAATTCTCACCGAAATCTGCAATTTTTGAAAGCAGAGCTTTTTCTAATTACACAAAATGTTGCATTAAATTTCACAGAGAATTCTTCTTTCTCACTCTTGAAACTAAATAAATGTAGGTGATATTTTCGAGACGAGACCTCAGAGTTCATCCAGCTGATACGATTCTGCTGCGGTTGGCCACACTGGCTGCTATGCAGCTCCGTCCAAAAGTCCAGAAGTCCAGAGATCAACGTGGCATTCCTCGCCGAGTGCGATTTTGCGCTGCTGGCTGGCTCCGTCTGTGGCTGTGGGCGCTACCGATGCATCACCTCGGGCACCTTGGCGAAGGAAACGCTTCCGGAATACTGAACACCTACGGGGGCTTCTGGTTGATGTTGTTGCAAGACTCGGGTTGTAGTTTATTTGGACGGAGTTTAATGGAAGCATGGAAGCATCTCTAGTCGTTTTTGGTAACAGCTAGAAGCAGCACTGGTCAAAAGCTGGAAGCTGACTTAACTTGCAGAAACACTGTATTTCTGAGAGAGAGACAGAGGCAACCACACGCGTAGAAGGGTGAGAACCAGGTGGTAATGAGAAACTAGTTACAAAAGCTTTTTGCTCCGGTTGGCATTTGGGCAGGGACTCTCTGACGATGGCGAATGTGAAAAGTTAGGAATTTGGACGAGAGTGGTTTTTGGTAGGAACGCAACAACATTAGGCAGTGGCGGAACCGTTTTGAGTTGTTCAAATTTTCAAATGTTCAAATGTCCATGGTCAAATGTCCAAATGTTCAACTGTTCAAATGTTCAAATGTTCAAATGTTCAAATGTTCAAATGTTCAAATGTCCAAATGTTCAAATGTTCAAATGTTCAAATGTTCAAATGTTCAAATGTTCAAATGTTCAAATGTTCAAATGTTCAAATGTTCAAATGTTCAAATGTTCAAATGTTCAAATGTTCAAATGTTCAAATGTTCAAATGTTCAATTGTTCAAATGTTCAAATGTTCAAATGTTCAAATGTTCAAATGTTCAAATGTTCAAATGTTCAAATGTTCAAATGTTCAAATGTTCAAATGTTCAAATGTTCAAATCTCGATTAAATTTTCAAAAGGCCCTATCTGCATAGGAAACCCATGAGGGATAGGTTGTTTTGAAAATTTAATCTAGAAATGTTCAAATGTTCAAATGTTCAAATGTTCAAATCATAAACTAAAATAAAAAAAATAAGAATAATGATTTCTTCCTGACGCTACGCCACTGATTCCTCCAAACTCCCAAAATTCGTTCAACAGTCGGTTTCCAAGCCCTCAAAGTGCTACTCCAGGGCAGAAGCCAGCAGTCCAAAGTGTCGGGGGTGGTGCTATGGCCTTGTACCATTATCAACGGCTCAGTACGCCCGAGATGGATGGCCATCGGAAAGGTCATCAATTGTTTCACCTTTTGCACCCCTACCTTGGCGTTTGGGTTTGGTGGCTCCAACTTTGGGAAAACCTTCCTGACGGATTGAACCGGATAAATCATGCTCATTAAGGTGGCCTCCTCAGTGCTAACTTCGGGGTCGGGGTTAGGAGGGGATGTCTGGTAGCATTTGAATGTCGTACAAATCATCAGGCTGGGCGCATTTCGTTTTAGCTTAATTAATTAATCTGTGAATGCTTCTGAGGATTAGATTCGTGACAGAAATTTATTGTTAGTTGGGTTTCTGATTTGCTTGAGTTTATTTAATTATGAATTTGGAAATTGATCCAACTGCAAACTTCAATCAATCATTTGCTCCTCTGATTGAAACATCACTATATTAATCTGTAGTAATTAAATGAAACAACGTTCTAAAATTCCACGAACGAATCCATTTAATTTATCATTTCAAATTGCAAATCCAGCAAAGTAATCAATGCCTCATTCGCAAATCGAACTATGTGGTCATGGTCAGCAGTGATGATGATTCCAACTAATTTGCACGTAATGCAGCAAATGTACACCACAAAGCTTCTGCATTGGGTCATCAGGTAACAATCATCAAACCTGATGGGAGAAATTTGAGGCTCAAAATTTCCCAATCTATCAAAAACCCACAAACCCACACACGCGTTCACATTTGTTCGAACTGACTGTGTTTGATTAGGTTGCCCAACCCCACCCCTAATGATCGCGAATGATGATGATTGTGACGCTTCGACCACAAAGTGCCCCGCAAAAATAAGGGCAAAATGGGGTCAAAGTGCAGCAGCATCTGGGTGGAGAGAAAGAAAAAGTTATGCAATCGGCACCCTAGTGCCCTCGATGATGTTGGAGGTGTGAAGCCAATTTGTGAAGTTTTTTCTTGTGTTTCTTGAATCCACGTGAACGCAAATCTTTGTTTGCTTAACACATTAGCTGCAGGCAGTGTTATCGTTTGGAGGTTTTAATGGATTTCTTTTGTGGGTGGAAAGTTGGAAAAGAAGGTGTTGAGTTCAGAATGGAGCTAAGGAACGTCTTGTCAGGGTAGTTGAGTCAGAATTTGTATTTTAGTATTTTAGTATTTTAGTATTTAAGTATTTTAGTATTTAAGTATTTTAGTATTTTAGTATTTTAGTATTTTAGTATTTTAGTATTTTAGTATTTTAGTATTTTAGTATTTAAGTATTTTAGTATTTTAGTATTTAAGTATTTTAGTATTTTAGTATTTTAGTATTTTAGTATTTTAGTATTTTAGTATTTTAGTATTTTAGTATTTTAGTATTTTAGTATTTTAGTATTTTAGTATTTTAGTATTTTAGTATTTTAGTATTTTAGTATTTTAGTATTTTAGTATTTTAGTATTTTAGTATTTTAGTATTTTAGTATTTTAGTATTTTAGTATTTTAGTATTTTAGTATTTTAGTATTTTAGTATTTTAGTATTTTAGTATTTTAGTATTTTAGTATTTTAGTATTTTAGTATTTTAGTATTTTAGTATTTTAGTATTTTAGTATTTTAGTATTTTAGTATTTTAGTATTTTAGTATTTTAGTATTTTAGTATTTTAGTATTTTAGTATTTTAGTATTTTAGTATTTTAGTATTTTAGTATTTTAGTATTTTAGTATTTTAGTATTTTAGTATTTTAGTATTTTAGAATTTTAGTATTTTAGTATTTTAGTATTTTAGTATTTATTGAACGTAAATCTTTGTTTGCTTAACACATTAGCTGCAGGCAGTGTTATCGTTGGGAGGTTTCAATGGATTACTTTTATGGGTGGACAGTTGGAAAAGAAGGTGTTGAGTTCAGAATGGAGCTAAGATTGAACGTCTTGTCAGGGTAGTTGAGTCAGAATTTGTATTTTAGTATTTTAAGTATTTTAGTATTTTAGTATTTTAGTATTTTAGTATTTAAGTATTTTAGTATTTTAGTATTTTAGTATTTTAGTATTTAAGTATTTTAGTATTTTAGTATTTTAGTATTTTAGTATTTTAGTATTTTAGTATTTTAGTATTTTAGTATTTTAGTATTTTAGTATTTTAGTATTTTAGTATTTTAGTATTTTAGTATTTTAGTATTTTAGTATTTTAGTATTTTAGTATTTTAGTGTTTTAGTATTTTAGTATTTTAGTATTTTAGTATTTTAGTATTTTAGTATTTTAGTATTTTAGTATTTTAGTATTTTAGTATTTTAGTATTTTAGTATTTTAGTATTTTAGTATTTTAGTATTTTAGTATTTTAGTATTTTAGTATTTTAGTTTTTTAATATTTTAGTATTTTAGTATTTCAGTATTTTAGTATTTAAGTATTTTAGTAGTTTAAACATCAAAAAATTATAGTGTTTTTGGAATTGGGATGATGTCAGCTTTCCATTAAAATTATAATTTCATAAAAATTTTCACAACAATATGTATTTTTCCTGTATTTTGAAAATGCATTTTTTTTCTCTAAAGAAACCAGAAATAAATTGTAATTGCGATACCAAGGGTTTCCAGCAAGGCCTCGGACTGGCAAGTAATTAATAATTACTTTGATTTATAGCTGGTAATTAGATAATTCTTTAATTACTTAGTAATTCATGGTAATTAGAGTAATTTAAAGTAATTAATTGGTAATTAAAGTAATTTTTGACTAATTAAAGCAATTGATTTTTTTAAATTGTTTTTCTTCAACGAAACTATTTACTTTTTATATATAATCTGTTATAACAGTATTTTATTTATTTGAAATAAAAGTGAAACACAAAGATTAAAAAAGACTGGTTCTGTATGTAGAAGGCCTTATTCACTATAGTCCTCTCCTAAAATTTATTTTTATCTTGTTGTTTATCGAAACTAATTAACAACAAAAGGCAACGCCATGATATATTACCCAGTGAAAAATGTTTTGTGAATCCGAAATGTATAAATTTTTATTAAGTAATTATAAAAATATGTTTCTTTTTTTTGCAAGAGCTACATTAGAATTGATAATTTTTTATGCTTTTGCTTCTAATAGGCAGTCAAAATTATTTGAAGTTTATGTGGATCAAATATTTAAAACCAAAACGTACTTAATTATCATTGATAAAAACAAAATTTTCAAGAGATAGCCAAAATAAAAATATGTTTTTTTTATATTTTTTCATAATCTACAGAAATTGACAGTCCTGTAATATTTCACTATTAAAAGCTAAGCAATTTTCCCGAAAAATTTCGAAATATTTCTGAGACAAATGTTTCAATGTTAAAAATCAAACTCAGTGAAATTAAAATTGACTAATATTCAGATGCAGAAATTAAATCCAATGTAAATGTCACATTCCACATTATTCGTGTTTTCAGCAGCGGATTTTTTTTAATTTGCTTGAGAAAAAAAAACATGCAAAGTAATGTCAAACCAATACTTGAAAAAAAAAAAATAAAACTTAACGTTATTTTGATGAATTTCACAAAAATCAGGGAGCCTTTTTTCAAACAACTTCTATATTTTAATGGCATTCGACTTGCAATAAACTGAAATCAATTTTAAATTATTAATTTATTATATTTAAATTCATGTTTTGAAGTAAAACAGTACAGTATTTTTTTTTTTTGCTTTTATGACAAACACGACTTCAAAAAACGTAGGTCAACTTAAATAATCTTCTTTTGCAATTGATTGATAAGGGTTTGGTTGATCGAAACGTGAAACATAATGGAATTTCGAATCAGATAATGAACAGGTTAAATTGGCCATAAAACAAATATTATTGTTCATATCAATTGAGCTACTTATTTTTTACCTGTAAATGGTATAATTAAATACTAATGTCAATTTTATAATAAAATAAAAAAAATCCAAATTTCAAACCAATTAACTCGCTTATGTAAAAATCACCCAAAGTTTCAGCGCCCTCTAGTGGGGGGCATTTTTTACGTTTGATCGCCTATAGCTATTTTCAATAAAAATTATACGCGAAATTCACAATATCCTGATTGGTACAAAAAAAAACAGCATAATTTTTGAAAGAGCTATCGAATGAGCTATTTATAAATAATTTAGTTTTGAACCGTAGAAATGAATACTTAAATAAAATTAAATGTTTTTCATCGTATTGAAAAGTAATTAAGTAATTTATGTTATTAATCATTTTGGACCTGTAATTTGAGTAATTAATTGGCAGACTGGCAAGTAATAAACGCTTCTGGAAACCCTTGTGCGATACAAAATATAAGTATCAAATTATCAGTTTTTTTTCATACATTTCGAATGTTTAATCGTTTTTTTAAGACGCTCAAAATTTTCACAAAACTACATATTTTCGAAAAAAAAAAAACTCAAAATTTTTGATTTTACAATATGGGTTTCAAACGATCAGGATTTTTTCATACATTTGGAATGTAATAACATTTTTTTTGGAAAATACTCGAAATTTTCACAATACGTAGTTTTGTTTTCGAAAAAAAACTCAAAATTTCCGTTTTTACAATATGGGTATCAAACGATCAGGATTTTTCATACACTTCGAATGTAATAACATCATTTTTTGAAAATTCTCAAAATTTGCGTAAAACTACGTTTTTTCGAAAAAAATATTTAAAAAATCAGTTTTTACAATATGGGTATCTAACGATTTGGATTTTTTCATACATTTCGAATTTAACAAAAAAAATTTGGAAAATACTCAAAATTTTCACAAAACTACGAATTTTTGAAAAAAATACCAATTTTTGTATGGGGGGTTTGAGACTTACAAAAAAGTGTTCACGTGGTTTATGGATGGTCCCCTAGTTTAATTAAATATCATACACTTTGAATGTAATAACAACATTTTTTGAAAATACTCAAAATTTGCACAAAACTACGTATTTTCGAAAAAAATACTTAAAATTTCAGTTTTTACAATATGGGTCAAACGATCAGGATTTTTTCATACATTTGGAATGTTTTAACAATTTTTTTTGAAAATACTCAAAATTTTCACACGTATTGTAAAAACTGAAATTTTTGTATTTTTTCGAAAATACGTAGTTTTGTGCAAATTTTCGAAAAAATATTCAAAATTTCCGTTTTTACAATATGGGTATCAAACGATCAGGATTTTTCATTCATTTCGAATGTAATAACAATTTTTTTTAAAAATACTCTAAATTTTCACAAAACTATGTATTTTTGAAATAATACTCAAAATTTCCGTTTTTACAATATGGGTATCAAACGATCAGGATTTTTCATACACTTCGATTGTAATAACATCATTTTTTGAAAATACTCAAAATTTGCACAAAACTACGTATTTTCGAAAAAATACTAAAAATTTCAGTTTTTACAATATGGGTATCAAATGATTGGGATTTTTCATAGATTTCGAATGCAATACATTTTTTTTGAAATACTCTAAATTTTCACAAAACTATTTTTGAAAAAAAATTTACCCGTTTTTGTATGGGGACCATCCACAAACCACGTGGACACTTTTCTGGAAATCTCAACCCCCCCCCCCCTATCGTGGACAATTTCCATACAAATAAAATCTTTTTTGTATGGAGCATGGACAATCGCCAACCCCCCCCCCCCCCCTAAGGTGTCCACGTGGTTTGTGGATGGCCCCATGGGGGGTCTTTCAAAAAAGTGTCCACGTGGTTTATGAATGACCCCCTAGTTTAATTAAATATCTTCGGATTCTTCACCAATTAAATTTGTGGTAAATTTTCTTCAGAAATTTTTAAAAAATGGTTTATTTTATTATTTTTGCTGCCATTTATGCAACCGTAAAATTTTAAGGAGGTTCAAACTAACCCTGTGACCACCACCTTGGGATCAAGTCGAGGTTGAGGTCTGCTCTGAATAGAATTTTCGTGACGATGAACAAAAAAAAACATTCACCCAACACAAACTTTCACCGCCGGACTTTTCCAGATGCGAAGGGATTATTTTCCCGCCAGTTTTGTGTTTTCACCTTTTGTGAGGTTGGGATTTCTTTCCTCCTTTCACTGTAGTTAGTTTTGTCGTGCCATTTTTCCGCTCTCACAACACACACAAAATCCCTTGACAATACCAGTCAACTGCGAGTTCGCTCCGTTGGAAGGTAATTGTAATACCGCCACCAGAACAAAAGAATTGTATAGAAGTTGTGGAAAAAAGTACTGAAAAAAAAAAACTCTTAAGAAAAGAAAATGCTATGGAAAGGTTCTAGGAATCTGCTCTGTATGCGAAATGAGAATTGCAAGTGGGGGGGTTGGGAGTTTTCCCTCGGAAAAGTGGGCCTCCAGGCATGGGAAAAAAGTTTTTTCCTGAGCTTTTTCCGCAGGAGCTGCAGCAGCTGAAGATGGCCCAAGGGGGAGGGGTCCCCTACAAAGGCCGTGTTTGTGCAGTATAAATTATTAAGAAATGTAAGACTTTTTGATACTTGTGCTCGGAGTCGTCGTCGTGATGATTCGCACAAGTATACGCCTGCGAGTATTTCTGGGTGAGTGAACGTTCTCCGTGACTTTGCAAGAATTGATTGCCGAGGCTGGTGCTGTTTGAACGAGACTTTTCATTGTTAGCAATTTGTAAGTTTTTAATCATTTGCCGGGGCCGGGGAAAAGTTTGCTTATTTGGAAGATGGTTACGGGTGCGGCAAAATGTTGCTAGAAGAACTGACTCGGATGAAAAGGGCTTATTTTACTTTCTTGTAAAGTTATTCAAAGTATGTTTTCAAAATTAAAAATATTCTTGGTACCTTTCCTTAACCATACCTTAAACATTTGTTTTATCTACCTAAACATCTCAATTGGGACTACTTCTCATGAACAGCTTAATTAGCTTAAACTTTAGCTTTATCGCTTCCCGACTTGTACCATCACAATCTCCCTTTTATCTCTCCCCCCTGTTTCAGACACCAACCACTAAGTGATTAAAGCTTCGTACACGACGCTCCCGGATAATTGCTCGTTTATGATCCCATCACTCAGCCCAGTGGCCAACATCTCCTCTCGGCGACAAGCGCCTCCACGACCACACTCCCCAGCTTGGCCTGTTGACATCCTCGGGGGCAAATCTGCCACGTTCTCGCGCTGTTGGCGTTGCCTGTTCTAACTGTTCATAATGCTCTTAATCCAATTAAAGCGCAAATGACCATTAAGAACTATGGTTGGTTGAGGCCCGCTTCTTCAGGGACACCGCCGAACAGAAGGGTAGCAAAAAACGATGACCATGATTTATTAACTGTACGGTACGGCTTCCGACCACGAACTCGGGCTCGGGAGAGATAATCTTCACGTATTGTACATGATGGGATTCCTTCAGGCGCTTCGGAGAGGCGTCCGTCAGTCGTCAGGTTCTCCATTACAGTCGTCGTCGTCGTAAGGATGGTCAACGGTTTGGGAAGAGCCTCTCGTAATTGAAACCACTGCACAACTCAGAATGAGGTGCAGAGTCGAACCACCAAGGTAACAACGAATGAGGACAGTGGGTTAGAAATAGGTCAAAATTACGTGTTGAAAATCTTCCTAGACATTTCTTGTTTTATAAGGTTCTATAACAAGCCCACTATTCAACGGTCGTAACATCTGACTGCTGAACGTTGCTGGATCTGCGGTTCACCGTAACATCATCATCATCAACATCACCCGGACAGTTCTCCGATTCTTCCGCACCTCCTCACCAGTTATACTTTGGAAACGAAAATCCATTGACTAGCAGCTGAAGCCTGAAGTGTGTGTGTTAATGAATAATGGAAATTCTAGCTCGTCTTTTTTTCTGCTCTGTGTTCTTCAGCTCACCACTTTTTTCCTAGGATTTTCCCGCACCCACAAGGACACTAGGTCCTGGGAATTCATTAATGGTTTCTGCTCGTCGCACAGCCACACTGACAGATGAATATCAATTCCAATCAAGGGCCTTTCGGTCTTCGGGTCCGAATGCTGACCACGTTTCGTAATCAAAGGCGTACGAGTGGCAGTTGTCAGGCAGGCAGCCGGGCAGGAGATTAAATGCTGATTAGTGTGTCGAATAGAGATCTAATCGATGGCACGAAATGGTAACGTTTACGATATATATATGGTGAAATGGATTGATATTGTTGAAGGTTGGGTTGGTTGCGGGACAGAAATCGATACAGTTTATGAGAAATAGATTACTTACTAAAGTTGATATAATTGAAATAAGAAGTTGAGCAATTACCTGTAATGAAAAAGAAAATTTATTTTTAGATAAATTAACAACAAGGTAAATCATATATTTATTGGTTTTAAATAAATGATATTTCCAAATTTAATATGGGTAATTCTCTACCAACTCACACGAAATCGGAAAAAGTTGCCCAGATCTAATGGGTAACTTTTGTCCCTGATCACGAATCCGAGGTCCATTTTTTGATATCTTGTGTCAAAGGGGCTTTTCTGTAAAATTGGACGCTCGATTTGATGGCGTACTCAGAATTCCGAAAAAAAGTATTTTATTTTTTTTTAAACTCTCCCATTTTCCGTTGCTTGACTGTAACTTTTTTTGGAATATGTCATTTTAAAGGAAGTTTAATGTACTTTTCGAGTCTACATTGACCCAGAAGGGAAAATTTTTCATTTGCAACAAAATTTTTCATTTAAAAATTTCATGTTTTTTTAATTTTGCAGGGTTATTCTTTAGAGTGTAATTATGTTCTACAATGTTATGGAGCAGACAATTACAAAAATTTTGATATATAAACATAAGGGGTTTGATTGTAACCATCACGAGTTATCGCGATTTTACAAAAAAAAAAAAACGTTTTGAAAAAGTTACTTTTCGCGTTTCTCTTTGTTTTGTTGTCCGTGTCTGTCACGGGTGACCATAAACGGCCATGATCAATGACGACCAACTTTTTCAAAACTTTTTTTTCGTAAAATCGCGATAACTCGTGATGGTTACAAGCAAATTTCTTATGTTTATATGTTTTTTTTTTAATTGTCTGCTCTACAACTTTTTAGAACACTGTTATACTCCAAAATCTTACTCTGCAGAGTTAGAAAAACACAAAATATTAAAATGAAAAAAATGTTCTAAATGAAAAAATTACCCTCCTGTGTCTATGTAGATTCGAAAAGTACATTGAATTTCCTTTAAAATGACATGTTCCAAAAAAAATTACAGTTGAGTAAAAAAACTTTTTAACTGTTTTTTTCGATAGTAGATTTTCGCAATTTTTCCGCTGTTTTTAAATTTGTTTTTTTAAGAAACTTTTTCTATACATTCTCTAGGTAAAGAGAAGCAATTTGCATCATTACTTGTTCCATAAAAGTCATAATACAATTTTGCGGACTGGTCAAACAAAATTGATATTTCTGTATCTTGAGAAGAAATTTTCTGATCGATTTGGTGTCTTCCGCAAAGTTGTCGATCATAATTCAGACCGGTCAGAAATACATATTTACATTTAAAAAACCTTGTTCTTCATTTAACTTTTTTTCTCTAAAAAACAAATTCCCAAAATAAGTATTTTTTTCAATTTTTGAAATTCGTTGATATGATTTATGTGTGTGTGTGTGTGTGTGGTCCAATCCAATACCCGCTGGCCGGCAGCGAAATTATGGGAAAGTATAATTTGTATCAGACTTGGGTTATGCTGATACAGCTTTTCTCAGTCCCGGGTATTAGGTGGTGACAGCCCTCGTTGATATGATTTATGGGACTCAAAAAGATATCTTTTGAGCTATAGTGCATGATGGTGCAAAATCTGGTTCCAAAGATCATTATTTTTATAAGCTTAATCCGATTTGAAATCGTAAAAAACTTTCCCGATTTTTTAGAAAAGGTTACGGTTTTGAAGAAATTAACTATTCAAGGTAAGAATTTTCGTTTTTTTTACATTTTCCTATTTTTAAAGAACTTTTTGAAGGAAAGTCAATTCTGAAAAAAATGTTTTTGTAATAACAGACTAATAACACTTTTAGTTATTCTTCGAACAAATCTTTGTTATTATTTTTTGTTATTTTATCAACTAATCCGATCATCCCAATAAAAGTTGGAGGTATTCTTCCATAACAAAAAATGTTATTCCAAAGTTGTTTTGGCTTTCAACCAATATCAGACAAATAACACATTTTGTTATGATAACATAAACTGTTATTAAACCCTTATGCAAAAATGGATTTTTCAAGAAGATTCCATAACACTTTCTGTTATTTTAACAATATTTGGTATTGAAATGGCATCAATTTTGTTATTACCGTCTGCCCGGTTACAAAGAAATCGAATCGATGAAAATTATTTTTTCTGAGGGTCACTTAATTAGCCTTTTTTAACTGACGATATCTAGAAAACTATTCGTTCGATTTCCAATGATTAAATGATGCTTTTGTGATTTTTTTGAACTTTTCGATAAAAATAATGTCAAAATTTAAAATTTGGTCTGAAACGTGAAATCACAAAATAATCTATTTAAAAGATTTGCCAGATTTTAAAATTTAGAAATATTTTTTGGGAAGATCAGATAATTTCACAAAGGTTTAATTTTTTTTACATTGCAATCTAACCAATAGTTTCCGAGATACCGTCATTTGAAATTAAAGGACAATTAGCTGACACATAGAAAAAACTCATTCTTTATCTCAGAAACTTACTGTCCAATTTTCAAACTCGCGTTCCTATTTTTCTGAATAGTCCTAATCATATCCCACTACTTTGTTGAAGACACCAATTTGATCAGAAAATTCTTCATATATTTACATACTCATTTCGTAATTCCAGCCCCAACAATCATATGGAGACCTGTATTTAAAAATAATGATGCAAAATCCCCACTTTTGACAAAAGGAACACAAGGACGAAGGTTCATCCAAATTTAAAAAAATAAATAAAAAGGAATGTCGATTTGCGAAAACGGAGAAAACTTTTCACCATGGACTGTGAACGCTTTGTTCGTTGTTCAGAATTTCATGAACATTTGTTCACGATTTTGGGAACTGATTTTTCTCCGTTTCAGGTCAAATCACGAGCTTAATACGCAATAGACAATGCATCAGAAATAGGGAAAAATATTTCGGTGAGAATCATAATTGTACTTTTTATCAGGAAATCTTCGCATTCATCTCAAGCAAATAAAAACAGTAGGGTTTCAAAATTTTGTCTTCTAAACTGTACTGGAAGTAACGATTTGTTGATAAATAACAAAAAAAAGTTTTCACTTTGATCAAATTCAAAGTCAATTTCTAGATTCTCAAGGAAGCTAGAACCTTCAAAATCTCCTCTGTAACCCAAATACATACGACACTGTTGACGTTTGGCATGTTTGACTCGTTGCATCTTTTCCAATTTAGTGTGGATTTATTTGATGATTTAAATTTATTTACCCGTCAACTTCAAGGGGCAATTGGAGTGAATATGTTTCGAATGCACTCAGAAAAGGGACTATTTTGATCGCAATCTTTGGAAGATTTCGAAACCAGAACGTTTAGAAATATTATGTTTTATCTGTCCTCTATTTTGGTCACAATTCCTCTGGGCGGGAAAATTTTCGTCAACTTTCCTTCCTCCGACACATCCCCCCTAGACGCTCGACATCTCGACGGGGGCAATAATATTTATGCAACATATTTTCTGCCAGTCTGAATTGTGTAATATTATGCTTCATTAAGTTTTATGCTGCTCGTTTTCCCCCCTCTAGTAGTGAAGAGTGTCTTTTGGGGCCAGGATTTTGGGCTGGCAGAGAAAAAGGGGCGGTTTGTTTGTTGGGAGAAAGGGTGGTGGGAAAATTGATTGAACGAGAAGAAGCAAAGACAGCAGAGGGAAAAACATATATCTTGAGGCCCTTAGCAGAACGGAAGGAAAAACTTGCCAGCATCGCACAAGTGCTGGGAAAACAGGAAGCGTTTGGCCAATAGATAGTGTGAAGTGAGTTATGCCACTGTGCTGGGCTTGCGACTTTTGGTAACGATTGAGGCTTGAATTGATTCAATTGCTGAAAATATGAAGTAATCTTCTAGTGTCAAGTTATATTATACTTATGATCATTACTAATTTGATGCTATGCCAATCCTCATTTATAGTCCCTCCAACTGCTCTAAACAACCGTTAAACTGTGAGCACGAACTAGCTCCAGTTCACCTGCCCTTCACAAAACCTCGTTTTCCTTCTCCATTCAGTTCGTTAGCATGTCCTCCTCGCGCGAAGCTCTGACCTCGGCAGTAAAACATCATCAAGTGCACAAATCTCCAACCAAACTGTCATCCACGACCTGATTCAATAATAAAACCAGCAAACCATCCAACCAGCCAGCGAGCGATGATCAGCTGTAAAATGGCTTTTTCACTGCACTGCAGTCGATACAGAAGCGCCGCCACCAGTCTTCTGACGTTGTTGATGAAAATGTTAATCAAATTGCCGAGCCACCCTCGCCGCAGTCTGGCTGCTCGTTTTTGCTTCATCAGACAGCGAAAAATTAACGCCACGCAAAAGGGTTACTCCAAAATCATGGTTATCTCAAGTGAAAAATTACTTCAATTAATGAAACGAGTTCAAATATTCCATAAATTAAGCAACTCGCGACCAATTAGGCCGTTGGAGACTTCAATGCCAATTAGAGACGAACCTCCAAATTTCATAAATCATACCGGCAAATCTCGCCCAAGAGTTTCTCCCATAAAGAACAACCCTAAACTGCTTCGAGTGCTGAGTGCTCCCAGCGATATCGGTGTCACGAGGCACCCAACCGCTGCTTCTGCCACCGAGCGCTCCGTTAGCGCGGCCCCTCGACGGGGGTGAAATAATACAATTAGCTAATCAAAGTGATCATATTATTACATTTTTACTACGGTGACGACGGCGGGTCGAGTCACGACCTCATCGCTCTCTCGCACTGTGCTCTCTTTACGTCTATGGGAGTAAGGAGAGGAGAGGGGATATGCAAACAAAAACACGATCAATCGGCAATTGACGTCCCGGTCGGGGCCAGAGTTGTCAGTTAACCCTTGATGAATCAATTTTAGGATATCCCGAGCAGACGGAAATAACTTTGGAATAACATTTTTTGATATTTGAAAATACTAGCCCAATAACATTTTATGTTATTTATAACAAGATTTGTTATTCGTCGTTATGATTTTTTTGTTATTGGGTTGTTATTATAATAACAGACTAATAACACTTTTAGTTATTCTTCGAACAAATCTTTGTTATTATTTTTTGTTATTTTAACAACTAATCCGATCATCCCAATAACAGTTGGAGTTATTCTTCCATAACAAAAAATGTTATTCCAAAGTTGTTTTGGCTTTCAACCAATATCAGACCAATAACAAATTTTGTTATGATAACATAAACTGTTATTAAACTCTTATGCAAAAATTGATTTTTCAAGAAGAATCCATAACACTTTCTGTTATTTTAACATTATTTGTTATGGAAATGGCATGAATTTAGTTATTACCGTCTGATCGGGATGGATGAAATAAAATTTGATTTATTGTCTACTGTACACATTGTTCACACTGTAAGTATTGATCGTGTACATTTAGCTGAACGTGGTTTCGTCAAATTGTACTAGATTAAAACGTTTTTATATTTGAATAGCTTTAATTTCAAATCAAAACACAAAAAAAAAACATAAGAACAGAGAATAGAGGGCATATTTTATAAATTGCTTACTTGTAGTTCACATAATTTATTATTCTGTGTTTAAAAAATTTAAAGAACTGCTCATTTTTAAAAGATTAAAAAAACCCAACAAATCTGATTAGTTTTCTAGAAAATGTTCTGTTTAAAAAAAATGCAACAGATATAAAACATCAATTAAATGTTTTCAATTTGCAGTTGTTCGATACAAAATTCGACAGATCCCAACAAAAGCTTTCAAATTAAGCTAAAAGCAAATTATTATGTTCATTTACCGATTTTATATGAATTTTTGAACATTGGCCGCTCTGTAAACTGTTCCGAATATGTGGGGTGACTGTGATTAGTTTATTAAATAAATAAGACGAAGTTTTTTCTTTTGTTTTTCAATTTTTATAAATTGATATTAAACTTATGTTTGATTACTGAGTCTGAGTTTGTTACTAAGTCTATAGATTTTCATTGATTTATTTGTTTTGAAAATATCTTTGATATTTTCCAAAAAAGTCTGCAATATCCAAAAAAGTGTCCACGTAGTTGGACACCTTGAGAGTGGATAGAGACTGATGTGCCATATTATTATTAAAATTTGAACATTAGGGTGAAGTACTATGCGGATGGACACTAGGGTAAATAACCATGTATGTAAGGATAAGCGTACCTTTATTTATGGTCGCATAAACTTAAAACATTGTAAATTCAAAAATATCAAAAGTTTTCGAATTTTCGGCTTTTTAAATGTAAGAGTTTCAGAATTAGGAAATTATTGTTTTTAAATTCTTGAATTTAAAATTTACAATGATTCATTATTTTGACTTTTTTTAAGTACACATTTTATTTTATTTAAATTCTACATTTTTTTTCAAATTTAGGAAATTTAATTTTTTTAACAAACTTGATTTTCTCAAAATCGAAAATTTTAAGAATCTTAAACAAAAACAAAACAAATAAAAAAAATACCTGGAATCAATCTTCAATTTATCTTATGCTTAAATTTTTGAATGTTTGTAATATCGAATTATTAAGTTCATGAATTTCTGAATTTTAAAATCTTTGAATTGAGAGCATGAATTTAATATGGCAATTCATTAACTTTGATTTTTTATATTCACGATTTTTTGAATTTTGGATTTTTTTTCAAATTCCTGGTTTAAATTTTTTTAATTGAGAGCATGAATTTAATATGGCAATTCATTAACTTAAATTTTTTTATATTCACGATTTTTTTAATTTTTGATTTTTTTGAAATTCCTGGTTTAAAATTTTTTAATTGAGAGCATGAATTTAATATGGCAATTCATTAACTTTAATTTTTTTATATTCAGGATTTTTTGAATTTTTGATAGACCATTTTTAAAATTTTCTGATTTTTGAGATTTAGATTTTTTTTTGAATAATGGAATTTGGAGCCGAAATGATTTCCATTTTTGAGTTATAGGCATTTTCTCGGCGTAAATTTTCGAAAAAGCTTGCAAAAAAATTTAATTAGGCCAATGTCAAAGTGTAAACAAAGAGTCTAGCCTGCCCATTCCTAATGTAAATTTCTACTAATGTGAGCAGGATAGAATCTTTGTTTACACTTTGGCATTGGCCCACTTATATTTTTTAGCTTGAAATATTCAATCGGGTTCAAATTTAATTTAAAGTTTGTGTCACGCATTCTAACTTTGTATTCATATGATGATTCATATGATTCTATGGTAAATAAATAAAATAAAATAAATTTCATTTTGGAAGCTCATCTTTTAGAGAGAAAAGATTATTTTAAAATTCGAGATATTTTTATATACCGACCTAGATTTTTGAAACTTCTTACTATTTTTCTTTGAAAGGCCGACTTATCACCTTTCATTTGCGTATAAGACAATTGAAATCGGTTAAAATGGCGAGGAGTTATGATTTTTCGAAAAAAGTGGTTTTTGCGAAAATCGACGAAAATGGCCATATTTCAGACCACCCTAACACGGCGTAGGTCCCCCTAATGGCCAAACAAAAAAATACGGGTCTAATTATTTCGGCCAGGGAACCCCCAGAAAAATTTTGAGCCCGATCCGAGCACTTTTGTTTTTTTCCATGCTGTTTTCGTGGGGAATTGCTGTATTTATAGGGGGTATTTATGGGGAATTGCTGTATTTATATATATATATATAGTTGCATCCCTACCTGTCGTCACCACGCTGGATCATCATGCACCGTCAGCAGGATACGGTGCCACGTAGTGCCACGCGGCATAGCAACGCCGGGTTATGCTGACTCGGCAGGACTGTTCAACAAAACTGTCCGCGCAGGTATGCGCGGCCTCTTTCATTCCCGGATCGCCGTGACGTTAACGTCGTAGTTCATCATTCAATTAAGTGTAATAATAAAAGTGATTTTTTAAAACGCACCCCGCGTCGCGGTTCTCGTAATTGGCGCAGCCGAGCAGTCACGGTCAGAACGGATTAGTGCGATAATAGTGGTAGCGGCAGAACTACAAAACTGACGCAGAGTGGCTTCGTCGCAAGACATCGACAGCGAGCAGGCGAAGTTTCCGACAACATCGCTGCTGTAGACTCGAGGGCCCCCCCGTGCAAATCCAGGAAGTCCGTGGTACTACGCTCCCCCCGACTGTAAGTAAACCGCATTTTTTTTCCCCCGTGATAATTAAGTGCGTCCCCCGTAGTGAAAGTGCGTGGGTAGAAGTTAGTGCGGACTAACTTAAAAATCGTGATCGGTTTCAGACGTTTTCGATCATCTCAAACCATTCACGTCCTCCTGCAGCACTACCAGATAGGCTGCAAGTGAAGAGGTTTGTCACACTACCAGATAGGTGACAGATTTAAAATCGTTTTCAAAAGAAAACGTCTGCTAGTGACACTACCAGATAGGTTACTAGTACAGAAATTAGCACACTACCAGATAGGTGCTAGTTTACCACCAAATTAAACAATAAATTACTCAAGTGTGCTTCTGTTATCTGACACCATAAACGTGTCGGAGAAGTCATTTGAAAAGCTTTATGCCCAAAAACAAACGCGAAAAATCCGCCCTCAAGAGAGCGCGTGAATTTTTTCCGCGAAACTTTTCGGACACTGAAGAATCGGATTCTTCAGTTGAGTCGAATCACGATCTAGCGCACATCCCAATTAAGGATACGCCAGAAATAAAGAATCTGACCATCGATTTTAACATGGAACAGATAGGTCAGCAACTTGCCGAAATGGCTGCTAACCTGAATAACCTTTTAGCAGAGCAGCAAAGGCAGCAACAGCTCATTAATGCTCTTGGAGCTCAACAAGCTGGCCAAGCAGCTCAGGCACCCGCCGCAATACCTGCAGCGCTGCCGCAACACGCTAACTTTTTTGCTATTCCCGATCCAATTAAACATGGGATCAGCAAATTCGATGGAAACAAGAAACAATTAAACGCATGGCTCTCGAGTGTTGAAACGACACTTCAACAGCTCCAACCATATTATACCGATGACCAAAACGCAATGTTTTTGCGGACAATAATAAATGGGAAAATTGAGGGTAGAGCCAAAGATAAACTTTGCGCCAACGGAAATCCAACCACATTCGAAGAAGTTAAATCAATTTTAATACACCACCTTGGAGATCATCAGGATCTTACGTTTTACAAATGCCAGTTGTGGCAGCATGTTAAAACTCCAAACACAACACTATATAGTCATTATAATAGCATCAAGGAAACAATCCAAATTATTAAAAACTTATCACAACAGGACCCCGATTATAGAACGGCCTGGAACGTAATGAATAAATCGATAGAGCAAGATGCTTTAGCTGCGTTCCTTGCTGGGCTCCCGAAGGACATGTTTGGTCATGCTATAGCAGCCAAGCCAGTCAATATCGAAGAAGCCTACGCTTTTGTTTGCAAGTTCAAAAGCTCCGAGAATCTCGCAAACAATATAAACAATAGATCATTCAAGAAAAATACTGAACAAAACAAAATCATAACAGAAAATAAACCACAAAAATTTAAGATAAACCCGCATCAACAAAACAATAGTCAAGGTCAACAAAACAAAAACGATGAGCCAATGGAAATCGGGTCAACTAATAGCAGATTAACACTAAATCGGAGACAATTTAACAACAACGAACTCCCTGACGACAACACTTCTGAATCTGAAGAAGAAGGTGTGGACTTGAATTTTTGCTGGGTAACAGAAACTCAGGTAAAAACCTAAATTTTTTACCATATATAAAAGGTATAAATAACTTGAAATTTTTAATTGATACAGGTGCAAATAAAAATGTAATTAAACCTGGTATATTATGCAACAGACAAGACACCAAAGAGACAATCATTCGAAATCTCTCTGGTGATCACACAATTAAACTTAAAGGAAAAGAAAATTTAATAGGATTTGATCTTAAGCCTCAAACCTATTACGAACTAAAATTCCACGATTTTTTCGATGGAATCATTGGTTCTGAATTTTTAGCCAAAAACAATGCCGAAATTGACTACGGCAAAAACTGTGTTAAATTTGGCACAATTCAAATAAGTTTTGATAAATATTTTCCTGCGAAACGAATTTTTCACCATACTGTCCAGATAAAAACCACAAAAAATGGCGACTGGTATGTGCCAAAACACAAAAAGTTTTCTAAAAATTCAATAATTGAGCCTGGACTTTACAGATCACAAAATAATTCAACCACAGTACGGCTTTTGTCCCTACACAACAAACCTCCAGTAATTACAAACCAACTTAAATTAAAAGTAAACAACTTCGAAACGATCACACCGATACCGGTCAAAACGGATGATGTGATCGATTCAGATAAACTTTCAGAGCTGATTAGAACTAATCACCTCTCGAGCATGGAAAAAGAAGCTCTCCTTGAAACTTTACTTAATCACCAAGGAGTTCTCCTTAAATCCAACGAAAAATTAACAGCTACTTCAGCTATTAAACACCAAATTAAAACAAGTGATGAGCAGCCTGTCTACACTAAATCATATAGATACCCGCAGGCATTTAAAAAAGATGTTGAAGAACAAATTAAAGAACTTTTGGAAAACGATATCATACGTCATTCTACCAGTCCATACTCTTCTCCCATATGGGTTGTGCCAAAAAAGGCAGACGCTTCGGGAAAGAAGAAAGTACGTGTAGTCATAGACTACCGTAAGCTCAATGATAAAACCATTAATGATAAATTTCCGATCCCGCAAATTGAAGAAATTCTGGACAGCCTTGGCAAATCAGTCTACTTTACTACATTAGATCTGAAATCTGGATTTCATCAGATAGAGATGGATTCAGAACATAAATTAAAGACAGCGTTCTCAACCGCATTGGGCCACTTTGAATTTAACAGAATGCCCTTCGGCTTGAAAAATGCCCCGGCTACATTTCAAAGAGGAATGAACAACATCCTCGGAGAATTCATTGGCACAATTTGTTTCGTCTATTTAGATGATATAATAATTGTGGGGAAAAATTTGAAAAACCACTTGGAAAACCTGAGTAAAGTTTTACAAAGGTTAGAAAAGTACAATTTAAAAATTCAGCTAGACAAGTGTGAATTCATGAAGAGAGAAACTGAGTTTCTCGGCCATGTAATCACACAAGACGGCATAAAACCAGATCCAGGTAAAATTGAAAAAATTCTGGACTGGAAACTACCCGAAACAAAAAAAGAAATTAAACAATTTTTGGGCCTTTCTGGCTATTACCGACGGTTTATAAAAGATTACTCAAAAATCACAAAACCGATGACTAAATACTTACATAAATCTGAAAAATCGATCGATCTTAAAGACGCAAGTTATAAATCAGCGTTTGAAGAACTGAAAAAAATTATTGCCTCAGACCAAGTCTTGGCATACCCAGATTTTGATAAACCTTTCATCTTAACTACTGACGCAAGCAACTTCGCTTTGGGAGCAGTTCTTTCTCAGATGCAAGAAAAGGTAGAAAAACCAATTGCATTTGCAAGCAGAACACTTACCAAATGTGAAACAAGGTACAGTACAATCGAGAAGGAAGCACTGGCCATAATGTGGGCTGTTCAAAAATTCAGACCCTACATCTATGGTAATGAGTGTACATTGTACACTGACCATAAACCTCTTCAATACATCAAAACATGTAACAAAAATCAAAAAATTTTAACTTGGCGAGATGAATTGGAGAATTACAAATTAAACTTTCTCTATAAACCAGGAAAGGCTAACGTCGTCGCCGACGCGCTTAGTAGAAAAATAGAGACAAAGGATGATGAAGATAACTTTGAAGTAAACGCTAATGACATTCTTTCAATTTCAGAGCACTCGTCAGAGGATTTAGATTTATCAACACAATCAGATGATGACACAATCCACTCCGCGGAGGAGTCTGCTGAAGACTATATTCACTTCGTGAGTCGACCTGTTAATTATTACAGGAACCAAATTGTTTTTAAAATTGCACACTTCACCTCAGTCATCCACGAATCTCCCTTCACACACTACCATAGACACACTATCATTCAACCAACTTTTTCGAAGAATGACGTGACAGATTTCTTTAAAAAGTATCACAATGGAAAGCAAACAGCAATCATTGCCCCTGAAAATATAATACAAATAATTCAAGACGTATACAAAGAAAATTTTAATAACAAAGGACATTTCGTTCTTACCCAACTTATCGTGGAAGATGTTTGTAACCACGACAGACAAAATGTAATAATTTCCAAAGAACACGAAAGAGCCCATCGTGGAATTAACGAGGTAGAAGCCCAAATTAAAAGAGCATACTTCTTTCCGAAAATGAGAAATTTGATTAAAATGCATATTAATTCATGCCATATTTGTAACACCCATAAATATGAAAGGAAACCTTACAACATAAAAATTTCTCCAAGACCAGTGACAGAAAAACCATTCACAAGAGTTCACATGGACATTTTCATTATCAATAACAATAGTTTTCTTTCATTAGTGGATAGTTTTTCGAAACATCTACAAATGTATTTCATCAAACACAAAAATTTAGTACAAGTGCAAAAGGCACTAGCCAAATATTTCACTTCATTTGGATTCCCAAACGAAATTGTCACTGATCACGAAACTACTTTTCGATCTATACAACTAAAAAATTATTTGGCACAGTTAGGCGTCGAATTGAAATATGCATCTTCTTCGGAATCGAATGGCCAGGTAGAAAGGACCCATCTTTCCATAGCAGAAATCTTCAACACCAACAAACACAAATTTGTAGGTATGCAAACTAAATCGATTATCAAATTATCAGTAGCCCTGTATAATGATACAATTCACTCTGCAACAAAATTCACCCCTAACGAAATCATTTTTAACCAAAACAACATTGTTAACCCTGGCGAACTTATTGAAAAAGCGCAAGAAATGTTTTTAGAAGCAAGAGTTAATTTGGAAAAAGCTAAAACTAAACAAACCAAGAACAACGATCAAAAAGAAGATCCACCTCACTTGGAAGATGATCAAGAAGTATTTGTTATACCAAACATCAGAACAAAAACTGCGCCAAGAGCAGTTATGACAAAAATCAAGGAGGTAAAAAGAAAAACATTTAAAAACATCAGGAACGTAAAAAGGAATAAAAACAAAATTAAACGCTTAAAAAAATAGCCCTTTACGCAGTCCCTAACAATTGCACTTATCCCATAAGTAATTAATTAACCTTTACTAACGCTACTAATATTACTTTTTCAGATGATACCACTCATAATTTTTTACCTTTTCACAACAAGTCTTTGTCAAGAACTAGAGATCAAACATTTGGAAAACAAACCGATTCTGGTGATTAAGCACAAAAATTGTAAAATCCAATCTGGAAACATAAAAATCATTCATACAGTCAATTTAACAGACTTAGAAACAACCATTAATTTACTAACAAATATCGCATACACTAACATAGATGGTAAAAATCAACTAACCCAGATAGTAAAATATAAAGTGAAACAACTCTACGCCAACTTCTATCAACTGAAGCCATCGAACCATCGAAGACAAAAACGATGGGACACGGTTGGTACGACCTGGAAATGGATTGCGGGAAACCCCGACGCAGAGGACCTCCGCATCATCAACAAGACACTTCGTCAACTGATCGAAGAAAACAACGATCAGTACTACGTCAACGAACAACTTGGCCAACGCATCCAGCACCTGACAAACAACATCGCGCAAAACCTTGCTGACAACAGGATCATCAAGAACGAGATCGACATCCTAACCATCATCGTTAACATCGACACAGTGAACACCCTATTGACGAACATCCAAGACGCCATCTTGCTGTCAAAAGCCCTAGTTACCAGCAGCAAGATACTTTCTCCAAAGGAAATCCACACGATCAAGCAGCTCATCGAACAACAAGGAGTGCTCGTCGAAATGCCAGACGAAGCGTTTAACCTCGTGACGCCCAAATTCACCGTGAGCGACGAGACGTTACTGTACATCTTACAGCTGCCACAACTAGAAAAGGAAGAATCCAAAGTCATACGGATTCTACCTTTAACCATCAAAAATGCTGCTATCAACAATCACCCAGAGTTCCTAGTGAAGACCCGGCGAGAACTGTATACCACAACCAACCCGGATGATTACGTTCAACGTCGTTCTTTCATCAAAAAGTTCAACGACGCCTGCATCGCGCCACTTGTACTTGGCACACACAGCCGCTGCAACACAACATCAGACACAGAAACACGCACGAAGTTGTTAACCAACAACTTGATGCTGATCACCAACGCAAAAAACCAACAACTCGACTCCAACTGTGGACCGGATAACCGAACCGTGGAAGGCAATTTGCTGATTTCATTTTCGAATTGCTCAATCATCTTCAACGAGCGAAAAATTTCATCAAGCGAAATGTTCACCCAACCCGACGTCCTGGAAGGAGCACTGCACAACCTCATCATAGAATCAACACAGATCAAAGACCACGACATAGAAGCTGTTCACAACAACACAATCGTGAACAGACACCTGCTTCAACAAGTTCATCTGGCTCAGTACAGCAACAAGATGTGGAACTGGGGCCTTCTCAGCGGAATTTCTACATCAACAATTACGCTGACGGCAATCATCATTTTCATCATCATCAAATCAAACTGCATTTTGAGAGGAGCAGCCAAAAAGATCGCCTACCATCGGAACCTGAGAAAATCATCAAACACACGTGTCGCGGACGACACTCCAATACCCCCCGGAGGAGTTGCATCCCTACCTGTCGTCACCACGCTGGATCATCATGCACCGTCAGCAGGATACGGTGCCACGTAGTGCCACGCGGCATAGCAACGCCGGGTTATGCTGACTCGGCAGGACTGTTCAACAAAACTGTCCGCGCAGGTATGCGCGGCCTCTTTCATTCCCGGATCGCCGTGACGTTAACGTCGTAGTTCATCATTCAATTAAGTGTAATAATAAAAGTGATTTTTTAAAACGCACCCCGCGTCGCGGTTCTCGTAATTATATATATATATATATATTGGCAATTAGCGGCGAGAAATATTAAATTAACCTAGGACAGAAAGAGGAGAGACAGAATTAAAGATCGCGACAACAGTTTTTTTTCGGAATATCTGCCTTTTTTACCTGAAGTCCTAAAAAGTACCTACAACTTCGATCCAAATCGATCAAAAAAGGCCATCAGACAAATTTTTAGTTGTTTGACAATTTTTATGTTATTTTGTAGAAATATCATGCGTCTCACTGTTGAGCTTAGTAGCCAAATAAGCGGAAATTCAAACATTTGAAAAAAAATCTTCAAATAGGATTTTAGAAGACACTTAACTTATAACGTGACATCTTGAACTTCAAGCACTAACTGAAAGCTCTCATTCATTCTCAACAACTCGCACAGAGTTCGTTTCAACACGTGCACCACTTACAACTTCGTTGATTAGAGGCATGTTCAATTTACCGCACCAACTCCAATAGCGGAGCTTCCATCAATCCACCACACTCGATTCTTCCGAATCCAACGCGCAAAAAAACATAATAAATTGAAGGTCAGTCAAAACGCAGCCAGCTGCTGCTGCTGCTCAATTTGGGGTTGTAATTAGACCACGAGAGTCGCCTCAAGTGCCTGCGAGGTTATGTTTGAACAGAGAAAACAATGCGGAAAATTGATTAGTTTAAGGCGGATTGTGGTAAGTGGTTTAGTGACTACCCCCCGAGGAAGTTCAATACTGGATTCCCTGCTTCGGAAGAGCAACATCCAAGGTCGTCACGAAGTCTGCTACAACGAACCCAGAAGTATGGAAAGCCACACAGCATCCATCAATCATTCCAACCAGAAAACTGTCTATCTTGGTCATCAACGGGCACCCAGATCTGCAGCAGCTGAAGTTGCGGTTTTGCTCTTTCCTCATCCGAACTAGAGCAAAATGTGGTTTCTTAGAGCGCCACGGCGTGTGTTTTGTGACACAAATTTACTGGCAAGTTACGGAATCAACCGCTGCAGATGATGATGCACCGGCTTCGATGCAGCAGCAGCTGCTGCTGAAGTTGTCTAGTTAACGGGATCAGCTGTCAGGCTTTTTGTGGCGCCTAACGACGATGCGATGATTTGTGGTGAACCTTTTGAGGTTGATGATCTAGTTCTTTGAATGGCTTATAAGTTTAAGAACGATGTTGTTAGATCAACTGAATTCATTTAAGATTTAAAGAGATTTTTTCACCAGAAACAGCAGCTGCACTCAATTATGGTCGTGATCCAAGAAACTCGATCAAACCCGTCAAGAGCACTCTATTTCCCTTCAAATAGTTATATAACTTTCAATGCAAAAAAGGCAGTCCCAACCATTCAAAACACCTACGCCCATTGAAAGTTCCCTTTTTAGCACAGACTGAAACCTGAACCCTTGGAAAAAGAGAGAGAGAGAGAGCAATAACTGCACCGCTAGACATCAGAGTGCACACAAAAAATCTACGCAAAAAGCGCAACCAAATTTGAAAGTAAAATTATCCATGCTCCAGAATCCGACAGCTCCACTGCTCGCTGCTACTGGGCTGTTCAGACCAGATACTTTCGATTTTTCCAAGTCCAAGTCTTGGCGTGGCCGATTTGGGTTGAAACTGACTCCGAGTCGCGCGGCTGCAGTTGTCTACGGTGCAGTGAGGGAGAGTGGTTTGGTCGACACGATTGACTGCACATAATTGGCCGACGGTTGAGCTTGTTTGAGCTTTATGCTGGCAGCTTGAAGTGGCTTAGTTTAGCCGTTTTGATAAGCTAAAGGGACTGCAGATCTCTGTTTACCCTCAGATCGCAGTCAACGATGTCTGCTGGAAATGACAACCCTCTTGAGAAATGCATATTTATAAAGTAAATCAATTTTGTTGAATTTATTCAACTTCTCGAAGATTTACTGCTTTAAGTACACTTTCAAACGCCCGAGTTCACCCCTCAAGAATGGGATGAGCTGGCAAAGTGCTGTCCACTCTCTGGACAAGACAACTATTGCCGGAATCACCTACATAAATCTTCAAGAATGCTTTCTCAGTTTACAGACGACCGATTAGATTGCCAGCAGCATCGCCATCATTATGGGAGAGGACAACTAAAGGTAGATGTGCCAACGGCATGCAACGAGACAGGATTCCTGAGACGATTCTTCTTACATCTCAGCACTTTCAATGGGTTTCTGGGAAATCTCTTGCTGGCGGGTGTCCTTATCGCACAACATGACCTGCATTTTTGTGGCATTTTCTCTTGCTAAATTGAAAAATGTGAAGAAATGTTTACTTCTTTGAATACAATTTTATACGTTTTTCTTAAAACTAATTTCTTATGTTCAATCAATATCCTATTGTGCTAATCTTCCTGGCATTACAAATATCTTCATAAAGCCAAACCAGGATAATCCTTCAATTGTTCACACGACATCAGACTTATAACACGGACGTTCCTCATTTTGCCAACAACTGAATGACTGGTGTCGGCATCTGTAGTCCCCTTTTCAGTTGACAATCCAAAGAAAGCACTTGCCAACTATTCACACCCGCTCACTATTTCTTAACGAATGTGTGTGTAACGCGCCAATAACCATTTCTTGGTCCTTGCTCACACATACAAACCGACCCGACCCCCCCTTGCTCTGCAAAATGGAGGAAAAGCCTTCCAATTTATCAACGTGAAAGCTTCGCACTTATTCTCGACGTCCGCACACGCCACACGGCTCTTTCCTTGCTTGAGGTCCTGTCTTCAGAGTGTGTGTGTGTGTGCTCGACATACAGTGGTACCAACTAATAGGCTCTTCCTTTCAGTACTGCTATCCTGCAATGACATGAGCTATTGTGTGTGTTGTGACACAGTGTGTGTGTAGTAAGTGTGAATCACCAACACCACTTTATAATAAGGGGCATGTAAAAATGAAGGAATCTTTTGTCAATTTTCAGTTCAATGTTTTTTAAATTTATTTTATTAGTTTCTTTTTAATTTTTTCATTGACTCTGTTTATAACACTGTTTTACTCGGGCTAGTGAAAATATTTGAATAATACAATCTTTTCAATGAAAAATAAGTCTGCTTTCTTGAAGAATAACCAAAAAAAAATATACATTAGTAGTACAATCGACTTAAAATTCTTCAAATTTAATTTTCCTGTAATCATCCTGGATTCTTTTCAAAACGATCGGAAATTTCGTGAAATTGTTTTTAGAATGCCGCATAAATTTATATTTTTTAAATTCAGTATGATGGCAATTACTGACATTAAAAAAAATCTACGGCAAAGTAGCCACAAGAAGAATCCTTGAACAGAAATGGTTACAGTGTGAATAAATTGTCCATTAATTTATTTCTTTTCAAATCGCAAAATTGGATTGAAGCATTTCCCAGCAAACCATTTCAGAAAATTTAATTTTTTTTGGGTAAAATTAAGATGACATTTTCAGGCTTTTAAACAAAACGGTCAATATTCATTTGATAGTAATGCTTAAACAAAAGATTTTTGATAAATTTCAAAAAAATATCTTTAAAAAATCTCCTAATTTATTCAATGTAAAATAAAATTGCAAATTAAAAAGAACTTAATAATTTTGTTAAACAGGGACTTGTTTATGTTTTGACTGTCTGCTCTACAACTTTGTGAAACGTTCATGCACTGTAAAAATAAAACTTTTGCATATTTAAGGAGCGATTATTCAACCTTTAATTTTTTTAAGCGATTTTTAATTTGGTTTTTTATGTGAAATAAAAAAAATCCATCGATTTCTTATGTCAAAATAAGCCATTTTGCATCTTTTAATTCTTCTTAAGCATTCAATTTCCCGACCCGAAAAATATTTCCTTGAATTCCCTGAAACATTGGAATTTCCCACAAAAAAAAACCCGTTTTCCGGAAAATTTGTAAGTTTCTCGGAAATTCTCGAAATGTAAGTGGAAGCTTAAATTTTTTAAATTTTTGGCACCAATGTTTTGAAGATGTGCTGAATATAAAATGAAAGAACTTCATTTGATTCAATTCTAATCGGATCAGCTAATCTGAAAATTTCATGTCAAAGTTTATTTCAGATAAAATTAATTTCTGAAGCATTCAAAACTGGGAATTGATCTTGCTTATTACGAAACTGTGGCATTATTTGGTTTTGGTATGCTTTTTTAAGAATAATTGGTATTATATCATTTGAAATGAAGGTTTTAGCCCTTTCCCACCAAATCCAATATGAAGATTTTTTACATTTAACCATAATTGAAAGCAATTTGAAAATCATTGAGAAAACTTCTTCTTACTATATGTACCGTTTTTATTTGGCTGTGTAAACGCCAATGTATTTTATTTGTTTAAAGCAACGATATTAAAGTATTACAAGAACTGAGACGCAGTAGCATAATTGGTAACCCGGATCAGTACCGTTGATCAGTTGTGGGTTCAAATCCCACTTGCACCAAGTGGATTCGCCATCTGAAACATTACTAGCAGTTGTTGTTATACTTTAATATCGTTGCTTTTAACTTCTTATTATATTAAAGGTGCCCAGGAAATGCAAAATCACTTCAAAGAATAGCTGCAAATTATTGAAGTTAAGTTCAATTTTATAAAACATGAAAAATAATATTTTCAAGGAAACAATAAAAAAATATTCTTTTTCGTTCAAGAGCTGAACTCAGTAAGACTTGTTCTGCAAAAATAGTTGTCATAAATACATAAATTCTGCAAGAAATTTTTTCGTTTAATTTTTACATGCTCTCAAACTGGTCACAGAGGCAAGTTTAAAAGCAATTTTAGTTTGGATTCAATTTACTCTCTGATCTACATTTAGATTTCATAAAATACTTCTCAGCAACACAAAATTCAAGGATTTTTTTGGCTTGTTTTACGATTCGTCAAACTGACAATTTTTTTCTATTTTCTTGAAGTTATATTTTTATATAGGAAATTTTTAATCCTGTAAATTTATTGAAAATTACCCGTTTCCCGGGATTATTATTGTTATCGTTCAATACAGATTTGTGGTATTCAATATTTTTTTAAATTTCCTGGGATTTCCTTGGAAATGAATTGAAAACTAACCGTTTTCATAAAGGTCTCCATGCAAGTTTTGGAGCTTCCCACACTAAAGTGCTTTAGAGCAATTCTCTGACAAAATATTCAAAAAATTGTATCTTGAGAACGGGTTTTTTCAGCAAGTCTTCGGCAAAGCTGTTAATATAGCTTAATAATCATCAGAAAAAAGGTACACTCTGAAAAAAATTACATTTTGTTTAATTCGAATTTGTACTCAAAATATTGAATTGTGCAAAAATCCCATTATTTGAAAAATCTTTTTTTTCGTAATTTGTTGGATTTTTGGATATGTTATAAACGACATAAAAATTGAGTTGAAGCGTGATTTTTCAAGTCAATACCATAACTCAGCAAATATAAAACAAGTTTTACGAAAAAAAAATATCTTCAAAATTGTTTAATCAACTCCAATATTTGAGAAGGTAAAAAAAGTGATTTAGGTTGTTGTTGTTAATTCATTTATTTCTGACAGCTCTAACCTTCTTGGTCATTCGCTGCCCTAGTATTTTAGGGCCTATACAAAATAAGGGTTGATTTGCTGATTTTGGATATTTTGTTTTAGAAGAATGTAAATGTGTATGAAAGTTTTATCATTTGAAATTGAAACTAGGACGCACATTTGCTGATTTATCTTTACTTAAAAAACCGACGTTATTTTACATTCTCTGTTGTGCTACAATGGCACAATAGATTAAAAATTGGCTAAAGAGGATAAAATTTGTTAAAATTGAGTTTTAAATTAAATGTAAAAAAGTAGAACTACTAGAGTACCAGGCAGTTAATCTATATATAGGATTTGTTTTTTGTTTTTTTCGTTTTTTTTTTGTTTTTTTTTTTTGCAGGAATCCTGTTACAGGATTTTAAGAAAAATGCGGTCAGAACTATTGAAAGCATCCATTGAAGTTCAATTGATGCAGTAGTTCATATTTAGAATTTTAATAAATTGAATAATAAGAAGGCCCCGCAAACGACAATACGCTTCAACTACCAATTTGTCGTCATTTCAAGCTACAAGTTTATTGGCTCATAGCCTGCTCTGGTATTGCCTTCTATTGAGCTGTAATTTAATTTATATTTCTTATTTGCAAAGCTACTCAACGTTCAATGAACAATCTTTTGAAGTCTGAATGCAGCTTGGCACGCAGTTCACTTTCAGATTGCACCTTTGAATAGGCACTGATAAATTGAATTTCTCTCTTTTTATTGACACTTGCCGCAGCAAAAATAAAAACTCCCCCTCTCCCCACACATCTGACTGACTATACAGCTTTATTGAGCCAATTTATCTGGAAAATTCTTGCCTCGGCATGACTTTCACTTAATTCGATAAATCTATTCATTAGTCCTGCAGTGCGGCCTCAGCAGCATCGTCCCCGAAAGCGTCGTCAATGAAGCTGTTATGACAGTGTGCGCCACCTGCCGCCTTCCTCCCCCCTAGCATGTGTGACCCTCTCCGAAATTGGCCAGGGACATCCCCGAGACTTTGGAAAATCCATTAGCTTGGACCGATAATTAAATTCCCAAAGTCGCTTCTTTCGCCGGGCTGCGGCCAACGTTCGTGGTGGTGACGATGACGACGACGGTGCAGTGGCAAATTATCGAATGCTGATGATGCACCGGGAGGTGATTTTTGGAGAAAATTTTATTTGAGTGGTGTTTTTTGAAAAATATTTGAAATATTGTATAAAAATCAAATCAAATTTGCGAAATTTTATTTGACCTTCTTTCAACAATTATAATAACTGAATCAAAAATTTTAATATTTTGTGAGTGTATGCGACGTTGTGCATGTGTATAAGGGTGCAGGACAAAATATTATGTAATTAATTTTCATGATCACCCTCCTGCTGGCAGCACTTGCCATCGTTGAGTCGAGCAAACTGCTCTGAGCCTCACTTCGGTCCCTAAGGACTGAAGGCAATATTGGACCAGATGACGCCAAAATTGAATAATTTTTTGGAACATATTTTTGCATGGAAGCTAGGCAGTTGGTGGAGGATATCATGGTTAAACATTTTAAATTAAAGTTTTTTGAACCTAAGTAAATTCAAGATTCATATGATGTAAAATTAAATTGCTTTAAGCTCACTGCTAATAATTCTGTCCCCGACTTGACTGCGAATTAGCCATTTAGCAAAACAAAGGCAATTGTTCAATTTTGCAAACCTTACAGCTATGATAAATTTGTCTGCCAAATGTCGTGACAATGAAAGTGCAAAACTCGACCAACTTTCACTCTTTGCTGGTTTAAATCGAGCTCACCTCGCGATATGCAAATTGCCGGTTGTGCAAAATATTTTTTCAGTCAAATTGATAATTATGAACCCGGCGCGCCACCCTCCCCAATGATAGTGTTTAGGGGCAACAAAAATGTTGAAAATGCCCGCTAGAAGGTGGGTTGGCCACTTGCCCCCCCCCCCTCCTCATGGCACAATTTCTCATTAGCATGCGCCCGTGGCCACCCCGAGATAATCGAATGCAAACCGACCCCCTTCCCCGACACGGGGGGGCGAGATTGAGCCATTGTCCCTGAACGTAATTTGCTTGAAGAATAAAATTAAGATATACTCTAATCACGTCACAAATTTTGGCAGACATGGACCGCAAAAAACAGGGAAATCCCACCCCTAATGGGCGGAAATTTCATTTTTTCTCTCTCTTATCTGGTCACATTTCCCGGCAAAAATTTCCACCCCGCACTGGGGTTAGGGGTTGGGGGCCATTATCCGGGTCAACGGCTGACAATGTGGGTGAATTGGTGGAGTCGTTCAGGAAATCGGAACTCAAAGTTTTTTCTTCGGTTTATTCTCATTCTTTCTATTTTCACCGAAGAGACCAGCAGCAGCAGCAGCAGAGAAACTTTTCCGGAGCCTGGGGCGTAATTAATTTTAAGTTGACTTTTATTCTGCTGTCATGTTTGTGGCCACGAAGGCAGGGGAATCCGATCGGTTTCGGTGTCCGGTCTGCCGGATTGATACGGCTTGAGTTTCGACTTCTTTTAACCCTTGAGTGGATTTAGTAATAATTGATCAATGTTTAAAAAAGTCTGACAGAATCAAGTAAAAATATAAACATTTCAGCAACGTTTACGATTTGTGTAGTTCTTTGAATAATTTCTCTAATATTAAAAATAAAAACTCAAAATAGCAATGATATTTTAAAAAATACACTAAAAAATTATATTATTTACCAGATTTTTTAAATGAAAATTACACAGAAAAGAACAATTTTCTAAATTCCTTTCTCTTATCAAGATTAAAAAGGTTTGATACTAGCAAACTAAAACATACAAAATTTTGTCTCAAGATGATGAAGTTCCAAATATTGAGGCTGTGAAAAGATCAGTAAAATTCTGAATTGTAGCATGTTTCGTTAGCACAACTCGATATTTTTGAAGTCGATGTCAGTGAACGCTTCTGTATAGCCAAGGTATGATAGATTAGGGTTCTTGAACATGCTCCAATCGATAGACATGATTTTTAGTGAATTTTCTGCAAATAAATAAAATTGTGTATTTCTAGGTATAAATGCTATGGAATCATCTTAAACAACCATGCGCATCAAAAATGCTATATCAACTTTTTTTTGCAGATTTTTCAAATAACTTTTTGTTACTTAAATAGATTTCCAAAAAATACGTTTTTTTTAATTTGAAATTTTCTGCTGTTTTCAATTGAAACTTTTTCGAAACATATCAATTAAATGCAATTTTTAATTTAAAAGGCAATAAAATATTAAAATTTGACTAAAATGGGGTCGCAGAACTCAAATAAGGCCGTTGCAAATATTTTTCAAAGTTTATGTCGCCCCCCCCCCTTCAAAATTGGTCTGAAAAATCAGGGGGCAAAAAAAAAATTTTTCAAAAAAATATAATTTTCGTCAATATTTAGATATTTTGGAAAATAATGATGGTAAATCACCTGGACAGGTGTATAATGCATTTTAAAACACTTTTATCATTAAAATGTTGAAACCATGGCTCGTAATTTCAAATTTTATACTTTATTTTTTTGCCCCCCCCCCCGCCCCCTCGACTTTGATCAGAGTCGAGGGACATAAACTTCAAAAAATATTTGCAACGGCCTAATAAAACAAGAAAATAAAAAAAATCTAAAAACTTTTTTTGGTCTTGATTCGATTATCCGAAGTCTCATAATCGAAATTTCGGATAATCGAGGCATCGGATAATAGAGTCTGGACTGTATTATTGAAAAGAGTAGAAAATTTTACAAATTTTTAATTAAGTACTCTTTTTATGTTTTTTAACACAATTTTTCAAATAATTTTTTGGCCTATTCTGGAATTTCCTGAAAAGAACAAAAAAAAATCATTTTTTTTGGAAATCAATTCTTAGTGACAAAAAGTGATTTTGAAAATCAGAAAAAAAAACCGTGCACCATTTTTTCGGTGTATTCTTCAGCTATATACGAATCCCTACCAAATCGATCGAAAAATATCCTTCAGAAGATACAGATTTTTGAATTTTCACCAAGGTATTTGTAAAAAATATCGTCGGAAATCTTAGCGTCTAACGATAACGATAACGGTTATCGTTACCGTCGTGACTTGATATTGGAAAAACTCAAATTTCCATAATTTGCAATGTGAGTATCAACAGAAGCGAAATTTTGTATGATTTTTCATTTTAATTAGAGATTTTTTTTTTTGTAAAATCAAAAAATACTGTTTTTCCAAAGTACTAAAATTTTATTATTTACAATATGGGTTGATACCCATAGTGAAATTATGTATGTTTTTTCACTTTTTTTAAGGCTTTTTGTTAAATATACTAAAATTTTCTTTTTTTGCAGTATGGGTAACGGAGCAAAATTTTGTATGCTTTATACTTATAATTTGATTTTTTTTGAATTGCTAAAACTTTCACAAAATTGCGTATTTAAAAAAAATCTAATTTTCATGATTTATAATATGGGTACGAACGAAGCGATCACTGCTTTAGAGTTTTTGAAATTAAATACTTAATTTTTCATAAAGTGGCGTTTTTTTTCAAAAATGCTCAAATTATAAAAAAATATATAATAATTGTTATGCATGCCAGAATTTCAATATTTTAATTGAAAATCATTGGAAAATGCATTATACACCCATTTAGTTGATATGCAATAAATTTTTTTTTAAATTGGATTTGAAGAAACAGCATGTTATTTTCGAAAATATATTTTTGAGGGTTTGCACATCGCAAATTCAACGAAATTCAAATGATTCCTGAATTAACCCAAACATGCTTGAAAGATTCTAAATTCATGGGAATGCATTTTTAATTGATTTCAGATGATAACGCTTGGTTTTTTAAATTAAAAATTAGACATTTTTTGTTTTTTTGCCTATCAATTTGGGGTGACAAAAACTTAAAAAAATGTACCAGTCTTATGAGACTTGATAATTAAAAAAAAATGCGGTAGTTTGTGAAAATTTGATCATTTCATTACAAAACATTAAAATAGTAAAACTGCATACATAATTAATAACAATTTGAGTATTTGAAAAAACAAACGGTATTTTGTGATAATTTTAGTATTTTACAAAAAAAAATCACTTATAAAAGTGAAAAAGTCTAATGCTTATAAATGAGTTTGTAAAAGATTAATATTTGTATGTCTTTGAGCTTAGCATTACATTATTGTTTTGTCATTCTTGATGAAACCTTTTTTTGATATTTTATTTTGCAATCTGAATCAAAATTTTATTTTGCAATCTGAATCAAAATAGATTTCTATTCTTGGTCCAAAGATCGAATGATGATCATGGAAATGATACACTTCAGGCATTTAAAGTTAATCTTTTTTGTTTATAAAATGTACAGGTGGTTATGTTAAAGACATGACCATTATAACAAAGATCATTTTTAGGTAATGAACACACAAAGAGTACATTAAATAAATATCTGTAATGTTGAAATTCCACCTTCCCGAATAAAATTATATGATGATATGCATTGTCAAAACCATGCACTTACAATAGATATTATAATATCTATGGTATGTTTATGGTTGATTTTTTCGAACTTCATTGGAATGACGATAAAGCTATCGTAGATTTCATGGTTACAGTCAATTTCATGGTTTTGTTATTGGAAATGTTATAAATTAAAACAATAAAACTACCGTAAAATTCATGAATACAGCAAATGTTATGGTTTTGTTATTGGAAATCTCATAATGCATTTTTTTCAATTTTTTTGTTACAGTAAGTTTTATTGTAATGTTATAAGATGCGTAGTGTGGACTTTTTTTTAACGATTTTTTTTTAAATTTGAATCATGTTATGTTAAAATATTAAAATATTAAAATATTAGAATATTAAAATATTAACATATTAAAATATTAAAATATTAAAATATTAAAATATTAAAATATTAAAATATTAAAATATTAAAATATTAAAATATTAAAATATTAAAATATTGCTTATTGCGAGATAAAATCACGTTTCTCCTTCGCTGTGAGTGACAGGAGATTATTGCCGCCTAACTACCGCAGTGTAAAAAACAGCAAGTTGAACTGAAATTCTGCGTTGATTTGGCTGTCAACTGGGTTTGTTTTGAATATTTTCCAAAAAGTCAGCTGAAAACTCAAGGCAACCTTTGACAACAGCCAAAAATTTGTTCTGCGGTTGTCATGCGACCATTATCTTGCGGTCGTATCACCGCGCGTGAACTCTAATTATTGACGCCCGCAATAATATTAAAATATTAAAATATTAAAATATTAAAATATTAAAATATTAAAATATTAAAATATTGAAATATTAAAATATTAAAATATTAAAATATTAAAATATTAAAATATTAAAATATTAAAATATTAAAATATTAAAATATTAAAATATTAAAATATTAAAATATTAAAATATTAAAATATTAAAATATTAAAATTATAAAATACATTCAAACATTTAAACATTTAAACATTTAAACATTTAAACATTTAAACATTTAAACATTTAAACATTTAAACATTTAAACATTTAAACATTTAAACATTTAAACATTTAAACATTTAAACATTTAAACATTTAAACATTTAAACATTTAAACATTTAAACATTTAAACATTTAAACATTTAAACATTTAAACATTTAAACATTTAAACATTTAAACATTTAAACATTTAAACATTTAAACATTTAAACATTTAAACATTTAAACATTTAAACATTTAAACATTTAAACATTTAAACATTTAAACATTTAAACATTTAAACATTTAAACTTTTAAACATTTAAACATTTAAACATTTAAACATTTAAACATTTAAACATTTAAACATTTAAACATTTAAACATTTAAACATTTAAACATTTAAACATTTAAACATTTAAACATTTAAACATTTAAACATTTAAACATTTAAACATTTAAACATTTAAACATTTAAACATTTAAACATTTAAACATTTAAACATTTAAACATTTAAACATTTAAACATTTAAACATTTAAACATTTAAACATTTAAACATTTAAACATTTAAACATTTAAACATTTAAACATTTAAACATTTAAACATTTAAACATTTAAACATTTAAACATTTAAACATTTAAACATTTAAACATTTAAACATTTAAACATTTAAACATTTAAACATTTAAACATTTAAACATTTAAACATTTAAACATTTAAACATTTAAACATTTAAACATTTATACATTTAAACATTGAAACATTGAAACATTGAAACATTGAAACATTGAAACATTGAAACATTTAAACATTTAAACATTTAAACATTTAAACATTTAAACATTTAAACATTTAAACATTTGAACATTTAAACATTTAAACATTTAAACATTTAAACATTTAAACATTTAAACATTTAAACATTTAAACATTTAAACATTTAAACATTTAAACATTTAAACATTTAAACATTTGAACATTTGAACATTTAAACATTTAAACATTTAAACATTTGAACGTATTAACATTTAAATATTTTATCATTTAAACATTAAATAGTTAACATTTTGAAATTTCAATATTTGATTTAATTAAAAAAAATAAAAAGGAATAAATAAATAACCGAAGGAACCCAACATAACACTGAACCTGTGCAGCCGACGCTATTGCAACGGACGCACCATTACACTGAATCTGTGCAACGCTCATGAAACAAACGCACCATGGTTGAGCTGTCAGTTTTTTTTTCCACTCGCGCGTGTTTGATCGTGTCCGTGTCGGTGTTGGCGGTGTGGCTGTATCCTCGTGATTTGGCAACTTTTGGCGATAGTCAATGTGTCCAACGAGCAGCCGAAGGCAGTTCACCAGATCCGCTGAGGGACGGAATCGGGTCCGCTCCGCAAGGCGAAAAGTTTTCAGCATCTTTGTGTGAGTATTGGGAGGATTGTGAAATTTGGCGGAAGGGCGGAATCCTTTCCCGCAGCAGCAGCAAACGTTTACCTTGGCCTTCAGGGGCAGCTGACGTTGAAATACCTGCAATGTTTTTCTATTTCCAGAGTGAAGCTGTTTGTTTGCGGAAAAATCCAACTTGAAGGAGGAATACGACTGGAACTCGTCTAGTTCGTGCGAGGACGGCCAACATGGAAAGCTGGTGCCGATCTCGGCCGGATGACGAACCAAGTACGACCGACTGACGCAGTGGTTCCGGAACTGGCGGTGGGGCAACGAACTGTCGACGAGTCTGTCCGGGTCTAGCTTGCGGGACAAGTGGTCCAGGTCAACGAGTTGGCGCGAAGAGGAGAGTGTCATAGGCGATGGGCCTGGAGGGCGGCCACTGCATTCGTCGTCAGTGGGCGGTGGCTACAAACCTCGGATGTCGGCTCTGAGTGGCGGAGATCTCAACACGAGTGGAGGACCGGAAGGTGGCCTACGGCGTCACTGGGACGCCGATGATCAACTGCCGGAGTGGGCCACGGAGAACCCGGTAGCTTCGACGCGAGTGGACCATTCCATGACTCGGACAACGGCATTGACGGGCGGCTGGAGGACGATAGCGGGATGGAGAATCACGTGGATCATCGCTATCACCATCAACGCAAGGAAGGTGTGTCCGGTGGCAGTTCACGAAGAAGCGCCCCATCGTCCAAGGAAGGTAGTGCCGCGAAGGAAGACTTGCCCAACCATGCTGCGTTGTCGGCGAAAGCCTCGGAAGAGGTGGACCCCGGCAGCAGAAAGAAGTCTGAACCGGTACGGAACGCTACGGCGGATGAAAAGCCTCCAAAAGCCAGCGAATCGGAATCCCGGCGTCCGAGATGGCGTTCCCGGCGTCCCGCAACTGCTGCAACTATTCCCGGTCGCCGACAGGATCCCGTGGTTTCTTCAAAAACATCTTGAGCTGAAAAGTGGGACGAGTTGGCAAGGTTGCGAACCCGTTCCCGGTGTTGAATGACCAGATCCAATGAGTGACCGATCCGGAATAGCGACGAGGAGTGCTTTTGTAAAATCGTGAGTATTGGGAGGGTGGTTATTTTTTTGCTTGGAAACTTTTACATCGCAGCAACACTCAATTTTCATTGTGGATCATTGCGATATAAATCTGATTAGATTTTTACTCGATGTTGTTTTTAGGCGTATTTCCACCGTGGATTATGGGGAGCTGCTCGTTAGCGCTCAAGGTCAACCTTCGAAAGCAGCAGCAGATCCGGCACCGGCTGTGCTGAAATTAGGAAATGAGGAAATAAGGAAAATAGGAAATTATAAAATTAATAAATTAAGAATTTTAGAATTTTAGAGTTTTAGAATTTTAGAATTTTAGAATTTTAGAATTTTAGAATTTTAGAATTTTAGAATTTTAGAATTTTAGAATTTTAGAATTTTAGAATTTTAGAATTTTAGAATTTTAGAATTTTAGAATTTTAGAATTTTAGAATTTTAGAATTTTAGAATTTTAGAATTTTAGAATTTTAGAATTTTAGAATTTTAGAATTTTAGAATTTTTGAATTTTTGAATTTTAGAATTTTAGAATTTTAGAATTTTTGAATTTTAGAATTTTAGAATTTTTGAATTTTTGAATTTTTGAATTTTTGAATTTTTGAATTTTTGAATTTTTGAATTTTTGAATTTTTGAATTTTTGAATTTTTGAATTTTAGAATTTTTGAATTTTTGAATTTTTGAATTTTTGAATTTTTGAATTTTTGAATTTTTGAATTTTTGAATTTTAGAATTTAAGAATTTTAGAATTTTAGAATTTTAGAATTTTAGAATTTTAGAATTTTAGAATTTTAGAATTTTAGAATTTTAGAATTTTAGAATTTTAGAATTTTAGAATTTTAGAATTTTAGAATTTTAGAATTTTAGAATTTTAGAATTTTAGAATTTTAGAATTTTAGAATTTTAGAATTTTAGAATTTTAGAATTTTAGAATTTTAGAATTTTAGAATTTTAGAATTTTAGAATTTTAGAATTTTAGAATTTTAGAATTTTAGAATTTTAGAATTTTAGAATTTAAGAATTTTAGAATTTAAGAGGAGTTCGGTACGAGACGTCGTGCGGTGCGGTTCGCTCTGGAGCGAGTACTTTTATAGACTCGAATATCGGTTGTATTAGGCGTGCGATTTACCTAAAAAGTATTCAGGATTGTCCAGAAAGTGTTGTGTGATGTGTGTTGCCTTTAAAATCTGGAAATTTTCTCGGTTTTATTAGAAAATTATCATTTTATTTGAGTTGTGTGATTGGTGTCGGCCATTGTTCGCATTGCGTCGGTTGCGCCGGAGAAAAAATCTTCAGCTTGGTGAAAAAATCACACGAATACAAGGCCAGGCAGTAGTGTATTGGTGTGATGTTGTCTTGTTGGCCACTGGAGGAAAAGAGAAGGATGGCCATGGCGAGTTTTCGCGTGTTAGTATGTTAGCGAACGGAGAGGAAAAGAAATTCGTGAGTGCAGTCGGCTATCATCGGATGTCATCGCACCGAGCCTCTCATGCCGGCTTGGGGAGAGTTGATGACGCTAGCGATTCGTCATCGTCATCGCGGACCGCTGAGCCAGCTGAGCAAATGAATGAGCGGAGCAACAACATGAGTGTGAAAGAGATGGCCTTTCGAGTTGTGTGCTTTGAAGGAAAGTGGTGTAAACTTGAAGAGGTGGCAGTGTTGTTAGCTAAGCTTAGTTTCTTAAAATTTCTTCTGAATCGCTTTTTTCTGAAGTGGTGGTGAAATTGGTGAAAAAAATTTTCTATCGAGATTGGGATTACCGTTACGGCTGCCGCCCTCTAACTGCACTGGTATTGGTGACGACACCGATGACAGATGTAGATGAAATGAAAGAGAAGGAAAATGCCGCTGCTGTCAAGATGGATGCGTGTTTGGTCAAAGTGATCAGTGCTGCCATTTTTTCGAAAGAGACTAAGTGAGACAAACATAGGTGTCTCAAGTCGTTGCAGTGGACAAAACAATTCCAACGGATGCCTAAGATGATAAACTTGGTGAGGACTTTCCATTATTATAGTATTTATTTCAATAATATTGAATATGCCGATTAATCACATTACACATAAAAGTTTAAACATTAACTAAGTATGCTTTTTGAATCGGTCGTTAATATTAACTTCTAATTCTTACATTCAAATAAAACAAATGAATAAATAAATAATTGATGTTCACTCTGCATCGCTGTAAGAGTTTAAATTCAAGATTTTAATTATGCGTTAAATTACTTTTAACCTCGAATTCCGCTTAAACACATGATAAGTTATAGAAAAATATATAAACATCGCTTTACTCTTACAGTCGATAGCATGAGTTTAACAGCAGACATGTTAAAACTGTGTTTAATCGGCATTGTTTTTACCTGAGGAAATGGTTGTTTTAGTATTACTACAGACAATTTAATCATGCACGGCTTCGTCGCGTTGTATCTGCCGTGGCTTTAAATCGAATATATATAAATCATGCATCTTTTATACTGTACAATCATCTGTATAAGTTTAATAATCAAAAAACTAAATCTACTTGACTCGCCCGCAATACCTTTCGGGGTATATCCTAGGGTTCTACCTCTCCTACTAACATTGAGTCCAAAACCTCCCTACAAACATCTATACCACTAAGGTGACGTAGGGGTCCCTGCGCACTTTAGATAGGTGTTTACTAACATTCCGTCATTTCCCCGAGGATAGCTTGGACCCGGCGTGGACCCCCTTATGCCCTGGGCTGTATTACACACTCATCAAAAGATGAAAACATGGTATCTCCCGTGTTGGATTATTATTCCGGATGAGGGTCTAACACAACCACACCAAACAGTGGGATAAGCGTTGTGGAGCCTTCCGGTGGTGGGGCGTCCTCCAAATGCTAATGCTAATGCTAATGCTTAAGAATTTTAGAATTTAAGAATTTTAGAATTTTAGAATCTTTGAATTTTTGAATTTTTGAATTTTTGAATTTTTGAATTTTTGAATTTTTGAATTTTTGAATTTTTGAATTTTTGAATTTTTGAATTTTTGAATTTTTGAATTTTTGAATTTTTGAATTTTTGAATTTTTGAATTTTTGAATTTTTGAATTTTAGAATTTTAGAATTTTAGAATTTTAGAATTTTAGAATTTTAGAATTTTAGAGTTTTCGAGTTTTCGAGTTTTCGAGTTTTAGAATTTTAGAATTTTAGAATTTTAGAATTTTAGAATTTTAGAATTTTAGAATTTTAGAATTTTAGAATTTTAGAATTTTAGAATTTTAGAATTTTAGAATTTTTGAATTTTTGAATTTTAGAATTTATGAATTTTTGAATTTTTGAATTTTTGAATTTTTGAATTTTAGAATTTAAGAATTTTAGAATTTTAGAATTTTAGAATTTTTGAATTTTAGAATTTTAGAATATTAGAATTTTAGAATTTTAGAATTTTTGAATTTTTGAATTTTAGAATTTTAGAATTTTAGAATTTTAGAATTTTAGAATTTTAGAATTTTAGAATTTTAGAATTTTAGAATTTTAGAATTTTAGAAGTTTAGAATTTTAGAATTTTAGAATTTTAGAATTTTAGAATCTTAGAATTTTAGAATTTTAGAATTTTAGAATTTTAGAATTTTAGAATTTTAGAATTTTAGAATTTTAGAATTTTAGAATTTTAGAATTTTAGAATTTTAGAATTTTAGAATTTTAGAATTTTAGAATTTTAGAGTTTTAGAGTTTTAGAGTTTTAGAATTTTAGAATTTTAGAATTTTAGAATTTTAGAATTTTAGAATTTTAGAATTTTAGAATTTTAGAATTTTAGAATTTTAGAATTTTAGAATTTTAGAATTTTAGAATTTGAGAATTTTAGAATTTTAGAATTTTAGAATTTTAGAATTTTAGAATTTTAGAATTTTAGAATTTTAGAATTTTAGAATTTTAGAATTTTAGAATTTTAGAATTTTAGAATTTTAGAATTTTAGAATTTTAGAATTTTAGAATTTTTGAATTTTTGAATTTTTGAATTTTTGAATTTTTGAATTTTAGAATTTTAGAATTTTAGAATTTTAGAATATTAGAATTTTAGAATTTTAGAATTTTAGAATTTTAGAATTTTAGAATTTTAGAATTTTAGAATTTTAGAATTTTAGAATTTTAGAATTTTAGAATTTTAGAATTTTAGAATTTTAGAATTTTAGAATTTTAGAATTTTAGAATTTTAAAATTTTAGAATTTTAGAATTTTAGAATTTTTGAATTTTTGAATTTTTGAATTTTTGAATTTTTGAATTTTTGAATTTTTGAATTTTTGAATTTTTGAATTTTTGAATTTTTGAATTTTTGAATTTAAGAATTTTTGAATTTTTGAATTTTTGAATTTTTGAATTTTTGAATTTTTGAATTTTAGAATTTTAGAATTTTAGAATTTTAGAATTTTAGAATTTTAGAATTTTAGAATTTTAGAATTTTTGAATTTTAGAATTTTAGAATTTTAGAATTTTAGAATTTTAGAATTTTTGAAATTTTGAATTTTTGAATTTTTGAATTTTTGAATTTTTGAATTTTTGAATTTTTGAATTTTTGAATTTTTGAATTTTTGAATTTTTGAATTTTTGAATTTTTGAATTTTTGAATTTTTGAATTTTTGAATTTTTGAATTTTTGAATTTTTGAATTTTTGAATTTTTGAATTTTTGAATTTTTGAATTTTTGGATTTTTTGAATTTTTGAATTTTTGAATTTTTGAATTTTTGAATTTTTGAATTTTTGAATTTTTGAATTTTTGAATTTTTGAATTTTTGAATTTTTGAATTTTTGAATTTTAGAATTTTAGAATTTTAGAATTTTAGAATTTTAGAATTTTAGAATTTTTGAATTTTTGAATTTTTGAATTTTTGAATTTTTGAATTTTTGAATTTTTGAATTTTTGAATTTTTGAATTTTTGAATTTTTGAATTTTTGAATTTTTGAATTTTTGAATTTTTGAATTTTTGAATTTTTGAATTTTTGAATTTTTGAATTTTTGAATTTTTGAATTTTTGAATTTTTGAATTTTTGAATTTTAGAATTTTAGAATTTTAGAATTTTAGAATTTTAGAATTTTAGAATTTTAGAATTTTAGAATTTTAGAATTTTAGAATTTTAGAATTTTAGAATTTTAGAATTTTAGAATTTTAGAATTTTAGAATTTTAGAATTTTAGAATTTTAGAATTTTAGAATTTTAGAATTTTAGAATTTTAGAATTTTAGAATTTTAGAATTTTAGAATTTTAGAATTTTAGAATTTTAGAATTTTAGAATTTTAGAATTCTAGATTAAATTTTCAAAACAACCTATCCCTCATGGATTTCCTATGCAGATAGGACCTTTTGAAAATTTAATCTAGAATTCTAGAATTTTAGAATTTTAGAATTTTAGGATTTTTGTAACAGCTAACTAATAGCATTTGTACCGAAACAAACATATGAAAATATTCCCTATGTCTGATTTAGTGTGTTTCTCTTTTACAGGGGCCTATTCCACTGAGGATTGTGCTTCATAAATACGCGAGAGTTCATCCCAAGTACGACGCAGTAGTTCCGGCACCGGCTACAAACATTTCGAACAACTTCAGAAAGTTCGGATTGAAGCAGAATATTAAAAGAAAACGACGCGGAAAAAAAGTACTATTTTTTTTTAAATTAACGAAAAAAACTATAAAAATACAATAAAACTTACCATATTGACCATTAATTTCAATGCATAAATATATGTTTTACAGTACAATTTAGTGGAGAGAAAAAAATAAATACAATGAAAATACAATAAATCATACTGTAGTTATTATTTATTTCAATGTACGAATATAGTTTAAACCGTACTATTTAGTATGGAAAAATCCATGAAGAACTGTGAATTAACTGTGCAAACCATTGTAATGGTTACTGTTTTTATTATAAATGTATGATGTTTTCTATGGTCAGGGTAATTTTTTGGACGGGAAAGGCATCAATGAAAATACGATAGAATGTATAGTTTTTGGTTTTTTTTTGTATGGGGAAAAGTCGAAATTTTTATGGTGACTGTGCCTAACAATACCCCTTTTTTATAGTAAATTCCCGAAATAGGATATATTCTATGGTGAAAAAACATAAAGGCTACTGTAGAATCATGGTAAAAATAACCATAGAATTTATCGTGTGATAACCATAAAATCTACTGTAGGTTTATAGTAAATCTTTATGCGGGTTCCCGCATAAAGATTTCTGATGAACTTACAGTAAATTTTAACGTTACAAAACGATAAAATATATTGTCATTTTGACAGTGTTTTAACAGTAGACAGCATCGTTTTTTAAGATAATTTGCGTCGTATTTTGGGATTTTACCATAAAAAAGGGGGGTTGTTATGCACCGGTACCATAAAAATTTCGAAATTTTTCCATACATTTTTTTTCCAAATACGACGCATTTTACTGTTAATCTAATGTTGCATTTTTCATCCAAAAACTCGTCCTGACTATAGAATACATCATACAATAATAATAAAAACAGCAAGCATTACAATGCATTGCACAGTCAATTAACAGTTCTTCATAGTTTTTTCCATACTAAATATTACTGTTTAAACTATATTCATACATTGAAATAAATAATAACGACAGTAGGTTTTATGGTTTTTTCATACTATTTATTTTTTATTACTTACTAAATTATATTGTAAATATATATTCTTACAGTGAAATGTATCCTAAATACAGTAAATGCTATTGTTATTTTGCTTGTAATTTGTTTAAATTTCACTTCAGTTTAAACATTCTTGCTGCTTCATTTTCTTTCGTTATTCCGCTTCAATCCGCCCAGCAAACAGTTCCTGTTTGACGTTGATCGGAATGTCCGTAGCTGGTACCGGATCTACTGCTGCATATTTAGGATGGACATTCGCGTAATCGTAAAACGCAACCCTCCTGTGGAAGAGAATAATTTCTTTGGAATTTGTTGTTGTTTGTTTTGCTTATTTTGGTCAGTCTACAATTTTCTTAAATTTTGTTTAATATTTTTAATACCCCAGATTATTTTCAATTTAAAATTAATTAAAAAATAAATTTGCAGTTGTTTTTTTAAACAAAATTTTTGACTGTTGAACTTTTTCCGGAACAGGGATCCATCGATAAATGGACAGAGATATTCGTGGATTTATTTTGCTTATATTTGCCAAAAATATTGCTCAACCAGCGAAAATTTTCGCTGGAACCAGCAGCTGAGCAAAATCAAAGCCAGCAACTTAGTTCTGCTGGTTTGTTTTAGCTAATTAACAGCAAAAATATCTTACAGCAGAAAATCTAGCGATATTTTATGCTATAAGGGGTAACTGCAGAAATGACAGATATCATTCTCATCTCAGAGTTGATTGACGGAACTCAGCATGATTGAAATAATGCTGGATCATAAAAAAGTTGACAATTACAACGAAAACCGTAGCTTAAATGGGGAAAGTGCAAATAAACAAACACAAAAAGCTTGGAAGCTTTTACAACATAGTTTCACTCGTTTAGAAATATCAATTTTATATTTGTTCAAATGATCCAACTCTCCAGATATTTATTGTATTATTGTTTCGTCGCTTGTATGCTATCGTGTGACACGTCTGCTGTAAAAAGATAGGACGTGTCACAAAATTACAGACAAGTGACGATTTGTCAAGGTTTCCAGTTCTGGTTTTCATTTTTTCGTTGCGAAATCTACACACAAAAAACTCTGACACAATCCAAACTACCGCTGGTTAAGCAGAAACCTTGTCTACCGAAACTAGAATAAATCTCGGATTAGTTTTCAAAAAGCCGTATGAGCCATTGGTAAACAAAGTCCTTTTTGCATCGGTATTCGAACAACATAGTTTCACTCGTTTAGAAATATCAATTTTATATTTGTTCAAATGATCCAACTCTCCAGATATTTATTGTATTATTGTTTCGTCGCTTGTATGCTATCGTGTGACACGTCTGCTGTAAAAAGATAGGACGTGTCACAAAATTACAGACAAGTGACGATTTGTCAAGGTTTCCAGTTCTGGTTTTCATTTTTTCGTTGCGAAATCTACACACAAAAAACTCTGACACAATCCAAACTACCGCTGGTTAAGCAGAAACCTTGTCTACCGAAACTAGAATAAATCTCGGATTAGTTTTCAAAAAGCCGTATGAGCCATTGGTAAACAAAGTCCTTTTTGCATCGGTATTCGAACTACTTGCGAAAAACAAATATCAAAAAAGCTTAAGATTGTTCATCTACACGTCCTTCAAGTGCCCCAAACCAAAAATAAATGAAATTTTGTTTCATTTTCGAGAAAAACGAAAATTAGTGTCAGAGGTCACAGTGGCTCTTACGGCTTTTTGAAAACTCATCCGAGAAATTAAGCTCTTTCTGATCCAGCGAAAAAATCGCTGATTGTAACGAAACTGATTCCCCAAACAGTGATTTTTTACTATACCGAATGATTATGATGTTCGCTTTGTAAGCGGATGATCATGGGTTCGAGTCTCATTTGCTCATACTTTTCATCAGATGGGGAAGTAAAAAATCGGTCCCGGTCTTGGTTGCTCTCCCCATTTAAGCCTTTAGACTCCAAGGTTCGAGCAGAAACTTGCAATAGGGATCACAAAAGACCTGGGGCTTGTTAAAGTGGGTGGTTTGTTTTTTTTACTGGTTCGGAAAAAATGGGCAGCTTTCAAACCATCGAAAAAAAAAGCGATTCCAGGTAATTTTTATGCAGGCTGAGAAATAGCGCTTTTAGAAAAAATTATCGCGTTTTGGCGATGAATCCACTTTCCGTGTACCTTTGAGAAAATTGAACGTCAAAGACTCAAAGTGCAGTTATTTCTAATTTGCACAAAACATAAACAACAGCTCAAGCCGTACCTCTGTTAACCCCATAGATAAACAAAAGAAAGAGTGCGTTCTTTTATTACCTTACACAAAATTTGGGATTTTAACCTGGGTGCTGAATAGTCGTCCGCAAAGCGGCCTCAATTTAGAACTGTCAAAGCGGAACCAATTTACTGTTTGAAAAATGCCCCCAAGAAATAGCAAGTATTGTAATCGATCAATAATTTATTTTGTCAGGAATAAAAAAAAAGTTGATGGCGTCAACCTTTTGAAACATTTAAATGTGCCATTTGGATGCTCTTCCGATTCACTAAATTCCACCCACTTCTGACGCAATTTTTCGTCACGTGGAAAACAAAAAAGGCCTCTTTTGGCTGCCCCTCGTTTAGTCTATGAACAAAACACGCGAGAAGTACTTAATTTTGTCAGCGAAAAGTCTAACATCAACAGATCCAAAATGTTTCAAAACAAGTCACTTCAGCAGCAAAAAAATGTCACGCTTGAGCTTGAACTTAGCCTTCTACTTTGTTTATGTTTACAGCTGTAGTGCAGTTGTATTAGTGAGGAGTAGTGGGGAGCATTCGAAAATCACGTTACGCATTCTGTCTTTTCAGCACCCAGATTTTAACCACCTTTTCTGGTAAAACATTGTAAATAGGACCGAAGCCGAAGTGTAAACAAAGAGTCTATCCTGCTCATTCCTAATGTAAACATCAACTGACGTGAGCAGGATAGATTCGTTGTTTACACTTCGGCTTCGGCCCTTTTACATTGTTTTGCTTGTTTTAACAAAGATTTCGACGCCCCCTCCCCAGCTGCGTTAGGTAATAAAAGAACGATCTCAGAGTTCACACCATTTACTTCTCACCCCAATACTCACTCATAGTTTCTGAGCTCCTCCTCACCATTCCGGAGCCGTACCGGATTCGTCTTCCGGTGGATCTCTCCCAGCCAACAACGCGTTCACTCCTTGCCAACGCGTCCACACAATCCATCCTGCACGTCACGGTGGCCCGGAATGTGTGCAGCTGGTGCCAGGCACACATTCCGGGCCACCGTGGAAGAAGTACCTGTAAAAGAAAAGAAACAAAAAAAAACTTGGTAAAGAAAAAAAATCCTGCTGCTGCGAAATGGGATTCGCAAAATTACACCACGTTTCAATTACTTACCTGAAAATGTAGTTGTTCACTGCGCAACACGGAACCCGGAACCATTCCGATTCTTCCACCCGGCGGAACTGACCAACCGATTACACACGATGTTACCCGAAACAACACGAGACACGATCAGGAGCGAACACGCGCGATTGAAAAATAATGACAGCTCGCTCAACTATGGTGCGTTCATTTCGTGAGTGTAGGTTGCACTGGCTCAGTGTCATGGTGCGTTCGTTTTAGGAGCGTCGCACAAGTTCAGTGTATTAATAATAGTGCGTCTGTTTTGTGATTCTTAATTTAAAAAAAAAATGTTCAAATAAATTTTTCAAATGTTTAAATGTTTAAATGTTTATATGTTTAAATGTTTAAATGTTTAAATGTTTAAATGTTTATATGTTTAAATGTTTAAATGTTTAAATGTTTAAATGTTTAAATGTTTAAATGTTTAAATGTTTAAATGTTTAAATGTTTAAATGTTTAAATGTTTAAATGTTTAAATGTTTAAATGTTTAAATGTTTAAATGTTTAAATGTTTAAATGTTTAAATGTTTAAATGTTTAAATGTTTAAATGTTTAAATGTTTAAATGTTTAAATGCTTAAATGTTTAAATGTTTAAATGTTTAAATGTTTAAATGTTTAAATGTTTAAATGTTTAAATGTTTAAATGTTTAAATGTTTAAATGTTTAAATGTTTAAATGTTTAAATGTTTAAATGTTTAAATGTTTAAATGTTTAAATGTTTAAATGTTTAAATGTTTAAATGTTTAAATGTTTAAATGTTTAAATGTTTAAATGTTTAAATGTTTAAATGTTTAAATGTTTAAATGCTTATATGTTTAATTGTTTAAATGTTTAATTGTTTAAATGTTTAAATGTTTAAATGTTTAAATGTTTCAATGTTTAAATGTTTAAATGTTTAAATGTTTAAATGTTTAAATGTTTAAATGTTTAAATGTTTAAATGTTTAAATGTTTAAATGTTTAAATGTTTAAATGTTTAAATGTTTAAATGTTTAAATGTTTAAATGTTTAAATGTTTAAATGTTTAAATGTTTAAATGTTTAAATGTTTAAATGTTTAAATGTTTAAATGTTTAAATGTTTAAATGTTTAATTGTTTAAATGTTTAAATGTTTAAATGTTTAAATGTTTAAATGTTTAAATGTTTAATTGTTTAAATGTTTAAATGTTTAAATGTTTAAATGTTTAAATGTTTAAATGTTTAAATGTTTAAATGTTTAAATGTTTAAATGTTTAAATGTTTAAATGTTTAAATGTTTAAATGTTTAAATGTTTAAATGTTTAAATGTTTAAATGTTTAAATGCTTAAATGTTTAAATGTTTAAATGTTTAAATGTTTAAATGTTTAAATGTTTAAATGTTTAAATGTTTAAATGTTTAATTGTTTAAATGTTTAAATGTTAAATATTTGAATATTTAAAAGTTGAAATATTCAAATCCTCAAAAAAAATATTTTATAAATTTAATATTTTAATATTTTAATATTTTATTATTTTATTATTTTAATATATAAATATATTAATATATTAATATATTAATATATTAATATATTAATATATTAATATATTAATATATTAATATATTAATATATTAATATATTAATATATTAATATATTAATATATTAATATATTAATATATCAATATATTAATAAATTAATATTTTAATATTTTTTTTGTGTGGGAACAGTTTAATAATTAATGTTTTAATGCTTAAGTTTTTAAAATAATTTGATTTGATTTGATTTGAGATTTTCACAAAAGGATTTGTGAAGTTTTGTATTTAAAATATAACTTGTTTTAAATACTTTTATTACATGATTCAAATTATTTAAAAAAAATCGTTAAAAAAAGTTCACACTACGCAACTATAACATTCTAATGAACGTAATGTAACAAAAAATTGGAAAAAATGCATTATGAGATTTCCAATACAAAAACCATAATATTTGCTGTATTCATTAATTTTACGATAGTTTTACTGTTTCCATTTATAACATTTCCAATAACAAAACCTTCCAATTAGCTGTAACCATGAATTGTATAGTAGCTTCATCGCCATTCCAGTAAAGATCGAAAAAGTCAACAATAAGCTTACCATAAATATTATAATATGTATTGTAATTGGATGGTTTTAACAGTGCAATTCATCATACATTTTTATGCGGGTTCGCTTTCAGTTTACGGTATTTACAGTCTGTAAGCATTGAATGCTTAGGTACTTATTATGGATGGCAAGCAAAAATAAAAATAATAATTCCATGTGACAAAAATAGCTGCTTATGATAATCAACCCAGGCACATTGTCTCGGAAATGGCGAATGCTTTAAATAATGTTTACTTAAGGTTGTTAATCTGATTTTTTTGAAAAAAAAAAAAACATAAAACAAAAATAAACAAGTGACAAAAAATGTGCTTACGACGGTTCTATGTACAGAAAAGTTTTTTTTTTCAAAGGTTATTCAAAACATCAAAAAATCTTGCATCAATCAAGGTGTTGGGACACACTAGTGCCCAAACACGAAGTCCGTATAGATAAGAGAGAATTTGAATTCAGTTACATTAGTATTAGCACACTATCACCTTATCACAACGCTCGGCCAGCGAACCCGATCACGAGAGAGTTTTGCTACCTACTTTGCGACAAGGTCAAGTTCGTGGTGATCGCCACTCGTAGTTAAGTTGAAATACACAGTTCGAACTGACCTCACGCGTTTTTCGTTCCTTTTGGCAATAAATCTTTCGTGCGAAATAAATTCGTCTTTTTCGATTGCCAATTACGACGCGTTTTTTTTGACCCTCGAATATTCTTCGCGGGAGTGTTTGAAGGCCACCGATATCACGCCTTTGACGACCATTCCCTAACATTTTTTGGTCCTTCGATTGCCGGATGTGCGCGATTTATTACGGACAATCGCGGACATTTCTTGTCGTACATTTCGCTGGCGTCAAAAGTGGACTTTATCGGATCGTGTGGCTCTCGAACACCACGCCGCGTGTGAAGTGGGTGCAATAGTGAAAAAAAAAAGGCGCTAACTGTACTGTCGTGGAAAAAACTGCGCTGAAGATACATGTCCCGGAAACAGTGATAAGTGCTTAAAAATTGCTGGCGTGTTCTTCGATTAATTGGCGAGTTTCTTCGATCTGCTTGTTCCTGCACCACGAGGTCACCACGTGGCACGGCACGGCGTTGCACGGCGTGGCTTGGGCTGTATTGTGCGAGGAGGACAAAGGGCCTTGGCTGGATCAAAGGTCATCGTAGTCTATCGATTGGCGACCACGTGAGTACTGCATGTCTGTTGTGGTGGACTGATTCGTTTGCTTTGGGTGTTCGATCGTCAATTCTGCGCTCATCTCGACCTGGTTGGTAGTGTGCGCAGCGTGTTTTTTCCGCATTTTTGGGCTTTGTTGAGCACTGCTGGTCGCTGTGGGACATGGCTCCTGGTCTACGTGCGTTGTTCCACCAAGAGCGGTTCTATCTGGACACACTTACCAACGCAAAGCAGTTTGTGGAGGGTTACAAAGAGGCTCAGCATAGTGGACAATTAGCGGGGTGGAAGCAGCGAATCGATGGTCTTGATGACAAATTTCATGCTAACCGTCTAGCCATCGAACTGTCGCTGGACGATGATGAGGATAAGTCCAAATCAGACAAGGTGACGGCGAAGCCCGAGGATGCCGCTGCGCAAGCTAAAGAGGACGCTGACAAGGATGCCGCTGAAGAAAGCAATCGACTTATACGCAAGAAATTCGAACTGGACTACGTTCTTGTGTACAGCTTCCTGGTCAACGAGATCCAGAAACAAACTGTGGCTCCCCAAGCTGAAATCAACCCTGTCTCACCTGGACGCTCGCGTGTCAAGCTTCCTGACATCACCCTTCCCATGTTTAATGGTTCGATCTTGGAATGGATCACATTTCGTGATTCATTCAAATCGTTGATTCACTCCAACGCCGACCTGTCGCCTTTCGATAAATTCATGTACCTAGTGGGATCGATGACGCCGAAGGCGAGGGAGAGGATTGACAACATCGATGTTAGTGCTGCTAACTATCCTCTTGCCTGGCAGGCCCTGGAAGATTTGTTTGAAAACAAGAAGCTTATCTTCAAGGCGTACATGGATGTTCTCTTTGCGATCGAGCCGATGCGTAAGGAATGTTACGAGTCCCTGGCGCAGCTAGTCGACGGCTTCGAGCGGAACTTGAACATGATCAAGAAGTTGGACATCTCAACGGACGGCTGGGGCGCTGTTCTGGGTCACATGGTGTGCAGCCGGCTTGATCCTTCTACATTGAAACAGTGGGAATCACACTATCGTTCCACTGACGTTCCGGACTACAAGGAACTGATGGCGTTCTTAAAGGGTCACCTCTCCGTTCTCCAGTCGCTGCCTACAAAGTCGTCGTCGGAGTCTCACAAGCAAGAACAGCGGCCGCTGAAATCGAAGACCGTCCACGCAGTCACTAGTCCAGCGACCGGCTTGTGCCCGTTCTGCTCCAAGTCCACGCACTCTGCGTTTAAATGCGAAGTCTTCCAAGGGTTGCCAGTCCCGCAACGATTTGACCTTGTGAAGAAGAAGAATCTGTGCATAAATTGCTTGTCGTCGGAGCACATGGTTCGCAATTGCTCGTCAGGCACCTGCAGGGTCAACAAGTGCCATCAAAAACACCACACCATGCTCCACCTATCAGCGGACGATCGCCCAACGAATCCCAACAAACCAGTTGTCTCTCGCTCACATCCGCCCTTGTCGGAAAGCCCGCCGAACCCGTCCTCCTCGCAGTCGTCGCCCCCTCTCCCCTCGGTATCCCAACCGCCCTCTGCCACAAGCCTCGTGTCCACCAACTCGCCCGGAGCCCCTCGAGTTCCTGCCACCGTGCTGCTCCAGACGGCTATCGTTAAGGTCCTCGACTTCTACGGACATCACCAGTGGGCACGAGTCCTACTCGATCCAGCGTCGCAGCTGAACCTGATCACCGAGAACATCGTGCAGAAGCTGAAACTACGCCGTTACAAGTGTCACCAAGCAATCGGAGGAGTCGGAAACTCGATGGTGACATCGTCGCACGCTGTCCACGTTCAGATTGGGTCACACTGCTCGGACTTCAAGTCCGTTCAATCGTTCCACATTCTGAAAAGGATCACCCAAGATCTACCTACCAGAACTTTCGACCCAACATCGTGGAAACTTCCGACAAACATCACCCTAGCAGATCCCAAATTCTTCGAACCAAGCTCAATCGATCTACTCCTCGGCATGGAACTCTACTACGACCTGCTACTAGACGGGTTCACCAAGCTGGGACCTGAGAAACCGATTCTTCAGAACACAGTCTTCGGCTGGGTTGCCTCTGGGAAAATTGGATCTGGCCAGGCGGAAGGAGCGCTGAAGATGGCTCATGTGTGCAGTGACCAGTCTCTGGATCAACTTCTTAACCGCTTTTGGGAAGTAGAATCCTGTTGGTCAGCAAGCACTCAGTCGATGGAAGAAGTCGCGTGCGAGGAACACTTCGTTGGAAATACCTATCGAGACGAGTCAGGTCGGTTTGTAGTCACCCTTCCGAAACAACCATCCGTCCTGAACCAACTAGGAGACTCGAAGAAAATTGCCACAAGACGATTTCTTGCCTTGGAACGTCGTCTCAATGCAAACCCTCAATTGAAACAAGTCTATACCAATTTCATTGAGGAGTATCATCAGCTGGGGCACATGCGCGAAGTTGAAGATGTCAGCTCCCATCCAGCTGGTCCGTCGTACTACTTACCACACCACGGAGTTGAAAAGGCGGACAGCACCACTACAAAACTACGAGTTGTATTCGACGCCTCCTGTCGGACGGACAGTGGAGTCGCGTTGAACCAGGCACTGATGGTCGGATCAGTGGTCCAAGACGACCTTTTCGCCATACATCTTCGTTTTCGTATGAATCGGATCGCCTTAATCGCGGACATTGAAAAAATGTACCGTCAGATTCGCATCCATCCTTCGGACTACCAACTCCAACGAATCCTTTGGCGCAATTCCTCCTCCGAACCGCTTCGCACGTTTGAGCTGACGACAGTCACCTACGGAACTGCCTCAGCCCCGTTCTTGGCCACGCGATGCTTGAACGAGCTGTCTAAGCAAGGCGCGGAGGACTACCCACTTGCGTCATTGGCATTGGGTAGGGATTTCTACGTGGACGACATGCTAACCGGAGTGTACGACGAAGAGGAAGGTGAAGAACTCTGCAAGCAGCTGTTGTCACTTCTGCCATCTGCCGGGTTCAGTCTACGGAAGTGGGCATCTAACTCCGCCGAAGTTCTGTCGAAAATACCCCCCGAGCTGCGCGACGAACGATCAGTTCTGGGGCTGGAGTCCCACACAACTCCAATAAAAACTCTCGGAATCCAGTGGCAGCCAGCTACAGACACGTACAGCTATGCAGTTCCAATCTGGTCTACACAGTCTGTCATCACACGTCGCGTCGTCGCATCCGATCTAGCCAAGCTGTTCCTGCCGCTCGGCCTACTGGGTCCGGTAATAGTTCTTGCCAAGATATTCGTCCAATCTCTTTGGGAAGAAAACAAGTCATGGGATGCACCGTTGAAGCCAGAACAGCAGCAGTATTGGCGGGAATATCGCAACAGTCTAGAAGACATCCCATCAATATCCATTCCACGATGGGTAGCGTGCGCGAGTGATCCTGTGCTCGTCGAGTTGCACGGGTACTGCGATGCATCCGAACGTGCGTATGGAGCCAACATCTACATACGAACCGTATCCAGGGACGGCACTATTTCGGTGCGACTGTTGTGCGCCAAATCGAAGGTGGCGCCTTCAGGCAAGTCCAAGAATTCAGTACTACTATCCTTACCACTGTTGGAGCTCTCATCGGCACTTCTCCTGGCTCACCTGTACCACAAGGTTGCCGCCAGTCTCGACCTGAAGACGAAGCCATTTTTCTGGACGGACTCGATGATAGTTCTGTGCTACATTCGCTCACCACCGGCCCGCTGGAAAAAGTTTGTTGCAAACCGAGTGGCGGAGATCCAACGACTCACCGCTGGCGGGATCTGGTCGCATTGCCCTGGGGCCGAAAATCCAGCGGACATAATCTCACGTGGAATGAGCCCCGCGGAGCTGAGAGACACACCCGCGTGGTGGATCTCACACGAGTGGCTTAATCGAGAGTCCCGATTTTGGCCGCCGATAAATCAGCCCCTTCCTGACTACCTGCCGGGCATCGCCCAAGCGGAGCGTGCGGTAGCGCTCCCGGTTCAAGAAGTAAAACCAAACGAACTCTTCGCGATCCAGTCATCGTTCCCTCTCCTGCTTCGTCTTGTCGCCTACCTTCGTCGGTTCCAGCACAACGCGTCCTCTCGAGATCGCAACAACCGGAGGATCGGACACCTAACAACTCTCGAGCTGACTGACGCGACGAAGATTCTTGTTCGAATCGCACAAAGAGAAGCCTTCGCCCGAGATCTAGCCGAAATTGAATCCAGTGGACAAGTAAGCCATCGTTCGGAACTGAAAAATCTGGCACCTATCCTGGTCGATGGGGTCCTCCGTGTGGGTGGTAGACTAAAACACGCAGCCATCTCCGAAGATAGGAAACATCCCATGATCTTGCCAGCTCGTCACCCCCTGACCGAGCGCATTTTGGTGCACTACCACGAGAAACACCTCCACGCTGGACCGCAGCTTCTCGTAGCATGTGTCAGAGAAAGATTCTGGCCCCTTCGTGTGCGCAATTTGGCACGGACTATAGTGCATACCTGCGTGAATTGCTATCGTTGCAAGCCCACCATCAGCGAGCAGCTCATGGGAGACCTGCCCCAACAAAGAGTCACACCCACGCTGCCTTTCCTCAACACCGGCGTTGACCTGTGCGGACCGTTCCAGTATCGAAAGGCGCCGAGAGCAGCACCAACTAAATGCTATGTGGCCATTTTCGTGTGCCTCGTCACAAAGGCTGCCCACATCGAACTTGTCTACGACCTTAGTACAGCCGCCTTCTTAGCGGCCTTGCACAGATTTATCGCTCGTCGAGGGAAGCCGAAGCTCATCCAGTGCGACAACGCAACGAACTTCAAGGGAGCAGAAAGGGAATTGGAGAAGTTACGAAAGCAGTTCATCAACCAGCAACTCCAAGCCGCAGTGGTCAACCGCTGTGCAGACGACGGCATCGACTTTAAGTTCATTCCGCCCCGCAGTCCCAATTTTGGCGGATTGTGGGAAGCGGCGGTGAAGTCGTTTAAAAAACACCTGCGAGCCACAATTGGAAATTCGGTACTGTCGCAAGACGAGTTCGTCACCCTACTGGCACGGATTGAAGCCTGCTTAAACTCCAGACCGTTGACTCCGCTCTCTGCCGACCCAAATGACCTGGAGGTCTTGACCCCGGGCCACTTCCTCGCTTTTCGTCCGCTCACTTCGCCTCCCGAACCCGACCTGTCCGAGATTCCACGGAACCGTCTCGATCGCTGGCAGGAGAATCAAGAACTACTACGGCGCATTTGGAAGCGTTGGACTATCGATTACCTCTCGGGCTTACACCCACGCACGAAGTGGACGCAGCAGCGTGATAACATCAACGTCGGCACGTTAGTGCTACTCAAGGAGGATAATCTGCCACCCCTGAAGTGGCGCTACGGTCGTGTGATTCGTGTCCGTCGTGGCGATGACAACAACATCCGTGTCGTCGTTGTACGCACCGCCGACGGAGAGTACACACGGTCCATTTCGAAGATCTGCGTCCTGCCGTTACGCCAACCCACCGCTGATGTCGCTGGCGCGGCCAACCCAAACCCCGAGGACTAAATCTTCCATCGCAACGCTGCGGCGTTGCGCACCGGGAGGCCTACGGGCCTCCAACCCCTGTAAGTTGTTTTAATATTGAATTTGCAAAAAGCTCATGAATTTTTCGTCCCCCGGCATGTTTTTGGCTCATCGATGGCGACTCCAACCCACAACCATGAGCGCGCCCAACGCGGACGATCACCGAGCATCAACCGAGAACGCGCAGAGGATCTCCCGTGACGTCACCAGGAGCAGCAATTTGGAAGGAGAGGAGAGCGGTCAATAGTCGAAGCAGAGCTGCTGTGGACAACATCAACAAAGATGACCTTGGCCTTCTGCGACGAAGCAGAAGGGTGCGATCGCGTGTATTGGTTGAAAGCTGACCCTTTCAACGGGGGCCGGCATGTTGGGACACACTAGTGCCCAAACACGAAGTCCGTATAGATAAGAGAGAATTTGAATTCAGTTACATTAGTATTAGCACACTATCACCTTATCACAACGCTCGGCCAGCGAGCCCGATCACGAGAGAGTTTTGCTACCTACTTTGCGACAAGGTCAAGTTCGTGGTGATCGCCACTCGTAGTTAAGTTGAAATATACAGTTCGAACTGACCTCACGCGTTTTTCGTTCATTTGGCAATAAATTTCTCGTGCGAAATAAATTCGTCTTTTTCGATTGCCAATTACGACGCGTTTTTTTGATCCTCGAATATTCTTCGCGGGAGTGTTTGAAGGCCACCGATATCACGCCTTTGACGACCATTCCCTAACACAAGGGTTAAGACATCGCACTCACAAACTTTTCCCTTGAACGATACCATGAAGCTTTGGTTTGATGGGTGCCAGTAACTCAATCAACTTGTAAACATTTCCCACTTCCCCTTCTCCCGCTCTCAGTAAAAAAAAAAACCCCACAGTAAAGAGGGTTGAACAGGGGCGAAACTTTTGAATAAATATCAAACTTTTGTCGAACGTTCGTGTTGTGTGCAATATTCCTGTTTATTTTTTTATTTTGCGAAAATTCTTTACGCTTATGAAAAATTTCCCAGCATCCTTCCGATTGACAAGTATCAAGTTTTATGGGGCGGAAATTTTCCGCTTGCCTTCAAATCGAGAATTGTTTTTCATTTTCCGGCGAGGAGAGGGGGAAAAGCGCAAAAATGATTAAAGCGCATGAAAATGTTGAGCTGTATGCCGATCATCGGTGCTAGCCGCAGCAGCGACGTGTCCAAGTTATGAGCTATAAATTATTACCTTTTTGCAGGTGAGCAGCATAAGTGGGGGAGGGAGTTTATGACAGGTGAAAATATATGAGGACAGCCTACAAGTGTGAACTCACGACCAACTCATTGCTGTGTTAAAAAAAAGCTTTTGAGGAGTGAGTTTAATTTCCCCTAGCTGAGGCTGTTAATGTTTTTCCACAATTTCCCACTGGAGATTGATGAGAGTGAGGGGGTGGACGCATTTTCCGGGCTCGATTCAAGTTTGAAATGATTGGCAGTGTCTAAGTGAAAATCGATATCGCAATTTGAAAAAGTATGTTTGAAAAAAGTGTGTTCAAACGGTACAATCAATCACTCAGGACTTGTAGCAATTAGAATATGCCATATTTTTCATGTTTATGACATGTTCTTCTTGTCGATGATTTTGAATGATGAGAAATTACCTGTTTTTGATCGGCTTTTCATCGCAACTTCAAAAAATTGATAGACAAATTTAATTTAAAGCAGTTCCTGGTTAACTGCTAATACTTTCGACCCGGAGGCCATCTCCCCCTCAGTGACATCCCCACTTCCTCCCACACTTTCAAATTGGATAACTGGATAATAATTCGATCAGCTGAGGTGAAAATCGATACTCGTGTAAACGGCAGCTTCGTTCCGTGGTAGAGCAGAAAATTTCATAACTTTGGCAAAACCTAGAACCAGAGGCATCGAGAGAGTGTCATCCCGGTTCTTCGTGAAGATAGCGGTCTAACGATGGCGGCCTCCGGGGTGAGCTGTCCAAGAACAGTCTGCTGGGGGTAGGATTAAAGATTTCCCAGGAAAATCGGGAGGTCGTTTGAGGGGTGGTCATATTAATAGCTGGTATCATCGAACGTCTAGTTTCAACCATGCTCCGTGAACACCGAGCTCGTGGGGCCAGATCATAATGATTAAGTTGACAATAATTTCCACCACGTTGAACTTGGGCATGGTGTCGACTCAAAATTTCAGAATGTTATTCTAGTGAAAATTCATGCGTATTTGATTTCAAGTACGTAAAAAGACAGGAAGACCGCGGAGTCTGTTTGCCTCCTAGTCCAGACAGCGTGTCAAAGTGAACCTCCCACAAACTCTCAACACACAGCATCTCTATCGCCCCCCAAATGATAGGGATTAAAAGGACTAGCCTGCAGTCTGGCCGGACTGAAACCTACCTTGACTAATTGAATTACCACTTAAACCGCTGCTCGACATTAACGACGAGGGCTGCAGTTTGTCTTCCATCTCGCGGAGACGTGACGTCAGGCTCTGGGTGTGCAGAAACAGGAACAGCGTGCACGAGATCGCAATCAGGGCGACGAATTCTGCATATCTGAGGAGGGAAAAGGAGAAAATGGTTAGAAGAGAGAGGTCAGCAAAAGGTGGTTAAATCATGGCCCCCCGGGGGGAGGGAGAAAACTAATAACAATAATAATGACGATGCAACCGCCCAAGGGGAGGGGGGGAGGTGTTGTTGAGGAAAATTCAATAAAATTCTGGTCAGTGAAGAGAAGAGCAGTACTGAAGGGGAAATTATCTTTTCTGGGTCGGTGAAGGTTCAAAATGCAGTTAGTAGCAATTTTACTGATTAAGATCAATTATGATGAAGCAACTCAGCCGCAGTTTTTTCTTTATAGAAGACATTATTTTTCAGCAAAGTGAAACTCTACTATGTTAGTTAATTAACATTTGAAAAATTGATATTACTTGGTTGTTAAATGCATTATACAACTATGTATTGATAAAAAAAACAATTTTAGCAAAAAAAAAGACTTTTGTAGAATATTTATCTACTTGTTCAATCATATTTAAAATAATGATAAATGCAGGAAAATGCGCTTGCAATTGTGTTCAGTTCAGATTACTCGGCTATTTGTTGAATTTTCAAGTCTTTAGAAAAAAAAACGTACATTTAATTAATGAATTGCATAGCATCAGTCATGCAATAAATTCATTAAATGTACTAATATTTCCGTTTTTTCGATCCATCGATTTATTAACGTACATGGAGTTGATTGGGAAACAATTACAAAATTGTATAAAAATTAAATTTATTTTGCAAAATTACTACAAAATTGATTAGGAGAGAAGTCACAATTGATCAGAAAAAAAAATCGATAAACACAGCAAAAAACGATACCGTAAAACAGGTGACTTTGATAGGTTTAGGATTTTTCCGCAATATTTAAAGTACAAATTAAATACGTACGAAACGGTATGAAATCATACTGACCGGGGTAGAGAAGGGTTCAAAGTACCTTTAAAAGAAGTTTTCATTAGATTTTGAAAAGTATAAAAAGTAATAAAAAAATGTTGATGAATAGCTTAAGAGCGAGTCCACGAGCAAAGCATACCCATCTCGCATCGACCTCACCAATCTGCCTGAAATTTTCAGGGGTTGTTTGTACATATAAAACTAGCATCTGGCCAAAATATGAGCACTCTAGGTCAAAGGAAAGTGGGGCAAATCGGGACACAAAGTTTGAAGGTTCAAAAACGTCAAAAATCTTAAAAAGGCTATAACTTGGGCAAAATTCAATTTAATTTCAAAATTCAAAATGCATCTAAAAGTGTTTAAAAATGCAACAAAATGCAGGATAGAGCATCCCAATTGGTTAAATCTAAATGGAGTTATTGGCATTTTAGTGAAAAAATAGCATAATTTTCAAACTCAAATATAAAAGTGTTCCATCCAGATATCAACTCGGTTCGACCTGCAGCTTGTAGGGGACATCTGGGACTACCATCTGAGACTGAGAACGCTTTGTGTAAGGCAGTTTAACATATTGAATAGACACTTTTTCTTTTAGTGATTTTTTTGGTTGTAAATTTTTGCTCGGGGGACCCCTTAGATTCAATTTTTTGGTGATAATTTCATGATATTCGTGTTCCTGAGACAATTTCACAATAGAAACATGAATAAAAATGTTTATTTTCATCCATTTTAAACCTTTAAAAAATAAAAGCTCAAAAAAATCTTCGATTCACATTTATTGAAAATCAAGTTCGTTTCCAAGGATACTAGACGACACCAGAAAAAAGCAGCTTCTTAATTTTTTTTAACTTTCATTTTTTAAAGGGTTAAAATGGATGAAAATAAACATTCTTATGCATGTTTCTATTGTGAAATTGTCTCAGGAACACGAATATCATGAAATTATCACCAAAAAATGGGATCTAAGGGGTCCCCCGAGCAAAAATTTACAACAAAAAAAATCACTAAAAGAAAAAGTGTCTATTTAATATGTTAAACTGCCTTACCCAAAGCGTTCTCAGTCTCAGATGGTAGTCTCAGATGTCCCCTACAAGCTGCAGGTCGAACCGAGTTGATATCTGGATGGAACACTTTTTTATTTGAGTTTGAAAATTATGCTATTTTTTTCACTAAAATGCCAATAACTCCATTTAGATTTAACCAATTGGGATGCTCTATCCTGCATTTTGTTGCATTTTTTAAGCACTTTCAGATGCATTTTGAATTTTGAAATTAAATTGAATTTTGCCCAAGTTATAGCCTTTTTAAGATTTTTGACGTTTTTGAACCTTCAAACTTTGTGTCCCGATTTGCCCCACTTCCCTTTGACCTAGAGTGCTCATATTTTGACCAGATGCTAGTTTCATATGTACAAACAACCCCTGAAAATTTCAGGCAGATTGGTGAGGTCCAAACGACGTCCCATACAAAGGGGTATGCCCTGTTCGTGGACTCGCTCTTAATTTAAATTGTCTTGTAGTGTTATGATTTTCTCAATGAACATGAAAAACGAAATGCATTTTCAGATTCTGTGGACAATTTTCCTCTATTTCCTCGATTTCACAAACAAATCGGTTTTTAACAAATTTCAGGCACAATTCTGGCTTTTAATTTTTTTTACCTGAAATTTATATGTTTTTTGCTAAAAACCTTATCAATATAGTTAACTTAATGACCGGGCCGTGGCTTAATGGCTACGGCTCCCGCCTCATAAGCGGAAGGTTCAAGGTTCGATTCCCGACCGGTCTCTTTGAAATTTTTCGACTATATTGAACTTTGAATATGAACAAAAAAAAAATAAACAAACAGAATCAGGTGGGATTCGAACTCACACCTTTGGATTGGTAGTCAGATGCTCTAGCCATTCGACCACCGAGGGGATAAACCCCTTGAGTGAATTAATCCGTATAAGTGAATTAATGTGACAAGGTCATCTACTATATAATACAACAATCCCTTCCCCAACGATTCCCCTACACACCACACACCATTATAATCTATAAATAACTCGAACCGGTTGGTACGGTATGTCCCCGGCTTCTTCTTCTTCCCCTGATGATTCTATGAAATGTGGGTTCCGTTCATAGAATCTGTCTTATGCGGTTAATGCAACGCAGTAGGCCGGGCCGCTTTAATGAGTGTAATACACTTCGGGGGTTCTCGAAAGTACTGCAATCATTAATAATGACAAGAAGGAACTTGAGGCGTAATCTAACCATAAGTTCTTCCCGCATGCTTTCTTCGCACTGGCTGCGCTTGTGTTCGATTAGATTAGATTAGATTAGATTAGAAAAGTTTATCAATATAGTTAACTAAATATATTTATTTATTTTTTTTCAAAAAATGTATCAGCAACCTAAATTATGGTACATTTCTTGACTTTTTTTTTGATAAGGTCCTATAAACAAATGTAACATTGAGTGTATCCCGCTTACTCCGCTGGACTTTGACATCAGGTGTGAAAGGGATACACTCAATGTTTACATATGTTTATAGGACCTAATAAAAAAAAAGTCTAGATTTTTCCCCGGAATTCAAAATAATAATTTTCAACGCAACTTTTTTATTAAGCACTATTGTTTTTTTTTAGGTATAGTGCATGTATCTTGTGTGGCCTACATGTTTAAAAAAAATAATCTTGAGAAAAACCTGAACAGTTGGAAAAAATGATAAGAAATCAAACCAATAAGAAATTTGAAATATCGGTAAAGTACAGATGAGCTACATGTTGATGCGTGTGACTAGAGGGTGACGATTCTCGAGATTTTCAATTTCCCGGGAATCGAGAGTTGAATTTGGCCATTTCCCGGGAATTCCCGGGACCCGGGAGTTTTTTTTCTATGTCATTAGTGGCAATAATTTAAAAGGAAATATAATAGAATTGTTTCTTTTCAATCAATTAAGTTTCATTTAATTCATACTAATTCTATGAAACGTTAACTTCAGTATCCTCTTTATCTGAGGAACTATTTCTACCTTTTGATTTTTTTTCTGAATTTGCAAATATACAAGATCGTTTCTTGTGCTTTTTGAGACTCAAAATTGTAGTTTAAAATGTTAACGAATCTTTATTCGCACTGAGTGGTTTTTCAAAAATTTCACAAGCTTGTTGCATGAACTTCTTATTAGTTTTTTGTGAAGTAAAAAAAATAGCTTATGTATAATATCCCAGTATCGGGATATTTGCAATATGATAAACAACAATTTAAACCTTTTTTTCCCTTTTTAAGGTCAACTTTTAATATTCATTGAAGAAATATTTACAGTTATCAGGAAAATCCGAATGTTCTCAATTGGTGGACCTTAACTTTACAAAGATTGACAGAGTGTTTTTTTTCCAAAATATAATTGAATATTGAGGATGACGTCAAACACAAAATGACTTATTGACATCAAAAAAGAAAATTACCTTGATACCGCGAAATTACTCCAGGGGCTTTAAAAAAACAGGTTATGAGGGTTGCTATGCTCGATAGAGGATATGAAAATTGAACTTATTCTTCATGTAAACTAATGTCAAAAACATAAACAATGACTTTTATATCCCGCCATTGTTTATGTTTATGACATTAGTTTACATGAAGAATTTTGAAAAAGCTTTCCTTCTTAGAAATAATAAATAAAAATAATTTAAAAAAAACTTTAGTTTTCATTTCTGGGGTGTAACTGCTAAGTATGCATCAAGATAAACTTTGAGATCCAATTTTTTTAGCTTCTCTCAATTAAAGTTATTGGAATTTTTGACAAGTTAAATTTTAAACTTTCTGAATTAGAAGATCAGAGAAGCATTGGTTTATTCAAACCTGGACAGCGAACATTAACTTGGAAGTTCTAAACATTTTTTTTTTCAAATAATTTACGGATTAGTTTATATAATTTTGCTTCGTTTTTTTAAGTATAAAATTTCCCGGGAGTCTCGACCGAATTTCCCGGGAATCGAGAGGTCCAAAAATGGTCGATTTCCCGGGAAATTTTTCCCGGGAATTCCCGCTCGTCACCCTCTACGTGTGACAATTACATGAAATCACATGCAATAACGCTATATTTAATCAAGATTACCTACCCGAACAGACGGTAATAACTAAATTCATGCCATTTCAATAACAAATACTGTTAAAATAACAGAAAGTGTTATGGATTCTTCTTGAAAAATCAATTTTTGCATAAAAGTTGAATAACAGTTTATGTTATCATAACAAAATTTGCTATTGGTCTGATATTGGTTGAAAGCCAAAACAACTTTGGAATAACATTTTTTGTTATGGAAGACTAAATCCAACTGTTATTGGGATGATCGGATTAGTTGTTAAAATAACAAAAAATAATAACAAAGATTTGTTCGAAGAAAAACTAAAAATGTTATTGGTCTGTTATTACAATAACAATCCAATAACAAAAAAATCATAACGGCGAATAACAAATCTTGTTATAAATAATTTAAAATGTTATTGGCCTAGTATTTTCCAATATCAAAAAATGTTATTCCCGCGTTATTTACGTCTGCTCGGGTACTCCTTTCAAGGTTGTATAATTAACAACATTTTCCTTAGCGTTAAAATATAGGATGGTTGGCCAATGTTTACAATGTTTCAAACACAATAGCATAGCATAGCATAGCATTGGTGTCTACCCGTAGCTGCTACTTCGTTATTGACCAGGACCCCCAAACATTGCTCCGTGGACCACAGATGAAAAGTAGGAACCAATCATCACCCCTTCGCAATTTTCAAAGGTCCCTATCGTGCTGATCAATACCGACGCCGGCCACGACCAGTGGTAAGACACGGGGAAGTGGATGGGAATGTTAGCCGATACTTGAGTGATGGGACCGCTAAATCAGCTGCGTCTCCGACAAAGTATCACATGAGTTTTGAGGGGTTAGTAAGATGGGTATGAGGTCAGGATTCACTGTGGTAGGTGATGCGACCATAAGCAATTTGTTTATCGGTTGAAATTTTAAAAATCTTAGGCAGCCGGCTGCGGAAAGATAGCTATGTAGGGATTTAAATATAGTATTAATTCGACCGCGATTCTCCAAAAATTCTCCGTCGGCGTGCCTTCCGATCAACGGTGATGTAGGAAGGGCTTCATTTATTGAAATGATTTTATATCATAAGCCTTAAAAAATATTCGACGGCGTGCCTTCCAATCATCGATGATATAGAAAGGACTTAATCCAGCAATACGACTTGCTAGTCTCAAAAAAATAGGTACGTTTTTATAGAAAACTATAAAAAGAGAACAACACAAAAAAACTCATCGGCCAACGAACGCGAGTGAAAAAAAACAATGAAAAAAAAAAGAAGAAGGTAAAAAAACAGAACTGCGCGTCCCGAAAAGCACCACACTAATGATGCCATTATTTAATTATAATGACCAATCACCCCATGCACTCGAACAGCGACACAAAAGAGACGGTAAATAACATTTACAATGTTTCACAATGTTTCAAACACAATTGACAAAAATTACTCTAAGGAAAGTAGTGTATGAAGTTTAATGTCCCCAGAAACACGCGCACTTTGAATTTTTAATTTTTTTTAGACAGGGCTGAAAGGTTTTTCTCCAAAGTTTGTATGGAGAATCAGGTCGGTTCGTCACTGTTGCATACAAGCAAAAATTGCATGCAATATGTGGGAGTGTCAAAATGCACTAATTCTCCATACAAACTTTGGAGAAAAACCATTAGGCCCTGTCTAACTATTTCTGAAAAATTCAATGTGCACTTGTTTCTGGGGACCTTTTTTTGAATGAATACAGTTTCTTTTTTTGTCGCGATATTACACAAGTTATTGAACAAATTTCAGTCACACTTTATCAAAAGATTGATTTTGAAAGCACGGTAAGATACCAATATTATTCCTCAAAACAAAGTTTGATTATGCTGGGGCCTCATGTGACATTTAGCATTAAATCCAGCTCACAGCAATTCCCGCAATAGCTCAAAGCCGATTTTCACACCATCATCAACCCAGCCAGCAGCAGACGGAATGATTTTCTTTTTTCTCACCCGGAAGCTGCCTCACGGTGACGGTGATGACGCTCACTTTTGCAACATATGTTTGTTCACTCGCCGAAAACGCCAAAAACGTTTTCAGATGAACGCACCTCTTCCCACCGGTGTGGCGCCATGGCCTTGAAGGAGAGTCACAGATCGTGACCCGACACGTGAAATGTGATACACGTTCCGTGACGGTGCGGCCAAGGAGTGTAATAATTTTAATGAACTCTGCGGTCCACCTTTGCTCCTCTCGGGTAAAATTTGTGTAGGGTGAATTGGGGTTCTTCCTGTATGAGTTTAGCTTAACTTGAGAACGTTACCCCTAGTGACCCTAGCGTGGAAGCGATGTCCCGTAGGGGGACACGACCAACAAGAAGCTCAAGTGCAGGAGTTCACTCCCGAGTGCAATCGCCGGTTCCCTGGTGCTCGCTCACCGCTCCGGAACGTGGCAAGCGAGCACTTTTGCGACACTTACGAATTCGAGCAACCGAGGCCACAACTGATGGAAAGGATAATTTTTCACGCGTGATGGGAATGTGTAAACTTCCAGAAGGAGGTTCAAATGTCGCATTTTCCCTCTCTTTTTTTAGGCAACTGCGACCATACGTGGGTGGGTTGATGTCCTCGGGAAAACAGGTGCCGAGATGGCGCCACTTGAACTCAACCGCGGTGACGACGACGACGGCTCTAATGCGGCTGGGAAATTAAATTTAAAATTTAACCAGCCATGAATCATTGCCCACCGAAGCGAGATGTTACGGTTTGGGGCCGTCAGTCAGCCGGAAAATGTCACCTGCACTGAGCGTCTAATGACGGTCGCGGTGTTCCGACCGGGAATGGAAAAGTTGCTCCACTGGCTGGCTGGCGTTTGAGCAGGTGCAGAAATGTTGCTCACCTGGGTGAAAGTGATCAAATTTATGCAATCGATGTTTCAAATTAGAATATTGATCACTGTTTACAGTGCAACTATGCCAAATTCATACTCTTACCGAATATCACTTAAAAGATATCACTTAAAAGATAACATGTAAAGCAATTTCAGAAACATTTAATAAGAGTTAAAAAATGATATATCTGGCAACTTATTGTAAATCGATGATTACAACTTTTAAGTTTTGCCTTTCTTACTAAAGAAAGGTATAGGTTTTACTTTAAGGCTGGACGTCATTTTCATCTTCGTAAATATGTCGATTCAGCATGAATTTTCTTCGGAAAAATCGTCAAAAAATCACACTGCATCGATTTTAGACGCTCTATCGATTCACCTTGACAGAACTCGCCTATCTCCAACCCTCGAATTTTGAGAAAATAAATTCCGTGGAGTTCGAGTGATGTCCGTGTGTGGTAAATTTTTTGCCAAATTTTGTGTCGCGTAATCCTCGGCTCCCCTATTTTCGATTTTGATTGTTCCAAGTGCATTTGAAAGCTGGTGTGCTGAACAAGGGTCATTTTGAGACCGAATTTCGAAATATCCATCTGTTTTCGGATGCGGCCAGACTTTTCAACAAAATACACAGTTTTCAAATGAAAATATGGTCAAAATTTTTCATTTTCATATCTTTTATTTATCTCAAAAATTGCATTTTTCGAGCTCTACAACCTCCCAAATTTTCATCCAGATCCATAATCTGGTTCTGGAGTTAGAGCCGTTTGATTAACCTACCAAAAGAAAAAAAATCCCTAAAAAAAGGTAAAAGCCCACCTGGTGACCTTTGCCAACACTTTTCATTTCCGATTTTATCCGAAATTTCTTTCTACATTCATAGTACAGACCATGAGTGAGCATCTGAAACAAATTTGACATCTATCGGCAATCCGGATCAATTTTTAGAGCGATTTACTTTTTGCCTTTCTTACTAAAGAAAGGTATAGGTTTTACTTTAAGGCTGGACGTCATTTTCATCTTCGTAAATATGTCGATTCAGCATGAATTTTCTTCGGAAAAATCGTCAAAAAATCACACTGCATCGATTTTAGACGCATCGTCGCCAAGTCGACAAGTTGTCAAGTTGAGCTTCTAATGCTGGCGCGTACTGCTGGCGCGTCTTGTTATTGGGATCCAATATACTCTAATATGTGTTGGGTGCCCTATCGATTTTCATTTGCTACTATAGATATCGTATATTTTTCGGCTCTTTAGTATTATCATTATATGCATAACTGTCCAGTATTTGTTTTGAAACCTGCGACATGAGACCATTATGCGATTTAAATTCTGTCATTTATTTTTGTTGTGTGGTGGTCTAGAGGTTTGTGTCCTAACTAATATTTTATCTAGATCAGAGGCAAAAGATTTAAATCTTGAGAAACATTGAGGTGAATTTGAAAGAGCTTTTAGAGAGTGGGGATCTTTTTAGAAAGTGGGGATCTTCTTCGAAAGTTCTTGGCTTGCTTCTTGTAGGGATTGATGTTAAAGACAAGGCGTGGGAAGGGAAGGGGGATTGTGTAGGGGTCTTGGTTGGCTCTGCTGGCCTTTGCGTTTTGTCCTCAGCCGCAACTCGGCGTCCAGCTGCTGGGGCGATCTTGCTTTGCTTCCGGTGCGACCAAAAACGACGGCTTTGTGTGAAGGCGAGTTATACTAACTAGAGGAAAACTAACTGAAGGGAAACTAACTGGAAGAAAACTAAATAGATATTTTGGAATCTGAGAGGAACTGATAGATAGGATAGAGAACATCAAGGTCTAGTTGAGATAGCGCGTATCGCATCGGGTTTTCTGGTGGTCTTCCTCGGGCCCTAAGGGTATCTTTCAACTTAATTCTGTGAACATGGTGATCTGGACACGCCCATACGAGATGGTCGATGTCCTGATAACCCTGCCCACAGTCGCAAAGGTTCGTATCACTCATGTTGATACGGTACAGATGAGCCTTGGACGAGTAATGGTTCGACATAAGGCGGGACATCGTTCTGATGAATCCACGCGTCAAGTCCATTCCCTTGAACCAGGCTTTTCTTTGCACCTTAGGTCGTATGGAATACATCCAACGTCCCTTGGTGTCGCCGTCCCATTGTGTTTGCCAATCCAGAAGCGCACGCTGCCTCGGAAAACCGTAGCATTCTTGTAGGCTAATTGGCCTTTCAAAAATGTCTCCACTCTCAGCACCCTTCTTGGCGAGCAAGTCCGCTTTCTCATTACCCGGAATCGAGCAATGAGCGCGGACCCACACCACCGTGATGCTGAAGGACTGAGCCGCCAGGTTGTTTAAAGTCTTGCGTATTTCCGTGAGGAAAAACGTAGACTCCCTGGTCGGCTTCAGAGTCCGGATAGCCTCAACAGAGCTAAAGCTATCGGTGAAGATGAAGTAGTGGTCAGGTGGCATGGTCTCGATGATTCGCAGTGCGCAGTAAACCGCGGCTAACTCTGCGACATAAACCGAACTCGGGTCCTTCAGCTTAAAGAACAGCTGATAAGATTCATGATAAACACCGAAGCCCGTACAGCCGTCGAGCTTGGAGCCATCGGTGAAGAATCTGTTGTTTGGAGGAACATGGTTGTACTTTGATGCGAAGATCGACGGTACAACCCCCCGCAGAAGATGGTTTGGGATACCGCGAGTATCGGCTTTCATGGACGTGTCGAAGCCAATCAGGGTGCTGCTGGTTAACGGAGGCGTGCGCTATACCGTTGTGCTCGGGCTCCACTCCCACGATGACATAAAGTCATAATATAGAAGCATGCGCCGTGACTCAACGTGAAGGTTCAGCAACGTTTCAAAGTTGTCAATTACCAGTTTATTCCTGTAATCACACCGGATCAGGAACCGGTAAGACAGTTCGTAGTAACGAGTTCGCAGAGGTAACACTCCCGCCAAGACCTCGAGGGTCATGTTGTGAGTTGAGTGCATACATCCCAAGACAATGCGAAGACTTCGGTACTGTATCCGCTGGAGAACCAACAAGCGTGATTTCGCAGCTGATTGGAAGCAGAAACTGCCATATTCCAGCACCGAGAGTATCGTTGTCTTGTACAGTCGAAGCAGGTCAGAAGGATGAGCACCCCACCGGTTGCCAGAGACGCTGCGCAGAAAATTAGTTCTTTGCAGGCACTTTTGCTTCAGGTAGTTGATGTGCTTCCCCCATGTTCCCTTTTGATCGAAGATGGTACCCATGTACATGAAGTGGTCCGACTGCTCGATAGTCTTTCCCGAGAGAGAAAGATTGAGCTGTGCCGGTTCATGCTTCCCCGTAAAAACGACCAGTTCCGTCTTCTCCGGAGAGAATTCAATACCCTTTCCCACTGCCCAATGGGCCAAGTTGTTCAGAGTATCTTGCAAGGGTTCTAGCAGATCGACTTCTTTCTTGGCAGCGATTGAAACCACTGCGTCATCTGCGTACTGTATAAGGGTGCAGTCTCCGGTCAAGCAATCATCGATGTCGCTGACGTAGAAGTTATACATGGATGGACTAAGGCGTGAGCCTTGTGCCAAACCCATGTAACTTATCCGGGTGATTGCCAGATCACCTTGCACAAAGTGCATGTGTTTTTCTGACAACAGGTTGATGAGGAAGTTGCACATCGTCGGATTGAGACCGCTCCGCCGAAGCTTTACTCCCAACACATCGATGGAGACTGAATCGAATGCACCCTTGATGTCTAGAAAGACAGAAGCCATTTGCTGTTTTTTACCACGGGCTATGTCGATCCCTGTGGCCAGCAAGGCTAGACAGTCGCTTGTTCCCTTGCCTCTCCGGAAGCCATACTGCGTGTCTGACAGCAAGTGCTCCCGTTCCATCCATGGTTCGAGGCGGTCGAGGATCATCTTCTCCAGCAACTTGCGTAGACACGACAGCAAGCTGATTGGACGATACGAGTTGTGGTCGGATGCCGGCTTACCGGGCTTTTGAATGGCAACCACCCGGACCTGTCGCCATTCGTGTGGAATTATGTTCTGCTCCACGAACGTGTTGAACAGTTTCAACAGACGCTGCTTGGCGATGTCCGGGAGATTCTTCAGCAAGCTGAACTTGATCTTGTCCGGACCAGGAGCAGTGTTGTTGCCCGTCAATAGTGCTATGGAGAGCTCTACCATCGAGAAGGGAGGATTAGCATCGCTCCCATCAACAACGTCGAATGATGGTTGTGTCGGCACCGAGTCCGGGCACACCTTCTTGGCGAAATCCAATATCCACTTGTCCGATTTTTCCACACTCTCGTTCGGAACGGAACCTCTACGCATGGCCCTCGCAACGCGCCACAGAGTGCTCATGGACGTATCTGCTGGTAGTCCTTCAACGAACTCCCGCCAGTACATTCGCTTCTTTCGCTTCAGAGTATTACTGTACCTGCGATCAAGAGCTCTGTACTTTTGGAAGTTCGCTCGGATTCCACACTTGCAGAAGTCCACATAAGCTTCTGACCTGGCCGCCGAGAGATCCGTACACTCCTTGTCCCACCAGGGGAGTGGAGGGCGCGTTCGGATGTATGGTCCCGGGACGGGTTTCGTCTGAGCTTGTAACGCACTGTCATAGATCAAATTAGCCAGAAACGCATATTCTTCAAGCGATGCCAACCCATCTCGCAACTCAACTCCAATGGAGACTGCCTCCGCGTACTGTTTCCAGTCGATATTTCGCGTCAGATCGTAAGGCATCTCCACCGTTGTCGATTGCTGTGGGCCATGGCTAACCAGAATAGCGATCGGCAAATGATCACTGCCACGAGGATCTTGGAGCACGTTCCAGTCACAGAGAACTGCCAGACTGTTGGAACAGAGCGACAAGTCGATGGCACTCGCCTTCGTGCCGGACGTGGTTGGCGTTGGTGGTGTTGCAATCCGCGTAACTTGCTTGTCCCTGTTTAGGAGGGTCATCTGGAAGTCGTCGCACAGTTCATGAATCAGATATGCTTGAGGGTCTGTCTTGTGACTTCCCCACTCGGTGCTGTGAAGGTTAAAGTCACCCAGAACCAGTCGCGGTGCCTGCAACAGCTCAAGCATACCCCACAACTTTTGTCGAGTTAACGACACCTGTGGGGGAACATAGACGGACACAATGCAAATGTCCAATCCTCTGATCCTGGCCTGTACTGCGACTGCTTCGATTCCTCCTAGCTTCGGGAGCGTGACCTTTCTAAAAGTGTGGCATTTCCTGACCCCAATCAGTACGCCTCCACCTCTATTTGGCCCTGCCCTGCTCTCTGTGATGATGTTGTACCCCCGGAAAGCTGGCGTCTCATCTCCAATAAGAAACGTTTCGCTCAGCGCAAACACATCACAGTCCCGTTCGAATGCGAATTGTTGAAAATCGTTTAACTTGGGGGTTAAACTTCTACAATTCCATTGTAGAAAGGAGATGCCGTTTTTCGTTTTTGGTGTATTACCCATCAAAGGAAATGAACGACAAGAGGGGCATCGTGCTAGCAAGCTGTTTCCCGATGTGTCTAGCGAGAGGCTCAAACCGCTTTATGATTAAACGCGTCGGTTCACTCACAAAAGAGCACAGCCATTCCACGATTGTGGAAAAAGGAAGGACTCCTTTGAAGGCATCGGTGATCGGATTCGGTTGAGGAACCGGTTTCAGGGGGATCTTTGGCAGCTTGGGAACGGGCTTCAGCGGCTTGGGAACTGGCTTCGGTACCGGCTTCGGAGCGGGCTTACCCGACGGACCGAAAGGAAAATCCTCCTCGAAGTTCAACGAGTCACTTTGCTTACCCTTGCCGCCAGCGGCTTTTTTGGACTTGGAAGCCTTGTTGCGCTTCGGGTTTGGCCCGGAAGAGTCACTTTCCTCGTCTCTCTGGAAGAGAACCTCCACATCGGATTCCTCGTCCTCCGAATCTTCATCCGCCAAAGGAGCGAAGCGATTGGGGTGGGTCACCTGACTCAGGATTTCCGCGAAGGACTTCTTGGAGCGTTCCCTCAAGGATCGCTTCATCTTGTCCTCGCGCTCCTTGTACTTTGGGCACTGCCGAGTTTTGTGCGGTTCCCCGCCACAAAGCAGGCATTTTTCAGCCTGCTTTTGGCAATCCACGTCCTTGTGGGGGCCGGCGCACTTTGAGCACTTGCTCTTGTTGCTGCAGTAGGTCTTGGTGTGTCCCAACTGCTGGCAGTTTTCGCAGCTCATCACTCGCGGAACGTACAATCGAACTGGAAGCCGAAGCTTGTACAGCTCAATGTAGTCCGGCAGAGCTGACCCTGCAAAAGTCACCCGGAACGAGGCAGAAGGAATGAACTTCTTCTGGCCACCCTCGGTGGTGACGTTGCCCAGTTGCCGGCACTCGAGTACCTCCACAGCTGGAAGTTTAGGGTTCTTGAAGCGTCCCACCGCCCTTGAGAGGTCGACAAGCGACAGACTGTCATCGGTCACCACGCCATCGATTTCGACTTTGTGGGCCGGAATCCAAACACGGTACTCAATGCTGAACCGCAGATCAGTTACGATCTGATTCGCTTGCACCGCGGAGTTCACGATCACGCGGAGCTTGCTCTTGTTCAGCTTGGTACATTCGACCACCCCAGGATAGTGCTTCTGCAAATCCTTGGTGATCTGTACAAAGTTTAACGGCTTCTGTTTGGGCCGGAAGAAGACCACCCATTCCGTTTGCGATCCCTCTTGATACTGACGAGGACGAGGAATCGGTTTTTGAGAATGAGGATTCAGGGGCGGAGGGGGATTTGGATCCGGAATCGGCACCGGTGTTTTAGGAGGAATTGGATCTGGATTGGGAGGAATCGGTTCTGGAGTCAAGGGAGGAATCGGGTCTGGAGTCAAGGGAGGAATCGGTGGTTGAGGGGGAACCGGATTCGGATCTGATTTAGAACGCTTTCGCTTCGTCTTCTTAGACCCGTCCGAGGATCCCCCTTTACCGCCAACATCCTTATCCTTCAGGAAGAGGTCCCTGTTGGTAGTGTTTGAAGGAACTCCCAAAACAGAGTCCTCCATTTCCACGTCCTCGTCACCCTCAAGGGTTGAATCGAAGTCGAATTCCTCATGGTCCGACTCGGTCGGATCCATGTTTGCGAAGAAACACGATAAACTAAACGAAAATGAAAGTGATGAAACTAATCGCAAAAGTAAAAAAGGAGAAAGAAAGAAAAAAAAAAAACTAGCCGAAAAAAAAACTATGAGAAAAAAAAAAAAAAAAAACTAAACGCTAACAAAAAACTCGCCTATCGCACTCACCGCCGAACTGGCCGCACTGGCTGCCGCCCGCAGCGGGATGCGCGGGAAGATCGTTTGCGCGCGCTTGTTGTTGTTGTTGTTGTGCTGCCTGCTGCCAGCCACGTAAACAACGGGGGTTGTCTCCGACCTGGCCTGGCCGAAAACTGGTCCGCCGACCGCAGTCGACTCTCCGGGGCCGATTCCACCGGCCAACGACCGTCTCTCGCCTCAGCTGCCTCCGCGGCCGCTGCTGCTGACTCCTCCTGCTGCTGCTGCTCGGATACGGGAACTCGTTCCTTCTCCGCCGCTGCACCGCCGCCGTGTCCACGACGACCAGATTGTGGCCTCTCTGACCACCGGAACGGGCTTGTCCGCTCGCACACGCCTCGGAATCGCCGTGAAAAACGCGCCAAAGACACCGCGAAAAAACACGACTAACCGCTGAGACTTCTGCCGGAGCAATGTTTTTTTTTTTCGTTGCCAGTGCTGTGCTTCTTCTCGCTCGCGGGCAAAAAATCGCTGGCAACAGTGTCTGCGGCACATTCTGAAATGCCGCGCGGCGTGTACCTTTGAAAAAAACGGACAATACCAACACACAAAAGGGCTCGTACCGAAGCTAAAAAACCAAAACCGCGGTGTGCGTTGTCACTGGCGCATGGGAAGCTTGCTATGATCGCGTTTGTCATAAATGCTTGTTTGATTACAAACTTACAAACATATTGTACGATTGAAAATATTCTTTTGGTGAAAATTGCGTTTTTTATTTCCTTTGGAAATCATATCATTTATAATACATTGCTTTCATCATAAGACTTTCTTTTGTGCTGACGTTATAAATAAACAAAGTCGATGTTATGAATTGAAAAAGTTCTACCATTGTTATATTCTTTAGTAAGAAAGGCTCTATCTCACCCCAGGTGGGATTAAATCGGGTTTTATGATAGTATTTTCTTTCAAAGGGCTGGTACAAACTTGCATCCTTTACGAATACGTTTCACTCATTTTGCAAAAAATGGTTTTTGCGCTTGATTCAAAATGCTAGAGAAAGATGACCAATGCATTTCGATAAAAGGTTAATTTAATTATGTATGGAGATTAGTATAGACTTTTAAGATTTCCATATTAGTATTTAGAGAGACCTTCCACAGCTGAGGTAAAATAAAAAAATCTTTTCTGAGGAAACGGTACCTTAAAAATTTACATTCCATTTCAATTTTAAAACTTTATTTAAAAATATTAAAAGTCAAGAAAATTTAGATTTCGAGTAGAAATACTCATTTTAGTATAAAATTAGTTTCTAGAGAACGTAATAATTACAAAAAATCTAATGTCTAATCAAATTTAAATACATTAAATGTTCATGTTTATTTTGAAACTAAACAATTCGATTCAAAGCTGTTTGAATAATTTTGGTATTTAATATATCTTTATTGATCTTTCATATAATAATTACGTTTCTTTTTCATGTCAAGTGCCTTAATAATTTTCATATTTGTTGTCGTATTTGTATTCACTGTTCATATTTTTTATTAATTCCAAATAGTTTTGTTCTCAGCGTTGAATTGAATACATTTGGGAAACTGTTTGAATATATTTCGATATGTTAGTTTATCTGTTTCTTATTCGATTCGAATTTTTCTTTATGAAGTTTTTGCCCTAGATGGCAAACGGACAAATTTGTCAGTATTCCTACAGGAATTAAGAATTTTTATGTTTAAATTCAGATATCATTTTTATATTTGAATTTAGATAAGTTTATATTTCAATCTCAACCAATAAAATATGAGATTAAAGATACATTGTTTGCTTTTCGGGTGTTTGAGAAACCGCCTTGAGTCAGGGGTATTCAAAAACATCCAATAAGGCTGGTACGGATTTTATTTAAAGTTTTTGTCTCCCCCCTTCAAATGTTGGCCCGAAAAATCTGGATTTCAATGTAAATTTTAGTGCAGGCCAGATGAAATCAATTTTAAATGCAAACCCCTGTGTATAGAATTATTTTAGTATGTTTCGGTTGATATAAATATATTTTGAATTGTCGAAAATTTTTGATGTTTGCGACGTGTCGCAAAAAGTTTTTTTTCACATTTCTTTTTTGGTTTTTTTGAACTAATGATGCAAAATGCAAAACAACTGAACTAGTGTAAATGCATTTTAAAACACTTTATCCATGCAGAAGTTGAAACTTTGGTTGTTATTTCAATATTTATGACACATTCCACCGTGACGTTGCAACGCTTTGACATTTCTTTTTTCAGTATTTCGGCTGTAGCTCAAAAATTACATTGAAAAGGTACATATGTCATTACAGATTCGGAAAGTACATTAAATTTCCTATAAGAAACAATGTCGAAACATTATTTTAAGCGAATATTCTGTTTTTGAGAGGGGAATATGTAGCGTGACGTTGCAACGCGTGACTTTTTCTCAATTTTTTTTATTTTTTTTTATACTATTTTAGCTTATTTTATTACCTTTTACCTGTATAGTTTATTCAAGTTTTTAAACCACTTTTTCAGTGTATTGCTTTTTATCACATTTTCGACTATGGAATGATACCATTATCATTTAAATTGTAAAATTATACACACAATTATATTATTATTATTACACAATTATACATCATTTAAATTGTAAAATTTTACACTTTTTAAAGAAGATAAATATGATTAAACATTTGTTTTTTTTTACGATTTCTCAGATCGATTGTAAATATTATTTTAAGTTTTCGTCCCATCCCTTTAAATTTTCTAGAAAAACCAGTAAGGCAAAAAAAAACTTGTTTTATCGATTGTTAGCTATTTAACTATTTTTTTTTTAAAAAGAGCATTTTTACAAATTTCCCAATATGAGGCACGAACATCAACAATTGACGCAATACTGAGGAAACAAAACAATACGCTCAAAGATTGATTGAAATTTTAAAAAATTACAGTGTTGCAATGTTTCAATTACTTTGAGGTACTTATTGTTCCAAAAATTGAAAATTTGGCTTGAAATTTGATTTATTTTGCCCTCCCCTCGACCTCGATTATGGTTTAATATCATTTCACACAAAATTGTATTTAATTAACGTGATTCACATTTTAGTTCAAATTATCAACCTGTTTTTTCAGAAGCTTAAAATTAATTCAAAGTTGTTTAACTGGAAAATTTACCCTATGATTTGTATGGATATTCACACGAATCGAGAAACGAAAAATAATTTTAATGATCCCTACACTGAAATAAAAAAAAAACTACTAAATTCCTTTATTCAAGGAATTTTGCCTCTTTTCCTTATTTAGAATTTGGGATTTTCAAATTACTAGATAAGTAAAAGAGGCAAAATTCCTAGAATATAGGAACCTGTTTTTTTTTTATTTCAGTATACACTGCTTCTTAAAAGTTTTTCAGATTAACGATCTCTGTTGTACAAAAATTGGTCAAAACCCACGCTCATCGTGAAACTTCTCCATTTTTTACACTTAATTTTTACGACAAAATCTTTATTTTTCCCGCCTGGTTAAACTAGATCACATCCAAATGCGCAAAAAACGAGTCCCATTCCGTCGGAGTTTTTCGCTGCTTCATTTCATCGCACCCCGTCGCATAACTTTCGGGGCGGCTTTGGCGTTGGCGTCACAAGTCTGCCCAACAAATTCGTGTATGACGAAGTAATAAAAAGTTATAATCTAATTTACGTGTATGTGCTCGCGCGCCGCTGTAAAACATGGCCACAACCCAACAGGGGTAGCAACAGCAGCTTCCAAGTTCCAAGAGTGTTCCCTCTCGCAAAAGCAACAGCATAGTTAGTATCGCTACCTTTCCTCTGGTCGACGACAAGACACACTCGTATATGTTTGTGCGGTAATTACTCGTCATTTTCCCTTCATGCTCTGAATAGAATTATCTTCCGGCTGCTGCTGCTGCTGCTGTTGCCAGACGAGAGGTTCGGGCCAGGTGGACCAAAGGCACCTGTTTACCTAAGCTAGTGTCGGCGCAGTGGAATTTCCCTCGAAATTGTCTCATTTGGGAGATGAACACGTAAGTACACCGGCTAGAGTGGCATTAAAGTCGCCTCTTTAAGTATGACCACAACGTTGCTCTCACTCTGAGCACTGCTAACGGACTTCTCGGTATCGTGTAGGGGAAAATCCTAGTTTGTTCAAAAATTTCTGCGGAGCATCCAGACTAGAGAGAATCGATGGAATTTTAAGAAGTCGCATTAGGAATTCCTGTGGCGATTTCACACACTGAGTGCATTTTTTTTTGGGGACTTTGATGTAGTCCTTGTAGGTGGAATTGCATTGCTATTGTGCCAATTTGATATTGTTGTCTTTTGAGGTGCTGTCTGGCTGTAGCAAACGCAGACTGAATGTTCAAATAGGACTTGCTGGAGATAAAAATTAAAGAAATGTTTTGCGAATATCTTCAAGATGACAAACCAGCAAAAAATTAAACCATTACAATAAAGTTTGTTTTATGTTTAATGAACATAAACTTTCACGAGTCATACTTTCCTCATTAATTAACTAAACCAAAAGCACCCACAGAACTTTTAATTGACCGCTTGAAAATTCTAGCATTCCCCTCTCAACTGATCACAAGCAATTTCTAGCCAATTATACACCACGTTCAAACGCTCAAATTCCAGATCGAAAACTTTAAAACCCAACTCCATTTCACTGATTGCAAAGAACTCGAAAGAAAGCAGCCACCGTACCAAGATCGGTATTATAATTAGCCCTTATTCTACACTTCAAATGCTCGCCGACTTCCCTAGCTCTGAAGCGGCAAAACCCGGCAAGTGTAAAATTATACCCCGGAGTTCCATTGCGAGACACGCGAGAACCGGGGGGCCACGAGCGATGCAATTCCAGCGAGTTCTGCTGCCTTCGTTCTCTTCCGGCAAGCTGCCAAAGCAAACAAAATAGCTACTGTGAGCTGGGATCGAACTGAAATATGCAAATTTCCCCGCAAATCGATGCAAAGTTGCAGCGTGCGACAATCGGCGAAAGCAAAACTAATGCTAATTGCATCCCCAGCGTTGCAATATTTCAAGCTCGCGATCCAGATCCGGCTCCAGTGAAGAACCTTTTGGCTGCAAATTTATCCAATTGATTCGAGGGATGTGGTTTTTTTAGTCTCGATTTTTTTGTCCCTTTAATGGTGAGGGAAAATCTGGGAAGCTTTTTGCAAGTTACAATCTAAAGTGGGATCGCTGTTTTATGGAGTTTACTTTGTGGGAGTGATTTTTATTTGCATCTTCCCCTCTCTCTCTCGCTATCAATTCGTTCGTGGGAGTCATTTGGCTGCAATTGGGGGGATTCGGTTGAATAATGGATAATGAAGAGGAAAAGATAGCTTAAGTGGGTGATTTGGGAAGGATTTGATTAAGTTGAATAACTTGCTTTGGCTTTAAATTGAGAGCTTTTAAATTTGTCAATATTTTTACAGACATTAAATTTACATCAATTTGGTCTGGAGACCTCAATTTACTCTACCTGTTTACACGAAAAATGTGTTATTTATATCAAGGTTGATGCACATTCGCATGTACCATTGCTGAGATGGTTTACGAACATATCGATTACAAAGGCGTTTATAAAAAGCAGGCTCTCGCAAAATTTAGGCGATAATCAATAACAATTTGAGGTAATTTCATATTAGCTTTTTTTAACAATGACAGTTTCAAAAATAACATTCTTAGTAATTACGATCAAACTAATACAATATCAGTTAAATGTACACAAATAAGGGCAATACAGCAAGTTAAGGAATTCGTTGATTTTTTTATTTTATTTCAGCAAAATTCATTTGGATTCTCATAAAAAAAAAACAAATCAAATTATTCAAATAGTCTTTGCACCAGCTCAAATGTTTTTGAAACACAGAAAAATCAGTATATTTGGCATCTTTGATTGTTATGTAAATGCAAATTGGGAAAATTTTAACAAATTTTGACAAAGTAATTTAACCGGGTTGACATAGATAAGAATTCATTTTTTTAGTATAATTCACACGGTAAGACTTGTTGCAAGATTTTTACTATGTATCAAAACGTGTACTGTATTTTATCAATAGTGCTTTGGAAAATAGTTTCGTTGAAAATTGTTATTAAAAATAAACCGGTGTAATTTTGATGGACAATGAGTTTTTAAATATAAATATCAGCCTAAAAGTTTGCAAATGGATTTGATAACGTTAAATTGACCAATGACCGTAGTTAAGGTTACTATTAATGCTTTATTGAAAAAAATATTGCAATCAATGTTTGGTTAACTAAGTTTATTAACTTTTTATAAAATGTATATAAATTTGAGGTAAAGGATACAAACAGTTTGATTAAAATTCGTTAGACTTTTCTTTCGTAAAAATGTCAATTTAACAATTTTTTAATTTACTACAGCACTTTTTTTCAGTAAAAAGGCCTATAAATCTGAAGATTTTTTTAAATATTTTTCAAATCAGTGAAAATTTTAACTTCAAAACTGATTTCAACTGTTTTTCCGATAATGGAATATGTTTTCTGATTCGATTTCTCAATGAAAATGAGTTGAAACTTTGATAGTATTGAAATGTCACTTTTTACCAATATTTTTTTTTTTAACAGTTAACCAAAGTGGTTAATCGATAAAACTATCGTCGATAATATTATCGTCTAACGATAACGATAATGGTTATCGTTATCGTCGAGTCGATAACTATCAGCTATTGTTATCAATATCATTATTTCGACAATTCTATCGGCGATAATCTTATAGCGATAACGAACGATAACTAAATTTAAAATCTTTCTAAAATCGATTAATTCAACCATATTGAGTTAAATTCGCAATGCTTTCACTAATAATATATTTTTTTTGAAAATTCAGTAAGTTTCAAAGTATAAATACTCAAAAAATTTCACAGGATACCGTATTTTTTCGAAAGCACTCAAATATTTAAAATTGCAATATGTGTTTCAACCGATGCGAAATTTCCATTCTTTTTTACCTTTAATATGAGATTTTTTTTAAATACTATATTTTTCTCAAAATACTGCATTTATTTGAAAGAACTTAAATTTGTATGCTTTTTCACTTTATTTGTGTTTTTTGAAAATACTTAATTTTTCACAAAATACCGTTTTTTTTTTGAAAATACTCAAATTTTCCAAATTTGAAATATGGGTTTCAAACGATGCAAAATTTCCATTCTTTTTTCCCTAAGTAGATTTTTTTTGATAATACTTGAATTGTCACAAAAAAGCGTCTTTTTGTCCAAAAATACTCAAATTTTCGAAATATGCAGTTTGGGTATAAAACAATGCAAAATATTGCATGCTTCATACAAACATTCAAATATTGTATGCTTTATTTTAAATTTTGCTTGGTATGTATCAAACCCATATTGCAAATTTGGAAAATTTTAGTACTTTTTTTTACAAAAAAACTTTAATAAAGGTGAAAAGAATACAAAAGTTCACTTTTTTCCCATATTGCAAATTATGAAAAATTGAGTTCTTTAGAAAAAATACGGTATTTTGTTAACAATTTAGAGTATTTTATTTATATACTTTGAAACTTACTACATTTTCAAAAAATAGATTTTTAGTGAAAGCATTGAAAATTTAACATGATATAGCTGAATAAGTCGACATGATATAGCAGAATAAAGTCTTTGAGAAATTTACTAAAATGTTGACCATCGATTGTCCCGGGCAGACGGTAATAACAAAATTCATGCCATTTCAATAACAAATATTGTTAAAATAACAGAAAGTGTTATGGAATATTATTGCAAAATCCATTTTTGCATAAGAGTTTAATAACAGTTTATGTTATCATAACAAAATTTGTTATTGGTCTGATATTTGTTGAAAGCCAAAACAACTTTGGAATAACATTTTTTGTGATGGAAGAATACCGCCAACTGTTATTGGGATGATCGGATTAGTTGTTAAAATAACAAAAAATAATAACAAAGATTTGTTCGAAGAATAACTAAAAATGTTATTAGTCTGTTATTACAATAACAATCTAATAACAGAAAAATCATAACGACGAATAACAAATCTTGTTATAAATAACATAAAATGTTATTGGCTTAGTATTTTCAAATATCAAAAAATGTTATTCCCAAGTTATTTCCGTCTGCTCGGGCAACCTTAAAACTAATAAAAATCCTGTAACATTTCGATGTTTACAAATTCGAAAGAATCAAAAAATATAACAACAAAAAAATACACAAAACAGTCCAATACAACGTCCATATAACATATTTAAGCTATCCAATATAACGTCCATATAACATATTTAAGCTTTTTACGTCAAAATATGCCAAACATCTAAAACAGTACAAAAAACACCAAATTATAGCTTCCTCTCCCTTTTAACCCAACCAAGACACCGTAGTTGGGACAGGTCAGTTCATCAACGCGTCGTCGTCGCTCCATCGTAATTTCGCTGAGTCAGTCATTCATCGACGTAGGGGAAATATGCCTATTTTAATCACACTAAGCCGTTCGACCAATTCTCATCACTTTTGCCGTTTTCCGCTATTAAATCAACATTTTCAGATGTATCAACAATGATGAGTTGCTTGCTCACTTTTATTTGAGCTATTTATTACTTTGGAACAGCCAAAAACACTTTATTTAAGCTGTAATTCATGATCAAAGTGCTGATAGGCCGATAATAGAAATAGGCTGAGAAAGGGTATAATTCCCCTACATGGCGTCAAAACAAGTTCGCGCTCGCGAAAACTCACTCCAGCTCACACTCGACACTTCCAAGCTGTTAGTGATGAAGTCTGCCGAGTCTCTTTGAACCAGCTCCGCCGCAGCCTCTCCATGTGTAGAAGAGCAGCGCGTTAACCTCGTGTGGAATGCTCCAGCTGCTGCCGCTGCTCTCTTCTTGAGAAGGGCCAGCTAACGGGAACAATAAGGCGCAGCGGCACTTTTATGTTAGTTAGAGCTCTAGTTTAGGCCACCTAGAAGGTCTCTGAGTTTCTTTGATAAAAAAAGGTGGTTTGAAGATTCCTACGTTTCGGCTAACTTTGAAGTTTTCTTCAGGGTTGAAGGTAGAACTAATCTTTGACGTGTTTAAAGCTAGCTGAACAATCACAACTCCAAATCTTGTGAAGAACAGTAACACAAAAAGCTCGCGATGAAGCGCGGGAAATCGTCGAGCGTTAAGCAAACACTCCAGCACTTTATGGAGCATGTTTTTTTCTTACATCTATGAGCAACCACCCCAAGAATGGACTCGGTGAACGCTGATAAAGGAGAAGGTTCGTTACTTTGATACTCAGAGCTTTGATAAGCTCCACAGTCGGCGCCAGCAGCGGATGCTGATGGGGAAGAAAGAAGCTCACTGATGTTCACTGTTAATTAAAGCCACATTATCGACGAGGTTTAATCCCCGAGACGGTACCTCAGGACTGCACTTGAATCGGCTGTGAGAATCAATTAGCACTGGGTTTATTGTTTCAGTTGTACAATCCTTATCGCTGGCAGCCGTTGTGGTGGGGTGGTGGTTACTGTTGGTAGCTATGGCGTGATAAATGGAAATCATTGAGCCAGACAGATAAAACATCTTAAAGCTCAAGAGCAGCAATAGTATAGCAGAATGGGTATTACTTTGGATCGTTTGCGAACTGAGTGAAATGTTGTTCAGATATTGTTGGTTTAATGAAGTGAACATGGCTGAACGAATGATTCCAGTGTTTACAATGTTGCAAACAAGTGTAGATTTCCTTTTGAAGATGCTTAACTCCAACCGATCAGCTGACATTTCCCTGGCATGAACTTCAATTTGTTCAACTTTACCACAGATTGAAGGTTGTGCTAATTCCAATCCGGTTTTGATTACACACTTCGTTGCACTTTCTCCTAGTTTGTATCGGAGCTACGAGATGAATTTCTCGTAAAGCTAACCCTGCATGGAACACCTGCATTCAAGTTATCTCGTTGCGTGAGCTTGAAAGAAGTAGCTTTAAGTTCACCACGGATCGCAAACGGTGTCAAGAGCATCAAAGCCAATCGAGACAGCAGATTGATGGATGATCCCATCATGAGCACATCACGAGAGCGCCGATATCAAAGAGTTATCCTAGTTACACATTATGAATTTTTCTGGATTTTCCTTTCATAAAGGACTCGGGAAATGAAAGGAATTGACAGCAGGGAGGGGGCGGTCCATTAATATAAATGAGTGGCAGCTACATTCAGAACCATAAGTGGAGGAGTTTCATTTAATAAAAGCTAAATGATGAGGTGTGACTGTGGATGAGGCAGGCATCATTTATGGCTGATTGTTTTCAGATGACAGGTACAATTAGCATGGCTTCTTGTGGGATTATAAACGTTGAGTGGGTGGAAAGGTGTCAAGAAGCCTTACATGCTATTTTTTGATCACTTTTGATTCTTATTAAAATTAATTTCAAATACATGAAAGAATATTTTTCGTGGTCAAAGATCAGATTGTAATAAATACTTTTTTTTTATTTTCAAATGTCATTCATAGTAGCGTTATTAACCAGCATGTTTCCCAAAATCTAAAAAAACCGGAAAGATTGTCAATATTCTAAAAGTATAACAAGGTTTTTTATTCATAAGGCTGGTACAAATATTTTAATAATTTTTGTCACCACCACCCCCTCCCCCCTTCAAAATCGGCTCGAAAAAATGATGGGGCAGAATTTGTTTAAAAAAAAAAACTTTAAAATTTCAAAGGAAACTTACATCAATTTAAAATGAATTCTCTTACGTTTAGAATCATTTTTTGTATGTTTGGGTTTAGTCAAAAATATTTTTATTTTTTAAAATTATCAATATACACAAAAATCCAATAGTAAAATCGCATGCCAAAACCAAGCACATCACCTTTGTCATTTTTGTAAACACAAAAAAAAAGTTGCAACCGACGGGATTCAAACCCAGCACCAGGACTGGCGCCTTAGCTCGCTCGGCCGTCATACCGATGAAGAATGAAAAGGATGAACGCATATATGAGCTTGACATTTCGGTCAAGAAGGTTTCCTATACTGATGGGCTACATATTTCAGGGAGTTATTTATTTTACACCCAGGCTTTTTACACGCAGCTGGATTACTACATTTTTTTGCTGTGCAGTACGCCAAAAGAAATTTTTGTTTTAATCAAATTTTACATTTTTGCAACTGAGCAGTTTTAATCCTTTCTTAGTCTCTTCGTTACTTTTCATTTAGAAATAAATATTTATATAAAAAAAATCTATTTTGCTCTTCAGAGATGTGACTTTACCTGGGATAGTATTTTTTTTACAGGGCGTATTTGATTTATTTGACTTATTTATGATATTTGAGTTTTTGTTCGCATATTGTTTGAAATAAAATCAAAGAGAAATGCCAAATATGGCTTTTGACTTTTTTAAACTGAGATTAATTTTCTTAATTCTGAATTTTAATCATATTTTTAAAATTATATTTGGGTCATTCCAGGTCAACTGAGTACCCTTGTGGACTCGACCTTCACCGATTTGGACCAAATTTGGAGGGAACGTTCATCTATCGATAGTTAACAGAAATCCCAAGTTTGGTGCTGATTGGACCATCCCATAACTTTGCAACTATTTGAGCAAAAGACTTTCTACAGGTTGCATTATATAGGAAATTGTCCAAGGAATTCGATAAAAATAAAAAAATTACCCTTAAATGCCCCCTTATATTATATTTTAACGTTTCAAGTATTTAAACGCAGTTTTGACCTATTCCTTATATTTTATTTTTTTTTCACCATCGTGTTCCCCGGACAATTTTACATAAAAAGCAATGCAAACCTCAAACTAAAATGAACTATTGGCGAGATACAGCGATTTTACTGAAAAAAGTTTGATTTTGCGCAGCATTCGAAAGTACATTCAATAAAAAGGGATAAATCCCGCATAGTTTGGTTTTTATATGTGAGAAACTTATTTCGGATTTGAATTCATAGGACAGAGTGCTGCGCAAAATAAAACTATTCTCGCAAAAATCGCTGTACCTCGCCAATAGTTCATTTTAGTTTGAGGTTTCATTGATTTTTATGTAAAATTGTCCGGGGAACACGATGGTGACAAAATAAAAATAATAAAAATATAAGGAATTGGCCAAAACTGCATTTTAAACCTTAAAACGTTAAAATATAATATTAGGGAGCATTTAAGGGTTAAAATTTAATTTTTATCAAATTCCTTGGACAATTTCCTATAAAATGCAACCTGTAGAAAGTCTTTTGCTCAAATATTTGCAAAGTTATGATTAAAAGAATTTTTTTTTTTTAATCTTCAAAAAAGAGGGCGATGCCAAAAATAGAGGGATGGTCCAATCAGCACCAAACTTGGGATTTCTGTTAACTATCGATAGATGAACGTTCCCTCCAAGTTTTGTCCAAATCGGTGAAGGTCAAGTCCAAAAGTGTACTCAGTTGACCTGGAATGATCCATTTATGTTTTGAGGAAACAAAAAATTTAAATATTTTTCCTCGTTGCACTCAATGTAAGGATAAAAATCTAGATCTCTTGAATATTACATTTTTATAGTTGTTTTTATAGTTTCTAAAAATGGTAACACTCATTGAAAAAAAAACTTGCACAAACGATTAAGACTACATTACAGAATATAGAATACATATTTTTTGTGTTTAAAATCAAATAGGCACTTTCAGAATTTTTATAAGTTTTTCTGGGTCCACAGATCGAAAAAACAAAACTTCTTAAAAACATATTTTAGTAAACTTATTTGACTTATTTGTCTACAAATTCTTGAAATATGGCATGAAATTTGAAAATCTGTTTATTTGTATGATTTTAAAATTTTTAAGATATTTTTATTGAAAAGAGAAAAAGGAAATAAAAAAGCATATTTTGACTAAGGGATTAAGGGAAGGGCATCGATTAGTACAGATAAGCTCTGTAAATGCCGACCTGATTCACTTCAACGCTGTTCCTATCAGGGAATGATTTCCTCCAGTAGAATGCTGCAAATGGGTTAATTTTCCATAAGATTTAAAAAATGCCGCTCTAGCTTCATTCCCCATTCTACTGCAGAGAACTTTAAACTTTATTCATCTTTGATGTGAATAAACTCGCGAGCCGAAGACTCTCTTCTGATGCGTTTTCCCTTTTACGATACGCCAACCCAATATGGCTCGCGATGTAATCGCACCATGAACTTGGCACAAAACGCGTTTTTATCCGTTCAGCAAAGTCAAGCCCGGCATTCAGGCGGAGGGAAAAACAAGATCGTAATCACAGCGAACGACTGTGATGGAAAGTGAAACTGAGCGTAACTCTTTGGCGCGCAGCTCCCTGGCAACGAACGTCGTGCCTTCCAGAAGCTCACTCTAAACGGTATCAATCAATCTTCATGGCTCTCACCGGAGCTCGGTGACGCACGTCGTCGTTTTTCGCCGTGGCAGCTCCTCGGGACAAGACAACAAGACAACTCGATAAGACTGAAGGCAAACAGTCGTCGCTTTGATTCTTGGCGTGTCTGCCAGCATCCGTACCTTCGAGGGATTAAATCGTATGATTATGATAAGTAGCTTCATGCTTTTCTTGGGCCGAGGACCTGAGCCGATGCTGCTGCTGAAAGTGAGAAGCACTTTCCCGAAAAGGTGAAGGAAAACCCAACCGGCAAACGACCCCGTTCAAAGCGATTCCAGATTGATTCCGGCCCTTCGAGGAAAATCGCCTAACGCTTCTTGCTGACAAGAAAGGGGGGAAAAAAGTAATTGATACCTTTTCATGTTTGATCGAATCGTTCTTACACCAAAGTCCAAAGTCCCCCTCCCTTAAGTCATTCCAACAGAAAGGGTGCGTTCACTTTCATTGGCTTCGGTATTGGAAATTGTTTCGATCTAGTTTAGAGATAGCAACAAATCACGTTTGCTGCTGCTGTTGCTGAAGCTTGTGCCGACGGATTCAGGTCAGTTTGAGGCAGCCAACCCCACCCCCATTAAGAATCGATGCCCGGGTGGGTAGTTGGTGGGCAAATAGAAGAAAAAAGAGAAGGTCGGTGTAATGGATCTGGCCAGCAGCATGCACAAACCAGCTGGTTCGTTGGGATGGTGTTTATTTTGCTACACCTTGACTCGTCTTGGGGGCTCTTGTGGGCTTTGTGCAAGTTGGAAAGCTAATCTGATGAAAGTGTTCCACAGCAACTGTGTGGTGGGCCCCACCACGCTCGGGTAAAAGGGAAAATTGTGCGACGGGCTGCAAATTGAGACGACGACGCTGGAAAATCTAGATTAATCGATTGGGTAAGGAGGAGGTGATGAAATGCCCGAGGGATAGTGTTGCTTTCTTTTGGTTTGACCTGATTTTCCTTCCAATTTTGAAATTTAGTTGGGGCAAAACTTGCAATGATTATTCGATGAAATTGTTGCTCTACCTACGAAGTAATTTTTTTTTAATTTATCCAGGGATCGTTTTAAGCTCTTCTTTGATCCTTATACTTTTGCAATTTCTGGCTGTTTGTTTAAAATCTTAACGGCACCTGATTGAAAATTAAAATAAATTAAAAATTGATTATTCATTTATACAGTCCAGACTCGATTATCCGAAGGTTTGTATGGGACTCGGATAATCAAATCACGAACAAACGATATTTTTTCGTTTTTTTTTATTTTCTTGTTTTAACATCAAATTCGAGTTCTGCGATCCCATTTTAGTCAAATTTGAATGGTTGACTGCCTATTGAGTTAAGAAAATGCGTTTTTCAATATTCCATCGCCGCCATTTTGGCCGCTATCTTGGATTAAAAAATTCTAAATCACTTTAGAGTAGTTTAGGGGTCATACTTAAACTCGACAATTAAAATTAAGACAACGAAAAAAAATTGCTTTGTGATTCGATTATCCGAAGTGAAATTTTGCCAAGGCCCTCAGATAATCGAGTCTGGACTGTAATAATTTATAATCTTCAAACAAATGTTGGACGGAAGGAAGAACTTTATTCACACAGAATCTAATGATCGATCTGAGTCTATTCATAAAGTCACCTAATTTGCCTTTGCAATAAGGCCGTTGCAAATATTTTTCAAAGTTTTTGTGCCCCCCCCCCCCTTCAAAATCGGGGCCAAAACTTATTTTTTACAGAAAATTTCAAAATTTTTATGAAATTGAGTAATTCTCGCTGAAAGTGGACCACTATTTACACAAGGTGCTCAAAAATCAAAAGCAATGTACTTTTCCAATAGCCCCCACCAAGTTATGAAAGAAACCATGTTTGGTTGGTTGAATTTGTCCTCACCTCGGCGCCACGAAGCTAAAACATTTTTTTTAATTGGTATTTTTTTGACTTAGGCGCGTCTACAAAATTGCTAATAACTTTGCAAAACTTCAACGAACCCTTGATGTTTAGGGGTGTTTTGGAAAGGAAATGAGCAGAGCTTTCGAATGCACTTGTCAGAAAAATACCGTTCCATACATTTTTTAGCCATAAAACAACAATGTATTTTTAAAAGTCATTTTTGAAGGCCGGCGCCCCGCTTTATCGAAAAACTGACAAATCCATTCGAAAGCTGAGACGATTTCACATAAAGGACCAATAAATCTAAGGTGTATGTTCCTCCTATCTTTTTTAATCTAATTTTGATTCTGAGAGCGCAGCGCTCCGTTCGTATTTCGGGCGCCCATAATGTTGCATTAGCTTGCCCCAATGTAAGGTTTTGTCAAACAATATAGGTGCTCACTTTTTAAATGATAGTTCATTATCCAAGGATCAAGATGCACTATCGATAATTAACCAATATTTAAGGTTTTGGGTTCTGCCAGGCAATTTAATGTCGAATAGTTGTTTTTGTTTACTTTTTATGTAGTTAAATGCTTATTTACAATTGGGTGGACATTTTTATAGTAAAACTAATGAATGTAGCATGTAGGAAATTTCACCACAAACATTTTTCTTGAGGAGAAAACGTAATTTCGATACTCCAACGCAAAGATATTTGAGTTTTAGTGAGAAAAAAAGTGCCAATTTTACAAATTTCCCAGAATTAACAAGCACGGCCTATTATTTACATGCGGCATATGTTTTGGAAGCCAAAGTATGGTTTCTTATGTGAACAGTGATATTTGAGCCACGCCTAAATGTTATTTGCATGTAGTGAAAATGGATGGGAGCGATTTTTCTATTCCTTGCAAAGTTATGGAAATCGTCATTAATTAATGACTGACGTATACAATCGTTCCACAAAATCATAAAAAAAATCCTAAAAAATCTAAAGTTTTCATTTATTTTTAAGTTTACATTGAAACCAGCCAAATCACAAAACGAGGTTTTCTGACATTCTCAAAACAATCAGAACTTGAAAAAAAAAACATTTTCCATAAAAAATCCGTGAATAAATATCAATTAAAGGTGAGCAAAAGATGAAATATGACCGAATTCACTAGCGATTGAAATTACAGCATATTACCGCAAATAACTTTTGGGTGTGGCTCGAAATTTCACTGTTTAACTGAAATTTGATTGCAGATCCGAACTCAGCTACCTAAATCACTATAAGAAACCAATTTCCTACATGCTACATTCATTAGTTTTACTGTAAAAATGTCCACCCAATTGTAAATAAGCATTTAACAACAAAAAAAATAAACAAAAACAACTTTTCGACATTAAATTGCCTGGCAGAACCCAAAACCTTAAATATTGGTCAATTGTCGATAGTGCATCTTGCTCCTTGGATAATGAACTATCATTTAAAAAGTGAGCACCTATATTGTTTGACAAAACCTTACATTGGAGCAAGCTAATGCAACATTATGGGCGCCCGAAATACGAACGGAGCGCTGCGCTCTCAGAATCAAAATTAGATTAAAAAAGATAGGAGGAACATACACCTTAGATTTATTGGTCCTTTATGTGAAATCGTCTCAGCTTTCGAATGGATTTGTCAGTTTTTCGATAAAGCGGGGCGCCGGCCTTCAAAAATGACTTTTAAAAATACATTGTTGTTTTATGGCTAAAAAATGTATGGAACGGTATTTTTCTGACAAGTGCATTCGAAAGCTCTGCTCATTTCCTTTCCAAAACACCCCTAAACATCAAGGGTTCGTTGAAGTTTTGCAAAGTTATTAGCAATTTTGTAGACGCGCCTAAGTCAAAAAAATACCAATTAAAAAAAATGTTTTAGCTTCGTGGCGCCGAGGTGAGGACAAATTCAACCAACCAAACATGGTTTCTTTCATAACTTGGTGGGGGCTATTGGAAAAGTACATTGCTTTTGATTTTTGAGCACCTTGTGTAAATAGTGGTCCACTTTCAGCGAGAATTACTCAATTTTGAGTGCAATCAGCTGAACACATTTAAAAATGCATTCCCCTGTGTTTATTAACATTTTAAACATGTTTAAGTTCATTTAAAAATATTTTCAGTTTTTGAGAAAATCGGTTGTACAGTTCTGCAAAAAGTTTTTTTTTGGTGAAAAATTTTTTTGGTCAATGCTTAGATATTTTGAAAACTAATGATTGCAAAACAACAGGGCAAGTGTAAAAGGCATTTTAAAACACTTTTATCATTAATTTTTTTTTACTATGGCTTGTGATTTGCAAAGAAATTGAACTGAATTTTTACCTGGCCTTAGTCATAAAACGTTAAAAAATATATTTAAATTTTCAACTGAAACTTTTTTTCGTGCAATAACCTTTTTGAAGAGTCCTGTTTTTTTCTCAATTTGTTTTGTAAGATCTTCCTTTTTTTAGCTTATCAGTGCAACTGTAAGGGAGTCTAAAGGTGTCTAAAGCATTAAAAAAATCATAGAAATATTGAAATTCCAGATTTTTAAATGCAAATATTAGAAATTAAATGATTATATTTTATTATTGCAAATTTGAATTTATTTTTTTTGTATTCCTACCCCTTAGTTTTTTTCCAGGATTTTCTCAGCACGAGTCGTACATTTATCCAACGAGGTTCACCGAGTTGGATAAATACGAAGAGTGCTGAAAAAATCAAGTTCTGCAACGAGTTCCATACAACATTTTTTGCAATTCCGAAAAACACGCATTGAGTGAAATTTTAAGTAAAATTTTCATGTATTTTGTTAATAAATCGTTTAAATCGAAAACATGTTGAAAAGTGTTACTTTTCGAAACAAGTGCTGAAAAGTTCAACTTTTCAGCACCCATTTCAGTGCTGAAAAGTAAAACTTTTCAGCATTTATTTCGAAAAGTGTTGCTATTCGATTTTGTTATTTTTGGTACAGAAAAGTAGGCTATTTCGTCGTTGAAGAATGATAGGAAAAGTAAGTAGTTTCACGACGGAATTGCAAAAAATATTTTTTTGCAATTCCGTCGTGAAACTACTTACTTTTCCTGTCATTCTTGAACGACGAAATAGCCTACTTTTCTGTACCAAAAATAACAGAATCGAATAGCAACACTTTTCAAAATAAATGCTGAAAAGTTCTACTTTTCAGTACTGATATGGGTGCTGAAAAGTTGAACTTTTCAGCACTTGTTTCGAAAAGTAACACTTTTCAATATTTTTTTGATTTAAACGATTTATTGACAAAATACATGAAAATTCGACTTAAAATTTCACTCAATGGGTGTTTTTCGAAATTGCAAAAAATGTTGTATGGAACTCGTTGCAAAACTTGATTTTTTCAGCACTCTTCGTATTTATCCAACTCGGTGAACCTCGTTGGATAAATGTACGACTCGTGCTGAAAAAATCCTCTTTTTGCAACTTGTTGCATAAACTACTATTTTGCAATTTCGCTGTAAAACTGTCAACTTTTCCTGTCCTTCTCGAGAAACGAAACGGCCTGCTTTTCCCTACCAAAAATAACAGAATGGAAAATAAATACCTTTCAATACCAATAATGAAAAGTTCTACTTTTCAGCACTGAAATGGGTGCTGAAAAGTTGAATTTTTCAATCTTTGTATCGAAAAGTAACATTTTTCAATATTTTTTGTTTTGAAATGTGAATTTACTTAACACATGGATGATTGATATAAAATTTCATTCAAAGAGCGTTTTTCGGAATTGCAAACAATGTTGTAAGCAACTTGTTGCAAAACATGATTTTTTGAGCATTCGTCGTTTTTATCCAACTTGTTGCTTAAACTACTATTTTGTTGGCAGTTTTTCTTTTTGTGTTGAAATGTGAAATGAAACAACCTAGAATTTTCTATTAAAAGCGCCGTGATAAATTCATGCCTAAATTAATGAATATATGGGTTTACAAAAGCTTATTTTGTGATTTTCAGCAAACTAGATATTTTAAATGTTTATGTTGTAAGAAGTCTAATTTTGTCGTTATAAAAATCAATTTTCAATCACTTCTGATTTATATCTAGAATCATTTTTACAAATATTTAGTCAAATATTGAGGCAATTATAATCTTAATTTACTACGTCATCAATTAAAGTCCCCTTCTTCCTGTCCCGCTAACCCAATTATTTAAACGCTTATAACTCGCCTCTTGATGTGTTTGCTTACGCAATCACAGGGAAAACACTTTTCCTCACCGCACACTCCGTAGGCTGAAAGTTAAACTTGGATGGTGGTGTTGGTGCTGCTGCTGCTTGCCAGCTGCATATCCCCCGACTTCCAATTAAAGTTTCGAAATTGTGTTTCTTAATTTCATTATCTTCCATTTAAAACAGGAAGCGCCAACTTATTGCCTGGCGTGTTTCTTCCCGAAAAGTTGGCTGGTTGGTGGCATTGGAAGCATTCACAGTCCAGTAAATTGCAGCCTTCTGAATAAGTCTATCCTGGGTGGGGAAAACCCCGGGGGGGTAGAGTGCCAATTGTTGGGCAGCTTAAGCTATGGCACTGTGCAGAGGTCAACAATTGGTGCACTGCCGGTTCAATTTCTGGGTAGAACCTGTCAGCTCAGTGCGCAGTGACGACCCCCGGACAGCTGTAGACATCTCGGGCAGGTCTCGAGAAAGCCCACCGAAGGCCCGAGTTGGCTGTCTAACGAAGTGAAATGACAGATTTTAATGAGTTTGGTTTCTGTTTTCCTACCAGCTCCAGATTGTAGACAAACAGCAGTTGCAGCGGTGGCAGGCAGTGTTGCCAACTACTCTTCCGGGAAAGCCCTCGGAAGTTGGTTCTATTCAGAAATTGCGAGCGCGCCCGCGCGTTGTGGCTTAAGCTGACGGCTTGGGGATGCAAACTTCTTGGCCGCTGTAGTTGTAATTCTGGGCCAGCAGCAGGTCTGGTCTGTTTCGGACAGTGGGATTAATTTTAGCAAAGTGGTGCGCTGCCGAGTGATGATAGTGAAAATGAATGAAAAGTTGGGTGCGGTAAGGAGATTTTTCTCATTTTCATTCAACAGCTGGCGGTTCTTTATGAAAATAGTTTGTTAGGGAAAGCGCGAATGCGAATAGCTTGTAGCTACTATTCAAATTACATTTTTTTGAGTTCACTGTGCAATGATTTCTGTGAATCGCCAGGCTTTCATCACAACTGAAAAAATGCTGATGGTTAATTTTGAAATCAAGAACATTTCGCCTAAAATTTTGGCCCTAAACGATCAGTTTCATTATCATCGCTGATCTCAAGATTCATCTAAACCTAACCATCGCTAACATTCCCAAAGACAGCACCGTTTTGTCTCGCGTTGTCGTAATTGGTCCATCACGTAATAACCTTTAATTGTTCGTGAGAACCCCGCCGGTTGCTTTCACACAGTTCCAATCACCCTCAAGATCATCGTCGCGAGCCGATCTTTCAAAACAATAAATTAGCCCCAAAACCATGCTGTACTTGATCTTCTGCCCCGTTCGAAGGTGCAATTAAGTTGCACACGCGGCTTGTCGTACGTGAAACGACCCCTTAAGTGACAAGTGTTTTTCCAGCCCATTGTAACATCTACCCCCTCTCCAGCTAGTTTAACCTTTTTCCACCTCATCACCTCCTTTGAAGAAAAAACGCTCACAAATCTCAAACAATGATTGCACTTTAACAGATTTACACGACCAGATAGCGCCCTCGCGACGTCTTGTGTGGGAATCCTCCCCTCAACACTCCCGCACAGCTGGTTAAGGGGAAGTTGCTTAGGGCGCCTCTCCGTTGATCCGATGGTTAAGGTACTTAATTGCTAGCGCGAGGGGGAGTTTGCTGTTCAGCCACCTTGTCTGAGCTGTGTGTTTACAAAAAGTACAACTAAATAAACTGGACCAATGAGGTACAGAAGCTGCCGATCCGGTGAGGGCTGGGAAAACTTGGCGTTCTCAGTTGGGGCATTGTTCTTCGAGTTGAAAGTGTCCCCGCTGCTCAACGCTCTAAGCAATTGTGTTTTAGGAAAAGTTCAAGATCGGACCGTAACTTGTGGATGATGTCGTTCTAACTGGAACAAATTTTCTCGGCAAGTGGGTTATGTAAAGATTTTCAGGAATGCCAACGGCATCAACGAAGAAATATGAACAAACCCCATTAGCCCATGATCTAGCGGAGTCATTTGAAATCATTATCGATTACGCAGCTGCTTGCGGAGAGATTCGTATGTTATGTTATGTTATGTCATATTCTAATAAGGATGAATTCTCTGTGAATCTCTGTGCTTCTTCTTCATTACGCATCACAGAAAACAATTTGTTTAAAAAAAATCTTTTCACAGAGAGCTTCATAAAGTGCAAATCTCTAGTCGAATCCAGCACGGATAGTATCATCATTCAGTGACAAGTACATGCCATCGATAGTGCCCGGTTGATAATTAAATGCCATTTAATATCCAGCTTTGCTGTTTGAACCAAGAGCGGTGGTGGTCGAACGATGCTCCACCGAAACCCAGAGAGAAAGAGCCTAATCGGTATGATTTGTGCGAATGGGGTCATAATTACTAGCCCATAATGGCAATCTGTTTCTGTCAAAATATGGCCCGTAATGGAACGTCGGCTGTGGTGAACTTTTCGTAGCCACGGCTACGAAGTTGCGTTTCGTACGCCCAAGCTGGTCAACTTTTGCCGATCGATTTCAATGACGCCCGGTTCGGAGCGCAATGAGCTCTACCAAACGAACTATGAATGAATATGTTTTTAACAGCTTTATTAGAACGTACTCTTACGAACCCAACATTCACGTAACATTTGAAAATGGCTTATTTTTGAAAATAACCTGTTTTTTTTAAAATAAAAATAATAATACTGTACACCATCTGCCACGATGACCACGCTCCGGTTGAAAACTGCGCTCAAACTGACATACATCGCAAAGTTTGGAAAACAAGTGCGTTGCCGAATGGGAGGTACCGAATGATTCGTTTAGCTGCCTTTTTATTCTCACTTCTCGATATAATGGATCGCCATCGACGAGAGCAATTTTTGCAAATTTGTGGCTAATTGAAATGAGTTGTGCAGCCATCATCAACATCATTCATCGTCAGCATCGTGATTGAGGAAGAGTTTTGGGAGGCACTTAAAGCTGAAGGAGCAATTAATTAGGGGGGCTAATTGAAACTTTTTTTTTGTTCGATTTAAATTCATTATGCGTTGAGAGTGAAGAAGATGTACTGGAGTTATATTTGAAATAAGAAACAGGCAAATGAAAAGGAAACTATCTGTAATCAGTTTCCACGAAAGCGTTGTTTACAAATATTCTTTTATTTTTATCCTATCTTGTACTGCCTAAATATGCGTGTTGTGTTCTCACGACACTCAAAATTGATATATTGGTAAATAATAGAAACTTCGATTGGATATCAGGAAAAATCTAATTACTTCGATTACTTCTGGAAGCTAAATGATTTTCAAATTTTATTAAAATTAAACAATAGGGTAATTCGCTAAGACTGATACTAAATAATTGTTTTTGTTTTTGTGGAATGCATGCATATGCACCCTAATATGCATACACGTTTGATAAGAAAAAAGAAACTTTTTTTTTTAATTTAATCGTTTGGTATGCTCAGAAAAGCAATTTTTGTAAATAATATAATTTCTTGAATCACGGGGATACATTTTCTAATCGTTCTGGATTCTTTGGCAAAGCTGTGAGTTTGGAAAATTCGGAAATGATATTTGCGATACAAAAAAAATCCCATTTTTTATCGTATTTTAACATCACAAAATATTAAGCTGCAGATTTAAATGTGTTTGCTCTTATTAAATATTGAATTTGAAGAATAATGGTCGAAATTTACTTTGACTTCATTTCTCATGTCAATTTTCAAGTTAATTTGCAATATTTCACAGAAAAAAAAATTGAATTTTGGAAGGTTGAAAATTTTGGTGGATTAAAAATACCTCTTTTTTGAGTAACGTTACCTGAAATTATGTTTAATAATAACATATCATTTTTGTTATAGCTGGCAAAAAATCATGTGATAAGTTGAAAATGTAGAAATATCATCAGGATGTAGTATAAACAGTCAGTTTCAAGAAAATGCATGCAAAACATGTCTTTTCTAACAATTTTTCATCAGAATTTTAAAATTAAAATGACTTGTTGTGCTTCGAATCCCGGACACTGATAAAAACTGATTCGAAATCCGGACACTTTTGCTTCGAATTCCGGACACTCGATTTTACTTATGAATCGCACAAATTTGGACTGAAATGTTAGTGAATGGCATTCTATAGGTCTCAAATAAGCTGTTAACATCAAAACAATCGATAGTTTATATAAAAATTTGCTAGAATTTAAGGAAATCGAAACCATAAATTTCTGCTTTGCGTTCCCGGTGCTTCGAATGCCTATGAAATATTTCAAGTGAAATGTTTCGCATTTTTGGTAAACTTATAATTTTATTGTATTTAATTGTTTTGGCGTTAACTACAGCGTTCAAACAAACTTTAAATGAAAGTTGATGTTGGAATTCATCAAATTACACAGTTTTGACATTCATTATACGAACTTATATCCAAAAAATTGATAAAACAAGATGAATTGTCCGGGTTTCGAAGCGTCCGGGATTTCGAATCATGACGTTATGAAATTCAACAGAATCTTTTGAAAATTTCACGAGGTCCTGATGTAAAATTACACATTTATTATTATATTAAATCTGTAACAATTCCTATATATAATATTACTTTACAAAATTTACATCGTTTTTACGAAAAAATCAAAACATGAAATAAATACAATTGAAAATATTTGTGTGTAAAGATAATAAAAGCGAGTCTACGAGCAGGACATACCCATTTTGCGTCGACCTCACCAATCCGCAAAAAAAAATTCAATGTTCAAAAAGCTTTAAAGTACTCAAAAACAATCGAGAAAATGAAGGGGGACCCATCTTAATTGGTTAACCCTTTACAATCGAATCCCGCCTCTAGACGGGCTTCAATTCAAAAAAATCTTTAAGGGTGCACAGCAACCAAGGAAGTTGTTGTCTACTTATTTCAAAATTGACAATTTTACGGACCCAATCCTGCAGCAATCTGATTGTAAAAATAGTCAGATTTTGTTGGAAATTATTTTGTAGACTGTACTTTAGGGGATGAATAAAAAATTATGTCGATAGTTCCCGTAGTTTTGATGATTCTAAAATGTATGCAATAAAAATCTTGGTGCAAAAGCTCTGGTTGATGTGCACCGTTAAAAAGCACTGGAAAGAAGAACTCTTAAAATTTTAGAAAATTTTAGAGTTGGAAGTTTTACTTGTTTTATGTGACTTTGCCAATGTTTAAAAAAATGTTATTTTTTCAGGGGTCAACTTTGGCTGTGTTTTACTAAAATTTTCTTTATTTTAAGTAAATAGAAGTATGCAATATTTTTTGTAGTGTCTCAGTGCATCAACGTATTTGTTTACAATTTAAATGATAATGGAGTCATTCTATAGCCAACAATTTCAAAAACAAGCAAAACATAAAAAAAGTGACTGTAGAAACATGAAAAAAATCGATAGGCAAAATTTAATAATAGGAGGTGGTAGAATAGGCCAAATACTACCAAAAACAAACATAAACTAAACAAGATAAATGCAAATTAAAATACTAAAAATGAAACAAAAAAACATAAAACAAGAGAAGTAAAGTTTGTCGTAGAACATAAGTTGCTTGAAATAACACGGGAAAATAAATTTCGAAAAAATAATTTGGCGAGTAGAGGGTTAAATCGAAATGAATTTATCGGCACCCAATTGAAAAAAGTTAAGATTTTTTTTTCATTCAGATATCAACTTGATTCGACCTGGAGCTTGCGGGAGACATCCGGCACTCCCATCTGAGACTGCTTCACCCAAACCTGAGAACTTTTAAGCTTTTTGCATTTTGAACTTTTATTAAATTTTGCCATAGTTATTGACCTTTTAAGATTTTTGACAATTTTTTACCTTAATCCATTGTCCATTGGTCCAAAAGAAGTCCCTAACAAAGGGGTATGCCCTGTGCGTAGACTTGCTCATTAAATTTCCAATAGATTGGTCCAATATTTGCTGAGATAATGCCTCTAATAAAAACTTAACAGGATAAATGAGGTTCCGGGAATGTTAACAAATCAACAAAAAAAATTGCTTATTTTTCAATCAGATCATCTTAAGTGCATAAAAAATAGTAAAATTTGAAAAAGTGAAATCTTGTTCTCTTCATAGCTGCAAATGTCCAACTGTAACTCAAAATTAAGATCGAGTTTGAGGCATAATATGGATAAAATAACGTATTTATTTTTTTAAGAAAATCTCCTTCAATTTGGTGTCTTCCGCAGAGCTATTTATGATTATGTACTATTTAGAAAAACAAGGTGCACGGAATAATAAAATTTGCTGATTTCTTTAAAAAAAAAAGACATCTTGCTCCAAAATGTTGATGCCAGTTTTCAATGTTAAATCAAATTAGCAATAGAAAAGTACCAAACATTTTTTTTGATAAAATGCGCCTTTTACGAAATATAGCCACAAAAAGATGGATTCACCTTAATATTTTTTTGTTTTTTTAAGGATCATGCATGGTGTGGGTCTCGTGGCGCAGGGGTAGCGGCTTCGGCTGCCGATCCCGATGATGCTATGAGACGCGGGTTCGATTCCCGCCTTATCCACTGAGCTTCTATCGGATGGTGAAGTAAAACGTCGGTCCCGGTTTCTCCTGTCTCGTCAGAGGCGCTGGAGCAGAAATCCCACGTTAGAGGAAGGCCATGCCCCGGGGGGCGTAGTGCCAATAGTTTCGTTTCGTTTTTGCATGAAATATTTTTCGAAAACTTCAGAAAACATTGAAAATTTCTAATGCCAATATCTCAGCAACTAATGGTCCAATTTTCAATGTTAAAAATGAAACATTTGTAAAGTTATCTGAAATCTTCGAAAAAAAAATGTTTTTTTTAAACGGTCACTCATGGACACTATTAATAAAAACCGGAAGGCTGATTATTATTCATTAACACCTAAACTCCCAAGCTCGAGAAAAAGGGGGAGTTTCCATATAAATTCCCCTTTCTTCTCGAGCTTGGGAGTTCAGGTGTTAAAATAAAGCTTTAGGTGGTCATATCTCTAAAACGGCACATGTTATCAAAATTTCTGTTAAATACTTTCCGATTAGAAATTTGATTTCACTCAAAAACTGTTGTTAAAAAAAAAGTAAGGTGTCATCCATAAAGTATGTCACGCTCTAGGGGGGGATAGGGGCGTCTGAGCAAGTGTGACATTGCATGTTATAAGTATAGGAAAAGCGTGACAAAGGGGGAGAGGGTCAATTTTGGCAGATTTTAGCGTGACATATTTTATGGATGAAGCCTAAGATTGCTATTTTTTCCAAAAAAACGCAATTTGAATAAAAAATCATAGGCGGCACAATTTTTGTTCACAAATTTTGTTCGTTCAAAATAAGCGGATTTTGTCCTTTACAATATATATTTAAAAAAAAAGTACGAGAAATAAGAAAATTTGGAAAAAAAATTGGAGCCATTTTTTTCTGTGTCCCTATTTTTTTGTGAATCCATCAATACCTACAACTTTGCCGAAGATACCAAATCGATCAGAAAATTCTTTTAAAAGATAGAGGTTTTCGAATATTCACGTACCATTTTGTAGGAACAGCTGCCTAAGTTTTTTGGAGCCATGTAGGGACGAACCAATAACACACAATGGCTTTTTTGGTCATAGGAAAGGCCCCCACAAATAGAAAAAAATACTACAAAAAGACACGAAATTTGCCGGTTTCGTAGAGAGTTACCCTCATTTGTTTAGCTTAACAGTTTAAATTTCTAATAATTTATGATAATAAGTAGAACTGAAAAGTAGTGACAGTTCATTCACCGTTTCATCCTGACTACCTAACCTAAAGGAAAAGTGCAGCGTAAGCATATTTAATTCAATCGCAGAAAAAAAAAAACAATGATCACAATCGCGACAAAACAGTTACAGCTATCATGCATTCACCATCTAGACTCCCTTCATGCTTTTTTTTTTACTCACTCCCTGTTGACATGAAATGCATTTTCACAGTTTGTCTCATTACGAAACATTTATGTAAATCAAATGAGATTTATTTGGCTCCAATTTGCGCTCGTTGCGATAAATTTAATTTCACTTTTCCCGATAGAGGATGCTGTTGCTTCGGTGCGATTTTTTCCTCTCTCTGGTGAAATTGCAATGCTTAATTCGTTTTTTTTTTTTGCAAAATGTTTCCTTTTGTGGGTGGTGGTGGTGATCGGTGTCCACCGGAGGGTCGTTTATTGCAGAACAAACAGCAAAAAAAGCATGCGATATAAACTGACCAATTCCTTTTTACTACACGTTGGATTGCAGTACTTTGGGGTACTATTTGGTGAAGAATTGTGTTGCATTCTGGCAAGAAAACGATGAAGATTTTGAGACTAAATAATTCAAATCTTTTTAAGTTCTGGAATGTCCAAACTTGATTAATATAATTAAAAAAAAACTTAAATACTCGGAAATGTTTTTCATGTGGGTTTAGAAAAAAATCTAAAACCTGATAGGTGGATGAGTTCAGATCATTTTTTTCGCACCATTTTCCGCACAGTTGAAGCTTCTGACAGGGCAACAAAAGTACACTGCTTAAAACAATTAGTAATCGGCGAAACAGTTTGTTGTTGTGCTACATTTGCATTTATGGTGCCACCCAACTCGTTCTCCCACCACTCCGTCACAAACCAACCCACAAAAAAAAAAAAACCCCGTTGTTATGTGTTCTGAAAGTGTGTGCTTGTGCACATGTGCGATATAATTATTTTTGAAATTTGTTGACAGTTTCCCGAGTGCATCAACTCAACTCTCTCTGTTTGAAAAGGGAAATTTCGCATGCATTTCGGATAATGGGGGAGGGAAATTCGATTCTCTTTTTTGCTGCTGCTGCAACTGCAACTGAGCCTTCCGGGATCCATAAATATTTGCGTGAGTGGCGTGTCTGTGCGTGTGTCGGAATTCCACGCCAGTGTAACGGTTGTAAAGCTTAATTTAATAATGTTTCAGCTAATTTGTACACAAAATATCCAAAGTATCTCGACAGACAGACAACTGCGGTATTGTTGCGTTTATTTTCATTTTTTTGTTTTATTTTGTTTTTATTTTCAGTTTGTTGTGGCGCATTTCCTTCCTGCATTGCAAACATGCACACACACATTTACAAACACACACACACACACACGTACGATCCTCTCGTCATTTGCGATGGCAGGCAATTTTGGAATGTACCAATCTAGGTAGTTTATGATTATCGTAACGTCAACAACAACTGAACAAGTTTTGATTACACGCGAAACGTGAACGTGAAATGTGTGTAAATATTTGTGAGTGGTTTTGGGTGTTGCGGCTGTTTGGCGCGCGATTTGGACACTTGCGGTGCTGCTCGCTCAAAGGAGTGAGAATTTTGAAATTTCATGAGAATTTTGCAACAGAAGCGATAATTAGGAATAATAATTATTATTATTTTTATTTATTATTGACACTTCACCATAATGTTGGCATTCGTGTCATTTGAAAAAGGATTGGTTAGATTTTGTCTGTTAGATTACAAATTTTAAAATATTTTAATACTGCACTTTCTCTTTCCGAGGTGTTTCCAAGTATGTCCAGAATTGTTCCATAAATCGATGCCTCTGTGCTCTCTTGTACTGAGCTTGCTGGTTTTCCTATCTAGTTAGCCCAAAAGAGCACAGAGGCATCGAAATGCTACAATCCTGTCTCTCCTTGGTAAATCCACGACAGTCTGTCAGGATGTGCTTGATGGTTAATCGAGTTCCACAATTGTCACAAAATGGTGGGTGGCTGCGTTCTAGTAGGTAGGAATTAGGAATAAAATTAATTAAATTCATAACTATTTACTTGTTTTGGAAAAACTGAACTAGATATTTTATACAGGATCCAATGAATAAGTTTTTTATTTGCGTAGATCTCCTACGAATTTCTATTTTAGTGAGGAAAATTGCAAAACACCGTAAATCAAAAAATGAAAATTTATTCATAGGAAATCTAAAAAACTCCGGTACATTATAAGTTTCTTGTAGCGTGGATTGGTGAGCTTTATACAATCATATTCTACTTGATAAATACCAAGAACTTATTTTTCATGACCTTGTGGAGTAATGATACGGGATACATTTCATCACATATCAAAGTAAACATGTTAGGCAATTTTTCAAAACATGATCGAAATGTATAACGCTTTGAATTGATTTACTCTCAAACTCTTCAATCATCGTTGAATTTGAAGAAGTTCCGGGATGCCACATGATTTTTGTCTGTAAAAAAGTCTGTGTATGTCTGTGTATTTGTCTGAAATTCAAATACAGTCGACTCTCTGGCTGTCGATCTTCTGGATATCAATATTGCTCCTGCTGTCAATAAATTTTTCAGTCCCTTCAAGAAGCATGCTTTGATTTTCCGTTCTAAAATTTGATAACTCCCGCTCTCGACGGTCCCTTCAATATCGACAACGAGAGAGTCGACTGTTTATCAATTTCCAGTTCCTTGGTTTATAGATGACCCCATTGTTTGAAACATTTTCAATATAAAAATAGTTCATATAATGATTTTAATCAGAAAATTGAGCTAAATTGTTTTCGTCATTCAACCCTTTAGGAGCCATCCATAAACCACGTGCAATTTGTTTGAAATTAAAATAAATGTTAAAAAGCTGCATAGAAAGAAATTCTCCACGATTTGTTGATTTGGGCAAAGCGATAATTAAGAAAAAAAAAACAATCAAACAAAAACCATAAAATTTCGCATTTATATTGCATAATATTATTTTTAAAATTACATAAAAAATAGGTTCGATCAATTTCTTCATTAAGCTTCAAGATTAAAGCTCAGAAAACTAAACATATGTAATTTTTTTAAACGATAGGGGCAATCTTTAAGCTCAAAAAAATCGCAAAGCATAAAGATGCAAAATTGCCTGAATAAAAAAAAATAGCATTTACAAAAAAAAAAAAAAAATGGCTAGATTTGAAAAAAATAGCAAAAATTACAAGAAATGTAATGAAAGCAAAAATTGAAAAAAATAACAATCCATTATACCTGAAATCAAGAAAAAAGCACAAAGAGTCAAATTTTGGGTGGATTTAAAAATGAGAAAAAAATCATTAAAAATAATATTGGATGGCTTATAAAAAAATTGCAAAAATACGATATAACGTAGGTTAAATTTTAAATAATCGCATAGAAATTGCAAAATTAACTGAATTTTGAAAATTTGCATTAAAAGGCACTTTTAGCCGGAATTTTTAAAAATAGCAGGAATTTCAACAAATATCAATTTTAGATTCAAGTCCATCCAAATATGAAAACAAAATTACCAAAGAAGCTAAAATTATAAAAAATGCAAGAATCACAAAAGCAGTGCAGTTTTGGCTGGCAAAAATACAAACAATGCAATTTTGACTAGATTAAGAAAAACACAAAAAAAATACAAAAATGCTGTTTTTGAAAAAATGGAAAGAAATCTATATAAGAAAATTTAACGAAAATGCAAATAATACAAAAGTGCTATTCTGGCTAAATTTTAAAAAAAAATATGCAAAAGAGCAAAAAATGTTTTATGCCTATTTGAAAGAATTAAACAAAAATGTTTTTTAGCTTAACGTGTCAAATTTCTAATAAAATGCAATATTTGCTGATTAAAAAAAAATATTTTGGCTTAATTTGGAAAATTTGCATAAAAATGGCTTATTCAAATAATTTGCAAAAATAATCATGATTTTTGGGGGAAACTAAACAATTCAGAATAAAAATCCAAAAAAGCAAATTTGAATGGATTTGAGAAATTTAATGAAATACGTATTTTCTATACATAAAATTTAAGGCGCATTTTTAAAAATGTAGAAACAAACTAAATTTTGCCACTGTCGTCCAATACGGGCCCTAGTTTTGATAAATTTAAAGAAAAATCAAATTTAACTAAAATTAAAAACTGGAAGAACTCATAAAATACAGTATTAGCTGAAATTTTAAAATTTGCAATTTATGCAAAATGAGTTTTGACTGGAATTCAAAAAAATGTAAAAAATATGCAAAAAAAGATAATATAAACATGTAAATTAATTAAAGAAAATCATTTGGAAAACATGAAAAATTGGCAATAAAATGCAATTTAGGATGGATCTGAAAAAATCAAAACAATACATGCATTTTGTTAAGCAAACTATCAAAGGAATATTTAATAAATATCGGAATAAACTTCATTTTGGTAAAATCACCAGGGCACTACGTCCAACACAGGGCCAATCACACTATTCAGTCCTTAAACCACTCATGTTGCATCGATTCATAGTTTCATTTTGTTTCGAATCAACAACATTTTTTCCCTTAAATTGCTACTGTTGCCATGCAGACTCGGATTACTGCGTGGGATCTCGGTGTCCGATTGACCGGTTCCAGCAAGCGAGGGGACCATACGTGAAAGCCCCGAAGACTACAAGGGGAACCAAAACAGTTCCCCATGTATTCATTGGGTTCCCTGGTGAATGGAAAAAGGGCGATTCCCGCGATGCAACATGCGAACCATGTTTCGTTTTTCTCGCACCCGGTGGCCAATCCAGGCTCTGGCACTCTGACGTTGTACGTGCTTCGGCGGCGTTGCTGGCCATGACCACCCAGCAACAGAACACATGTTTTAAAAAAAACGGTTCAGTGGGTTCCGAAAAAAATAAACTCCCACTCAAAGTTGTTGAAGGGCAATTTTGGTGGTGATGGTGAATGGTGGTGGCGAGCGCGAAAATAAAACCGAATAAAAGTGGAAAAATAAATGCTCTCGACGAAATGAAAGACCACCTCCCCGCACTTCCACCATCGGCAACATGAACCCTTTTACTGAGTAGATTTTTTTTTATACTGAAAGAAAAAAAAAAGTAGACGGCAAAGTGAGGGGGTAATGCACACAGTTTATTGTGATGAATATAGAGCAAATTACTCTGTGAACTGGTTAATCGGTGCGGTAAATGAATTACTTGTTGGAACTCGTCGCTTTGTAAAATTTCCCTCACTCTTTTTTTCTACTTTTTTTTTCTTCTCTCCTTTGTAAATGTTGATCATTACCCGGTTTAATTATATCGGACCAAGATTGTCATGAAGGGAGCACTAAAAAACTCGTTACTTGGTTGTGCGAAGTCTGTTACTTTGATGTTTCGCTATGCTGTTGGGGGCAAGCTTTGAAGAGAGTGATGTTTGTGGTCGTTCAGTGCAAAACTTTGGTTTCAATTTAGACGAAATAGGGACTGCCTAATTGTATATTTATTGGTTATTTTCAATTGAATAGTTCGAAATCATCAGATTATTTTAAAATATTCAAAATAAAATTAAAATTTGAACTATTCAGTAAGTGCTTCATTGCTGAATCTAATGTTTATATAATTGTTAGGCCGTTGCAAATATTTTTTGATGTTTATATCAATAGACTCTGACCAAAGTCGGGTAATAAATTCTTTTTAGAAACATTATTACTTGTTATAATTGGTTTACGATTTGGAAGTTGTTGTTCAGTTAAATTATTATCTTTATGGCTACTTTAATAGCCTGTCCCATTTTGAGGTTTTGTCGAAGAATTTCAGGTGCTCACTTCTTAAATGATAAATTATGATGTAAGGAACAATGTTTTCTTAGACAAGAAAAAATAAAAAAAATACTTTATCGCACCCCCTAGTCGATTTACTGAAAAAGTCACTTTTTTGAACAAATTTTCTTAAATCACTTGGAATTAATACAAAAACGCCCTTGTTCGGGCCTGGCCGACATGGGAAACGGTGGACTGTATGGTTGTTAGTTGCGGGGAACGGAAAACACCGGAGATTACGTTTTCTACTTTTATTTCTCCCACTTTTCCTTCTTCCTCCTGCTACTACTCTAAAAACTGTGCTTCGTCCTTCTCGATCGGAGGTTGTATGCGGACTGACTTGGCGCGCTGCCCGCGCGCTCTTGGTGTGTTGCAAATGACGACGTTTCTCCCTCGTCGTCGGCAACGCAGATGGTCGTCACGGTGGGGTTTCTGGCTTCGTTCGTACCGAACATACTCCCCCCGTTGAGGTCCCTCAACTATTTGGTTCGGCCCACACAACGCTTCCGGTGGATGGCTGTGGACTGGTCCGCCGGTTCTCGTCGCTCGCCGACGTCTTCGATGGCCGGTAAAACGGCGTGAAACTCTCGGAGGTTGCTCCTGCGCTTGCTGGGTTGAGCTGACTCGGGATCGCGTGACAACTTGTCCGGTGGGATTGTCGAATGCCAGCTCTTGCGCCGGCGATCGACCGTTCGCTGGAAACGTCTGAGTTGATCTCGTACTTGGAACGGTTCATCTTGGCTGGGCGGTTCATGAAAGCTACCTTGGGGGTAGATCACGAGCTTCAACGCGACTGGTTGACTCTGCACTTGAGCGATCAGAAACCAGATGGTGAACCACCTCTGGCAGTTTGTGATCTGAATGCTGGGCACACGACGGCCCGTGTCTACGTTGGCGATCTTGTACGAGGTTAGGTTGGACTGATTACTTACTGACTTGTGGCGTTTTCTCGACTGGTTGACCACGTGCACTTCTGACGATGCAGGCTCGGAGTGGGATCGGGATTGGGTTGATCGGCTACATTTCAACTCGGGTTCTTCGGCGAGACCCAAGTCATCGGGAGGACGCTCCTCTTCGACGTGGACTACACTTTTGTCCAGATGTACGCGGCTTGGTAAGGGAAGTCTACGCTTGTCTGGTGCCTTGGCCGCTGGCTGCGGCAGCGGTTTGTACACTGGGACGGTCATCACCATCGCAAAGTCCATGTTGTAACTGCCGTTCTGATGGAAGCAGTTCGGCTTTTGCTCGGATTCTGGTACGTCCATCTTCTGTAGACCGCTGTCGCTGTGGACACGGCGTTGTTCTGGCTCGCCGTGGTGAACGGAATTTTGAATCACTTTAGGTTGTAGTGGCTCAGTCTTCACGGTCGCTTCTGGTTTGAGTTCACTGTTGTGTGGGGGAACTTGGTTGAACGGGAACACTGCTGGCAGCACGTTGTCGGGTTCAGTTTCGGTGGTGACGTCCTTTAAGTGTCCGGTTGGATACGTCGGCTCACTGCTACTCTCATCGGGGAAGTCGGACTTGGTGTCCGCACTCGAGTTCGTGGTGACTTTCTCACCTAGTCGGGAGGCGACTGAATTCGGTTGGTCCGAGTTCTGGCTTGGCCGGGAATCGCTGCCAAGCTTGTAGGTGGATTCGATGGCGACCGGCTCCGCAGTTGCCGTCTGCTGCTCCTGAAGGGGTTTGGGAGGTGGTAATACGGTCTTGCACTGATCGAGGGGCGCTAGTTTTGGCGGATTCCTTGTTGGTTTGTGGACTGCGATCTTGTCCGGAGTTACGCGGCTTGAAAGGGGAACTTCACACTTGTCTGGTGCCCTTGCCGCGGTCTGCAGCAGCGTTTGGTCCTCCGGGACGGTCATCAGCGTCGCAAAGTTCGGGATGGATCCGATCCGGAGGCGGCAAATCTGGAGTTGGCTGTGCTTGTGGATTTGGACCCCACATTGGAGGCCGCTATCGCTGCGGACACGGCGCTGGTCGGCTTCGTCGTCGGAACATCGCACCACTTCCTGTTGCAGCGGCTCTATATGCACGATGGTTTCAGCTTCTAAATTGGACAAGTCACTGTCGTGACGAAAAACTTGGATGGACGGGACCATTGCTGGCTGCACTCGGCCTGACTCCGATTCGGGGGTGACGAACTTAGACTCGCAACTGGTTGCCTCGAGCAAGTCGGACCTGGCGTTCGCATTGGTTTCCCTCGCTGATCGGGAATCGGCTGCACTCGGCTGGTCCGAGCTCTGGATTGTCAGGGATTCGCCGCCAAGTCCGCTGGCAGAATCGATGACGATCGGCCTCGTGGGAGCAGTCTGTTGGTTCTGGAGGAGTTTGTGGCTCGGTGCAGGCTTTGGAACGTCCACTTGGTTGGCCTCCCAGGCCTTATGCATCTTTTTCAGCCATACTTTTGCTTGCAAGTGCTGCTGGCGTTGCGCGATTAGGGTTGGTGTTGGCTCCTTTCTCTCTGCTTCGATCTGCATTTCTGCCACCGCAGTGGCAACATTGTAGAAACTTGCATCGTTCCTCTCGAATTCAGCCTCCTGCTGAGCGAGGTCCTCTTCTGGGATGAGTCCGAGGATCGTAAGGTGGTGCTGGCTGTGCTCTCGGAACGCTGCACACAAGAAGTCGTACAGGGTTGTCAGCTGTGGTAGCGTGGGTTGGTACAAACCCAGAAGAAGATCCTCTACAAACACCACCTTCTGTTCCGCCAGGTGTCGCTGCTGTAACGCATATGTCAACTTCTTCTTCATTGTTTGATCCATGGCCGCTTCCCGCTAGCCGGGAAGCCCACGTCGAGGATTTGGTTTGTGCTGCTGGGTCGCAGCGCTTCGTCTGGAAAAGTTCGTCCCCTCGGATGGCCAACGACACTTCTCGTTGCGTCACTTTTTTGATCGGTGACACACACACGCGCGCAAACGCATTTGCTCGCGAGCTCGGCTCGGAACGGGTTGGATCGGGAACGCTTGAACTGGGACTACTCGCCGGCTTTGTTCATCCGCGCGAGAGCAATTCGTCGGGTGAACTGCTTGGACGAAGTTCCTAGGATGGACAGCAGGGGGAACTTGGGTAGGAATGACTCGCCGGCTTTGTACATCCGCGCGAGTTACCTTCCGGATATCCGACTCCCGATGACTTCCACGGCTGGACAGTCGCTCGGAAATGGTCGAGCTGCGATGGGGCAGCGGGGTGGGGAACTTGGACAGGAGCTCTCGATCGGCACTTTCCTGTCGCTTCCGGAACGCGGATATGGAGGGAACGGGAAAACTTGGGCAGGAACGACTCGCCGGCTTTGTGCATCCGCGCGAGTTCAGTTCGACGGTTCAACTGCAGAAAGGAAGTTCCAAGGGTCGACACTTCCGGGAATCCGACTTCCGATGACCTCCACGGCTGGACAGTCTCTCGGAAACGGTCGAACTGCGATTGGACGCAGGGGGAACTTGGGCAGTAGCGCTTCTTGGTACTCTCCGGTTGCTTCCGGAGCGGCTGGGCTAGTCCCGGTTGGAACCGGCGACTTCAATTCTGGAGACTTGAGCTGGTTTCAAATCCGGTTCGATGTGACCATGTTCGGGCCTGGCCGACATGGGAAACGGTGGACTGTATGGTTGTTAGTTGCGGGGAACGGAAAACACCGGAGATTACGTTTTCTACTTTTATTTCTCCCACTTTTCCTTCTTCCTCCTGCTACTACTCTAAAAACTGTGCTTCGTCCTTCTCGATCGGAGGTTGTATGCGGACTGACTTGGCGCGCTGCCCGCGCGCTCTTGGTGTGTTGCAAATGACGACGTTTCTCCCTCGTCGTCGGCAACGCAGATGGTCGTCACGGTGGGGTTTCTGGCTTCGTTCGTACCGAACAGCCCTTTTGGAATGTTATTTGCGTGTATTAGCTGCAATTTAAATCGCTTGCAAGTTCGGTCAAATCTCGGTTTTCGTTCCATTTTGATTGATATTTTACTCACAGAACTATTTTTGTTTAATGTTTTCTCATGTTCTGATTATCTTAAGAATATCGTATGATCGCATTTTTTTTTTATTTTATCGGGGCTAGACTTAATGAATAATTTTATTAATATTTATATAGAAAAATAGAAAAATAAAAATTCTAAAGCTTTTTTTATTGTTTATTATTTTATGAAAAGTGTTCGAAAATGTCTTCTAGAAATTAATTTTAATGCAACTGTCCAAATAAATTTATCCAAATGGAGCTGGTTTTCGTAAAATTTTCTTCGGTTTTCTTTAATATATACTCATGTTAGCTAAACTCCCTGCCAAATTACAAAATATTCTTAAAATAATCAGAACATGAGAGAACATTAAACAAAAATAGTTCTGTGAGTAAAATATCTTTCATAATCGAACGAAAACCGGGATTTGACCGAACTTACAAGCGATGTAAATTGCAGCTAATACACGCAAATAACATTCCAGTAGCTCCAAAACATAACTGTTTACCTGAAATAAGATTCCAAATTCGGATTCAGCGACCAAAATTACTATAAGAAAGCATACCCTGACCTTTAAGACATATGCTTGCAACGTCGTGTAATTAGTAGGCCTTGCTTCTGAATTCTGAGAAATTTTGAAAATTGGCACTTTTTTCTCACTAAAACTCAAATATCTCCAAAACCTATCGTTCAAGCAAAATACACATCAGATTGAAACAGTTTTTGTATTGATTCCAAGCGATTTTAGAAAATTTGATTAAAAAAGTGACTTTTTTCAGTAAATCGAATAGGGGGTGCGAGAAAGTATTTTATTATTTTTTCTTGTCTGAGAAAAAATTGTTCTTGACATCATAATCTATTATTTAAGAAGTGAGCATCTGAAATTCCTCGACATGACCTCAAAATGGGACAGGCTACTACTTTAATTATGTGAATTTACATGTATTTTTGGAGGCAAAACAAAATTATCTTTCTTTTAAAAAGATTACATTTTTGGGAAGCATTTTTGGGAAGCATTTTTGGGAGTTTCTCAAATATTATCTAGAGACATCGAGATATTCTATGCATGAAGTAGTTGAATTAGTATAAGAGTAGCAATTACTTATACTCAACAGTTATCCAATTCCAATTTCCATAACCCCACTCAATGACAACCGTTTAGCACCATCATTCATACATTCATTCATGTTTAAACCACAACATTTACTCATCGAATTATCATCATCTCCGGTCCGATTAGCAATTACAGTCAGCCCCAGTAAACACACCGCCACCACTCGACATTATGCCTCCATTCAGCAAAAATAACCCGTCCACGCTGCGCTGCAATACGCGATGGTGCTGCACTCTTTTTTCCCACCCATAAAGCATTATCTCTGCCACAACGATCGCCCGGGCAGTGTGATGGCTCACAAAAGGTGTGGGTGGGTGATGCTATCTTGGACTCGGTTGATGCCGCATCTAGAAATGAATCAATACTAGGCCCATCTACCATAGTCTTTATCCGACACGAGGAGAAAGAGGTGGTTCACATTTCACGCCTTATCGCCCAAACAAAATGACGCGTGTGTATGCGATTATTGTATGAGGCTAGTATTTTCTGTTAAGCGCCACCACCACTTGCGTAGGTGGTTGATGGTTGAAATAGATATGATCTTCAGACCATTCAAAGTGCCGCCCACACAACGTACAATCATCCTCTAATGTGATACATATGTAAGCAGAGCACTTAATTATCGTTAATTATCGATTGCTGGTCGATTCTGGCTGTTGCTGGCTCGAGGGGGTGCGGTTACAGGCCATAGAGCACGGATAGGGCGTCAATTGTTAGGTTAACCGCTCGAGAGCTGATGTTCAAGTGCACCGCTGAACGTAATCCATTAACTGGTGAGTTCTGTCTGTGTCTGCAGCCGGAAAGTGGGAAACCCTAACCGAATTTGAATAGGAATAATTAAATGCATGTTTCAAATTAGGGCAGGCTCAACAATGGAGGAAGGCATTCGATTCGTGATATTAGATGGCCAATTATTGAGGTGATAATGATTATTGTGGTGTGCAATTCCGTATTTTTGGCGGACTATGACAACCGTGTTGGTTCTAATATCAGAATGAAAATTGTGCCAAGTGAAACAATGTCTGGATTATGTCCCAAGTAACAATTTTAGTTTTGTTGTAGTTTTGAAGAGGTTGTACAGAATACTTCGGATAATGTATGAGAGATGCTTTTTAGTCCCACATGCTGAGTTAAATACGAGTTAAATAAGCAATAAAGCCAAAATGGACTATTTTAGGAGGTTAGCCAGTGCAAAAATGAAGAGTTTCATGAGACAGAATAATTTTATTGTATGCTTTATTGATGCTTTAAAGAGCTCTACAAGATACGAATTATGCTGTCTAGCTGGGAAATAAGTTTTGTTGTAGCCTGAAAGAATTCTTAAATTCTTATAACAGAACAAAATGCATTTTCAATTACTCTGCAAGGAAACCAAAAGCCTGTATCGTAGACTGATAATCATGCATAATTATTTTATTGAAGGCAATGATTCTTCTTCTAAACTGAACCAAGAAAATACTTATGGTCGACATTAATTCACAAGTCAATAATATTAAAGCCATAAATATCAGTGATCAAATCTCTCATGTAATGCACTGTAACGGTAATGCCGAAAAAAATCATCGAACATTTTTATGAGATAGTTCGAAAAAATGGTACGCGCCTTCTCAAATCATTAGAAAAAGTTTGTTATTTTACCTAAAAAAATAATTTAAGTACGGTCATTGCTCAAGAATTCAACATGGCTACGCTTTTCAGTAACATTATTCTTTAGGCAATATGGCGACATTTATTAAATATACTTATTCTTGTTTGAAACTGTTTTAAATTCATTTCTTCTTTAAATGCTCTTTCTCAAAACTGACTAGGAATAACTTGTTTTAAGAGTGATTTATTAAGGTTTCAGTCAGGATAATGTAGCTTTCTACGGGTTTTATTCAAGATTCAATCGCCTAAGCTGAGACCGTAGCGCTTGCCTGTCATCGATTACTGCAAAAAGATCCGACTAGAGAAATCGCCAAAATTTCACAACAATTCAATAAAAAAACAACAGCGTTTGTTCGTTGTAATGGTGTTTTTATTACATAATATACACTAACCAAGCTACTTTATATACAATTCATTGTAAACACTATTACCATCACAGGTTGATAAGCGCTGGACTGTCCTGAAGAATAGCTTATTTTCACCTTTTCATCTTGTAGTTGATTATACCTTTGACCCCACCTGTACAACATACACTGGACAAATAATATTACTTTTTAAACGTTTAAATTATCTGTGAAACAAAAATCTTAACTGAAATTAAAAAAAAACTCAGCTTAGCTCACTCAAACAGCACCAGCAAATTGCAAATGACAGCGCGTAGCAATACACGGTATAATATCTGGATGGTTTTGTATAAGAAAACTTGCAGAATTCAAAGTTTTATCAATTTCTTTTTGAAAACCATTAGCACTTTAAACTGTTCTGATCAAGTCTTGAAGGTTTTCATTAAAAAGTCTGCGAGAAACACTCTACAAAACAAAATGTGTAAAACGCCATGTTACGATATTATAAATTGCGAAAAAAACATAATTATGTAACTAACAGGATATCGATGCCAAATAAAATTACTATTAATTTCATAAAAATAATAACAAGCAACAACTGCACAGGCGCCATTTCTGCAATAAAAAATTCTGGAAATAAATCGGCAATTCGGTAAATCGGTAATCATTTCGTAGAAAAAAAACACAACCAAAACCACCAATTTATTCTTTTTATTATTCTCAGTAAACTTTTTTAAACTTTTCATTAAGAGATCACTTGTAACTGCACTTAAAAGCTGGATCAAAACAATTCGTCTCCTTGCACTGTGTTTCTCGTTCTACAACTGAATAAATTGAAGTGACAGTTCAAATCCAACAAGATTGGTCAAATTCCTTATGAAGACGAAAAAGGTTTATTGCAGACTTCGTCAAGATATTCAAGCTTCGCCATGTATTCTTCAGGAAATCTCGAAGTGTAACTAAAAAACTGAATTAAAACTTCTAAGTAGAATTCCTAATCAAGTCTGGAAGAAACCTTGAAAGTATGTTGAAGGTTTCGCTAGATGAAAACCTGTTGGCTTTGATAAAAGTTTTTATAAAACATTGTTGCATCCAATAAAACTGTTTAAAAACCATATAAGAATATACAGCATTTGAATTGTTACTTGGGGTATAATTAGTTTTATTGAAAAAGTATCAATCTGAAAATATTTATTTCAATTTAAAAAACATGATGAATTTGTTAGTATCGGTAACTTGAAAAATCAATAATAACTCTTGGTGCTCATAGCTCGGAGACAGTGTTTTGAAAGTCAATGAAAATTGGAAATCTATTTTTTTTAATTTTTGAAAAGAGAAACAAACAAAACAAATTATAGCAATGGTTTTCAAGAAAAATAAGAGGTAAAATTGCATTATTCGACAAAATTATTCGTTATTTTCTTTAATAAAAAAAAGATTTTTCAGACAACTTTTCAGGAATATTTTTGGCTTCTTTTTGTGTTTGGACTTGGCAATCCAAGCAACTTTGTCGAAGACACCAAAATCATATTTCGCAATCTATTCAGAGCAATTCAGAGCTCAGTTTTAGAGAAACACGATGTTCGGGGCACTTTGAAAGCTCTAAAAAATACAAAAAAAATTTTTTTTGACAAATCAATTTGGACTTAAGTGTCAAAAGCTACAGCCATTTTAAGTTAAAAAACCCGATTTAATATCACCAGAGGTGAAATAGAGCCTTTCTTACAAAATGATGAAACTCCGAGAAATATATTGGCGCAATTAATTTTTCAAAAACATAATGATACCATCCAGTGAGAATTTTACCTAAAGCTTCGAATCTTTTTAGGCTAAACTTCAAATGCCATTTTTTTTTAATTTCAGAAGTACATTATTTGTCGCAAGAAATTTAAATTTAATTAAGAAAAACATATTGGATTGACATTATTAGAAAAAAAAAATAAAGAGTACTCAGTCTATAATGTTAGTCTATGATTAACTTAAAAAAAGATGTATCGCTATTGCACTTTGTCGATCAATTATGAGAAGCCAGAAAGAACGCTTTCACGCGCAGCATAAAACGCGCAAGCGTAAAAGCGCTGGCGTTGAAGCTTCGACTTGACGACTTGTCGAGCTTTCGAACGAGAACGAGCCGGGACTTCGAATTTGATGTTCAGTATATGATTTTGTATAAATCCAAAAATTTAATAGGAAAAAATAGGGTAAAAATAAGCCGAAAAACACTAAAATCGCTATATCCCTGGAAATACATTTTGGAAAAGCTTCAAATTTTGGGCCCAAACAGTTTATGGCGCATGTTTTCGAATGGCTTTTTGTTTGAAACTGAATTCTTTAAATTTGATAGTGTTATCTGTAAAATAGTCCAAAAAATACCTCTAAAAATGGCTTTGACCACATTTACTGGTCGAAAATTGTGAATCGAAAAATAAAATGTTCGTCTCCGACCCCACGGCTACAGATCTGACTTATAAAAATTGTGGGTTTTACAGGCGGTTTTCCAGTGATGGAAGACACAAATTTTTATGAGCGAATACAGACATCGCTCATGTATTTCAGAAAAAGAGCTCTCAAAAATCAGACTTTGAGTTCCGGGTTTCGGGCCAAAATTCAATCGATAGAGCGCATCTAAACCTTCAATTTAGTAATAGGATTTTTTCCTGGGACGAATCCTCGCCGTGCACGAATTTTTTAAGATTTCTGAAAAAAGCGTTTTTCCAAAAGCAAACCTTAAACCTTTCTTTTGTAAGAAAGGCAAAAAGTCAAACGCTCTCAAATAAAAGTGCGGAATCCAATCGATGTGAAATTTGCTGAGAAGTTTGATCGAGTCGTGAACACTCAGTTAGAAAGATAAATTTAAGTGAAATCACAAAAAAATCCTTGGGGAGAATGATTTTGAATGACCCCTTACCTTTTTTGAGAAATTTGCTCTGTATATAAAGAAAAATCATACTGCTATAACTTTTGAACCAACCGTCTGATTAATACCAAAATTTACTCGAATACAATTCATACCAAATGCTTTCGATCGAGAATGGGCTGGGACTTTGAATTTGATGTTCAGTATATGATTTTGTGTAAATCCAAAAATTTAATAGGAAAAAATAGGGTAAAAATAAGCCGAAAAACACTAAAATCGCTATATCTCTGGAAATACATTTTGGAAAAGCTTCAAATTTTGGGCCCAAACAGTTTATGGCGCATGTTTTCGAATGGCTTTTTGTTTGAAACTGAATTCTTTAAATTTGATAGTGTTATCTGTAAAATAGTCCAAAAAATACCTCTAAAAATGGCTTTGACCACATTTACTGGTCGAAAATTGTGAATCGAAAAATAAAATGTTCGTCTCCGACCCCACGGCTACAGATCTGACTTATAAAAATTGTGGGTTTTACAGGCGGTTTTCCAGTGATGGATGACACAAATTTTTATGAGCGAATACAGACATCGCTCATGTATTTCAGGAAAAGAGCTCTCAAAAATCAGACTTTGAGTTCCGGGTTTCGGGCCAAAATTCAATCGATAGAGCGCATCTAAACCTTCAATTTAGTAATAGGATTTTTTCCTGGGACGAATCCTCGCCGTGCACGAATTTTTTAAGATTTCTGAAAAAAGCGTTTTTCCAAAAGCAAACATTAAACCTTTCTTTTGTAAGAAAGGCAAAAGATGCAAATTTAAAACTTAAATATTTCGAAAAAGCACAGGCTGAATTTTAAGCACCATGTTCTATTTAAAAGGGGAGATCTAGCATTACAAACGCTGGGATAATCGCAGCATTATTTTCCTTTAAATTCGAGGTATATTCATTTGGAAATGTCTAATTAAAAATAGAGCTTTTCTCTAAAACTTAACTCTGAATCGTATGTCGTTCAAAATACTGTTTTTTTTAAGGTTTGCTCAGATGCTTTCTCTAAATTTGGTCCTAGAAGGCGAAGCTTGCGAGATAAAATGTTGGTGTCTTCTTTCAAAATCATCCTAATCGTGTACCACCCTAATTTTCAACCAAACCAAAAGATGCCACTTTCCATATGCAACAACTCTTCTGAAGACATCAAAGCTCCAAAACATCACAATTTTTCAAAAATCCATATTTCACTTAATTTTGTTATCTGGACCACTGTGCTCAATTAACCTACACTTTACATTCAACGAATTTAAATGTTTTTAAAATAGTTTTCAGTTGACTCCACTTAAAAAATCATACAAATTTATAAGTTTCTTTTTTTTTGTTTTTGATTTTAAATTTATCTAAATTTTATCGAAAAAGTTTAGTCTTGCAAGGTGATATAATTTTTTTATAGCCAGTTCAAAAAATTAGATGGCAAAAAAGCCAGATTGTCGTTAATAAACTTGAAAAATGGATATTAAACTTAAAAAAAAACATTGTAAAACGTTTATAAAATTTTGTGCATTTTTAATCAAATATGGTCTTTTTGAGCTTTTTACAAGTTTTGAAATTTTAGAACACAGATTCGTAAAAATGTAAAAAAAATTTTTTAATGCTTTTTGCATTCAAATTTATATAATTATGCTTGAAATTTGAAATTATTTGTTTCAATGTTTTTTTTCCTCATCGACTTCGACCAGGGCTCCGAATCAGGAAATTTACGAGCCAAAGAATAGTATGGACAAAATTTATTTCTTAAAATTCTGAGTTTATGAATTAAAAAATGATTTTGGAAAAGTGTAAAACATGCTTTTGACCTCAACAAAATTCAAAACTCATTTATAATTCTGTTTGAATTCCTATATATTGAAAGAGTTTTGAGAAATTTACTGAACTGTGATTGATTTATCTCTACTTTTTACCGTAAGCACCAATATTATGATACTGTACTCTTTTTCTGTTTTATTAGTGATATTTATTTGATTGAGGTGGGTTTTTTGTCTGAAATTTGATCATTCGTCACTGCTTTTTATATGATTTATTATATTCATTAATGGATAAATTAACGAAATAACTACCGGTTTATCTGAAGTGACGGTATTCACCAATAACGAATTGTTAGAGAAATAGTTAAATTTAAAGTCAAAAGCATAGGAAAAAATGTCCTAATAAAATTAACAACAACAATAATTCAATCGTTATTTTTGAAAAATATTAACATTCCAACGCCCAAGGCTCCAAAAAAGTTGGAACGGTAACTTCAACTAAATAGTTCTCGGGCATAACTCAACCAATCAAGATGATTCTTCTTTCCAGTGATTTGTTAGGATGCCTAGATGATTCTAGAACTTTGCAGAACTTAATTTGATCAAATCTGTAATTTTTACGATCAAAAACATCGTTCCACCTTTTTTTCCGCTTGTAAAAAAAAAATTCGCCAAATATTCCGCGGAAGCAATCGTTTTTAAAAAAGGTGGAACGATGTTTTCAGTCGCAGAAATTACAGATTTGATCAAATTAAGTTCTGCAAAATTTTAGGATCATCTAGACATCCTTACAAATCACTGGAAACAAGAATCGTACCGATTGGTTGAGTAATGCCCGAGATCCAGCGAGTTGAAGTTACCGTTCCACCTTTTTTGGGAGGCTTGGGCGTCCGTGTAAGTTGGACATGCGTTGAGCGTTCCAGTGTTAAATGATTTTTTTACTCTTAACGGTGCATATCAACCAGAGCTTCTGCACATAGTGTTACAAACATTTTAGTATGTTCAAAAAAACAGGAACTATCGATAACAATTTTTAGTCATCCGCTAGGCTTTCGATTTGGTCAATTTTTATAATCAAATTATTTCAGGATTGGTTCTATAAGTTCAACAATTTTAGAAAAAAAGAAGACAACAACTGTATTGGTTGCTGTGTACCCTTAAAATAAATAACATCAAGTTAAAATAGCATTTTGGCTTTTTGTTACAAATAAAAACAAAACCATAACAAAAAAAAAACAGAGTAATGGGGTCGGATATTCATGAAAATCAGAAACCAAAATAATGTAGTAGAAGTAGATGTCGACATACTACCAGATGAAGGGGTTTTGGCCAGCATGTTCAGACCAACTTGTTTTCGTTACCTGCAAGAAAAAAGAAAAAGAATAATTTTAATAACTCAATTTAAGAATATTTTTTCAATCATCCACAAATTTTGTTACTCCACAATCAATAACGAGTAAACCCTGCTCAGTTGTTTCCCCCAGAACCATTAAATAATAAAAAAAGGAGTTCAAAATTGCAAAAGAAGGGTCAGCACCCAATAAACAACTCAACCGCCGCCGCGACCGTCGCCGATTCACCGCCGTTGAAAAACCCATAAAACGCAGCCGCGGCGATCCCCGTCGATTAAAAATTTACCCAACCCGGTCCAGAATTTGACCAGTTCTTTTTCAGACTCGTAAAATTGACTCTTTCTGTATTTTTGTGGTCTTGTCTTTTTTAAATTGAGTTGTCCTGACTCGTCCTGAGTAATAATTTTTAAATTGCAATACTAACTGAGGTTGGAACAATTTTTATAGTTGGTTTAAAAAGGGACTTCAAAATTTACTCTTTTTTGTCCCTTTTCTTCGAGTAAGGTAAAATTTCAGATTTAAAACAAAGACTACTGAGAATTTTAGGTGAATTTGCCAGTTCCTTTCGCCCCATATGAGTTCCGACTCACATCTTTTTAATGCGCCCATTAAATGGTGATAGAAAACCCATACACACACAGACACACTACACACATCCCCGGGAACCACTTTGGATCAGCTGCCGCACCCGCCAGGATAAACCATTTATCCTGGCCACAGTAACCGACCGAACCCCGAACCACACAAACTTCCCGGGGAAAATTTTTCACCCCTCCTTTTTTCACAAAGATTGCCACAAAGACCTTCAAACTTTAACTTTTTCCCGGGGCCAAAATAAATTGAGTGCCATTAAAATTTAAATTGCTTCGTGCAGTAATTAATTTGAGGAACCCACCACTTCCGGTCCGGAGGGTGGGCACTCCAAATTTGCCCAACAATTACTTTTCGAAGCTTTCTATCTCAACTCTGGTCGGTTGATGGCCATCCTTCAGCCCAAAAAGTTGCAATCACTTTCCTTCAGCGTTTTGTTTATTCTCGCCTGGGACTGTCTGACTGCAGTCAGAATTTGAAGGGGGATTGACTTTTCCGTTTTTAGTGGAATATCATTTCAAAACGGTTCTGACGAGAGGCACTTACTGGGGGGCCGGAAATGAAGTCGAAATTAGGACGTCAAGTTGGGATTGCGCAGAAAAGTTGCATTTGGTAGTGTGCAATATTGAAAGTTTTTAATGTTTTTGAAGCAGTTCTTTTTAGGAGAAATTTAAACAGAACTGCTTTTAAATCCTGGTTATTGACAGAAGAGAAATGTTACTTGAATGATGCTCAATATTTAAAAAAAAGGATTTAGAGACGAAAACATTGAAATCATCACCGGATGACGTGAAAATTTCGTACCAACTGCCCTCTTCAACCAAATTGCTTCACCATTAGCCATAATGCCGCGAACTGCATTTCATCAGGTCATTAAAGAGATGAACTTTTCGGCGGCCTGACGACTTCCCGAAACCACCACCACCCACCATCCAGAGGAATCAACTTTGTATTTGTGTGTGTGTGCACGTGGCTTAATGTTGCTGTCCGTCAGACCTCACCAGCTGGCCACATTTTGGATCCACCGCAATTTGGCTGGCCACTGAGTTGTCCTATTTTGAGTGAGTTTGTGTGTCTGTGCGCGCTTGGTTTGCGAACTCATTTTAAACTCTGATGGTCCAGCGAACTTCCGATGGACAACTCGGATGGTTCTGGTTCTGATCCTGCCACGACCACCACCACCACCACCACTTTAGCATCCGGCAAATAGTACTACAAATAGAATTCATTATCGTCCTATTAGGAGCAATTGGTGAGAGGGGTCAAAAGCATTTAACAATAGTTTAAATTTTACATTCATTTTTAAATGAGTAATTCTAAATAAATATTTTCGTTGTTAGAAATTTCACATTTTTTTTTAAACTGTGCCAAAATGTTGATTGGCACTCTGGTGGTGTGGTGTCACATGCTGGCGGTTGCTGCGGGGTTGGCATAAGTTGACTTTTTGATGGGCTCACCGGACATTTCCCCTTTGTGTCCTCTGAGCCTACTGACCCGGAATTTACAGGATTGGGCCTATAGGCAGTGTGGTGGTGTTGTGTAACACTCTGGGTTGGCTTCCACGGTAATGTGCTGGTGAAAATCTGGTGTGAAAATAGGTCGGAATTCTGATTTTTGAAACACGAAATTCAAATATAAAATCACAAGGTGAAGTCTTTTCAAGACTGCCACCATAAAAAAAAAAACAGCATCGAAGCTCGGAAAGAAAGCGGTTTACATCGTCTGCTGAACATCCTGTTATGAATTACCATCCAATTTATCATTGGGACTTATTTCCGTTTTATTCTATTCTGCGGAACCCAAATCCAACCATCTTCAGATTCTGCGATGTGGAGTTGAAGGTTGACCATTGTCTACTTCGTTCTCACAGACATTCTCTACTTTATAGCTTAGAGTAACGTCTTTAAAAATAAACAAATCCTTGAGAAGATGAACGCAGTTTAGTTCTTAACATTTAGCAATCTTCTATCTTCATCAATGTTATATTTCTGCAAATGTTAGCATACTACAGTGGACTCTCTCGTTGTCGATATTGAAGGGACCATTGAGAGCGGGGGGTATCAAATTATAGAACGAGAAATTAAAGGGAACTGATACATTTATCGACACCTGGAACAAAATTGTTATCGAGAAGATCGACTGCCACAGAATCGACTGTATCTATGAACTTACGAAATCATTTGGTTCATCAAAGATATCATATTTTCCGATTTGATTTTTTTCTGGTGCATTTTTTTTAAATTTACTGATTTCAAAAACTATCATCATTTGACTATGCATTTAAATGTACATTGCAAACGCATTTGAGTCAGTTTTGTCTTTTGTTTCACGTCTCATCCAAACAGTAACGTAAAAGCATAATCATTTGAGCAATTCTCTACGAAATCGGCCGATTTCGACTATTTTTATTTTTTGTATTTTTTTATTTGGCTCAAACTTTGTGGGGGCCTTTGCTATGACCAAAGAAGCTATTTTGTGTCATTGGTTCACCAATACAAGTCTCGAAACAGTATTGGCAGCTGTCCATACAAAAATACGTAAATATTCAAACAGCCGTAACTTTTGAGTGAATTTTCTGATCTTTGGCAAAGTTGTAGGTATTGTTGAGGACTATTGAGAAAAAATAGGTACAAGGAAAAAAAAATGCCGATTTTTTATTAACTATTTTTTCACAAAAACTATTTTTTTTATTTTCGAGATTTTTTGATATGTTTAAGGGGACAAAAACCCGCAACTTATGAGACATAGAGAAGTATGGTCAAAAAATCTGCCGCCGAATTATACATTTAAAAAAAATGTGAGTTTTGAAAAAAATCGAAATTTCATACAAAAAAATACCTAATTTTTTTAATGTAAGATTAAATTTGTAATCGAAAAGTACTCAACAGATTTTTTGATAAAGGGCCCTTTTTTCAAGATATAACTCAGCAACTAATGGTCAGATTTTCAATGTTAAAATATGAAACTTTCGTGGAATTTTCTGATCTTTTCGAAAACAATACTTTTAAAATTTTTGAATCAAGACTTACATTTTAAAAGGGAGTAATATTGAATGTTTGTATGGGTAAACGAATGACACAAAATAGTTTCATTGATCATAGGGATGGCCCCCACAAAGTTTGAGCCAAAGAAAAAAAAACAAATAAAATCCATTTCCGGTTTTGGTAGAGAATTGAACATTTGTAAAATTTAATGAATATTTCGGAAAAAAATAATGAAAGGTCCTTTATATATTGAAAATTTCAATCAATCGTAAATATAAGACAATTAGTTGCTGAGATATTGGCATTAAAAATGGTAAGACTAAAAAAACTTAAATTTTCCTGTTGTTTTTCTTCTATCCGTATCTATGCAATGATAGGTCCAATATTCAATGATTCACAAACAAATTTAAAGTAAATTTTCAAACTTATCGAAACAAAAAAAATACAGAATCCAGAATCTCGAAAATATATTTAAAATTTATTTTTGTACTTTTAGAATGCAATTTTGGCCGGGTAATTTTTTATTTTTTTTTCGGAAAAAATGACAAAAGTAGTGAAATGCGGATTTTGAGAAATTGTTTTAAAAATGAAAAAATAAACTTCCCAGTGAGCATTTTTTTACCAAAACTGGAATTTGATTTTATTACATGGGCGTTATATTGAATGTCTGGTTCTTTTTAAATTTAAGTCTTGCTTTCAAAATTTAAAACATATTTTTTTGAAATGATCGGAAAATTAAATTTTTAGTTGCCGAGACATTGTCAAATTTTTATTTATATATGTAATTTAGATTTTTTTCTTAAAATCATTCTTTTCAAAAAATACTTTTTGATTACTTTTGTTAATCAAAAGTGTGACAAGGGGGGAGGGGGTATGTAAGGTCGTGACGTCACGCTAGACTATTTCTTGAATACCGAAAATACAGTCTAAGAATATATCTTAAAAAAAGTTTAATGTTTGGTAAACTTTACTCACAAATCAAACACGATACAAGGCTTTAAGAAACAGGGTTTTTGATGATTGTTGATCAGATTTTCATTTTAAAAAATATGGTGATTTCTATCACTAAAACATTTAAAAAATAAAAATGGATGCTAAAACCTGTAAAAATGAAAACTTTCTCGATTGATCACCGAATTTAAAAATAATCCTATTTATAAATCATGCAAAAATTGTTCAAAAAATCAAGAAGGGGGGGGGAGGGGGGGTCCAACAAATTGTTTATTTGAATTTATTTGAAATTATGAACATTTTCATTTTTTGATCGAAGCTTTTGGATGGATTACGAAGACAACATTCAAATGCTAATATCTCGGCAACTAATGATGCGATTTTCAATGTTCAATGTGAAATTGATCTTTTAGATTTTAGAGTCTAAAATTCTTCTTATGTTGAAAATTATATTTAGCAAGCCAGATTGAAAATATTTTATATTTTTGTGAAATTCCGAAATAAAAACTTGCAAGAAGATTTTAAGAGAAAAACAAACATCAATACTTAGATATTTTGAAAAACTAATGATTGCAAAACGACTGGGCTGATGTAAAATGCATTTTAAAACATTTTTGCATTCATATGTTAATTACCATGGCTTGCAATTTCGATTTTCACAGGTTGTTCAAAAAATCGTTCTTTTCTTCAAATTTATCACATATTGTTTGTCTCTGTCTTCATCATCAATCAATAATACTCAGCTTCAGATAGAACCTAGTGATTGTCAGCCCCAATTTGTTCGCCGTTTCCCAACCGTGACATCTTCGTCAATCCAATCGCTTAATCAATAACTCACAACACCTCCACTAACTACCTTACCTGTGGCCAGGCCCGTATCCAGGATTCTTCAATGGGGGGTGTTTCCCCCCATAAGGCGTTAGGGGTGTATGTGTATTATAGGAAGGGCGTATACAGTCAACAAATGCGTACCAAACAAAAACGTGAAATTTGGTTTATATATTGTAGCAGTGATGCTAAAAAATATCTAAACATCAATAAGTTCATGAAAATATTGTTATTCTTGCATATTATTATTGATGTGATATATGTGATAGAAAATATTGAAATAACGTTATTGAATCCTTGATAGTTTCGATTGTTTTGTTTTCAATTTTTTTTTCTCTTCAATAATTTGTTTTGTCCCTTAATTTTTCGAGAAAATTTAAAGTAGGGCATTTTTTATCTATACACAGCTTAAGCCAGATTGGTAACGAACTCGAGCATCTCAAGCCAAATCAATTCAAAATGGAAATCAACTCGTATTATCTATGCGTTTTGGTTTTCGCCGTTTTTTTATTTTTCAAACATATCATGAGCTTATAGTTTGTGTTTTAAGGAACAAGTTTGCCGAAGACATCAGCGAGATTTGCTTTGGCACAAACAACAATTTTAGTTTGAAAAAAAATTAAGGCGATGTAGACGTATCTCTTCGATGTTTTCAGCAAAGTTGTTCTTTAAAACCCAAACTATAAGCTCATCAAGTTTTTGGAAAATCAATATCAACAAAATGTTTTCGTACCAAACTTACCAGATTTCTAGCTTTCTTTGAAAGAACACAAACATTAAAGCTGACGGATATTTTTTTTCTTGTTAAATGTAACATACCAACCAACAACTTTTTTTCAATCCTCGGTCATATCACACAATAACATTTTTAAACATTTTCAAATCAATCACATTTAAGAGAATAGTTTGTAGATAAAAAAGATAATATCGTCAAATAAAACATTGATTTGTCCGTACAAGTTTCCATAGAAGTTTAACAGCTGCCCAATGGGCAGTGCCCATACAATTGCTTACGAGGCCATTTCACGCCACTCGAAATTGACTTTTTCTGAACATGCCTAAAATTTAGCGGAGCTGTTTATCCTATCGAAACATACAAAATCTCTAAGCTAAGCTTAAAGTAGCAGAATTTTCCTACATTCATCCCTGCATCATTTATTCTAATTGCTCAAAATGCTGCCATGTTTCGCGTCAAGGTTCTTTTAAAAATTGCAGTCAAATATTGCTCTATCATTTTTTTCCAAAATATTTGACAATGTGTTTTTTAATTGGCGAAAATCGTCAAACTTTGGGGCAGTGCCAAAAAATAGAAGATTTTTTCATGTTTCGATATGATAAACAGTTTCGCCAAATTTCAGCAGGATCAGAAAAAGTAAATTTCGAATTTGTACTTTTTTGTTTCCAGTTGGTCAAATTGGCGTACGTAGTCAAAGTTGGATTTGGATCTGGCTGATAACGATCTAAGTATTTTTCTAACAAAATCCAGGAGGGCCTATCCAGTTAGTCAAAGGCTTTATAATAAAAATAGCTGGCCGATTTTAGTGCGATTTCGATTTTTCGAGATTTTAATGAGGCCTTATTAAGCTAAACTTCAGTTTTTTTCAAGGCGTCAACGATCAAAGTTTTTTTTTTAAATAATTCTTATGAAGGCGTATTAAGCGAGAGTTTAGTTTTTTTCAAGGCGTCAGCGATCAAAGCTTTTTGCCTTTTTTACAAAAGAAAGGTTTAAGGTTTGCTTTTGGAAAAACGCTTTTTTTCAGAAATCTTAAAAAAAAAACGTGCACGGCGAGGGATCGTCCCAGAAAAAATCCTATGTCTAGTTTGAAGGTTTAGATGCGTTCTTTCGATTGAATTTTGGCCCGAAACCCGGAACTCGAAGTCTGATTTTTGAGAGCTCTTTTTCTGAAATACTTGTGCGATGTCTGTATTCGCTCTTAAAAATTTGTGTCTTACATCATTGGAAAACCGCTCGTGAAACTCACATTTTTTTAATTCAGATTTGTAGCCGTGAGGTCGGAGATGAACATTTTATTTTTCGACTCACAATTTTCGACCAGTAAATGTGGTCAAAGACATTTTAAGAGGTATTTTTTGGACTATTTTACAGATAACACTATTAAATTAAAATAATTCAGTTTAAAACAAAAATCCATTCGAAAACATGCGCCATAAACTGCTTGGGCCCAAAATGATATAGCCATATTAGTGTTTTTAGTCTTGTTTTTACCCTATTTTTCCTATTACATTTTTGGTTTTATACGGAATCATAATCTGAACATCAAATTTGAAGTCCCGGCTCGTTCTCGCTCAAAAGATCGACAAGTCGTCAAGTCGAAGCATAAACGCCAGCACATTTACGCTTGCGCGTTTTACGCTGCGCGTGAAGGTGTTCTTTCTGGCTTCTCATAATAGATCGACAAAGTGCAATATCGATACATATTTTTTAAAGTTAATCATAGACTAACATTAAAGACTGAGTACCCTTTATTTTTTTCTAATAATGTCAATCAAATAAGTTTTTCTTAATTAAATATAATTAGGACCCATAATGTACCTCTGAAAAAAAAAATGCATTCGAGGTTTAGTCTAAAAAGATTCGAAGCTTTAGGTCAAATTCTCACTGGGTGGTATCATTATGTTTCTGAAAACTTAATTGCACCAATATATTTTTCGGAGCTTCATCATTTTGTAAGAAAGGCTCTATTTCACCTCTGGTGATATTAAATTGGGTTTTTTTTTATATTTTCTTGAGGGCGTATTTAGTGACAGTTGAATTTTTTTCAAGCCGTCAACGATCAGAGATCAATGATCAAAGTTTTTTTTTTAAATATTTTTAATGAAGGCGTATTAAGCGAGAGTTTAGTTTTTTTTCAAGGCGTCAGCGATCAAAGCTTTTTTTATATGTTCTTGAGGGCGTATTTAGTGACAGTTGAATTTTTTTCAAGGCGTCAACGATCAAAGTTTTTTTTAATAATTTTAATGAAGGCGTATTAAACCAGAGTTTAGTTTTTTTCAAGACGTCAACGATCAAAGTTTTTTTTTATTATTTTTATGAAGGCGTATTAAGTGAGAGTTTAGTTTTTTTCAAAGCGTCAGCGATCAAAGCTTTTTTTAAAATTTTCTTGTTGGCGTATTTAGTGAAAGTTTGTTTTTGCAAGGCGTCAACGATCAAAGTTTTTTTTAAATTATTTTAATGAAAGCGTTTTAGCCAGAGTTTAGTTTTTTTTTTCAAGGCGTCAACGATCAAAGCTTTTATGTATATATTTTCTTGAGGGCGTATTTGGTGACAGTTGAATTTTTTTCAAGGCGTCAACGATCAAGGTTTTTTTTTAAATAATTTCTTGAGGGCGTATTTAGTGAAAAAAAAATTCAAGGCGTCAACGAGCAAAGTTTTTTTTTAAATTATTTTAGTGAAGGCGTATTAAGCGAGGGTTTAGTTTTTTTCAAGGCATCAGCGATCAAAGCTTTTTTTTATATTTTCTTGAGGGCGTATTTAGTGACAGTTGATTTTTTTTCAAGCCGTCAACGATCAAAGTTTTTTTTTTAATATTTTCTTGAGGGCGTATTTAGTGAATGTTTTTTTTCAAGGCGTCAACAATCAAAGTTTTTTAAATTATTTTATGTAGGTAAATACGCCTTTATAAAATAATAAAGAGTATAGTTTTGTCTCAAGGCGTCAACGATACAAGTTTTTTCAAAATATATTCGTGAGGGCGTATTTAGTGCAAGTTGAGTTTTTCCAAGGGGTCAGCGATCAAAGTTTTTTTTAATTTTCTTGAGGGCGTATTTAATGAAAGTTGGGATTTTTGCAAATATTTTCATGAGGGCGTATTGAGTAAGAGTTTAGTTTTTCTCTTGGCGTCAACGAACATAGTTATTTTAAATATTTTTAGAAGGGCGTGTTTTGGGAAAGTGGAGTTTTTTCTTAGCGTCAAATGTTTTTATGAGGGCGTATTTACTGAGAGTTGAGTTTTCACTTGATGGCGTATCTAGTGAGAGTGAAGTTTTTCCCTGGTTTTCAAACATTGATAGTCATAAAAAATGGCGGCCCTTCGGGCCGTGTCTTTTTCGGGGCGTTAGGGGTGTAAGCCATTTTTTCCATGGGGGGTGTTGAACACCCATAACACCCCCCTTAGATACGGCCCTGCCTGTGGCCTGTCTCGACAAATCTGAGCTCACCTTTGATTCCTCACCACCATCATCATCATCACAATCCGCGCCAGGTATCTTATTCAACAATATCCTCCCACATCCTCGCACGAGGCTGATGAGCTTTCAGCGCTGACATCATTAGTTTCAGCTCACATTCTAATTTGGTCTCATCTTCTGCGCTGCGCTGCGCTGCAGCATCCCCAAAATGCAATCTCCGCGACGCGATGCTGCATTCACGAAAAATTACGCGACCCCCGCAGAAAGAAGACGTTGTCGTCGCGACGTGACGCTCCAGATTTCGGCAACCACGTGGCCTTTCCCCTCTGTCGAGAAAAATAGAAGAACTTCAACAAAGTCTGTCAGTTTGCCATAAAAGCGCAAGAGATTGTTCTGTAGAACGTTCGTTCAGCGAGAAGCGTTTGTTGCTTGTTTAGGGGGGATGATTTATGCCACTACATTTCGGAAAGTCAGTTTTCAGCGTGCAGCTGCAACCGCTGCACCAAAGTGCATATGTACTCTTTCTCGGCAACAAACCACACATTTTTCCGCCACAGATTTTCCTTGTGAAAAATGAAAAAATTGGAAAAAGAACGAGCGAGTTTTTCGCTAGATAAAGCGCATCATGTTTTGATTTGTTGCTCATCTTTCGAGCGCATTCTGGTTTCGGTTGAATAAAATGGGGTTAAATAACAAACCCTTTTGTGGGTAGAAAAAAATGAAACTTTGTTCAAAGTTTATTATATGGAAGGTTGCATGGAACGCCATTGGATGCATGTTGTTCAAAAATAGCTTCAAAGTTAGTGCTTTTGTCTGGATGTAGGAGCAATTCTCTACGAAATCGGTCGTTTTTTTATAATTTTAAATTTTGTATTTTTTAATCTGGCTAAAACTTTTATGATGCTTTTGGTATGCCCAAAGAAGCCATTTTGCAACATTAAATTGTCCATATAATTTTCCATACAAATTTGGCAGCTGTCCATACAAAAATGATGTATGAACATTCAAAAATTTGTATCTTTTGAAGGAGTTTTTTTTATCGATTTGGTGTCTTCGGCAAAGTTGTAGGTATGAATAAGGATTACACTGAAAAAAATGATACACGGTAAAAAAAATTTGGTGATTTTTATTTAATTTTTTGTCTCTAAAACTTAATTTGCAAAAATCATTATTTTTATTTTATTTTTTTTATGTGATTTAAGGGACATCAAAGGCCAACTTTTCAGTAATTTCCAGGTTGTGCAAAAAATCGTTGACCGAGTTATGAATTTTTTAATCAAAACTGATTTTATCAAAAAATCGAAATATTTGTCGCAAAAATTGTTCAACTTCATTTTCCAATGTGAAATCAAATTTGCAATCAAAAAGTCCTTAAGTGAAATTTTGATAAAGTGCCCTGTTTTCAAGTTAAAGCCATTTTTTGGTAACTTTTTGTAAAATAGTCACAGTTTTTATTTTTTTAAATAGTGCACATGTTTGCCCCATTTTGAAAAAAAAAGTTGAAAAGCTGAGAAAATTCTCTATATTTTGCTTTTTTGAACTTTGTTGATACGACCCTTTGTTGCTGAGATATTGCCATGCAAGTGTTTAAAAACAGTAAAATTGATGTTTTCTAAGTCTCACCCAAACAACCCACCATTTTCTAATGTCAATATCTCAGTAACTAATGGTCCGATTTTCAATGTTAAAATATGAAACATTTGTGAAATTATCCGATCTTTTCGAAAACAATATTTTCAAAAAGTTTAAATCAAGACTAACATTTCAAAAGGGCGTAATATTGAATGTTAAGGGTCGTATCAACAAAGTTCAATAAATTAAAATTTAGAGAATTTTCTCAGCTCTTCAAACATATTTTTTTCAGAGGTGGGCAAACATGGGCACTAATTTAAAAAAATGAAAACCTGCGGCTATTTTCAAAAAAGTTACCTTAAAATGGATATAACTTGAAAACGGTGCACTTGATCAAAAATTCACTGGTGTACTTTTTGATTGCAAATTCGATTTTACATTGAAAAATGAAGTTGAAAAATGTTTGCGACCAATATTTCGATTTTTAAAAAAATGCTGTATTGATTCAAAAATTCATAACTCGGTCAAAGATTGTTTGCCCATCCTGGAAATTTTTGAAAAGTTGGCATTTGATGTCCTCTAAAACTTATAAAAAAAATAATAAAAAAAATTAAAAAATAAGTTTTTTGCAAATCAAGTTTTAGTGACAAAAAGTTAATTAAAAAATCATGTAGTCCTTATCCTTACATATTACTTTGCCGAAGACACCAAATCGATCAAAAAATTCCTTCAAAAGGTACAGATTTTTGAATTTTCATACATAATTTTTGTATGGAAAACTGCCAAATTTGTATGGAAAATTATATGGACAAACTAATGATGCAAAATGGCTTCTTTGGGCAAACCAATGGCACCAAAAAAGTTTCAGCCGGATAAAAAAATACAGAAAAATATCGAATGATCGAAATCTCAGAGAATTGCTCAGGAGCAAAATACCCTCATTTTTAAACACATTCAAGCAAAGTTATCATCTCAAAGATATACGATCGGATATTTAAGCTAAAGCATGCCATTTTTTGTTGTTGCCGATCCTTAACACTGTTGAGAGGAAACTTTCAACTCTCGAGAGTACAATTTAACGTTGTCGAGACTAAACAAATAGCATGCAGCAAACAATGGCTCGTTTCGTTCCTCAATGCAAACTTTAGTACCCTGTAAACAAATTAGATTGCACTTGAGCTTTTACGTTTCCCATTCACGTATGCTCCTGCTCTGAAGGTATCGCCCTTCAAGGGCACTTTTGGCTGAAGAATTGTGCTTTTTGAGAGGGCAAATCGTGCTTCTCCTTGATCGTTCGTTTAAATAAAAATGAACAATTTTCGTAACTAAAAAAACACTAAAAGTTCCTTCTCCGAAGCTCACCAAGTCCAGCAAACTTTTGCCCCCAATCTCGAGTTTTTTTTTTGCGTCAGCTAGTTCAGCCACTATCAACACGAACATATTTTATTGTTCTTGATTTATGAACCGAAACTCGGGCAAACAAATAGTAAAAAAATACAAACTTTAGTGGTGGCTTTTAGCAACCCCTGCTCGAAATCTACGATGATCGGAACCTAATTTCAGATAAATTGTGCTGCCCGGGTTGGCCAAGCGCTCAATTTTGGCCGTATTGTCCGAGGTTGCAGCGTTCGGAAAGAAACGCAATCAGCGTGATGCACTTCTTCGGGGGGTTTGGGTCAGAGTGGTCGTAAACTTTCGACCAAACGGGAAATCACACCTGAAAGTAGTGTTTGGAGAGTGCATTGGATTTTTTTTAATACATTGTTTCAATTTGATGAAGTTCATGTGACATGACCTACCCGAACAAAGCTGAGAGTTTGACGCAATTTCTCCGAACAGGACTTAATTTCACATTTTCCAAGCCACTGTTATCCGCCAACCAACGATAATCCAATATTGTGAAGCTTAGTCGCCACATAATTAAGCGACCATAGTTATCAACCAGATAACGCTCACCATAACCAAATCGCTTCCAATTTCCCACACAATGCTTCAACCTGTCATTTTCCATGAAGCTCCCGGTATCGCACACCGATTAAAAACTTCATTACAGGGCTCATTTTTCCGAGAGTCGCCGCACCAATTACGGCCTTGATTAGATCTGTCCGAAAAGTACCGTGTGATGTGACTCAATTACACACTCATGATTCGCCGTCCGCCGTATCTTTCTGGGCTCGGACCAGTGTTGCCAGCCATTAATTTTCGCTGTGGTCAGCACTCCATCTAGCCGGTGGCCACCGGGATCGTTATCACCGGCTGGGTAGCAAATGGTCTGCTAAAACTGCCCGATGATGATAAGTACATATGGTGGAAATGACTAGCCCCTTGTGCGTTCCAGTTTAAAAAAAAAGTGGGCATTGGGTTCCACATTTTGTGGGGCCTTTATGTGGAGACCATTTCTCTTAGAGCCCGAACAGCTGGTTTTTATTATCAATTGGGGTTGGCTCGGTTTCCCAGCGTAAAGTGGCCGAGGATGGCATCTTGTTTTTGAAAGCTGGATATAACTTTGATTATTATCATTACACGGTTAGAAATGGCACATCCACTTTTGAGTGAATCCTTGGCCATTTTGTTAATAGCTTGCTTATTTCCTCATAGTCATATAACATACATTTTTAAAAATGACATCAATATAATGTGCCCAGAAAAAAATGATCCCCTGCCTCACAAGCCGAAAACGGTGCCAATAAAAAGCTTTAAGAAAATTGAAGGTATTTTTTTATACATTTTACCGATTTTTCCCATTAAAAAAGCCCTTGAGTATCAATAACTAAATGTTGACCGTATTGCTCAAATTTGACCCAAAGTCCGAAAATACCTCTAAGAACAATATTCAGCATTTGGAGCGAGGTTTTCAATAAAAGTCCCATATTCTGGGCACCCTAATATATATCTCTTATCAGTGTTTTCATGTCGATATAATTACTTATTAATTAGTTATAATTAGCTCAATCGTGCACAAAAAAGTGCAAAATTTAAATCAGCATTTTCTGATCAAGCTCAAATTAAGTGGGGTAATCGTTAAAATGAGTCCTAGCTCGACTTTGTACGGCTTGTGGTTTTAGAGATACCGCAGTAGAAAAATAGTTTTTTTTTTATAATTTTTTGATTTCGAGTTCTGGGTACGTTTGAGATTTGAGGTTTGAGGAGTCCAAATATTTTTCAATGGATGCCTTCATCGACTTTTTTTTGCGTGTGTCTAAAATTCGCCCGAAATTTCATGGAGGCAATTGCTACAAAAAAGTAGGAACGACGTTTTCGTTTGCAGAAATTACAGATTTGATTAAATTTGATAAGAATCATCAATACATCCTTACAAATCTTTGGAAAAAAATCGTCTCGATTGGTAGAGTTATGGCCAAGGGCCAGCGACCAATTCCCCCCTTGGATTATTTTCAAGTTCTTTATTCCTCCCTTCATTTTTTCAATTTACAAAAAAATGGCTTAAGTTTATGTAGAAAGATTACATTTTTCACTTGAACATATATTTTTCTATTCTTTTCAATAATATTCAATAAAAGATCAAATTCTTAACGATTTGTTTTGACAATTTTTCATAATCTGCTCATGTTAAGGGGTTACATACATGTAAAAAAAAATTTCATATTACAGAAAATTTATTAAATCCACTTAAAAGATGATTTTCAATCACTCCTGAAAGTTTCATGAAGATATTTTATGATTAAAGTAAGTTACAGACGATTTAAGCTAAAAATGTTGCCATGCGCAAAGCGAACTGTAAAACTTTGCCACTTTAAAATTTTAGCGATGACCTATACATGTCTGGGTACCAAAATTTTTGTAATTAAAAGACGCAACTTTTGGTACCCAGACATGTATAGGTCATCGCTGAAATTTTGAAGTTATCGCAGTTTTAGTGAAAAATTTAATTTTTTGCCAATTTCGTCATTCTCCGGTTTTTGCGCGCGGCTCGTCAGAAAACACGGATTTTTTTTGAAAAAATCATATCTCGGAATCCTGTTGATGAACTCCTCCCATTTTTTAGTATTTTATGTAAAAATGTCCAGGGAATCCGATAAAAATATTTGCAGACATAGGCTCTTTGGTCCAGACACCATCAAAACGGCATTTTAATGTTTCATACGCCCTTTTCATATGTTAGGCTAGATTTTTGAAACTTCTTACTATTTTTCTTTGAAAGGCCAACTTATCACCTTTCATTTGCGTATAAGACAATTGAAATCGGTTAAAATGGCGAGAAGTTATGATTTTTCAAAAAAAGTGGTTTTTGCGAAAATCGACGAAAATGGCCATTTTTCAGACCACCCTAACACGGCGTAGGCCACCCTAATGGCCAAACAAAAAAATACGGGTCTAATTATTTCGGCCAGGGAACCCCCAGAAAAATTTTGAGCCCGATCCGAGCACTTTTGTTTTTTTCCATGCTGTTTTCGTGGGGAATTGCTGTATAGCTGTATCTCGACAATGATACAACCAAATGTCTTTAAATTTATTTTGTTAATAGTTGAAAATGTATATTTTAATGTTCTGAAAACGGTTTAAGTTTGTGCTCAAACCAACCTCTGACATTGCCGATTCACATGTATTTAACCCCTTAAATGGAATGCAAAACCAAAATATATTTTTGAATTATCCTTCAACAACGCTTCCTGTATTAAGAAAATGCAAGCAATCACATTTTTATTTCAGGCAAATTTACTTTACTACACAACTCTTGTTTAACATTTAATTCGATATTCAGCAAAACATCACAGAAATCATGGTTGGGCCAAGATTATTACTGATCCTTGGCAAAAATAATTTTTATTTTCAAATTTAATTTTCAAAGAAATGTTCATGTTTAAAGAAAAAATTAAACAGCCAAATCTTGAAGAAAAATCTCATACAAACAAAATTAAAACTTCTCACAATCTCAAAATCCCAGAACCTAAGGAATTTAAAAAAAAAATTAAAGCTATGCTCATGTTTGATAGAATGTCAATGAATTATGTATCACAATCCTTCAGTAAGGTAATTTTTGAACACTAGAACTACTAGAATTATTCAAGAAGTGTTCATGTTTTAAACGATATGAAAATTCAGAGAAATTGATTTCTTCAAAAAAAAATTACAAAATTTGTAGTTTTTGTCAGATATATCTTAGATATTTTCAAAGATAAAACAGAAGCAAACAAAATAAATTGTCTAAAAAATCACAAACTTTACAATAAATTCAAAGTTATTAAATGCATTAAAACTTCGATGCGAGTAAACTTTGTAAACATTCCTATTCTACTAGAGACACATGCACGAAAATGTTAAGTCTCTATAGTAATAATTAAAAATAAAAATAAACCTCGAAGAAAGTGCCAGAGAAAGACTTGAGTTTTTTTTTATCAAAAACGTTCAACAACAAGTTTTTGAGATGTTTCTTTAATTCTTCGGTTTATATTTTTTACTTGGTCCATCCATTCCTTTTGGCAAAAGATGCAATTCTGTTTAATTAGTTTTTCCATACACGGCTCTATACAATTTTTGATTTTTTGAAAATCTGTACCATCATTTCGGGTGAATTAGGCCAACTGTTTAGCATTGTTACTGTTCAAAATTTGGATGTTTTTGATCAGTTTCGGATTGAACAGACATAGAACAACAAAAATAATGCATCGTTTTTCAAATTTAAAGCTTTTTTTCACTTTTTTTAAATTATTTTCCACTTAATAAGTGCTCTCATACTGCTGGTATCAAAAGAAATTCAACCGAAGAGTCTAAGCGTTTTGAAAAACATATTTTCAGGTTTTTTAAATTCCGACTTAAATTTAAATTAGGCCAGATAACATGATTCAAGCCCTTTGTGTGTCGCGATTTTGAAAATCTTAAAATATTATTTCATGGGGTTGAACAATTTTCTCACTTTTACATTGAAAATCCAAGTTTCCAAGATTTCGTTGATTAAAACTGGTTTATTAAGCTTTAAAAAACATATTTTTGGTAATTTTAAATTCTATGCAATTCTTTAGCCAACAAACGAGGGTAAATTAAGTAAAAAATAGTAATTGTAGAGAATTTTCTCAGCTTTTGCAAATATATATTTTTTGTGGGTTAAAAATGACCAATAAAGGAAATTGTAGAAAATTTTCTTCGCCTTTGCGAATATTTTTGTTAAAGATTGACAAGGCTTTGTGGTATTTTAAAAAAAATAAAAAGATGATGTTGTTGAATAATATAACCAAATAATTGCGTACCTTGACAACATTTTACAAATATACATTTCGTTTTAGAAATTCAACTTTACATCTGAAAATGTTTTTTTGATGTTGCTGTTTCAGAATTGAATATTTATTTTTATTATAACTTTCATTCATTTCATCCCAAAAACACTAATTTGCCCAAAAAAAAATCATGACATGGCCGCAAATAAAACATCCTTCAAAGAATCACTTTTGTCTTCTAAAATATATCATAAAATAAAAAGTAATTTAGGGGCTAAAATTAATCAAAATCGTTATTTTTTGTGACAAAATTCCTTTTTGAATTACTGAATTTCGAACGCTTTTATCAATATTTTTTATTTTTTCCTGTGATGACTATAAACAAACCAGTTGTAAAGTAAAATTATGCCGTATCAAATTCAGCCAACACAATTGGAAACCAAAAAAATTAAATTTTCCTTGCGAAAAAAAGCGGATCCCAAATCGACCCTTCCGGCCTCGGACTCGTTCCGGTTTCGCACATATCCCACCCAATAATTTAAAATTCAATCAGCAATTCGTGTATTCGTTTGAAAGCGCACGCCAGCCTTCCGAAAATTGAATTGTGAATCCTGCATAAAGTTTTTCTCCCGCTTTTTTTCCTTCTGATGTCTACGCTCCCAGCGCAGCGTCGTCATTTCGTCGGGGGCTCATGAATGGAACATATTCCTGGCAAGACGGCGACGTCCAACCAACCGAAAGAAAACTCGCTTTCGACGAATGTTTTTGTCTTTATTCGGGGCCGCCAGTTTTTCGGTCTTCAGTGCCCCACGGTGACAAAAATTGCTCAATCAGATTCTGCGGTTTGCTTCGGATCGCCAGCAGCAGTAGAACCAGCAGCGAGAAATTTCTAGCTAGAAGAGTCCAAGGCACCAGCAGCAATCTTCGCCGAGGTTCTTCACTAAATTGCCCCGTTTCTGCATGCTTGTGAGACGATGATGATGCTGCTGACAAATCAGCAGAAACTTCACGGATATTCTAAGGGTTGAGGAGCCTTTCGGCAGCTGTACGGGGTGGGTTCAAATTGTGTGAATATAGTCTTTTTACAACACTTCAAGCTTAATTCTTAAAAAAAATAATAATTTTAAATCAAACATTTTAAATCTTCAAACCCACCGTGCACCTCCACGTCGTGTGTGACTGAAATTTCGAAAGTGCCTTTCAGCTTCTGCTGCTTTTGGCATCCAAATTGGAGAGAGGAAAAACCGTGTGAGTGGGGCCATCTAGAACGTAGATGGCGACGACCTCCAAGACCTGGCGGTGGGTAGCACAAGCACGCTCCTTCGAAGCCATCGATTTAGGACAAATTGCAGGGCTCAAGGGAGTCGTGGTTCGAGGTTGTTGCAAGGAAGATTTGGCCGTGGCGAACATTCTGTTTTGGAAATACAATGTTTATGGAAAAGATATTTGAAATTTCGTTTAAAAAATTATTGAAAATTAAATACTTTTTCTGGAAAATCAATTGATTATCTAGATCATATTGAAGCTTCAACTGTTTCCAACTTGCAGAAAACTTTTCGTGGGCATTATACACACTTGACGAAGAGTGGGAAAAAGTCAGTCAGATGTCAGACATCATCAAGGATCGGGTGTTCAACAGGAACTGACAGCTTATTGATGATTTTCACATACGTCTGGAAATAATTTCAAGCCGATCCGGTATGATCTGATTTGGAAAGGTCAATTGACGTTTGCTGTAATCGATTTGAACATATCAATATGTAATCATGAAGCGGAAAACCGGTTGAATTGTTAGATAATTTGATGCATTTTCCGGTCATCCATGGCAAAAAGCTTTTCAACTGTGTTCTATTATATTGGTGACACAAATAAAATATGAAAACCACAAAAAAGCGACCAACGAGGCCAGAGGAAATAATTTCGATTAGACCATAAAACTAATTAATATCTGTCAAAGTGCTAAAAAGCAATAAATCTGTCCGGAAAAAAAGTCCCCACAACCCCACACCTACTCCCCAGTAGGCAGTAGCAGCAGCAAAAAACGACCCCCTTGCAGCCATAAATTTCCATCCTCCAGGCCGATAAATTGCGATTGCAAACGCAAATGTGCAATATGCCGTCACACACAGCCTCGCGTTGCAATCGTTGCTCCAATTTCGGACATCCCTAACCCCCTTTACAACCCCTTCCCCCTCTTTGGGGGTGGTCAGTTTTTCACTCACTCGTTCACGAACACACGCACGCACGCACCAACGCACAACAATCAATAAAATGTGTAACCAATTATCGTGGCAAATGGCATCGGAAAATTTGCAGCTGGACTGATGATTCGGAGTGGGTGCGGGAGTAGAATCTATGATGCTGTAGACTGGCAAGGGTTGGAGCGCGTGTTTGGGCGGAAAGGTCAGTGTTCGCTGCCTTCGGTCAAAGGGGCAATAAAGAATTCATAACACTTTGGAAGCGTGCCCGAGTGATGGCCAGAGGTGGGCTTAGGTATAGGACAATATATTTAGATTCAGTTTAGAATTTCAATGACTGAAATATATTTTAAAGTGTATAAATTGTTTGTTTTCATTCACCCATTATTGGAAAGACATCAATCGTCAATTAAGCACAATATGAAATTTTCAGTAAATAAAATTCTAATTTCAGAACTAAATTACTTTAATCAAAGTTTGGTCTGAAAAAAAAAATCATTAAAAGGCCAAAGAAATCTGATATAAATTGTATGTTCAATTGAACCCTCTCAGATTTTAACTTGCCTCTCCCCGCCTTCAATTTTTTTTTTACAAAAAAAAACAATTTCAAATTTTCTAAAGCTTTGGAATGGAGAACTCTTAAGAGAGTAACAGACGATTCGAGCTTGAAATTTTTCTATGCGTAAAGCGAACTGTCAAACTTGCTGAGCATTTTTCTCGAAACAACGAGTTGGATGGACCAAAATGGCCGAAATTTGGGGTGAAGACTCTCAAGACATAACCCGTGTGCATTTTAAATCAGCGCACGAGACTGGTTTAAGGAGTTTTCACCAAAATTTTGAGCTTTCACCAAAATTTTGAGTCGATTTGATCAAAGCAGTGTTGAGATATCGTGGCACCCTTTTTTTAAACTTCTTACACAGAAAAAAAATAGTTACGTAAGGATGAAAATTCTGTTAATTGAATATTACCTCTTTTTTGAGTAACTTTACATAAAAAATGTGTAAAAATATGAACCTGATGAAAATTTACCAGTTTCTGGTGTATTTTTTTGCAACCATTCCCATATGAATATTCAGCAATAGCCTGAACCGAAAAAAATGTTCTCCGATCGGGCTCAAAATTTTTCTAGGGGTTCCTTGGCCAAAATAATTAGACTCGTATTTTTTTGCCATTAGGGTGACCTACATTGTGCTAGGGTGGTTCAAAAAATGGCAATTTTCGTAATTTTTCGCAAAAACCACTTTTTTTAAAAAATCATATCTCCGCGTCATTTCATCCGATTTTAACTGTCTTAGAATCAAAAAAAAGGTGATTAGTTTGGCTATTTGAGAAAAATAGTAAGAAATTTCAAAAATTTAGCTTAACATCTGAAAAAGTCGTTTGAAAACTTAAAATGGCGTTTTGACCGTGTCTGGACCAAAGAGCCTATGTCTGGAAATATTTTTATCGGATTCCTCGGAAAATTTCACATAGTTTTTTTTTTTAAATTGGCGATGTCCAACCGTATGTTTCCGAGATTTGATTTTTTGAAAATAAAAACTGAATTTTTCTGACGTGCCACGCGCAAAAACAGCAAAATGACGAAATCGGCAAAAAATCAACTTTTTTCACTAAAACTGCGATAACTTAAAAATTTCAGCGATGACCTATACATGTTAGGGTACCAAAAGTTGCGTAGTTTAATTACGTTTTATGTGTACTTCAAATAGCACCAAATGTCTTCAACTTTATGATGTGAATAGTTGAAAATGTGTATTTCAACTCTCTGAAAACAACTATAAAAAAAGTTTAAATGTGTGCTAATACCAAACTTTGTTTTGAACTTTTAAGAAATATGCTTCATTTCAAAAATACTAATATTTACACAAACTGTCGTATTTTTTTGAAAAAACTAAAATTTTAATAATTTGCAGTATGGTTATTAAACGAAGCGAATATTGGATGCTTTTTTACATCATTAGAGTTTTTTTTTTCAATAAAAACTAAAACCTCACAAAATATTGATTTTTTTCGAAATTAAACAAGTTTTCTAAATTCACAAAGGAAGCGAAATTTCAATGCATTTTCACTTTAATAATTTTGTTTATTGCTAATTGCAATTATGAAAACTTAAGTACTTTCGGAAAAATATGGTATTTTGTGAACATTTAAGTATTTTCCAAAAAACTCTAATAATGTGAAAATGCAAACAAAATTTCGCTTCATTTGATACCCGGGCAGACGGTAATAACTAAATTCATGCCATTTCAATAACAAATACTGTTAAAATAACAGAAAGTGTTATGAAATCTTCTTGAAAAATCCATTATTGCATACGGGTTTCATAACAGATTATGTTATCATAACAAAATTTGTTATTGGTCTGATATTGGTTGAAATCCAAAACAACTTTTGAATAACATTTTTTGTTATAGAAGAATACCTCAAACTGTTATTGGGATGATCGGATTAGTTGTTAAAATAACAAAAAATAATAACAAAGATTTGTTCGAAGAATCACTAAAAATGTTATTGGTCTGTTATTACAATAACAATCCAATAACAAAAAAATCATAACGGCGAATAACAAATCTTGTTATAAATAACATAAAATGTTATTGGCCTAGTATTTTCAAATAACAAAAAATGTTATCCCCACGTTATTTCCGTCTGCTCGGGTACCCATATTGCAAATTTTGGAAATTTGAGTGTTTTGTGAAAATTTTAGTATTTTTCAAAAAAAGCTATAAAAAAGTGAAAAAGAATACAAAACTTTGCTTCGTTTGGTACTCATATTGCGAATTATGAAAAGAATACTTTTTGAAAAATACTGTATTTTGTGAAAACTAAAAAACTCTGATAATGTGAAAATGCAAACCAAATTTCGCTTCATTTGATACCCATATTGCAAATTTTGAAAATTCGAGTGTTTTCGAACAATACGTTATTTTGTGAAATTTTTATTGTTTTTCAAAAAACTCTTATAAGGTGAGAATGCATACAAAATTTCGCTCTGATTGATACCCATAATGCAAATAAAAAAAAATGAGTATTTTCGAAAAATACGGTATTTTGTGAAATTAAACTTTAATAAAGTAATAACATATAAAAATTCTCTCCATTTGAAACTAATATTACAAAATTAAAAAATTGAGTATTTTCGAAAAAAGGCGGTATTTTGTGAAACATTCAGTGTTTAAAAAAAATATATAAAAAAGTGATAAAGAATACAAAACTTCTCTTCGTTTGATACCCATATTGTACTTTCAAAAAATACAGTATTTTGTTAACATTTTTGAGTATTTATACTTTGAAACTGAATACAATGTTTTAAAATTGAGTTATCCTCCATTACGGTGATTAGATTATCACCGATAGAACTATCGAAATAATAATAAAAAAACTATTCAAAATCATTTTGCTCCATTTTTTATCATTATCAGCAAAATTGAACCAGTAAGTAAGACTTTTTCTGTATAAATTTTCAATGCATAAAGATTTTTTTCGCAATTTTTTCTCCAAAACCAGGATTTTTATGAAAAAACTAATAATTGAAAAACAATTGTGCTTTAATTATGCATTGCATTTATGGCCAGAAAATTTAAACTCTTATTAAAAATCAGATTGGAAAAAAGACTAAGGGATATTAAAAGTATAATTCACAGATTTTGGCCCTGAAACACTTATTTTTGACCTCATCAGAGTTGATTTGAAAAGTCGCTATTTTTATCAAAGGATCGAATATTTTACTATGGTTTAATTTTATTATATTGAAAATCAGACGCATGTTAGCTGATTTAATGTAAGATTGAAACTTAAGCGTTTATTTGTATATACATGAAATAAACTCATGCCAAATATGAGCCCTCTACAACAATGGAAAGTAATGTAAAACGGGCATTGAAGTTTGTGGTCGAAAAGACATAAAAAAATGTGAAAATTGCTCGTATTTTTGTAAAATTTAATGAAATCCAATTCTCTATGTTGCATTTGAAGTTTTTTTGAAGCTCTTCAAAATGTGCCATAAAGATTTGGGATTGGTTTGTTTTTTTTTCTTATAGCTTATTCAATTTATTGTTAAAATGTTTTTTTTTAAACCTAATATCATTTTTCATCAGCCTCCAACACCTTTCGTGGAAATTTCGTGGACTATAAGCCTACGGTTTTACCGTTTAGGCCATTCCCAGTTTTTCTCATAGTATTAAAAAATTTCTATAATAAACGTCTAATATCATTAACTTTTGCAGTGTTGGCCAACAAGACAGCACTTTTTGAGCTTAATTTTGACGTATTTGAAAGGCAAAAAAGATTTATTTAAATCAATTCAACTGAAAAACAGAACTTCTGGAGTTTCAGGACAATTTTCTATAGAAAGCATGTTGAGTTATTTTCTAAATATGATGTATTTAATTTTATTGAAACGTGATTTATACTTTTTAATTTTAAAGGCATTTTTTAAGATTTTTTTTTTCATTTTTTATATTTTTGAAAGTGTTAAACTAAAAATCTTAGTTTCTCAAATCCACTCCTGCCAACTCTGCCTCCGTTTCAAATGCAAAACTCCAAACAACTTCACTATTGCACTGCCCCCAGGTCAACCGGGTCAGCGTGGAAAAGTCACCGCTTTTCCGGTAGCCGGCAGCAACAATATCCCATGATGTATCGCGGGGGCGCTTGGATGCAATACTATTAATTTTCCAATGATTTCTATATTTCGGTCGTCGCAGAATTGCAATCGACAAATAGAAATATACCGCCCGAGGCACAGCAATGGCAACAATTTCCACTTTCACCAAGGCCAGCGAGTCCCAGCGAGGCCTGGGGCAGGTCAATTCTCGGCCAATTCTAGTTGCAGGTTGCCGTTTGTTGGTCCCGTTTTTGCCATCAATATTTATACGAAGCGCGTCGTCAACACTGACTGTGGGCGGGAGGGTTGATAAAGGGTTGGAATGCCCCTTTGGGAGCGAAATTTTGCTGGAGGGGGAGTGGGTGGGGACAGGAGCAACAATTTACGTGACTAAACAAAATATTCCTGTCATGGTGGTGATCGCGGTTCCGAGGGACACGACGAGGATAGTGACAGGACCGGGGTGGATGCAGTTTTCTGTGCAATTCACTCTGATGGATAGGGTGATGCTAATCAAGTTTTGAGAAAAAATAGAAGTTAAAAATTAACTGTGAAGCTCTTTTCTAATTTTGTAAGACAGTTACAATTAAAATTTTAATCAAACAAATATTTAATAAAATGTACCAAAACACCTAGGTCACATCACCCTCCCGGTCGCTCTGCCGAAGGCGCCCAACGGGGACATTTCATAAAGCGAGACCCGGGTGCCACTCCGGAGGCCACGCCACGCCGCCGCATGCAGAAAATTGAGGAAAATAAGCCAACGCGGGATTGTGGCTTTTTATCCTGTCCTATCCTGGCTGGCACATTGGTGCACCGTTATCACAACTGGGTGGATTTGTTCCCATACTATTGACGAGGACGAGGTGGCTTCAGCGCGACGGGGATCAACCCCAACCTCGGCATAATGAACCTGATTGAGTGGTGGGTGTTACGAAGCTGATTATTTTTTAAATTTATTTGTTTTATTTTTGACAAGATTTCAATCAGTTTTTATTTCTGGAATCCAAAAATATTTTTTTCTTAATATTATTTTCACCAAATAACAGCACTTTACCCTATAATGCACCTAGAGGACGCGTCACCCGCCCACACTGACATGTACACAAGGGTGATGCTGTGTGTATTTGTTGCATATATTGTGAGCAAGTTTTATATTTCTTTCTATATTTTTTATTCCTGTTTTTTTTTGCTGTTCCTGTCATGTTCCCGTCGATACGATGCAGTGGATCAATCGATGTTGGTTGCTACAACGCATATCGCGGCGGGACACGGTGGGAAAAACGGTTCTTTGTGGCAGCAGGAGGTCGCGTGGCTTTGAAGTGGTTATTACCTCATTAAAATTATATTGATTTTTCATTTTCTTTAAAACTCTTTACAAGAAGAGGTGGTCGATTTGATGGTATTTCAAAACTGATAAACTTTTTTTTTTGATACTTCTCTATGTTTTCGTAAATTTTACGAGATTTTAAATTTTGTTTTTTTTTATGATGATTTTATTCCTGTGTTGAAATACGCCATTTGCATAACTAGACAAGTCTCTTATCTTCATTTCACGGGATGACTGGTATCGCTCGGACTGAAAAGTAATTTGAAGTTATATCTTAATTTTCAGCTGGTGTTTGGTAATAAAATAATTAATAATAGAAAAAAAACATTCAAAGTTGTTTGAAAATAATCGAATCCAACTCCGTTTTCTGCGGAATGCCTTATTAATGGAGTTGGATAGAACATATTTGTTTAATTTACATAACTAAAATAATTGTATAGTAAAAAAAAATACAGCTTCTCCGGTTTTGGTCGTGTAACAGTTTCAAAATATGCATTAGTTTAGGTGGTCTACCTTTTAATGTTTGGACGTTGACAAACCTAACCAATAAATTCAATTCAATATTTGGCTGGAGGAAAATGTGATTTTAGATCTGACCATCTGACTTCTGACTTAATAACTAAATAATTTAAATTCAACGTAAACTCATGCTTGCCGCTTTATGTTTGACATTTGTGATGTGGGCATTTTCTCGTTACATATAACTCATTCCGAAAATCTCAATTCCTCCTAACCAAATTTCGAATTGAATTTATTGGTTGGATTTGTCAAGGTCCGAACAGTAAATGACAGACCACATGAGGTAGTACAAATTTTGAAATTATGACTCGGTCAAAATCTGAGGCGTTTTGTTTTTTAATCATATAATCAATTCAAGGTTTATTTAGTAACTAGGCAGTTATGCCAACAATAATTGGTAATATTATAATTTAAGCTGCCATGAATTAGTTAAGTTCAATATAAATTCCCAACAGCTCAACAAATAAATAAAGAGCAACACCGATAGCTTGAGACAAGATGAACCAAAATGGCAAATCAACGAAATCAGCAAAAATGTCAAGGGTTGTTAAAAAAAACCCAAAAAAATAAATAAATAAAAATATTAAAGTTTTTTTTTTTTGCATGACCACAAATTCAAAATTCAATGGTAAATCACATCTCAAGCATGCACATCACCTTTGTGCGAAAAATCACTTAATATTAAAATTTGCAAAATTTAAATTAATTCATAAAAATATTTTTTTCTTGAAGTTTTATGTCTTTTTCCGATTTGTGGTCCGAAAATTCGAAAAATGCAAAAAGTCTAAAAGTGCCCTGTTTGATTACAAATTTTGCAAACATAATCGTTATGCAATAGTTGACAATCAATAATTAGATAAATTATTGTACAAGGGAGCAATTTTCTATGAAATAGGTCGATTTCAACCATTTTTATTTTTTTTTATTTTTGATTTGGCTAAAACTTTGTTGGGGCCTTATCTATCACCAATGAAGCCATTTTGTTTCATTGGTTCACCCATACAAGTCTCCATACAATTTTGGCAGCAGTTCATACAAAAATGGTAAGTAAATATTCGAAAATCCGTAATTTTTCAAAGAATGTTTTGATTGATTTGGCGTCTTCGCATCTTCGCATCAGCCATTCAGAAGTATGGCTCAAGATTTTGCCGACGAGTTATGATTTTTTTTAATATTGATTTTTGTGAAAATTTTTAATCTCTTAGTTAAAATTTGTTGACCTCATTTTTTATGTAAAATCGAATTTGCAATCGAAAAGAAGTTTACATTTTTTTTGTATTTGACGATAACAAAAAATTTTGCGAAACAATTTTTTTTGCCATAATAAACAAACATCGAAAATTTTCAAAAAATCTAATGATTTTTAAATTAACCCAAACATGGTGAAAATGATTCTCAACGCAGGGGATTGCATGTAAAAACAATTTCAGCTGATTCCACTTAAATTTTCATTGAAATTTTGAAGTTTTTTGAAAAAATATGTTTTTTGTTCCCTGATTTTTCAAGCAAATTTTGAAGGTGGGAGACAAAAACTTTAAATAAAATGTGTACCAGCCTAAGCTGGAATTATGAACAAAGCAAATTTTGATGGTTTGTTACAATTTAGTTTAAAAAAATAAAATATCATTTTTATTCCTGATCAATTTTTTGTGTATTGTTTCAGTTCAATTATTCGTAATTCACGGGACATGTCAAATTTCATGAGTTTTTTTTTTCCGCAATATCTTGAAAATTCACTTTCCACAATGATATTCTATCAATGTTTCTGCAAAGTGGCAAACAATTGATTGTTTTCAAATTGGATGTCTAAAATAAATAATTACTTCTTGATTTACATAATTTTGAAGCAACTAGTTCAATAAAAAATTTAAGGTTTAATGACAGTTAAGCCAACGCAAATTTTATTCGATGATTTTGTTAAAGGCCAAACGCCAATATTATTAGGGGGCAAAAAAATCTAATCTGATCTAATATATTTTAATCTTTTTTAAGGGGGCAAAAAATCTTAAATCTAAAATTTCTAGAAAAATTATTTTTAATTGTTCTGGCCAGGTAAGAGTTCGAACACGTCGTGAAACATAAGATTTTTTTATTGTTCATGAATTCATAGAAATTTAAATTTTTTTTTGAATACAACTTTTAATGTTGTAATCTATTTACTATTTTTGATTTTTTTTAATTTGGAAAACTATTCTTCAAATTCCTGAATTCTAGGAATTTTGCCTCTTTTCCCTATTAAGTAATCAAAAAAACCCCAATTAATAAATAGGGAAAAAAGGAAAAAATCCTAGAATAAAGGACTTTGGGGCGGTGCCAAAAAAGAAGTGGTGGTCAAATTTGGTCCAAAATCGGGATTCTTACATGTTTTGATAGTATCAACAGCTTCTCCAAATTTGAGCTTGATCAGAGAAAGTGCATTTCGAGTGGTGTGCCAGTTGGCACGAAATGACCCTTGTGCTGCTTTTAATAAATTGCAAAATACTTATTTTACGAATGTTATTTTTCTAAACATTTAATGCCTTTTTTAGATCTATAGCCTTATTTAAAAAAAACTGTTTTAGTAGGTTGAGTGATTTTATGTTATTTGATTTTATTTGTGCAGTTGATACGTCGTCGCTTGTGTGCTATCTTCTGACACGTCCTATTTTTTACAGCAGACGTGTCACAAGATGCACACAAGCGATGATATAATCACGCAGGTTTTTTACAAGAGATTAGCTATACAAATTTGATTTTTTTTAAATAATAATCAAAGTAAAGAGAGTTAAAAAATTGCTATTTTGTAAAAAAAAAACATTTCATTTTTAAAACATTCAAATATTCCCCAACGTGCATCCATTCTTTCTCAGGTGACGTGTGAAATTCCAGTTTCCACCGAGGGCGGTTCCCCGCTGAATTCCTGCCACCCCACCCTGCCCCATTGTGATGCACCTGCAACTTTACCACCGCTGCACGGTTTGTGCCCCGCTGAAAGGTGGGGTGTTTATCGAGGATTTATTTGTATTTTATTTATTTGTATAAACACAATTTATCCTATCAATTCGTCGAGCTCGCCCAGCGCCTGAATCCAGGTAAAATTCCCAAAGTCAGCGAAGAGGGGACGGTATCCGCTGGTACGTGATGTGATCCACGTGTACGTCGTACATGCAACGGGTGCGGCAGAATCCCGCGAACGCGTGAACGTGAGCTCTTGTACGCAACAGCTCTTTTGGTGCAGCAACAACAGAACAAAAAAATGGACGAAGGCTTCGGGATCGAAATCGTTGCCAATAGTTGTTCCTGTCCCGCCCTCAACCCTGGAAACACACGTGTTTTACGGTCCCCCAAAAACGGCGCGCACGTGTGTTGGAGGGAGGCTTGGTGGTAGATTTTTCATTTTATATTTATTGCAAATAAATATTAATGAAATAGTACATGGTACGAGCGATCTACTATTTGTTGATTTTTCCACCTTCCTATGCCTCAGCTTGGTTGCACTTTGCTGACTGGGAAACCAAATGCCAACCAACCTTGAGTGCTGCTGGTGGTGGATTGTGGTGTCCGATGCAGTTTTTAACTGGGGAGGTTTGGATTTTTTATCAGGTTATTTGTGCTGGTTTCAAATCCAGTTGACACGTTCAGGGCACACGAGGGAGCTCTCTCTCTCTGGGACTTGCATGGGATCGATTGGCTCCGAGGAATACCTTTACGGCTTATAAATGATGTGTGGATCACTAGTTTGGTTCAGCAGCGGAACCCAATCGAGAGAATTTAAAAAGATAGTTTTTTTTTTTATTTTAGTCATGATGAATGTCAAAAACAGATGTTTAACCCTCTACAACCCAACCCCGCCTTTAGACGGGCTTCGATTTAAAAAATCGCCAAAAATCCATTTTTCAACCAATTTTTGATCTTTAAAAAGCATTGGAAAGAAGAACTCTTAAATTTCTAGAAAATTTATGGGTTGGAAGTTTTACTTGTTTTATGTGACTTTGCCAATGTTTTTAAAAATGTCATTTTTTAGGGGTCAACTTTGGCAGTGTTTTTTACTAACGAAACTAAAAACGAAACTATTGGCACTACGCCCCCCGGGGCATGGCCTTCCTCTAACGTGGGATTTCTGCTCCAGCGCCTCTGACGAGACAGGAGAAACCGGGACCGACGTTTTACTTCACCATCCGATAGAAGCTCAGTGGATAAGGCGGGAATCGAACCCGCGTCTCATAGCATCATCGGGATCGGCAGCCGAAGCCGCTACCCCTGCGCCACGAGACCCACTAGGGGGGGGGGGGGGGGGGGTTTTACTAACATTTCCTATATTTTATGTAAAAAGAAGTATGCAGTAATTTTTCTAGTGTCCCAGACTATGCTTCTACGTTTTTTTCTACAATTTAAATGATCATTGTGCCATTCTATAGCAGAAAATGTGAAAAACAAGCAAAAAATTGAAAAAGTGACTGTAAAAACTTGAAAAAATTAGATAGGAAAAAGGTAATCATATTAGGTGGTAGAATAGGCCAAATACTACCAAAAACAAACATAAAATAAACAAGATAAATGCAAATTAAAATACTAAAAATGAAACAAGAAAAACATAAAACAAGAGACGTAAAGTTTTTCGTAGAACAAAAGTTGCTCAAAATGACCTCTTGAAAACGGGAAAAATAAAAAATTTCGAAAACAAAATTTGGGCAGTAGAGGGTTAAATAAACATCTATTAATAATATTAATAATATAAGACAATTCAGCTGCTCTCATTTTTATTGCTGAATCCAGAAACATGTTACATGCTTCAAACATTCAGCCCAGTGTTATCCAAAATTCAAGGTGGCATTTTTCAGCATATTGCATTTTACCTGAAAAAAACAAGAAAAAAAATACAAATTAAATTAGTATTAGGTAATTCTGGTATTTTACGGGTTTCAATTTAATATTACATAATATTAATTCAGATGAAATTATGTTTTAGAGAAATTTAACCATTTTCGTAGAAAAAGTCATTTTTGATTCACGCTCATTACTGATTAAATTAACCCCAAATTTCTCATTAGTCGATCAACACAATTTTTTTTTAACAAAATGATTTCATGTAGTTTGCAGATTTTTTTTGGTACAACTGTAAGACAGCTGTCGCACAGAAAAACGGAGTTTTTTTTTTGTAAATTTATAACATGTTTGTAAATAGCTTCTTTCAAAATTCATTGAAAATTCAATCAAAATTTGAGCGATTAATACATTGGTCTATCACAATTTGTTTCGTATTTAACTTTTTTTAAGACTCACGTATTATTAATTAATTTTTTAGATATTTTTGCAGACATTAAAAAAAATCGAAATGTTGGCAGATTTTAATTAAGGCCGTTGCAAATATTTTTCAAAGCTTATGTGGCCCCCCTTCAAAGTCGGCCTGAATAATAAGGGGGCAAAATTTTTTTTTCCTTTAAAAAACTTTAAAATTTTAATGATAATCAAAGTTTAATCATCCGAAAACCAGTTAAAATGCATTTTCCTGCGTTTATAATCATATTAACCTTGTTTGAACTCCTTTGACATTTGAAATTTTCATGAAATACCAATGTACAGTCCCACGAAAAGTTTTTTTTTCGCGAAAAAAAATTTCCGTCAATGTGTGTGTGTGTGGTCCAATCCAATACCCGCTAACCGGTAGCGAAATTATGGGAAAGTATAATTTGTATCAGACTTTTTGTATATGCCGAATGCTGATACAACTTATCTCAGTCCCGGGTATTAGGTGGTGATAGCCCTCGCGCTGCTTCCAACGACCCATTTCAGAATGGCAGAGATCCTAGCGGCCCAATTCCGAGGTCGTTGGGCATTGTCCGGCCCCGCCTTAACATAGAAGCAAGCACCAGACGGATCCTTGATCTATCTTAAGACTCCCAATCCCTTCAGGCAAATCAGGGATCAGAGCGTATTTAATATGAGAAGAATACAACATGTTTCATAACCTTCAGAAGGCCGACTGGTTAAAGTCCCAGACCATCAATCCAAAGGTGTGAGTTCGAATCCCACCTGATTCTGTTTCGTTTTTGTTCATATTCAAAGTTCCAATTCCTGATTCCAAATTTCAAGTGAACCGACCGGGATTTGATCCCTGAACCTTCTGCTTTTGAGGCAGAAGCCGTAACCATTAAGCCACGGGGCCAGTTTTCTAGGAAAAAAAAACATACATCGATATTTTGAAAACTAATGATTGGAAAGCAATTGGACGAGTGTAAAATGCATTTTAAAACACTTTTTTCATCCAAGTGTTGAAACCTAGGCTAGTAATTTCAATTTTTATATTTTTTATTCTGTTGCCCCCCCCCTCGAATTTGGTTAAAGCCGAGGGACATAAACTTCCAAAAATATTTGCAATAGCCTAAATGAAAAAAAAAAAAAAATGAATGGATGTAATCAATATTTTCCCAACTTAGAAATCAAAAATTGTTATTCTGATAAATTCAGTGAGTATTATTCTTTCTCATTACAAGCATTCAGTTTTCTCAATCCTTGTTTCACAATTTATACAAACCAATTTTTCAAGTAAACTCACAAGTTAAATGTATGCATACTCGAACTAAAAAAAACTCATTTTTCAAACCAACTCCTTATGGATTTTTTTACCTATGAGACATACAGCACAATTTTTATTATCAAGCAAAAAGAAAAAATTATCTTACTGAATTCTGTCTTAAGTAAAAAAAGTAACATCACAAATAAATATTAATCAAATATAGGCTACATTAAAAATTAATTAATTGGATTTTAAAAATCATAAATATATTTCACAAATGCAATTCGTCAAACTGGACTTTTTTTATGTCATGTAAAATTTAGTTCAATTTGCTTTGCTTTGGTTAACATTTTAAATAAGGTTTTTCATCAATCTGGAATTTTACCAATTTATAAGGATCTGGAAATCAAGCATTTTTATCGAACAAAGATTATTTTTGCACTTTTTTTTTGCTCAAACTCTTAGAATGAGAAATCATTTTGAATCATTTGTCTGTTCATACTAATCCTACTGAAAAATTGTCAGCTGCACAGTGAATAAAAATCATAGTTAATTAAATTCTGGGAAACCTTGCCAAATTTGTTAAAAAAATGTGTTGCATTGCTTTTAATAATGTGTAAATTAACATCTTTTTTTGTGCAATTATACTTTTTCCACATTATCTGAGGAAAACATGCATTGAAGGGCGGTAACTAAACTTAGTGATTTTTCACGCTCAAAATTAGAATATTTCAAAGCGACCATAATTATAAAACGGAAATTTTATGGAAGTTTTTAAAAAGGCCGTTGTTTTGACAAAATAATATGTTTTGCAAAATTTATATAAACCATACAATTATTCAGCCTTTCAAAATTAAACTTTGTTGGCACTACTCAGGACACACAGAAAAATGCGAATCTTACCAAAACATTTAGATGAACTTCATTTTAAAAATTAAAAAAAAAAATTGAGTTACACATTTTTACACATTTTTTAAGGTAAAATCACTCAAGAAATAGGTTCTATTCCATTAATTTAATTCTTATACTTTCAAAAACTATTTTTTTTAATGTTTTTCTTTTAATGTGATTTTGTAAACAAAGAACGTTTCCTGCAAACGTCAGTTTATGTTTTCATAAGATGCGAGCAGGATATACTCTTTGTTTAAAAATGCAATACTTTGGTTTTTATTTCATCTATTTATGTTCTAAGGCTAGTATTTTTAATTTAATTTCATTCAAAGTTTTGTCCTTCAGCTCTGGACGAAGTCGGAGGGGGGAATCATTAAAAAAAGTATATATATGAATATGCTTACACATAATTAAAGTTGTGCGATCGTTAAAAATTTCCACAATATCAATAAATTTATTAAAAAATAAATCCAGAACTTTTATGTTTTGTATCGATCTCAAAATAAAAATTGTAAAAACATTATTCAAAGTGTAGAAATAAACGTGATACAATGTATTCATTCATTTTCAATGAAAATTTCAAATTTGTTTTTTTTTTATCCCCGGTTTTTTGAGAAAATTTAGATGGGGGAAGGAAAGACAGTAACTTTTAATAAAATTTGCAGCGGCCTAAAAATAGACAACACATCAATCAGAAAGCTTCTAATAAAAAATGAACAATTTTTTAGTGACAAAGTTATAAAAAAATTGAACCGATGTGAACAGCAACTCAATCTTTACTGTATTGCACTTTTTGTTAAAAATAGCACGCTTGCAAAAAAAAAAAGATATCACGTTCCAAAAGCACATAAATACTGCAGTCCCCTTACCCCAATACAGAGGCTCGATCTGTCTCCAAACGCGCGAAACTCAGCACTTTCTAAGCTCTCCAGTTTCCCTGCGACATTATTGAACCCCTTTCTGTCAGTGAGTGACGAAGCCCGCCGCTGACAAAGTGGACCATCAGCCCGGGTGTTTGATAAATGGGTGCCATTCTATAGGTGCATGAATATTTGTGGAAACATGATATGGCTTCGATGTCACCCGAGTTGGTTTTGCATGTACATATACTATATGGCAGAATTCATCCCCAAGGGATGGGCAAATCTGCCCAACGGGGTCCATCAATGCGACAGCGCTTAAAAAATTTGATTTTTCAAATTTTAATGATTTTTTTGTTTAATTTGTTGTTACAGTTTTTTAACATTAAAATTTCTCTGCATGGCTTTTTATGTTTTTTTTTTTCTTCAATTTTTAAATGTTTTCTTTTGACTATAGCAGTATAGCATCTCTGATGACTGCCTTAGGTTAGTCAAGCTCGCGAGATGACACAGTTTCGTTATTTTTTCTCTGTATATCCCTAACGACACCGGATGACACGGAAAATTAGCATAAATTTTACAAGCCCCGGCGAGTTTCGTAAGTCTGGACTGTTCCCCCTCCCAAGAACCGTGGTCCAGGTTGATCGTCATCTTGCCACGCCACGGGAGTTTGCAAATTCGTTTTCTACCTTTGGCGTGCAGCGAGCAGTCACTTTAATGACTGTGCGCGCTGCCTGGCTGGCTGGCTGACTGTTTTACATATTCATTAAGGTTTAATCAGGGAATATATGCATGAAGAAGGGCGACGACGGTATTGAACGAAAAATGGCATCCAGGGTTCGGAGGCTGCTGATGGATTACGAGTGTTTTTTTTATGGGAGGTCGTGAAGGAATTTTATTTTCTCTAATTTATTGCAGTTTTTTTTAAATAAAAAAAATCTTCAAAACCGCCCTATTTCAATCAAGCAGAACTCAACAAGCAAGGAATAAAAACCAGAAACAAAATCGAGGGGTGCAACAATTGGTAATTAATCACCTTGCTAACTAGCGCTAACACGTCCCGCATTTCAATTTGTCAATTTTGCGTCCGCCTGTTCGGTTGGTTGTGGGGGTTGGACACATACCAGTGCACACATACACACGCTCGGGTGCCAACAAGGACTCATTTGTCACACGCGGAAAGTCACACAGACATGGGTTGGGGCGTTGAGCTGGGTAACATTTTTTGTTCTTGGTGAATTTTGGGATTTGATTATATAAAAAAAACTCAAATTTAAATTTAAAAATAGTTGGTTTTTAACGCATTCAAAGTAAGACAAAAGAATACATTTTTCAATATTTGCAGACTAACAAATTTAAATATGAAAATTTTAGATTTTTCTTTTGGAAATGCTTTTTTTAAGATCCAAAATATATTGAAATCTATTTCAGAAATTTTTGAATTTTTTTTTATTTATGAATAATTATAGTCCCAATTTCAGCAAAATTGTTCATTATTCACAACCGTGCCACCATTTTCACTCCCCCTTTCATTGACTTCGAGCGGGACCAAACCATCAATAAAATATTTTCTTTTCCACGGGACATTCCTTCATCGCTCACTGCGTGGGTGGGTGGTCTCCCTTAATCTCCCTCTTCTGTAAGGGTAGTGATGGCGCTGAAACGCTAATAAATTCCCGTTCCATCGTAATTGTTTTGTCACACGAAACTCCCACGACCAAATGATCTTCGGGGAGGTGAAGGGTGGCATTGACGCATTCCCAGCCACAAATTCTAATCCCATTCCATTTTCATCCCCTTCCTAAACCATCGATCCTTTGAGCATAGTTATGTTTGGCTTTTGGCCCTTATTTGACACCCACGACCGCTCGCTGGGTGGGAGGTGTCAATGAAAACGAGCCGTGTGAAAGTGATAAGTGTAATCGGACAAATGACTAACAGGCAGCATCTAGCGGCGGGGAAACAGGATTAAGTGATGAGAAATTGTTTGTCACAGTGTGACTTTAGGGAGGGTCGGAGTTCTGGGGAATGTCATTGATAGGTTGGTATGAGTTACGAAAGCAGTGTTGTTTAGTGCATTCAAGGTATTCTGGAGGTTCTCTTTAAAAGTTAAGAGAATGGTGGACCAATAAATACAAGAATTATCGAAGTATGTAAAACATCTTGGACCATTTCAGTTCTGCCAGTTAGAACTTTTATTTTGTTCGATTCACTTTTTATGATTGCTGGTAATATTTTTTAAATAATTTTGAGTATTGCCTTTTTTCCAAAATTTTGAAGCAATTTCAAAATTCTTCGGATAGTATAAAGCTATTTTAGATATTTTTAACTTGATAATATGGACATTTTGGTGTTTTACGTTGATGTTGTGTTAGTGTAAGCTTATGTCTTTTCTTTATTTAATTTTTAACGATTTTTGCGAAAAACAAATGGTTGCAGCAAAATCTAGTTTTTTCAAATATATTATTCCTGTAACAATCTTTGAATTACGCACGAATATAATTATTTATAAATTTCGTTGGTTTGAATAATTGTTAACATTCAATTTATATTTTATGAATAGAGCAATTCCAGTTTAAATCAGGATTTTTTCTGGAAATTTTGTTCCCGATAATTTCCGATTTCAATGAGACTTTGTAGACATGTTGTCCTACGCCATTTTTGCGTACATGGACGCCGTTTTTGTGTACATGGAGCCAATAGCACTAGAAAGTGACATTTGAGAAGGGCTTATGTTTTTTGAATATTTATGTATTTCGTTATTTAAAAATTACTGTTTCTTGAAGCCGTTGCATCGTATCAAAAAATGACAAACTTGTAGGAAATTAATTGTACGCCATTTTTTATGAGATTGTTTTTATTTTTAAGCTTAAATGTCAAATTTTAAGGGTTTGTCACGCCCAAGTAACATTTTTAAACCACTTTCATTTTTTTATTACAGTATCAACCCGTTTTTGAAAACATGACGTTATTTTCATGTTGCCAAAAAATAAATATTGCTTTAATCGGAAAATCTTAAAAAGTGTATTTTTGAGAAAAAAAAACTACTCGTATTTGTGTGAGAACTATCAATAAACATCCTGAAACCTTCATAATGTGTAGTTATAATAGATGATTTTTTTTCACAAAAAAAATTAATTGACTTATGTTTAGAATTATTATTTACATGAATAAAATATATGACATTTTGAGTAATAACTAATTAATTAACTTTTTAAAAGTATTTCAAGACTAAAGTAAATAAATAATTAGGGTTTTGGAAAAAAAACAAGAATTTTTAAATGAATTTTTACCAAAATCGGGTGTTGCCAAAAACAGGATGGCTCTGTAGTTATTTTTTCGGAATTTATTACTTATAACAATCTAACTTTAAAAGCGCTTCTGAAACGTTACGTTGAAAAAGGATCTGGAGGATCTAGTGCCTTGGCCAAATTGTTAAAAATGTCATGACTTATACCCACTGTAATAACTGTACACCCACTGATGGTCAATTTGTTTTCTGTGAGAATTTTTAATTCTCTTATTTTATGTTTTTTCTAATTTTTATAATTTAAATTACATTAATTTTGTTAACTTCTATTTGTTTGTGATAGTATTTGGCTTATTCAAACACCTCTTATCATTAGCTTTTGTTTTTTTGAGTTTCACATTTTCAATTATGAAATGATACACAGCAAAAAATCCGATGGTAAAATCGCATGCAAAAGCATGCACATCACCTTCGTCAAAATAAACACTTAATATTACATACTGCATGTACAATTTTTGCAAACACAAAAAAAAGTTGCAACCGACGGGATTCAAACCCAGCACCAACAGTAAGGACTGGCGCCTTAGCCCACTCGGCCATCAGACCGATAAAAAGCTTTAAGGATAAACGCATATATGAGCTTGACATTTCGGTTAAGTAAGTTTCCCATACTGATGGGCTACATATTTCAGGGTGTAATATTACACAGAATTTCATAAAATAATGCAAAGTTTATTTTACACTCAGGCCTTTTACACGCAGCTGGATTACTACTTTTTTAGCTGTGTACTGCTCTACAACTCTTCAAACACGAAATTTTAAAATGATTTTTTTTTCCAAATGAAAAAATACCCTTCTCGGTTATTTCAGATATGAAATAAACATTAAATTTGTCGTTTGCCATGATATTTTTTAAAAGTTTTGTAACGAAAAATGGCTAAGGTTTCAAAACTTGCAAATTAAATGATAATTTCACATAGAACCCCAAATTATGACCAAAAATCGATTTTTCGATACTTTGGCTCAATTCTGAGGGCAGATTCAGATTCAGCGGCAAAAATTACATGGAAAAACATATATTTGGACAATTTTCGAATTTCGTTAGGGTGGTCCCCTTTCCCTTGAAAATTAGACTTTTTCAAATTAAGATATCTCGAGTTTAAAGAAAAACACCCCTGAGATTTTTTCAGCGTTAGTAGTGCTGAATCTCTTCTTTCAATCGCAACCTGGTGCTTAAAATTTGGCTAGCGCCTTTTCGAGATATTTAAGTTTTAAATTTGCATCTTTTTTACCTTAAAATGGCTGTAACTTTTGACCCTCACGTCCAAATTAACATGTCAAACCCTCACGTCCAAATTAACATGTCAAAAAATAAAAATGTTCGTTTTTTAGAGCTCTAAAAGTGCTCCCAAAGTCACTTTTCTCTTAAACTCAACCCTGAATTGTCACGTTCAAAAAACTGATTTTTGAAGGTTTGCTCAGATGCTTTCTATAAATTTGATCATAGAAGGCGTAGATTACGAGATAAAATTTTGGTGTCTTGGACAAAGTGGCTTGAATTGGCAAGCCCAACAACTGTTTAGAAGACGAAAAAAATCTCAAAAATATTCCTGTAAAGTTAGATTTTCAAAATCACCCTAATCGTGAACCACCCTAATTTTCAACCAAACCAAAAGTTGCCCCTTTCCATTTGCAACAACTCTTCTGAAAACACCAAAGCTCCAAAGCGTCACAATTATCCGGAAAATCCATTTTTCACTTGCGATCTGGACCACTGTGCAATGCGTGCTTTAATATTTGTTTATTCATGGTCGAACATTTAAACGCGTTTTTCTCGGACCGTCAAAAAGCGATGTGTGACAAAACAGCAAAACATCGTTGAAATATTGAAAAATGCTTTTCAAACTCTTATTTTTGGTAAAAAAATTTGTGTCAACTCTAGCTGAAGTTCAGCATTGCTGTATATTGCGTTATTATTTAAAAAAATGTTTTTTTATTGATTGATCCTGTTTTAATTGATCCTCTACACTAATGCATTTAGTCCTAAATATTATTATGTGTCAAGCATTATCTCAGCGCTGCACTCACACGTGCCTGCAACGCCGTTAATTAATTTCCCAACAAACATTCCCCAATGTCAACACAATGCAAAATCAAAGGTCAACTTGCGTGACATGCATCCCCTCTTCGACGTTGAATCGCGTTGCAAACGATTCACTTTCCACACCCACTCTGATAGATCAAATCACGTCTCCCGGCAGAACCCTTCCCCCCTTCCCACTCCTTCTCCAATTGACAAACGCCGGAAATCACGTCCCCATGAAGGCAAAACTCGTTACCCCGTTCTTGCTTCGAGGTTCCATCCAGGCTAGTTTCTGGGCTCGCTCCTGGGAGAGAGCAAAGGAAAAACTTTTTCCACCTCAATTTCGCTGCTAGCAATACACCAGGTTTGTTCTTGGTGGAAAACTTTTGTCTTCTCTCTCTCTCTCTCCAAGATTGATGCCACGTTCCTTGAGCAAATTCGGTGCTCGCTGGCAAAAACTTCTCGGGCAAGAAAGAACAACACCAGATTCGCTAGATCTGCGGATAAGAAGGTGACACTAATTAAATTTTCCTCTGTGCTGTCGTGTCTCTCTCAACGGGGGGAAAACCTTACAATTGTCACGTTTCAGGTGAAATTGAGACGGGGACGGGGGACAAGTATTTGTTAATTTTCTACGCAGATTCTGCTGCACTGCCGCACAGCGGAGCAGGTAGAACTCATTAAAAAAGTTGCAGTGTTGCAGCGTTTTCCATCAGAGTTTTCACCCCCATACTCTGCAAAATCTGACGATACCTGACGTGATTCAATGTGGGGCAAAACATAAAACCGCGCTCACACTTGCTTTCAATGTAGCGTCAATACCAGCAGGGATGGCAACTTTCCAGCGTCGTCGACGAGTAGAGGATGCAACAATATCCTAGCTTTTTGCCTTCCTAGAAGCAGCTAACTAGTTGGTTGGAAGCTACTAGCGCACAAACTACGTATGTTGGCAGTTTTGATGTTGACGACGTTAATCATTGGAGTTATTGACGGATGACGGTGACGACGACGATGATGATGATGAACAATATGTGACCGCAGCGTGATGTATGCATTGGAAAATTGACGTGCACAAACTGGTTTGTGGCGTGGTGGCAAAAATGTGTTTGTTATAGACTTTGGGAAATTTGAAAAATTAAAAATAATTCAAATCACATTCATGGGAATGTGAACAGTGTTCCAGATCGCAAAATCAAGTGGAAAATGGATTTTCCGAAAAATGGTGAAGTTTTGGAACTTTGTTGTCTTCAGAAGAGTTGTTGCAAATAGAAAGGGGCAACTTTTGGTTTGGTTGAAAATCAGGGTGGTTCACTATTAGGGTGATTTTGAAAATCTATCTTTTCAGTAATATTTTTGGGATTTTTTTGCCTTCTAAAAAGTTGTGGGGCCAATCCAAGCAACTTTGTCGAAGACACCAAAATTTTATCTCGTAATCTACGCCTTCTACGACTAATTTTATAGATAGCATCTGAGTAAACCTTAAAAAAAATCAGTTTTTTGAACGTGGCAATTCAGTGTTAAGTTTTAGAGAAAAGTGATATTCAGAGCCGCCCGTGTGGATCAATCGGACCGCGCACTGGACTCACAATCCAGAGGTCGTCGGTTCGAATCCTGCGGCGGGCGCTCTAAAATTCTAAGTGTAAATATGGGTATTCGGCGCCGTCGCTCCGTGCCATACTTTCATACACTTAGGAGCCCAGGGCGGCGAAGTCCTTGTAGATAAAAAGGAAGACACTAGTGGTTGGTACTAGCAATGGTGGCCGACAGCTATAAAGTCAACTTCGTCGATATTCAGAGCACTTTTAGAGCTCTAAAAAACAAACATTTTTATTATTTGACAGGTCAGTTTGGACTTAAGGGTCAAAAGTTACAGACATTTTGGGGTAAAAAAGATGGAAATTTAAAACTTAAATATCTCGAAAAGGCGCAAGTTCAATAAGAACAGTACATTGAATTGAACGCAATCAAATTAAATTCCTTTTCTTTTTTATAATTCTTTTTCCAATACATTTTCAAAACATTGGCGTCAAAAATACAGGAAAATTTATAATTCAGATTGAATTTAGGGAATTACCGGGTATTTTTTTTTCTTGAAATCCAGGGAATTCACGGGGTTTTTTCCCTTGGACAGTAAACTGGATGCTCTACAATTTTGTTGAGATGTTTATATTTTGTATTTGTTCATTTGGATGAAACATTGTCTATGCATTGCATACTCTACGGCAAAAAAAGCTATTTTTTATAATTAATTTTCAGATCGATTTGGTGTCTTAGGCAAAGTTGTAATTTATGTTTAGGACTTTTCAGAAACAGTTGGTACACGGAAAGCAATTTCTCTTTTTCTCTTTTTTACTTCGTATCACGAACAGTTAAAATCTCAAAATTCGTTTTTTATGATATTTTTAGGACAAACTCTAAATATTGGCTAATTGAAAAATTACCTGTTTTCAAAAAAATGCATTATTTAAGCCAAAAACATTCAAAATGAGTAAAAATTGCACTACAAATCATAGCTAACATCAATCATCAATTTACAAAAATACCATATAATAAAAATATTTATTTTATTCCCAATATTTTGTTTTGTAAAACAGAAGTGTTTTGAGGAATCAATTAAGAAATATCAAACATAAGATCTAAAACAACATTTTAAGTTTCATAAGCTAGATTCAAATTTTTGACTTAGTTTCACAAACTCCAACGTATGTTCCTTAAAGGCTAACTAACCTTAATTTTTCAATGTTGAGAGCCTTAATTGAAGTAATGGGTTTTGGTAATTGGGTTCAACTCAGTTCAATGCTGTTTTTGAACGCTAACATTGTAAATGAAAAAAAAAATCAAAATTAAAAAGACCAAATTTCAGAGATTTCACGTTTACGCTGTACTTTAAATAGTGATGGTTGCAGGAATTTAAAATATTTTTTTTAATTAACTTTTTATTTCGGAAGCAGTTATCGATGGTTGAATGTGAGACAGTTGACAATTGATTCATACTTATCGCTGGATCGCTCCTTCCCTTCAGTGGAGAAAAAGCGTATAAGTGGTGGTGACTGGCGATTCCTTTTTTTTAATTACTTTTTATTGGCAGCAATGCAAATACGTTTTACAATAACATGACTATCTATAGGAAAATTTGTTATTTATAATATACAAAATCTTAAAAAAAATTATTGCAATAAAAACAATTTCTTAATATTTGTTCCAACATTCCAACGCAGACTGAAACTTATATAATTTGTTGCTTTCTGGAAAGTATCACAAACTTGCAGCCTCTTCTTTGCTTAACATATTTCAATTTCTGTAGAATGGAATTAATTTTTTTGTCATATGCTCAAAAACATTCTTAGATTTTTATATTTTAACATTGCATGAAAATTATCACGAAAATCTTTTCTTCAATTTGACCTGATTTTGTCCATCTATTTATAAAATATCGTGGCATTTTAATGTACCACATTTTCTTAAATTTGATTCATTATAGTACAGTTAACTTAAAAGTAGTAATCGTCCCTTTATTCATTAAACTTACTTTCATTAGGTTCTTTTAGGACTGCAAAGATCAGCTTGAAATCGAGGGTAAATCAATCCGTTTATAAATGTTTTTATTATCTCTGATAACTAAAAAAACTAAATGTTTAAAAACGAGGTGTTTTTAATTAAAACATTCATTTGATTTTGGAAAAAAAAAAACAAATTTTCACAACAAGATACTAGTTTTCACTCTGAAAGGGTGCCTTTTGCCAAAAAAAAAACACGTCATTTGCCCATCGTGCACGGAACTGAACCCAAATCAGATGCACATCCTGGCCTGAACCAAAATTATGTTGCCTTGACGTTCAGCCAAACATACAGGAGTTGTGCTTAACCAGGAAAATCCTCCAGCCAACATTTCGTTTGGATATAATATTTAGGCATGCACTCCCTCAGTTTTTTCAAACATTTATTTTTAATTAAAAATGACTTCCAATTTTTTTTTTGAATTTCTGTAACCAACTTAGACTTCTCAAGTGGAGCAAATAAATAAATATAAAGGAAAAAATTATTCACACTTTCATTCCACCCTATTCTGGAACCCTTTCCCGCTGATCGTTATCGTGTGCTGCACGTTGAATCCCCCGAAAATTGGAACTCATAACGCGGTGCGGGTGGCAATGTCACGTGTAAATGCTTTAACCCCTTCCCCACTCTGGCCCATGCACTCCCAGAGCATCATCCCTGGGTTGACGAGTGAAAATGACACTTTTCCCGCGCGCGGTGTTGCTGCATTTCTTGCCATCACTTTTTGATTGAGGATTAGAAAATGGCTCTCGAACGTGTCGTGAGCACGGTGGTGGTGGCCACGTGATGCCCGCACAGTTGGGCCACCTACTTGAGGGTTGGGGAAAAACGTTTTCATTTTGGACCAGTTGCAGCAATCGTTTTGCGGTTGATGGAAATTGGCTAGGGAACACCGGAAGCTGGGCGATATCGATCTGTGGCAGTGGAGTTGCAGATAGCTGGGTTATGATTAGGTATCGATTTTGGGAGTTGGTAGCTTTCGTTCTATTCTGATATTAAGATATTAAGCATCAATAAACCTTTTCTTCGTAGCAACAGCTAATTTACGCACTCATGCTTGCAGACTTGACTAATCGAACTAAATCAGTGTAAAATATACACTTCCTTCACACAAACACGCACAGAAAAGGAACCGGAACTGCAATCACCGATATCCTGAACTCTGAACCAAAGATCTGCAAATTAATTTTACACTAATTTGCCTCATCTATTTCCTTCAACCCCATCTCCAATCTCAGGTTTAAATCCCGTCCACCATCCATTCATCGAGTTTGGCAGCAGCTCCTTCCTCCTAAGCCTTCACAACGTTTTATCTCGCAATAAAATGTATCCCTCCCGTTCTCCTTCAAGCCAAGCCAAGTGCCCGATCCGAAGTTCACTGCAAGCCAAAGGAAGCCACTCTTTCATCTTGTTTCCAGTTGAGTAAAACTTTGGCCGCACTCCCACCCCCTCTGGCATATCATCCCAACTTCCTCCCTCAAGTGGACCTTCTTCAAAGTTACACGATACACTGACTCAAACTGACCTACACCAGCCCGAGCGCCTGGACCGGGCAGGAAAAGGATAAGAGTTTATAATTCTCAGCGCTCTTTGTTTCGGACCATCCTCTGGACGTCCGCGGCCGGCCCAGACAACACGGGAGAAGGACCCACTGACCCGTGCGAATTTAAATCAACTCAAGAACACTCCAGCTTCAGGACGACCGTCCCGGAGGGAATTTTCGGGCTTGGGGAAGATGGAAATTGTTGGCTCAGCATCAGCACTCGCTTTTTTCTGGGTCAAGCCAGCCCGGACCAGAGGGGGAAATATTGTGGCTTTCCGGGAAATCCGGACGATGAAGATGTTCAAGATGTTCGTTGATGTTTCGCCCTCCCCCCTCCCAAAAAAAGGGGTGGGGACATCAAGCTTCGGGGGTTGTTTGTTTTTGTGTGGCGCGCTCGTCTTGGTTTAACTTTGAGCTTAGTTTTTTGGCCCAGGGATGACCAGCGTCCACACCCCCGACTTTCCAAAAACTGGACAACGATAATGGATTTCGACTGGATGGGAAACTTTTCAAGAAAAGAGAGAGATCCCGAGTACTTCTTAAGGCTGATGAAACATTCATTACAGCTTGGGATGGCTAGTTGAAATTGAATTGAAAGGGGGTCTGTCAAAGTTGAAGATCCGATTTAGCCGCTCTGCATTTCAAGGACTTTACAGTCCATCTACTTCGGGCAGATACACCTAATCCCTGCGGCAGTTCCATTCTAGTTGACAATCGAATCCTTTGGGACTGCGGGTTGACCAAACGAGCAGCGATGGACCGTCAACCTTAAGGCGGTACGGATGCTGGTTCGAAATGGAGGTCAGCCAGATGGCAGCTTGTACGGTGGCGTTCACTCTTTCAATCGGGTCTATATTCTGTCCATCAAGTTCGGTGGAGATTGAAATCATCGTACATTCTCCAATTAATCAATTTGTGGCTTCATTAGTGGAACGTCAGGTTAATGAGATGGCTCGGTGGAGATGATGTTCGTTCAGCAAAAGCGTTCTGAATATAAATTGATCATTGTTGATTTCCTTACAATTAGATTTAGATTTTTAAAGAAAAGTTTCAAAATTTAAGTGAAATATTCCTAATTTCAGGCAATTTTCAAACCTAGACAACACTATGAAAAAAATAAAAATGTCCATTTAAAAAATTGTAGTAAAAAAAAGACAAAACTTTTGCTACTCATAAAAGTAAAGGTCCTCGCTTAAATTGTTGAGTTATCTCATTTTAAGTGAAAAAATGATTTTTTACAGTTTTCGTGCGCAGCACGTAGTATTCTTACTTTCAAAAATCATATCTCTCATACATTTTCCATTTTTCACTATCTTACTTGAAATTTCTCGAGTAATCCCATGATACGACTTTTCAAAAGTTATGCCAGATTTTTTGGATGCCCAACTAATGGCCTTTAGAGCCCTATCCACTTTTGTTTCGGTTTGTGCCCTTTTTATATGGAACCACTGAATACCATTTAAAAAGTGTCTTAAATAACCATCAATGCCCCAACACCATCCCTATACGGGCATCGATCGGAAAATTCGTCAAAAATCAATTTAAAATATTTTAAAAAGATTGAATAGAAGGAATCTTAAGTTTTTTCAAGCGGTTTTGAAAAATATTTGTTTTTCTGGGGTCAACTTTGGCCATACGTTTTATGTCAAAATAATAATGAATGGATCAAATTGGCTGAAATTTGGAGTGGAGACTCTTAAGACATATCTCGTTTGCATTACAAACCCTGATTATGAAACTTAAGATTTCTGTACAAGAAAAATAATTTTTTTTTAAACTATTTTGAAAATGAACTTTGGTTGATTTAACGAGTCTTCACCAAATATTTTTTGCCGATTTGGTCAAAACAGTGTTGATATATTGCTTTATTAATGCCATGAAAACAGATATAGAAAAAAATCAAGCGTGTGCTCATACCAACTTTTGTCCCCTTAATTTAAGACCACGAGCCACGAAAGTGCTCAACCCTCTCTTTTTAATTCAATACAAAATTTATTTTTCTGTTTTCGATCGCCGAGTATTTCCACTTTCTTTGTTTAGATTGATATTTTTCGGCGAATAACACAATTTTTAAATGTTTTTTCTTGCGTTTCGGCCTACTTTTCTCCTTTCGGCCATCATCAGAATCTATTTAGAACAAAATTACAAAAATATTACAAAGCTACAAAAATTAAAACGTTATTCACAATTTGTATTACAATCACACCAACTACCTTAAATTCGCTGAAAAATATCAATCTAAACAAAGAAAGTAATACAAAATTTATATTTTCAGAAATAATACTTCGATTGAAAAATCAGGGAATTAATATTTTAATTATAAGTAAATTGTTTATGACATATAAAAAAACTTGATTTGTGTGCTACCAACAAAAAACTACAAAAACAACTTAGTTTAAATTCATAAAAGATTTCACTACGTTTACTTGAAATACAAGTTTTAAAATGTAATGATAAGTACACATTATTATATTTTTTTTGTATTTTTTCAGAAAAAAAATATTTAGGAATCAAATATTACTGGGGAAAAAGTCATCATTTTTAAAATGAGGAGTTGCAGAATATTTTTTACAATTTTGGAAAAAAAAAATATTTTTCCGAAATTTAAAAAGCTTGATTCTAAGAATTTGGATAATTTTGTCAATTTTGTCAATTTTGTCAATTTTGTCAATTTTGTCAATTTTGTCAATTTTGTCAATTTTGTCAATTTTGTCAATTTTGTCAATTTTGTCAATTTTGTCAATTTTGTCAATTTTGTCAATTTGTCAATTTTGTCAATTTTGTCAATTTTGTCAATTTTGTCAATTTTGTCAATTTTGTCAATTTTGTCAATTTTGTCAATTTTGTCAATTTTGTCAATTTTGTCAATTTTGTCAATTTTGTCAATTTGTCAATTTTGTCAATTTTGTCAATTTTGTCAATTTTGTCAATTTTGTCAATTTTGTCAATTTTGTCAATTTTGTCAATTTTGTCAATTTTGTCAATTTTGTCAATTTTGTCAATTTTGTCAATTTTGTCAATTTTGTCAATTTTGTCAATTTTGTCAATTTTGTCAATTTTGTCAATTTTGTCAATTTTGTCAATTTTGTCAATTTTGTCAATTTTGTCAATTTTGTCAATTTTGTCAATTTTGTCAATTTTGTCAATTTTGTCAATTTTGTCAATTTTGTCAATTTTGTCAATTTTGTCAATTTTGTCAATTTTGTCAATTTTGTCAATTTTGTCAATTTTGTCAATTTTGTCAATTTTGTCAATTTTGTCAATTTTGTCAATTTTGTCAATTTTGTCAATTTTGTCAATTTTGTCAATTTTGTCATTTTGTCAATTTTGTCAATTTTGTCAATTTTGTCAATTTTGTCAATTTTGTCAATTTTGTCAATTTTGTCAATTTTGTCAATTTTGTCAATTTTGTCAATTTTGTCAATTTTGTCAATTTTGTCAATTTTGTCAATTTTGTCAATTTTGTCAATTTTGTCAATTTTGTCAATTTTGTCTTTTGATTTTTTTTAGCAAATTTTGAATTTTTTGACCATCGATAAAAGACATAAAAGTTTTAAAAAAATATACAACATTGTTAAATTGTGGTTTTTTAGCAACAAGTTGCATTTTTTTTAAAGAAATCATTGATATTTTGCCTGTTTTTGTTAGTAGCATAACTGTAATGATGTGTAAAGCATTTTGGGATTCTTTTTGTTTGGAAAGTTCTAAAATGGCTTGAAATTTTAGATTTAAATTTTTCATTTTGTCTTCGATAGGTTTTGTTTTGGTTTGCTAATAAATTAACATAATTGATTTTGGAGAAAAAAATTGCTCAATCAGTAAATTTACTGGCAAATATCAATTGTTTATTTTGACGATATTTGCCAATAAATTTGCTGATACAGCAATTTTTTTCTCTTCTTAAATCAACAGTTGCGTAGCACTGTTGTGTTGCATTTTATGTTCTACTGAAAGTTGCGGAGCACAGTAAAATGTTCTGGTTGATTTTGGATTTTAGCACATTTTTCTAAATCTTGCTAAAATATTGATTATTTCCGCAGTAATTTTGAGTTTTTGAGGGTAACCGTATAAATTAGAGCAATACATGTCTCATGGGTTTGGTTCCGTTGGCAGATCGGTGATGCGTTCTCACGGTATGAGATAGAACGGAGTTCAATTCCCCGGCGGAATACAGTGCACAATTTTTTCGCTAATTATCTTCTTTATTCAATGTTTATCACTTTCCAATGTTTCTCACCATGAGACATGTGTTGCTCTAATTGATTATTTGCCAGACTGGGAACATTTTTGCACGATGCATTTCCTTTAGTGTGAGCCATCAAAAAGTTACAGTTTTCTGATATCTGGAGAAACAGTTTCATTTAGCTATAAGATAATATGCATTTAGGAGCACATAAGCAGCGAAAGCCGGATTTCCTAACTGGATCAATTAATGCAAATTTTCGTCAATCTGAGTGTTTTTTTTACGAATGCCACCTTATTTAAATGAGCTGCCAAATAATTTTAAGAGATTAAATAGCAAATATGCAAATCAACAATGGACCCAGCGCATTTCATCATGATAGACAATCTTGGTTATTTCTAAAGACTGAACTAAACCCGTCCAGCGCTGCACTGTGACGGGCCCCACACCAAGGTTAATACTTTTCCACGGGGTGAGCATTATCATTTCCGAGCACATCTCGCGAGGTGGTCTCACCTGCCCCCATGTTGCGTTAGAAGTTGACGCGCGCGCGTTTGAAACAAAAGGTGCTGATCTTTGGTGCTGCTTTGGAAGTTAATTACCTCAAGCGGGTTTGATCTGCGGCATTTAGAGCGCGAGCTGCTGCCCAAAAACTGATCCGACTTCATTATGTCACTTATGGTTGAAAAGGTCAAGTTTTTGAGAACGTTTTAATGGTCACCCTGGTGGTGGTCTTCGCAGGGGTGATTTATGACCATTTTAGCCTCCCCCTGAAAGAAGTGTGATTTTTAAAAGTTGGGAAATCACAATTAAACACGTGCGCTCCTAAATTGGACTAAAAGCGTGTTCGTTATTGATTTTTCGCGCGCGCATCCCCCCTCACTTCTTCATCCGTTCGATAATAACACTGTCGGTTTGACGGCAATAAGCCAAGGCGATTATTAAATTAAATTAGGCCCGTTTAAAGACACCCCCCAGTGACCCCCCCCCCCCCTGCTCAAGACAACGAAGGGGGGAGGTTGAACGCATAATTTTTACTTTATTTGTTTCCTCTTCATCGGCAAGGCAACACGGTGCTGGCATTGATGATTCGATGCGCCGAGCTCGTCCAAAACTGGACCACGACCAGAGACGTTCACCGTGGCTTTCAAAATTAATGATAATGTCATTCTCGCGACGACACAAAATCGCTTTTCAGCGCGACTTTGGCGACGACAGCCCGCAATAGAACACAATTCGCGAAGGTTTTGAAGCCTTGCAAGCTCTTGCGTAGGAGGACGAGGCCAACGCATCTTCCGAAGACAAATGAAACGCGCTGTGTAGCGAAGGAAGATTTATTCGCAACAACAACAGCATTACAAGTAGCTGGTCGGATTAGGGTCTGAGAGTTCTGTTGCGCAATTGGTCAGCTTTGGCTGTGCGCTACCAAGAGAAGATGTGCGAGGCTACCTCGGGAGACGTAACCAATTAATTTGGGACCAAAGAAGGGAGCGACGGAATTATACGGTTCAAAGGATCCTTCGTGAACGTAGATTGGTTCATTGTCCTTGGGACAGAATCGAAGAAGTACTTTCGATCGGCAAGGATAGATTGTACACGACGTGAGAAATTGCAGATTTTAAATTAATCTTGTTGATTGGTTTTACATGACTGATAAGACCTTGTGCTATTTATGAAATTCAATTATAATTATTAGGGTTAGTGCATTTTCACGATTTCGCGGACAGCGTGAAACTCGTGAAATTTGTAGATTTCTGTGAAATCCCGTGAATTTTTAATTTAATTTTTTATTTCAGGAATAAAAACATAATAAATATTCCATCTTTAAACCTTTTTGTGTTTTTTTTTAGTTTTCAATTGAAAATCGTGATATGAACCATTTGAAGAATTGTTTGTAAAACATACATAAACATAAAATGTGGCAACATTTACTAAACAGTGAATGCTGCGAATACTTAAATCATGTTAACAAAAATCTCTCAAAGTAAAAAACATATTCTCGGAATAATCAAGTTATCACAAGGAAGATAACATCAATCATTTGATTCCAGTTATTCTCATGCCAAAAAATAAATACAATCTTTTTTTGTTTGCTGTTCTGATTTTGAATTAAATTTTGGAGATTTTGTAATAATTAAATTAATTTTGCCTATTGATTTAAAATTTTGTTTTTGAAAAGTGAGTTGAAAATCTCAAACAAATATTTTTAATTGGGCAAAATGTCACAGAAAATTCAAATTATTTTAATCATTTAGGCAGGACAAGACCTTAAATCTTGCTTTGAAAAATTGAATATTGAAAAAAGCAGTTCAATAAATGAGAATACGCATGCCCTACATTTCGTTACAAAATACATGTAAAGCCCATCCATAAACCACGAGGATTTTTTTGGAAATTACAAAAATTTTTTTTAGTTTTTTTGTGATGATTTTTTAATTTTTTTGAAGCATAAAAGTAGTTTCTGTAATTAAATTCAAGTTTTTTAGGGATATTTAAACATTTTCACGTTCCGCTAAATTTCCGTGAAATTTGGTGTTTTAAAATTATGGTCCCCATGCCTAATAATAATGTTAATATTTTGGAACTTGAGCTTGTTTGGTTTAATTCTAAACTCCTCGGCACTTTTTTATTATTGTTTTTTTTTTATCAATTACTGTGATGAGATGATGGCTATTGCACATTATTTTCCTTGTTTTGTTCGACTTATGTTGTATCAGTTGAAGTGATAAAATTATCTATATCTAAAAAAAAAAATCATTGAATATTTTTCATAATGTTTTAGAGGATAAAATAAGACATCATTTGATTTTTTTTAAATTAAAAAATTAAATTAAATATTTTTTTGATAATATTTAGTTTTTTTTGGAAGATAACGAAAATCAACAGAAATGAATATGAAAAATAGTTTTTTAAAGAAAAATATCCATGTGCAATCGAAAAACACATTTTTTTTTTATTTTACGCATATTTATTCCTATCCTTTTTCTTAGAAAATATTGAAGGTTTTTTTTCCTTCTCTTGCCAAATCCATTGTTAGAATTTTAAATTACATCAGAATGAACGAGTTTAAAGGAACTCCAAAACTCTATTGGGTTATAAGAAATACGCAATTGTGACCATTTACTAATCAAATAAATTGAATAAGAAAAAAATAATGTTATTTTCTGATGAAATATACCGCATTCAAGTTAGGTTGTTGCAAACATGTTATAAGTTTTTGTCACTCCCCCTCGTCCTGAAAAGCAGGGGGAAGGGAGCAAAAAATACCTTTTCAAAAAACATCAGAAAATCAACGGGAATTCAAATGCAATCAGCTGAAATCAATCTTAAATGCATTCCCCTGCGATTATAATTATTTTAAGTATGTTTGGGCTTATTCTAATATTTTTTGAATTATTGTGAATTTTCTATGTACCGCAAACAATTTTTTTTTTATGCAAAAGAAATGTTATCCTCAAATCTTACGATTTATTTGAAAACATTTCATTGCAAAACAACTGAACTAGTGAAAAAAAAAATTCAATTCATTTTTCATCAAAATGTTGAATTTTTTTATTATTTATTATTTTTATTATTATTACCCCTCATTTGAAAAATATTTGCATCGGCAATGTAGCTTTTTTTTTGGGTACAATTTTTTGATTTTTTTAAGGTTTTTTGAGTTTAACAACTAATTGGGTCCTAAAATGAAGTTTAAATTTGTGATATTATTGCTCATAACGATAAAGCTTATTTTTCTGAGTACAATGACCCTTTGAACGACCACAAAGGATTAAAAATGGATTTTTAATTGAATTTTATAAAAATCACTTCATGGTCCTTCTTGACAGAAAAGGTCCTACTTGACAGCTCGTTCCATGGAGACCATAGTTTATCAATCGAAAAATGTTGTCTCGTCAATATTTTTTTTGCATCAAAATAAAAAAAAGTGATTAGAAATGGTTTTTAATTGTGTTTTTTACCGTTGTACATAAAAATTGACATAGGGCTTTAGTACCCAATTCTTGAAATAAAAACAACGCTGAAAAATATATGTTTGAATAGCTGAAAAAAAATCCTGCAATTTTCTCGCTGTAAATTTGAAAATCGATAAATTAGTTTTTTCTGAGATGCGATGAAAATTAATTTCTTTAAAAGTCACCTAATCAGGCTGTAATTTTACTCATGATTTCTAGGAAATTGTTAGTACAATTTTCAAAGTAAAAATTGAAACTTTTTTGAAATTTTCTGTTTTTTCTCAATAAAAATTTATAACCATATTTTTCATCAAAAAGTTGTATTTTTAGTACCCTAAAACACATAAAAATCTATATTTTGGGAATTCAACTTATAGTAGTGAAAAGTTAATAAATAAAGGATTGTTTCCGTGTACCCATTATTTATTTCAAAAAGTCCAAATCATAGCCTTCAGCTTTGCCGAAGACACCAAATCGATCAGAAAAAAACCCGTCTTTATTAAGATACAGCATTTCATACATTAGCCTACCTATTTTGTATGGCGAGTCCCCAAAATGGTATGAAGACTTGTATTGAGAAACTGATGATGCAAAATGATTTTTTTTTAAATTAATGGACAAAGTTTCATCCAAATAATAGAAAGAAAATATTAAAAAATGTGAAATCGTAGAAAACTTTTCTATAAAAAAAAATTCGGTAATTAAAAGAAAGAAGTCAAAGTAGTTATGTCACAGACATAACCGGAATGGCGTAGACTACGTAAAGTTTAGATGTGTGGGTTTGGTGAGAATCATATTGGGTAGCAAAATGTTTAACTTTCGACACTTTCGAAAAAATGAAATTCTTAGAAATTTTCAATAGGACTAAAAAGATTAATAAATTTTTAGCATTTCTTGGCATGAATCAATACATAATTATTGATTTTGAAGGAAAACGAGAGCAAAAGATGATAAAACCCATATTTGCCCCCCGCGGTGGGCTTGTTTCAGTGGCAAATTTGCTACCCTAGCGGTGGCGATGACGGAGTTTTTTCAAGGTGGCAAATTTGATCTCGGTATTCTTAAGCCGGATGCAAAATTTGATTTGCACTCCAGCGTTGCAGATGCCCTGAGGGCACAAGCACTAACAATTGGGAATTGATTGCGTTTATTGGATGAATTTTTGCAAGAATGCTAAGAGAAGATTGGGGGGAGGACAGAGGGGTTGGGGGCGAGAGCAGCCTCAGAAAGCTGTGCATTCCTTCGCCCCCGAAGACCAAAATTTGTTCCTGAAATTTAAATTCAAATTAGTTCGGTGGGACGAGAACAACTCTTTCAACGCTTTAGAATTGGATGAGACGTAAATCTTTCAGAAGCGCTCGCCGCGAATGCGACGAGCTAGTTGGATGTCCTGATTGTTTCACAACCAAGGCTTGACCCACGAGAGGCTTTTCGGCGGATGGCGGCAGGCGCGCGCCTCATCTTGTTGATGCCTCGTCCCGGGTGGGACGAGGGATGGGTATTGAGACACCTCCGAACCACATCAACCACGAAAGATCCAAACGGTCCGGCCATCGAGAGGCAACTGGCTGAAGGTGACGACGAGAAGGCGATGCGCACTTCTTTTCCAGTTCTGGTCCCTCTCTCCTGCTGCTGCTGCTCTGGTCTCTCTCCTGCTGCTGCTGCTCTGGGTTGAGCTTTCCTGCTGCTGCTGCTGCTGCTGCTGCCGGTCCAACGTCTGAGACGTGAATGATAGAATGGTTGTTGGCGCGCGTTCTTATAAATGATTTCGGCCCGCTACTTCCCCTCCTTTTTCGCGACCGACACTCGGTCGCGTTGCTCGGATGATTTTCCCCTCAAAATAGGTACTTGACATTCCCGTCCGTGAGTGGGAAGCGCTCTTTTTGCTTGCAAAATCTGTGCATTTTGAAAACATTTTAAAACATTCAATTGTTTCAAAAGTTAAACTATTTTGCCAACAATGAAAGTTTTATAGCAAATTGCTGAATAATTTTTGAATCGAATGGAACATAATCGTGTCGATTCGATTAGAGGGAAGGAAGATATAAGCGTTTGACGGATGACGCAGTTAACCAGGGCCTTCGGCCCGGGTTTTTTGGAATGGCACCCCAGTATCTTCGACAAAGACGTAGTCTACGTCAAAATAAAACCTTGCAGTGATGTACAAAATGCTTTCAAAATTAAAGATAAAAAACACTGTAAATTTTGTTATTATTTTTTCAGTCAAATAAAACTAATTATTGCAAAAAACCAAGAACAACAATTTTGTTGAATAACTGTTTTGAGAATTACGGCTCTTGTGTACTAACTTGTCAAGGCCATTTTGGTCGAATATGAGTAAATTATGATGTTTCGTTGAACTCAAAAAATTTTAGAATTCTTTCAAGCTACAACAAAACTTTTTCCAAGCAGAGACAGGATTATAAGTATCTTTAGAGCTCTTCAAAGCATTAATAATGCATACAATTTATACCTCATCAAAATTACAACAAATCTGAAATTTGTACATGGGTTGTGAAGCCATTTTCATTTTCTTTTAGGAAAAATGAGATTTGTTCAGCTTTTTATCACAGTTTCCCCTTTAGTTTAACAATTTTGAACATCAAACCTAGTGCCCCCCTTAAACCGAGACCTCATTTGACATCAAATGAAAATTCCCGCTTCAAAGTCACGAGCATGGTAGGTACTTTCAATTTCACGTTCAAACCAAGCTCACGTGTGATCCGTCGTCGTCTAGGGCAAACACACGCGAAAGAAAAGACCTTTGGTACGTTGAGCAGGCTGTAGGTACCCAAATACGTTCACTCTGATGAAATTCCGCGTGGTGTGTGCATATTTTTGAGCGACCTCAATGTGTGCCGCCAACCGTTCGACCTCCAAGCGAGAGGGGGTTCAATCTGGTGATGATGCCTCTGAAAACTTTACACGTGCTGGGGTGATGCACGTGGCGTAGTGTAATGAGTTTCGAGGTCTTGTAAAAAATGTTTAATTGAGGTTATTTGTCATATCACGGTTACAGTTTTTTTTTTTACAAATTTTACTGTTTGTTTGAATAAATTAAACCTGATAAATTATGTCAACTTAGAATTTGTTGTTACCCTTATCAGTCGGAAAAGCATTTCTTAACAGTACGAGAACCAAGTGTGTTACCTGTAAGTAAAAAGAAAAAGACAAAAAAGTTGTTAAAAAATGTTTAGCTTGTAATATTTTTGCAGTTTGAAATCATTTTTAAATATAATTTTATTCAAGGGATTCACTAGTCAGAACATCATTAAAGCTCAAAAAACAAAGTATCACAATGCCAAGCAAGTAATTTAAATTTCCAATCTCTTTTAACGACGCCTTTCATCGCAAATCGTTGTCATATTTGACCTTTTCCAAAAAACTGAAAGTGAAACCCATTTCTCCCGGAGTGGTCCCTCTCACTTTAATTCCCGATTCACGGCACGGTGGCATCGAATGTGATTTATATTTCAAAGGAGAGACGCCACAACAACAACAAAAAAACAAAAATTACGTGAATGCGATTCGCTTTGTTTACTTTCTCAAAATTGAATTTCGCCGCAAAGAATGTGTATACGCTAGAGGGGAAAAGGGGGGGAGGGGACTCACACACAAGTCATCATCCACTAGTAAATGGATGGATGTACTTGAAGTATAAGTAAAATGTCGAAAAGTAAGAGAAAAATGGCACACTAATGGAAACGAGCCGTGCGGGTCTTCTTCGTCACGTAAAAACCAAAAGTGTAATGACAAAACCGCGACGTTGAACGGTGGGAGGAATTGTGTGAAAAGTGGTCAAAATTATTTTTCAAGATTTTTTCAGAACTCACCAAGTAAAAGTTACAAGGTTTTATTTAGGTTTTACAGATTTTTAAAAATATATGCTGGTTTTCAGCGATAAAGACTCTTGATCAAAAAAGACTCAATGAACACTCACGTCAGAAGAATCTCCAAAGAAATCGCAACTCTCTCCTCTCTTGCGGAAAATATCGTAAAATTAAGATTGAATAATCATAGCAGAGCTGTGCAGAGAATGGTAAAAATATCGTTTACTCTTTGATGTTTTTTATTTGAGATATTGGCGGAGGTTATTGACTCATCAAGTTTCACTTCAACGTTAAGAAAATTTCTTTTTAGAAAAATAAAATTTTGAGGTTGTAAAATTTTTAGTTCGACTCAAAATTCGATTTAAATTATGACCAAATTTCTCAACATTCCCGCAACAATTCATCACTTTCGATGTTCACTGCCCGTCCGTTTGGCCGTGGCTCAACTAAAGCAAGCACCGCCGCCGGTATTATGTCTTTGTGCGATTACGTTAATCTATTTCAGTTTATTTGTGTTTGCTGTTGTTTATTGGTCGCAAGTGACTTTGGACATCCCGCCGAAGCTGCTGCTGCGCAGCAGTGAAATTTTCGGGGTAATTTGGGCCCACTTCTTTTGGAACGCCGCCCGACAACGAGATGACGCAGACGATCTTCGGAAGATGGTCGCGACAATTAGAAAGGATCGGTCCGAGAGTGAAAGAAAGGCGACTTATGAATGTTTTTTGCGTAGTTTTTTTTTTTTTCTGCGGAAGTCACCTGTTGTGGTGAATGACAAGTTTTGTTGTGGATTAATTTAGTACGCTTATGTGAACCATTGTCGGATGATGTTGTTTTAATGGCGCCCGCCGGTCGTTGTACAGAGTTACGAGATGGGCGATGTTGTATTTTTTTTTCGGGGGTCTAAAGAAATTATGAGCATTTGTCACTAGAGTGCTTTTTTTGTTGTTGCTTCCTTTGACAGAATGAGTTGATAAATGACTGCGATAATAACACATCAAGTAAAAGTAATTTACAAACGGTTTTTTGCGTAGCACCTCTCGTTTGAGATAATTTCTTGCAGTGCGCATCGGCACTGGGACACTGCCGTGGGCGATGACATCAGGGGTTATGCTAGAGTTGTGTACCAGATAATGTAAAAAGATTTAAAAAAGATTGCTAAAACATATTTGAACAACCTGTAACACGAGCCAACAAAAATGAAAAAAGTGACTGCCATCCTCAATGTATGGGGAATTATTGGGCAATTTGAAGGTCTCCAAAATCACAAACAATTATTTTATTTGAGTGTGATGAGAAAGCAAATGATTTTGTATTGATTGAAAATATTTAGAAAATCGATTATTTGATCGGTAACATTATTTCATTCGTCAATTTATTGCATGTTCTTTTCTTAGTCAGTAAATATTTTTTCGTGACAGAACAACACAATTTTTTCATTTGTTTGATAGTTACCACGCGCAAAAACGTGAAAATGACGAAATCTGCAAAAAATCCACTTTTTTCACTGCGACAACCTGAAAATTCCAGCGATGGCCTATACATGTTTGGGTACTAAAATTTTCGTAAGTGAAAAACGCAACTTTTGGTACTCAAACATGCATAGGTCACCGCTTCAATCAAGTTATCGCAGTTTTAGTGCAAAACATTGATTTTTACCCGATTTCGTCATTTTCCCGTTTTTGCGCGTGTCGCGTCGTAAAACCCAGTTTTTATGTTCAAAAAATATTACAAGGAATCAGTAAAAACATTTTCAGACATGGTCATGGTCCCCCCTTTTCAAATATTCAGCTATTTTTTTTTGGTCCTCAAAGTATTATTCCTTAAAAGCCCAACTAATAACCTTTCTTTTGAATTGTGGCGCTCTAAAATTGGTTCAGCCGATCCGGAGATATGATTTTTTTTGAAAAATGTGGTTTTTGCGAAAATCGACAAAAAAACGGGTCGAATTATTTGGCTGTATAGTTTTTATTAATACATGCCTCGATTTTGTTATTGATTTTATAGAATACCTTTTATATTCTATTTTCAATTTTAATTTAATTAATTAAATTTAATAGTACAGTATATTATTGCTTTTGACAATTTTTTTTAAACTTATACATTTCTGTCTATATTGTTAATTTTTTGGATGAATTTTTTACAAGTTATGACCATTATTTTGTCTATTTGTTTAGATAATAGCTTGGCTACCTAAAACTCTTTCTAAGCAAAAAAAAAAAAACTAATGTTTGTTTTTTTTCGAAAACCGTTTATAATCGTTATTTTATTTGTCATTTTCATTCATGTCTAATTGAAATCATGATTTTATTTATGTATAACAATTTTTGATGAATATTTTAAGTATAAGTGAAGCTTATTGAGGCGAAAGAGGAAAAACAATTGGTTTTGTGTAGACACATCATAACTCGAGTTTTTTTAAATCAGTCCAAGGCAAAAAGCTTGAAAATGGATTGAAGTTGAAGTTTTGTAAAAATAATAATATACAAAGTTGAAATTTAATGTTTGCAGATTGACCAATACATAGCAAAAAATCCGATGGTAAAATCGCATGCAAAAGCATGCACATCACCTTCGTCACAATAGACATTTTATTTTACACACTGCATGTACAATTTTTGCAAACACAAAAAAAAAGTTGCAACCGATGGGATTCAAACCTTAGCCCATTCGGCCATCAAAACGATGAAAAGCTGAAATACGCATATAAACGCATATATAGGCTTGACATTTCGGTCAAGTAGGTTTCCCATACTGATGGGCTACATGTTTCAAGGTGTAAAATTACATTAAATTGCATAAAATAATGCAATATTTATTTTACACCCAGGCCTTTTACACGCAGCTGGATTACTACTTTTTTAGCTGTGTACGCACAGGTTTTTTTTTTCCATTTTTTTTTATATAACATATTTGTTTTTTTTTTCCACTTTGCAGATTTTTTTTGTATAACGCTGCCGAAAGAATATTTTTTACTTTTTTGCAATTTTTACTACTTAACCAACTGTCAACGAACAATATTTTGATTTTTATTTGTTATTATGTCGGATAGAACAGACACGGAAACACAAATAAATGATTATGACCCTATCCGGACAGCAGTCCCGTTACGCCCCAGTTGACGTTGTTCTTAAAATATTGCTAAATGCACTTATAATACTACACCCAGAACTGGGCATCGGCATACGAGGGGATAAAGAGCACGATTCGGTAGTAAAATGGTACTGTGTGCGGACGGAGAGGATAAATCCCAAAATTACCGAGAGTACTTTACTCATGGGTTCATCTTCAAAAAAAAGTTCACCTGTCAAAAAAAATTACCGGTACCGAGACTCGAACCCAAGACCTGCGGCATATTGAACCGTGCCTTTGCCGTATGGGCCACCATGGTTCGGTGACTAAGTGGCGGTCATTTGTCCATATAAGCCACTCAATAGGATGAACTGTTTCAATGAACGAATGAACACGCGAGAGGTCTATACTCTCGCAAAATAGTACTTTCCTCACGTTCCTTTTCGGGAGGACTATCCCCTCAATCTTTAACTTTGGGTGTATATTACTTTGAAAAAATATTTGCCAACCAAGCCAAAAGGTTAACATTTTTTTTTGTTTAAATTAATTCAAATTGTTCATAAAATAATTCATTTTATATAAAGAATATGTTTTGCAATGTCTGGTTTATGAAATCGACGCTGTCGTGCTATCATGTCGCACCCGCCATTTCGACGTTCCGAGAAAAACGCGTTTTAATGTTTGACCTTGAATAAACAAAAACGAGAGCACGCAATGTAAACAATGAATAACACGTTTTGTTTGGTTGACCATTCAGTGCGTTGCCCCGAAGGTTTGGTTGAAATTGGTTGCTGGAGTCCCGAGTTATAATTACAAATGCTTACGGTATTCTTACTTGTACGTGCGTCAAACGCATCCTGACCTGCAGTCCCTTTGGCCAGTTGTCGCACTTACATCAATTTTCAGGGAGTGTCAAGATAGCACGACAAGATTGAAACTTTTTTCATATGAAAAGTGACAAAAATCCCCGAAGCTTTTTTTGGTTTTTATTGAATATCTCAGGATTGAAATCGAATTTTGGGGATCTGTGAAGGTCAAAAGGTGAGGCATTGTGAGCTGCACAAAATGGCGTTCTTAACTCAATTTGGCCCAAAATGCACGTACGACAAGTAAGCACGACGGCGACGAAATGATGATTTTTTGTGGATAATCTTTTTTTTTGTATTTGAGAAGGTTTCCATGTTTGGAATTTTAATGGTTGAAAATGCACAACACTATTTTATATTCTGTTTAGACCATTTTTTTAAATTGAAAAAAAAAAAGCGTTTTTACCTAAAAAATATTAAAAAAGAGTAAAATATTAAACTTCTCAGAGTCTTTCAAGCACCCAATTAGGTTCTTCAATGGCAAGGCCACACTTTTGAAGGTTTGGAAATGGAATGTTTCAACTTACTTTTTCCTGGGTAATTAAAACCCCCATCAAGGTACTCTCAATTTCAGCATCAATTGAAAGGAATGCTCGAGCACCTGCACACGCTGCAATTGCTCCCCACAATGTACACATTGTACCTACCAAAAAAAGCCCCCCAAAACGAATCGCACAACTAGAGCATTACAATCGTGGCCATTGGGCAGCCGAATTGCCCGTGCGCAGCACCGGTTCTGCACCCTCCCCCTGCCTGGTGTCCGCTCTAATGAGTTACGCGCCGCGAATTGCGCTCCAAACTCCATTCTCAAGTGGGGATTCGTGGAAACAATCTCATCGCGGCGCGGCGTTGTCTCGGTCGCAAGGTCAAACGCTGAGCAAATTTCCATTTCTATACAATATCATCGCAGCAGACATTCACCACTTCTGTGAGCTGTTTTGCAGACGAGACCCCCTCAGAGGCCACGCGGCCTGAAGAAGCTTCTTCGCGATGATGCTATTATTCAATATGCAAATTTATGCGTTAGAAAGTGATGAAGACGACGACGACGACATTCACCACAGAGATTGAACGTCACACAAGTTCCAAAAAAAAATGAAGGCTACTTAACGGCACTTCCAATTCCCACCTCGTCGCTAATGGGGAAGCTCTTTCTCTCTGATCGCTGTTCGAATGGTGATTCGCGAAATCAATCGACTTTGGCCATGTCCTCCACCTTGAGGAATTCCTCCGTCTGCTGGTCTGATGTGCTCGATTTCTTCCGTTCTAGTTCTGATCCGGACCGTAAGTTACCTCCGCAAGAACCTCATCAAGTTTTATGACCCCCCAAATCGGCACCCCTGAATCGCCTGCCCAAGGTCGCATCGCTGGCCATTAAGAGTCAACCAATTCAGCAGATAATACTGCCTAAATTGTTCCTCCACGCGGGCGCGAAACAATGCTTACGATTTTATTATAATTCCCCTCGACTGACGGACTGAATCACTGCCACTGCTTGAATGGCTCGAAGTTCACTAGAGAACAGAGTCTTCTTATAGTGGTCATTTGGGGGCGAGGGCGTTGGCGCGATAGATTTATGGACTCGGATTTTGAGTTTTGAATTTCGAATTAGACGCTGGCTGGCTGGCGCTAGCGCAAAACATGGTCACGACGGAGTTGGCTTGTGTTGAAGAATGGGACAGATTTGTCAGGGGGAGCTTTTGGTGGAGCTTTGCGACTTAATGTGCGGGATTTGGAGGTATGACGATTCTTTGAGTTGTAGAAAATAAAGTGGAATCAGTTGACATTGAAATTTTGGAGCTGTAACTTGTTTCTAATTCGTATTTAGATTTTTTGATGAAATTTCAGATTTTCTGAAAAAAATAGGCTTGGTTTATAAGCATAAAGTTTTTTGTTTTGAAATAATTTGCTAAAAGATAATCAAAGAATTAGCGACAAAGCATTTTCCAGCACTTCACACAATAGTTTCACATGAATTCGAAATTTGTAGAAAATAACCTTTTTTGTAAAATTTTTATTTGCTCACCCAGTACCTGAAAGGATCACCATTGATGAGTGTCGGAGCTTGCATTTATAAAGTGGATCCAGAGGCAATTTCAAAATTAAATGCAATTAAAAGATTCTTTTGGAATCTTCAACAAGTATTATCGATGATTTTGCTAGTTTTTTTTTCTTTAATTGAAATTCAACTCAGTAACCCATTATATTTAAAATTGAATAATTCTTTAAAATAGTGAAAAAAATGTGAAATATCAAAATGATTTGAAAAGATTTGGTTGGATTAAAGAGTTACTTTACAGTCATTCCCATTTGTTCAGTGCAAGAATAAGATTTTTGATAAGATAACACAATTTCCCATGCCTTGTTTACTGAACTTCACTGAACTTTATTTTTTGTTTTTGCATGGTTTATTAGTTTATTGAAAATAGTAATAAAAAAATATTGGTTAAAAACTTTTACTTCCTTTTGCCTTCCTCACTGAGGTAAGGCTATAATCCTGCTCTAAAAGTGAACTTTTTATTAAAAGCTCAAAGACCTACCTTCATATAAACATATCGACTCAGAATCGAAAACTGAACAAATGTCTGTGTGTGTGTATGTGTGTGTGTGTGTGTGTGTATGTGTGTGTATGTATGTATGTGACCAAAATTCTCACTGAGTTTTCTCAGCACTGGCTGAACCAATTTTGACCAAACCAGTTGCATTCGACTTGGTTTAGGGTCCCATACATCGCTATTGAATTGTTTGAAGTTTCAATAACTAGTTCAAAAGTTAGGTATAAAAATGTGTTTTCACATATATCCGGATCTCATTTATATGCATGTAAACGATGTCCGGATCCATCATCCGACCCATCGTTGGTTAGTTTATTGAAAGACCTTTCCAACGAGTCCACAACTTTGAAGATCTGGCAACCCTATTTCGAGTTATGACCACTTAAGTGATATATTTGTACTTTTTTGATGCCGGATCTCACTTAAATGTATAAAAACGATGTCCGGATCCATCATCCGACCCATCGTTGGTTAGGTAATCGAGAAACCTTTCCAACGAGTTCACAACATTGAAGATCTGGCAACCCTGTCTCGATTTATGACCACTTAAGTGATATTTATGTGCTTTTTTGAAGCCGGATCTCACTTAAATGTATGTAAACGATGTCCGGATCCGTCATCCGACCCACCTTTGGTTAGATAATTAAGAGACCTTTCCAACGAGTCCACAACATTGAAGATCTGGCAACCCTGTCTTGATTTATGACCACTTAAGTGATATTTATGTACTTTTTTGAAGCCGGATCTCACTTAAATGTATGTAAACGATGTCCGGATCCATCATCTGATCCATCGTTGGTTAGATAATTAAGAGACCTTTCCAACAAGTCCACAACATTGAAGATCTGGCAACCCTATCTTGATTTATGACCACTTAAGTGATATTTCTATACTTTTTTGATGCCGGATCTCACTTAAATGTATGTAAACGATGTCCGGATCCATCACCCGACCCATTTTGGTTAGATAATTAAGAGACCTTTCCAACGAGTCCACAACATTGAAGATCTGGCAACCCTATCTCGATTTATGACCACTTAAGTGATATTTCTATACTTTTTTGATGCCGGATCTCACTTAAATGTATGTAAACGATGTCCGGATCCATCACCCGACCCATCGTCTGGCAACCCTATTTCGAGTTATGACCACTTAAGTGATATATTTGTACTTTTTTGATGCCGGATCACACTTAAATGTATAAAAACGATGTCCGGATCCATCATCCGACCCATCGTTGGTTAGGTAATCGAGAAACCTTTCCAACGAGTTCACAACATTGAAGATCTGGCAACCCTGTCTCGATTTATGACCACTTAAGTGATATTTATGTGCTTTTTTGAAGCCGGATCTCACTTAAATGTATGTAAACGATGTCCGGATCCGTCATCCGACCCACCTTTGGTTAGATAATTAAGAGACCTTTCCAACGAGTCCACAACATTGAAGATCTGGCAACCCTGTCTTGATTTATGACCACTTAAGTGATATTTATGTACTTTTTTGAAGCCGGATCTCACTTAAATGTATGTAAACGATGTCCGGATCCATCATCTGATCCATCGTTGGTTAGATAATTAAGAGACCTTTCCAACAAGTCCACAACATTGAAGATCTGGCAACCCTATCTTGATTTATGACCACTTAAGTGATATTTCTATACTTTTTTGATGCCGGATCTCACTTAAATGTATGTAAACGATGTCCGGATCCATCACCCGACCCATTTTGGTTAGATAATTAAGAGACCTTTCCAACAAGTCCACAACATTGAAGATCTGGCAACCCTATCTCGATTTATGACCACTTAAGTGATATTTCTATAATTTTTTGAAGCCGGATCTCACTTAAATGTATGTAAACGATGTCCGGATCCACCATCCAACCCATCGTTGGTTATGTAATCGAAAACCTTTTCCAACGAATCCATAACATTGATGATCTGGCAACCCTGTCTCGAATTATGACCTCTTAAGTTATATCTGCGTACTTTTTTTTCTGGATCTAAAAAAAATAACTGAAATATGTGTCCAAACCACTCATATTACCCATTGTTGGTAAAAAGCGAGGAAGGCATCAACCACATAGGTGGATTAAGTTGGTTTTTTGTTTAAAATATAAAATTAGGCAATGCAAAAACAAATACCACTCATCTTGATGTTAGAGAAGAAAACTTGGAAATTCAATCGATCTTTTCGAAGATCTTATTTTGAAACGGATTAAATGAGACCAACATGCAGAATAATTTAATTTGTTAAATTAAACTCCATAAATCCAACGATATCTATTATTGATTTTATGAAAGAACTTGCAAACGAAAGAGGGCTCAAATTTATTAATTAAATGAAAATTATTTTGATTGAATTACAAATAAAACTTTTCAAAAAATCAAATTAGATTAAATGAATTTTATTGCGAAAAAGTTGACTAAAATCAGTCCAGAAAATTTCGGACGAGTTGAAAATATTTTTTTGTCATTTTGTCATGAAAACACAAATAAACTCAAATGCAACAAAACAACAAAAATAGTTTACACAATTCTTCCTCAAAACTCGGCCATTTTTTTGTATTTTTGTGTAATTTTTAAATAACATTCTCAAATTTAAGTTTGTGTCAATCCATCACACAAAATGTACCATGCAAGCTTGACGATTGATAAGTAAGTTATTGTTCACTTTAACTTTATACATGCTACGATTTTAAAACAACAAAGGTTCATTGTTACCGATTTTTCAATGTTTCAGAACTATAATCTATAAACTTTTATTGATCGTCCATTAGTTCTAATGGACGCTCTATAAACTGAAAACTACCGAAATCGGAAAATTCATTCAAAATTAGGTAGTTAAGATTTTCAGAACATTTGTTTTTTTTTTCATTTCATTTTGGCAGATGATTCAATAATATGAACATTGCTTCAATATTCTTGTTTCTTTATCTTTCAGCAACCAGAAGTCCAATCTTCAATGTCTCTTAGGAAATTGAAATTAAACAAGTGGCTATATCTCGAAAACAAATATAAAATATAAAAATTGAAATTACACGCCATGGTTTTAACATTTGAATGAAAAAGTGTTTTAAAATGCATTTAACATATTTACTTATTTGCAATCTTTAGTTTTCAAAATAACAAATATAGTCCTACAACGTACTTCCACAAAAAAATAAAATATTGTTGATCGATCTCAAATATTCTAAAAATAATTGTTAACGCAGGAAAATTTATTTCAAATTATTTTCAGTTCATTAAACTTCTTTTTTTCCATAGAAATTTTGAAGTTTTTTGAACAAATATTTGTTTTGCCTCCTGATTTTTTGAACCGATTTTGATATAGGGGCGACATAAACTTCAAAAAATATTTGCAACGGCCTAACAAACAAACAGCAAAAAATTGTTTCCGTGTACCAATTTTGTCTCTGAATACCTACAGCGTTGCTGAAGACACCAAACCAATCAGAAAATTCCTTCAAAAGATACAGATTTTCGAATATTTACGTATCATTTTGCATGGAGCCTTGTATGGGTGAATCAATGACCCATAATGGCATTTTTGGTCATAACGAAAAAAAGAGTCAATTCATAAAATAGAAATTGAATCCATTTCAGGTATTTGGTGAAAATTTGCGGATATTTTCTAATCCATTTTTTTCGCAGATTCAAAACTGAAATCAATTTGTATAACAGAGATAAGTTGAATGGATGAACCAAATGTCTCATGTTACATGAATTAATAATAAATGGATCTAAAAAACTGTGAAAGCTTCATTAGTGGCAGGATTTCCACTCAATAAAACAAACTGCTAGCTTCGCAAGGATCACCATTAAGCTAAGTAAAACGATTGCGCGACAACAACTTGCATCACGTCACACTAACAAATAACTGCAACTTTCTCCCTCCCCACAATCTGCATCCGTAACCTAGCACATCATCATAAACCCACCGTCGTCGTCGTCGTCACACTAAATGGTGTACTCCATTAGCAAAATCAGCCAGAAGCAATAAAAATTGCATGCATCCTAACCTCGCGCGCAACTTACACTCAGCGTTCGTGGGGGGAGAGACCATCGTCATTTTAATGGCACTCGCATTAAGAGCATCATTCTTCAACCGAAATCTAAAATGCTTCTTCGATGAAAACGAAGGGGTGGCAAAAAAACGCAAGTCTTTCTTCTTTTTCACCTGACTTTGATGCTGATTCAGGAAAAAAAGCTCAGCTAATAAGCTCTCCTCTGGAGGAAGATGACGACGCTTACATTTATTATTATACATTGAGTTTTGGGGTTCGAAGTGCCGCGTACGTTTCACTTTCAGCATGCCGTCATTGTCGAGTTTTGGGTAACTTCTTTCTTTAATACATTTTGGTGGTTGTTAACCCTTGAATGCCTCAGATTTTTTTCAAAGTGTTTTTTATGAATATTTTTGTTATTGATTAATTTCTAACTACAAGTAAAACAATAAATCTAACAAGAAGTTGTACAGTCGAAGGTTAAAAACATAACAGACAAAAAGGCATAACCAAAGAGGGCGCGACGCGTCTTGGCTGGTAAAAGGAAACTCATATTTGTTTTTGACTAATGAATATGTACGACCTCATGTAAATACATTTATCGAAATGAGGCTTTCTTTGCCTTAAAGCTGGCGTTACTCTTACTTTTTATGTGAAGGTGTGTGCTTTGGGCTGAACTCTTTTTTTTTTGGTCAGGTTTTATTTTCTTCCCTCAAATTTTAGCTTTCGAGGGCAAGGCAGTACGTGATTTGGGCTCGTTTCACCTGAAAGCAGTTCTGCTCTAGAAATAAGGAAGAGTGCGAGTGATTTTGCTGCGAATCAGTATGAGGTGTTGATTTATGATGCTAATCGGTACTATTTCGCTGCCTGGTGCCAGCTCCAATCAAGAGTAATTAGCAGTAGACGTATTAATTACAAAAAAAAACTGATTTATAGTCACATTAGTGGTGAAATAGAACAAAAATGATATTGAATTCTATTAGTCAATACCAGCGCCTTCCAAAGAAGCTTGTTTTGTCTGGTCAGTTCAAAACACTAAACAAAAAATAAATTTTCCAAAATGACCAAAATGACCAAAATGACCAAAATGGCCAAAATGACCAAAATGACAAAAATGACAAAAATGACCAAAATGACCAAAATGACCAAAATGACCAAAATGACCAAAATGACCAAAATGACCAAAATGACCAAAATGACCAAAATGACCAAAATGACCAAAATGACCGAAATGACCAAAATGACCAAAATGACCAAAATGACCAAAATGACCAAAATGACCAAAATGACCAAAATGACCAAAATGACCAAAATGACCAAAATGACCAAAATGACCAAAATGACCAAAATGACCAAAATGACCAAAATGACCAAAATGACCAAAATGACCAAAATGACCAAAATGACCAAAATGACCGAAATGACCAAAATGACCAAAATGACCAAAATGACCAAAATGACCAAAATGACCAAAATGACCAAAATGACCAAAATGACCAAAATGACCAAAATGACCAAAATTACCAAAATTACCAAAATGACCAAAATGACCAAAATGACCAAAATGACCAAAATGACCAAAATGACCAAAATGACCAAAATGACCAAAATGACCAAAATGACCAAAATGACCAAAATGACCAAAATGACCAAAATGACCAAAATGACCAAAATGACCAACATGACCAAAATTACCAAAATGACCAAAATGACCAAAATGACCAAAATGACCAAAATGACCAAAATGACCAAAATGACCAAAATGACCAAAATGACCAAAATGACCAAAATGACCAAAATGACCAAAATGACCGAAATGACCAAAATGACCAAAATGACCAAAATGACCAAAATGACAAAAATGACCAAAATGACCAAAATGACCAAAATGACCAAAATGACCAAAATGACCAAAATTACCAAAATGACCAAAATGACCAAAATGATCAAAATGACCAAAATGACCAAAATGACCAAAATGACCAAAATGACCAAAATGACCAAAATGACCAAAATGACCAAAATGACCAAAATGACCAAAATGACCAAAATGACCAAAATGACCAAAATGACCAAAATAACCAAAATGACCAAAATGACCAAAATGACCAAAATGACCAAAATGACCAAAATGACCAAAATGACCGAAATGACCAAAATGACCAAAATGACCAAAATGACCAAAATGACCAAAATGACCAAAATGACCAAAATGACCAAAATGACCAAAATGACCAAAATGACCAAAATTACCAAAATTACCAAAATTACCAAAATGACCAAAATGACCAAAATGACCAAAATGACCAAAATGACCAAAATGACCAAAATGACCAAAATGACCAAAATGACCAAAATGACCAAAATGACCAAAATGACCAAAATGACCAAAATGACCAAAATGACCAAAATTACCAAAATTACCAAAATGACCAAAATGACCAAAATGACCAAAATGACCAAAATTACCAAAATTACCAAAATTACCAAAATTACCAAAATGACCAAAATGACCAAAATGACCAAAATGACCAAAATGACCAAAATGACCAAAATGACCAAAATGACCAAAATGACCAAAATGACCAAAATGACAAAAATGACCAAAATGACCAAAATGACCAAAATGACCAAAATGACCAAAATGACAAAAATGACAAAAATGACAAAAATGACAAAAATGACAAAAATGACAAAAATGACAAAAATGACAAAAATGACAAAAATGACAAAAATGACAAAAATGACAAAAATGACAAAAATGACAAAAATGACAAAAATGACAAAAATGACAAAAATGACAAAAATGACAAAAATGACAAAAATGACAAAAATGACAAAAATGACAAAAATGACAAAAATGACAAAAATGACAAAAATGACAAAAATGACAAAAATGACAAAAATGACAAAAATGACAAAAATGACAAAAATGACAAAATGACAAAAATGACAAAAATGACAAAAATGACAAAAATGACAAAAATGACAAAAATGACAAAAATGACAAAAATGACAAAAATGACAAAAATGACAAAAATGACAAAAATGACAAAAATGACAAAAATGACAAAATGACAAAAATGACAAAAATGACAAAAATGACAAAAATGACAAAAATGACAAAAATGACAAAATGACAAAAATGACAAAAATGACAAAAATGACAAAAATGACAAAAATGACAAAAATGACAAAAATGACAAAAATGACAAAAATGACAAAAATGACAAAAATGACCAAAATGACCAAAATGACCAAAATGACAAAAATGACAAAAATGACAAAAATGACAAAAATGACAAAAATGACAAAAATGACAAAAATGACAAAAATGACAAAAATGACAAAAATGACAAAAATGACAAAAATGACAAAAATGACAAAAATGACAAAAATGACAAAAATGACAAAAATGACAAAAATGACAAAAATGACAAAAATGACAAAAATGACAAAAATGACAAAAATGACAAAAATGACAAAAATGACAAAAATGACAAAAATGACAAAAATGACAAAAATGACAAAAATGACAAAATGACAAAAATGACAAAAATGACAAAAATGACAAAAATGACAAAAATGACAAAATGACAAAAATGACAAAAATGACAAAAATGACAAAAATGACAAAAATGACAAAAATGACAAAAATGACAAAAATGACAAAAATGACAAAAATGACAAAAATGACAAAAATGACAAAAATGACAAAAATGACAAAAATGACAAAAATGACAAAAATGACAAAAATGACAAAAATGACAAAAATGACAAAAATGACAAAAATGACAAAAATGACAAAAATGACAAAAATGACAAAAATGACAAAAATGACAAAAATGACAAAAATGACAAAAATGACAAAAATGACAAAAATGACAAAAATGACAAAAATGACAAAAATGACAAAAATGACAAAAATGACAAAAATGACAAAAATGACAAAAATGACAAAAATGACAAAAATGACAAAAATGACAAAAATGACAAAAATGACAAAAATGACAAAAATTACAAAAATGACAAAAATGACAAAAATGACAAAAATGACAAAAATGACAAAAATGACAAAAATGACAAAAATGACAAAAATGACAAAAATGACAAAAATGACAAAAATGACAAAAATGACAAAAATGACAAAAATGACAAAAATGACAAAAATGACAAAAATGACAAAAATGACAAAAATGACAAAAATGACAAAAATGACAAAAATGACAAAAATGACAAAAATGACAAAAATGACAAAAATGACAAAAATGACAAAAATGACAAAAATGACAAAAATGACAAAAATGACAAAAATGACAAAAATGACAAAAATGACAAAAATGACAAAAATGACAAAAATGACAAAAATGACAAAAATGACAAAAATGACAAAAATGACAAAAATGACAAAAATGACAAAAATGACAAAAATGACAAAAATGACAAAAATGACAAAAATGACAAAAATGACAAAAATGACAAAAATCTCGATTAAATTTTCAAAAGGCCCTATCTGCATAGGAAACCCATGAGGGATAGGTTGTTTTGAAAATTTAATCTAGAAATGACAAAAATGACAAAAATGACAAAAATGACAAAAATGACAAAAATGACAAAAATGACAAAAATGACAAAAATGACAAAAATGACAAAAATGACAAAAATGACAAAAATGACAAAAATGACAAAAATGACAAAAATGACAAAAATGACAAAAATGACAAAAATGACAAAAATGACAAAAATGACAAAAATGACAAAAATGACAAAAATGACAAAAATGACAAAAATGACAAAAATGACAAAAATGACAAAAATGACAAAAATGACAAAAATGACAAAAATGACAAAAATGACAAAAATGACAAAAATGACAAAAATGACAAAAATGACAAAAATGACAAAAATGACAAAAATGACAAAAATGACAAAAATGACAAAAATGACAAAAATGACAAAAATGACAAAAATGACAAAAATGACAAAAATGACAAAAATGACAAAAATGACAAAAATGACAAAAATGACAAAAATGACAAAAATCTCGATTAAATTTTCAAAAGGCCCTATCTGCATAGGAAACCCATGAGGGATAGGTTGTTTTGAAAATTTAATCTAGAAATGACAAAAATGACAAAAATGACAAAAATGACAAAAATGACAAAAATGACAAAAATGACAAAAATGACAAAAATGACAAAAATGACAAAAATGACAAAAATGACAAAAATGACAAAAATGACAAAAATGACAAAAATGACAAAAATGACAAAAATGACAAAAATGACAAAAATGACAAAAATGACAAAATGACAAAAATGACAAAAATGACAAAAATGACAAAAATGACAAAAATGACAAAAATGACAAAAATGACAAAAATGACAAAAATGACAAAAATGACAAAAATGACAAAAATGACAAAAATGACAAAAATGACAAAAATGACAAAAATGACAAAAATGACAAAAATGACAAAAATGACAAAAATGACAAAAATGACAAAAATGACAAAAATGACAAAAATGACAAAAATGACAAAAATGACAAAAATTACAAAAATGACAAAAATGACAAAAATGACAAAAATGACAAAAATGACAAAAATGACAAAAATGACAAAAATGACAAAAATGACAAAAATGACAAAAATGACAAAAATGACAAAAATGACAAAAATGACAAAAATGACAAAAATGACAAAAATGACAAAAATGACAAAAATGACAAAAATGACAAAAATGACAAAAATGACAAAAATGACAAAAATGACAAAAATGACAAAAATGACAAAAATGACAAAAATGACAAAAATGACAAAAATGACAAAAATGACAAAAATGACAAAAATGACAAAAATGACAAAAATGACAAAAATGACAAAAATGACAAAAATGACAAAAATGACAAAAATGACAAAAATGACAAAAATGACAAAAATGACAAAAATGACAAAAATGACAAAAATGACAAAAATGACAAAAATGACAAAAATGACAAAAATGACAAAAATGACAAAAATGACAAAAATCTCGATTAAATTTTCAAAAGGCCCTATCTGCATAGGAAACCCATGAGGGATAGGTTGTTTTGAAAATTTAATCTAGAAATGACAAAAATGACAAAAATGACAAAAATGACAAAAATGACAAAAATGACAAAAATGACAAAAATGACAAAAATGACAAAAATGACAAAAATGACAAAAATGACAAAAATGACAAAAATGACAAAAATGACAAAAATGACAAAAATGACAAAAATGACAAAAATGACAAAAATGACAAAAATGACAAAAATGACAAAAATGACAAAAATGACAAAAATGACAAAAATGACAAAAATGACAAAAATGACAAAAATGACAAAAATGACAAAAATGACAAAAATGACAAAAATGACAAAAATGACAATAATGACAAAAATGACAAAAATGACAAAAATGACAAAAATGACAAAAATGACAAAAATGACAAAAATGACAAAAATGACAAAAATGACAAAAATGACAAAAATGACAAAAATGACAAAAATGACAAAAATCTCGATTAAATTTTCAAAAGGCCCTATCTGCATAGGAAACCCATGAGGGATAGGTTGTTTTGAAAATTTAATCTAGAAATGACAAAAATGACAAAAATGACAAAAATGACAAAAATGACAAAAATGACAAAAATGACAAAAATGACAAAAATGACAAAAATGACAAAAATGACAAAAATGACAAAAATGACAAAAATGACAAAAATGACAAAAATGACAAAAATGACAAAAATGACAAAAATGACAAAAATGACAAAAATGACAAAAATGACAAAAATGACAAAAATGACAAAAATGACAAAAATGACAAAAATGACAAAAATGACAAAAATGACAAAAATGACAAAAATGACAAAAATGACAAAAATGACTATTTTAATAGTTGAGTTTTTATTGTTTTCTTTTTTTAAAGAGGAATTCTTGCAAGTATTTGTTTAGTACCTATTCTAAGGGCAAAATTATCCCAACATCTTTAGAATATAATTTTTTCTATTTCAAAAATCATGAGTTAAAACAATGCAGCTCAACAGAAAGCGAAGGCTTTTCCCTTTTTTGTAGTTAAAAGTTTATTTAAAATAAAGAAAATTAAAAATAAAAATAGCTTGACATGCTCAAAAAGACTATATTTTATAATTTAGTTGAGTCAAATTGACGTTATTTTGCATTAAGCTAAATGACTTATTAGAGTCATATTTATCATCAAATTTTTATTTTTCTTTTTCGGCAACTGAATTGGCTGATTGGATGGATTAAGAAAGCTGTTTTACCATATTTTGCTCAATTTTTGTATACCGTAATATCCTAATATTTTTAAAAATTTATTGAAATTTTTTAACCAAAATCATTAATATGAAGATTCCTGTTTCTAAATTCCACTGTAATTAGGCATCAGTAACAAGTATTAGAAAGTGTAACAGTTTCAATTCCAATTCCGTTTTTTCTTTCTCGAAGTCAATGCTTCGCACCGTTCATTATGCCCTACACCTCCACCAACACCAAGACATTCGAAGAAATGCCTCTTTTTTCCACCCTTCTCTCTCGGGGCATGAAATTCCTCCTACAGAGAGGACCCCCAACCTCGCTAAACATTGTGCCGCCGCCGCACGTCCATTCTGGCGCATAATCTTCATTAGCATAATGTTTGCATTGTTCACACTCGAGCGGACGGAAATTAACATAGTGTGTGTGTGCGGGGCAGAGGGTCACCCACCCACCCACTGTGCCTTTGATGGATCATCTCACCCCGGGTGGGTGGTTGTAAGAGTAAGTGCTGTTGAGTCGGGGTGACTTTGTCAGACTTGACAGAATTAATTGAAACTAAAAAAAAACATTTAAAATTATTTTAAAATTATGATTTAAATCAATTACGAAAATTGTATGATAAAAGTTTAAAATGTTTTCAGTTTACATATGGAGTCCAAAGTCACCCCACTCAACTTTTACTCTCCTTCTCGAGCATAAACCTATTGCACCGAGCGATATAGACTAATTGCTTTTTCGACGGACAGTTTGAGCGGTAATTGTCACTGCTGGTCTGCTCCAAGTTGCAAATGCATTGCGCCAACCGGTGAGATGGATTCCTGGTCGGGCTGACCAAACAGCAGTGCCCTGGAGCCACTCGGACGAAGGGAGTGTAACCGACCGTACTGTTGTCGTTTGTTTGCTATCGGTGGCCACCACCGGGTCCGTAGCTATTGACGGTGGTAATTGCGCGAGAAACTACGCAAACCGCGAATTGTTTATCGTCTAATTACTGGGGTAAACTTGGGAGAAATTGAGCAAGGAAAGAGTTGCGTAGAGTGAGATAGTAGAATGCAATAGTTACATTTATATGAAAACTTTGTGTTAAATTTGCCCTTTTTGAATTGGTTTTAGTTCATATGCAATAGAATTTTGGATATCAAGTTTTAAAAGCCTCCACAATTTTGACCTGCAACTCCCTCACCAAGAAAATATTTTAATTGTTTTCTACAAACTTCTCCGCAAACTTCTCAGCTTTTACCCCCTCGTGACTTTTAACATTCCCCCCTTCCACACTGATGACGTACAACCCCTCGAAAGCAACCCTTCATAAATTGTGACAATTGTCATTGGATTTAGCACGCCGTGGACTCGCCGAGGACCCGCCAAAAAGTTCAAAATTTATCGTTCCATTTCTAAATTACATTCTTCATTCCCGCGTCGTACCTCGCGTTCTGAAACGGGGTTTTCCACCCACGATTCCCCTCCCGAAAGAAGCAGCAAAGGGACTTGGTTTCAATTTCTTTCGCAAGACTTTCGGTGCCCCCACGCCACGCGCGTCATAAATTATGAATTTCTAAACGATTGCGACGTCGTGACGTGTTTGAGCGGCGAGCTGCTAGAGAGTTTTGGTCCATTTTCTTCTTCCTAAAAATGGCTTCGAGTTGGTTTATTAATTTCCCAAACCCCTTTTTTCTGTGGAGACGTTGAGTTTTCCGGAAAATTGTTATTTTTCTTTGCAATTCAAGATTAGGCTTCGAGGAAGTATTTGTATTTACTGTTGATATTTCGAACTCGAGTTGATAAGGCAAATACTTAATTTTTCATGTTTTTTCTCTCTTTTTTTTAGCTAGAATTCAATTCTTCAATTCTTCAATTCTTCAATTCTTCAATTCTTCAATTCTTCAATTCTTCAATTCTTCAATTCTTCAATTCTAGATAAAATTTTCAAAACAACCTATCCCTCATGGGTTTCCTATGCAGATAGGGCCTTTTGAAAATTTAATCGAGAATTCTTCAATTCTTCAATTCATCAATTCTTCAACTCTCCAATTCTTCAATTCTTCAATTCTTCAATTCTTCAATTCTTCAATTCTTCAATTCTTCAATTCTTCAATTCTTCAATTCTTCAATTCTTCAATTCTTCAATTCTTCAATTTTCCAATCAAATCTTATGAAAAAGATAATCTCTATGAATTGCATTCCGAGTCTCTTAAAAATGTATCCCTCTTTTAGTAAAACTACAGCAGACATATTTTCTGAGAATTCGGCATTCCGATTTTTTACATTTTTTGTATCCGGCTTAAAAAGATGCCATTTTTTATCAGTTTGTCCAAATCATTTTCCATACAAATTTGGCAGCTGTCCATACAAAAATGATTAGCAAAAATAAAAAAATTGCTAACTTTTAAAGGAGAGTTTTTGATCGATTAGGAATCTTCGGAATACTTGTGGAGATGGATGAGGATTGCACCGAAAATTACACGGTAAACATAATTAAATTATTGAGTTTTTTTTTTTCACTAGAATCTTATTTAAAATAATAACTTATTTATTTTTTTTATTTTAGATATTTTATAGAGAACATCAAATGCCAACTATCAGAAAATACCTGGAAGGGCAAAAAAACTTTGATCTACACCCAAAAGTCCGAGTCGAGAGAATCGTTCCCTCAAAATGTATTGAGGGCTCAGCGCCAAAATCGAGAAAATAATGCTACCAACTCACACCACCACAACAAATGAGTTCAATCGTTAATTGAAACAATAAATCTCCAACAAGTCTCATACATCGACATCTGACCTCTCTTAGTTCATCAAGCTGTGGTGGCTAAGGCAGTTAAATCATTTGGTTAGTATGTCAAAATTCTCTGGTTCGATTCCAGTAGTCGACACTTTTTGTTTTTGGTTTTGACGGATGAACTTTTTTTTTGCAAATGAACTTCGAGAAAATAATTCTCCCGCCCATCTCGAGCTGTGTTCTCTGGGTCCTTAAATGGAACCACTATTCTCTCGAACTAGCGCTGCCCAGTGTTGGGTGTAGCTTAGGGTGCCCAGAAAAAATGACCCCCTGCTCCACAAGTGGAAAACGGTTTTTTGGGTTATTTTAAGCATCTGTGTAAATTTTGAGCGAAATTGGATGAGATTAACCCATTGATACCCGAGCCTAAAGTTGGCGAAAACAATGTTTTTCATACAAAAATGACTTTTTTAAATCGCTAATAACTTTTCAGGATCGAGTTTTACAGCTTTGGTATGTTGTACAAAGTTGTAGAGCATTAAATTTTCAATAAGAATCTCACGTTTGGAAATATTTGGATGGAAGTAGCGCACCGTGCAGACCAAACCGTAAGAAACTTGGGTTTTCCATACATTTTTTTGATTTTTCCCATACAAACTTCACCTCCGAGTATCAATGGGTAAATGATGACCGATTTTGCTCATATTTGTTCCAGAGTCCTAAAATAGCTCAAGGAACAATATTCAGCTTGTGGAGCGAGGATTTGAGAAAAAGTCCCATATTCTGGGCACCCTAGTGTAGCTATATGTTTTGGAAAAAAATGATGATTTAAAAAAATTGTTTAAAAAATCCAATACCACCTTTTGACTTCATTTAGTGCTGTAATCTGAAATATTTTTAAATTTTCTAAAGTATTTTAGTACAAACATTATTTAAAGCTTTTGTCACCACCTCCCTTTAAAGTCGGCCCGAAAAATAAAAGGGATTGGTTTAAATTTTGAGTGGAAATTTAAGTGCAATCATCTGAAATTAGTTTTAAATGCATTCCCCTGCGTGTGTTGTCATGTTGAATCCGCAAAAAAATATATTTTTTTCGCAAACATTTTAATTTTTTGTCAAATCTTACATTTTTGGAAATCTAATGGAAAATTCTGGCTTTTAATTTCAATTATTGTATTATTATTTTTTTCCTTGCTTTTAATGAAATAAAATTACTTACATTAATACATCTGTATATTTTTTAAACAAAAAAACAATTTTCATCAAAATCTTGTAAAATTAGATTTTATTGTATTAAAAACGGCTAATTAAAAATACATTTCTTCGTAATGGCGCTTACGTCACATAATCAAATCAATGAAAACTTTCAATTTTGCTTGTAAATTGTTGTCATAAAACAATGCAAAAGGTTTGGAATCATATCAAATGCTGGCAGTAGCTGAAACAGTGGTGTAAGTGATAAAATTGAGTTTTCATAGGGAATTTTGAAAATTCGCCATTTTTATTTTACTAAAATGGCTGTATCTTGGCACTGAAGTGACAAAAACAAATTGTTAAAAAGCAAAATTGTTCATAAAATGGTTACCTACATGATGATGGTATTGGTTTGGTTGCATGTTTTTTAGATGGATTTTTGAGATAAATTCGTAAAAATGTCATGCAAAAAAAAACATTTTTTTCCATTTTTAACAGTTGCCAATGAAAAATGTTTACTTCCTGGATCAATATGAATACAGAACATTATTTTGTAGGACTCCTAACTATGATTTAAAGTGAAATACGGGACGATTTGAATGCATTTTTCATGTTTTTAGAATAAAATATGACATTTTGTATGAAAACAGAGCATTTTTCTGTAAATCGCAACGATTTTTGTGAATTTTTTGTTGTATGAAAAAAAAAAGCCCGAAGGTTTCCACTAGATCGATTTTTTGGGACACACTAATGTTCATGTATTTTGTCAATCAAGCGCAAGTGCTGAAAAGTAGAACTTTCAGCATTTATTTTGAAAAATGTTACTTTTCGATTCTTAGGCTTTTTCGTCGTTTACGGTGAAAGGAAAAAATATTTTCAAATATGGGCATTACTTTAAAAAATTGAAAAACTGTAACCATTAAAAAAAAACTCAAAAATAGCAGTTAACACAAAAAGTTAACATATTATCTACCTTGCTTGGATTTCTGAAAACTCACTGCTTTTTGAAAAAGGTAAGCTAATGATTTTTAGTCCTTACCGGAATTTTCTTAAAAAATGGCTTTTGGCTCCACTTGAACTTATTACAAAAATAGAGAATGGTTTTTTTTAATGTGATTTTAGAAATGCCGTATACATCAACTCGAATAGGGAATGGGACTGAACTATTTTGTCTAGTAAAATATAAAATGCATAACTAGATTTTTAAAGTAATTAGTTTTTATGAGAAATTCCAAATGAATGTCTAAAAAAATAAATTCGCAGTCAATTGCTAATATTAAATAACTCTGTTTTGGATTAAAAGTTGTATAAATATAAAGTATAAATACGAACCAACCTAATGTTTCAACCCTACAAAATCCTTACCATCCAAAAAAAAAGCAGTAACTTTGCCGTCATAATCATAATCACGATTTGGTTGCACTTTTTTTTATAACTCCCTCCCCTTTTCCGGTGATGGATTTATTTCGCAGAGTTGGACTTTTCTTCCCTCCTCCCCATGTCCCCGGAGATCCCTGGGAAGTCTCGCGCGGAATCAAATCGACGGACCCCGAAAAGACCGGCCAAATGACGAACGGCCGGAAAATGATTGTTAATTATTCATGGAATCGTTATTATATTCTGGGTTTGCTCGCGCTTCTCGCAGAGCCATTTGCTTTGGCTGGGTTTAGCGTCTGAAAAGGGGCAGAAAGAAGTGGTTGGACGGATGTCTTGCTTGAGATTTGGAAGGATTTTCTAGATTTTTTTCTTAATCAAAATAACGGAATCTAAAAACAAATTAAATCATATAACTATAAAAAAACACTTAAAAAAATTACGCTATACGTCTCTATGACAAATTATTCCAGAATTGATGGCGCCCGGAACGTGCTTCAAAAAGATTGGTGTGCGTTTTTCCGGCGAAGGAGAAAACCGATTTTGACTTAGTGGATCAATTTTCTTGGAATGAAAAACTGTGGAAAAGGGTGTAATCAGCAAAGAACTTTTGACTAATAGTCCACGGAATTAATTAGTGACTTGGTGTGTAGACAAAGTGTGATGAGGTATTAGCATGCTAGGAATTAGTAATTGGCCGGAGTTCAGGATTCGTAGAAGAAAATAATCGAATAATCGTGATCAAGTTTTGAAATAAAATAACGACAAATGCAATAAGTTTAACTACGTCCCCCATAAAACCACTCTTCGTGAAATCTCGCCAAAATATCGCTCGTCAATCATTCCAAACAATTGAGGCCCCATTCATGTCACCCAACGTCACTCAAGTTTCACGACATTTTCCCTCTCTCTCTCTCAACAAGAAACCAACCTGCCAACTTGACGCAACTGTCAATATAATTTGTCCGATTTTATTGTCAATTTGCTCCGATGTCGCCGCCGACCGGCCTCTAATGCGTGCAACCATAAAATACGCCACCAAACTTTGAATAGATCACACCGCAACCAAAAGCTAACGAAACTAACGAGAGTCGCCGCCGCTTCGTTAGTGGCCACTTTGCGTTGGTTTTTCGCAAAAAGTCAGTTCCACTTGACTGCACCCCGGGCCGGGCCCGACGTCGGAACCCGGAACCGGGCTGCAATTTTTCCATTTCCACGATTTCTTCTGGAAGTCGAACGGCGGGAGGTCCGCCCATGCTGTCGGCGGCGGCGGCGTCACTTCTCGGGTTGACCTCAACCGGGCGCCCTGACCATGCCAAACACAATGGGGAAACTGCTCGGGGGAGAGGGGGATATGGAGTGGGGTGGAGTTAGTTTTATGTTTCCGGTTGAAATTGAAAACCGCCACCCAAACGCCTTGACTTTTACTTTCACGAACGCGACGACGACGCAGCGCGATCTGAAACTGATTGAGAGGCATTTTGCGAGCATTGTTAGAAGAACTCTGGGGTGCGCGAAAATGTCATGAGTGTGAAAGAATTGTTGTTTTTTGCCAGAAACAAATATATGCAAAGTAATCTTGCAAAGTTACAAAAACACTTATTTCTAAATTAATTTTTTAGCCCTAAATGAAAAAAATTACCACTTCAATTTTTTGCATAATCGAAAGGACACGGAAAGGATATCCTTCGCCAAAATGCGATAAAAAGTCGCTCATTTTCGATCTTTTCGAAAAAAAATATTTTGAAAATTTTTTGAACCAAGACCCTTTTGAAATGTTAATCTTGATTAAATTTTTTTGAAAATATTGTTTTCGAAAAGATCGGAAAATTTTACGAATGTTTTATGTTTTAACATTGTAAATCGGACCATTAGCTGCTGAGACATTGACGTTAGAAAATAGTGGGTTGTTTAGGTGAGACTTAGAAAACATAAATTTTCCTGTTTTTAAACCTTTGCATGGCAATATCTCAGCAACTAAGGGTCGTATCAACAAAGTTCATAAAAGTAAAATATAGAGATTTTTCTAAGCTTTTAATTTTTTTTTCAAAATTGGGCAAACATGGGCACTAATTAAAAAAAATAAAAAAAACTTACCTAAAAATGGCTATAACTTGAAAACGGTGCACTTTATCAAAATTTCACTTCAGTACTTTTTGATTGCAAATTCGATTTTACATCGAAAAATTTAGTTGAAAAATGTTTGCGATCAATATTCGATTTAAAAAAAAAACAGTATGGATTCAAAAATTCATAAATCGGTCTAAGATTTTTTGCCCATTCTGGAAATTTCTGAAAAGTTGGCATTTGATGTCCTCTAAAACATATCAGAAAAAAAAAAAGTGTTTTTTTGAAAATTAAGATTACGTGTGAGTTGGTAGAGAATTACCCATATATTAAAGCAAGTCTCAGAAACCCTACAACCAAATTATCACAATACATTCAAGAATGTTAATGAGTAAAGTTAAATGTCCCCTTAGAGTCGGTTGTCCGTAATATCATCATCTTTCTGTTATAACCCGTTGATCTGTGAATTCTCAATCCAAACTTAATCTCTTAAAATTATTTAAAAAATGAATTAAAATCTAAGTCTTTTTTCAATTGAAAAATGAAAATTTGTTTTATTCTTTTCGTCTATTAAAAGTATATTTATTTTTAAACCAGCACGTGTCAACATAAAATAAATCATAAAGTCAATTATTCCAAATTGGCCCACTAAATCAACATAGATTGACAACATAATAACAACCCCAAAACAGTCCATTCTGCACGCCAATCCGTTCCGATTCCGTTCATTGACACTTTTCGCCCACTTTCGTGCCCTGTCTAATGCTAATCAGTCCAACCAACATGCCATCGTGGAAACAACACAAACCAACGCTCAACCATGTAGATCACCGCAAAAACCATACATCCATGTCCTGTCTGGCCCGTCTGTTTTCCTCGCTTCTGAATTGCATAACTTAAGCCGGCCTTGCCAATAATCATCAAGTGTATCAACAGTCGATTACAAAATAACACTTTCGTTCGTGTGCAACAAAAAAAAAAGTGGTTCCCTCCGTCAGATCATTAACCCTTTCGCCGAGGTTCGCGTGGCTCCGCTGCTGCTGCCAGGGGAGAGAGAGAGATTTGGACGGACAAAAAGCCGGCACGGCTGTCGAGAGACTTCAATCAACAGGGCTTGCCTACCTTTTCTTGGCGGGTGTTTTGTGTACAGGAAAAGCCCTCTGTTGCACATTTTTCAACTCTGTACCTACTACAATGCTTACAGTGAGAAGTTTAAAAAAAAACATATCAGCTGGCAACCGAACAAAATAAAATACACGTGGAACAGACGGACGAACCTTCCCAATTTGGTCAGGGCACCAAGAAATGTGGTCGCGGTTGTTTTATCTTGTCTCAACTTTATTTTTTCTACTCGTTCAAAATACAACAAAAATAACTCAAATTGAAACAAATTGCCGATTTCGCCTCAAGTTAAGGGTTGAGGTCCTCCGCCAGCAAATTGACTCATGGCAACAAGACGGTGTGTTTAAAAAAAAGCTTACCGATATTGCCTGTAGATATAAACCAACCCTCAAGTAAAACTGCAGAAAATGCGATTTTTTGGCTTACTATTTTGCATTCTTCCCGTGCGCGTACGCTATCGCCCGTTTTGTTGTGTTTTGTTGGTTTGTTTGTTTTGCTTGTTTTATGTGCAGCTTTGTTGTTTTTTTGTTGTTTCTTACTCCAACGTTTCACGGTTTTGCCCGCGTTGGCTGAATTTTATTTGGGTGTGAACTGGTTTTCCACGCCGTTTTTTCAGAAACCGCTCTGCACTCCAAGTGCACTCATATAGCTCAAAAAGCATTGCAAATTGCGGCTTTCTGGTAACAGCATTAACCGGTATATCAGCGATGCGAGGTCACACCCTGCCACAATCACTTTCTGACACGGGATAAAGGTTCTGAAAACGGGACCAGTCATAATTTCAGAAACTGGTTTGGTACTGGTTAGCTAGATTACGTGATCCAGTTGAGCCTTTCAATTACGATTTCGACAAATTATGTCACTTTTATGTTGTAATTCAGTTCTTTTTAAATAAATTGATGACCATATTATTGGATCATTTGATCATTTGATCAATTGATCATTTGATCATTTGATCATTTGATCATTTGATCATTTGATCATTTAACATTCGATCATCAAATGATTCAAAAAAATTAATTCGTAATCGATTAAATCCCGCTCAAATTGTGCAATCGAGCACGTGCGCTGCATCCGATACAAAAAATACAATACCCACCACAATCCTCTAAGGAAGGCACATCCAGTAGCACAGACATCGATTAACCTCAAAACAAACGACGTAACGGTCGTTAAGGCCCACCGCACAGGTAAGATTCGAACGCTTTTCCCCGCATTTCAATGCTCTGCTTCTCGCGGCGGTGGTGGCGTTCATCATCATCGTGCATACGGTTTGGGCTATCAAAACAATTTGATCGCAGATTAGGCGGTTAAGGAGGAGCAGAAGGTGAGCGAATTCAATAAACTGCTTTTGGTTTGAACTTTTTTTCTATTGCCTTCGCGCATGGCATGACTTTTGACCAAGAGAGCTCTCAGGTATGAGTTCCCTTCGCCAAATTTGAATTCGAAAATTGATTGATCTTTGTTTGTTTTCTTGTTATTAAACGAACTTAAAAAAATCAATTGTTCACAGCATTATTTTGTATGTTTTGAAAAACCTAAAACAAAATCATCAAATAGCAACAAGCAATTCCTGCAGCTCTGATCAAACAAGAGACAAAAGACTTTTCAATGACCTTTTGGTTCGTCATTGAGTAAGGTCAAGTGCATTTAGTGAAAGAGCTTAGTGACTGGTATGGTTGCATGTGCTCTCACTTTACCCTCTAGCGGTTCGATCTACCTGGGTTCATTTGTTTTGTGCTGAAGTCTTTTTGAACGAGTTGTATGTTTTTACTAGTTTAGAGTAAGGCCATCCTTTAACCACCTGGATATTTTTTTTAAATTTTAGACCTTTCCGGTGAATCCGGTGAATATTTTCAAAAATTGGGTCAGATAAGGCCAAAGCAGCATTTTAAAGTTTCATACGACTTTTTTAACATAAGACTTGATTGTTACACCCAAAATTCAGAGTCGAGATAATCGTTCTCTCAAAATTTATTGAGAGCTCAACTCACACCATCATAACAAATGAGTTCATTCGTTAGTTGAATCAATAAATCTCTAACAAGTGTCATACATCGACTTCTGACTTCTCCTTGGTCACCAAGCTGTGGTGGCCGAGGCAGCTAAGTCATTGGATTGGTTTGTCAAAGGTCTCTGGTTCGATTCCCGTTGTCGACATTTTTGGTTTTTTGTTTGACGGATGAACTTTTTTTGCAAATGAACCTCGAGAGAATAGTTCTATCGCCCATCTCGAGCTGTGTTCTCTGCGTCCGTGAATGGTACCACCATTCTCTCGGACTAGCGCTGCCAGTTTTGGGTGTAGTACTCAACCTACTTGTCCTCAAAGTCCAATTAATAACTTTTCATTAGCAACTAATGATGCTAAAATTGGTTGAAATTACGAGGAGTTATTTATTTTCAAGCACTTGTTATTTGAATTTTATTGAGACTTGGCTAGGACGACCCCAATGGAGAAATAGAAAAAAATGTATCTTATTATTTTCCATTTTAGAATTGAGCAATTTTCTACAAAATCTATGATCAAAGGAGCTTTTTTGTGTCATTGGTTCACCCATACAAGTCTCCATACAATTTTGGCGGGTGTCCATACAAAAATGGTTTGTAAAAATATTCAAACAGCTGTAACTTTTGAGTGAACTTTCTGATCAATTTGGTGTCTTCGGCAAAGTTGTAGGTATTATTTTTCTCACAAAAACTCAATTTCCCAATTTTTTTTTTATTTTTGAGATTTTTTTATATGTTTTAGTGGACAAAACCCGCAACTTTTGAGCCATATAGAAGTATGGTCAAAAAACTTGCAGCAGAGTCATGATTTTTTGAAAAAATAGTGATTTTTGGAAAAAAAAATCGAAGTTTCATGCAAAAACAATTTTGACATTATTTTTTAATGCAAAATTGAATTTTCAATCGAAAAGTACTTTACAGATTTTTCGATAATGGGCTCTATTTTCATGATGAGCAATTCCAGCTCAAATCAGGAATTTTTCTGGTACTTTTGTACCCGACCCTCTCCGATTTCAATGAAACATTTTAGACATGTTATCCTAGGCCTATATAAGCCATTTTTGTGTATATGGAGCCAATAGTACTCGAAAATAACATTTGAGAAGGGCGTATGGTATTTAAATATTTTTGTATTTTGCAATTTAAAAATTACTGTATCTCGAAGCCATTGCGTCGTATCAAAAAGTGGTCAAAGACAAACTTGTAGGAAATTGGGCGGGCTTTCTGAAAAAAATACACTGAAACAAAAATACACGCCACTTCCATGAGATTTTTTGATTTTTAAGTCTTAAACTTAAATTTAAAGGTGTTGTCACGATTTTTTTTTGTTCAAAATTTTTGAGGAAATAGCCAAAGATGTTACCAAAAGACTGACGAAAAATGCAGGATGGTATGTCTCTCCTAAAAAAATACAAAAATCATTTACTAAAACTGTTTTTTTGAAAAGTGGTCTAAACGTCAAAATTTTCAAAAACCCATAGTGGGAATCGATTTCCCAGACAATCTTACATAAAAGTCTCCATATTGACCATTGTCCTATGTCCAATCCTTGGGAAGATACAGCGTTTTTAAAAATAAAAATGAAGAAAAAATTGGTTTTTTGGTGGTTTTTGGCAATTTCTATATGACAAACTTGGTTTTTCAGTCTCGTTAATATTTTTACCGGAAAGCTCGTCCAATTTCCCATAAGTTGGCCTTTGACAGCTTTTTGATTTGACTCGTTTTGATATTTACGTAAGCTAATTTACTATCCAGGTTTCTACCACACTGAAAAAAATATTCCCTTTTCAGTTATTAACAATGAAATTAAGCTTATAACTGTAAGCCCTTACATCCAATTGAAATGCTGTCAAAGGCAAACTTATGGGAAATTGGACGAGCTTTCCGGTAAAAATATTAACGAGACTGAAAAACCAAGTCTGTCATATAGAAATTGCCAAAAACCACCAAAAAATCTATTTTTTCATCATTTTTATTTTCAAAACCGCTGTATCTTCCCAAGGACTGGACATAGGACAACGGTCAATATGGAGACTTTTATGTAAAATTGTCTGGGAAATCGATTCCCACTATGGGTTTTTGAAAATTTTGACGTTTAGACCACTTTTCAAAAATACAGTTTTAGTAAATGATTTTTGTATTTTTTTAGGAGAGACATACCATTCTGCATTTTTCATCAGTCTTTTGGTAACATCATAGGCTATTTCCTCAAAAATTTTGAACGAAAAAAAATCGTGACAACACCTTTAAATTTAAGTTTTAGACTTAAAAATCAAAAAATCTCATAGAAGTGGCGTGTATTTTTGTTTCAGTGTATTTTTTTCAGAAAGCCCATCCAATTTCCTACAAGTTTGTCTTTGACCACTTTTTGATACGACGCAATGGCTTCGAGATACAGTAATTTTTAAATTGCAAAATACAAAAATATTTAAATACCATACGCCCTTCTCAAATGTTATTTTCGAGTACTATTGGCTCCATATACACAAAAATGGCTTATATAGGCCTAGGATAACATGTCTAAAAAGTTTCATTGAAATCGGAGAGGGTCGGGTACAAAAGTACCAGAAAAATTTCTGATTTGAGCTGGAATTGCTCAGATATAGCCATTGAAAGTTTGATTTTAGCGAAATAATTGCAGTTTTTCGATTTTAAAAAATAGTGACCATGAGTGATCATTTCTGAAAATATTCAGAAAATGTGCTATAAAATTTTCTTAGAGACATTGAAGATTGGACCTCTGGTTTATATATCAAAATTTTTGTAATTGTCTGCTCTACAACTTTGTAGAACATTGTTACACTCTAAGAAATACCATGTAAAGTTAGAAAAAGCACGAAATTTTAAAATGAAAAATTTTGTTCTAAATAAAAAAAATACCCTTCTGGGACATTATAGATTCGAAAAGTATATTTCATTTCCCTTTAAATGACATGTTCCAAAATTTTTTAACAGTCGAGTAACGGAAAATGGCAGATTTATTAAATCTTTTTTAGTGTATTTTTCGATGAAAAATACGTTTTTCCGGAATTCTGAGTACGCCATTAAATCGGGCGTCTAATTTTACATAAAAGTCCCTTTGACACCAAATTTCTATCTCATCACCGTTTCAGGCTGCAAATTATTGAAAAACACCTCTTTTTTCGCATATTCAAAAATGGAAGGGGTCATACCGCCCCTCCGTCACGAGATATCAAAAAACGGACCTCGGATTCGTGATCAGGGACAAACGTTACCCCTTAGGACAAAGTTTCACGCAAATCTAAGAAGGGTCGGGGAAACTTTTCCCGATTTCGTATGAGTTGGTGGAGAATTACCCATTATTATCTCTGTCAAATTTTCAAAACGATAGACATGAAACTTAAGCATTGTCCAATTCAAATGACACAATCAATTCCAAAAATAGCACTCACAATCCTAAACTCAAACCAAACGAGCTTTTTTAAAACTCACCCATAAAGCTTCCCCAAATCACCACAGCGAGCTTTCGCCGGATAAGACTCATCGCTGTCACTGTTTAGAACTCACTCATTCAGCATCAACTCGAATGACTCTGCCAGCGTAAAAAAAAACCCACCGAGATGACCCGTCCCGTCTTCCTCGACTAGCTCGATTTGTAGCATCAATTCCAAGAGAGCTGGTGCTATTTCCCGTTATCGCTTTCCATTACGATAACTTTTCCCTCGCAACTGACGACTTCAACGAGACGACTTTTGCCAACGACAGTAAACAAGCATTATGCTCTGGATTTTTCTTTTTTTTTCTCTCTGACGATAAATGTTTCAATTCGCAACTGAAAAGCCACCACCGAATCAAGATAAACTTGTTTTCCGGGGATTTACCTTATGTTTCCGATTTGCCAAAAAGGAAGAAAGAGGGATTTGTTCGAATGTTTCCTTTTTCCCCACTGCCTGACTTTGAACGGAACGGATAGTATTGAATCATCTATGAATCAATCAAGCGTTCAGTTTTTCCGAGGGCTTTTCGGTTCGAACAAGCCAAGACGACGAACATGGTGAGCTTTTTGTTGTTGTCTTTCAGTTCTTGTTCCATAGTTGATTGAGAGGAGCTTTGCCCTTCCGCCGCCATGTCCAGTCTATCCACAAGCCATTCAGACTTAGACCAACGAAAATAGACGCGTGACAATGCCGAACGCTTTTGCCTAACTAGTTTTTCGCTTTTCTCTTTCCGGTTGGTGGAAAACCGTTGAATGAGGTGAGGTTGGTTATTTGATTGAAATTTTATAAATTTCTTCAATAAGATTTTTTAGGCAATTTCAGAAATTCAAAGTTATTTTAAAAAAGGTTATTCGAAAGCAAATTTTGTGAAATTGTCAAATTGGTCATATTTGGAGAAATGACCCACTTTAGGCCAATCAAACACCCTTGAACGGTACTTCAGTGATTGGCGCACGCCAAACGCCGGGGCTCGCCAGTTGTGAGGCTGGGCTGTCCAAACCGAACTGAATGGGATCGTCAATAAAACTTTAATTGATCGATTTGAGCGCGTATTCAAGCGTGGATGACATCTTTTTACAAGTTCGGAATGCACCGTACTGGATATGAGACTCCGAGGGGTCCACCAATGTTTTTTTTTTCTAAAATATATTTTTGAGCTTGTTTTAAAACAAATTTACAAAAATTAAGTTTTTTTTTAACTTTTTAAGAAAAATCAAAATTGAACTCCTCAAAAATTGATCGCTGTCACCAAAAAAGTGTGCAAGTGTGTGCGAGCCCGGAAAGGGAAGAAAAATCGTTTCTATCATTTGTTCAATTTATTTACATTCAATTTAAATTTAACAACCTCATCCTATCGGGTTACAATCGCTGTCCCAACTCATTCCATCCACTGCTCCTGCTGATGTGGACATTTCGTCTGATTTTGCAATCTGTGTCGACCAGATTTTTTTTCTGCTCTTTTGCTCAAACTCTACTGGAATCCACTACCGGAATGTACTCAGCTTAAATCAATTTTAAATCAGTTAAATTTCGTGCACCAACAACCGCGCACAACCTGGCTGAGTTGGGAGGGGGAACGGGAGTGTTGAACTTTTTGTTGTTATTTCTGGTGAAAATTAAATTACAACCTGATCAACACGACCGGTCCGGATCTGGACAGCACGCGCCACAAATAGATAGAGGGGTTTGTTTTTTTTTTTTTGCTGTTCTTCCTACTGTGAATAAGCCAACTCAATGACTTCATCAGGGCGAGAAATTTGATCTAGGTGAAATGGTTTTGGGATACCTAATTTTATTAATTTGATTTTAATTCATGTTTAATTTAGGTTGGAAATATTTTTTGCAAATTCAAAATTCTTTTTTGGCTGGGTTGAACTGCATTAAAAAAAATCTTTAAGTGTTCGAAGATCTGCCAATTAAAATTAATGCTCAACAGCCCAATTCTTTTTTGATTATTTTAATTTTTCTCGCCATTTTGAGCATCATTTGTTCTCCAAAAATCTAAACTTCTCTTATTTTCTATATTCGTTATTTTTTCAATCTATTTTATATGCATTTATATTTTTTAGTTTTTGCATTGGTAGATTTTAAATATTTTTTTTAGATTTTTTGAGAATTTAAAAAAAAATTAAACTTAAACATTTAGCATTTAGAATATTAGTTCGAAACATGGCCAAAGTTGATGATTTTTTTTCAAAACTGTTGCAAATTTATACAGTTATGCCTCGGGAAGAATCGGGATGATGTCAGTTATCCAACGCAATTTAATTATAACATGAAAATTTTCACAGATGAACGTATTTTTCATACATTTTGAAAATGCTTTTTTTTCAAAAAATGCAAAGCAAATTATTGATTTTGCTATTTGGGTATCAAGTGATCGAGATTTTTTCATACATTTCGAAAGTAAAAACACAAATTTATGAAAATACTCAAAATTTTCTAAAAATTACGTATTTTCGAAAAATACTCAACATTTAAGTTTTTTACAATATGGGTATCAAATGGTTGAGATTTGTTCATCCTTTTCGACAGTTATAATATTTTTTGAGAAATACTTAAAAAAACAAAACTACATATTTTCAAAAAAAAAAATAATTGTGTTTTACATTAAGGGTTTTTTGTAAGCAATAATATTTTTTGTGAAGTACTCAAAATTTTCACAAAACTACCTTTTTTTTGAAAAAACAAAACAAAAATTTTGTTGACTTTTCAAAATGGGTATTGGGCATGATTGGGAATTTTTCATACATTTAGATAAATTTATTTTAAAAATACTCAAAATAATCAAATTACTTCGTACTTAAAAAAAACTCAAAATTCCAGTTTTTATTATATTGGTATCATATAATCGGAATTTAATTTGTTAATAAAAATTTGTAGTTTTGTGAAAATTTCGAGCTTTTTCAAAAAAATGTGTTATTACTTTTAAAATGTATGAAAAAATCCCGAGCATTTGATGCTCAGTGTATAAAAAACTTGAATATTCAGGTTTTTTTTTCGAAAATACGTAATTTTGTGGAAAGTTTTACTATTTTCAAAAAATGTTTTATAACTTTCAAAATGTACACAGCAAAAAATCCGATGGTAAAATTGCTACATATTTCAGGGTGTAAAATCACATAAAATTGCATAAAATAATGCAATATTTATTTTACACCCAGGCCTTTTATGAAAAACCCCGATCATTTGATACCAAAATTGTAAAAAAAAAAACTAAAAATTGTAGTATTTTTTCGAAAATACGTCGTTTTGTGACAAATTTGAGTATTTCTCAAAAAAATATTATGACTATCGAAATGTTTGGAAAAATTCCGATCATTTGATACCCATATTGTTAAAATACTTAAATTTGAGTATTTTTCAGAATATACGTAGTAATGTAAAAAATTTGACGTTTTTTTCACAAATTTATGTAAAAAAAAAATTACAAATTTATGTTATTACTTTCGAAATTCATGAAAAAATCCCGATCATTTTACCCGTATTGTACTTAATTTGTAGTATTTTTTTCGAAAATACGTAGTTTGGTGAATATTTTGAGTATTTCACAAAAAATTCTAAAGCGAGTTTATTTATTTTTAAACCTAAACATCGATACAAATACTTAAAAATGTCAAAATTTACTTTCTATGCAAAAATGTCTCCAACAAACTTTAACTAAAACGCAGCGATAGCCCAAAAAGCCATTTTAAATTTAAACATAGATTTTCAGATTTTAATTTCATATTTTTGCAATTTAGCTAAGTTTTACAACAAAAAAGTTAAAATACGGCTAGTTGAAAATTTTAAGGTGTAACAATAATACTTTTGAAGTAAATTTATCTAAATTTATGCGTGAAAAAATACTGCATAAAATCAAAATCAAATTTCACCAATTTTAGATGTAAAATAATAATTTTTTCTGACACAATATCAGTCTGAAAGTACATCATAAACTAAGTAATATTACACCAGCGAGATTACTTGTTTTGTTATGTGGTGACCCATTCTTTTAGGAAAAATAATAATAAAAGAGATAACTTTCCTTAAACTTGTCAACTTAGGCTTCATCCATAAGGTACGTCACGCTAAAATCAGCCAAAATTTTACCCCCTCCCCCCTTTGTCACGCTTTTCCTATACTTATAGCATGCAATGTCAAACTTACTCAGACCCCCCCTCCCCCCTAGAGCATGGCATACTATATGGATTTCGCCTTACTTTAAGTTTTACTGTTTACATTGAACTCTTAATAGAAATTTATATTTTATTTTTTATTAAGTTAAAATTATTGACTGGTTAAGCCATTTCCTTTTAAAAACAAGCCCCGGTGTCAAGGAAAATAATACATGCTCAAAAAACAAGAAATCTAAATTCCAACTTGTTTTCTAACAACAAAAAAAAAACGTTTGTAGATCACTAAAGCAAAGTGCAAAATAAAAAAAAGATTTATTTTCGATGTTGTATAGTTTGATTGTGAGATATGTTCCATATTTTTTGCAAATTTAATCTAAATTTATGTTAAAAAATATCAACAAAACATAAATAAAAAACTATAAAAATGCATCATTAATTTAATTTTGGCAATACATTTTGTTCTGTCCCTTTCTACGATGTATTCAATATTAATATGAATGTCTTCATTGTGTAATAAAACAAATATTATGTTATTTTATAGCCATGTAATTATACATTTTTAATCAAGGTATGGCAATAATTTATTTTTTTGTCTTTTTCTTTTTGAGAAAATTTTAAAGGGGAGAAATTATTTTTTTTAAATATGTAGTTTTTATTTAAAAATCTTAAAACACATCATAACTATTTTTCTAACTTGATTAGCATCCCTACTCATCTAACGCAATTTTATTTAAAAAAAAAATCAACAAACTAATTTAATTTACACCTATTTTGATTCGAGCGTCTCCAGCTGTCGTCGCGTGGAGCATTTCCTCGCCCACAAACAAGGTCTAATCCGGATGAAAAATTTAATTTTCCGATTGTAGAGCTATAAAAACAGCACGCCCTCAATAATATTGTAGGAACTTCGAATTAAAGCATTGCCACCATAAATTGATGGCATTTTTCGCACTCACTTAAAGTTGCCTCAAATTTGATTCGATTTTTTCTTCACTAACGTGGGAATCGTCTTCACTTTTCGGTGAGATAACACACTTAATAACGAGAAATGGCCCAGTGCAAAGCCTGTTTGATTGAAGCTAATTGGTTCAATCTCAACCGCCTCTCTCGTATTAGCTAATATCCGAACAAAAAAGGCATAAAATTAGCATCGAAAAGCGGCTCGCCTGGATTGTTGTGTGCCCTTTAAGCTACAATCCTACAATGAAAATGGGTAAAAGTTAATTATAAATGCTTACTTAGTCCACAATAGTTGATTACACTCACAGCCGAGCAAAAGGCTCAAATTTGGAAATAGGCAGGAAAAAACGGAAAGGTGTGTACACGCGAATCATCGTCGTTTGGAGCAAACGTGCATGAAAATTAAATCAGTTAACAAAAAGTGAACAAGTGAGGAAGAGAGTCGAAAACATAAACCCAAGTGTGTACGCGATTTAATCGGTGTGTGAGCAAATCAGAGTAACGATTTCATTTTCCCTACAAAACCCAACAAAAAGAAGAAGAAAAAAAGAAACACTTGAAAACGAAACTAGATAAACCACTTTTTCTTTCCCAGAGTTTGCCTTTGATGAGTCGGGAATTGAATTTTCGGGTTTTGAAAGAGCGGTGTGCCCGAGCCCTTGATGTGGTAGAATATCAACAGCAAAAAAAAAACGAGAACTCAATTTAAGATTGGAATCTTTTTGGGGTGTCACGAGGGAACACTTTTCAACGCCGGGACACTCACCTTTTTGGGAATGGCACCCTGCGATGTCTGAGCAGGACATCCATCGTCGGAGCTTTTCTTCGTTTTGATTCAACGTTGGCCCCCGAAACCTTACTTCACTCACACTTTTGCTATACGTTTTTTTTTTTTCGAGAAAATGGGAAAAGGAGAGCTCAGTGGTAATTGGAAGGGCAGATGAAATGTATCACCGGGATTTGGGGTTGGGAAAATGAGGCGGGAAAACACTCGCACAGATGGATGACAACTGGATTTCTTGTCAATTATGATGGCTTTACTTCAGAGCTGATGATGCTTCACGATGTTCTGAAAAAGGAGAAAAATATGGCAGATCAGAATTTTGTTTTTTTTTTGAGTAATTTGGAACATTTTTTTCCATGGATCATAAAGTTTCGGAAAACCAAGAAAAAATGGATGGTTGGGTTGAAAAGTCTAATAAGCAATCAATTTGTTTTCAAGTGGTTTAGAAGGAAGCGTATCGAGCTCAGGAAAAAATATTTTTAAATAGTTTTGATAAGGTGTCAATATTTTACGAATTTTCATATCAGACATATAAGAATATTATAAAATAGATGACACTCTAAAAAAATACCCACTTTTTTAATTAAAAATTTAATTTTGTAATCATTTTTAAAAATTCTCATTTTTGAATGTGAAAAAACATGTAACAAAATGCAATTTTTGAGCTATGATATTTAAAATTAATGTTATAGTGATGCCAATTTTCCAAAAAATAAAACATGATTTTCGAAAACTAGAAAGTAGTTAAATTACCTTTTTATCTTATTTCAAGTTTAAAATAAACTAAGCCTCTGCAGTGAGACTTAAATGCGTTGATTTTTTTAAATATAGGACCAAACAATCCCAAATCATTCATTTGATTACATCTATTCAATGATGCGGCTTTATGTCAAAGTTGTGTACAATGAAACTTTGAAGAATTAAAACAAAAACATAAATAGCATTTTTCTAATTATTTCTTAAATATCCACTTATAAAAGTTATGCGTTTTTGAGCAAGTAAGAATATTGATGAAATTGCTTATAATTCAACTACCGTAAAATGGGGTGACTTTGATAGGTTTGCGATTTTTACGCAAAATGAAGAGTACAATTAAAATACGTACGGAATGGTTTAAAATCATACTGAACGTGGTAGAGAAGTATTTAAAGTACCTCAAGAAAAAAAAAATTGTGTAAAATTTTGAAAAGTTTAAAAAGTAAGTTAACTATAATTAAGAAAATGTTGATGAAAGTAATTATTTTAAACTTCTCAAAGTGTCATGATTTTCTCAATCAACATGATATTGAATTGGAAAACGGAATACATTATCGGATTTTTAAATAAGTTTGAAAACAATAAATAATATGTGTTTTTGAAACACAATTAAAAAAGACCTCCAAATTTATAGGCAATTTCAGTTGAACCAATTTCATGTAAAATGTGCAAACTTGTGATTCATGCTTCAAACTCAGTATAAAATGCAATATAAATCGATAATTTTATAAACAAAACAAGTTTTAACAAATTTCAGAAAAAAAATCTGACTTTTTAACAATTTTACCTAAAATTTAAATGTGTTCCTAAAAAACTATATCAGCTACTTAAGTGATGGAACATTTAACGTTCAAATAAAGTTTGAACATCTTAAATATGATTTTAACAAGAAAAACTATGACTATCAAAGTCACCCCGGAATTTAAACTAAGAATTTTTAACGTAGTTATTTTTCTAAACACTATTGAAAAAAAAACTTTTTTCTTCAAAATAGTGCATGAACTTTGTGTGGCCTACCCCAGTACATGTTTTAAAAATAATAATCTTGAGAAAACCCTTACCTGTTGAAAAATATTCCAAAAACAAATTGAAATCCTATCAAAGTCACCCCGGTTTATGGTACTTGTTATTTTGAAAAATAAAAATAAGCCTTACATTTGTTTTATTTTAAACAAAAAAAATATTGTAATTTTTTTTTTAAATTTTAATTTAGTTTTTTTTCATGGAACTAAACAGTTTAAGATTCATTTATATTAAGAAAAATTGAAATCTATTTCAAAATTTCATTACGAATTCTAGATTGAGTAGATTTATGTTTGTACTTTAAATAAGTAAACTTTTTACAGACAAATTTACAAAATTTGTAAAAATTTAAAAGACATATGAGTAATTCTCGCTGAAAGTGGACCACTATTTACACAAGGTGCTCAAAAATCAAACGCAATGTACTTTTCCAATAGCTCCCACCAAGTTATGAATGAAACCATGTTTGGTTGGTTGAAATTGTCCTCACCTCGGCGCCACGAAGCTAAAACATTTTTTTAATTGGTAATTTTTTGACTTAGGCGCGCCTACAAAATTGCTAATAACTTTGCAAAACTTCAACGAACCCTTGATGTTTAGGGGTGTTTTGGAAAGGAAATGAGCGGAGCTTTCGAATGAACTTGTCAGAAAAATACCGTTCTATACATTTTTTAGCCACAAAACACCAATGTATTTTTAAAAGTCATTTTTGAAGGCCGGCGCCCCGTTTTATCGAAAAACTGACAAATCCATTCGAAAGCTGAGACGATTTCACATAAAGGACCAATAAATCTAAGGTGTATGTTCCTCCTATCTTTTTTAATCTAATTTTGATTCTGCGAGCACAGCGCTCCGTTCGTATTTCGGGCACCCAAAATGTTGCAATTTGCTTGCCTCATTTTAAGGTTTTGTCAAAAATTATAGGTGCTCACTTTTTAAATGATAGTTTATTGTCCAAGGATCAAAATGCACTTTCGATAATTGACCAATATTTATGTTTTTGGGTTCTTCCAGGCAATTTAGTGTCGAAAAATTGTTTTTTTTTACTTTTTTTGTAAAATGCTCACTTACAATTGGGTGGACTTTTTTTCAGTAGAACTAATGAATGTAGCATGTAGGAAATTTCACTACAAACATTTTTCTCTAAAAGAAAACGTAATTTCGATACTCCAGTGCCAAGATGTTTTAGTTTTAGTGAGAAAAAAAAGTGCCAATTTTACAAATTTCTCAGAATTAACAAGCACGGCCTATTATTTACATGCGGCATATGTTTTGGAGGCCAGAGTATGGTTTCTTATAGTTATTTTGGTCGCTGAATTCGGATCTGGAATCAAATTTCAGATAAACAGCGAACAGTGATATTTTAGTCACGCTAAAATATTATTTGCGTGCATTCCCCATAGCCACTTAGGGATCGGCAGCCGAAGCCGCTAACCACCGCGCCACGAGGCCTTTCAAAACTATTAGAAGTTGAAAAAAACATTCTCCATAAAAAAAATCCGTGAGTAAAATATCAATTAAAGGTGAGCGAAAGATGAAATATGACCGAATTCACTAGCAATTAAAATTACAGCATAATAGCGCAAATAACTTTTGGGCGTGGCTCCAAACTTAACAGTTAATCTTAAATTTGATCCCAGATCCGAATTCAGCGACCAAAATAACTATAAGAAACCATACTCTGGCCTCCAAAACATATGCCGCATGTAAATAATAGGCCGTGCTTGTTGATTCCGAGAAATTTGTAAAATTGGCACTTTTTTTTCTCACTGAAACTAAAATATCTTGGCACTGGAGTATCGAAATTACGTTTTCTTTTAGAGAAAAATGTTCGTAGTGAAATTTCCTACATGCTACATTCATTAGTTCTACTGAAAAAAAAGTCCACCCAATTGTAAGTGAGCATTTTACAAAAAAAAAGTAAAAAAAAACAATTTTTCGACATTAAATTGCCTGGAAGAACCCAAAAACATAAATATTGGTCAATTATCGAAAGTGCATTTTGATCCTTGGACAATAAACTATCATTTAAAAAGTGAGCACCTATAATTTTTGACAAAACCTTAAAATGAGGCAAGCAAATTGCAACATTTTGGGTGCCCGAAATACGAACGGAGCGCTGTGCTCGCAGAATCAAAATTAGATTAAAAAAGATAGGAGGAACATACACCTTAGATTTATTGGTCCTTTATGTGAAATCGTCTCAGCTTTCGAATGGATTTGTCAGTTTTTCGATAAAACGGGGCGCCGGCCTTCAAAAATGACTTTTAAAAATACATTGGTGTTTTGTGGCTAAAAAATGTATAGAACGGTATTTTTCTGACAAGTTCATTCGAAAGCTCCGCTCATTTCCTTTCCAAAACACCCCTAAACATCAAGGGTTCGTTGAAGTTTTGCAAAGTTATTAGCAATTTTGTAGACGCGCCTAAGTCAAAAAATTACCGATTAAAAATAATGTTTTAGCTTCGTGGCGCCGAGGTGAGGACAAATTTAACCAACCAAACATGGTTTCATTCATAACTTGGTGGAAGCTATTGGAAAAGTACATTGCTTTTGATTTTTGAGCACCTTGTGTAAATAGTGGTCCACTTTCAGCGAGAATTACTCATATGCATAATCAGGAAAAACACTTTTTCATGAATTCATTACCATTTTGACGGTCATACAAAAAAGCATGAGATGTTTTGAAAATCTGGATCTTGAGAAGGGAATTTCAGATCAATTTGGTGTCCTCGTCAAAGTTGTTAGATCTGATTAGAAATTTTAAGAAAAAAAAAATTGAGCTCGGAAATAAAAAAGTTCTCGATTTTTTTTATTGATTTTTATCACTTTAAATCAAGTTCACAAAATTTCTATTTATTTTTTTTAATTTCGAGGATAAAAAGCATATTTTGCGTTAGAATTCAGGACGGAAATAAAAAAAAACTTTTTGGGCAAAAAAAAAACAAAATCTTTATTATAGAAATAAAAATCATTTATTTGTGCAAAATCAAATTTGCCATCCATTGTGCTCAGTTTTCAAGTTACAGGGATTTTCAAGTAATTTTTTTCGAAAAAAAATAGTTTTTCGCTATTAAAAGTAAAAATTTATCAGTTTTTTTTTGCAATTTAATAATTCTACATGAAGTTATAACACTGCCGAAAATATATTTGGAAAATTGAAGAAAAATCCTACACTTTATTTTTGAACTTAGTTCCGTAACTGTTGGTTGATAAGATACAGCCGTTCAAAGTTTGATTTTATATGAAAAGTGCGTTTTTCTCAGTATTCGATTTTCAATGTAGAAAGATGTAGAAAGCTTTTTCTGCTCTTTTCTGTAAATTTTTTTTAGAACATTTAGAAAAAATCTTCAAAAGTGATTTTTGCCCTTTCAAAAGGTTTCTCTTTCTTAAAATTTTGAAATGTTTTTAATTGAAAAAAGAAGAAAATTTCACAAGAGCCATAGTTTATAATATTCAAAATTGAACCAATAGTTTCTAAAATATCACAGGTAGACAAATTAGGGCTTATTAGAGAAACTGCGAAAAACTATTTGTTCATAAAATTTTAACTTCAAGAGACTGTATCTTAGCAAACAACAGTCCAATTAACATAGAAAAATTGTATGAAATTTCCTCAGCTTTTCGAGAATTTGTTTTTGCTGTGGAGCTTTTCCTTCATTATATATTTTTTGTTGTTAAAAACTAAACATTTTTTGAAAAGCTTCACCTTAAAATCTCCATAACATGAAAACGGTGCAATTTATCAAAATATGTGCTCAGTCATTTTAGATTATCAATTTTATATTGAATCTTTAAATGTTTTGAAAAATTTACCTTGACAATATTTTTGTGTTTTTTTTTTCTAGATAAAATTTTTTAATCAAAAATTCATATCTCCGGTACAAGATTTTGCACCTTACTAAAGTCTGCAAAAAAAAAATCATTTCAAGTCCCCTTAAATTATTTAAAAAAATCGAGAGTTAAAAAAGTTTTTTTTTAAATTAAAATAGTTAAAAAAGTTTTTTAAAATTTTAATTAATTTTTTAAATTAAAAATTCGAATAACTAATTCGGGAATTTTTCTTTTGTTCTTTTTTCCTGAAAAGCCTTTCAACTTTGCCGAAAACACAACCCTCTCAATATACAGATTCTTCAATATTCATATGCCCATACAATGGCCAGGCCACACAATTGTGTGTAAAAACTAAAGATGCAAAATGGCTTCGTTTGACACAGGGAATGCATGGACTAAGTTTCACTAAAATTACAAAACGTAAAAAATGGCGTAATTCTCGAGAATTACTCAGCAGCCATTTAAAAAGTCAAACCAAGTCAAGTTTTTTATGGTTTTTGGTGATCTAAAATTGGCTCAAAAGTATAACCCTAAGAAGTTGCAATTTTTGGCGTTATTATTGTTGATTTGATCTTTGATCAAAATATTTGTAACATGAAAAATCAAACAAAGTTTTTTTAATGTAAGAAAATCAAAATAAATAATAAATTAACCTAAAGAATAAATACTAACCTTTTTATCACAAAATCCTTGAACACAACACGCGTACTTGAAACATAAACCAATTGCTCAACTTCACATAGCAAAAATCACCACCACTTTTCGCTCAACGGCAAACTTTTCCAAACACTAATCCAGCAAAATCATCACACTTTGGCAGGCACTTTTGATAGGCTTTGGGGCCCAGGATCACCAACGAAGGTAAATTCTCACCAAAAAAAATACTTCACTTCTTTTCGTCACTTCGTGGGAACTGGCCCGCTCACGTCTCACGTCTCAAATTGAATTTTCCTGCACAAACTTATTTTTGGCCGTTTCGGTTCAATTTTTGGCCCACCCACAATATCCGTGACTTTGGGTGATGTTTTCCGATTTTTCTCACGAAATTACTTAAAATGTTGTAATTTGGCTTGCACTTGAAGCGAGTGCCTTTGCAGTGGAAACACGACTCGAAAAACTTTTCGAAAAAAACTTCTTTTCTTCGCTACGCAAAACCAGAACGCAACGCGAAACGTGCACGAAAACTTGGAAAAATTAAGCACAAAGTTTCAACCGAAAACGACGAACGACAACGAACTCGCGACGCGGCGCTTCTGCTGGCAGACCCCCAACTAATGGTATTAACGTTCGCGACTTAACTAAAACTGTTTACGGTAATTTCGTGTTATTTTTTTTCTGCAAACTCTGCCGGAGCCTATGCCGCTCAAAGCTTCTGCAGTGGAGCCCACTCAGCTGAGCCGGTGCGATGGGGGAGAGCAAAGCTGAATGGAGAGAGAGAAACTGGAGAGAAGCGGATCCCCTCTCCACAAAGTGTGCGCGGCTCAATGCAACACAGTCAGTGAGAGAGTTTTAAAAAATGGTCAAAAATTGTATTTTTGTGGTTGTAACATTATGAGTACTTCAGATTGTTTAACTTTTTCTACAAAACCGATAAAAAGACTAATGAAAAAATAAAAGTAAAATTGCTATATCCGGCTGAAAATCACAATTTATTTATTTGCTTAGAAACTATGCTGTTTTATATTTGACAAAATTTTCCCAAACTTTATTTATTAAACCTTTTTAATTTTCAAAGCATTACAATGCATTGTATTGAAGAAATTCTTTTTTAAGATTTGTATGTATCAAAGGACGAATAATAGAATTTTGTTCAGAAAGATTTAAAATCCCTTATTTCTTTCGTTTTTTTTTATAAATAAAATAATTTTAAAAAATATAAAAATTTAAATTGCGTGCTATGGTTTCAACATAACAATGTAAAAAGTGTTCTAAATTGCATTAAATATCTGTCCAGTTGTTTCGCAATCATTGGTTTCCAAAATATCTAAGTATTGAAGAAAATTTTATTTTTTGCAAATAAAAAGTGGTGGCGATGCTGAACATTGAAAATTTTGGTTGATTCGACTTCTATTTTCATTAAAATTTAGAAGTTTTTTAAAAACAATATTTTTTTGCCCCCCGATTTTTCGGACCAATTTCGAAAGGAGGGGCAACATAAACTTTGAAAATTATTTGCAACGGCCTAATTATGTCTAAACATATTCAAAAATTCATAACACACCTGTTTAAAAAATCATTTATTGAATCAAAGATTTGTTTTGATCGAAAAGAAAATAATAAAATGAAGACCAATAAAATGAAAATAGCGAAATTCTCGAGAATTACTCAGCAGCCATGTAAAAAGTCAAACTACCAAATTAAATATTTCAGTTTTCTAATGGATCTAAAATTGGCTAAAAAATATAAGCCTCAGAAGTTGCACTTTTTGGGGTTTTTATTATTTATTTGATCTTTGATCAAAATATTTGTAACATGAAAAATCAATCAAAGTTTTTTTAATTAAGAAAATTAAAATAAATAATAAATTAACTTATGAATAAATACATACCTTTTAATCACAAAATCCTTTTTTCGGTTGATTCGACTTCTATTTGCATTGAAATTTAGAAGTTTTTTAAAATCAATATTTTTTTGCCCCTGATTTTTCGGACCAATTTTGAAAGGAGGGGCAACATAAACTTTGAAAAATATTTGCAACGGCCTGTTTAAAAATTCATTTATTAAATCAAAGATTTGTTTTGATAGCAAAGAAAATAATAAAATGAAGACCAATACTGGAAAATTACAAATGGTCAGCTCTAAAGTCTCTTATGTTTGCTTCAATAATTATCACAATTATAAATGTATATAAGTATTATATTGCCAAAGTATTTTTTAACATTGAATTGAAAAGTAAAATTGGGCGATTTTCCAAACCTCACTCCAAAAAGGATGTATGATTTAAAACCCTCACTCGAAATTCAAATAGCCGGCATTTTTTAAAGTTTGATGGCAAATATTTTCGAAACCGTGATTCAAGGAGTCAAACTTTTTGAAGCAACCAGTTCGTTTAATAATCGCTAAAAGCTTTAGCAAAACTAGTTAAAAGATCAGTAAATAGTGGAAACAATAATCCGGATAGCTTGTGTCACAAGTGTGTATTGAAAGTAAAACAGTATTACGTTTCACAATTGTGTACAGATTTCGCATACGAACTAAAAAAAACAATAGTTTATCCTTAATGTAACATTACTTAACCAATCTACATTCAAAAATAAAAGATGTCATTACTTTAAAAAATTTCTATCAAAATAAATTTGAGAAAATATGAAAAAAATTCCTCATTTTCCGAAAATTTTAACGTTAATTTTGATTAGAACAAGGAAACTAAAATTTCCAAATTTCAAATTGCCAAAATAAAATAAAATAAAATAAACTTTTAGGATGCATTTTAAATAGTTCACAGAAGTTTTTCAAATGAAAAACTCATTTTTTGATAATAATTTACACATGTAGATTTTAGTTTTTTAGTAGTTAAAAATCGATAAAGTTTTAATCGGTTAACCATCTGTCAAAATAAACTAAATTTTACTGATCAGTTGTATGATGAACATTAATGAACTTCATTACCAAATTTCGATATTTTTTTACCAAATATGGTAAATTTTCAATTTACCGAATTGTTCAGCAGTTAAATTCCAATTGTAATTGTTTTGCTCGTAGTTCGTTTGATGCTTTTAGACAGCTCAAGCCAGATTTCTACTACCATTTTTGCCGTTTATCTTCCCCACTTTGTGTGGGTGTGTTTTTTTTTCTTTCTTCAGCTTATTATTCAGTTAGGAAGGATTAGGAATAAAAATAAGTGACAATATTTTGACCTACGATTCGGTCTTTCCACAGCCGGCTGTTTAAGAATGAATCGATTCTAATTAAACAAAATGTAATATGCGCTTATATTTTTTTTAAACTTATAATTTTTGTTTTACAGTGATTTGTAATTTTGTAATTTGTGCGCTTATTTATAGTGTTATTTTTATTGTTCTCTGATGTTTAGCAGATGATTCGGATTTTGCTGTGTTATTTTCAGTCGCTTTCATGTGTGTGAATTGGAATTTCTCCTTGGAATCGTGATTTCTGTGTTTGTGTATTATTTGAGATTCTTAGGTAAAGAGATTAGTGCAGTGCCTATGAGGACGCACAGTCCTGTTTTTTTCGTGTTATTTTCGTCTCTTTTGTGTCACTGTTTGTGTGCATGGGGTAATTGGTCTTCTTCTTTTAATTTTTTTTTATTTTTTTTTAATTTTTTAGTTCGTACGTTCGTCGGCCGATGAGTTTTTTGTTCTATTTATATAGTTTTCGATAGAAACGATCCGAATTTTTTTAAGACAAGCAAGTCGTATTGCTGGATTAAGTCCTTTCTATATCATCGATGATCGGAAGGCACGCCGACGAATATATTAAAAAAAAAGTAAATCTTTCCCAGTTCCTGAGGGGAACACCCTTGAAGAGTATCGGGGCCGGCATTTACAAAGCGGATTCAGTGGCAATTTCATTCTCAACTTAATGTTAACATGTTATGGTTAATGTTAACATTCCATAGGTCGCCTCCCTAAGGTGTCGTGATAAGGTCCAGTTTGTGACGATACACTACCTTCCCTTTACTAAGCAATCGAATCCAGAAGAGAAACGATCACCAGTTGTGTTGGTCCGAGCCGGGATTTGAACCCCGATCTGCCGCTTACTATGCGGGAGCGTTACCACAAGGCTACGTGGCTCGGTCACAATATATTTAAAGGCTTATGATATAAACCCATTTTAATGAATGAAGCCCTTCCTACATCATCGTTGATCGGAAGGCACGCCGACGAAGAATTTGTGGAGAATCGCAGTCGAATTAATACTATAATGATTTGCAATTGTTTCTCGGGAAGATTCGTTTTAAATTGCGTTAGCAAAATATAAATTATCATTCAATTCGACCATTCGTTTCCCGCGAATCACGGTGACAAATATTGTTTCAACGCGATTGTTCAAGTCCTTCAGATAACATCATAACTCATCAGTCATTAATTGGTCGCTCATCTTATAATAATTTAAAAGTATAAATAGTCTCAGGTCAACTCTACGTAAATATGTTACGCTGAGTTTAATATTTCACCTTTTAATCACACATAATTTTGTTTCTATCTTTCCACAGCCGGCTGTCTAAGATTGAATCATTTATGCTAAACTCAACACCAAATAACCGGGAACAGTCTCATCCGCATCATCCGATTGTTTGCCTTGAGAATACATAATACATCACCCTATTCAACGAAATACATTGATTATTGGGCCACATCATCATCCTCTATGATGAATCCTGGCCATTACCCTTCCCCACTAACAAAATCCCAAGTAGAAGTAGTTTTCCGGCACACGCGGGGGTGTGGATATCGTATAGAACCCACCCTTGGTAGCAGCCTGTGCTAACTAACATTCCCGCCCCGTTCCCTCGAGATCTACAAACTGACATGGCGGGCGCCGTTGGTGGCCAACGACTGTTTCCTATTTGCACCGGCTCTAGTTTTGATGATCTTGATGTTTTATCTTTTCAGCGCATTCATGCATGCTGTTGATAAGGGAAACATCATTTGATCGTTAAAGCGGGTGACCAGTTGTGCTGATGGGATATTACGGTCCTGTTCAGCAACGGAGAAGGACAACCATGGGTGGTCTCTCATGTTCATGCTCATGCTCAATTTACCGAATTGTTCAGCAGTTGCCATTTCGATTAAATTTTCAAGATCCAATAAAACATTACGGATTTAAAGGGGAAATAAAATACAAAATACAATGTGTACCGATATTGCAGAGATTTTTGGGAAAATCACACTTTTTACTATATTGCTTGTCAAAAACATAAATAAATAACAATTAATTGCCTCTAGTAGTCAAAAGGGCAAACGAAAAAAACTGGAAAAGTCCAAGTTACAGAGCAGTATTAATAGTTTTCGCGGCAATAATTTTACAGGGATGAGGCTTTTTGCGTGTGCAATTCTAAGTAAAAGTATGTCAATAAAAAAATAAATTAGTTAAAATATTAAACAATGTGCAGTTTACATTGATTGTTGACTTCCTAAACAAATGAAGATGAAGATGAAGATGTAGTAGTTTTCTAAGGTCTACCGTTTAAAATACTTACGAAATATGGAATATTTATAAAAAAATAAAAAAAAAATATTATTTCAAAAGAAGAATTTATTATTCATTGAAGTATTGAAAAAACAAAAAAAAAACTATGATGTGAACTTGATAGTGACCTAAATAATCTCCAACAAATTCCACAGTTCTTCCCCTCTTCCAGAGAAGTTATCCCGCTGTTTTTTTGGAGCTGTCGTCTGCACACCTTTCTTTGGCGTTTGCGTCGGTGGAGCCGAGCTCACCTGAGTAAGAGAGGGAGAGAAAAAACAAAAGTCGAGAGAGGAGTGTGCGAGCGCGTGGCTCAGCCGTTCCCGAGAAGCGGTACTTACCGGCTTCCAACCAACTCGCGATCCGCGTCTCGTGTTTGGCCATGTGCGTCGTCGTTTCGGTCGCGTTTCTTCGCTGGAGACACGATCAGCGGGAGATCTTTCGTTTTGTTGTTTTTGTTTTTCTGTGCCACATTCTATTGGCTGTCTCACCTACGCCCTCCCCCCCATTCGTGTCGGTTCGTCTCTTTTTACAGAAGTCGACAGTCGAAGTCACTCGCGTGGCGCTGCCTTTCACAAACAGCTGACGACGACGATGCCGACACGGGCAGACGCGGTCGGGTTTTTTTTTTCATTATTTCTTTTGTGCATGCTTGCATACTTTACTTACACTCTCTTTTATAGCTTCACCTCTTCTTTAGAAGATTCGGTTCCCGGTTGAATGTGAAGGGGATCATCGCCAGGTCGGGGCTTCCTCTGTGCCATGCAGGATGATCTGGGTCACGGGTGGAAGTGACATTAATGTGGATTGCAATTGTTACATTTAATCGAATCATATCTTTTAAAAATCTTATGTTTTTACAAATCTTTTTTTAATGTGAATTTTGAGCACATTTATGAAAAGTTTGTCGACTGTCTCCATCCAAACATCCGAAGCATCTCAGATACAAACCCTAATAAAGCCAATTTATGAATTTTAAAAAGAAAATCATAAAATGTTAGGCAGTTGTTGGCCATTGGTTGAGCGAGCATCGTACTGAAAGAGATTATCAAAAATAGAACTGTTCAGTTCTTGTATCGAATAGTTTTACATTTCGATTTTGTTATTGTTGGTAGAGAAAAATAGCCCGTTTCGTCATTCGAGAATGATAGGAAAACTGAATAGTTCAACGACAGAATTGCAAAAAATGTTTTAAGGAAAACAACAGAAATTGAAACATTTTTTTTAACTAATAGAAAGCTTGATAATTGATTTTTTTTGTTTTAGACTTGTGGTTCTCGAAAGTGAAAAGTGAAAATAAAAAAAAATCGCGAAATTGTCGTATATTGAGGGAACATTCAATATAACGCCCTTTTAAAATGTTAGTTTTGGTTTAAAAAAATTGATAATATTTTTTTCGAGAAGATCGGAAAATTTTACAAATGTTTTATATTTTAACATTGTAAATCGGACCATTAGTTGCTGAGATATCGACATTAGAAAATGGTGGGTTGTTTGGGTGAGACTTAGAAAACATAAATTTTCCTGTTTTTAAACACTTGCATGACAATATCTCAGCAACTAAGGGTTGATCAACAAAGTTAAAATAAGCAAAATATAGAGAATTCTCAGTTTTTCAAAAATATTTTTTTCAAAAGTGGGCAAACATGTGCACTAATTTTAAAAAAATGAAAAACTTCGACTATTTTCAAAAAAATCACCTAAAAATGGATTTAACTTGAAAACGGAGCAATTTATCAAAATTTCACTAGAGTACTTTTTGATTGCAAATTTGATTTTACATCGAAAAATGAAGTTGAAAAATTTTTGCGACCAATATTTCGATTTTTTGAAAAAATCAGTATTGATTAAAAAAATCATAACTCGGTCAATGATTTTTTGCACAACCTGGAAATTTCTGAAAAGTTGGCATTTGATGTCCTTTAAAACATATCAAAAAATAAAATAAAAATCAAAAATAGTGTTTTTTTTGCAAATCAAGTTTTAGTGACAGAAAGTTAAATAAAAAATCACCAAATTTTTTTTTACCGTGTATAATTTTTTTCAGTGTAGTCCATATCCATACCTACAACTTTGCCGAAGACACCAAACCGATCAAAAAATTCCTTCAAAAGATACAGATTTTTGAATTTTCATACATCATTTTTGTATGGACAGCTGCCAAATTTGTATGGAAAATTATATGGACAAACTAATGACGCAAAATGGCTTCTTTGGGCATACCGAAGGCACCAAAAAAGTTTCAGTCGGATTAAAAAATACAAAAATTAAAATTCTAAATAAAAGACCGATTTCGTAGAGAATTGCTCATTTTAAAAATATATTCAGAAAATTTCATATCATTTGAAATTACCCACATCCAACACCCTGTGTAGTGTCCAAAAAGAGACTGACCAAAAACCAGTTACAGCAAGCAGTGTATATTAAATTTAAGCCACTCTCCCGGTACGACCAGGTGAGAACGAAAGAGAGTCAAGAGAGCAACAAGTTTCAGTAGCTTACCTAGGTAAATTTTTTCTCACCTGTAATTTGCTCACGTTGTTTCGGGTTTGTTTTGATTACGGTATCCGCTGTCGGAGATAGATCATGTGCTTTTTACTCCGACAACTGTATAATTTGCAAGCTTTTCAGAGTATACCTTTCGGGGTAATGATTGTGCATTGAGCTTTTCGTGTTTTACGTTTAAATACATTTTAGATATATTAAGAAAAAACAGCACATTAAACTGAACACATATGGGTAATTCGTTATCAACTCACACGAAGTCGGGAAAAGCTGCACGACCCCTCTTCGATTTGCGTGCAACTTTGAAAAAAAATCGAAAAAACGTGTTTTAAAATTTCGTGTTTCTTCTAGCTTTGCAGGGATATTTTTTAGAGTGTAATAATGTTCTACAAAGTTGTAGAGCAGACAAAAACAAAATTTTTGATCTCTAAACATAAGGGGTTTACTAATAAACATCACGAGTTACCGCGATTTTACGAAAAAAAGTTTTTAAAAAGTTACTTTTTGCGTTTATTTTTGTCGCGGTTGACCATGAACGACCACGATCGACGACGACCAACTTTTTCAAAACTGTTTTTCATATAATCGTGATAACTCGCAATGTTTTCAAGCAAACCATCAATTTTTTGTAATTGTCTGCTCTACAACTTTGTAGAACATTATTACACTCTAAAAAATATCCCTGCAAAGTTAGAAAAAACAAGAAATTTTTAAATGAAAATTTTTGTTCTAATTGAAAAAATGGCCCTTCTAGGTCAATTTAGATTCGAAAAGTACACTAAATTTCCCTTAGAATGATATATTCCATTTTTTTACAGTCGAGTAACGGATACAGGAGAATTTTTTAAAAAATTTAGTGTTTTTTTCGATGAAAAATACGTTTTTTAGAATTCTGAGTACGCCATCAAATCGGGCGTCTCTTTTTTCGCATGTTCAAAAATTGAAGGAGTCGTACCGCCCCTCCTACACGGGATATAAAAAAAACGGACCTCGGATTCGTGATCAGGGACAAAAGTTACCCCTTAGGACAAAGTTTCACGCAAATCGATGAGAGGTCGGGGCAACTGCTGTGTGAGTTGGTAACCCATATGAACTTGTTTTTATAAGGCCGTAACAAATATTTTTAAAGTTAATATCACCCCCCCCCCTCCCCTCCCCCTCCCTCTCCTATCACCAAACTAATATCATCATTTTTTTCATTTTTTTTTGTGCTCAATAAAAAAGAAAGCTCCCAAAGACATGCGTTGAAATTGAGAACCTTTAAATATGATATAATTTTTGTGATCTTATTTTTGTTTTATGTGAGATGACAGGGAATGATCCTAATTACGTTTTCAATTAATATTTTGGAATTTTTACTTAAGTCCATGTTATGATTTTATTCAACTTTATTTTTCTTAGTTTTTACATCATCAAATCTTCTCAACTGGTTACTTCTAAAATCCCTGCATCATGTGGGAAGTTACTTTCGTTTGTCCAGTTCCTTGATTTAACACACAAGTCCTACCTGTAAAATATTGTGGAAAAAAATAATATTAATTTAATTTGTAATTTCTCCTTCGCTTTTTTTCCATTTCTTAACAAGAAGAAAAGATGTCGTGTTATAAATTCGATATTATTCTTAAATATAACTTACTTCATCAGTTTCCGGCTCAACTTCAGCGTATTCATAAAGTTCGTCTCGTCTTATGCACTTTTTATTGGCCCCCTTTCCTGTCAGCATACGTGCGTGGTTCCATCCTGCTACTCTATTCGAATCATCTAATCGAAACTCGTATCCCAGCTAGCACCGCGGGGAGGTAGGAATAGGAGTTACTGGACAATCCTTCTTGTCTGTGATAATTGTCCAGTCTTCGCTAGCCAGTCGTGTGAAACATTATTGTCACATATAACATTCACACGACGCTTTTGTGATATTATGGATTTAATTCAAACTTCTGCATATTACGTGCCTAACCATTGGTAGTAAATTTGAACTAAAATGATTGTAAACTGAACACTACGGAAAATCACTTTCGATGCACTGCTGATTATATTTTCATAACGTTTTGGATCATCCTTTTCCTCTGGTTTGTTTGTAGTATTTTCGAAACTATAAAATTCAGTGATGTTTCGAAAGAATGTCTTATCTTCACATTTTGAATCCAATTGCCCTAATTTGTTTGCCATTCTCATCATTCCTCCAACATATTCAGGTTCAAGCGTTATTTTGAGATTTCCCGACAAACATAGAGTATCCAGTTGCTTCATCAAATGCAATTCCAATCCAAACGCCGTTAGATGGTTATTGCTCAAGTCAACATGCTTCAAATGTATCATTGCGCTAAAAGCGTTCTTCTGCAGAATAGTGATCTTGTTGTTGCTTAGATCTAGATGCTTCAAGTTTGGAAGTCCCTGAAACATGAAGCTATCAATGTGAACAAAGTTGCAGAATTGACACAACAACGTTTCCAGACTCGGGCTGAACAGAAATAGGTTTCCTGGTTTGCTTGACAGATGTTTATTCCCATTTAAATTAAGATATTGTAGCGATTGATGGTGCTCAAACAGATTGATTGCAATTAATTTCACCAAATTGTTGGCCAGGTTTACACTCTCTAGGTCCGGGTTATGATTAAAAAGTGTTGCGGAATATAACGATGAAATCATGTTTCCTTTCAAGTTAATTGATTTCAAGTTGGGCAATTTCTTGAACGTTTGTTCATAAATGCCGCTTATAGAACAGTTGACCAGTGAAACATGTTTAATGTACTCACTTTTGAGAAACGATTGATTCTTAGGGAAATCATATCGACTGTTATGATCAAGAATCACCGATGAGACTTTACTATTTTCCGCAAAGTAATCTTCTTCTATGTACACAACGTCCTGTGAATAGTGTTCCAGTTTAGCAATTTCTTGATACACGTGTACGGTTGCTTGTTTTGTATAAAGCGCCACTCCATTTTGTGTTGGTAGTATGTATTCAAATGCCTTTGTTGGGTTTTGGTCATTTAGGCATCCACGACGAAGTCTCTTTGATGAGTATTTCGTATTGAATTCTTCCAAAAGCTCACTTGGTTGCAATGGATTGCGATCTATGCACAGAGTGTCTAATTTATACAATGTAATGCTCAACAGCTTCTCAGGAATCTTCTCGATCAGGTTATCATCTAGCAGTATTGTTTGCATATTATTGTTACTCTCAAACCCACGTTCATATATGTTGGAAATATTATTCCTTCTCACATTTAAAAACTCCAACGCCTTCAAATTTGATGTATCCAGTATTCCTTCTAAGCCACAGCCTTCCGCACTTAATGTTAGCAATGTTTTCGATTGAATTGTTAAATTAGTCAATCCACGGTTTCTATCAACGTTCAGTAGTTTGAACCTCGGCATATCCAGGAATGCGTCGAACTCGACTCTATCGATGTGATTGTCCGATAGATAAAGATATCCAAGTCGTTGCCATCGCTTCATCGTTGATTTGTCCACAAACGAAGTGTTACAATGCTTGCAGCTAAAGTATAGCAGCCAGGGAAGCTCAACTTGGACTTGATTTATGTCAAATCCGGGATTCCAATCCAAGTTTAAAGATGATAAAAAAGTCACGTGCCTTAAGATTCCTTCAGAGTTTATTTTAAGCAGATTATTTCCAACCAATTGAACTCTCTGCAGAAGAGGATTTTTTTCAAAGGCATCCGCGTCAATGTAGCTCAGATTGTTCCGGTCCAGCTCCAGATGGGTGAGTTTAGGCAGCATTGCGAATGATTCCTTGTAGATCGAACTGACTGAGCAGTTGTTGCAGTGGAAGCGTGCCAACTTTATGTGAGCTAGTAACACTCGACTTTGTGGAAACGCGAAGTTAGTTTGATTGCTCATATCCAGCATCCACAAATTTGGATAGTCAGCATACATTTTTGGGTGAGTTATTGGGTCATTTGTAAAAACACAAAACGAATTATCACTGTAAGTTATGTTGAAGACTATTGTAGCACATAGTATAATTCTAAGTCCTTGCGCGTTCAGCATACTTGAAAAATGCTGCATGGTAAAGAAAAAAGAAAAAAAAATCTATGTAATTTATTAAAATGCAAAAATAAACAGATAAAGTACCTTTCTTTTAGAAAATTTTAAAAACGCAAATTTACTTTCTTGTTTTCACAAACTGACTCACTCTTTGACTGACTTCTAATCTTCATTTTTCGGGTAATTTTTATACCTTTCGTGAACAGTTATCATTAAACGATATCAGTAGGAGGTGCAGCAATTTGCAGAAAATAGCAATTCTCAGAAATCGGTAGACCAAACGGCTGGGTTTTATAACGAGAATTGATAAGAAACAGTTTACGACTAAGATCATAAACAAAGATAGAGATAACATAGACAAACAGAAATAAATCTCTTTTTAATTGTATCAATCAGAAATATAACGACTGGTTTGAATTAAAATAGAGCTCTCGGATCTTCCACCACGTTCCCCAAGCAGCACACTTTGTCAGATAAACGTATTTCCTAACTGGTTGTATAACCAATCCGCCTCGTTGTCACAACTTGTTCTACAACTCCTGTGAACTGGAAAAAGCGCACTTTTTTCTGTTGTATAACTTGCCAGAAAAAGATGCAAGTTATCAGAGTAAGTTGTACAAATGTATTTGACAACACTGTGCCATCTAACAAGAGATTCAACGAAAAAAAGGGGCGTGGTTTACGGCTGTGCTGTCAAATCAAAGCGCACACTGGAAAGGAAAGTTAGATTGAAAACAGCTATCTAACCGTCGACTAACTTACATGTAAACAAACGTTTCTTATTAGAATTTCAATCAACGACGATGCTAATAAAAAATGTATGCTTGTTTCTGCAAGTTTTATTTAAAATTATTCGAAATTGAATTTTGAAAAAAGGAAAAACAATCATGGCACGCATGTGATTAGCGTGAAATTCCCTGCATGGAGAACTTTTAAATTTTCCTTTTTTGATGAACTTCCTCTGTCCCAAGATTCGATCCGATGACTTCGACGATTTGTTGTTATCTCCACGGCAGGTCCAGGCGCGCTTCCACATCTCTCCACGAGGCTTCATAGTAAACAAGCTGGCCCAAGCGTCAATAAGAAGGCTGCTGTCTGTTTTGTTAGCTAAAGAACTTAACTCCAACGAAGGCTGTCATTGGAATTGAAGTTATATAAGTTTGTTTCAAATCAGTTTTTATAACTCCACTATATAACTTTGTTATAACAAACCGTTTCAACTGTCATTTCGATTACCGTACCACGGAGTAATATTGAAAATCGGTATGATTTTGATTTGTTGTTTTCTCTATCATAAACTCTATAAGCTGATAATTTTTGTAGCTTTTACCAGCGATATGTTTACAAATTAATCGGTCAACAATCAAAACTATTGTAATCTTCAATAAAAAAACATTATTGAAACTCTTAATTCCTCATGTACAAATTTACACCACCTAACAACACGCAATGTCAAGTTGAATATGTATGTTGAGCATCAGTTATATAATCTATGCTCCGATAACATTTGTGTAACAAAGCGAGAAAACCTGAAGTTATTTATAGAATGGTTGGCCACGCCCATTTTTCAGAAGATGCCGTCACATGACAATGTTAGATAAGCAGTGAAACAAACAGTGCAATATTGTTTTTATTCAACAAACTGTTTTCGAGTAAAACATTGCAGATGAGGGAACAGCATCTTGGCATATCAGCACTTTGACGTTCAATTACAGCTCATAAAAAGTGTTTTCGAGTGAAATAAAGTGATAAATAGCTCAATAGGAAGTGAGCAAGTAAGTTTCTATCAAAAGTGTTCCAAAATAAATTGTTTTAATAGTGAAAATCAGCAAATTGGATGGAGTTAGGAGCGAGTGCATATTGCCTATGTTGTGTGTAAAAGTTGGAAAAGAGTGAAGTTGACTGTGTTTTAACACTTGTATAGCACACATCTCATGAGTTACATAAGTCAGTTATACAAGTAGTGAAACAAACTGATATGTAACTAACGTTGACATTTTTTCTCGTATGTTCATCCAAAACAGCTGTCTAACTATTATTCAACAGTCGACAAGTTATGAGTGCTACTTGGGTCACCTCTTAATCAGCGATATGTTTTAATTTCCTCGAACTGCCAACATCGTACTTAAGCAACGCCAGTGGATCCTTTTCACCTGATCATGGAGCGTGTCATCGATCGGAAAAGTGTCCACGTGGTTTGTGGATGGTCCCTAGTTATGTTTTCTCTTTTTTAATGATCAGGATTTTTGTAAAATTCGTCCAATGATTTACGACTGTTTGTCTGTGGAGATAAGATGGTATCAATAACGAATGAATATAAATAGAAGTGTGTGATGTTAGTATTGGCGTAGGACCCAGTTGGGCTAGGTTCAATCCTAATCAATCTCGTTCGTATTTTCTTGCGACGAGGAATAACTTGTCACGCTTTCAATCAGATGGGGAAGAAAACGTATAGTTTAACATTGATGTACTCTAAAAACAAATCCTGCAAAATTACATGAAACGCGAAATTTTCAAAAGAAAAGTTTTGTTCTAGATTCGAAAAGCACAATGAAATTTCAAAATCATCCCCATTTCTGACTGCAATTATGAAAAACACTTGTAGACGATTGATTGTCTGCATGCAATTTCAAGGTGGTATGGAAATTCTCCATTCGGCCCTGTCTGAATATTTTTGAAAAATTCAAATTGCGCTTGTTTCTGGGTACCCCAAAGTCATTTATATTGATTTTTGTAATATACAGAGCAGATTCGTTAATTCGAATGGAACTGCATTCGAATTAGCAAATCCGAATTCGCTAATTGGAAAGACTGACAGCTGTCAAAAGCTTAAAACCACGTGCTCGGAACAACGGGATTAAATTGTCAAAATCAATTTGACACATGATTTTGACGTTTGAGTGCTTTTCAATTCAAATATTAGCGAGCTTTCGAATTAGCGGACACTCCAAGTGGCGAAATTCGAATTAACGAATCTGCTCTGTAATCACGGAATGGTTTGGAACCAGACTGAGCTTGGTAGCTTAAAATACATCAAGAAAAGTTTTCTACAAAAGTTTTAAATTCTAGTTAACTGTCATCATACAAAACATTGATGATAAGGATTAATTAATATACTCACAGTGTCTTGTTGGGCAGCTCTACAATCTGCAAGTGTTTTTGAGTACGAACGGGGTGTAGCGACCACTGGATTGAAAATCTAGCGCGTGGCCTGTTTAATCTAGAGAGCATATATGGAGAGGCGAAATGTTACTCTCAGGGTTCCAATCGAACTGTCAAATCGGGGTTCCAATCGAGCAACAAGATCATGCAAGAACACAGTAAATTAAGGGGTTACATACATGTAAATCGTGGGTCTCGTGGCGCAGGGGTAGCGGCTTCGGCTGCCGATCCCGATGATGCTATGAGACGCGGGTTCGATTCCCGCCTTATCCACTGAGCTTCTATCGGATGGTGAAGTAAAACGTCGGTCCCGGTTTCTCCTGTCTCGTCAGAGGCGCTGGAGCAGAAATCCCACGTTAGAGGAAGGCCATGCCCCGGGGGGCGTAGTGCCAATAGCTTCGTTTTTTTTATACATGTAAATCGGCAAAAATGTTACAGGTTGGTTTGAGCACACACTTAAACTTTTTTCAAAATCTGTTTGCATGGCATTAAAATATACATTTTCATCTATTAACAAAACAAATTTGAAGACATTTGGTTGTATCATTGCCGAGATATAGCTATTTGAAGTTAGCCGTTTCAAAAAACGGGTGCCACGATATCTCAACATTGCTTCGACCAAATCGGCTCAAAATTTTGGTGAAGACTCGTTAAACCGGTCCCGTGTGCATGACGAAGGCCGATTTTCAAAAAGTTTATTAAAAAAAAGGTAAAAATATTTTTCTGTTTTCATATAAAAAATCGCCAGTTTTTGATTTTTGTATTTTTTGAAAATTCAAAATTTCAAAATCAGGCTTCGTCATGCACACGGGATATGTCTTGGGAGTCTTCACCCAAAATTTCAGCCAATTTGGTCCGTCCCATCTCGAGATATCGTGGCACCCGTAAATCAACTCGGTGCTTAGAGAAAATCGCTCAGAAAGTTAGACAGTTTGCTTTGCGCATGGCAAAATTCTGAGCTTAAATCGTCTCTAACTCAGTTAAATCATGAAATATCTTCATGAAACTTTCAGGAGTGAATGAAATTCATCTTTTAAGAGGAATTAATACATTTTCTGTAACATGAAATTTTGTGATTTTCTACATGTATGTAACCCCTTATAGTAAAATAAAGTAAAATAAAGTGCCACGTGGTTAGGAGTTGGAAGTACACTCAAACCCCGATGGTTTGACACCAACTGTTGTCAAACGAACGGGGTCACGTTTTAGTTTGACACCCCTTTTACACGGAGTTCACCCACACTACCAAACGTTTGTTTCGATAGTGTGCGTGAGCGCCGTGTAAAAAGTGACAGTTCGTCACTTTTTGGTTTGACTTTGACCAACCAACGGGGTACAAACTAAAAAAGTGTCAAACGTAAAAGTGATCAACCACCGGGGGTTGAGCGTAATTTGTTTTTGTAGTTTGTTTAGACTTCAATAAAACGCTTAATACAAAAAAAAACAGCGGGTTTGCAAAAGGATTATGTGATCTTTTAAGGCTCTGGAAGGCATCATTCCAGAACGGCCATTTGGCGGCCATGTTTGTTTTAGAAAAAACATTCAAATCTTGATTCAGAATGTATCAATCAAAAAATGGTTTTCTTTGTGTTGTTTGTAGAAGCATTTTACTCCTCGTGATTATTTTTTCATTTCAATTTACTACTTCAGGACCCTGAATTAAGAACCATCATTGACAATCACTACCCCAAGAGTGAAGGACACCTTCTATATGACCTTAAGTCAAGAAATAAATTAAATGGAAGTTGTGTAATGTCATGTGAGATGTGAGATGACTTTTTTATTTAAATTTCTATATTCCATCAGTCTATAACTAAATGGAAGACCTGTTCTTCAAAGAAGCTAACTATCTTTAACCATATAAAAAAAATCATTAATCGCTCTGAATAAAGATGATAATCAAATAAGTATTTGAAAAACCAATGATGTACATATTACTAAAATATGAATGCTCCCAACAAGGTTGGAAGTTCCCAAACTGAACTCACTTTCAATGCTAACTAAATTTGCCCTTTGGTTCAAACTTCGAATCTTCGATGGTTTAAGAGATCTGTTTTTTAATAATTCGGTCAGATTTTTCGTAAAAGTTGTTTCCTTACATAACGTCTCCAGTTTCTGTAGTTTTGGTGTATTATCTACCAAAATATGACTTTTGTGTGAGTGAAAATCAAACTCACGATTTTCTGCCAAACACAACGTGTGAAGATGACCAAATTTCAACACATCTGGCTCGAATGTTTTCAGATGATTATGGCTTAAATCAAGCCGTTGAAGTTGCTTCGTACTTTGGAACGCATTTTCACTTACGATTATGATTTCGTTGTGGCTTAGATCCAGCTCTTTTAGCTTTATTAGACCACTGAGTGTAACATCGTCGATTTGATAAAAGCTACATAAATGACATGATAGCTTTTCCAGGAAGAAACTAACAAGAAAGGGAGTGCCACGTTGATTGGAAAGAAGTCGGTTGTGGTTTAAATTCACAGAACGCAATGCTTTCAACTCCTGGAACTGATTTAGAATTATAAATTCTAACTCGTTATGAGCAAAGTTCAAGTGTTCAAGTTTAGGATTATTTTCAAACACCTTTGATGAATGTAAGGATTTTATCCTGTTACCCTTAAAATTGATTGATTTGATATTTGGAAGCAGCTTGAATGTTTGCTCGTGAATCGCTGTTATTGCACAGTCTGCTAATGATAATTCGGTAATGAAGTTACTTTGTAGAAAAGCATAACCATTTGGAAAATCGTAATTGGAGTTGTTATCCATTACAACCTTGGAAATGCTAGAAACATGTTTAAAGTAATCTTCTTCTATGTACACTATGTTTTGAAACGAAAAGTCAGCAGTGCTATTTTCTTCAAACTTGTACGCATCTGAAAAATTTGTGTACAGTGCAACTCCATTTATGCTTGGCAGGTTTTCAAACTGCTTCGAAGGACTTTCGTCATCCAAACAACCTAGACGAAGTTTTTTAGCAATATACTTCGCTAAGAAGCCAACAAAAATTTCGCGTGGTTGCAGAGGATTCCTATCGATGCAGAGGGCTTCTAGTTTGTAAAGTGATAGATCTAGTAACTTTTCCGGAATCTTTTCAATTTGATTGTCATCTAGCAATATTCGTTTGATGTTTTCACAGTTCTGAAATCCACGCTCGTGAATCTTTGTGATTTGATTGTTCCTTACGTTGATGGTTTCCAATGCCGGTAAGTCTGATGTATCCAGCATTCCTTCTAACGCACAGTCATTGGCATCCAAATGAAGCAACGTTTTTGATTGAACGTTTAACTTTGTAAATTTTCGATTACCTTTGATATTCAGATGCTTAAACCGGCTCATCGGTTGAAACGCATCCTGATCAATGCGTTCGATATTGTTATTTGGAAGATGCAGATATCCGAGTCTCTGCCAACGACTCATCGTTGACTTGTCCACGAACGAAGTATTGCAGTACTTGCAGCTGAAGTACACCAACCACGGTAGCTTCACTTGGACTTGATTGATGTTGAATCCGGAATTTTGATTCAAGTTAAGGATACACAGGTAGGTGACATGGTTTAAGGTTGCTTCTGGGTTGAATTTTACCAGATTATTTCCAACCAGTTGAACTTTCTGTAGAAGAGGGTTATTTTCGAAGGTATCCAGATGAATGTAGCTCAGATTGTTGTGATCTAGCTCCAGGTGTGTTAGTTGAGGCAGCATCGAAAATGACTGCTCGTAGATCGAGTGCACTGAACAGTAGTTGCAGAAGTACCGCGCCAATTTCTTGTGAACCAACAGCACACGATCCAATGGAAACTCGAAAGAAGTTTGATTGCTCATGTCAAGATGCCACAACTGGGGATAGTGCTTGTACATTTCCGGGTGTGTAACTGGCACGTTGGTGCTCAGGATGCTGGTATTATTGATGTAATTTGCTGTGCTGCCAGGAATGATGATCCCGATGGCTGTGAGAAAGCATTTCAGGACTTTCATCTTTGATCACAACTGAAAGTAGTAAAATATCCGTGGAGAAAATACTAAAAAAAAACACTGCTAGATTTCCTTACCCATGTTCAACAATGAAGCTTTCGTGAAGTACTAAAAGTTTCCACCAGCGTTAAAGTGGTTTTAATAGTGCATCAACTGCAATCGAGGACAAAATGTCTAGAGTGCACTGCGCAGTTATGCACATTTCCTAGAACGATACACGCAAATTCTCCGCCAACTCACACAGCAGCAGCCGAATGTCTCGACCCCTCTTTGATTTCCATGAAACATAGTTCTAGGAAGTCGCTGATTACAAATCCCAGATACGACCACTTTAATTTTTCAGGTTTTTTGCCAAGACACTTCGGCTTCATCCATAATGTACGTCACACTAAAATCAGCCAAAATTTACCCCTCTCCCCCCCTTTGTCACGCTATCAAATTTACTGCCATGTCTCGTTACCGACTGCCAAGAATCGTGAGACATGTCATTTTATGGGAAATTTTATTTAGTATTGAAAATTGCGTAAAGTGTAAAAATGTTCTTCAAAAAAAAAAAAAAAAAGAGATTAGACAGAGAGTAGAGGGATGGCCCTTCGAACACTTGATGTGTTTCGTGCACTACTTGGCTGTGGGAATGGAAGGCTGTATATCATAGGTACTCGCGATCTTGCTTTGCATTAGTGTGAGTGCATGACTCCGAGCCACTAAAACCAAAACAATAACAAACGAACAATGGACCGTGCCAGGAAAACCAAAACATAAACAATGTCAGTGTCAGTAGAGTGAGAGAGTCAGAGATAACGAATTTGACAACCGCACTACTACACACTAGGGTGCCCAGAAAAAATGACCCCCTGCTCCACAAGCGGAAAACGGTTTTTTGGATTATTTAAAGCATCTGTGCAAATTTTGAGCGAAATTGGTTGAGATTAACCCATTGATAGCCGAGCCTAAAGTTGACGAAAAAAATGTTTTTCATACAAAAATGACTTTTTTAAATCGCTAATAACTTTTCAGGATCAAGTTTTACAGCTTTGGTATGTTCTACAAAGTTGTAGAGCATTAAATTTTCAATAAGAATCTCACTTTTGGGAATAATTTGATGGAAGTAGCGCACCGTGTAGACTAAACCGTAAGAAACTTGGATTTTCCATACATTTTTTCAATTTTTTCCATACAAACTTCACCTCCGAGTATCAATGGGTAAATGTTGACCAATTTTGCTCATATTTGGCCTAGAGTCCTAAAATAGGTCAAGGAACAATATTCAGCTTGTGGAGCGAGGTTTTGAGAAAAAGTCCCATATTCTGGGCACCCTACTACACACTCAATCGCGAGTACCTTAGGTAGAAAGCCATGGTGGGAATGTCCTTTGACACCGAATTTCTATATCGTTACCCGGGCAGACGGTAATAAAAAAAAATCATTCATTTCAATAACAAATTCTGTTAAAATAACAGAAAGTTTTATGGAATCTTCTTGCAAAATCCATTTTTGCATAAGGGTTTAATAACAGTTTATGTTATCATAACAAAATTTGTTATTGTTCTGATATTGGTTGGAAGCCAAAACAACTTTGGAATAACATTTTTTGTTATGGAAAAATACCACCAACTGTTATTGGGATGATCGGATTAGTTGTTTAAAAAAAAAAAACAAAAAATAATAACAAAGATTTGTTATAATCGAAAAACGTGTCTTAATAAAAAATAACGGCTCATACCGCCCCACCATCATGAAAAATAAACATCGGATTCGTAATCAGGGACCAACATTCCCTCTTATTATAGAAAAGTTTCACGGAAACCCAAAATGTTGTCGGAACAACTTTTTCCGATTTTGTTTGAGTTGATGGAGAACGAACCACTGAACAACGTATTGATAAAAGCCAAACGTTTAGATTGAACTTATTTTACAGTTCAAGTTTGAAACACTCGAGATTATCTTATCATTAAACTATTGAGACATACTTTGCTTTGCTTAAGTGGATCGATAGTAATAACGTTCATAGAGTGCTGTATTTGTAAAATTTGTAAAAAAAATAATTTCATAGTATGGGACCAGAAACTGGACCGATTGGAATAAACCCGGACAAAACTGGTTCAGCCAGAGCCGAGAAATCAAGTAAGCAATTCTCTCCGAATATCAGAATATCAAATCATATCAGAATTTTGCCACCGCGCTTTTTTTTAAGGAAATCCCTTTAAGATTAATGCACTGTAAACTGAAGCGTTTGGTGCGGTATGTCCACGCATCCTTCCTCCCCTTTAGATTCTGTGAAATTTAATCCGTTTTCAGAATCCTCTCTGCGGTTAGCTGGCCGCTTCAATTCTTGTAACACAATTTTGGGTGTTCTCGAATGTACTGCAATAAATAATAATGATGATAAAAGTACTTTGAGCGTAATCTAATCACAAGATTTTACAGCTTGTTTGTTTTAGATTAGATTGGATTAAATGAGCAGATTAAGGAGCAGTGCGTGGCCGAATGGTTACGCTGTCCGCTTTGTAAGCGGATGATTCTGGGTTCGATTCCCATCTGCTCCAACCTTCCATCGGATGAGGAAGTAAAATGTCGGTCCCGGCCTTGGTTGTTGTTAGGCCGTTAAGTTATTCCAGGTGTAGGAGTCGTCTCCATGCCATAAGTACAAACAACACACCAAACCAAGCCTACTCCGGTGGAATCGCTGGCGGTGGTTGGACTCGCAATCCAAAGGTCGTCAGTTCAAACACTGGGGTGGAAGGTTCCTTGGAGTAGAAAGAGGTTTGGATGCTCTCCCCATTCAAGCCTTCGGACTCCTAGGTTCGAGCAGAAACTTGCAATAGAGACCACAAAAGACCCGGGGGTCGTTAATGTGGATGGTTTGATTTTTTTTTGGATTAAATGAAAAAATAGTACTCCTTCCCATTTTTTTTTACCTGCAGATTATTGACATTAACATGAACCATTAGTTAAAAAAGAGAGAAAATTAAAGTTAGTTCATTTGAATTGAAGTAGAACTCTTCAGATAACACACTGTAACAAAGAAAAAAACGTTACTTAATCCACCTTTAGGTGGTTGGTGCCTTCCTCACATTTATAAAGTCATTTTATCCAAAATAGCAACATCTGTGTATACACTTAAGTGCTCGTAACTTTCGATAGGGTTATGAGATCTTCGTTGTTTTAGGCTCATTTGAAAGTCTTTTGATTATCCAACTAACGATGGATCGCATGATGGATCCGGACAACGTTTTCAAAATATAAGAGATCCGGTCTCGAAAAAGTGGGAAAATAGCACTTAAGTGCTTCTAACGTTTGATAGTGTTGTCAGATTTTCAATGTTTTGGGCTCGTTGGAAAGGTCTTTTTTAAACCTTTTTACCTTGTTTTTCTTACAAAAACCACCCTTTTTACAATCTTCAAGAGCGTAGTCAAGAACATTATTTTAGAATAACTTTTGAAGTACTTAACTCAACTATCTGATTTTGAATAGAGACTTATGGGACCCCAAGACGGATCGAATGAGACCAAAACGGTCAAATCCGGAGATAATCGAGTGACCATTTTTTGTCCACCCACCTAAACACATTCACACAGACATTTGCTCAGAACTTGATTCTGCGTCGATATCTATACGTGAATGTGGTGCTAGGAGGTCAAATTAAGGAGTTAATTTTTCGAGTGATTTTATAGCCTTTCCTCAGTGAGGTGAGGAAGGCAAAAAGATTATGTCTTAAGTTATTTTATGGAATAAAACAAATAAATAAATAAATAAAAATAACAATGTAAAATGGAAAAGTACTTTACAGAAATTTTGCTTAAGTGCAACGTTTTCTAGTTTGATTTTTATCAAAAATTTTCAATTTTTTGGTTTTTAAAAAAGTGCCAATAAGTGAACCTTTCTGAAAATCTTTGTTTTTGACTGTAGTAGAAGCTAAACTGTACTACAAAAAAATGGGTTGAAATTACTATTTGAAAAAAAAGCACACACACACACATTCTTTCAAATTTTTGCTCGTGCTTTTCTATGGTTCAAATGCTGCGGGTTTTTGTAATGATTAAAAACAAATAGGGATTTTGTATGAGAAAAAAGTATATCGGCAAAAAACCCGTGTAATTTTTTTTCATCTTTTTTTATCCAGAAAATTCATCAATGTCTACAACATTGCTGAAGACAGTGATTTGATCAAAAAAATCCATCAAAAGAAACAGATTTTTGAATATTTACGTACCTTTGTTGTATGGATGGTCGATTTCGTAGAGAATTGATAAAACTCCACACCCGCACAGATATTTGCTCAAAATATTATTCTGAGTGATATGAGTGATATGACACGAATTTCTGGGAGGAATATTTAAAAGTTAATTTTTCAAATTATTAGACATTTTAAGTGAGAAAGGCAAATATTCTCAATTTTGGTCATTCACTTCATCAATCTTCTAAAGATAGAATATGAAAATAATGTTTTGTTGAACATATCATAAATTTGTACTATCGTGTCTGAAAACTCATTTCCCAAATATAACTGCTCTTCTCTCCGTCAAGATACTTTTAACGTCGAATATGACCTCATTCTCACATCTACAATCATCCCGTCCTAACAGGTGATTCACCACAAAGCCACTGCAAAACGATTTTCGGCAGCGCAGTTTACCGAAACGTAATGCTTGGTTCGTTCCAAATTACTCTCTCGCGATCTTTCCTTGCAGTTTTCTGAGAGAATGAAAGACTCATCGGCGAGAGCGCGTTTTCGACAAAACTTGTATGAGTTATAGAAAAAGAATACGCTTGCTGGGAATCAGTTTATTCTGTGATATTTTGGTGTAGAAATTATCAAATGATAGATTTTTTTATCACTCATTAAATATTTAAATAACGATCAAAAAACAGTTATACTCACCATTGATTCATTGCACAATATTTTTTTTGGGAATTGTCATCTTTTTAAAATCAAAAGAAAAAAGTTCACTTTTTATATCAAATCATTTCTTTGTTTATTTCTCTCATCACCTTTCCCACCCTCTTAACAGTGTGAGTGTGTGTGTGTTTTGTGTCTCTGGAGAAACTGGAAACATTCTTAACGGTAAGAAAACAGCCCAAATAAACAACCAATTCAACAGTATGTTTTTTTCGTCTTCTTCTCATCATTATCATAGAAAATGGCAGAATTCATTCGGAAATCTTGCTATAGCGGCAGTTTCACCCTTGTCCACGGAAGAGTCGCAAACTAAATCTTGCAGCAAGTTGTAAAAGTTTCTTTTTTGTTTTAATTCACTTAATAAATTCGCTTTAGTAACTATCATTCGAATTGCAGATAACTAATGATTGAGTTTTGTTTTTGTTTTCACTTTGCTATAACGCAGCATAACGGAAAATAGTTTTCAGAGCGTTCCCTTTTTGCCTTTCGTATTTTTTTGTTCCTTTGTAAGTTATTCTATTTGTTTTAATATCTGTTTTGTTTCTTTTACACTGTTTTGCTTCGCCTTTAGTTATGTGTCTATTGGGTTGATCTTTTGCTTTTTTTCTTCTGCCATTATCGCGATATCAATTGTTTCAATTATATCATTTTAATAACTTTGTTCATCTGAGTGTTTTTTTTTTGTGCCTGGAAAGAATCTGTGCAGTATGTTTTTTCTTCATTGTTTTTTTTTTCTTTAATGTTTACTTTCAATTATTTAGTGAGTTCTCTTTGTCTGCGTGCCTTCTAATTTATTCGGTATTTTTTCTGCTCTGTTACTTTTTCTTGCGTGATAGTTTGGAGGAAATTGGCGGATGCTGGCTTCTCTCCCTGGTGACAATCGAAACGACTATATTTCAAGCCATAAATTTTGACTCTTTTTTTTTATTGCCTTTCGTATCATGCAGCTGCTTACTTTATTAAGTCTTTTCGGTTCGCTGTGCCTGCCAAAGGTTTTTTTCTTTCCTTCTCCGACTGTCTGTGTGAAAAATAGCTATTTTTCCCCGGGGCTTCTCCCTCCACTCACAAGTTCGTCCTCTCAATAGCAATAGAAAAATATTCCATTTTTAATTCGGTCGCTCTATCGTTCGGCTCAGATCTTTCATTTTCGTTTCACACTCTTTTGATTTGGTAGTGTTTTTGTGTGTTTTTGTTTGTTTGCGTACGTGTGACACCACATAAATCGGGTTGTTTTTGTTTTTCTTTCACTTTATTCCCTAGAGCTGTATGTGAATGTGTTTATGTGTGTGTTATTTAATTCCTTTCCGACGATGGTGTTCGCCTCAGTTTTTGTTGTTGTTGTTGTATTGGTGAAGGCTAGTGAACTATATTTATATGTAAGGTGAAGGACTTTTGTTTCCCCTGGACGTATGCAACCGTCACACGTCCAATTTGATTTACTAGGTTACTAGTATTTACACTTTGTTGTACAATACAATGCTATTTACAGTGAGGATTTGTGTTTGGAATGATGTGCTGGGTTGATTGAACGAAATTGTGTCATCAAAATTATGAAAAATACTTTCTTTTTAGAAAAAAAAATATCTAAAGTTTTTTTTTAAAGATATTATTGTGGATTTAGCTCGAAGCTGGATTTTCTGGCATCTTCTCACGGTCATTGGAAACGGTCGTGGATAGACCTAGGGGTTCCCAGTTGGAGTGGAAAAGTTCAATTTATAGAAAAATTAATTCTCCGACATCAGGAATAATTGTTTGAACACGCTCGCATTTTTTTCATTCGGTCGGAAAAATATTTCTTTTTCTTGAAAAAACTTTCATTTTTAATGACATGATCACCCCTAATTCTGGCTCGATGCCGCCATCATGCGACCGCGTGTTCCGTTTGTTTGTCAACAAAGCTGCAGCTGGATGGTGATACGAAGTGAGGGGGGGGAGAGATTTTGACATTTTTATGCCCGCATCAGGCCCGCCGCCTATTTCGTCGGTCGTTGAGCCGACGGTCGTTTCCAACGACCGAGTCCAGCTAGGAACTGATCGTACAATATAAACATATAAAAAACAAAAGCTAACACGCAGAAAAAAGTGTTACCAAAATCGTGAATATGCGTTCATGAAAATGGAAACATGGCACAAAGTGTTCAAATTTCATGATACGTTTTTGAAAAACGTACCATGGGATTTGAACACTTTTTTCGTGGTTCCCATTTTCATGAACGCATGTTCACGATTCTAGGAACTCTTTTTTCTTCGTGTATAGGACCCTTTCAAAAAAAACTCTAGATGTTAAAACATGTCGATGATGAAATTTGAGCATTTTAATATAAGTTATTTTTAAATAAAATAAAAACAATGTTTGAAGAATTAACAAGATCGAAAAAAGTAATATAAATAAAAAACATAGTAATAATAAAATTAAAAAAAAAAGATGTTTTGAAGGAACCACCCCAGCACACGGCGTCGATACTACAGGTAACACGAACCAAGAGTTCAGTGGGTAACATTTTTGGCTAACGGAAAAACGAAGACTTTTTTTTTCCTAAACGAGTGCGCTTTCCAGAGCTCATCATTCTGTGAGAGTGTGTTTTTGTGTAATTGTTTCGGTAACAGCTTACGATATAGAAGAAATTTGTCTTTGTTGTTATGTTTAATTGTTCTCTGCTCTAGATGGTAGTTTAGTTAGTTTCTCATTTCTCCGTTTCTTGTTTTTTTTTTTTTTTCAGTAAGAAGTAACGCTTTTGTTCACATTGTTTAAGTTTTACCTTTAAAAAAATATTTGGCTAGTTTTCTCATTCTCACTTTTACTCACACGTGTTTGCTTTAAGATGCAATCGAGTTCATTTTCGTTCATTTTAAATAGCGAGTCTACATTTAACTACACGGTTTTACCCCGATAGACGGTTTCAGAGAGAGAGAGAGTTCTTTTTTTTGTGTGTCGTAGTGTAATTTGTGTACGTGTGTAAGTGTGCAGTAAATCTCTGTGCAGCCGATCGGGCCCGATTTTAAAAATATAGTCGTAATAGAAAACTAAGACGTTTTGAATCACAAGATTTTTGTAGAATAAAAATCTTACAAATGCTTAAAAAGATCTCTATATAATACTTTTGTGTTTTCGTCAAGTTCCACTTGGTATTTTGAAAGGTTTCAGATTTTTTTTTTACTTTAAACATGTTTTGGTTTTGACTAGTGACTTTCCGTTTTAAATTGCGCAATAATTTGCGCCAAGTTGGGCAGTTTGTCCTTGTGGCCGCCGTCACGTTCCTAACGTCCTTTTTTGAAATATATCATATATAGATTTAATGCTAATCACTTGGACCAAGTGACTCTATCGAGGGTGAGCTGCTCACCTGTGTGTCGCGTCCCGGCTTGTTTGGCTGTCTCTAGCAGTACGCTAGGTCGTCCATGTCGACGTAGACAACATGTCACACGGTCGTCTCCCGGTCGACGTGGATGTACTCGACCGGTTGAAGCCCGTGTCAAGAGTCCGGGTCAAAGAAGAGGGGCTCCTTCTTGTAGTCCTTCTTGGAGAGAGTTCCGTTGAACGAGGCGGGCGCCGTCTTGAGCTTCTCGTTGGACTTTCGGCGCTTCTTGACCATCGCTAGTACGCAGAAGATCAGGCAAGCGGACAGGGCTGCCGCCAGGCAGCCAAACGCGGCGAAGATCCCCCCGGGAAGCTCCATCAGCCGGCTGCCGCACTCCTGTTCGCTCTCGTCGTACCCGGACGGGCAGTTGGGACGACCTAGATATCAAAACAATGTTTACCATTTTGTTTCAAAAACGATCTTGCATGCAAAGCTCTATCTTGCACGCAAACTTGCATAGAAAGCCGATCTTACCGTCACACCACAGCACCTTCCCGATGCAGGCGTCTAGCTCCGGGCAGCGGTGCTCGCACTCGGTTTCCCGCGGGTACAGTCCGAACTCGACGAGCGTATCGTTGGCAGTGAAGTTGGTCTGCATGTCCAGCTGCTGGATCAGCGACGCCTTGGTGCGCTGGATCTCCAGCCACGAGAACGCGATGCTGCCCGGCTCCTTGTGGATCGGCTCCAGCACCATGCTGACCGGTCTGCTGGGACTAGGAACAGATCAGATCAGATCGTTTGGAGGGGGGAGATGACCCGGCGAACTTACCTGTCCATGCTCAGGAACGGCTGCGAGCTCAGCCAGTCCTCGGAGAAGATGTGCAGCGCCGAAGACCTGCTGGACGAAGACGACGGACAGATCACCCGAACCACCTTCAGCGGCTTGCCGCTGTAAACTAGCAGTCGATTTCTAGTGTTGCACTTGCTGAACTCATCCTGGGTAGGATCCAACGACAGGAAACCACCCCAAGTCCGCACGAACAAGCTGCGATCCTGCTGTTGAGCTTCAATGTACCACGGCAACCCATCACAGCTAGCCTCGTGTGACTTCAACGGATAGTTGACCTCATCTTCTCCGCCGGATCCTCGCAACTTCAACCGCTTCTTACACTCCGGCACCTTAATAAAGTCATACGCCGCGTGGAAGTACACCTCGGCAAAGTCCTCCGAAATGTTCAACCGTGTCACAGTAAACGTCAATTCCATCGTGCGTGAGTTCGAGACGAACGTTAGAGGGGAATTGTACGAGCTGGTTGTGTTGTCGCAGAAACAACCCAACGGAATCTTGACGTCCTTGTACGGCACGTCAAACAGTCGAAGCTCTCCAACTCGACCGTCCGGATCTGCTTCCGACGGTGTACACTTTGCCCGACCCGTATGACCATCGGACTCGGTCGTACACGTGGCAGAATCTCCAAAGGAAACGTTGAACAAATCGATGCGTACCTGCGTAAATCAACCATTAGTGCTATCACCCGATCCATGATCCAAAAACCTTACCCTCTCCCCAACTGAAGCCTCAAACCGGTACAAGCAGGTTATGTTACTCGCTCCTCCCCGCCCATGCAGGAACACATTCCGTGGCGATTGAAACTCTCCCTTTCGCTTCCGGAACACCCTCGAACAGAGCAGCGGAACGTCCTCACCCTTCTGCCCCAAGTACGGCTCACCGCCAAGTTCCGTATCGACAAACTCGTACTTGATGCCGAAGCTGGACGGAAACAGCGAAGTTCCCGTCATCGTGTGGAACTCGATTTTCTATAAACAATCACCGATTAAGTTTGGATTCAAATTCCAAAAGCTCTGTAACAACTTACCAAATCACTCCCAGTGCTGACGTAGCTCTCCAGCGGCGTACACGGCCGCATCCGGTGGTTGTTACTCTCCAGCGAGACGTGATCGCACAGCTTGGGTGCGTCGTTGTCGTAGAACTCGGCCACCATCCGGCGGCGCTCGTTACTCCGGGAAGATTTATCCCTGCGTCCGGACGACTCCTTGACCACCTCGTTGTCCTTGCCGTGGCGCGATCCGTCCTTGCCCTTCCCACTGCCACCGGACGAGTACTTGGGCATCTTCTCCTGCAGTCCTATCGATCCTCCAAACACCAGTCCCTTCTCCGAGCCCATGCCACCGGACACCGGATGGGGCTGGGGCTGCGGGTGCGGTTGGTTGAAGATGCTGTTGACCGTCGGTCCGTAGATGTACTGATCGACCGGGTTCCACACGTTGTCCACGTTGATCTTCAGGTTCTTCCCGTGCTGATTGATCGTGCCGTAGTACGTCCCAACGGTGCGGTTCATCAACTGCTGATACAGCGCGGTAGTACTGGTTCCGGCAAAGACCGGCTGCGTTACCCCGGTCGCCGCATTGGACGACTGTGAAGACTGCGCCGCCGAAGACGACGAGGACGAGGCCGTCGTTATGATCGACGAAGGCGACGTCGTCTTGATCGGGACGTACGTCCCCGCGCTGTCCCATATTCGAAGTCGCGTTATCCACGGATGGGCGGACTCGGACTACATCAAGAAACACTTAGTTAGTCCCTTCCCCAAAAAAAATCTACAAACCGCAAAACTCACCTTGATACTCGTTCCGTTGTCGCCGCTGCCCGTTTGCTGCAGAATCTGCAGGTGGTAGTTGGTGAACGCGATCCACACCAGGTCGGACGGGATGCCGTGGAAGTAGTACGTGCACGTGGTGTTCGGCGGGAGCGTGTGCCGCGGGCTCAGCAGGTGACCCATGCGACCCCGGCGCGAGTACAGTACCTCATCTGGAACGAGACATGGGGGAGGAAAATAGGGTTGTGAAAAAAAGGTTCACCGTCTAGACTGGACGATTTCCGGTTGGGATCAGCCGGATGCGGGGCAGACTTCGTTTTGTGAAGAATTGTTTTGCAGTCAAATGTAAATTACCAGCAAAAATATTTTTTTTTTTGTGGATACAACGTACTGAGTATGATAGTTAAAATTTATATGGCAACTGTTTGCACAGCACTCAATTCGTGACTGATAAAATTTCAATTTCAGTTCTGCGACCCAGAAATTATCTTGAAGCAATCCATATTTTCTACCGATAAGCTGCATAGTCTCTTCCAGGAACTCTAGAGCAGCAAAACTGATAAGATAAGATAGCTCGATTTCGTTCAACTTTGCAGTGAATAAATATTCTTCAGTAGACTGTTGGAAGCCACTCAATCAAGATGTAGTTAAATTACGTAGTAAAAAATGCTTGATGTTTCGACATAAGCTGTAAAAATAACTTCAAAAGTAAATCACAAGCAACAATTTTGTCAAGAAAAAATATGAAAAAATATCGGATAAATTCTTTCTAAAATAAAATGAAAAATTACATAAGTAAATGTGTTTAATTCACACCCTGTTTCGTGTGACCCAGAAGACAAACAGCACCAACAGGATCATTTCGAGAAACAGCACCAGTCTACAGTGTCGTTCGGCATTGTTAAACATCATGGGATTAACTGTTCGTAACTTTTCCAGTGCCAATACCTTGGGTCTGTCCTGGCTAGTTATCACATAGAAGCCAATAAAAAGAAATAATAAATCAAACTGAAGAAAAATCTACACAAATTTTCAAACCTACCGGAATGATTCCACAAGGTCACAAACTGAATGTTCCATAGTCAAGTAAATCAACAAACTGATGTGACTGAGCAGTCAATTGGTTATCTTTGGAAAAGATAATCTTAAAGCTAAAATTAAAAATGAATCAAGGGACAAGAAACAAACTGATATTTTACCTTGATTGTACCGAGCAAAAAAAAAAAGTTTGACAATTGATGATTTTATTGACAATTTTTCATGTGTTTTGACCCATTCTATCATCAAAAAACTTTTTCAAATCAGAACCAGTTTGATCCATACAAATAGGTCATATTAAGGATTCTGCCTTTAATAATTTGACTTTAAAAAAGTATTAATATCATAAACATTATTTTAAACAGGCATGGAGCTTGAAAATTAAACATTTGCTACATTGGTTAGGTTGACAGGTTCCCTTAAAAATCAATAACAATCAATCTGTCAACCTTAACCCTTTCAGACCTGATGGGTTATATATGACCCACAAATCAAAATTTCCAAAACTAGCCTTTAAATTTCGTATGGTAATGAATATCATTTTCCCATGATCAATTAGAAACATATTTTTATAATAATTCAGGCCGGAATGGGTTAAACTGTCAGAACAAAGGGTGACAAAATATTCCCAAGGTGCTGATTTTGGTGAACACAAATGTTTCAATGACAATAATTTTTTTTTCAACGTGAAACTTTTTTGGAGCTGAAAAAATATACAACGGCTCATAAAATGATTCAATTGATCAACTTCATATAAAAAAAAACTAACTTGATCCACCTATGTGGTTTATGCCTTTCTCACTCTTTATTAACAATGTGTGAAATGGTGGGTTTGGACACAATTTAATCTAATTTTCATAAATTCGGAATAAAAAAGTGCACAAATATCACTAAGTGGTCATTACATGAGACAGGGTTGCCAGATCTTCAAACTTTTAGACACTTCATTTAAGTGAGATCCAACCTCAAGAAAAGAAATTTAATATCACTTAAGTGGTCATAACCTTAAACACGGTTGCCAGATCTTCATTGTTTTGGAGTCATATGGAAGGTCTTTCGATTACCAACTCAACGGTAGGTCGGATGACGGATCCGGGCATAGTTTTCGTACAGATAAATGAGATCCGGCTTCATAAGAGTACATAAATATCACTTAAGTGGTCATAACTTAAGACAGTGTTGCCAGATCTTCGAACGTTGGAAAGGTCTTTTGATTATAGGTAACAAAATATAACATGGTGATATTTGGTACGATTTCAGGTCATTTATCTAACATTCGGATATTTGCGAAAACACATTTGAACTTCTTATCGAAACTTAAATTTTATTGAAACTCGATCTATGGGACCCTACACTGAGTCAAATGCGACCAATTTGGTCTAGAATGGTTCAGCCAGTGCTGAGAAAACTGAGTGACAATTTTGGTAACACACAGACACCAAACACAGAGAGACAAACAGAAGTTTGATCAGTTTTCGATTCTGAGTATACGATTCTGAGTATAGGTATACGTGAAGGTGGGTATACGAGCTTGATGTGAAAAGTTCATTTCTAGAGCAGGATTATAGCCTTACTAAAAAGGAAGGCAAAAGTATAAATATCATTAAAATTAATGAGATCCGGCCTCAAAAAAGCATGAAGATAACACTTTATTCGCTACAGGGTTGTCAGGAACCAGAAACTCAGTAACAATCAATCTGTCAACCGTAAACTGTCAGAACAAAGGGTATCGAAATAAACTCAAGATGCTGATAATAGTGAACACAAATGTTTCGGAGAAAAGAACCCGGGCAGACGATAATAACAAAATTCATGCCATTTCAATAACAAATACTGTTAAAAAAACAGAAAGTGTTATGGAATCTTCTTGAAAAATCCATATTTGCATAAGGGTTTAATAACAGTTTATGTTATCATAACAAAATTTGTTATTGGTCTGATATTGGTTGCAAGCCAATACAACTTTGGAATAACATTTTTTGTTATGGAAGAATACCTCCAACTGTTATTGGGATGATTGGATTAGTTGTTGAAATAATTAAAAAAAAATAACAAAGATTTGTTCGAAGAATAACTAAAATTGTTATTTGTCTGTTATTACAACAACAATCCAATAACAAAAAATTCATAACATCGAATAATAAATCTTGTTATAAATAACATAAAATGTTATTGGACTAGTATTTTAAAATATCGAAAGATGTTATCCCTTAGTTTTATTTCCGTGTGCTCGGGAATATTTAAGGGTAACAGCAACCAAGGAAGTAGCTGTACCCGGGCATAACAAAATTCATGCCATTTCAATAACAAATACTGTTAAAATAACAAAAAGTGTTATTGAATATTCTTGCAAAAATCCATTTTTGCATAAGAGTTTAACACCCTAAAGGCCATGCCTCCTTAGAAACAAAATTTTAAAATGTAAAAAATCATATCTCCGGTTCGTTTCATCCAATTTTGATGAAACTTTCAGGGCAGGTCCATTTTTTAGTCTAGTTTCGAATGACTTTTGAGTTGGGCCCGAATTTCGGATTGTTCCGGATTAATCGCAGATTCCCTTGGGGTACCTTCGTTTTGGCCAGTGGGGTCACTTTATGGTTACTCAATATTTTTCTTCTACAGTATGCAGTTTTAGTGTAAAAAACTGAAGTATTATCAAAAACAAATCCCCCAATGTGTTAACGACATATAATGACCCCTTCAGGTAGCCCCGGGACCTCCGGAACCGGTTCCGTAGTACAACCGTGGGGGACAAAATCTAGAAGTCACGGAAATATGCCATGCGACATGTCAAAAAATATCTACTGGCTCTGGAAAGTTGATTGCTACCCCTCAAAAGACTGTCCGAGGCCATCCGGACACTTTGGCCACCTGGAACCGGTGAATCCGGAACATGGTCCATGGTAGAAAAATGTTATATGTTATTTCCATAGTTCGACATGTCAAAAAATATCTTCTGACTCTGAGAGGTTGATTGCTACCTCTCAAAAGACTGTCCAAGGACATCCGGACACTTTGGCCACCTGGAACCGGTGAATCCGGAACATGGTCCATGGTAGAAAAATGTTATCTGTGATTCCCATAGTCCGACATGTCAAAAAATATCTACTGGCTCTGGGAAGTTGCTTGCTTTCCCCCAAAAGACTGTCCGAGACCATCCGGACACTTTGGCCACCTGGAACCGGTGAACCCGGAACATGGTCCATGGTAGAAAAATGTTATATTTTATTTCCATAGTTCGACATGTCAAAAAATATCTACTGGCTCTGGGAAGTTGCTTGCTTTCCCCCAAAAGACTGTCCGAGGCCATCCGGACACTTTGGCCACCTGGAACCGGTGAACCCGGAACATGGTCCATGGTAGAAAAATGTTATATGTTGTTTCCATAGATCGACATGTCAAAAAATATCTTCTGACTCTGAGAGGTTGATTGCTACCTCTCAAAAGACTGTCCAAGGACATCCGGACACTTTGGCCACCTGGAACCGGTGAATCCGGAACATGGTCCATGGTAGAAAAATGTTATATGTTATTTCCATAGTCCGACATGTCAAAAAATATCTACTGGCTCTGGGAAGTTGCTTGCTTTCCCCCAAAAGACTGTCCGAGGCCATCCGGACACTTTGGCCACCTGGAACCGGTGAATCCGGAACATGGTCCATGGTAGAAAAATGTTATATGTTGTTTCCATAGATCGACATGTCAAAAAATATCTTCTGACTCTGAGAGGTTGATTGCTACCTCTCAAAAGACTGTCCAAGGACATCCGGACACTTTGGCCACCTGGAACCGGTGAATCCGGAACATGGTCCATGGTAGAAAAATGTTATCTGTGATTCCCATAGTCCGACATGTCAAAAAATATCTACTGGCTCTTGGAAGTTGCTTACTTTCCCCCAAAAGACTGTGCGAGGCCATCCGGACACTTTGGCCACCTGGAACCGGTGAATCCGGAACATGGTCCATGGTAGAAAAATGTTATATGTTATTTCCATAGTCCGACATGTCAAAAAATATCTACTGGCTCTGGGAAGTTGCTTGTTTTTCCCCAAAAGACTGTCCGAGGTCATCCGAACACTTTGGCCACCTGAAACCGGTGAACCCGGAACATGGTCCATGGTAGAAAAATTTTATCTGTGATTCCCATCGTTCGAAATGTCAAAAAATATCTACTGGCTCTAGGTAGAATATGTATATGTTCCAGATTCACCGGTTCCAGGAGGCAAAAGTGTCCGGATGACCTTGGACAGTCTTTTGAGGGGTAGCAAGCAACTTCCCAGAGCCAGTAAATATTTTTTGACATGTCGAACTATGGAAAAAACAGATAACATTTTTCTACCATGGACCATGTTCCGGATTCACCGGTTCCAGGTGGCCAAAGTATCCGGATGGCCTCGGACAGTCTTTTGAGGGGTAGCAATCAACTTTCCAGAACCAGTAGATATTTTTTGACATGTCGAACTATGGAAATCACAGATAACATTTTTCTACCATGGACCATGTTCCGGATTCACCGGTTCCAGGTGACCAATGTGTCCGGATATCCTCGGACAGTCTTTTGAGAAGTAGCAATCAATCTCTTAGAGTCAGAAGATATTTTTTGACATGTCGAACTATGGAAATAACATATAACATTTTTCTACCATGGACCATGTTCCGGATTCACCGGTTCCAGGTGGCCAAAGTGTCCGGATGGCCTCGGACAGTCTTTTGGGGGAAAGTAAGCAACTTCCCAGAGCCAGTAGATATTTTTTGACATGTAGGACTATGGGAATCACAGATAACATTTTTCTACCATGGACCATGTTCCGGATTCACCGGTTCCAGGTGACCAATGTGTCCGGATATCCTCGGACAGTCTTTTGAGAAGTAGCAATCAATCTCTTAGAGTCAGAAGATATTTTTTGACATGTCGAACTATGGAAATAACATATAACATTTTTCTACCATGGACCATGTTCCGGATTCACCGGTTCCAGGTGGCCAAAGTGTCCGGATGGCCTCGCACAGTCTTTTGGGGGAAAGTAAGCAACTTCCCAGAGCCAGAAGATATTTTTTGACATGTCGGACTATGGGAATCACAGATAACATTTTTCTACCATGGACCATGTTCCGGATTCACCGGTTCCAGGTGGCCAATGTGTCCGGATGGCCTCGGACATTCTTTTGGGGGAAAGTAAGCAACTTCCCAGAGCCAGTAGATATTTTTTGACATGTCGGACTATGGGAATCACAGATAACATTTTTCTACCATGGACCATGTTCCGGATTCACCGGTTCCAGGTGACCAATGTCTCCGGATATCCTCGGACAGTCTTTTGAGAAGTAGCAATCAATCTCTTAGAGTCAGAAGATATTTTTTGACATGTCGAACTATGGAAATAACATATAACATTTTTCTACCATGGACCATGTTCCGGATTCACCGGTTCCAGGTGGCCAAAGTGTCCGGATGGCCTCGCACAGTCTTTTGGGGGAAAGTAAGCAACTTCCAAGAGCCAGTAGATATTTTTTGACATGTCGGACTATGGGAATCACAGATAACATTTTTCTACCATGGACCATGTTCCGGATTCACCGGTTCCAGGTGGCCAAAGTGTCCGGATGGCCTCGGACAGTCTTTTGGGGGAAAGCAAGCAACTTCCCAGAGCCAGTAGATATTTTTTGACATGTCGGACTATGGGAATCACAGATAACATTTTTCTACCATGGACCATGTTCCGGATTCACCGGTTCCAGGTGGCCAAAGTGTCCGGATGTCCTTGGACAGTCTTTTGAGAGGTAGCAATCAACCTCTCAGAGTCAGAAGATATTTTTTGACATGTCGAACTATGGAAATAACATATAACATTTTTCTACCATGGACCATGTTCCGGGTTCACCGGTTCCAGGTGGCCAAAGTGTCCGGATGGCCTCGGACAGTCTTTTGGAGGAAAGCAAGCAACTTCCCAGAGCCAGTAGATATTTTTTGACATGTCGCATGGCATATTTCCGTGACTTCTAGATTTTGTCCCCCACGGTTGTACTACGGAACCGGTTCCGGAGGTCCCGGGGCTACCTGAAGGGGTCATTATATGTCGTTAACACATTGGGGGATTTGTTTTTGATAATACTTCAGTTTTTTACACTAAAACTGCATACTGTAGAAGAAAAATATTGAGTAACCATAAAGTGACCCCACTGGCCAAAACGAAGGTACCCCAAGGGAATCTGCGATTAATCCGGAACAATCCGAAATTCGGGCCCAACTCAAAAGTCATTCGAAACTAGACTAAAAACTGGACCTGCCCTGAAAGTTTCATCAAAATTGGATGAAACGAACCGGAGATATGATTTTTTACATTTTAAAATTTGGTTTCTAAGGAGGCATGGCCTTTAGGGTGTTAATAACAGTTTATGTTATCATAACAAAATTTGTTATTGGTCTGATATTGGTTGAGAGCCAAAACAATTTGGGAATAACATTTTTTGTTATGGAAGAATACCTCCAACCGTTATTGTTATGATCGGATTAGTTGTTAAAATAACAAAAAATAATAACAAAGATTTGTTCGAAGAATAACTCAAAATATTATTAGTCTGTTATTACAATAACAATCCAATAACAAAAAAATCATAACGGCGAATAACAAATCTTGTTATAAATAACATAAAATGTTATTAGCCTAGTATTTTCAAATATCAAAAAATGTTATTCCCAAGTTATTTCCGTCTGCTCGGGTACAGCTTGTCAAACTTACGGACCCAATCCTGCAAAAATCCTGTTAAAAAAGTCAAACTTTGTTGAAAATCATTTTGTAGACAGTTCTTTAGGGGATGAATGAAAAATTATACCGATGGTTCCAGTAGTTTTAAAATACCAAAATGTTTGTAAGAAAAATCTAGATGCAAAAGCCTTGGTTGATGTGCACCGTTAAACGCTCATAAAATAATTCAATTGATCGACTTCATGTAACAAAAATAATTATTTAAAAATAATATTTTAATCTAATGTTTTTCTGTTTCCTATAATTTCAGCGGTTTTTTGGAGTTTACCTGAATAATCTTGACATTATTTATGCGGAATTTGCGGAATCTTATTTTTACATATTTCCTTTTGCCTGCCACTCGTATTTATTTATTCAATAAGACTTGTGTCAAGATAGCACAATCCACTGAGTTAAAATTAGTTAGAATCGATTATAAATTTCGGCTATACTGACAAAAAAAAAGTGATAAAATTCTGATTATTTATAATTCTCGTTTTCTTAGAATCTTAAATCTTCAAGAAATATATTGGATTCATTTGAAAACCGATTTAATATATTTTCGACTTATCTGACCTACCTTTATAAATACTAACGAATTTTGGTTTGATTTGACGGATAACCAACAGGGCCACAATGATGACCTATGTTGCGGTTGCCTAGAATTGCAGTGGCATAGACTTAACACTTATAAATACTATCGAATTCGCAGTAAAATAATTGTGTGACAAATGTAAGCTGATAAGGATTTTTTAATGGACTGATATGCCAAATCACATTTCTGGTTGATTGGATTTTAGGGTAGTATTTCTTAGAATATATGTTATCAATTATGGAGAAATTTATATTACATTGCGTTAGCTTGGTACAGAAATACATCTTTTTCAACAGCTGCAGTACTTAATCACAAAATTATCATCGGTTTTACAAAATTCATAAACAAATAGTTGGTATCATTCCATGTGAACAATTTTTGAAAATTGTGCTTTTCTTCTGTTTGTTGGAAACTGTTTTATTCATATTTGCACTTCTAGTCATTCCAGAACACACAAACACCTCCAAAACCGGTCGTCAAATCTCGTTCGCGCCAATCCGGACTGGATTACGGTTTTAAATATTTGCCCCCAAATGAAAGCCGTCGAATTTCCCGTGCCATGGGTTGCCTCTCCAGAAAAACATGCAAAAGCGTAGAAATTTCGAATACACCGAACGACCGCGCCGGTATCTAAACAATGTTGCACAGAGCGAGCGAGACAGAGAGTGGAAAGCACGGCCCGGCCAAATTGCTATGAATTTTAAATTGGTTTGCAAATTTTAATCCAACATCATCCGGTTCGCCAGGAGCGTGTGTGTGTGTGTGTGTTTTTCCCCTTGGACGAACAATGGTGTCGATTTCCCGGGCCCGGGTAGTTTTTTTTTGTCCGAATCTCGATTTTGAACTCGGCAAAAATTGGTCAGGTGATAAAAATGGCAAGTGGGGTTTGAAAAATTGATGATTTCGAAATGGCATCGATTGTGGAGACTCGGAAATTTTGTAGTTTCTTCCAATGATAACGGCAGATACAAAGGTGTGATTTCCAAACTCACCTGGACTAGATGCATTGATGTGAAACTCGCACTTGTGGCCCTGGGCAAAGTCGTGCGAGTCCGAGTCCGCAAACAGAATGTCCACGTCCAGCTCGAAGCCCCGGTTGGACTGACCCGACTGCAGTGGGGCCGAGAATGGGCTCGAGTGGAACGCAATCAGCATTTCGGGTCCTCTGTGAATGGAAGAAAAAAAAATGGATTTGGTTAAAAATATATTTCAAAGGCAGATTTAATGTGGTTTTTTTCTTACTAATTGTCATACAAACAATTTTGAAATAAAAAAAAATTCTAAAGTTTTTTTAAATTGTCAAATGAATAAGGCCGATGCAAATATTTTTCAAAGTTTTGTCCCTCGGCTCTGGCCGGGGTCGAGATGGAGGCAAAAAAATAAAATAATATAAATATTGAAATAACAAGCCAATGTTTCAACATTTACATGAAAAAAGTATTTTAAAATGCATTTTACATAAATACAGTTGTTTTGCAATCATTAGTTTTCAAAAATGTAAGATTTGACGAAAACTGAAAATTTTAGCGTAAAAAAAATTGTTGCGATAATAAACATCGAAATGTTTCAAATTAACCCAAACATGGTAAAAATGATTCTAACCGCTGGGGAATGCATTCTGAAGTGATTTTAGCTGATTGCACTTAAATTTTCATTCAAATTTAGAAGTTTTAGGAAAAAAAATTTTTGCCCTCTATTTTTTTTTTGCTGGACGATGAAAAAGCGCCTCCAGAACTTCTAAAAAATTATAGGGCCATCATTTTGAACAACTTTGCTGAAGGAGGCAAAGCTCTATCTTTAAAAGGCAATTTTTAGAGCCATTTTTGTACTTTATGTTAAGGTGTTGAGAGAATTCAATGTCCACAGAAATATTTTTCTAAACCCAGTTTTTTAACAGACTTATGTTCAATGTCATTGAAAATTGAGGTATTTTTAACAGTTTTTTTTTTAAATTCTACCGTTTAAAGATAAAAAAACGTTGGGTATTATTTTACATATAAAAGTACAACTGTTATGGCTGTACATTCAATTGAGCATTCAGCAAAACCCTACTCTGAATCTCAACGTTAAAAAAAAGAAAAACAAATACAAATTATTTTCAAGAACTTATCAGGTTTGAACGAATAAAATGACAAAGGGCTTCAAGAAATAGAAGAAAAAAAAACATGTTTCTAAAAACTAAAAACTTTTCTTGATCGAAACAATGCTAAGTTCGAAAAAATAATTTTATAAATCTTTTTAACATTTTCAAGAACGTTCAAATTAACAATGATAAAATGTAAAGAAATGAGACTGTCCTCTTAAAAAATAAATCTAAAAAACGATCGCTTTTGATAAATAAAAAATACTGTTCTTAAAAAAAAAACAAATCTAGTTTTTAAATAATCGAATAACTGATTTTAAATAAAGACACACGCAGGAAAGGAGGCAAATCTGAATTAATTTTTAAATGATATGTTCATGCGAAAAAAAAGCAACACCTAGAAAAAATATTTAGATACCTTTCTTTAAAAAAGGTGGTGAGCAAAATAAACATTTTTTTTGTAGGGGTTCCTTGGCCAACATAATTAGACCCGTTTTGCCTACCTCACTGAGGTAAGGCTATAATAAAAAAAACGAAGTTGACTTTATAGCTGTCGGCCACCATTGCTAGTACCAACCACTAGTGTCTTCCTTTTTATCTACAAGGACTTCGCCGCCCTGGGCTCCTAAGTGTATGAAAGTATGGCACGGAGCGACGGCGCCGAATACCCATATTTACACAAAGAATTTTAGAGCGCCCGCCGCGGGATTCGAACCGGCGACCTCTGGATTGTGAGGCTATAATCCTGCTCTGAAAATAAACTTTTTATTAAAAGCTCCTAGACCCACCTTCATGTATACATATCGACTCAGAATCGAAAACTGAACAAATGTCTGTGTGTGTGTATGTGTGTGTGTATGTGTGTGTGTATGTGTGTGTGTATGTGTGTGTATGTATGTATGTGACCAAAATTCTCACTGAGTTTTCTCAGCACTGGCTGAACCGATTTTGATCGAACCAGTTGCATTCGACTTGGGTTAGGGTCCCATACATCGCTATTGAATTGTTTGAAGTTTCGATAAGTAGTTCAAAAGTTATGTATAAAAATGTGTTTTCACAAATATCTGGATCTCAATTATATGCATGTAAACGATGTCCGGATCCATCATCCGACCCATCGTTGGTTAGGTAATTGAAAGGCCTTTCCAATGAGTCCAAAACATTGAAGATCTGGCAACCCTGTCTCGAGTTATGACCACTTAAGTGATATTTATGTACTTTTTTGAAGCCGGATCTCACTTAAATGTATGTAAACTATAACCGGATCCATCATCCAACCCATCGTTGGTTAGGTAATTGAAAGGCCTTTCCAATGAGTCCAAAACATTGAAGATCTGGCAACCCTGTCTCGAGTTATGACCACTTAAGTGATATTTATGTACTTTTTTGAAGCCGGATCTCACTTAAATGTATGTAAACTATGTCCGGATCCATCATCCGACCCATCGTTGGTTAGGCAATTGAAAGGCCTTTCCAAAGAGTCCAAAACATTGAAGATCTGGCAACCCTGTCTCGAGTTATGACCACATAAGTTATATCTGTGTTTTTTTTTCTGGATCTAAAAAAAGCTGAAATGTGTGTCCAAACCACTCATATTACCCATTTTTGGTAAAAAGTGAGGAAGGCATCAACCACATAGGTGGATTAAGTTAGTTTTTTTTGTTGTTTTTATTGCTAGGGTGGTCCCAAAAACGGTCATTTATGTCAATTTTCTCAACAACCTCATTTTTCAAAAAAAATATAACTCCGTGCCTTTTTTAGCTGTCTTGGACGCAAAATAATTTGCATCTTTCAATTACGTAAATTTGGTACCCAAAAAGTATAGGTCATCACTAAATTTTTTGAGTTATTGCAGTTTTGACGATTTTTTTTAAAACATGTTAAAATAAACTGGTTTTCCTTTGAATCTTCATTTAGTTAAAAAAAAAAATACAAAAATGGGCGCAATCAGGCAGTGCTGTGAGGCTGAAATAAATTTATTCTGATTTGATCGAATCATTTCAAAAAATCCATATAAAAACAAGTAAGTCTAGTAAGTACTTATGGGACCCTAATCCGGACCGAATGGAATGGAAATCCGTTTAGACAATGTCAGGAAAATCTAGTGATAAAAAATCATGTCCAAAACACAAAGACAAAATTTGATCAGAATTTGATTTTGACTCGATATGTATATGTGAAGGTTTATCTAGGAGGCTTATTTAGAAAAATATCAAGTGATTTTATAGCCTGTCCTCAGTGAGGAAAGCAAAAAAGTTGTTGTCAAATATTTTAAGATCATAATAAACTCAATTTCAAACTGCAAAGTAAGATTGGTTGAAATTTTGGTCTTTGTAATTGGGCCGTTGCAAATATTTTTCAAAGTTTTTGTCATCACCCCTTCAAAATTGGTCCGAAAAATCATATAAATATTAAAATTAAATATTTTTTTTCAAAAAACTTAATTTTTTTAACGAAAATAGAAGTCAAATTAACTGAAAACAATTTAAAACGCATTTTTTCTGAATTGATAATCATATCTTGCATGTTTGTTTCATGACAAATAAAGATTTAAATTATATCCGATTGTGTATTTTTCCAGACTCCCTCCGTAATTTACCTCCAAACAACAACTGGTTCGATTTCTCCCACTTATTTTTCAATTGTTCCACAAACTGCATTCGATCCGTAACTGTTCTAGTGTGTAGTGAAATAAACATGATTTTATGCTCAAATGGCTTCCACTACAATGCAATTCGTAGCCACTCTTTGCCATTTCTATCGCCCGGTACGAATGGTGATTGTGCCTGTAAGTGTGTACCGTGACTATGTTTATGCTACTCGAATTGAGCTTCATCAGCAGCATCCACCTCGGTGGCGCAAACCACCGTGCTTCGAAAACGGCAATACTCCACCCAAAACTGCAAACCAAGGGAAAATAATCAGCCCCTCGAAATCGCTCATGTAAAATGGTTTTATTTTCCCCACTTTCGAAAAGCATTCCTATTGCTGCAGAATTTAGTTGTTAGTGGAAGGAACTTTCCAATCGGAAAAAAAGTCATAGGCCACACTCGAATGTTAGTCGTGAATCCACCAACTGTGGTAGCTGGAAGCCTCTCAACCTAAGCTGTGTTTCGATAAGTTGACTATGAAATGCGTCAGAATTGTATTTAGCCAAACGTAAACAATAGTCCTTGTAGCGAAAAACTAAAAACAAAAAAAATACCGTTTCCAGCTGTGCTGAAAAGTTGTCCATATTCCACGTGATCGTCAACTCGGGCATTTCCGCTAGTTTGAGTTTAGCGTGTACACACCTTTTTGTCGAGTTGAAAAACCTCAAAAAAAAAAAAAAACTCGAATCGCACACCATGTTTGAATCGAAAGCTGTTGTCACTTTTGCTAACCACAGCAAATGGAAAGCGTTTTCCCGAAGTTGATTTTTTTTCCTCGCTCGCTCTGTTCTGTTGAATCGAGAACGACTGACAATCAGCGATTTTATTTTGCGGTGAAAAACTATCACAAATTGACGCGTCCGCAGGTGGGTGGTTTCCAGGGGTTGGTAGATTTGTTGGTTGGGGGGTAAAATGAGCAGTGCACAAAAAAAAGTCGTCCGAGCGTTGAGTCGAGAGCAGCACATGATTTGTGGCTGAATTTTGAAATCAATTTGAGGCTTGGAAAATGTTTGAGAGCGTGTGGTATCGATGGTTTGTTTGCTGGTTTTGGAATATATTTGAATAATGTGGAAGTTTTGCTGCCAGCATGTTCGGTGCTGTATTTTGAATTGAACAGTTGAATTGGATTGGGGATTGCTTAATTTATACAACGGGATAGTTAGAGTTAAAGCATGTTCTGTTCTTTCTGTCAACCTGATTGAAAAAAAAAAACAGAATATATGAGTATCTCCAAATTCTATCAAAATATGACTCTTTTTTAATTTAAAACATTTAATTTTACGTATGTTTACATTATTTTTAAAACGGTTGAGATATTTTCTACCTCTATTTGAACAAATAATACGTAAAGATCTGAATATTCCGTTTTCATATGAGAGTTATTCTCTAGTTTTTGGTTATTTTTTTTCATATTTTAAATTTATTTTTTTATTTTCAGATTTGTCAGCCTCCCAAGCAACACACTTTGTCAGATAAACGTATTTCCTAACTGGTTGTATAACCAATCCCCCTCGTTACCACAACTTGTTCTACAACTCCTGTGAACTGGAAAAAGCGCACTTTTTTCTGTTGTATAACTTGCCAAAAAAGATGCAAGTTATCAGAGTAAGTTGTACAAATGTATTTGACAACACTGTGCTATCTAACAAGAGTTTCGACGAAAAAAGGGGGCGTGGTTTACGGCTGTGCTGTCAAATCAAAGCGCACACTGGAAAGGTAAGTTAGATTGAAAACAGCTGTCTAACCGTCGACTAACTTACATGTAAACAAACGTTTCTTATTAGAATTTCAATCAACGACGAAGCTAATAAAAAAAGTACGCTTGTTTCTGCAAGATTTATTTAAAATAATTTGAAATTGAAATTAAAAAAAAAAAAAGAAAAAACAATCATGGCGCGCTTGTGATTAGTGGGAAATTCCCTGCATGACGAACTTTTAGATTTTCCTGTTTGGTGAACTTCTCTTTCCCAAGATTCGATCCGATGACTTCGACGATTTGTTGTTATCTCCACGGCAGGTCCAGGCGCGCTTCCACATCTCTCCACGGGGCTTCATAGTAAACAAGCTGGCCCAAGCGTCAATAAGAAGGCTGCTGTCTGTTTTGATAGCCAAAGAACTTAACTCCAACGAAGGCTGTCATTGAAATTGAAGTTATATAAGTTTGTTTCAAGTCAGTTTTTATAACTCCACTATATAACTTTGTTATAACACACCGTTTCAACTGTCATTTCGATTACCGTACCACGGAGTAATATTGAAAATCAGTATGGTTTTGATTTGTTGTTTTCTCTATCATAAACTCAATAAGCTGATATTTTTTATAGCTTTTACCAGCGATATGTTCACAAATTAATCAGTCAACAATCAAAACTATTGCAATCTTCAATAAATAAACATTATTGAAACTCTAAATTCCTCATGTACAAATTTACACCACCTAACAACACGCAATGTCAAGTTGAATATGTATGTTGAGCATCAGTCATATAATCTATTCTCCGATAACATTTGTGTAACAAAGCGAGAAAACCTAAGGTTATTTATAGAATGGTTGGCCGCGCCCATTTTTCAGCAGATGCCGTCACATGACAATGTTAGATAAGCAGTGAAACAAACAGTGCAATATTGTTTTTATTCAACAAACTGTTTTCGAGTAAACACTGCAGATGCGGGAACAGCATCTTGGCATATCAGCACTTTGACGTTCAATTACAGCTCATAAAAAGTGTTTTCAAGTGAAATAAAGTGATAAATAGCTCAATAGGAAGTGAGCAAGCAAGTTTCTATCAAAAGTGTTCCAAAATAAATTGTTTAAATAGTGAAAATCAGCAAATTGGATGGAGTTAGGAGCAAGTGCTTACCCTCCCAAACATGTGAAAATATTCCCTATGTTGTGTGTTAAAGTTGGAAAAGAGTGAAGTTGACTGTGTTGTAACACTTGTGTGGCACAAATCTCAAAGTTACATAAGTCAGGTAAACAAGTAGTGAAACAAACTGTTATTTAACTAACGTTGAAATTTTTTCTCGTATGTTGATCCAAAACAGCTGTCTAACTTTTATTCAACAGACGACAAGTTATGAGTGCTACTTGGGCTTTTTGTATCATAAGTTTTCCCATAAAAGTCTCCATACAGTTTTGTAGTTTTTGGTCAAAAGAAATGGAAACGTGAATAAAAAAAATCTGTATCGTGAAAAAGATTTTGTGATCGCTTTGGTCTTCGGCAAAGTTGGAGCTTGGCATGATTGGGACTGTCCGATTTTATATTCGACTTTTTATCACTGAAAGTTGAATTTTTTAGTCTTTTTTAAATTTTAGATTAATTTTAAAACTTAAAAATGTGTTTGCCCTAAAGCTCAGGATAGTGCAAAATCAAAAATATTATTTTTTTAAATTAATGTAATTTTTCGCCAAAATCATGTTGAGCTGCAAAATCAAATTCAAATTTGAAAATAAATTGAATTTCGTTCTAAAAATTTTAAGTTTTTTTGCAACTTGAAAATACTTTATAAAGGAGCATTCGTCTTGCAAACAATATTTTCGAATAGTAATCCTACATTTTTGTATATTTTGTTGGGATGCAACCTCCAAAAGTAAATTTTTTGTGAAAAATTAATTTTCTCAGTCTCATCTAATTAACCCTCATTGTTCAACTCGCGATATCTTGAAAACTGTTGGTTCGATTTTCATAGTTAAAAAGTGAAACTTTTGTGGAATTTTCTTCTCTTTTCTCTAAATATTAATAGGATTTTTTTAAGAATCAAGAGTAACTTTTTATAGGACTAAAATCACTTGTTTTGAAAAGTTTCAAACGTCGAGCTTGATTTTTAAATTTCGAAATTATTTTTACAGAAAAGAATAGAAAATTTCACAACAGATTCACCTCTTTAAATTTAAAATTTAATCTTTTTAGCAATATCGCTTGCTAAAAAATGAGGGGTAATTTGATGACACTAATAAAATTAAATTTTCTTTAATTTCAACTGAAGGAGGCTGCATTTCAGCAATTTGCTGGATGATCAACAAAGCTTCTTGGAAATATTTTATGATTTAAAATTTAAAATTAACGATCGACGAAATTAATAAATCGACTCGAAGCAGTAGCCAAAATTCTTATTGGAGGCGTGATGTGAGAGAAAAGATTAATAGACAATGTTATCAGACATATAGTCGAAAGGACAAAAGGTTGAATTCAAATAGATCGAAATCATTAAGGTCATAAGGACAAATGGTCGAAACTGAGAAAATGAAAAAAAACCAAAGCCAAACCAAATAAAAAAATATTTCAAAATATTTGTTTTGTTTCATTTTTGTGAGTCCAAAAATTAGTAGTTCATAAAATGACTGAGATAAAAATCTGTGTTCTCGTATCAGCAATAATTTATTTAGTTTTTCCATTATTTTAAACTTAAGCAGTTCTTCAAATAGTTATATGAGATTTTACTCAAGAATATTCACAAGAATTATATAGTCCCTCGAAACAAGTTATTCTATTTCCTGTTATTTTATTTTTTTGCAAGTTTTTCATTATTTGAAACATGAGCAATTACTTGAAAAGTTGTATTAAATTATTTAGAAAGATGTTGGTTGCCGTAGTCTTGAGAAATAGTAAAAAATGTTAACACGAGTCTCTTGAAATTACTTGTTTTATGTGATTTTGCCTATGTTTAATTTTTTTCTGGGGTAAACTTTGGCTGTGTTTTTTTAAATAAAATTTTATTTATTTTAAGCAAACATAAGTATGCACTAATTTGTGTATTGTCTAAGACTATGCCTCTACACTTTTTTTGAAATATTTAAATGATAATGGTTGCATTCTATAGTAGAAAATGTGAGAAACATGTAAAAAATTAAAAAAAATGACTGTAGAAACATGAAAAAACTAAATAGGCAAAGGTAAATGATAAAAAAGTTGGAGAACAAGCCAAGTACTTTCCGAATCAAACACAAACTCTGATGTCTGACTTATCTAAATTAAAATACTAAATATCAAACAAGAAAAAAAAAGTTTTTTGCAGATCAAAAATCTTGTAAGCATATCCGGTAATCATCAAAAAAAATCTCAATTAAATGAAATCATTATCGACAACACTGTTGTGCGGAATCGGAAAAAAATGTTGACGATTTCGAAAACATTTCAATGATTACGAATTTAAAAACAGTGTTACCGGATTGGCTAACAGGATTTCTATCCGTGTAAAATGACCCCCTGAACGCGAGAAAAATTTAAAAAAAAGTCGAAAACAAAATTGAGCAATAAAGAGTTAAAAAGCGTCAGAGCAAACGAAAACAAAATCCATTGCTCTGGCGCTTTTAACCCTTTATTGCCCAGTCATGATTTAATCAAAACTTTGTATTATCTAAGAAGTGATTCGGAGATTTTTTTTCAAAATTGTCAAACAATCTTACAGGACAACTAGTCATCTGAGAGTTAAACAAGTAGAAATTGGTAAGCTGAAAGTTGAATTTTCATATGATTCTCGTGGTATTTTGAATATGTAGATAATATCATATCTTTGTGAAACCTTCTATAAAAAATGCTGGGAAGCTTTTAGAATGCTGTTAATTGCATTGATTGTCATTAACCGAACAAATCTCGACTTTAGTTTTGATAAGGTCCATCGGAGTAAGCGGGATATACTCAATGTTTACATTTGTTTATAGGACCTAATTTAAAAAAAACTCTAGAAATCAAATATTAAACTGAATGCTGATATTCAATTTTAACTCCTTCAATTAAACTAAAATAATTCCATTGTTTCCCATCGCAGCACTCTATTTCAATCACATTATCGGTGTGAACGCATTCCACGAATGAAAACTGTTTTTCCTCGACTACATATTTTCGCAAACATCAAACATTGCGTCAATCACGTAAATCAGCCTGGGCAACTGCAGCAGCACTAATGTAATCAACTGTCGTTTGAAGCCTGCAACTTCAATTTCGAGCAAGTTATCAGTGTGGCATCGTTTTCCCGGAAGCATCGTCATCGCCTGCAGCCTAATTTTCCAGCCCACCTCACAGTTTCTGATATTTTCAATTGGATGCGTGGACCTGAACATCAAGGGGAAAGTTTTCCAACGAACTGCCACCGTTGGCACTTTTCAATTAGTTTAATGAAAGTGGTGTGTGTGTGTGTATTTTAGAGCGAGGTTAAACACACCCTCGTAGATTAGAATACGTGTTCGCTTACGGGACTGCCGCTGTAACGAAATTTGATTGATTTCTACCACCCCTCGTCCACCACGTTGATTCGAAGCTTCGAAAATGGATTTAACTCGAGTGCATTGGAAATGTAAAATTAGTTCGGCAAAAGTTTGGCTGACTGAGCACTTTTGGACACTCAAGGACTTACTCGGACTAACATATGCCGGATCAGCACAGTGGATGGAAATTTACATTAATTTTACCACTTTTCCTTTGTTTTTTTTTGGGAAATCGCTGCATTCAAAAATATGTATTCCTTTACATAGCAAAATAACGCAAGTCACACTTTTAGGTGGGAACATACTCCCATAAATAGAATAATTTCAAGTTTCAACAAATTGAAATTGTTTTAAAAAAACTTAAAAATATAATTAATTTGTAATCATTTACGTCACTTTGCCAAACTGCGCAGCGGCGATCCTCTCCGTGGAGGGACACTGTCCAGCCTGATTGCTTTGCGGTACGGTTGGCTGATGCTGTGTAACACAATTTCGCCCAAAACCCCGGAGTTGGTTGGCGAACTGCGCTGCAGTTTTTGGCCTGTCCCCACAAAGCGGCGGTCAACCAAGGGCCCCTACTACTACATGGTGTGAGGGGTAGTTTTGTTGGTCCCAGAATAAAGGGGGAAATTTGTGGTGGAAGAGGGGGTCATTTGGACAGCCCCAGACTGCTGCAGTCACTGCGGCTAAAACTGGCTGCTGTTGATGTTGGTCTGCAAAAATTTTAAGTGGATCTAGGGTTTTTGGACTAACGAGATTGGAAATGAGCATAATTCAATGGATTTTGAATAGGGGGGTTTCCGAAAAGGCTCTTCTGTGCGGTCACTGGAGTCGAATTTGGCTCGGGTTGTAACACAGAGTTAATCACTGCTAGTACTGCTGGCCAAGTAATGGAAAAGTTATGTACTAGTTGTGGGGATTGTTCTTTGTTTCCTGTTTGAATTTGGAGAATTGCTTAGCCAGCTGTAGAAACAAATTTGTTTGAGTAGTGCAAATGTAATCAAAAAATTAGCATAATTGTTGCGAATCTATTCTTCAATTTATTAGCAACATGCTCAGACTAACAGACATGAACAGACATGAACAGACACGAAGCTTTTTTAATAAATCAATGAAGTTTAATCATTTTGGTAAACTAGTTTTAACAATGGCTTTATTGTAAATATTTTGATAGTTAAATGTAATAGAGGAGAAAAGCAACTCGCGACATAATTTTGAGGCTAGGAATTTTGACAGGTTTGATTTTCATAAAGTATTCGCCTCCTTTTCTCTCCCACATAAAAACTTGGGACAAGGTAGCTGTCAAACTAGGCCAAACCTCTGCGCACTGGTTTAAAGTAACAAACTTTTCAATTTATTTTTAATATATTTTCAAGAAAATTTCCACTGTTAGCAAAATTGAAATTATCCCGGCAAGTGGTAGAGTACAATCCAATGCATTCTTTTGAAACTTTAATTTTACTGAAATATTGTTCAGTTTTGGCTGCCGATGCAAAAAAAAACCAAACTGCTAATAATCCTAATCTTTTTTTTTTAATTGTATAACAAGACATAAAGTTCCACTTTTGTTATATGAATGTTTTGACTTATGACCAAAAAAGTAAATTTGCTTCATTTTCTTGGTGTTTTGGCAAGCTTTACTACAAAAATGAGATAAGAAATTTTTCGATCGATTATAGTCATCAGCAAATTTGTAGGTATTGATGAGAACAATTAAGAAAAAAAAACAATAACACTGTTCAATTAACAAATTAATATGATTTTTTTAGCTTTTTGCCTTCCTCACTTTACTGAGGAAAGGCTATAAAATCACTCGAAAAACGAACTTCTTAATTTGACCTCCTAGACCCACCTTCACGTATACATATCGACTCAGAATCAAATTCTGAGCAAATGTCTGTGTGTGTGTGTGTGTGTGTGTGTGTGTGTGTGTGTGTGTGTGTGTGTGTGTGTGTGTGTGTGTGTGTGTGTGTGTGTGTGTGTGTGTGTGTGTGTGTGTGTGTGTGTGTGTGTGTGTGTGTGTGTGTGTGTGTGTGTGTGTGTGTGTGTGTGTAGGGATGTGGGTCTGTGCACCAAAAAATATGCACTCGATTATCTTGAGACTGGCTAAACCGATTTGGACCGTTTTGGTCTCATTCGATCCGTCTTGGGGTCCCATAAGTCCCTATTGAAAATTATGAAGTTTAGTTAAGTACTTCAAAAGTTATGCTAAAAAAACGATTTTGACTAAAGTCCGGAAGATTGTAAAAAGGGTGGTTTTTGTAAGAAACCCCGTCATGCTATACATTTTTAGAAAGGTATTTGAAAGACCTTTCTAACGCGTCCAAGACATTGAAGATCTGACAACCCTATCAAAAGTTATAAGCACTTAAGTGTTATTTATGCACTTTTTGGAGGTCGGATCTCAGATATTTTGATGAAAACGTTGTCCGGATCTCTCATGCGAATTGTCGTTGGATAGGTCATCAAAAGACCTGTCCAATGCGTCCAAGAAATTGAAGATCTGACAACCCTATCAAAAGTTATAAGCACTTAAGTGTTATTTATGCACTTTTTGGAGGCCGGATCTCAGATATTTTGATGAAAACGTTGTCCGGATCTCTCATGCGAATTGTCGTTGGATAGGTCATCAAAAGACCTGTCCAATGCGTCCAAGACATTGAAGAACTGACAACTCTATCAAAAGTTATAAGCACTTAAGTGTTATTTATGCACTTTTTGGAGGCCGGATCTCAGATATTTTGATGAAAACGTTGTCCGGATCTCTCATGCGACCTGTCGTTGGATAGGTAATCAAAATACCTTTTCAACGGGCACGAATTAGATTGGAGATCTGACAACCCAATCATAAGTTGTAAGCACCTAAGTGCCCTGCAATATGAAGCTCTGACTACCCAATCTAGTGGTATGAATAATAAGTCAAATTGATAAAACACTGAAAAACACCGCCCTTTTGTGTCTTTTTTGGACAGCACCCTTTAAATGTGAGGAAGGCACCAACCACCCAAGGGTGGATTAAGTAACGTTTTTAGACATAAAATTAGATTTTTAAATAAATTCTTCAAAAAAGTTTGTATTTTTAAATATTTTCATTTGTTTAAAAAAAAACTTTGTATTGGGATTCTAATTACACACACTTTGTATTTTGAAAACTACGGGAACTATCGATATAATTTTGGATTCATCCCTTTATTTCCAACAAAGCATGACTATTTCTACCATAGGGACCATCCATCAACCACGTGGACATCATAGGGGGGGGGGGGGTATGGCGATTGTCCACGCTCCATACAAAAAAGATTTAATTTGTATGGAAATTGTCCACGATGGGGGGGGGGGGGGTTGAGATTTCCAAAAAGTGTCCACGTGGTTTGTGGATGGTCCCATACGAATGTAGCAAGATTTGATCTGTAAGTCCCATAATTTTGAAATAAGAAGGCAACAACATCCTTGCCCTAGTAACATTTTTAAACTTACAGGTTTTATCATGGTTCTGAAAACCCTCATACGGCCTAAATAGGCTTTTATGGCCTACTTTAAACCTAAAATGCTACTAGGTTGGTAGTTGTTCATAAATAAATAGTATACTTTTCAGCTTTCCGAAAAAAAAATTTTTTTTTTCATTAAGTTTTGATTTAAAACTAATAGTTTTCGTGAGGTTTGCAATACATAAATAAAAAAAAAATCTTTTAATTCGCTTTGTTCCTCGGTGTCCCAAAGAATTAAAAAAAATATAGTGTGCAATTCACTTTTATGTTTTCAGGTAAAGGCCATTTAAAAAGGCAAATTTTGAAGTGTTTGGAAATGTAGAATGAAAATATCCTGTTATTTTTCGCGATTTCGCGGGAACTGCATAATCCGTGAAATTTGCCTCTGGCCGTGAAATTTGGCAAATAGCGTGAAATGCCGCGAAATTTGAAATATTCAATTAATAAATCGCTTCTTAGTGCATTAAAGGGTTTTTTTTTATTCAAACACTTCTCAAGATTTTTAGCAACAATTCGTATGTAGTTTCCAAATAAAAAATAACATGTCATATTTACAGATTTTCAAAAAAATATTGTTCATAAGAATATAAGACAAAATGCACATAAATTTCTAAAATTTTGCCTAAATTTTATTAAAATACTAAAATTTCTAAACTGCTGAATTGCAGGAAAACAAAAAAAAAATGCTAAATTTGTGTTTTTGATTCTACTTTTCATAAATATTTAGAATTGTGCTTCTTTTTGGAGATTTTTAGCAAATTAAATTTTCTAAATCTCAATAAAATTAAAACAGCTCATGTATGCAAGTGACGGAAATTCTGTAAAAAATCCTAGTATGAATCCAAAACAGCTTTTTCAAATACAGTCATGCCTCGGTTTTGCACGCCTCGGTTTTGCACTGCCCCGGTTTTGCACCGTTCAGCTGCCTCGGTTAAGCACGGCCCAGTGCTTAACTGAAGCACAGAGCTTATGGGATTTTGGCTATATGGGAGACATTGGCTTTAATCGTACGGAAAATCATGCAAACATCACAAAATTATAGTGTTTTGGAATCGGGATGATGTCAGCTATCCATTAAAATTATTATTTCATGAAAATTTTCACAAAAATACGTATTTTTCCTGTATTTCGAAAATGCATTTTTTTCTCTAAAGAAACCAAAAATATATTGTTATTGCAATAAGGGTATCAAATGATCAGGTTTTTTTCATACATTTCGGATGTAATAACAAAATTTTTAGAAAATACTCCAAATTTTCACAAAACTATGTTTTTTCGAAAAAAATGCTCAAAATTTCAATTTTTACTATACTGCCCATGATCGCATAAATGTCCCATATGCATTTTCATCGATTTCGAGTTATTGATGCAGTTTGGTTCAAAATCGTGTGCTCTTTCAAAAGTGCCTATAACATCCAGTACTTTGTTCTAGAAATCAAGAGGAAATCCAGTTTTTTTACGAAAACTTAACACGTAGCCTTATGTATGGGACAAACTTCAAATGCGTTTTTCTCAGCTTGCTGTTTTTGCATATGGGACATTTATGCGAACATGGGCAGTATATGGGTATCAAACGATTGGGATTTTTTCATACATTTCGAATGTAATAACAACATTTTTAGAAAATACTCAAAATTTTCACAAAACTACGTATTTTCCAAAAAATACTCAAAATTTCCGTTTTTACAATGTAGGTATCGAACGATCGGTATTTTTTCATACATTTCGATTGTAATAACAATATTCTTTGAAAATACTCCAAATGTTCACAAAACTACGTATTTTCGAAAAAAAATACTCAAAATTTCCGTTTTTACAAAGTGGGTATCAAACGATCGGGATTTTTTCATACATTTCGAATGTAATAACCAAATTTTTTTAAAATACTAAAAAAAATCACAAAACTTCGTATTTTCGAAAAAAAATGTACTCAAAATTTCCGTTTTTACAAAGTGAGTATCAAACGATCCGAATTTTTTCATACATTTCGAATGAAATAACAATATTTTTTGAAAATACTCAAAATTTTCACAAAACTACGTATTTTTGTAAAACTTTTCTAAATTTCAGTTTTTAAATTATGGGTAACAAATAATCAAATCAATTTTTTTTCTAAAATACGTAGTTTTGTGAAAATTTTGAGTATTTTCATTTTTTTAATAACTTTCGAAATGTATGAAAAAATCCCGATCGTTTGATACCCACATTGTAAAAACGGAAATTTTGAGTATTTTTTTCAAAAATACGTAGTTTTGTGAAAATTTTGAGTATTTTCAAAAAATATTGTTATTACATTCAAAATGTATGAAAAAATCCCGATCGTTTGATGCTAACATTGTAAAAACGGAAATTTTTAGAGTTTTTTTTCGAAAATACGTAGTTTTGTGAACATTTTGAGTATTTTCAAAAAATATTGTTATTACATTCGAAATGTATGAAAAAATCCCAATCGTTCGATACCCACATTGTAAAAACGGAAATTTTGAGTATTTTATTCGAAAATACGTAGTTTTGTGAAAATTTTGAAAATTTTCTAAAAATGTTGTTATTACATTCGAAATATATGAAAAAATCCCGATCGTTTGATACCCATATTGTAAAAATTGAAATTTTGAGTATTTTTTGGAAAAGATGTAGTTTTGTGAAAATTTGGAGTATTTTCTAAAAATGTTGTTATTACATCAAAAATGTATGAAAAAACCTGATCATTTGATACCCATATTGCAATAACAATATATTTTTGGTTTCTTTAGAGAAAAAAAAATGCATTTTCGAAATACAGGAAAAATACGTATTTTTGTGAAAATTTTCATGAAATAATAATTTTAATGGATAGCTGACATCATCCCGATTCCAAAACACTATAATTTTTTGATGTTTGCATGATTTCCATAAGCTCTGTGCCTCGGTTATGTACGCCTCGGTTTTGCATCCCCCATATGCGGTGCTAAACCGAGGCATGACTGTAGATCATTTGTTTCAGAGGGATTTTTTTTTTGCATTTTGAACTACTGCTAACTTTGAAGACACTTTTTTGTTCATAATTATGCCAAAAGAACACATTTTGACGTATATTTTGAGCAATTTTTAGAGTACCGTTGCCGTGAAAAATCACTAGCCCTACTGAGATTGATGACTCTCCGGTCTCAATTAACTTTATTTACGTTTTAGCTGGAACAAATTTTATTTAATGTTTTTGTTTGCCCCCCCCCCTTCATAGTCATATTCGGGCCGAAAAATCAGGGGGCAAAACAATTTTTTTTTCAAAAAACTTCAAAATTTCAATGTGCAATCACTTAAAATCAATTCCCCCGCATTTAGAGTAATTTTTAGCATGTTTGGTTGTCGTCAAATGTAACATTTAAAAACACTAATGATTGCAAAACCACTATACTAGTTTAATGTGCATTTTAAAACGTTTTTTTTTTTCATTCATATGTTGATAATATGGCCTTCCTTGCCTTGACAAAAAGTACACACTACAAGTTATCGTACCCAATAAAGCAACAAATTACAATTACAAATTACAATGGCTTGTTATTTCAATCTTTTTTTTTGCCCCTCCCTTGACCCTGACCAGAGCCGAGGGACAAACACTTTTAAAAATATTTGCATCAGCCTTATTAGCAATAAAATTATCGGTGCCAGGTTGTGATAGCTGAATTTCACATAAATTATCAAAGTTTATTTTCTAGGAGAGCTAGTGGAAAAATTTCGATTTATTTTCGTTTAAAAACTTCGTATTGGTTCGTTATTTGGTATTTAGAGTAATTTATCCTTTTTGGCCAGAAATTGGAGCAATTAATTGATAGGCTGGCAAAAAATAAATGTTTCTGGAATCCCTAGATTTGATAAACTTATCAAAGTCTCCTTGGGCTTTCAATGTCACTTTCGTTTATGGTATTTTCAGTGCATTTATCTCGTTATTTTTATTAGTTTAAGGCAAAAAACTCAAGGGGTATTTGATTCAATTCAGTGCCTTCGGCAAAGTTGTTGGAACCAGTAAGGGACATAATGGTAACCATCGCAAAATTATGAAATTGTGCCAATCATTCTTTTTTATTATTGGAAAAAAACGAAAAATCAGTTTCTTTGAGTGTTACGCATTGAGTCCTAAATTTTCGATAGCCGTTATTCGGCTATCTTTTGACTAAGTTGATGAAAAAAAACACCAGAATTTTTAAATCATAAGCTCTCATTGGGAGTAAAACTGGCTGACAAAAATGAAATCAATATGTAGTTTGAGATAAATTTCATTGTGTTTGCTTAGATTTTATCTTCAACAGTGATTTATTTGTTTTGCCATTCAAATGCTTTCAATGTGTCAATAAATTATCAAATAGGTTTCCCCAGAAGAAACATTTCATCGTATTGCCAATTCAAGATCAAACTTTTCTGCGGCCCGCCCAAGTAGTTGTAACAAGTAGCGCTTTCGAGGAAAAACAACTTGCTAAACAGGCATCTCTCCCCGAAGCATCATTTTGTTGACAAGAACTCACTTGCTCAGACAAGCTTCCTTCCCGCAGACATGTTTCAACATACGTTGGGAAAACTGATTCAAACTGCTCGAAAAAAAAACCCGGATCCCCACCCGTGGAAACTTTTCCAATTTTGCTTATAATGAGATAACTTTATCATTTTCCTTTATAGATAATACACAGCAAAGTAGCAACTAGCTGGAAGAGAAGCTGCGTCTGGTAATGCCGCTCAGAAGACCTCCAGCCGCAATCACATGCGGCTTTTTTCCGCCCGGGCAGATGCTTAAAAAGCCAGTTCTACACCCACCCCCCCACTGAAAGCTCAGCCGTCTGCCAAGTTTCGTTTCCGGTCGAAAGCGTTATTTTCGCGCCGCCATAGTTTTCAATTATGTTGCTCGTTTCTCAGAGCAACGGGACAAGTGGCTTGGTGGGAAATTTTGGGGCTGTAAATGGTCAAAATTCTTGAATAACGTTTTTTGACCAAATCATAACCTATTTACTTTTTCCACAAGAATTTATACTTTAAATATATTTACCAACATTTAACATCATTTTTCCCATGGTTCTGTAAAATAACGCTTCAAGAATTCAAAAATAAAAGAAGCTACATTTGAAACTTCCCGAAGAAGTTATTACTTGGAACGAGCCAGTTGAAAAGTTGTGCCTCAAAACTCCGTTTTCGGCTCTGTCTGCGACGGTCTGTTTTTTTGGTGAAAATGATTGAAGTGATTTGGAGAGGCTTCCCCCGAAAGACTCCCGTCGTCGCAAACTTGGATCGAAATCAATCTGAGTGCCGAAAAGTTGTCGGTGGCTTTTCCTTCTTGGAAACCCCTCATCCAATGTAGTCACGTGGTGGCCTGTTAAAGTGGCCACTTTCATGCTCTAGAAGTGAAGCTTTTTTGTCCAGTGAAAAGCGCACTCATTAGAGATGAATTCAGCTTTTTTTTCTCGGTAAAACACAACTGCTATGGGAAAAATCTGTAAAAAAAAACATAAAATATAGTTTCCCACAAATTATGGCTAGTTTCGCAGCCAACAATTGCCGTTCTTGTTCCATTTTTCATGTTGGCTGACAGGAAGGGAGCGCAAAAACGACCACAGCAGCAAATGGCTGGTCGGTGGTAAAGTTTTGCTCACGCAATTGAAATTCGCTTTCCATGATAATGTAGAGTTGAGGTTATGAAAAATCCGCACTCAGATGGTAGGATCAGGATGGGCTAAAAGTTGAATTAATCATAGATAAATCAAAATATTATTTGAAAACCCATTTTAGTTCAAACATATTTTTAAGACATTCAAATATTTTTTTTTTAAACTTCAAATTGCGTTTCAACATTGTTAGGCATTTTTTTTTAATGGGGAAGGGTGAGGAGGAGAAGGTATTTATTTTTAAATTAAGAAAAAACTAAAAAAACAGCCCAAGGTTTCAATAGTTTAATGAAAATTGTTTTTAATGCATTTTACACCAGTCCAGTTGTTTCGCAATCATAAGTTTCCAAAATATGTAAGTATTGACGAAACACTTTAATTTTTTAGCAGGAATAAATAGTTTTTGCTGTGCTGTACATTGGAATTTCATGAAAATTCAAAATATTTTAAAAAAGCCCAAGCATGCTGAGTATGATTATCAATGCAGAAAAATGCATTTCAGACTGTATTCAGTTGATAAGACATCTTTTTTCATTGAAATTTTCAAGTTTAAAAAAATGCCCCCTGATTTTTCGAAACAATTTTGAAAAGGGGCGGGGGAAAGGAGGGGGGCGACATAAACTTTGAAAAAAATATGTGCAACGGCCTAAATTTAAAACATTAACTCGTATCTGATTGTTGAATTAAAAACCTATTGTTCAGCAACTCTCAGGTTTTAAGCTTTTTTAATTTTTCGATTTTATTTAGTGAAACAAAAGTGCCAATTTTTGAGCAATAGAACATGACTGACATACTTATTTGGGCTATGATCTTTTAAAAAATAGTATTTATAGTATTTTTTTTTTATAAAAAAAGATGCAGTGGAAAAATACTCAAAAAAATATTGTTTATGCAATTATGCAATTTATGAAACTGTTTACTTTTCCTGTCAATCTGGAACGACGAAACGGCCTACTTTTCTTTACCAAAAATAGAAGATTCGAATAATTTTTTTTAAATAAATTTATTATTTATTTTATGACTATTTTTAAGAAAATTGTTTAAAAAAATATTTTTTTCGAATTACATTCTTGTCTTTCTTTCAAAATGTATATTTTTTAAAATTTACAATTTCTCTACATTTAACTTGGAAACTATTGATCCGATATTTAATCTGAAAAAAATAATCATTCATTATTTTTACTTCATTCATTAAATGATGTTGATAATAATAAATAATTTATAATATTTAAGAAAATAAGGGCAAATTGGGAAACACTCCGGAAAGATTTTTTTTATTTTTTAAATTCTCTGCAAGGCCATATTTCAGCAACCAAAGGTCGAATCAACAATCTCAAAAAATTAAAATTGTAGACAAATTTCTCAGATACTTTAAAATATGCTTTCAAAAATAGACGAAGAAAAAAACTTTTTTTTTTCGATTCAACTTCTTAAATAAAACGTAACTCAAAAAATCATATTTGAATATGGTCAACAGCGTCGGAAAAAAAATTTAAAAACCAAAAAAAATAATCACCCACAAATATTAAAAAGTGTAGGAATTCGTTTCGTTTTTCTTTAAAATATTAATGCTTATGAAATATATAAATGTTTACTTCTTGATTTCATTACTTACCTTGAGACATTTTTTTTTTTAATTTTGACAAAGTATTTGCAGCTGTTATTTTTCAGGGTGATAAGTTTGCTTTTTTTTAGATTTTTTTACGAAGCTCAATTGCTAATAAGTTGTTCCGAAAAGAATAATATTATTTTTTTCCTACTCATTTCAATATTAATTTTATTCAAGTTCATCAAAAAAGAAAAACTAAATTCTTCAGTAAACACAGTAAAAACTGATAGAAATCTAAAATTAGTTTTTTTTATGTACACAGCAAAAAATCCGATGGTAAAATAACATTAAAAAGCATGCACATTACCTTCGTCAAAATAAACACTTATTATTACACACTGCATGTACAATTTTTGCAAACACAAAAAAAAAGTTGCATCCGACGAGATTCAAACCCAGCACCGACAGTAGGGACTGGCGCCTTAGCCCACTCGGCCATCAGACCGATGGAAAGTTGTAAGGATAAACGCATATATGAGCTTGACATTTCGGTCAAGTAGGTTACCAATACTGATGGGCTACATATTTAAGGGTGTAAAATCACATAAAATTGCGTAAAATAATGCAATGTTTATTATACACCCACGCCTTTTACATGCAGCTGGATTACTACTTTTTTGGCTGTGTACTATTGAAGCCAATATTCCAAGTCTGGAGTTTTTTTTTTTTTTTCAAAAGGTCCTATAAACCAAATTTACAATATCCCTGACTTAAGGCAGTATCAAAAACACCTTAAAAGAAAAAAAAATTTTGTTTATTGAACCTTTTAAAACAACTCCAGATGCTTTCGAATATTTCATATTGTCTCAAAATGGATAATTTGATTTTCTTTTATCCTGTTTTTTAACGAAATAGTTCAACCTCAAAAAGCATTTATTTTGGAATGATATGAATTTAATTTAAACAAAAAGAATGTTTTAAATTAATTCGGAACAAAAATATGAAATTGAAAACAAAAATCCCAATAATACGTTGAGCTACAGTCATCCTACATATTCGGAACACTTTTGTGATAATTTGTCAATAAAATGCCAATGCAGCTTTTCTGTTGACCCTACTATTTTCAGGACTTTCATATGGACATTTTCTTGCTATTTCACTAGTAAATGTAGTACTTTTTGAACAAAAAACCTCATTTAAAGACTATGTTATCCATAGCAACAAAACACAGCCTCCAAATTGCCTGTTCCATAATTGTGGGATGATATTGTGCCTCCCACAATTGTGGAACACCTGAATTTAACAGATATTTTTACAAAAAAAGTTATCAGACCATTTATAAAACATAACTAAGCTTGAGTTTCGTTGGTGTCAGTGCGTGAAGTCATTATTTTGTAAAAAATATGTGCTCCTGGGAAGAACCAAAGTTTGTTTACATCCGTAAGAAAAAAGTGTTCCGAATTTGTAGATTTCAAGGGTAAATGTTAAAATGTTAAAATTTATATATATATATATATATATATATATATATATATATATATATATATATATATATATATATATATATATAGCTTATTTTGTTGAATTTAGACACTCAAAATATTTATTTAAACTCCATGAATAGCCTAAAGGGCCAGCCATTGAACTATTTTGAAAAGTCGTTGTGAGCCGGATGATTTTTTTTCGATTTGTTCTGTTTTCTGAAATGAATTTATCAAAATATTATTTTTATTTAAACAAACCTCACTCATTGACAATGGAATCTTTACCCCCCCTCAAAAAGCAGTAAAATTTCTTGTTCATTGTTCGCCGTGTGAAAATTATAATTAATTTAATTTGTGCGCCATTCTTTATGCAATTCTTGAGCAAACTTTTCCCTCGGCATTCAGCGCACACGACGAATGGTCCAGAAGACGAGCGGGAAGCAGGAAAAGTCTTGTCAGAGGAAAATCCGCATCAACGAACCAGATTTGCGTTGCTCAAAGTGGTGGTTTTCACGGAGGTTTGGCTGCTGCAGCAGGTCGTCGGTAGTGCGTTAATTCTTGCACTAATAAGATCTTATCCGACCCGGAATCTAACCGCTTACACAAAAGGATCAACTTTTATGAGCCAATCCCGATTACTTTCCCGGATAAAGTTGCGGGTAAGGAAAGGGCGTAGTGCAAGTGCACATGTTTTACATGAGCTTGGGAAAAGTTTACCACGTGCCTCAAAAGCTCACGGCACTGGAAGGAAGCGGGAAACTTTGAGATGGAGCAACCGTTTCTTTAACTTAAATTTTAAGTGGAAATTATTTAATTTTGAATGTTTAATTTGTAGTTTGTGAACCTAGAGTTGTTGCATATGACGGTAGATTTTAATCAATTGATAGAAACTTCTGATAAAAAGTTCAACCCAAAATCCAATTAGTTTACAGAAAATTTCAATTAAAAACTTGAGGGAACGTTATTTTTCTCAAGTATTCTGTTCAAACTGTTAAAATCCAGAAAACACTAGAAACATCATCAATCTTCAATAAACTTCAGCCCCATACTCACCTCGAGACAACCCTCGGCAGCCAGTCACCGCCGCAGTACTTGGCCAGCACCGGATCGTTGGTGCTGCTGCCGTCGTAGAAGATCAGATGGTCACGCTCGCCGGTGCAGTCGGACCACGCCCGGACCGCCCGGGATGTCTTGTTCATGCTGGCAATCGACCTGTAACGAGAGAGGGGAAGCAAAACATGAGTTATTATGTGAGGAAAACATAGTTTGATGAAGATGATTCCTGAAATTTCGCTTCATCATTGATTGAGTTCAATTGTTATGATTTTCTTTGTTAGATGAAGTTACTTCATAAAAAAAAAAAAATCAAAATTCAAACTATTATTTTAACTGTATGGTTTCTCCAAATTCCTTTTGTTTATTCCAACTCTATTTTCAAATCGGTTTAATTTGTGATTAACCTGGAAACAATAAATAAACATAGCATCGATTCCACGTCAAACAACCAAGATCGAAATTACCAAAACGACCAAAATTACCCAAATGACCAAAACGACCGAAAATCCAAAATGACCAAAATGACCCAAATGACCCAAATTACCAAAATAACCAAAATTACCAAAATTACTAAAATGACCTAAATGGCAGAAATGACCAAAATGACCAAAATGACCAAAATGACCAAAATGACCAAAATTACCAAAATTACCTAAATTACCAAAATTATCAAAATAACCAAAATGACCAAAATGAACCAAATAATTTTGGTAATTTTGGTAATTTTGGTAATTTTGGTAATTTTGGTAATTTTGGTAATTTTGGTCATTTTAGTAATTTTGGTGATTTTGGTAATTTTGGTAATTTTGGTAATTTTGGTAATTTTGGTCATTTTGGTCATTTGGGTTATTTTGGTTATTTTGATCATTTTGGTCATTTTGGTCATTTTGGTCATTTTGGTAATTTTGGTAATTTTGGTCATTTTGGTAATTTTGGTCATTTTGGTAATTTTGGTCATTTTGGTAATTTTGGTAATTTTGGTCATTTTGATAATTTTGGTCATTTTGGTAATTTTGGTGATTTTGGTAATTTTGGTAATTCTGGTAATTTTGGTCATTTTAGTTATTTCGGTCATATCGGTCATTTCGGTCATTTCGGTCATTTCGGTCATTTTGGTCACTTGGTCATTTTGGTCATTTTGGTCATTTTGGTCATTTTGGTCATTTTAGTAATTTGGGTCATTTTGGTCAAGGTCAAGTTTTGGTCATTTTGATCATTTTGGTCATTTTGGTCATTTTGGACATTTTGGTCATTTTGGTCATTTTGGTCATTATGGTCATTTTGGTAATTTGGGTCATTTGGGTAATTTTGGTCAAGGTCAAGTTTTGGTCATTTTGATCGTTTTGGTCGTTTTGGTCATTTTGGTCATTTTGGTCATTTTGGTCAGTTTGGTCATTTTGTTCATTTCTGCCATTTAGGTCATTTAGGTCATTTTGGTAATTTTGGTAATTTTGGTAATTTTGGTAATTTTAGTCATTTTGGTCATTTTGGTCATTTTGGTCATTTTGGTCATTTTGGTCATTTTGGTCATTTTGGTCATTTTGGTCATTTGGGTTATTTGGGTCATTTTGGTCATTTTGGTCATTTTGGTCATTTTGGTAATTTGGGTCATTTGGGTCATTTTGGTCAAGGTCAAGTTTTGGTCATTTTGATCATTTTGGTCGTTTTGGTCATTTTGGTCATTTTGGTCATTTTGGTCAGTTTGGTCATTTTGGTCATTTCTGCCATTTAGGTCATTTTGGTAATTTTGGTAATTTTGGTAATTTTGGTAATTTTGGTCATTTTGGTCATTTTGGTCATTTGGGTTATTTGGGTCATTTTGGTCTTTTTGGTCATTTTGGTCATTTTGGTCATTTTGGTCATTTTGGTCATTTTGGTCATTTTGGTCATTTTGGTCATTTTGGTCATTTTGGTCATTTTGGTTATTTTGGTAATTTTGGTAATTTTGGTAATTTTGGTAATTTTGGTAATTTTGGTAATTTTGGTAATTTTGGTAATTTTGGTCATTTTGGTAATTTTGGTAATTTTGGCCATTTTGATAATTTTGGTCATTTTGGTAATTTTGGTGATTTTGGTAATTTTGGTAATTTTGGTAATTTTGGTAATTTTGGTCATTTTAGTTATTTCAGTCATATCGGTCATTTCGGTCATTTCGGTCATTTTGGTCACTTGGTCATTTTGGTCATTTAGGTCATTTTGGTCATTTTAGTAATTTGGGTCATTTTGGTCAAGGTCAAGTTTTGGTCATTTTGATCATTTTGGTCATTTTGGTCATTTTGGACATTTTGGTCATTTTGGTCATTTGGGTTATTTGGGTCATTTTGGTCATTATGGTCATTTTGGTAATTTGGGTCATTTGGGTAATTTTGGTCGTTTTGGTCGTTTTGGTCATTTTGGTCATTTTGGTCATTTTGGTCATTTTGTTCATTTCTGCCATTTAGGTCATTTTGGTCATTTTGGTTATTTTGGTAATTTTGGTAATTTTGGTAATTTTGGTAATTTTGGTAATTTTGGTCATTTTGGTCATTTTGGTCATTTTGGTCATTTTGGTCATTTTGGTCATTTTGGTCATTTTGGTCATTTGGGTTATTTGGGTCATTTTGGTCATTTTGGTCATTTTGGTCATTTTGGTAATTTTAGTCATTTTGGTCATTTTGGTCATTTTGGTCATTTTGGTCATTTTGGTCATTTTGGTCATTTTGGTCATTTTGGTCATTTTGGTCATTTTGGTCATTTTGGTCATTTCGGTCATTTTGGTCGTTTTGATCATTTTGGTCATTTTGGTCATTTTGGTCATTTTGGTCATTTTGGTCATTTTGGTCATTTTGGTCAGTTTGGCCATTTTAGTCATTTTGGTCATTTTGGTCATTTTGGTCATTTTGGTCATTTTGGTCATTTTGGTCAGTTTGGTCATTTTGTTCATTTCTGCCATTTAGGTCATTTTGGTCATTTTGGTTATTTTGGTCATTTTGGTCATTTTGGTCATTTTGGTCATTTTGTTCATTTCTGCCATTTAGGTCATTTTGGTCATTTTGGTTATTTTGGTAATTTTGGTAATTTTGGTAATTTTGGTAATTTTGGTCATTTTGGTCATTTTGGTCATTTTGGTCATTTTGGTCATTTTGGTCATTTGGGTCATTTGGGTCATTTTGGTCATTTTGGTCATTTTGGTAATTTTAGTCATTTTGGTCATTTTGGTCATTTTGGTCATTTTGGTCATTTTGGTCATTTTGGTCATTTTGGTCATTTTGGTCATTTTGGTCATTTTGGTCAGTTTGGTCATTTTAGTCATTTTGGTCATTTTGGTCATTTTGGTCATTTTGGTCATTTTGGTCATTTTGGTCATTTTGGTCATTTTGGTCAGTTTGGTCATTTTGTTCATTTCTGCCATTTAGGTCATTTTGGTCATTTTGGTTATTTTGGTCATTTTGGTCATTTTGGTCATTTTGGTCATTTTGGTCATTTTGGTCAGTTTGGTCATTTTAGTCATTTTGGTCATTTTGGTCATTTTGGTCATTTTGGTCATTTTGGTCATTTTGGTCATTTTGGTCATTTTGGTCATTTTGGTCAGTTTGGTCATTTTGTTCATTTCTGCCATTTAGGTCATTTTGGTCATTTTGGTCATTTTGGTCATTTTGGTCATTTTGGTAATTTTGGTCATTTTAGTCATTTTGGTCATTTTGGTCATTTTGGTCATTTTGGTCATTTTGGTCATTTTGGTCATTTTGGTCATTTTGGTCATTTTGGTCATTTTGGTCATTTTGGTCATTTTGGTCATTTTGGTCAGTTTGGTCATTTTGTTCATTTCTGCCATTTAGGTCATTTTGGTCATTTTGGTCATTTTGGTCATTTTGGTCATTTTGGTCATTTTGGTCATTTTGGTAATTTTGGTCATTTTGGTCAGTTTGGTCATTTTGTTCATTTCTGCCATTTAGGTCATTTTGGTCATTTTGGTTATTTTGGTAATTTTGGTCATTATGGTCATTTTGGTCATTTGGGTTATTTGGGTCATTTTGGTCATTTTGGTCATTTTGGTCATTTTGGTAATTTTAGTCATTTTGGTCATTTTGGTCATTTTGGTCATTTAGGTCATTTTGGTCATTTTGGTCATTTTGGTAATTTTGTTCATTTCTGCCATTTAGGTCATTTTGGTCATTTTGGTCATTTTGGTCATTTTGGTAATTTTGGTCATTTTAGTCATTTTGGTCATTTTGGTCATTTTAGTCATTTTGGTCATTTTGGTCATTTTGGTCATTTTGGTCATTTTGGTCATTTTGGTCATTTTGGTCATTTTGGTCATTTTGGTCATTTTGGTCATTTTGGTCATTTTAGTCATTTTGGTCATTTTGGTCATTTTGGTCATTTTGGTCATTTTGGTCATTTTGGTCATTTTGGTCATTTTGGTCATTTTGGTCAGTTTGGTCATTTTGTTCATTTCTGCCATTTAGGTCATTTTGGTCATTTTGGTCATTTTGGTCATTTGGGTTATTTGGGTCATTTTGGTCATTTTGGTCATTTTGGTCATTTTGGTCATTTTGGTCATTTTGGTCAGTTTGGTCATTTTAGTCATTTTGGTCATTTTGGTCATTTTGGTCATTTTGGTCATTTTGGTCATTTTGGTCATTTTGAACATTTTGGTCAGTTTGGTCATTTTGTTCATTTCTGCCATTTAGGTCATTTTGGTCATTTTGGTCATTTTGGTCATTTTGGTCATTTTGGTCATTTTGGTCATTTTGGTCATTTTGGTCATTTTGGTCATTTTGGTCATTTTGGTCATTTTGGTCATTTTGGTCAGTTTGGTCATTTTGTTCATTTCTGCCATTTAGGTCATTTTGGTCATTTTGGTTATTTTGGTAATTTTGGTAATTTTGGTAATTTTGGTAATTTTGGTAATTTTGGTAATTTTGGTAATTTTGGTAATTTTGGTAATTTTAGTCATTTTGGTCATTTTGATCATTTTGGTCATTTTGGTCATTTTGGTCATTTTGGTAATTTTGGTAATTTTGGTAATTTTGGTAATTTTGGTAATTTTGGTAATTTTGGTAATTTTAGTCATTTTGGTCATTTTGGTCATTTTGGTCATTTTGGTCATTTTGGTAATTTTGGTCGTTTTGATCATTTTGGTCATTTTGGTCATTTTGGTCATTTTAGTCATTTTGTTCATTTTGGTAATTTTGGTCATTTTGGTCATTATGGTCATTTTGGTCATTTCGGTCATTTTGGTCTTTTTGGTCATTTTGGTCATTTTGGTCATTTTAGTCATTTTGGTCATTTTGGTCATTTGGTTGGGTTTGTTTTTGGTAAATTTAGTAATTTCGAGTCGATTGCGGGCAGCGATTAAACGCGGATGCCTCACAGGATTATTTGTGTTTTGACCGTCGTTTTTTTGAGTGATTGGTGTTTTTTTTTTGTCCTTTTGATATCTTTATTAACTGTTTTGTGATATTCAAAGCCTTTCCTTTATCACGGTTGATGAGAAAGCACGGCGTCGTGTAAATTGTGCATTGTGCATCGAATAATGTGTCAAAATTTCAGGGTGACAAAGTCATTTCTTTATAATCGTTGATCAATCGAGGTTTTTAAGCGAAGATGGCGTTCGAATGGTGAACGTCCGAAATGTCAAAATCGCGCAGTAGCACCAACACTAGAAAAAAAATGTGGCTGTCATGCCATGGCACACTTTCTTCGTAATGTTGGTACTACTGCGTGATGTTGACATTTCGGGCGTTCACCTTTCGAACGCTATTTTCGCTTAAAAACCTGGATAGACCTTTCCATAGCATCGTTACTCGGAAAGCTCGCCGGGTCTTTTTTGAAAGTTCTCCCCTTGGGAGGCATCGAAAAGCCAATACCTTATCCTACTAATCTAAACAAATATTAATCCCGTGATGCTTGAAGAAGATGCTGTGAATTCAATGTAAGAAGTTTTATATACAATATTCCAGCTTTCAATTTACCAGAGAATCGCACTTTTTCTACCTCAAAAGAATATTTTTAGACCAAGGCGAAAGGTCAGCAGAAAGATGGAGTGAAAATTAAATTTCTACCAACGTCCAGTTTGGCTTTTTTTGCTTCCACCTCACAAACGAACCAACCTCGTTTGCAGTTAATCTTGTTCGAGAGGATGTTGGGTAAGTCTGGCAAAAGGTGAAAGAAAAAATGCTTTGCGCTATATCACTATTGCAAGTTGTTCAGAATGTTACTATATACAAAAAAAAGATCTGGCGGGAAGGAATTAACATGTCGAGTTTACCGGTCAGTCCGAGTCAGCTTGGTGGAAAGCGATGGAAAAACTTGGAAAAACCACCAAAACATAATAAAGCTTTGGCGATCGAGGTTTCTATTGAAGTCTGTTCAGAAAGTGAAATAAATTTGAAAAAAATGAAAGTTGCTGTGCTAAATTTCCCGTGTAGAGGCTGAAGTGAACCCCATTCTAGAAATTGCATTTTACCTCCAAGATGTAATCAGCAATCAGCACACATAAGCCATAATCACTGCTAGCGGTATCATCGCTAGCTTCGCTACGTGGATTTGTGCACCTGTCTTCCACGAAAAACACGTTCCGCGGGGGAATTTTCGAAATTTCGCGAGTATAAACTTTGGCAGTTTATTAACCCCTTCTTGAGGTGTGGCATAGAATGGAACTTTGCCAAAGACGCCAACGACACTGTCGAGGAGTGTGGGTAAATAAATATCACTGATTAAATTAGTCGGTCGTTGTCATGTTTCGGTTATGAACTCGGGGGTTACAGCGAAAATTGTCTTTTTGGGAGTTGCTGGATATGGCTGGTTTGGCTGTGATTTTTATCACGATATGTAAATTTTGGTGGCAAGGGAAAAGAGATTTTCGAGAAAATTAGATAAGATGAAGTTAATTTTGCAACTGAACGATGCCAAATAATAATTTGCCGATATTTGGTTCTATTTCTAAGATGAAAACTGTAAGTCATAGTCATTTTCAAAATAAAAAGTTTCTACAGACTTATTCTAGAATTTAAAGCACACTTTAAGCTTCCAAAACATCTTATCTGATAAATGACTCCACTCCAAAAAATCCGTGTCTATAGGTTAAAACTTTCCTCTTAAAACAACCCAAATCCGGAAGTGGTGGCGACTGCTGCTGCTGTTTAAGCTTTTCTTTTCGTCCTTGCATTAATTTCGTCCCGCGCCACCACGAAGCTCGTCCACCGGAAAAACCAAGCTTCAAAGTTTTTCCCCTCCGAAAAAAAGGTCCAAATTCTTCTCCGCTCGTGCATACAAAAGTCGCCAGCCGGGCTTGCAAAAAAAAAAGCAAAGTTAACTTTGTCCGTTCTTTTTTGCAAGCTTTTCGAAAGGGAAACAAACACGTTCATAAATCATGCATACTGCAGCGAAACTTTCGGTGGCCAGTGAGGGGGAAAAGTGGTGGAAAATCCCGCAAATATTGTGACCCAAAGAATGCTCTCGCCACTGAGAAAGTTGGAGTTACTCAAGATTTTCACGCCAAAAAAACAACACCAACTCCGAGCGAGCAGAGTCCACTATAAACTGGGTAAGAAACTGAAAGGGAAGGGGGGGGGGACCACTTTTCTGGGTGCTTGGGAAATATTGGAAACTTTTCAATTTTTGCTGATGGTGTCGGATTGAAATGCCAGACACTCGCCTTCCGGTTTATCGCTAATCGCGTGGATTACAAACACCCGAAAGTTTTTTCTGAGCAACTTGCGATTTTTCGGTAGTTGGTTCTAAGCTTTTAATAATGTTTTTAGTCGCATCTTGTGTAAAGCTGATATTGTCATGAAATTCATACTTGAAAAAAAAACGAACACATAAACAAAAAAAACATATATTTTCATCAGGTGGTGGTAAAATTACATCACACATTAAAAAATCATGGTAATATTACATCTGGGAATGGGAACATCATTTATGTCAGTAAAAATGGGTAGCTTTACCTCCAAAAATGTGTAAATTCACCAGTTTTTCATTGTAAATGGAGGTACTATTAAATCATTAACCCTCTACAACCTAACCCCGCCTCTAGACGGGCTTCAATCTGAAAAATCGCAAAAAATCAATTTTTAACAAATTTTTTATCTTTAAAAAGCATTGACTCAGCCATTTTTTTCAAAAATGACATTTTTTTAGGGGTCAACTTTGGTTGTGTTTTTTACTAACATTTCCTATATTTAAAAAAAAAGTATGCAGTTTTTTTTCTAGTGTCCCAGACTATGCCTCTACGCATTTTTTACAATTTAAATGATAATGGTGCCGTTTTATAGCAGAAAATGTCAAAAACAAGCAAAAAATTTAAAAAGAAACTGTAAAAACATGAAAAAATTAGCAAAATATAATGATAGGAGGTGGTAGAATAGACCAAATACTACCAATAACAAAAATAAACTTAACAAGATAAATGCAAATAAAAATAGAAAAATGAAACAAGAAAAACATAAAAAAAGAGAAATAAAGTTTTTCGTAAAGTTGCTCAAAATGAACTCCTAAACACGGGAAAATAAAAAAAAATCAAAAAAAAAATTGGGCAGTAGAGGGTTAAAGAGGTAATATTACACCATCCAAGTTTACACCTTTCAAATTTACACAATTAATACTGTGCAGAAAAAGGGTAAAATTACACCCATAACTCTTGAGCTTTTCCCAGATTATATTGTTTTACCATGTTTCAATGCTTACCCTATGCCAGTCTTTGACATTGGAAAAATGCACAATAAATCTTATTTATTTAGAAATTGATGAAATAAGGATCGGTAGTTTGAATCGATTGTTTAAAATTAGTGTGCGGCTCTGGACTTTTTTTTCTTTTTTTACAGTTTTACGACGCTATTGAAACGAAAAGTTTGCAGAGAAAATTCCCACCTTCAAAATATTTTTTAACAAATTTCGAGTAAAAGATGTACAAAATTTCCATCGGTCAAAAGATTATCGTCAAGATCTACTGGAGTCATCTGTTATGTCAGAAAGAATGCGTAATTTCACCTCTGAAAACATGTAATTTTTCCGATTTTCTGGTGTAATGTCACTTTTTCAGTCTAAATTGCAAAATTACACCAAGAAAAAGTTAACAAAAATGATTTATCAAATTTAAACAAGGTTTAAAAGGTGAGAAATTTTTGTGTAAATTAGTGATGAATTTACTCGGGTTGAAAATGAAAGTTCTAATATTTTTTTTCCTAAAAAGTATTTTGTTTCACATCTTGTCAATTTCCGATGAAAATTGATTCATTTAAGTTAAACAAAAATTACAATGTTTCAATGTTTCTCTAGAAAACTATCTATATGTATTTTTTTTATTTTATGATTTGACATAAAAACTTTTCTGAATATTCCAGAAAGGGCAAAATTTTTTGATGAAGCTCCAAATTTTTGGAAAAAAATAGTGATTTCCGAAAAATCTGAAAAAGGTTTTTTCTCAGGAACCAAACGTCGTATCAACAGAATTTAAAAAAGCAAAATGTAGGGTATTTTCGAGATTACTTTTTCTAAAAATGGGCGAAAGTTACAGTTTTTCATATTATTTAACTTGGTCAAAGGCTATTTGCCTTTTTTGGAATTTTCTTGATAGATGGCATTTTGTGTTTCTTACAAAAAAATCAAAATTAGAAATAAATTATAAAATCTCTTCTGAAAATTCCAGAAATAGCAAAAAAAAAAATGGATCATGCTACGATTTTTTTTTAAATAATTGAGATTCGAAAAAAATCTGAAAAGGTGAAAAAGGTGAAAGGTGTGCCGTTGCAAATATTTTTTGAAGTTTATGTCCCACGACTCTGACCAAAATCGAGGAAAAGGGGCAACAGAATAAAAAAAAATAACCATTCAAATTACAAACCATGGTTTTATCATTTGAATGAAAAAAAGTGTTTTAAAATACATTTTACACCTGCCCAGATGTTTCGCAATCTTTAGTTTTCAAAATATCAAAGTACATATTGGCGAAATATTTTTTTTTTGTTGAAAAAAAAAACTTTTTGCAGTACTGTACAACGAAATTTCAACAAAAAAAAAAAAATATTGGTTGAACTCAAATATGCTAAATATGATTTTAAACGCATGAAAACGCCTTTTTAATTTTTTTCAGCTTATAAGACTACTTTTCCATTAAAATTTTGTAGTTTTATGAAAAAAACTTTTTTTGCCCCTCAATTTTTCGGATCTTTTTGCCTTCCTCATTGAGGTAAGGCTATAATCCTGCTCTAAAAATGAACTTTGTATAAAATCGTCGTAGACCCACCTTCATGTATACCTATCGACTCAGAATCGAAAACTGAACAAATGTCTGTGTGTATGTGTGTGTATATGTATGTATGTGACCAACAAACTAGCTCATGTTTCTCGGCACTGGCTGAACCGATTTGACCCGAACCTGTTGCATTCGACTTGGTTTAGGGTCCCATAGATCGAGTTTTATACAGACTGAGGTTTCGATATGTAGTTCAAAAGTTATGTATAAAAATGTGTTTTCACATATATTCGGATCTCACTTAAATGTATGTAAACTATGTCCGGGTCCATCATCCGACCCATCGTTGGTTAGATTATCAAAAGACTTTTCCAACGAGTCCAAAACATTGAAGATCTGGCAACCCTGTCTCGAGATATGGCCACTTAAGTAATATTTATGTACTTTTTGGAAGCCGGATCTCACTTAAATGTATGTAAACTATGTTCGGATCCACCATCCGACCCATTGTTGGTTAGATTATCAAAAGACCTTTCCAACGAGTCCAAAACATTGAAGATCTGGCAACCCTGTCTCGAGATATGGCCACTTAAGTGATATTTATGTACATTTTTATTCCGGATCTAAAAAATAGATGAAATTTGTGTCCAACCCCATCATATCACCCATTGTTGGTAATGAGTGAGGAAGGCTCCAACCACATAGGTGGATTATGTTAGTTTGTTGATATCTTGTGCCGAAGGGGCGGTACGACCCATTTAATTTTTGAACATGCGAAAAAATACGTGTTTTTGACATAAACATTAAAAAATATTTGCAACGGCCTGAAAAGAATTTAAAATAGCGAAATATAGGCAATTTTCGATTATTTTTTTCAAAAATGGGCAAAAATTACTGTTTTTAATGAAATTCAACTTGTTTTTTTTTATTTTTTTTTAAAGACTATTTGTCTTTTGTGGAATTTTCTGAAAAGATAGCATTTTATGTCCCCTACTAAAATTTCATAATTAGAAATAAATTAGAAATTGTGTTTTTTGAAAATCAAAGATAAAAAAAATCAGCATTTTTAATGGTTTATCATTTATTCGGAATTGTCCTCATCCATACCTACAACTTTTCCCAGGGAAGACAAACTGATTTTGCATGACGAATTTGAACATACGGAAGGCACCCAAAAAGTTTCAGCAAGATATATGCATACTAGGGTGGGTCATTTTTTTCGAAAGTGTTTGGATCCGGCTGAAATAAGGGCCATCTTGTAGAGGGTACCCATAGGGACTCTCATACCAAATTTGAGCTCATTTGGTTGAAAACTGGCTTGTCGCTCGGGGGTTAAAGTTTACATGAAAATTACTATGGGAAATGAGTGATTTTACTTCAAACGCTCCTACAAGCTAAGCGACAAACTTTAGTCCACACTTACACTAGGTAGCCGTGTCGGGGGTGGTCCAAGGAACATTTTTCTCTAAGGGTTCATGGTCATCCGTTCAACCCTGAGCTTGCGCAAAGCCGATTTATCCGGCGGCGCCGGAATCCTTCGAAATCTTCGTTTTAACGGTCAACGCATGCTACGAAACTTTAAATGCATCGTGTGAATCAATGGGAAACACGACGCCAAACGTCAAAGCACTAAAATGGAAGCAGTAAACAACTGTTCGCCGTCCGCTGGCTCGCCGGTAAATACTCTTAGAGCAGTTTCCTGTTGCATGAGAGGAGATCAAGTCCACCTTAATGCTTAAAGGTATGAAAAAACATGCAGTTTAATCGGAACCTAATACTAAACTCGATTTCAGGACGTGGTGCGCAAGATATTAGTTCAATGGAGTTCCTACGGCGTACGGCGTCCTGTAAGATTCTGCACCCAGGTCAGGGCACTTGGTCGTCAATCACATTCCGTTTTGTGTGATTCGAGAACTCAATTTTATCAATTGTAGAGTATGTTCCAGGTGCATGAAAAGGAAAACATTTCGAATGCGGTACACCGGAAATGATTGTTCATTTTTGATGACGACCGAGTGCTGGATCTTTTGAGTGTTCGAAGTTTATTAGTCGTTTGCTGGCTAAGGTTCAGGGGAACTAGTTGAAGAATAAGAAAGCTTCGTTTTCAAGTGCAAAATCAAGAAAAACTGATAGAAGAGCGTTTTATCTAAAATAAAAATTATTCCAAAAATAAAAATCAACATTTGAAACAAAAAAAAACGGTTAAGCCCCTCCAATTAACGCTTCCCTGATTTGCTCCAAAATTCGAAGCATGGCTCCCTCCATAATAACGCTTAAAAAGGCATAATTAGATTTTTTCTTTAGATTTCAGCAAATTTTTATTCTTTCGTTATACACATCATATATTTAACAACAATTTCAAAGTTATTCTTGAACATTATCAATTCCAGGTCTTGTCAGCAGGGAAGGTATTTGCCGATGGGCCTCCAAAAAGATTTTTTAATTTATTTCCTTCCAGTTAAGGAATTTACTATAATCATGTATGGAGCACTTGTAGATATTTTACTAATGAACAACTTTGTAGAACATTGTTTTGTTCTAAACTCAATACTGTTGACATTAGAGCGTAAACAAAAATCCCCTCACCATCGCGAGTGAGGGACGCCGATGGTGGCATTTTTAGACATTGTTTACGCTGTAGTGTCAACAGCATTCACTTTGGAGCAAAACAATGTTCTACAAAATTGTTCGTTTGTACAAAATCTACAATTGCTTCATACATCATTATAGTGAATTCTGTAACTGGAAGGTAATAAATCAAACGAGGGGTTCGCGATGGTTTTTTGCCATTTGCCATCCCTGCTTGTCAGCGCCTCATAATCCACTTCCTGATCTCTCCTTCGCGAATAACTTGCACATCTGCATCTCGCTAGTCTCGATGGTGTTTGGAGTTGATTGATCTGCTTTTTATGCGATTAATATTTAGCACCTCCTAGAGAAGCGCTTTTGTTGTCTTTCGAGCGGATCAGTTTCTTAGCATCTTCCCAGATTTGTCACACACACACATTTGCTCCCAGTAGTCGCAGCCATTCCGTCGGAAATGTCGACGTGAGGCTCCCAAAGGAGATCAACTGTCCGTGCTGTCGGCGGGAACTGTCCGCCGCCGGCTTGAACAAGGCACACACATTCGAACAGTTACAGATCGCCAAATTGGTTGATATTGATGTTGCCAGGCAATGTTGATGCGCACCACGTCCTGAAATCGAGTTTAGTATTAGGTTCCGATTAAACTGCATGTTTTTTTAATACCTTTAAGCATTAAGGTGGACTTGATCTTCTCTCATGCAACAGGAAACTGCTCTAAGAGTATTTACCGGCGAGCCAGCGGACGGCGAACCGTTGTTTACTGCTTCCATTTTAGTGCTTTGACGTTTGGCGTCGTGTTTCCCATTGATTCACACGATGCATTTAAAGTTTCGTAGCATGCGTTGACCGTTAAAACGAAGATTTCGAAGGATTCCGGCGCCGCCGGATAAATCGGCTTTGCGCAAGCTCAGGGTTGAACGGATGACCATGAACCCTTAGAGAAAAATGTTCCTTGGACCACCCCCGACACGGCTACCTAGTGTAAGTGTGGACTAAAGTTTGTCGCTTAGCTTGTAGGAGCGTTTGAAGTAAAATCACTCATTTCCCATAGTAATTTCCATGTAAACTTTAACCCCCGAGCGACAAGCCAGTTTTCAACCAAATGAGCTCAAATTTGGTATGAGAGTCCCTATGGGTACCCTCTACAAGATGGCCCTTATTTCAGCCGGATCCAAACACTTTCGAAAAAAATGACCCACCCTAATGCATACATAATTGGTTGAAATGAATTTTCGGCGATTTTTAGCCCTCCTAGAAGCGGGTTGTTTTTTTTTAAGTTTCAAGTCATGGATTGTGGTTGAAAAGATTTCAGGGACACCATCTGAGTTGATTCTTTATGCAAAAGTTAGCATCGGTGCCAGTGTTGAGCCAAAATCGGTTTAAGGTTAGGGGTCGCTGTAGAACAAATTATTTTTCAGGATCAACTTGAATCCCTTTGCACTCTTCGGCAAAATTGTAAAATTTCAAATTTCACAAAAGAATTTCACTCTTGACAAAAATGCTAAAGTATTTACACCACCTTCCGTTAGAAAATCTAAAATTACAAACTCTCAACAGCGACCTCTAGACCTGTTGACCTGTCAGTAGCTCTAGCGACAAACACTCCCATTTCGATTTCTTGAAAAAGGCCAAAAACGGGTTGAAGAGAACATACAAGTGTTTGATTCCCCAAACAGACCGAAAGCCAAACTTAACCTAAAAATCTACATAATTTGTTTCAAAAAAAACATAAACAGCGTTCATTTGGTTTACGCTGATTTTCCTCGCATCTGTGATTTAAAACTTTCAATGAAAAGTCAAGTGCTGATGGTTTTTTTTTTCTTCCTAAAAGTTATTGATAACATCTCTTGAAATAAATTTAAAAAAACATTCATTTTATTTGCATCTAAAAAATTGGTACAAATCACTGTAACACAACTTCAGTCCACCAACCCTTGGTATTTCAATCCAGCCGACACTAAAGGCAATCCATTTCGCAATTGGTTGCATCCTGGAAAGGTATAATTCTTCTTCCCTTCTGGAAAGCAGTTTGTTACAACTCCGCCGATGGCTCCGACGTTCCGTCCATTCAGCAGAAAAATGCATTGCGCAGTCCACAAGCAAAAAAAAGCTAACTGTGGAAAAGTTGGTGGCGAAAGGCTGAACCCAAGCGCCATTGAATTCCGAAATAGAAAAACGAACAACATCCCCCCCTCGCTCTCACCCGTTTTTCCCTCTAAGAATTCCATTTCCGCAATATCCGCAGGACGTGAATCAAATCGTGTGAACCCCTCGAAAAACCAACCGACAACACGAAAAGACTTCCCTTTTCCCTTCCTTGGGAAGTAGAAGACGAGAAGCAAAAGTGTTGTTGGGAGGTTCGCGACTTGTTTCACAAGAAAAGTGCCAACGGGGCAACCAACGCCAACGTTTGTAGTCTTGTAGTAGTAGTAGCAATGAGGTTGGGAATTTTGGGGCGTGTTGGGAGGCAGAATAAATGGCGCGACAATAAAAATGTCTAATTTATGAACTTCCCATTTTCGGTTTTTGCACTTTGTGGTGACTACGGGGACTACAGGACATTGTGTTGAGTTGAGGACGGAACGATCTAGTGCATGTCTTGGGAACAAGGACGTTCGAAGGTAGAAGAGCAGCTGAAAGTGTGAAGTAAAAGTGCAAGGTTGAGAGTTTTTGATGAATAAAAACTAAAAATCAAATCTTTCAATTCAAAAATTTTAAAATCTTTTAAGATCTTTTTTAAAAAATTTCTGTCATCATTTTCTTTCTACAGTTGAGCCCAGTTGGATTGCGTGACTTGAAGCAATTCAACGGGTCACGTGCTCACACCCCAGGTGACCTCCGCCCGAGCTGGAGCAGGTTCGCGAAAAGAGCCATCACCATGTGCTCACATTCTGACACTACCCCAACCCAACTCTGTGTCCACTGCCGCGGCACCGGAATGAAATAATTTCCGGAAAATTTTCATTATAATTCATTAATAATTATGTTAACGATGATTGCGCGGAGACCATCGCGGAAGTGGCGGCTCGTTTTGAAAATAATACAGTACCGTAGCGCGGGCCCAGGACCGTGCTACGTGGTTTGGTGGCCACGTGGCTTTCATGTCCGGTCTGGAGTTGGGGGCATGGGAAGGGGGAGGACTGTGTTACAACAGGATAATAATTAATGTTTGATTAAAGGGAACAATGTTGGAAGTGATTTGAGGTTTGTTGGTGCTATTTATTTATTCTGAACATCAAAACAATGGTTTTGATGCTTGTTTTGCTTTAGTTTAGTAGAAGTGAAGTCAGTAAAACGAACGAGCGGAAACGGTGTCGGCTAATTGTAATATCTGGCACTATGTTTTCCAATTTGAAAAATTTTCCTCGTTATTGAACCAACGCGCATCAAACAACAATACATTTTTAATCAGAATTCTAGATAATGAATCCCAATGAGTTTAAATCATTTGCTTGTCATTTTAAAATCATATCGACTTACAAAAAGGCATAAATGATGCATTATTAGCCATCAATAAAAAATAAATAACAAGTCATAATCAAGTACCTCGAACGAATTAAAAATTGATTTATTTATGAGAATTGATAAATATTCTATGAAAGTCTAAAAAAAACTAAACAAAATCGCTGGCTTGATATGGGTTAAAATTATTCTAATCTAATCTAATCTAATCTAACACAAACGCAGCCAGTCCGAAAGCATGCTGGAAAGTCTTGTGAATAGATTACGCCCCAAGCACTTTTCTTGTCATTATTAATAATGCAGTACATCCGAGAATACCCGAAAATGTATTGCAAAAATTAAAACGGCCAGCCCTACTACGTTGTGTTTACCGCAGAGAGGATTCTGAGAATGTGAAATTCAACAGAAAGATGGGATTTTCTGAAAGGTTTGAATGATTTTAATTGGTACACGGAAAAAATCTAATTTTTTATTTCTCTTTTTATTATTAAAGATAATTTTCCAAAAAGCACTTTTGAATTTTAATAGCTTTTGTTTTGTTTTTGAAGACTAAAATGCATCTTTTCGCTAGAGTTTGAGAAATCAAATTTGAAATAGAAGATGACTTCACACTTTTTGGATATTGTGCTCCGTTAACAAGGCTTTTAAAGTGAAATTATTCAACAAACGTTCTGTTTTTTGCAATTTAAAAATGTATCATGATGGAATGCAAAAATTATTTTCGAGAAAGAAAATTTCCTACATTTTTTCTGCATTTATCGAACTGTTGGTTGCTGAAATACAAGTCTTTGAAAGCCTCAATTTTGTGAGAAATGATTTTGTCTCAGTGTTTCCTATCTAGCTCCTAGTTGTCAATTCCCGGTATTACGGAAACTATTGGTTCAATTCAATTCAATTGTATTTTTCAAGGGTCCTGATTGCTCAAAATCAACCCCTCCATTCGCGAGCACAAATAGCAGGCGACGCGATACTGCCCTGATGAATTCCTACCGTTTGTCACTCTATCACCATTCGCTCCCGGACACTCTCTTTTCTACTCTTCTCTCTCTCTGATCGGCTCAGTCTCCAAACGGTTCAGACAGGCCGATCGTCTCCGATCACTCTGAACTGAAAACATTTTTTCTCTGATGCGCTGCGTTATACTCATTGATTTGGGTTGCCTAAAATCAATGTTATCAATTAAATTGTGCATTTATTTTGATTTCATAACATTATAGACACCATTCAAAGAAACTTCCACCAAGAAAAAATCAAATTGATGGCAAACTTAGGGCGTGAAGACAAAAAGACTGCCGCGCTGGCATTTTGTGAGAGTGGCTCTTTGGTGAGCATGGTAGTGTGTGAGTGTCGTCGAGCGACGCAGTAGGCAAATATTTTCACGATGTATTTGTTCGCTGAGTGAACAGTTCGGGCCTCTCGCTGGCTGCTTCCGAGACTCATTCGCTCATGAATGCTAGCGGGTTGGAATAGGCGACGAATGGATAGGCGATGAGTGAGTGGTTTCTGTTCATTGAACCGAAAATCAGGACCCTTGGTATTTTTTGTGAAATCTGATGTTCTTTTCTATTTAAAATAAATTCGAAATTTTGAACAACGAGTAATTTTTTAAAAGGGCTGAAAAGCTTATTTTTTTAACTTTTTCTAATGATGCGCACGAAGTTTTAATTTTGAAAAAGTTTTTTCACAAAATAGCCGAAAATGCAACATTTTTCTAATGCTATAATTCAAAGCAATAATTTCCGAGATATCGCAAGTTGATAGCTTCAAGTTTATCTCAGCAACCCGCATCCGAACAACTAAAACGGAAACGAAAAAAATGTTGGAAATGTTTTCATCATTTCAAGCATATTTTTGCAGGGCCAGGGGGCTTCCTAATCCTTCATAAAAGATTTTTTAAGCTTAAAAAAACAGAACATTATTTCCTAAAACAAAATTATCGTAAAATGCTTTTAACTTGAAAACGTTCACTTTATCTAAACTTTTTTTTTTCATTTTTGATTGTAACTTTTCAGCTAAAAATGATTTTCAAAATTTCATTTTTTTTATTCCAAAAATCATATTTTATTTTTCTAAAATGTATGTCTCCGGTATCAGATTTTGCACCATGCTAAACTGTCATGATTTTCTAAATGAAAATGAGTTTAAATCGTAAAACAGAATGCATTTTCAATTTAAAAAAAATCTCCAGATTTAAAAGCATTTTAAGTAACACAAATTTCATATAAAATGTAATAACTTTTTTATTTTTGCTTCGAATCCAGTTTGAAATGAAATATGAATCGAAGATTGTGAAAACAAAACTTGTTTTAAAGAGTGTTAGGATAATTTTACATTAATTTAATATGAATTTTATAAAAAAGACTGTATACTTAGTTTACATAAAAAAAATAAAAAAAATCAATGCAGCAACCTAAGTGAGTGAACACTAGACGTAAACATAAATTTTAACAATTAAAATTTATTTTTAACAAGAAAAACTATGACTTGATAGTCAACCCGGAATAAAAAAAAAATCCAAAGCAGCTTTTTTTTAAATGGTCCATGGTCCTTGGGTGATTTAACCTCGTAAAAGTTTTAAAAATAATAATCTTGAGACAAACCTTAACAGGAGGAAAATATTTCAAAACTAAACTGAAATGCAAACAATTTCACCCAGATTTACGGTACCTGTTTTCCTGAAAATTCCAAATAATATTTTTTTTCTTTGCCGATGAAACCAAATCGATCAAAAAATTCCCTTATTTAGATTTAGAATTTCAAATATTTACATGACCATCTTGTCTGTCCACCCCGCCAAATTGTGAGAAGCCTTGTAGGGAAAAACGAATGATTCAAAAGAGCTTCTTTGACACAGACAATGCACGGACGAAGTTTCATCCAAATTAGAAAACACAAAATAAAGTTGGTTGGATGTTCACATATTTGCAAAAAATCTTATTGTGTATAGTATATATTTTTTTATAAAACTCTCTTTCAAACTTTACTCTTTTCTGACACCCTTTCAAGTCTGTATCAATAAATCATAACGATGGTTTTCCCTCCCTCCGCAAAAGGGCATTTCTACCCCTTCCCCCTCCACGTGGAATGATAATTTTGGCACAGCCGCTGACCGCTTTGGAAAACATAATTTTTCATTTTGGCACACAGCGCACATTATCACCCTCGCGAGACGCGTGCACTTTGGTGGTTTACTTTTTATGGATGTTGCAGGGAGCTTTTCTGGCACTGATTTCATAAATGTCCCATACGAAAAAATATGCCAAAAAGTGGGGCTTTAGTGAGTTATCAAGAACTTAGTTCTAACTTTGTGTGGCTTTAGAACCAGACTGCATCATTACTTCAAAACTTATGAAAATGCATATGGGACATTTATGCGATAATGGGCAGTTGTGGAACCCTGAAACATTATTTTGTATTTTTTATGCTTTATTTGGAAGTATCAGACAAAAGCGACGGATGTGGCTTTGTATAATGGAGCATAAACAACGACACACGCAAACTTCTACACACATAAAGACGTTAAAAGAGTTTTTGGTGGTCGACAGGGAGCTTATGCCTTTGTTATTATTTTATAATTTAGCGAAGATAATGAGTTTTGGGGGAAAAAAACTAACATTATGTAAGAAAAAGTAAGCAGTTCAAACGGTTCGTTGAACGTTAAATATAGAAAACGTTAAAAATATATCTTAATATATTTTTAAAAGTTTTTACAAGATCATCAAACATTTCATTTCCAGAAAAACGAAACAACGTAACGAAGCTGAACTGAAAGCATTTCCGCCTCAAAATCAACCTTCACCCCATTCAAACTCACGCAACCGACAGCCATAACCTCAACTTACAAATCAAACGTCAAACTGTTGAAACAAGCTCCAGTTTGAGGGCGCACATGTGCAGGTTTCAAAGTCCCCCTCCCTCCTGTCTTGGCGATCTAGAATCCACTCGTCAGTACAAATATGCGAAAATATTCACACCACACACGTGTGTGTATGTGTGTTCTTTCCCGACCACCAATGCCACCGAGGAAATGCACCGGGCAAACCGAGGTAATGTCAATGTCGGAACGTGTTAAATAAAATGTGCGAGGGTTTTTCCCCGCACCTGAAACGAGAAAATTGTTGCATTTTCACGTGGACTACACTTGACCCGGTTGGGATCCGAGTGGTGCGGTTTTGGGCCCCGGAAAATTTCCTCCCAAAACGGAGGAAAGCTATTAATATAAATATTTTAATTATAATCTGGCCGGGCAAATTAATAAATAATTGAAAATTTGTCAGCGAAAAGAGGTCCACTCTTGGAGGTGGTGACCAGTTCAAAGGATGTTTGTGGGGGTCTGACCACACAGTCCCGCTCTCGATAGTCTGTTAGTTAATTATACGCAGTTCCCACACGCATTGGGCAAACACAGACGCACACACGCACAGATGCTATTAAATTAAGTGGTTCCACCCCCTTTCAGTGTGAAACTATATTTAGGAGGAAAGGACAGTTTTGGTAGGTTGAGGAGTGGGTTGATGTTTGATATGGTTTTGTGAGTGGAAAACCATTTAGATTAATTATAAAATTAGAAATATGATTGATTGATTTGTCACCACACCTAACCAACTTGAGAAAATTGAACTTTGAAAATATGTTTTTTTTTTTTCAAATAAACCGACACTTTGGGAGACCTTTCCTCAGATCAGAGAATAGATCATGACTCTCTCCTAGCTTAAATATTATTACAGATAAAGTTTTCTACAAGGAGTGACTATGGAAAACTAATTTAAAGTCGAACTTTTCATTTGCCACATCGATCACTCAGTGACGTTGCAACGGAGTGAGAAATAGCGAAACTTCGACCCTTTTTGGGTTTATACAAATTATTAAGCCATGTTTTAGTTTTTACAAACATTTTAACTGTTAGTCCAGCTGCGATTGATTATTGGGCTAATAAAACAACAAAAAAAAATAGTTTAAATGACCTATCTGCCAAATTGTGTCGTTTAAGTCGCTGGAGAATGTGCCAATTGTATTTTTTTAGTGTTTGTTTCCCCCTTCTGATTATTATTAGTCGGAAAGATAACGGAAAAACTCAAAAACAGTATCAACAAGAATTACTTATCGAAACAAGTGCTAAAAAGTTGATCATTTCAGCACTCATTTTTGATGCAACTTGCTCAAAATCAAACTTCCATGTATGTAATTAGATCAGATCAAATCAAAATGATATTGAAAGCTATTACTTTTCAATAGAAGTGTTGAAAAGTAGAACATTTCAGTCTTCGCGTGAAACTTTGTCGTTAAGGGTGCACAGCAAGCAAGGAAGTTGTTGTCTTATTATTCCAAAATTGTCAAACTTACGGACCCAATCCTGCAACAATGGGATTGTAAAATTAGTCAAACTTTGTTGTGAATTACTTTGTGGACAGTAGTTTTGAATAAGGGGATGAATAAAAAAATATTTTGATGGTACCCTTAGTTTTGAAGATACTAAAACATCTGTAATTAAAATCTGGGTGCAAAAGCTCTGGTTGTATGCATCGTTAAGGGTAACTTCTGCCCCTGATCACGAATCCGAGCACAATTTTTCCATAACTCGTGACGGAGGGGCGGTACGACCCCTTCCATTTTGATCATGCGAAAATAGACGTGTTTTTGAGTAATTTGCTGTCTGAAATTATGATGATATTTCATTTTATGAAAAATTTAATGTAATTTTCGAGTCTGCTGTAATCAGGAAGGGTCATTTTTTCATTCAGATCAAAATTTAAAATTTTCAAATTCCTAGTATTTTCTAACTTTTCATGAATTTTTTTTTTATGTGACAATGTCCTACAGAACAGACAATTACAACCATCACGAGTTATCGCGATTTTACAAAGTTTTGGAAAAGCGCATATTTTGCTCTTGCACGGTGTGTTTTGTAGAACAAACTAAAGATAAAAAAATCGGTATGTCTGATATTTGGCACCGTGAAAAAAGGACTTTTTCCCGCCTTTTTTTAGAAGTTTTTTTCGATTTTATGGGTTATTTCTTCAGAAAAGTCGCTGAAAATTAGAATAATCAATATTTGACATTAAATTAAAAGTTTCCGAACCAAATTTACAGATTTCTCGCAAAATTTTAAAACATTTTAGAAAATTCATTGTAGTAAACAGTTTTCCGAACAAGCTCCATGAAAAAGTATCCGTTTTGGTTCAATATAAATATATTTGGCAAAGAAATGCCCAATTTTCTAAAACAAATATTGACTTTCTCCAGAATTTCTTGACTTAACTTCCTTTCACATGATAAACACTGCCTACTCAGATATTTTTTATGCTGATAATATTTTATTGAAACAAGAAAATTATATCAAGTTTTGACGAGATTCATGGCAGTTATCCTATAGTATTCATTTAAAAAAAACTCTGTAGGCAACAGGGTTACCAGGTCAAAATTTGGAAAATCTGGCAGACGATAATCTAACAAATCTCAATGGTGAAGATGTGGGAGGATATGAATGAATATAAAAGTTGGTAGAATTCAGATGTTTTATCTTTTTGTAAAGTTTAAAAAAAGGTAGAATATACTTTTTATTAAAAAAAACACATTCTAATATTTTTGATTTTCAATTAAAATCTATCATTTCTGGAGATTTTTTTTTTGAAAATGTCCAATAAACCAAATTTCCTGTCTTTGGTGTTTTTGAAACCGCCTTGAGTCAGTGGTATTAAAAAACACCGAAAAAGCAAAAAAAACTAGAACTTTGGTTTATTGGACCTTTTTTTTAAAAAAAAAACTCCAGATTTTAATCAAAAAAATTTCAAAATGGGCATAAAGTGAAAAATCCGGCAAAATCTGTCAATATTCTGGCTGATACTTGAAAAATCTGGCATTCCCAGATTTATCTGGCAACCTGGCAACCCTGATAGGCAATGTCTATCATATGAGAAGATATCAAATCCAGAAATTTTGGAGAATGTCACTATTTATTTTAGAAAATTTTGCATATCTCCTGCATATATTGAACCAAAACGGACACTTTTTTAAATGCACCGATTTCAGCGACTATTCTAAAGAAATGTCCCTGAAATCAAAAAAAAAACCCTAATAAAAATGGTGCTCTAGACCCCCCGACGAAATATTTCGGTATACCCCGCAAAATTTCAAATATCATAAATACCGAATTTTGTATCACAAAGTTCTCAGAAAAAAAACCGTGCTTGTACTTATTTCATCGATTTTTTTTTGAATAATTTTTGACTTGTTAGATCCTGACTTTTTTTTTATTTAATAATTCAATAATAGTTGATTGAAGTTTTCATTCTTTAGCAAGGTTTAAACGTTGTTTGTAAGTTTTATTTATTGTTATAACATTATTTGCTTTTCTTCTTTAGAAGATTCCTTAATACCTTACAATTTCATGCAGTCTTTTTCGATCCAATGAAAGAAGATGTCTTCAAAATATTGCGCATGAAAAATATATCAAGATATTTATTGTAATCAAGTAAATTAAATATTTAACAAAAAATCAACAGCACCCCTAACAAATGATTCGTTAAATAATCATCTGTTGCCACTTCCTGATTCTGCAATTAATTGCAAAAGTTCACACAACAAAACGGGCAACATTTCCATAACAACGCATTTTCCCGCTTCCGAGCGAAACTATTTCTCATGTGCAATGCACGGTAAAACATCCCGGGCAGACGGTTATAACAAAATTCATGCCTAACAAATATTGTTAAAATAACAGAAAGTGTTATGGAATCTTCTTGAAAAATCCATTTTTGCATAAGGGTTTAATAACAGTTTTTATGATATCATAACAAAAATTTTTATTGGTCTGATATTGGTTGAAAGCCAAAACAACTTGGGAATATTTTTTTTTGTCATGGAAGAATAACTCCAAATGTTATTGGTATGATCGGATTAGTTGTTAAAATAACAAAAAATAATAACAAAGATTTGTTCGAAGAATAACTAAACATGTTATTAGTCTGTTATTACAATAACAATCCAATAACAAACAATTCTTAACGACGATTAACAAATCTTGTTATAAATAACATTTAATGTTATTGGCCTAGTATTTTCAAATATCAAAAAATGTTATTCCCAAGTTATTTCCATCTGCTCGGGATGGCGTTGTTCAAATACAACACACATGTGACCTCTACGAACTAGCGACATTTATTAGTTGAACTGTCAACAGCAGTCTGGAGCGCGCGCTTGGCACCGTTTGGCAACACTGTTGTTTAACAGCTGGGTCGAGGACACGTTTAAAAAAATGTTGTTTGGAAGCTTTATTTCTTTGTTAAATATTACCTTAAATTTTGTAAAAGAGTAAAACCCGGGCAGAAAGTTGCTTCTTGGAAAAATCTACCCATGTTCGTAAAAACACGAACAAGTCAAGTTCACCCCAGGGTATGGTTAAGAGATAACCGAACATGGCCACGAACATAAATTGTTCGAGGCGTATCTGCGAAAAATCTTGTTGAGTTTATTTGACCAACAATGTCACATCAAGTTGAGTTTATAGTAGCAAACAACTGAAATCTTCCAAAAATCATATCAAGTTCATAAAGTAGATTTTGATCCCAAAAATAATTTTATTGGTTTTTAATGCACCCCGCCACAATTAAGACCACCCCCCCCCTTCTTCCTCTTCACAAATATGAGTAATATTGCAGGAATGTACGCACTTACATCAAAACAAGATTTTACAAAGTTGAAAAATTATTTTACTCCAAAGTCTCTATATTCCATTTTTTTTAAATTAAAAATAAAAGTCTATGAAAATATTCCTAAAATTGCATAAGTCCAAAAATCCACAGTAAAATTTCAAAAAGCCTGGTAATGTTTCTTATCAAAATAATTTTTCAAAATGTTGAAAAATATTCAACTGGCTGAGAGCAAAAATTTCGCAAAGTCCTGAAAATCTAATAAATTCTACCAACAATCTTGTCGTGATACGGATCCCGTAAATTTTCTAAGTGCCGGAACGATTTTTGTAGGGGGTATATCAATAATTATTAAAAACCAACTTTCGTATTTCAAAATTTCAATGAAGACGTTTTGTTAGGGACATTATTTTAGGAACAAACTGATGTTTTTTGTAAAAATCGGACGAAAATTTCCTGTAATTTCGACGATTTTTCCGAAATTTTGGTTCAAAGCAAAATAAACATCAAAATAATTTATCATGTTTCCAAACTCCCAAAAATTTTCTAAGTCCCAATTTTTTTTTTCATTTTCCTGCTCTCGAAAAATTTCTAAGTGTTGAAAATATTTTACTGGCCAAAAGCCCAAATTTTGCTAAGTCCAAAAAATCAAATAAATTTTACCAAAAATCTTGTCGTGATACGGATCCCGTAAATTTTTTAAGTGCCGGAACGATTTTTGTAGGGGGTATATCAATAATTATTAAAAACCAACTTTCGAATTTCAAAATTTCAATGAAGACGTTTTGTTAGGAACATTATTTTAGGAACAAACTGATGTTTTTGTAAAAATCGGACGAAAATTTCCTGTAATTTCGACGATTTTTCCGAAATTTTGGTTCAAAGCAAAAATAAACATCAACATAATTTATCATGTTTCTGAACTCCCAAAAATTTTCTAAGTCTCAATTTTTTTTTCAGTTTCCTGTTCTCGAAAAATTTTAAGTGTTGAAAATATTTTACTGGTCGAAAGCCAAAATTTTGCTAAGTCCAAAAAATCAAATAAATTCTACCAAAAATCTTGTCGTGATACGGATCCCGTAAATTTTCTAAGTGCCGGAACGATTTTTGTAGGGGGTATATCAATAATTATTAAAAACCAACTTTCGAATTTCAAAATTTCAATGAAGACGTTTTGTTAGGAACATTATTTTAGGAACAAACTGATGTTTTTGTAAAAATCGGACGAAAATTTCCTGTAATTTCGTCGATTTTTCCGAAATTTTGGTTCAAAGCAAAAATAAACATCAAAATAATTTATCATGTTTCCAACCTCCCGAAAATTTTCTAAGTCCCAAAAAAATGCTTTTTCTGTAAAAAGTAAAGAATTAAAAAATATACGCAAAAATGTCAAAGTCCAGCATAAATAAAATCAAACTTTAAAATATCAGCTCATGAAAATTATTCTAAGTGTCGGAAATTGAAAATTCTGTCAGTGACTGCAAATTTTGCTAAGTCCAGTATAAATTTGAAATAAAGTCAAAATAATCATTTCATGATGTTCGGGTAAAATTTTGGAAAAAATAAAATTTTCGAAATTTTTGCTAAGTCCAAAAAAACTACCACTAACAGCTCAATATCAACTGTAGATAATGCAGTATGATCATGGAATATACTTTCCATGATACGCAGTCGGTTTCAAAAGTCGTCATAACTCGAGGAGTTTACAGCAAGATGCGAATAAACAAGCCAAGATAGTTCGAAGTTATATCCACCAACTCACTTTCCGCCCGGGAATTATGCTCAATATGCTTAAAATAAGCTTAAGAAAATGTCCAGAGTTTTTTTTGAAAAGGACCAATAAGCTATTGTCTTTCATATGTTTATAGGTCCTATTAAAAAAAAACTCGAGATGTATAAAGTTTAATTTATTCAAAACTTACAAACTCTTAAACCGTTCCTAAACCCAGTCACCGGAAGTGCCCCAAATTCACGTCCCATCCCCACTTTCAGCCCCAAGACAAACTTTAATTTCCATTTGCGTCAGAAAAGTTCGCCCGTCGGTCGTCTCGCGGAGCCAGAAAACACCCCTAATCCACATCACCTACCCCACGACCGTCATCATCGGAGAGCCTCTCGAAAACAAATTCAATCTTGTTTTTTTTGGCAACAATAGTCCAACCTCGAGTGCGGGTGCGGTAGTGGGAAGGAGGCGGGGGTTGTTCCGGATTACATGGACCTTCTCCGGCAGCAACTCGGGTCTCCTCTTTTGGCTCAGGTAGGTGAAAATCCCACAGGAGTGGGAAAAAACTGCCAGATAATATACACCCAAAAAAAGTTTACCCACCAAAATAAGGGGTAATAACTAGAAAAAACACGGAGGGTAGCTTGCGAAAAAAGAAAGCCCCGAGCCGAACGAAACTTTGAGACTTCACCACCGGAGGCACTTCAGTGTAGTGCCTTAAACTCGGCCCAGCTCGGGCGAAAGTTTGAACATGAAATTTCTTAAAATATTTATTTAATAATTCAGCTTATATTAAAAGCACGCTCAAACCACTTTATTACGCTGCTGGGGAAGAGGGGGGATAAGCAAGTGGGTGGAAGCTTTCCGGCAAAGAAAAGAACCACTTCTGGTGGGACCGTAATTTTCTCAGCTGGAATGAGAAGCGGTGCGCTCACATACGGTTGCAGAGCGAAGGTCTGTTGAGGCTCAGGCTCAACGAGACGACAATGAAGTTTACTCGCATGACTATGCGTCAACTATGCGTTCAGGGAGCAGCGGGAGGGTGCTTCTAGACGATGTTTTTTTTTTGCTGTGAACGGTCCTATGCAGCTCAGCTGGAAAGGTTTACGGAGGTGTATTTCACGAAAACACAACTTTGTAGACTTTACTTTGCTTTCAAGCAAAGTGACGACAATCTCCGGATAACTTGATTCTTCAGATTAAAAACTTTAGAGGACAATAATGATGCTGCCTCGGAAAGCGAAAGCTTATCGTGCAAAGAAATTTACTTGAATTTTCGGAAAAAAATTCAAAGAATATTATAAATTCTAGATTCCAGATTGTTTAAGCTTCTGGATCTCGTTACTAAGATTGATTTGGAATTGAGATTTTTTTTTAAATGAGTGCTTCTGAGTGCCACCTGAAGCGTCCAATTTCCCGTTCCGGAAATACCCGGATATGGTCCCGCCACAGAAAATATATCACAAATTAAATTGTTAAAAAACTACTAGAAAAAAAATCAAATTATTCGCTCTACAGCATTACCTTGGCGTTCTCGATTGCGAGATTCCTACTCGAAACTAGGTGTTCGAAGGCTTGATTGTTGAGGCAATTGCAAACCTCTTTTTACACCTGTGCTTCCAAAAAAAAAACAGTTTTTTCAATTGTGACTATCATTTCAAAAAGGACAAATTATAAGTATAATATATGTATGAAGTATTGGTTTTATCCCTTATCCCCGAATCCCACTTCACCGAATCCCATATCCCCGAAAATCATTTCCCCGAAAATTCCACATCCCCGAAAATCATTTCCCCGAAAGTGCCACTTCCCCGAATATCATTTTCCCGAAAATTCCACGTCCCCGAAAATCATTTTCCCGAAAATTCCACATCCCCGAAAATCATTTTCCCGAAAATTCCATATCCCCGAATGTCATTTACCCAAACTGTCGTTTTCCCGAATTTACATATACCCGAATGGTAACTTCCCCAAAAATTAAATTGTTCCTGATGATAACCTAGATATAAAAAATTAATAAACCTTAATATTAAATTCCCTACGTGTGTTTTTGGGATTTCCAAAAAAGTGTCCACCCTTACAAATGTTTACGGTAGTCGAGCTCTTACTTGTGTCAAATTCTCACCTGAAATCCCTTTGGCCAGTTGTCGCACTTACATCAATTTTCCGGGTGTGTCAAGTCGGTTTTTATTGAATATCTCAGGACTCAAATCGAATTTAGGGTTTCTGTGTAGGTCAAAAGATGAGGCATTGTGAGCTGCACAAAATGGCGTTCTTAACTCAATTTGGCTCAAATTCGACATACGACAAGCGAGCTCGACAGCGACGAATTGTGAAAAATAGGCAACTGTATTTAGCGGCACGCTGCCATTTAGATTTGTTCATCATAAATATGTACTCCGTTCAAGAGTTCTCATTCTCTACATCATTTGTCATAGTCGGAGTTTTTGTTAGATTCGGTGGAGTCAGTTCTTTTTGAAAGGCAGTTGGAGTAACTAAATCTCAGAATCCGGAGTTCAAATTCTTTAACTCCGCAAACTTGGAAAATATCCAAAATTCAAGTGAAGCTGGAATAAAATGCTTGAAAAAAAAACTCGGAATTTTTGGAACGTTTAATTGTGAATGATACTTCATCGATCGCTACTTCCCCGAACCCGGTCAGGCGGGTATGCCCGTTGCCCAGAACCGCGCGCGCGGTTCTGTGCAACGGGCATGTCCGCCTGACCGGGTTCGGGGAAATGGCCGTTCGGGGATATGGGCATTCGGGAAAATGATTTTCAGGGATGTGGAAAATTAGGGGATGTGGCCATTCGGGAAAATGGTTTTAGGGGAAGTCGCCATTCGGGGATGTGGCCAATCGGGGAAATGGATTGTTCGGGGAAATGATTTTCGTGTAAATGACATTTCGGGAAAGTGTCTTTTCGGAGATGTGACATTCGGGGAAATGTCTTTTCGGGAATGTGGGTTTCGGAGAAATGTCATAGATTCTTTCCGCAATATTGTCAAGGGCTCATTGCAAACAGTCTTATTATTTAATTTCATAATTTGAAAGGCCATATCTCAGTAACCAAAAGAATACAACAAATTAGCATAACAAATTTTCGAAAAATTTTCGGCGATAATGACTTTTAAATCACATTTATCTCCATCCTAAATTCCTTTTTTAGTTTCCTAAAACAAAAAAAAAACTGAAATGTAAAAAAAAATATTTGGTAATTTAGCTTTTGGAGAATTCCTGAAAATGGAAAAATCAAATTATTCGAATAAAATGACTTTTATAAAGGAAAAAAAAAATAAAAAATCAAAATCAAAATCAAACGTAATATCAAGTTACAGAAAGTACTCTAATATAATGATCAATATGCGCGCCTTTTTTGAGAGTAATCATCATATTTAGGTTAGCTTTTTGAAAAATAGGTGCTATTTCTCAATTATTAAAAAAGTGGCCTTTGGTTGTTGAGATATCTCCGATCTTCAACTTAAAAAAAAGAAACATTTGTAAACTTTCTAATCATTTCAAAAAATATTTAAAAAGCCCCAAATAATTTTTACGACATTTTAAAATTGACATATTTAATTAACTGATAAATATTTCATTATGCATTTGGAAATCATTTTTTAAAATCATAATAATTTTGTTAAGGGTTATTCTCCACATTTTTTGGACAATTTTCCATAAGTTGGTTAGTAATACATACAGTCATACATAATATGTATATTTTAAACATAATTTCAAAAAATCCTCAAATTTAAATTCATTTTCAAAAAAAAACAAATTTTATATAAAAAATTAAATTTTCGAATCGTGCTTCGCATTCAGTTTAAAATACAATATGAATCGATAATTTTTTGAACAAAAAACTAGTTTCAACAAATTTCAGGTAACATTCAGACTTTTTAACAATTTTACCTAAAACTCATAAGTATTTTGTTAAAAAGCAAATAAATTTTGTTGATTAAATATAAAAATTGATATTTTATCCTAAAAACTATATCAGCTACCTTAGTGATGGTACATTTGTTGTAAAAATAAGATTTGAACACCTTAAATCTGATTTTAACAAGAAAAACTATGACTTTGACAGTCACTAGTTGAAGAACACTATTAAAAACACTTTTTAGTACACCTAGTGGCTTAGTGTATGTTTTAAAAATAATAATTTTATGAAAAACCTCACAGTTTGGAAAATATTCTGAAAATAAAATGAAATCCTGACATTTTCACCCCGGTTTACGGTGTAAACGTTTGCAAGTGTCTTCACGAGTTATCAAAACGTTACGAAAAAACTTTTTAAAGTGTTTATTTCCGTAAACTTTCTATTCAAACCAATCATTTTTCTCTTTCTCTCTCTCTCTCTCTCTCTCTCTCTCTCTCTCTCTGACTTTGCCGAAGGCACCAAAATAATAATAAAAATCCTCCTAAAAATACAGATTTATTTATATTGTTCGTACGATTTTGTATGAACAACTGCCAAGCCTATGGTAATTTCCAGAATTCACGAAGAATTGTTCCAAAGTGGTTATGTATAGGCTGCTTCTTCACGATGGAAATTTTTATAAATATTTCTAATATTTTTAGTTTTAGTAACACATAGAAATCAAAATTTATTTTGGGTGAGATTTCTGTTACACACTTCGATTTTTTACCGAATTCGGTAAAGTTTACCGAATTTTCAACTGCTGAACAATTTGGTAAACTGAAAATTACCAAATTCGGTAAAAACTTACCGGAATTCGGTAATGAAGTTCATCATTGTTCATCGTACAACCGAAATTCGGTTTTTTTTTTTTTTCATTTTGACAGATGGTTTATCGATCTAAACTTTACCGATTTTTCGACTACCAAATTCGGTAAAAAAAATGGTGTGTACATTGTATGTATTTAGTGTTATTAACACTATTCCTGGATCCCGCTTTACAAGCAGAAGTTCATTTTTTTGTTATTTTAGGTATTTTTGCAAATTTTTAGCGAATTTGATTTGATACCCGCTTAACTTTTCATGATCAAATTGGACAACTTTGGTCTGTTGGACTTAATAATTTTGAACATTTGTTTTATTTTATGAATTAAGTTCGCTACATCTTTTCCTAAAAATGTATGGCCTAAAAATACCTAGAAAGGTAGAAAATTGTGAAAATGTATATAAACAACAGGTTCATCATAATTTGTCCTGTTGAAAATGTTCATCTTGTTTCAAACATTCCAAAACATTAACCAAAACTACGCCTCCGCAATATTTTCTGCAAGACCAACTTAATTCATTTACTGAGCTGCAAAACATTCTAAAATTCCGCGCAAACACCGCGCAATGAAAAAGTTCCACCTCGGACGATGTTTGCTGGCTGACTTTCTGCAGAAATCCCCAGATGGGTAGGTGTAGAAACGCAACAACAAAAAAGTTCCACCGGACACGGCGACTCAAACAGACCTGTTCCGCGGCTTTTCGAGCCAAACCCAACTGAAGCCACACACAGGCGCGGTTGTTTGTGCCAGAGCAAGCTTTTCGCTGTTTGAGTTGACGAAAGCTGACCGGGAGTTTGAGTTCCCTGGGTGGTTTGAATTGAGTTTGAGAAGCGTGTCCGGCTTTACGGTCAGTAGAGGTACATATTAGTTTGTCCTATTGTTTGGTTTTAGCGGAAATTTGAGCAATTTAATGCATGGCTTGCATTTGGGTTGTTGAATGGAAAACATTGATTTAAAAAATGAATCTCACCTCTTAACCAGCGCCTTGTGCTCGTTCTCCTGGCTGATGGCGACCATGGCGTGCTTGCACGTGGGCACCACCTTCTGCCGGATGGTCCAGTAGCAGGTCACGTTGCGCGGGTACATCCCCGGATAGTTGGGACTCTGCAGGCGACACTTCTTCCGGTAGCACTCGTCGTACTGCCGGGTGCAGTACGTCCCCGGCGTAACCCGTCCCAGCTCGAGCAGCTCGTTCGGCGCTCCATACCTGGGTGAATTCAGAGCAAAAACAACAACAACAAAAAGAAGTGTAGAATTGTATCAGTTTCAGCTGGCAGTCCTTGAAAGTTGTCTCGTTTGTTGGTGGGAGATGCAGGAAGGGTTCGGGGGGAAATCGGAGGGAAATGTACAAAGTTTCACCAATCACTCTCCAAGGACGTTCTTCTTGACAATTATCGCCCAACCGGAACCGGGTGGCATCCGGAGCAAAAGTTTGCCGGTTCCGGTGGACAACGGCATCCCAATGTATCTCGATTTTGAATAAAATGTTGGTGTTTCACAATGTTTTGTCGTGTTTATTTTCAAATTACCAGAAGGTCCTGTTTATTTTGAAAACTCATTCAATAAATGTCATTCATCAAGTTTTATTCCCAAACCAAGTTTTAAGTACAAACTTAAAGTCTAGTTAGATTCCATGTCAACGGTCTTCATTGGGGTCTCCCCTTCAAACAGTTGCGGCAGCCTGAAAAATTTAACATAACCTTTCTGTTTCCAGTGATTTACCATCACTTCTTCTAGCAAACGTATGTGTGCCTTTTGAATGTGCATTTGAGAAGCACGAAAGGACTTGGGAAAACAAGTTTTGATTGCAGCATTTCCGCTACCTCCGCGTTTCCCGAAGGACTCTTCTTCCCCAACTCCGGATGCTGGGCTCTGTTCAGCTGCTTCCGTCAAAGACTCTCTCCCTCCTGTACGTGTGCGCCGTCCCAAATTTGCGAATGTGTGCCCGACTGTTTACCAAGTCTTTCGGTTGTTGTTTCCATTTGCTCCGGAGTTTGTCCTCACCGAATGCATCGTGTGCAGGCTCTTGTTTGCCAACATGGACTTTCATGGGCTCATGGACCACCTCTTCGAAAGTCGAGACGACGACGCAGGACGAATTCATACATTCGGTCCTTGATGTCCGTCAAATGTTTACTTCCGGGAGGGCAACTTCAGACGATGCTGGGATGCTCCGAAAGGCATCAAAAAGTGAACTTACTCTCGTTCCCTCAGTTCATGTAAGTGTATGTGTGAATCTCTTTGATTTGGGAAATTTATTGACTCAAGAAAATTTCAAGAAGACGGGATGCATCGTTCGAAGAACTAGAGCTGAATGCTGAAAACAAACACTACCAGCATAGCTGTGAAGTCACCTTAAAGAATTGAACACCTTCTTGAAAAGAAGGAAGTCTTCTGGGAAGTTCCGACTTTCTTTGAAATTGGTAACTAAATTCTTCGTAGCAAGATTATGTTGCTTGCAGATGACACAACTCGACAGTTTTGAAATCTTTGTCAGTGAACGTCTAAAATAAGAGGGTGCGCATGGTTGTTTGAAATGATTGCATAATCCCAAAAAATACAATTTTATTTATTGGCAGGGAATTCACTAAAATTCAATTCTGTCAATTGTAGCGTATTCAGGAAGCCCAAATCTATTGTACCTTGACGAAACTGAAGCGTTTACAGAAATAAACTTCAAAAATGTCGAGTTTTGTGATCCAACTAAAGTTTCTTCAATATTACTTGAAACCATATCTTATTTTAGTCCAACTTTTTACATAGATCAAAATTGTGGATGAAATTCGATGAAGCCGGCTTTAGAACGTTTTCCTTAGCAGCATTCTGGCGTACTGCATTTCTCTTTTTGGTTTAGGAACCGTGTCCCAAATTATGCACTGGTGCCGACCGATTTTACTTACGCGTCTACCGTTGAGATTGGCACCACTGTAACAAAAACAATTTTTAAAAGCATTCGAAAGGCTACTCAGTCCGTTTGATCTTACTCGTGCTTACAGTTGTCAAACCACCAACCTCCTGTATACTTAACAGAACAGAATACTGTCTGAGCCCGATCGTTGTCACCATCAAAGGTGCTGAACCGCATTCCCACGTGGACCTTCAAGGCATCCCCCGCCGTACCCGAATAACTGCCCAACTTCTTCAGGATGTACTTCTCCTGCTCGTTACCGATCTCAAACGAAGAATACCGCGCATAGTAGTATCGATCATCAAAGGTGACCATCTCGACGAGCAGTTCATGCCGGCCTGCGTTCGTTATCTCGTGAATGCGTTCCAGCCCTAGCCAGAACTCGCGGTTCAGATCCCCGAAGCCATCCCTGTAGTCGACCCAGCTGCGGTAAAAATCTTCCGAACCATCGACCCGCTGCTGGATCACCAACCAACCGTCCCCGGTCATCGCGTGGTGCTTCACACAAACCACCGGAAAGGGGGTCGAGTTCTTGGACAGCTGCATAAGGTACTGATCGTGTCGATCGACGTGCTGACAAGAGTTGACGATTCCTCCCTGAAGAGTGCGAATTGTGACGTTGCGAACTGAACCGGTGTTGTTCTTTAGGCAGATTTCTTCTAGATTGAGATATTTCCTGTAACGAGGGGACAGTTGAAGTCTTGCCAAGGTATTTCTCGGAACTTGAAACTGACGAGCATTCCAAACCATCGAAGCGCGATTTAATTGCAGCGTGGTGACCGAAGGTAACACTACGTTTTGCGGTCTGAGGACAACTTCCTGGGACGGCTTGAATAAACTTGAAGGAGGTTAGTATTGATAAGACTAAAAGACAACTTGGACGTGACATGTTGGAGACGAATAAACTATAATTGTAAACCACTTGAGGTAGTGGTTTCATAATTCTGCACTAAATAGGCAAAGTTATACCAATTAGCTGTTTAGTTCTGCCAATTAGAAACAATTAGATCGCTCACGGCGTGTTCAAAACAGTCGCAACCGCTGATGCAAACAAGTTGTTTCAACGCTCATAACAGAACATTTACCTGGCAAAGAATGTCGTATTCAAAGCTATTTTTTGCACTAGTGTTATTCAGCCTAACTGAATTACTTCAAGGTGCACATGGAAGTTGTCCCAAAATCGAAAAACGTGGTATTTCCTCCGACCACGAAGCCTCAATTACATCCCGTTTCGATAGTCTGCAATGCTTGTTAGTTACACTAATCACAGCTGATATTTATCAAATTTGAGTCGTGCATCTCATTTCAGAAAGTTTCTCAACGTGAAAGAAATGTGCTCCAAGAACGCCACCGACATCATCCAACACCCAGAGAAAATCATCAATTCTTGTGAGCACATCGATCGCCAGGATCAATATCTGCTCCAACTGACACCGAGCTCAACGCCCTTCCCAGTTCTCTGCGTGCTGCACCACCAACTAAGCGGAGATAATTGGCTGGTGATCCAGCAGCGATTGGACGGCTCGGAGAACTTCTTCCGCAACTGGGTCGAGTATCGCGAAGGGTTCGGAGATCTGAACCGGGAGTTTTGGCTGGGGTTGGAGCACATCCACCAGATTACGACCTCAGCAAGGCATGAGCTGCTGGTTGAGATCGGTAACTTTGGGCATGACCACTTCGGGTGGGCGAGATATTCGCGGTTTGTTGTGGGCGATGAAAGCCAGAGGTTTATACTGCAGGAGTTGGGGAGCTACAGTGGAACGATTGGCGACAGTTTGACTCCAAATTTGGGTAAACGGTTTTCCACCTATGACAACGACAATGAACGAAGTGGTTGGGAGAACTGTGCCGCTAGGTATAAGGGAGCCTGGTGGTACGATCACTGCTATGTGTAGTAAGTTTGTAATTTGAACTGCATGGAAGAATTAGTCAAGGTTTATTTCTAATTTCAGTGGAGCAAATTTGAACGGACCCTACGCTAAAACTAACAACCACTATTCAATCATTTGGTGGAGTTATGGTCATCAGAAAAGTTTGGGTTTTACGAGGATGATGCTGCGAAGAGTTGGCTAGAAGGAATAATACTTTGAATGACTTTTATATACAATAAAGAATAAAGTTTTATAAAAATTTCTAAATGGTTTTATTTCAATGAATATGTCCTAAATAGTTTCCCTCAGCAGCATTCTAACGTACTTCAAGCTCTTCATCGGTCTTCCCATTCCAAGCCAAATAATTGACTGGTACTTGCCGTTGTTCTCGTACTTTCCGTTCAAATTGGCTCCACTGGAATTAAAAAAATATCGTCAATTCTGCCCCTCAACCACCAAGATCTACTCACTCTGCAAAGCACTGATCGTACCACCACGCGCCAATATACGTCACGGCACAATCCGTCGACTGCGCCTGGTCATTATCGTTGTCGTACGTACTGAACCGCATCCCCAGGTGCGCCCTCAAACTATCCCCAGCCGTTCCAGAATATCCACCCAACTTGTTCAGCACGTACTTCTCCTCCTCGGTACCAATCTCAAACGACGAGTACCTCGCATAGTGGAACGTATTATCAAACCCGACCATCTCCACCAGCAGCTCATGGGGAGCCGCGTTCGTAATGTGGTAAATGTTCTCCAACCCGAGCCAAAACTCGCGGCTCAGGTTGCCAAACCCGTCCCGATAGTCGACCCAGTTGCGGAAAAAGTTCTCCGACCCGTCGACACGCTGCTGAATCACCAGCCAGCCATCGCCCGTAAGTTGGTGCTTGTGCAGACAAACCACCGCGATCGGGGCCGATTTGTCCCGCAGCTGTAGCAGATATTGACCGGAGTGATACGTTTTACGGCAGGTGTGGATCGTCTCGAGAGGCGTTACGAGTGACGGCGGTGAGGTCGTGTTTGCTTGCTGAAGCAACAGTTGACTAGAATTAAGATCATTGTGAATGCTCGACTGAGGAATTGGGGATTTCAAACGTACTTGGTCACTTCCAGCAACTTGGTCAGGTTTCGAACCAGTCCACCATCGACTACCGGACTTGAACTCACTCTCTTCAGCTGCTCAATCCCTTCAAGTATGCTGTGCTCATTGTGCGTCGTTTTGCGTTGACTCTCCAGAAACAGCTCGGACAGTTTCTCCAAATTAGTTACGGGTCCGTCAATTCTTGGGAAAATTACACCATCAAGATCAAGTCAACTCAACAGTAGCTTAGGAATCTTACAGACACTCCAAATGTTCTAAACGAGGACAAATGTGGCCGCATTCCTTGTCGGCTGACGATACGAACGCAGCTTTGAAGAACAGCAACGAAATCACTGCTCTGAGAGCAGACATGATCCCAACGGGTTCTGGACTTACACTGGGGTACGTTGAAAAGTAAATCAGCGGTCATTTGAAGTGGTCAAATGAGCGTGAAATTACTTGAACAGAAAATTACCTCTTGTTCGAACATTAATACAAAAGAGGCAATGTGGAAAATATCAAACAATAACATCCAAAAATTAAAGACTGCTTATTACTTATAAATATATTAATATTACACATAAAATTCTTAACAAAGGGTTGCCGGTATCGCTCAGGCTGGCAAGTAGCCAAAAATAATCTGAAATTTCGACTTTTCTGATTGGTAATTAATTAATTGATTAATTAATTAGTAGTATACAAGCCGTTAAGATGATTTTTAGTGATTTAGCCGTAATTGCAGTAATTTCTAGCATTGGTTGACTCTAACTCTGATTCTAACTCTGATTCCAACCACGACTAGATTCCTCAGAATTTGCTGACTTGAAAATATTTGCTAAATTTATGCTGAATAAATAATTTTAAATTAAAAAACACAACTCCTTTGGTTTTGGCCGTGTATTAGTTTCGAAATATTGATTAATTCAGGTGATCTGCAATTTATATTCGGGCGCTGAAAAACCTAACCAATAAATTCAATCCGAAATTTGGCTGGAGGAAAATGTGACTTCAAATCTATATTAGTTTGCGTAGTCTGCCACTTACTGTTTGGACTTTGACCACCAGACCATTTGAACAAATATGCCACAACCTAAGATGTTTTTTCTAACTATAAATGGTTCAAAGTTTATGTAATAACTAAGTATTTTTTTAATTATTTTAAATTATCTTTTGCATTTTGCCCGATAAAAAATGACAAATATGCAAAGGAAATTAAAAAAAAAAACAAAAAGTATCACAAATCACATCATTACATTAACATTAATGGTAATAAAAAATATCATGAATTTAAGAAAATATTTTGTTATGTCTTTTAACGATCTGTGGTCCCAAAGTTCAAAATTTTAAAAATATATTTAAAGTCTTTATTTGATTCAACATGCATAAATCACCGTTGTATTACAGTGTATTCTGAATAGTTTACAACCGATTTAAAAAGTTGTTTCAAGCAAATTCCAATTGCGTTCAGGTGCTCCCTTATTTGTTGGAGAAATTTTCAAGGGGGAGAGGGGGATACATATTTGAAATCAAATTGGTAAGATACCTAGCTTAAATTGCGATGAGATTAAGTATTTTGTTTATTTTCCTTAAAAAATCTTTTTTTTAATGTTTTACAGTTAAATGTAGTTTTTCAGGAGTGTAGGAGGTTTTACAATTTTTTTAAACTATTTCAAAAATTTTAAACCATCGTACAAATTCCAAAGTAAATTGAAAACAAAAATATTAAATTGCTGTTACATTGCTTGATACAATTTTTAAAATAAAACATATAAAGCCAATTGTTTTTGAAGCTTTCTTAAATCTATTATTGATTTGAAATTGACGAAAGTGAAGCAAAGCCCAAAATTTCATGTTTTCAAGCACTTTAAATAGCAGAAAAGCACCTCAAAACTACCTCCAGAAAACCCGATGTATCTCCTGTGGTCAGGTTCATTTTTTCCAAAACTGATCATATCCTGAAAACAGGAATAATTTCTCGTGGAATGCAACTGGGTAGACCAAAATGTAAAAAGGGTTTAAAAAGCAGTTTCCCTTTTTGAAATGGCAATGACGTCTAGTTTATGTTGATTCACAGAGCAGAATTTTAGCCGTTTCAATGAGGCTCGTACAAATTTTATTTAAATAAAAACATTTTTTTCACCCCAAAAAAACTTCAAAATTTCAATGAAAACTTAAGTGGAATCAGCTCTTATCAATTTAATTTAAAAAATAAAAATAAAAATCTTTAGAATTTCTGATTTTTTTTTCGATGTTTAGTTTCGCTATAAAATTATTTTTGCTAGTATTTCTATTTTCGTTAAATCTAACATTTTTTTTAACTAATGATTACAAAACAACAAAACTGGTGTAAAGTGCATTTTAAAACACTTTTTGCATTTAAATGTTGGGACTATGGCTTGTTATTTAATTTTTTCTTATTTTGTTGCCCCCCTTTCGAAACCAGCCAGAACCGAGTTACTAAAACTTTGAAAAATATTTGCATAGGCCTAACATATTTAAAAAAAAACAAACTTCTACTGTAACGTCAAGTCCGAAACATCAAATTCTGAACCCAAAGTTGGTTCTTGCGGAAAATTTAACGAACATTTAGAATTTTAGGGTGAGAAATTTTCTTTTGAATTTCCGAGTAACAGCCATAAAAACTGAAAGAAGGATCTTCAAATCGATCAAATCAATAAAAAAAACAAGAAGAATTGTAGAAGTAAGCATTACAAACGATTCATCATGAAAATAAATCCGATCTAGTTTATTTAATTATCCAGTCGATAAAATATTCCAGATTATAAAAAAAACCATTAAATGAATAAAAAAATATCATAAATTTGATTGATTTTTTATGTACACCTATCGTTTAAAAAAAAGTTAAAAAAAAATAATCTTGCATAGTTTTGGGATCATCCGGTTAAAGTTCCAGTAATTCTGGCAATTTCAGACAGATTAGCAAGTAATTAATGGTACCGGGTGTAGGGATTATGGGTTGCAGGATTGAATATGTAATAAATTATTAAATGAGTATTTATTATAAGATTGATATAATTCATAAATAAGATTTAAGAGCGCAACAAAAAGTGCGCACCTTCATCAATATTGCCATGCTAGCAGACAGATTGCGTATTGAGTGCGAGAGCGCGCTAGCGAGCTGCGAGAGAGAACAACGAGCGAGAAAACAACGGGATGCGCGCGGCCGGCGAAAGAGAGAATGAAGATTGTCAAATCAGTTTTGTGGTTAATTTGTGTGGAATAAGACGTGTTGTTTGTTAATTGCAAAATATCGTTGCTTTTATTATAAAAGAAAGTCCCCGATCACGACACCGGGCACCACTTGACTAATGATATGTGACTTATAGTGAAATTCAAAAATTTGAAAAATTAAAAAAAACATAGATCACAATCCCAGACTGAAGAAAATCATTTATTGATCTATTTCGATTGCCAAAATGCCAAAGCCTGACATCGCCAATATTCGACACATTTTCACACCTGCTATCGAAGGCTTGTGCGACTTAGTACACACATACAATCAATCGATACACACACAAGCACACTCATTCATACGGGAAACGTGATTGGATAAGGCTCGGGAAAGGATGACGATCGTCGTCGTCGTCGTCGAAGCAGAAGGCAAAAGGCAGTTTTGCATTTTCTGCTGAATAATTTTACCTGACAATGGCGTCTGATTGACTTATGAATTTGTACCGGATCCGGAACTCGAACGGCGTCCCAGCCTGCATCGGTGCATGGAATACCTGGCAGGAAGAGAGAGAGAAAGGGTTTCGATTAGAACATGAAAGGTTGATAGAAGGCGGAAAAAAATCATCCTAGAATCGTAGGAAGAGGTACAAGCGCAAGGAAATTACTATCATCCATATTCGAGTGAAATGTACATTTGCCGGAAGAACCGCCCTGACATGGAACCATATGTGTCTACCTTTAGGGTGATAGGGTTGAGACGGATATTGAGATGTTGAAACGAATGGAATGTTTTTTTTTTATTTATTTATATTTGAAGAAATTTAAACAGATTAATTCGGAATATAATTTTTGAAAAATCAGCTGATGAACTTCGAATGTAATTATAAAAAGGCATTTTATTTTTGATCAATACTCTACGAAGAGTTCCAAAATTCGATCGAGGATTCAATCCGACTCATCCCGACGAAACAACCAGACAGATGAAAAGCAAACGCAAGTCACAAAAAAAAATCCCGAACAAGTTTTCAAATTTCCCCACACCCCCACTCAACTTGCAATTGTGTCTACTCTGCCTGTGTTTAGACGAGCCCCCTGAAAACGGCCTGCCTGCGTTTCAATTGGGAAATCGCTTCACCTTTCCATTTTCCAAAAAACGGCGAAGGGTTACTGACACACGAGGCCTTTTTGCGCGCGCCAGCCCAGCACGCCATCAGGCAACATTCCTTGTCCTGATGAACCCCGAAATGAACCTTCCCCGTCAGACCGGGTGCCATTCGTCGCCCCGGAAAAATGCATATTCATGATGCCTGAAATGAGAATTTATGGTACGGCAGATGCTGCCAGGGATGGTTGGGGGATAGGGTTGGGTGGTAATGGAAAGGGGTTCGAGTTGGAACATCACTCAATGAGAGCTCAGTCATTTGGCATGGTGAGTGTAGGTGATTGGCCAAAATCTTTAAATTTTGATGTGCAATTACTATTTTGATGTTTTCTCACTGAACCTTTCTCTCCATTACATAATTTTCATGAGTTCTGCTCTTTTCAAGGCATGATTCATTTATTAGTTTATGGCATTCCCAATATTAATATTGTTTAAAATGTGAATGTCTCAAGATTGATACTATCGATTTTGGAAAATGCAATTGCATAAAATTGAGACCAAACATGCTGTCTCATACAACTACAGAGTTTAATTTTGTTACAGAAACATCGACTAATTATGACAAAAAAACGTTACATACTCCTCCTCTAGGTGGTTGGTGCCTCAAAAAAGTGTATAAAAAACACTTACTTTTAGTCAAAACATCTGAGATCCGGCCTCAAAATAACTGCATTAAAAATACTAAAATGCTTATAACTTTTGATAGGGTTGTCAGATCTTCAATCTTTTTAGCTTGTTGGAAAGGTCTTTTGATTACCTATCCAACGATGGGTCGCATGATAGATCCGGACAACTTTTTCATCCAAATATTTGAGATCCGACTTCAAAAAGTGTATAAATAACACTTAAGTGCTCATAACTTTTAATGGGGTTGTCAGATCTTCAATCTTTTGAACGCGTTGGATAGGTCTTTCGAATACCTTTCTAACCGTATATAGCATTTCTTACAAAAACCACCCTTTAACAATCTTTCGAAGTTTAGCTAAAATCGTTCTTTTAGCATAACTTTTGAAGTACTTTTCTAAACTTCTTAATATTAACCAGGGTCTTGTGGGACCCCAAGATGGATCGAATGAGACCAAAACGGTCCAAATCGGTTCAGCCAGTCCGGAGATAATCGTGTGCATATTTTCCGGTGCACGGACTTACAGACATACACACGCACAGACATTTGTTCAGAATTTGATTCTGAGTCGATAGGTATACGTGAAGGTGGGTCTACGAGGTCGAATAAAGAAGTTCATTTTTCGAGTGATTTTATAGCCTATCCTCATTGAGGTGAGGAAGGCAAAACTAGATTGGCAAAAATCTACAACCATATTTTTTACAATAATTTTCAAAAACATGGTAAAGTAGAGTCATTCCAGAATTGTTATGTCACTTTTTGAAGTGCTTAAAAGACCTACAGCATTAAATATGAATTTACACCAGTTTTACGAAAATGCGAGCAACTTGAAGATTTTAAATGTTTTTTGAACCTCGAATGCCCATTTCTTGATCAAATTTGACATGATTTCATTTCATATCGATTTGTTATGGCTTAAAAGGGACTAATTTAATTGACATCTCATTATTTTTACTTCTTGCTTTTGCGAATACCACTTTGTTTTGAATATACTTAGTTAAAAACAAGTCAAAAGTTTGCAATATACCACATTTTTAACATACTCAATTTTTCATAATATGTTATATGGGTACGAAAATTCTTGTATTAATTTTTCAAATTAATTAGGTTTAGGAAAGAAGAAATGTATTTTGTGACAATTTGAAAATGCAATGCTGACAAATTCGAATTTAGAGAAATTTTGCATATTTTGTGGTATTGATGAACAGTATTTTTTTAAAAATTTGGAAGTCATTTTTATTGAATTGTGGAAGATTCAATATTACCTATTTGAAAAAGTGGCATTACGCCAGAAAAATGGAAAAATTACATATTTTCAGAGGTAAAATAACACAACTTTTCGGACAGAAAAGATGTACACTTTCCCAGATAAAATATCACCATGATTTTATTTTCCAAATTATGCAAATTTGAGTTTTTATAACGATATTTGTGAATATTTGAATATTTGACACTAAAAACTATAATCATTTAAAAACCTTAACTAAATTAGTCATCGTTGAATGCCCCCACAGAAATTATGAAATTTTAGGCTTTTTAAAAAAGAAATAGGCTAGTTCGTCCAAATAAAATGTAAATCGACAAAAAAGTCAGAGGTTGGTGTGAGCAAACACTTTTTTTTACAAAAAATCTGTTGGCAGGGTATTGAAATATAACTTTTCATCTATTATCAAAACAAATTTGAAAACAATTGGTTGTATCATTGCTGAGATATAGCTATTTGAATTTAGCAGTTTCAAAAAATGGGTGCCACGATATCTCAACAATGCCTTGACCAAATCGGCTCAAAATTTTTGCGAAGACTCGTTAAACCGGTCCTGTGTGCATAACGAAGGCCGATTTAAAAAAAAAACTTATTTTATAAAAAATATAAAAATAAAAATTGTGTTTTTCTTTTAAAAAGTTGTTAGTTTTTGATTTTTTAATTTTTAAAAAAGCCAAATTTCAAAATCGGGCTCTGTCATGCACACGGGATAGGTCTTGAGAGTCTTCACCCCAAATTTTATCCAAATTGGTCCATCCCATCTTGAGATATCGTGGCACCCGCAAATCAACTCGGTGTTTCGAGAAAAACGCTTCTAAAGTTTGAAAGTCCGCTTTGCGCACGGCAAAATGTTGAGCTTAAAATCGTCTCTAACTGAGTTTAATCATGTTATTTCTTCATGAAACTTTCAGGACTGATTGAAAATCATCTTTTTAGTGGATTCAATAAATTTTCTGTAACATGAAATTTTGTGATTTTCTACACGTATAGCCCCTTAAATTAACAAAAGATATATGTGACTTTTTATACCCCTAGTTATTAAAAAGAATTAAAAATTTAAGCATTTTCAAAAAATATATCGTCTTGAAAATTTGAGTATTGTTAGCAATATAATATAAATTGCATCCCAAATTGCAAATTAAATAAAATAGTTTGTTTAAAAAACTTAGTATATTTTCTCAGTTTAAATTTTGGATTTTTGTTTTGGTAATCTAGTAAAAATCATAGCAAAATTTCGCAAATTATGATAAGTTAAAAAAAATATGCATGAGCAATAAAAAAATAATTGTGAGAATAAAAAAATATCCAAAATTTTCATAAATGTTTTTTGTGGGAATTCGGAAATTGTAGTATTTTCATATCGCAAAATATGAGAATTTCAGTTTCGTGAGAATTTAATGATTTTATGCTCAAATTCTAATCTACTTAAATATTCATTCCTGTTCTGGGATCATCCATAAACCACGTGGACACTTTTTTGGGAATCTGTTACCAAATGTTAAATCTTTTTTGTATGGATCGTGGACAATCGCCATACCCCCCCCCCCCCCAACCCCCCCTAAGTGTCCACATGGTTTATGGATGGTCCCTATAACCTTTTCCAAATTTTAAGTTTACTTTACAATAGGACGAAATCTTGGGCGTTTTTCAAGGAAGCTAACATTATTTTGAAAAATTACCTTAAAATAATGAAAAAATCAGTATTAAAATAGATATTTTTATAATTGGCAGTATAAACATTAATCTTTTGCAAACCTTAACAAAATTTGTCATCGTTGAATATGCATACCAAGATGCGCACCCATAAGGGTACCCAAAAAAATGACCCCCTGCTCCGCAAGCAGGAAAACGGTTTTTGGGTTATTTCAAGCATCTGTGCAAATTTTGAGTGAAATTGTTTAAGATTAACCCATTGATATCCGAGCCTAAAGCTGGAGAATCGTTCTCGATTATCGTTAATAACTTTTCAGGATCGAGTTTTACATCATTGGTATGTTCTACAAAGTTGTAGAATATTACATTTCCAATGAGAATCTAACTTTTGAAAATATTTCAATGAAAGTAGAGCACCGTGCAGACCAAACCGTAAGAAAATTGGTTTTCCATACATTTTTTTTTTCAATTTTTCCCATACAAACTTCACCTTCGAGTATCAATGGGGAAATCTTGACCGATTTTACTCATATTTGGCCCAGAGTCCTGACATGGCTCAAAGTACAATACTCAGCTAGTGGAGCGAGGTTTAGAAAAAAAGTTCAATATTCTGGGCACCCATAAATTGAGTGTTCGAACAAATACGCTTATTTGTGACTTCAAAAAATCAAGTTTAGTGAACGTTTAAAAACAAAAATCTGCGTCTTTTAGTACTCATATTGGAAATAAAATAAATTTAAGTTCGTAGTTCGTTATCCATGTTGAAAACAATGTTTCTATTTTAGAATTAAAACGGTATTTTGTGACAGTTTGATTTTTTTAAATTCAAAGCACTGATTTAATAAAAAAAAAAACTTTATAAAATAATGCCATGTTTGATACCCACATTGAACATTATAGTAGTTTCCATAAAATTGTGATAGTTTTCGATTATTGCTTTAAAAAACACATCTTCAACAAAAAAGGCATTGTCTCCTAATAATTTTACAAAAAAAAGTGTGTGCCAAATTGAAAAGCTTTGCTGTTTGCTCATGCAGGGCACTGCCGTGGGACGATTCATGTTTTCCTTCCAGGTCCACCCACCCCAAGTACGTGTCGTATGTGCGCAAGAATGTAAATTTGGATATGAATTATGCCCAAGCCAGCAGCACCATCGTCACCACCTTTCCTCGTTACAATGTAGCAAAAAGGTATAAAGCTCTCTCTCTCTCTCGCTCTCCCCCTCCTTCTTCGAACGCAAAACGTGATCTTCCATCAGGCGAGGGACATAATTCTTGGATGCATTAGAAAAATTGGTTTCTGGTGGTGCCACAACTTTTCCGTTTGCCATGTCCAGGAAAGAAAGGGGGCCCCAGAATCACTTTCCGATAGCATACTTCCAGGCGTTGGACTGTTTGTTTAGGACAGACTTGGACCGCACCGAAGAATATCAAATTAAAATGTTGTCCCCAGGTTATCTCCTGGACCAGTCGTCCACAGCAACCCACACCAAAATATCTGACGGAGGTTTGCTGGTCCGAGAAACGGAAAACGAACGGATTTTTCACCGAAATGCAAATGTTTGTGCTTTCCCTGAAATTAATGACTGAACGGAAAACGGATGGTGACGAGAAAGCGATTCCCAGTGGCAGGACAACAATCGGTTTGGGGGTTTGAGGTCTTTTTGCAGGATTCGGAAGGACAACTTTTCCCATGGAAAAGTGCACGCACACACACGTGGATGAACTTGTGTGGTTATGCCCAGTGTTTATACACTTTCGGAGTCTTTCTATTTGTCGGTGCAAATGGGTGCAGTTTATGCGATGACACTTTTCAATTAAGTTTGCATACATTTCGGGGGTAAGTTTTTGGGGGGAAAGGATTTGTCTTGCATATGTGTGAATTTGAGTTTTGAGTTAGGTGCCTGCCATATGCCATTCACTTCTGCCAACATGGTAGGAAAATTTGACGACAGAAATCAGCACTTTTGAGATTACAATCGTGGCATGACTCGGAATGTTGGTATGAATTTGTTCTCTGGGGATGTTTGAAGTGAACGTCACATATTCAACAAACTTATGAATGAGGGGAAGCTGTAAACTTTAACCCCTTTTGACAGGTGAAACGATTTGGAATTTGATCCATCGCAATCATTATTTCAAAAGAACAAACTTAGAACACGTTTCACCTTCAGAAGTAAAATAACATTCCATAAATTTTAAAATACTTTCCTCTTCAAACCACTCCAATCATTCCTCCTTTTGAAATCAGATGTTTGGTCAAAGCAACAAGCCATAACACAGTTTTCATTTTTTCTCCTGTTTTCATGAATCAAATTTCTTCACTTTTCATTCAATTCGGGGGTGGTTCTTATTTGGATTGCTCATCTTAGTCCTGGATTCTAGCAGCTAGGTGGTTAAAGAATAGAGAAGAGCGGGAAGACTCTTTCTTTTCTGTAAGTTTTGTCTGAACCATTTTATTTGGAGAAAGGCACTATTTTTTTACACTCTACAAAATCGGCCGATTTCGACAATTTTTTTTTATTTGGCTCAAACTTTGTGGGGACCTTCCTTATGACCAAAGAAGCTTTTTTGTGTCATTGGTTCTCCCATACAAATCTCGATACAATTTTGGCAGCTGTCCAAACAAAAATGGTACGTAAATATTACAACACAGCTAAAAAAGTAGTAATCCAGCTGCGTGTAAAAGGCCTGGGTGTAAAATAAATATTGCATTATTTTATGCAATTTTATGTGATTTTACACCCTGAAATATGTAGCCCATCAGTATGGGAAACCTACTTGACCAAAAAGTCAAGTTCATATTTGCGTTTATCCTTACAGTTTTTATCGGTCGAGTGGGCTAAGGCGCCAGTCCTTACTGTTGGTGCTGGGTTCGAATCCCGTCGGTTGCAACTTTTTTTTGTGTTTGCAAAAATTGTACATGCAGTGTGTAATATTAAGTGTTTATTTTGACCAAGGTGATGTGCATGCTTTTACATGCGATTTTACCATCGGATTTTTTGCTGTGAAAATCTGTAACTTTTGAGTGATTTTTTGATAAAAAAAAGACACCAAGTCTTCAGCAAAGTTGTAGGTATTGTTGAGGACTATTGAGAAATAAAATATGTACTCGGAAAACAAAATTTTACTGATTTATAATTAATTTCCCAAAATATGTATTTTTTTTATTTTCGAGATTTTTTTATATGTTTTAGGAGACAAAAACCCGCAATTTTTGAGCCATAGAGAAGTACGGTCAAAAAGTTTGCTGCCGAGATATGATTTTTTTTTAAAATAATGATAATGTTGACTAAATTGTTTATGTAAAATTGAATTTGCAATCGAAAAGTACTTTAAAGTTTTTTTTTTAAATAGGGCCCAGTTTGCAAGATATAGCCACCGAAAGTTTGATTTCATGCGAAATAATTGCAGTTTTTCGATTTAAAAAAATAGTGACCATCATTGACCATTTCTAAAAATATATTTTTCGAAAAGTTGAACATTTTTTTTTATAAAATTGTCTGAGAGACATTGAAGATTGAACCTCCGGTTGCTGAGATACAGTGGTTTAAAGAAAAAGAAACAGGAAAATTAAAATTTCTAAGTCTTTTGAATTTTGAAATATTGAATATTTGACCGTGTTTTTTTGAATGTTAACAAAAAAAACACTCAAAAATTTCAGTTTTAACAACATTGGTATTAATTGATTCCGGCGTTGAAACGTCACGAAATTTTTCACTTTTTTCGAAATATGGCTCGGATGAGATCAAAACCTGTCCCAAACTTGAATATTATTACAGATTTGGATTGGAAATTGAATTTTCTACAAGTAATGACTTTAGAAAACTAGTTTTAAGTTGAACTTTTCGTTGAAACGGAGTGAAAAATAGTGAAATTTTGACCCTCTTTGGTTTCATACAAATACATAATTTATGTTTTGACGATTATAAACATTTCTATTCGTTGATCCAATAAAACAACGAATAAATAATTAAAATGTGTCGATTTTGTTGCTCAAGCATGTGTTAGATACATTTCATACATTTCGATAGTTATAATATTTTGTATGAAACACTCAGTACATTATTGAATGTCTCTTAGACAATTTTGTAAAAAAAATACTGTTCAACAAACCACGCACTTTTTTAAACAATAAAAAACTAAAATTTAGTTTTTTTTACAAAATTAACCCATTTGGGAATAATCCATACATTTCATAGGATTTTTTTTAAATACTCAAAATTATAATAAAACTACGTGTTTTTGAAAAATTCTTTTTTTTTTGTTTTCAAAATATAGGTATATCATAGATTATTGGTGTCAAATAATTGGATTTTTTTTTCAAAAATACGTATGTTTGTATTTTTTTTAGTATTTCAAAAAATTGTCTTGTTACTTTTGAAATGTATGAAAAAATCCCGATTAAAAAAAACTGAAATTTTGAGTATTTTTTCAAAAGTACATAGTTTTGGGAAAATTTGGGGCATTTTCAAAACTGTGTTTGTGAAATGCATGAAAAAAAATCGATTATATGATTGTTAAAAAACTTGAATTTTAAGTCTTTTTCGAAAATTCGAAGTTTTATGCAAATTTTGACTGTTTTCATAAAATGTTGTTTAAACTTTCAAATTTATGAAAAAATCCCGATCATTTGATATGGCATTCCATAAGGCAAAAACATTAATATTGAGTATTTTTTCAATTTCGCATTTTCAATATATAGGAAAAATACGTTTTCAGTGAAAATTTTCATGTTAACACAATTGCTATGGATAGCAGACATCATCCCAATTCCAACAAACTATATTTTTTGGAAGTTTGGATGTTTTTTCATAGGATTATAGCCAATGTCCCCCCCCCCCTCTGCCGAGCTACCGTGGCCGTGAGAATACGGGGTTCGCCTTGTAAGCGAAAAGTGATGGGTTCGATTCTTGTCTGGCTCGGCAAAGCCCCAGATCCCTTAAAAGAGTAAATCTGTTCACTGGGAATACTGACCGGTAGGGGGTGGGTTTCAACTAGCGACGTGCTGGATTTCCAATCTAGAAGTCGTGAATTCGATTCTCGTACCGGGATGATAGCTCAAATCGCATAAGCTCTGTACTTTAGTTAAGCATTGAGCCGTGCAAAACCGGGGCTTGACTGTAGCTAACCTTTTTTTGTTTTGCCTTCTCACCTCAATGAGGAACGGCTATAAAATCACTCGAAAAATGAACTTCTTTTTTTGACCTCGTAGACCCACCTTCACGTATACCTATCGACTCAGAATCAAATTCTGAACAAATGTCTGTGCGTGTGTCTGGATGTGAGTCCGTGCACCGAAAAATATGCACACGATTATCTCCGGACTGGCTTAACCGATTTGGATCGTTTTGGTCTCATTCGATCCGTCTTGGGGTCCCACAAGACCCTAGTTAATATTATGAAGTTTAGAAAAGTGCTTCAAAAGTTATGCTAAAAAACGATTTGGCTATAGTTTGAAATATTGTAAAAAAGGGTGGTTTTTGTAAGAAAACCCGTTATGCTATATATTGTTAGAAAGGTTGAGAGACCTTTCCAACGCGTTCAAAAGATTGAAGATCTGACAACCCCATCAAAAGTTATGAGCACTTAAGTGTTATTTATACACTTGTTTGAGGCCGGATCTCAAATATTTTGATGAAAAAATTGTCCGGATCTATCATGCGACCCACAAGCCCAAAAGATTGAAAATCTGACAACCCTATCAAAAGTTATAAGTACATTAGTGTTTTAAGTAAAATTTTTTTTGAGGATGAATCTCAGATATTTTGATAAAAATATGCGAGGAAGGCACCAACCACCTCAAGGTGGATTAAGTAACGTTTTTTTCGTTAATCTTCAAAAAAAAATCAAACTTACATGAAATTTAAAAAAAAACTATTTTTGCACTGAAACGATTAAATTTCTTATAAATGGAATTCCTAATCGACTGAACAAAAAACACTATCCTAAACCAAATCTCCCCACTCTCCTTAAGTTGAGGTAAGAAAACTTATGCCTTCCAGGCAGTTGCTTTAGGACAAGCTGTCACGTTTGATATCCGGGACTTGCAACTTTAGGGTCTCGAAATCTAACGAATACAATCTGCGTATCGTCTGTTTGACGATGTGACTTTCAGGAGCTAAAAACTGAAAAAAGTCCATCAAACGGATTGAAATTAATATGTTTTTTTGTTTTCAAAAAAGTTTAATATAAAATAGTAATACCAAAATGTTAACCCCTTCGAAAAAAAAATGCAATAAAGAATTGAAAAACAGGATGAAAGAAAACTCTGATTCAATAAGACTGAAGAGATCAGATTCAGGAAATTTAAAGTTTTCCACAAAAAATGTCTAGATTTCCATCGACGCCTCAACAAGCTCAACACAGTTTCAAAGTTTCCATTGCCGTTTGACTTGTAAATCAGCAAAAATATAAACGATACTTGGCTCGGAACCCCCTAACAAGCAATCCCAACCCTGAAACATATTCGTCATATTCAATCGAAAGTTTTCCGTCCCACCCTCAATTTCCCCCATCGAGAAAAGCTGTCGGGACACGTCGCTAAACTGGAACGGATATGTGTCATATAGTTGTCGTGCTCGTGCAGTTAGTTAGTTTGTTTGCCCAAGATAAGGCCCAGACGACGACGTCGGAAGCGAAACAGAGAAGCTATGATTTTCAGGCGGCGCCCTCTTTTTTTGCATGCATGCAAATGGCATATTACATGAGCATCATCCCACTTTTCTGAGGGAGAAGGGGGGAATGTTTGGAGTTTTCCAAGTGACACGGCCTGAGGGTAAAACTTTCAGCTGTGATATCGGAAGCATGTCTAAATGATTTTGCTCGGAGGTGATGGATTGGAAGAGGGGGGTAGAATCATCCGGCATAAATAGATCGAAGTTGTGGAAGTTTGAAACAGTTTACTGCTGGATGTCAGTTTGATGTTTTCGAAGAAACTGCCTGCAGGATTGTTTTAAATTTTATAAAATAAATTTCTAGTTGACATTAAACAAACTCAAGGTAGCACTTCAAATTCCTTAACTGATGGCAACATTACGTAAACACCATAAATGAAACAGCAAATGAGTTTATGTTACGATTACAGCTTCTCCGAGCTCCCCAAGCTCAGCTCATCATCGCATCACTTGCCAGGGCATCACAAGGTCTCGTATCGTCCGCCCTAAAGCCGTTCTAATTTCTTCTAATAGCCTGTAGTCGATATTTAATTACTTACTCGGCTCTTATCTAATGCCATTGTAAAACATTACTGCATCATGTTCGCAGCAGCAGCAGCATCATCCACCCTCTCTAGCAGGAAGAAGATCTCCGCCTCCGTTGGTCGGAAGCCGGCGACACAGATTTACCGAGCCCGATAAGCAGTTATTAGCAATTTGAAGACAAACAGCAATTTCATTTCCTCACAGAATTTCCCTCCCCGCGTGCCCCTCTGCGTTTAAGCCCAGGGATCGCAAACTTTTGCGGTGCCTTTTGCCGGGGAAGTTTGACTGTCGATGTAGGATCTAACCTCCTCCTCTCAGATTTCGCAGTACGGGGTTGGGGTTTGGACTGTGGAATGGGTGCACTGGATTATCACCACCCATGGGGAGGAGGTCAGGGGGTTGGGTACGGCACACCTCACGAGGCCTCCGACGATGAAAAGTTTACGCTTCCTAGCTTGTTCCGCTTGTAGTTGATAACAAATCTGGGACGGAAAGCTGTGCAGAGAGTGTTTCAAAACAATTCAAAACAACGGGGCTAAAACATTTGAAACTTTAGAATTCAAGTATTTGTTTCAAAATTTGGTAGCTAAGTTTCATAAAATAACATTTATTGTCTAATGTTTGTTTTAACTTCACAATACAATTTTTAAGACTGTTAATTTTGAAATCCAATACTTTTAAAATTTAACGTTATTTTTATTAGAATTTGTTTCATTGTTGTACTTAATTTATTAATTTTGAAACATGCTGTAAACTTTTCATTGCGTTTTAGTCCCTTTTCAGGGCATTAAACCCTTAAAAAAGTGGTGGAAAGTTCTCGAAATCATTGAAAAAAAGGTCGCGGTGTGCCCAAAGATGTTGGGCCATCAGTCGTGTGGTGTTCGTTGGATCGATCGAAGTGTGAATTGGCGCGCGCGAATCCGCGGGAAAGTGGTAGAAAGTTCTCGAAATCATTGAAAAAGGGGTCGCGGTTTGCCCAGAGATGTTGGGCCATCAGTCGTGTGGTGTTCGTTGGATCGATCGAAGTGTGAATTGGCGCGCGCGAACCCGCGAGAAGTAGATCGGAAATGAATTGAAATAGAGATTCGCATCGTTGAATTATATATTATATTTTCATTTCGTTTTGAAAGCCCATCCCATAGCATCGTTGCTCGGATGGCACGCCGGCAGTAAGAAGTTAAACATAAAAATTGTACATCACGGAATAATACGTTAATTCAAAATTCATTTCGTTTTGAAAGTCCTTCCCAAAGCATCGTTGCTCGGATGGCACGCCGGCGGTAAGAAGTAAAAAATACGCGATTGATAAGACCTTCTCATAGCGTCGTAGCTCGGAAGGCAACGATTGTTTCACTTTCTGGTCATATCATCTACCAAGATGAATCCTGACCTTTCCTTTCCTTCCCCTACTAACACAATTCCCCCACTTCCCGTGATGCTTGAAGGAGATGCTGTGGATTCAACGGTCTCATGTGGTGTCAACAGGTATAGAGCGACAAACTCTGTGTCTGATGAGTCTGCAACTTCAAATATCGGACTAACATTCCTACCTTTGTTGAACTGCATCTCCTTGGGGGGCGCCGGTATTGACTCAAAGCAGAGATCTTCAGGGGTTATACAGTGTGGATGATTAGCTCCCACTACTCATCTGTTGGTTCATTGTGTAACTTCAGCTGATCCGTCAATAACGGAGTAGCAGCTCATTGGCAGTCAACCATGCTCATGCTCATGCTCAGGGCATTAAACCCTTAAAGGGTTTTTTTAAAATAAGAATTCAAATTATTAATTTATCATATCAGAGTGGTTTCTTCGTCCATTTTATTTTTATTTTTAAGGAAATATACTTTTAAAGAATATTTAATATTATGTTTAAAACGGAAACTTTGACTTTTTAAAACGAATTTTTAATTAGCGTTTGTTGAATTAATATCAGGCCGTTACATATATTTTTTGAAGTTTACAACCCTCGACTCTGAACGTCGAGGGGGAAGGTGGCAAAAAATTGAAGTATAAAAATTTAAACTACGAGCCATGGTTTCAACATTTCAATGGAAATAGTTTTTTTAAATGCATTATACACCTGTCCAGTTGTTTTTCAATCATTAGTTTCTGAAATATTCAAGCATTAACGCAAATTTTATTTTCCGCAAAAAAAAATTGCGGTGCTGTACTTATAAATTTCATAAAAAATCAAAAAAAAATTAGATGAGCCCAAACATGCTAAATATGATTATCAATGTAGAATGCCTTTGAAATTTTTTAAAATTGATTTCACTTTTGAATATTGAAGTTTTTTTTTACCAATGTTGAAGGGAGAGGGAGACATAAACTTTGAAAAATATTTGCACGGCCTAAATAATAAAAAAAATACTGTAACTTTTTGGTAACGTTCTAATAAGTAATATTCCTAATTATTCACTAATAATTTGACTTTTTTTTACCTTTTTTTTCGATGAAACAAATATGTAATAAAAATTTTTTGCATATAAAATAAGCAGGTCAGTTAAAAATCTGTATTATGAAAAGGTTTCTGAAAAGTTTTCATATCAATACTAGGGCAAAATTTTAATTTATTTGAAAAAAATACATAGTAAATCTCAAAATATTTTTTTTGCAATTCCGTCGTGAAACTACTTACTTTTCCTGTCATTCTCGAACGACAAAACAGCCTACTTTTCTGTACCAAAAATAACAGAATCGAATAGTAACCCTTTTCAAAACAAATGCTGAAAAGTTCTACTTTTCAGCACTGAAATGGATGCTGAAAAGTTGAACTTTTCAGCATTTGTGTCGAAAAGTTATACTTTTCAAAAAAAAATTGAATTAAACGATTCATTGACTCAATGCATGGATATTTGTCCTATAATTCTGTTCAAAGGGTGTTTTCGGAATTGCAAAAAATGTTGTATGGAACTCGTTGCAAAACTTGAATTTTTCATCACTTGTCGTATTTATCCAACTCGGTGAACCTCGTTGGATAAATGTACAACTCGTGCTGAAAAAATCCTCTTTTCGCAACTTGTTGCATAAACTACTATTTTCTTCACTTTTTAAAATTATTATAATGCACGGAGTTTTTTTCCGGTTTTTGTTGAATATCTTAGGATTGAAATCGAATTTTGGGGATCTGTGGAAGTTAAAATGTTAAACACAATTGCACGATCACGAAGATATACTTCACTGTAAAAAAAGTTTTCGAAGAGTTGAAATAATTTCAAAACAAAACTATACTGAACATTATAGTTTGGAAAAATCAAACAATGAATATTTTCAAGGAATTTTAATTTCAATTGCCCTCGCTACTATTGATTTATTTTAAAAATGTAAAGAAAGAAAATTAAAATATCAGTTTTTTAAACTATTCCTTAAATTTTCAAATTCAAATTTGAATCATTTTTATCTTCTCAATTGGAATTGCAAATTTTATAAAATTTTCTGATCTTTTCAATTAAAATACCTTTGAAAATAAAAATTACCAAAACAAATCCTAAAATAAATATTTTTTTCCATAAAACATAGACATTTCATTGCAAATATAAGTCTGAACAACTGAAAACAATCTGAAATTCATTTTTAGCATGTTTGGGATCGTTTAAAAATATTTTGAATTTTTATGAAATTTCCATTTACAGCACAGTAAAAACTGTTTTTCTCAGAAAAAAAAACATTTGGACAGGTGTATAATGCATTTTCAAAAACTTTTTTCATCTAAATGTTAAAACCGAGGCCTGCAATTTAAATTTTTGATTTGTATTTTAAAAGAAGAACTATTATAATTTAAGAAAATTTAAGAGATGGAAGTTTGACTTGTTTTATGTGACTTTGCCAATGTTTAAAAAACTATATTTTTCCTGGAGTCATTTTTGGCTGTATTTTTCACTAACATTTTTTTATTTTTCTAATAAAAAGCATGCAGAATTTTTGTATCGCCGTAGATTACGCTTTTACGCATTTAATTTTGATTTTAAAGATAATGGTATCATTTTATAGTAAAACATGTAGAAAACAAGCAAACAAATACAAAAGTGGTTTTAAAAACCTGAAAAAAATGAAAATGCAAAAGGTAATAGAAGGAGGTGGTAAAATAGGCCAAATACTATTAAAAACAAGCATAAACTAAACAATATAAATGCAAATTCTAATATACTAATGAAACGAGAAAACATAAAACAAGAGAAATATAGATTTTCGTAGAGTAAAAGTTGCTAAAACTGACCTCCTGAACACAAGAAAAATAAAAATTCTCGAAATAGAAATTTGGACATAAGAGTGTAAAATTAGTGTTTTTGAATCCCTGTTTTCATAATCTTAGTTTTTTGTTTTAATTCGAGTTTTTATTGTATCATTTTTTTTTACAATTAGGGGAACTATACCCTTTCTCAGCCTATTTCTATTATCGGCCTATCAGCACTTTGATCGTGAATTACAGCTTTCATAAAGTGTTTTTGACTGTTCCAAAGTAATAAATAGGTCAAATAAAAGTGAGCAAGTAACTCTCCATTGATGAAACATCTGAAAATGGTGATTTAATAGCGGAAAACGGTAAAAGTGATGAGAATTGGTCGAACGGCTTAGAGTGATTCAAATGGGTATATTTCCCCTACATTTGTATGATTTTTTTTGTTTGTTTGATATTATGAAAAAAAATAAGGTTGTTTTTCGGCTCAGCAGTCAGTTCTGACTGAAATGTGTTATATACCAGTACAATTGTTCTGCAATCATTATTTTCATTAATACTATGTTTTGACGAAAAAAGTTTTTTGGGCGACTTTTTAAAAAATATTAGCAACAGCCTAGTTTATAATAGGCACTCGAGACCATTTTGCATATTGCATCATTATTCAAAAGTTTTGTGCAAAAATTGTTGAATAAAACACTTTAATTGTTTTCCAAACTTCCTTAAAAAAATATTGATGATTTACTTTTTTTTCTACTGATCCTCGTCGATATCAATAAATTTGTGAAGCAAGATGCAAAATTTTACCCACCGCCAACGTTTCTTCCGTGATTCCCAACCCCATCCAAAACCTTCCACCAAAACCCAAGCACCTCCGGACAAGATAGGAAAATTTAATTTGATCCGTAATTACACAGCTATTGCCAGCTTCTGATACGGTGTTGTTGTTCCACCCCCCGTCCCGCCTCATCGCCAGCACCACCTGCTCTTCATCCCACGAAACCACGTGGAAAACTTGCAAAATCTCCATCCGTTCTTGCGAGTTCGGGTTTGCTTCGAGCAGAGGTGGTGTGGGTAGTTCCTCGCAGCCGGCCATAACGGCAAAAGACAAACAAGAATTTAGTCCCCATCGTGTCCTGGTTCGTCGTCAGCGATTGTAGATCCCTTGGTTTCGGATCAGATATGCTTCGGGTTGCAACTTTTAGTAAGATGGGAAGGAGGGGAGATGTTTACCCTTTTAAAACGTGGCAGCTAGCAGCAGCTACTAACTAGGGAAGATCCAGAGCTTGGGAAAAGTTTCTCCCAAATGATCTCATCGTCGTTTCTCGTTATCAATTATCCTTAAGGTGTTTGTTGTGATCCTTCCGGGTGGGCAACCTCTTGCCTGTTTTTCGAAGCTCGTCGAATCAATATGCATCCCCACTTTCGTTTCCATGGTCCAGGTCTTCATCCCACCATCGATAACGATTATTTGCCAATATCATGCTTCCATAAATTGCGACACAATCTACTCGGTCAGATCTTTGTGTTCAGCTCTCTGCTCTGCTTTTCCGACACCGGGTTTCCCCAGCCAAGTTTACCCGGAGGCCACCTCGTTAGTCTCGTTACTAATTATACACGATACTTGCGTTACCACTCGGATTAAAACTTAATCTGGGTGGTCTTTATGGTCGCTTGGGGAGCTACACTGAAAATTTTGCACTCTAGCCTGCACCATGTTATTAAAATTCTTGGCTGGGCCAGAAGAAAAAGTTTTTTTTTTGTGTGTGGCCAAACCGATCTTTTCCGGATCTGGAATGTCTTTGTTGGCACTTTGTGGAATTTCGTGAATGCGAAGAAACTTTTGTGCAGTAAGCGGCCGAAAACAATGTCATTATACGACCAAGCGTTTAGTTGGCCTAATGGGATCGTGAAGAAAATATGGAAAAATGCTTTTAAGCTTGAAAGTAGCTTGCAAATAGGATGAAAATAGGCAATTTAAAAACAGTAATGGTTGGGGAGATTCACGGGATAGAGACGAGTGTATTTGGTCAGCAAACATATTTCCTAACAAGGAGGATACAAATGAAACTAATCCACATCCAAAGAATTTAAAACAAGATGATTTCAGCGTAATTTATTACACTGAGTTGTGTGTTTGTATCAAAATCATCACAATTGCTATTTTCGCAAGTTTTTTTTTTTTTGGCTTTTTGAAGAAACTATTGAGACAATCAGATCAGTTCAGGTCATGTTAACTTTGCATAACATTTCTACAGGACCTGATACAAAAAGTGGGACTCTAACTGTTTTTTATTCAGAGTTATGACAATTTCCGTGAAAAAGTCGAAGCAAAAAATGTTCGCGAGTAGTGGATCCTTTAAACGAATATTTTTTAGGTCAAATTTGGCTGTGTTTTTATTTAACATAGTTTAAGGCAAAATGTGTATGCAATTATTTTTTTAAATATCCTAGACATTGGCTCTACGCATTTTTTTAAATAAATTATATGATAATTGTATTGCTACATCAAAAAATGAGAAAACAAACATCAATAGAAATAGTGACTGTTTTAAAATATGTAAAAACTTAAATATAAAGATATCAAAACAAACATAAACAAAAACGAAAATGCAAATACAACAAAAATAAAAAATAGAATAAAAATTGGTCAATAGATGGTAGATGACACTTCTAAATTTGGACACTAAATTTCAAGTCTCGAGCATAATTTTCAAATAATAAAAAAGTATCTCAAAATTCTTAACATATTAGGCTAAGTGATTTTTCACGCTTAAAATATTCATTTTTCACGGGGACCACTAACCGAAAAATCAAAATTTCACGGAAATTTCACGGAACGTGGGAAATGCTAAAACCCGGGCAAACGGTAATAACAAAATTAATAATATTTCAATAACAAATCCTATTAAAATAACAAAAAATGTTATTATTTTATCCTGAAGTTCAACTTCAAGAAGAAAAAATAATAACAGTTTCTGATAAAATAACAAAATTTGGTATTGAAGTGATATTATATTGAAAATGTTTAATAACACGATAATAAGAGGAAATGTTATACATTTCAAAAACTCTCCTAATAACAAAATTTGTTATTCGTTCGGTATACTGACTTAGAAATAAAATTACCATAAATCGCACATATGGAAAAGTTTCTAAGTGTCCATAACACAATCTGTTATTATTTTTTCTTTTGTTAAATACATATGTTTAGATCTTTGAGATAATTTTGACCAATTTCGTCAGGGTCATTATTTTGGCCATGAAATGGGGTCCTTAAGCTAAAATTATTCTAAAAAGTTGAAATTTTGAAAGTTGATTTTTTTAATTATTTGATATACCCCCTAAAGGACTTTACTAAAATTGGCTAGAACTATGGGATAATTTTGACCAATTTCTTCGGGGTCATTATTTTGGCCATGAAATGGGGTCCTTAAGCTAAAATTATTCTAAAAAGTTGAAATTTTGAAAGTTGATTTTTTTAATTATTTGATATACCCCCTAAAGGACTTTACTAAAATTGCCTAGAACTATGGGATAATTTTGACCAATTTCTTCGGGGTCATTATTCTGGCCATGAAATGGGGTCCTTAAGCAAAAATTATTCTAAAAGGTTGAAATTTTGAAAGTTGAATTTTTTAATTATTTGATATGCCCCCTAAAGGACTTTACTAAAATTGGCTAGAACTATGGGATAATTTTGACCAATTTCTTCGGGGTCATTATTTTGGCCATAAAATGGGGTCCTTAAGCTAAAATTATTCTAAAAAGTTGAAATTTTGAAAGTTGACTTTTTTAATTATTTGATATACCCCCTAAGGGACTTTGTTTAAAATGGTTAGAACTATGGGATAATTTTGACCAATTTCGTAAGGGTCATTATTTTGGCCATGAAATGGGGTCCTTAAGCTAAAATTATTCAAAAAAGTTGAAATTTTGAAAGTTGATTTTTTTAATTATTTGATATACCCCCTAAGGGATTTTACTAAAATTGGCTAAAACTATGAAATAATTTTGACCAATTTTATCGGGGTCATTTATTTCCCCATGAAATGGGGTTTTAAGCTGAAATTAATCCGATAAAATTATCTTTAGAGAGTTCATTTTTTTTTTTTAATTTTGTTATATTCCCTAACGGAATTGATTTATTTGAAGTGTGAATAACAAAAACTGTTATTCTTTTCACAGAGCCAGGAAGTCGGTGCTGACGTTGAAGTTCGAGCTGGAGTGAGACCTCGGAGACTGCATCGGATTCAACAAATTTTCAGCAACTTTTACTTGGAGTCGGAATCTGTGAAGTCGGGTATTTTTGGAGAGCTGAAGTCGTCGTTGACGTCATATCCTGCATCCAGAGTCGGAGTTGTCTTCAAAGTATGAATTCAAAGTCGCTTGGAGGTACCCGACTCTGCAGCCCTGACTAGTACAGAGGAGTTATGGCAACTGCAGGTTTATTTGCAAATTACAAATAAACCAAAACAATAACTTTTTTTGTTATGGAGACATACCAGTTCAATAACATTTTTTGTTATTATGCTGCTCCACCTCTCCGCACAAAATAACAAATCTTGTTATTCCTTCATGATTCCTTCTGTGTTATTGATTTGTTATTGAAATAACAACATAATAACAGTTTAAGTTATTCTTCGAACAAATCTTTGTTATTGATTTTTGTTATTTTAACAACTAATCCGATCATCCCAATAACATATTTCGATCTTCTCACAATATCAAAAACTGACCTTCCCAAGTTATTTCCGTCTGCTCGGGAATAACCTAATAAAATAATTTGTCAAACAACCGGAAGGATTTTTGTATAATTAATTACATATCAAGCATAAAAGCTAAGTGATTTTTTAGCTGAACATTTCCAGTTTTTACGAAGATCATCTAATCAAATCATCAAATTGGTGGGAATTTGACGGGACTAAGAAAAAAACTTAACTATTCCAGAAAAGGGCTAATTTTTAAGATGAAAATATGTGAAAGCCCAAGTCATATAATCTTGATCAAACCAAGCATGGATATAAAGTTGTATTTTGAAACTCTACCATTAAAGTGAAATGATAGTCACATTGTTATTACACTATCACTAGTTAAAAAATGGTAAAAATGCTCCTTACCGAACTGTACATAAAAATTTCAAAATAATTGTAAACGAACCCAATCGTGCTAAAAGTGACAATAAATACAAAAAAAAAGCATTTGTATTAACTTCATTGCATTTCTATTTTCACTAAACATTTCAATGTACCGTAAACCGGGGTGACTTTGATAGGATTTCAATTTGTTTTTAGAATATTTTCCAACAGGTAAGGTTTTTCTTAAGATTAATATTTTTTAAACATGTACTGGGATAGCCCACACAAAGTCCAAGCATTATTTTCAAAAACAAGTTTTTTCAATAGTGTTTAGAAATGTAGATTACGTTAAAAGTTCATAGCTAAATTGCGGGGTGACTTTGATAGTCATAGTTTTTCTTGTTAAAATCATATTTTAGATGTTCAAACAATATTTGTTTGTTAAATGTACCATCATTAAAGTAGCTAATACAGTTTTAAGAAAAAAAAATCAATGTTTATATTTAGTTAACTAAGTGTATAACGAAAAACGAAGTTGACTTTATAGCTGTCGGCCACCATTGCTAGTACCAACCACTAGTGTCTTCCTTTTTATCCACAAGGACTTCGCCGCCCTGGGCTCCTAAGTGTATGAAAGTATGGCACGGAGCGACGGCGCCGAATACCCATATTTACACAAAAAAATTTAGAGCGCCCGCCGCGGGATTCGAACCGGCGACCTCTGGATTGTGAGTCCAGTGCGCGGTCCGATTGATCCACACGGGCGGGACGACTAAGTGTATAAGCTACATATAAATTTTAGGTAAAATTGTAAAAAAAGAATTTTGTCTGAAATTTGTGAAAACTAGTTTTGTTTATAAAATTATCGATTTATATTGCATTTTATACTGAATTCGAAGCACGAATCACAAGTTTTCTCATTTTACATGAAATTTGTTCAACTGAAATTGCCTATAAATTAAGAGAGTTTTTATAATTGTGTTTTAAAAACACACATTATTTATTTTTTACAAACTTTTTTAAAATTCTCCTAGTAGAATTGTCCAAAGAATCCGAAAATTCATTCCGTTTTCCGATAAAAAATCATGTTCATTGAGAAAATCATGACACTCTGAGAAGTTTAAAATAATGACTTTCATCAACATTTTCATAACTATAGTTAACTAACTTTTTAAACTTGTCAAAATTTTATGAAAAGTTCTTCTTGAGGTACTTGGAACACTACCACGGTCAGTATGTTTCTAAACCATTCCTTACGTATTTTACTAAACAATCGCATCGCAAACCTATCAAAGTCACCCCGGCTTTCAAAGTCTTAATTCAAGAATTCCAAAAGTAAACATCACCTTTTACAATTGAAAACTAATCTAATTTACACTTACAATCTTTGCGGATAAAATTTCTTATAATTAAATCATGAAAATTTTGAATTTGTATTTTTCATAAATTGATTTCCAAACATCCTTGAATTTTACGGGATTTCATGGAAATAATCCTACATATTATTAAAATTATGCTTCTGTCCAAATTGTATAATATCAATGAATTCATGAAATTGAAGCAAACAAAATCTTAATGAAATGTTACAATTTCAGTGGATAAACTTGAAAATATTTTTTTGTTTGTAGGGTGTGAAATAGGATGGTCCAAAAAATTACGTTTTTTGCCGACTATAGAAAAAACAAATTGAAAAAAAAAATATTTCCGAAACGTCTGAACCAATTTCAACTCGCCATGTTGCAATGGAAAGGTTTTAGGCTAGGCTTCTCAAAATACTATTCTTTCAAAAACATAACTGAATACACTTACAGATCAAATGAAAACTTTGTTTGCTGATTTCAAAGTCTCTGGCCTTTCATATCACCTTTCTTTTGCAACATGGCGAGCTTAAATTTGTTCAGCTGTTTCAGAGATGTGATTTTCTGAAAAACATGTTTTTTTTTTTTTTTTTTTGGAGAGGTCGATAAAAAACGCATTAATTTCTGGATAGAAATCACCAAACAAAACCTTTTTTGGTCTTATCATTTTAGCCAAGGAACTTCCATGATAAATTTGAGCCAAATCAGAGTTCTTTTGATCTGGAACCTGCTGGTTTGACGTGGAATTAGAGATTTTGTAATAGGATCAAATATTGGAATTGTCAAATTTAGGATTATTTCTCCAACAAATGATACTTTTCATAGTTTCTAGTGAATTTCAAGTACGATGTGATAAATTTAAAATTCATGTTCAAAACTCATAAAACCATCACCAGACTTCAAGTTTGCATTTTATAATTTTTATCATAGCGAAAAAAAAAACAATACTTATCGACATTGTTTGCCTGTTTGAACACCTCTTATTCACATCTTCCATCATATTTTCCCTAACTCGACCTCAAAAAGAGTAAGCTTGGCTTAATCCCGTCACACAAAGTGCAACAGTGAATATCAAACCAACACCCCCACAACCACTTCCATCACCGCGCGCCAACAACAATTGAGGTTATGCATTTTCTACAAACACAAACAAAGACACACACACACGCAAGGACCCAGTACACAAACAGGAAGAAACCAAATTAACGAAAATGAATGTTCCCTCGGGATGACTGGATAGAAAGAGCGCGCGTTCAAAAGGCCAGAGTGTGTGTGTGTGTGCAGGAGGCTAAGTCGAGGAAAAGCGGCAACTTTCCTTCATTATGGCAGCGCAAACAAACTATGCTTTGTATGGTGGGAAAACTGTTGGTGTAGCGAGGGGTTCAGTGGAATGAATCACTCTTTTTGCAATTGGTTAATCAGAAGAAAAATCAGAATAAAAATTGAAAAGTATCTTTTTTTCAAAATGTTGATTTGAGTTTTCCATAACATTTTTTTTTAAAGCAAGTTGTTTAAAGGAATGTGTTGCTTTAAATTACGGTGTATTGTTAAATGAGATGAGTTTTCCTGGGAAAAAAGAGCAATTGCATACACCCTCCCTCCCACCACCCCTCCAAACAACCCAGCATCAAGCTATTAAAAAGCGCGCCAGTTGCTCGAAATGTTCATCCGGCTGGCCACCAACGATATGAGGAAAATCCTGGAAAGAGCACCGAAAAAAAAACATCACTTGGACAGGAAAGCCACGCCGAGCCAACCAGAGAGCAATAAGGCCAACATAAAATTCCCATAAATCAGCTTTTAATTAAGTTAGTTAGTAGCGTTTCAAATATTTACAGCAGGGTGCTTAAGGGGAGAGGATGGGGGGAGAATCAGGGCAGTTACTGTGGAAATTGGGTGGAGCATGTTTTCGTGCAACTCTGGGCTTCAAGGGATTTAATTTTTTTTTCGTTCCATCTCCGAGAAAATAAACACCCTCTAGCCGGAAACTATGCAGAGTTTGGCGAGAATTTCCTCTTTGCATGGAGCTGGCAACTTACAATGGACTTTGATGGAGAGTGTGCTTTTACGGAAGGTTTTTGCCTCTAAGGTTGCTGGGAAGGTGGTTTTCAAGAAGAACAGCTGAATTTCATGTGAGGACAATCTTCTACAGAGCTTTGATTTGGAACTTTTGTGACAAAACATTGCATTTGTACGAGTTTCAATAACTCCGGAATTTTTGATAGAATTAAGGTAGGGTCAAATTTCAAATTAAATTTATTTAAGACATTCCTAAAATTTATTAGGGATAATATTGTATTGTAAAAATCTGCTAATTTTAATCAAACAATTTTTTCACATAAGAAACTTTTATTTAAAAATAAGTTTTAAGATAAAACAAATGCGCCCATTTATAAAGAAATCTTATTGAAAAAATTAATCACTGGTAATATTTTTTCGAAAAAGACGTTGTAGAAAAATGCGTGATAGTGTAATGCCGCATATTTGATAATAAACTATGCAATTATAAATAATTCTAAATAAAACTATGTAGAAAAAAGGTTCAAAATGTGAAAAAAACGTTACATAATCCACCTTTAGGTGGGGTGGTTGGTGCCTTCCTCTCATTTATAGAGTGATTCCAACCCCCCTAAAGTGTCCACATGGTTTATGAATCGCCCGTGATCGCAGTACCAAAAAGGTCCTAATAAAAATAAGTGATGAGTAAAAAAAAAACAAGCTGCCTACAGACTTTTTGTCAAGATTGTACATACACCACCGTGGGGAAATAGATTGAAGTTCTGTAAATTCAGAGCATTTTTTAAACTGCTTGTTATTTTAGATAGACAATTCTTAATCCACAAGAAAGTTAAAAAAAAGTTTAATATATCAGTAAGGGAAGGAAGGCAAAACTCTTCAATCCTAGTAATTATCTCATCATATCAAAACTAGAAAGTGTAAAATGAAAGTCTTCCTCTATTTTCGATTAAAAATCGTAATATAACCTTTTAAAAGCCAGCAAACGTCGAAAATATACGTTATTTGTCAAAACATTTTGAACAAAAAAAAAAATGTCAAATGGACGTTGTTCATGTGAAAATATTTTCTAATGTTTATACGTTGATTTAATGAATATAAAACAAAAATAAAACAATTTGTTAGTCTATGGAAAGTTTGTAAAATAATTGAAAAATGAGTAACTTCAAAGAGATGATAAGTTGGTTGCTCAAAATGATTTCCCAAATATAACCAACAAAGGAAAATAGATACAATAGATCTCGTTAGTCAAATTTTTATGAAGTTGATGGGTTTGGTTTGTTTTATTTGTTTCTCAAATAAATTTTACTAACACATTTTTTGTACAAAAACACTTATATGTATAGTAAAGATAAGCATCATATATTCTACTGTGATGCACAATTAGATAAAAATTTAAAACATACCATACATTTTTCACCAAACAAAAAATAAAATTGACTGAAAATTAAAAAAAAATGCAAAACGCGAAATCGTCTGATTTTAGAGTATTTTAATATATGTTGATGTTTTTTCAGTTTTGCTGTTTTGTTTGTGGGGGACCCTGCCCAATGATCAAAGAAGTACTTAACTTCATTTGTAAGCCTCCTTAATTTTTGGCAGCTATCTTTATTAAACTTGAACATTGGGTACAGTTTTAGCGAAAATTAAAAAAAAAATATTTAATTTAGTTTGAGTGTCTGTATTTTAAAAACGACAAACATAACCTTCAATGTTTAAAAAAAATCATAAGGATTTTTTTCAGTTTTTTGAACTAAGTATTTACAGAAATTGGCACTCACGGGCACAATTTGAAAAATAAATAAAAACTTAGGTACCTTAGGTTATAAATCAAAAAAACTTAGGTACCGTAAACTGCGGTCAATCGGGACACATAGGCGAATTGGGATAGCAGTTTTAACCATGTTGGAGCACAATATTTTGATTTTTCTGGTTGGTTTCGGTTAGAACAGACTCAGACCATCAAAATGTGTACATCGATTTCCAAATTTAAAAGCTTTAAGAGGCAGTGTTTGTAAATATTGCTCGGTTTGTTCTAGAGGTCGTATCGATGTGCTCCGATTTGGATGAAACTTTCAGCGTTTGTTTGTCTATACATGAGATGAACTCATGCCAAATATGAGCCCTCTACGACAAAGGGAAGTGGGGTAAAACGGGCTTTGAAGTTTGAGGTCCAAAAAAACTAAAAAATCTTAAAATTGCTCGCATTTCCGTAAAACTTCATCCATTCCAACTCTCTTAGATGCATTCGAAAGGTCTTTTGAAGCACTTCAAAATGTGCTATAGACATCCAGGATTGGTTTGACTTTTCTCATAGCTTTTGCAAATTACTGTCAAAAATTGATTTTTTTGAAACCATTATATCATTTTGCAACAGCCTCCAACACCCAGACTCCCATAGGTCAAAAGATAGGTAATTTCATGGACTATAAGGCTACGGTTTTAACTTTTTGGCCAATCGCAGTTTTTCTCATAGTTTTTCGATTTTTCTAGAACAAACATTTTACAACGTTAGTTTTTGCCCTGTAGGCAGCCATAGTGGCACTTTTTGGTCTCAATTTTGTCATATTCGGAATCCTCGGACAATTTCACGTAAGTTAGAAGTATTGGAGTTGTAAATTTGTTGTAATTTGCAAAAGCTATGAGAAAAAGTCGAACCAATCCTGGATGTCTATGGCACATTTTGAAGTGCTTCAAAAGAACATTCGAATACATCTAAGAGAGTTGGAATGGATGAAGTTTTACGGAAATGCGAGCAATTTTAAGTTTTTTTAGTTTTTTTGGACCTCAAACTTCAAAGCCCGTTTTACCCCACTTCCCTTTGTCGTAGAGGGCTCATATTTGGCATGAGTTCATCTCATGTATAGACAAACAAACGCTGAAAGTTTCATCCAAATCGGAGCACCTCGATACGACCTGTTACACATTGGTGAAAAACTCGCTCTTAAGTGCTGTAAACACTGCAGTCCCTATTCAGACTGTAGTCCCGATTTGCCCCAGATTACGGTACCTTAGGTATATTAATCAAAATTTATTTTAAAATGGCTTAAATTTTAAAACGGTGTACTTTCGAATAGCAAATTCTTCAAAAATTCAACAAAAAATGATAAAAAAAAACAGTTGGTTTGCCTGAAATCCGATTTTTAACAAAAAAAAATACTATTCCTTTAAAAAGTCATAACCCCACGTTAATTTTTTGCGAAACGCTAAAGAAATACCATTTTGACCCCTGAAACACAAACAAAAATAAAAAAATTATTGATGCGGACTTTGGACATTATTTTTTAGTGATAAAATTAAATCAAAGAAGTGAGTAAAGTGTGGGTAGTAACATTTTTTAGCGAAGACACCAAATCGATCAGAAAATTTCTTCCTAAGGCATTCGAATATTGAACTACCATTTTAGTATGGATTGCGGCAAAAAAAATTGTATGGAACTTGTAAGGGCAATCCAATGAAATGATGCAAAATGCTTCTTTGATCAAAAAGTTAAAGTTTTAGCAAAATCAAGATAAAAAATGAAATTCATTTTCGGTTTTCGTGGAGAAAGGCTCAAAAATAAACCAAACAACTAATAATGGTGAAAATTAAATATTGAAAAATGGAAAATCAGAACATAACAAATCCAGAAGAAAAGACTAATATTCAACATTCCCTAAATATTTCTGGTTGAAACTAAGAACTTTGAAGAATTCACTATTTCCTACAAAAGAAGCTTTGACCACAAATGATTGACTGAAGACTGACATAAAAGTATAATTTTCAAGCTATTTCTTGCGTCAAACTCCCTCAACGCGTGCTCTACATTTTCCAGCATTTCTGTGACGATGGCTGATGAGAAAGACGGAAATGACAGAAGCGCCGTCAGTAATCTACTGGAAATACACCTTTTTCATTATCTCCCCGCTCTCTGCTACTTTTCATCGTCCAGAAGCTTAGCCGGTTCGTGTTGCTGAATGGAGGTGTCTCCCCATTGAGGAGGACTCTGACGCGCACGCGGTGGTCCTAGTCCTGGTGGGTTGTCCGGTTTATCCGTGTCATTGCTCAAAGAGAGAGAGGAGGAGCTTTACACAACGGATGGTGTCTCTTCTCCCGGTCAGTAATGTTGGGGTTTCTGTGTCAACGCTGTAGCCCAGGAAACTGAGATGTGAAAATCTTTCCACTGTTTGATCTTCATGACTCAGTTTTTGTTACTTAATCTTAACATAGGAATAAACCCAAAACATATTTTATCTTAAAACTTAAATATTTTCCCAACACTGCGAGGAAAAACAAACTGTGAATACCACCAAGAACGCAGATGTCAATTTGGTTCTGATCCCTGTTGAGGTGTAAGACACCAACAAAGAAAAGGACTCTTTAGTCCGGATATCCTGAAAATGAATGCTTGCGCACGGGTGGAATAGCACCTGAAATGAATCCCTTCCTGCTTCCATCCATTATTTTTTTTTTTTGCCAACTATTGTCTTCCGGAGTCCCTAGGAAAACACACCACAGCAGCGTCCGTAATTGAGTCTGGTTCCGTAATTAGAAAACGTCTCCAGCAGAGCCAGCATTTTGACACCTTGCAGATGGGATACTACTGCAGTGGAAAGGCTGTAAATTAGATTTCTACGTGCCGAGGCACCCAAAACTCCACCTCGGCCGGGCCTTCATTACCATAATTTCGATTCGGCTGTCCAGCAACCCGCCGGAACCGCTCACACGTCCGGAATTACTGCAAACCACGACGGTGGTGGTCAGCCTCGGTGCACATTTCGCGAGGAAATAAAATTTCTCCAGTTTTTGTGGTTTCGTAATGCATATCTGCGCATAGTTTTTTTTTTTTTTTTGTGCTAGAGCACCAGGAACAAGAAACAACCACTTGGGATATCACCTGGAAAAGGGTTGGTGGATGGCCACAAAAAACAGGTAAGCTAGCCAGAACGAGGCAAAATTTGCGCGCCAAAATTGCAAACCGGGGCGAAGCAGTCATTTTAACCATAGAAGTAGTTTCGGAGTTTGGTGGGGGGATGTAGACAGGGATTCCAAAATCCAATAAAAAATTGAGCAAATTTGTAAGGTATTCAAAAATGGAGATACTTACAATCTAAACAACGATCTCTAAAATGTTTAAAACAAGTTTATTGAACTAATAATACACGATTTTTTTTACAATCAGCGTTTATTTAGCTGATGATAGATTTTTGATCATTTATGCCGATGCAAATATTTATCAAAGTTTTTGTTCCTCGGCTCTGGCCGGGGTCGAGGGGGGGGCAAAAAAATACAAAAATATAAATATTGAAATAGCAAGCCATAGTTTCAACATTTGCATGGAAAAGTGTTTTAAAATGCATTTTACACTAGTTCAGCTATTTTGCAATCATTTGTTTTCAAAAAATATAAAATTTGACGAAAACAAAAATTTGAGCGAAAAAAATACTTTTTGCGATAATAAACAGAGAAAAATTTCAAGAATTCAAAAGATGTTTAAATCAACCAAAACATGCTAAAAATGATTTTTAATGCAGGGGAATGCATTTTAAAAATTAATTTCAACTGATTGCACTTAAATTTTCATTGAAATATTGAAGTTTTTAAAAAAATATTTGTTTGCCCCCCGATTTTTAGGGCCAACAATGAAGAGAAGGGGGGGGGGGGAGACAAAAACTTAAAAATAAAATTTGTACCAGCCTTAATAGAATATTTCTATGGAAAAGACAACGGAATCGATTGAATCTTGTGCAAATTGTTATTTTTTTCTAATATGTTTTGAAATGCTCAATATAATGTATTAAAAAAATACATCTATAAAAAAAATTTAACACAAAAATCAAACTATATATTCAGAAAGGACACAAAAATACGATAAAATCTATTTTCAATTTGCAATACATTTTCATCAATATGAAATCCTAACTTGGCCATTTACTATTGGCAAAATAAAAAAAAAATCTAAACTTTGAAGTCTTTTTCTGATCAGTGGTCCCAAAATTCAAAATTAAAAAAAAGATGAAAAGTGTCCCTTTAATAAAAAATGCATTATTAGCCGTTTCACAATGTATTTGTAGTGAACAATCAATTGTGAATATTTTATTTCAACGCGAATTAAAAAAATGCAAAATAAATAATAAGAAGGTTGATTTTAAATTTAATTACATTTTTCATGAATTTGAAAACTTTTGTTCTCTTTTCGATGAAAAAAAAAATTTTTTTTACTGAGCCTAACATTTTCAAAGTTCTAAAAACACATATTTTGGACATTTTCAATCCTAGTCCCAATATAAAAATTTTAATATTTAGTTGAACCGATATTTTCCAAGATATTTTTAGTTTAAAATAAGGCCAAATTCAGTGGTTTTAAGGATAGCAAAAATCCCATAATTTTAATATTGATTCAATGTGTATAAAGGATTTACAACCGATTTTACAAGTTTGTTCAAAATTGCGAAAACTTAAAAAAATATTTTTTTTTCATAAAATTATTTTTATTAGGTCCTTTTTGGTACTGGGACCTGGTTAGGACCGAGTCGGCTTTTGTAATTACATTGTTCTTAATGCTAAGCGTAATTACAGAGGATCTCGTGACTTAAAAAAATATGTATTTGGAAACTTTGCTTTTATCAATAATAAGGCCTTTGCAAATTTCAATTTTTAGTTTTTGCGTTCACATTTACGGTCTTAAATTTATATTTTATAAATATATATTTTATAAATTTTAGACCGTAAATGTGAACGCAAAAACTAAAAATTGAAATTTGCAAAGGCCTTATTATTGCTAAAAGCAAAGTTTCCAAATACATATTTTTTTAAGTTTTCGCAATTTTTTGAATGTTAGGGGAACCAAAAAAGTAATCTTTTGTGCTTGAGTTTAGGATGGTGCAGAACCTGGAAACGATTTTCGAAAAAAAAATAGTAAAAAATACCAAATTTGAATCTTATTTTAAGATGCACAATCTTATTTGCAATCAAAAATAAGCTTTTTTTTTGATAAACTACGCCGTCTTAAAGCTTTTATCATTCATTGGCATACAAATTTAAAAAATGCATTTTTTGCTACTTAAAAATATTTCTTGAACTACTGAAAAAAAAAAAATCGAAGCGCTGAAAAAAATCCTATAATTGACTGAACTGCTGGTTGCTGTGATTTAGCACCTAATAATGAAAAAAATACAGTTACATTTTTTCAACTGACGGTATCTCAAAAATTATTGGTTAAAATGTGAAAGTTTTAGTTCTATTCGATTATATGTTTTGTAATCAAGCATAACATTAGCACCGTGCTAAAATAGTAGTTTATGCAACATGTTTCAAAAAGAAGATTTTTTCAGCACGAGTTGTACATTTATCCAACAAGGTTCACCGAGTTGGATAAATACGACGAGTGCTGAAAAAATCAAGTTTTGCAACGAGTTCCATACAACATTTTTTGCAATTCCGAAAAACACCTTTGGAATGGAATTGTATGACAAAAATCCATGTGTTTAGTCGATCCACCGTTTAAATAAAAACAATGTTGAAAAGTATTACTTTTCAAAACAAGTGCTGAAAAGTTTAACTTTTCAGCATCCATTTCAGTGCTGAAAAGTAGAACTTTTCGGCATTTGTTTTGAAAAATGTCTCTATTCGATTCTGTTATTTTCGGAACAGAAAAGTAGGCTGTTTCGTCGTCCGAGAATGACAGAAAAAGTAAGTAGTTTCACGACGGAATTGCAAAAACACTTATTTAGGACGTTTTGATTGCCAGGATATTTAAAATTTCAACATTATTTCACATTGATATCTTCAGTTTTAAATGTAGGCTAATCCAGAATAAAAAAAAAACAAAAATTCGAAAATTTTTATATGGTCAAAAAATATTTGGGACATGGAAATTTCAAGTTCAGAGATTAAGATTTCTGTTTTTTCATTATATTTTTCTTTTTTTGTTATCACATTAGTAGCATTTTTAACACAAATATTGCAATTTTGTTATACAACAAAGCATAATATTTCGGAGCTAACTGCTTTTGACATTCTCCCACACTGAAAAACGTTATGCAACATTATTACAGCTTAAATAATTTTTCACATCTTGAAATTTTCATAAAAGATATTTAAGTAAGTAATTTTATGATCTTTTTTTTATCAATTAGTTTTCATTGCTATTATGTTAGAAAAGGTTGAGGTTTGAGTATTTTCTAATCGATTTAATAATTATCATTAATAATGAATTCCCATTTTGACAGCTTATCAATTTTATAATTATTCAAAATGTTTCAAATAGAATAAACAAATTTCATTTTCATCCCTGCCGGCACCGCACATCTCGATGCTCTGCTTTATTCCCCAACAGCATTCGCGAGATTGTTTTCCCCGTGCGACCAGAAAACAACTTGTACGTGAAAATATGCGAGTATTTTCCACCCGACATTCCCAACTCTTGACCAACGAAACCTCCAAGCCAGCGTCCGGCACATTTGCAGTGGCCACACCAACGGCCCGAGGCCACCACCGGCCACAGACTGCAGCAGCAGCAGCAAACTCGCGCTTCACCGGCCAACAATGATGAACTATTGCTCGCTCGCGTGTGTGGTCTCTCTCTTTGGGGGGGAAAAAACATGAATTCCTTCCCTTGCCCTCGGAGGCAGTCCTAGAAGTTGCATGCAGTCAAATTCGAGGCACGTCCCAGACAACGACTCGGGATGACCCCTCCTGGAAGAACTGCATCAACAACACGGCCGAGAGGAGAGGATGAGGCTGGGAACCACGGGATCGGTTTCACAGTTTCACGATTCCTGGCCCAATCATTCATTTATGTATTCATATCCGGACGCGAGAAATATGCTGAATATGGCCAAAAATACAAGGTCTGCCAGGGCTCAGTGGCCCAGGGATACTGCACCAAAGCTGGAATGATGCAGTGTGGCCAGATTTAATCTTGTTGTGCCCCGGTCAGTTCGTATGATTTGCGAACCTGGTTGGTTGGTTAGTTACCTGCTGGTCATTTCCGGAGTCATTGGGTTTGGGCTCCGCGAAGCCTCGGTGGAAATTGCAGAACGTAAATAAGCGCGGTTTTGTGATACACCGAGATGCGCGGAATCAATTTTGCGGCCAATTTAATGGAGAGAAATTTCTATTGATGCAACGAACTCGTGGAAATGTGATATAAATGTTGGGTTTGTTTGAAGCATACAAGCTATCACTACATATTGCACTAATTAGATAGAGCCTCAATATCAACAATGTAAGCCTGTTCGAGCGAAAGTGTTCTTGATTGATCAAATCACTCGTCATAAACATGAACAAAAAATCATAAACCCAAGAATGTGTTGCACGAATTTGTGCATTTTACTCATGAAAACATGGAAATTTTCATGAAATCATAAAAAGCATGATTCACGAATTCACTAATAAAATTTTACGACTTAAACTTCCTGCATGCATAAAAATTCGTAAAATCATGTATATTTTTCATTGAATTCGTGAAGTTTAGGCACGAATTCATGAAAATCATTCATGAGTTCATGAACAATTATATTCATGATTTCATGAATGAATTTTTTTTAATGATGAATAAAATTCAAGATTTAAAAAAATCATAAATTCATGAATTTTTAATCACGATTTCAAGAATAAAATTCATAAAATCATGGAAAGTATCAAGAAATCATGAATCCAATTATTAACTAACTCATGATTTCTCGCACACATTTTATTCCGTGCAAGAATTTTTGTAATTGATTCTGCACACTGAGAATTTTGCCTCGAGTCGATCTGGCCCTGAAAATTGATGAATTGAGCCCAGGCTCGAGCTAAAATTCTCAGTGGGTGGGCTTTTCAGGAAAAAAAACACGGACAAAATATATTATGTATCCCGATATTTTAATTTCAAAACACTTAAATATTAATTTTTCGACTTTGTTAAGAAATCATAAACAGCATCTTTTGATATTTTTTGAGTTATTTAAAAAAAAAAATTGCAGCAGAGCTTTTCCATCGTCAAATATAAAAAAAAAATTAACGTGAAAATGTCTAAAAGTTCAAACCGATAAAATCTATCAAAGAAAACTCATAGAAACTGCGAAGTTTTCGATTGCCATTTTGATTATTTAGGTATCTACATTATTCATTAAAAATTGGAAAAAAAATATCCGTACATTTTTTCACTTTCCATATGAATGAAAGATGGGTTGGCGATTGTCCACGCTCCATACAAAAAAGATTTTATTTGTATGGAAATTGTCCACAATGAGGGGAGGGGGGGGGGGGGCTGACATTCCCAAAAAAAAAGTGTCCACTTGGTTTGTAGATGGTCCCCATTTTTCATTTTAAACTTTCCTTTAATCAATCGCAAAATTCGCCTTATTTGATCTTCATAAACACATCAAAAATTTATTTAAAAAAATATATATTGTCTAGCATTTCACCATAAGTAATAAAAATAACAATACAAAAACCGTGTACTACACAGTAAAAAAATATGGTATTATTCCATCTGGGAATGCTGTCAAAATTAATATTTTTTACATATTATTTTAGGTAAAAGTACGAAAAAAGAGATAAGTTGAATACCTACCAAATTTTCATCTTGAAAAAAAAATTGTTGCTGTGTATTTTCCTTAAACATCCAAATAATAATCTACAACTTTGCGGAATACACCGAATCGGTCAGAATTTTTTTTTCTCGGGATACATCTTTACATTTTTTCAAGCTCATTTTGTATGATCAGCCCGCAAAGTTATGAGGAGACTTTTATGGAAAAAAGTATGATGATTTTTTTTTTTTTTTTGACATGCACAAAAAACAGTTCAGTTTTGGTAGATTGGAAAATGGAAAGAGATTGGATAGGATTTTTATGTTATTTTACCTAAATTTATGTGTAAAAGCAGAATTGCAAAGAGAAGTATGAAAGTTCCACCCAATTTTGATGTAAAATTTTCCATTTTTTATAGAATCAAGAAATGATAAATATTTCACCATTTTCTATCGAATTTTACTTGTTTAGTAGGTTCCAATTGGATGGAGATTGGATAGGATTTTTATGTTATTTTACCTTAATTTATGTGTAAAAGCGGGATTCCAAAGAAAATGATGAAAGTTCCACCCAATTCTGATGTAACATTTTTAATTTTTCATAGAGAATTTGTTCAGTATCAAGAAATGATGAATATTTCACCATTTTCTATAGAATTTTACTTTTTTGTACATACTTTTTGGTAAAATTACTTAAAAATTTGAAAAGTTCAATAGTAAAAAAACTCATTTGTAAGTCGTTTTGGTGTTTTTTTTTTTTAGATCGGAAATTGAATGAGGATTCATTGATGAGAATTTCATTACATTTTTCTCTTACATTCATAACGAAAAAAATTGGTAATATTACATCAGGGAAGGGGTACATCTTTTAAGCCAGAAAAAAAATTGAGGTAAATTGAGGTAAAATTACATCATAAAAGAGGTAATATTCAACCTTCTAAAATTACACCTTCCAAATTTACACAATTTTTTGCTGTGTTTTTGTTAAAGTTGTTATATGTTCCGCCCGTGTGGATCAATCGGACCGCGCACTGGACTCACAATCCAGAGGTCGCCGGTTCGAATCCCGCGGCGGGCGCTCTAAAATTCTTTGTGTAAATATGGGTATTCGGCGCCGTCGCTCCGTGCCATACTTTCATACACTTAGGAGCCCAGGGCGGCGAAGTCCTTGCAGATAAAAAGGAAGACACTAGTGGTTGGTACTAGCAATGGTGGCCGACAGCTATAAAGTCATCTTCGTTTTTTTTTTGTTATATGTTCCAAAATGTTTAAATGAAAATGCTGCACTGGCGACGTGATCGGTCACGTTTGCTTCGCGTCCGCAGTTTCGTTAAAATATCGGTGTTTTTCGTGGCCTTTTGAAATTGGTTCCAGGGGGAAATGTGACTTAAGTGATAATATTACGTGGAAGTATGCAGTTTAAGTGAAATTTTGTCAGAATTCGTTGATTTTAGTGTTTTTTGATAAGCTGGCTCGCTTCCGGAATGGGGTTCTGCCCTTTGATTGGAGCGCTTGACAGTTCAGCAAAGGGAGAATGTTTGTGTGTATTGGTGATAGCGGGGAGTCACAGACAAGTGGCAGGAGATTTAATTATTTTAGAAATAATGAAAAGGAGAAGATTATTTTGGGTGGAGTGTGTGAGCGTTCGCCGCGTTCGGTTCGGTGTCCCCCGCGTCCGTTTTGTTTTGTATGTTTTGAAGGGATTTTTCGGTGTTTTGATGAGTGTTTTAGATTGGTCGGTTCTGTTTCTCACGGGGAGCCGGGAGAACAATCGATTCAGGGTGGCCTCCGCCGTAAAAATCCGGATTTTTCGGTTCCGTTGGTGCTGTTTGATCGGCGTCGCGCAATAGTGTTGACAGGCAAAAGAGCCGCAGTTTTCAGTGTGTGTGAACGCGGTTGGTCGATGATTTTCGGCACAAGCAAAGCCGGTTGGCTTAGTGTGTGAGCGTGGAGAGCAGGAGAGCGAGAGAGTGAGCGACGACTTTTCGCTTCTGTGTGTTGTACCTCAGATCACGGCTTTGGTCGCGGATGACCTGTACGTGTGCGTGCCCGTGTGGCCACGCGGCCGGAGTTTGCGTGAAGGTTTGGAGGGAGAGAGAGAGGTGCATTGCTGCTGCTGTGTGCTTCGTCGTCATCATCATCGTCATCACCACAAACAGCGCGGTGTGTTGGTGCTGCTTGCTGTTGGAGTGCGCGGTGAGTTCGCTCCATGTTGAGCACACAGTAGAAAGAGAGAAGATTATGGGAGTGTTCTTATATTACGTAACGCATTTGGGAACAGTGGGGGGTCGGAGGCAGTGTTACGCTCCATACAACTATTATTTTTTGCGTTACGTAATAAAAGAACGCTCTATATGCTGCTGAGTTTTTTTTTTCGGTGTTGGTGTGTTTTTATGCAGGGATGCCAGAACGGAGCATTTATCTTTATTAAAACTGTGAATGTTTATATCGTGTTTAGTTTTTTTTTTTTTCTTGAACATTTATTTATTTGAAACAACGCACTATTTAATTTAACACAATCACGATAATTTCGATTCGCAATAGGAACAAAACATTAACTTAGCGTTTTATTTTTATTTTTTGCTGATTGGTTATTCTTGACGCAACATAGTTTGTTTGTTTATTTTATTAATTCAGTTTGATATCAAATGAAGCTAAAAACTTAGTTAGGACTTTCCATTGTTATTGTATTTATTTAAAAATATCAAATATGCTGATTAATCACATTACACAAAAAGATGAAAAATTAACTAATTATGCTTTTCAAATCGGTCGTTTTAAATTAACTTCTAACTACTACATTTAAATAAAACAAATAAATAATTAATGTTCTCCCCGCATCGCTGTAAGAGTTTAAAATCAAGATTCCAATTATGCGTTAAATCATGTATAATCTCGAATTTCGCTTAAACACTCAATAGTTTAAAGGAAAATATAAACTTCTCTTTACTCTTACAGTCGGTAGCTTGAGTTTAACAGCAAACACGTTAAAACTGTGTTTAATCAGCATTGCTTTTACATGAGAGAAAGGTTAGTTCAGTAATATTACAGTCAATTTAATCATGCACGGCTTCGTCGCGTTGTATCGGCCGTGGCTTTAAATATAAAAAATATAAATCATGCATCTTTTACACTATACAGTCACAAGTATATGTTTAATAATTAAAAAACTAACTCTACTTGATTCGCCCGCAATACCTTTCGGGGTATATCCTAGGGTTCTACCTCTCCTACTAACATTGAGTCCAAAACCTCCCTACAAACATCTATACCACTAAGGTGACGTAGGGGTCCCTGCGCACTTTAGATAGGTGTTTACTAACATTCCGTCATTTCCCCGAGGATAGCTTGGACCCGGCGTGGACCCCCTTATGCCCTGGGCTGTATTACACACTCATCAAATGATGAAAACATGGTATCTCCCGTGTTGGATTATTGTTCCGGATGAGGGTCTAACACAACCAGACCAAACAGTGGGATAAGCGTTGTGGAGCCTTCCGGTGGTGGGGCGTCCTCCAAATGCTAATGCTAATGCTAATATGTTCCAAAATGTTTAATCTGACAAAAAAAATCATTGAAATATCGTTACAATTAGAAAATTTAAAATAATGTTCAAGCAATCCTATTTTTGATACATGATGCAATGCAATACATTTCGTAAACGTTTTTATTTCCAAGTTTTTAGGAATTCCTAAACTTCTCTAAAAAGGTCACCAGCACCACCTGGTTTCTGTAACTTTTACATCCCCACGTTTAGAAACGCACAAAAGAATCCCTCCCAACAGATTTGGAAGTGCTGTCCTTCCCCCCAAAGGACCTAGTTCATCCCGCGTTGTCCTACTTCAATTTCAAGTCCCCTTTCTTCCTTTTGTTTTCCCTGCCTGATGGACGGGACGGGACGTTGATGAGCTTCCCGGAACATCAGCATTGCAGGGACGCCGGCCAGCGTTCTTTGTCTTTTCGCCCCAGAACACAAAACCCGCAACTCGGCCACAAACTCCTGCTGAGCAGGGGAGATTCGCCCCGTGGAAAATGTGAGTAAAATTACCTTGACAGATGCTGTCACCGTGGCCGTTTCGCTGTAGTAGAGCTGATGGCCGGACGCCTTGCCGCACCAGGATCCGCCGGTGAACGGACGACCCAGTTCGCTGAGCTGAAAATGAAGAGGGGATGAAAGAGAGGGGGGTTAGCTTCATTGATTGTGGTGCTGGTGGAGGGTAGGGAGAGAGGAGAGTTTTCCTAGAGTTTTCCGGGAGTTTAAATTTGGTCACAGGTAAACGACATAAATCAAGATTGCGTCCGTCAACGTGGACTCGCAATATAAAAGTTAGTCTGGTGCGGTTGTTGATCTTGAGAGCGTTGAAACAGAGTGATAAAAATTATGATAATATGATGGAAAATATTTTAATATCGGCCTTTCGACCTACTTAGCTAATAAACATTTCAACTAAAGTGCCTCAATTTTCCAGAAGGCTGCTTGAACTTTCGTACTTTTGGACTCTTGAACTCTTGAGCTATTGGACATTTTGTTTCTTGAAAATTCTTGGAGATTAAATCCAAGACTATTGAAATCCGAGACACCTGGATTCTTGAACTCTTGGACTCTTGGACTCTTGGACTCTTTGACTCTTGGACTCTTGGACTCTTGGACTTTTGGTCTATTGGACTTTTGGACTTTTGGACTATTGGACTCTTGGACTCTTGGACTCTTGGACTCTTTGGACTCTTTGGACTCTTTGGACTCTTTGGACTCTTTGGACTCTTTGGACTCTTTGGACTCTTTGGACTCTTTGGATTCTTTGGACTCTTTGGACTCTTTGGACTCTTTGGACTCTTTGGACCCTTTAGACTCTTTGGACTCTTTGGACTCTTTGAACTCTTTGGACTCTTTGGACTCTTTGGACTCTTTGGACTCTTTGGACTCTTTGGACTCTTTGGACTCTTTGGACTTTTTGGACTCTTTGGACTCTTTGGACTCTTTGGATTCTTTGGACTCTTTGGACTCTTTGGACTCTTTGGACTCTTTGGACTCTTTGGACTCTTTGGACTTTTTGGACTCTTTGGACTCTTTGGACTCTTTGGACTCTTTGGACTCTTTGGACTCTTTGGACTCTTTGGACCCTTTGGACTCTTTGGACTCTTTGGACTCTTTGGACTCTTTGGACTCTTTGGACTCTTTGGACTCTTTGGACTCTTTGGACTCTTTGGACTTTTTGGACTCTTTGGACTCTTTGGACTCTTTGGACTCTTTGGACTCTTTGGACTCTTTGGACTTTTTGGACTCTTTGGACTCTTTGGACTCTTTGGATTCTTTGGACTCTTTGGACTCTTTGGACTCTTTGGACTCTTTGGACCCTTTGGACTCTTTGGACTCTTTGGATTCTTTGGACTCTTTGGACTCTTTGGACTCTTTGGACTCTTGGACTCTTTGGACTCTTTGGACTCTTTGGACTCTTTGGACTCTTTGGACTCTTTGGACTCTTTGGACTCTTTGGACTTTTTGGACTCTTTGGACTCTTTGGACTCTTTGGACTCTTTGGACTCTTTGGACTCTTTGGACCCTTTGGACTCTTTGGACTCTTTGGACTCTTTGGACTCTTTGGACTCTTTGGACTCTTTGGACTCTTTGGACTTTTTGGACTCTTTGGACTCTTAGGACTCTTTGGACTCTTTGGACTCTTTGGACTCTTTGGACTCTTTGGACTCTTTGGACTCTTTGGGCTCTTTGGGCTCTTTGGACTCTTTGGACTCTTTGGACTCTTTGGACTCTTTGGACTCTTTGGACTCTTTGGACTCTTTGGACTCTTTGGACTCTTTGGACTCTTTGGACTCTTTGGACTCTTTGGACTCTTTGGACTCTTTGGACTCTTTGGACTCTTTGACTCTTTGGACTCTTTGGACTCTTTGGACTCTTTGGACTCTTTGGACTCTTTGGACTCTTTGGACTCTTTGGACTCTTTGGACTCTTTGGAATCTTTGGACTCTTTGGACTCTTTGGGCTCTTTGGACTCTTTGGACTCTTTGGACTCTTTGGACTCTTTGGACTCTTTGGACTCTTTGGACTCTTTGGACTCTTTGGACTCTTTGGACTCTTTGGACTCTTTGGACTCTTTGGACTCTTTGGACTCTTTGGACTCTTTGGACTCTTTGGACTCTTTGGACTCTTTGGAATCTTTGGACTCTTTAGACTCTTTGATTCATTGACTTGGACTTTTCTGCTCTTGAACTCTAGCATTCTTAGACTTGACATCTTGGACTCTTGGAGTGTTTAATAACTGTTGTAGCGTTAGACCCTTGATTCTTGGACTATTGGACTCTTGAATGTTCAGACTCTACTACTTTTAAATAGTTGAATTTATATTAACTTTTCTTACCAAATCATAAAAAAGGCAAACCATATTTACTTTCTCAGTAACATCAAACAAAAGGTAAACATTGTACCATTTCACTTAACCAGCAAGCACGACACATTTCCAATCGATCTAACTCGTACGACTTCTGTCAATAGCTTTCAATTTTCCACATCCACACCGAACTGGAACGACCCGGTGGTGGTGGCCCGAGTTCTCTCGTTGCATCCGTTTCTGTCAGCCGGTTCGACCTGTCATCCGATTCAATATCCCGTGTGGTGTTCGAGGGCAGCATCCAGCAGGGTAAAAGTTGTCCCATCGAACCGTATTTGTAGCTCCCCAGAGCTTTGCTAGGAAAGGTGAGGTTGAGTTGAGGGGGAAAACACTATCACTTCCTTGTGGAGCAGCTCTCCGGGTTTCGCCAGAAGTGCCACGTGTAAGGTGGTGTAAATGGGAGTAATGCCACGCGATGTTGTGGCATCTTGTGAGAATTGGATCTTGAATTTTGAAGCTTGACGAAAATTGAAGTCACTTCACTGCAGCAGTGCGTGGCCGAATGGTTACGCTGTCCGCTTTGTAAGCGGATGATTCTGGGTTCGATTCCCATCTGCTCCAACCTTCCATCGGATGAGGAAGTAAAATGTCGGTCCCGGCCTTGGTTGTTAGGCCGTTAAGTCATTCCAGGTGTAGGAGTCGTCTCCATGCCATAAGTACAAACAACACACCAAACCAAGCCTACTCCGGTGGAATCGCTGGCGGCGGTTGGACTCGCAATCCAAAGGTCGTCAGTTCAAACACTGGGGTGGAAGGTTCCTTGGAGTAGAAAGAGGTTTGGGTGCCCTCCCCATTCAAGCCTTCGGACTCCTTGGTTCGAGCAGAAACTTGCAATAGAGACCACAAAAGACCTGGGGGTCGTTTATGTGGATGGTTTGATTCACTGAAAGTTGAACAATAAAGTAGTCAAATTAATCAAATAATGATACCAAAATAAAAATTCATTCTCAACGAATTGTCACAACTCATCACAACGTCGACCAACGTCACACGACTGTTTGTTTCCATCCAAAGAAGGGACGCCCCCCGCTAGACGTTTTTTCCAACGAATGCATCCTTATTTTAGGAGCGATGATGCCGTGTGGGTAGCATAACAAAGTTTTTTTGTTCAGTCTTTCACTAAAAATAGGTCCCCCATCGACACCTCAACACCGTGGAGACGCCTGGTATCTGCACCACCACCAGGCGGCCCCATTGAGGTAAATTGAATTTGTTTCTCTTCGTTTGGCAATGCTGCTGGAATTGATTGATTTTTCTTGGAAACTGTGTTTCTAAGTTTATCTGGCAACGTATACACGAACAAGTACCACAGTTGGAGGGACAGATCAAATTGAGTGGATAGAAAAAAGGTCGAAGCTGGAAATGCAGTCGATTGATTGTGGAGATTGCGCTCGAACTGAAATTTAAGATAAACAGAAAAATAAAAAAACGAGGCAAGGTTTGACATACAAAGTTAATAAAAATCCTAATTTTTTACCTAAATAATATGTAAATTTACCATGAAATGATAGTTAAGGGGTCATCCATAAACCACGTGGACACATAAACGTGGAATCAACTTAAAATAATTAAAAATGCATTTTCCTGATTTAATAATAATTTTCAACAGGAATGAACCAGTAAAAAATCATATGGATTTTTTTTTTTTTTGAGAGATTTCAGTAATTTAAGTTATTTTGTTTGCCTAGTCAAGGAAAATACACTTCCAAAAATATTTGAAACGGCCTAAGTTAAAATTGATTATATTTTTTTACGTTTAAACAAAACCGTCTCATTTATATGCACGGTGCACTTTTTACAATAATTATGTCAATAATTTTTTTTTGCTTTGAAAAGTTCTATTCAAAATTTGGCTCTTTTTGTCATACTCCTAAAATATTTTGAAATTAGCATTCGTATATTTTTACAGAAAACGTTGAATTTACAAAAATCTTTTTTCAACAATATAAAATATGTGTCAATTTAATGTCATAGTGGCCAAATTAACACAAGAAATACAGAAGGAAAAAAAAAATTCATCGAATGAATATCAAAACCTTTATACCTGATTTATGAATTACCATCTTCCTGCTTCGTAGTTATTTCAGATTTAGAATTTCTGTTGAAAATTCAGTCAAATGCAATTTGATTATTAGATTTTAGACCATTCATAAACAACGTAGGCTTATTTGGAAGAATGCGTTGAGAATTGTTTAGTATCCAACCCAATTGTTTATTAACAAAACAATAAGTATCACAAATTGTTAACTACATTAAAACAGTCATATGCTACTGTCAAACATTTTCTAAATATCAATAAATTCATGAAAATTCGTTTAGTTAACCGATCATAATATTTGCATTAATTGACATTAAGGCCAATGTCGCCATCCATTTGCCGACAGCAAAATCACAACGGCCCTAATGTCAAAAAAGGTTAATATTATTATCGAATTACTAGACGAATATTAGGTTTTCTAAAGTGATGCGTCGATTTTTATGTGGGTTCCCAAAATTATAAATTTGTAAAAAGCTATTATTTAATGTATTTTTACTTGTTTACAGCAAGTTTCTACATATTAAATTAGTATATACATATAAATTAATATTTAACATTAATTACATTGTTTTGCTCCATTTTTTTTATCATAGAATAAGGCCGTTGCATATATTTTTCAAAGTTTATGTCGCCCCCCCCCCCCCCCCCCCCCCTTCAAAATCGGTCCAAAAAATCAGGGGGCATAAAAAATATTTTTTCAAAAAACTTCAAAATTTTAAAGGAAATAGAAGTCTAGTAAACTGAAAGCCATTAGAAATGCATTTTCCTGCGTTTAAATCCATATTTAGCATGTCTCTGATCGATCAAAAATATTTTTAATTCTTGTTAAATTCCAATGTACAGCACCGCAAAAAGGAAAAAAAATCTCTTCAATACTTGGATATTTTGAAAACTAATGATTGCAAAACAACTGAGCAGGTGTAAAATTCACTTTAAAACACTTTTTTTCATTCAAATGTTGAGACCATGGCTTGTTATTTGAATTTTATATATTTTTTTATTTTTTTAGCCCCCCCCCCCTCGACCCCGATCAGAGTCGAGGGACATAAATTTCAAAAAATATTTGCAACGGCCTAAATATAAATAAATAAAATGGACAGGGGCTATAGATATAAAAAATAACTCGACTGTATACTGTACAACTATCCAATTGAAATAGAATGATTATTTAACAAATTTTAGAGAAACTTAGAGAATTTCAAATTACATAACAAAAATAATTCTAACTAGTATTTAATTGAAATCAATTGAAAACAAAAAAGGAAAAAAAGGGTTTGAAAAAAAAAACAAAACAATGTAAATAGATTGAAAATTGGTTTAAGATACAGTAATTTCTAAAAGTAAAATTTGAAAATTTAGATTTTTTGTTATTAAAGTAAAAACATAACCAGCCCAAAAGTAGAGTTAAAAAAACATAAAATCTGTACGAGGTTTCTTCAGCATCTTAAAAAAATCTTTAGCTTCCAATTTCCCGGGGCACAAAAATAAATTTTAAGCAGATTTCCTGGGTATTCTCGGGCAGCAACATTTTTGGTCAAAATAGGTGTGAGGATCAATCATTGGCTAAACTGCTTGAAAAACACATAAAACTAATATAATTCCAAAATAAAAGAGTTATTAAAAAATATGTTTTTTTTTTACTACAAATAACTTTTTCTTGAATAAGTCTTCTGATTTCAGCTTATAAACAAAACAGTAAATCATGACAGTTTTCAGTTCTATCTTCTCGTGTTTTTTACCTGAACTTTTTTTTATTTAATAACAAGTTGTTAGAATATGTGTCATTATTTGCGTACTTTCATGCAATACAAAGTATTTTTTGGTAATGTTTTATGATTTCATTGATGGTATGGGTTTTTTCAAATGGTTTCCAGCTTAATTGATGACTTGGATTAGTAGTATTAATTAATCCATTATTTTCATCCAATTTGGCCATGTTATAGAAAACAAAAACCTAAGAAAATCTTATTTTTTTCTTGCAAAAAAGGGAATATCACTTTTTATTTAAATGATATATCTCCAACTATTTTTATAAGCATACCTTAAGGGGTTACATACATGTAAATCGGCAAAAATGTCAGAGGTTGGTTTGAGCACACACTCAAACTTTTTTCAAAATCTGTTTTCAGGGCATTTAAATATACATTTTCATCTATTAGCAAAACAAATTTGAAAACATTTGGTTATATCATTGCCGAGATATAGCTATTTGAAGTTAGCAGTTTCAAAAAACGGGTGCCACGATATCTCAACATTGCTTCGACCAAATCGGCTCAAAATTTTGGTGAAGACTCTTTAAATCAGTCTCGTGTGCATGACGAAGGCCGATTTTCAAAAAGTTTACTTAAAAAAAGATAAAAATATTTTTGTGTTTTTCATTTAAAAAATCGCCAGTTTTTGATTTTTGTATTTTTTGAAAATTAAAAAATTCAAAATCGAGCTTCGTCATGCACACGGGATATGTCTTGGGAGTCTTCACCCAAAATTTCAGCCAATTTGTTCCGTCCCATCTCGAGATATCGTGGCACCCGTAAATCAACTCGGTGTTCAAAGAAATACGCTCAGAAAGTCTTTGCGTGCTTTGCGCATGGCAAAATTCTGAGCTTAAATCGTCTCTAACTCAGTTAAATCAAGAAATATCTTCATGAAACTTTCAGGAGTGATTGAAAGTCATATTTTAAGTGGATTTAATAAATTTTCTGTAATATGAAATTTTGTGACTTTCTACATGTATGTAACCCCTTAAGTGCAATAGTTTATTTTAATTCGTAATACCGCTGATACCTATTTGTTGGGCAATAGATTTATTCTCAAAATATTTCTCAAAAATATTATCATCTGAAATAACCCTAAGTTAAATTTTCAGACAAGCTGATTAATAATAATAATTGAATTGAAATAAAAATAAAACAATAATTTATTTTTTATAAACATTTTTCAAAAAATTGGTGCCACAAAAATAAGAAAACATATACTTTCTGCTTAAATTTCGGGAAATAACCAGGGAAATGGGCAATATGTTTTTTACGGGAAATCCCAGGATTTCCAAAGAAGGGGGCATAACAAGAGATTCTGATGTATAAGAAGCCCTTTTAATCCTTCTAATAAAAACTGTAATAATACGGATTTGTTGTGCGATAGGGTGCCCAGAAAAAATGACCCCCTGCTCCACAAGCGAAAAACGTTTTTTTGGGTTATTTTAAGCATCTGTGTAAATTTTGAGCGAAATTGGAGGAGATTAACCCATTGATACCCGTGCCTAAAGCTGGTGAAAAAAATGTTTTTCATACAAAAATGACTTTTTTGAATCGCTAATAACTTTTCAGGATTAAGATTTACAGCTTTGGTCTGTTGTACAAAGTTATAGAGCATTAAAATTTCAATAAGAATCACACTTTTGGAAATATTTGGATGGAAGTAGCGCACCGTGCAGACTAAACCGTAAGAAACACCGGTTTTCCTTACATTTTTTCGATTTTTCCCATACAAACTTCACCTCCGAGTATCAATGGGTAAATGATGACCAATTTTGCTCATATTTGGCCTAGAGTCCTAAAATAGGTAAAGAAACAATATTCAGCTTGTGGAGCGAGATTTTGAAAAAAAGTCCCATATTCTGGGCACCCTATTGTGCAAGGATGTTTTTAGTACAGGTTAAATATTGAAATTTTGCATTTTTTTGTTAAACAGTTATGTCACTTATAATTCTGTAACAAAATTAAGATTTCCAAATATCCATCAATCTTCAAAATTTCACGATTTCGTGAAGCTTCTTTATTTTCATGTGTGAAACCATTTTAGTTTTCAAACGTCAGCAAAAATAAACAACCATTGTGCTTGGAATCTAGAGCTATTTTCCACAAACACATCCATCGCCTTCACTCTCCGCCCTCCTTACAATCCCGTAATTGCACAGCAAACTCGCTGACGTCCACATCCTCGAAATCCTCCATTTTAGAGAAACGCCAAACCATGACAGCAATATCTCTCTATCTTTCACCGCCGATGCTGGCTTGGCCTGGCCTGTCCACCATGTCCAACGGACACATCTTTTGTGTGATACTCAGAATGTATGTTTTCATCGTCATCCACGTTGCCGGGATGCAAACCTCACGTTGTAAGCTTGTGTTTATGTGTTTGTGTCTGTGTTTGTATTTGTGCCCAAGTTGTGTACACATACCATAAAATAATGTTTTGTTTAGCAACATCAGGTTTTCCCTCTCTCTCTCGTCCTTCTCGTCGTGGGTGAAGTCCTGCCGAGTTCAGGCCAAGTGTGGTTCGTGTCCTTTTTATATTTGCACTGACAGCATCTGCTGCAGCTTCTCCGGGACACTGGATCTGAGAAGCGCAGTGACATAGTTTCGTCCTTCCTTTCCTTTGAAGTCGTTTTAGATGGACAAAATCTCAGCACTGGTCTAGTTTAAAGGCAACCCGTCCGTTCAACTCGAGCAAGTTCAATCACAAACTCGGCACCTTTTTAGTAGACCCTTTTCAAAACTTACTGCAGAGTTCCACTTTTTTTTTGCTCTATCCCACAGGAGGAAAATACAACACCTCGGCCCGTTGAAAGGCTCGTGTTCAAAACACGTCCAATTTCAGGGTGTTTTTTGCGCCCTCTGGGGTGTCCTCCAGTTTTGGATTCCGGGCACTACTGCTGCTGATGATGACGATGATGGTGCAATCCACAAAGAGTGCTGACTAAGCGAAGCAAATTGGACAACGACGAGAAAAAAAAAATGGTGTGGTCCTTACCTGCATGAATCCCTCCGGACAGCCGGGAAGATCTCCGCCGCTGGTCAGGCTGGCATCGCTCGAGTCCAGGTCCGGATCGATGAGGCCCTCGTCGAAGCGGCCCACCGTGAACCGGTCGAAGATGATCTGTGAAAGGGAGAAAAGGGAGGAAAACGATAGATGTAATCGGTTGTCATTTTGAATTCAATTTTTATATATTTTGTTGTGAATTCAATTTCGTATTAAAAGCTATTGCTGTGTTTTACATTTTTTGATGTGCTGCACTCAATTTAAAAAAAATTAGATTCTATAGTAATTCTCAAGATAAAATATTTTTGAAAGCGCTGTATCTTCCCAAGGATTGGACATAGGACAATGGTCAATATGGAGACTTTTAAGTAAAATTGTCTGGAGAATCGACTCTCGTGTTCGGTTTTTGAAAATTTTGACGTTTAGACCACTTTTCAAAAAAACAGTTTTAGTAAATGATTTTGCTATTTTTTTAGGAGAGACATACCATCCTGCATTTTTCGTCAGTCTTTTTGTAACATCTTAGGCTATTTCCTCAAAAATTTTGAACGAAAAAAATCGTGACATCACCTTCAAATATCACTTTCAAACTTAAAAATCAAAAAATCCTATTGAAGTGGCGTGTATTTTTGATTCAGTGTATTTTTTTCAGAAAGCCCGTCCAATTTCCTACAAGTTTGTCTTTGACCACTTTTTGGTACAATGCAACGGCTTCGAGATACAGCGGTATTTAATCTACGAAATGCAAAAATATTCAAAACTCTCACGCCCTTCTCAAATGTCATTTTTGAGTACAATGGGCTCCATATACACAAAAATGGCTTATTTAGGCCTAGAATAACATGTCAAAAAAGTTTCATTGAAATCGGAGAGGGTCGGGTACAAAAGTTACAGAAAAATTCCTGATTTGAGCTGGAATTGCTCAATATTGAATAATTAAATTTTTGGAATGTTAGTCTTGAATCTAACATTTTTAAATAATAATTAAATATCAAAAAGATTAAAAAAAAATAATAAAAGATTCATTTTTTGACAACAGGACAATTAATTTCTGAGATAATGGTACTAGAAAATAAAAGGCTGCTTGCATGAGACTTTAGAAACTTAAATATTTCTTTTATTCGCTGTATTCCAGCAACCAGGAGTCCAATTTTCAATGGCTGAATGCTAATAACTAGGCTTTTTTTTTAAATCGAGAAAAACTGGAAATATTTATATAAAATTAAACTTTAAGTGGCTGTCTTGAAAACGACACCCTTTATAAAAAAAATGAATAAAGTACGTTTCGATTGCAAATCAGATTTTACATTTAAAACTGATGTTTGAGGCAAAATTTCTATTGAAGGGATTACACTCACACTAACGTTTTTTGTAATTCTGTTTTCGGGGCATTAAAATATACATTTTCAACTTTTAACAAAACAACTTTGAAGACATTTGGTTGTAGCTTTGCCGAGATATAGCTATTTGAAGTAAGCAGTTTCAAAAAACGGGTGCCACGATATCTCAACACTCCTTCGACCAAATCGGCTCAAAATTTTGTTGAAGACTCGCTAAATCAGTTCCGTGTGCATGACGAAGGCCGATTTTCAAAAAAAAATTTTAAAAAGTTAAAAACATTTTTATGTTTTTCGTATAAAAAAATCGTCAGTTTTAGATTTTTTTTTTTTAATAAGCAAAATTTAAAAAATCGGGCTTCGTCATGCACACGGAATATGTCTTGAGAGTCTTCATCCCAAATTTCAGCCTATTCGGTCCATCCCATCTCGAGATATAGTGGCACCCGTAAATTACTTAACTTAAACTTTCAGGAGTAATTGGAAATCATCTTTTTAGTGGAATTAACAATTTTGCCGTAATATGAAATTTAAAGATGTATGTAACCCCTTAAAGAAACACTATTTTTTAATCAAAGCTTAGCGGTAAAATTTCGAAGCCTTCCTATAATCGAGTCTGGACGTTATTAATAATTTCAAAATTAGATTACATAGAATTCTAGAATTTTCAACATCGAAGATATCAAACTGATCAGAAACTTCCTTCCCGCCAATATATGCAACAAAATAATAAAACTTACTGGACAAAACAAAATTGAAAAAACGAGGTTTTCGGAGTACTAAAATAGCTTCAAACATGGTGATATCGTAGCAAATGTCCGTCCGATTCAATTTCAAAAAATAAATTAAAAATAACTCTGAATCTAACGTTGAAACTTTTTAGATATTTTTTTTATTCAGTTCATTGCATTAAAAGGTACAAAAACACTCTTTCAGCTTCACTTCATAGAATTGCATGAAAGAAATCATTTTTTTAATTAAATTATAAAGGACCTACTTAGTTTTTGTTTCTGTTTTTTTAGTTTTTAAAAAAATGGTGAACTCAAGCTTCAATTCAAGCTTAATTCAATTAAATGAATTGCACCGTTTTCCAATAAGTACCTTGATCATCTTTAAAATTATGATTTCAAAAAGTTTTAAAAAATGAATGCAGGCTTCATAAGAGCAACAATTAAGCTTATCTAGATGCTATTTAAAAAAAATCCTTGGAAACTCTTCATCCGTTTTCCTAAGCTAAACAAAAACTTGTGCGACATTTTGCAATCACTTTTTAATAAAAAAAAAATCAAAGGATGAGAAATTTCATTTAAAAATCGTTTATTTACTTTCAAATCGATTGATAATTTTAAGTTAATAGATTTAATTCTTAAAACATTTTTTTCTTATTTTCAATCCAAGCAAAATCACACCTTAAAAAAAAATTGGAACAAAACAGAGATGGAATAGGATACAAAAAATAATAATAAAAAATAACAATTGTTCTGAAAATATTAATTTGATCAGACTCGAAAACTATGCACTTCATTAAATTTTCACAAAAGTACATTTTTGTACAAAAGATTTAGAATTGCACCTTTTTGTTTATTCGCTTCTAAAAAACAATCACCAAACTTTAATAAACTACCATCATTTTCAAAAGGCAAAACCTGGTGAGCCAATAGATTTTCCATTCCCCGAGCGCACTTGAATTGATCTTCAATGTCTTGTGCCTCATTCTTTTTTTCACCTCACGCTCCCCATAAACCAATTTCTGCCCTCGTTTCCCGCGAAAATCCCCAAATCAACGGTGTGGCGACGGCGGCGCATGCAGCAACACAGCCGTGAAATCCTTTTCCAAAACTCACGCTCTGTGTGTGTGTGTTTGCTGATCCTCTGAAAATCGTGCGCTGAAAGTCGCTGGAAGTTGTGCCGAAAATTTCCAATATCGATGCGAATCGTCTTCGCTTGGCCCACCCCCTGGTTTCCACTCTTGGATGCTCTGATCTCAAGACAATCCTTTTTCGAAGAAATGGTTTCTCAAACAAAAGGATTGTGTCTCATCTTGGAAGGCCTGGCGAAGGTCTTCTACGGAGGCTTGTGCCAAGATACACGCGTTCCCAGGGATATTTCCTGCCTCGTCCTCAGCTCCACTTGAAAAAGATTACACTCTAGACTCTAGGAGAGAAAGGCGAAAAGTTATGAGTTTTCCGCCACTATTCCGTCTCTACTACCACCCAACTTCCGTAGCTTCTTGAGATTCGCAAACCAGCCTCCAAGAGATTCGTGATTGTTCAAGCGTAACGCTCTACTCTCGACTCTCGTCGAATGGGAAGATTGTGTTCCTTTGTTTCAACCCTTTCCATAGAGATATTTCCAGGAAGAAAGTTACGGAATTTGGTTCCACTGCACTGCTCAAGAGCTCCTTTCACATATTTTGGTTTGAAAGCTCTGTGAGAAGTCATACAACTTAGCAGTCTTCGAATTACATTGAAAAATAGATGATGATTTTCATTGATCAGTAATTCCCAGATTTTCACTTTTATGAAACAGTTGTCATCTCTTTACGAAGAATTTTCTACATTGTCCATGAAGTCGTCCAAGGCTCCCACTATTTCTCCAGACGTCCAATACACAGCCCAAGCTCAACACTAGTTTTAATCTCTGGCACTCAACAAAGCTTTCCATGCGCACAAAGCCGACAGAAACTACACCGAAAGCGAATCAGTGCTGATTGATTAAAAAAGTTTTAAATGAATTCGGGGAATCAACACGCAACCGAGGCGACGGCGAATGCTCTGAAACTCGCCCAAGATTTCATCACGAATTCCCGGGAAATAGTGGCGGCGCGCGGAATCCCCGGTCCCGATAGGAATCTCGGCGCTCTCTGCCTTTTGCCGGGAATCGCCGCGCGAAGAAAATGAGGAAAACTTTTGTCCGCGTTGTCTTGTGGGAATTTGAAAGTTTTCCTCCCACCGATTCAACCCACTGGCCTGTTTGGGAGGATTTGTGCATGATAGTTGGCAGCACAGTCACATATATCGCATCCGACGCATCTCGGGAAAGTTTGCTAGGCGGGCAGACAATGGACGCATACACGTGGATACAGTTGGTGTGAGTAATGGGATTGTGAATGACTTGGTGGAAACCAGTGAAATGAACTTTTAATTAGGAGCGTGCTTTAGGGATAGTTAGACGATCGTTTGCAACCGTTTATAAAAAGGGGCATTGAATAAAAACTTATAAAGTGATTGAGAAAAGTAAAACATATTAATCTTGATAATTGTAAAATTAAACAGTCTTTTAGTGAGAGATTTTTTTCCGGTATTTTTCAAGATATTTTTTTTAAAGTCCAATCAAGTGGTTATTATTTCAATTTAAAAAAACACTCTATTTTTTATTAAACATCGTTTTTACGTCAGGTAAAAATACTCAAATTTCATGTTTTTGCAAAGAAGATATGAGTAATTCTCCGCCAACTCACACAGCAGTTGCCCCGACCCCTCTTCGATTTGGACAAAGTTTCACGCAAATCGAAAAGGGGTCGGGACAACTTTTTCCGATTTCGTGTGAGTTTGTAGAGAATTACCCATCTAAGAGAAATTACTGTTCATTTGATTCTCATATTGCAAAAACAAAACATATAAATATTTTTCGAAAATATTTGATATTTGTAAGAAAATTGAGTATTTTCATAAAAATTTTAATTTCAATTTATTTCTATAAGAAACCTTAAATCATTTAATACGGAAAATGCAAAACTAGAAAATTTCATTTTTTTAAACTTTTTTAAAATTTTGTCTATTTTTAGACAAAATTGTTTGACTTTTAATAGAAAACACATTCAAACCAAAGAATCTCAATTTTCACACAAAAGTAAATCGAAAGCTTGCACCACCAACTAATTTTGTCCAAAATTTGAAACTTTCCAAAAAATATCCCAAAGATAGAGCCGAGTGTTTGACGTGTTATTTTTTTTTCTTCTATTTTTTCTATATATTTTGCCTTCCTCACTGAGGTAAGGCTATAATCTGAACTTTTTATTAAAAGCTCAAAGACCCCCCTTCATGTATACATATCGACTCAGAATCGAAAACTGAACAAATGTCTGTGTGTGTATGTGTGTATATATGTGACCAAAATTCTCACAGAATTTTCTCAGCACTGGCTGAACCTATTTTAACCAAACCAGTTGCAATCGACTTGGTATAGGGTATAGGGTACATCGCTATTGAATTGTTTGAAGTTTTGATAACTAGTTCAAAAGTTATGTATAAAAATGTGTTTTCACATATATCAGGATCTCATTTATAGGGGAGAGTGAGGAGACTTGATCCCCTTTTTTGTATCGCACATAACTCTGTCAATTTCTTACAAAAATATAAACTTTTTGCATGAATTGAAAGCTTCAACATTCATCTATGTTTGGCTAATAAGGGTATTTCATCAGATGAACTCTTCGAATCATGCCAAGTGTTTTAAAAAAATATTTTAAGCCGGCATTTTAAAAATGTTAGGGGTAACTTGATCCCCCTTTAAACAATTTGAAGAAATCTTAAGCAAAATATTTCTTATTCATCCAAACTTTTAATTTTCTATAAGTTACAGCAATTTCGCAGACAACCCTTACGTTTGTGTTCAAAATATAACAAGTTTAGCATGCAAAATATTTAAAAACATAAAATATTATTTTTTAGACCAAAATTATGCATGTTTACAAAAGCTGGAAATTTTTGTTTACAAAACTTTTGAAAAATGGTTCAAACTGCAGTAAGTTATGTACAACTATACTAAAGGAAACTGTTTATGAAAACCCAGCCCAATTAATTAATCTTGCGGCTGATTCCAGTGACTGTAAAAATGCAGGGATCAAGTCTCCCTAAACGCACTTTTTTAAACAATTGATTGTAAAAATAGTATGACGATAACTTTAACATCAAATGCGTAAGGGTTTTGGAGTTGATAAATTTATCAAACAATTCATGTATAAAAAAATATTTTTTTGAATAAATTTTGAGTGTTTTTATACATATCACAACAAAGAAAAAAAGATCTCTTGGAAGTTTTTTGAAGCTCGTTTTAGAAAAATGAGTGTAACTCAATCTAAACATTTTTTAATTTTTTTCTTTGTTTTCTACAATGAGTTTCAGTTAATTTCGCACAACTTTCTAGAACAAAGCTAATTGTTTTACCCACATGCTGACAAGATACAGGCTTGGGATCAAGTCTCCCCACTCTCCCCTATACATGTAAACGATTTCCAGATCCATCATCCGACCCACCGTTGGTTAGGTAATCGAGAGACCTTTTCAACAAGTCCACAACATAAAAGATCTGGCAACCCTGTCTCGAGTTATGACCACTTAAGTGATATCTGTGTACTTATTCTCTGGATCTAAAAAAATAGCTGAAATATTTGTCCAAACCACTCATATTACCCATTTTTGAAAAAAAAAAGTGAGGAAAGCACCAACCACATAGGTGGATTTAGTTAGTTTTTTTGTTTTATTCTGATCGAAGCCGAATTAGAAGTCCTGGCTCGTTCTTGATTGAAAGATCGCCAAGTAATCAAGTTGAAGCATAGGTTCTGGCGCAATTGCGATTTTTTTGGCTTGTTGTCATACAACGGTAAGTTGCACTATCGATACATTGCTCTATTTTAAAAGAATCAAATACTAAAGGAGAATGGGCAGATTTGGTCCAAGGATATACACGAACGGTAGTAACTTTATTCGAAAGATCTCGCCGAGACATGAAAAAAAGTCTTCTGGGCGAACTCTCCAAACCCCGGGGTTCAAAAGTTACAAGTTGTTGAAGTTTGAGTATTTTGGGTTAAAATGTTTATTAAAAATCGTATTTATGCTATTTCTAAAATCACTCATAAAATCCTTATATTATTATGGATTTCGATCATCTTGACTTCATTCGACGCGTATCAGCAAAAACTATAAGTTCTGATATGTTTTAGCATGATTGAAACATGACTTCTCTTGTCTTTACACGTTTGAACCGTTTTTGCAAGAGGCTTACCATAGAAATAAGACGAAACCTGAAGATTTTGAAAACGGATCCTACCCAGACTGCTTCAGTTAGTATGGAAGGCTACAGTGCATTGTTGTAACAACTTATTGAGATGTTCTGAGTCGTCCAAGAACTCCTTGGAGTTAAGACCGGTGGGTCTACCGCCGAAACAAGCAAGAGGTCAGTGATTTTTTACCACTGATCATAACCGCAAAGCTTCAGTGAGTATGGTAGACTACTTTATTAATGTTTTGAAATGTCCTGGGTCATCCTAGGACTCACTGAAGTTAAGAGCTGTGGGTCTGCCACCGTAACAATCAAGATTTCTACCTGTTTTGACCACTGATCATACCCGTATAGCTTCAGTCAGTTTGGTAGACTGCTTTGTTAATGTTTTGAAATGTCCAGGATCATCCTAGAACATTCTGTAGTTAGGATCTGTGGGTCTGCTACCGTAACTAGCAAGATGTCGCCCGGTATTTCCCACGGATCATACCCGCATAGCTTCAGAGTAGGTTAAACTACTTTGTAAATGACTTGGGCTGTCTTGGACCACCTAAGGACTCCCTGGAGTTATGATCTGTGGCTGTTAACTCCAGTGAGTCCTGGGATGACCCAAGACATCTCAACACATTAAAAAAGCAGTCTACCATACTGACTGTAGCTATGCGGGTATGATCAGTGGTCAAAACAGGTAGAAATCTTGATTGTTACGGTGGCAGACCCACAGATCTAAACACCAGGGAGTCCTAGGATGACCCTGGACATTTCAAAACATTAATAAAGTAGTCTACCATACTCACTGAAGCTATGTGGTTATAATCAGTGGTAAAAAATCACTGACCTCTTGCTTATTACGGCGGTAGACCCACCGGTCTTAACTCCAAGGAGTTCTTGGACGACCCAGAACATCTCAATAAGTTGTTACAACATTGCACTGTAGCCTTCCATACTCACTGAAGCAGTCTGGGTAGGATCCGTTTTCAAAATCTTCAAGTTTCGACTTGTTTCTATAATAAGCCTCTTGCACAAACGGTTCAAACGGATAAATACAAGAGAAGTCATGTTTCAATTATGCTAAAACATATCAGAACTTATCGAGCTGTCAAATCTGCAACATGGAGTTAAACTTTCTGTGAAGTTGCTGTGAAGTTTTCCATGACACTTCGAAAAGTTTAACTCCATGTTGCACGCATACACTCTCACTTTTAATTTCTCGATAGTTTTTGCTGATACGCGTCGAATGAAGTCAAGATGATCGAAATCCATAATAAAATAAGGATTTTATGAGTGATTTTAGAAATAGCAAAAATACGATTTTTTGTACATTTTAACCCAAAATACTCAAACTTCAACAACTTGTAACTTTTGAATCCCGGGGTTTGGAGAGTTCGTCCAGAAGACTTTTTTTCATGTCTCGGCGAGATCTTTCGAATAAAGTTTCTCCCGTCCGTGTACATCCTTGGACCAGCTCCCATACAAATTTGCCCTTGTCTCCTTTAGTTATGTTACAAGACATGATTTATTTCGGAAAAATATGTTTTAAAATTCGGAGAAATTTGGTACTTCTCTTGAAATCAAGTTAAATTTAATTTTTTATCACTAAATTGGACTTAATTCGTCCCATTTTGCAGATATTTTATCAGAGTAAATTAAAATAAGTGTGAATAATAAAAAAATATATCTGCTTATTGAATTTTAATGTTTTCTCGATAACACATAGTTTCAGGCAGATTCAAGGCAGATCTGCGCAAAAAAAAATAAAAATTTTATTATGTCAGTTTCACAAATTTCACTGTAAATCCTTGCTTTAGATCTTTTCGTTTTATAATGTCATGTTAACCTAACACTGAACACACTTTCATAAACCTCATTTGTTTAAACCTTGTCGAGATCGGTGGTTTGGTGCCTCTGAACTTGAATAATTTGAACAATATGGTTTTGTTTAAACCATCTGATTTAACATTTTACAATCTTTTGTGACTTTCGTGAAATTTAAGAGAAATGAATTGGCATCGATATGGAACAAAATGTTGATTGAAAAATGTTATCGATTCACATTCATAACGAAAATTTCCATACAGTGTTGTAAGATTATGGCAAAAATGATTGAAATCTAAAATTGTAATAATATGAACATTACTTAGAAGCCTCAACAATCACAATTGGGCTAGTTCATAGCACTTATACTAGACTACTCCATAAACTTGTGGCAAAAAATGCGTTGCATATCCTAAGTGATTTAGAAAGCTCCTCCCGATCACGCCTCTCTCGCTCATGAATAGCTGGGCAGCGTAGTTTCGGAAATCAATTTGCCCACCATTTCCCCTCCAATGAAGCCAAATCACTGCCCTATACCATACCGAACCAAAATGGTTGGATGATGTTCGGTTCCAGCTTCCACCTCAACTGGTCGTCTTTCCGACAAGCCAGCCAGCCAGTGGATCATCCAGCATGATGATTTCCACTCTGGCAGATGGACGATGATGGCAAAAACATCTCGTTCTTGCCCTACTTCTTGGCGTGAACGAAACCATTTTCATTTACTTTCACAGCCACGCACTGTGGGAAAAGTTGGCTGAGAAATTTGGTCAAAAATTTTCAATTATTAAAATTGACATTTCATTGTTTTAGATAAATTGAGGTCAACTAAAGTTTTAGATGTATTGAAAAAAATAATAAAAGTTTTTTTCATTTTAACACGTTCATTTTCAGTGTTAAAAAAAAGCAAGCAATGAGACGGAGCAGGAAATGACTTAGCTATTCTCATCAAAGCACAGTGAACTAGGGCTTTTTCGTACACACTCATTCAATGGCATCCAAGTGGAAGTTCAGCGCGACGAGACGACCTCGGCGGAAATGGCGTTTGGTGTGATTTCTGGCCGGTCTTTTCTTCGACCTAGCGCCCTGCTGGACATTGTCCGGACGGAAGTGAAACTCATTTTCAAGGTTTTATGGGTAGTCCGATGTGCAGTTTCGTTCGCTTTTTTTTGTTGTTGCTTTCTAGGGCAAGAGATTTCCCTGGTTTTCTTTTGCTTTTCCGGTGGCAGAGGCCAACCCCGGGACGGGTTCCTTTCACCAAGACGAACGAGCGGGAGACGATGACGACCGGGATGATGATGATGATGGAAATAAGAGACATCTTTGCACACAGGATGGAAGCACTGCGATGTCACTCAATTTGAGTTCATTGTGTCAAGTGGATCGTCTTCGTCTTGGTCGTTGTCGGATTTCTGCAGCATGACAGTTGGGGAGAAATAAGATAAAAAACGAGGACAATGGAGCAGTGATTTGGACTAATATTTTATGGGGCACTCGCCGGGAGTGATACAATTTGGACACTTTAAGAGGTTCCAATTGTTTGGCGAGGTTGGCAGAAAATTGGAAGAAGTTATGGATTTAATCAAGTTTGGAAATATTATGAAAATAATGTGATCAAGATCACGATAAAATGCTAGAATCGTTGAACATCAATATTAAGAGATGAATCTTGATCGTCAAAGTTGTGCATTTGTAATTCCCCATGAACATTTCGGTGGCATAAATCTACCCAATAGCTGTGAATATTTCATCTCTGTTCCCAAGAAGGCAAACCTATCCAAATCAGCCAGTCTCAAGGAGCCCCAAAAATTGGCCATAAATAACTACGCGAGAGATTATCCGCGGAACACAGCATCGGGACCACCCCCGCGCGTTGGAGCGGCACGCTCCATCATTGTCGTCATCATACATCACGCACCATAAACATCCCCCGCGAGAAGAGCCGCCCAGAGATCCTGAGGTAAACCTCGGGTGTACACTTTAGTGGCAATGTGTTATTTCAGGGGGGTGGGAAAAAAAGCAACATATCGCACCCCGAAGAATAACATCGCGCAGAAAACAACGTCGAGTTCCATCGGTTCCAGTAACTACAACAACTCGCGGTAGATCCTTGTTAATGTGCGAACGTGACTTACATGACAACCTTGCCGCGGGGCCCGTCATTCAGCGTGGCTGGGTGAGAGGACTTTTTTTATCCCTCTTCCAGAAGCTTCTTGAACGGGGTTTTTCCTCCGCGTAGTACTTGAGGATCTCCAGCAGGATGGAGCTCATAACCTAGCGGGATAAATTAATTATTTACACAAAAGCCACTCTCGCACATCTCGCAAGTTGAGCTGCTGTGGTGAAACAGTTTCTTCATATTCTTAGCCGTCTTCTGGAAGGTTAGTACGTCATGTTTTGAGCGTTAAGACTAAGGCGAAATTGAGGGCAAAGTTAGTAACTTGCGTTACCTAAGGATTAGGGTGCCTTAGAACTTTAGCTTGAGCTGTTTGATTCACTTGTTCAATCATTTGCCATTTTTGCCATTTTGGTAATTTTGGTAATTTTGGTAATTTTTGTAATTTTTGTAATTTTTGTAATTTTTGTAATTTTTGTAATTTTTGTAATTTTTGTAATTTTTGTAATTTTTGTAATTTTTGTAATTTTTGTAATTTTTGTAATTTTTGTAATTTTTGTAATTTTTGTAATTTTTGTAATTTTTGTAATTTTTGTAATTTTTGTAATTTTTGTAATTTTTGTAATTTTTGTAATTTTTGTAATTTTTGTAATTTTTGTAATTTTTGTAATTTTTGTAATTTTTGTAATTTTTGTAATTTTTGTAATTTTGGTAATTTTGGTAATTTTGGTAATTTTTGTAATTTTTGTAATTTTTGTAATTTTTGTAATTTTTGTAATTTTTGTAATTTTTGTAATTTTTGTAATTTTTGTAATTTTTGTAATTTTTGTAATTTTGGTAATTTTTGTAATTTTTGTAATTTTGGTAATTTTGGTAATTTTGGTAATTTTTGTAATTTTTGTAATTTTTGTAATTTTTGTAATTTTTGTAATTTTTGTAATTTTTGTAATTTTTGTAATTTTTGTAATTTTTGTAATTTTTGTAATTTTTGTAATTTTTGTAATTTTTGTAATTTTTGTAATTTTTGTAATTTTTGTAATTTTTGTAATTTTTGTATTTTTTGTAATTTTTGTAATTTTTGTAATTTTTGTAATTTTTGTAATTTTTGTCATTTTGGTCATTTTGGTCATTTTGATCATTTTGGTCATTTTGATCATTTTGATCATTTTGATCATTTTGATCAATTTGATCATTTTGATCATTTTGATCATTTTGATCATTTTGGTCGTTTTGGTAATTTTGGTCATTTCAGCCATTCTGGTCATTTTGGTCATTTTGGTCATGTTGGTCATTTTGGTCATTTTGGTATTTTTGGTAATTTTGGTCAATTGGAGTTATTAGAGTGATCATCAATTGGCTCATTACCACATTAAACTGAAAATTAAACAACAATTAAAGTTCAATTGATTTTAGATAAAAGATGTTTTTTTTTGCAGATGTTGAACATCAAAAATATTTAAAAAAAATGTGAGTTGATTGCATAAAACACGCCCAACTATTTCATTCCTCTTGGGTCACCCAAGAACCCCATATTTGTTTTTGTTTTTGTTGGTGCCCTCCTTCCGAGAAACCCCACTTGAAGAAAAGTGGCTCCAATTTCGCTGATCCGCAGAAATATTACACACGGTAACACGGCACCCAAAGTCAGTCAGTCGACTTTGAAGAAGAACCAACTACGAAGACGACGACGAGGACCAGCGGCCATCCATCCATTAGAACTTTTGCTTTTGTTTGCGCAACCTACATATCGCAAAAGCTCAGGATATCCTTGAGAACGGGGGTGGTAAACAATTGGGTGGGATCTTTAGACCCCCGGAGGGACACAAAAGTTTTCCTGTTATAGCTCAAGATGGAGGCGAATGGTTTTGTTTAGTTTTGAGATGAACAACTATCTAATTGGATCCTTGAAGACAGCCCAGGGAAGAAAACAAGCCGGGCTCCCTGCAAGTGTGAGAGGTTCGTGGAGTTTTCCTTTGAGGCTTGTTTGAAGAACGCTGCTGGGTGAGATCGCTAACGAGCTATTCAGGGAGCTTTTTTAGATTTGCAAGTAATGAGCGAAATTTGTTTGAAAACATGCTATTAGTGTAATTGATCTGATTGATATTTGTATTGTCTACAAAACTGCAATTGGTTTTCAATTTTTTCCAACCTTTCAACGAGACTTTTAAAAATTCCAACGAAAGCCATTTCCAAGCCAATCAAGCTTGTTCTTTAATTATCTGCTAATGGTTACACCACCACGGTTGGTCTGCTCGTTCAGTCTTTAAAGGTCTTACCTGCACGATATCGCCTTGCTCGTTTCCGGACGCAGTGAACGTCAGGTGGCACAGGAACGGCAACCGGTTCCACTGGGGTGGCGGAACCGTTAATGAGTACGTCCGTCCGATATCGCCGTAGTACGTTCGGTTGCACACTAGAATGAAAAAGAAGGACACATGAAAAGTGTGAGCAGCGAAACAGTACAAAACATTAAATGAGCAACTAACTTTGAACCGGGGAAAAAAAAGTGAAAACAAAATGTAACGAAGGAAAATTATTTTTCATTTCTTTTTGCTCATTACGTGGAAAGGTGTAATGAAATTTAATTTCATTTCCGCCGTGGCAGTGATGCCAATTTCATGAAAATTCACGCTTTGAAAAAACAAATTTTGAGCTATAAAATGTGGATTTTCCCAGCTCTGCCCTAATGTCTTCACGAAAAACAACTTCATACGAAAGTGTGAGCTTTTCCAAGTCAAGACGAAAGTTTGTGCAGCTCCACCGTGTTACTGAATGGAGTCATGGACATGAAAGTTCACCCCCCATTTCCCCACTCCCACCGAAGTCAGCAAGCATTATTTAGTTGCAACTTTTTTCCTCCGTATCAAATTAATTTAATTTTCTCACTTTTGCGCTGACATTTGCGTGATTACACGTGTGCGCTGTATTCGTTTTTTTAATCCTCGAAGCTACACAATTTCCGCACCGAGCAATTTCTTAAAAGTAACGTTGGGCTGGGATTACCGAAAGCGTGGAAATCTCGCCGGCTTGCGGGGGAATAAATTTTCACTTCACACCACACTTGCTCAAAAGTCAGGGGGAACGCATGCTTTCTCCCACTCTCGAAATTTACAATTTAATTATTCTGAAGAAATTATGGCTCACACAATTCAAAAGTCAGCCTCGAGGGTTGGAGAATTCATCAAAATGTATGCTAATTACGTGCTGGGAAACACTTTTTTGTGTTTTAAGATGATTAATGATGAAACACGTAAAAAAATAAATTTAATTTTTGTAGCTTTTAAAAATCTTGAATCATTCAAAATTTTGACTAGAATTGAATAAATCACAAAACTTCACGATATCACGAAATCCATAAAATTTGATCCCGTGAATCCCAAATTTAGAATATTAAGAGAAATTTTTCTTTAGTAAATTAACGATTACTTTTATATTCTCAAATTTAATTGTTGAAATGTTATTGTTTATTGGTAGCTATTTTTTCTTAATTTAGGACACATTATTTCATAATTTGTAATTTCACCTGGATGCTTAAACTCCCTGTTGATGCCAAATAGTAAAACAAACCAATTTGTTTAAATTTTATTTCAATTTTTTTTTTTACTTTTTGGGTATTTCAGTTTTGCCTATTTTAACATAGATATACAGGCATATTTGCAGGCACAGATTAAAAAAATGAAACGTAATTTGTTATTGCCTTGCTGAATTTTCAATTAAATTTAATTGGCAAAACTTGTAACTAAAATTTCATAACATTTTTCTTTTAGTCTTCAATATTGAAAATAGTATATATTACATATTTTGTGTCCAAAATAATCTGCCCAAATTGTTATTAAATCAATGCATTAAAATAACAAATAAATGGGTTTTTAAAAAAACCTGTTTTTGGGTGCTGTGAAATTGGCGTGAAATTTGTTTTTTTTTTCCGCGGAAAATCATTAACCCCATTTATGATGAGTGGATTAGTTTAGAAAAAATCCAAATTTGACTTAGAACAAAAATGATAATTGAATATTTTTCTAAGTGTTAGATGTTAGAAATTTAACAATCCTGACATGCCAGACAGTTGGAAATTAAAAAAGAAATTTTTTTTTGCCATTTATAAAAAAAATCTTTAAAAAAAAATCTTTTTTTAAGAGCAGAAAATTTTACAAAGGTTAAAAATCCAACTAATAGGAGCTCAGGTATCACAACATGTATGTTTCAAGTGGTTGTATCTTAGCAACCAGCAATTCAATCAATCAAGTCAATTGATCTGCTTTTCGGAAATATTTCTTGTATTTGTACCTGTACTTTTCAATCATAAAATATTTAAAAAATCAAAAACTGAATTTTTTTTGAAAATTGACTCTTTGATATGCCTATAGCTTTGTCATTTCGGTCATTTTGATCATTTTGGTCATTTGGTCATTTTGGTCATTTTGGTCATTTTGGTCATTTTGGTCATTTTGGTCATTTTGGTCATTTTGGTCATTTTGGTCATTTTGGTCATTTTGGTCATTTTGGTCATTTTGGTCATTTTGGTCATTTTGGTCATTTTGGTCATTTTGGTAATTTTGGTAATTTTGGTAATTTTGGTCATTTTGGTAATTTTGGTCATTTTGGTCATTTTGGTCATTTTGGTCATTTTGGTCATTTTGGTCTTTTTGATCATTTTGATCATTTTGATCATTTTGATCATTTTGATCATTTTGGTCTTTTTGATCATTTTGATCATTTATATCATTTTGATCATTTTGATCATTTTGATCATTTTGATCATTTTGATCATTTTGATCATTTTGATCATTTTGATCATTTTGATCATTTTGATCATTTTGGTCATTTGGATCATTTTGATCATTTGGATCATTTTGATCATTTTGATCATTTTGATCATTTTGATCATTTTGATCATTTTGATCATTTTGGTCATTTTGGTCATTTTGGTCATTTTGGTCATTTTGGTCATTTTGATCATTTTGGTCATTTTGATCATTTTGGTCATTTTGATCATTTTGATCATTTTGGTCATTTTAGTCATTTTGGTAATTTTGAACACTTTGGTCATTTTGGTCATTTCGGTCATTTTGATCATTTTGGTCATTTTGGTCATTTTGATCATTTTGAACATTTTGATCATTTTGGTCATTTTGGTCATTTTGGTCATTTTGGTCATTTTGGTCATTTTGGTCATTTTGATCATTTTGGTCATTTTGGTCATTTTGATCATTTTGGTCATTTTGATCATTTTGATCATTTTGGTCATTTTGGTCATTTTGGTCATTTTGGTCATTTTGGTCATTTTGGTCATTTTGGTCATTTTGGTCATTTTGGTAATTTTGAACACTTTGGTCATTTTGAACACTTTGGTCATTTTGGCCATTTTGATCATTTTGATCATTTTGATCATTTTGGTCATTAGGATCATTTTGATCATTTTGATCATTTTGATCATTTTGATCATTTTGATCAATTTGATCATTTTGATCATTTTGATCATTTTGATCATTTTGATCATTTTGATCATTTTGATCATTTTGATCATTTTGATCATTTTGGTCATTTTGGTCATTTTGGTCATTTTGGTCATTTTGGTAATTTTGGTAATTTTGGTAATTTTGGTCATTTTGGTAATTTTGGTCATTTTGGTCATTTTGGTCATTTTGGTCATTTTGGTCATTTTGGTCTTTTTGATCATTTTGATCATTTTGATCATTTTGATCATTTTGATCATTTTGGTCTTTTTGATCATTTTGATCATTTATATCATTTTGATCATTTTGATCATTTTGATCATTTTGATCATTTTGATCATTTTGATCATTTTGATCATTTTGATCATTTTGATCATTTTGATCATTTTGGTCATTTGGATCATTTTGATCATTTGGATCATTTTGATCATTTTGATCATTTTGATCATTTTGATCATTTTGATCATTTTGATCATTTTGGTCATTTTGGTCATTTTGGTCATTTTGGTCATTTTGGTCATTTTGATCATTTTGGTCATTTTGATCATTTTGGTCATTTTGATCATTTTGATCATTTTGGTCATTTTAGTCATTTTGGTAATTTTGAACACTTTGGTCATTTTGGTCATTTCGGTCATTTTGATCATTTTGGTCATTTTGGTCATTTTGATCATTTTGAACATTTTGATCATTTTGGTCATTTTGGTCATTTTGGTCATTTTGGTCATTTTGGTCATTTTGGTCATTTTGATCATTTTGGTCATTTTGGTCATTTTGATCATTTTGGTCATTTTGATCATTTTGATCATTTTGGTCATTTTGGTCATTTTGGTCATTTTGGTCATTTTGGTCATTTTGGTCATTTTGGTCATTTTGGTCATTTTGGTAATTTTGAACACTTTGGTCATTTTGAACACTTTGGTCATTTTGGCCATTTTGGTCATTTTGGTCATTTGGTCATTTTGGTCATTTTGGTCATTTTGGTCATTTTGGTCATTTTGGTCATTTTGGTCATTTTGGTCATTTTGGTCATTTTGGTCATTTTGGTCATTTTGGTCATTTTGGTCATTTTGGTCATTTTGGTCATTTTGGTCATTTTGGTCATTTTGGTCATTTTGGTCATTTTGGTCATTTTGGTCATTTTGGTCATTTTGGTCATTTTGGTCATTTTGGTCATTTTGGTCATTTTTGTCATTTTGGTCATTTTGGTCATTTTTGTCATTTTGGTCATTTTGGTCATTTTGGTAATTTTGGTAATTTTGGTCATTTTGGGCGTTTTGTGCATTTTGGTCATTTTGGTCATTTTGGTCATTTTGGTCATTTTGGTCATTTTGGTCATTTTGGTCATTTTGGTCATTTTGGTCATTTTGGTCATTTTTGTCATTTTGGTCATTTTGGTCATTTTTGTCATTTTGGTCATTTTGGTCATTTTGGTAATTTTGGTAATTTTGGTCATTTTGGTCATTTTGGTCATTTTGGTCATTTTGGTCATTTTGGTCATTTTGGTCATTTTGGGCGTTTTGTGCATTTTGGTCATTTTGCTAATTTTGGGGCTTCATCAAAAAATATGTTAAGTCATTTCTTGAGTTTTTTTAAGTACCTATAAGCTATTGTGTTTCATATGTTTATAGAACCTTTTAAAAAAATAACTCTAGATTACGATCACAAATTTTATTTCGCATTTTAAAATAAGTTTTGAAATTTTGCTAGGAAATTTTAGTTTTTTCTACCAAAACCTACAGTTAAAAAATCATATCTCCGATACAAGATTTTGCACCATCCTAAATTACAGCTCAAAAGTTTTTAGTCCTCCCACTTATGTACACAAAAAATAGATAATTGAAAAATAGTCAGGTAAGATGATTCCTGTCAAGAAGTGCCGCTAAGTTATTTTATCAAAATGATTTAAAAAACAACCTGGCATATAACACGAACTGTCGTAAGATCATTTTGAACTTTTAAGCATTGCCTGATTCGGCTTGCCAGCAATTTTGCAACTTAAGTTAAAATGTTGATTTTCATGAGATCCTTTTTTGCAAAAATAAAACCACTCAATGTCACTCCGATTTGCGGTAACTCAAGAACATCTCAATTCAAGAAGACAGCAATGTTATACTGAATTGCCTTCCAAGAACTTAAACTTGGGACCGCCCCCTCAAACAAGCAGACATTTTTAATTATCCTGTCAGCTTATCATTGTTTCTATGTATGTGTGTGAGTATTTTCGTACTCATCATCACACGAATTCCCTCACAGCTCTCTAGAGCCCCCAATTTTCCTCCAAACATAAGCCGTTTGACGTGTTGAACTTCTTAATAATCCTAATGTTTTCAACGCCGATTTGGGAGGGGCGTCTGAATCCTGATTGCGGCAGACTATTAACAGAAAGTGTGTGGGGTGTGTGTGTTAGTCTTATCATTCTCCTCCAACATCCTTAAGACCCAAGCCCTGAGCAACATTTACAAGGAAATTTCCCCCCCAAAATGGTGCCCCACACTCCCCTAAGTACACTCGATCTGCGCGAGCGCCGTTCGCAATGCTAATTGAGTAATCACGCGAAATGTTTAATGTTGAAACAGGCGAGTGAGATTTGCTTATTTCGGAGGAATCCTTGCTAGGAGGGAGGGGTGGAATTCGGGCGGTGGAGTGCTACAATTTGTGCGCGAGCAATCATTGGCGGTAAACTCGCGTTGATTGAGGAGCTAACCAAAAACCGGGAATGTTAACTGCCAAGATGAAGATGGATTGTTTGAACCCGGGTTTCCCCCCAAACTTGAGATTTAGGGACTTTTCGTGGAGTTACCTGGCAAAGTAACATTTTCTTCAAAGAAAGATTTGAACTTTGAGTTTTGTGAATTGGATGGAAAATTACTCCCTCCAGCAGAGATTTGGGAAATTCACAGAAATATGCCTACTAGAAGAATCCTAATTTCAAAGTTGTTGGTAGAGTCAATGAAATGGAACAACAAAAAAGTCAAGTTTGATTGAGATTCAAAAGCAAAAATCTACTATCCTAATTAAAACGGTTCCACTTACCGGTGCACATCTTCGGCTCGTCACTGCCATCGCCGCAGTCATCCTTTCCGTCGCAGTACTTGTCCAGCGGAACGCAGAACGCACCGCCCTTGCACGGATGTTCCGAGATTTTGCACGCGTGGACCACCACAATTCCGGCCAGTTTGAGCGCCAGCGCCGCCACCAGCGACCAGTGTATTGCTTTGATGTTCATCTGGAAAATTAACAGCGGAAAGAGAGGGAGGAAATTAGAGTCCATTATAAACCAAAATTTGGAGATTATTGGTGTCCCACAGCAGGAATTAGCTCATATTTAGACTATTAATTCGACAGGACCAACGAGACATCAAACATGGACCCCCCCTCTTTGGTTTCGAAATTATGAGCCGCACCGAGTCCGATTTAATTATGTGTTCTAATTATGCCCAATTCCAGATTATAATTTCGCGGGAATGCGCAGAATAAAGCCCCTTTTGTGGGTGACAGTTCGAAAGCTAGGATGTTTAATTTTGAATTTCGCGAAAAGTACGCTTGCATTCATTTGCAAATATTGAAAACATAGTGAAAGGTTTATGAAACCCACAGTGGCAATCCAATCTGTCAGTCGATACACCGATGGACAGGCACGTGGCTACGCGTTGGTTCACGTGTTCGTGGGATAGCTAGTGAAATGGGGGTTTCTGATACTATTTTTGAGTTTCTACATTTTCATAACTTTCTCGTTGATAAAAAAAATCATTTGAAATTATTTGTAAACCTAGAATTTGTAATTGTATGCCAGGGGCCATCAATGAACCATTTTTGGCAAAGTTTGGGAGAAGTGGTTTTGTGGTTGTTCAAGGTCACCCGCCACAGACACGAACAGTGAAACAAAGCAAAACAAAAAAAGTAACTTTTTCAAAACTTGTAACTCGTGATGGTACCAGGCAAATTTTTATGTTCATACATCCATTTTTAGAATTGTCATCCCTATAGTTTTGTAGAACATAGTTACACTCTGAAAAGTTACCCTGCAATATTACAAAAAAACACGAAATTATGAGTTGTTGCAATATTGAAAAGTACATTAAATTTCCATTAAAATGACTTCGTACCCAATTTTATTGACAGTTGAGTAACAAAAAATTGCGGATGCTTAAAAAAAATAATTTCTCGATGAAAAATACTTTTTTTAGAATACTGAGTATGCCATCAAATCGGGCATCCAATTTGACGATTAAGTCTTTTTGACACCAAATTTCCACATCATCGTAGCTTCAGGCTAAAAATGATTGTCTTTTTTCGCATGTTTAACCCACGGCTACGTCACGACTGTCATCCACATATAAAGCAAGTGAAGTCAACATCGAACCAAGATCGAACCAAGTTTTTAGCGCGTAGCGTTTGAAAAGGTCGTATGCGCATCGGACATAAATTACTAAAAAATAAAACTTTTTTCAGTTTTTTTAAAGATTTACGTTTCATATCAAATTTTAACTGGGGGAACAGCATTCAATTCGATAGAGAACCTAATGTTGGCAGTTCAGCACTTTGGTGTTTAATTAGCTACATTAAAGTATTTTCGACTGAAATTTAGTTAGTATTCTGAAAGCGTTGTTCATTTTAGACCAACGGTCAGGAAGGATCAAACTTATTTAATTTTGTTTCGAAGAAACTGAAGCTATTCAGTTTTTAAGATTAGTTCAGTGTGTTGTGCTATATTGCTTGAATGGTCAAGTAGATCTTTGTTTTATTCATTTGATAAATGTTAAATATAAAATTTACGTGATACATGTAATTATCTTTTTTATCTTTTGCATAGAGATAGAAAAAACTAACAAAAAATAATAAATTAGGAAAAAAAATTACATTTATTTCATACGATCTTTTCAAAAACCACAAGTAAACAATATTGACAGCGCTCTGGCGGGGACTTCATGAAACTGCATGCGTGTCAGATCCCTGGTTTAACCCTCTACAACCCAACCTCGCCTCTAGGCGATAGAGCGTACAATTTCCCGTTCCGGGAAACAAATCCCAGGAATTCCCGGGATTTCCCGAACAAAAAACTATTTCCCGTTTCCCGGGAAATTTAAAAATTTTCCGGGAACTCCTGAAATTCAACCGGAAGTATACATTTTCCTAACTTTTTGAAAATTTACCAAAAAATAAAAGGCAGAACCATAACTTGATTTGATTCATTTTCATTTGGCATGAAAATAAACTTTTTTATTTTTGGTACCCTTATATAACGAAAATTGTTGTTATATCATTTAATATAAAAATTTAACCGCTTCCGGTCAGCCTCAAAATTGAGATTTTTGAACGTTTATGTTTACCGTTACCAAATTACCAAATGAATTCATATAATGAAAAAATAGTTTCATAATTTTCGAAAAATTACAGTTTGATGCATTGAATGATGCATGTTTGATGCATTGGAGCTACCAAGGGCGTAAAAGGGGTTGAATATGAAAAACATGTTTAATCGTTATCGTTGAATAGAAGAAATCATAAAAAACAACTTCGTATCATATGAAAGGTGCACACAGAATGCAAACAAAAGAAAAAAAATATTTCAAAAGTTAGAGTTGTGATTTCATGAAATTTTGTTTCAAGTAAATAGCACGAGAGGTTAGATTTTTAGGATAAATTCAATAAATATCTGTTTATTCATAAGCTGGAACCAGTAAGACTTATTCTGGTAAAAACATTTTTGCCATTAAATCATATTTTTTGTACATTTTTTACTTTACCTGCCAATGTTATTATAAAACAGATTCTCTAGAATTGGTCATAAAGACAAATTTAAAGTAATTTTATGTTTGTGGAGCATGGATCCCAAGTAACATTTTAGGCTTTATCAAAGCTGTCACAACCGCTATAAAACCTATCAGCCAAAACCAACATTAAAACCCCTTCGTCGTAACAAACTCCCCAGAACCTTGATAAATCCCACTTAAAACCCAAAAGGACCTCCGCAAAAGGTTGTTACGGCCTATTTATAAAACCTACATAGGAGTTCAAGGCTTTACAACTGAATCCTAACAACATCCTCAAAGCCTTGATAAAACCTTTGTTAAAACCTAGTCAGGAGTTATGGAAAAATGACATTTCATACGTCTTAAAACGTCTTATGCCAAACAGGTTTTATTTTGGCAAAAAATAAGTCTTCGTCTTGCCAAATGAAATTATGGAGATGGTTGTCAAAAATGGCGATGATAAATAGATAAAATAGATATTAGAGGTAATCCAAATAATTTGAAAGCTTATTTCTCACAATTGATGGCTCAAATTCAGCTGCGGTTGAAATTTTATTGATAAATGTAGGGGAGATAGAGCCAAAAAATTCAACTCGCTTCATCAAAAATCAATATTTTGTAATCATAGTGTTTAATGTTAAAAAATATTTTATTGCATTTCTTTAAAAAAAATATTCAAAATATTTTTAAACATCTATCGCTATATTAATCATACCAGAAATTCAGCATAAATGTGTGTTTTCATAAAATTTAAATCATTTTTTTCAGTTTTCTATTTTTTCAATCAAAATGGCGGTCAATCATATTCAATCAGACCACGCGTATAGCGCCATATTTATGCACTGCTATTTGGCCGCGATAAATGCTCTTTAAGGAGCTTATGGTTTTAAGTGAGCTTTTTACATGCCTAATGGCACTTGACAGCTACAACACCCTAGGTTTTAACAAAGCATGCGATAAAACCGTTTGGCATGGCATTGTCATCTGGTTTTCAAGCCTCTGTTAAAACTTTCATAAAACCTTATTGAAAGCCAGTCGGCTTTTATTTCCACCCGGTTTTATGTCCGAGGCATAAAACCCAGTTAGAACCTATTAATTAGCTCTTGCTTGTTGGTTGCGGTGAATGCCCAAATAAAACTATTAGGCAATCAAGATGCTTCAATAAACCCTTAATAAAATTTGGTGGTGGCTAGTTGATTTAAAAATGTTACTTGGGATATTACTCACTGTCTAAACACTTTGATTTAAAAAAAGATACTTCTCAACAAAAAATACGAATGATATTTGTTTGATTTGGTACAATTGAAAAGACATTATATAAAATTGGAAAAATCATATATTTTCTTAAAGTTTATGATTTTACAAGCATTCAAGCCATTATTTGATCCTTACACTCATGTTGACCCTTAAAGTTCCGTTCTATACAATCAGAATAATTTTCGATAAATTTAAAATTTCCCGGCAAATTTGTTGAAAATTTCCCGTTTCCCGGTAAATTTGTAACCCCGGGAAATTGGACGCTCAACTAGGCGAGCTTCCATCCAAAAATTCGCCAAAAATCAATTTTTCAACCAATTTCCTATCATTTGAAACCATCGGAAAGAAAAACCCTTAAAGTTTAGAAAAAACTTTAAGGTTGGAAGTGCGACTTGTTTTATGTGACTTTGCCAATGTTTGAAAAAATGACATTTTTCTGGGGTCTACTTTGGCTGTCTTTCTTACTAACATTTCCCCTGAAAATAATTATGCAGTATTTTTTGTAGTGTACTAGACAATGCCTCTAAGCATTTTTTTAACAATTTAAATGATAATGGTATCATTCTATAGTAGAATTGTGAAAAATAAGAAAAACATTGAAAAAAGACCGAAAATAAAGTGAAAAAATATGATAGGCAAAAAGTAATAATAGGAGGTGATAGAGTAAGTCAAACACTATCAGAAACAAACATTAACTAAACAAAATAAACGCAAACTAAAATACTTAAAATCAAACACATAAAACCAGAGAAGTAAAGTTTTTCGTAGAACAAATCTAGAGTTTTTTTTATTAGGTCCTATAAACATATGAAAAAAAATAGTTTATTGGTCCTTTTTTTTAAAAAAAAAACTCTGGAAATTTACTTAATAGCACTTGACAGTTTTTCTAAGCCAAATCTAAGCCAGTATCAACCCCAAGGGCCTCGTGACGGGGTGGTTAACGGCTTCGGCTGCCGATCCCTTAGTTCGACGTCGTCGTGCTATTGGAGCTTTTTGGGTTTTTGTTTGGGTTTGAATATCTCAGGATTGAAATCAAATTTTGGGAATCTGTGAAGGTCAAAAGATGAGGCATTGTGAGCTGCACAAAATAGCGTTCTTAACTCAATTTGGCCCAAAATGCACGTACGACAAGCGCGGGTTCGATTCCCGCCTTATCCTCCTGGCCTTCTATCGGATGGGGAAGTAAAACGTCGGTCCATTTGCGTAAAAGAGGTTTGAGTGACTCTCCACACATAACTTTCGGACGCCTAGAAATGAGCAGAAACTTGCAACAGAGACCACAAAAGACCCGGGGATCGTTAAAGTGGATTGCTTTTTTTTATCAATCATAATCATCATAATCATAATTTTATTTTTGTTTATAATTGTTATCTTTATTTTAAGAGTCCCATGAAATTTAAGAGATTTTTGATGTTTTGTTTAGTGATATTTTTTGTTGTAATTTAATAAACTTTGTAAAAGATTATATTATTATATTATATTAAAATCAATATTTGATTTGGTTTTAAAAAGTCATACAAATTTCAAAAAATAATTGAAGTAATATTAACCTTTATGGCTAGACAAGAATGCTGAACCTTGTTTTGACTTTAAATTTGAAAAAATGATAAAGTAGAAGTAAACTAAAAAAACTGTTAAGCTTTATAAATAGAATATGATAAATAAAATAATTATATAAATGATGAGCATGCACTTGCCTATTTAGTTATTTTTCAATAAATATTGGTGATATTGATGAAGAAAAAATATAGCTGATGGAAAAATAATGGAATGTAATAATATAAATAAAATGGAATATAAAGTATTAAAAGTACTTCCTATGACATGATTTTTGAGGTATTTTTTCGAAATTCAGATCCCCGTAAAAAATGTGGTTTTTGAGTTTGAAAAATCACTAAACCTATCGTCAGTGGCGGTGACAAAGGCTCTGGGGGGTCAAAGTGATTTTTACGGATTTTGCAATTTTTCAGGTTCTTCTCAATGAAACTTAGTTCTGTTTGAAGGGTTGTGCAGGGAACATCTTAAGAAACCCTTGCTGAAAAAAATCACATTCCTAGAACAAATCATGTCATTTTAGAAGCTGTCTAGAATTGAGGTATATTTGGTCAAAAATGATCTCTTAAAAAAAAAACATTTTAATAAACTTTTTGAAATTGCTCGAAAAGTATCTCAATGTTTAAAAATCTCCACTTCCAACATTGTAGAACGTCAATAAGATTCCATTGAACGAGTAATACTTTTGGGTGACTTGTCTCGACCCTTTTTTTGTATTTGAGCATCATTATAGTTTCATTTGTGAGGGCCTCGTGGCGCGGTGGTTAGCGGCTTCGGCTGCCGATCCCTAAGTTGCTATAGGGCGCGTGTTCGATTCCCGCCTTATCCTCCTGGTCTTCTATCGGATGGGGAAGTAAAACGTCGGTCCATTTGCGTAAAAGAGGTTTTGGGTGACTCACCACACACAACCTTCGGACGCCTAGAAATGAGCAGAAACTTACAACAGCCCACAAAAGACCCGGATGTCGTTAAAGTGGATTGCTTTGCATATTTTTATAGTTTCATTTGACCCAATGTCACCCCCTCTATGGGGTGAGGTCAATTTTCATATTAGAGTTCAACAAATTCCAACATATTTTGGAGAAATTTTGGTAAAATATATAAGAACAATCCAGAATCTCAAATATTTACTAGCGATTTTATAACAGTTTAGCAAAGCAGATAAACTTAACCAAAAATTGCCACAAACCTGAAATCTAAATGATTAATTGAGCATATTATGGCGAATGAAGATATAAATTTTAATAAAGACAAAATTACATATATTTTTGCCAAAAATGTAGGAATTAAATCCAAACAAAATATTCTCAAGATTGCAATGAGTTTTTTGTTAAAAATCAAATCACTTTTTTCAAAACAGTGCATTAAATATGTTTTGAAATAGCATTTGAAAATAAATGCTCAAAACTTGCTTTAATTTTAAGGATATCAAAACATTGAAATTTAAGAAATCAATTCTTAATCTTTTTGACTTATTAATCAGCAGAAATTAAGAGAAAAAAAATATTACAAATTTTATTAGGATGATGACCTAAACATTTTTCCAAAGATTTCAACCTTCACTTATCTCCACATATCGAAAACCCTCCCCAAAAATTAAATTCTCGCGCAATAATTGCCCAAAATGCAAGCCTTATGCGAAACAATTCACGTGCATTCATCAAAATTATACCTCCCCCAGAACCGATCCAGCCCCAGCGATTCAAAAATTATGTTCGACAATCACCCACTAGCCCAACACCACCACTACGTCGGCCACGGTGACAGTGGAAAGGAGCAGTCAAAAACATGGCCATTCTCCAATTTGCGAGCAAGACAGTTTCGACAGCCCCAGCCGGTCACCATAATAATGTGGCTTTTTTCCCCGGAAAGTGGGAAAAATTGTGTGTGCGGTTAACGGTAAACTCGGGAAAATTGGTGCAATCACGTGGGGGAGGACGGGAGGAGGGAAAGTGTTGTGGATCGACGAAAATTAAAATAATAAAACAAATTGTGTGTTGGTGCTTTTCAGTGGAACACATATTTTTTTTTCTCGCGATGACAATCAGTTTGTTTGGTTCGGAAATGTTTGCACTTCTTCCAACGATTCGCTGATTGGTGATTTAATGAACGAACGAGAATTGTGGATTTAAGGAGTGATTTATATTCACGTCAGAATCGACAGCAACATGAATTTTGTTTGCTGGGAAAAGTGAGGGAAAATTTATATTTAAAATATGTTAAACCTTCAATTGTTTATTTATCATTTTAAGATTAAATTGTTTTTATTGAAAAATGTAACCAATTTTCCATATCTCTGACCTATTTTCGCAGCTCTTAAATTGAATTTCCCTACACCCTCAAAAGCCATAGTGCACTCTCATGAAACACAAAAAAAAACCCTGACACCTCTCCAAAGTGGCTCACCACGGAACGGGGCACTACGTGCTTTTAGCTTTTATTTAATTTTCACGATAAATGATGTAACGAGCCCACTTTGCTCTCACCCCCGCCGTCCATCCTGCACTGGAGAAGTGGCCCGGGTTTATTCCCACACGGATACGTGCGGTTTCGTCCTGTCGACAAAAAGGGGTCGTCCCTGACCGCCGGAGCAGCAGCACACACCCCGAATAAAATAATAATAATAAAGAAGAACATCGCACTTAAGTGTTATTCGTCCGGGGCACTTTTTTATTACAGGCCGAGCAAGACCGGTTTCACTTGCTCAGCGGAAAAAAAAAGTCCCGATGGTCCCAAAGGACCGCATTAGCACCAAGGCTAAGCCACTTGGACCAGTTTTGGGAGGCGATATAGTGTGTTCTTGGGTACGGTGTGGTGGCAAGTAGTTTTTCGATGGATCCTTAGGGAAGTAGCAAGGTTGCCTTCTTTCACACCGCTTTGTGTGTTCTGGGCGTGAGAATTTTCGGGGCCGGCCTCTCTGGCTACAATAGAGAAATTACTGTTTCTTTTTATAGGTCTACCCCGAATGTCCTGTTGACCTGTTAAATCGTCTTACAAGAGAATGATTCCCGAAAAAAAACGCACATTTATGCAAACGCTTTTCACAATTTAGTGAAATAACTGTAATGTCATCATGACACGGCAAAACAGTCAATTAATATGAAATTATGGCAGTGCCAATATGGGGTCAGGTGTGCGTTTTCCCAGGAGCAAAGAGCATTACAGGTTGTGTGTGTGGGGTTGAACCGGAAAGGATTTTCATGACCAGCATAACGATCCCCTAATGGTGACCCTCTCGTGCGTTGGGACTGTAACCCACTGGACAGTGGTGGAGAATTTCCTTCATTTTCATTTATTATATAAGAGTAAGATGATCTTCTCGATATGTTATATGTTATAATTATCTTTAACAAATTGGAAATTATTTCGAAATATACCTGTCAATTTAATAAAGATTTCACAATTTTTTAATTATCAATTCTTTATTTTGGCTATTATAAGTAATAATTAATTTGCTGATCTCTGATCAAAGGCGATACACCGCAAAAAAAAAACAAATTTCAAATCCAACTTACAAAAATTTGATGAGAAAGATATCCGATCTGCGGTTCAAAAAATCATTTGCAAAGGCCGAAAATTGACCAATTTGATTTAAAACAAAATCAGAAGCTTTATATTATACATATTTATCATAAATATTGAACAAGAAATTTCAATGATTTGGCAATTAATTTTGTACATAATATCTAGAGAAATTTGTAAGAATTTTTGAAATTGAAGCTTGAAATTGAATGAAATACCAATAATCCTATTTAATACTCAATAACATGTCATAAAAAAATCCAAAATCAAAATTTAACCAACAAAAAATCATTTAGACAAAACATGGATAAAGTCACATAAAAAGTTATATCCAATCCAACCATCCACATCAACGACCCCCGGGTCTTCTGTGGTCTCTATTGCAAGTTTCTGCTCGAACCTAGGAGTCCGAAGGCTTGAATGGGGAGAGCACCCAAACCTCTTTCTACTCCAAGGAACCTTCCACCCCAGTGTTTGAACTGGCGACCTTTGGATTGCGAGTCCAACCGCCGTCAGCGATTCCACCGGAGTAGGCTTGGTTTGGTGTGTTGTTTGTACTTATGGCATGGAGACGACTCATACACCTGGAATGACTTAACGGCCTAACAACCAAGGCCGGGACCGACATTTTACTTCCTCATCCGATGGAAGGTTGGAGCAGATGGGAATCGAACCCAGAATCATCTGCTTACAAAGCGGACAGCGTAACCATTCGGCCACGCACTGCCAAAAGTTATAACATATTCTTAATTAATAATTGTTCTACATTCTATTTTTTTCAATGTCAATATTTTTTTCATCCATTAACAGAAGCCTGTCTAACGGGGCTTAAGTTATGTTTGGAAAAAGGACCATGAAATAAAAAAAATACTATCAAAGTTACCCAAATGAAAGTTTTTACTATACAGTCCAGACTCGTTTATCCAAAGCCTCGATTATATGAAGTTCGATTATACGAAGGTTTGTATAGAACTCAAATCGAATCACGAACAAAAAACTTATTTTTTCGTATTTTTTTATTTTCTTACTTTCAACTTCAAATTCAAGTTCTGCGACCCCATTTAAGTCAAATTTAAATGATTTATTGCCTATAAAATTAAAAAATCTGGGGCACCCAAAAACTGGAAATTTGGTTTATTGGTCCTTTATAAAAAACTCCAGAAATGCATTTTTTCAATATTTCATCACCGCCATTTTGCCCGCATTCTTGGATTTAAAAATTCTAAATTTCATTAGACTAGTTTAGGGGTCATACTTAAACTGAACAATCAACGAAAAATAAGGCAACGAAAAAAAAAAACAATGTTTTCTTGATTCAATTGCCTGAAATTTCGATTATCCGAAGTGAAATTTTGCCAGGCCTTCGGATAATCGAGTCTGGACTGTATTTCTTAATGTTTTTTTTTTCTAGAATTGGTAAATCATTTACATCGAAATTTCACTTTATTGTGATTACATGAAGCCTGCAATTTGACTATAAATCGATATTTGGTTGATACACTTGAATCGTTCAAAAAGAAAGTCAACATAAAAAAAGAACTATCGTTAGAGAAGTTCCATCAAATTCCGCTAAAAAATCAGTTTTTTTTTAATTGGATGAAACATTTATTTCAACGATTCCTTCGGATCAAATAATCAATTTTGCATAATTGGTTTCTTTATACAAGTTGTACTAATACAAATCAAATCCAAATATGTGAAAGTCTGAACCTTATGAAGGTATTTTCTGATCGATGTGGTGTCTTCGGCAAAACAAAACAACTTTTTATTAACTTTAAATCACAAAAATCTCAAATTTGACAAACTTTACAAATTTGTAAAAAAAATGTTTTTTTCCAAGTTATGATTTGTTTGAAAAAAAATGATTTTAAAAAAGTATCGAAAATTCACCCGAAAAAGCCACGACACGATTTCTAAATGTAAAATTTAATATGAAATCAAAAAGAACGTTTGAGATTTGAAACATGGGTAATTCTCCGCCAACTCACACAGCAGTTGCCCCGACCCCTCTTCGATTTGCGTGAAACATTGTCCTAAGGGGTAACTTTTGTCCCTGATCACGAATCCGAGGTCCGTTTTTTGATATCTCGTGACGGAGGGGCGGTACGACCCCTTCCATTTTTGAACATGCGAAAAAAGAGGTGTTTTTCAATAATTTGCAGCCTGAAACGGTGATGAGATAGAAATTTGGTGTCAAGGGGACTTTTATGTAAAATTAGACGCCCGATTTGATGGCATACTCAGAATTCCGAAAAAACGTATTTTTCATCGAAAAAAACACTAAAAAAGTTTTAAAAATTCTCCCATTTTCCGTTACTCGACTGTAAAAAAATTTGGAACATGTCATTTTATGGGAAATTTAATTTAGTTTTCGAAACTACATTGACCCAGAAGGGTCATTTTTTCATTTAGAACAAAATTTTTCATTTTAAAATTTCGTGTTTTTTCTAACTTTGCAGGATTGTTTTTTAGAGTGTAATAATGTTCTACAAAGTTGTAGAGCAGACAATTACAAAAATTTTGATATATAGACATAAGGGGTTTGCTTATAAACATCACGAGTTACCGCGATTTTACGAAAAAAAGGGGTTTACGAAGGGGTCGTACCGCCCCTCCGTCACGAGATATCAAAAAACGGACCTCGGATTCGTGATCAGGGACAAAAGTTACCCCTTAGGACAAAATTTCACGCAAATCGAAGAGGGTTCGGGGCAACTTTTCCCGATTTCGTGTGAGTTGGTTGAGAATTACCCACATGAAACATGTGTTTTTTAAGGCCCTTCCCATTCGACCCACAAATTTCAACCCATAATATCTTGGGAACGATATTTAATATTGGAGAGTGAAACGCATGTATATTTCTCTCAACCATTAAAAAATGTCGAAAAAAAAATCGAATTATTTGGCTTTATCAAAATGTAAGTCGTGTTTTTTTTCAAAAACGGTATTTTTGGATCTGAAGAATCGATGAACAAAGTTTAAAAAAAACAATTTTACATAAATTATCAAAAATTTAAATCTCAGCAAAAAGGTATTTGACTGTACTGTACACAGAAAAAAATCAATTCTCGTAATCGTGAATAAAGTTCACGAATGTGAGAACCACGAAGGAATTTCTTCATGAGTATGGTGCATTTGCACTATAAACGTGAATATATTCCTTCGTGGTTCTCGCATTCGTGAATTTAATTCACGATTTCGAGAATTGATTTTTTTCCGTGTAGCAAAGGCGTTAAGATGTCTTGTTTATTCTTTTAGTTTAAAACATCAAAAAAATACGGATTTTTAAAATCGATTACAAATCAGGAAAAATTAATATTATATGGGTGTATCTTTGGAACCGCTTCTATTCTCATTCGAAACTTCAGATTATCAAATTTACATGCCATTTTTTCTTCTAAAAAAACTTGACCAAATTTGTAAAAATATGATTTTTCTTAAAGTTCATTTTATGGTTTGAGTTATTCAATCTGTTTGATAATTTAAAGGAATGTTTAAATATGTATATAAATGTTCAAATATGATTGAAATTGATTTAAAAAAAAAACCTTCAAATCATTATTATTGTTTCGACAGATGTTTGAAATTTCACTAAAATGATTGGACAGACAGTCTTTCATGAAAAACCCATCAAAAAAGTTCCAACCACAACAGACCCGAATTACAGATGTTTTCTCCATTCCACGCCTTATAAATAGAACCATTATTGGGTTAATGCTGTTTATTGCGTAATATTGGTAACTCCTGGGAGTACCCTCCCAAATGTTACCTCTGCGTTTTTTTATTATTCGTTTTGCCTCATTGGATGTTGTGGTGGTGGCCGCGTCCAACGAAATCGCTTTGGTCGCACTCTTAGCCGCTCGTTCCCCGGTTGAGATTTATTTTTATTTGCTCTATTTCATCGACCAAGACCAAGACCTACAGGGTTTGACCGCGTAAGTGGAGGTCAATATGTGCGTGTGTCTCCTCGGTACGGAAAAAAAGGATATCTGTGGGCCTTTATTATTATTGCATTAACGGACCAAACCCCAAGAAAAAACGATGATCCACTTTCAACCCCCTCCGGGAGCTCTTGTGGGAATCCGAAAGTGGTCCTGTACGGTACGGAGCTTCACAGAAAAAAAATGATGGTAATATTCATCAGGAAATGGTGACAGATTTTGTGGCAAAAAAATGATTAATTTTACCCCAGAAAATGATGAATTTTCATCAGTTTTTGATGAATATTCATCAGGTTCACATTTTTACACATTTTTTATGTAATATTACTCAAAAAAAGAGGTAATATTCAACCTACCAAATTTTCAACATTCCAAAATTCAACTTTTTTTTTCTGTGTTGGCATACAATCAATCTCGATTACATTTGGAAAATTCGGTTGACATTGTGACGTCGTTTGGCGGAATTGAAAATTCCACCAAGTCAAATCAAATCCGGAGATGTGAACAATATCCAAAGTAACAATCCGTTCTGCGGTTGTTGTTTGTTTTATTCTTGGAAGACAGAAAATGTAATTTTGTCAAGACAGTAAGCAGAATTTCGAGGGGGAGGTAAGCTGACATGATTCAACACAAAAAGGACCAATCCAAACGAGTGAGTGATCAGCCTTTCACGTGTTCTAGGCGGTGGGCGGAAACAATCCACTTTTCAGTTGAATTTTGGTGGTCTGATGGTAATTCGGTGATGGATTGGATTCACTCCGAGTAGATAATTTATTATTTCACGATTTGAGGTAAAAAAAAGGTTTGCTTCTGAAAATGCTTTAAACTGTTTGATATTGCGTCCAAAGGTCTAAATTAAATATTGTTGCATTTTCAGTCTGCCAAAGGATGTCATAATTATCCATAAAGAATGAGATATTAAAACTCCCCGCTGTTTGAACCCTTTTCCATAACTCCAGGGAACAACCGGTGTGTATGCAAAAAAATAAACTCACCGTGAGCCTATCTCATTTCCTGTTTATTGTGCGCCCCTTCATTAAACATGATTCATCACTTTAATGCAGGCGCAAACTTGCCCGTTGTCGCCCTTTAAAATTTTGTCCCATCAGCTCCGCACCGTATCATTATATCAAGGACGTTTCGGGGGATGTCCTGCGACCTCCCAAAATCCCCCCTTTCCCACCTCCCCTCACAACACAAAAAACAACGACGACCAGGACAACAACGTCATCATCATCAACACCAGCCAGCAGGAGGAACGATGGTGATGACATCGTCGACGCTTACAGATTTAGTTCAAACAAACAAAACTAACGCCAACGAGCAACCCGGAGAGTGTCCCGTCGATGCTCCGGCATGCACACACACACCGTCCTGGTGTATTACTCCTTTATGAAGCCATGAACTTACGGCCGGCAGCCCGGGCTAAGCCAGACGATGATGACATGGGCCATACTCCAGCAGCACTGGCCAGAGATAAGGCATGTGTGGCGACATCGAGCGAAGCCGGCCCCGAACGGCGGGCGAAAACTGCTCGGGACGACACCAGGAAGGGACAATTCCCGAGATGGTGGAGAAGGTAAAACTGAATCAAAAATAACAATCTAACGATTTTTGAAAAAATAACGACATTGAAAAAATAACTTCAAAAAACATTGAAAAGAACAGATCAGTACAGAATTAAACAGAAAAATTTATTTAATAAGAGCGTTCAACTTCCTGGGGTTACAAAATCCGGGAAACAGATTAAAAAATCAAGAAAATTAATCAGGGAAAAACAATCCCAGAAATCCCAGTTAAGAGACAAAAACAAACCTACTTCTCGCCAGAAGAGCATATTTTTTTACAAAACAATAACTACATTCGCTGAAACCAATGAAACCCATGCTAAAAAAAATGGAATTATTAGCTATATTGAGGTGCTTCGTGATTGTGGAAGGCATAATAACATCCCAAAATAGAACATGCAATTTTCAGGTAATGTTTTACTGCGGATAATAAGATAGTCTTAAATTTAATTATGTTGTCAAAAAAGAACAACTTTTACTCGTTTAAATACAAATAAAACAAATTATTCACTCTACAGCATTGCCTTGGCGTTCTCGATGGCGAGATTCCTACTCGAAACTAGGTGTCCGAAGGCTTGATTTGTTGAGGCAATTGCAAACCTCTTTTTACACCTAAGCTTCCATCCACCCTGGGATTCGAACTGACGACCTTTGGATTATTAGTCCAACTGCCTACCAGCGAATCCACCGAGGCAGGACCCAGGGAGACGACTCCTACACCTGAACTGAGCTAACGACCTAACCTCTAGGTTAGACCGGGGCCAACATTTACTTCCCTGTCCGACGGAAGGCGTGATCAGACAAATCTCGTCTCAAAATTTGCCACCGGGACCGTCTGGGATCAAGCCCAGGCCGACTGGGTGAGAGGCAACCACGCTCGTTAAAATAGTAGAATCCAATAAATAGTAGAATCAAATTAAATCAAATTTAGATGCTTCTCAATGAAACTATTGAGTAACGAGTATTGAGTATATCGACTATTTGTCGAAAAGGCTAAAGTTATATCCATTTTTAAAGGCTGCACACATCAAAATCAGATTTATTTTTTTCAATTTTATCAATATTTCCAATGCATTTTCCAAACAATGGTGCCAAAAAGTATAACAAAAAATGTACTTTTTTCGAGCTTTGGGAATTTGCGGGAAATTTACAAAAATTCCAGGAAACAAAAATATGTTTTACGGGAATTCCAAAATTTAAACGCCGGAACGAAAAATTGAACGCTCTACAAATAGTAATTACATTTATTAAATATTTCATTGCTGCAACTATATTTCAAATTTAATCGATTCTTATTAAAATGTTTGATTCTTTTAATATTTATATTGCTTAATAGAATCCAAAAAATGTTTATTGTACTTTAATTATCTATGAAAATCTTTTACTACATATTCCTCGACAAGTTTTTTTAATAAAACGCATAGCTTAATATTTTTTCAAAAAAAAAAACAAAGTAATTCTCAAAAATTTTACAAATCGACTTTCCTCTTTAATTTTTTTATTTGTACACGATTTCACGGACATTCGTGAAATTTTGTTATTTTCGTGAAATCCCGTGAAATTTAAAAATTTTCATAAAGAGATGAGTAGCTAAAAAAAATAGCATGATATTAAAATTAGAAGAAAGGAAAACATACATTAATGAATAATTGTAACAAAACTTGCTCTGAATTACTTGATTAATTAAATATGAATCGTAGATAAATAGTAGATAAAAGAATCCGAGTTCGCAATTAGGAGCATGCATTGTATTTTTATCAGCTTTTCTCCCAAAACTTTACTTTTATTCATATTTTCATAAACTGTTATAATTTTTCGTCCACCAAAATAAGAAAATATTCCAAGTTTTTTTAAGTTCCTATAAACATATGAAAAACAATAGCTTATAGGACCTTTTCAATAAACAGTGCATATAAACATGGCTGAACATATATTTTTTTATAAAAAAAAATCAGACCTTTTAAAAATAATTAAAATATTTCCTGAGTCCCGTAAATTTTCACGAGATTAAAAGATATTGTAAAATGGACATTTGGAAATTGGAAATTTTAAGAACTCATTTAAAAAAATGGTACACGGAAGAAAATCTCGATTTTTTCATTTGGATTCAATTGTTGAATTCCCAGAATTCGCCTTTTTTAACATTCAAAATATTTTGATATGTTTTACGTAGCTGAAAATTGCATCTTTTGTGATAAAGTTAAGGAATCAAAGATATAATTTTTTTTGGAAAAGTTGTAATTTTTTGATAATTTTTGTAATTTGTAATTTGTTGATTTATTGGGTACGATAACTTGTTAGTTAACACTTTTGATCAGGTCAAGGAAGACACTTTAGGAAATAGGAAAATTACAGAGGATCCAAAATAAACTTGACAAAGTACTCTAACTCTAAGCCTCACAAAATTAGTTTCGAATGGTTAAACCTAAAATATTGTTGTAAAAATTCTATTTTTTTATTGTTTACAATCATATTTGCATTTGGCAATAACTTTCTCAATTTTTTGATAAAGTGCACCGTTTTCAAGACAAAGGCATTTTAAGCGAAATTTTTTAAAAAATGTTCTGATTTGTTTGCGCTTTAACAAACTTTATGAAGGAAAAGCAGACCAGCTAAAAATATGTTTGAAAAGCTTAGAAAATTTCCAACAATGTACTTTTTGTCATTGTTGATCGGATTGTTGGCTGCTGAGTAACAGCCTCGTAAACTTTAAATTATGGATAAATAAGTGTTTCTCAGTGTCATCTGCTTAGCATCTGATTAACATGCATTTATCAAAAAATGTTTAGAGTCATTTTCGACTACAAATTATATTTTGCATATTCAACAAATTATTTTAATTTTTTTACAATATTTTTTTTCAAAATCACATCTTTTTCTAAAAATTATGTCCCTGGTCTAGTACTTACTAAAACACACCAACAAAATTTAGAAAACTTAGAAATGCGTATTTTGGGAACTCAATTTTTAATAATAAAAATTCAAATAAAAATTCGACTTTTTTATTCCTTGAACCTATTTTATAAAATTCAAATTATAACCTATAAAATTTGCCGAAGACACCAAATCGATCAGTCCCTTCTCAAGATAACAAATTTCGAATATTTACATGGTCAACAATCTATGGACAAAGTTCAATCCAAATCTAATTTAAACACTCGTTAAAAAATTGCGAAGTTCTAGAGTCCCAAAACTCAACAATTTATTTATTGTTGAAGTCATTGATTCTCTACTCTTTTCATTGAATTTTCCTTATGGGCACTTTTCCAGAAATAAATATCTTACTATCTATCAAGATCGTAAAAAAATGCATTGAATTTCCAATGCATCCTCATTTCCCCTTAAAAATAGACAAATTCCTTCGAATGGAGAAATTCTTAGCCGGTTGTGAATTTTTGGTTTAACTTTTACGGGCCATTTTCAAAATTCAGTAACTGACAAAAATACAAAAATATAATGTTCTAAGACAAGATAAAATATATCAAAATGCTAGTCTGTTACTATCAGATACACAAAATATATTGATTACGTTTTTCATTGTGATTGAGGAATCACTTCTTACTCAATTAAATTCAAATTTGAGATCAAAAATTACAAAAGTCGAAATAAAATACTGTAGAAATCGAGAATTTTCAAAAATAGAAGCACAAACAAATTATAAATTGAGAATTGAACACAGAACTTCCATCAACTCGGGTCACACTCGTCGTCCCCCAACCACCGTCAACATCGACGAGGCCCTGTCTGAGGGGAACCTTCCTGCAGTCGGCGGTCAAGTGGAAGTTCATCCTGTGCCCCAGTCCTGCTGTCTGTGAGTGTGTGTGTGAGAGTTGATTGTTTGTCCTAGCGGCCCCCATCAACCTCCCCATTCAGTTCACGAGAGAGGGCTTCATTTACTATCGTTCCACCCCTCCACCAACCCATCCTACCCACGTCTTCAATGTTCTATTTTTGCCAGCGGAAAATAAATTTCATTATTCATGTTTGATTGCGAGTATGGAAATCGGAAAAGTTTCTTCCTTTTTACGACTAGTGTTCTCTTCCTGCCACCCCCAAAAACAAAAATGCTCTGAATATATTTTCGTGTGTGTACTTCAAATGTATTCGTCCACTTTGTACGAGAGTGCTGTGCTGTTTGCTGACTGACACGACTGACTTTGCTGGTCCATGCTGGTGAATGAATCGTTCCGTGGAAAGAGCAAAGTTGTAAAATCCAGGAAAAAGGAAAAACTTTTCCGACCGCCTCGACACACACTCGACTGTTCGAGCAAATGTGTGACACTTTGTGGGTGACAAGTGATGCTCGGACTTTTCGCTCGTTACATCTGACCGACAATGTTTTTCGGGTGACTTTTTGGAATTTGTTTGGGGAGGCTGATAAGGGGTTCCGGAAAAGTTCAGGTGCTGAAAGGTTAAACGATGAAAGGGTACTTTTTGGTTTAAAATAATGTATGAAATATTATATTGAGAAAATTTGAAAACATAATGCTTTGAAATAAGGCATACAAAATACAGAAGCATATTCTAACAAGGTCTATCAAACAATTCCCCAGGGCCAGATCACCTGAATGGCAGCAATCATTTTTCCAAAGCCCTCCCTCACAGCCCTATAACAAGGTAAATATGTCACAAAGAACACGGTCAACAGGATAAATATTCCTCCTCTAAGCGTGCGGAACCTAATGCTGGGTGTGTTAGGCCCGAAATACTTGGGGACAAATTGAATATATTAGCATTCTTCGACAGTGAGCGAACTTTCACCTGATCCTGGCCCAACCAATCCCAGGGGACACAGTGCGAAGCAGAGATACGTGAAAAATTAAATGAGCCTGACCCTATTTCCCTACGGTCGGAGCGTAGTGTTTTTTGCTGACAAATTGAATTTGCTCACACCTGAGAAGGAAAAAATAGAAGGGAAAAGAACTATCACCGAGGAAGATCATTCCCAGTTTTTGTAGGGTTGGACTTGAAAAATGAATCCACGTTGGATTTGGAGCAGGTTGTGCGAGTAGTTTTTGGCTGAGAAAAATGAAGTTCAACACGATTTTCCACGTTTTCTGATTTGGTTTCTTTTTAGTTCCATCCAACAAAAGATTTCTAGTTGTTTGGGTCACGGTCAAATATATTTTTAATAACGATAATATTTGAAAAATTTAAATCTATTTAAAAAGTTAGAAAAAAATAAGCTTTTACAAAAAAAAATATTTATTTTATTTAGTTAAAATATTGTTTTAGTTCGTTATGTTTTTTTTCAACATTTTTTTAGATCCGCTGTATCTTTACAAGAGATGGACTTAGGAAATGGTCAAGATGGAGACATTTAGAAGTTTCAATTAGCCGAAGTTCGATTATCCGAAGGTTTATATGGGACTTCGAACAGTCGAATCATCACCAAAAACATTTTTTGCGTATTTTTTTTTTTTCATTTTCTTACTTTTAGCATCAAATTCGAGTTCTTCGAAGCCTTCGAATAATCGAGCCTGGACTGTTGATCACTTTTCATAAAAATAGTTTTAGTGAATGATTTTATATTTTTTAGGATAGCTCCGTCCTGCATTTTTGGTGAGTGTTTTTGTAACAGTAACAGCAGTTTTGGCTATTTCCACCAAAAATTTGAACGAAAAAAAAAAATCGTGCGCTCATTTTCAAATATGACGTTTAAATTTGAAAATTGAAAAAAACTCATAGAAGCGGCGTGTTATTTTTCCTTCGTTTTTTTTTCTCAGAAAGCTCGTCAAATTTCCTACAAGTTTATCTTTGACCTCTTTTTGATCTGTTGCATCGGCTGCGAGATACAGAAAAAATTGAATAACTAACGCCCTTCTCAAATGTCATTCTCGAGTGCAACTGGCACCATATACACAAAAATGGCATATATAAGCATAAGATAACAACAAATTTCTACAGTCTACAATGCTTTATTGAATTCGGAGAAGGTCAAGTAAAGATTTACCTAAAAAATCCTGTTTTGGGCTAGAATTGCTCAAAAATATCATTTTTTAACATTAAAAATTCATTTTTTTTTTTTTTTTTTAATTTATATTTATTTTGATTTTCTCTTCCATGTACATTCATTCAGTTAAAATATTATTGAGTGTCCAATCACAATCGATGACTTTTCACCTCAATTTTAAATACTAGCAACTTTCATTTATTCATGAAATATTGTAGCTTTCGCTATTCAGTGATTTCAAATGTAGGAGGTCCTACATGAACAAAAGGGAAAAGGGATACCTTAAAACTAACTTATAAACTATATAAAGAGCGGATCAATGCAGCTGAAGACTGCAATGATTTTTGTCGAAATGCATCAATTATCTTATTGGACATAACATCCAAAGTGTCAACTTCGGCTAATTGATGAAGTTCACTGGTGCTGAACCAGGGAGGAAGTTTCAGAATCATTTTCAGAATTTTGTTCTGAATCCTCTGAAGTTTTTTCTTCCTGGTTAAGCAACAGCTTGTCCAGATCGGCACAGCATAAAGCATGGCAGGTCTGAAAATTTGTTTATAAATTAACAGTTTATTCTTGAGACAAAGTCTAGAATTCCTGTTTATAAGTGGATACAAACATTTAATATATTTGTTACATTTTACCTGGATACTTTCAATGTGATCCTTGTAAGTAAGGTTTTTGTCAAAAGCAAGTCCAAGATATTTCACTTTATCCTCCCACTTTAAATTTACCTCATTCATCTTTATAATGTGATGACTTTTTGGTTTAAGAAAATCAGCCCTTGGTTTGTGAGGGAAAATAATAAGTTGAGTTTTTGCAGCATTTGGAGTAATTTTCCATTCTTTCAAATAAGAATTGAAAATATCCAAGCTTTTTTGTAATCTTCTTGTGATGACACGAAGGCTTCTACCTTTGGCGGAGATGCTTGTATCATCAGCAAAAAGTGATTTCTGACATCCTGGGGGCAAATCAGGCAAGTCAGAAGTAAAAATATTGTATAAAATTGGACCCAAAATGCTTCCTTGAGGGACGCCAGCACGTACAGGTAGTTGATCAGATTTGCTGTTCTGATAACATACCTGCAGAGTACGATCCGTCAAATAATTTTGAATAATTTTCACGATGTAAATCGGAAAATTAAACCTTTTCAATTTCGCAATCAAACCTTTATGCCAAACACTGTCAAATGCTTTTTCTATGTCTAGAAGAGCAGCGCCAGTAGAATAGCCCTCAGATTTGTTGCTTCGAATTAAATTTGAAACTCTCAACAACTGATGAGTAGTTGAATGCCCAAGGCGAAATCCAAACTGCTCATCAGCGAATATTGAATTTTCATTAATGTGCGTCATCATTCTATTAAGAATTATTCTTTCGAATAATTTACTAATAGATGAAAGCAAACTAATGGGCCGATAGCTTGAGGCTTCAGCAGGATTTTTATCCGGTTTTAAAATCGGAACTACTTTGGCATTTTTCCAACTACTGGGAAAATATGCCAAATCAAAACATTTGTTGCAAATTTTGACCAAGCTACTTAAAGTTGCTTCAGGTAGTTTTTTAATTAAAATGTAAAAAATGCCATCCTCACCAGGGGCTTTCATATTTTTAAATTTTTTGATAATAGATATTAAAAATTCATAAAAATATGAATAACAAGCCATAGTTTCAAAATTTGCATGAAAGAAGTGTTTTAAAATGCATTTTACACTAGTTCAGATGTTTTGCAATCACATGTTCTCAAAAAGTGAAAGATTTGACGAAAACAAAAATTAAAAAGTACATCATTTTTTTTAAATCCAAATATTTTTTAATAAACTCAAACATTGCCCAAACATGCTAAACGCAAAAGAATGCATTTCCAATTGACCAATTTTTATCTGAATTGAGTCTGACTTTGATTTTATTTGATCCTGTGCTATTTAATTTTATCAGTCTTAAAAAACGAAAAAGAAAGAAGAAAACAGCAACGCGTATAATTATGATAAATAATTATGTTTTCAAAAGTTAGTTATAATATCGTTGTATGATTTTTATCTGAGTTGTTATGTTTTTATGTTTAAGGGGTTACTTACATATTAGAAATAACAAAGTTTTATACTTTATAAAATTTATTAAATCCACATTTAAAATTATTTTCTATCACTCCGGAAATTTTCGTGAAGATATTTTATGATTAAACTGAGTTAGAATCGATTTAATTTAAAAACTTTGTCATGCGCAAAGCGAACGGTCAAACTTTGTGAACGTTTTTCTCTAAACACCGAATTGATTTACGGGTGCCACAATATCTCGAGATTGGATGGACCAAATTGGCTGAAATTTGAGATTAACCCCTTACTCAGCCCAAAATACTAAAAAACTTGCAAATTATTTTTAATGTAAATAAGCTGCACCGAATTAAAAATGATGTAACAAATCATTAAGTCAAAATCATTTCTGTAAAACTTATCAATTCCCGGCGGAATTGAGTAGATGAAAAATTTCACACTTCGTAAAACCCCTGATTTCATTCCATCAAGTCCTTCAGCCTATCGCCGTTGACCCACCGTGCAAGACAAATTGGTCTCCGGAAGCATTCTGTAGGGATTTCTGCTTTTTCCTTTCAAACATCCCCAGCCCCTGACCCCTCCGAGAGTCTATCGTGGTGGTGAACCCGGCCAAAACGTTCCAAGAAATGGCCCAGAAAAGGACACATGATGGAAAACGGAGCGGCAAATTTGGGTGGAAGGAGCGGGCTCCGATTGTGGAAATGTAATATATTTTCTTCCACTTTTTTTTTCTTTTTTTTCGGTGTGGAACGTAACTAATACACCAAACTGGTTTCCACCGTTGTTGATCCCTTTGACTCCTCCGGCATGATTCGACGAAAATCTCCAAGTTGTTGTCTGATTTACTGCGAAAGAGGGGGAAAGTTGTGTGGTGGGTGGGCAGAGATTTGGGGGCCAATGTCAATTTTGTATTCGACTGTAATGGGAAGAAATGGATTTCCGCTCCGGTGGAAAGGGCAAATTTCGATTATCCGTGTCTCTTTTGGCAGAGAGGACATTCACCGAGTATCATTCGTTCTGTTTTCGCTTGTGCGTCCTGGGACATATGCAGGAAAGCATTAACGAATTTGGTTCGTTAACCGATTTGTCTGCCGAGAAATTATCGATAAATCAACTTTTGGAAGTAAGCATAAGCTCCTTGGAACTTGGTTATTGCTCAAGTTTCCTGCAAACAAACATAAAGTTGGCCAAGTTTCGATTTTCCATCGAATTTCCATCATCATATACCAAGTCTCCGATGGAAGTTTAAAGAGTTTTCCAATAACGCACGTACCCATCTCGACGAAACGGCAGTCGCTGCCAAGATCCCTCGGAAGAAAAACCCATCAGCCAATATCTACCTTGGAGCAGCACGTACAGGCAATATTTCTTGGAAAATTATGACGTAAAGCATGTTTCTACCACTTAGTCGGGAATGCCTCTTCGGCTGTCTTGTCTCCTCGAAGCGTCCCAACCTGGCCGGAAAAGCTCCAACCGATCGGAACTCGGCCGACACACGCACTCCCACGCACGGTGAAATTTGTGTTCCCTCCAGGGCAAAACGGTGAAAGAAAATTTATGAAGCTCATGGTTTGACTTGAACTGTGGTGAACATCCAAGGCACGTGGCAGCAGCAGCAGCACCATCAGAAGGCCAATTTCATCAGTCAGGATGTGCGCCTCTTCAAAAATGTTTGGAAAGTCAACAGAAGTTGATTCTGGGCACTCGCTGGCAGGTTGAACGTCCTGGTACGTGCAGAGAAGAAAAAACTGCACATTCAAACTTGTTTTGAATAGTTGAGCCAATCACAGAATGACATTGATTAATTACTGTAAAATATAAAAATTAATAATTGATTTCTTATTACTTGTTCTTCTTCCTCCGTTTTCTACTTCAGCGTCACCAAAAAAAACATCCAGTCACGTTCCAGTAGCGTTCCCGTCATCCCGCTCAGCAACATCAACACAGCATCCCACGGAACATGTTATCTCATGCATCGAGGACGTGTCGTACAAAAATCCTGGCCCTGGGCCTACACCCGAATGCTACCATCTGGAAAAGGACAAACAAACACATCACATCGACATCGGTTGGGCCTCACATGGGTTCTGACTGATAAAATTCCCCTGATCAAATTCTCAACGATGGAGGAATATTCAACCAGCAGTTTGAAGTTCGTTTGAAGTGTGCGGATCAAACGAATATGATGTATTTTTCCAATCCAAATGCAACCAAGTGACTTGCTCGCCCAAAAAGATGAAAGAACCAAGTTGGGAACGATGATTTTTAATGATGCAAATCGGATGAGGTATTGATGCACAAAAGCTCGGGGCAATTTGCTCGCAATTACGACAGTTACACATTTCCATGTCAATTTATGGGTGATTGGTTCAAATGGCTGCGTCAATTTGTGTCATTCGTCTTCTGGTTGAAAGCTGATTCTTGGTCCGCAACCATATTTTTATAAATATTTCAAATTCCAAATTTGTCACCAAAATGTATTAATCATCATTATCACAAGTTGAACGTCAACGTGTTCAAAAAATCTCGTTCAAGCCAAACTCCAGTGATTCATTCACGACCAATTTATTTTATGGGATTTCCATCTGTCTCGCCATTTCCAACCACCGGGAAGCAATCTTCCCGGAAACATTCGGTCATAAAATCGCGACTTTAGTCTTATTTCCTTCTGTTTTCCTCTTCAGTGGGCGGCACCTGATTTCCAAGAAGGAAGAACCTCGCGATGACGAAATAATGTAAACTGTATTTTTTTTTCTCCAATGTTTTTCGTTTCACACCTTGACGACCTTTTGCCAGCCGCCAGTTTATTTTTTTATGGTGATGTGACGGTGGCGAGGACAATGAACGATCCAAACAACACGGCCGTTTCAAGACAATAAAGCCATGGGTTTTGGATTTTTTTTAACTTTTTTATATGGTATAGACTGTTTGAATGACGTGACAATATTGCACCAATTGATGATATGATATTTGAACAAATCAACGAAAAAAAAACAAATAATTTTCATTACCACTTCGAAAAAAATAAATTAAATGCAAAATAAAAAATATTGTAACAAGTTGAAAACTGATGCATTTTTTTCAATTCAGAAAAAACCCTTGAAATTGGATTTTTTTAGTGAACTGTCAATATAAATGTAAAACTTCAAAACAGAACCAAAGGTATATCCTTTCGATAAGAGTACTGAAAGTTTAACTTTTCAGCAACATTGTTTATGGCGGAAAAGTGGACCGTTTCGTCATTCGAAAATAACTTGGAAAGTTATTTTTTTACAACGGAATTGCAAATATGTAATATTAAGAGATCAAAATACCAGAAGATTTCTTTCACTGTTTGGAAAGATTTTAAAAATACATTCAGGACTCGATTATCCGAAGTTTTGATTATCAGAAGGTTTGTATGGGGCTTGGGATAATCGAATCACGAAAAAAAAATTGTTTTTCCTATTTTTTTATTTTCTTACTTTAAACATTGAATTTGAGTTATGCGACCCCATTTTAGTCAAATTTGTATGGATGATTACCGGTAAAATTAAAAAATTGCATTTATACAATATTTCATCATCGCCATTTGCGTCGCCATCTTAGATTTAAACACTCTAAATCCCTTTGGAGAAGTTAAAGGGTCATACTCAAGCTCAACAATCAAAAATAAGACAACGAAAACAATTTAGATTTTAAAATTTGATTGCCCATGAAAAAGCAAATTGCATTTTTATAGTATTTCATTACCACCATTTTGGCCACCATCTTGGATTTAAAAGTGCTAAATCCCTTTGGCGTAGTGTTGGGGTCATACTTAAGTTCGACAATAAAAAATAACAAACCAATCAAACCATCCACATTAACGACCTCCGGGTCTTTTGTGGTCCCTATGCAAGTTTCTGCTCGAACCTAGGAGTCCGAAGGCTTGAATGGGGAGAGCACCCAAACCTACCCTACTTCTACTCCAAGGAACCTTCCACCCCAGTGTTTGAACTGACGACCTTCGGATTGCGAGTCCAACCGCCGCCAACGATTCCACCGGAGTAGGAGTGTGTTGTTTGTACTTATGGCAAGGAGACGACTCCTACACCTGGAATGACTTAACGGCCTAACAACCAAGGCCAGGACCGACATTTTACTTCCTCATCCGATGGAAGGTTGCAGCAGATGGGAATCGAACCCAGAATCATCCGCTTACAAAGCGGACAGCGTAACCATCCGGCCACGCACTGCCACCATCTTCCAAATATTCAATTTGAATAATCGAGTTTTGACTGTATTATTAAATCGGTATTTTTCAAAGCATAAATAGTAAAAAAATCACAAAATAACGTATTGTTTTGAAAATACTCCAATTTTTATAATTTACAAAATAGGTATCAAACGTTTCGACATTTTGCATGCATTTTCCCTGTTTTAGAGTTTTTTGAATGAAATACTAAAATTTTCACAAAATACCGTATTTTCTCGTAAATACTCGAAAAAATTTTATAATTCGTAATATGGGTATCAAACGATTCGAAATTTTGCATACATTTACAATGTTTTACAGTTATTTGAATGAAACACTCAAATTTTTACAAAATGCCGAATTTTCTCGTTAACACTAAAATTTTCAAGATTTGCATTATGGGTATCAAACGAATTGAAATTTTGGATGTATTTTAACTGTTTTAGAGTTTTTTGAATGAAATACTCAAATTTTTACAAAATGCTGAATTTTCTCGTAAACACTCAAATTTTCGAAGCGAAATTTTACCTGATTTTTCATTAAAAAAAACTCTAAAACAGTTAAAATACATGCAAAATTTCAAATCTTTTTATACAAATTATAAAATTTGTATTATTTTCGAGAAAATAATACAGTGAAAATGAATGCAAAATTACAAATCGTTTGATACCCATATTGTCAGGGGTATTTAAAAAAAAGCCCTGAGTCAGGGGTATTAAAAAACACCCAAAAAAACTCCAGTATTAATCCCTTTAAAAGACTATTTAAAAATATCAAATGGCAATGAAGCAGCAATCCAAAGTAATTTAAAACAATATATTATTCTGTCAATTGGAGCGCGTTCAGGGAGCCCAAATCTATCATACCTTGACAAAACTGAGGCGTTTACTGACATCAACTTTAAAAATGTCGAAAAAACTTATCATGAAAAATGGCATCTTTTGTCATAAAGAATGCATAATTTAAGGCATCTATAAAATTAAACACATTCTATGTTGATATTGATTTTTTTTGCATAAACTTTCTTCAAAATGCGCTCATTATTCTTGAATATTTTAAAATTTTTGGTTCTGTGAGTCATGGTCGAAGGGAAGCCAAAAAAAAACAAACTACATCAATCACTCAAAAGCGATGAACATGCATATGGGACATTAATTCGATCAGGGTCAGTAAAGTACCATTTAATTTCCCATAAAATAATACGTCTTCATTTTTTACAGTTAAGTTACAAAAAATGGCGAAGATTTTAAACATGATTTTTTTTTCTTGTAAAAATATCAGTGATAAAACATAGATTTTTCATAGTTTAAAAATAATTCCATCACGTCTCTAGGTGACTTGAGCTCGTAATTTTTCTCAATTTTCTTCTCCCCAAAAAAAAATCTCGAGCCCATCGCAGACGACGACCGATTCCCACGAGTCTCGTTCGGCTGATCTCCACTTTCCGATAGTATTGTTGTGGTCCTTATTGGGCGCGACACCCCACAAACTCTCCAGAATCGTCCTTTTCGCCCATGGAACTACCCGCTCGACCCCGCTCGGGTGACCAAAGATGATAAATTAGAGTGTGGAGTAAGATAATGGAGTTTTGGTCGGAAAATTTACGTCACTCCAGCCTGGCTGCTGGCCACCACCATGTCTGGCCATAATTTGGCGGAACCACCCCGGCTCCGGTTCCAGACCAGGACACACGGCAGAAAAAGACTCCGAACGAACGTTAGAGAGTGAGTGGGGAAAAAATGGAGCTCCCCGTATAGTCCGCCGCTTAATTGTGATCATAATTCATGTCCCATTAACGATTTCGGGCCAGCGATAAGGGAAGGTTGTGCCACGGTTTTTCCTCGCTGTCTCTGGGCGGAATGCCGCACAATGGACAAATGGCCCGTTTAGTCTGATCTTTTTTTCGGGGGAGAGGAGGAGGAGGGGATGCTGAGCGGCAGGACATGGAGCCGTGTCCCGCACACCGGTGAATCCGTTGAGGGAATTCCAAGGAGAGCAGCAGCAGCAGCAGCAGCAAAAAATGGACTGAGACCACTTTTCTCAGAAGGGAATTCCTTTTGGCCATGTCTCCTCATTTAAGCAAGATGTTCTCTCATGAATAAATCATACTCGGTTCTCGGTGTGACCCGTGTTCCGTGTGGGTTGGGGAAGAAGGTATTTTTTTGCCTTGGACCGTAGAGTAGTGGGGGCAGAATCCAAACTGTTGTCCGAAAGGGGACAGAAAATAAATTTCAATAATTTCCCAGCCATAGATCATAATTTTATTAGTTGATTTGGTCCCTCAGGACAGCTTGACGGAATATTTTTAACCCCTTTTTTTTTTTTTTGAAAACCTACTTCTAAGGTATAGTCCAACTCCAGGTTCTCGCAGGGCTCAGGTCAGAGTAATTTATCTTCTTCCCCCTTGGGGCTGATTTATGGTCCCCAGGCAGAAAATTATCCTGCGTAGGACGAAGCAAAAAGTGCGACAAATTAACACTCTTACTCATCTGGCTGCGAGTGCGAGAGTTGTTTTAAATATTCATGGGCCCCAAATCAAATGAGCCGTGCCTCGTGGAAACACGAGCATTTGGGCCTAATTTGATATGATTTGTTTCTTGGGTAAGGTTTCGGAGAACCGAGAAGAGCCAAGAATTGTCGTTACTGCTGTGCACAACTTGGAACAGTTTCAAGAAATGAATCAATTGCAGAGGATTTATGGAATTGACAGTAAATGTCAGTGAAATACATTGTGACATTTCCAAAGATGGATAGAGCTTTTGAATTCGATTCAAGAAATTACCTTATTCATCCAGAGAATTGATATAAAGTTATGTATTACCTGAAAAGAGAATAAAAAAATGGAAATGATTAATTTTTGGTAGCATGCTGAAAAAAAACTATTTCCGTTTAGTGTTAATATTTATTATCGCGGACTTTCTTTAATATAAAACAATGTACACTTGTTCCGTTGTACTTCAACTCTGCTCGTCCAAGGACGAGCTCACCTTTATTAAGTATTTCCATGTCGGTAGATCAACTACCTCCCTAGTATTATAATTGACTACCTATCGACTTAACTTCATTTTACCTCCTAGATTTAGTCATTGCGTTTACCTGTTGACGTACATAAGTTTTATTGTCTTATATCGCCAAACAGAGATGGTAAATATGGGAAAAAGGGCGTGTTGTGGTTCAGGCCACAACATTAGGCCTTTTGAATACGCTGCTCTTATTGGAAAGTTTTCTGCGAAACGTTTCAAATTGAAAATAGACTAAAATTCATAAATACAGGGTAATCCATTTATCTTGTAAGAAAAATGCCGTAACTTACGAAGTTCTGTATAGATCAGTGTTTCTCAACCTTTTGCGATCCATTCCCCCCTTGATTGATTTGCAATAACTTTATTCCCCCCCCCCCCCCCCCTATTTTTAATTTACTGGTATCAATGCACAAACATAATTTTTTTTTAGGTTTGCAAAAAGATTACAGTTTTCATAACAAAAAACCCGATTTAATATCACCAGAGGTGAAATAGAGCCTTTCTTACAAAATGATGAAACTCCGAGATATATTTTGGTGCAATTATTTTTTCAAAAACATAATGATACCATCCAGTGAGAATTTTACCTAAAGCTTCGAATCTTTTAAGGGTTAACCACAAATGCCATTTTTTTTAATTTCAGAAGTACATTATTTGTCGCAAGACATTTAAATTTAACTAAGAAAAACATAATGGATTGACATTATTAGAAAAAAATAAAGGGTACTCAGTCTATAATGTCTATGAGTCTATGATTAACAAAAAAAAATATGTATCGCAATTGCACTTTGTCAATCAATTATGAGAAGCCAGAAAGAACACTTTCACGCGCAGCGTAAAAGCGCTGGCGTTGAAGCTTCGACTTGACGACTTGCCGAGCTTTCGAGCGAGAACGAGCCGGGACTTTGAATTTGATGTTCAGTATATGATTTTGTATAAATCCAAAAATTAAATAGGAAAAAATAGGGTAAAAATAAGACGAAAAACACTAAAATCGCTATATCTCTGGAAATACAGTTTGGAAAAGCTTCAAATTTTGGACCCAAACAGTTTATGGCGCATGCTTTCGAATGGCTTTTTGTTTGAAACTGAATTCTTTAAATTTGATAGTGTTATCTGTAAAATAGTCCAAAAACTACCTCTAAAAATGGCTTTGACCACATTTACTGGTCGAAAATTGTGAATCGAAAAATAAAATGTTCGTCTCCGACCCCACGGCTACAGATCTGGCTTTTAAAAATTGTGGGTTTCACGAGCGGTTTTCCAGTGATGGAAGACACAAATTTTTAAGAGCGGATACAGACATCGGCCATGTATTTCAAAAAAGAGCTCTCAAAATTCAGACTTTGAGTTCCGGGTTTCGGGCCAAAATTCAATCGAAAGAGCGCATCTAAACCTTCAATTTAGTAATAGGATTTTTTCCTGAGACGAATCCTCACCGTGCACGAATTTTTTTAGATTTCTGAAAAAAGCGTTTTTCCAAAAGCAAACCTTAAACCTTTCTTTTGTAAGAAAGGCAAAAACTATAGAAGGTATTTGAAAACGTTTTATTTTAATTTAAAAAAAATGAAAAGCCACTATTCTGCGCTTCTTTTCGTTTAAATTACAATAAAAAAAAACAATTATAAAATATGTACAAATATTTAATAAAATTAATAATTATCTGCGGCAAAAGACAGATTACTCTAAAAAATGTGAAGAATTCAAACAAACTTAAATAATATTTGAAAAACTTTTTGTCAACTGCCAATTATTTAATAAAACATTCTTGTTAAAAAGTGTACAAAAATCTCACAGAAACCAGCAAATCTGTCACAAAAAAATCTGCTTGAGTCCAAAAAAATACAAATACCTCAGAAATATTAAAAAAAAATCATTTTATTGTTTCAAGAAATGGCAAAATTCACAGAAATTTAAACTTTAATAACTATTTTTTGGGAAAAAAACAAATGTTGTTATTACTAATCAAAGAAACTGGAAGTTGCAAAGAATGATTCAAATAATGATTCAAGACATTGAATTTCTATTGAACCCTCATTCCCCCCCTAGAATGGCCAAATTCCCCCCCAGGGGGGAATTCCTCACCGGTTGAGAAACACTGGTATAGATTAACTCAACAGCAAGCAATCTGTTGAGTTCAGACATTGATTTAGGTTAAACAAAAGTTGCTCAAGAACTGGTGAACCGCTTTACCATAAGACAAAACGAAATACATTTTGAAATTGAGGAACATTTCGAAAAATAAAATGTTATCAGTATAGTGAATCTGTCTCACGAATATTTCTGAAACAGATAACAAACAAAAAATATGTTATGAACAGACAACAAACGTCTTCAAAGGCATTAAATGCAGAGCAAAATTTACAAATAAGGATAAAAAATTAATAATTTGAATATTTCGATTGAATTGAACGTACAGAATCGTAAAACTATTGCACTTTTAAACAATTTTTCATTCAAATGTTAACACCATGCCATACAATTTTATTTTTATTTTTTTAATAAAAGAGAGTTTTTCGAATGTTTTTCAACAAAAATATTGCAAAAACTGGAAAAAATATTTCCGAATTGTTTTTTTCATATCTTCAAATAAAAAAAAGAATGATCAAAATAATGCAAAACACTCCGCAATAATTAAAAATCGTCTTCTTTAATAATTCAAAGAATTGCTCATTTTTATCTGAACACAAAAACCTGTGAAATTATAGTTTGAAATACCTAATTATTTTCAAACATATGTTGAAAAGTATGCAAAAAGTCATAGAAATTATTTTTGAATAAAAACATTGTTTCAAAAATTTCTGTTGGTGAGAATGCAAAAAAAAACTTACAAAAAAGCCAATAAAAAATAAAATAATGTGTTTCATTTGTTTATAGAATATTTTAAAAAAAACTCTGGAATTGTATTTTTTTTAAATTCATGCAAACTGCTAATGATAAAAAAAAACACCCAAAATATATTATTTTGAAAACCCTTTATTTAAACAAGCCAAAAATAACGCAAAACATAAATAAAAAAAATCATCCCTTATATGATCAAAAGAACTGATAAGAACGTCAAAAGTGATTAATTTTTTTTTCTATTGGCCTTGTTATTTGCAACATTTTTTTTTTGTTACAAAAATCAGCAAAAAATCACATGCAGTTTTGAAATCTGGCCCAATAATCAAAAAAACTTTTCATATGTTTCGTCCAAAGATGGATTTAATGCCTATGTTAGAAGATTAACTAAAAGCACAATAATGTTTATAAAATATTTGGAAAAAATAACGAAAAAAAAATATGCTATAATTAGCAATATTCTAACCTTTTGTTCATATATTTTGGAATAAATAAATTTACAGAAATATACATGTATTCACTTTCATTACACTTTTTGTTTCAACCCCTTTCCTATTCAGGATTCAAATGGAAACATGTTCATGCAGTTCAACTCAATCGATGTTGAAAATTGAAAACAAACACAACTTTTCAAGAGTTTGTGCTACACCAACCCATCATCTGGATTGTTCCCGGTACATTAAACTTGGCCCGCACTCCCGCCATTGTACATCCCAACTCAAACAGAACAGAACATACACATTTGCCAAAACGGAAACAAAACACAATTCCCACTAACTTTTGCCCAGTTACCAGCTGAGCTCACCCCTCTTCCCTTTTCCACTCATTTTCAGTGCTTCCGGTCCATTCGGATCAGCTGCCGGTTGAAGTGCTCCAAAATAATAGAAAGCGGAGAAAAAAACGTCCTATACATCATCTATACATGTGATATTTGTGAAAACAGGATACCAAAATCCATTTCGTTCACTTCGCGCCCAGAATTACTGCTCTTCTTCTCTTCTCCGGTTTCAGCCAGAATCGTACAAGCACAAGTGAATCATTTACGTTATTTCCGGTCTTCATAAAAATAAATGGAAAATCCTGCTCACACCCAGGAAAAATTCTTTCCACGAGTTTCTAGCGGAAAATTCACGACGGGGTGGTTGAGATTTTGTTTTGTTCAACTGCGAAGCTTCAGCGACGTTAGATTAAACATTTACGAAAATGAATTCAAATTTAGCGCTCCGGCAACACTGCTTGAAATATTTAAGCCAACGGTTTTACAAGCCTACTAATGATGGAAACCATTCTGCCCGAGCACTCGCTGAATCCCCTGAAAACGTCACAATCCCGAGGTTTAAACAAATGAATAATAAATATTTTGCTGGGGCTCACGCGCGTCACACGGTGCCGACGACGGTCCAGGGCGGTAAACAAGTGTATGCCGTAGTAGAGTAATGGCCACAATCCTGTTGCCAAGTTGATGGCGGTGTTCACCGCGCCGTTCTCAGACGGAACATAGCGTGAACGTGAACGTGAACGAAATAATAAAATTTATTTTTTTACAACAATTTTACAACAAATTACAAATGCTTGTTATTTGTTATTCCATTGTTTTCTCAAAATAAGTCAAAATAAGCCAATTGTACTCATGTCATAGTACATCCAACCACTCGGACCACATCCTCGAAGCAGTGGAACTGGCAAGGAATGTCCCCCTCCAACAGAGTCCCTCGCCGTCCCGTGTGGCCAACGCAGAAGTGCTCCATAAAAATACTTGAGATGTTCTGGTACTTTCACGCCTTAACGGTTCTCGAGAGCAAAGAATGGACCCATCCGGTGGAATTTGAATGGGGAGCCTTTCTTCGGTGGTCTGCTGCTGGCTCTGGGCCGTGTACGGTTTGGTCTGAGTTTTTCTTTTTTTTTCGGGTGACCTCCTCTTTCCCATCAAAGGCAAAGCGCAAAAAAGGGGGAATGGGATGTGTTTTGTTAGTTTATTAGTGGTGTAGGGACATGTGCGATGAAGAATTTCAAGTACGTCGTTGTGGGGCCAAATTTATGAATACCATTTCGATGGAAATGCGGGATGCGATGGGAGGAGCGAAAGCTTCGTGGAATTGGAAATTAGATTCGATTGTTTTGGGGCGTAAAAACATGCGTTTTGAAGTACAGCCTGAATTTGGAATGGAAATTTAATGCTAATCGGAGCCAATCTACAAGATCCGGATATTTTTAGGCCAGTCATCGAAATGAAAGAAAGGACAAATTGACTAATTTGAACAAGAGGAACACATCCAATAGGAACTTGTAATTCTTGCTATCGTCAACTATGTTGAATCGGGACTGCAATCTGAATATAAACAGCTGTTATAGAAGCATATGGCAGTTTCATTTTAGAAAAAAAAAGTTCTTATTTAGCCACTTTATGGCTAAAACAGCTTAAAGAATTCCCTAAGAAAATTTGAAAGAACTTAAAGTGAAAATTTATACAAACTCATATTGCAAATTAACTTGACTATTTTTAACAAATACGAAAACGATAACTAGGGCTTTTTCGCATTTTTTTTCAATTTGGTAAATATTGTGAAATGCTGCAACATTTTAAATAACGAATTCAAATTACTCCTTAGTGAATTTAAACTTTCATTTCCCAATTTAAACGCACCATACAATTTAGTTTGACATGTAATGTAAAGTTTAGCAACATTTTTTAACACGTAAACATTTTTAGTTTATATCCAAAAAAATCCCATATTAAGTGGAAAAAATGTCATTTTAAACTCTGAAGCTGTTTAGAAATCTGCAGTTTAATTATAATTTAAGAAAGATTTGATATTTAGGTTTTATTGGAGATCTTGATAAAAAAAAATAATTTGGATAAATCAAAACTTACAAAAACCGTAACAAAAAAAAAATTGGGCAATACTTTTCAGAGTATTTATATTGCTTTATTTTTTTTAAGTATTTTCAGCATATTATGTTGATATTTATATAAAAACGTTACCTAATCCACCCTTAGGTGGTTGTTGCCTTCCTCACATTTAGAGGGTAATGCTATCCAAAATAGATATACAAGGGCGGACCTTTCAGTGTTCTATCAACTTGATTCATTATTCATACCATCAGATTGGGTAGTCAGATCTTCATAATTCAGGGCACTTATGTGCTTATAACTTTTGATAGGGTTGTCAGGACAACGTTTTCATCGAAATATATGAGATCGGGCCTCTAAAAAGTTCATAAATAACGCTTAAGTGCTTATAACTTTTGATAGGGTCGTCAGATCTTCAATCATTTGAACTCGTTGAAAAGTTCATTTGATCACCTATCCACCGACCTCGCATGATAGATCCGGACAACGTTTTCATCGAAATATATGAGATCCGACCTCTAAAAAGTGCATAAATAACACTTAAGTGCGCATTACTTTTGATAGGGTTGTCAGATCTTCAAACTTTTGAAATCATTGGAAAGGTCTTTCAAACACTTAAGTGCGCATTACTTTTGATAGGGTTGTCAGATCTTCAAACTTTTGAAATCGTTGGAAAGGTCTTTCAAATACCTTTCTAAAAATGTATAACATGACTGGGTGTCTTACAAAAACCACCCTTTTTGCAATCTTCCAGACTTTTGTTAGAACCGAACCGTTTTTTTTAGCATAACTTTTGAAGTACTTTACTAAACTTTATAATTTTCAATAGCGACTTATGGGACCCCAAGACGGATCGAATGAGACCAATACGGTCCAAGTCGGTTCAGCCAGTGCCTTGATAATCCAGTGCAAATTTTTTTGATCAACATCCCACCACACACACAGACCTTTGCTGAGATTGTGATTCGATAAGTATACATGAAGGTGGGTCTAGGAGGTCAAACTAAGAATTTTGTTTTTCGAGTAATTTTTTAGCCTTTCCTCAGTAAGGTGAGGAAGGCAAAAACTAGGAGAGCTGAATCTAAATTTTCTTAAACTTCATTAAATTGAGCTAATAAAAGTGATGCGCAGGGAATCTTTTTTGCCTTGGAATTTTGCAATTTTCTAACAAATATATTTTTTAACATGCTCCAAGCAGTTTTCAGAGTTCTGCAAAATTTCCATCCTATTACGATGTTTTGTCATTGGCCTGCCACGAAATTTCAATAGTTTTGCCGTGAAAAATAATAAAATAAAATAATAATAACGATAAAATTTTAAGAAATTGAAAAAATCCTTTCAAAAGCACCCGATTATGTTTTAGGGATTAAAAATTCGAAAAACTGGTCAAAAATGGTTAAAATTATCACTTTTTCTTAAAACTTTTTTGTAAAATTTTGAAAATTCGTCAAGAATACATACATACATAATATTAAAAGGAAAATATTGCACGGGACACATAACCTTTGAAAAATATATTTGGAACGGCCTTAATGAACCCTCAAATTGCCAAAATTTTCACCTGGGCTATGTTTTGACCCCCTAAAACGCCTTCTTTGATTGAAAATTGAACACCCGAATTTTTTTTTCGCCCACCAAATGTTCAGAACGATCCGTGAAAGTTTTAAAACAACGAATCACGCCTTTCCCCATAAATGTTTTCACTTCTGTTGATGTCACGTAACACGCTGCAATCGACAGAATTTAATTAAAGGTCTTTGCTAGTCAATGCCAAAATGTAATTTAGTTGGTAGGAGCGTGTTCAGCGAGCCTAATTACTACGTAACGAGAAATCAACAGAAGAGATTCTTTCTTTTTTTGTATTAACTGGACACAGGTTTTCATTGTTATTTTTGAAGTCCATTGTTTATTCAGATTTTTATTAAGAATTTATATTTACAACTAGTATTTTTTTTACATTTTAATTAAAAATAAAGCTATATAGTTTTTATAAGCAGAGATAAGCCATACACCCAAAGTTAAAGAACGAGGGGGTAGTCCTCACGAAAAGAAACGTGAGGAAAGTGCTATATTGCGAGAGTATAGTCCTCTCGCGTGTTCATTCGTTTATTGGAATAGTTCATCTTATGAGTGGCTTATATGGACAAACGACCACCACTTAGTCACCGAGCCATGGTGGCCCATACGGCAAAGGCACGGTTCAATATGCCGAAGGTCTTGGGTTCGAGTCTCGGTACCGGTACTTGTTTTTTTAAAGATGAACTTTTTTGGAAAATGAACCATGAGTAAAGTACTCTCGGTAATTTCGGGATTTATCCTTTCCGTCCGCACACAGTACCATTTTACTACCGAATCGTGCTCTTTATCCTCTCGTGTGCCGATGCCCAGTTCTGGGTGTAGTTCAACTGCTAGGGAATTTTTATTGAAGCGCTCCTTTTTCTCGAGCTTGGGAGTTGGTGTTCATGATCTTCGCTTACTGAAATCAATTAAATTCTAGGATTCGCAAGATAAGCTTTTTTCGCATCTCTAACTTTGATCAAACCAAGTACTGGCCGAATACTCATATCTCTAAATCATAATATTTAATTTATGCAATCACTGAAAAAAACAACACTGCCAACGAAGAATGCATATCGTTTATCATATTTCCTGTCAATCAAAACCATTGATTATTGATATCACGTGGTTTCAATGTCAACAAGCCAACGGGCGCCTCCTTTTCAGATCAATGCTTAGTATTTATAAACAACAATAAAAAAGGCATTTCTTATCTCGAGAGTTTCTCGCAAGCTAATCTGTTGACTGTTGAAGTGTCCGGCTGACTCATAGCATCAAATTCAAAGGTATGTAGATTGAACTTGGTTCAGGGCGGTTCTGGCGAGACTGTTCAGCTTCAGCTCCGAGTCGTACTTTTTCTTCTTGAGCCAAACGCCCACCACGATGACCACGGCCCCGATCAGGGCAAGGGTTATGATGGTCAGGTAACTGCTGATGTAGCAGTCTGATATGACCATGGGTTCTGCTGGGGGAGTTGGGACTGTTGTGGTGCGTGTTGTTGTTGGACTCTCATTTAAGCTGAAGACGGAGATTTCAGTTTGAAGGGTTGTTGGCTCAGTTGGTGGTTCGGTAAATTGGGCACAATCTACTACTGTTTTTGTTTCTATTTGACATTGAAATTTGTGCCAGCGTTCGAGTTTTTGAACTTCACACAACAACTGATCTGTGTTGTTCTCGAGGCACAACTGAAGCTTATCACTATTTGGCAGCTCGGCATAAACGCTCACAAGTTGGTTGTTTTGTAGCCATAGCTTTTCGAGATTGCACATAAGTTGAAAGGCATTGCTCTGTACCGATTCGATGTAGTTTTCTTTAAGATCCAACTTTCGAAGATTTGGAAGTTTGGCGAACGTTTGTTCATAGATTACGGTGAATCCACAACCCTCACATTTCAGCTCTTTCAAGGTGCTACTGTAGAGAAACGGTTGATCTCCATCGACGTTGAGTTTCCGGTTGAAGCTGAGGTCCAGCTGTTCAAGATTTCTTAATCCTTCTACCAGTTCGTTGGGCAGCCATTCCAACAAATTGTGCTTGAGATCTATCAGTCGAAGTTCACAGTTCTCCCGAAAAGCAAGTTTTTCGATATCCGTGATGCGATTGTGGTTCAAAATGATCCGCACGAGTTTGGGCAAACCTTGCAGAGATCCTTTTAAAATTTTCTCAACACCACAATTCACGCACTGCAGTTCTGTCAGAGATTTAATTACGAGGAATGGTGATCCATCCGTAGGAAACCCCAAGTCCGGATTGTCGTTTAACAGCATCCCTTCTAATTGATAGAATCGCCGGAAGACATCTCGATCAATGTTTTCCAGCTGGTTAACGCACAGATCGATCACGATTTTGTCCCTGGTCAGATTGCCAAGCGCCTCTTCCAGATTGGCGTCCGCAATGTTTTTCCTGCACAAATCCACTATGGGACTAACAAATTTAAATGTTTATTAGTTTAGGATTTCTAATTTTAGCAAATACTAACTCTCCATGTCCGAGTCCGAGTCCGCGAGCCAAAAAGCAAGCCAAAAGTGTAACCGTCCAACGGTACGTGTTCATCGTTAGATCAGATCTTACCAACTGACTCGCCTATATGCTAAGCACGCGACAAAACTGCATAAATCTGTAACTGATAAGTGTAATAGCTTCATCATCTTCCAGGTGGTGGTGTAAGGGTTTTTGCTTGAGAATTGAACCCTTTCGAAGACATACGGCCTTTATGTGCAAGTTTAAGATTAATTTACATAAAAAATACTTATTTTTAATTCCTTTTTTTTTAATCAATGACTAGATCCGTTGAGTAAGGTCTACGCCTAAAATCGGATTTCCCATTAATTAGTGATTATTTAATCATGTAAAATGAACACAAACCAAATGTTAGCATAGCATAGCATAGCATAGCATAGCATAGCATAGCATAGGTGCCCACCCGCAGTTGCTACTCCGTTATTGACCAGGACCTCCAGAAGTTACATCCACGAGCCGTGGAAGATGAGTGGGTGCTATCTTTCCTCGCTTCGCAACTTCTCAAAGGCCCCTATCATGCTGATCAATACCGGCGCCGGCCACGACCAGTGGTAGGGTCACGGGGAAGTGGATGGGAATGTTAGTCCGATACTTGAGTGATAGAGACCGCCCAATCGACTGCTTCTCCGACAAAGTATCACATGAGTTTTGAGGGGGTTAGTAGATGGGTATGAGGTCAGGATTCACGAGTGGCAGTGATGTGACCATGAGCATTTTGTTTATCTGTTGAAAATTTTAAATCTTAGGCAGCCGGCTGCGGAAAGACAAATAATTGATTAATTAAAAAGTTTTTTTTTTTTTTTTTAATTTATATTTATTCAAATTTCTTTTCCATGTACATTCATTCAGTTAAAATATTATTGAGTGTCCAATCACAAACGATGACTTTTCACCTCAATTTTAAATACTAGCAACTTTCATTTATTCATGAAATATTGTTGCTTTCGCTATTCAGTGATTTCAAATGTAGGAGGTCCTACATGTACAAAAGGGAAAAGGGATACCTTAAAACTAACTTATAAACTATATAAAGAGCGGATCAATGCAGCTGAAGACTGCAATGATTTTTGTCGAAATGCATCAATTCGTCGCTAACATTTCAATAAGCGCCATGAACATAGGCTTTGCGTGAGACATAACGCTTATTGAAATGTTAGCGACGAATTATCTTATTGGACATAACATCCAAAGTGTCAACTTCGGCTAATTGATGAAGTTCACTGGTGCTGAACCAGGGAGGAAGTTTCAGAATCATTTTCAGAATTTTGTTCTGAATCCTCTGAAGTTTTTTTCTTCCTGGTTAAGCAACAGCTTGTCCAGATCGGCACAGCATAAAGCATGGCAGGTCTGAAAATTTGTTTATAAATTAACAGTTTATTCTTGAGACAAAGTCTAGAATTCCTGTTTATAAGTGGGTACAAACATTTAATATATTTGTTAAATTTAACCTGGATACTTTCAATGTGATCCTTGTAAGTAAGGTTTTTGTCAAAACCAAGTCCAAGATATTTCACTTGATCCTCCCACTTTAAATTTACCTCATTCATCTTTATAATGTGATGACTTTTTGGTTTAAGAAAATCAGCCCTTGGTTTGTGAGGGAAAATAATAAGTTGAGTTTTTGCAGCATTTGGAGTAATTTTCCATTCTTTCAAATAAGAATTGAAAATATCCAAGCTTTTTTGTAATCTACTTGTGATGACACGAAGGCTTCTGCCTTTGGCGGAGATGCTTGTGTCATCAGCAAAAAGTGATTTCTGACATCCTGGGGGCAAATCAGGCAAGTCAGAAGTAAAAATATTGTATAAAATTGGACCCAAAATGCTTCCTTGAGGGACGCCAGCACGTACAGGTAGTTGATCAGATTTGCTATTCTGATAACATACCTGCAGAGTACGATCCGTCAAATAATTTTGAATAATTTTCACGATATAAATCGGAAAATTAAACCTTTTCAATTTCGCAATCAAACCTTTATGCCAAACACTGTCAAATGCTTTTTCTATGTCTAGAAGAGCAGCGCCAGTAGAATAGCCCTCAGATTTGTTGCTTCGAATTAAATTTGAAACTCTCAACAACTGATGAGTAGTTGAATGCCCAAGGCGAAATCCAAACTGCTCATCAGCGAAAATTGAATTTGCATTAATGTGCGTCATCATTCTATTAAGAATTATTCTTTCGAATAATTTACTAATAGATGAAAGCAAACTAATGGGCCGATAGCTTGAGGCTTCAGCAGGATTTTTATCCGGTTTCAAAATCGGAATTACTTTGGCATTTTTCCAACTACTGGGAAAATATGCCAAATCAAAACATTTGTTGAAAATTTTGACCAAGCAACTTAAAGTTACTTCTGGTAATTTTTTAATTAAAATGTAAAAAATGCCATCCTCACCAGGGGCTTTCATATTTTTAAATTTTTTGATAATAGATTTTATTTCATTCAGATCCGTATTAAAAACTTCATCTGATGAAAATTCTTGTTCAACAATATTCTGAAATTCTATTGAAATTTGATTTTCAATAGGACTCAAAACATTCAAGTTGAAATTATGAGCACTCTCAAACTGCTGAGCAAGTTTTTGAGCTTTTTCCCCATTAGTTAATAGAATATTATCACCATCTTTTAAAGAAGGGATGGGTTTTTGAGGTTTCTTAAGAACCTTTGAAAGTTTCCAAAAAGGTTTGGAATAAGGTTTAATTTGTTCGACATCTCTTGCGAACTTTTCATTTCGCAGGAGAGTGAATCTGTGGTCAATAACCTTTTGCAAATCTTTTTGAATTCGCTTCAGTGCAGGATCACGAGAACGTTGATACTGTCTTCGGCGAACATTTTTCAGACGAATCAGAAGCTGAAGATCGTCATCAATAATGGGAGAATCAAATTTGACTTGGACTTTAGGAATAGCAATATTCCTAGCATCCAAAATTGCATTAGTTAAAGATTCCAAGGCTGAATCAATATCAGCTTTGGTTTCTAAAACAAAATCATGATTTAAATTATTCTCAATATGATGCTGATACCTGTCCCAATTAGCTTTGTGGTAATTAAACACAGAACTATTGGGTCTGGTAACTGCTTCATGAGAAAGTGAAAAAGTTACTGGAAGGTGATCAGAATCAAAATCAGCATGAGTCACTAAAGGACCACAATACTGACTTTGATTTGTCAACACCAAATCAATAGTAGATGGATTTCTAACAGAAGAAAAGCAAGTTGGCCCATTCGGGTATAAAACTGAATAAAGACCAGAAGTGCAATCTCTGAACAGAATTTTACCATTGGAATTTACTTTTGAATTATTCCAAGATTGGTGTTTGGCATTAAAATCACCGATGATCAAAAATCGAGATCTATGCCGAGTAAGTTTATTCAAATCCCCTTTGAAATAATTTTTATTTTCCCCAGTGCATTGGAATGGCAAATATGCAGCTGCAATCATAATTTTCCCAAAAGAAGTTTCAAGTTCAATGCCCAAACTTTCAATAACTTTTAACTTAAAGTCACGTAACGTGCTATAAGTCATACTACGGTGGATAACTATTGCAACTCCACCGCCATTTCGATTCATTCGGTTATTAGTTATAACTTTATAATCTGGATCACTTTTCAAATAAGTGCCAGTTTTTAAAAATGTTTCGGTTATAACAGCAACATGCACGTTATGAACTCGTAAAAAGTTGAAAAATTCATTTTCTTTCGCTTTTAAAGAGCGAGCATTAAAATTCATAATATTGATGGAATTACTTAGATCCATGATTAAACTTCAGGGTAAGAACAACATCATTCGCAAATTTTAATCCAATCTGGATTGCTTCCATCATGGATGTAGCATTACTCATTGTTTGAATCAAACCAAACAGTGAGTTTTGCAAAAAAGTCATTTTTTCAAACGTAACATCGCCGAGATCAGAAGATCCCAAAGCGTTGCCAGCAGAAAAATTTTCAAATGAGATTTGAGGTACCTGCCCAATTTCAGAAAGATTGGTAGAGGATTTAAAATTCGTGGATGAACCCGAAACGACGTTAGCATAAGAAATGCCATTGTTGTTACCTAACTTTTCCACGGTAGGGGTATTTCTAGAATTGTTCGAGAGAGACAGCACGAACGTTTGATTTAAAGATGCAGGTACAACCTGACTTTGAGAAAATTTCGGTTTGGATTTCGGCTGATGCTTAGCACGAGAATCCAAAACCTTTTTTCTGATGGGGCAATCCCAAAAATTTGATTTGTGATTTCCACCACAATTTGCACATTTAAATTGGGTGACTTCTTTCACGGGACAATTGTCCTTGTCGTGAGAAGAATCCCCGCAAACCATGCATTTTGGAACCATGGCGCAATGATCAGTACCGTGACCGAATGCCTGGCAACGCCGGCACTGGGTCAGATTCTGGCCATTACCGCCATGTTTCTTAAAATGCTCCCACTTTACCCGTACATGGAACAAAAACTGAACTTTGTCCAAAAGTTTCAAATTGTTGATTTCATTTCTGTTGAAATGAATCAGATAAAATTGTGAAGTCAAACCAAAGCGAGAAATATTCCCGTTTGATTTTTTCTTCATCGGTATTACTTGGGATGGGGCAAAGCCAAGCAACACCTTAAGTTCGTTTTTGATCTCATCCACCGACAAGCCGTTGGAGAGACCTTTCAAGACCGCCTTGAATGGACGAGCATTCTTGGTCTCATACGTGTAGAAATTGTGTTTATGGTTTTTCAAATAACCAACAAAAGTTTGGTGATCTTGTAAAGATTCCGTCAACAAGCGACATTCTCCTCTTCGACCAAGCTGGAACGAAACTTTCAAATTGCAAGTTTCCTTGCAATTCTTCAGTTGCGTTCGAAAGCTGGCCAAATCGGAGACGGAAGTCACAATAATTGGCGGAGCCTTTACTCGTTTCTCGACGGCAGAAGGCTCAGTACGAGGAGAAGGTTCCTTGTCATCAGTTTCGGATAAAACACCGAAACTGTTTGTCAATGGAATTGGAGGATTGACCTCACATTCAGAATCAGAATCAGACCTCAGAAGAGGCTGTTTTCTTTTTCTGTTTCCGTTAGCCGGTTTAGCGTTCAAACGCTTCACCGACGTAACGACCAAATCTTCAGAAGATTTGCGTTTACCTTTGTTTTGACGCATTTTGCAAGCAAAGTTCTCTTAAAAAGATGGCTTCGTTTGTAAAATACAACAAAATTTCAGGTGGGGTTAGTCTTGAAAAGACTGTTTAGAATTTTGGAAAATAACTCAGGTAGTCTTTAAAAAGACTGTGAATTTTGTTTTGAAATAACTCTGAGCTTAGGTAGTAAAAAATACCGCAGCTCTAGTGTCCGTTCACCACGATTAATTAAAAAGTGTTTTAATCGAACGCGTGCCAACCGAGCAGTAGTGCTATGAAATGAACACAAACCAAATGTTTTCCAAAAAGTCTTCATGAGCTGTTACAATTGTGAAAGGAAGAAAAAAGAAAAACGAAGAAGAAAGACAAAATCAACATCGATGAGTGAAGGAAATATAAAGTGAAAATCAAGAAAACAGAAAACCCTATTTCAGTCGTTTCATCACTAAATCTCCGAGGAATTCAATTAGAAAAGCTGCCAGGATTTATGCAATAAACGCCGGTACAAATCATAATTTGATGGCCACACACATCGCCGCCCAACACCCCAAACAACTCTCCCCCAGTAGCAGTGTCTGCAATCCTTTTTCCGTTTCGCGTGAAGGGCATTAATTTCAGACACAAACAGGAGATTCATCACTCCTGAAGAGTGCTTGAGCCCGTCACTTTCACACTACTCGGCACCCTGTGTTGGCTGCTGCCGCCGAGTATGGCGCACATGTTCCCACTCACTCCGCTGCCTTACTTTGTACGGAAGTTGAGGCTTGTTCAACAGAACTGCGCAATGCCAGCGGTACTAGCGAAAGCGTAAAGTGGAACTCGCTTTTCTCGCTGGATAATCGTGCCACATAAATCCAAGCTCATCCAGCCTGATTGTACTAAGGGGAAGGCTGCCAGTGATGGCAAAGTACAGAAATTCTAATAGTTTTTGTGTATTATTTGTTTATCAAAATAAAAACTCTTCTATATTTTTGGACAAAAGTTCTAATTCAAAATTCACAATACCTTTGATCACTTAGAAATTTCAAGAACCACCTCGAGCCAAGTTTTGGCAGAGTTGTCGCCGAGATTTCCACGCGTTGTGAAGGCACACAGAGAAGAAATTCTGTTTCTGGCAGGAAATCGTCCCGTTTGGCCTAACAAGCACCTTCCTGGCCGTATATCAATTTGGATGGTGTCCCCCCAGGAGAAGAAGCAGAACAATCTTCGTTCGGCGCAACGCGAAAGCGGAATCGCCTGGGATCGCTGTTCTAACGACCAAAAAGATGGCTCGTATGCGATGAAAAACAGTGGAAAATTATGTCCACGTCAAGTTTCAAAAAAAATTAATAAAGCTTCAAAATCTAGATTTTTAAGTGATAAACTAAAACTCTAGAATCGAAAAAGAAATTCTCTTGAAAAGCTTCAATCGATTCACTTCCCTTCTAAACCGGGGAGCTTAACCGAAATCGAGACCGATTAGGGTTTCCAAATCGGCTTTTCTACATCGATTTGGCGTGGGAACGCAATCCCACATACACAACACACACACACACGAAAGCTCATTCACAGTCGCGAACACGAGAACAGAAAGCCCCTCACACAATCAGACAGACAGACACACGAAGTTGGAAATAAATTTCTCGCGAGATAAAATTTGTGTAGCGCGTTTTTTCTTTCTCCAAGCTTTTCGCTGGCTCAGCACATGCTTTTTGCTCGAGGTTTTTTTTTCGCAATTTCCTTTCATGTATGTGTGCTTGCAGGCATGTTTGTGTTTGTGCACGTGTGTTTGTGTACCCAGCGGCTTTTCGCAGAATTTTTCTTTCTCCAGCTCTCGCTCGCGCTCTCTCTCGCTTTCTCTTTATGATGATGCTGTTATGTTTTTATAATAAAATTGAAACAAGAAAATGTAATCACAAAATGGTGCTTGTTTTCTGGTCTGTTTTTGTTTCCGGTTCCGTTAAAAAGAGCAGTCGAAGAAGAGTAGGAATACAAAATCTTTAAAAAAAAAAAGCTGAGCTAGAACGAACTCGTAGACGTATTGGTGCATTTTTTGAGTTTCTTTTATTTGTGTGCGGACCGGGTTAGACCCGGTGTTCAAAGAAAAGTTTATTCGATTTTGTTTTGGATTTAACAGCTATCGTTGTGTGACCGGAAATTGTCGGATCAGATTAATAAAGTGTTGTGGGTTTTGAAAGCAATTAGAATTTTCAAATCTTTTGCTCTTTAAAGATAGAATTTAAAGGAGTCTGGCCTGGCCAATTCCCACAATCAATAATATTTTTATTTATTTTTTAAGTTTTATTTGGTAGGTTGAAAATTTTGATGGTTGAATATTACCTCTTTTTCTAAAAAAAATTGCCTCAATTTACTTGGGATGAACATATTATACTTGAAAAATACAAATGCTTTACTGATACAAAATCTGTTAATATTGAGTATTTCTTTACGATTTTGCAAATGTTTTCAAGATTTTTCAAATTATTTATTTTTTTAACTGGATGAAATTTTGTCCATTGATTCCTTATGTGAAAAAAAGCAATTTTACATCATTTTACATTAGTTTTTTATTACAAGTCTCCACACAATTTTGGGTTCTAGTCATGCAAAATGGGTGTATACATTGAAGGGCTTTCTGATCGATTTGGTGTCTTCGGCAAAGTTGCATGTTATGATTAGGACATAATAAAATATCAAAAAAATCAAAAATCAAATTATTCGCTCTACAGCATTGCCATGGCGTTCTCGATTGCGAGATTCCTACTCAAAACTATGTGTCCGAAGGCTTGATTGTTGAGGCAATTGCAAACCTCTTTTTACACCTAAGCTTCCATCCACCCCGGGATTCGAACTGACGACCTTTGGATTGTGAGTCCAACTGCCTACCAGCGACTCCACCGAGGCAGGACCCAGGGAGACGACTCCTACACCTGGACTGAGCTATCGACCTAACCCTTTAGGTTAGACCGGGGCCAACATTTACTTCCCTATCCGACGGAAGGCGTGGTCAGACAAATCTCGTCTCGAAAAATGCCACCGGGACCGTCTGGGTTTGAACCCAAGCCGCCTGGGTGAGAGGCAACCACGCTTACGCCTAAACCACGGTCCCGGTTGAATAAAATGAAATATTATAATACGTAATTTATTATTTAGAGTTAGAAGAAAAGCATTCCTGAAAAAAAATTGAAAAGCTAATAAAATTGGAATTAATGAAAATGTTTATTTTTTTGAAGTGTCACCTAATTAGCCTGTAATTGTCATCTGATTTTTAAAGCTGACATTTTCGGTTCAATTTTCAATTTAAAAAAAATACACTTTTGCGAAAATGTCTAAAAATATTTAAATTTTTTTACAATTTGCTCAATAATATGAAATTGGAAAAATTATCATATTGAATCAATTTCATACTTGATTTTAAAATTATTTTTATTGACATGATCAGAAAACAGAAAACATTGAGAGTTGGACCAATAATTTCCGAGATATCGTCAGTTGAAAATTTATTAAGTGACAATTAGAACAAATCATTTCAATCGATTCAAACATGTATAATAGAAGAGAAACGGGAGAAAAAGGAGATTCAGATTTAGCGGGCCAAATTATAAGGGAAGCATTGAGTTGGACAATTTTCGAATTTCGTTAGGGTGGTCCCATACACTTTTCCATTGAAAATTAGACATTTTCAAACTAAGATATCTAGAGTGAAGTGCTAGATTCCCTTTCGAATGCAAATTTGAAGTCATCTAAAAATTGCATCTTTTAAACCATTCATTGACTGACACTTCTGATCTTTGACTTCCAAATAAACTTGTTAAAAACGAAAATGTATTTTTAAGAAATCTAAAAGTGCTATAAAATTCACTTTCATCTAGAATTAAACACTGAATTGCTACGTTCAAATCTGATTTTTGAAGGTTTGCTCAGATGCTTACTCCAAATTTGGTCGTAGAAGGCGAAGAAAACAAGATAAAATGTCGATGTCTTCAACAATTTGCAAGCTCAACAGCTTTATAGACGCCAAACAAAAATATCGGATGTTTTTTCTGGGTGAAATTTCACCAAATTGATTTTTCACAGATTTCAAAATTTCTCAGATTTTTATAAATGAATAATAATGTGGGTTGTGTTTGGGACATTTTTGATAAAATCATGTTCAAAGAACAAAATTATTTCGGCAGCTGTTTTGACCCGTCATAATCGCCATCTTGAATTATGTCTACCCTTAACATAAAAAGGCATTTTTGAGGTCATACTCTCAATGACCCAAAGTAAAAAGTAGATGAAAAATTCGTGATTTGATTATCTGAAATCTTATTCTTGCGAGGAAACACTTAAAAACTTTTAAATTTTGAAGAAATGTTTGTTTTTTGGATATTTCTCCGCTAACTCACACAGCAGTTGTCCCGATCCCTCTTCGATTTCCTTGAAACTTTGTCCTAACTTTGTGATAATTCTTGTCTCTGATCACGAATCCAAGCTTCATTTTTCGATCTCTCGCGACGGAATAGTGATACAGTTTTCCCTTCCATCTCTTAAATTTCGAAAAATTACGTTTTTTTTCAATAATTTGCAACCTGCAATGGTGATGATACAGAAATTTGGTATCAAAGGGACTTTATGTAAAATTTGATCTGTTGATGTGCTCAGAATTGTAAAAAAACATCATTTTTTCGTTAGTCGATTGCAATTTTTTTGGGACATGTTCCTTTATAGAAATTTTTATGTACTTTTCGAATCTGCAATAACTCAGAAGGGTATTTTGCCTTCCTCACTGAGGTAAGGCTATAATCCTGCTCTAAAAATGAACTTTGAATAAAAACATCGTAGACCCACCTTCATGTATACATATCGACTCAGAATCGAAAACTGAACAAATGTCTGTGTGTATGTGTGTGTATGTGTGTGTGTATGTGTGTGTGTGTATGTATGTATGTGACCAACAAACTAGCTCATGTTTCTCGGCACTGGCTGAACCGATTTGACCCGAACCTGTTGCATTCGACTTGGTTTAGGGTCTCATAGATCGAGTTTTATACAGATTGAAGTTTTGATAAGTAGTTCAAAAGTTATGTATAAAAAGGTGTTTTCATATATATCCGGATCTCACTTAAATGTATGTAAACTATATCCGGGTCCATCATCCGACCCATTGTTGGTAAGGTTATCAAAAGACCTTCCCAACGAGTTCAAAACATTGGAGATCTGGCAACCCTGTCTTGAGATATGTACACTTAAGTGATATTGATGTACTTTTATACTCCGGATCTAAAAAAGACATGAAATTTTTGTACAATTCCATCATATCGGTCATTGTTGGCAATAAGTGAGGAAGGCTCCAACCACATAGGTGGATTAAGTTAGTTTTTTCATTTAGAACAGCAATTTTAATTTAAAATGTCGTGATTTGCCTGACTTTGTAAGGCTATTTTTTTAGAGTGTTACATTATTTCGATTTACAAACATTAGGGGTTTGCTTGTTATCATCAAGAGTTAATGCGATTTTATGAAAAAAACTTAACTAAATCCACCTATGTGGTTGGAGCCTTCCTCACTTATCACCAACAATGGCTGGTATGATGTAATTGTACATAAATTTCATCTATTTTTAAGATCCGGAATAAAAAAGTACATCAATATCACTTAAGTGGACATATCTCGAGACAGGGTTGCCAGATCTTCAATGTTTTGAACTCGTTGGAAAGGCATTTTGATAATCTAACCAACGATGGGTCGGATGGTGGATCCGGACATAGTTTACATACATTTAAATGAGATCCAGCATCCAAAAAGTACATCATAATCACTTAAGTGACCATATCTCGAGACAGGGTTGCCAGATCTTCAATGTTTTAGGCTCGTTGGAAAGGTCTTTTGATAACCTAACCAACGATGGGTCGGATGATGGTCCCGGACATATTTACATACATTTAAGTGAGATCCGGATATATGTGAAAACACATTTTTATACATAACTTTTGAACTACTTATCGAAACTTCAATCTGTATAAAACTCGATCTATGGGACCCTAAATCAAGACGAATGCATTAGGTTTGGGTCAAATTGGTTCAGCCAGTGCCGAGAAACATGAGCTAGTTTGTTGGTCACATACATACATACACACACACATACACACAGACATTTGTTTAGTTTTCGATTCTGAGTCGATATGTATACATGAAGGTGGGTCTACAACTTTTTTATACAAAGTTCATTTTCAGAGCAGGATTATAGCCTTACCTCAGTGAGGAAGGCAAAAAGCTTTAACATTTTTAAGACAGCGAACAACGAATGTCGAAATAGTAGTTTATGCAACAAATTGCAAAAAGAGGATTTTTTCAGCACGAGTCGTACATTTATCCAACGAGGTTCACCGAGTTGGATAAATACGAAGAGTGCTTAAAAAAACAAGTTTTGCAGCGAGTTCCATAGAACATTTTTTGCAATTCCAAAAACTGACTTAATCCACCTATGTGGTTGGAGCCTTCCTCACTCATTACCAACAATGGCTGTACACAAAATTTCATCTATTTTTTTGATCCGGAATAAAAAAGGACATAAATATCACTAAAGTGGTCATATCTCGAGACAGGGTTGCCAGATCTTCAATGTTTTGGGCTCGTTGGAAAGGTCTTTTGATAACCTAACCAACAATATGTCGAATAGTGGATCCGAACATATTTTACATACATTTAAGTGAGATCCGGCTTCCAAAAAGTACATCAATATCACTTAAGTGGCCATATCTCGAGACAGGGTTGCCAGATCATCAATGTTCTGGACTCGTTGGAAAGGTCTTTTGATAACCTAACCAACGATGGGTCGGATGGTGGACCCGGACTTAGTTTACATACATTTAAGTGAGATCCGGATATATGTGAAAACACATTTTTATACATAACTTTTGAACTACTTATCGAAACTTCAATCTGTATAAAACTCGATCTATGGGACCCCAAACCAAGTCGAATGCAACAGGTTCGGGTCAAATCGGTTCAGCCAGTGTCGAGAAACATGAGCTAGTTTGTTGGTCACATACATACATACACACACACATACACACAGAAATTTGTTCAGTTTTCGATTCTGAGTCGATATGTATACATGAAGGTGGGTCTACGACGTTTTTATACAAAGTTCATTTTTAGATCAGGATTATAGCCTTACCTCAGTGAGGAAGGCAAAAACACACACTGAGTGAAATTTTATGTCAAATTTTCATGTATTTTGTCAATAATTAAACGATTTATCAAAAAAATGTTGAAAAGTGTTACTTTTCAAAACAAACACACCCATTTGAGTGCTGAAAAGTAGAACTTTTCAGCATTTATTTTGAAAAGTGTTGCTATTCGATTCTGTTATTTTTGGTACAGAGAATGACAGGAAAAGTAAGTAGTTTCACGACGGAATTGTAAAAAAAAACATTTGGTGTGCTTTCGATTTAAGCCCATTTCAAAAGACGTAAAACCAAAAATATAGTTGGCTGGCATCAAATTCGTTTTCCATGGAAATAATAATTCTGTTCTCTTAAAAGACGTTTTTTTCTAAGAGATATATAAAAATCCAATTTTCCACACCAAACTGGGTCAATCCAGAATCGATTCAGAACTCACTTCAGCTGTGAACAAATTTGCAAAAAAGCCCCCCAAAAATTCGCTTCAACAAAGCGCTTTTTCCTGTTCTACATACTATCAACGACCTTTACTGGATACGCGCGTAAGAACCGTTGACGAGGGTTTTTCTCCTGTGTCTACCAAAAGTGACATTAGGATCTCAACCGACGGGGTTGAGAAGAAAATCCTTTCTTTTTTCCCTCTCCCGTGCTCTTGTTGGGCTTCGCCAATTGAGCCTACTCAGTTTTGATCGACGCTGTCGAAGGGTCTCCCTCGTCATATTATAATTTTCACCCAACCGGAACGTAATTTGTCGAAAAAGAAACAGGGTATCGATTGTGGGATTTGCTCCGGAATTTTGCGAAACAATATGCCTAATCTTATTACAATAGAGCTTATAAAAAGCAGCATTAAAATAGTACTATGAGAACAATACATAAAGCAGCTTTAAATGGCAGATTAAGAACCAACTTAGTGCAACACTTGGTCCGGCCCAACCAAATGCAGTTTAACCTGCAAACTTTGCCCATCCTCGTGTAAGATACAAAGTACAGAACGGTAGTAAAAAATAGTAAAGAATTTCGCAAACATTCTCCGAAGCACACCTGGGGGAAAAGTTTTCCATCTCATTCCTCCCCGAGTGCTCACGTTCATACAAATAGTTTTTTTTTCCTCACTCGCCAGATGAGCATACAAACACAGCCACACACACACACACACAAGCACGTTGAAATAAGTGGGCGGAAAAAAGAAAGTTAATAGCTTTTCCGCGCGTTTGCCTCCACTAGGCGGCGGAAAATTACAAAGTAGGATTATTGTGCATTAGGGTCTCGGAGCCATCAGGTTCCAGGTAGGTCAGAGGGACACGGGAAACCGAGCGGTGGAAATTTACGATGAATTGGAATCAAATTGGCAGTTTTGGAGGGGGAGCGGAAAAAGCGTAAACAAATTACGCAATTTAGCACGTAATTAGCGACTTTTTGAAAACCTCATTTGCGCAGATTGGAACCGAATCAACTCAAGTTTAATACAAAAAGTATACATTGTATAAGCAGAAAGTTTTATTTCCTTATGGAAAAAGCTACGGATTCTGATAATAAAATTATATTTTAAAAAAATGATTTTTTAAAGAATTTTAGAAAAAAAGTACCTGACAGGGCTGCGTTGTATTGAAGGTTAGAAAAATATAATGGAATAAATAATCGTGAACTAAATGAAGATGAACACAACAGTTACCTACTCAATAAAATAAAAGTTAAATTTTTGGATAATGAAAAATTAAATTGTTGGAAAATGTGTAAATTTGGATGGTGTAAAATTTTAAAGTGTAATATTACTTTTTTTATGATGTAATATCACCGCGAACATGGGTGAATCATGAATACAGTCTGAATAGGGACAGCCAGTCTTAGAGAAATTAATGATTTAAATTTGATCGATGCAGCAAATTTGTTGTTCTGTACCTCTTCTCTATTACTGAATCGGCTGTCCCATATGGCTGTCACAGTCCTCTCTGTGATTGCTGGGTTTGAATCCCGTTGGTTGCGTTGGTTTTTAGGCGAGTGTAAAATATCAGTGAGAAATATTAAGTGGCTATATTAAGTGATGTGCATCGTTTTGTAAGCTCAAACGTATTTGTCTCCATATTATTAACAATAAAATATCGTCCCAAGCATCAAATTTCTATTAAATTACATTAAATTTTAACCAATATTTTAAAACAGCTGTTTTGATTTTAATTATAGAGCATTTTTGTCAGAACACGTCCAACATTGATCCTAAAAATATTATTATTGGCAAAATAGCACGAAACTGGTTTATCCTCCAAATCCATAATATTCTTAATAACTTAAATGATTTTTGACAATATTATTCAAAGACGAGGAATAGGATTAAGAAAGTTAATACTTTTAGACAGGGTTGCCAGATATTCAGAGGTCAGGATTTTAATATATTTAATATAAATTCAGTAATATAATGACTTGCGGTTCTAAAATTTTGCAAATTACAATACTGAAATACTGAACAATATCCAGTAATTTGTTTTTTCAAAAATTGGGAAAGCCGGTCCTATTTTTGTAATTTTTGGCTTTAGAAATTTAGTCGGAGTCAGAGGAGCAAGAGTTGGAAACGAATTCGTTTTAAAAGTTACCCGGTTCACCAGCCCTGAATCCTAATAACTTTAAACAAGGTTGTCAGATTTTTTTTCATCGAATATGTCTGTGAAATAACTTTACAACGATACACATTAAGATAGTTTCGAGGTTAGTTTTAAAATAAATTCGCGACAATAACATTTCTTATTACTTTTCACAGAGTTGCTCAAACAAAACAACTTTCTAAAACCTTCTCAATTCAAAATTAACATTTCATTAAGGCACAAAATTGCTTACAAAAAAGTGGACACCTTCTTTTAATTCCTACTTGAAAAAGAAGCTTGCCTGATGATATATTTACTTTTCATACGATAAAACACATCATCATTCTCAACTCTGCTTTAATGCTTCTTAATTTTTGATAATTTTTACAAAAAAACTCAAAATTTTAAAAATATTTCATAATAGGCCCTTTTAATTATCCAACTGTTGTTCATAATGGGTCCTTTCTAAATCACTGAAATAAAAAAATATCAAACTCCTTAATTCTAGGAATTTCGCCCCCTTTTCTAATTAAGCAATCCAAAAAACCCAATTACTAAATAAGGAAAGGAGCCAAAATTTTTAGAATTTAGGAATTTGGTATTTTTTATTTTTTTTTTTTCAAGACAGCTGAAATTTTCGATTATGTTTGTAGGCCCTTTCGTTTAGTTAGAAATAATGAGGAACTTAGCGGTAATTTTAATAATTGGTAAAGTTTTGTGATATAATGTTGTAGATAAGGTATGTGAAACCTAAAATTCTTCATAAGTGTACAAAACAGCAGCAAAAAGTGTAGTTCTACGAAGATTTTTTTTGTGCAGAAATCCTTGGTGAAAAGTAAACAAAACTTTGACACAAAAAGTTCAGCAACTACGAAAAACTAACGAAAAAGAAAAGGGCATATTTGGACATATTTTTTATTCTTTGGTTTGAAGTGAACCAGTGTTGGTAATCTCGCGCTCTCGCGAGAAAAAAATCCTCTCTCTCGAGCTCTCGCCGCGAGTCTCGAGCTGCCGAGAGAAACTCACCGATTGCCCGGGCTTTCTCGCGAGCCAGAATTGTCCGTTCGCGAGAACGTGTTAGAAACGAACCAAAAACAACACAGCGATTGAACTTACACCTCTATACCATCGCCTGGTTCGCATTCATAAGCCTGATAAACAAATTGCTAGCTTGGGACGAACGGCTAGCACGAGGCGCTCGCGAGAAGAAAAAAATGCGAGCGCGAGCGAGAAGAGAAAAGTACTACAAGTTCTCTCGCTCGCGAGCGCGCGAAATCCTTCTTCTCGCTCGAATTCCAACACTGAAGTGAGCATTGTTATGTGCCCTTTTGTGTTTTTTTGTCATTTTGGCAATAGGAAATTTGCTATCAATCTGATACATGGAGGGCATGTAGGGAGGATACTATTACAATAGTGGAATAATGTCGAATATTTATGTTTGGGTTTTGTGTCCTAATGAAATGTTTAGCTCGAATTCATCAAGCAAAAAAGCCCAAAACACACTAAAGATGCATTCCTAACACCGGGGTGGTACACGTGGTCACGTCCGTGTCACAAAACCTCATGCAATTCAAAACTTTGGTAGTGGGATGAAACCTCCAGAAACCCCCTCAACCGAATCGAAAACCGAAGAATTCGGACCGGGCCTGGGGTGGACCCGAAAGGGGGTTCACAATTATTTATGATGCAATTCTGTCAAACGTGCATCCCGGGCCCGATGTCGAGGTCGCATAATCCGGCAATCTATTCTTTTCCTGGGAGGCCGGAGTACTCGGTTCAGGTTCTGTGGCCAGCACTTTGGCCAGGCCTTTGTGGTCGTCCGGTCATTGGGCATCACCGGGGCGTCATCGTCTTGTTTGACTGGGAGCGAAGCCAAAAAAGCTGGGTCTGTGTGTGTTGCTGTATTTCAAGAGGGAATGGGCTGGATGCCTTGTTGAATAATCCAATTCATGAGGAGTGCAGTTCGAGGCAGAACGTGTGCCCTAAATATTGAAGAAAAACGACAAGCTGGAAGATTAGTGGACCCGGGACTTGGACCTTGGGCGAGGCCGTTAAGGTTATGCAGATGTTCTGCCGGGTAGTTGGCAGTGCTCCAGAAGAATTAAAACTTCATGGGCTCACATTAGGGTACTGAATTTATTGATAGTTCATGCAAAGCAGAGATATTTCATTTAGGAACAAGACAATTTGCAAATTAGTATAATCTCTATAGTTGAAGGAAACAATTTAAATTTACTCGAACACTAAACGGTTCACTGGAATTTTGTTGTTCAGGTTGTAACTTTATTGAGATTGTATCCCATTTCGACTTCGCCGAACTCCATCCCTAAAGGCTACCATTGATCCGATTCGCCGAATTCCTTCGACGTGATTACCAAATGAACCCAATAATCCTCATTTTCCGGCCAAATTTCCCAGCAAAATTCTTTTAAAGTCCAAACTAGCAAGCCCATTAGCTTGCCTAACGGAGAGTTCATAACCAGGGATTTAATTAATTTCCCTCAGCCTGAGGTCCCCCTTTTTCTTCCTTAAATACCTTGTTGGTGACCCTGGCCTCTTGGTTTGTTGCTTCCCAGCCAGCCAGCCAGCCAGCAGCTTCCGGCAAGCTTAACTTTACAACAAAGCTCCTCCAGGAAAGTGGGAAAACCGGCGGCGAAACTTTTCATGTTTACGTAGCGAGAGAAAAAAAAGGGCCCACACTGCTGTTGGAAACCGTTTTTCACACCGAGGGTTGGCCCAGGGTGGCAGATTACTGTGAAAACATTTTCCACGCAATAAAAACACCACGTGTTTGCAAATAAGGGTTGGATTTGGGGGGAGGAAGTGGAAACTTTATGCGGGTAGAAGTCAGGATTAAATAACACAAAGTGAGATGATATTTTTGATCACATTGTTTGAATGATTATAAAGTTGTGTTTTCAAAAGTATTTTTAACAAAGAAAAGAGCAGTACATGATTATTATACTTTACGAAGTGTGATAACGATTCCGTAAATTTGAAGCTTCAAGTCAATTTAAAAATGTTTACTATTCATCATTGAATGAGACTCAATCAGAACTCCAATGGGAACTTATGCTAATGCAGATCGAACTCTGCTGATTGGCAACGACCCCCCACGAGAGAGGTACTTAAGATTGATAAAAGTGGGAAAATTTATACCCTTCGCAAAAAGGTCGCCGCCACTTCGACCCCCAAAAGGGAAATACCTGCGCCATAGTTAGTTTTCCACGCCTTTTTCCCCAGCAGAGATTCCAACGACCCATTTAATGAGGCACTCCTCCGAGTGGGTGGAATTCCCCATTTTCACGTTCATCTAGGGGCAATATTCGGCGAAATTTGGGACGGTTCGAACGGTTGGAATTTTTATGAAGTGTGAAGAAATAAAATCTCTGAATTTCAAGTACTATTAGCATAAGCCTGAAAGCCTATATCGAAGGAAGGTGTGAGTGTGTATTTTCGATTGCTGGCCTGCGGGGATTTTGGAGCTATTTTCGAAGAGGTAGTCTCGAAACGGTATCAATTATGCTAATTTAAAAGCTTTCTAAAAGCACAGTTCCACCCAAACGCCATTAGTTGCTACGAAAGCATAACTAGTTGAATAATTCAACGTCTCAGGCAAAGCAGCGAGTAACCGCATGGATTGCGATTCCCAACTTCATTAAGGTTCCCATTTAAAGTTAATTTCATCCAGGAAGTCCTCAAAAGATGCAACCACCACGCATTGTCCACTTGACTTGGCCCGTTGCAATTACGCAATCAGCTTGTTAATCTTCGCTGATTGAGTTTGGCTCCTTGATGTCCATCATAATTCCAATTATTCGCGTCACGTGCCCGGGATTCCTGGCGTCCTCGGAGCCACCTGCCACGACGGTGCTGGTAAACAAGAGTGTGTCTTCTTCCCTCTGATCTGAACGTGTATCAGTTCGTCCTGATTTGGCCGGAAACGATACACGATATTTCGTTCCGATTTCCCCAAACCCCCCTCCACCATCTTATTTGTTTACCTTCATCAAGCAACGGGAAACGTGTCCACCCAAAGTCACGTTACTCGCGCAGGAAGATCTTGAGGTGGGGGTGAGGAAGAATTCCACACGCAAGACAAATGGCTCCGGCATGACAATGCCGAAAATTGTATGGCAAATAAGATGATTAATGGTGGACATGGGGCTTGGCCCCGTTTTCCGAACTCCTTCCAGCATGAAGAGACGGATCGAAAGCTAAATGAACTAACGTGAATGACTACGATGGGTTCGACGACGATGATGATGGTGATGAGGAGAAGAGCTGGTGGGGTGGGACAATGTTTTGACCGACATTTGTGAAGGAGCTATTGAGAAGGAAATTTATGATTATGTCTCTGGGAGCTACGGATTAAATCAATATTCATTGGATGTTGTTTAGGAAAACGGTTCCATAAGTTTATAGGACCACAATTAAAGTGAATCGTTGAGAACTATTAAATTTTACGAAAATTTTAGGGTTCGAAGTAAGACTTATTTTATGTGACTTTGCCAATGTTTTTAACAATGTCCATTTTCTGGGTTCAACTTTGACTGAGTTTCCTGCTAACATTTTCTATATTTTATGTAAAAATAACTATAGAGTAATTTTGTAGTGTCCCAGACTATGCCTCCACGCATTTTTCTGCAATTTTAATGATAATGATATCATTTTATAGTGGAACAAGTTAAAATAACTAAAAAGGCAAAAGGTAATGATAGGATTTGTTAGAGTAATAAACAAAAAGAGTAAAGTGTTGCTCAAAATGCCCTCCTAAACATGGGAAAAATAAAAGTTCTTGAAATAAAAATTGGGCGTTAGAGAGTTAACTTTGTTCCTTCTTAGGAACAAAAAGTAAAATCGTGTTTTAACTGATTGTTGACCACACTTATTTTTTATAATTTACACATACCAACAAATTAACTAGAGCAATGCGATTAAAAACATCGGTTTATTTATTTAAAAGTATTTATGCATAAAAAGTATTCAGAAAATACATTTTTATCAAGAAACACACAAAACTATATAAAAATATCATACAAAATTAAAAAAAAATTAAATAAGGACATGATTTTTCAATTTAATTTTTCAGCTTCAGTAATTTTTTTATAATTTTTTACTTTTAAATTTCAAAACTCTCATAAAAATTGTAAGCGTTGAATTGTTGAGCATGTGAAATCTAATCAAAAACTTTTAGCCTTGTCTACACCTAAAGGAAACCCAAATTAAATGTTATAAAATCTATAAAATAAGTAAACAGAAATTTGTTGGAAAAATAACCAAATTTGCAATAAGTAAAAATAACCAGGCAGAGATAACAAAAAAGTTTGCAATGGTATGTTACTTATTTTGATATTTTTTTGTCATTTATAGCTAGTAACACTAGTTAACAAAATTTAAAAAAGTGCTGAACTTTGTATGCCTATATGGGTTTTCAAAGGGAAATTTTGAGTAAAAATCTTGAAATATACGACTTTGCTAAATAATAAATGTTAATATTTGCAGGTAGATTCCGATTCCAGTTCTGTTTCGTCGTTTTGATGAAACTCTTTTCAAACAATAACTCCTTTATTCCAGGCCCAACGATACCAGATTATTTTATGGGAGATCTGTATTTTCTTAAAAATAAATCTGTATTTTATCTATATCATGTCAAATTCGAAGCCACAGAACATTTTTTGAATTTTTAACTGTAGATTTAAGCTTTTTAATCATATTAAAGCATAATTAAATTACTAAATTGTTGAAATTTCTAAATTGAATCATTTAAAAAAAAATCTGTACATACAGATTTTTGTAATTTTTGGGATCGAAAAATCTGTAAAATACAGATTTATCTGTATATCTGGCATGGCTGTTCAGGCCAATTTAAATTTTATTTCAGGTATTTGTCAGAATTTTTCCATGATTTTTTTTAAGTGAAACAAAATTTAATAACAGAAATAACCAATTTTCATTGAAAATCTTGTAAAATATGCAAACAATAAGAATACATTGTACAATTTTCATTAGTGCCTTTTAAAATCAAATAAGGCCGTTGCAAATATTTTGTGAAGTTTATGTCCCTCGATTCTGGCCAAAGTCGAGGGAGGGGAGGGGAGGGGGTCGTGGTATTAACGTTTGAATGAAAAAAGTGTTTTAAAATGCATTTTACACCTGCCCAGTTGATATGCAATCATTAGTTTTCAAAATATCAAAGTACTGGAGATTAGTGCTGGGACTTCGGATATCCGGATAATTTGCAGCATTAATAATTCTATTAGAAAAAGAAATAACTCATACATGCCAGCTTCGTCTAACGACTGTTTGGTGACATTGAGATGAAACAAAATAATTTGACAGGTATTCAAAAGACCTTTGATTTTGTATCACATGATTTATGGTCGAATACTATTATCCGAAAAACTATCCAATCCGTTACATTTTTATTCTTAAATCATTTTTAGGTTTCTCAATTATTGTTATACAAATAATTTTCAGTTCAGAATCGATTTTCGTACATATCTTTTGAATTGGTTTGATTAAAAAGATACCTTTGATATCTTTTATATAGACAAAAATGTAAATTATCCGGATATCTGAAGTCCCAGCTCTATTGGAGATATTTTTTTTTATTTGCAATTATTAGTTTTCAAATCCAAGTACTGGAGATATTTTTTTTTCGCCGAAAAAAAAACTTTTTGCGGTACTGTACATTGGAATTTCACAAAAAACGAAAAAAAGAAAGATCGATCTCAGACAGTCAAATGTGGTTTAAAATGCGGGAAAATGCATTTAAAATTGTTTTCAGTTGATTAGATATCTATTTCCTTTAAAATTTAGATGTTTTTAGAAAAACAATTTTTTTTTGCCCCCTGATTTTTCGGAGCAATTTTTAAAAGAGGGGGGGGGGCGACATAAACTTTGAAAAATATTTGCCACGGCCTAAGTATTATTCAATCTTGAATTTTTATACCACAGATCGGAAAAGAAATACACCTTTATGAAATATGTTTTTTCATAAATTCATTGAATTTAAAAAAAAATGCCTATTTGTGGCAGAATCATAAGACCAGATCTCGAGAATTTCGCAAAAAAAAACTGTTTCAATTTTAATAGTTTTTTTTTATTTAGGTGGAAGGTTTAAATAAGTCATTTTGCATAATTAATTTTTCTGTTTTCAAATTTGTATCTTGAGAAGAAATTTTCTGGTCGATTTTGGTGTCTTCAGCAAAGATGTAGTATATGTTCCGAACTATTCGGAGAAAATAAGAAAATGAAAAAATAAGATTCATTCATTTTATTTTATTTTCATTTTTTGATATGCTGGAATAGACATAAGGTCCCAACTTTTGTGCTATACGGTATGACCATTTGACAGACGTTTAGTTTTTCGCAAAGTCATAAATTAAAAAAAAAAGATTTTTAGAAGCTCAAAAGTTGACGATTTTTGATTGACATATGAAAAATGAAAAAAAAATCATAGGGAATAAAGTTTGTCAAAATCGACCTTTTTGTTATAAAAAGATATTTTTTTAAATGGGTAATTCTTTCCATATACAGTGCAGACTCGACAGTCCGAAGCCTTGGAACAAATCACCTCGGATAAACGAATCTACAGAAAATTAAATAAATTTAAAAATGTTTTTTCCCTGTCTAATTTTTGATTTACGATATTAAGTATGGCCCCAAATCTTCTCTCAAGTGATTTTGAATTTTTAGATCCAAGATGGTGGCCAAAATGGTGGATATTGAACAATTTAAAACAAATATTTCGTGATTCGACAGGCAATCAACTATTCTTAATTCAAAATGGGATCACAGAACTCGAATTTGATGTAAGAAAAAATAAAATAGGCATAAAATGTAAAAGTTAGAAAATTATAAAATAGGCAAAAATATTTTTTTGTTCATGATTCAATTGTCCTAAGTCCCATAAAAACCTTCGTATAATCGAACTTCGGATATTTGAGTCTAGACTGTACCATTTTATCCATATAATCCTAATCATAACCCACAACTTTGCCCAAGACATCAAATCGATCATCATCCCTTCTAGAAATACTTGTATGGAGTATCCCTTCTAGAGATACTTGTATGGAGCAATTCCAGCTCAAATCAGAAATTTTTCTGGTACTTTTGTACCCGACCCTCTCCGATTTCAATGAAACTTTGTAGACATGTTATCCTAGGCCTATATAAGCCATTTTTGTGTATATGGAGCCAATAGTACTCGAAAATAACATTTAAGAAGGGCGTAAGGTATTTAAATATTTTTGTATTTTGTAATTTAAAAATTACTGTATCTCGAAGCCGTTACGTCGTATCAAAAAGTGGTCAAAGACAAACAAACACATCTATGATATTTTTTGATTTTTAAGTCTAAAACTTAAATTTAAAGGTGATGTCACGATTTTTTTTCGTTCAAAATTTTTGAGAAAATAGCCTAAAAAGTTAACAAAAGACTGACGAAAAATGCAGGATGGTATGTCTCTCCTAAAAAAATACAAAAATCATTTACTAAAACTGTTTTTTTGAAAAGTGGTCTAAACGTAAAAATTTTTGAAAACCGGATGTGGGAATCGATTCTCCAGACAATTTTACATAAAAGTCTCCATATTGACCATTGTCCTAAGTCCAATCCTTGGGAAGATACAGCGGTTTTAAAAATAAAAATGTTGAAAAAACGGGTTTTTTGGTGGTTTTTGACAATTTCTATATGACAGACTTGGTTTTTCAGTCTCGAAAATATTTTTAACGGAAAGCTCGTCCAATTTCCCATAAGATTGCCTTTGACAGCTTTTTGATTTATATCGTTTTTATATTTACGTAAGCAAATTTACTATCCTGGTTTCTACCACACTGAAAAAAATATTCTATTTTCAGTTATTAGCAATGTAATAAAGCTTATATCTGTAAGCCCATACATCCAATTGAAAAGCTGTCACAGACAATCTTATGGGAAATTGGACGAGCTTTCCGGTAAAAATATTTTCGAGACTGAAAAACCAAGTCTGTCATATAGAAATTGTCAAAAACCACCAAAAAACCCGTTTTTTCAACATTTTTATTTTTAAAATCGCTGTATCTTCCCAAGGATTGGACTTAGGACAATGGTCAATATGGAGACTTTTATGTAAAATTGTCTGGAGAATCGATTCCCACTACCAGTTTTCAAAAATTTTGACGTTTAGACCACTTTTCAAAAAAACAGTTTTAGTAAATGATTTTTGTATTTTTTTAGGAGAGACATACCATCCTGCATTTTTCGTCAGTCTTTTGTTAACTTTTTAGGCTATTTCCTCAAAAATTTTGAACGAAAAAAAATCGGGACATCACCTTTAAATTTAAGTTTTAGACTTAAAAATCAAAAAATCTCATAGATGTGGCGTGTATTTTTGTTTCAGTGTATTTTTTTCAGAAAGCCCGTCCAATTTCCTGCAAGTTTGTCTTTGACCACTTTTTGATACGACGTAACGGCTTCGAGATACAGTAATTTTTAAATTACAAAATACAAAAATATTTAAATACCTTACGCCCTTCTTAAATGTTATTTTCGAGTACTATTGGCTCCATATACACAAAAATGGCTTATATAGGCCTAGGATAACATGTCTACAAAGTTTCATTGAAATCGGAGAGGGTCGGGTACAAAAGTACCAGAAAAATTCCTGATTTGAGCTGGAATTGCTCTATGGAGAAACCAATGATGCGAAATAGCCTATTTGGACCAAAGGATTTGATGGACAAAGTCTCATCCAATTAAAAAAAACAATGAAAAGTCGATTAGCGTAAACCTAGAGAATAAGCATACATGGGCGTTACAGGTAGACTATAATTTATATTTTTTACAATCCCAACTATTGCGTCGTTGGGTTAAGACCCTTTTTTTTTAAATTGAAATCTATTCATCAGCTTTAAGTAGAAACTAACCTTTTACCATGGATTCCGTAAAGCATTTCCATCGTGTTTGCAAGCATTACGATGATGAAAACATCATTTGCATTTACGACCACCACCAAACGCCTCCCCGAACACGTGGTGCCCCTTAGGTCTTCAGCCAAACAGTATAATCCCTGTCCCTCACCGAAAGCCGACCCAAATATCGTCGCCATCGTGCTAACTTGTCGTACGTGCATTTTGGGCCAAATTGAGTTAAGAACGCCATTTTGTGCAGCTCACAATGCCTCACCTTTTGACCTTCACAGATCCCCAAAATTCGATTCCAATCCTGAGATATTCAACAAAAACCGAAAAAAACTCCGTGCATTTTTGTCACTTTACATATGAAAGTAGTTTCAATCTTGTCGTGCTATCTTGTCACTCCATGAAAATTGATGTAAGTGCGACAAAAGGCCAAAGGGATTTCAGGCCAGGAAAGTCAGGATGCGTTTGACGCACGTAAAAGCTAGACTACCGTAAACATTTGTAATTATAACTCGGGACTCCAGCAACCAACTTCAACCAAACTTCGGGACAATGCACAGAATGGTCAGCCAAACAAAACGTGTTTGTTATTGTTTACATTGCGTGCACTCGTTTTTGTATATTCAAGGTCAAACATTAAAACGCGTTTTTCTCGGAACGTCAAAATGGCGGGTGCGACAAGATAGCACGACGACGTCGATATGAAGTTGGATTTATCCAGATCGTCCCCACACCCTCGAACACGACTTCATCAACGAAAACACGGTCCGGGGCTAGCGCCTGTCAGTGGATTTTATTGCCTTGGCCACCCCGAAATCCCGATTCAGGCGGGGTCAACCCCGTTGAGCTTTTCATCTTGAAACGCCGTTCCGGAACCAAGCGAATGAAGCTATACTGGGTTGGTGGCGAATCTGATCGGAGCTTTTTTTTCCTCGTGGCATGTAAGGACCGACCGTCATCTGAAGGATGATGTCCTCCTCCACCATTGTTGGTCGCCGTCGTTGCGTGACGGAGTTTATGATGATATGGTGGAAGTCCGTTGACGGCGGCGATGGTGGCAAATTTTTGGTCAACCCGGGCTTGACAGCGGTCTCATGATGGATGAGCACAGGGGGTGGTTTTGGCTTTGGAGGTTAAATGTGGACTTCGACTTGGTGGACGCTCATCAGGGCGGTATATTTTGACAGGATTTGAAGACCTTTCTAGGATTTGTGTTGGTGATTTTCAGGGTAATTGTAAAATATCAATTAAATTATCCTTCGTTGAACTTTCCCTCATAATCACCATCATTGATGCTCATCATGTTAGCTTTCCATCAGCCTACAAAGTTTTGCTACTCGCTAATACCTTAATTTCGCCGGAGCTCGCTTCAAACTTCATAATTATGTTTTCGCGAGCGGAAAATATTCCCAGCATCGCGAGCCCCATGTTGACCATTCAGCTCAGCTGCTGCAACAAATTTCCCCCCAAAACTCTCCTCCAAACTCGCTTAATTACAACTTCTATCTCGCTTTTCATAAATTTAATTAAAGAGCCCGAGCAAAAATCCAGATCCAAAAGGAGTAGGCCAGCGAGCAGACCCTCCGGCCGAGTCGTTCCTCGGCAGTTCAAGAAAACAAAACGACGAAAGTCCGCTTCTCCGCCTCGCTGCTCCCACTTATACCAAAAACGACCCAGAGTAAGAACCCAACACTCGGGATCCAAGTTGGTCCCCACGGTGGTGGAGGAGGGTAGTAATTTCCCGCCACAAACTTTCCCAGCAAGTTCGACCTACCCAGGTCTGCTCGCCTACAACCGTTCGGGATTCTCCTCCCCCGGATGGCCCCAGCGCAATATTCCCCCAAGCGGTGTCCGGAGTAAAGTTTATAATTGATTTTTTATGTAAATTGTGCTCCATAATATGCTGAATAATCCATCATTCGAATCCCACCGGTAACCAACCTCGTTGGCCGTCTCCGGGGGCGTATCCCAAAGCTGAGAGGTACCTGCTGTCTGCGATAAATGGACAACTGTGATTGCTAAACAAAAAAAGTTGCTTCAAAATTTTCCATTCAGGACTGCAAACCATTTCATACAAATCAACAGATGGCGCCATCAGAACGCAAAACTTGTCCACTTGTCTATGTACCTACATTAGATGCTCGCACTCCTTCTCGGAGCATCATAATCTGGATCTCAGTCAAGGTTAACCAGAGCAAAACAGTGCCTCAGCGAGAGAGGGAGGGAATGTCCGAAGCTACCAACTTTAGCATGATATTTATAAATAATTCAAATATGCTCGCTACGCTCGAAAGTGCTGGCACCGGAAAACTTCTATTAAAACAATTTGCTGCTACGCAGCACGAGATGATGATTAGCAAGCCAGCCAGCAGTGGACCGCTTCCGGCCGAATGGACCGGAAGAACAAGGAGAAACCGGTACTAAGCTGTCTGCGCTGTGGTGAAGTGGCAACTTTTCTGCAAAGTGATTTGCTGGGTTGGGGATCAGGATTTAGTGGGAAAAATGGAATTGATAATGATTTGTGGGAAAGTATGCCCAAGGGTTTCAATTATAAATTTGTCGTCAGCGTGTCGTAAGTTTAAAAGAAACCGGTCAAACAAAATCACAATTTTTTTAAACAACATTCTAATGTACAATTTAACAATTTAAAATATAAAAAAAAATTAACAATTTAAATTATCAACAAAATAAAAAAAAACAAATTTGGATAGCTTTAATACAATCAAACATTTTTTTATTTAACTAGTCAAAACTACTAAATTAATTTTCAAGAGTTCCACTTTTTTTTCAATGGTTGCAGAAGATGATACTTTTTTACAAAACATTAAAAAAAATGTTCAAACTGCAGTGAGTCGTCTTTTACTATGCTTAAGCAATCCATGTTATCCGGGACCGTGGTGTAGGGGTAAGCGTGATTGCCTCTCACCCAGTCGGCTTGGGTCCGATCCCAGACGGTCCCGGTGGCATTTTTCGAGACGAGATTTGTCTGATCACGCCTTCCGTCGGATGGGAAGTAAATGTTGGTCCCGGACTAACCTACAAAGGTTAGGTCGTTAGCTCAGTCCAGGTGTAGGAGTCGTCTCCCTGGGTCCTGCCTCGGTGGAGTCGCTGGTAGGCAGTTGGACTAACAATCCAATGGTCGTCAGTTCGAATCCCGGGGTAGATGGAAGCTAAGGAGGACGGAAGCTAAGAGGTTTGCAATTGCCTCAACAATCAAGCCTTCGGATACCTAGTTTCGAGTAGGAATCTGCAATCGAGAACGCCAAGGCAATACTGTAGAGCGAATAATTTGAAGCAGTCCATGTTCAAAAAGTAAACTAATAAATTGGACTTAATGCTATTTTCAGTAACTGAGCAATTCTCTTTTTCTTCAATTTTATTTTTTGTATTTTAAAATCCGACTGAAACTTTTTCAAATGCCTTCGTTATGCCCAAAGAAGCCATTTTGCATTATTAATTTGCCCATAACGTCATTATTCAAAATCCGGACACTTAGTAGCATATCATTTTTGTTATAGCTGGCAAAATATCATGTAATAAGTAAGAAATGTAGAAACATCATCAGGATGTAGTCAGTTTCAAGAAAATGCATGCAAAATATGTCTTTTCTAACAATTTTTCATCAGAATTTTAAAATTAAAATGACTTGTTCCCGGACACTGATAAAAGCTGATTCGAAATCCGGACACTTTTGCTTCGAATTCCGGACAATCGATTTTGCTTATGAATTGCACAAATTTGGACTGAAATGTTAGTGAATGGCATTCTCTAGGTCTCAAATAAGCTATTAACATCAAAACAATCAATTGTTTTGGCATTAACTACAGCGTTCAAACAAACTTTAAATGAAAGTTGATGTTGGAATTCATCAAATAACACAGTTTTGACATTCATACTGCGAACTTATATCCAAATAATTGATAAAACAAGATGAAGTGTCCGGGTTTCAAAGCGTCCGGGAATTCGAATCATGACGTTATAATTTTCCATACAAATTTGGCAGCTGTCCATACAAAAATGATATATATGAACATTCAAAAATCTGTAACTTTTGAATGAATTTTCTGATCAATTTGGTGTCTTCGGCAATGTTGTTGGTTGGAGGACTACTATCAGAAAATTCATTCAAAAGTTACAGATATTCGAATATTTACGTACCATTTTTGTATGGACAGCTGCCAAAATTGTATGGAGACTTGTACGAGTGAACCAATGACACAAAATAGCTTATTTGGTCATAGGGAAGGCCCCCACAAAGTTTGAGTCAGTTTAAAAAATACAAAAAATAAAAATGGTCGAAATCGGCCGATTTCGTAGAGAGTTGCTCTGATTGTAAAAATATAAGGCCAAACATTTGTGTTTAATCTTTGTAGGTATTGTACAGTGAGCAGTGTTGGTATTATCGCGCTCTCGCGAGAAAATTTTCTTTCTCTCGAGTTCTCGCCGCGAGTCTCGAGCTGCCAAGAGAAACTCACCGATTGCCCGTGCTCTCCTCCGCTCGCGAACGGGCTTTCTCGCGAGCCAGAATTGCCCGTTCGCGAGAAGTTGAACGTGTTAGAAACGAACAAAAAACAACACAGCGATTGAAGTTACACCTCTATACCATCGCCTGGTTCGTATTCATAAGCCTGATGAACAAATTGCTAGCTTGGGACGAACGGCTAGCACGAGGCGCTCGCGAGCGCTCGCGGCGAGAGCGAGAACGCGAACGAAAATGCGAGCGCGAGCGAGAAGAGAAAAGTACTACAAGTTCTCTCCCTCGTTCGCGAGCGAGAAAAGCTTTCCTTCTTCTCGCTCGAATTCCAACAATGACAGTGAGTTTGAGTTGAATTTGCACAACTTTCTAGAACATAGCATATTTTCTTACCCTCACGCTTCCAGAGCCTAGGGGGGATCAAGTCTCCCCACTCTCCTATTAAGAAAGCTTTTTCAAATCGTTTATGATTAAAACCTTACGGGAAAATTTACACAAATTCGTTTCTGTATTAATGTTTAGTTTTTTAACATCTAACAATTAAACTCAAAACATAAATAGCTGAAAATTTCAATTGATTTGGTTATGTTTATAATTCAGCGCCTCTGTTAAAAATCTAAAAGGTAACAAAATTTCCTACAATTTTTGTTTTTAAGCTTTATTGATCGGAATACTGTTTGCTAATATACATCCTATAATTTTTAGCTAAAGATATCTTAAAAAATAGCGTAGATTATATAAGTGACGAATACACAGCAAATATGCGTCCGAATTCGAATCTCAAAATGAAACTATCCTAAAATATGTCGTTCTTTCGAAAAAAAAATCATTATTTTAAGTAGGGCCTTACATTAGGTATGGTAAAAATGTGTTTAAAGGCATTGTTAAATGTATGAGTTGTTTTCAAATTCTTGATTATTTTTTTTAGTTCTTTTACATTAAAAATTTTATCCATATTTGTCACTTTAATAATCTAAACTATTATGGTGAAAACTTCTATTTTCATGTTTCCATTAGTCGAATCATCAAAGTCTTTTAACAAATTCGCATTCGCAATTTTCTGAAATCATATTTTTTTCTGCTGAAATAATTTTGACTAACTTGTGACATAGCTCATAAATGCCATTTTTGTCACCACCATATCCATCCAAAAAAGAAATTATTCAAAAATGGTTATTTAGCGCAATTCAATATTTTGCGTGAAATTTCAAATTGAAAAAGGACATTTATTTTTTGTATATCTACAGCATTGCCAGAAAATCCATCTATCTACAGCTTTGATCAGAAAATCCGTTCTCAAGAAACAGATTTAAGAATATATCAACAGCCAAAATTGTACAGAGGACAGAAGCATGGATGGACAATAGGGTCTCCAGAATATGGAACTTTGTATCAAAACCTCGCCCCACAAGCTGAATATTGTTCATTGAGTTATTTTAGGACTCTGACCCAAATATGAGCCAAATCGGTCAACATTTACCCATTAATACTCGAAAGTGAAGTTTGTATGGAAGAAATTCAAAAAAATGTATGAAAAACACGATTTTCTTACTGTTTGGTCTGCTTGGTGCGCTACTTCATCAAAATATTTCCAAAAGTGAAAAGTTATAATCGATTTAAAAAAAGTCAGTTTTGTATGAAACACATTTTTAGGGGAACCATATGAACATACTGATGATGCAAAATGGTTGAAGGAAAGGTGTACACAAAGTTGTATCCAAATAAAAAAAATATGGAAATTACACATTCTAGGAAAAATTACCCTAATGTCATCTTTTCTACTCGTTTCATTGAGAGTAGTTCCGTAACAAACAAATATTAGAAAGATTCTGTAGAACTCTTGCATGATCATCAATCACTGAGTTAATTTTTATGAGTATTTATTTTATTTCCGTGATCATCTCCAGATTTGAATAATTTCAACAATTGTAATTAACAATTTGCTGAAAATAGTCTCTTTTTAACCAAAATTAGTAAAATAGCTTGTAATCAATAAGCAAAATGATTCAAGAAAACATTGTTGCAAATTTTCTCGACATAACCTCTTAATAGGACACCCTTGTACACATCAACGAGTGGTGTCTTATTTTCCAAAATTGTCAAACAAATTAGAAATTAATTTCATACGATTTTCTACTTCAACAAATAAACAAAAATGTTATAAATAAAGCCTTCTAAATAATTAATAAAAGCGTGATCCCTCCAACCCACCAAGTCACGCAACAATTCCAGTCATGATTCATTTTTATGTCACAACTTCCTCCATCCCCTGGCCACCCTCTCCGGCTCAACGTGCCAAAGCATGATTTGAGTATCGTCACTTGCAATCGTTTTGCTCATCTCCCGGATCAGTCTGCGTGATCCTCGGAACCGCTGAGTGGTACCAAGTGGGATGCGTCCAGCGTGATATCGTCGCTGCTCTGGATTTGGATATGCGATTTTAGATCCCATGTCCTCGTCGTAAAGTGCAAAGAGCGCCCAGCTCCTCCTGATGGGAGCACACACCACCATGGACATAATCACGTGCACACGAGCTGAATGGACAAGTGGCCAAGTGCCAAGCCAAGCCAAGCGCCCAACCAGCTCCTGAATGTTTGGAATGATGACGACCAAGAAAAAGGCCAAAGAGTTAAAAATGCAGGAAGGAGTCGGGGACGGACTCATTTCAGGGTGGTCCATCGACTTGAAATTTAATGTCTTCCAGATATGTTTACGGCTGAAATTGAACTTTACATTCGTCCCGCGTAGCTCAATTAAACTTGAAGATGTGAACAAAATGACGTAGTAACCTCCTGTACATCCCTGGAGGATCACCCTAAGAAGCTTGGTGTGTGTGTCGTTTGTGGCTTTGCAGAGAAGAAGCTCGCTTCGTTTTATCTGCATGACATAAATTTTCCGCCTGTGCCTTTTGTGAAAGTGTTTTTCTTGCCATGTTCTAACTAGGAGGGGGAAGGGAGGTGGAAAATTCCCGCCGAGGGGCGGGCACTTATCGTGAGACCACATTTGCTTGTTTGGTCACACACTGGAACGAATCAAATAATTTAACAGGGTGACATCACCGGCCCGCCTTGACTCCCAATTTTCCAACTAGCAGGAGACCCCGGAGAATCGGTTGCAACTCCAAGAGTGGCTTTGCAAGGACAGCGTTACGGAAGGAAGTGCCCCGGCCAATTTAATGGTGTGTTGAAAATGACCTCCGGCTTGCTGCTCGGAAGGTTGGCCACCAGAAGTGAGTTGTAGGTCACACTCCGTTCTGAGTTAGGATCAGGGTGGGAGTTGGAGCACCGGCGTGGAACGAACCTTGGACAAATAAAGACTGATTTTTGGTTGGGCTAGCTGGGATTTGATGGGGGCTGCAGAACCAGGGTGATTACAGTGAAAGTTTATAAGCCTTTGCCAACATTTTTAATTCTTTGCTCGTAGGATTTATTTAGTCAATTCAGGGCTGAACAAATTGGCTAACAATCCAAACCTTAAACTTTGAATTAATGTGAACATTTGCTTTAAAATAATGAATTTGCATATACGTTTGAAAAACCAAATAACACCAACCCACAGGAAAAACGACAATCATAAATCCATCCCAAACTTACATCAAACACTCAAAATAGCATCCGAAATACATCCGATCAAGATCGAGCAGTTCATAAAACGATGAGAACCGGAAAATCCTTTTCCAGCTCCCAAAAAAAATACCGAGAAAAGAACCATCTTCACCGAAAGCGTATTTGCTTGCACAATCTTCAATCAGATATACACCAACCAGCCCAAGTCCTGGGAGAAGCCCCAGGACCGACCAAAGAAAAATCAATGCCAGAAGGTCCTTTTCTGCTCTGCACTTTGGAAAAGCTGTTCGGAGGGAAAACCGAAACCCACTCCGATCCAAGATTGAATCCTCTTAAACAGTTGTGATTCATTTTCGCTCGTTTAATAGTGTACCCTTATAATCGTTATCTGCCAGCTTCGATCGTACTACGTCGGCGAGAGAGAAAAAGAAAAAAAAAGGTTTGTATGTGTGCTCGTGCTTGTGGGAGTGAGTGTGTGTATTTTTATGTATGTCGATGGCAATAAAGATGGTCTCCGTTAAGCGGCTCTCCCAGTGGAAAATCTTTAGTTTCTTGAATAATACAGCAAAAAGCGCCCACCCAGACTGAAGTGCCTTTATAGTCTATTTTTGCCTCTGTCTGTGATCCTGCTCCTACCTGCTTCTTTTCTATTGTTTTTAGAGCTGCTTGATGATCCTGGCAACCAACGACGACGTGGCAACCGGCTTCGTTCAACCGTACAAGAGAGCAATTTTCTCGTTTGGCGTGAAGTTATTGTTCAATATCTCAGCGTGCGCTGTCTGTCGGGAAAGCGGGGAGATGTCGATGACGATGAAGAGGCGAAATCGATTTATAATAACGATAGAACGGCACACCTCTTCAAAACACTTGAGCACTGTGGGTGTGGGTGGAGTTGCAATGTGTCATTATTGGGTTAGTATTAATATGCCAGAAAATTAATGGCGTTTTATTAGTAAAATTTTCAATTTCTGTTCTACAACTTCTCAGTAATAAGATGTAGAACTTGTAATCGTAAACAACCAGATATAGTCCAGACTAGAATTTTCGAAATTCCATGATAAAATCACTTTGGATCACACAAAACAAAATTTCCTTGTCTTATTTTGGATCGTTGATCTCAATTTGGAACTTGTAAATCCAAGTAGGCCACCAAAATGGGGTTGATGAAATAATAAGGAAATGCATTTAGCAAAACAGGCAATCAACAACTCAAATTTGACTTGAAATTGATAGCAGAACTAGAATTTGATGATAAAAGTGAGGAAGAAAAAATGCGACTTTTTTATCTGTGCATGATTTGATTACCACAAGTTTTCAAGAAACCTTTGGTTGATCAAAACTTCAGATAATTAAACCTGGACTGTATTGAAAATAAGTGGGGCATCTTTGATAATTGGTCAAATAATAATTCCGAATCAATTCTTCTTGTAAACATCAACATTTTAACAGAAAAGTGAAATTGTCTCTACTTTCAGTGCCTTCAACTTTGTTGAAAATTTTAATTCGATTAGAAAATTCTTTCTACAGATACCAATAGTAAGGTTTTATTGTGTTCTTAGGCAAATTGAAAAAAAAGTTTTTTTTTAGAACTAGAGACTCCAATTTCTTGTATTGAGAAAAAAATCCGAAAGCCTGTGTGAAATAAAATTTCCGGTTCAACGGGATTTTGATAATTTTCCGAGATTTCCCGAAATTCAACAAACAATATATTTTTTTTTAACTTTTAGGCATCAATGGTTTGATAGTGTATTGGAAAATTTGAAAAATAGAATCTGATACTAAATCTAATCATGATTTAAGAGGTTGATACAAAAACGTGTTTTGAAAAACAAGAAGGGTTATTCAGACATGCCAAGAGACATAATGGAGAGAAAAGTAGTTTTGCTATAATGTAACAAACATCATTACACTAGTTTTTACAAGTTAGTTACTGTTAGAGTTACTGTTTGCAAGGATTTAGTTGCCTAATTATTAGTCAGAACCATTTTCAATAAATTTATAATTTCTCAGGATTTCAAGAGAAATTTTCTGAAAAAATCCGTATTTCAAGAATTAGTTACCACGCTCTACACAAAAATGATAACAACACACAAATATTAATGAGGGCTGATTTGACACAAGAATCATAATTTAAAAAATGTATCCAATTTCAGATTTTTTGCTATCATTATTTACAAGTACACGGAGAAAAAAGAGTTCCCAAAATCGTGAACAAGCGTTCATGAAAATGGGAACCACGAACAAAGTGTTCAAATCCCATGGTACGATTTTGAAAAACGTACCATGGTATTTGAACACTTTGTTCGTGGTTCCCATTTTCATGAACGCTTGTTCACGATTTTGGGAACTCTTTTTTCTCCGTGTATCTACAAATTTTACAAAATCAAATAATATTTCTATTCAAAAGATTAGAAAATTTCGCAAAGGTATCAGTGAAAATTGGACCAAGAGTTTCCGAGTTATTGGCATTGAAAATTACGGGCTCATTACACGACATTTAGAAAAAATAATTTTCATCGAGTGAGGCTGTATCTCAAAAATGAATTTCCCGCTTTACAAGGTTCCATTAAATTTTGTCTGCCTTTTCAAAACAAAATGTTCAGGGGCGCATTTTTTTCAAGAAGTACTTTTTGATTGCAAATTTAATTTGCTTCAAAAAATCATTATTATTATTTTTTGTCCATATTTTTGATATTTACCACAAAGACAAGATTTTGTCAAAAAATCATATCTCCCAAACCAGATTTTGCACCGACACGCACTATTGCGCAGAAGATGTCATTTTTAATTTACCTTAAACATCAAAAAATTAAAAATTTAAAAATAAATATTTTAGGAATTTAACATTTAATTAAATGTGCTTATCATAATCTAAAACTTTGCTTAGGAAACCAAATCGATCATTTACATACACATTTTGTATGACCAGCCTCCAAAATTGAATGCAGACTTGTATTGAAAAAATAATGATGCAAAAATGGTCAAAGCTTCATTCAAATCAATGAATAAAAATTTAAACATCCCTAGAGAAAAATGCGAAATTTTGCTCCAGAAGCAAAAATAGCAAAATTTAGGGTTTCTCATAAAATTGTTCAAAACTGGTCCAAATTAAACATTCTTAGGGATTTTAACAACAAAATATACATTTTTGAAAAAAAAACTTTCTATATTTTTAAGCAATGTCTCCGTAACATCGCTCATATTCACCAAATTTGCAAAATCATTCAAAAAATTGCTTTTCTAGTTCAGAGAAGGTTGAATTCAAAATTTTCATGTTCAATAGTTTCCATAGACGATACAGGTTGAAAAGTTTCAGTTTAAAATTAAAGTCAAATTAAAAAGAATTGTAAAGTAAGCAAAATTAAGAACAACATTAGGCTGATGCAAATATCTTCAAATAAAAACATTGGAAATTGCATTGCATTGCAGTTGAAATGCTTGCATAAGCTTTAAAAAAATATAAGATTTGACCAAGATTTAACGATATTTTTTTCCCTTTAATTCAAAAGATTTTTGAGTTAACCCTAACATGCTAAAATGATTCTTAACGCATTGGAACGCATTTTAAGTTGATTTCAGTTGATTTAACTTAAATAACCATTAAAAATCTGAAGTTTTAAAAAAAATGTTTAGGCCTCCTGATTTTATGGGTATAAAAAACATTAAATAAAATTTGAACCAGTCTTATCGATAAAAAAAATCTAAAACTATACAAATTAAGCAAGAAAAATATGGTTACAAAAAAAATTCAATTGAAATTAAAAGTGCAACTATTTTTTTAATTATTCTCTAACCTACATACATGGTAAGTATTGTATTTCATTCGTTAGTACATTATGTTGGGCTGCAAACCTTCGATTCGGACCAGTTTCTCCGCAACCTCAACAAGCTTTGATTTTTTTTAATTATTGGGAAAAAAATTCTGATTCTAATTGAGATTGTTATATATGCAAACTATTTATAAACACTTGGTAAAGTTTGTCTTCTTTTTTTGCAAAAGTGTCACTTTTAAACAATACGAAATAAGAAAATCTATTGGACAACATAGGTATCTGGAGTTTCTTTTTAAAAGGCCCAATAAACAAGATTTTGATTTATTGCTTTTTGGGTGATTTTGGATACCCCTGACTCAAGGCAGTTTCAAAAGCACCCAAACAGCAAAAATTTTGGATCTTTTAAAAAAAAATCTTGATATTTTCATGAACTTCTCGATAGGTGCAGCTTTCAAAATACTAATGCGCTGAACTGAACACTGAAACAATAATTTTAAACGTATTAGACATAGATTCTTTCCGATGTCATAAATGAACTATCGATGATCTTGCCATAAATAGATTAAACGATAAGTCTAATGTTTAGATTTGAGATTGAGACTACCAAGTACATATATCATGACCAATTTTGTCCCCCATCCGTTCCAGCAGTGTACCAGCGAAGAGTAGTGTATTTTTCATTTTCACCATCTGCTAACGACAACACATCGACAAAGTCTTTGAACCGACCACGCTTCCAGGGTAGCTTTTGTCTCAACCCAGCTACCGTAGAAGGATGCCATTGCCCCAATCAAGATCCCCACCCTCCTACCATCCAGGTTATAAATTATACTATCGAGTGCAAAACCTTACCTTTTATATATATCGTCGTCGTTTCGCCTCTGCTCTCTGCCTCCGATAATCCTCTATTTAAATCATAATAAATCCACTTAAACGATTATCCTCCTATCGGTTCACTCTGTTCGGAGTATCGCAGGCCTTGGTCGGAGTGGCCCCGGTTCCGTTGAACCTGACCCCTGAACCCGGCGTCGCCACCACCGTCGTCGTAGCGTGACTGTGTCTCTTTTCCTTCACTGCACACATACACGAGCTCGACACAGAATTTTCCCTTCCACACTAGTCTGGAAATTGGAAAGTTTTGTGTTCAGGCGCAATCACTCAGCTGGGAACACAAATTGATGATGCCGCTGGCCAGATGATCCTCTTCACCTGATCCGGTTCGATTGTTGTTTCTGAAAATATAGACACAGAAAACAGAGATGCGGAAATCACTGGTGAGGGCAGGATTCGAGAAATACTTTCAAGTTGGGAAATAGGTTGGTCAGGTGGAAAATTTGCTAATGCTTCGGGTTTCAGCAACAAGCAACGCAACGGTAGCAGGTTTGCCCCTCCTTCTTGAAGCAAGATTATCTTGAGTCAGGGTAATTTTCACTCCATTTCACAATTCACCAGGCACATGTGCGAGTGTGCGACCTTAAAAACTTGATAAATCAATTAACTCGGATTGGTCGATTTGCTTACACTGCTGGTTTGTGCTCATTCATTCAGTCATTCGTTCATTCACTAATTCTCCGCCGAGGAACAATAACATTAAGCTATAAAAAGGTTTTGATGGTTGCCCTTCCTCTTAGCTAGCAGTGGCAATGGCAACCCTTCCGTATTTCTAGACGCAAACGTTACACAATCGCTGATACAGTCATGCCCCGGTTTTGCACGCCTCGGTTTTGCACTGCCCCGGTTTTGATTCGTACAGCTGCCTCGGTTAAGCACGATCCAGTCCACTCAAAATTATTGTTATTGCAATATGGGTATCAAATGATTTTTCGAATGTAAAATCATTTTCTTTTTTTTTTTGAAAACACTCAAAATTTTCACAAAACAACGTATTTTCAAAAAAAAACTCAAAAATTCAGTTTTAACTATTGAGTATCAAACGATCGGGATTTTTGCATACACTTCGAATGCAATAACATTATATTTTTAAAACACTCAAAATTTTCACAAAACTACGTATTTCGAAAAAAAAATACTCAAAATTTCAGTGTTTACAATATGGGTATCAAACGATCATGATTTTTTCAAACATTTCGAATGTATTAACAACATTGTTTGAAAACACTTAAAATTTTCACAAAACTACGCATTTTCGAAAAAATACTCAAAATTTCAGTTTTTACAATATGGGTATCAAATGATCGGGATTTTTTCATACATTTCGAATGTAATAACAACATTTTTTGGATAAACTAAAAATTTTCACAAAACTACGAATTTTCGAAAAAAATACTCAAAATTTCCGTTTTTACAGTATGGGTGTCAAACGATCGGGATTATTTCATGCATTTCAAATGTAGTTACAACCTTTTGTTAGAAATACTCAAAATTTTCACAAAACTCGTATTTTCGAAAAAAAATCTTTAAATTTCCGTTTTAACAATATGGGTATCAAACGATCAAGATTGTTCCTACAATTCGAATAAAAAAACATTTTTTTTTGAAAATACTCAAAAGAAATTGATTATTTTTTCAAAAATACGTAGTTTTGTGAAAATTTGTATATTTTCACGAATATGCGTTACAACTTTTAAAATGTGTGAAATAATTCCGATCATTTGACACCTATATTGTAAAAACTGTAATTTTAAGTATTTTTTCGAAAATCGTAGTTTTGTGAAAATTTTGAGTATTTTCAAAAAATGTTGTTATTATATTCGAAATTTTTGAAAAAATCCTGAACTTTTGATAACCATATTGTAAAAACTGTAATTTTGAGTATTTTTTCGATAATACGTAGTTTTATGAAAATTTTGAGTGTTTTCAAAATATGTTGTTATTACATTCGAAATGTATGAAAAAATCCCGATCGTTTGATACCCATATTGTGAAAACTGAAATTTTGAGTATTTATTTTTAAAAAATACGTAGTTTTGTGAAAATTTTGAGCATTATCAAATAAGGTGATTTAACATTTGAAAAAAACTGATCATTTGATACCCATATTCAAAAACAATATTTTTAATTTCTTTAGAGAAAAAAAATGCATTTAGGTAATTCTCCGCCAACTCACACAGCAGTTGCCCCGACCCCTCTTCGATTTGCGTGAAACTTTATCCTAAGGGGTAACTTTTGTCCCTGATCACGAATCCGAGGTCCGTTTTTTGATATCTCGTGACGGAGGGGCGGTACGACCCCTTTCATTTTTGAACATGCGAAAAAAGAGGTGTTTTTCAATAATTTGCAGCCTGAAACGGTGATGAGATAGAAATTTGGTGTCAAAGGGACTTTTATGTAAAATTAGACGCCCGATTTGATGGCGTACTCAGAATTCCGAAAAAACGTATTTTTCATCGAAAAAAAACACTAAAAAAGTTTTAAACATTCTCCCATTTTCCGTTACTCGACTGTAAAAATTTTTGGAACATGTCATTTTATGGGAAATTTAATGTACTTTTCGAATTTACATTGACCCAGAAGGGTCATTTTTTCATTAAGAACAAAATTTTTCATTTTAAAATTTCGTGTTTTTTCTAACTTTTTTAGAATGTAACAATGTTCTACAAAGTTGTAGAGCAATTACAAAAATTTTGATATATAAACATAAGGGGTTTGCTTCTAAACATCACGAGTTATCGCGATTTTACGAAAAAAAGTTTTGAAAAAGTTGGTCGTCATCGATCATGGCCGTTCATGGTCACCCGCGACAGACACGGACGACGAAACAAAGAGAAACGCAAAAAGTAACTTTTTTAAAACTTTATATAAGAGTGCAGTTAATATCTATAATGTAAAAAATTTAAAAAAAAAAAAAATTGGAGATTGAAAATGATTTACAAATATCCATAATCCAAAAAAACATCAGTTTTGATGATAACTGTGAACTTTTGCCTTTTTCTTACAGTGCATTCAAACCATTTTGGGACCTTTCATAAACCCGCCACACAATGGCACAATTCGCACAAAAGGACTCTTTGCACAAATCTCAAATTAATAACCATAACAGTAAACCATTTTCAGGTCCCGGCTGGCTGTTGCTTTAAGTATTCTGAATGTGCGATTTTTTCGTACCAGCATTAATGCGAGACACTTTCATGACTCCATCGACTCTACGCGCCCGGCAACAATGCTGTAATTTGGGTACCGCTGGTGGTGATGAAATGTGTGAACAACATAACTTCACCCACCCCCAAAATGGCACCACCCACAATTTTCGCACCAGAGAGAGAGAGCATAAATATGACAGAGCAAAAGAGACCTTTGGAAATGATGTCGTCATTTTTGGTGGTGAGAACAAAAGCGCGAGGGTTTTTATTTTTATGAGGTCAGCAAGAAAAGGTCGTCGGAAGGCGGGTCGTCAGAGGTTTTTTTTGGGGTCAAAACCGTTACTCCTGTACAGGTTTATTCACTTTGGTAAACAACGAGTCCATTCTTCGAGATGAAAGATCATACACACTCATTCTCTTGCGAGAATGGTTTATTATTTCGCGAACAAATATTTCCAACGAAATATATTACACGGCTCGAAGCGTCACCAGAGGTGCAATTAGGGTGATCCATTTTACGATCTTTACGATACTGAACTAAAAAAAGACAAACAATGTTCAAAAAGAGGGATGTTTTTCACAGAATTTAGTAAGATCTTCTTGATTTATCAAATAACAACTCTGACAAAAAGAGACAACCCTATGCTTCCATTCAGTGCTCTTCAATAGAGAGGAAAACATTTCCATTTTAATTATGCCATCATGCATACAGTTGCATCCCCCTACGAGTAGTACTACCCTGAGTAGATAGGATTCTGCATATGCATGAATGTGGAGGTGGGGTGGGATTTTATGCAGTTGATGACCCAGTTCCATAGCACAGTAGCACACCAATGTTCCAGATCTTCACCTACACAGCATCACTGCTTGATGAGAATACTGTTGTGTGTTGTGCTTTGCTTAAACGGGTCGTACACCAGAATGCACTTGTTGCCCTTGAGGTATGACGACATGTTAAGGATCAAGAAAAGTTACCAAGTTGAATCGATTGCTGCTGGTACAGATTTAAAAGCGACCCGAGTAGTAGAATTTTGCCTCAAATATTAACGCTTCAAAAACCTCAAAACGGGAAATTTTCAATTTTCCGCCCATGTTCGAGTGCAAACTTTTCGCACCTAATAAAAGGTTCCCGGTACACGAGTCCCTCGGCAGTATCCCAAGTAGCCCCCGTTCCAAACATCTTCGGTCTTTCCAGCAAAAACCCCGTTAATGAACGTTCCCGGGGCATAGCTGAGAGTATGCAAATTTGTTTTTCTCAAACACACACACACATCCACCACCAACCCCGCATTGTTTCCCCTTTTCTCCGTATTCACGACTCCAAAACATGCTTGAAATATTCCAAAATTCATGCTTGTTTACACTTTTCGGGGTGAACCAATCAACCAGCAACCCTCCCCCAATGCCAACGATGAAAACCAAAACCACCGCAACCCACAACCAACCACGACCAACGTCGACGCTCTCGCCGTCAGCTTCAGACTCAACAACAACATCATTACTGTACTCGGTGGAAACCTTTTCAGATTTTAAGGCTGGAATGAAAACTTGTACTTGCAAGTAACACTCTGGAGTCGGTTTTCGTCAAATCTAGCAATAGTTGCTTAAAAATTGTCCATTTTCAAAAGCTTAAAAGTTCAAGGAATACAAAAATACAAAAATGAGCAATTCTGTTTTTTATTTTATTTGGCTCAAACTTTGTGGGGGCCTTTCCAATGACCAAAGAAGCTATTTTGTGTCATTGGTTCACCCATACAAGTCTTCATACAATTTCGGCTGCTGTCCATACAAAAATGGTACGTACATATTCAAACAGCTATAACTTTTGAGTGAATTTTCTGATCAATTTGGTGTCTTCGGCAAAGTTGTAGGTATTGTTGAGGACTATTGAGAAAAAAATAATTACACGGAAAAAAAAATTGTAGATTTTTAATCAACTTTTTTTTCACAACAACTCAATTTCCCAAAATATGTATTTTTTGATTTTCGAGATTTTTTGATATGTTTTAGGGGACAAAATCACGCAACTTTTGAGCCATAGAGAAACATGGTCAAAAAATCTGCCACCGAGTTATACATTTTTGAAAAAATAGTGATTTTTGGAAAAAAAAAACCGAAATTTCATGCAAAAACAAATTTGACCTCAATTTTTTAATGTAAAATTGAATTTCCTATCGAAAAGTACTCTACAGATTTTGAGATAAAGGGCTCTGTTTTTAAGATATAGCCACCGAAAGTTTGATTTTAGCAAAATATTTACAGTTTTTCGATTTTTAAAAAAAGTGACCATTTCTAAAAATATTTTTTTTTAAGTTCAGAAAATTTGCTATGAAATTGTCTAAGAGACATTGAAGATTGGACCTCTGGTTGCTGAGATCCAGCCCAGCCGCTTTAACATTCCAACGCCCAAGGCTCCAAAAAAGTTGGAACGGTAACTTCAACTCAATGGTTCTCGGGCACAACTCAACCAATCAAGATAATTCTTCTTTCCAGTGATTTGTTAGGATGTCTAGATGATTCTAGAACTTTGCAAAACTTAATTTGATCAAGTCTGTAATTTTTGCGATCAAAAACATCGTTCCAACTTTTTTTTTCGCGTGTAAAAAGAAAATCGCCAAAAATTCCGCGGAGGCAGTCTTTTTAAAAAAAGGTGGAACGATGTTTTCGGTCGCAGAAATTACAGATTTGTTGAAATCAAGTTCTGCAATATTTTAGGATCATCTAGACATTCTTACAAATAACTGGAAACAAGAACCGTCCCGATTGGTTAAGTAATGCCCGAGAACCAGCGAGTTGTAGTTACCGTTCCAACTTTTTTGGGAGGCTTGGGCGTCCGTGTAAGTTGGACATGCGTTGGGCGTTCCAGTGTTAAGAAAAAGAAACACGAAAATTGAAGTTTTCTAAGTCTCACCAAAACAACCCACCATTTTCTAATGTCGATATCTCAGCAACTTATGGTCCGATTTTCAATGTTAAAACATGAAACATTCGTGAAATTTTTCGATCATTTCTAAAAAAAATAATTTGAAAAAAATAAATGTAGACTAGCATTTTAAGTGTGCGTAATATTCAATTTTTGGCCGTTTAAAATGTTATACCTGATTTAAAAAAATTACAAAATATTTTTTTCGAAAAGATCGGAAAATTTCACGAATGTTTCATGTTTTAACATTGAAAATCGGACCATTAGTTGCTGAGATATCGACATTAGAAAATGGTGGGTTGTTTGGGTGAGACTTAGAAAACTTCAATTTTCGTGTTTCTTTACAATACGAAAAATCATTTTTTTTTTTTGTAACATCGTTGTTGTTCTCAATAATCATGGCAGAAAACCCGAAAATAGCGATGCAAGAAGCAAATCTCGTAACAGGCCAGCTTTTAATGGACCTGGACTTAATCCTGAATCCGGATCTGCCTGTTGATTTTCCCAACTCTCAAAGGAAACCGAGATTTTCAAGATGGCGTCCAATATGGCGGCTGAATGGAAAAACCACGATAAAAGGATTTATACAGAGGTGCCCAACCATTTGGCCCTGCGGGCCAGATCTGATTTTATTTCATAAAATTTATTATATTAGGTTGTTTTAAGCAAACAAATAAATAAACTAGTGTTTCAAATAAGATTCATGTATCTTGATTTTAAGAAAGAAAAACAAAGATAACCTTCAAAGACGTGTTTTTTTAAATTATGTTTATTTTGTTTTGGTTTTTGTTTTTGTCGATTGAAATTAAATACCTTGATATCATTTACTGAAAAATAACATTCAAATTTCGTCGTTGCAACTTTTTTTCAAGTTTGAAAAATCAACGAGACAATTTAAAATTTTTTGAAACGAAATTTGGATTTGAATCTTCTTTGCGAAAAAAAAATATTTGCGTTGTTGTGCACCTTTATTCAAATATTTTACAAAACATTTCAAACTGATTTTAAAGACACGAAATTGAAAAAAATGGGAAACAATATATATTTGAAAGTTTTTAATTTGTCATTTTTCAAATTTCTTAGAATTAATGAAGTTTATGAAAAAAATAGTTTTCTATCTGATTTCTTGACTCATTTTATAGTTTTTTTGAATATTTTAAAAATATTTGCAGCGATCTTTATTTTCGATATGATTAATTTGATTTTTCTAAGCTTTTTTACAGCAAAACTTTATCAATGAAAAGTTGTTCATTTATAAAAAATCAATTTAAATCAATTTGAACAATTCAGTTAGAAATAAAAACAGCCAAAACTTCAAAAAAAATATATTTGACACTTCTTTTTGCACATTTTTAAGTTAAATAATTGATTTTTAAAATATCAATATAGAAATGATAAGAATTAAAATTATTGAATTAAATTCAAAAATGAATAATGTTTAAATGTTATATAAAATTACTTTAAAAATACATAGGCAAAATCCAAACAAAACGTTGAACAAGCAATATTTTTGTCAAAAGCAAAAATAAAACAAATAAATGTTTTGTTATAATATCTGAAAATTTGATCTCAATATTTTTTTTAAATTTTGACACTCAATTTATTTATTGAGTATTTCAAAAGGGCCAGTCATAGAACTATTTTGATAAGTCGTCGCGGGCCGGATGAAATGGCTTCACGGGCCGGACGTTGGGCAGGCCTGAAATAGTTGGAAAACATGGAAAATTATCAGATCCATCCAAAGTTTAACTTGAAAAAATGACTGCTTGGCAAACAAGTGCTAAGAATCGGCCAGTTTGTTTCGCCAATTTAATTTAATCAGTTCAATTTTCACTAAAACATTAATCCGAAAAAAACATATTTTCTAAATTAAATTCCCAAAATTACCTTGTTAAGTGCGATCCTGCGTAACGCTTCCTAAACCCATTACCGGAACAGACAATTTGCATGCAAAACCTTGACAGCTGACCCGAACAGCGTAGCCTCGTGCTAATTAATCCAATAGACTAATGGACTCGATTAGGAGCCGTCGGTTGGACACCTCTTTAGTGATGGCCTGAATATGTCCAACTTTCACCCCTTTCCGGACCAGCAAGCCCACGTTCTTTTTGAAGAGCACTTCCCCCCATTAGCGTCAATCTCCATTACCTGTGACCGCACCACCCTATACCTCAACTCCATTTGACCACGGCCAGATCGAAGATTGTGGCCAGAGGCTGCGCTGACGTCCCCGGGAATGCGTCACACAAACCCGGGCCTCGGCCCAAGAGGACACTCTCACGGGAATACAAAAGAGGTGCGATATTTTTAATTAACTTTATTTCACACGTACACACACACACACGTACACAAATTTACTCCCTTGCAATTCCCCCCTCCGGGGTCAGGCCCCCTTTTATATCTGGGTGAAGTTTTGGGTCGTGCTGATGGGAAAGGTCGCACCCCTGGTTCACAGGGGTTCTTCTCGCCGTCAGGACCAGATCGTGCGCAGTATAAATCATCATAAAGTCTCGGTCACACAATACCGGACCACCGGGTCTGACAGGTCACCGGTGGAACAAAACACCGGACAACGGTGATGACGGCATTACGAGCGCGGCCACACAGCGGATAAATTAAGTGTGATGAAGTTATGATGAATTCTCACAAAGTTTAATTAACAATAATTTATTTTTACATAAAATATCTGAAAAGAAATGCAGACTAAGCAAATTAAATTTTGAAGCGAAATCCATGTTTCAATACTCTTTAAATTACCACATTACCTTCCCACAGCTCAAAAAAAAAACCACAAAGCCCATGGACCAGATGTTTCGACCCAACATGGTCACGGTCTACGAGACCCCGAGCCCTCCTCTCACACAAACACACACACACTAAGTATGTTATGCATGCTTTGTGAAATTGATTAAGTCATAAATCAGAGCTTTTCCAAGTCTGTTTGTGTTTGCGAGAGTGGTGAGCAGGTCCGTCCCACGGGATGTGACAGAGCAAGTCAGTTCCGAAATTTTCATACGAAATATTTTTTACCCAACAAAAAAAACCTGGAGCAGGGGCAGAGAGGTCCAAAAAGGTCAAATGGGCAGCGACGAGGGTCATGCTACCTTTTCAAAACCATCCTGCCCGGTGGTCAACCACTTTGGCCACATAATGTTTGTGCGATCGGTCATTATATGAGAGGACGATGGCCACCAGCAACCGATGCGTGAACGTAGCCTGTGACTGTGTGTGTGTGTGAGATTGATGAAGCATTTTCCAGGACTGCCGGACACATCGGGGGGACCATATGGGAACCCTTTTTTCCCACCCAGATGCGGAAAGAAGTCAAAGGCATTCCGAAACAAAACATGCACGGGTAACAAAGGGGACTCGGAAAATTATATCAGCAAACAGTTGCGATAATTAAATCAGCTTAAATTAATGTTTTCATTTTAACGAAGTGGAGTCGCAACGCGCGTTGGCAGGTCATTTCACTCAAGAACAGAAAATATGTATAGGGGAAGGTGGGGCAAGACGACCATATGGGGCAAGAGGAACAATCGCTCGTACGGCCGTAATTTTTACAATTTTGATTATTTCAAGTATGAGGAATTGTTGCTAGCAATGCAATTAGCTGATTCTACTAGCACTTATAACCGCCAAAACGACGTAAACGCCTCGGGGCATAAGATTTAATGATGTTTTTTTCAAAACCTTTGTTTTATTATAATATTTGGAAAGTACAAAATAAGGCCTATGGTTCGTTTTAAGGCTCATTTTATCAAAATGCTATTTTTCCTAGATCAGTAATGTCCCTACCAATGACTTGCACCTATTATAAAGTATGATTTAACTTTTGGTTATTTTTGTTGAGAGCTTTTAAAAAATCTTGTTCAGGTGGGGCAAGTGTAACATATGGATTTTTAGTATGGAAAAAAATTACGAATTGCTGCAATAACATATTTTATTGGGAAATAAATACAAAAAAATACTCAAAAACTGATAAACCTTTCTGAAGATTTTTTTGAAAAGGTCCAATAAACCAAACTTCCAGTTTTTGCTTTTTGGGTGTTTTGGGTGTTTTGAGTCAGGGGTATTAAAAAACACCCAAAAAGCAAAAAATGAAAATACATTCTAATCTGATGTATCTAAGTGATAACAGTTCAACTGTTAGCAAATTGACATGTTTTTTCATGCATTGTTCCTCTTGCCCCAACGGGTTGTTCGTCTTGCCCCACTAGTTGAGTAGAACCTACGGAAAATCCAAAAAAATAAAATCATTTTTTTACATTAAAAACAGGGGTTTTTTTTAAAACTTGTTCTATCAAAGTCTTAGTCAAGACTTGGAATAAGATGATTTTAACAAAGCATTTTCTTAGCTTGTTACACTTTCCCCACTTTCCTCTACAATGGAAAAAATGACAAAATTCGTGATTTTTTTTTCAAAACAAATGTTTTAATTTACTAAAAAGTTTTGAAATAATTTACTAAAACAGTCTTCCAATACAGTCGTACATTTATAGGTTTACGGAGTTGGATAAATACAACAAGTGCTTAAAAAATCAAGTTTTGAAATGAGTTGTATACAGCAATTCCGGGTCATCAATTTGGTTTGCTTCCTCGCTTGAATGCTATTTGTCGTAAAGAGTAAATCTAAATTTTAAAGTTTTAAAAAATCTTCAATTAAACTTTACCTTTTGAAAATTTGAGAAGATGAGGTAATTTAATATTACAATACTTAGTGTAATTTAATATTACAATATTTATTGATAATATTAAATTACCTCATCTTCCCAAAATTTTAAATGGATAGTTTAAGTTAAATTGAAGCTTTTTAAAAACTTTAAAATTTAGATTTATTTAAGATCAACGTCTAGGTACTAGAATCACTTTTTAAAGTATTTCACAAATACATAAATTTTATTCATTGAATTGTTTCAGACCATTTTATAAATACCGTAAACTGGGGCCAATCGGGACACATGGGGCGAATTGGGACAGCAGTTTTAACCATGTTGGAGCACAGTATTTTGATTTTTCTGGTTGGTTTCGGTTAGAACAGACTCAGGCCAACAAAATGTGTACATCCATTTCCAAATTTAAAAGCTTTAAGTGCTCTAAAACTGCTGTCCCTATTCAGACTGTAGTCCCGATTCACCCCAGATTACGGTAATGCAAAAATGGAAGTGGAATATACAGCAATTCCCCACGAAAACAGCATGATGCGAAAAAAAGTTCTCCGATCGAGCCCAAATTTTTTCTGGGGGATCCTTGGCCGAAATAATTAGACCCGTATTTTTTTGTTTGGCCATTAGGGTGACCTACGCCGTGTTAGGGTGGCTCGAAAAATGGCAATTTTCGTCGATTTTCGCAAAAACCAATTTTTTCAAAAAATCATATCTCCGCGCCATTTCATCCGATTTTAGCTGTCCTAGACGCAAAAGAAAGGTGATTAGTTAGGCTATTTGTAATAGTAAGAAGTTTCAAAAATCTAGCTTAACATTTGAAAAGGTCGTATGAAAACTTAAAATGCTGTTTTGAAGGTCTCGGGACCAAAGAGCCTATGTCTGAAAATATTTTTATCGGATTCCTCGGAAAATTTCACATAACATATAAAAAAATGGTGAAGTTATGTTTTCGATACTCTGAGATACGATTTTTTGAAAATAAAAACTGGATTTTTCGACGTGCCACGCGCAAAAATGGAAAAAAGACGAAAACGGGAAAAAATCGACTTTTTCACTAAAACTGCGATAACTTTAAAATTTCAGCGATGACCTATAGATGTTATGGTACCAAAAGTTGCCTTTCAATTACAAAAATTTTGGGACCCTAACATGTATAGGTCATCGCTGAAATTTTAAAGTTATCGCAGTTTTAGTGAAAAAAGTCGATTTTTTCCCGTTTTCGTCCTGTTCCCATTTTCGCGCGTGGCGCGTCGAGAAATCCAGTTTTTTATTTTCAAAAACCGAAAGAATGTGTTGAATGTTTAAATAATAAAACCACTTTACACATCAGTCAAAGTGCCATTTTAAATCACGTAATGGGTCACATTTTGCTCGCAGGCCATACTTTGGTGTGCAAAGTTATTAAAAAAACAAAGTTTGACTTTTTTTACAATCAGAATGATGCATCATCCCGGGCAGACGGTAATAACAAAATTCGTGTCATTTCAATAACAGATTTTGTTAAAATAACAGAAACTGTTATTGAATATTCTTGTAAATATATTTTGGAAGAAAAAATAATAACAGTTTCTGTTATTTTAACAAACAATGTTATTGGGATGATATTCTATTGGAAATGTGGAATAAGATAATAATAACAATTTATGTTATGTTTTTCCATTTACTTCCATAATAACAGGAACTGTTATTAGTTTGATATTCCATTGGAAATGTGAAATAAGATGATAATAACAGTTTAAGTTATGTTTTTCCATTTTATTGTAAAATAACAGAAACTGTTATTGGTTTGATATTCCATTGGGAATTAGGAACAAGTCGATAATAACAGTTTAAGTTATGTTTTTCATACCCGACCCGAGCAAGATGTCGTATCAAAAAAATACTTTAAAAAAAATCACTTTTTGTTTTCTTTAACAAATTTATTAGTAATTTTGTAACTGTATTTTTATTTTGGGATTTGTTTCAAAAAATGTTTTTTCTTTGTAATATATTGTTATTAGATATTCTGTGTGAGAAAATTACTTTTCTGTGAACTAAAAAGAAAAAAAAACATTAAAGTAATCTCTTAATTGAAAAACATTGTAACCAAAAAAAAAGATAAAAAATTTTCGAAATTCAACTCTCCCACCTTTCATACACGAGTTTCTCAAGTCAGAACCAAAAACGGCTATCACTGCTAAACTGGAAAACATCGTATAAAAAGTGTAACAAATAATCTTGCTGACTATTTTTCTTTGCAAGTGTGTAAACATGTGCATCCCTCGAGAAAAACTTACTTGCATGCAATATTGTACAGCATATTATTTTTATACCGAATGGAAATTCGGTAAAATGACCGAACCCCCTTAAAATGTCAAACCTTTCTCTCCTCCTCTCTGTTGTCAATTCTGTCAACAAAATCAGCTGTTTTGTTGTCGTGTCGTGGAAGGGAAAAAATCAAAAAGGAATTCCGCAGTGCATTTTAGTTAGTAGTATTAAATGTTGATTCACCATTTAGTTTAAAATTCTGAATCAATGAAGATTTTTTTCAATGCTGCAGATCATCAGTACGAGTATTTGGTTTTTTTTTGAAGTGCGAGGACAGAGAATACAGACCGTGTCAGATGATGAGGCCTTCGAGGACCAAGTTCTTCGATCAGGCCCCCGATGGAACAACTGGCCGAGCTTATGGACATTGACATCGCTGGAGGGGTGGACATTGTCGGAGACCAACGAGAAGCACTTCAAGTATCTGTTTCTCTCGGCTGACCGGTATGCAAGGCCCAGTTTCCGATCGCGGAACGACTAACCAACTCGCTGATTGTGACGGAGCCCAACAACGGCATACAACTAAGGTCCGTCCGCACCTTCGCCATGCATCTCCGAACCCTACGCAGACTAAATCCGTTCCGGTACCGGTACACGTCCGCCTTCAAGTTTGTAATTTTGCCGGTGCGTCGCTTCAACCTGGCCATTTGTCGGCTATGCACCGGGCCCGTGAGGGTTGTACACTGTAATACCAAGGCCATTATCGGATGCTTGGCCAACGAGTTGATCGTCATGCTGACGGCCCTACAAACTCACTGGAAGTTCTGCAGGCCATGCTCGTTATCTTCTCCGACAACGATTGCTGTAAATAATCAACGACTTAGCGGTGACGTGTGCCTATGAAGAATAAATGTACAGCAGATAGTTTGAAGATCAAATGAATAAAAAAAATCAAATAAGAGTACAATAATATTATTGTATAATGTATAAATAATTGTTAAATAATTATTATAGAGAAAAAAACGCATCTTTGGCGAGTAGAGAAATTGCATGGTAACGAGCACTCGACGTTCGTGGAGGTTCTAATGGGACGGAGCGGTCCCGCCATCCGGATCTTAAGGAGAATTTGTTCAACAAGCGCGGGGTGCTAGTGTGAAGTATTATGGCGAAGGAACTGATGGAACTTGTGGCAAAGAAGGATAAACCAGCGACGGACAAACCGTTGATTTAGACTGTTTTTAAGCAGCAGATTCAGGGGGAAGTTCAGAAGAAGGACCTTCATGGTCTTTCAACTTTGCCGGTTTAATCTTCCGTGGCCACGGTCCGGCAACATTTCAAGAAGATGCTGTTATTTTTCCCCAGTCTCTCCACCTTGGTCCGGTTTGAACACGTTAGCGAAACTTAAGCCCCTTCCGGGTGTTAGAATTCTCGTTCGATACCAAAAGCTGAACGGTTTTGCGGCGCCGGTGCCGCACCAGTGGCCGACGTAGTCACTTGAAGGACATTTCCAAAAGTAAATACAATTCTTCGTATCCAGGTTTGCAAGGCATGATTCCTCCACCACGTCCGGACAAGATCTTGACAGTCTTAGCCTTAGAGCCCAAAAGAAACCATCGCGGCTGATTTTACCGCCGGTGCCGATGTCACCCCGGCAAATCCTCTGAACGCCTCAAACATAGAGGATGGACCACCGGAATCTGTGCTGCATGCGACTCCGCACCGTCGAACCATTTTTAAGACTTGTTTTTAGACTTTGTTTTGTAGATAGTTAAGTGTACAACTGCACCAATGTAAACATTAAAATAGAGTAACGCAGCTTTTTTTATACCAAAAATATCTAGTTTAATAATAAAAATATTTTTTATTATTATTAAACTAGATCATTTTGATTTTTGAATTTTATTATGAAAATGTTTTATGATAATTTACACATATTTTTTATTTTGTAGAAAGTTTTAGCGACTACGTTATTTGTGGACGCTCCCTCCCTGTCAAATCTTGCGCGATTGCGGCAGGCGCTGTTTATTCACTTTGTTGTGATCGTTTGTTTCGTTGCGTTGGGTGGTAGCGGTGGTTGCCGCGATTGCTTTCTTGTGTCATCAAGTGCGTCAAGTGGGTGGAAAAGCAGGCGAAGTGTTTTGTTTTGATCCACCGCATTCGCGATTGTGTTTCCCGGATTGGAAATTCTGGGGTCCGAGCAGGCGAGTGAGAGTTTGTTTACGTGTCGCGCCTGGTGAAAAGTCGTCGTCCATCGCAGTCAACACCGAAGACTCTTCTTGCTGCCTCTGAAGAGCCAAAATCTCCGCAACTGGACAAGTACGCCCGCGGGAAAGCAGCTTCACATCCGACAGGTAAATCTAAGTTTATTTGGTTTTGGCTCTGGAGTTATTTTTCTTTCGTTTTAACAGGACCTGAAGCAGAACGCTAGGGGAATGCAGTCTGGAGAGAAACTGCGAAATGCATTAGTGTCCGTACCCTTGCCACGGTGATTCCAGTTAGCAGAATCATCAAGAAGGTGGTAGTTGAACAGCGATGTTTGGCGTAAGAGGATCTTGTTGCAGAACCTAAACGATGTACAGTCGCGCCGCCGGTCAATGAGATAAGTATTGTTTTTCTTTTTAGTGTACCCCACTACTTTCTCCTCCTCCTTCTGTTGACATTTTTCGGCACCCTCCGCAAACGCCAAACCATTGGCTGATTTGTTTACCTTTATTCGGCAGCCTCCGCAAATGTCAAACCATACAAAATTGCTGCCGGATCTTTTCCGGGAGGGATCCGGAAAAAGATCCGGCAGCAGTTTGTCTTGATTTGACGTTTGCTGAAGGTGCTGAACAGTTTGATTATTTTCTGCTAGCAAAAGATAATACAAATTTGTTCCCGGATCCTTCCGGAGAAAAGATTCGGCAGCAACTTTGTACTGGATTGACGTTTGCGGAGGGTGCTTGTAACAAACAATGCATCTCCTTCTACTCTGCTTAATCTTTGCAGCAATCAAATCGATCAAAGACTAAATGTTGATATTCAATTGTTTCTATTTCTAAACATTCAATAGCGTAAGCAGGATAGACAGGTGGTATCTGTTTGTATTATTTTATAATGTGTTTTACGTCGTTTTTTTTGTTTCGAAATAGCGTTTTCTGAAAGTTCCGATGCAATTCTTACTTCTAATTGTTTATTCTTATTCCTATTTTTAATATACATCTTCTTCAGTACTAAAGACAACAACCTCGGAAAACTTCAACCCTGGAGGATTAAGTTTTTCAGTCAGATAAGTGAATTTGATTTTTCGGTTAAAACTTATTTGTTAAAAGCTGGCTCAGCTTGAATTGCTTTACAATTCTGGACTTTTTTTTAGTAAGGTCCAATAATCAAATGTAAACATTGAGTGTATTCTGCTTATTCCGATGGACATTGACATTCAAAGTAAGGGGAGCCACACAATATTTACATTTGCTTATTTGACTTGTTAAAAAAACTAACAATTCAACTATTGATTTGTCCAAATTGAAATTTAGTCAAAGCTTTTCAATTGATGACAATGTTGATGTTGTTTTTGAATTGATACTTTGTGCTGCTTTTTCCCCAGATTCGCGGCTTCATCCTGAAATTTGAAGGTGTATGGAATCACCACAGCATTTGCATGGTAAACTTTAGTTAAATATGACTAAGTTGAATTAAAAAGCTAATTAATTATTTTTTTAGGTGACTGCTGCACAAATTAAGGCGATTAAAAGTACGCGTTCGGATGGATTTAAAGGCGAGTTGATAGAAAGGTATGTTTCAAAAATAATCTTTCAAAGTGTAGCTATCACTTAAAATTTATTATTAAAACTTAAAAAAACTTTGATGACTGTACACTACCCATGTTCGCATAAATTTCCCATATGCAAAAAGGTGGTTTTTTCTTTGATAAACTTTTTTTTTTAAATATCGAAACGGTTCCCATAAATAACGCTTATAGGGGCACAAAAACATAGTTTTTCTGTTTTTTTAATTATCAAAGTTTTCAGAATAACGTTTCTCAAATGGTCCCAAACTTTTGAAAAACGTTTTTCTGAAAACTTTGAAAATTAAAAAAAAACTGAAAAACTAAGTTTTTGCGCCCCTATAAGCGTTATTTATGGGAACCGTTATTACGGCGCTTTGCCGCAAATCGAGAGAGCGTGATTTGAAGGTTTGGGCGTAAAACCAAAGAGCGTATACTGGGAGAGCTTAAAACGAGGGTTTTGTGTAATAATTAATACATCAACACATTTTTCTAAACAGGTTTTGACAGCAACAATTAAATTTGGCAATCAAATTCAATTTTATTTATGGTTTTTAAGTTATTTTTTCTCTGTTATAAATCTGCTACTTTTTATCAGAATCTGATATTTTTCGTTACTTTTAGAGTATTTTCTATTATTCAATTCTGTTATTACAACTCTGATATTACCCATATTTGTAACAGCCTGAATTACAATGTTATACTTCATTAATTATGTATTTTTTCTGTTAAAACTGCTGCTCGGAAGCTCTCCATGTGATAAAATAATAACACTTTTTGTTATGCAATCAATCCATATAAATAACAGTTTTTGTTATTTGGGTGCTCCCCATCATCGCTCAAAATAACTAACCTCGTTATTCTATTGTTCTGGATTTTATGTTATTAGTACGTTATTGCAATAACAGAGCAATAACAATTTGAGTTATTTTTCGAACAAATCTTTGTTATGGAAATTTGTTATTTTAACAACTAATCCGATCATCCCAATAACGAATTTTGATCTTCTCACAATATCAAAAACTGACCTTCCCAAGTTATTTCCGTCTGCTCGGGATTATGTCTGCAATTTAAAAAAAAAGGAATAAGAAAAAACGTTTTTTTTTTATTTAAAATATTATTAGAAAAAAAATCTTTTCTCAAATTGAACATACTTTTATCTTTACATCGCAACTGTGCAATTTCTCATCCGATTTTCCACCACTTCACCAGAAAAATCATCCAATTTGTCCACGAACGCATTACTACCCCTAATTGGTCCAGGAATTGTTCCGTCTGCATCAGTACATCAAACGGTTGTTGTTGTTGAAGCAATTGCCTTTGTCCACCAGACCGGCGCCCACACACGCACTCGCGCAAGACTTTTCAAACGGAATTCCTGATGGCCTCCAGAACAACACACAACACAAACGCACCACACTCGGCAAATAACCTCCACCTTCGAGGGGCAACATCAGGCAGACAAACAGACAATCCAATTTCCATTTTCCGGAACCGTTCTCGGCGGAACTGCAAACACCCGAAGGGGGAGATGCAAGGCGGCCAAGGTAGGGAGTTGAAAAAACGGTGATTACCTTCCACCATGGCCTCTTCTTTTTTTTGCTGTTGCTTCTCGAGGTTCATCAAGTGAAATGTTTTCCGTTTTTTGTGCCTGCGCGCCAGTTAGTGTTTGTCTTTTCCACCGGAAGCAATTCCGCAAACAGCCCCACGGACCACGGTGTTTTGGTCGGGTCGGGGCTGACCTGGCCCGTTCCAAGCCGGTCCAAAAGACAGTTTAAACAATCAGCTCCGATGAAATATTGATTGCAGTGCTAGGAAACAACACCAACATGCCTACTCGTTGGAGCATCATTCAAAACGGAAACAGCTTCCGGGTGGTGCCGCGGTGCGAGAAAACGACCAAGGAATTCCGGGACAGCTAGAGCCGTATCGGAGATTCGGGCCCACGATCAGAAGGGACGGACAAGAGGTCACTTGTGGTACGTATGGTTGCAATTTCTGTGCACGGAGAAAATAAGTTTTTTGAAATTGAAAAACAAAACTTTCACAATAAAGTAGTTTTAAACGAAATCGGCATTACGTGCATTTTTATGTATTTTTTTAATTTTCTCAAACTTTTTGGGAGCCTTTCCTAACATCAGAAAAGCCAATTTGTGTTATTGGTTCTCCCACACAAGGTTTCATACAATTTTGGAAGCTGTCCATATAAGAATTGTACGTAAATATTCGAAAATATATTTTCAAAGAATTTTCTATTCTTATTAGAAAAATGCAATACCCCAAAATCAATATTTTTTCCAATTTTTGATTTTTTTTTTGTTTTAGGGGAAGAGAGCCATAGAAATAATGGACAAAAAATTTGGCCAAAAAGCTATAATTTAAAAAAAATGTGCTTTTATTTAATGGAAATTTGACTCAAACATTTTTTATGACTTTTGTTTGTATATAAAATCGAATTTGCAATCGAAAAGTTCTACACATTAATTTTTTTCGATAAAATGCATCAATATCAAGGTATAGCCAATTAAAATTTATTTTTTTATGAAAAAATCCAGTTTTTCGTTTTTTTAAATTGTGTACATGATTGTCCATTCTTGAAAAATTGTTTTCAAAAAGTTGAGAAACTTTCCAATCAAATTGTCTTAGAGAAATTGCACAGTGGTCCAGATAGTAAAATTAAGTGGAAAATGGATTTTCCAAAAAAATGGTGAGTTTTAGAGCTTTGGTGTCTTCAGAAAAGTTGTTGCAAATAAAAAGGGGCAACTTTTGGTTTGGTTGAAATGAGGGCAGACGTGCATCGGCACTCAATAGCACTTGACAGTTTTTCTAAGGCCATGGCTTGGCAAAGGCACCAAATCAATTTGTTTTATACAATAAGTATGTTTTTTTCATTGCACTATAAGTTACTGAACGACCGAAACCTTTATCTTCACTTATTCGCCAGTTTTAGCGATGAAGTGCTATTTGAGTGCTAAATAGCACATTTAGCACTTGAAATATTTGTGTTATTCAAATCACTATTAATTTGTTGGTAATGCACATTGTGTAGTGAAAAACGATAATTATAGACATCGAACTAAAGTTTGATGTGTTGCACAGTGAGCTAAGATTCACTCTGCCGGTTTGCTTAGGTCATCATCTTAAAATGTGGTGAAGTGCTATTGAGTGCCGATGCACGTCTGAATGAGGGTGGTTTACGATGAGGGTGATTTGAAAATCTAACTTTTCAAGAATATTTATAGGATTTGTTTCGTCTTCTAAAAACTTGTTGGGCTTGCCAATCCAAGCAACTTTGTCCAAGACACCAACATTTTATCTCGTAATCTACGCCTTATACGACCAACTTTATAGCATCTGAGCAAACCTTCAAAAATCAGTTTTTTGAACGTGGCAATTCAGGGTTAAATTTTTGAGAAAAGTGATGTTCGAGGCACTTTAAGAGCTCTAAAAAAAAACATTTTTATTATTTGACAAGTCAATTTCTACTTAAAGATCAAAAGTTACAGCAATTTAAGGTGATAAAGATGCATTTTTAAAACTTAAATATCTCGAAAATGAGCAGACCAAATTTAAAGCGCCAGGTTGCATTCGAAAGAGGAGATCTAGCACTATAAACGCTGAAAAAATCTTAGGGGTGTTTTTCTTTAAAGTCGAGATATCTTCATTTGAAAAAGTCTAATTTTCAAGGGAAAACCATATGGGACCACCCTAACGAAATTCGAAAATTGTCCAAATATATGTTTTTCCACGTAATTTTTCCCGCTGAATCTGAATCTACCGTCAGAATTGAGCCAATGTGTCAAAAATCGATTTTTGGTCATATTTTGGGTTTTCATGTAAAATTATCATATATACCTAAAATATGACCAAAAATCGTTTTTGTGACACTTTGGCTCAATTATTAGGGGGAAGATTCAGAATCAGCGGGAAAAAATTACATGGAAAAACATTTATTTGGACAATTTTCGAGTTTCGTTAGGGTGGTAATAATCCCAGTTTCATTATAAAAAATTAGATGTTTGTGAAATTTTCTGATCTTTTCGAACAAAATATTGTTAAAATTTTGGAATCAAGACTAACATTTAAAAAAAAGTCAAATATTCAATATTACGCCCTTTTGAAGTGTTATCGTTGCTTATTATTATCATTTCAATGAGTCAATTATAAAATCAACTGCATACCAATTCTAACAAGAATGATCATTTTGTGTAATTTTTGGTAAGGCTGAAGACATTTTGCATAATAAGTTTGTCCTTACAAGTCTCGATACAATGTTGGCAAATTGCTTAACAAAGAGACTAAGCCAAAAAGTCAAAAATCAATATTTTGAGAATGGATTTTCTGATCTTGTTGGTGTCTTCAGCTTCTCAGAAAAAAATTAACAAGTCAAAAATAAAAATAAAAATCTTTTTCACTTTTCAACACAAAAAGTTGAATTACGCGCAATACATACTTTTGTGACTTCTCATTATTTATATGTTCAAAAAAAAACTCAAAATGCCATCTAAAGAGTGGCCACCGAAATCCATACAACGAAATTCCAACCGTTTCCCGATTTTTCCAGAACAAACAGCTAATAGGGATTTTTATAAGTCAAAAGTTCTTATAAAAATCAAAATTACCCATCGATCAAAATTTCAAAATATTAAAGAAAAACAAACTATTTTAAAACCATGCTAAAAAAAATTTAGCGCTCATAATTTCAATTCTGAGAAAAAAGCTTTTCAATGCATAAAATTTGAAAGTTCATGTTAAAAATTACCAAACACAAAAATTTTTATTTTATTTTAATTTATAATTTCAAAAAGTTGTTTTTCTTGATGTTTTCAGCCAGGGCCACTCAAACTTTAAAAATACATTTTAACGCTGTTTTTTTAAGATATTTCGTTTTAAAAGATCAATAACTGTAGTCATGTTTTAAGCTAATTGATAAAAAAATATTTAGGAATTTTGATTTTTTTTTTGCTGTTTTTCGATGTTTGATTAAATTGTGTAAATCCATCCTAATCAAACGTCAAAAAAATCTAAATTCCTGAATATTTTTTTTTATAAAATAGCTTAAAACATGATCACAGTTATTGATCTTTTAAAACGAAATATCTAAAAAAAACAGCGCTAAAATGTATTTTTAAAGTTTGAGTGGCCCTGGCTGAAAACATCAAGAAAAATAACTTTTTGAAATAATAAATTAAAATAAAATAAAAAATTTCTTATTCAGGTACAGCCTCTAAAACAATACAAACCAGGGAGAATTCAATGGTTTGAGCCTCACCATATTATTTTCAAATATACAACTGCAATATCTAAGCAACTTTGAAACCAATTTGCAACATTAAAAAATACTTGATCTTAATAATTAAATATTTAAGAACATATGATATTCAAGCCTTACTATTCAAAATAACAGAAATGAGTTGATTGGACATTTTAAAAGAAAATACTAGAATTAAAGCGAATGTAGTCAAAAAACAAAATTATCAAATAATTTGAAGTAAACAGCGCCTAAAAGCACTCCGTGCCAATTTGCTTGACCGCACACCAGACTGAACATTTTGCAACAGTTTGCCGGCATGCATTCGTACGAGAGATGAAAGAACCTAACCCTGGAGCCTTCGTCCACAAAATGCAACACATCCATACCCCCGGTTTACACGCAGATCCAAACGGCTGCAATGTCCATTGGCTTGGACAGAGACATTCCCTAACCACGCGCGCCAACACTGCAACTGCAACGACGACGACCAGATCCAGAATCGGCTCCGGCTGATTGGAATGCTTCTGGCGACTCTGCCCCCAAACGCCGGAGCAACCCTGGGGCTGCGCTCGGTTTTTTGGTTTGAACGGACCAATAAACAATTCTGTTTGGAACCGTCGTCGTCCGTCATCGGCCAGGCTAGGAGACGTTCCGGCGATCCCAATCATCGTCAAACAACACACACAGATGAGAGGACCGTTCAGCAATTTGAACCATTTTTCCAGCTAAGCGTTGAGAGCTGTTGACGCAGAATTTCGGAGCGCAAACACTTCACTGGAATCGGCCACGACTGACTGGAATTGTGGCGAAACGATTCTGTCACGGCATGTGACTCGAATTGAAATGTTTCGTTCGTGAAACTTTACTTTTTGCTGCTCGAAAATTGGCTCATTACTGTCGAGAAACTCAGGGGAACTCTGGGCTGAATTGTACTGCAAACAGAGGGGAGGAAGGGCGTCGTCACACACTTGAGACTGCAAAATTATGGCCCAGAGAAAGAGTGGAACGCTGCGACGAAGCAAACCCGGAATTGGAAGCGCTGTACAATAAGATAAACAGAGACATTGTATGTTTAATTTGTTTGAACTGGGCAAACATTACCATGAACGAGCGAGCATGATGAGGACGAGGCTCACACACTCGGCGGAACATGGAAATAATGGAGTGATCCTGCCGGGGTTTCATCATCTGGGGGTTTGAAGACAGAGACGTGTGAAAACATGAAAACATAAAGAGACTTTTAAAAACATACTAACAATTATTTGACAAATTAACAGAATCTATAAGATCTTGTTTCTGATTTAAACAATTACTGCCCACAATTTTTTTTCGAAGAATGTGAATTCAAGAGTGTTTAGAACAGGCCTGCCCAACGTCCGGCCCGCGACGCCTTTTCAAAATAGTTCTATGACCGACACTTAAGGCTGTTCATGAAATATTCAATAAAAAATTGATTGTCTAAATTTAAAAAATAATCTTCAGATTAAATTTTCACACAGTACAAAAATTTAATTTGGAACATTTAACTGTTTTTTTTTCATTTGCAATAAGATGTTGCTATTTAAACGTATTATTTGGATTTTGTCTATGTTTTTTAAATGTTTTTTATTAAATTCAAGCATTCCTTATGTTTGAATTTTATTCTCACCATTTTTATGTTGATATTTTTCAATCAATTATTAAACCGGAAAATGGCGAAAATTAAAGTTTTTTTCATTTTTGAAGAACTTGATTATAATTGATTTTTTTTATTGCGAAAGCCATAACTAATCTATTTGTTCAGATCAACTTTTCAGTGATAAAGTTTTGATTGAAAAAAGCTCAAATAGCAAAATAATCAAACTGAAAATAAAGATTGCTGCAAATATTTTTAATATTAATAAATGTCTGAAATGGAGTCAAGAAATCAAGCAGCAAAACATTTTTTTTCAATGACTTCAAAAGCAAAAATAAATTTGAAGAATAGTGAATTGAAAACAGTTCAAAATATATTTTTCTACACTTTTTGAAAGTTGTGTGTGTTTTGTTAAATATTTGAGAAAAAAAGATGCACGACATCGCAAAACGCATTTTTAGTAAAGAAGATTTTGTTTCAATAAATTTTGTCATGCCTAGTTCATTTTTCAAATATATTGTTGTGTTGAGGAAATTGAACTTTCAAAAAACTGGCAACAATCAATGAAATTTGAATGTTTTTAAGTTAATGATATCAGGGTATTTAATTGCATGCAGTCTCTAAAAACAATTACAATACAATGTTAAACAAAATAAATTGAGTTATCTTTGTTTTTTCTTGAAATCAAGATTTTTGAATCTTATTTGCAAAACTAGTTTATATATTTGATTACTTTAAAAGAACCGTAATAAATCATGAAAAAAATGGTTGACTTTTTCAACTTTTATCAAACCGTAGTTCCGGCCCGCCACTGCTTCAAAAAAATCAAATCTGGCCCGCAGGGCCAAAAGGTTGGGCACCCCTGGTTTAGAAGGTCATTTCAAGCATGTATTGTTAATAGTTAAGAATTGAATGTAAAACTTTTTCAATGAAAATTTCATTCGTTAGCACTACCAAGTTGTTTCTTGCGTTGATTTTTTAAAGAAATTTTGAAGGGAAGGGAACAAAATTGGATAGGCCTAATAAGCTTAAAAACTAACTTTGAACTTTTTCAATAAGTTTGATTATAGAAATGAAATCTCAGATAGTTAAAAATTGTAGGTAGGGTGTTCTATTTTTACGGGTTTTGAATTGCCCGGGAAACGGAAAAAATATTTTTTAAATTCCCGGAATTCCCGGGATCCTGGAAATTTTTAGAAACAGACATAACATCTTTGTTTTCATTATATTTGTTATATTTTTCAAGCTTAAAATCATAGAATTAGCTAAATACTACGAATTGGTGATAATCTACACATCAATCTAAGAAAGGATAGCAGTTTTTAGATGGCTTAACGGTGCACATCAACAAGAGCTTTTGCACCAAGATTTTTGTTACAGATATTTTAGTATTTTCGAAACTACGGGAACTATCGATATAATGTTTTATTCATCCCCTAAAGTACTGTCTACTAAGTGATTTACAACAAAATTTGCCTGTTTTTACAATCAGATTTGTGCAGGATTGGGTCCGTAAGTTTGTCAATTTTGACATAAGAAGACAACAACTTCCTTGGTTGCTGTGCACCCTTAAAAGATTTTGTTTTGCTCTTTGCTGTGCTATGGATTTTAAATGCACCACAATTTCGTATCCAATGTTATTCAAATTAAATAAGTCTCTTCTAAATATATATTTTTTAATTAGTTTTTATATGACGTGACTAGAAAAGCTTAAATTTTTTTTTCAAATTTCAAGAAGAAAAAAAAACGACAACAATGTAAAATTTAAGATAAGTTTAGACTTTTATGTTTTATATCAAATAAAATATTTTACAAGTTCTTCTTTGCTGAATAAATATTTTTATCGATTACTAAGTTTTGAAATGTTCAGTGTTCATCTATTTCCACAACCAAATCTGAATTTCCAGACCAAAAATTGATTTTTTTTCAATTTCAAGAATTCTCGGGACAAATTTAAAAAAAAAATGGAAAAAACCCGGGAATTTTGTACCGAGAATTCTCGGAAAGGCCGCACTAGTAAAATGAAAGGCACGTTAATTAAAAAAAATGCAAAATTATTTTTGAGGAATTCTCTACAAAATCGAACGGTTTATGGTTTTATTTTGCTTAACGTTGCACACGTTTTTTGTATTACAGATATTTTAGTATTTTCGAAACTACGGGAACTATCGGCATATTTTTTTATTCATCCCACAAAGTAATGTCTACTAAGCGATTTACAACAAAACTTGCCTGTTTTTAAAATCAAATTGTTGAATGATTGGGTCCGCAAGTTTGACAATTTTGGAACAAGAAGACTACAACTTCCTTGGTAGTTGTGCACCCTTAAACTTTATGGAGAATCCCCCCACCCTCCCCCCCGCTTCCCCTCTTTAATTTGTTTTCCTAAAATCAAGGGGCACAAAAACAAATATTAAATTTTCATTGAAAATAATTAAACAATTGATTGTAAACTATTAAAAAAAAACAACAGCGTTTCTTTTTTTTTATCAAACAGGACACTTTTTTGGAAATGATGAATTCTCTAGATCTCGCAAATCGACTGTTTATTGATTTTTTTTCTATTTCCATTTTGCATTTCAGCGCTGTCCATATGAAAAAGCTATGAGAACATTCAAAAACATGTTTCTCGAAAGAGGATTCTCTAAAAGTTATGGTGTATTCGGCTAAGTTGTAGCTTATGATAAGGACTTTTCAGAAAATAAAAGTTACAATCTAAAACAAATACCCTTCTTTTTTAACAGTTTTTTTTATCAGAATAACTTGATTTAAAATTTAAATCATTTAAATCCTTTATAAGTGTCAATTCGAAAAAAAAAATATTTCGCGGAACAAAATGCTTCACAAAAAATAAATTATTTTTAATGAAGTTCAAACATACCAAAAATGATTCTCAACGTTAAAAAAACATTCATACTATTTCAGTTGATTAGATTCCTAATTTCATTAAATTTTAATGATTTTTGAAAAAAAAAACTTGACTCTTGATCAGTGTTGCAAATGAGTGATATAAAAGCTATCAATTGATTATCTCTACACCAAAAACATCCGAGAGTATAGCGCCCGTCACTATAGCTTTTGAGATCTCTTTTTGTGTCTCGTGATTCCCAGCGCTGAGTCTCTCAATCTCTCAGAAAACTGCAATGAGAGAACGCGAGATGGCGATTAGGAGCCGACCACGCAAGACGTCCTGGTTAAACGCTTTTGTGGTTAAACGCTGTTGCGGTAGCATGATCGTGGAAGCGCGAATGAGAGAGAAAAGGAAAATGTCAATCGCGAGTGTGTAAACACGAAAACGTGTTCGGCTATGTTCGGCGCTGAGAGTTTCAATAAGGAGAGAAAAGCAGTTGTATTTGAGCCATGAATATTCAGGCGGGATAATTGTAGTTGCTGAGAGCTGATATTTTGATATTTTAACAACCTTGCTCTTGATTCTCTGTCTGATTTTCAAAAGAAGCAACATAATTTAGAAAAAATATTTGACACCCAAAAACAAACATTGCTATCAAAAACCTTTATTGATATAATTTCCGTTTATCATTAATGCCATTGGAAAGTAAATATCAGGTATAAGGAATAAGGTTGATTTGTAATTAGTATCATTGTTTATTCATTCAAGAAAAAATCAAATTACTGAGAAAAATATCTAAAATTGACACCTTTGGACTTAAATATCGGAAATGGCAGCAATCAGGGATGGAATAATCGCAAAAAAATCATTTTCGCCAGCGAACTTTTTCACCCGCGAAAGAGAGAGGTGGCAAATCACGAAAAAGAAAATCGCTCCCGAACTTTTCCAAAAAAATCAATCTGCTGATGATTTTTTGTGAATTTCCTTGTCAGCACCACTTAAAAATATTTATTTCACTCTGTTTTCACACATTGCCCATCTACAAAATGTGACAGGTCATTTTTCGACGTGTGACGTTACACTTGCAAGTGTAGTAGTGAAAAAGATTATCCGACGAATAATCAGCAATAAATTAAAATTGAAGAAATTTAGATTTTTGAATTGTTTTCCATTTATGAATTGTTTTCCAGTTATGAACACTATTTGCCAATCATAAAAACAAACCATATTTCTCAAAAGAGCAAAAAAAAATATGTTGGCCCTTTTTATATTTTTATTTAAGAGATTTGATTTTTTTAAACTTGGCTTTAACAAAAAAAAATAAGACTTTTTGATGACAAATTTGATTTAGTGCCCTCAGGAATGTTTCTATGGGATAAATTTACCTAACCGAAAACGTTTGGGCTTTTCTTTAAAACAATATTTTTAATTTATCCTTAACCTTGACTACAATAATTGTAGGTTTTCATTTTAAGAATTTGGCCATATTTTATTTTAAATGTGTTTTTCAGGTGATCATTTTTTTCAATTCATCTGTAATCTTTCCTTAAAGATATCGGGTATGTATAAAATAAGATATTTTGTTAAATTTTCTATGTTATAAAAATCAATAAATTAGTCACATTATTTCCCTAAAACGCCCCTGTCACCACGGCACACTGTCAACTGGGGAACAACGAGAGTAAAAAAAACTCGTGAACACACATTTTCATTTTCCGGAAGTCGACGATACGGGAAGGAGGGAATACATTCGTTTCCATGACTTTGTCTTCTCGTCCTGATGCCAGCAGAGTCATTCCCACCCCGACACGGTGGCGGTGGTATGTACACAGTTTACACACACACGCACGCCACATCCCCACATATGGTCTGACTTCCATTTCCGTTTCCACCCGACCCACAGCAAGAGGTAGAGAGAGGAATGTAGAAGGGGGAATGACTTCATTAATTATTATCAACACATGAGGCATAAAATGAAAATGCAACTCGTTTTGCCCGAATTAACTGGAGCAGAAACAGTGCGACGAGCAACAAAAAACGATTCCCCGGTGCTCAATTTGGTTAACTTTTTTATTTTTGATAATTTCGAAATACACTGCAATGCTTGCACAGCACTATAAGAGCACCTCATAATTATCTCGGTGGGAGCAGCACATGAAAGTAACGAGCTCCAAATAAAAAAAAATCACGCTGTTGAGTTTTCCTTTAAAAAGAGGAAGGTGAGGTTGAAATATGTTTGAAAACTGTTGATAGCCGAACAGATACACAATTGTTTAAAATTTATCATTGTTTTAAACAAACAAACATAATGATAAAGCAAATAATGAAATTGAAAAAGCTTCAAATTTACCCCAACATCCCTTACAAAGAATACTCTACACCTATAGAGGGAAAATAATGAATATAATTTGTTTTCCTCGACGCGTGCACGATCAATTATTTAATTACAGCTCATTTAGCTCAACAAGGCCTACCTCCACAATCGAGGAGAAAGTAGGGTAAACTCCTGCGGCGGTGGATCCCAATTTCCCGCCGCCATTGTTTGCCTTCATTTCGGGGAATGAAAAATTCGCACGTGTGCAGAACCGGCACGGAAAAACTCCGTGAATTCCTCGGTGGCGCCAGCGAAAATTTCGCCCCCACCCCCACAGTTACTTCGTTTCGCGGGAAAAAACACATCGCACAATCCAGGAAGTTTTTTCCCCTGCCGCGGAAAACAGAAGCGTGCGGAAAAATTTAAATAATTTTCATTAAATCTGCTGCTGCTCGATCGCACTTTTTCTCATCAGCACCGCAGGAGCAGCACACTATACAGTTCGGAGCCTGGGTTGGTTTATTTTCTTTCAGGCGGGGTTTTCCCCATAGAACAACCGGATTCGAAATAAAATGTTCACATGAAAAATTTAATCATATGTTTGCGGGCCAGCAGGGCCGGCCAACGGCTTTGCAATCTTCTGCGGCATAAATAATGGATTTCGAAGAATAATTTATGAAATGGGACGCGAAAACATGGTACAATTGCCAAGCTGCCTTTCAGCAGTGAGATAATGGTTGATTTGTATGAAATGAAATAATTTTATTGAAAATTAATAAACATTACGAGACTTGTTCGAAACATCAACTGAGCTGACTTACAAAATAAAAAACAAAAAAAAACCAACGAAGTCCTGTACTATATGTTGTCGCATTTGTAAACATCAAAATGTTTCCAAAATCGTCATCATTTTTTTCTGAGATTGAAAAACAATTTTGTCGATTTTTAAATCATATGCAGCAAAATCGAAAAAAAAAATTGGCGATTTTGGAAAAATTTCGATGTTTGCAAATTCAACAACATAGAGTTACCAGATTAGCTTAAAGGATATCTATCCGTGCAGCAGGGTTATAAATCACGTTTTAGCGATAAGAACTTATAAAATTTTCAGAGATAACATTCCCTTGAAAATTTGTGTTTCTCTTGGTAGGGGATTACATTATTTGAAAAATCATTTAAACATTAAGTCTTAAATTTGATAATAATTAATAAGATACCCATTATTTTATCACCAATCTCGGTAGTTGGAAAACTGGAAAAGTTAAAATGACAAATCATCAAATTTTACCAAAAAATTGTTGGAATATGATCAAAAAAGAAATTTATTACCAAATTTTTATTCAATTTTACCAATATCAGTTGTTTTTAGTTAAACGATCAATAATCAGCAGAAAAATCAAACAAGTTTAGTAAAAAAAACTCAGATTTCCTGATGGATTGGCTTAAAAATATTTAAAAACAAAACAATGTATAATCACCATTACAAAAATGAGCAACTTTGTCAGATTAAGTATATTTTTTAAGAAATGCAGTCAATTAGGACTTTTCACAAAAGAATAGGTACACGGTAAAAATCCGATTTTTGTATGACATTTTATCACTACAAGTTGAATTCCCAAAACACCAATTTTCTAAATTTTTGATATGTTTTAGAGTATTGAAACACGGAAAACAATTTTTAAAAAGCTCACTTAAAATAATTTAAAATAAATTTAGAGATCTGCCCTAAGGCCGATGCAAATATTTTTCATGGTTTTTGTCCCTCAGCGCTGGCTGGGCTCGAGAGGAAGGGTGGGCAATAAATGAAAAAACTGTTTTCAAATGCATTTTACACTAGTAAAGTTGTTTTGCAATCATTAGTTTTCAAAAAACGTAAGATTTGAGGAAAACAAAAAATTTAGCAAGAAAAAACTTTTTGCGGTATTGTACATCGAAAATTTTCATAAATTCTAAAGATTTTTGAATCAACACAAACATTCTAAAAAATATTCTTTGAGAAGGGGATGCATTTTACATTGATTTCAGCTGAATGCACTTGAATTTCCATTGAAATTTTGATTTTTTTTTTTCGGACAATTTTAAAGGGGGGGGGGAGGGGTGGCAAAAACGTTTAAAAATATTTGTACCAGCCTAATTTTTCGTTATTGTTATTATTAGATTTAAAAAAAAACTTCATCCATTCAAAATATTCATTTTCATTTTATTGTCTATAACAACCAATTATCAAGCAAAAAGCAAAAAAAAATGCAAATAAAAACTATTTGCGGTACTTTTTATCGAAAATTATTCAAATGTTATTTGAATAAACCCGCTAAAAAATGAAAACAAAACGAAGTGAAATACATTTTTAATAGGTTTCAGTTAATTGCATTAAAGTTTCCATTGAAATTCTAAAGTTTTTTGAAAACAAAAATTTGTTGCCCCCTGATTTAAAGCCCAATTTGAAAAGGAATGGGGCTTAGAAATAATTTCGAAATTCTAAAGGAAAGAATAAACTTTTGAAAGGGGTTTAAACACTTTTTTGACATTTTAAAATGTTGGGCTAGAAAAACTTAATTTTCACACAATTAAAGCATTTCACATATTTTGCAGGGTTGCTTTTTCTTCATGCAGTTTTTTTAAATTGAAATAAACTGAACATTTTCCGGAAAATTTCACCTAAAGATACCTATAACTTGAAATCGGTGCACTATATTGAAAAATGTGTGAAGTCTTACATAAAAGAATTGTGAAATTTTTATTGACATTATTTTGGTTTTTTTAGATCACATTTTTCAAAAAGTCATAACTCAACTAAAAAAAAGCTAAAATTAAAAACATACGATTTGGGAATTGAACTTAAAGTGACCTATTTTTCCGTTTGTCAATAGTTATCTGAAAAGTTCCAATTATATCCAGTAACTTTGCCGAAGACAACAAATCGATTAGAAAATCACTTCTCAAGATACAGATTTTTGAGTATTAACATGCCCATTTTGTATGACCATCCCGCAAAATTGTGGGATGGTGCTTTGTATGGAAAACCTATGATGCCAAATGGTATTCATTCAAATAAAAAATACAAAGAAAATTCGATTTGCGAAAAGAGAAAAATTATATAATATTGTGTCAAAGTAGTCTTTTGATTTAAAAATCTAAAACAATATAACATAATTGCTCTACTCAAATGTAAAGTAACAACACAAATGAAGAGCAATTTGGAAAGCCAATATAAACTAGATCAATATCAAAACACTCCGAAGCAATCAACATTTAATTGCATGGTTTCAATCGATATCCAATTCACAAAAAAAAGAAACATCTACTCCAAGCTCAATCGATTTCAGTTTTTGAAAATCATTATCCATAAATTTATACACACACACATACACACCGCACAACTTCAAACCACTGGCAATCTGATAACATCGGTACTGCTGCTGTTTCTACTCTCCTACCCGCGGGGTAAATTGATTCAATTCGTTTCATTCAGCGGTAATTCCACGTAAAACGAACCCAAACGAAAGAACCCATCTTCCCACTCTACTGCTGCTCATGCGGGATGAATGTACTCGCGGAATTGATACTTTGTGTACTTTTCTGACGCTGAAGGGGAAAGTGAGACGAAAAATAGAAAAGCAAAACCCCCAGCTTGTAACCCGTAATCAGCATCTCTTTAAATTTTTCCAATTTTGTCTTCTCTTTTTCATGGAAAGCGATACACCCAAACCTTCGAAACTTCCTGTTTGTTCCTTCTTTTTCCCGTTGACGAGAAGAGGATTGCTGTGATAACTAAGCCCACGCACCTGCCTTCCGCTGCCGAGAAAGGTTCGTTATCCTTAGAGAGACGCTTGAATGGGCCCACGTCTATCCTTTCTTGAGTTTGGCTAAAAATATCCTGCGAGTGAGTGCACCTTTCTCATGCTTAACATTTTTTGTATTTCCAATTTACTTTCTTTATTCATTTTGTCTCCAAGGTGAAAACGCTCAGAATTCAAAACAGTCTCGAGGTTGGCATTTCAACAAGCCGTAAAATATCAGCTTGGCATGCAAATTGATCCATTTTATTGTATCCCAGCGCTTAAAGGAAACGTTTCCCAGAAAAAGGGCTTATCAAATTAGGAAAGGCTTTTAATCAACTAAATATGACCTTTTTGTCAATTTTAAAATGTTGACCCTAAAAAATAAGCGCTGTCATAAGGGATAAGGTTTCACAATTAGGCCGTTGAAAATATTTTTAAAGTTTATGGCCCTCGACTCTGACGTGAAATAACAATTCACGGTTTAACATTTCAATGAAAAAAGTGTTTTAATAGTAGTTTATGCAACAAGTTGCAAAAAGAAGATTTTTTCAGCACAAGTCGTACATTTATCCAACGAGTCTCACCGAGTTGGATAAATACGACGAGTGCTGAAAAAATCAAGTTTTGCAACGAGTTCCATACAACATTTTTTGCAATTACGAAAAACACCCTTTGAGTGAAATTATAAGTCAAATGTTCATATGTTTTGTCAATAAATCGTTCACATAAAAAAATGGAAAAGTATTACTTTTCCAAACAAGTGCTGAAAAGATCAACTTTTCAGCACCCATTTCAGTGCTGAAACGTAGAACTTTTCAGCATTTATTTTGAAAAGTGTTGCTTTTCGATTCTGTTATTTTTGGTACAGAAAAGTAGGCCATTTTGTTGTTCAAGAATATCAGGAAAAGTTAAAAGTTTCACGACGGAATGCAAAAAATGTATTTTACACCTGCCCAGTTGTTTTGCAATAATTAGTTTGCAAAATTGACGAGTATTGAGTAACGTCATGATTCAAATTCCCGGACGCTTCGAAACCCGGACACTTCGTTTTGTTTTATCAATTATTTGGATATAAGTTCGCATTATGAATTTCAAAACTTTGTTATTTGATGAATTCCAACATCAAAATTTATTTAAAGTTTGTTTGAACGCTGTAGTTAATGCCAAAACAATTGAAAACAATAAAATTATAAGTTTACCAAAAATGCGAAACATTTCACTTGAAATATTTCATACTCGTTCGAAGCACCGGGAAGTCAAAGCAGAAATTTTATGGTTTCGATTTTCTTGAATTCTAGCAAATTGTTATATAAACTATCGATTGTTTTGATGTTAACAGCTTATTTGAGACCTAAAGAATGCCATTAGCTAACATTTCAGTCCAAATTTGTGCGATTCATAAGTAAAATCGAGTGTCCGGAATTCGAAGCAAAAGTGTCAGGATTTCGAATCAGCTTTTATCAGTGTCCGGGATTCGAAGCACAACAAGTCATTTTAATTTAAAAATTCTGATGAAAAATTGTTAGAAAAGACATATTTTGCATGCATTTTCTTGAAACTGACTGTTTATACTACATCCTTATGATGTTTCTACATTTCCAACTTATTACATGATTTTTTGCCAGCTATAACGAAAATGATATGCTACTAAGTGTCTGGATTTCGAATCATGACGTTATTGACGATGTATTTTTTTCTGCGAATTTTTTTTTTGCGTTTACTGTACAACGGAATTTTACAATAATTCTAAATATTTTTCATCGATCCCAGACATCCTAAAAAATGAGTTTAAACGCAAGAAATTGCATTTCAAATTGTTTTAAGTTAAAAAGACTTCTATACCATTAAATTTTTTTTTTTTTTTAAATAAAATATTTTTTTTGCCCCCTGATTTTTCGGACCGATTTTGAAGGGAGGCGGGGCCGACATAAACTTTGAAAAATATTTTCAACGGCCTTAAAAGGTCAACTTCAGTTAATATTGAAAACCGTTATAAAATTTAATGCAACAGTGATCAAAACAATGTGGCAATAACTCTGTTGGCTCACGCAGTTGTCTCAACCCCGATTCGCGTGAAGCTTTATTCTAAAAGGATATTTTTTTTTAATTTCTCTAAAAATTATGTTTTGGAAAACTATAAAAGTGATAAGAATTGATCGGAATGCTTGGTGTGCCAAAAATGGACATGCTTCTCATATCTTCGTAGAACAAGGTAAAATAATATTTTTAAAAAATCTCTCACTTTCAGCTACTTAACAGAATGACAGAATTTACCTTTTTTATTTCGGATTCAGAAATAAAGTTAAGAAATGTACCATTGCATACAATTTGGTAGAGCAGGACTTATAAAAACTTCAAACGCGTTATTCTCATTCAACACCAAGAATAGAAATTGCTACAACTTTGAACATTTTTTTCAAAGATTTCATTTCTCGGAAAATTTTACATCCTGACTCAAACAGATCATTTTTGCATTTCAAATTTCTTTATTTTTTTTTTAATTTGCCAGTAACATTATCAAGATAAACGCAACATTTTAAAAGGTATCATTTCAGAATATTTTTGTTTGTAAAATTGCAATAACTTATTAACACGTTTTTGAAAACTTCAAATATACATCAATTTTTATCCAAATATCAAGCGGAATTTCATTAAGTGTCCACTCTGAAATATTGCGTAACATGATTAAATTCTAAGAATATATTTTAAATTTTGATATTTTGATATTTTAAAAACTTATTCTGTCTAAACTAAGGTTGAATAAATGCTTCATTTAAAATTACAATGTATTCAATAAAATACGTATAAATTCAAGGACAACTAGAACTAATTGATTTAAATTAATTTGTTTTATTGTAATATTTTTGTCTAGCATGATCTGAACCAATCTAAACCATATAAAAAAATCCATCTAACTTTTTTCTTACGAAAAATCCATACATGAAAATATTGTTTGATACAAGAAACTGCCTATTTATAAGAACATAACTTTCAATGATTTATTTTTTAATTCATCGGTATTTTATGATGTCCTACTTGCTTGATTTACTTTCTAATAAAGTGTTCTAACACTGACCAGAATTTGAGGTCGAAAGAAACAAGCAACACTCTAAAAAAATCAATAATTTTTTTTGGCATTTCATCAATTTTTTGTGGAGACTTGTCAAACACATTTGAAAGCTAATGCCAACTTCACACTTCAATTAACTACAAGGTACTTAAATGAAATAAAAACTGTTGTGTAATTTCAATTAAAACTAAACAGCATGATCAGTGCTAATTCAGTACGATTTTCAAAATTTCTGAAATGTTTTGTGCAGAAAAATCAAACAATCTCATTGTAACCTATGATTAACAAAAATAATGACTACTCTTCACATGATTCTTTATGTTTTCGAATGTGTGCAAAAAATTACGTTTCCTATCTTGTGACATTTTTACAAAACTATCAATTGTAATGAAACGTTACTTTACGCATGAGTCCCCTGAACAAAAATTTAAATTTAAAGCAATTACTCAAACGATGCAACATTAAGGTTTCAATATAGGGCATTTGGAGACATTTTTCCCATTTTGTCACTGAAATCTTCTTTAACAATAAAAAAATAATTTAGTTTTTTGAAAACAGAGTCCTTCTAAATTCAATTTAAAACATTAAATAACAAATTACAAAAAAAAATATATTAAAAAAGCTGATTTGCTACAGTTTGGATGATTTTTTGATTTTTAAGGGTACACAGCAACCAAGGAAATTGTTATCTTTTTATTCCAAAATAGTTGAATTTATGGACCCAATCCTGAAATAGTTTGTTTGTAATAATTTACTTATTTTGATGTCATTTTTTATGGAAAAAGTAGCTTAAGGGATGAATACAAAAATATAGCGATAGTTCCCGTAGTTTGAAGATACTAAAATGTCTGTAACAAAAATCGGGATGCAAAAGATTTGGTAGATGTACACCGTTAAATGTATTAAAATTGTCAGCTATCTGAAGCACACCTTAAATTGTTTAAAATAATAAAATTTTAAATATTTGATAATATTTTAATTTATTTCGGAGTTCTGTGATATGATTAAAGTTCACGAAGAATCAATAATTTGATTTTTTGGCAATTTCTCAAGTTTGTTTTAAAAACGCAATAAGAGCTAATTTTTGTTGAATTTAGAAGCATTTCAAATCATGATAAAAAATTATAAAGATCATAATCATCAAAAAAACACATCACTTTTTTAAAGCCTTTGCTCTCTCATACATTTACAAATGATACATTAGCGTGAATTTCGATAGCTTAAGTTGGATAATGTTATCTTTTGGTTTGTTTTTTAATAATACTCCATTCAGAATCTTGCCTATGACTATACAAAGGACAATACAAAGGAATTAGTGAAATCCGATTTACTGTTACCAAATTAATCATGGATCACCCAAAACAATGGTATCATCAGCATTAATCTCCATAATTAGGTGTTGATTTTTGAACAATAGACACCGATAATTAATGCGCGCATTCAACGTCACATTTTTTCAACCCTCCTCAACAAATCCGTCTAAAAACAAAGGATTTACGCAGTAAGACTAACACACACACACGCACGCACACCACAATCGGTAGCACTTTCAATCCAATTACCATTTTCCAATTAGTGACACCATTCAGCATGCACACGGGGGGTGCAAAAAATCCCTGCTTAATCAAATCTGACACCAGTTCATCGCCGCTGCACGCAGGCCAGGTGCACTTCCGAGTAACTCCACACTGTGCAGCTATACGTATATCCTGGGAATTGTCCGTACTGTCCCGTTTGTTAATCAAATTAGCTGATTACCATTTCGCATTATCCTCTGAGCAAACAGACACAGACACGTTCACAAGTTCACATTCGTCACCACTGTTTCGTTTTGCAGCTTAAAAAAATCTTCCTCGTTTCGGGTCGGATCCGGTGCTGGTTACATGTCGTTACATGGAATCCTTTTGGTACAATCACGAATCGTAATCCTTGTTTGAGTTACACACATACTCACACACATCCACAATCACACGACCTTTTGTCTGTTCTTCTTAAGGACGACGAACGCAACACCAACAAAAAAGTCCATTCGAATTCGTAGTCCAGCGCACTTCTGTATCCTTTTCTAAGGATTCTTCTTGATACGCTTTGGATGGTGCTCCTATTCCACAACTACGGATTCCACTGGGTAAACTCTGCTTGTTCCACTTTTGGATTCATCCACTAACACAGAAAAAAGGGGCCCCGAATCGACGTCACTTTGTCGCGATCGATGGATGTTTTGCTCCGCAGTGATTCGATAATCCACTTTTCCCCTAGCGAAACCACATCACAATCGGGTAACCGTATCCCTTAGTCCGGTGTAGCATTTTCCACGAATCCTCCTAAAGCAGATTCCGCGGCGTGTCCCACATAAAGTGCATCTTCTTCGTCCCACCGCTCTTCTTCAAAGGGCAAACACCGCGCTGCTGCTGCACCACCACCCGACGACGAGCAACTCTTCAGAGGAATCGAACCGAACCGACCACCGAATACCGTCCCGGAGTCATCGGAGTCCGCCGCACTACAGAGGACTACGGCTCGGGATCAACCAGCTGAGAGCTGCTCCTCGTCGTCGTCGTCGTCGGCAGCATCAGTAATATCTCAGGTTCGTGCATTATTTTTTTTTCTCCACTTTTTTGTCCTCTTCATCTAGGACACGTTTTTCCCCCCGTCGACGGCGTCTCTGTATTGGTGAGGCTGAGTTTATCAGAGCAGCGGATAAGGGAGTTCGATGACGATGATGACGACGCGGTTGCTGGATGCTGGATGAGAGCAAACTGCTCAGGATAATGAGAGCGAGAGAGGAAATTACGCTCAGCTGTGTGCGGAAAATTCGCCGAGATGCTGAGAGTGTTGATGCGATGCTGGGAAGCTCTCGCTGTATGTGTGTGGATGTATGTGGGCATGACCTTTGTTGGTGTGAAGAATCAGATGTTGGTACCTGGGGCCTAACGCAGAGTTCAGATAGATGGATGGACGGACGGATGGTGAGAGTGAGTGTGTGTTGTAATGTCTCACGTTCTAATAATTTTCTGAACGTGCAGAAATCAATTGTTAGAGTGCGTTAGTGTGAAAGGAATGTTGCAAGGTGAAATGGGGGCATTATGATGGTGTAAGGATAATGTGGGACATAGGTGAAATGTGACATTATTCAAATGGTTCAGGCCAATCATTCTTGTTCCAATACTTTTTTGACCATTATAAAGTTTGTTTATATATTTATTGTATTTTCAATTGAGGAGGAAAAAAATAAAATAAAAATTTTAATTTCAACCATGATTTTCAAATAGTATGCAAAATTTATTACAGCAATCAAAAAATCAATCTTATTTGTTTTTTACCACAGTTCAACGTCTTTTAACAATCTTTACCAAACGTTTTTCAATTAAAACGTTTTTAAATGTATTCTCAATAGTTTATAATCGACAGTACACATTTTATTTCCAGTGCAAATGTTTTTATTTACTATATTTTTGATGTCCTCAGATATGGTTTTATTTCAAGGGAAGGAAACAAAAAAAAAGATGGATGTTCAAAATAAGACAGTTGCAACTTTTATTTCAAGTTTTTTTAATTGCATTAATCACAACCATCATACTAATCTTTCATTTATAGAAAATTTTGTCAGATTGTTCAAATATTCTAAATTCCTTTATCACACCTTTAAAAAAAGAATTGTTTTTTTTTATGTGTTAGTAGAGTATTCTAACTAATACCTAATTTAAAGTTTATTAAAGAATTTTAAATGAAATAGAGCACTTTGAGGCTATTTACAAATGTTTAGTCCTGGAAACACACATTAAAAAATTGATTTTTTTATAGTTTTGCCAGCCATCAAGCCCCCCCTCCCACGATCTTGACCAGATCCGAGGAACAAAACTTAAAAAATGTGTACCGTCAACTGGGGCGAATTGGGACACATGGGGCGAATTGGGACAGCAGTTTTAACCATGTTAGAGCACATTATTTTGATTTTTCTGGTTGGTTTCGGATAGAACAGACTCAGACCAACAAAATGTGTACATCCATTTCCAAATTTAAAACCTTTAAGTGCTCTTACAACTACTGTCCCTATTCAGACTGTAGTCCCGATTCGCCCCAAATGACGGTTCTAGCTAATATGGACACAATATATTTGTTCTATGAAAATGTTATGTTAAATTATTCCAACCAATCATACAAATCATTCATTTTTCGGAAATTTGCCACAATTTAATATTTAAAAATTGGTTATCAAATCATTTAAAAAATATTGATAGGTTTTCTTAATTTGTTACAATATATTCTTTTTTTAATTCTGAAATTTATGTTTTTTTCAGTTTTATATTCACAAAAAATGATTTCAAAAATCAACAACATTCACTCTTCTATCAAATCTTTATAAGATATAAATAAGTTCAGATTTCAGAAAAAAGCAATTTCTTTTTTAAGGTATAATTACTCTTGACTCCATTTTTTTTCTTTTTTGTTGAAAATAGTAGCCGAGATTTCGCTAGTTGAAAAATGGGGACTAATAAGATAACACTGCGAAAAAATCATTTAAAACAAACTAAAATTTAAACTTTAAGAGGCTGTTCGATCATTATTTTTGTAAATATCACTTTAAAAAAAATATTTTTATATTATTTTTCATTTAAAACACCTAAAAAAACAAAAATTCAAAAAATTCTTAATTGAAAAATTCAACTTTTAGAGATGCAAAGTCCCATAACAATGTCGGAAAATTTTATTTCCGTCATAATTCATAAAGTATAACTTTGCCGAAGACACCAAATCTATAAGAAAATTCCTTTTCAAGACACAAATTTTCAAACATTCCCTGGCCCATTTTTTATGGCTCGAAAAACTAATGATGCAAAATGGCTTCTTGTGACATCCAAATAAAAAAAAATACAAAATACAAATACAAATTTAAAACCTCATAATATAATCAAAATTTTAGAGAATTACTCAATTTCTTTTTGAAACACACATAATTTTCTATCATTCTATAGTAACGAAATATCCTACTCATCGCCAACAAATATAAAAGTGCTCAAAAGTTCATTATAGAACTTATTTGGGTGCTGAAAAGCACAATTTTTCAGCGCATGTTTTGAAACTGGGTATTGCATTGCCAAGTCACACTTCAGTTGCCCTTACCCCTCTTTGATTTGAACGAAACTTTGTCTTAAGGTGTAATTTTGGTCCCTGACCGCGAATCTGAGGTTAATTTTTTGATTTCTCGTGACGGAGGGGCGGTACGACTCCTGTTATTTTTAAACATTTGAAATAATACTTGTTTTTGAATATTTTTTAATTTTCATTGGTGTTGATTTTAAAATTCAATAAATTAAAAAAAACGTTACTTAATCCACCTTAATGTGGATGGTGCCTTCCTCGCATTCATGTTGTATTTTAGGTTGTATTTACAAATTAATTTAAGAGTATTTTTTAATTTTTTTTTATTTTTTTTCATTTATTTTTTATAATTATTGGTTTTACTTGAACAGCAATTTTCAATTCTTTTTTTTACCAACTCTCCAAAATAAAGGAGAAAAGTCCCATGAGTTATATATTTCAGTAAAAAGTTCGTGTAAATCTTTGTCGAGACAAAATGATGCAGCAACATAATTTAATACAGATTTTTTCTAGAAGATACGCAGACACTGCTTAAGCAATGTGGCAACCGGGCGATACGCATGCAAGGGGGTGTGGCTGCCAATCCCCCGCGTGGTCAAACCAAAATCCCTACGCATGCTGCGCGACTCTCGCGCGTAAGCAAAAAGATCCGGCCTTTGAGGTTATGCAAAAATCACCCTTTTTTGTAGCTACAAAAAAAAACTTTTTCTTGGCATAACTTTAAAAGTACTTCATTAAACAGAATAAAATTTAATAGGGTCTTGAGGACCCCAAAACGAACAGAATAAGGCGGATCCGGCCAAAATCGGTTCAGCCAGTTCTGAGATAATCGTGTGGAAAAAAAATCATGTCTACACACATCCCCACAGACATTTGTTCAGAATTTGATTCTGAGTCGATAGGTATACGTGAAGGTATATCTAGGAGGTGTATTTAAGAAGTTCATTTTTCGAGTGATTTTATAGCCTTGCCTCAGTGAGGTGAGGAAGGCAAAAATATGGTCAATTGGCAAATTCAATGTTATTACGTACTTTTCTAATCTGCATTTTAAATTCCTAATATTTGTGAATTTGCAGGGTTATTTTTTACAGTGTAACAATGTTTTTTTATTGCAGAGTTAAATTTTGAAATATATGAGTTTAGGAGTTGTTTGCCAGCATGAATTATCGCGATTTTTCTATTAGTAAAATCGAGATAATTTCATTTAAAATAATTTTCGAAAAAGTTAGTCGTTGTCGATCAAGTTCCTTCAAATTAAACCACGATAGATGATAAACGAAAAAAAAGAGAAACGCCAAAAATAACATTTCCTTTTAACTTTTCCGAAGACACCAAAGCTCGAAATCGTCATCCAACACTCTGTATGTTAATAAATTAAACAGCTTTTCCAAGGACACCATTTGGCTAGGACGTTAAATAAAAGAGCTAACAATGTATTCCACTTAATTTTACCACTCCAAACACTGTGAAAGGTTGTTTATCATTTGACAATACTGTAGAACAAATTAGAAACAATCCATCTATAACTTTAGCAAGCTCGCTGACAATAATTGAAAAAATATCATTGAATCTGAACCTTATTTGCAAATTTTTCAAAATAATTCTAATCAAATTTCCTCAAAACTTAAGTTAGAATGTTCGATACTCTAGAAAGTTCATTATAAACTAAAAGCAAGAAAAACAACATTATTTGTATTTTTTAATGCTAAACATTTCCGCAATCACATTTAATTAAATTTAACAAATAAATGAAAAAAAAACACCATGCGTCTCCACCAAGCTGCCAGTTCCTCGTAACAGAAACATCCGATTTAATCTGAATCGAGTAAATGGTGTTTGTTGTTTGTTGTAACTCCCTCCCACCCCACCTCCCAGGCAAACAACAGTTTACGTAGAGCCATCTGATTAGCTCCTGTCATCCTGTAGTATCAGGCCCCGACCCCCCATTCGCTACTAATCACCCCACCAGCCCCACTGTACACCACTACAAGCGTAATCCGTAAGGTAGCGCGCCACGAGGGAAAACAAACCCCGAAACCGCTCATCATCACCCAATTCCAAGAATTTTACTCTCCGAGCAATTTTCCTCTCCGCGAGTGATGAATGCCTCGCGAGCGCACAAAATTGAGCCGCTCGCTCTCCGCTCTTCCTCCTCGCACACTCCTCCGAACGGTCGAGAGTTATCCTTTTGTCGTACGGTAATGGTTCATTTTATGACCTTCAACACATACACACAGAAGCGAACCTCCTTTTCGGTGTAACCTTTCAAAGCTCGTTCACTCATACACGCGCGCACGGAAGAGCGAGCGCTGCTCCAAAGGAATTTCGCGTGCTTTTTCCACGTGGGCGGTCGGGTTTGAACGAGGGTGGTGAGGAGAGCACGTGGCGGCGGGTGTGAAGAAGTGTGTGCTGAAATGAAAACATGGTTTTATGCTTTCCACCTCGATTCTCACCGTTTGGAGAGGTGACGCGCGGGGAGCGGCTCCTTTGGCACCCCTGCTCGACGAGTCGAGCCCGTGCAGCTGGAAATTGATTTTTCCTCAGCTCTCCTCTTTCGGCTTGCAATTCTCTGACACTTTTCTTTGCACACACACCTCACGAGGGGGGGCTCTCGGCGGCTATTGTTATTTACCTGCCTTGCCACATTTCACTGTCACCGTGTTTCGATTTTTCCGAACAAGGCTCTTCTTTGCTCCTCTGCTCTGCTTCACTCTCGCTCACACTCTGGGGTTTTTCGAATTTTATCACCTTGTTCCACGTCGTGTGTGTCCTCGTCCTCGTCGTCGTCGTCCTGGCCAAGGATCTAGGTTAGTGGTGGCACAGGGCCTTTTAAAATTTTCCAGCCCAATGCTTTTCGCTTTCCCATGCCAATTCGAAGGGCACCAAACACTACACTACACTCACTGGGGCTGGGGCTTTTTTCTCTGGACGAAACTTTAGGAACTTTGGACACGACTCTGCTCCGGTAATCCTGGTTTGTGGCCGTGGCCACCTCCGAGTGGTCCTTCGAATGGCACCACCGCCATCACACACACCGAAATTGAGCACTCGCGCGCGCGGTCAACCACACTCACCAACCCGAAATGGCGTGAATTGAATAAAATATTCAACCTCTCGACGATTCGCCCGAAACTTCCATCAGAATCGCTATTAATTATTTATGTTTTTCCTCTCCATGTTCACTACCCAGCGCGCTGACACACTGCGGCCAAGTCCTCTCACGATCTGCCACAGGACCACGACACCAGCAGCTCGATTCTCCTAATTCAGCGAGACTAGGATGACGTTATCAATGATGCTGCTGGTTCAGCCCGTCATCAATGACTCCGCTCACTTCTCACACTCTGAGGGCGAAATCCCTCACAGCTTCCTCTCCGAACACACTCGCATCCAGATTATCCGACCGACCGAAATCCACTCCGCGAGTAATCCGTACGACAACGACGACGAAAAAAGCCAACCGTCCGCGACGACGTCCTTGCTCGTACTGAAGCGCACAAATTTCACAACACCACAAGTCCTGGCCAACCGATTGGTGGCTCGTGAGCGAAAACGGCGTGAGAGAATGGTACACAATCAGGATAAAAGCTTTGGCACAGCTGCTGCTGCTGGATTCTCTGGGTGGAAAAAGGATTCGTGCACGAAGGGAAGATGAGCTTTGAGGGGAGGTTCGGTTGGGGTTTTGCTCAGACAACGGAGCTTTCCGTTGCGGGAGTAGGGAGCTTTTCGTTAGAGGCAGTTATTTTGAATGGAAACGATTTCGGTTGGAATAACAAAAAATGATTATTTATTTAAATAATTTAAAATCTAATCTTATTAGAAGTCCTTTATTTTGTTTTCAGTTTTTCAGTTAGAAAATGGTTTTGTTGAAAATGTGAAAGTCAATTTGGTTCTTACAAATTTCAGCATAATTTTTGCGAATTGAACTTGCTACTTCAAAGAAACCGTTTTAAAATAAAACCTTACAAATATTTTTCTAAGTTTATTCTAATCAACTAGAAAAAGTTTGAGGTGTTTTTCCATATTTAAAAAGTTAGTGCATAAACCACGTGGCTATCAAATTGGAAATTTTCAAACCCAAAAAAAAACAACTGTATATATGGTTTTTCGACAGACCTCCCCTCCTCTCAAAAGGCCATGTGGTTTATGCATGAACTAAATTTTTATTTTTTTTTTTTTTATTTTGTTGCCCTTCCCTCGACTTTTTTCAGAGTTGATTGACAAAGCGAGCGTTCTTTTATTACGTAACGCAGGTGGGCCGGGACCCGTAGTGTAGGGGTAAGCGTGGTTGCCTCTCACTCAGTCGGCCTGGGTTCGATCCCAGAAGGTCCCGGTGGCATTTTTCGAGACGAGATTTGTCTGATCACGCCTTCCGTCGGACGGGAAGTAAATGTTGGCCCCGGACTAACCTAAAAAGGTTAGGTCGTTAGCTCAGTCCAGGTGTAGGAGTCGTCTCCCTGGGTCCTGTCTCGGTGGAGTCGCTGGTAGGCAGTTGGACCAACAACCCAAAGGTCGTCAGTTCGAATCCCGGGGTGGATGGAAGCTAAGGTGTAAAAAGAGGTTTGCAATTGCCTCAACAATCAAGCCTTCGGACACCTAGTTTCGAGTAGGAATCTCGCAATCGAGAACGCCAAGGCAATGCTGTAGAGCGAATAATTTGATTTTGATTTGAGGTGGGGGGAGGAGGGGGCCTAGAGCCGTGTTACGCTCCATACAAAAAAAAATAATTTATGGAAATTTTGTTACGATGGGGGAGGGGAGGTTGTCAAAAAATCTAGGATTATGCAGTACGTAATAAAAAAACGCTCCCATAAACTTCAGAAAATATTTGCAATGGCCTAAAGTACTTTTCAGTGTTCATTTGAAGATTCTCAATATTTTTTAGCAAAATTCAGTTTACTAACTAACAGTAAAATTTATATAAATTTGATGTTTAGTAAATAAAAAGAGTCCAGATCAATCAAAATTCATTTGAAATTGTTTTTATATTTCATATAAATATAAAAGTTTGAATAGAATAAAATAAATAAAATTTTGCAAATTTGTAACTAAGAAACTAATTCCAACTGTTTTGTTCAACGTGTTCAAAGAAACCAATAATGCATCCCGATTTGTGAATCGAACTCATTTTCATTGGGAAAAAACAAGACACTTTGAGAGAAAGAAATAATACTATACATCAATGTTTTAATTAAAGGATTATAGCTAACAAACTTTAAATTTTCGAAATCTACATCTTGAGGTAACAAGCCTAGTATGGTATGGCGCCACACCAATTCGTTAGTTCGTGTGTTTTTTTTTTTTTTTTTTTTTTTTCATTTTACTAGAAATCTTCAACCTATCAATGTCGCCCCAGCCATCAATATCACACTGTATATGGTAATCACAAATTTACTATGACTACAACTTGGGATTTTCGAGTCTGGACTGAATTTTGTGAAAATTTTAGCATTTTACAAAAAAAAAGCTATAATACAGTTATTCATATGAAAGTTTGATTATTGTTATTTTCAATTCAATTTAGTTTTGTTATTGAATTTTTTTAATGTTACAATAAGTTAAAGTATTTTCATAAAAATCGTTTTTTGGAAAATTTGAGTATTTAACAAATAAAAACTCTTATAAGGGCAAAAATGCCTACAAAATTTCGCATCGTTTGCTGCACATTTTTAAAATAACGAAAATTGAAGTATTTTAATTTTTATGAATATTCTACTGTACATACCAAAATCATATACATACAAAATTTCCAACCAATTTACCAATTTTGCAAATTATTAAAGTTGGGTATATCTTGGGAAAATTTTTGAGAACTTATCTTTTGAAACTGAATAGATCAATCAATAAATTGAAGGGTATGACTCCTATCATTTATGAACGTTTGAAAATACGTGTTTTTTTTTTATTTCGTGCAGCTTAAAACCACAGACAAACAGACGGGACACTCGAGTGCCAAACCATCGTCCTTCTAAAACGGTTATTTCAAATGCAATTTTGTTTCGGCATCCACTCACCCGGCGCTGATGTCGCTGCTGTCGTGATAGCTCACCCGTCTTTTCTTAGTGTGTGTGATGTGTGTTTTTAAGTTGAGCTTGAGCACGTGTGAGGCAGCAAATGAAAACAAAACAATTATGATGGAATTCAAGAATTCTAACGATGATCCACAATCCAGGCTTTGTTGGACAAGATTGGGGCAGTCTTGGTCAGGGTCATATGAGTGGCTGACTAACGAGGACATACCTTTTGCCCCACTATTATCCCGGGAGGACTCCTGAGCAGCCCGCCGATGTTGAGGCTGCTGCTGAGGCGCCCGATACTGCGGAGGAAGCCGGATCCTATGGTGGAGTCATCTCCTTCGGAGCAACCTGATGCTTATCCTTCGTGGACTGCTGCTCAGATTGCTGCTGCTGGTCGTCCTTTTGGCGATGTTGCGTCGATCGTGGGCGCCACTCAATCTTCTTCTACAGTTGAGTTTCTTTGATTCTGTTTCGATGTATGATTTTGTGATAGCGTTTTTTGGAATCTTTGCGACTTTTTGCTTTTGTTGTTTGGCGCAACTTAACTGCTCCGTGGACACGTTCCCCGCGGATGTTTCCAAACGCCCATCATGGGGACCAATTCTGGTAGATTTGAATTGGATTTTTTCTATTTCAGCGGTCACTACTGGTGTTTTCGTGACCAGGGGTATCGAGATTTCGGTGGAGGAGGAATCTTCGACAGCACTTGGAAGCAACGGGAGGACCAGTTTTTAAGTCTCTGTCGTTGCGGTTGTGTTGCGTCATTGCTGATGTTGCCGCATGATTTGGCACATGAAGTTCTGCCATTGGAAAAAGAACCAACCGTGGAACCGACCGTCTTCGGCCATCGGTGTTGATTTTTATGTTTTTCATCGGGTACTGACGATCAGCAACAACAAAATTATTTCGATCAGCTGATTATGTTTACAATCGTTATGGCTTGATTGTCTCACGCATACATTGACATGACACATGACAGTGAAGGGTTTGTATTGGTATGTTTGGGCTGCGCTTCGGCATCAGCTCACCAGGCAGCGCTGGCGTCGCCGTGATTTGGTGGTTTGATGAAGGACGATGGATTTCAATAATAATTTGTATGGAGAGTCACGTCTGTTTGTCTGTGTTAAAACTGTGATTACTTGGAAATTTGACGTGACCCGATTCGATGGCGTTTTCAAAACGTATTTTTCATCTTAAAAACACACAAAAAGAAGGTAATTTTAAATCCCCTGTAATTATCCGTTACTCAATTGAAAAAAAAAAGTTGTATATATGTCATTTTATGGAAATGTTCTTTTTGAATCAGCATTTGTGTTTTCTTGTTGAAACATATTTTTCAGACTATTATGTAAAATTGTCTGAGAAATCTATTCCCACTATCAGTTTTTGAAAATTTTGACGTTTAGACCACTTAAAAAAAACAGTTTTAATAAATGATTTTTTTAGGAGGGACATCCTGCATTTTTTGTGAGTCTTTTTGTAACATCTTAGGCTATTTCCTCAAAAATTTTGAACGAAAAAACATCGTGACATCACCTTTAAATTTAATTTTAAACTTAAAAATTGAAAAATCTCATAGACATAGCGAGTATTTTTCTTTCAGCGTTTTTTTTTTCTTTTTAGAAAAGCCCGTCCAATTTCCTACAAGTTTGTCTCTTACCACTTTTTGATACGATGTAACAGCTTTCAGTAAATGTTTTTTTAAAACTACAAAATACAAAAAAAAATTAAATAACTTACGCCCTTCTCAAATGCCATTTTTCAGTACAATTAGCTGTATATACAGAAAAATGGCTTATATAAACCTAGGATAACATGTCTGGGTTTTTTTAAAAGGTCCAATAAACCAAATTTTCAGTTTTTGCTTTTTTTATAGCCCAGACTCAAGGCGGGCAAAAACTGGAAATTTGGTTTATTGGACCTTATCCAAAAAAAAAAAACGATTTCTAGCTTAATATGAATTATGTTTTTTGCCTTCCTCACCTCAATGAGGAAAGGATATAAAATCACTCGAAAAATGAACATCTTTATTCGACCTCGTAGACCCACCTCCACGTACAACTATCGACTCAGAATCAAATTCTGAACGAATGTCTGTGCGTGTGTATGTCTGTAAGTCTGAGAAATATGCACACGATTATTTCCGAACTGGCTAAACCGATTTGGACTGTTTTGGTGTCATTCTATCCGTCTTGGGGTCCTAGTTAATATTATTAAGTTAAGTTAAGTTAAGAAAAGTACTTCAAAAGTTATGCTCAAAACGATTTTAGCTAAACTTTGGAAGATTGTAAAAAGGGTGGTTTTTGTAATAAAACCCGTCATACTATACATTTTTAGAAAGGTATTTGACATCCCCATCAAAAGTTATGAGCGCTTAATTGTTATTTATACACTTTTTTGAGGCTGGATCTCAAATATTTTGATGAAAAAGTTGTCCGGAAATAAGTGTTAATTTAAACAATTTTTGATGCTGTGTAATGTATTCACTTTATAAATGCGAGGAAGGCACCAACCATTAAGTAACGTTTTTGATATTTATTTCATTCATCTAAGAAAACAAAATTCTTGGAATCTGAGAAGCAATAAATATTATCTATACAAAAAATGCCTTGAACAAACGTTCACACTTTTCCCTCGTCCTACTACATTTTCGCAATGTTTTCACAACAATTAAAGCAATCTTAGCTGTGTTGCCGCTTGCGATTAAAGGCAACTGAGACCTGCGCCTGCATTATAGCCATTAAAATAAATACCCCGAGCAGAACCTGTCTCGTCTGCACGAAATTAAACGCCTTCGCCATTCTTCGCCATCATGTTCCGGGACCTTGCCGGCGGCACCAGCTCCAAGACGACAGGCGGAAAGTGGCGTACACAAATTATCTCCGTATACGATGCAAGCCCCGGCTCTTAGTGCTTGGTCGCCGTCTTCCAAGATCTTACATGCACGTGAAGGTTCTTGATATTCCTGCAGGCGACACTAGATCCATCCTGGGCCACCACCACCAGGCCAAGCTGTGCCACGTCAGGAGCATCTCACTTCTCGTGTGTGTGAGGTTAAACGACACCAGCTCCGTCTTCTTGGGTTGGTTCTTCCGTTTCGCGTGCAGTTGAGCCGTTTGTAGTCGTGGAAGGATAATGACAGGATTCCGGGACGATGAGGGCCAAGGTAAACTAGCGGGATCATCATCTTTTGGCTCATCGCGCCAGTTGATGTGCACTCTCATGTGAACTTCCTCCTTGCTTCGCGTCACGGTAAGCAAACAATTTCCGCCATTTTCTCAGGGTTTATCTTTCGCTTAATTTTTTTCCCTTCTTTCCAAGTCCTTGTTTAACTAGTACATTAGCATGGTTGTTTTTCCACGGAATTTTCCCCCGCCTTTGTTCGTCCCATACATCACCGTACCACGCAACCGGGATCAATTATTCGCAATTTATACCACCCCAAAGGATTGTGCATGATGTGTGTATGATTTTACGACTTGTAAAGACACGTGGAAACATTAGCCGCGACCCGCAAAAGCACTCACAATATTTCAATATTCATCACCGTTCGCGGTCGAGACCCGAGAAAACTGGGACTTTTTGCACCATCGCCAGAATCTGTGGAGGGGTAATTAAAATATCCCACACGCTCAAGTGTTCGGTCGTTGGTTGATTATGAGCGCTGATTTAGCAAAAGCTGTTTCACGTACGACCACGGCCAAGGTTTGCAAATTTCGCGTTAACCCTCTACAACCCAACACCGCCTCTAGGCGGGCTTCGATTTAAAAAATCGCCAAAAATCCATTTTTCAACCAATTTTTGATCTTTCAAAAGCATTGGAAAGAAAAACTCTTAAAAATTTTACAAAATTTTAGGGTTGGAAGTTTGACTTGTTTTATGTGACTTTGCCTATGTTTTTAAAAATGCCATTTTTTTAGGGGTCAACTTTGGCTGTGTTTTTTACTAACATTTCCTATATTTTAAGTAAAAAGAAGTGTGCAGTAATTTTTGTAGTGTCATTTTTTTAAGCATTTTTTTACAACTTAAATGATAATGGTGCCATTTTATAGCAGAAAATGAGAAAAACATGCAAAAAATTGAAAAAGTTACTGTAAAACCATGAAAAAATTAGATAGGCAAAATGTAATGATAGCAGGTAGTAGAATAGGCTAAATACTACCAAAAAAAAACATAAACTAAACATCGTTGGTGGAAAAAATTGGAACTAATTTGTTTTAGAAAACGCGCAATGAATTATTAAGAAAATTCATTTGCCAAAAGTAAGCAGAATGATATCTTGGAATATTTTTTTTAAATCAAGTAAAAGTATCGTTATGATTTATGAAATCCATGTACAAAATTGGTTTGTTTACCGCTACAAGCGTTCATGGCACAAACATCGTGCTATGCATATTATTAAATAAATGTTAAATAAAGTTGCATAGGGCTCTATATTGATGTGAGGGTGGCACAAATCCGTTTTTTATTTGTTTGGTTATTAGGGTACCCTACACTGTGTTATGTTGTAATAAAAATTGTAGTTTTCCTAAATTTCCTCAAAATTTTAATATATTTGAAAAGGTCTTAAGAAAACTCAAATTCTGGTTTGCAGGCCTCGTTTGAAGTATTGCTATCGGATTCCTCGGAATTATTTTCATGACGTATCCAAAAAAGTTGGAATTTCATCAACATGAATCCAAGATACGATTTTTTGAAAACAAAATCGACCTTTTCAAATATTTGTCCAGATTTTTGAAAAAACAGAACTATTTTACTCTAAAAGCCCAATTATTTTGGCCAAGGAAAACCCCAAACCAATTATGGTTCCTAAAGGAAAACCTTTTTTTCAAGCCGTGCTGTTTTTGTGAGGTATACCTGTATAAACCTGGATCAAGGTTTGCTTCCTAAAACAGATTTAAAATAAAAATAAACGGCAATTCTGATATTTGGCACCAAGGGTCCTGGTTTTCGGTTCAATGAACAGAAACCACTCACTCATCACCTATCCAATCGTCGCCTATTCTAACCCGCTTGCATTCATGAGCGAATGATACTCGCAAGCAGCCAGCGAATGGCCCGAACTGTTCACTCAGCGAACAAATACATCGTGAAAATTTTTGTCTACTCCGTCGCTCGACGACACTCACACACTACCATGCTCAGCAAAGAGCCATTCTCACAAAATGCCAGCGCGGCAGTCTTTTTGTCTTCACGCCCTCAGTTTGCCATCAATTTGATTTTTTCTTGGTGGAAGTTTCTTTGAATGGTGTCTATAATGTTATGAAATCAAAATAAATGCACAATTTAATTGATAACATTGATTTTAGGCCACCCAAATCTATGAGTATTACGCAGCGCATCAGAGAAAAAATCTTGACTTTTTTTTGATAAGGTCCTATAAACAAATGTAAACATTGAGTGTATCCCTTTCACATCTTATGTCAAAGTCCATCGGAGTAAGCGGGATACACTCAATGTTTACATTTGTTTATAGGACCTTATCAAAAAAAAGTCAAGAAATGTTTTCAGTTCAGAGTGATCGGTGACGTTCGGCCTGCCTGAGCTGTTCGGAGACTGAGCCGATCAGAGAGAGAAGGAGAGTAGAAGAGCGAACACTCTCGAAGCGAATGGTGTGAAAGCGACAAACAGTAGGCATTCATCAGGGCAGTATCGCGTCGCCTGCTATTTGTGCTCGCGAATGGAGTGGTTGATTTTGAGCAATCAGGACCCTTGTTTGGCACCATAACAGAAGGGCTTATTCCCGACATTTTGCGGGGTCCGTCGAAATATTTCGTCAAGGAGCCCGAGCATCTTTTTTTTTTTTGTTTTTTTTTCGATTTTGAAAGATTATTTTTCAGAAAAGTCACTGAAAATCGAAAGGTTCATGCACACATCCATCAAATTTCTTATGAATACGTCTTGAGAGACGCTAAAATACATATTTGACCAATATTTGACATCCAATAAAAAGTTTCCGAACCATTTTTTCAGGTTGCTAGCTTTCTTTGAAATAACCCCAAAATCCAAGCTGGAAACCCCAATACAACGGAATAAAAATCTTTTCTTTGTACAATTTGTCATGAAAATACAGCGATAGATTACCCAGACACAAATTTGAGTATAAAAAATGCTAAACTAGGAGTATTTCATTAAAAAGTTGTGTAGTATCCAAAAAGTTCGCAAAATTATTCAAAGTTTTTTTTTCTCTCTGGTACTAAGCCTGCTGATTTTCCTATCAAGATAGCATAAGAGAGTACAGAGGCATCGATTACACCACTGATGAACATCGCCTACTTAGATACAGTGAAACCTCTTTTTACGTGGAGGCGTTACGCTTTTTATTTCGTCGATTTCTCTAAAACCACACAATAAAAAAGCGTTTTGTAGATCTGAACAAAACCTACAAATTACTTTTAAAAGATTGCAAATATGTTGCGTCGTTCCAGTGAAATCAACAAACTAAAAAAACGGAACGCACCCCGTAAAAAGAGGTTTGAATGTTTATGAAATGAGAATAATATTTGGTTGAAACATGAAAATTATATCATATTTTGATAAAATTTAGAGAAATTAATTTATTGGAATGAATCTATCGATTTTCAGCAATTTTTCTGAAAAATCATCCTGAAAGAACGAAAAAAACATAAAAAAGTTGCTCTAGACCCCCGACGAAATATTTCCACGGACTCCGGTTCAGCAGGATTTTTGTCCAATATTAACATCGGAATTACTTGTATCTTTTTCCAACTAAATCTGACCTACACAGCAAAAAATCCGATGGTAAAATCGCATGCAAATGCATGCACATCACCCTCGTCAAAATGAACACTTAATGTACAATTTTTGTAAACATAAAAAAAAGTTGCAACCGATGGGAATCAAACCAAGCACCAACAGTAAGGACTGGCGCCATAGCCCGCTCGGCCAACAGACTGATGAAGAATGGGAAGGATAAACCAGGGTGGCCACCTCGGGAAAAAACCGGGAAAACCGAGAAAAAACCGGGATTTTTATCTACCGGGAGAAAACCGGGAAAAACTCGGGAATTCGACTGACAAACCGGGAAAATATTTTAAGTTTAGTTAAAAATTGACAAAAGCCTCTTTAATATATTGAATATGTTCTTTTTTCAATTACAATATTATTCCTGTTGTTCTAAATGAAGAATTCGCGAAAACTTTGTTTGAATTTGTGTAACAGACTCTTGCTTCTTGGCTATGGATATTTTTTTTTCTGTTGTATCCTATGATATTTTTACTTGGCGAATTTGTTTTTTTTAATAAAGCAAAATGTTTGCTCTATCAGCGGTTCTCAACCTGGGGTACATGTACCCTTGGGGGTACCACGAGCGGTCTCAGGGGGTCCGGAAGACAAACTCCATAATGGCGGACATTTGTCCCAAACAAAATATTGTACGATCAGTACCTAGCTGGACTCGGTCACTGGAAACGACCGGCGACTCAACGACCGACGAAATAGGCGGCGGGCCAGATGCGGGCATAAAAATGTCAAAATCTCTTCCCCCCTCACTTCGTCTCACCATCCAGTTGCAGCTTTGTTGACAAACAAACGGAGCACGCGGTCGCATGATGGCGGCATCGAGCCTGAATTAGGGGTGATCATGTGATTAAAAATGAAAGTTTTTTCAAGAATAATATTTTTTTCCTACCGAATAAAAAAATTGCGAGCATGTTCAAACAATTATTCCTGATGTCGGAGAAGTGATAAAAAAGCAAAATTTTAATCCATAATTTTTCTATATATTGAATTTTTTTCATTCCAACTGGGAACCCCTAGGTATATCCACGACCGTTTCCAATGACCGTGAGAAGATGCCAGAAAATCCAGCTACGAGCTAAATCCACAATATTTGAGAGAAAAAAAAAATAGCAAATTTATTTGAAGCAAAAAATAAACAACCATACTTAAGGTGCAGTGAATTACGGGCGAATTGTTTTTAACCAAGAATTTGAAGTAAAGTGCACCGTTTTTGAGTTTATTGTTTTTTTTTCTACGAATATTTGTTTAAAATTTGTAAATTGTGCCAACTACCATTTACCATGTTAATAAAAAATCATATGTTTCATGATTTGGATATTTTCAATTCGACCTTTCTTTGCTAAAATATTAGTTTTGCATAAAATTAAAATTAGGATTGTTTTGTAAGTGGAAATTATGGATCTCATGGTACGAAAATAACATTACAGTAAATATCTCTCTAAATTTAAAGATCAAGACTTATTGTTCAAATTGTCACATAAAATACACTCTTTTAAAATATTTTTCTTGACCTGTATCTCAGCAACAAAAGAATGGATCAAAAATGTTCAAAAAAGAAAGCAGTAAAGAATTTTCTCAACCATTTGATTTTTTAGAGATAAAATAGAATAATTTTTTAATTGAAAATAGCTACAACTTCAAAAAAGTACTATTAAATAGCATGTTTAAATCTGAAATCAAAACAGTTTTTGAAAAAAATTAAATGTATATTTTGGGAAGTTTCAAAAATTTCTGTTTCAAACATATTTCGTCCGTCATCAGAAATTTACATAAAAATAAAATTTAAAGAAAAATATGGGAGATATTTGTAGAGACGAATGTTTAATTCACAGAAGGAATATCTCCAAATTTAAAGGCATTTTCAGTAGATATTTTTAATGAAAAACAGGGTACAATGTTTTATTTTGAAACTATATTAAGAAAACTGAAAAACTTTAAATAAAATTTGTACCCGCCTTATGTGTTTTTGAAAAAATCGCAGCAAGGTAATTTTTTATTTTTTTTACAATTTTGTGTTTTGGGTTTTTTAGAAAGTTTATTAATTAAAATTATTCTCGAAAATGTATCCCATCAATACATACAAACTTACCGAAGATACTAAATCGATAAAAAAAAGCTTCAAGGTACCGATTTTTTTACATTTGTATGGCACCTTTCCTGCACTGCTGCCAAAGTGTATACATTTTTGTTTGGACTAATGATGCAAAAAGACTTTTTTGGTTAAAAAGAAAGTACTCACAAAATTTTAGCCAAAAAAAAATGTATTCATAGAAACTGATAATTCTTGGAAGAATCGTTTGTCTTGAATTCACAAATCATTTTTTCAAAGAAAATTAACGAGCATTTAAATAAATGTTGATAACAATGTATTTTTGCATTTCTTTTCTACAATATTAATAAATTGTAGTAATAATTTATCTTATTCTAAAAGTGATGATGAAAAATCCCAATCATTATGGAAATTAGAGGTTTGAATTGGAAACAGATTAAAACTGCTTCGTTTACAACTTAGTTATATTTTACTCAAGATTTGAAAGCTTTTTTGAGGAATTCAAACTTTGAACCAAATGTATGAATTCAAAATAATACTAACTGATACTTAAGTTAGCATAAAAAACATTGTAATTTGGTTTTAAAACATTCCGGAAAACTCCTTCTGGTCTCGGAAGAAAACCGGGAAAAAACCGGGAAATTGAAAATCGAAATCTGGTGGCCACCCTGGGATAAACGCATATATATCAGCTTGACATTTCGGTCAAGTATGTTTCCCATACTCCCATACTTCCCCCAGCTGGAGTACTACTTTCTTTGCTGTGTAGTGCTAAAACAAATCTGGAATAATCTGGCATAGAAAAATGTAACAATTATGAATGGGGAAGGGGATGGAAGTGATAGATTAATTGGAAATGTTTTAGAAATCGCATCAAGTTTCAGATGCTTGAACTGACTTTTTCGTTGTGAAATGTTTAAATTAACATTTATAGAAAAAAATAAATGTGCATTTATTATTTATTTTGGTGTTTAACTCCTTCATCTCAATAAAAAATGAATAAAATAGTTAAGACATTAAAAATCTGTCAAAATTAGAAACATAGAATCTTTTTATTCTGGCTGACACTTGAAAAATCTGGAATTCCCAGATTTATCTGACAACCTTTTTGAGCTTTTGATTACCAAGATATCATTTTGGAAAGTGCTCTTACATGCAAATAAGTGGTTTGCTACATTCCACTGTAGTTTCCTTTGAAGATTGGCAAAAGAGGTTGATGGTTTAAATTACACACCTATATAATCACATTCCTCGATATCATTTGCATTTCAAGTTGATATAATTTTCCTATCGTTCACCCCACGAGAAACTTCAAAGGACGTTCAAAAAGGAGAGGAAACCGATCGCGGGCAAATCTCGTTAAGGGGCCAATGCAAACAAGTTTAGCCCGTGTATGCCACACAGATGGGGGTCATCAATTATTGTGCTTGTGTTGGCAAAAGTGGTTTCGTCCTTTCGGCAAGTTCCGGGGGGATATTCCCACAAATGGTGTTTGTACGAAACGACGGGATGAGAATTAAGGGGGAAAAGTAGAGAGCCTCGGCGACGACAAAGATTGCAGCGACGAAAAATAGCACTGAATCAGTAAACTGGTCTTAATTTGATTACTTTCCTTCCATTTTCCCTCTCTTGCTTTCTTTTTTTTGTGGTGTGCACTTTTCCGAAAGTGTGTTGCTTTTCCTTTGGCGCTCGCTCGCCGAATCCTTGTTGACCCTTCCCGTAAAGGAAAGCTCCCTCAATCAATTGTCTCGTTTCCCGTTCTTCTTCTTCTGTCCCCAGGGCTTGGTGGTTTGTGTGGTGTTTATTTCCTGTTCCATTTTCCTCGACTTCCTTCCGCTAACTATATTTTCGTTCCCGGCACTGATTCTGGTTCTGGGTCGTGCGTTGTCCTCGCAGAACGATAAATCTGTTCCCATCCTTGTGTGTGAGTGTGTTCTTTTCAGTTTTTCTTTTCCAGGGCTGATGATCAAGGAAAATACGGAAACGAGGCAAAAAATTGTATCAAGCAACATTAATCAAACAAGCTTCAGCCGTATGTTAGTCGACGGTGGTGCTTCGATGTCCGAGAAAGGAAGATAACAAAATTAGCTTGAATTTTGGAAATCATATCAGTTATTTTTTGGAGCTAATAATGACGAATAAATGACTTTTGCTCCTGTTCTAGTTTTTTCTGTCAAAGCTCAGCTTAATTCAAATTCTTACCACTATACTAGTTCAAACTACATTTACTAACTCGGGTGTTTTTCGTTGTGCTTGCTCGGCACACAAACAAACCAGGAAGAAACATAAATGATGATCGTCTTTTTATGCAACATAAAAATTAATTTCTCTCTTTCCGCCCCGGCACACAGCCCTTCCCCCTGATTTTACTTGTCTGATTGGAGAGGCCCCCACTATCGTCAGTCGCCTTCGAAGAATCCTGTTTGTCGAGCACTCCGGAAATTTCCTCCAGGTTGAAGCATATACGGGAGGCATAAACATCCGCCCCCCAAGTTGGATTTTGTTGCCCGTCTTGAATGGAAAATCAGACACTTTTACGTTCCTCGTGGATTCGCCCAAACAAGGACGGGACGAATGGCGGGGTGGGTTGTAAAATTTAGCAGGCAAACTTATGGTTTTGTGGCAGTTTTATGCCGCTGACGTGCTCCTTGAATGTTTGGTCATCTGTTTCGCTGATGGGGTGCAACATCCGGTGGGAATGCTTTATTTTTATTTTTTTGTGTAGAAGTCTGGTTTTGCAAAATATTCAAAATTTTCGTTGAATAGATTTTCCAAAAGAGGCAATTTCTGTCTGTCGCTAAAATTAAATGTTTTGTTCTAAATGAAAAAAATACTCTTCTGGGTAAATTTAGATTCGAAAAGTACATTGTATTTCCCTTAAAATTACATGTTCTAAATCCAAATTAACAATTAAGTAACAGAAAATGGCAGAGTATTTTTTTTAGTACGCCAACAAATCGGGCGTACAATTTTACATAAAAGTCCCTTTGACACCAAATTTCCATCTCATCACCATTTCAGGTTGCAAATTATTGAAAAACTCCTCGTTTTTCGCATGTTTAAAAATGAAAGGGGTCGTATCGCCCCTCCGTCACGAGATATCAAAAAATGGACCTCGGATTCGTAATCAGGGACAAAAGTTACCCCTTAAGACAAAGTTTCACGCAAATCGAAAAGGGGTCGGGGTAACTTTGAGTTTGTAGAGATTTTTTTTTGGTCATTTTGGTCATTTTGGTCATTTTGGTCATTTTGGTCATTTTGGTCATTTTGGTCATTTTGGTCATTTTGGTCATTTTGGTCATTTTGGTCATTTTGGTCATTTTGGTCATTTTGGTCATTTTGGTCATTTTGGTCATTTGGTCATTTTGGTCATTTTGATCTTTTTGATCATTTCAATCATTTTGGTCATTTTGGTCATTTTAGTCATTTTGGTCATTTTGGTCATTTTGGTCATTTTAGTCATTTTGATCATTTTGGTCATTTTGGTCATTTTGATAATTTTGATCATTTGGTCATTTTGGTCATTTTGATCTTTTTGATCATTTCAATCATTTTGGTCATTTTAGCCATTTTAGTCATTTTAGTCATTTTGGTCATTTTGGTCATTTTGGTCATTTTGGTCATTTTGGTCATTTTAGTCATTTTGGTCATTTTGGTCATTTTGGTCATTTTGGTCATTTTGGTCATTTTGGTCATTTTGGTCATTTTGGTCATTTTGGTCATTATAGTCATTTTGGTCATTTTGGTCATTTTGGTCATTTTGGTCATTTTGGTCATTTTGGTCATTTTGGTCATTTTGGTCATTTTGGTCATTTTGGTCATTTTGGTCATTTTGGTCATTTTGGTCATTTTGATCTTTTTGATCATTTCAATCATTTTGGTCATTTTAGTCATTTTAGTCATTTTGGTCATTTTGGACAATTTGTTTTTTTGGTCATTTTGGACAATTTGGTCAATTTGGTCAATTTGATCATTTTAATCATTTTGATCATTTTGATCATTTTAATCATTTTAATCATTTTAATCATTTTGATCATTTTGGTCATTTTGGTCATTTTGGTCATTTTGGTCATTTTGGTCATTTTGGTCATTTTGGTCATTTTGGTCATTTTGGTCATTTTGGTCATTTTGGTCATTTTGGTCATTTTGGTCATTTTGGTCATTTTGGTCATTTTGGTCATTTCGATCATTTTGGTCATTTTGGTCATTTTGGTCATTTTGGTCATTTTGGTCATTTTGGCCATTTTGGTTATTTTGGTTATTCCATCAATTTTAATTTTGGTGGATTTTGGTTATTTTGTGATTTTGATGATTATGATGACTTTGATGATTTTGGTCATTTTTGTGATTTGTGTGAATTTGGTTTTGTCAGTGATTTTAGTGGTTTGGTTGGCAAACTCTGAGATAAACGAATGCCAAGATTATAATAGACAATGCTTATTGAAACATAAATGTTCAGCCGAACATAGTTAAAATGTTCAACTTTGATGGAAATTTTGGAAAATTCGTTAAAAACTAAAGTTATGGAAATATTTTTATTTTACTATTTTTGAGATTATTTCCGACCGGATTCGAAAAATATTTAAAAAAAATGAAATGTAACAAATCCACGATTAAATTAAGTCTAATTATTTTTTTTTGTTATGACTCAAAACAATCAAAAAAACTATTCAAATAGCCAATATTAAATATAAAACCAAATTCTAAATCTTCGTTTGCGATGCACCAATAACCATAATGACTAGCAGTGCATAACAGCTTGCAATAATTCAAACATCGAATCATCCAAGAGATGCTTCTTCAGATGACATACGCCTCGAAACCTGCCAGAAAGGCCGACGTTCCGTACGACGGTCATCGTCAGAGGATATTCGATTGACTCCTGAAACTGCTGCTGCTGCTGCTGCGAACCACGACTTGCTTGCTCGTCATTCGATAACACCATTATATCTGGACCAAGTTCACTTCTCTAATGAGGGTTCGCCGACACACGGTGCTCCCGAGTTTGTCTCTTTGCGAGAATCTACGACCGTCGTTGAAGGGTTTTCGGCGACAAAACTCGTCCAACAAAGGCACCGCGCGCTTTATCAGTTTCGTTCGAAGACATCGTTTGAATAATTGATTGCGGCAAATATGAGGTCCAGTGCGTGAAGGATGAAGCTTTGGAGGTCCCCTTTGATCCAGGCGACGACGACAGTCAGTCAGTGTGCCATCGCAGCAGCAGCAGTATTGTCCCAGAGGGCAATTATTTTAATGAAGATCTCGGCCCATCGTAAGCACAGCTCTGAGTCCCCAAACTAATGAACTAGAAGCGATAATCGCTGCTGCTGCTGCTTGTGGAATATTATCATAATAATCCCTAGTCCCAGCAGTGTCTTTTGCTGCATCCCACATGGAATCCCTTCGTCCCATTTTCCCAAGTTAACCATAATTCTGGCCACATTAAATTGAATTTCCACCCAAACCCCACCAGCTTATTGGCTTTCAATCAATCGAACCTTGGCTCGTCGTCGTCGCCAGCGAAACAGAACTAGTTAGGACTTATTTCCACCGAAATGCACCCTTATTTGCGTTGCCTGGAAAAGCTGGAAAATACCTCGTTAAAACTTTTCCATTTCACACCCCAAAGTTGTTCTACACGACGAGCTTGAGAAGCCCTGTCAGGCTGGGTCAGGTAGAAGTGTTGCTCGTGTTGCTGCTTAATATCGACGGATTGCGCAGAGTTGGAGGGGGTGGAAAAGTATCCTTGTTGGATACTAACTAGCTAGACAAGCAACTGGGTGTGTGCTTCCGATGTACTTGACTGACCAAAGGGTGATTTAAATTTGAAAAAAGTTCAATACTGAAAACTGTGGATATTTACTTTTCCCCGACAATATGCTTAACTTTGAATCCAAGTTCTTTCCAACGATACGTTGGCTTACATGGAAAAGATAAAACTAAAGTGTGAACTAAAAGCGAGAAAAAAAATTCTTTGCACCTAAATCTTATCCACTTCCACGCAAAAACCTCAACCAAGTTACTGCCAAGCCAACCCAACCATACCCGAGCAGACGGAAATAACTTGGGAATAACATTTTTTGATATTTGAAAATACTAGGCCAATAACATTTTATGTTATTTATAACAAGATTTCTTATTCGTCGTTATGATTTTTTTGTTATTGGATTACTATTGTAATAGTTGTTTTGGTTTTCAACCAATATCAGATTAATATCAAATTTTGTTATCATAACATAAACTGTTATTAAACCCTTATACAAAAATGGATTTTTCAAGATTTCGGTCATTCGTTTTTTTTTGTATTTTTTAATCCGACTGAAACTTTTTTGGTGCCTTCGGTGTGCCCAAAGAAGCCATTTTGCATCATTAGTTTGTCCATATAATCTATATATATATAAAATTTCGATGGTTTTGTTCGAACGCGAATCAGTTGAACACGGAACGTCGGATCGAGGCGCTTTTTGTTGCGTTAGGTTCGTGTAAGCCCAAGGAAGGTTTATATGCTAAAAAATTGCCACTTGACCACTCTGGGACCTATTCCGGAGCATCTGCAGATTGTATGGGAAATTTACGTAAACTCAAATTTTGATCACAGGAGGCTGAATTACCAAACAAACTGAAAACGTCAGGAAACCTAAAAAGGGCAGGACGAAGTTTGCTGGGTAAGGCTTGTTTTCCATACAAATTAAGGCTTGTTTTCCATACAAAAATGATGTATAAAAAATCAAAAATCTGTATCTTTTGAAGGAATTTTTTGATCGATTTGGTGGCTTCGGCAAAGTTGTAGGTATGGATACGGACTACACTGAAAAAAGAATGATACACGGTAAAAAAAATGTGATTTTTTATTTAACTTTTTGTCACTAAAATTTGATTTACAAAAAAACACTATTATTATTTTTTTTTAATTTTTTGATATGTTTTAGAAGACATCAAATGCCAACTTTTCAGAAATTTCCAGGTTGTGCAAAAAATCTTTGACAAGGTTATGAATTTTTTAATCAATACTTCAAAAAATCGAAATATTGATCGCAAAATTTTTCAACTTCATTTTTCGATGTAAAATCAAATTTGCAATCAAAAAGTACTTTAGTGAAATTTGGATAAAGTGCACCGTTTTCAAGTTAAATCCATTTTTAGGTTACTATTTTGAAAATAGTCGCAGTTTTTAATTTTTTGAAATAAATGCACATGTTTGCCCACTTTTGAAAAAAAAGTTTTTGAACAGCTGAGAAAATTCTCTATATTTTTCGCTTTTGAACTTTGTTGATACGACCCTTAGTTACTGAGATATTGCCATGCAAGTGTTTAAAAACAGGAAAATTGATGTTTTCTAAGTCTCACACAAACAACCCACCGTTTTCTAATGTGGATATCTCAGCAGCTAATGGTCCTATTTACAATGTTAAAATAAGAAAAAAAAATGCGACCAATATTTCGATTTTTTGAAAAAAATCAGTATTGATTCAAAAATTCATAACTCGCTCAAAGATTTTTTGCATAACCTGGAAATTTCTGAAAAGTTGTCATTTGATGTCCTCTAAAACATATGAAAAAAAGAAAAAAATAAAACCAGTGTATTTTTGCAAATCAAGTTTTAGTGACAAAAAGTTAAATAAAAAATCATCAATTTTTTTTTACCTTGTATAATTATTTTTTTCAGTGTAGTCCGTATCCATACCTACAACTTTGCCGAAGACACCAAATCGATCAAAAAATTCCTTCAAAAGATACAGATTTTTGAATGTTCATTAGGGTGCCCAGAAAAAATGACCCCCAGCTCCACAAGCCGAAAACTGATCCTTAGGGTATTCTAAGCCTCTGTGCAAAATTTGAGCGAAATCGGTCAACATTAACCCATTGATACTCGGGCATGAAGTTTGTATGGGAAAAATCGTCAAAATGTATGGAGAAACGGCACAGTTTCGTAATACTCCCTGTAGGTGGTGTTGCGAGTGTTCAAAGTTTGCCAAACGTGAGATTCTTATGTGAAATTTAATGCCCAACAACTTTGTAGAAGAGTGCAAGACGATCCGAGTTAACCCCAAAAAGTTATTAGCATTTTAGTGAAGTGGTCTCCAACCGACATGGCCAAAGGGCCTAATCCGGTATTGCCACTCAGTAATTCTCCACGAAAACAGCATGGAAAAAAACAAAAGTGCTCGGATCGGGCTCAAAATTTTTCTGGGGGTTCCCTGGCCGAAATTATTAGACCCATATTTTTTTGTTTGGCCATTAGGGTGACCTACGCCGTGTTAGGGTGGTCTGAAATATGGCCATTTTCGTCGATTTTCGCAAAAACCACTTTTTTCGAAAAATCATAACTCCTCGCCATTTTAACCGATTTCAATTGTCTTATACGCAAATGAAAGGTGATAAGTCGGTCTTTCAAAGAAAAATGGTAAGAAGTTTCAAAAATCTAGCCTAACATATGAAAAGGGCGTATGAAACTTTAAAATGCCGTTTTGATGGTGTCTGCACCAAAGAGCCTATGTCTGGAAATATTTTTATTGGATTCCCCGGACATTTTTACATAACATACTAAAAAATGGGAGGAGTTCATTCACAGGATTCCGAGATATGATTTTTTGAAAATAAAATCCGTGTTTTTTGACGCGCCGCGCGCAAAAACCGGAGAATGACGAAATTGGCAAAAAATCAACTTTTTTCACTAAAACTGCGATAACTTCAAAATTTTAGCGATGACCTATACATGTCTGGGTACCAAAAGTTGCGTCTTTTAATTACGAAAATTTTGGTACCCAAACATCTATAGGTCATCGCTGAAATTTTAATGTTATCGCAGTTTTAGTGAAAAAAGTTGTTTTTTTGCCAATTTCGTCATTCTCCGGTTTTTGCGCGCGGCGCGTCAAAAAACACGGATTTTATTTTCAAAAAATGATATCTCGGAATCCTGTTAATGAACTCCTTCCATTTTTTAGTAAATTATGTAAAAATGTCCGGGGAATCCAATAAAAATATTTCCAGATATAGGCTCTTTGGTCCAGACACCGTCAAAACGGCATTTTAAAGTTTCATAGGGGAAATATGCCCATTTTAATCACTCTAAGCCGTTCGACCAATTCTCATCTTTTTGCCGTTTTCCGCTATGAAATCAACATTTTCAGATGTAACAACAATTGAGAGTTGCTTGCTCACTTTTGTTTGAGCTATTTATAACTTTGAAACAGTCAAAAACACTCTATGAAAGCTGTAATTCATGATTAAAGTGCTGATAAGCCGATAATAGAAATAGGCTGAGAAAGGGTATAGTTCCCCTACTCCCTTTTCATAAGTTAGGCTAGATTTTTGAAACTTCTTACTATTTTTTTTTAAAGGCCGACTTATCACCTTTCATTTGCGTATAAGACAATTGAAATCGGTTAAAATGGCGAGGAGTCATGATTTTTCGAAAAAAGTGGTTTTTGCGAAAATCGACGAAAATGGCCATTTTTCAGACCACCCTAACACGGCGTAGGTCACCCTAATGGCCAAACAAAAAAATACGGGTCTAATTATTTCGGCTAGGGAACCCCCTTAAAAATTTTGAGCCCGATCCGAGCACTTTTGTTTTTTTCCATGCTGTTTTCGTGGGGAATTGCTGCACTAAGGAAAGCAAGCATAAAATTGTAATTTTGGGATATTTTTTGTCAAACAAAGAAAACAAAATCAACAAAGTATGAATTAGACTAAATCGATCCAGCTGAATCCGAATTTAAAGGTTGATAGGCGAAATTTTCAAAGAGACGCAAGACATTCAAGATGACGGCCAAGATGGCGGCTGTATAGAAAACCCTAAACACAAAGGGTATTATGCGACCTGCAAACGACTACTCAAATTTAACTAATCTTGGGGCTCTAAACACGATTAAGACCACTACAGACTTCCAAACAGACAATGTTATTCAAACCAAGATGGTGGCCAAGATGGCGGCTGTATAGAAAATGCTAAACACAAAGGGTATTATGTGACCTGCAAACGACTACTCAAATTTAACTAATCTTGGGGCTCTGAACACGATTAAGACCACTACAGACTTCCAAACAGACAATGTTATTCAAACCAAGATGGCGGCTGTATAGAAAATGCTAAACACAAAGGGTATTATGTGACCGGCAAACGGCTACTCAAATTTAACTAATCTTGGGGCTCTGAACACGATTAAGACCACTATAGACTTCCAAACAGACAATGTTATTCAAACCAAGATGGCGGCCAAGATGGCGGCTGTATAGAAAATGCTAAACACAAAGGGTATTATGTGACCGGCAAACGACTACTCAAATTTAACTAATCTTGGGGCTCTGCCCGAGCAGGGTTAAATAACACGGGAATACCAAATTTTGGTATTACTTGGGCAAATAACAGCGACCAAAATGTGCCCTTGGTTGCCCAGTAATAGATGGTAAAATACCATGAAATCATACCAAAGTCTTGTATGTGGGTAATTCTCCGCCAACTCACACAGCAGTTGCCCCGACCCCTCTTCGATTTGCGTGAAACTTTGTCCTAAGGGGTAACTTTTGTCCCTGATCACGAATCCGAGGTCCGTTTTTTTGATATCTCGTGACGGAGGGGCGGTACGACCCCTTCCATTTTTGCACATGCGAAAAAAGAGGTGTTTTTCAATAATTTGCAGCCTGAAACGGTGATGAGATAGAAATTTGGTGTCAAAGGGACTTTTATGTAAAATTAGACGCCCGATTTGATGGCGTAATCAGAATTCCGAAAAAACGTATTTTTCATCGAAAAAAACACTAAAAAAGTTTTAAAAATTCTCCCATTTTCCGTTACTCGACTGTAAAAAATTTTGGAACATGTCATTTTATGGGAAATTTAATGTACTTTTCGAATCTACATTGTCCCAGAAGGGTCATTTTTTCATTTAGAACAAAATTTTTCATTTTAAAATTTCGTGTTTTTTCTAACTTTGCAGGGTTATTTTTTAGAGTGTAACAATGTTCTACAATGTTGTAGAGCAGACAATTACAAAAATTTTGATATATAGACATAAGGGGTTTGCTTATAAACATCACAAGTTATCACGATTTTACGAAAAAAAAGTTTTGAAAAAGTTGGTCGTCATCGATCATGGCCGTTCATGGTCACCCGCGACAGACACGGACGACGAAACAAAGAGAAACGCAAAAAGTAACTTTTTCAAAACTTTTTTTCGTAAAATCGCGATAACTTGTGATGTTTATAAGCAAACCCCTAATGTCTATATATCAAATTTTTTGTAATTGTCTGCTCTACAACTTTGTAGAACATTGTTACACTCTAAAAAATAACCCTGCAAAGTTAGAAAAAACACGAAATTTTAAAATGAAAAATTTTGTTCTAAATGCAAAAATGACCCTTCTGGGACAATGTAGATTCGAAAAGTACATTAAATTTCCCATAAAATGACATGTTCCAAAATTTTTTACAGTCGAGTAACGGAAAATGGGAGAATTTTTAAAACTTTTTTATTGTTTTTTTCGATGAAAAATACGTTTTTTCGGAATTCTGAGTACGTCATCAAATCGGGCGTCTAATTTTACATAAAAGTCCCTTTGATGCCAAATTTCTATCTCATCACCGTTTCAGGCTGCAAATTATTGAAAAACACCTCTTTTTTCGCATGTTCAAAAATGGAAGGGGTCGTACCGCCCCTCCGTCACGAGATATCAAAAAACGGACCTCGGATTCGTGATCAGGGACAAAAGTTACCCCTTAGGACAAAGTTTCACGCAAATCGAAGAGGGGTCGGGGCAACTTTTCCCGATTTCGTGTGAGTTGGTAGAGAATTACCCATGTGGAAGGGCACAACAATACCAAACCACGTTATTCCAAAGGTAAAATAATACCACAAAATAGAAACATTTCAATACTAAGTTGAGGTCTTCTGGATTTTTGAAATTTGCTTGAATACCAAAACTTGGTATTGCCATGATTTTATTTTTAGGTATTCCCGCGCCCTTGGAAAATCATATTTTGGTATTTCTGTGGTCTTTCACATACATGATTTTGGTATGATTTCATGGTATTTTACCATCTATTACTGGGCAACCAAGAGCACATTATGGTCGCTGGTATTTGAACAAGTAATACCAAAATTTGGTATTTTCATACCATTTTTAGTGCTGCAGTTGCAGTTAGTGAAAAAACGGAAATTATTCATATGCAACAGCCAAATCTACTCACCTGATGATTCCATGTTGTTCTTAGTGATATTCTTCACCACACCGAATGCATTTGTCATTGATGAACGGCCTGTGCTTGAAGTTCTTGAAGCTTCTGAAAAATAACAAGATTGAAAAATAAGTGTAATTAAAATGAAACTGAATTTAAATTCACCAAAATTCAATCATCTTCAGATTGACTCGTTTTTCAAAGTATTTGGTTATCCCGACTTAGGAAAATTTCAACGTTTTTGAAAAAATATTTGTGGGTATACCACACAAATTTTTTAAATCATCTTTAACATTTTTGGGTTTCAAGTAATTTTAGCGCAAAATTAATTATCTCGTCAAATTTTTTAAAAAATTTCCCATAGTTTCAGAGGAATTTGATAAAACACTTTAATACCAAACTAATACCAAAATGTGCCATCATGACTTAGAAAATTTTCCACAATTTCAAGTCATTTCTTTAGGGGGTAGGGGAACAGCATCTAATTCCAGCGTGCCTCTAATGTTGGCAGGTAAGAACTTTGACATTCAATTAAAGCTAATTAAAAGCGTTTTCAACTGAAATCGAGTGATAAATAGCTAAATAAGAAGTGAGCAAGCAAGTTTATATCATAAGTTTTGCAAATTTAGTTGTTTAAATAGTGAAAATCAGCAAATTGGATGGAATTAGGTGCGAGTGATTAACCTGCCAAAGATACGAGAATTTCCCCTATATCAAAAATGTTAAAAATCATGTTTGAAATTTCCTGTTTTCAATTAAAGCGTTTGCTTTGAGACATCAGTTTAGCGCAAAATTAATTATTTTGTCAAAATTGGTCGAAATTTTCCCATAGTTTCAGAGGAATTTGATAAAACACTTTAATACCAAACTAATACCAAAATGTGCCATCATGACTTAGAAAATTGTTCATACATCATTTTTGTATGGACAGCTGCCAAATTTTTTTACCGTTTGCCCGGGTACTTCGTTGCAAAAGGGTAAAAAGTTCGCTTTTTTACGTTCCATCTCTTGTGGATGTGGAGGAGAATGCGATTTAAAGTCATCAAAAGCTTCTCGATATGGGGTGTTTGTAACGTTGCTTTCATATGGAAGCTGGATTTACTTCGAATGATCTTTGATTTTTTTCCTGTCGAGAAATTTTCCTTATCCAATTCGATTCGATTTTGTTACCAAAGATTTCTGAGCTTACCATTCGTTAGTAAGCAAGTCGTAATAGTCATTAGCAATTATCGAAACAAGATAACTGCACCTTTCCAACAGTTCAAATCACACTTAATCAATACGATTGTCTCCAGTGCCACAGGATTATGGATACTTCTGACCATCCAACCAAGTTTACATAATAATATACCTTCGCTGACAAGCCAGCCTCGAAACGCCTGACGTCCTGACTCTACCAATGGACCATATCGCACGTCCTCTTCCGGTGAAAGCCAACCTTCAAAGCCGACTACCTGAGAGAGCACAAATGGTCGGTTATACAATCGCTGGAACCAACCAGTCCTGGTTGATGAACGAACGGGCTCGTGCATGCGTATGAAAACGGAGTTTGTTGAATTTCAATTCGAACTCAACTGAATGTCTACTCTACTCTATACACAGCGAGCATCCGCTTCCAAGCGACGAAACAATCCCAAAGTTCGAGATACGTTTGCGTATAAATTGCGCAATTTTACGCCTTCTTGCACATGTCCCCTTTGTCCCTGATCACGAATCCGAGGTCCGTTTTTTTGATATCTCGTGACGGAGGGGCGGTACGACCCCTTCCATTTTTGCACATGCGAAAAAAGAGGTGTTTTTCAATAATTTGCAGCCTGAAACGGTGATGAGATAGAAATTTGGTGTCAAAGGGACTTTTATGTAAAATTAGACGCCCGATTTGATGGCGTAATCAGAATTCCGAAAAAACGTATTTTTCATCGAAAAAAACACTAAAAAAGTTTTAAAAATTCTCCCATTTTCCGTTACTCGACTGTAAAAAATTTTGGAACATGTCATTTTATGGGAAATTTAATGTACTTTTCGAATCTACATTGTCCCAGAAGGGTCATTTTTTCATTTAGAACAAAATTTTTCATTTTAAAATTTCGTGTTTTTTCTAACTTTGCAGGGTTATTTTTTAGAGTGTAACAATGTTCTACAATGTTGTAGAGCAGACAATTACAAAAATTTTGATATATAGACATAAGGGGTTTGCTTATAAACATCACAAGTTATCACGATTTTACGAAAAAAAAGTTTTGAAAAAGTTGGTCGTCATCGATCATGGCCGTTCATGGTCACCCGCGACAGACACGGACGACGAAACAAAGAGAAACGCAAAAAGTAACTTTTTCAAAACTTTTTTTCGTAAAATCGCGATAACTTGTGATGTTTATAAGCAAACCCCTAATGTCTATATATCAAATTTTTTGTAATTGTCTGCTCTACAACTTTGTAGAACATTGTTACACTCTAAAAAATAACCCTGCAAAGTTAGAAAAAACACGAAATTTTAAAATGAAAAATTTTGTTCTAAATGCAAAAATGACCCTTCTGGGACAATGTAGATTCGAAAAGTACATTAAATTTCCCATAAAATGACATGTTCCAAAATTTTTTACAGTCGAGTAACGGAAAATGGGAGAATTTTTAAAACTTTTTTATTGTTTTTTTCGATGAAAAATACGTTTTTTCGGAATTCTGAGTACGTCATCAAATCGGGCGTCTAATTTTACATAAAAGTCCCTTTGATGCCAAATTTCTATCTCATCACCGTTTCAGGCTGCAAATTATTGAAAAACACCTCTTTTTTCGCATGTTCAAAAATGGAAGGGGTCGTACCGCCCCTCCGTCACGAGATATCAAAAAACGGACCTCGGATTCGTGATCAGGGACAAAAGTTACCCCTTAGGACAAAGTTTCACGCAAATCGAAGAGGGGTCGGGGCAACTTTTCCCGATTTCGTGTGAGTTGGTAGAGAATTACCCATGTGGAAGGGCACAACAATACCAAACCACGTTATTCCAAAGGTAAAATAATACCACAAAATAGAAACATTTCAATACTAAGTTGAGGTCTTCTGGATTTTTGAAATTTGCTTGAATACCAAAACTTGGTATTGCCATGATTTTATTTTTAGGTATTCCCGCGCCCTTGGAAAATCATATTTTGGTATTTCTGTGGTCTTTCACATACATGATTTTGGTATGATTTCATGGTATTTTACCATCTATTACTGGGCAACCAAGAGCACATTATGGTCGCTGGTATTTGAACAAGTAATACCAAAATTTGGTATTTTCATACCATTTTTAGTGCTGCAGTTGCAGTTAGTGAAAAAACGGAAATTATTCATATGCAACAGCCAAATCTACTCACCTGATGATTCCATGTTGTTCTTAGTGATATTCTTCACCACACCGAATGCATTTGTCATTGATGAACGGCCTGTGCTTGAAGTTCTTGAAGCTTCTGAAAAATAACAAGATTGAAAAATAAGTGTAATTAAAATGAAACTGAATTTAAATTCACCAAAATTCAATCATCTTCAGATTGACTCGTTTTTCAAAGTATTTGGTTATCCCGACTTAGGAAAATTTCAACGTTTTTGAAAAAATATTTGTGGGTATACCACACAAATTTTTTAAATCATCTTTAACATTTTTGGGTTTCAAGTAATTTTAGCGCAAAATTAATTATCTCGTCAAATTTTTTAAAAAATTTCCCATAGTTTCAGAGGAATTTGATAAAACACTTTAATACCAAACTAATACCAAAATGTGCCATCATGACTTAGAAAATTTTCCACAATTTCAAGTCATTTCTTTAGGGGGTAGGGGAACAGCATCTAATTCCAGCGTGCCTCTAATGTTGGCAGGTAAGAACTTTGACATTCAATTAAAGCTAATTAAAAGCGTTTTCAACTGAAATCGAGTGATAAATAGCTAAATAAGAAGTGAGCAAGCAAGTTTATATCATAAGTTTTGCAAATTTAGTTGTTTAAATAGTGAAAATCAGCAAATTGGATGGAATTAGGTGCGAGTGATTAACCTGCCAAAGATACGAGAATTTCCCCTATATCAAAAATGTTAAAAATCATGTTTGAAATTTCCTGTTTTCAATTAAAGCGTTTGCTTTGAGACATCAGTTTAGCGCAAAATTAATTATTTTGTCAAAATTGGTCGAAATTTTCCCATAGTTTCAGAGGAATTTGATAAAACACTTTAATACCAAACTAATACCAAAATGTGCCATCATGACTTAGAAAATTGTTCATACATCATTTTTGTATGGACAGCTGCCAAATTTTTTTACCGTTTGCCCGGGTACTTCGTTGCAAAAGGGTAAAAAGTTCGCTTTTTTACGTTCCATCTCTTGTGGATGTGGAGGAGAATGCGATTTAAAGTCATCAAAAGCTTCTCGATATGGGGTGTTTGTAACGTTGCTTTCATATGGAAGCTGGATTTACTTCGAATGATCTTTGATTTTTTTCCTGTCGAGAAATTTTCCTTATCCAATTCGATTCGATTTTGTTACCAAAGATTTCTGAGCTTACCATTCGTTAGTAAGCAAGTCGTAATAGTCATTAGCAATTATCGAAACAAGATAACTGCACCTTTCCAACAGTTCAAATCACACTTAATCAATACGATTGTCTCCAGTGCCACAGGATTATGGATACTTCTGACCATCCAACCAAGTTTACATAATAATATACCTTCGCTGACAAGCCAGCCTCGAAACGCCTGACGTCCTGCCTCTACCAATGGACCATATCGCACGTCCTCTTCCGGTGAAAGCCAACCTTCAAAGCCGACTACCTGAGAGAGCACAAATGGTCGGTTATACAATCGCTGGAACCAACAAGTCTGGTTGATGAACGAACGGATTCGTGCATGCGTATGAAAACGGAGTTTGTAGAATTTCAATTCGAACCCAACTGAATGTCTACTCTACTCTACACAGCGAGCATCCGCTTCCAAGCGACGAAACAATCCCAAAGTTCGAGATATGTTTGCGTATAAATTGCGCAATTTTACGCCTTCTTGCACATGTAAATTATGGTTATTCAAAACTAAACTCAAATGAGGACCAAACAGCAGCAGCATCTATCTGTCGTTTTGGCTCCGGCACCGTGCAACAGACTTTACGTGTCGAACTTTGACTGTTTCCTGGGGTTTTGCGTTGCGGGTAGGGTGAAGCATGAATCCTTGATGCTTTTCCGGTCGAGGTAAGGAGTACACATCTAGCATTCATTAGCCTTGCGTTAAAACATCGTTTAGAATTTCAAAAAGCTCGAACCACTCCAGCTTGAGGAGCAGCCAGCCTTGTGTGACAAACTGCCAATTAGAAATGTAGATATACGTCACCTTAATTAAAGTTTCAAAACTACCTTTGCACGTGTGTGTGTGTGTGTGTGTGTGTATGTGCAGTGAGTGTGTGTTGTGTACCTGAGCAGCACCCACAATGCTTTGTCTACGCGATCCACGTCTTACAATTTGTCAAGCCAAAAGCTAGTGGGTACTAAGCACACAGTAGAGTAGACCCAAACCGCGACTTGGGAGAAGTCCTAACTGTGTAAAATTCTTGGGACTAATTTAAGATGGAAATATCACAAATTAAGTCATGGAATTTCATGAAAAATCGTGGATAATCGCACATCCACAAAATTATTAGAATCTTTCAATACCAAACTTTATGCAAATAATTCAACTAAAGAATATGCTAAAATATCAAATATTACAACAAGTTCAACAGTGAATCGTTTGTTCCATTGCTTGAATGTTTTTTGCCATCAAAATAAGTGTCAAACTTTTAAACAGCATCGAAAAGTATTTCTTTTCGAAACAAGTGCTGAATAGTTATTAGTTTTTAAGCTCAAAAAGATTCTGAAATGTTCTTTTCGACATTCGAGAATTATAGGAAAAGTAGACTTGCATTTTATGAAATTGTGTGTGAGGCATTTGGTAAAAGTTATGAAAAATATTACTGATTTCATTTAAATTTCTGCTCATTCTGAGTCATGCAAAAAAAACAGAAAACTACAAAAATAAATGTCAAAATTAATTATAACAAAATTAATGAAAAATGATCGTAAAAAAATAATATTGGTCATCAGTTACATCAAAACTAAAAGTTTGCATAATATTTAAGAAACAATTAGAATGCTTTGATCTGTGGTTTAAGTGCCAAGCAAGTGCCAAGTATTTCAAATAATAGATTACATATTGAAATATTAGATAACTTAACATTGGCTCCTAAAATCAACTTAATTTAACCATATCATGTTAAACTTTCATTGGTTCCACTAAGAATTTTTATGACCCAATGTCACCCGTGATGACGGTACTCAAAATTGTTCACAAAATACCGTATTTTTTCGAAAGTACTCCAATTTTCGTTTTTATACGAAGTGAAATTTTGCATGCTTTTTTACTTATTATAGTTTGTTTTTAGTAGTTAAAAATCTCACATAATATCGTATATTTTCGAAAATACTCAAATTTTATAAATATGCAATATGCAATATTAAAAATTTTAAAAAATATGCAATATTGATATTTTGATTTTTTTGAAAATACTAAAATTTGTACAAAATACCGTATTTTTGCGAAAGTACTCAAATTTTCATAATTCGCAATATGGGTATGAAACGAAGCGAAATTTGGTATGCATTTTGACTTTTTTAGAGTTTTTTCTTGTTTAACTACTCAAAAAAATCCCAAAATTCCGTATTTTTCGAAAAGACTTAAATCTTTTTCGAAAAGGAAGCGATTATTTTTTATGTAAATCACTACAATGTTTACAAAATATTGTTATTTTTTTTAAATACCTGTATTTTCAAAATTTGTAATATGGTTACCTATCAAACAAAGCTAAGTTTCATATAAAGCATACAAAATTTGAATGTATTTTTGAAGCATGCAAATTTCGCTTCGTTTGAAACCCATATTGCAAATTTTGAAAATTTAAGTTTTTTCGGAAAATTATGGTAGGTATTTTGTGAAAATTCAAATATTTTCCAAAAAAATCTAATAATGTAAAAAAGCATACAAAATTTGATCGTTTGATATTGCATGTTTTAAAAAATCTAGTACTTTAAAAAAAATACGGTATTTTGGGAAAATCACAGTTTTTAGCAAAAAAAAACACCCCAATGAAGTGAAAAAGCATACCAAATTTCGTCTAGTTTGATACTCAAATTGCAAATTTAGAAAATTTGTGTTCTTTTAAAAAACGGTATATAGTGAAAATTTCAGCACTTAAAAAACTTTAATAAAGTGAAAAAGCAAAAGCAAAGAAAAGTTTGTAAACCACTAAATTGTTTACAAAATATTGTTATTTTCTGAAAACACCTAAATTTTCATAATTTGCAATATTGATACCTATTAGGGTGCCCAGAAAAATTGACCCCCAGCTCCACAAGCGAAAAACGGTTTATTGGGTTATTTTAGGCATCTGTGCCAATTTTGAGTGAAATTGGTTGAGATTAACCCATTGATACTCGAGCCTAAAGTTGGTGAAAAAAATGTTTTTCATACAAAAATGACTTTTTTGAATTGCTAATATTTTTTTAGAATCGAGTTTTACAGCTTTGGTCTGTTGTACAAAGCTGTAAAGCATTAAATTTTCAATAAGAATCTAACTTTTGGGAATGTTTGGATGGAACTAGCGCACCCTGCAGACCAAACCGTAAGAAAATTGAGTTTTCCATACATTTTTTTCTATTTTTCCCATACAAACTTCACCTTCGAGTATCAATGAGTAAATGTTGACCGATTTTGCTCATATTTGGCCCAGAGTCCTAAAATAGCTTAAGGAACAATATTCAGCTTGTGGAGCGAGGTTTTGAGAAAAAGTCCCATATTCTGGGCACCCTAGTACCTATCAAACAAAGCTTAATTGCATATGAAGCATACCAAATTTTAATGTATTTTTGAAGCATGCATATTTCGCTTCGTTTGAAACCTATATTGCAAATAATGGAAGTTTGAGCACTTTCGAAAATACGATACTTGATGAAAATTTTTGAGCATTAATACTTTGAAACTTACTATATTTTTAATAAAATATTCTTAGTGAAAGCATTGAAAATTTAACATGATATGGTTCAAGTAAGCCGATTTAAAAAAATAATAATTATGAGTTACATTTCGTGCTTTCCATTTCATTAGGGCACAAAACTTTTGTAAACAAGAGTGTATCCCTCTCACACCTTATGCAAACTGTCATTTGAGTGAAAGGGATACACTGTTGTTTACAAAAGTTTTGTGCCCTTTTGAAATGTTAGGCTCCATTTCATTCTCTTAGTATCAAATTAAACTTAAGGATGTCCCGTTTCCGAAACAGTACCGTAAAACGGGGTGACTTTGATAGCCGGGGTGACTTTGATAGGTTTGAGATTTTTCCGCAAAATGAAGAGTACAAATTAAATACGTCCGGAATGGTCTGGAATCATACTGACCGTGGTAGAGAAGTGTTCAAAGTACCTCAAGAAGAACTTTTCATAAAATTGTGAAAAGTTTAAAAAGTTAGTTAACTATAATTAAGAAAATGTTAATGAATAGCATTATTTAAATCTTCAAAGTGTCAAAGTGTCATGATTAACTAAACGAACATGATTTTGAATCGGAAAACGGATTGCATTTTTGGATTCTTTGTACAATTTTCCAGGTGAAATAAGTTTGTAAATCTTGTTTTTGAAACAAGATTTAAAATAATCTTCGAATTTATAGGCATTATCAATTGAATAAATTTCATATAAATTGCTAAAACTTTCGAGTTTTGCTAAGAAATCAGATTTAAATACAATATTAAGGGACCATCCATAAACCACGTGGACACTTTAAGGGGGGGGATAACAGATTCTCAAAAAAGTGTCCACGTGGTTTATGGATGGTCCCTAATCGATAATATTATAAACACAACTAGTTTTAACGAATTTCAGGAAAAATTCTGACTTTTAAACAATTTTACCTAAAATTAATATGTATTCCGTCAGCCAGCATATACAGTTAGTTAACTGAATATAAACATTGTTTTTTTTTTCTTGAAAAGTATATTAGCAGCCTCAGGGATGGCATATTTTACGTGAAAATAAAGTTTGAACACCTTAAATCTGTTTTTAACAAGAAAAACTATGACTATCAAAGTCACCCCGGAATCCAAACTAAGAATTTTAAACGTAACTATTTTTTTTTTTAAACACTATTGAAAAAACTAGTTTTCTAAAATGGTGTATGGACCTTGTGTGGGCTACCCCAGTACATGTTTTAATAATAATAATCTTAAGATAAACTTTACCAGTTGGAAAATATTCCAAAAATAAATTGAAATCCTATCAAAGTCACCCCGGTTTACGGTACTGAAAGTTGGTCTCTGAAGCCAACGGGAATCTGCTACAATCGAAAAAATGTGTTATATCCTTAATTTCATAAATTTGGGAAGTGTACGGTAGAGACCAAGTGGCCAGGAGATTTTCAAAAAAGTATCCACGTGGTTTGTGGATGGTCCCAAATAATCAAGCCAGATTATTTTTTAACTTCTATTTGTCAAATAAACAAGATAGAATGTTTTCAAAATTTTGACTACTATCTCTTTCAAAAAAAAAGTTCAACTACTCAGCAGTTTATTGGCTTTGGCATGAACACGTGTGCAATTTTGCACCAAAGCACTCCACTCGATGTCATCTCCTCGGATTTTCCAACTGTTGCAGTGTTTGTCGATAACGGTCTGCTTCTTCTAAACTTTCCGTTCAGTAGCCAGGTCAATTAATTCCAATTAATGCCTGCGCTGCATCTTCTCAAGAAGCAAAGTGTGCTGCTTAATTATGTGTCTCAAGCTGCACGTGGGGGCAGAAAAAAAGAGACTCATTACGAGCGAATGTTTAAAAGATGATTAAAACTTTTCCTGGCCGACCATCCGGTGCACTCAATTAGGGCAGCTAACCGCACCGGAAGTCCAGGCATATCTAGGCCCTTACTTGGGCCACAGCCCTAATGAGCTGAATTTTTCTGCATCAATCAAAAAAGTTGACCAGCCAGCCTCACGACCATGCGTCTCCATCAAATTTATTCGATCATAGTAATGTAGTGGAGGTACCGTCACACAATCTGTCACAATTTTGTGACACATTTTTTACGGAATTCACTTGAATTATTACCACCTTAGAAGGATGGGACAGGATAGAAGAAGAAAAAACGCCTGACCTTTATAATTGTAATTTGCTCGGATCCTTGTTTTGCTCTTTAGTGGGTCGTTTGTTTGCCCGCCCCGTTTTGCTCCGCTGCTCCTTTGTGTGATGAAGGTTGACAGATGGGTCAGGATGTCACCTTACTTCCTTCTAAACGCGTTTTAAATTTTGAAATTTAATCTGCTAAAAACGTTTAAACCAACCCTGCCGGTAAATTAATTAGCACGCGTGCACAGTTCGTGACCGGTCGAGTGCGTCAAAATGTGGTCATCTCGAGGAGAAATGGCGTCCAACCGCAGCCAATCACGCGTCTGGCCAGGCGTGACGTAACCGCCAACGCAGCCGCATCCGAGCGGATGATTACCAATCGCACGTGCCTTCACACGTGCGTGTGTGTGCGCCTACGAGCCGGGGTCCGATTGTGGGATACGGTTTAATGCGAGATATAGTTTTTTTTTTTTTTTATTTGCTAAAAAGTATGGTGAGTCTTTGAAAGGGTTCAATTCACAAGCAAAAATACTTACACCAACACCTGGCAAGGTGATAAGCCATCACGCTTATCACTTACCGTTTTAGCATAAAGATGATAACAAGCCCCTTCAAAGCGATTCACAAATTACGACCCACCTTCAAGTGCTAACGATGATTTAGCTCCACGTTACGTTATCACTGGACGCCGCCTTGATTGCGCAATGCAGTGCAGTTTTGTCGCGCACTTAGCGTTGCTAAGTCAGTTGGTAAAATCTGATCTAACGATGAACACGTACCTTTGGACGGCTGCACTTTTGGCTTGCTTTTTGGCACTCGGTGGACTCGGACATGAATTGTGTTAGTTTTTGCTAAAATGAGAGTTCGTCAACTAATAAATATTTAAATTTGTAGACACCTGGTTGATTTGTGCCGGAAAAACATTACGGACGCCAATCTGGAAGATGAGCTTGGCAAGCTTTCCACGGACACACTTGTTCTCGAACTGTGCAAAAATCAGCTAGAAAATTTGGATCCAGATTTGTTCAGGCGATTCGATCGATTGGATAAACTAGTATTTGACGGCAATCCGGACTTGGGATTTCCTCCGGATGGATCACCATTTCTTGTGGTTAAGTCCCTGACAGAACTGCAGTGCGTGAATTGTGGTGTTGAGAAAATTTTCAACAGATCTCTGCAAGATTTGCCCAAGATCGAGCGGATCAATTTAACCAATAATCGGATCACGGATATCGAAAAACTTGCTTTTCGGGAGAACAGTGAACTCCAACTGATAGATCTTAAGCAGAATATGTTGGAACGGCTGCCCAACGAACTGATAGAGGGATTAAGAAAGCTTGAACAGCTGGACCTCAGTTTCAACCAAAAACTCAACGTCCATGGAGATCAACCGTTTCTCTACAGTAGCACCTTGAAAGAGCTGAAATGTGAGGGTTGTGGATTCACCGTCATCTATGAACAAACGTTTGCCAAACTTCTAAATCTTCGAGAGTTGATTCTTAGAGGGAACGTCATCGCATCGGTACAGAGCAATGCCTTTCAACCTATGAGCAATCTCGAAAAGCTATGGTTACAGAACAACCAACTCGTAAGCGTTTATGCCGAACTGCTGGACAAGAATCAGCTTCAGTTATGCCTCAATAACAACACCGATCAGTTGTTGTGTGAAATACAAAAAATCGAATCCTGGCAAAAATTTCAATGTCAAAACGAATCACAAACAGAAGTAGATTGCGCCCAATTCACCGAACCACCAACTGAGCCAACAACTCTTCAAACCGAAATTTCCGTCTTCAGCTCAAATGAGACCTCAACAACGACAACGACAACAACAGTCACCACAGCAACCACCCAAGTTACGACCACAACAACCCGAAATCCCCCCGCAGAACCCATGGGCATATCGGACTGGTACATTAGCAGCTACCTAACCATCATAATCCTCACCCAAATCGGGGCCCTGGTCATTCTGGTGGGCGTTTGGCTCAAGATGAAAAAGTACGACTCGGATCCGGAGCTGGACAGTCTGGCCGGAACCGTGCTGAATCCAAGCTCAATCTATAAACCGCTGTACTGAGGCGCGATGCGTCACCCGGTCAGATAAGCTTCCGAGAAGCCATCGAGATAAGGAGGAGGGACTGTTTATAAATACTTAGCATTGATCTGAAATGGAAGCGCACGTTGGCTTGTTGATATTGAAACCGAGTGATATCCAATGCTTACCCATACACAAGCCTCGGTGGCAGTGTTGATTGTCTGGAAATCGAAAATTCTGCCTAAATTGAACTTTAAGACTTAGATTGACTCATAACTTATGAGTCACAGACAAAATTTTAAATACCTCAAGCCGTAATAACAATTTCAATCTTAGTGAAGTTTAGCCCAAAGTTAGCAAAAATGAATATTAGTTTTAGTCCAAAATTAAAAATTTTGTCAACTAAATTTCAGCAGTATTCGAGTTAAGAATTTAGACAAGTAAGCATTTCTTTCTATAGAACAAATAAACCAAAACTCATATGATCCTCATATGAGTTTGTTAATTGAAGTTAATTGAAAATACAGTTCTTAAAATAAGCAACATATTTTTTTTATTTTTTTTTACCATACACAGATCAACACAGTAAAATTTAATTTGTTTGTTAATTGCTGAATTTTGTTGTGTCATGGGCAGCTAGAATTGAGATCACTGAACCTGTTCAAATGGACAGAAAAAAAAGATTCATTTCAGAACAACAAATAAATCTCAATTTCGCTTATAAATGCTACAGAGCAACTCTCTACGAAATCGGCCGATTTCGACCATTTTATTTTTATGTATATTTTGATTCAACTCAAAGTTTGTGGAGGCCTTCCCTATGACCAAATAAGCTTTTTTGCGTCATTGGTTCACCCATACAAGTCTCCATACAATTTTGGCTGCTGTCCATACAAAAATGGTATGTAAATATTCAAACAGCTGTAACTTTTGAGTAAATTTTCTGATCAATTTGGTGTCTTCGGCAAAGTTGTAGGTATTGTTAAGGACTTTTGAGAAAAAAATAGGTACACGGAAAAAAATTTGCATTTTTTTATCAACCTATTTTCACTAAAACTCAATTTCTCAAAATACGTATTTTTTTATTTTCGAGATTTTTTTATATGTTTTATGGGACAAAAATCCGCAACTTTTGAGCCATAGAGAAACATGGTCAAAAAATCTGCCGCCGAGTTATGATTTTTTGAAAAAAAACAGTGATTTTTGGAAAAAAAATCGAAGTTTCATGCAAAAACAAGTTTAACATTATTTTTTAATGCAAAATTGAATTTGCAATCGAAAAGTACTTTACAGATTTTTTGATAAAGGGCTCCGTTTTCAAGATATTGCCACCGAAAGTTTGATTTTAGCGAAATATTTGCAGTTTTTCAATTTTTTAAAATAGTGACCATGAGTGACCATTTCTAAAAATATTTTTTCTGAGAAGTTCAGAAAATTTGCTATAAAATTGTCTAAAAGACATTGAAGATTGGACCTCGGGTTGCTAAGATACAGCCGCTTCAAGAAAAAGAAACACGAAAATTGAAGTTTTCTAAGTCTCACCAAAACAACCCACCATTTTCTAATGTCGATATCTCAGTAACTAATGGTCCGATTTTCAATGTTAATGCATGAAACATTCGTGAAATTTTTCGATCTTTTCGAAAAAAATATTTTGAAAATTTTTAAATCAAGACTAACATTTTAAAAGAGCCGAACATTGAATATTACGGCTATTTAAAATGCTGGTCTTGATTTAAAAAATTTCAAAATATTTTTTTCGAAAAGATCGGAAAATTTCACGAATTTTTCATGTATTAAAATTGAAAATCGGACCATTATTTGCTGAGATATGGTCATTAGAAAATGGTGGGTTGTTTTGGTGAGATTAAGAAAACTTCAATTTTCGTGTTTCTTTTTCTTAATGCGGCTCTATCTCAGCAACCCGAGGTCCAATCTTCAATGTCTCTTAGACAATTTTATAGCAAATTTTCTGAACTTTTCAAAAAAAATATTTTTAGAAACGGTCATGCATGGTCACTGTCATAAAAAATTGAAAAAACTGCAAATTTTTCGCTAAAATTAAACTTTTGGTGGCTATATCTTGAAAACGGAGCCCTTTATCAAAAAATCTGTAGAGTACTTTTCGATTGCAAATTCAATTTTGCATTAAAAAATAATGTCAAACTTGTTTTTGCATGAAACTTCGATTTTTTTTCCAAAAATCACTATTTTTTCAAAAATTCATAACTCGGCGGTAGATTTTTTGACCATGTTTCTCTATGGCTCAAAAGTTGCGGATTTTTGTCCCCTAAAACATTTAAAAAAATCTCTAAAATAAAAAAATACGTATTTTGAGAAATTGAGTTTTAGTGAAAATAGGTTGATAAAAAAATCTGCAAATTTTTTTCCGTGTACCTATTTTTTTCTCAAAAGTCCTCAACAATACCTACAACTTTGCCGAAGACACCAAATTGATCAGAAAATTTACTCAAAAGTTACAGCTGTTTGAATATTTACATACCATTTTTGTATGGAGACTTGTATGGGTGAACCAATGACGCAAAAAAGCTTATTTGGTCATAGGGAAGGCCTCCACAAAGTTTGAGCCAAATCAAAAAATGCAATTAAAATCCATTTCCGGTTTTGGTAGAGAATTGCTCTACAGAATTATCCAAACAAACCAACCGCCTCCATGTATTGATTCTAAGAGATTTAATGAAGACGCAGGGTTTCTGCCATAGCATTTCTGGAGCAAAACGAGAAAAGGGCGGATAAGCATTTTGACAGTTTGAGCTATTTTGCGATTCAACAAGCTTTGGGTAACAAATATTCTAAAAGAGAAACAATAGCTGACCTCCCCAATTATGATTTATCACGATGGGTTTCGTAAAATAGATGCCTTATGCCAGGGAAACTGCAAAATAGATGTTACATAGTTGTCAAAATGTTTATGCGCCCTTTTTAAATATTGCTTCAGATTTTCAATCGAAATTTGAAGCAACTTGTTCTGAGCAACTCTCGTAGAAACCAGTTTTCTTTTGATTATGGTGTTTTTTTTTTTTATTTTCCTTTTTATTTGTGGGGCCTTCACTATGAACAATGAAGCCATTTTGCGTCATTGATTCTTCCTTACAAGTTCGACAGTTGCCCTTACAAACATGGTTTATTAGAAGGGAATTTCGGATGAATTTCTTCAACTTTGTTGAAGACATCAAAGCAAAGTTGAAGGAATTTTAAATTCAAGACTAACATATGAAAATGGCTCAAGATGAAACATGCGGTGCTTTCCAAATGTGTGATAATATTTCATAGGAAAAAACCAGAAAACTTCACAATTCTTTCATTTTTTCGACGGCCTAAAATCTATTAAACAATCTGCATTCTACATACGTGATTGTAACATTTTTGTCAAACTGATTTTTTATCGGTACCTGGCCTGATTTTTTAAATTTTGGCCTAGCATCCCTGGTTGTCAGTTGAAGACCAACAGGAAATGATCTCCGCTCTGCTCATAAGCGCCACCAAGTGGTGGCTTTGGAACTAGCCTTCACAGTTTTATAATTGGTTCGTTCTTCGTCATTCTAGTTATGCTTCTGACATCACCACTGCACAATTTTTACATTGAAAATTGGAATAGTTGCTAAGATATCGGCATTTGAAGATTGAGTGCTATTTGAATACACTCAACCCCCGGTGGTTGGTCACTTTTTCGTTTGACACTTTTTTAGTTTGTACCCCGTTGGTTGGTCAAAATCAAACTAAAAAGTGACGAACTGTCACTTTTTACACGGCGCTCACGCACATTATCAAAACAAGCGTTTGGTAGTGTATGTGAACTCCATGTAAAAAGGGTGTCAAACTAAATAGTGACCCCGTTCGTTTGACAACAGTTGGTGTCAAACCATCGGGGTTTGAGCCGAAAAAACTGTTTTTCCAGTTTATTTTTATTTGAGGGGCTGTATTTTACCAACTAGTGGTCTTATCTTCAATGTTTCTTAGAAAAAATCATTGGATTTTTTGTAACTCCTCGAAAAATAATATTTTCAGACTTGGGAAATTAAAGGCACTACTGAAACAAAAAAAATACAAAAATTTAATCGAAAATGGTGCACTTTACTAAAATTTGTGTAAAGTACTTTTGATATACAACTTTGCATCTAAAAATGAAGCAACTATTTTAGATTAAGATTTTAAAAAAATGGCAGCTCTACCAAATATTGATTGCCCGTAGCCTTTTGTATCTGATTGAGATCGAAGCTTTTTGCATCTGAAATTTCCAAAAAATGGTCGCGTGGTTGAGATGGGCCCGTTTGAATATTATCTCTATTTAAAAATACACATTTTTGTTACATAGTATCTATTAGCATTCTCAGAAGTAATATCACCATATTTTTTACAACTCTGTGTTATTCTATCTTTACGCACCAATTTGGATGAAATTCAACATAAAAATAGGTAAATTTACCCCATCAGATTTTCATCGTAATTTATCTCAATTTTTGTGTAATTATTTAAAATACACAGGAAATTTTCTAAATTTTCACATATCGAGAGGTAATATTCCAAAATTTTATGACACAAAATCTTTCAACATTCTCAGATGTAATTTTTTCATGATTTTCTTTTTACCTGTGTACTATGTCATACAAACAAATGCTTAACAATATGTTTCTTTGTTTAAAATTTCTGCTTTTTCACCAATCGAGTTTTCATTGCTCGCTTACACATCGTGTAAAAGGCCTGGGTGTAAAATAATGTTGCATGATTTTAGGAAATTTTATGTAATATTACAACCTAGAATATGTAGCCCATCAGTACGGGAAACATTCTTGACCAAAATTTCAAGCTCTTATATGCGATTATCCTTTTCATTCTTCATCGGTCTGATAGCCGAGGGGGCTAAGGCGCCAGTCCTTACTGTTGGTGCTGGGTTTGAATCCAGTTGGATGCAACATTTTTTATATTAAGTGTCTTTTTAAGAAGGTGATGTACTTATTTTGCATGCGATTTTACCATCGATTTTTTTGCTGTGTACATTTTAAAAAGTCCTATGTACATAGAAAACCTATGTCCCATTGGTTGTCTTGAAAAAGTAATTTAGATTGCTTCTTTTTATTATTGCTAAACCTTTAAGATCGTTTTATTTTGTTTTAATACGCCAAAGATGTAGGTTATGATCAATATGATATGATCAAAAGGTGGCACTCTAATAATATATGGTTTTTCAAATAATTTATCATCAAGGTTTTGACAAACTTAACCTTTTTTGGATTTTTTTGTGGAAGCAATTTCAACAAATTTATTGTTTTTAATGAGAAAATAAACCAAAAATCATTTTTAGGATGTAAAATTTAATTTTCAATTCAAGTACAGTAGTTGTTCGGTAACTGGGCATTGTTTAACTGGGCTGCTTTTTAGCTGGGCGCTCGATAACTGGGCCGTAGCCCAGTTAAAAAGCAGACAAATGTCAAAAAACCAAAACAAACCAAAATGTCCGAGGGGTTAATGGATGCAAAAATCATATTCAATAAATAAAAAAACTTTTTTCAAACTTTTGTTTAAGTTCAAGATACATTTAAAGAAATATGAAAAGTAAGCATTGTAAATAAATTTGAGTAATCTTTATTTTAATATTTAAACTGGAAAATATTATGCATCGGTGGTCCCCTCGTTATTTTTTGCTCAGCCCAATTAGCGAGCAACATTCGGTGACTGGGCTACGTTCTCAGCCCAGTTACCGAACAATTACTGTGCTTTGTTAAAATCTGAAAAAGCACTGATTTCAAATCAAAGTCTGGTTTTATTTTTGTTATAATTTCAAAATTAAAAAAAAACAAACAACAAAGAAAACATAATATTTGCTAATCTTGCTTAAAATGTATTAACCTTCCAGTATAATCGCACCAGATTGGATTCATCCCGCGGCGGATTACGTAACATTCGCCGACGGGGCTCGATTTGCCAGAAAATTGGCCAGTGTATGCAAAATCTCGGGCTAACATCGCAAAACCGTTTCTCCATTGCACAGAAATATATAAATATATCGGTCCTGACAAAACACGTTTTCCCACTCACTGCGCCTTGCTGAAGGCTGATGCACCTGGGCTGAACATCGAATCGAAAATGGCACCAGAAAAGTGGAGAAGCAAAAAAAAATCGCATATCATCAGTCCCTGTATAGCAATGCAAATGTGAACCCACACAAGTGTACAGATCGAACATATCCAAACACACAGTTTCCAATCTGCAATCTTTGAACGGTGATGCGGGGGGCGGGGTAGGAGGGGAGAAAACTATCAGCCGAACAAAACGATTTTCATATTTTATCATCATATTCAGTTTTGCTTCCTCGCCACGTGTTTTTCCCACCTTCTGGAAGCAACTCGTGTGTGACTGTGTGTCCCTCCCATACAATAGTGCCCGAGGACACACAATTTCACTGGTTTTCCACCCCACCCGACGACGATCTCCCCACGACTTCTCGGAAAACCCCCGAACGACGCGCATCATGTGTAATCCAGAGCGAGGGAGATGAACGATTGAAAAAACTTTTTTTTTTGTCACAAACCCCACACACAGCCACCCACTTGGGGGGAGGTGGGGGAGAGCATTGAATTAAACAAATGTGACAATACTGCGTTCGCCAGTGAAAACTGGAAAAGTGAATTTTCCCACCTCGGCGTGACTTTTGCGGAAGAGAACGAAGAAAGTGTGTGATAAGAAGATGCTGCAAACAAAACCAAACCAAAAGTGTTGCTTGGGAGTCTCAATCGGGAAACTATCCCGCGCAAGCTTCCAAGCCAGGGAACTGAAAGGGATTGCTTGGGTGCTGGGAGGGGACGAGAAGGAGGGTCCTTTGGGGGGTAAAGACAATGCTCCTCCAGTTTGGATGGTCTCGTAAGCGTCCTACTTATTTTTATTTAAATTTCAGACGTTAATCGTCAAATACGAGTAAGTTACATTTTTGAAAATTGAGCCGATTTAAAAATAAATCGCGGTTAAAATTTAGACTTAAGACAGTTGGACTCACAATCCAAAGGTCGTCAGTTCGAAGCTTAAGTGTAAAAAGAGGTTTGCAATTGCCTCAAAAATAAAGCCTTCGAGCATCTAGTTTCAAGTAGAAATCTCGCAATCGACAACGCCAAGGCAATGCTGTAGAGCGAATAATTTGATTTTTTAAATAAAATAAAACAAGAGCACGCAATAAAAACAAAAACAAACAGTTTTTCTTTGGTTGACAGTTCTGTGCATTGTCCCGAAGTTTGGTTGAATTTGGTTGCCGAAACCCGGAGTCATATTGCGCGTATTGCCCAAAAAGACACGCGGCATACCAGCCTCTAAACGACGCCACTTTTGGCAAATGAGCGCTGTCAAATCCCATACTGCGCATTTTGCCATTGTTGCCAGGTATGTTTTTTATTGCACTAAAAGTGCAGAAAATCGCTGGCAACAATGTCTATATGGCACTTTCTGAAATGTCGCGCGACGTGTACCTCGTCGAGCTCGTACTTGTGTCAAACGCGTTCTGACCTGAAATCTCTTTGGCCAATTGCCGCATTTACATCATTTTTTTAGGCTGTGTCAAGATAGCACGACCAGATTGAAACTTTTTTCATATTAAAATACGGAGTTTTTGGTTTTTATTGAATATCTCAGAATAGAAATCGATTTTTGGGGATCTGTGAAGGTCAAAAGGTGAGGCATTGTGAACTGCACAAATTGGCGTTTGGTCCAAAAAGCACGAATGACAAGATAGCACGACAGCAACAAATTGTTCGTTTTTTGTAGTGTTTCTCAGCAGTTTACTGTTTGATTTGACCTTCCTTTTAAAAGTAGAATAATGCTAATATTTTAAGTTTGTCTCAAGTTTTAGATTTTTTTAGAACTTATTCTAAGAATAAAAATATTTTATTTTAATCGAAACAAAGTATAAAATTTGCAATGGTTTTTGAGAAACACCGAATTTGTAAATTGAAAACGAAAATTCTCATTATATTTTAAACATGACTTGAAATATGAAGATGAAAAAATGTCCTCAATTTCAGATTTATAAAAATTATAAGTAAGTCCAGAGTTGTATTGGTCATCTGATAAATGGTTTTTTTTGGAGCGATTAATCGGTAAGTTTTTTCATGCCATGTTGGTGAAAAGTTTGGCGGGGTTTGACACTTCTTCGTCAAATATCAGCCTGACATGTGCCATTAAATTTGTGCGATGAAATGTTTCCAAACAATGCCAAAAATAGATCAAAAATAGTCAACTAAGTCAAAACAATCCTTGAGAAACGTTAATTATTAATTATATTTGTCATGTTCCAGAATGAAATTTATGTACAAATATAGATAAAAAAGTAATTAAATGACTTTTTTTATTGAATGATAACCTAATCATTTTTCATGCATAAAGATAATAAATTGTTGCATGAAAATTTAATTCACTAAGTAATAGTTTAAGCTTAATTTTGACGATACTTTTAATGAAAAAGATATTTTTTATGGAACATTGGGTAAATGTATATATTTTGGATTTACTTTAGTTAAGGTCACTCGGGTGATTCTTGCGGGTGTCAAATCATCAAAATCGGTTCATATTTGACTTAGAAATAGCTGTTAGTATTGTCAACATGTTCAAAAATTACTATTTTCAGGAAACAACTTTGGCACAGTAAAGCTGTGTTTTAGCAACCAGTTGCTGGGTAGCAAAACAATTTCCGGATATGTTTGATTTTTTTAATGTTTTTCACTGTGACATATTGACACTCGACTCGAGTTTAAGGAAGCATCTCAACAAAAAATCCAAAACATACGAAGTTCTGTTTTTGCAGAAGCTAAAAAGGTCAATAGCAGGCAATTTTTCAAGTTCAGAAATTGATATAAGTTCAACAGAAGTTGACCAAGATTTGGACCAAGAATGCTACATCTCGAGTATTCATGTGAGCAAAATATCATAAATTAACTTTTACGATTGGTTCCAATTTGTGATCTCAATATTTAAAATTTTAAGATAGATTAAGCATTGAACAAAGTGTTCAGAATCGTTTATCCGATTTAACGAGTTTTTTCAATGAAAGTTTAAATTTTAGTAGTCACTTTTTAGTTTGACACCCCTTTTACACGGAGTTCACACACACTACCAAACGTTTGTTTTGACAGTGTGCGTGAGCGCCGTGTAAAAAGTGACAGTTCGTCACTTTTTAGTTTGAATTTGACCAACAAACGGGGTACAAACTAAAAAAGTGTCAAACGAAAAAGTGACCAACCACCGGGGGTTGAGTGTAAATTGTTTTGTTCTGCCCCTCATGTTTTTGGGGGAAATTTTCAAGGGGGGAGGGACATAATTTTGAAATTGAATTTGCAAAAAATTAATGAAGGTTTTCGGAACCATTATTAAACTTGTTAGTTAATAGTGTCACTAGAGAAAACTTTGTCAACATTAGAGTCATTTTATGTTGTCATCGACAAATGCACTTGAAAATTGTTAATTTCGAAAATAATTCCATTTTCCTTGAAAAAATCTTATAAATTTTATCTAAGGACTTTTTAATTGAATAATTTTCAAAATATTTGATAGTTCTAATTTTTTTCCCATCTAAGTGCCACCAACGTTATCAGTCGCTGGGGATGTCTTTCTGCTGTCATCAAGTCGTTACTCCGGTGGCACAGATGGGAGTTTGGCCCCATTATTATAACCGGTCCTTTAACGTAAGCGATGGGGGCGGGAGGGGGGAGACCAAACCGACTGCATCGGTTTCTGACTGGCTGTCTGGCAGGAAGTCAGCGTACAGCTGTTTCCTTTTCGATGAGTGCCGGTTGGCCGGTTGAAACACTCTATTCAATAGTTGGAACCACGCGCGCACTGCCAAAAGGATACTATAGGAATCACTTGTGTTGTATCAGAAAAGATTTTTTTTCCCTTTAGCTGTAAAGTGAAAATAAAAAAAAATCTGTTACACTTTGTGCAGCGACTACGGCGACTACAGTCATTTTTCCATTGTTTCTCCCCTCACCCTCTCGTGACACGATTGCAGTTTGTGAACTTTGTCGTGAAATGAATTGCTGTTTCTCGAAATGTTCTCGCGGCGGCAGCAACAGCAAAAGCAACAATAAATTTATAAACTACGCTGAACGTTGGGGGGAAAGTGCATGTTGTGCAAGCGCAAAAGTGCAGGGAAACAAATTGAAAATGCTCGTACTGGGAGAAACTGTTTGACGTGTAAACATTTTCCGTGTACTCGCGAGAGCGCGCGCGAATGTTATGCACTTTTTTTTCGGAGCGGGGTAAATATGACGACGATATTGAAGTTTGGCGAAGAAACAATCACGGTGTAACAGCATAACGAGATGACAATGCATAAGCCAAAAAATGGGTTTCTTTGCATAGAAAACAGCAAGTATTGTGGTATCATTTTAATATGAAAATACTACGGGAACAGCATGTAATTCCACTGGGCACCTAATGTTGGCATATACGCACTTTGATATTAAATTACAGCTTTTAAAAGGTATTTGCACCTGGATTCCAAACATAAATAGTTTGATGAGAAGTGAGACAGCGAAATAATCTCAAAAGTTGTGCATAAAATGTTGTTCAAGTAGTTGTTCAAGTGGTGAAAGTAGGCAAATTAAATAGAATTAGGAATTAAATCTTATCACACGGAGAAAAAAGAGTTCCCAAAATCGTGAACAAGCGTTCATGAAAATAGGAACCACGAACAAAGTGTTCAAATCTCATGGTACGATTTCGAAAAACGTACCATGGAATTTGAACACTTTGTTCGTGGTTCCCATTTTCATGAACGCTTGTTCGCGATTTTAGGAACTCTTTTTTCTCCGTGCATACCGAACAATTTCCCCAATGACATTAAAAAACAGATAATGTTGAAATTTTAAACGTTGCCATTTGACCCTCTATTTTTTTTATTTTCCCTTGTTAAAGAATGAAACATTCAAAAAACACCAAACAACTTTAACAAGAAACGCATATAAAATTTTAGATTTTTTTTATAAACATTTTTAAACACCTTTCAAATACTAAATTTTATAGATACGGATATTAGAATAAAACTTTCGGTGATTAAAAGGTAGATATTTTGTTAATGTATACATTTTTAAAATGGTCCTCATCATTACTTACAACTTTGCCGAAGACACCAAATTGATATACAATCCTTAATAAGAAACTGATTATTCTGTTTCTTACATATCATTTTTTTCATACCAACATTGTATGAAGACTTTCGAACCAGTGACCAGTTAAAAATATCATAAAATCGACCGATTACTCAAAGAATCGCGCACACAAAAAGCTGTAAGGAAATCGTAATAAATATTACAAATATTCCAAATTTTATTTCTTTTGTTCTTTTTCATAATCGTCACAACATTATTTAACCCCTTTGCCAGCCATGGTTGCTCCTGAGAACCAAAGCTTTAAATTTATCGGGACTGGAATTGCATTTCATGGCGCTTATTGCAGGTTTTCAATAAGTCTTCATGAACATTTTTTATAGTTTGAACCATTTTTACCAGTTTTCACAGGGATACATCAACAACTCTAGTGTATTTTGAATAGGTCCTCATATGTTTATGAAAGACATAGAAACCTTTAAAATAATCTCTAGAACTTTAACAATAAGCACCGTCAACTGTGGTGAATCGTGACTAAAGTCTGAATAAAGACAGCAGTTTATAGAACATTTGAAACTTCAAATTTTCTAAACCGGTGCACTAAATTAGTTGATATGTATCTGTTCTTACCTAAACAATCAAAAATATCAAAATATAGTGCAATACACTGGTTAAAACAGCTGTCCCAATTCACCCTATATGTCCCGTTTAGCCCCAAATGATGGTAGATTTAATTATAGAAAAACCATATTTAAAAAACGTTAGGCCAATGCTAAAGTTTTTTTCAAGTTATTGTTGCAAATGGAAATGGGCAACTTTTGGCTTGGTTGAAAATTAGGATGGTTCAGGATCTGTGAGTTTAAAAAATATCTAATTTTTTCGGGAATATTATAGCAAGCCAATCCAAGCAACTTTGTAAAAAAAACATCAAAAAGACAAAAACAAACTGTTGAGACGTAATTTTCTAACAAAGACAATCCACAACTTTTGATAGCTGTCAAATTGATGGTTCAAGGCGATGGATTGAGGAACAATTCTCGCTGCCTTGAGTCGAATTTATTCAAAAGGCTGAGAATGCTGTCTCGATTAGAGAACCCCACTTGGCAATCAGCACCACGTGGCAGTATGATATCATTGATCTTAACTAATGAAGATTTTGAAAATACAGTGTTATCTCGTTTTTGGCAACCTGAATTGTCGAATATCAACGTCAATATTTAAATTGTTTATTATTGTGTGAAGTTTCAGATTGGGTTTCGATCAAAAAATTAGAAGAAATATTAAGTAAGTCACATTCATCAGTTCTTTGTTGATGAAAGGAAATTGAATAACAATAAGTAGATTTTGTTTCAAGCTAATGTTTAGTTTCATTAAATATTTAAGAGGCAGTATTTGTAAATTCTGCTCGGTTTGTTCTAGAGGTCGTATCGAGGTGCTCCGATTTGGATGAAACTTTCAGCGTTTGTTTGTCTATACATGAGATGAACTCATGCCAAATATGAGCCCTCTACAACAAAGGGAAGTGGGGTAAAACGGGCTTCGAAGTTTGAGGTCCAAAAAACCTAAAAAATCTTAAAATTGCTCTCATTTCCGTAAAACTTCATCAATTCCAACTTTCGTAGATGCATTTGAAAGGTCTTTTGAAGCACTTCAAAATGGGCCATAGATATCCAGGATCGGTTTGACTTTTTCTTATAGCTTTTGCTAATTACTGTTAAAAATTGATTTTTTTAAAACCTCAATATCTTTTTGCAACAGCCTCCAACACCCATACTCCTATAGGTCAAAAGATAGGTAATTTCATGGACTATAAGCCTACGTTATTAACTTTTTGGCCAATCACAATTTTTCTCATAGTTTTTCGATTTTTCTACAACAAACATTTTACAACGTTAGTTTTTGCTCTGTAGGCCTCCATAGCGGCTCTTTTTGGTCTCAATTTTGTCATATTTGGAATCCTCGGAAAATTTCACGTTAGTCAGAAGTATTGGAGTTGTAAATCGTTTTGGAAAAATTGCAATTTAGAATGAATTAAAATATTTTTTAACAATTTTTTGGATTAGGGGTAAAACAGGTTTTCGCCTACTTGATACAGCATTTGACGCATAGGAGCGGCCGTGGCTGACTGGTTACGGTGTTCGCTTTCTAAGCGAATGGTCCTGGGTTCGATTCCCATCTGCTCCTAACGAGAAAGTATAGGAAATATCAATCTTGAAACTCTGAACATGAACGAAAAATCAAAGTCGCCCGAGTCGGGGTTCGATCCCCCGTCCTTTGGATTGGTAAGCAAAAATGCTAACCACTAGGCCATCACGGCTTGGTGAGCGACGTCTGGAATTAGGAATACTGTTACTATCAAACTATATACGCGCTGGGTCCTTGTCCATTTGACAAGGGTTCGGAAGTTCTAAATAACGTTTGAACCCGATTGGTGCAAACGTTCTTCAGGGCGGGGCTTGTCGATAAAAGCTGAGGGACCTCGCGCTCGGCTAGCCAGCGTAGAAATGGGTCACCGAAGCTCGGCAGAGCTAACACCTTCCAAATGCCTATGCGAGTTATTTGCATGTATAGAATGTAGATCTAAAAATACATGGAAACAACTCAATTTGTAAGAAGCGACCGCGTGGTCCCGTTTGGTTGGTTGCACACACACACACACACACACTTGATACAGCATTTGACGCATTGATCGCAGGGTAAATAAAATAAATTTCTTTTTTCAAAAATGTTTTATTTGATGTTTTTTTAAATCAAATTTACCACTCCAATACTTCTAACTAACGTGAAATTTTCCGAGGATTCCAAATATGACAAAATTGAGACCAAAAAGAGCCGCTATGGAGGCCTACAGAGCAAAAACTAACGTTGTAAAATGTTTGTTGTAGAAAAATCGAAAAACTATGAGAAAAACTGCAAGTGGCCAAAAAGTTAATGACGTAGGCTTATAGTCCATGAAATTACCTATCTTTTGACCTATAGGAGTATGGGTGTTGGAGGCTGTTGCAAAAAGATATTGAGGTTTTAAAAAAATCTATTTTTAACAGTAATTAGCAAAAGCTATGAGAAAAAGTCAAACCGATCCTGGATGTCTATGGCCCATTTTGAAGTGCTTTAAAAGACATTTCAAATGCATCTAAGAGAGTTGGAATTGATAAAGTTTTACGGAAATGCGAGCAATTTTAAGATTTTTTAGGTTTTTTGGACCTCAAACTTCGAAGCCCGTTTTACCCCACTTCCCTTTGTCGTAGAGGGCTCATATTTGGCATGAGTTCATCTCATGTATAGACAAACAAACGCTGAAAGTTTCATCCAAATCGGAGCACCTCGATACGACCTGTTACACATTGGTGAAAAACTCGCTCT